>NC_141175.1:95372500-97772500 GCF_055505025.1 Bos grunniens | reverse complement strand
ATCCAAGGACCTCTTTTTCTGTTATGAAGCACGAGTCAGGATAAAGCCCTTTCTGAAAATCGCCAGTAGGTAATGATTGTCTGAGGAGGTCTTACAGATAGCTGAGAAGTGAAAGACAAAGGAGAAAGGGAAAGATACACCCAACTAAATAAGTTCCAGAGAATACCAAGGAGAGAGAAGAAAGCCTTCTTAAGTGACTAATGCAAAGAAATAGAGAAAAACGATAGGCTGGGAAAGGCTAGAGATCTCCTCAAGAAAACTGGAGATACCAAGGGAACATTTCATGCAAAGATGGGCACAATAAAGGACACAGATGGCAAGGACCTAAAAGAAGCAGCAGAGATTTTTAAAAAATGGCAAGAATTCACTGAAGAGTTGTACAAATGCCTTAATGATCCAGATAACCACAGTGGTGTGGTAACTCACCTAGAGCCAGACATCCTAGAGGTGAAGTCAAGTAGGTCTTAAGAAGCATCACTACAAAGTTAGTGGTGGTGATGGAATTCCAGCTGAGCTATTTCAAATCCTAAAAGATGATGCTGTTAAAGTGCTGGGCTCAATATGCCAGCAAACCTGGAAAACTCAGCAATGGCTACAGGACTGGAAAAGGTCAGTTTTCATTCCAATCCCAAAGAAGGGAAATGCCAAAGAATGTTGAAACTATCATACAATTGTGTTCATTTCACATGCTAGCAAGATAATGCTCAAAATCCTTCAAACTAGGTTCAACAGTATGTGAGCCAAGAACTTCCAGATGTACAATCTGGATTTAGGAAAGGCAGGGGAATCAGAGATCAAGTTGCCAACATCTGTTGAATCATAGAAAATGCAAGGAAATTCCAGAAAAATATGTACTTTTGCTTCACTGACTATGCTAAAGCCTTTGTGTGGATCACAACAAACTGTGGAAATTCTTACAGAGATGGGAATATCAGACCACCTACCTGCCTCCTGAGAAATCTGTATGCAGGTCAAGAAGCAACAGTTAGAACTGGACATAAAACAATGAACTGGTTCAAAACTGGGAAAAGAGTATGTCAAGACTATATATTGTGACCCTGTTTATTTTACTTCTATGCAGAGTACATTATGTGAAATGCTGGGCTGGATAAATCACAAGCTGGAGTCAAGACTGCCAGGAGAAATGTCAATAACCTCAGATATGCAGATGGTCCCATCGTAATGGCAGAGAGCAAAGAGGAACTAAAGAGCCTCTTGATGAAGGTGAAAGAGGAGAGTGGAAAAGCTGGCTTAAAACTCAACGTTCAAAAAACAAAGATCATAACATCCGGTCCCATCATTTCATGGCAAATAGATGGGCAAAGAAATGAAAACAATGGCAGATTTTATTTTCTCGGGCTCCAAAATCACTGCAGATGGTGACTGCAGCCATGAAATTAAAAGACACTTGCTCCTTGGTAGAAAAGCTGTGACAAACCCAGACAGCATATTAAAAGCAGAAATATCACTTTGCAGACAAAGGTCCATATAATCAAACCTATGGTTTTTCCAGTAGTCATGTACAGATGTGAGAGTTAAGAAGGCTGAGTGCTAAAGAACTGATGCTTTCAAATTGTGGTGCTGGAGAAGACTCTTGAGAGTTCCTTGGATTGCAAGGAGATCAAACCAGTCAATCCTAAAGGAAATCAGTCCTGAATATTCATTGGGAAGGACTGATGCTGAAGCTGAAGCTCCAATACCTTGGCCACCTGATGTGAAGAGTCAATTCATTGGAAAAGCCCCTGATTCTGAGAAAGACTGAGGGCAGGAGAGGAAGGGGGCATCAGCGATGAGATGGTTGGATGGCATCACTGAACACTGGACATGAGTTTGAGCAAACTCCAGGAGACAGTAAAGGACAGGGAAGTCTGCATGCTGCAGTCCATGGAATCGCAAAGGGCCAGACACCACTTAGCAACTAAACAACAAAAGGAATGAAATGCCAGGGCTTCAGGAAAGAGAAGTAGATGAAAATAAATCATTGAAGGGTCCACAGGGAACCTCTAGCATAAAGCTGAGATCCCTGTGCCAGGCAGGAACTCGAGTACAAAAGTGAAAGTCCTTGCATGGGGGCCAGCTCTCCCCAGCACCATGAGTCACTCTGGTAGTCAGCACATTCAAAACAGACACAAGTGGAAAATATGTGGCAAGTGACATCAAGCCATAGGCCTGCCACGTGAGGCCAAGGCCTCACACTGGGTGAGACCTTCCTGCTGTCCACATCTGAAGGGTCAACAGCCTGAGCTTCTTCCTCATTCCCCAGCCATCTGTCCACCCTTCTGAGGTCCCAGCAAACAGAGAAGGACCCAAAGCTTACCCTTCAATATCTGAAACATCTTTGGTCTCAAAATGGCCTGTGGCAAGAAGTTCAGGGCTGAGCTTCCCCCCAAAAAGCAGCTCCTCCTTGGCCATCTTCACCAGGATAAGCCTCACCAGTTCCCCCATGTACATTCCACTGATCATCTTTTCAAATCTGCAGAGAGAGATACAGCAAAAAAACATAAGTCTCTGCTGCCAGTAAACCTGACCCGTCCTTGCAGAAGCAGCAGGCACGCACGGCGCCTATGCAGAACAAAGGCAAACGTGTGCGGCACTGACCAGGAGTGAGATGTGTAGAGAAGTGACAGCTGGGCACAAACGGGGTTGGAGGCACTGGGAGCTTAGGCTGCCTCTGCAGGCAGGTGGGCCTCGAACTATGGAGAAGGAGGGTCCTTTAGCAGCCAAACCAAACACCCAGGGAGTGTGGGACACTCCCCCAAAGCTTGAATTTGAGGTGTAGTGGGTTATGTGGTAGGGTAGCAATTTTTAATAAACTTTTTCTCTAGCAAGGAAATGCTCTTTTAAAATGAATTCTTATGCAAAACCTCAGTATTTATCTCAAGCAGGAAAAAAAAAAAAAAAAACACAGGTCACTCTAATTAAACTTGGGAGCACAGGGCTAGCAACTCGTCACCTCAAACTTCCTTCCCCTTGCAGGCCATCTGTGGTTTCCTGAGAAAACAGAACAACGTGGGATGGAAGGGGGATTGGGCAAGAATAGGGACAGATGAGAAGGAGCTCTAAGTGTCGCACGGTTTGGGGAATCTGGAAGTGAGACATGTTGGCAGTTTCTGAGCAGGAAGGCGACAAGATAGCCGAGAGGGAAGTTGGGTAATTTATGTTTTCAACACTAGGTGACAGTGTTTTCTTATAAAGTCTTCCTGGCTTAGATATACGACAGGCGAAACCGCCCTTGCAATTCTTTTTAGCCAAAAAAAAAAAAGGCCCTTTCCTGGTATCTTAGAAAGGATCTAGGTCCCACACAGGGCCTTCAGAGAAGGCCCAGAGCAGGGTGTGAAGAAATTCCAAAGTCACCTGGTGCACACTACAAGAGAAGAAGCCGGGCCCTCAGGAAGTGACTTGCCCAAGACCCAAACACAGGTATGGCAGAACTAGAGCTAAGTGGAGAGCTGGCAAAGCTGCTTGAGCAGGAGGTATGTTTAAAATGTTTAAGTGCCGCACAGGCACGCTGCCTAAGAGGCAGCCCAGGTTCGGCAGTAAGGAACTCACATGTCTACTTCCGTACCTTCTCCAAAACAGCTGGTTCTGTGAGAGATAAGGGAGGGTGCCAGTGGGGCTCTGAAGCGTGAGTGGTAAAAGTTTTTATCTCAGGTTTTAAAAACACTTTGTTTCAGTTGGTGTTTGGAACGCATTTATTTAGAAATATAACGAGTGAGAAAAAAGGTCGTATTCAAGCCCAGCAATAATTTCAGGGATAGTTGATCCATTGGCAATATGTCCTCCCAGCCTTTTTTGTTTTTGTTTGTTTGTTGAGCAGTTTTTTCAGTCCATGAATTTCTCACCAGCCGTGGTAGACACAGCCAGTATTCTATGAATGGACTCTCTTTTCAACATGTGAGAGAAGCTTGTGACTTAAATAAGCTGTGCTTTGAGGAAGCAAGGACACCCCCCCATAGAGCAAAAGACTCTCTTATAAAGCTGGTTTATAAGGTTGGATTTTATTTCTTTCTAGCAGGGATAAGTACTAGATTTCCTACAATAGTCACAGCACCAATAAGACCATAGAGGGCCTAGGAATTCCCTGGCGGTACAGTTGTTGGGACTCTGAGCTTTCTGGGCTGAGGGCCCTGGTTCAGTCCCTGGCCAGGGAACTAAGATCCCGCAAGGCTCAAAAAAAAAGGCCAGAGAGGACTTGATTGCTCAAAATGTTTTGTAATTGCCTTTAGAGCTTGCGGCAATCCCTGTTTCAAGATCTTTAATAAGGACATTAGGCAAATGTTTGTGAGATTGAAATAACGTTTTATAAGAGCCAGAAGTAACCAAAAACTCAGTCTGACCAGATTGGAGAATATAACATCCAGGGACCAAAAAAAAAGTTAGAGCCCCTCCTCCAGTCCACCCAAGGACCAAGGTTGGACCACAGGTCCAGAGAAGGAGGCCAAAGGGGCTCCTTAACCAACTTTTCTATAGGCCTTGAGCCTGCCTACAGCTATAGCAAGAGGCCCTGGGACTCTTGCAACTCAGCCTAGTTCATAATAGGCAGCAATTAGGAGCCAACTCTCAGCCTCATGCCCTGGGCAGTGACAGAGGTGGGAGCTATGAAATGAGCTTTCAGATCCCTTATCTTTGCTATCTCATCATGGCTTTTCTTATGTGGTGCACAAATTGTTTCTATGGACAACATACAGCCTGAAGGCAGAGTGAAAGAGCAGGGCAGCACACTTAGAATACGATCTTCTAAAATGACCACTCTTGAGGGTCAAATTATTAGCCATACTCTGGTTTGTCCACTTGCTCTATCTTTTGTAGACAGCTCTCAGCAACTGATAGTCACAATATATGTAACAAGCACATTTCCATAAGCAGTGGGTGCCTTGGTAACTTTAGGGGCTATATATAAAGCTGTAAAGTAAAAATAAGAACCACCCCCTAGCCCTGGCCAGCCCCCACCTCAGCTCCTGAGCCCAGCCCTTGAGCCCACTGCACACAGGGGGCCACTCACAGTTGCTTCCCGGGGTTCAGAGAGCCCATGTCGATCTCCTGATCAAACTCCGTACGGATGTCATCAAGCGCGCCGTCATCCCCAAAGGCCCCCCACTCCATATTGATACACATCCGGCCCTCGTCGCCCTCCACCGTGTCGATGTGGCGCATCTCTTCCATGTAGCAAGCATTGCTGCCTGTGCCTGGACAAAACAAGAGAATGCTCAGCACCCACTCACACTGTCCTCCCCCAGCCCCCAGCCCCCATCTCCCTCTTAAAACTCTGTCCTCAGACCGCTCAGTGTGACTGGGATTCCTCCCTGGAGGCTCCTGGGGCATCTCGACATGGTCCAACCCACTACCACCCACAACTCCTCAAGTCCTGGCTCAGCCCTCAAAAGTGACCATACCATTATCTTCTAACAGGAAGTACAAAGGAAGATCCAGGCCATGGACTCCTCCTCTCTTTGCAGCCCACACCCGCACTCCATTGGCCAGCACTGTTCACACACCCACAATGCTCACACGCAGTGTTCACGTACCCACAATGAGACCAATCTCACAGTTCTGGTCATCATAGCCACAGGTCATCATGGTCCCAACGGTATCATTCACTACAGCCACAATATCAATATCAAAGTCCTGCAGGGATAAAAGGGGAACCCTAACTTTCACTGTCACAGAAAGACTACAGATGTGAAGACGAAGAGTAATAAGACACACAGCTCAAGAGCAGGGCTAGAGCTGGAAGTTGGGTCCAGATCCAGTCTAACGACAGCATCTCACTGCCCACCCCACTGGTCTTCATCACAGAGGACTTCCCTTACAGCAGGCCTGCAGTGTAGTTCACAGCCGTTACTACGATAAGAAGAGCGTGTCTTGTTATCATTGTCTTCTTCTCATTCTCTTTCTTCTTTTCTTTCTCTATCTCTCCCTCCCTCCCAGTAGGTCTTGCCCTTCTGTGACTAGACCTTTATCGTGTCCTTTCTCTGCCCCATTCCACCCTGATACCAACATAAATCCCAAACTTCTCATTTGAAAATGAGGGTTTTTCTTTCACCAAGGCTATGATTAGTTGTCCATCATGCTAATCTAAAGACCCCAAAGGCATCTGATCATATATAAGGTCACTGGTGTGCTAATTGTCTCTCAATATATAGGCGTGTCATTATGCAGCACACCTTAAACTTATACTTTATTGGGAGCTAACTCTTAATAAAATTGGGAGAAAAAAACGAAGATTTTTGGGTGACATAACAGAGAAGAAGAAAAGAAAACCTCTCCTTAAGACCCACAGAAAATTCTCATGCCAATTTAAGGACCCGACAAGGCAAGACTTCAGAGTGGACTCAAAAGAATGCAAAGGGCCTCCAGACCCCAAGCCCCTGCATCTCCCTCTGCTGCCCCTACTCACCCCTCTCCTCTGGATGGCCTTCCGGATCAGAGTAACCACATCTTTCCCTTCCACACCACTGGACTTGAACCCCTTGGTCCACGAGACCAGGAAACTCTGGAAAAGGACCAAGAAATATTGATTTCCCACAAAACTCAGTCTGTACTCCTCATCATTAGGAGACCTCTGCCATGGGGCTAAACTAAACTAAAGTCCTGACTGAATTTATACAGGTCTTCCTTATTAGCCTGTGAAGGAGAAACTATGTTAGAGACCAAGTAAGGAGGTTAAATGAATGATTTACTGTCCCCAAGAAGCAGGCTGTAGAACTGCCAAAATAAGATTCTTGTATCCTAACATTGTAAACTTTCAAGGATGTTTATCATGACACTTTAGAACAAAGGAGTCCCTGACTAATTTCTCACTCCTGTTTCCCTAAGAGGGATATGGATAATGTGCAATGTATGTCGGCCTGCTTTTAGTCATCTGAGGGGACAGTGATTAAGACTCCCCACTTATCCAATACCTCTTTACCATCCCTCTCACATACACCTACACACACTCTCCTAGAAGGACAGATTTCCCAATACTCAAACATTGTCCATGCAATCCATCAGAGCAAGCTCCATCACCATAGTAGCAAGTGGCTCAGAGTTCTTTCCAGTCCCCCCAGTCCAAAGAATGAAGCAACAAAAATGTCTGAAGGATTCATCTTACCTCGTCTAGTTTTGTTTGAAGGCAGGGGAATGAGAAGGTAAAACCCAAAGGGAGCTTCTTATCTTTGATTTGTAGCTTATCCATGAAGTTGGCCAGGCATTCAGCAATGTGATCAAACAGCTAAGGGCACACAACACAGGAAGATGAGCAGGGAGGCAGAAAGGCATAGAGATGAAGAGCATGGACTTTGGGCTCAGAAAGGAACTAGGCTGGCTGAGTACATGCAAGATATGTATCCCTTCTGAAGTTTTAGTTTGTTCATCTATAAAATAGGGGTGATAACTGGACCTGCTCACAAGTTACCAAAAGGATTAAATAAGTCAACACATATAAGGACTTAACACTAGTTAGTGATTATTAAATTCTGTCTTCCACTTAGACCATTTATCAAAACCACAATGGGGTTATCAAAATAACCACATTAGGCAGGGAAAAATCGCAGCCAAAGCTAATCAGAAAGTCATCGCAAGCCCTAGGAACAGAGTACCCTTTAGTGGCTCTGTCAGAATCTCCCTTGACAAGGAGGCACAGCTGATTATCTTACCAGAAAGGGCAACCCATCTGACTGCCAACAAGTATTTTAGCAATCCGGTCTCTTGTGACTGGGGGAGGGGATGAGAGATTCTCTGTTGGCATTCTATAAATGAACTTAACAAAAGTAACTTTTAGATCTTTCCTCCATTCTAAAAACCAGTCTTCTGGGGGCAATTCCAAGAAGTTACCTTTGTTTTCTAACTTCAATATGAGAACCTAAGTGAGTTCACAAAGAGCACTGAAAAAGAAACAGGGTTTGTGGATGCGCAGCTTCACTCACAATATAACTATTGTAAGCAGGATCTGAAGCTCCCAAGAAAACTTGTAAGCCTAAGAAATCATCCACTTTCCATTTGTCCCAAAGCCCATAGCCCCTTGGCTTCCTTTTTCCCCATTCAAAATCCTCAAAGAGAAATTGGTGACCCCTTCGACACAGAGGCTGAGGCTAGGAATGTTTTGGTGCAAAAAGTAAGCAAAGGTCCAAAAGACTGAGCAGATTCAAAGAGCCAGGTTGACCAGATGGCAAAATCTAAAAGCCAAGAGAGGTGAAAGGAGATGTTTCTTTTCTTTTCTGGGCAGAAGTAAGGAAGATTCCACTAGTCCAGGGACTCCCAAAGTGTAGTCCACAGCATCATCATCATGTCCAAACTTAAACCTCCTGAATCAGAAGGTGGTGGTAGAGCCTTCAAAGTAATCCTGAAGCAGTGGTTTGAGAACCACTGCACTAAACCACCAAAAGTATTTGCATTTACAAAGGGACTGAGAGGCTTGGGGTGACAGGGTAGGATAAGAGGTGCACTGGCCCCCCAGATGTCTGGGGTATGCTCAGTCAGTGGGAAGAATCTAGGAAGACAAGGCCAGCCCCTTCTAGAAGGGACTGGCTCTAACTGAACTTCCCAGTGGATCCTGTCTCTGTCTGGTCATGTGTAAAACTAACCTCAGGTAATGCTGAAACACTCAATTTCCAAGCCAAAACTTTCTCAAGAGTACATGCTGGGTAATGACAGGGCTCTCTCACTAAGAGGATCCCCAGTGCCTAAATGCCAACTCCTTTGAGCAGAGATCAAGGATTTTAATGTGGAAAGAGGGTTTCTGGATAGATATTCAGCAACTTCTGTTCTGTTGGCAAGTTGATCAGTGACACAATTTACAATAGGGTTAAACAAATTCCCAGAACCTTCTTCCTGGTACTCTAATCAAAATTATCTTTAGTACAATAGTGTGATCCAAAAAAAGGAAGTTACAGAAGCTGTGCAAAGAGATAAGGCCAATCATCAGAGATAGGGGGAGGGTTTGAAGAAAGAGAAATGGTTTCCCCTCTCCCAGCCCTGATCATTGCTCTGTCCAATTGCACTACCAACAGGGGTAGGCAGGAAAAAAAAACAGAGAGAGAGGCAGTGAAGAGGCATTAGATAATGTGTTACCCAATACAGTAGCCACTAGCCATCTGTAGCTATTTCAATTAATTAGAATTTTTAAAAAGTCACTTCCTCAATCACACTAGTCATATGCAAGGCCTCAATACTGCAAGTAGCTAGTGGCTGCCTCACAGTACAGGGCAGATACTGAACAGTTCTACCACTCTGAAAGTTCTATGGGACAGTGTTGGGTTAGAAGAACCTGCAGCTCTTTAAAAGAGGGGAGGAGGAGACCATCTGCTTCCTTTAAAGGAAGACTATCTCCTTTTCTGTTAGCTGATGATCTAAGGATAAGATACTGGGAGAAAGAGCTAACACTTTCCTACCATAAAAAGGCTCAAAGGGCATTATTTTATGAAGGGAAAAAGGCTTCCTTTCCATTACTGATCTGAGACTCTGCTCACTCCCCTTCTCACAGGAAACACTAAAAAATCTAAACTGGCTGCTATTACCATTTGTAATTCACTGTTCCCAAGTGGAAGTTCATGGGCCACGAGACAGACTTTGTCTGGGACTCATACTACCTGGGTTCACAGATCTTCAAAAACCTTTGCAAGTTTTGAGTATGGTGATTTGGTCATGGTTTTAACTAAATTTTATTTGTTTTCCTATAATTAAAGGTTGATAGATAATATTTTAAAAAGAAAGAAAGAAAAAGGAAAAGATAGGGGAAAAAGCATCAATAATTCTACCACTAAAATAGCCACTATGACTCTCCTTCCAATCTTTTTACCAAGTGTTTTCTGCAGTTTTTTTTTTTATATAAATTTGTTTATTTTAATTGGAGGCTAATTACTTTACAATATTGTAGTGGTTTTGCCATACATTGACATGAATCTGCCACAGGTGTACACGTGTTCCCCATCCTGAACTCCCCTCCCACCTCCCTCCCCATCCCATCCCTCTGGGTCATCCCAGTTTTCTGCAGTTTTTACGATGATAGCATTCTTTCCCTTCCTTGGGATGAAATGAGCACCTGTATTTTCTAGTTTTCTTTGTTTCATTTTTATATAGCATTTTTTTAATCTACTGGAAGCCTTTGTATTGCAATCGAGTCATAATTTCTTTCAGATGGCTTTCATAGATTTGTTGGACTAACACATTTTGTTTCTGTATTTTGGAGCCAGGTGACAACCTCAGTGGAGCTCAGATCTTACAGTCCCAGAGACTGTAGCCCAGCCCCAGCATTAAAACAAGGAAAGCAGGTTTTTCCTCAGGGCCGTCTCCAAGGACACACAAAGGGTCTAAAACTCTCTCCCCTACATGTCCTGCTCATGGTCCGAAATTCCCTTCCCAGGAGGTGGTCTGCTGTGGCGGGAAGAACAGTGCATTAGAAGGGAGAAGTTCCTACCTCTTCTAAGCTCTAAGGCTCAAGAGGTGACCATGCAAGATGTGCTCCTTACTTAGATATCACCTCCTCCATTCACACTTTTATTGAGTACATATTAGGTATAATAAACACAGCAGGAATAGCCAGCACTCAAGAGTGATCCCTATAGCTGTGCAAGTATCCAGGAATGTTTTAGGTGATTCCTCTCCATGAACTGAGAGCAGCTAGAGTAGGAGCAGAAAGAGCATCCTGAGGAAGCTTGTGCAGAGCAGGTGAAAGGGTCACCATTGTCCTTGGATACCGAAGAACAGAGAACAATGGCTGGGCCTGTGGCCATCACCCACCCACCCACCAGATACTTCTGCTGTCATGGCAATGAGCACCCTCTGTAGGAAGGCTCTCCTGGGGGAACTGTTGAGGGGGAGAGCCCCCAAGAGTCAGCACTAGCCCCTCTGGGGAGTGCTTTCTACTTTGGAAGCAGGGGCAGGTAGTAGGGACCCTAGACCACCATACTGCCTAATTCCAGGAAGCACCATTCCCACAGACCACATCACGGGGCCTGAAAAGCGGATGGAGCCTCCTAGGGCCGGACAAACACAGGCTCTGGTTGTTTGGATCTGGCTTTGCGCCTTGCCTCTGGCCCCTCCCTCCTCTGTAATCTAAGGCCAAGTCACTCAATCCTTCAAAGCCCAGTTCCACATCTAAAAGTGGACACAATAGAAGCACCCAGCCTTAGGGCTAGTGTGAGGACGAAAGGAGGAAATCCACACAAACGTGTGTTACTTCTGGTGGGCCGATGTGCGTGTCTTGGTGGCCCCGCTGGATCTGAAGAACTGAAAGGGTAGACCAGGACTTTGTTTTTTTTTTTTTTTTTTTTTTTAATTCACCTTAAGAGTTTTATTTTTATTTTTTTTTTTTTCATTTTTAAAAAAAAATCACATGCTCCCCATCCTGAACCCTCCTCCCTCCCAACCTCCCCATACCATCCCCCTGGGCCTTCCCAGCGCACCAGCCCCAAGCATCCAGCATCGTGCACTGAACCTGGACTGGCATCTCGTTTCATACATGACATTTCACATGTTTCAATGACATTCTCCCAAATCTTCCCACCGTCTCCCACAGAGTCCATAAGACTGTTCTATACATCAGTGTCTCTTTTGCTGTCTCGTACACAGGGTTATCGTTACCATCTTTCTAAATTCCATATACATGCGTTAGTATACTGTATTTATGTTTTTCCTTCTGGCTTACTTCACTCTGTATAATAGTCTCCAGTTTCATCCACCTCATTAGAACTGATTCAAATGTATTCTTTTTAATGGCTGAGTAATACTCCATTGTGTATATGTACCACTGCTTTCTTATCCATTCATCTGCTGATGGACATCTAGGTTGCTTCCATGTCCTGGCTATTATAAACAGTGCTGCGATGAACATTGGGGTACACGTGTCTCTTTCCCTTCTGGTTTCCTCAGTGTGTATGCCCAGCAGTGGGATTGCTGGATCATAAGGCAGTTCTATTTCCAGTTTTTTAAGGAATCTCCACACTGTTCTCCATAGTGGCTGTACTAATTTGCATTCCCACCAACAGTGTAAGAGGGTTCCCTTTTCTCCACACCCTCTCCAGCATTTATTATTTGTAGACTTTTGGATCGCAGCCATTCTGACTGGTGTGAAATGGTACCTCATAGTGGTTTTGATTTGCATTTCTCTGATAAAGAGTGATGTTGAACATCTTTTCAAGTGTTTGTTAGCCATCTGTATCAGACCAGGACTTTGATTCCCAGCAAGGATCCGTGAGCCGGTACACAGTAGGTGCTCAACACACGTTCGGACACTATCATGATGGCAAGCCCATCCTTGCTTGTTCTCTTCTAGCTATCACTGAGACGACTCTTACTTGGATTTCACATTTCTTCTCCATCCACTCTTTCTGTCGTATGTGCCGAGTACAGAACGTGACTTGGGGTCACAGAGATGTGGGGATGACTTAGTATGATTTGGGGCCAGTGTGGAAGTACACAGAGCCCACTGCAGCGCCAGGTAGAAGAGACACCCCAAAGCTGGATTTTTTTCAACAGGCTCCTATCCCTGTGTGTAAAACCTCTTCTGTTTTAGAACGTCAAAAAGAGGGAGAGCAAATAACCAAAAAGGTTAAGAAGCAGGTTCCATTCCGTGTTTTGCTATGCTAACAACAGTGAGTCAGAACAATCACTGTGACAGGTGGCAGTGTCAAGCCACAATTATGTCTTCTCCTGACTTGCTATTCAATGACACCACTAATCATAGGTATCCAGGTGTACTGGTCCAGCCTCCTGACATCAGATTCCTCAATCACCAGTGCATGCAAGCAAAGCTCAGATGAGACAGAAAGTCAAAATCCCTCCCACTAAAGCATATCCAGACCCTGGGGTCTCATACATATGCTCTCTGGCCACATGCACCTCTCCTGATGGAGGCCCCCACCTAGCTTCCAGGCGTTGAGGGGCATCACCCGGCAAAGAGGGGAGTCAAGGTCTCCTCCCTCCAAGACCACAGAGAAGGAGCATCATCTGCTCCTGTAGGGCCCAGAGCCCCAGTGGCCATCATACCTGGGTGCCACTGCCTCGCATGATATCCTCGGGGATGGCATAGATCTGGCTCTCCATCTCAACCTTCTGGAGTCCATTGTCTGTTACTCTTACCCAAAGCACACGGAAGTTGGTCCCTCCAAGGTCCAGAGCCAGGAACTCTCCATGTTCTGCAGAGAGAAGGGCCACTATTAGTTCAGGAGACAAAGTGTAACTGTTTCACAGAGACCAAAACATAAAACCCAAGAATCCTGCCATAAACACTGGACAGGTCATCTCTGGGTGATGAGATGTGGGTGAAAAAAGTGGGTCTTAGTTTTTTCTACACACTTTTATGTATTGCCTCATTCTTTTTCTTAATGCTAAGCACTTGTATATTACTTTTAGGATACACATGAAGAATCAGTTTCCTATCCAATGATGGGGTGCCCACCCCCCTCACAAAAGCTGACTATTTCCCAAGGGCTTTCACCCAAGTCCCCATTGAGCTCACAGGGCCCATCAAGCCCTGCATCAAGAGACCAGGCCTCGGTTTTGTTCTTCATGCCCCAAGGACACCCAATACACTGCTACAAGCTCGTGGCCCCCCTGGGCCTTTGGCCAAATTGTGATCTCTGAACAAAATGTAGTCTTTAAGTTTGTACACAGTGACGGCAAAATGCCTCGGCAGGAATGAGAGTCACACAAGGGAGTGGAATGGAATCCAGCTAACTGTAAATTAAGAGGCCTCGTAAATAAGTCTAGCAGGTGCCCCCTGCCAGGCTTACTCAAGTGTGAGAGAATGCTGACCTAAGAGTATATGAGACAAGAGTCCGGCCACTCCGATAAGCCACAGGGCGCGGGCGAGAGGGGAGAGAGGGAGACTCCACAGACACAAGTGGGTCAAGAGCTCCAGGTGCCACGGGAAGGCACAGTCCCTCCAGGAAATAAGCAGAGCCGAACAGGAAACATCTAGATTCCAGATAATAGGGGCTGCAGGGACACACACCATTGTGCGGTGCAGAATGGAAGTGCTGAAGAGGCGTGGAGGCCCAAGCCGGGGCTGGGGCTCAGGGGGCAGGCCAGGACTGGGACAAGGTGGACTTGTCCCCTGAGCAGTCTCCTCAACCAGGCCTGCTCCACCAGTCTTCCAGTGCCCCGCCACACGCCTTCTGAAAGGATACATGATTATTTCGGGGGGTGGGAGGGGGATTCACTTATTGGCATGTTTGTCAATACTCAGCCCTTCTCCTGATGGGAGACTTGCCACTGAAGTAAGGGAGAACGGATCAAGGGATCTGGGATGCACTCTGACTAAGAGAAACAAGGGGTTATTCTGACCCACACGCTCTCAGCAGCAAGGAGTGTTTGGTCCTGAGAAAGGCCAACCTCTGCCCAGGTCCTTGAGGGCACTCACCAACACAGTCCCTATCATCCAGAGGGGCAGCCTGAAGTGGACATCATGCCCCTGAGATTACATGGGCCTTACCTCCACACAATCCTGGTTTGCTGGTAACAATACATAAGAGAGACTGGCTCTGGCTCCCACATTACCCACACCAGAACTCCAGCCAATCTGGGGACATGGCAGATTCCTGAGCCTCTGAGCTTCAGCTGCCTCATCTCCAGAGCAGGAGCCTCCTACCTGATGTGGCTAAGGTAAGGGGAAAACCAAGTAAGATGCCTCAAGTACCCAGCACAATACCAAGAACTCAGAACACACTCAATAAGGACTAGAAACCTTCCATCCAGGCTCTTGGCAAACACAGCCTGACACTCACACTTGAGTCCCCCAGGCCCAGCGTCAGGGCTGCTTCTCAGACTGAAAAAAAGTAAAAGAAACATCCTGAGGCAAGACTGAAGAAATCTGTCTAAGAAAAGCCACCAGGATCTTTGCCAGAGACTTCAGCACTCCTCCTCAGGAAGTACTAATTTTCTGTCCCTTCCATTGCATCTAGCGGTCCCCCAGCCCTTTAGCCACCATTGCTAGATAGCTAGGGCAACCTCAACCCCATCTAGAGAGACTGCTCCCCTTGTGGCCATGGGTGACTTTTCCAGGCATACCAGTTCTGAGCCTCCCCTGGCAGTGGGACATCAGCCAGTTTGTAGGGAAAACTATGTGAGGCTCTCATGGGGGATGAAAAGGAAAATCAAAGATGAATCGCCTGCCTCAGCATTCTGCAGCCCAGGATGAGTGAATCTGCTGAATCGGCGACCGCGGGGGATTGAGGCAGCCGAGGCTGCCCCTGGTTGGTCACGATTCAAGGCTAGCCCAGCTGGATTCACTGGAGGGGATAGCTCCATCAAGAATGGTGGTTTTGCAGTATTTGCTGATGGACTGTAGGGAAATCACAAATAATAAAGTACTGCTGATAAATCCATTCCCAAGAAGGAATGTCATTCTTTTCAGACTCCGCCAGTTCAGACATTCCTCTTCATCTCTGCTGCCTGATGCCCCTCCACAAACACTCATAATCACAACTAACACAGCCAAAGACTTTAGTCCTTCCAGAGTCCAATATCTCTGAGACAGGCCCAGCATCATGACGCCTGGAGCTAAATTGTAAGGTGACCCCTTGAGACACTGAATGGACCCCTTCCCTAGTGCCCACCTCCCCACCATGCATGAGCTGCTCACACAGAGCAGCAGCAGGCTCCGTTTTGAATTCCAGCTCAGCTGCTTCAGTACCTGTATGGACGGTCTGAGCGTGTCACCTCGCCTGCAGAACAGGGCTCATAATGCTGACTTTCCCAGGGCTCATGAGCTTACACAAAATACAGAACACATTGTAACTGAGTATACAGGTCCACGGTAAGCCGTCAGTCGGCAGTTACTGCTGTCGCTGTCATGGCTTCTTTGATTACGTGGCTCCTCTCTCCTAGTTCTCAGCCCCTCTAAGTCTTGCCTACTCCTATCCTATTCCTGGCCCAAGTCCTACCACCACTGTTTACCTTCCAGGACATCCTAGAAGTCCAGAGCAGAGGCTATGTCATTTGGTATGAAAGGGGATGGTATCTGTGGGTCTGGGACAGTCAGACTGGCTGGGCAGGAGCAAGGCTCTGGGGCAGGAGAATCTACAGGAGAAACCTATAGCTGGTTTCTTAAGTACACAGCCACAGGGCATAGGGCCCAGTGAGGCCCAGCAAGATTATTCTGCTGAATGATTATATTTGGTGTATGAGGCAATAGATTAAGAAAACATCTCATATTTCATTTGCTCATTGACGGTTCATTTGTTAAACAAAATATTTAAGAAGATCCTAAGATCAGAGGTAAGATGTATTTTATTGTTAAGCAAGTTGTTATGTCTAGAAAACAATTTTAACATCTGATTTTTCAAAATGTTCAAACAGTACAAAAGTGGGAAAAAGTGAAAAGCAGATATCTCTTTTCTTCTCCACATCCCCAAAGCAACCATTATTAATGTTTCCTGAGTGTCCTTGTGTGTGCTCAGTCATTTCAGTCATGTCTGACTCTTTGAGACTCTATGGACTGGAGCCCACCGGGCTCCTCTGTCCGTGGGATTTTCCAGGCAAGAACACTGGAGTGGGTTGCCAAGCCCTCCTCCAGGGGATCTTCCCAAGGATTGAACCCGCATCTCTTATGACTCCTGCATTGCAGGTGGATTCTTTACCCACTGGGTCACCTGGGACGCCCTGAGTGTCCTTAGATATATTCATACTATAAAAACAGGGAAGGCCAGGGACTTCCCTGGTGGTCCAGGAGCTAAGACTTCATGCTCCCAGGGCAGGGGGCCCAGGGTCCATCCTTGGTCAGGGAACTAGGTCCCACTTGTTGCAGCTAAAGATCCCACAGGCCACAACTGAAAGACCCCATGTGCCACAGGTAAGAATCGGCACAGCCAAATAAATAAATACTAAAAATAACAACAACAACAAAAAACCAAACAGGGTTTCCCTGATGGCTCAGTGGGAAAGAATCTGACCACCAATGCAGCAGACACAGGTTTGATCCCTGGTCCGGGAAGATCCCACATGCCACGGAGCAACCAAGGGCCTGAGCCACAACCACAGAGCCTGTGCTCTCAAGCCTGGGAGCCACAACTACCGAGCCCACATGTTGCAATCGCTGAAGCCTGTGCGCCCTAGAGCCGGGGCTCCGCAACAAGAGAAGCCCCCACACCCCAGCTAGAGAGTAGCCCCCGCTCGCCACAACGAGTGAAAAGCTCTCACAGCAATAAGACCCAGCACAGGCAAAAAGAAAGAAAGGAAATTATTAAAAAAAAAAAAAAAAAACACAGAGAAGACTGTTAGCTGACACATTCTGTGAAAAGGATTTGAATTGCTGGTTCTAAGGATTTATATCTTTAACTACCAAGTGTGTTAGTCACTCAGTCGTGTCCCACTCTTTGTGACCCCATGGACAGTAGCCCATCAGGCTCTTCTGTCCGTGGGATTTCCCAGGCAAGAATAATAGCATGGGTAGCCATTTCCTTCTCCAGAGGATCTTCCCAACCCAGGGATCGAACCTGGGTCTCCTGAATTGCAGGCAGATTCTTTACCATCTGAGCCACCAGGAAAACCAAAGATATCACCGAATTATCTTCCTAAAAATTCTTTCCAGATAAACCAACAAATGGGTTTCACTGTTACCAGTGTGTCTATGTCACGTACAATTAATCACTTCTTTCCTTTGTGTAGGTTAGACATTTTGAATTACCAACTGGCAGTGTAAATTCTTTTTTCTATGAATTTTCTACTCACATGTCTTGCCTTTTAAACATATATCCTTTATTAATAACTTAAAAGAGCTCTTTGTATATTAAAAAGGATAGTTTCATTGGTTGTATATCTGCAATTTTTTTTCCAGTTGGATATTTGCATTCACTCTCCTTTATAAATCTCTCTCTCCAGTTACTTCTAAATGGTGTCACCACCACTACAAAAAATCAAAGAAGCAAGGTTTTACTATAGGTTTATTTGAAAGATCAAATTCATCTTATACTTTCTTATGTGACTTTTTTGAAAAACTGAAGCCCAGAACCTTGCCTTCACCTCTGGTCTCCAGGACACAGCTCAGACTTCCCTACTTGCATCTGAATTATTGTGGTAATAAAACAATGAAAAGACAGAGGCAGGTGTGGAGGAGATTCAGTTAATTTAAGGCCCAATATGTAGATATTTTTAATAGAAGAGAAATTTGTTAAATGATGTTTACAAACATAATCTCATTAATCATCTGCTGCTGCTGCTAAGTCGCTTCAGTCATGTTCGACTCTGTGTGACCCCATGGACGGCAGCCCACCAGGCTTCCCCGGCCCTGGGATTCTCTAGGCAAGAACACCGGAGTGGGTTGCCATTTCCTTCTCCAATGCATGAAAGAAAAGTGAAAGTGAAGTCGCTCAGTCGTGTCCAACTCTTAGCGACCCCATGGACTGCAGCCCATCAGGTTCCTCGGTCTA
The DNA here is from genome assembly GCF_055505025.1 of Bos grunniens. NCBI lineage: Eukaryota > Metazoa > Chordata > Mammalia > Artiodactyla > Bovidae > Bos > Bos grunniens. The sequence goes on along the minus strand of NC_141175.1, from coordinate 97,754,153 downwards.
TGGGATTTTCCAGGCAAGAGTACTGGAGTGGGGTGCCATTGCCTTCTCTGCATTAATCATCAATGACCCCCATTTCCAGATAAGAAAGCCAAGGCTCAAGTCAAGAAAAACTAAAACCAAAATTTAAATTCAGGTCTAGTTTTCCAGCAAAGTTTTCTATTGTAGTGAGCAAGGAGGCTGCTCATGAGAAAATTATAAATTCTCAAATAAGGAATTATTAATTTCTGGGGCTCCCCTGGCGGTCCAGTAGTTAGGGCTCTGAGTTTTTGCTGCTGAGGGCCTGGGTTCAGTCCCTGGTTGGAGAACTAAGATCCCACCAGCTTTGTGGCACGGCCAAAAAAGCAGGGGGTGGGAAGGTGTGGGAGGGTGGGATTCTTCATTATCAATGCCAAAAGCATAAAACCCAGAGGTTGCCACACGCTCTAAGCTGGCCTGGGTGGCAAAGGAAGTGAGAGTGTGGCTCAGAAGTTGAGTCACTTGGTTAAGATCGTTCAGGGGTAAAGGCATGCTGGATTTGACCCCAAGTTCATCTGACCCCAACACCTACGGTCCCTACGCACCTCACCCATATTTCTCATGGGGCTGCTTCCTTGAAGCTGAGGATTACCTGACGCAGAGTCTAGGATGGAAGCAATAAGCCATAAAGTGTTGAAAAAGAAAGCAAAAACACCCTTATCTCTATCAGTAACTTGCCCCACCCCTCTGGGCCTAATGATTTCAAAACTGAGTGGGAGGTGGCAGACAGACATCCACTGGAGAGGTGACACACCCCTGTCCTCACAGGAACCCAGGACCTACTAAAGCTTTCTGAGGCAGGTATTTCCGCTAGCCGCAAATTGGTGCTGTCTCATACCATTACACCAAACGCCTGTTCCCAACTTACTGGACACTCCCCAAGCCCTCTTCGATGAAGGACCTCCTAATTAAGAACATGCCCCTCCAAAAACAGACAAAAGAAGGGGTAACAACCCTCTATCAGAAGCAAATAACTCACGGTGAAGAGGAACAGGCCAGGCTTCCCTGCTCCTAAGCCCTGGTCCAGTGGTTAAGAGTCTGTCCTGCAACACAGGGAATGCAGGTTCAATCCCTAGTTAGGGAACTAAGATCCCACATGCCATGATGCAACTAAGCCTGCGCACTCCAGAGCCCGAGCACCGCAGCTGGGGAGCCTGCATGCCACAATTACTGAAGCCCAAGGGCTACAACTAGTGAGTCCATGCGCCACAGTGAAAGGTCCTGCATGACGTAATTGAGACCTGATATGGACAAATCAATAAATTAAAAAAAAAAAAGGAACTAGCAATAGAGTATTAGGTCCTGCCACCCTCCATCAAACTGCCCAGTGGTTTAAGATTCAAGGTGTTCCCTCCGGTAGAGTTTGTTTGCTGACTCAGTCCCCATCCTGAACTACCACTGTGCCCACTTTCAGTGAGGGTTGGTCACTCAGTTGTGTCCGACTCTTCGTGACCCCACGGACTGTGGCCCACTAGGCTCTTCTGTCCATTGGATTTCCTAGACAAGAATACTGGACTGGGTTACCATTTCCTTCTGGAGGGGCTCTTCCTGACTCAGGGGTCAAACCCAGGTCTTCTGCATTGCAGATGGATTCTTTACCGTCTGAGCCACCAGGGAAGCCGCACTTTCACTGAGGTTCTTATCAAACACCTAAGATCAGCAAGATAAAGGGATTTCAATTTCTCCTGGGAACTCACCCATCCCAGGGAAAGGCTGAAGAGGACTAAAACGGCATCTGAGTAACTAACAGCCCGAATGTGATACTCACCATATCTTGGCTGATGGGACATCAGTAATGTGTTTGAGCAGGCCATATCTCCTGCACTGTTCAAGTCACCCACTCCCAATGTCCACGTAATTTGTGAGGGGTGAGAGCCAGCTGAATTTCCCAACAGTTTATTTTCAATCACTAGGTACTTGCCACTAACTAAAATAGATCACCACCTGCCCCTCCCATAGGGAGCTCAGAGCAGTTTGCCAACCAGTGCATAAAGGGTGACTTGCAAATAGAACAGGTCTGGTTTTGTTCTGAAGTTTTAACTAGCAGTATACCCTTTTCTCAAAGGCAGCTGTGTTCAAAAGTGGCAATGCCCTGCCTTGTTAAGGCTGAAAACTGGGCCCACCTCCCGACCCTGGGGCTTCCTCTGGTGACTAAATGGACTTCTTCAGAACCACAAGCTCCAGAAGCCTTCTTTAAATAAGTAGCTTCGATGCAGCGTTCCCAGAGCTCTGAGGATCCTGGAAGGTAGCATGGTGCTGTGACGGTCTACTCTAAGAATATATGGCATGGACTCCAATTGAGATGACAACTAAAAATCTCCAGGTCTTGGGTACGTAAGCCAGCAAAACTAACTTTGCCAGACAATCGGTTCAAGGCATGTATATGTATTTCCTACATACCTGGAAACACCACAGTCATCACCACATCTGGTGGTCTCTTTTTAAGTTCCAAGATTTCAGATACTCCATTATAGCACACCAGCAGGATACTGAATGCAAAAATGTACAAATAGAGAAACATAAACCTGCTCCAATTAAAGGGGCCTGGAGCACATAACACTTTTTAAGTGCCCCCCAGAACTCCCAAAACACCATCAGGAAGCACCACTCTGGTACTTTTATCCTCAGGAAATGTTTCTTAAGAAACTCAGAGCTGTTATACTAGTTCCATAGATATGAAACCACTCTTCAAAGGATTAAAATATGATTGCTACAATACTGTGTAGGCATTGAGTGTGTAAAAGTTTTCAGGCAGGCCAACCTGGGTTCAAATCCCATTTTAACATTCAGCCATAATATGAGCCATATAATTGGGCAAATTATTAGAAATCCAACATTGGGGTTTCATCATCTGTTAAAAAGGGATAGTCATAATATCCTATCTAGCCAGGACCTCCCCATCTCTCCCTAGGACACAGGGACAAAGACACACAGACACATATAGTTTTTGGTCAAGGATCAATGCAATGAAGGCGTAAAGGTGTTTGGCATATTGCCTGGCACATGTAAATGTTTAATAAACTCCAGTTATATGATTATATGACGATATGGAGGCTTATCAATACAATCTTCATTTTATATTGTAGGTACCATATAAATCCACTTATTAAGCTGCATGTATGAAAGCTATTGATCTATGTCTTCACTACGCAGCTGTTGCTGCAATGCTGAGTAACCAAGATAAGAGCTCCTTACAGGGTTCCACGCCGGCTTCCGTGTACCCTATCACAGCTAGTCTCTCTTTATCACATCATGTGCTTGCATTATGTGACCCCATATCATTGAGTAATCATTTCATCTGCTCAAGCCTTATGTCCCCAGGATAATTTTCACTCTCCAAAGATGGGACACAAGGTAGTTCAGCACACTGCTGCCCCATAGAGGACCAGACTCAGTGGGGACTCTATTAAATGAACTGAATAGCTAGGCCTAAGTTACTAACACAAGAATGAATGCATTGTGCTAGCAGTGTCGGGGGCAGATAAGTACAAATGCAGCACTAGCGATATGCCTGATGGCCCAGGCACTGAAACACAGCTGGCTGGGTTCAAATCCCAATGCTTCAATCTGCTCACTATGCAACTTAGATTAGTTAAGTCTAGTTTCTTCATCATCATCATCACTCCCTGCTCTGGAGGGAATTAAATCTAGCTAGAGGATGGCTTAGACAGTAAAGAATTGGCCTGCCATGAGTTCGATCCCTGGGTCAGGAAGACCCTGTGGAAAAGGGAATGGCTACGCACTCCAGTATTCTTGAAGCTTCCCTGGTGGCTCAGATGGTAAAGAATCTGCCTGCAATGCGGGAGACCCAGGTTTGATCCCTGGGTTGGGAAGATCCCCTAGAGAAGGACTGTATGGACAGAGGAATCTGGCAGGTTACAATCCATGGGTTTGCAAAGATTCATATACAACTGAGCAACTAACACTTTCACTTTTTCAGAGGGTAGCTGCTAAGCTGCTGCTAAGTCACCTCCGTTGTGTCCGACTCTGCGACCTCATAGACAGAAGCCCACCAGGCCCCTCCGTCCATGGGGTTTTCCAAGCAAGAGCACTGGAGTGGGTTGCCACTGAGATATACTCAAATAAACAATTCACAATTCAGGTAAGTGGGGAAGTATCAAACGATCAAAACAGCAAAACCTTCATCTTACTCCGCCTTGCTGTTGTTCAGTTGCTAAGTCATGTTTGACTCTGCAACTCCATGGATGGCAGCACCCTAGGCCTCCCTGCCCCCTCTATCTCCCAGAGTTTGCCCAAGTTCATGTCCATTGAGTCAGTGATGCTATCCAACCATCTCATCTACTCTGCCTTAAGACATGCTTGTATCTAAACAAACTTGCCAAGACGACGAGGGCAATAAAGACACACTACAAAGACTGCTTGTTTCTAAGTTGGAATGCTAGGGTAAAAAGAACTTGCTAAAACTGTAAATTATTTAACAAATAATTAATTGGAATGCTGGAATATTTGTAGATTTTTAGTTGGGTTCTACTTGAGCTTCTGATTATAATGGTACAAAGCAAATCCATGTTTATGGTCAATTTTAAAAGCTAATAATTCGATTTGCTTTAGAAACTTCTCTTCAGCAACATGAGCCAATGTACACATGAATCTTACAGCCTTGGAGTCAAGACTACCTATGCTTAAAGTCCAATTCTGTCACTAACTGGACTCAGGTGACTTTGGCAATCTCTTTTAGCCTTAGCTGTCTTATTTTTAAATTGGGAATATCTCTCTTGTAGACTTTGCATGGAGCATAAAGTAGATTGTTTACATAAATAGACATCATGGGTGATCATTAAATGATATCAATTATTCTTGCATTTCCTCTCAAGATGAAACTGCTCCTGAAAGGCATGTAGTAGGTCCCAATCGGGCTGTATTTGGGGCTATTACCTCAATCACATGCATAGCCAAGCTTAGGTTAGGGCTGCCTACTGCGAGCTCAAGATGGTGAGATTCCTGGCAGATACAAATAAACACTTTCTCTATTCAACTCTGCACTGCCAAAAGCAAAACAGGTAGTGGTAGTTACAGACAGTAATTATTGGGGCAAGTGGAACTCTCATACAGCATTGGTGGGAGTATAAAATAGCTTAACCACTTTGGAAACCAAAATTCAAACCATTTTGGTCCAGGAGTTTCTTATGAATTAAACACATCCCAAACCCTATGACCCAGAAATTCCACTCTTAATTGTTTACTCCAGAAAAGGAAGAAAATGGAAACATTTCCACATAGAGGCTTGTGCAACAATGTTTATAGTAGCTTTCATCGCCTTAGGGGAAAACTGGAAACAGCCCAGGTGTCCATAGAATTGATGTCATATAGGATCCCAATCACACTAGAGAATCAGCAAGCAAAAAGGAACTACTGATATTCACAACATGGATAAAGCCTGCATTATGATGGGTAAATGAAGCCTTGTGTAGAGTAACTACTGTATGATTGTATATAACGGAAGTTCTAAAACAAGAAAAACTAGTAATACATGTGGATTTAAAACAGGGACTGCTTCTGGGGGTTGGGGACAGGAGCTGCCTGGGAAAGTGCACCAGGGAAGTTCTGGACTGATGGTAATGTTTTCTATCCTGATAGATGTTGTATTAAATAGGTGTATGTATTTGTCAGTTCATCATATGATATTTAAGGTTTGCATCTGGTATGAAATTTTACATCAAAAGATAAAAGAGTAGCATTGACCTCTAGTTAACAATGAGCACGCTGAAATTTTAGGGTTGAAATGAACTGATTGCTACAATGTACTTTGCAATGCCTCAAGAAAAACAAGCTAGACTGAGAGACAAAAGGATAGAGGAATGTGATAAAACAGATTTGGTTAAAATATAAATGTAGACTCTAGGTAGTCTGTATATGGGTGTTCATTATATTGTTCTTTCAACTTCCTAAAACTGTCTTGCTGCTGCTACTGCTGCTGCTAAGTCACTTCAGTCGTGTCCGACTCTGTGCGACCTCATAGACGGCAGCCCACCAGGCTCCCCCCGTCCCTGGGATTCTCCAGGTAAGAACACTGGAGTGGGTTGCCATTTCCTTCTCCAATGCATGAAAGTGAAAAGTGAAAGTGAAGTCACTCAGTCGTGTCCAACTCTTCACGACCCCATGGACTGCAGCCTACCAGGCTCCTCCATCCATGGGATTTGCCAGGCAAGAGTACTGGAGTGGGGTGCCACTGCCCTCTCTGAAAACTGTCTTACAGGAAAAAAAAACAAATCACGAGCATTTTTCATATACATACCGTGCTGACACCAAATTCAGTCACCAAGCAAGATATTTTTGTTATTGTTTATTTGCTAAGTTGTGTCCGACTCCTTTGTGACCTCATGGAGTGCAGCGCGACAGGCTTCTCTGTCCATGGGATTTCCCAGGCAAGAATACTGGACTGTGTTGCCATTTCTTCCATCAGGAGATCTTCCCAACCCAGGAATCAAACCCTCATCTCCTGCATTGGCAGACAGATGCTTTACTACTGAGTCACCAGGGGCAGACTACAATCCACAGGGTTCCAAAAGAGTCAGACACAGCTTAGCAATTAAAACAACAACAAAGAAATCCTTGGATCATTTATAAATATTTCATTTTTATCTGTCCCAACTATGTTTCTTTGTACTGCATGGTCTACACAAACTATGAAGCACAGATATTTTTGAGTCAGCCGCCATGGGACTCTGGCTGTTGACATTCCCTTCCTTCTCACAGAGAACTCAAACCATAATTTAGAGGTTCTTTTTTCTTGTGTGTAATGGAGGCCTCCATCATAAATGAATGGCCTGAAACTTCCTGAAGTCTCTCCCACATTCTCTTACCAGGTCTCTGATTACCATTAGATAGCTGAGACCTGACTTAAGAAAGCTGGAACTCAGTCCATGCTCCAAAATGCAGGACCATTTGATGGGGATGAACCCTCACACCTGCTCCCTGAGCAACAAAAATCAGTGCCGGGTGTGCACCTTGCTGTCGTGGCTACATATGACTGGGCTTACAACACACTGAGAAAGTTACGTGACTGACTCCCCCTTCATTCTGAGAGCCAACCCTCCGATGCTTCTTCTTTTTACAAATGAGAAAATGGAGGATTGGGGCATAAATGAACTACTTGAAAGCATACAACTTTCACAGTCTTTTAAACCTAGAATTCTAATCTTTGCCCCTTACCACACACTGCGCTGAAACCACCTCTCACCCCTGGCAAGAAATAGCCAATTTTACAAAGGCCTGACCAGGGCAAAACTGGGTGAGGAGCATTTAAGATGGTGGCTTTCACACTGCAAGCTGAAGAAAAATTATTTAAGTCCTGACTACAGACAGTTCTAAAGTAGAGAAGATAATAGATCTGTGTCACATTTAAGAATACACATTAATTCCTAAAACTCGTTTCAGTTGTCTATCAACATTCCTATGCATGAGTTTCTTGCTGTGAGTATGTAGTCCAGAAGAGTTAGACAGCCACTGACTATGTCCCTCTAGATCACAGCTTTAGATCTGAGGTTTAATTTCCCACATTAGAAAAGTAACACTGGAAAGGGCTGATCAGGGTGCTGAAGAAGGCTAGCCTGGATCAGGCACCACTTGCGCAAGGCCTCTAGCCCTCTGCAGCAGAGAAGCGCAGTCACCACCAGCAGTTACAGTGTCTGGATCGCAGCCTTGACCAGCAAGCAGGTGCTCCAGCCAAGCCTCACCAGCTGCGTGACACGTTCGGAGAAAGGCAGCAGCCCTGAACACAGCTCTCCCTCATTTCTTCTCTCAGCACTTTACAAAGAAGAATCTTCATTGTGGCAAGTTTTATTGACTGAAGAGTTAGCGGTCCTCTCTGCCACCTTCCAGAACTCACAGCCCCCAATTAACAAAACATAAAACTCAAAGCCTTGATGTTGACCACGTTCAGTTATATTCCCTCATGCTCCCCTCCCCAGTTCAATTTTCTTTCCCTCCAGAAGCAACCCTAACATTTATCTGGTGCACATTTTCCAGTTTATACCCTAACAATTTTAGGATGTGTGCATGAGCAACATATAGCATTGCTTGGAGGGATTTTTTTTTTAAATTACATTCAACTACTATGAGGTACATGTCCTGCTTTTTTCATTCATTTTTTTTTTTTTCAGATGTATCCATATTTATACACTTTTTTTCTGGTAATATGCTGCATAGCATCCCATCACACACAGTCTATAAATGGTTCCCAATACACTGTTATTATAAGCAGCACTGCCCTGAACATTCTTAGACATGTCTCCTTGAGTTCATATGGAAATTTGTTTAAGGTATAGCTGGAAGTAGAATTGCTGAGTTGTCATATACACGTATATGTAGTCACTGCCAACCTCACAGTCCAGGCAAACCCTGCCAATAACTTAATACATGTCCTTGAGACTTTACACACCTGTGTGTGTGTGTGTGTGTGTGTGTGTGTGTGTGTATATATATATATATATATATGATCTTAACATGAATTTAGATAAAACTGTCTCATGGTTTATGCTGGGTTACAGAGGACTGTTTTCTGCATTAATTGACCAGTGGCCAACTGATGGACATTATGGGTCTTTCCTTCATTACAGTAATTCAAGGAACTTTGCACAGTGACACACTAGTTCCAGGACATATAGAAGAGACTGGAACTGTTGGATCTACCTCTTATTTTTACGAAGGAAAAAAGGCTGAGTCTCAGACAGCTGGGGTGAGGAGCTGACCCACGGACACCTCAGGAAATGAGAAACCATGGGGCTGGGGACCCCATCTCCTACAGTCTGGTCTCCAGTACTCTAGGGGTCACCTGCTCTGCTCAAGTGAATAAACCATTCCAATACACAGTTGGGGCTTCTCTTGTGGCTCAGAGTGTAAAGAATCTGCCTATAATGTAGGAGATGCAGGTTCAAACCCTGGGTTGGGAAGATTCCCTGGAGTAGGGAATGGCAACCCACTCCAGTATTCTTGCCTGGAGAATTCCATGGACAGAGGAGCCTGCCAAGTTACAGTCCACTGGGTCACAAAGAGCTGGACATGAATGAGCGACTAACATAATACACAGTGTTCCTTTTACATGTTAGGTGCTGTCTCCATTAGCACGGTAGAATCTATAACCACACAATATGGCGATTGGTTCAAACTCTAAGAGGCAAGGGGAGATCTCCATGCTCCAATCTCAGGAAAGCAACAAGAACAGAAAAAGCTGGCCGCATACCTAGTTCTCCCCAATAAGCTTATTCACCTGCCTATAATCCAGGCCAGACATCCACCCCCAACTCCATTTCAAAAAACTTTAACTGAGCATGTGCGGTGTGCTCTGTTGCTGAGTGGACAGGCTCACATGTGCACGTACGCACATAATGGATCAAGTGCAGCAGCCTTGATGCCTAGCCTTTGGCATTTACGAGTTTGAATCCTGACTTAGCTGTGTGACCGTAGACAAATTATCTGACCATTCAGGCTCCCAACTCCTCATCTTAAAAAAAAAAAAAAAGTAGGTAAAATTTGTACATATCTTATAAGGTTTTGTGAAAAGTAAATAAATTACTACATTAAGTGCTCAGAAAAAATCCTTTAGCCCATAATATATATTTAGAAAATATTTAGGATACTTGCTTAGTGCTAGTGCCTGAAACAAAGACAAGGTCCCTGGACTAAAAGAGCTAGTAAATTTATCAGAATGTCCAATAAAAACAATAAAAGCGGGTGTGGCTGCCAGTCAGAGTAAGTGGCAGATGGAGTAAACATGCCATTCCAGAGGGCACACAAGAGACACACGAGAACTGGAGGAGGCTCCTCAAATCAAGGAGCTCTCTGAAAGGCTGAGACACGCTTGCTCAGAACACTCCTGAACAGGGCCACACTCTCAGCGCCGGGACCCAAGGCTTTAGCAGACATGTACTTCTTTTAGGGACTGTAGAAAGGTAAGCCTCAGGGACCCAGACATGATGCAAACACTGAAAACACGTGGTGCGTGGACAAGCCCTGTCCTGTGCCTTTCCCCACCCCCGGAGCTTCTCCGCAAGTACGGGTCTTCACCAACCATCGCCTTCCTGGCCTCGTCTCCTCTCAGGTGGCTCAGCCTCTGTACTTCCTAGTTCCTCCACTACCCTGGCAGCTGCCTCCAGGCTCTTTCTCTCACCCTCTACATGCAGGTAGCCATCACACATCCTTCACTCCTCATGGCCCCAGAGATACTTTATCTCTAAAATGGAGGGTTGTCATGAAGATTAAATGAAACAAACTGTGTGGCAAGTTTGTCTGCAGAAAGCACTGGCACAACTTAGCTCCATTCCCTTCTCTGAGGATGCTGCCACCCTGGGACAGCTGTGCTCCACACCCTGGTATGATCTTTGAATTCTCTCTGGTCTCTGCCCACTACATTCCACCAGGGCCATGCCCTGTGCTCTACTAACCATCCATCACCCCACACGCACACACACTCTACATAACCTGCTGACAACGTGTGTTACCAAGACAGCTCTGCTCACACCTCTCAAAAACTTTCAGCTACTCCCCAGTGCGTATTACTGAAGAAAGACTCAGTGTTTCAGGTATGCATACAAGATTTCTGAATCTAGCCCGAATCCACCTTCCAACTTCAGTCTCCCCATGACGCTTTTCTCCAGTTTAGTTAAATCACTTTTGGGGAGGTGCATCGTGAAATACAGACTGTATCCAAACAAGGGGATAAAACAAAGCTCGACAAGTTCTAATTGCACAATTTTAGAGACTTTCATACCTTAATATGTACCATGTCTCTTTTACATTATCCCAAGTTTATTTGGATTTCTAGTAGTCTTTATTCATGGAGTTCAAGAAACAATCTAGAACAATCTGTACCACAGTGATTCTCCAGCATGCCTGTGGAATGTACCAGTTAGGTGGGCTCAAGAGTGACTGCCATGGTGTATGGCCGTAAGCATCTTAGGCATATTTGCTGTTTATGATCCTCACTGTATGCAGTCTCTGTGAAGGTATAAAGTGAAAGTGAAAGTGAAGTCACTCAGTCGTGTCCGAATCTTTGCAATCCCATGGACCATAACCTACCAGGCTCTTCTGTCCATGGGATTTTCCAGGCAAGAGTACTGGCGTGGGTTGCCATTACTGAGCCATGGATGGAATCAAATGGCCGATAGCAGTTACCCCAGCAGGAATGACAAAGATTTACTTCTCCCTTGACTGCCAGGGCTACCTCCTTTCCCAGTCTTCCCCTCTATCCCATGCCACAAACTTCCATTCAAATCCCTACATGCTTAAATTAGCCAGCGTTGGCTTCTGAGGCTTAAAACCAAAGTACCATCCCTGGTGTACATAGTTCTTTGGGTCCCTGAGCAAAGTCATCCAAATCTCCCCCAGGCAAAGGAGCTTCCAGACCCCTCCCGGTGGGTACAGTACCTGTTCCGTCTGGAGTAGACCTCACAAAAGTAGGCAGCATTTTTACTGAAGCCGTAGGGTGAGTGGTGGCTCCAAGCCCTTTCTCCATCTCCTTGCGAAAACGCTTAGCAATCTCCAGAAGAGTTTCATCAGAAAGACGCATGTGGTAGAGATACTGGTCAACCTGAAAGAAGGGAAAGTGCATAGTGACATATATACTAAATGAATTATGGTATTCATTTATGTCATGGAACATCATTCAGCTTCTCAAAAGGGTAAAATCTATTAGGTACAGAAGGTTATTAAGACCATTGAACCAGAATCTGTGACAGGACTTTGTCTTAAAAAAAAAAAAAATTAACTAAAAATTCAAATTAGAAAAATGGTCTAATTTTATTTCTGGAGAATGATGAAGACCAGGGGAAAGGCCAGCTAGGGGAGAGGCTCATCTCTTTTCCTCTGCACTCAAGGCCAGTTGCGCCAACCCTATTGCCCCTCAGCCATTGCCTCCTTCCTAGACTAATAAGAGTCTCTGATTCTACTTTTACTTCTGCCATCCATTTTCCATCCCCAGACAGAGTCTATACTATTCCCATGCTTAAAACCTTTCTGTGGTCTCCCATTGGCACCAAATCTGAAACCCTTCCAAGGCCCTACCATACAGCCTGGCCTCGCCCACTGCTCATCTTACCAGGTGCCTCTGCACTCCTTGTGCAGACCAGCCTTGGCTCAGCCCCCCAACACACCAACCGTGCCCTTCCCTGCCTGCAAGACTGTTCACATGGGCCACACAGCACCTCACTCTGCTCTTCATCTACGGATCCCTTACCAATCCTTCAGGTCTCTCTGCACAGAGGCCTTCTCTGACCTTCCTAATAAAACAATCAGGCCTCCCTGTTTTTCCTGTGAACTCAGACTTTTCCCTTCACATCACCAACCTCAATTTGGAAACATATATTAGTGCCCAAATCATAAGCACCAAGGGCAAGAACCATGACTATTTGTTCACGCTTGCATCCCTGAAGCCCAGCACAGCATGTGACATATTGACAGAGGCTTGATACACATGGCAAAGCCAAAGTCCTCCCCCATCCACAGAGGCAGAGGCGGCTCTCCCTAGTCATTTCATTTATCTTGTTTCCAACATAAATTTCTGTGAACTTTTCCCAGATTTAACACTGAGAGAAGGAGAAACAACAGGAGTCCCCTTCAGACAGCCTGCTTCTTGAAGGCTCTCATCTGCTCTGGCTGTGGATATTCCCAGTTTTCTTCTCAGAAAAAGATCTGATAGAAATCCATCCAAGGAGGCACTCAAGTTTCCACAATATCCCTGTTCGCAGCAGCAACGTCCAGGCCAGGTGGGGTTGCTGGCCATGGAGATGGGGGTAGAATCAGGACCCTTGGGCCAGGCTACAGCTGTGCCCTCAAGGTATGAGGGCGGTGGGCCTGGTCCTCCTAGCCTCATCAGCAAACTGGGGGGTGAAGAGACCCTGTTCTTTCCAGCTCCCAAACTTCAGGATTCCCAAAGGAATCCTGACTGGCTTGGTTGGGCTGATGACCACCATCACTGTTACTCCTGTGGGAATCACAAGTAAACGCCCACCTATCCTTTGGGCACCCCACTCCAGTACTCTTGCCTGGAAAAGCCCATGGACGGAGGAGACTGGAAGGCTGCAGTCCATGGGGTCGCTGAGGGTCGAACACAACTGAGTGACTTCACTTTCACTTTTCACTTTCATGCACTGGAAAAGGAAATGGCAACCCACTCCAGTGTTCTTGCCTGGAGAATCCCAGGGACGGGGAAGCCTGGTGGGCTGCTGTCTATGGGGTCGCACAGAGTCGGACACGACTGAAGCGACTTAGCAGCAGTAGCAGCAGCAGTCCTCTGCCCAACTCTGACCAAGAAGCATAAACATTTATAATGAGCTTTCCCTGACAAATGTGCTCATTAGTATTAACAGACTGTTCTATTTTCCAGCACTTTTTTTGTCAGATCTTCTTAGAACCAAACTTTTTTGGTTCTAAGTTAAAACCAAAGGTTTTAAACAAATTTTGAAGCTTGAGATTCCCAGAGGAACAGCAAAAGTTGTTTAATACTTTAAGGAAAGAACAGACCCATTGCCCTCTTTTGGGCTGGGGGGTGGGGAGAATTAGAGAGCGAGAGAGACAGTCCTCTTACTCACAGGTTCTCTCTTGCAGCCACATCCTAACTCCCTGTGGGGTTTGGGGTCCATCCCTCTCTCCTGAGGAATTATGAGATTGGCCCTTCTCAGATCATTTCAAGCATCCTGATCACTACTCATCTTTCATCATTCTTCTAAAATACCACAAGTTGAAAGATCAGAGACTGGATAAAATGCTGAAAGAAGCTGTAAGCAAGACAAAGAAGAGACTGTGGTTAATCAGCCCACCCGTCTTCGTAACTGCATGTGGTTAAAATAGAACAAAATTGACAGACACAATCCTCACGTGGGATGGAAAAGGACAAAGCAGGGCTAGAGTGGTGAAAGCCCCTCAGCCACTTTTCCACTCCCTCCCCAGCCAGCAGAGGGACTAGGCTTGTTATAGTTTGAAATTTGCAGAAATGAGGATATCCCCAAGTTCCCTTGCTGCCAGCATTTATTAGAGAGCTACCGTAGACATCTAACTCCTTTGGTCGAAATCAGAAAGACTTCAATCATCCACTCTATTTCCTAATTTCAGGTTCATGGCACCTCAGGTTCATGGCAAACCCCCTGTTTGCCTTAGCCTCCCAGGTCTGTGGGGCACTAGCTCTCTTCCCTGAGCAGGGTCACTGATCTGGGCTTCCTACAATACTGGGGAGCCAGGGTGTTCCTGAGGAGGTTGGCCTCCCCTACAACACATGAGGCTCCCAGGAGGAAAAAGTGTTTGGTCTCAGACAAGTCCTCTCTCTCCCTATTGGCTCCACGGGAGACAAAACGCAGGAGACTCTGGGCCCAGAGCAACTATAACCACCATAGAGGCCTCCTGCTTCAGAGTCAGTGATGCCTGGCTTGGCCGAGGAACAAATTAGGGCTTAATGCATCTCAGTGCTAACGTACAAGTCCTAGCCACCAGACCAAACAAAGGCTAAAGCCAAGCCACATCCAAGTACAGCCTCATAGGCAATAGTAATAACAGCAAACCCTTCGGCAAAACCTGTTCTCAAGGTCTTATACCCATTAACTCATTGAATCCTCATAACAACCCTTTGAGGTGTTATTTTCTCCATTCAACTGAAAGGGGAAGGCAACATGTCCCAAATCACACAGATGCAAAAGATTAAGCCAGGACTGGACGGGGCAGCCCACTATGCTTTTGTCCACTCTACTAGATGGATGCCCCTCTCTGCTGAACAGCAAAGTCTGTACAGCTCAAATGGCACTACAGTGCATGCAGGCTGGCCACATCCACTAAAAGGCCATCTTCTGAACCAGTCATCCCACCACACAGACACGCACAGGGCTGCCCTGTCAGGTCAGAGGGCAGCAGACATATCTCTGGACATTATCATGAGTTTGACATGTGACTAAGTTGGAGCTCCTGCATTACTACTTTCCCAAAAAGAAGACAGGCCCAGAAGCCTCACTGCCACCCACTCCTGCCTCCATAGATGGCTCCAGATGTTGCAAAGGCTCCAGATGTTCCTTTGTGGGCAAGCTGAGCCTGTGGTGCTGCCCTGTTAAAGAGCTGCCCTATCACTTCTTGGAGTGTGAGGTCATGTACACAAAAGACCAAGTTAGGATGGCCGTAATTCTACTGTGGTCATGCTTAACTTAACTTTGATGTTTAAGCTGCTACAAGGCTTGTTGGAAATCTAGTCAACACTCCTCATCCTTAACTCTCAAAAGGACCTAACAAGTTAAAGGGTCAGCCTTTACTCAAATCATGTTGCCCTTTACCCAAGAGATTATAACCATTCTTCAGTGTTTAGTAACAGATGAAAATGGTCATGATGATCACCATTACAGTAGCTAAACATTTACCAAGCATTTCTTACCTCCCAAAACCCATCCTACAAGTTTATTGACATGACGTCCATTGTTCTTTTGTAAAACTTCTATATCCCTGTTTTATAGCTCACTCGGTGAGGAGCACAGGCGTCTGGCTCTAAAGCTAGGCCCTTAGGCCTATCACCCTCACTTTTCCTGTGGACCCTCCTTATCTGGGTGGGACTCTCTGCTCTGCAGCTTCTTGGATGACCTCAGTACTTTGTTTTATCATCAAAGTACTTCGATTTACATCTCCATCAGATGAGACCAAGAAAAAGGATACGGGACAGCTATGAAAAATACAGCTACAGCACCTTGGCCCAAACCTCCTCTCTTTGGGCCACAATGATGGACATGATGATGTATCCACCCTGAGTTTCTCAGGGCCACTCAGGAAGGAATGATTAATCACCTGATGTTATCACTTCCTAAACACACCACTGAGGCCCACCCAGCCTTGGCCAGCACTGCTGTGTTGAGTGGAGGGTAGCCAAGGGAAGCAGGAGTCGGAAGCAAGAAGCAGCCTCCATACAAAGACCTTTCTCCTGGATCGGGAAGGAAGTAAATGCAGAATCCTGCCAACTTTCTCTCACAGTGCAACCAGAAGGAGGGAACACAAGCAGGCCCAAAGTCATAGGAGAATGTCATTTAGGAGTTACCAAATGTACACAGCACAGTAACATTATGGCTAAAAAATACTAACTCTTATAAAGAACCTTGGGGTAATGACAATTCAAATCCCGTTGAAAGTAGACAGCATTTGAGTTTATCTCCTTTGTCCCTCTTACCCCAATAGGCATCAGGCCTAGATCTGAATGCTTCCAAGCATGACAGACTCCTCACTTCTCAAAATTGGTTAGCTTCTACTGCTGGTCAGTTCTAGTTGTTAGAAAGTTTTTTCTCTAAGATAAATCTACTTTCTGATAACTTCTGTCTATGTTCTGCCACTTGGGATAAGAGTTTCTGAACTTGGCTAAGAATCCCAAAGACCCATTCCAGACTAATCAAATTGACATCTTTATTACTGTCTGGGTGCTCAAACATCTTCCCCTCTCCTTGGGCTGGTATCTACCTTAACAATAATGTGACAATAATGGATAGTGTTCTAGTCAATACTGCTCAAGGTCATTTGTTACCACTTTCAGCCTGGGATCTTTGAAAGTCGGTACTTAAGACATTAGGCTAAACTGTGAAACAATTCTTCATCAATCCTGGGTCAAGTTGAGAGTTGCAAAGACAAATTTGAAGTTGTTGGGGAAAAGTTCCAGTTATTGGAAGCTATCAAAGTAGAATCATTCAGGTTATCCCTTATTTAGTAGCTGGTGGTGGGGAACTGTAGGCTGTGGCATCAGAAAAATCAGTGTTCAAAACAGGCATCTGAGTCCCAGTTTCCTCCTTATAAAATGGGAGGACTAACACTCAGAGTCACTAGCATAAATGAGGTGGCAAATGTAAAGCTATCTATTAATATCTAACCTTTTTGTCTATCCCCTTTCCTCTTTTTCTCCCAGACTCCCCTGTGCCAAGTGGCACCTTCAGAGGATCAAAGACATTTCTTAACCCTACTTAGTCACACGGGGGTTAGCAAAACAGGAGCTGTTTCCCCAAATTCTTCCTTCTTTTTCTTTGGAGTGTGTGTGGCCTGACACCCTGGATTACTTCTCTTTAAATCTCTATTAGGAAAAAAGATGGAAAGGAGGGGAATTCCAGGCTGGGGATAAAGAGGCAGGCCAGAGCAAAGCTTGGTTGCAGTATGAGAAGGTCACTTGCCTAACCAGAGGCAAGGGTGTGTATTAAAGAGAGATAGTAGTTTTAGACACATCTGTTTAGCAATCTCAAGATTAGAAATTCCTCATTGGGCAGTTTTGGTCAGTTTCTTTCTTCGCATAACACACTAGTCTATGCCTGCCTCCTCTCTAGAACTGTGGGTTCAGGCAAGAGAAGTTCTAAAGAGAAGCTGAAAACAAGCAGGACCCTTTGGGGCCTTCCCGGGTGCAAAAGCCTTTCCAAGTCCCCTGTTCATGTTTGCAGAAAAAAAGGCATCGACCTCCTAGACTTCCCCAGAGTTCTAAAGAACAGATTCGAACAGTTACTAACTAGGGAAGGGAGGGAATTTGGAAACGAAGGAGGAGCAGCCAAGAAATAACAGTGCAGCAATAAAGCAGGGTCCTGGTTCCTCCTCAAGGGATACACATAACAATTATCTCTGGAGTTCTCCTGAGTTTTTCTGCAAGAACTAAGGCCCCCATCTAGGTGGAGAATAGTAACTTCAGGCTTAGCTAAAGATAAGTAAAAGAGAGAGTGAAAAAGTTGGCTTAAAACTCAACATTCAAAAAACTAAAATAATGGCATCTGGTCCCATCACTTCATGGCAAATAGATGGGGAAACAGTGGAAACTGTGACAGACTATTTTCTCGGGCTCCAAAATCACTGCAGATGGTGACCACAGCCATGAAATTAAAAAACGCTTGCTCCTTGGAAGAAAAGCTATGACAAACCTAGACAGCATATTAAAAAGCAGAGAAATTACTTTGCCAACAAAGGTCCATCTAGTCAAAGATATGGTTTTTCCAGTGGTCATGTATGGATGTGAGAGTTGGACCATAAGGAAGGCTGAATGCCAAAGAACTGATGCTTTTGAACTGTGGTGTTGGAGAAGACTCTTGAGAGTCTCTTGGACTGAAAGGAGATCAAACCAGGCAATCCTAAAGGAAATGAGGCCTGAATATTCACTGGAAGGACTGATGCTGAAGCTGAAACTCCAATACTTTGGCCACCTGATGCAAAGGACTGACTCATTAGAAAAGACCCTGATGCTGAGAAAGAATGAAGGCGGGAGGAGAAGGGGACCACAGAGGATGAGATGGTTGGATGGCATCACCGACTCAATGGACATGAGTCTGAGTAAGTTCCAGGAGATGGTGAAGGACAGGGAAACCTGGTATGCTGCAGTCCATGGGGTCACAAAGAGCCAGAGATGACTGAGCAACTGAACAACACAGCCAAATGGAAAGCTCATCTCCTTAAGTGCCCACAGTTTCCTCTAGACTAGCACTAAAAGGAGAAACTGCGCCATAGCAACAATGCAAGGAATGGAGGGAGCAGAAGATCACTGTTGCAGAGGCTGCACTTCAAAGTGTGAAGTGGCTCAGGTGTGGCAGACACAGCCCCAGTTAGGTATGAGGAAGCCCAGAGAGGAAAGGCCTGGAGGTGAGAGCCAGAAAGGAAACTCACAGAAACTGAGGTCAGGGGAACAGCCTTGACCAAGGTCACAGAGTTGAAACTAGAACCTGGATCACCCAGATCCCTTACTACAGTGTCAAAAATGGTAAATGACAATCCTACCCCCAAGCGTCCTCAGGAACTCACTGTCATCTTGCAGGCCAATTTCAACTGAATGACTAGTGACCTTCCCCGAGGCCAACCTAACAGGTCCCAGGGAAGAAATGGTCCTCATCAAACTACTTACATCCAGAAAAGAACAATATTCCAACTTTGACAGTTTGTTCCATACAGTGCCATAAACCCTACCTTGAATACCTTAAGAGGTCTCAAAAGAAAGTATAGAAGAAACCTTAAATTTCAACATCTAAATCTGTAAGATTCTTTTCTATCATTCAATTGCTGAATCCCTGACCCAAGCTTCTCCCATTTTAAGCCTTTGTTGAAAATCAATTACATGCAAAGCACGATAGCATACAAGAATATAATTTTAAAAGAAATCAATTGCAGAGATAGTGGTGATACTTGTACAACAATGTGATGTACTTAATGCCGCTGAATTGTACACTCTAAATATATATCTACTGGGTCTTTGAACTACACGCAGGCTGGGGTGCTGATCCTCCATAGTTGGCACTCCTTATATATAGTTCTCATCCACAGATTCAACCAACTGTGAATAATGCAGTGATATAGTACTGTAGCACATTATTATTGAAAAAATCCACAATAAGTGGACCCGTACAGTTCAAACCCATATTGTTCAAGGGTCAACTGACGCACGCACACACACAAATGTTTTTAAAATTTTTTTTAAGAAATCAAGATTCCTGTTCTCTAGGACTTTATAAGATATAGCACAGAACTCAACTCATTGTAGACCCGGTGTTTCTGAAATGAATGGAAGATGGTGTTAATGTAAAATGGCCCATGGGAACTGTCACAGGTATGAGTGAGTGGCCTGTAAGACTAGCATTCAGAGGAGATTGCTTCTGGGCTAAGAACATACATATCCAACATACATGTCAATGGATGTGTGTTGACATGGAGACAGTAGAGAGATCATGTGAAAAGGCTCAGAAGGTGTGGGCAAGCCCAGGATACTGGAAGGAGGTTATGAACTCTAGGAGCAGAAAGCCATTCTCTACCCTGCCTTAGCTCACTACCTCACTACCCTGCATAGGCTGCCTACTGCAATGCCTCCATATCAGTATGACTTAATCCTAGTTACCTTTAATCAAGGAGTAACAGGAAGGGAGAATCATAAAAATCACCCCATTGCATGAAACTGCTGTGTTGTTCACTGGCCAGTCAATTCCCTACAGGGAATTTACAGGGAATTTAGTGCCAGGGGAAAGTCTTGCTGCCCAGAGTCACTGTACTTCCTGATACAGGCCAATGAAATTAAAACAATGACTCAAGAAGAGTCAGTTTTGGTTGTTGTTGTTGTGGGGTTGTGTTGTTGTTTTGTTTTGTTTTTTTTTGTTTGTTTGTTTTTGCTTTGGCTATTAGGAAGCTCAGGGCTCTGTACTCAACTTTAATGAACTAAGTTTTAATCATTCCTGCCTGTTCCATGACTCTTATTCTAGAAGTCCTTTCAATGAAAGTTAAACCATATCATCTAATCCTTTTAGTAAGCAGGCAGAAAATAAATAATACAAGAACAAGCAAATGCTCATCAGTCATTCCTACAGGATACACCCTCCTGGTAGAAGGGCAAATTCAAGTGACCAAATTGGATAAGAAAGGAACTCCATAAGCATAGTTGGCCTGAGGACACAGGGGCACCCTGAGGTACTGCTGTAATGCCAAACTGCTTTCTCCAGTCTTTGGGTATTTCTGATTTAGTACCTAGAACCTTCTCTCCAAGAGCTGCTGAATGAACACTAGCTAATTCCTATGTTTTAGATTTTTCTAGCCCCCAAGCAAACCAACTGACTGAATTTCAACTTTCCTGGCACTTTTGTATTTGTCCCAAAGATACAATCAGGTGTATATATATTAAATACTGTGTTAGGGCAGACTCCAAGGCTCTATAACCTAGTCTCCTAGGAAGAAAGTTAGGAAGGACCACACCCCCTTGAAGTGAAGGACTTTGGCTAGTTTCATCCGCTTTAACTCAACTACAGTTAAAACAGGATTGGAGGGGCAGGGGCAGGGTACTCTACAGCAATGAGAATGCCCCATCTGTCACTACACGCCTGTGTAGATGAATCTCACAACATAAAGTTGAGTAAAAGAAGCCAGATACAGCACGGAACGGATCATATGAGTCCACTTATAATAAGTACAGAAACAGATCTACGCCAGTAGAAGTCAGGATAGTAATTACATTTAATGGGGGATATACTTGCTGTTGGGACCTCCCAGCTGCCGCTAGTGGTAAAGAGCCTGTCTGCCAATGCAGGAGACGTAAGAAACTCCGGTTCAAACCCTGGGTCCAATCCCTAGGTTGGGAAGATCCCCTGGAGGAGGGCATGGCAACCCACTCCAGTATTCTTGCCTGGAGAATCCCATGGACAGAGGAGCCTGGCGGGCTACAGTCCATACCACTGCAGAGTCAGACACAGCTAAAGCAACTTAGCATGGAGTACACATAGCTGCTATTAGGGATTCCTAGGTGGTGCCACTCCAGTACTCTTGCCTGGAAAATCTCTTGGACTGAGGAGCCTCATAGGCTGGAGTCCATGGGGTCCCGAAGAGTCGGACACGACTGAGCAACTTCACTTTCACTTTTCACTTTCATGCATTGGAGAAGGAAATGGCAACCCACTCCAGTGTTCTTGCCTGGAGAATCCCAGGGACGGGAGAGCCTGGTGGGCTGCCGTCTATAGGGTCGCACAGAGTCGGACATGACTGAAGCGACTTAGCAGCAGCAGCAGCAGGTGGTGCTGGTGGTAAAGAACCTGCCTGCCAATGCAGGAGATGCACAAGATGCGGGTTCAATCCCTGGGTCGGGAATATCCCTGGAGAAGGAAATGGCCACCCACTCCAGTATTCTTGCCTGGAGAATCCCATGGACAGAGGAGCCTGGTACAGTCCGTAGGGTCGCAAAGAGCCCAACATGACTGAAGTGACTTAGCGCGCACACACACACATATGCTTGCTATTGCTGGTAATAATTTGTTACTGGATCTAGGTGGTAGTTACTTAGTGTTCTCAGTTCTCTATGCAAATTATACTTCACTTTAAAAATAAAGGAAGGAAAAATGACAAGGTACTGACTAGGTCCTAGTCTTTGGCACATGGTAGGGCCAAAGAGGTCAAATCGGAAGGGAAAGCCATAACCTAAATGCAGCCACACAAAGCCTTCTGGTGACTCTATCTGCTAATATATGCCTGCAACTTAGTTTTGAAAGAATTTCATGTTTTCACATTATTCCTTTGCCAGTGTTTTACTGCAAATCTTTGACAAGGAAACCAAAGTCTGAAAAAGCTTCCGCAAACCATAGGCCAAGTTCCTAACAGGTCCCGTAACATCCAGGCCAGATGAATGCCCTGACCCGGGGCACAGGTGTGCGCTCATCCAGGGAAAGCTAGGTAACTGCTATCTGTGACCTCATTAATACTAATGTCTTCACAGACTCCTCCTGGGAAGACCAAGTTTGTACAAACAGCAGCAGATTTATCCTGTAAAGTTGCCAAGCCAAAGCCAGATATTCCCGATAAGATAACAAAAAAAAAAAGAGGATGAGTTAGGGAGGAAAGACACAGTAGATTTTGGATTCTTTAAGGCTCCTGTCCTCTGAAATGCAGTTAACCAAAAGCTACAGATCTACCTTGACATTTTTTTCAGATGGGACAAAGCAGACCCCCACTAGGGTCATCATGCCACCTCAGGGAGATGGCAGCTGACACACTCACAGCCTGGAGGGCAGGGTGAGTGTGGAGCCAGGCTCACAGGCCACTCCTCCAGGATCTTGCTGCACGTGAGCCACAGGGTTTCCTGTTCTTCCAGTTCTTGCTCTCAGCTGCATCAAGTTACAGCCAGACAGACTGCAGGCAACAGCACCTGTCAGGGGGTCAGGAGACAGGGCTTTGGGACCCCTGTCCTGGGACCCTCCTATCCGCAGACTATAGGACATCAGTTCAAAGGAATAATATGTCCCAGGTGTGCATGACCCTGTGACAGTTCTTTTTCCCACACATACTGGCTGCTACATTGAGTGTGCCAGGCACTTAGAATACTGGGATAAAGGGGACCCTTCTGCCTACAAATGCTCAGACTATCAGTAGGAGGCAAATATATTACTAATTACCAACTGAAGCAGTAAGGACAGATAGTAAGCAGTTTCTTTCACTACAATAAGATATAGATTCACAATCACTTAAATCGCACACATCAATACAATTCTGAGTTTTGTTTTTTGTTTTTTTTTCTTGAAAAGGTTAGAGATGTGTGTTGAACCCATACCTGGAATGTTCTCCTACTCTGGCCTACCAAATTCCCAGTTGTTCTTCAGGGGCCCAATACAAATAGCCTCTCCACAAATATCTTCCCCAAGTTCCCAGCTGGTTACATTAACACACTTTTGACTAAAAAGCGTCTCTTGCTCTTACTGGTCCCAGAGGACTGAAGGCACTGTTCCCAAATTTGTGTCTGTGATACCAGCGTTATTGCAGTATTGAGATACAGCAGGCACTCCAGACACATCTGTTATGGGGACATAAAGGGGCAAAGGGAACACCGAGGAAAGAGTGAGAGAGTAACAAGCGCTGGCCACCGCAGACTGCCCAGGTGCTCAGAGCCTGGCCTTGCTCTTCAGGCCTGGGCCTGCACTGCATGTGATCCTGGCAGCAGAGCTTCCTCTCCGTCTACCTGGCTGCCCTGGCCTGTCCCCCAGATCCCTTTACTCTGCCTCCTCTGGACAGCCCTATACCAGGGACCAGACTCTGCGCCTGAGCCCAGAGTCCCACAGGGGCATCTAAACTTCCCACTCCTGTGTGCTGCCCACTGTAACCTGCTGGATCAAACTCCTCTGGGTCTGTCCCTTTGTACCATGTCCAGCCCCAGACCTTCCCACCCACCCTTGTCACACCCACCATAAGCAGGGCAACCATCTAATATATCCCAGTTTGCCCAGGATAATCTGCCCAGTGTGATAGTAGCATAACTGTTAACAATGTCCCCTTTTACTCTCAAGTGATCCAGTTTGGACAAAAAAATTATGGGGTTATCATAGGAATAGGCCACAGAGCAAATTCTGCTTGTGGTCCTTGGGGAGCCCACATCTGAACGACGGGAAGAGCTCATGCTACACCAACGGCGCTGAAAGGAGATAGGACGGGGCAGGGCGTGGGACTGGGTTCCTGGCTGGTCCCTTAGGACAAGACACCTGCTTTCCTCAACTGCAAAATGAACAGATGAGCTCAAAGATCTCTCTCAGTGGACACCAGCCTCATAACCCCATGAAACTGAAAGACAATTGGCCGTCCCCAGTTGTCCCAGGCAGCCCCATGCTGGGGCCAGAGGCCAAGGCTCTGGAATCAGACCGCATGGGTTTGAATGCTGGCTTGTCCTTGAGCAAGGTACTGCCCTTTCTGTGTCTTGGTGTCTTCCTCTGACTAATAGGCAGCAATAATGGCTATCCTGGAGGGCTGCCTGAGGTGGCCTGTGTTGTGGTCAAGTTCCTAGACAGAGTCCAGCACTTAGTAAGTGGTACACATTTGCTATTTTAAGGCCTTTGGGAATTGAGGGGAAAAGTGAACTAATGGGAAATGGCAGGAAGACTTCATTAGAAGGGGTTGAAATAGGAAAATTTGGGAGGAAAAAGTCCTTCAAATGGGAAAAAGGAAAAGTGACAGCTTCAAATTCCCTTATTCAGCCCAAATTAAAGCTGTTCAATAGCTCATCTGGCTTCATTCCTTTATCAGACAATATGGAGATGCCAGAAAGAAAAAGTTGGGAATAAAGCCTTCCAAGAACATAGACCATATCCAAGCCTCCAGGACAGCACTGCTAAGCTGAGGAGAGGGAAATAGGCTGGGTGGGTAGGTACCAAGGTTTCCCAGAGCCAGGTCCTCAGACCTGACTCACTCTCTTCATTTACTCCAAGATTACTCTGCCAACAAAGGTCCATATAGTCAAGGCTTTAGTCTTCCCAGTGGTCAGGTACGGTTGTGAGAGCTGGACCATAAAGAAGGCAGAGTGCCAAAGAATTGATGCCTTCGAACTGTGGTGCTGGAGAAGACACTTGAGAGTCCCTAGGACAGCAAGAAGATCAAACCAGTCAAACAAAATCTTTGATTTTAAAAGGAAATCAACCCTGAATACTCATTGGAAGGACTGATGCTAAAGCTGAAGCTCCAGTATTTTGGTCACCTGATGCAAATAGCCAATTCATTGGAAAAGTCCCTGATGCTGGGAAAGACTGACAGCAGAAGAAGACACATCAGAGAATGAGATGGCTGGATGGCGTCACTGATGCAATGGACATGAACTCGGGCAAACTTAGGGAGATGGTGAGGAAAGGGAGGACTGGCGTGCTACAGTCCATGGGGTCCCAAAGAGTCACACATGACTGGGCGACTGAACAACGACAACAATGCCACTCCAGGGAAGGACTATTAAGGAAGTGCTTAGAGATCCACAGACAAAAATGCAAAAAGCATGACACTTCCAGGGAAAAGGAGATTTTCTAGCCATGACAATCTAGACAAGACAAAGGCTGTACAGGAACAAGAGAAGTAGAGCACGGGTCCCACACAGAGGGTCCTCTCTGGCTTTGTCAAGAACCCCAGGCACCCTAATGTCAGAAGAGGCCAAACTGGACAGCCCAGAGTCTGTATATGAAGGGCAAAGCACTCTCTGCTGAGAACCAAGATGGCCAGGGACTCTACACTCAATGTGCAAAAAAAAAAACAAAAAAAGACCATTCACTTCATGGAAACTCCAGGGTCAGTGGGGCTAAAACCTACTATGACCCAGCCCTATGACTCAATAGCACAAGGCACCTCAAGTGGTTCCCCCAGTGGGAAGCCAGAGACTGCGGCAGATGTGAGGAAGTGTGAGCAAGCGTCTCACAAGCCAACTTCAGCATAAGTGGCCTCAGCAACTGCCCTTGGAGCGTCTGCAGTTCTGCCCTCCAGGGGAGGTACCAATGGAGAGAGGACCAGGCTTCTACAACGAAAAGAGGTTTGAACTAATGCTATGACTATTCAGTGCAACTGTGTCTCTCATGACTTCCCAAGGAGGACGCTTCAACTAAGGCACACCAAAACAGCCCAGGCATCCCAAAGACCCACCCACCCGATGGGGTTGCTACCTCCTCCCCAGAGGATCAGGAGGAAAGCAAGTTAGAACAGGAGTTCAAAAGCGGGTCTCCTCTGCCCGGGAAAGAGAAGGTTTTAGGAGTTGGAGGGAGCAGTGAGGACGCTTCCTTATTCCTCAGCTTTAGGAACTTTCCATCCTTCTATCCTCCCTGTCCTCTGCGCTAATCTGACATCAGACAGAGAACATAAATGGGCCAGAACCCCCCTGCCCTGAAAGCTCTTAGAAACAGGGCCTCTTTTGCTCCCACGCAGATGGGCAGCACAGTTGGGTATCTGAGAATGTCTTTATGTATGCATATTTGACAGCTGTCTAGGAAATCCCACAGACAGAGGAACCTGGTGGGGGCTACAGTCCATGGGGTAGCAATAAGTAGGACACAACTTAGTCACTAAACCACCACCATCAATATCTGACACATTGAGTGCTGACTCTGGCAGGTACAGCTCTAAGAACTCCACATATATGCACTCTCTTAAATCCTTACAAAGAACCTATTAAGGTGTTATCCACTCTCCATTTCACAAGTAGAAGAAACTGAGGTCTAGTGAGGTTAAATAACTGGCCCAAGTTCACACCGCTGGTTTGTGAGGAGCCAGGATTCAACCCCAGGAAGCCTGGCTCTACTTGTCACCATGGAGACCCTCCCAGAGGCTGCTGGACTGTCCCTCAGTGGCACCAACAGCCCCTTTCCTCTGTCCCCAGCAATAGAAGTTTCAGCATCTCATGTGCCTGCCTTGCTCAGAAGCCTGGCAATGCCTGGCCCTCAGGGAAACCCCAACAAAAGTCAGGGTGAGATTCTTCTGGGGTCAGCTGAACAAACTTCTCTCCCATGGCTTTCTGGAGTGCTTACCTTGCCCATATTTTTCTGAAGACACAAAAACAGTAACTCAGGTAACCCACACTTCAGCCAGGGGCCATGGACATCTGTTAATTATTGAGGTCTGCAGACCTCACTGTAAATTCACCTTTTGTAAAAGGCCCCTTCCCCCCATGACTATCCCACGACATGGACACTGAGAGCGAAGAACTACGGTCCTCATCACAGCTACTACTAAGTAGCTTTATGACCAGTTAGTGATGCACTGTAATACTAGAATGGGGGACAGACTATTCCATTTGATGCAGCTTCTATTGATGTAGCTTCTCAGTCCATAGATATTTGAGGTCAGAAAAGTCTTTTTTTGTGTGTGTGTGGGGAAGGGGAATCTGTCCTGGGCATTGTAGGATGTTTAGCATCATCCTTTGCCTCTGCTTACCAGATGCAATAGCACATCTTCATCCACCTGCTTGTGACAACCAAAAATGTCTCCAGACACCACCAAAGTACACCTGGGGGACAAAATCACTAATCATTGAAAACCATTGCTCTAAAGGAGTACTTTAAAAACAAATAAACAAAAAACACAGTCTTTGCCCCTGTAAATTGGACCAGGAGAAAAACTCTTGCTCTTTATGATAGACTAGGTAGCCCCTCACAAGATTATCCAGCCCAAAATGTCAACAGCACTGAGGCTGAGAGAATTGCTTTAAAAGTAAGCAGAAATAGCCACCTGTGATCTATGGTGTGCGATATTAACTCACAGCCAATGAACTCTGATTTGCTTTGCCAGGTCTCCAACCCAACTGCTTTGGAAAGTCAAAGACAGATAACATGCAGTGTTGGAAAACAAACCAAACTTGCTGATTTCAAAACTTAACAATGATAAAGAGGAACCAGTTATCAGCAGTCATCTTTTAAACCGGAAGTATCTGAACAGAGGAAGCCAGTTTTCTGGGGTTCCTGAGTTCTTTTAATGTACCAGATCTCCTTACTAAGGCTGCTAGTTTTTGAGAAAACTGTTAGGGCTTGTGCTGTTTTGAGGCCCCCTGGAAAATGGCCCCTGCTTGCCTTCAAACTCTTCAGAGTGATAGAAAAGTTCAACTTTGAAAAGTGATACATAAAAATATATATTGGCTTTGTCTAAGGAAGCTCAGAGAGAATATTAACTCATTCAGGGGTAAAGAAAAAAGTGCTTCTTGGCCACTCTCTGAAATATCAATTTGACAATACAAAACAAATGGATGATGAGTAAAAGCTACAAAATAACATTGTAAAAATGTTTTCCAAACATATTTAAATAAATTTAAAAAGCATATTAAAAAAGCTACAAAACATTCCTGTTAGCATCAATTGTCTTCTGAGCAGGAAAGGGGCTTAGTATTAAGATACTAAGAACTAAGTTAAAGTTGAATGGGCCAAATTGTACCTCCCTGTCAATGTCAGTTACCTCAGCCAAAAGTAATCTTGTGTGTGCCTGTGCTAAGTTGTCTCAGTCGTGTCCGACTCCAAGATTCCATGGACTATGGCCCACCAGGCTCCTCTGTCCACAGGAGTCTCCAGGCAAGAATACTGGAATGGGTTGCCATTCCCTTCTCCAGGGGATCTTCCCGACCCAGGGGTGAAACTCACATCTCCTGTGTCTCCTGCTTTGCAAGCAGATTCTTTACTGCTGAGCCATTAAAGTTTAATCAATCCCTTTACTCCCACACTTTCATCCCCTATCTGAAGATTAATGACACAGAGTAGGTGCTCAAAAACTACCAGTCAACTCCCCATCCCATGGGAATAACTGCTACAACCCTTCAGCAGATGTAAAGTATCTATTCCTAGAGTCTTATCTCACCAGAGAGCTGAAAGGTGTCTTAGTCTCAATTTTCGATATACTATCTAGAGGGCCTTGTACACACAGCAGGTTCTCAAAAAACATTAAACTCTTGTCTCTTGGGGGTTCTGTTAAACCTTTCTGCTTCCAAGATATTTCCCCCTCTCATTAAGTTCAGAATTGAAAGCTACCCTCATTAATCTAGTGAAGAGCCTAAATTAACTATCTGTATTCCAAGACTGTGTCACCAGTCTGTGCGTATTAAAACAACTGGTTAATGACTAAGGCATGCGTCCTTCATTTCACTTCCATGGTAAATCCTGATTCTCATCCTTCAGAGACAAAAAAACCCTGTATCTTGTATATTAATTATAGTTCAATTAATTAAAAGAATCCTCTAAGTCTCCAGACAGGACAAAACCTTTGACGGGTAGAAGATAGGAAACACCCTCTTTCTCCTTCCATGTCTCCGGGCCACCCTTTCTCAGGATCAGCCTCACACCATGCCTCAGGCCTTGATGAGGGAATAGCTCACAATCCAATGGTCCGCCCATCCACTCACCCCTTCAGTCCAGTGCCAGCACTTCCCCCAGCTGCCTCTCACCCTCCTCCGCTTCCTGCAGCAGTTACTCAGGTTCTTTTCCCAGAAAGGTCTACTCCTTGATTCTTGTATTCACTGAGTACCTCACTACTGGCTACAAACGGGCTATAAAGGTGGACAGCTAGGATTCTCCATTCTCTGAAACTACCAACTCCAGTGTACAATGGGATGACACAAATGCCACACAAAAGCACCTAGTGTGAGCAGGTGTGACACTTAGGAGGAATGGTGATGCAAGTCTCTGGGGAATGGAAGATAGAGAAGATGAGGCTGATGTGGGAGCTGGGGTCAGAGGGCAATCAGCATGCAGTCTTTTTTTAAGTATAATTGTTTACAATGTGTTAGTTTCTGGTATACGGCAAAGTAATTCAGATAAATATATATGCTTTTTCATATTCTCTTCCTTTATGGTTTATTATAGGATATTGTTTAAAGCATTTTAAAAAATTTGTTCATTTATTTATTTTTGGTCATGCTGGCTGCTTGATACTGCACAGGTTTTTCTCCAGGTTCAGGGACCAGGGGTTACTCTCTAGATGCAGCATGCGGACTTATCACTGTGGCCTCTCCTGTGGCGCAGCACAGGCTCTAGGGCATGCAGGCTTCAGTAGCTGCAGCACAGGGGCTCAGCAGTTGCAGCTCCCAGGCTCTAGAGCACAGGCTCTATAGCTGGGGTGAATGAGCCTAGTTGCTCCGCCACATGTGGGATCTTCGGGAATCGGGGATCAAACCCATGTCCTCTACATTGGCAGGTGGATTCTTTACCACTGAGCCACCAGAGAAGCCCTATTATAGAATATTGAATATAGTTCCTGTGCTATACAATGGGACCTTGCTTATCTATTTTATATAGTTTGTATCTGCTAACCACAAACCCCTAATTTACTCTTCCCCACCCTTTCCCCCTTGGTAACCATAAGTTCGTTTTCTGTCTGTGAGTCTGTTTGTTTCATAAGTCTGTTTGTGTCATATTTTAGATTCCACATATAAAGTGATAGTACAAGGGCTTAAAAGGCTTCTGAAATGATCTAGTCCAACTCTAGAAAGAGACTAGAAACAAAGCCCACGAAGCCTCTGAAGTAACCCAGAGACCAGCTGACAAAGGTATAGCAATCAGAAAGGAAATTCAATTAAATGAGTCCAGGGATCCCAACCAGAAAAGTCAGAGAGTACTGGTGCCATTAATCTGACCAAGAGGAGAGACGTGCTGGATGCAGGTGCCGCCAGCATCCAAAAGTGGCCAGACACCGACCAGATGGAGTCTTCCACTGGTCCCAGAGGCAGGACTGTGGTCACGAGCAAGGGCCTCTGGAACCCAACTGGCTTGGATTCAATTCCCTGCTCTCACAAAAAAGTTAGTGACCTTGAACCAGTCACCTGTGCCTCAATTGCTTACCAGTAAAACAGCGATGCTGATAATATCTACTTCATGGTGTTGTTGTGAATGCTAATGAGCAGCTGTAAAGAGTAAATGCTAATAACAGGTGTAAAGATCTACTGGTACACAGTAGATGCTATATGTGTTTGCTCTTGAGTTTCAAACTGTCAAATTAGCAAAAGTGAGCAAATAACCCTTACTCTCCTAACAGCACAAAACACTGGACTTGTCTATCAGGAGACAAGTGATTCCAATGGAGCTAGTTTTGGGCAGATGAACCTAAACTTTCCCTGCCTCAGACTACAACCCAGAATATATAAAATGATAGAGATTTCAGAAGAGTTCAAACCAAGGCCTTTTCAAAAAACTCTAAAATTCAAGCTTCAACCTTCTCTCCTAATTCTTCCTTCAAGGATCAACTTTTAAGAGTTTAAGAGTCACTGCTCTATGTTCCCAGGTGGCACTACTGATAAAGACCCTTCCTGACAATACTGGAGATGTAAGAGACACGGTTTATGTTTCCAAAATATTCTTTCTGATTCTCTTCCTATTTCCCAAATGCAGCTGGAATCAAACAGCTTTGTTCACCTAAGTTCAGTTCAGTTAGGTTGCTCAGTCAATTTCAACTCTTTGCAACCCCATGAACTATAGCATGCTAGGTTTCCCTGTCCATCACCAACTCCCAGAGCTTGCTCAAACTCATGTCCATCGAGTCAGTGATGCCATCCAACTATCTCATCCTCTGTCGTCCCCTTCTCCTCCTGCCTTCAATCTTTCCCAGCATCAGGGTCTTTTCCAATGAGTCAGTTCTTTGCAGCAGGTGGCCAAAGTATTGCAGTTTCAGTTTTAGCATCAGTTCTTCCAATGAATACTCAGGACTGATTTCCTTTAGGATTGACTGGTTGTAACTCCTTGCAGTCCAAGAGACTCTCAAGAGTCTCCTCCAACACCACAGTTCAAAAGCATCAATTCTTCGGCGCTCAGCCTTCTTCACAGTCCAACTCTCACATCCATACACGACTACTGGGAAAATCGTAGCTTTGACTAGATGGACCCTTGTTGACAAAGTAATGTCTCTGCTTTTTAATATGCTGTCTAGGTGGGTCATAGGTTTTTTTCTAAGGAGCAAGTGTCTTTTAATTTGATGGCTGCAGTCACCATCTGCAGTGATTTTGGAACCCAAGAAAATAAAGTCTCTCACTGTTTCTATCGTTTCCCCATCTATTTGCCATGAAGTGATGGGACTGGATGCCATGATCTTAGTTTTCTGAATGTTGAGTTTTAAGCCAACTTTTTCACTCTCATCTTTTTTCTCCAACTTTTTTACTGCTCACCTAAACTGGGAGACTGAACAACAGACTGGTTCCAAACAGGAAAAGGAGTATGGCAAGGCTGTATATTGTCACCCTGCTTATTTAACTTATATGCAGAATACATCATGAGAAACGCTGGGCTGGAAGAAGCATAAGCTGGAATCAAGATTGCTGAGAGAAATATCAATAACCTCAGATCTGCAGATGACACCACCCTTATGGCAGAAAGTGAAGAGGAACTAAAAAGCCTCTTGATGAAAGGGAAAGTGGAGAGAGAAAAAGTTGGCTTAAAGCTCAACATTCAGAAAACGAAGCTCATGGCATCTCGTCCCATCACTTCATGGGAAACAGTGGAAACAGTGTCAGACTTTATTTTTCCAGGCTCCAAAATCACTGCAGATGATGATTGCAGCCATGAACTTAAAAGACGCTTACTCCTTGGAAGGAAAGTCATGACCAACATAGATAGCATATTCAAAAGCAGAGACATTACTTTGCCAACAAAGGTCCATCTAGTCAAGGCTATGGTTTTTCCAGTGGTCATGTATGGATGTGAGAGTTGGACTGTGAAGAAGGCTGAGTGCCGAAGAATTGATGCTTTTGAACTGTGGTGTTGGAGAAGACTCTTGAGAGTCCCCTGGACTGCAAGGAGATCCAACCAGTCCATTCTAAAGGAGATCGGTCCTGGGTGTTCATTGGAAGGACTGATGCTAAAGCCGAAACTCCAGTACTTTGGCCATCTCATGCGAAGAGTTGACTCATTGGAAGACTCTGATGCTGGGAGGGATTGGGGGCAGGAGGAGAAGGGGACGACAGAGGATGAGATGGCTGGATGGCATCACCGACTCGATGGACATGAGTTTGGGTAAACTCGGGGAGTTGGTGATGGACAGGGAGGCCTGGCATGCTTCGATTCATGGGGTCGCAAAGAGTCGGACACAACTGAGCAACTGAACTGAACTGAAATTCCAGCTTCTGCAACTGCTGAGTTAAGGCCTGACTCAATTCTGCCCCCACTGGTAATTTAGAGGAAATACACCCAAGTGTCCCTGAGGCACTTCACTGGCTGAAAGGTAGCTGCAAGTGCAGACAATCTCACAATAAAGAACTTTTTACATTGTTGTGCTTAATCATCACAACTTCCTAAAGCGGAGAAACTTGAGGTTTATGATTCTTGTTTTACAAATAAAAAAAAAGGTTGGCGGTCCAAAGAAGCCAGTGACTTGCTCAGGGTCCTGTGGTTAATAAAGCACAAAACAGAGATTAGAACTCATGTCTACATATCCTGGGTAATTCTCTTTACAATCTGGGACTAAACGGACACTCCCCATTCCAGGCCAGTAAGTTTCCAGTCCTAGCTTTCATCCTGTGGCTTGGCGGCGGGGGTCGGGGGGGGGGGGGGGTAAACTTGTGGACCTAGGTTCCATCCTCTGAACAAGGAGTGAGTAAATTTAGAAGTCCTGGGGCAATACTTTACCCAACTGAGAAGGCCATCCCTGAATTAATAACCCTCCAGCTTAAAGGAAATCAACCCTCAATATTCATCAAAAGGCGGGCTGCTGAACCTGAAGCTCCAACACCTTTGGCCACCTGATGCAGAGTCAACTCATCAGAAAGACCCTGATGCTGGGAAAGTCTAAAGGCAAAAGAAGCAGTGGCAGAGAATGAGACGGTAAGATAGCATCACCAATTCGTGCATGCTTAGTTGTTCAGTCGTGTCCAACTCTGCTAGCCCATGGACTGTAGCCCATGAGGTTACAACCAGGCTCCTCTGTCCATGGAATTTTCCAGGCAAGAATACTGGAGCAGGTTACCATTTCCTCCTCCAGGGGGTCTTCCCGACTCAGGTAATTTAGAGGAATTACCTAAATTTAGAGAGATCACACATCTTCTGCATCTCCCGCATTGGCAGGCAGATTCTTTACCACTGAGCCACCTGGGAAGCCCCAGTATCACCAATTTAATGGACACGAATTTCAGCAAACTCCGGGAGACAGTGAAGGACAGAGGAGTCTGGCATCCTGCAGTTGCAGAGTCGGATACGACTCTGGGTGACTGAACAACAGCAAGTTTTGAATTCTAGGACTTGCCAAGAAATGAGTCTTACACAAGGGTTAACTCACTTCTCGGGCAAATAAGCCCAAAGCTAAGGTCCTGCCTCTGACACAACTAAACCAGCTGCCGTCTGCTCCCTACTCCAGTTTGAGGCTAGGAAACTTCATGTTATATTGGAATTCATCTGCCACGGCTCTGAAAACACTGTGATGGCAACCCACCATCATCCTCTCCTTCGCTCTCACGATCAACCAGAAAGAGAGTATGAGCAGGTCGTCCCACAGAAAGATAATGTCAAAACATTTTCCCCAAAATGTGTTCCTACTAAGACAGAAATTTCAAGCATGTAATTGAGCAACGTTCCGTCTTTGACTCACAGATCTGGACACCCTCTACCCCCGCCCACCCCTTCGTCTCAAATCCTAGCTGAGGCCCAGGGCAGGAGCCAATCCCGCAATCTCGAGCATTTCAGAAACTCAATTCTCCCCCAGAGAGCGCCTGGGGCCCTGGCTAGCCCCACCCCCACTCCATACCCAGAGGCACAGAGAGCGAGGCTCCCCGGCGAGGCAGGAGGCTTGTCTTACGTAAAAGACCTGGCCCGAAAAAGAGCTCGGATTTGGGGGCACTGCTGAGAGAGAAAGTGGGCAGACTGGTCGAGGCCTACAACTGAAAAAGGCTCCAGAACGACAAAAATCCCCAGGAAGACGGCAAAGGAACCAGGGGGTTGTGGAGTTGGTCCTCTTGGAGAAACTTTTGGGAACACCAAAAGTAATATCCAAAGTCCGCCCCCCATTTGGAGGCGGGACCGGAGGTGGGGTACTCGAGGAGGGGCAGTCCGGAGCCCGATGCTGGGTATGAGGGGAGGAGGGGGGGCGCCTCAGTTCCGGAAAAGGGGCGCGGCGGGCGAAGTTCCTCTGCCCGTTTCCCAGCTTTTTCCCGTGTGGTCTTTTCCCACGAGGCCGTGAGGAACGCTAGAGGGAATCGTAACGCCGAAATGCCGTCTTTAACCCTGGAGGAGCCCAGGCAGCCGAGTCTTCTCCCCCAACCCCGCCACGATTCTCCCCACGTGCTCCGGCCGGAACACAGACTGCGAAAGGGGGGTTCCTCCCACGTGGAACCAGCAGTCACAGACTACGTGCAGGGTGGCCCGCCCCTCCAGGGGCGGGGGTTGGGGGGAAGCGGGAGCGCGAGTGCGCTCGGGATAGCAGAGAGGGAGAGGCGCGCGGTGCACGAGCCCCGGAGCCTCGCAGGCGCGCACACGCCTGCCGGTGCCTAGCGGACGTGGCTCCTCCAGCCCAGGGCTTTCCCCCGCCGTCCTGATATTTTCCGCGTCTGCGGCCCAGAATGGGGAGAAAGCGGGTCCCCGTACGGTTCTAAGAGAAGATTCCTAGTCGGCCGGGACCCCGGAGAGAGAGCCACGGACAAAGTAAGGTTCTCAGAGGCGAGCCAGCCGCCCCTCCCGCGCTTACTTACCTTCTGCACTTGGTCGTGGTTGAGCTCCGTAAAGAAGTAGGCGAGCAGATGTGAGGCAATCATCCTGCCAACTCCCGACGGAACAGAGTTGGGAAACCGAGGCCGGAGCGCGTGCGGGGTAGGAGAGCGGCGCGGTCGGACCGCTTTGTACCTGGACTTGGCGGCCCGGCCGGGATTGGTGAGTCCGGGAGGCACACAAAGAAAGCACACGATGGCGCGCCCGGCTGGAGGGTTTCGGGTCTCTAAAAACAGGTTTTGGTAGTCCCAACTGCTGAACGGAGACCAAGAGTCACTCCCGGCGACGTGTTGGGATGTCCCACTGTCAAAGTACTAACTTCAGCCACAAGATCACTAAGGCTCAACTTGAGAAAGAATCGAAGTGCGGCTTCACTAGGGCGACCGGACCTCTCGGCCTCATTCGTGGGCTGCGCTCGCCCGCGGATCTTCTCGGCTAGGTGTCACGGCGGTGCTAGCGGCGGCCTGGGACTCCTGTGCCGGAGTTTCGTGCAACAATGTGGCTTATTGAGGGATTGCCGGCTCGCGGGCCGCCGGGTCAGTGACGCGCGCACGCCCATTGGCTGCGCCGGGAGGGTGTGTGCGCCTAGGGGCCGCCCGCCGCCGCGGCGCAGCCAGTCGGAGCTTACGGCCCGCGGGCGCGGCCGCTCAGACACGGAGTGGGCAAGCTGAAGGGGCGCGCCTGGGGCGGGGGGCGGGGCCAGGAGCCGAGGATGAGACGTGTGGTCCGTGGCAAGAGGCTGCGGCAGAAAGGCGCATGAGCCAACGCCGCGTCAGGCTCAGCTATGGGTGGGGGGGTGCATGATCACAGACCCGGAGTGTGGGGTGACTGGAAAGACGGGTCAGCGGACCTGCACACGCCCTGGGCGGGGAGAGAGACACTGTCTGGCATCTCGGGGTCATGCGAGGGGCCCCTGCTACTGGGTCACATTTCTGAAGCATCTTAGTTTTCACCTACTGGCGTCCGCGCAGTTCTGACGCAAAGTTAGCCGCCACAACTACTGCTTTACTTTATGCCAAGCTTCAGAAAACTGAATGAATGTGAGTTTTACTAACTTGGTTTTACAGATGAGGATACAGAGCCCTTAAGAAACTTGCCCAAGATCACACAGTTAGTGAGTGGCAGATAAGGGAAGGAACCCACTTCCCTCTCTGACTTTGAGGCCCTATTCTTTTCCCTATTAGTTATTCCATCCTGCCATTCTAAGAGCCAGGAAGTGGAAAGCAGAAAAGAACTTTTGTCTGCAACTGTGGGACTGATGCGTGAGTGAAACTGGGTGGTAAGTGTGTAACCAAATGACCCTGGCCATGTGTGGAGTGGGGTGGCTTAGGGATTCTGAGACAAATAGGAGCCACAGCTAATGTCCAGCATCAAACTTTTTTTCCTTTTTCTAGAAATTTTATTGAAATATATTTGATTTACCATGTTGTGTAGATTTCTGCTGTATGGCAGTGATGCTGTTATACATGTATATTCTTTTTCCTGTTCTTTTCCATTATGCTTTATCACAAGATAGTGAATACAGTTCCCTGTGTTACACAGTTGGACTTCATTGTTTATCCATACTATATATAACAGTCTGCATCTGCTAATCCTGAACTCCCAATACTTCCCTCCCCTTGCCCTCCTGCTTAGCAACCACAAGTCTATTCTTTGTATCTGTGAGTCTGTTTCTGTTTCATTTGTGTCATATTTTAGCTTCCACATATAAGTGATATTATATGGTATTTGTGATATTATATGGTATTGATCTTTCTCTCTCTCTCTTTCTCTGACTTATTTCACTTAGTATGATAATCTCTAGGTCTATCCATGTTACTGCAAATAGCATTATTTCATTCTTTTTATGACTGAGTAATCCATTATATATACATACCATGTCTTCTTTACCCATTCATTTGTAGATGGGTGTTTAAATTGTTTCCATGTTTGAGCTATTGTAAATAGGGGTGTGTGTATCTTTTCGAACCACAATTTTGTCTGGGTATGTGCCCAGGAGTGGGACTGCTGGCTCATATGCTGGCACCAGACTTTGATTCACGATAGAAGCCGGCAAGAGTGACTGCAGCCTATGGGAGATCCGTGATTGTGGAGAACAGCAAGCCTGAGGTTGGAAAGATCACAGAGGAGGGAAGATGAGGGTTTGCAGTGTTCTGCTGAGGAGTTCGTCCTTCTCTTATAAACAGGGGAGTACTATCTGCAATCTATAATAATAATAAAACAGAAGTATTAAACTCTCATTCTTGGGAAATAAACAAACTTATATACAAATTTCTGTATGCAAATATACAGAAAAAACAAAAACATCGATGATCTAGCCTCTCAGCAAAACTTCTCAGAAGCTATGTACTCTTGCCAACTACACATTCTCACCCTTCCCTCCCTATACTCCAGTCAGGCTTAGGTCCAAAACTGTTTTGGTCATAGTCACCATGATGATGTACATATTGTCAAATCCTCTGTTCCTATCTCTTTTTTTTTTTATCATTTAAAATGTTTTATTGACATGTATTTGATTTATGGGCTTCCCTGGTGGCTCTATAGTAAAGAATCTGCCTGCCAATGCAGGAGACATAGGTTCAATCCCTGGGTCAGGAAGATCCTCTGGAGAAGGAAATGGCAACCCTCTCCAGTATTCTTGCTGGGAAGTCCCATGGACAGTGGAGCCTGGTGGGTCCATGGGGTCACAACGAGCTGGCTATAACTTAGCAACTAAACAACTGCAGCACAATAGATTTACAGTGTCATGTTCATTTCCAATGTACAGCACAGTGGCTCTATATGTATATGTATATGCTGCTGCTGCTGCTGCTAAGTCGCTTCAGTCATGTCCAACTCTGTGCAACCCTGCAGACAGCAGCCCACTAGGCTCCCCCGTTCCGGGGATTCTCCAGGCAAGAACACTGGAGTGGGTTGCCATTTCCTTCTCCAATGCATGAAAGTGAAAAGTCAAAGTGAAGTCGCTCAGTCGTGTCGGAGTCTTAGCAACCCCATGGACTGCAGCCTACCAGGCTCCTCCATCCATGAGATTTTCCAGGCAAGAGTACTGGAGTGGGTTGCCATTGCCTTCTCCCTATATGTATATAGATATACATATATATCTATAAAACTGTGTATATATTCAATTATATATATATATATATGTATATTTTTCAGATTCTTTGATAGGTTATTCCAAAATATGGAGTATTTGGAATACTGTGCCATACAGTAGGTCCTTGTTGGTTATCCATTCCTATCTCTTTTATACCCTTGTCTTACTCCATCTCTCAGGGATGTTGGGCACAACTGACCAAATCCCTCATCTGGACACACCTTCCTCTGCTGAGCCAGGGAAGCTCTACCTTTCTGGTTTCCCTCAAACCTCACTCCAGGTTCCTTAGCCCCTGTTTTCTCCACTGGTAAATGCTGGCATATTCAAGGGCTGTCCTTCACCCTCTTCTCTGATCTAGTTACACTCTCTCCCTGGTGTTCCCTGCCAGCCCCATGACTATTATATCATTTACGTGCTGATGACTCACAAATGTAGATCCGCAGCGAGGACCTCTCCCGGAGTTCCAGACTAATTTCTCCAACTGCCATTTGTCATCTCCCACTGAAGTGACTAGCATCTCTCATCTAACATGTCCAAAGCCGAACTCAACTTGTCTTTTCAAATCTCTTCCTCTCCCAGTTGTCTCAGCATATTGCATCATCATCCACCATTCCTTCCTACTACTCACCTTCATCTCCAGCCAGTCTGTCAGCGAGCAGTCAATCTGACCCATACCCAAGCCACCAGCAACTCAGCCAGAGCCAATATCATGCTTTCCTGCCTTGCTCCCTGCTCCCATTCATGCCTATCTCCACCCAATCCCTATAGTCAGTTCTTCACTCAGGGGCCAAAGTGACCTATAAAGTACAAACCATTCTATGTACTATGAACCACAAGAAGGCAGGATCTATACCTGTGTTGTTTCCTCATTTCCACAGGGCCTAGAATGGTGCCTGTCACATGGTAGGCATGTAATAAATATTTGTTTGATAAATGAATACAAAAAATTTAGAGATAACCATTGTCCACATTTTGTATAACAATTCACACACCCAAGATCTCTCACCGGACTACAATAGTCTCATAACTGGGTTTCCCTCTTTAGATATAGAAACGCCACAGATAAATAGGTTTAGCTATCCAACAGAGATTCTTAGAGACGTGATGTGATCTTATTGGCTTTTTTAGAGCAATAATTGCCCTCCATGTGGATACAGGGGAAGGAGGTCAGAGACCAGAGACAGAAGGAGGCTAAAGCTGTAAGATAGTATCAGGACGTGAACCAAGGTAAAGGTAGGTTAGGGAGTCAGGCAATAGGGTTAGGTGTTTTAAAGTCTGA
Source organism: Bos grunniens (assembly GCF_055505025.1). Lineage (NCBI taxonomy): Eukaryota > Metazoa > Chordata > Mammalia > Artiodactyla > Bovidae > Bos > Bos grunniens. The sequence continues at coordinate 97,714,435 of NC_141175.1, read as the reverse complement.
GGTGGTATTGATGGCTTTGGCTAGGAGTGGGAGATGAAGAGGAGGATACCTGCTGCCTAGAAATACTGTCTAGAAATACTGTCCAGTAGTACAGTCTTACAAAACCTTTTGGCCCCAGGCAGGTGGGACCACACCCAGTCAGTCAGTTTGTTCAGTTGCTCAGTCGAGTCCGACTCTTTGCACCCCCATGGACTGCAGCACGCCAGGCTTCCCTGTCCATCAACAACTCCCAGAGCTTGCTCAAACTCATGTCCATCGAGTTGGTGATGCCATCCAACCATCTCATCCTCTGTCGTCCCCTTCTCCTCCTGCCTTCAATCTTTCCCAGCATCAGGGTCTTTTCCAGTGGGTCAGTTCTTCCCATCAGGTGGCCAAAGTATTGCAGTTTCAGCTTCAGCATCAGTCCTTCCAAGGAATATTAGGGCTGATTTCCTTTAAGATGGACTAGTTGTAACTCCTTGCAGTCCAAGAGACTCTCAAGAGTCTTCTCCAACACCACAGTTCAAAAGCATCAATTCTTCGGCACTCAGTTTTCTTTATAGTCCAACTCTCACATCCGTACATGACCACTGGAAAAACCGTCACTTTGACTAGACAGATCTTTGTTGGCAAAGTAATGTCTCTGCTTTTTAATATGCTGTCTAGGTTGGTCATAGCTTTTCTTCCAAGGAGCTAGCGTCTCTAATTTCATGGCTGCAGTCACCATCTGCCCAGTAGGTCATGTCATCTATGATTCTTTCTCCACACGGTAATTGTAGAGCCTCTTCCCCACTCCCCTCTTTCGAACCATTTTATGTGGACCAGATAACAGTCACAAGGTACTTCAAGTGCCTGTTATCTCACAAAGCTCCCAATGCTGGGAGGTGGTTGGAGTGGGTATTGGTACAAGCCCCTGCACGTACATGACAAAATAAAGAGTATTGCTCACTCAAGGCCAGGAATTACATCTTCGACTTTTCTGGCTCCAAACTCTACACCTGGGATTTATTATTTATTGATCCTCAGAGCCCCCACACACACACAAACACACACAAACGTTGAGGAGTCATGACACGTCCATGTAATTTACATTCCATAACCCAAAGAGAAATCAATCAGCAAATACGTTTTAACAAACCTTGCTTTGTTCAGGATAGTCTGTTCAGTGCTGTGAGAAATACAAAAGAAAGACAAAATGTGTTTCTTACCTCTGAGGGATTAACTGTTCAATCAAAGATATAAAAGCATTATTACAGAATGGAAAAGTCTATCACTAAGAGCAAAATGGGCTTCCCTCACAGCTCAGTTGGTACAGAATCCACCTGCAATGCAGCAGACCCCGGTTTGATTCCTGGGTTGGGAAGATCCGTTAGAGAAGGGATAGGCTACCTACTCCAGTATTCTTGGGCTTCCCTTGTGGTTCAGCTGGTAAAGAATCTGCCTGCAATGCGGGAAACCTGGATTCAATCCCTGGGTCGGGAAGATTACCCTGGAGAAGGGAAAGGCTACCCACTCCAGTATTCTGGCTTGGAGAATTTAATGGACTGTATGGTCCATGGGGTTGCAAAGAGTCGGACATGACTGAGTGACCTTCACTTTCACTTTCAAGAGCAAAACATGTGTGTGTTTATATGTGATGGAGTTTTGGAGGAGGAAGAGACAGAGCCACAGGCCAAAGTCAGCCAAGGCATGTCTGATAGATTCAATGCCAGCTTTTACACAAGGCTGCCTCTTGCCTCACACAGGGCTGACCTGAGCCTGACCATTAGGCTTCAGGGAGCTGCCCTGGGAAGAGACCACTTTGGCAAGAGGCTACTCTATTTGCCAAATATTCCTTTTACTAGTGGGGATTTATCAAGTTTGCAACACATTGTAAGTGATGGGATTACTCAGAGAATTTTAAGACTGAGAGTGGGCCTGCCCTGAATATAAATGTTTAGGACCACCTGCATTGTGTTGTCTTTAATGTTGGGCCCTAGTGATATGCATAAATGTCTTATGTTTCATAGTTCAATTGTAACATATGAATTTGAGAGATCGAGGAAAAGAGTCATTTAAAAGCAGTTACAATTTAAAAATTGAAGCCACAGGGTACACAATAATCTAATTTTATCTGTCACAGTTGCAAACTGAACACCATCAAGCTAACTTAAGCAGAAGAAGAGTTTATTGAAGAATCTGTGGCCCCTTTCAGGATCTTCAGGAGGACCAGAGAATCAAATTCAGAGACTAGCCAGCTAAGCATATGTGCAAATTATATCATCAAACTCTGCTGGTGAATATGCTATTACTGTGGCTACCAGGCTCAGGCCTCTTTGCCCAGCACCTGATGTTAAGCATAGGGTTTTACAGCTGGTATATGCCACAGCCACCTTTGATGATTAGCTATCTGTCAGCATCCTTGCTAGAAGGAATTCTGCATGGCACCCCTTTCTTTATGGTATTTGCCTCTGAACTGACATCTTACAACTGACTGCCAGAACCTGAGCCACATACTAATGCCCTAGATTCAAGGGAAGCTGGGGAAACAGGCCCACAGGGTCAGGAGTCACAACTTGGAGAAGTCCTAAATTAAGAAGGGTGTTCAAAGGGGCTGGGCAGGCCCAAAGCTTGGCAACACATTCACCACACCCAATAGCCACTAAATGTGCAGCATTCCAAAGTTTAAAACAATCTACAGATTCCATGCAATCCCTATCAAACGCCTATCAAACAAATGGCATTTCTCACAGAAATAGAATGAAAAATTCTAAAATTTTCTAAAATTCTAAAACTATGGAAACGCAAAAGACCTTAAGTAACCAAAGTGATCCTGAGAAAGAACAAAACTGGAGGTATCACACTCCCTGATTTCAAACTGTACCACAAGCTACATCAGTCCTCAAAATAGTATGGTACTGGAACAGAAATAGAACATAGATCAATGGAATAGAATAGAGAGCCCAGACATAAACCCATGAGGTGGCCAAAGTATTGGAGTTTCAGCTTTAGCATCAGTCCTTCCAGTGAACACCCAGGACTGATCTCCTTTAGGATGGACTGGTTGGATCTCCTTGCAATCCAAGGGACTCTTAAGAGTCCTCTCTAGCACCACAGTTCAAAAGCGTCCATTTTTCGGCGCTCAGTTTTCTTCATAGTCCAACTCTCACATCCATACATGGCCACTGGAAAAAACCATAGCTTTGACTAGACGGACCTTTGTTGGAGAAGTACTGTCTCTGCTTTTTAATACGCTGTCTAGGTTGGTCATAACTTTCCTTCCAAGGAGTAAGCGTCTTTTAATTTCATGGCTGCAGTCACCATCTGCAGTGATTTTGGAGCCCACAAAAATAAAGTCTGACACTGTTTCCACTGTTTCCCCATCTATTTCCCATGAAGTGATGGGACCAGATGCCATGATCTTAATTTTCTGAATGTTGAGCTTTAAGCCAACTTTTTCACTCTCCGCCTTCACTTTCATCAAGAGGCTCTTTAGTTCCTCTTCACTTTTTGCCATAAAGGTGGTGTCATCTGCATATCTGAGGTGATTGATATTTCTCCCGGCAATCTTGATTCCAGCTTGTGCTTCTTCCAGTCCAGCGTTTCTCATGATGTACTCTGCATATAAGTTAAATAAGCAGGGTGACAATATACAGCCTTGATGTACTCCTTTTCCTATTTGGAACCAGTCTGTTGTTCCATGTCCAGTTCTAACTGTTGCTTCCTGACCTGCATATAGGTTTCTCAAGAGGCAGGTCAGGTGGTCTGGTATTCCCATCTCTTTCAGAATTCTCCACAGTTTATTGTGATCCACATAGTCAAAGGCTTTGGCATAGTCAATAAAGCAGAAATACATGTTTTTCTGGAACTCTCTTGCTTTTTTGATGATCCAGCGGATGTTGGCAATTTGATCTCTGGTTCCTCTGCCTTTTCTAAAACCAGCTTGAACATCTGGAAGTTTACGGTTCATGTATTGCTGGAGTCTGGCTTGGAGAATTTTGAGCATTACTAGCCTGTGAGATGAGTGCAATTGTGTGGTAGTTTGAGCATTCTTTGGCATTGCCTTTCTTTGGGATTGGAATGAAAACTGACCTTTTCCAGTCCTGTGGCCTCTGCTGAGTTTTCCAAATTTGCTGGCGCGCCAGCTGCAACGAACCGCGCAGAAGCGTGGCAGAGAGGAGCTACCCCTTGCCCAAGGTCAGGGTCAGAGACCGAGAGTGCCAGGCTGCGATGGCACAGGAACGGCCTAGAGGAGCTACCAGACGCCCAAGGTCAGGGGCCGCGGCCGAGAGAAGCTACTCCACGTTCAAGGTCAGAAGGGGCGGCCATGAGGAGATACCCTTTGTCCAAGGTCCACAGATATAGTCCATGTCAACAGTAAATGGGGAAAAGGCCACTATGAAATATTGCCAGAAAGCCCTCCTGCAGTGCCACTCTAAATGTGAGGGCTATTGTGTCTTAATCCCCTTATCCTGAAGGCCACAGGGCTTTTATCCCCCAAACAGTTTGCCTGAGAAGAGCATGGCAGCATGCTGAAACTGATATGGGAACACTGTGTGGTCTCAAGCCTTTCTGAGCTCTGCTTTTCTTATCTGCAAAGTGGAGATCATGAGACACAATATGCAAAGACTTTAGTTCAGAGCCTCATTCGTGGTGGATCTTGAATACCAGTTACCTAAGCACATCACTCATAATATCAAGTTTTCTATCTAATAAGAACTCAGTGATTAAAGAAAATTTCACATGTCAGAAACAGCAAATGCCAAGTCTTGGAGTCATGGAAAGGCCTGGTTTGTTCTGAATGGCATGCAGTGCTCTGGTCTAGAGAGCAGATTTCAGTGGGGATTGGCAGGAGGGAAGCTGGGCAGGTAGGCAAGGAAGGCTCAGACAAAAGGGAAGGAATAGAATCCCGTCAGCACGCAAAAGCATAGTGCCAAGGCTGGAAGCAATGTGGAGGACAGATTGGTGGGAAGTAAGACCAGAGTCCTGGGGAAAGATGCTGACTGCCACTACTAGGCTTAGGACAGAAGACAAAGATGTGAAATTAGTGAGAAAAGCATGAAGGAGCCCAAACAGGACATGATCAGTGATTGAATGTGAGGGATGGAGACAGGAAAAACTCTTAAGACAGTGATTCTCACCCTTGGACTGCTCTTGGAAACAGTGGTGACTATGTAAAGAGCTTCTTAAAATTAATAAGAAAATGAAATCAAGAACTCTTAGGTAAAGGATACAGACAGAAGTTCATAGGAAAGGAACAAATGACTATTTGGCGTATGAAAAGATGATTAACATCACTCAGAGTAGTGAAATGCAAATTTTAAATATATCGTTGTACCATTTTTTCACCCATCAGTTCAGTAGAAATCAAATAATGATAATACCCCTTACCACAAGGACAGAGGTACTCTTTCTTTTTGGTGGGGAGGGGAGCGGCATGGACCGTAGCATGTAGAATTGTGGTTCCCTGACCAGGGATCAAACCCAAACCCCCTGCATTGGAAGCACAGAATCTTAACTACTGGGCCAGCAGGGAAGTCTAGGAGGTGCTCTTTCTTCCAGCACATTTGCTGACAGGGGAACACAGCCTCCATGAAGTCAGTTTAACACAGTCCCTCAATTACAAGCATTCCTACCCATTGATCTTGAGATCCCATTTTTCTTACAGACGTACCTACATATGCAAGTAAGTTTATACACTCAGGCATAATTTATCATAGTAAGCCCGGGACCAACCTGAGCCCTATCAACTGTGGACTGGTTAGGTAAATTAATGGAGAAGGAAACGGCAACCCACTCTAGGACTCTTGCCTGGAAAATTCCATGGACTGAGGAGCCTGGTAGGCTACAGTCCATGGGGTCGCAAAGAGTCGGACATGACTGAGCGACTTCACTTTCACTTTCACTAGGTAAGTTAAAGCACATCCATACAATGGAACTACTTAGTCATCACATAATAAAAAACAAAGAGGTTAGGTATTAATATCGAATGATCTATGAGATACAGTTAAGTCAAAAACTCAAGATATAGAGCAGTATGCGTACAAAATTATCATTAGTGTATAAAAAAGAACCAAAAATAAACATATACCTGTGTAGTACAGTCATAAACTTTCCTCTAGGTAGAGGACCTAGGTAATTGGGAGACAGGCATGGGAGAGAAACTATATTGTGTAGTCTTTTTGTGTGTGTTTGTGTATTCTTTTGCACCAGGTGCAAGAATTATCTATTTGCACAAACACACAAAGATAGAAATAAGAAACGTACCTACGAGTCCAAAGGCAACACAATAGAATGGAAAGCACTTGGGGTTAGACACCTGAATCCACCAACTGTGAAGTTTCAGGTTTTAAAAAAATGATGCTTAGCCCACACAGCCGTCCAATTATATAAGAAGCTTGCGGGGATGGTGGAGGGAACCCAGGCATCAACATTTTTTAAAGTTCCATGAGTGATTCCAATGTGCAGCCAATGGTAAAAAAAAAAAAAAAAAAGCACGGTATAAGCAAACCTGGGTGTTTTGGCTTCAGTGCTGCAGGATCCGCTGAGCCTGCGTCAGTCTTGGCATTGAAATCTGACTCCTCCACCCACTAAGCACAACTTGACCCGTTTGCGCTTTTCTGATCTTTGTATCTGTTCCTGGTCCAGCGTCATCTAGTCCTTATCTTTGTAGCTGCCTTATCCCTGTACTCTAGACAGCAGGAGCGCAGTTTATTTATAAACTTGCCAAAAATCCAAGTAAACTTCCTAACATCCTATCGCTTCAATGATGGGAAATGTGGTGGTGGTTTAGTCACTAAGTCATGTCTGATTCTTTGCCACCCCATGGACTGTAGCTTGCCAGGTTCCTCTGTCCACGGGATTTCCCAGGCAAGAATACTGAAGTGGGTTGCCATTATGGGAAATCTATTACTTTTAATTAAGAAGGCAACTGTACCAGCAGGAATGAGAGAGGGCCCTACCTCTCTCTGTGCCACTCTCCCCTGATGACTTCAGTTCAGATGATTTCAGGTGCAAGGAACAAAACGCTCTGGCTCTAACAATAAAAATACTTGTTTCTAATAAAAATCTCCCTGGTGGTGGGCTGGGCTCCAGGATGGATGTATCAGGGCTCTTGCCCCACTTCTCGGAGAATCTCTTGGTTTATCTTTCTCTCTGAGTTTGTTTCATCTTCATGCTGCAACGTATCCAGATTTCATCCACAAACTATAAAATCCAAAGAAAGAGAAAGGACTTGTCTCCTCCTGGGTCTCTTTCTTATAAGGGAATAAAACATATCCTGAAACTCCCCAGTAGCCTTCTTTTCCCTTAATTTCATTAATCAAATTGCCATATACCCATTCTAAACTCAGTTATCTTAAAAGAAGGGTAAGATTATCATGGCTGGTTTACATCAGTGGTTCTCTACTAGGGGGGTGATTTTTGCCTCCTACCGGACATCTGACAATATCTGAAGACATTTCGGAGAAGGCAATGGCAGCCCACTCCAGTACTCTTGCCTGGAGAATCCCATGGATGGAGGAGCCTGGTAGGCTGTAGTCCATGGGGTCGTGAAGAGTCGGACACGACTGAAGCGACGCAGCAGCAGCAGCAGCAGCAGCAGCAGAAGAAGACATTTGGGGTTGTTTCAACTAGGATTGGAAATACTACTAGCAAAGATGCTGCCCACATCATGTAATCACACAAAAGTCCCCACAACAAAGAATTATCCAATCCAATACGTCGAGAGTACCAAGACTGAGACACCTGGCTTAGATCAATCAGGGCCCATCCCTGGAGCTAATGACAGGGTTACCTTCCCCTAGTCGTTTGGTGGATCCCAACAATATCAGGTTTTTTAAGGATAGGCAGCCAACAATGTCCCCTGTATGACTGCTTCAAAGGTCTTGGGGTCCACCATCTGCTTCCTTCAAAGTAATCCAAATAGGAAATTTATAAACTGATGGCCTAATCACAACAGATTATATAGATCTGTAGTTCCAGAACCCAGAAAGGCTAACATTTGTGATTTAATATTTATATTTTTGCAGAACTAGTAGGCTGGCTCAGACAGTAAAGTGTCTGCCTACAATGCGGGAGACTCGGGTTTGATCCCTGGATTGGGAAGATCCCCTGGAGAAGGTAATGGCAACCCACTCCAGTATTCTTGCCTGGAAAATCCCATGGGCAGAGGAGCTTGGTTGGCTACTGTCCATGGGGTCGCAAAGAGTAGGACATGACTGAGCGACTTCACTATAGTAGGCTGGCACTCAAAACAGCCACAGGACCCTTGCTCATTGGTCAATCCAAGAACATTAAAACTTTGCTTCTCGAAATCATATGAAAGAAGTCAGTGTGACATCACTCGATAGGATTTTAGCCATTAGAGGACGTGCGTGGCTGGCTGCTCCCACTTGCAACACTGGTGGTGTCTCAAGAAGAAACGGGAATTCAGGGAGTCGAGATTAAAGTATCAGCTAAAACATCCAGAACAATACATCACTGTTCTTTGTTTTTTAGCTGAGACAGATATTTATCCAGTATCTCTTTGGCCTGAAAACAAAACCACTAATTACAAAGACCAACTTTTTAGGACACAGAGCAGGGTTGATATACCGTCCTGGAAACTGTGTGTGTCTGTGTAGATTTCTGATTACTAAACCTCTGGAAATATCTTGAGAACTAGCTCATGCCTACAGAATGGGCACAAGCTTCCGGTGTCATCAAGACTCAGTCACCACCAGTGGATGGCGGCTGTTTTCCATGGCAACATGACTCTCTCCCAGAGCTCTGTTCTATAACTTACTTTTATTAAACCTAAAACTTCATCCACCCCATGGCTCACATCCCCACAAATTATAGTCACTCTCTGTGGTAGTCATTAGTTCTAGTCACAAAATAGTACTAGTTCTCCAAGTTCATGGTAGGATTGCATAACCTCATCCCTTTAAATTTAGATGTGATCATGTGACTTGCTTTGGTCAATGAAAAATTCAGCAGTTGTACACCAAAAATTGAACTTTGGCTTTATCATGGAAACACAGAGACAGCTTCTGTCAACCTGGATCCCTAAGTGAAGGTGACATGAAACAGAGGTAATGTCAACCTGTAATGTTGGGGTTAAGGAGTGTAACCCACTTTATCCTGACTGACACTGTTCCCCAAATATTGGGTTCCCTCCAGCCATTTCCTCCTACATCTTTTCCGTGGATTACTCCAAGTTTGCTGTCCTCCATCTAATTTTCTACCTCTCTTTTCATATCTCAGTATCTACAATGTGCCTTGTGGAGCCCCATTTTGTACCAGGAGATTCTCCTGCATCCTCAACTTCCCCACAGAATGTGTCCTTTACTGCTGGACCTTACCTGAATCCTAGCTCTCCTCTAGAGGCTTCTCTTCCCACACACTTCAGACATGAGGGTGGGTAAGTGACATTGGAATTCCCATGGCCGGTGATGGCTCTATCCTTGAGTAAAAGTCCCACACCATTAAGAGTCATGGCCTCCTGCTGGGTCACCCCCAGTCTTTCATTTTATTGACATCCTTCCCTTTTAGGCTCCTAGAATATAGTCTTATCTTCGCCAAGTCCTGCAAATTCCTGAGAGACTTCAACGGCCCTAAGGACAACTACCAAACACCCTGGCCTCATAGCTTCCAGGCTTCATAGCTTCCAGTCCTTACCAAATCCAGTGATCTCTATCTTCTTTGTATTCTGATCACTTTCTCTGAGGCCACATCCTGAACCCTCTCAAACTTATTTCCCTTCTGCAGTAAAAGCTGTGAGGACCACCACAGATGGACAAGGAAATGGCTCAGTAGGTTGAGTTGTACTGGATCCTAAGCAACATTCCTCTTCCAAACTATATCCTAGAGCAGAGGTTCTCAAATTTTAATGATTTCTTCCCATTACCTGTGTATCTTGTTAAAAGGCAGACTGTGATTAAGCAGGTCTGGTGTGAGACCTGAGATTCTGCATTTCTAACAAGCTCCCAGGTGATAGCCATGCCTCTGGTTCATGGACCTTACTTTGAGTCCCAAGGAGCTAAGTGTCCATGAGACCTGGTTGCCCTGTTCTTTCTATTCTTCCTATGAGAAGAGCTCACCACTGCTTCTTTGAGTTCTAATCAATCCCTGTATAACCTGCCCCCCAAAATGGAGCCCTGTCTTAAGGGCTCCAGTGAACTGCCTGGAGTTTCACATTTTGACTTTTAATTTGTTGTTGTTGTTTTAATATTTATTTATTTTTAATTGCTGATTGGTTTACAATGTTGGTTTGATTTCTGTCATACATCAGCATGGATTAATCATAGGTGTACATATGTCCCCTCCCTCTTGAATCTCCCTCCTATCTTCCGCCCTTTCCCCTACCCCTAGGTTATTATAGAGCCTGGGTTTGAGTTCCCTGAGTCATACAGCAAATTCCCACTGGCTATCTATTTACATATGTTAGTGTATATGCATCCATGCTACTCTCTCCATTTATCTCACCCTATCCTTCTGCTCCCCAACCCTTACCCCAGTGTTCATTGCAGCAAGACATGGAACCAACCTAAATGTCCATCAACCGATGAATGGATAAAGAAGCTGTGGTACATATATACAATGGAATACTCAGTTCAGTTCAGTCACTCAGTAGTGTCCGACTCTTTGCCACCCCATGAATCGCAGCACGCCAGGCCTCCCTGTCCATCACCAACTCCCAGAGTTCACTCAGACTCACGTCTATCGAGTCAGTGATGCCATCCAGCCATCTCATCCTCTGTCGTCCCCTTCTCCTCCTGCCCCCAATCCCTCCCAGCATCAGAGTCTTTTCCAATGAGTCAACTCTTCGCATGAGGTGGCCAAAGTATTGGAGTTTCAGCTTTAGCATCATTCCTTCCAAAGAAATCCCAGGGCTGATCTCCTTCAGAATGGACTGGTTGGATCTCCTTGCAGTCCAAGGGACTCTCAAGAGTCTTCTCCAACATCACAGTTCAAAAGCATCAATTCTTCGGCACTCAGCCTTCTTCACAGTCCAACTCTCACATCCATACATGACCACAGGAAAAGCCATAGCCCTGACTAGATGGACCTTTGTTGGCAAAGTAATGTCTCTGCTTTTGAATAAGCTATCTAGGTTGGTTATAACTTTCCTTCCAAGGAGTAAGCATCTTTTAATTTCATGGCTGCAGTCACCATCTGCAGTGATTTTGGAGCCCACAAAAACAAAGTCTGACACTGTTTCCACTGTTTCCCCATCTATTTCCCATGAAGTGATGGGACTGGATGCCATGATATTCGTTTTCTGAATGTTGAGCTTTAAGCCAACTTTTTCACTCTCCTCTTTCACTTTCATCAAGAGGCTTTTTAGTTCCTCTTCATTTTCTGCCATAAGGGTAGTGTCATCTGCATATCTGAGGTTATTGATATTTCTCCCGGCAATCTTGATTCCAGCTTGTGCTCCTTCCAGCCCAGCGTTTCTCATGATGTACTCTGCATATAAGTTAAATAAGCAGGGTGACAATATACAGCCTTGACGAACTCCTTTTCCTATTTGGAACCAGTCTGTTGTTCCATGTCCAGTTCTAACTGTTGCTTCCTGACCTGCATACAGATTTCTCAAGAGGCAGGTCAGGTGGTCTGGTATTCCCATCTCTTTCAGAATTCTCCACAGTTTATTGTGATCCACACAGTCAAAGGCTTTGGCATAGTCAGTAAAGCAGAAATACATGTTTTTTCTGGAACTCTCTTGCTTTTTCCATGATCCAGTGGATGTTGGCAATTTGATCTCTGGTTCCTCCACCTTTTCTAAAACCAGCTTGAACATCAGGAAGTTCACGGTTCACATATTGCTGAAGCCTGGCTTGGAGAATTTTGAGCATTACTTTACTAGCATGTGAGATGAGTGCAATTGTGCGGTAGTTTGAGCATTCTTTGGCATTACCTTTCTTTGGGATTGGAATGAAAACTGACCTTTTCCAGTCCTGTGGCCACTGCTGAGTTTTCCAAATTTGCTGACATATTGAGTGCAGCACTTTCACAGCATCATCTTTGAGGATTTGAAATAGTTCCACTGGAATTCCATCACCCCCACTAGCTTTGTTCATAGTGATGCTTTCTAAGGCCCACTTGACTTCACATTCCAGGATGTCTGGCTCGAGGTCAGTGATTGCACCATCGTGATTATCTGGGTCGTGAAGATCTTTTTTGTACAGTTCTTCTGTGTATTCTTGCCACCTCTTCTTAATATCTTCTGCTTCTGTTAGGTCCATACCATTTCTGTCCTTTATCGAGCCCATCTTTGCATGAAATGTTCCCTTGATATCTCTAAGTTTCTTGAAGAGATCTCTAGTCTTTCCCATTCTGTTGTTTTCCTCTATTTCTTTGCATTGATTGCTGAAGAAGGCTTTATCTCTTCTTGCTATTCTTTGGAACTCTGCATTCTGATGCTTATATCTTTCCTTTTCTCCTTTGTTTTTTCACTTCTCTTCTTTTCACAGCTATTTGTAAGGCCTCCCCAGACAGCCATTTTGCTTTTTTTCATTTCTTTTCCATGGGGATGGTCTTGATCCTTGTCTCCTGTACAATGTCACGAACCTCATTCCATAGTTCATCAGGCATTCTATCTATCAGATCTAGGCCCTTAAATCTATTTCTCACTTCCACTGTATAATCATAAGGGAAAAGGAAGGCATTTGAGTCAGTTCTAGTAGGGTGTATGAACCTGGAGCCTATTATACAGAGGGAAGTAAGTCAGAAAAAGAAAAAGAGATATCATATATTAACTCATATATGTGGAATCTAGAAGGATGATACTGATGAATTTATGTGCAGAGCAGCAATGGAGATGCAGATACAGAGAACAGACTTATGGCTTTTAATTTTTAAAAAAATCTCAATTGATTCACAATTCTTCAATGCATAGCATACTCACATCAGCTCATAAAAGTCCCATTACTTGCAGTTTATTTCTTTTCATTTTCATTTTTTTAACCCTTCCATCTTGATACTTGCACCTTTTTCCTCCCCAGCTTTTGCCATAGGCCAGCACTCTAGTATGTTTGCTATAGGTCATTAAGTATGCATGCATTCAACCTTGGAAGGTGAGTTGTGTATGCTTGTGTTTTTAAACTACATAAACGATGTGCACTTTACAAAGAAAAAAGTTCGAGATCTTCTTGGGAAATCTTGTTGTGGGCTTTTCCTGATGAGGTGGCTGAGATTCATGTCCCCCTTATTTATATAGGAAAAGAATGACCCCCTTATTATTTGAATCAGCTCCAGAGAATCTCTATTTCTTGTGACCAAAATAACTCAAGGAGCACCCTACCTCACAGGGTGGTTATGAGCTTAACGGAGAGCAGGATGTGGTGTCTAGACATCCCTAACCCATTGCTCCTTAAGTGTCAGACCCTCTCTTGTAGTTGGCAAAGAGCGAAATGATGAATGATTTAGGCCAGGATTAAGAATTGTCTCCATATGGCCTAGTTAGCTTTGCTATATACTAGCAGCATCCCTCACACTAGCCTAAAATACTGTTTAACCCCTTTGACATAATAATAGAAGTTATAGAGTTTAAATCATGATTAGACAGACCAGAGAGAGATCCAGAAACAGATCCACAGACTAATATGTTAAAGGTGGTTTTTCAAGTCGGTGAGGAAAAGGTGGATTAACTAATATATAAATGGTGTTGGAACATCAGGGTGATGATCAGTGTAGAAAAATTAATTTGGATTCTTAGCTTAGTGCTTACAACAAAATTAATCCCAGATAAAACAAAGATTTATATTTTAAAAAATTATTAGGAAAAATTGTGGGAAAAATTTTGCAGTAACCTCCAATTAAAACTTTTCTAAGCATCACACAAAACCCAGATGCCTTAAAAGAAAGATGAATTTAGCTACATTAAAAAATTTTTAATTCTTCCAAACCTTCTATAAACAAACTTCTTTAAAAATCAGTAAGACGAGCATTATCCTATTTGAAAAATGGGAAAGAATATGAAGAGTTCATAGAAAAGAAAACATAAATGCTCTAAATATATGGAAACATAGTTGAGATCACTTATAATAAAAAATGCAAATTAGAGTTACAATGATGATACATTTTTCAGCTCACATCAATTGACAACTTTGAAAGATTTAAGAGACTATACTAACAAAGACGTATGGGGACAGGCACTCTTGTAAATTACTGCAGACAGCAATTTGACATTATATCGAATCAAAACTGAACATACCCTTTGACTTCTAGGAAAGTATTCACTAATATGTTTGAATATGTATGAAATTATACATCATTTTATTAGTGCAAATTATGATTTGCCTAAATAAGGGAATACTATAAAGTTGTAAAGATTTTGGATTATTTACAGAACATGTTCAGAGTAGAGAAAAAGCTGCAGAACAATGTAAGAGTGGAGGGAGGGGAAGGAGAGTGAAAATACATGTATATTTGTAAGTACATAGAGGATCTGCAATGGCACCCCACTCCAGCACTCTTGCCTGGAAAATCCCATGGATGGAGGAGCCTGGTGGGCTGCAGTCCATGGGGTCGCTAAGAGTCAGACATAACTGAGCGACTTCACTTTCACTCTTCACTTTCATGCATTGGAGAAGGAAATGGCAACCCACTCCAGTGTTCTTGCCTTGAAAATCCCAGGGACGGGGGAGCCTGGTGGGCTGCTGTCTATGGGGTCTCACAGAGTCGGACACAACTGAAGTGACTTAGCAGCAGCAGAGGATCTGCAGAAGGTTATGCCAGAACCTCACAGAGAGGAAGTGGGGGCAGTGTGAGCAGGAGAGGGGGATTTAACATTTTGTGTTTACCTTTTCACACCCACTGAATTTTATATCATGCACATCATTATAAAATGTAATTAAAATTTTAAATGATGATAAATTATCAAATGCTGTCAGTTTTTTCAGCAGAAACTTTGATGTCCACTGAGTTATGATGTCCACTGACTGTAGATACAAAGAAACAGAAAAGGAAGTTTAAAAAGGAAGTAGAAAAAAAGAAATAGAAATTTAAAAAAAAATTTTTTTTTTTTAAGGAAGTAGAAAGAGACTATAGAGAGAGTTCTGTTTGTATTCTAGGATTTGGTTTCTCTAGGCATTTAGTGATAAAGTAATACCTGCTTTTTTTAATCCACAAGAGCATAAGGAATAGCACTCTCTCCCTGATCAGAGACAGCTACAATGTAGCCTTAGAGAGTGGGTGTCAGGTCACAAAGCTGACATACTGTTGGTGAGAGTAGTGTTGGCCAGTGAGGGCAGGCAAGAGGTGGGGGCTCTCCAGCCAAGACTGTCAGCAAGCCCTGAGGGAAGGTCTCAGCACAGAGCTGACTCAGCAGTCATCCTCAAGGAAAGGGCCAGAATGTTCCTGCAATGCAGGGGCCAAAAAGAGAGGGCAGCCTTCTGGGTATGGAGTGTACCAAAAAGATAAATAAATAGTAAAGGCAGAACACAGCAGCTTGAAGGGACAAAGATATCAGGGTACAGAATGGAGGTGTAAGAGGAGGAGAAAAGGCAGATTCGGCATGGCTGAATGATCTGCTGTTGTCATCTTGAAATTCTTAATAATTTTATCTTTGTGTTTAATTCCTACATTACAGGTTGACATTACCTCTGTTTCATGTCATCTTCACTTAGGCATCCAGGTTGACAGAAGCTGTCTCTGTGTTTCCATGATATAGCCAATGTTCAATTTTTGGTGTACACTTGCTGAATTTTTCATTGACCAAAGCAAGTCACATGATCACATCTAAATTTAAAGAGAGGAGGTTATGCAATCCTACCATGAACTTGGAGAACTAGAACTATTTTGTGACTAGAACTACCACAGAGAGTGACTAATTTGTGGGGGTGTGAGCCATGGGGTGGATGAAGTTTTAGGTTTAATAAAAGTAAGTTATAGAACAGAGCTCTGGGAGAGAGTCGTGTTGCCATGGAAAACAGCCGCCATCCACTGGTGGTGGCTGAGTCCTGATGACACCAGAAGCTTGTGCCCATTCTGTAGGCATGAGCTAGTTCTCAAGATATTTCCAGAGGTTTAGTAATCAGAAATACACACAGACACACACAGTTTCCAGGATGGTATATCAACCCTGCTCTGTGTCCTAAAAGGTTAGTCTTTGTAATTAGTGGTTTTGTTTTCAGGCCAGAGAGATACTGGATAAATAACTGTCTCAGCTAAAAAACAAAGAACAGGGATATACCCATCTCTCTTCATTTGTATCTGGTGATCATCTCAAGAGACAAGGCCTAGTATTGTGCAGGTTGAGTTCACATTCAGTGTAATAATGGTGTGTTAATGCTTATCCCCATTTAGAGAATGATCAGTACGCATTCTAAGAGCTTTGACAGATGGGACTCTCAGAGAAGGACCCGGTATGTCACATCCTCATGCTTCAGGTTCTCTCAGTATTGGTTCCATGCTGCCACTGAATTCTTCATTACCCAGACTGTAAGACACCGTTGCCCTTACCCTGTCGGCTTTCATCCATCCCTTCGACAGGAATTTATTGAGTACCTGCTATACCAAGCAGTGTATTAAGCCCACAGAGACAGTGGTTAACATGTCAAATATGATTTCTACCTTCATGGAACTTACCCCCTTCTCCAGACAGAAAAAGTAAAAACTGAAATATGTATATAATTCAAATGATGAGACATGCTATGAGGGAAGAGTGTGGTGCTCTGCGACTGAGAAGCCGACAGCCCATTCTGAATTGTGTGATAATGAAAGAGGGCTGCCTGGGTGCACAGCCTCAGCAGACACTGCATAACCTGCATGGCGTCTCAGATGCCACCAGGCAGAGTGGAGCCAAAGAGCCTGCCAGGAGAGGGAACAGTGTGCTCAAAGGCAACAGAATAGGAAACAGTTTGGCAATGACAAGTCCCTGTGGGAAGTACAGAGTAGGGGCAGCATGAAGGACGGAGTGTGAGATGAGGCTCTGGAGGGCTACAGAGGAAATTTTGTCCGAGTTCTACAGGGTACTAAGCAAGTGAGTGACATGATTCAACATATGGGGTTGGCCAAAAGGTTTCTTCAGTTTTTAAGTAAAAATGAAAGACAAATTCTTCATTTTCACTAGGAACTTTATTAAACAACAAGTTCACTATTTTGTTCCACTACCTTCTGCCATCTTCAAGCAACTTCATAATTCCATCTTCCCATAACTTTTTCTTTTTGAGCAAAGAACTATTCCAGGTACCTTTTAGTCTTCCAGGGAATTGAAATTTTTTCCATCAAGAGAAATTTGTAAAGACAGAAACAAAGGGAAACCTGAAGGTGCAATGGCAGAGGAATCAGAACTCCCCAGCCAAGCTGTAACAGCTTTTGTGTGGTGATCAAACAAATATGTAGTCCTGCATTATCCTGATGGAAGATTGTGCATTTGCTGTTGACCAATTCTGGATGCAGCCTCCGCTTTAGCCCTCTAGCCTCAAAAGAGGCTGAGGATATACCTTCCTTTGGAGCATTGGTCTGGGCTGTTGCTGTAACTCACCCTCATCTGAAGGTGACAGAGTGAGAACCTCCATTCCAGTGAGATTGTAAAGTGTCCAGACCAGTGACTTAGAAAGATATTCCAGGTGTTAGCTTACTCTCTCCAACTACCTCATAAAGTCTTTCATCAGGGTGTATTGCTCTGTTTTACAACTCTTCTTCTGCCAAGTTCTATATGCATTTTATTTCTCTCCAACTTGAAAAAAACCTTTATAAGTGTTTTTGAACAGTCCGTATACATCTCTTAATTATAAGCTCAGGATTTGAGTCTAAGCAAATAAAACTGACCAAGTTTTACCATATTTCAAGCTAGCAAAGGACCTGAGAGCTTTGAAGTAAGATGAAGCAAAGGAGCTTGAGGAACTGAACAGTGAAGGATCATTTGAAAGTCCCTTTAGGAGACAACTTCAGATACATAGTATCTGAAGATACATAGTGGTCAACAGAATGCCAGTAACAGAAGAAGGTTTGACCTTTTAGGACAACTGGAAAAGTCACCTGTGTATTATAGGTGCAATTGGAGAAAGAGATAGAAAGTGAAGGGAAATTAATCACCCCATTAGCTGATCATTATCAGAGCCTTGTCCTGTTAGGGGACAAGTCTAACACATTCTCTGGCATTTCTGCGTATCTTGGGATCAGAGCTCTACTTGCCTTTATTCCAGATATCTTTTCAAGGATGTCTATATAGCAAACAGCCTTGAAGACAGAGATGGTGTCTCCCTCAAGAGCATGAGGCAAATTTGTTTACTGTCCAGTATGATCAAGATAGTGTCTCCCTAAAGGGAACATTTGTATGTTGTTGGTAAATAAATGTAGCCACTATGAAAAACAGAATGGAGTTTCCTTTTTAAAAATGCTTAAAATAGAGCTACCATTTGACCCAGTATATATATATATATATATATATATCTCCACTACTGGGTATACATCTGGAAAAAAAAGGAAAACTCTAATTTGAAAAGCTATGGGCACCCCAATATTCACAGCAGCACTATTTGTAATAGGCAAGACATAGAAATAACCAAAGTGCCCATTACAGATGACTGGCTTAAGATGTGATGTATATATACCTATAGTGGAATATTGCTCAGGCTTTAAAAAGAATGAAATATTGCCTTTTGCAGCAACATGGATGGTCCCAGAAAATATCCTACTTAGTTGAAGTAAGCCAGACAGACAAATGATGTCACTTATCTGTGGGATCTGAAAATATACAAATAAATCCACATACACAGAAACAGGTTCATAGACACAGAAAACAACTTATGGTTACCAAAGGGGAGAGGGAGGGAGGGAAAAATAAGAGTATGGGATTAACAGATACAAATCACCATACATAAAATAGGTAAGCAACAAGGATATATTGTATGACACAGGGAATTATGTTCAATATCTTGCAATAAAGTACAATGGACCAATTTGAAAAAAAATAATTGAATCACTTTGCTATACACTTGAAACTAACATAATATTGTAAATCAACTATACTTCAACACAATTTTTTTTTAATTTAAAAAATAATAAATGCTGGAGAGGGTGTGGAGAAAAGGGAATCCTCTTACACTGTTGGTGGGAATGCGAACTAGTACAGCCACTATGGAGAACAGTGTGGAGATTCCTTAAAAAACTGGAAATAGAACTGCCTTATGATCCAGCAATCCCACTGCTGGGCATACACACTGAGGAAACCAGAAGGGAAAGAGACACGTGTACCCCAATGTTCATCGCAGAACTGTTTATAATAGCCAGGACATGGAAGCAACCTAGATGTCCATCAGCAGATGAATGGATAAGAAAGCAGTGGTACATATACACAATGGAGTATTACTCAGCCATTAAGAAGAATACATTTGAATCAGTTCTAATGAGGTGGATGAAACTGGAGCCTATTATACAGAGTGAAGTAAGCCAGAAGGAAAAACACCAATACAGTATACTAACGCATATATATGGAATTTAGAAAGATGAAAACAATAACCCTGTATACGAGACAGCAAAAGAGACACTGATGTATAGAACAGGCTTATGGACTCTGTGGGAGAGGGAGAGGGTGAGAAGATTTGGGAGAATGGCATTAAAGATTTTGTATTTTAAAAAAAATTAAAAAAAAAAATAAATAAAAAAGATATTGTCTCCCTTCAGGACAAAGTTCAGGTAGGCTTGCTATTCATTATAAAAGATCATTGTGTCTGACTATTTGTAACCCCATGGACTATATCCTGCCAAGCTCCTCTGTTCATGCAATTCTCTTGGCAAGAACACTGAAGTGGGTTGCCATTTCCTCCTCCAGGGGATCTCCTCACCCATGGATTGAACCCACATCTCTTGCATTGTAGGCAGATGCTTTACTGCTGAACCACCGGGAAAGCCCCATAAGAGATCCAAGTTCCCCAAACTCGGGGTTCCTCTGTTAAAATGTACCCACTACATGTGCAGGCATTGATTTGCAGGCATTGCTTGGCTTTTTCATGTCATCCTGTGGAAATTGAGTTTTGATTAACCAACCCCAAAAGGATATAATTGTAGCTACTACTATTGCTATGAGTAATAAGCTGTCCTTTGTCTCTGACCCAGGAATCTTGTGTCTTATGCCAGCATCCATGAGGAAGTCTTATAGTTTTCAAGTCAGGTAAAATCTCAAACCCTTAAGTATTCTTGCCTATTGGGCACCTGTAAGAGCAATTTTAGCACAGGACTTGACAGCAGTGTTAGCGATATCATGAACTACGTTGGGTCTTTCAAATAAAACTTTCCTGACAGCCCAGATGTAGTTCTTTTACTTCTTCAGATTGTCAAACTGCATGAACAAATACATAGTCCTGCACTTTTCATGAGACTAAATTCAAAAACTTCTTTCAAAAGTTCTTCCAAAACGTCCCACCACTGAACAAAGTTTGGGGGACAAGAAATAATGACCACGTGGAACAGTGGCCATACAGCTGGGCCAGATGTTTCTAAGTTCTCCTCCCTGATGGCAGCCAAGAACCTCAGCCCACCACCACACTAAAGCTCTCTTTCCCCCCTCCTGAATGAAACTGGACTCTCTCCTCCACCACTCATTGCTTATTCCTCCGACATCCTTCAAATCTGCCTGCTCCTTTCATCTCTATTGCTTCCTCCATAGTCCACACTCTCCTCTCTTTCTAACCTTCCTCTCAGCTTTCAC
Source organism: Bos grunniens (assembly GCF_055505025.1). NCBI lineage: Eukaryota > Metazoa > Chordata > Mammalia > Artiodactyla > Bovidae > Bos > Bos grunniens. The sequence goes on along the minus strand of NC_141175.1, from coordinate 97,693,836 downwards.
CCTCTTCCCTTCCAACGTGGTTCTATATGGACATCAGAGTTTACAACTCCTCACATCTTCATCACCTTCATCAGGGGCTTTCAAACCAGGCAAACCTGATATATTTGATATGTTGTATCCATTTGAAATATTGGACCTCTGTTAAGATTATTTTCAGGGGAAAAAATGAAAGAGTTCCACTGCTCCAAAATTCTTGAAAAGTGCTAGCCTGAAAGATAAACTTCAAACCTTTAGCTTTTCATTCAAAGCCCTTGTCTCCTAATCCACCCTCAGAAGCCCTATACTTTAGTTCAGTTCAGTTCAGTCGCTCAGTCTCCAACCCTTTGCAACTCCATGAACTGCACCACACCAGGCCTCCCTGTCCATCACCAACATGATTTTGAGCAAACCCCAGGAGATAGTGAAGGACAGGGAAACCTGGACTGCTGCAGTCCATGGGGTCACAAAGAGTCAGACACAACTGAGTGACTGAACAACAACAACAGCAAGGGCAGTGGGAGCAAAAGGGCAACGGTAAGGGAATTGAAATCTGGGGCATGAGAGTGACTGAAACAATGGGTTGTGGAAGCTCAAGCTAGGTGGGAAGGACAAAGGAGTCAATCAGAGTGGGGTAGATGGATGGTGAGAAAATGCAAGGATGACAGGACTAGAGATGTCAATGCGACGGAAGAAGCAGGTGTGCAGACGCAGGTCTTTGAGTAAGAGAAGAGCGGCACCTGGGGTGCTGAATGGGTAGGGGTAAGCATGCTGCTTCTGATCATGGCACGGTCTAGATTTAGTCACAGACATGCACAAGCAAATAAAGCGTAGAAACTTCTGTTAGTAAGGTTCTCCAGGGAAGCAGAACCAAAAGGATGTCTGTGGATAAAGAGAGGGATTTATTTTAAGGAATCAGCTCATGTGGTTGTTAGGACAGGCAAATTTGAGATCTGTAGGACAGAGACCCAGGGAAGAGTTGATGTTCCATTCCATATACTTTATATTCCATATACATTGTTTCAAATTTTTACTATAGTAAGAAGTATTGGAATAAACATTCTTATCTAAAATAGGTCGAGAACTGCCTTATGATCCAGCAATCCCACTGCTGGGCATACATACTGAGGAAACCAGAATTGAAAGAGACATGTGTACCCCAATGTTCATCGCAGAACTGTTTATAATAGCCAGGACATGGAAGCAACCTAGATATCCATCAGCAGATGAATGGATAAGAAAGCTGTGGTACATATACACAATGGAGTATTACTCAGCCATTAAAAAGAATACATTTGAATCAGTTCTAATGAGGTGGATGAAACTGGAGCCTATTATACAGAGTGAAGTAAGCCAGAAAGAAAAACACCAATACAGTATACTAACACATATATATGAAATTTAGAAAGATGATAACAATAACCCTGTATACGAGACAGCAAAAGAGACACTGATGTATAGAACAGTCTTTTGGACTCTGTGGGAGAGGGAGAGGGTGAGATGATTTGGGAGAATGGCGTTGAAATATGTATAATATCATAAATGAAACGAGATGCCAGTCCAGGTTCGATGCGCGATACTGGATGCTTGGGGCTGGTGCACTGGGATGACCCAGAGGGATGGTACGGGGAGGGAGGAGGGAGGAGGGTTCAGGATGGGGAACATGTGTATGCCTGTGGTGGATTCATTTCTATATATGGCAGAACCAATCAATATTGTAAAGTTTAAAAAGAAAATAAAATTAAAAATAAGTAAATAAAATAGGTCAATTTTTCTAACTCTTTCATGAATAAACAACTTTATATCTTAAGACAACACACCGTCTTTTTCTAAAACATATATCTTTGGACTGTGACTCAACCAAATGAATGTTGAAATTGCAGAGCCTGATGCTAGGTGAAGAGGAATCATATGGGCCATGATCCTAAATTGATAAAGCTACCTTTCCCCCCACATTCTCTCTTGACTTGCCATGATGTTTTTCATTTGCTATTTAATGTCACTCTAAATAAAAAATAAAAAATTTAACTTATTAGTATGAGTTTTACTGTTCATCTTTATGTGCAATGATTATTTAAAGGTGAACACAAGTGCATTTAATTCATGTAACTCATATGCAGAGTCACTAAAATGACAGAATCTGTATTTTGTAGTTGGTACATGCTACAGAATGTGTATTTCATCTTATCAGAAGAAAACTAACTCACCTGTTTTAACTTAACTTCGTAATGTATACAATTCCACTTACCTTAGGCTTTCTGACGAGTAAGAGAGAACTAGAAGAAGGAACTATGGGTTGACCAATCTTTGCTTTCTATGTCATCATTTTCAGAGTAAGTGGCGGGCAGTAAGAAAGGATATGAAAGGGTTCCTCAATTGTTTCTGTTTCTTAAAATGCCTTCTTTTCTGCATTTGAAGCAAGTTCTAGCTGAAATGGAAACTGTGGCCTCTGGGGCTATAAAATAAAATTATGTGCACATCATGAATGCTATATGAATGGGCAGCAAGGAATGGTGGACACATGTTGTGAGTATCTTCTCTATTCATGTTCATGCTCCATCATCTCATTGGACATCACTTACTAAACACAAGTTCAAAGATAAAATTATTAAGAATTTCAAGATGGCAACAGCAGACCATTAAGCCAAGTATGGGGCCCCTCTGAGCAAGGAGCCCTGTTGGGGCCATCCAGGTCAGGTGTCCAAACCATCAGTGTTAGCGAAGGGACAAAATACATGGTTCTCAAAAGAGCTGGTTTCTGAAAAACAAAGAAGATAACAGAGGAGTAAGATCCTAGGAAAAACTTTGGAGAGCAGTGGTAAGTTTTGCTTCCTGTTTAATTTTTAAAAAGAAAAAAACAGGAATTCTGGAAAATAGAGTGTATTCTCTGTTTATAGGGTACAAAATTTAACACATTAATATATCTATTGACTATATCATTAGATCAGGAAACTTTGAATCCAGATATAGGTCTGTCGACTTTACGGTTAGGGTAGTGCAAGATGGCACAGAACTTGAGCTCGGCAGGAACACAATGATCTGGGTCTCTAGAACCTCAAGGGCTAGGAATAGGAACCACAGAGCACACTGCTAAGACAGGCGGGTACTGTTCCTAAGGAGAAAGGGTTTTAGAAGAAGATAAAGAAAAACTGGGGGGCTGGGGAGCAACATAATGCCAGAAGACTTTTGACAATGTGCCCCTGCTCCTCAGATGGCAGCTGGTGAATGAACAGTCCAGTGCTCTCCGGAGAGAATCAGATTTCCAAAAGGCGGGGGAAGGTTTTGTTGTTTGTTCTTTGTTTATTTTTAAAGAAATCCAGGCTATAAGGAGGTTTGTTTACCATAACCAGTGGTTTCAGAGACATCTTGGAATGGGTCTTGAATTCTGAGCATGAAAGACATTTGAAGCTTGTAGAGACTAGCTAGGCTTGGGTCCAAAAGGAAGTCTTATATTTCTTATATTTCTAAAGTTATTATCTTTCTAAAATTCAACTGCCAATACTTTTGCCTGGCTCACAATGCTCCTCTCAATTGTTCTTGTTCAGTCGCTAAGTTGTGTCTGACTCTTTGTGACCTCATGGACTGCAGCACACCAGGCTCCTCTGTCCTTCACTGTCTCCTGGAGTTTTCTCAAATTCATGTCCACTGAGTCGGTGATGCCACCCAACCATCTCATCCTCTGTCATCCCCTACTCCTCCTGTAGGATGATTTCTCAGCCCTCTGGCTAGGGCTTAAGTTTTCACTTTGCACTCAGTTCAGTTGAGTCGCTCAGTCGTGTCCAACTCTTTGTGACCCCATGAATTGCAGCACACCAGGCCTCCCTGTCCATCACCAACTCCCAGAGTTCACTCAGACTCATGTCCATCGAGTCAGTGATGCCATCCAGCCATCTCATCCTCTGTCGTCCCCTTCTCCTCCTGCCCCCAATCCCTCCCAGCATCAGAGTCTTTTCCAATGAGTCAACTCTTTGCATGAGGTGACCAAAGTACTGGAGTTTCAGCTTTAACATCATTCCTTCCAAAGAAATCCCAGGGCTGATCTCCTTCAGAATGGACTGGTTGGATCTCCTTGCAGTCCAAGGGACTCTCAGGAGTCTTCTCCAACACAGTTCAAAAGCATCAATTCTTCAGCGCTCAGCCTTCTTCATAGTCCAACTCTCACATCCATACATGACCACAGGAAAAACCATAGCCTTGACTAGACAGACCTTTGTTGACAAAGTCATAACTTTCCTTCCAAGGAGTAAGCATCTTTTAATTTCATGGCTGCAGTCACCATTTGCAGTGATTTTGGAGCCCAGAAAAATAAAGTCTGACACTGTTTCCCCATCTATTTGCCATGAAGTGATGGGACCGGATGCCATGATCTTTGTTTTCTGAATGTTGAGCTTTAAGCCAACTTTTTCACTCTCCACTTTCCCTTTCATCAAGAGGCTTTTTAGTTCCTCTTCACTTTCTGCCATAAGGGTGGTGTCATCTGCATATCTGAGGTTATTGATATATCTCCCGGCAATCTTGATTCCAGCTTGTGCTTCTTCCAGTCCAGCGTTTCTCATGATGTACTCTGCATATGAGTTAAATAAGCAGGATGACAATATACAGCCTTGACGTCCTCCTTTTCCTATTTGGAACTAGTCTGTTGTTCCATGTCCAGTTCTAACTGTTGCTTCCTGACCTGCATACAAATTTCTCAAGAGGCATATCAGGTGGTCTGGTATTCCAATCTCCTTCAGAATTTCCCACAGTTTATTGTGATCCACACAGTCAAAGGCTTTGGCATAGTCAATAAAGCAGAAATAGATGTTTTTTTGGAACTCTCTTGCTTTTTCCATGATCCAGCAGATGTTGGCAATTTGATCTCTGGTTCCTCTGCCTTTTCTAAAACCAGCTTGAACATCAGGAAGTTCACAGTTCACATATTGCTGAAGCCTGGCTTGGAGAATTTTGAGCGTTACTTACTAGCATGTGAGATGAGTACAATTGTGCAGTAGTTTGAGCATTCTTTGGCATTGCCTTTCTTTGGGATTGGAATGAAAACTGACCTTTTCCAGTCCTGTGGCCACTGCTGAGTTTTCCAAATTTGCTGGCATATTGAGTGCAGCACTTTCACAGCATCATCTTTCAGGATTTGAAATAGTTCCACTGGAATTCCATCACCCCCACTAGCTTTGTTCGTAGTGATGCTTTCTAAGGCCCACTTGACTTCACATTCCAGGATGTCTGGCTCTAGGTCAGTGATCACATCATTGTGATTATCTGGGTCATGAAGATCTTTTTTGTACAGTTCTTCTGTGTATTCTTGCCACCTCTTCTTAATATCTTCTGCTTCTGTTAGGTCCATACCATTTCTGTCCTTTATCGAGCCCATCTTTACATGAAATGTTCCCTTGGTATCTTTAATTTTCTTGAAGAGATCTCTAGTCTTTCCCATTCTATTGTTTTCCTCTATTTCTTTGCATTGATCGCTGAGGAAGGCTTTCTTATCTCTCCTTGCTATTCTTTGGAACTCTGCATTCAGATGCTTATATCTTTCCTTTTCTCCTTTGCTTTTCGCTTCTCTTCTTTTCACAGCTATTTCTAAGGCCTCCCCAGACAGCCATTTTGCTTTTTTGCATTTCTTTTCCACAGGGATGGTCTTGATCCCTGTCTCCTGTACAATGTCACGAACCTCATTCCATAGTTCATCAGGCATTCTATCTATCAGATCTAGGCCCTGAAATCTATTTCTCACTTCCATTGTATAATCATAAGGGATTTGATTTAGGTCATACCTGAATGGTCTAGTGGTTTTCCCTACTTTCTTCAATTTAAGTCTGAATTTGGTAATAAGGAGTTCATGATCTGAGCCATAGTCAGCTCCCGGTCTTGTTTTTGTTGACTGTATAGAGCTTCTCCATCTTTGGCTGCAAAGAACATAATCAATCTTATTTCGGTGTTGACCATCTGGTGATGTCCATGTATAGAGTCTTCTCTTGTGTTATTGGAAGAGGGTGTTTGCTATGACCAGTGCATTTTCTTGGCAAAACTCTATTAGCCTTTGCCCTGCTTCATTCCGTATTCCAAGGCCAAATTTGCCTGTTACTCCAGGTGTTTCTTGACTTCCTACTTTGCACTAGGCCTACAAATTATGCAGCCGACCCTGCTATTTCCTCTGACTGGGATGCCCTCCACCTCTTCTCTCCCTGTTTAACACAAAATAATAATAACAATAATTGTAACTATTATTTACTGAACTCTTTACTGTATACTAGGCACTTTAGACTATAAGGAAGATAAGATCCACAGGGATAATTGTATTTCTAGGTAAGAGTTTCAGAGTAAAGTAAGTGCAAGTAAAGCATAGATTGTTTCCAGCGGAGGGATCTGAGAGTCAAAGGTGTTGGAGCTGTTGGCCCTGAGGGATTTATAGGAAATTCAATGCACCCTGGCCTCTTTGTTCTCAGCCAGGAGGCCCAGGTGGGAGGCTCTGTCCTTGGATAATTAGAACAAGTAGGGAACAACAGCTGAAAAACCAGCGAGGAACATACTGTAACACCCTAGAACTAGTTGACCCAGTGCCTCTGAGAACCTCCTTTGGGTTCTTTCCAGACCTTCCTTAACCCAGAGTGAGAAGCAACTAAATGTGAGCAAGCACTGTGAAGTCTGTCCCTCCCAGACACTTCTCTGACTGTAAATAAAATCCCAGCTGATTATTCAACAACAAGGTTTCACCTACACTGCCATTATGTCAGAGAAGAGGGCCTATCTAGGGCTTGGAAAAACAATCCAAGGGACCCCACACAATAGGGTGGGCTAATAGATGATTGAGGCAACTGACTTTTTCTTACCAGTTCACCAAGAGCAAGGAGCACTGGCCTAGTTTTGTTGCTCTTGTTCAGTCGCTCAGTCATGTCCGACCCTTTGTGATGCCATGGACTGCTGCACGCCTGGTTTCCCTTCTTTTACTAACTCCCAGAGTTTGCTCAAACTTATGTCCATTGAGTCGGTGGTGCCATCCAACCATCTCATCCTCTCTCACCCACTTTTCATCCTGCTCTCAATCTTTCCAAGCATCAGGGTCTTTTCCAATGTGTTGTCTCTTCCCATCAGGTGGCCAAAGTATTGGAGCTTGAGCTTTAGCATCAGTCCTTCCAATGAATATTCAGGGTTGATTTCCTTTAGGATTAACTGGTTTGATCTCTTTACTGTCAAAGGGACTCAAGAGTCTTCTCCATCACCACAATTTGAAAGCATCAGTTCAGTGCTCAGCCTTCTTTATGGTCCAACTCTCACATCCATACATGACTACTGGAAAAACTATAGCTTTGACTATATAGACCTTTGTCAGAAAAGTGATGTCTCTGCTTTTCAATATGCTATCTTGGTTTGTCATAGCTTTCCTTCCAAGGAGCAAGTGTCTTTTAATTGCATGGCTGCAGTCACCATCTGCAGTGATTTTGGAGCTCAAGAAAATAAAGTCTGTCACTGTTTCCATTGTTTCCCATCTGATATTTGCTATGAGGTGATGGGACCAGATGCCATAATATTTGCTTTTTTGAATGTTGAGTTCGTCAGCTTTTTTCACTTTAAACCAGTGGTTTTCAGGCTTCAACTTGCAGGCTTATTAAAACAGAGCTGAGCTCTAGCCCCAGTGTTTCAGCTGCAATACACCTTTGCTGGGGCCTAAGATTTGCATTTCTAACAAGTTCCCAGGCAAGGCAAATGCTGCTGGTCTGGAGATCACATTTTGAGGGCCACAGCTTTAAACCCAAAGCAGAGTAGGCTAAGGGCTTTTGAAAAGAGGATGTCATAAGCACAGTCCCTAGCATGGCTGTCATCAAGCTCCCGCCCTATCTCCTTCTGCAAATACCCCAACTTCCAGACACACCTGACCTCTTGTAGTTCCTCCAAACCTCCCCACTATTTCACATGTCTATGTCTTTGTTTTCTTAAACGCAAAACTGTATAAAAAGTAAAATAAGAATTCTGCTACCCAAGAGATGACTGACACTGACATCTGGGTGTGGCCTGGTTAGAATCAATGAGTTGGCAGCAAGTTACTTTGGATCAAAGATCACAAATAAATCTTTCAAGTGCCTGTTTTTAAATGCTCAGGTGTAGAGCAGCAGCACGTTGCCTCAGGAAAGGTGGTACAAGACTTTCGTTCATTCATTTCTTTCATTTCACAAGGACTGCTCTTCTGATGAAGGTTTGCCAATTTTAGGAATCAAATCTCATTCCTGTGTAGCATTTTATAAAACACATTGGAATATGTTGCTTTATTTGTGTTGCTTGCTGAAAGGGGGTCTGTTACTTGTTCAAGGTTTAATAAGTGTAAGTCCAGCCAGAAATCCTGGTCTCCCAGCTCCGGGCTCTCCTCTTCCCACATGCAGAGGTTTTCTACCAAGGTCTCACATCTGTGACCCCCATGTGTTGTCCATTTCCTGAGGTGGTCTCCTGACAATTACAGTCACACCGTCTGCCACTTCTAGCAGCTTTTTCTCTTACATGGGTATAAATTCCCCAGCTCTGCCCCTCACAGTCCCCAGCCAAATACCCCAAGGCAGAAACTGCAGGGAGCTCACAACCCTCCCCTCCAAGTCACTCTCTCCTGGTCACCTCTGTGCCCTGTTGCCCAGTCCTCCTCACCCCACCACCCTTTTCCCTCCTTATTTTGAATGGTGGTCACAAAGGAAATAGACTCTTGGATGGTGAAGGGTAGTGGGAAATTATGGAAGCCATCTGGCCCAGGAGATGCTGGAGCTGGAGGCCTCAAAGCTACCCACTTACTCACTGGGTAAACTGGGGCAAGGCTCCTATTTCTTCGTAGGTTCTTGTATCCATTCAAGGTGGATGATAATCGGGTACAACATTGAGAAACTGAGCAGCAGATTTCAGCAACTCTCATTAACAGCCGATGAAAACAGCAAGGTCTCTAAAGCCCAAGGTGAAAGGATAAGCCTCTAATGGGGGAGAGGCTTTGGAGTCACAGGGGAAAAGCCTTGAAGCCGAAGGTAACAGCTGTCCACAAATTCTAAACTCTCCCAAAGTTGTTTGGGCCCAGATTATCTAAGGATATTAAAATCTCATAGATTTCCTCCCTACTTGCACTTGTCCCCACTCCTTCGCCCTCAGCCTCCTTCCTGCAAACAGAAGAGACAGACAGGTACACACATACGCACAGAGATAGTGCCTCCTGAGTGCACACATACATTACTGCTAAAGACCCCTCTTTTAAACCAATGATTCTCAAACTCTCTTATACATGAAAATCACTCCTCTGCTCTTCAGTCACCTCGTGGAAAAAGATACTGTCGCAGCTGCCTGTGTGTGACCCCAGTGTCTCCTCCACTGACCAGGACAGCCGTGGGCTCAGTGCTCCACCACTGTGGTAGAGTGACCTGCACAGAAGTAGCCATGAGAACTCAAGACACAAGGACCGTGTCTATCCCAAGTTACAGCTTAGTTATCCTCTCCCCATGTCCAGCTTTACTGATTTAAGGTTTAAATCAAAACAGCTTTACTAATTTAAGGTTTAAACAGTCTCTTACCATATGATACAGCAGTCCTGTGTGTGTGCGCATGCTGAGTCATTTCAGTCATGTCTGACTCTTTGCAACCCTATGGCCCAGAGCCTGCCAGTCTACTCTGTCCGTGGGATTCCCCTATTAAGTTAAATTTACCAATTTTAAGTGTACAATTTAAAGAATTTTGACAAAAGTATACAGTCATGTAAGGACTACTACAATCATATGGAATTATATATCACCCCTCCAAAATTCACCCAGGTATCTGGGTTGCCCTTGGCAACCACAAATCTATTTACATCCTTATAGTTTTGCCTTTTCAAAAAGTCATGGGGTATACAGTGTGTAATTTTTATTTTCTGGTTTCTTTCACTAGCATAATGCTTTTGAGAGTCATCCATTTTGTTGCATATAATGATAATCCCTTCTCTTTTCTGAGTAGTATTCCACTGAGTGGATATGCCATAGCTTGTTCATCTGCTCACCAACCGAGAGACACTGGGTTGTTTCCAGCTTGAGACAGTATGAATAGAGCCTCTATAAACATCCCTACCCAGGTGCTTCAGTAAAGCATTTTTACTTTTCTTAGTTTAATAGTTAAGAATAAGATTGCTGGATCATATGATAAGAGTATGCTTAAACCTTATAAATATCTATCAAACTGTTGTCCCAGGTGGCCATTCCAACCAGCAGTGTATGAGATTTCTATTGCTCTGAATTCCTGCGCACACTTGGTATTGTCAGTTTTTTAAAAGCCAGTCTAGTAGGTAAGTATACAGTGATGGCTCATTATGGTTTTAATTTGCGTTCTTAGTTACTAATGGTGTTGAACGTTCTTTTGTGTGCTTGTTTGTCATCTGTACCTTGTCTAATGTGAAGTATCTGTTCAAATCGTTTGCCTCTGTCTTCCTTAGATGGTTTATGTATTCTGGATACAAGCCTCTATCAGATAAGTGTTTTACAAACTGTTTCTCCAAGTCTTTGGCTTTTCTTTCCCTTTTGTGAACAACATCTTTTAAATAACTAAGATTGTTTTAAATGTTCACCCCTGGTATACAGGTAGGGTTACTTCAGAAAGGACCTGCCAACTACTTTTCTGACGTGATTTCCTTTTCTGACAAGAATCATAAACTGAGGGGTTAGGAGGAGATCTGTATCTTGGTTTCAGGAAGACAGTTTGGATTTGTATCAGTTCGCTAGGGCTGCCACAACCAAACACCATAGACTGGGGGGCTTACCAATGTATTTCTTTAAGTTCTGGAAGCTGGAATTCAGGATCCTGGTTTTGGCACAGCTGGCTTCTCCTGAGGCCTGTCCTTGGTTACGGATGGCCGCCTTCTCACCGTGTCCTCACAGGGGCTTTTCTCTGTGCATATCCATCCCTGATGTCTCTCCATTCAACCAAGCTTCCACTTCTCATAAAGAAACCAGTCACAAGGGTTAGGGCCCAGTCTAACAGGCTCATTTTAGCTTAATCACATTTTTGAAGGCCCTATATTCAAATATGGCCACATTCTGAGGTATCAGGGATTAGGCTTCAACATAGAAATTTAAGGGGCCAAAATTCAGCCCATAAAGAATTATATGCTCATTTTCGTGGGAACAGACAACAAGGTCTTTAGAAGTTAAACATTGACTCTGACACAATAACTAATTTTCCTGTTCCCATTCTTGCCACCACAAAACTGTTTTCAAAACAGCAGCCAGGATTTCCCTGGTGATCCCGTGGTTAAGAATCCACCCGCCAATGCATTAGACATGGGTTTGATCCCTGTTCAGAAAGGTTCCACATGCTGCAGAGCACCAAAGCCCGGGCACCACAACTGCGGAAGCCTGTGTGCCCGCAGCCTGTGCTTCACAAGAGAAGCCACAGTAATGGGAAGCCTGCACGCCTCCAGTAGAGAGCAGCTCCTCTCCTCTGTAACTAGGGAAAGCCTAAACACAGCAATGATGACCCAGAACAGCCAAAAATTACAAACATTTTTTTAAAGCAGCAGCTATAATTACCCTTAAAATGTTTGTCAAGAGCTTCCCTGGTGGCTCAGTGATAAAGAATCTGTCTGCCAATGCAAGAAACATGGGTTCAATCCCTGATCTGGGAAGATCCCACATACCAAGGAGCAGCTAAGCCCGTGAGCCACAATTATTGAGCTTGTGATCTAGAGCCTGCATGCCACAACTACTGAAGTCCGTGTGCCCTGGAACCCATGTCTCACAACAAGGGAAGCCAGCACTTGCCCCAACTAGAGAAAAGCCTGAGCAGCAACGAAGGCCCAGCACAGCCAAAAATAAACAAATAAAATTATTTTTTTAATGGGTGTCAAATGGGTGTCAAAAGCTCTAATGGCTTCCTATAGTTGGCTGAATGCTGCTGCTGCTAAGTCACGTCAGTTGTGTCCGACTCTGTGCGACCCCGTAGACGGCAGCCCACTAGGCTCCTCCGTCCCTGGGATTCTCCAGGCAAGAACACTGGAGTGGGTTGCCATTTCCTTCTCCAATGCATGAAAGTGAAAAGTGAAAGTGAAGTTGGCTGAATAGTGGACCCCAAAAAATGTCACATCCTAATTCCCAGAACCTGCAAATAAAGTACCTTACATGGTAAAAGGGGTGTTGTAGATGTGCTGCAGTTGAGAATCTTGAGATGGATAAATTATCTTGGATTATCTGGGTGGACCCAGTGTAATCACAAGTGTTCTTAGAGGCAGGAGGCAGGAGTGTCAGATTCAGAGAATGATATGATGACAATAGAACCAAAGTTTAGAGTGATGTAGCCATAAGCCAAGGAATGCCACCCCCAGAATTTCTTTTTTTTTTAATCTGGCCATGCTATGCAGCTTGCAGTATCTTAGTTCCCCAATTAGGGATTCTACCAGGCCCCGCTGCAGCAGAAACGTGAAATCACTGGACTGCCAGGGAATTCCCACCCCAAAGTGTCTGATTCAGTATGTCTGAGCAGGACTGAGGTTCTGCACTGCTAACAACCTCCGAGTGATACAGATGCTCTCAATCCCCAAATCATACTGTAAATAGCAAGTGTTTAGAACAGGAAGCTAGATGTTACAAAGTGCTGGGGTCCTAAATCCCACAGCACAGTTCCTACCTGACACCAGCCTGTTGCCAACTCAGTTTACCTTTCATCAGTCTCCCTCCAGAATCGGTTCACCCTGCCTTGCCTTAAATTTCAGCTTGAATGTTCCCTGATAGGCCCTGGGCAGACCAGGAGGCCATCAAGTGGTAATGATGAGGCCCTGCTTTAGTTCTGACTGAGCTGGGCCCCAGGCCCCCAGAGCACTGGATTCCTGCCAGCAGTCTCTTCTACACCCTCTGCTAGACTCCAAATTCATCCTTTCCTCTGGTCCTTCTTTTCTTCCTTCCCCTGCCACTGCTTTTTAGTCACTAAAAAGCCCTCACCACCTTCATGGAAAAAGCAAGAGAGTTCCAGAAAAACATCTATTTCTGCTTTATTGACTATGCCAAAGCCTTTGACTGTGTGGCTCACAATAAACTGTGGAAAATTCTGAAAGAGATGGGAATATCAGACCACCTGATCTGCCTCTTGAGAAATCTGTATGCAGGTCAGGAAACAACAGTTAGAACTGGACATGGAGCAACAGACTGGTTCCAAATAGGAAAAAGAGTACGTCAAGGCTGTATATTGTCACCCTGCTTATTTAACTTATATGCAGAGTACATCATGAGAAACGCTGGGCTGGAAGAAGCACAAGCTGGAATCAAGATTGCCGGGAGAAATATTAATAACCTCAGATATGCAGATGACACCACCCTTATGGCAGAAAGTGAAGAGGAACTAAAAAGCCTCTTGATGAAAGGGAAAGTGGAGAGTGAAAAAGTTGGCTTAAAGCTCAACATTCAGAAAACGAAGTTCATGGCATCCAGTCCCATCACTTCCGGGCAAATAGATGGAAACAGTGGAAACAGTGTCAGACTTTGTATCTTTGGGCTCCAAAATCACTGCAGATGGTGACTGCAGCCATGAAATTAAAAGATGGTTACTCCTTGGAAGGAAAGTTATGACCAACCTAGATAGCTTATTCAAAAGCAGAGACATTCCTTTGCCAACAAAGGTTCGTCTAGTCAAGGCTATGGTTTTTCCTGTGGTCATGTATGGATGTGAGAGTTGGACTGTGAAGAAGGCTGAGCGCTGAAGAATTGATGCTTTTGAACTGTGGTGTTGGAGAAGACTCTTGAGAGTCCCTTGGAATGCAAGGAGATCCAACCAGTCCATTCTGAAAGAGATCAGCCCTGGGATTTCTTTGGAAGGAATGATGCTAAAGCTGAAACTCCAGTACTTTGGCCACCTCATTCGAAGAGTTGACTCATTGGAAAAGACTCTGATGCTGGGAGGGATTGGGGGCAGGAGGAGAAGGGGACGACAGAGGATGAGATGGCTGGATGGCATCACTGACTCGATGGACGTGAGTCTGAGTGAACTCTGGGAGTTGGTGATGGACAGGGAGGCCTGGTGTGCTGCGATTCATGAGGTTGCAAGAGTCGGACACGACTGAGCAACTGAACTGAACTGAACTGAACTGACCTTCATGGATTTGCCCATCATGTTCTCTCTCTGGGTCCATGGTCTAGGTCAAGTCCAAAACACAAGTAAAGTTCACCAGTTTCAAACAGCAGTGGTGGGCTCCACCACAGCCTCACTAAAGAACCAGGAAGCTGGAGAAAAGCTGATGCTCAATGTGAGCAGAGTCTTGAAGGTCTGGGGTAGAAGAAGCAAGGAGAGAACCAAATAGAGTTTGTTGTGGGGACCACTGGCATGAGAGGTTTATAGGAGAAATGAACAGAATGTATTTAGCAAAGGATTTGAAAGCAAAAGACCAGCAATCTAGATCTGTAAACCTTACAGTTAACAAATGATCTTGTGAGGAACACCAAATGTTGAGTGCCAAGGCAACAGATTCCAGACCCATTCCTGGTATCTTCTTATCTTGACCTCTCCAACTGCTTGGCTCGGAGAGCCAGCCCACTCTCCTGAATTCTTGCACTGCTGACATGCAAAAGATTCAAGTCTTATTACAGAATTTGTGCTGGCTGCCCTTTGACATTTATGGCTCAGTGATTGTAGCCTTTAATTTTTCACAATTTTATTTTATATCCATGGTTCATTTTTTCAGGTAGAAGGTAAAGTTTTTCAAGGTCGGACCACATATCACATGGAATAAGTAGAATACTAATTTAGAAACTGAGCTGACTTTGAACCTAATCTTATTTTGTTTAATCCTTACAGCAGCAAGTGAATCCTTTAATGAGATTTAAGCTATGAAACTTAATGGTAAAATAGAATAGGAAAATTGAAGTGTTTATGGATGAACTATTAATACGCCTGTGAAATGCTTTAAAATACTCCAAAAGAAAGAAAGAGAGGAATGCTAGAGGGCTATATAATTAAGAACAGGAAAAGGTGATGGTTGTTTAAGCTGGGACCCAGATTCAAAGGGGGTTCATTGTTCAATCCTCTCCACTTTTTAAATGTGTTTTAAAATTTTTATAATAAAAAGTTCAATAAGAAAAAGGTCACAATGTAATAAATCCTGCAGACAAGCCAAGAACTCTTTGAAATTGACCACCCATCCTCCTTCTGGAGGTTAAAGGGAATTATTTAAATGTCCCACATCCACATACAGATTTGCCTTTTATCACATACTCTAGTCCAGTTGAGTGGTTCTTTTTGGGAGGAGCAGGAGGTGGTAAAATACATATAACATAAAATGTATCATTTTTAAGTGTACTATTCAGTGGCATTCATTACATTTCTAAGACTGCACCATCATCATTAGTGGCTCTTAAGTGTTAAACATTAGTGTACAAATGAATTCCTGAGCAGAGTGAGATATGCCTATCCTGGATGTTGGACTTCACAGGCAGATCCAAGCCATTGAAAGGAACTTTCTTCTCAGTGTATATACTTTGTTGAAGTACAGTTGACTTACAATGTTTCAGGTACACAGCAAGGTGATTCAGTTATACACATACCATATATTATTTTTGAGATTATTTTCCATTATAAGGTATTACAAGATCTTGACTGTAGTTCCCTGTGCTATACAGTAAACCTTTGTTGCTTGTTGCAGATCTATTGTTTTGATTAGAAGTGTAGCATTCTGTTCATACTAAGTCAAACAAATGGAATCAAATGTCATATTATACATACTATTTACATATATGTATACAAAAGCTTTTCCACTACACTTGATAAAGTCTTGAGAAAGAACAACAACAAAAAAAGAGATGGAGAAATTGGAAAACATAAACTAAATGAAATGGGAGCACTGAATATGAAATAGAAAAAGTGAAAAAAAACTAGATAAAAGTAAAAGATCACCATATAGCCCAGAAGTTTTTAAACATGGCTGATCATTAGAAACATATCTGGAGCTTTGGAGAAACAAAGCAATACCTGAGCATTGGTATTTTTCAAAAATTCCAAGATAATTCTGAAGTGCATCTGGATTTTAAAAAGTGATTACAGGTTTTTCTATTAAATGGTAGTTTTGGTGATATAGAATTCTATTATTTTTCTGCTGACCAATCATGATACAATGGTATTAAATGAGTAATAATTACATAATCAAAAAGTAAAAGATGTTTACCAGTTTTCACAATCAATGGCCAGACAAAAAATAAATGGATAATTACAGTTGCAAGCCATAATGGGAACACAATTAACCTAACAACACAAAACGGTGCTGGTTTAGTCACTAAGTCGTGTCCGACTCTTTGTGACCCCATGGACAGTAGCCCACCAGGCTACTCTGTCCATGGAATTTTCCAGGCAAGAATACTGGAGTGGGTTGCCATTTTCCTTCTCCAGGGGATCATCTCCTCCAAGGGATTGAACCTGGGTCTCCTGCATTGCAGGTGGATTCTTTGCCAACTGAGCCACTAGGGAAAACTCCTTCCCAATTCCTACAATATGAATAATTACACAAAATACGGGGCTGGGAGGAGGGGTGGTCAAGCGGAGTGATGCGGTAAGTGGAAATGTGTTCATGCACATGTTTTCATTTGCCGAGCCAGTCTATGTGTTTTTGTTGGTGCATTAAATCTACTTACATTTAAGGTAATTATCAATATGTATGATCCTATTACCATTTTCTTAATTGTTTGGGGTTTACTTTCTGTAAATCTTTTACTTCCATGTGTTTCCTGCCCAGACAAGTTCCTTCAGCATTTGTTGTAAAGCTTGTTTGGTGGTGCTGAATTCTCTTAACTTTTACTTGTCTGGAAAGTTTTTTATTTCTCCATCAAATCTAAATGAGAGTCTTGCTGGTGATAGCTTACAGTGAATGATGTCGGATTCATGATCTCCAAAGAAGATTTAGCTTTGGGACAAGGGACCAATGTCGATCACTCAAGAACTGTTGTGTAGCACAGTTTTATTAAAGTGAAAAAGGGACAGAGAAAGATTCTGACATAGACATCAAAAGGGGGATGGAGAGTGCCCCCCTCACTAGTCTTACCAAGGCTGTCTATACTTTTGATGCTGTGTAAGGCAATGGCACCCCACTCCAGTACTCTTGCCTGGAAAATCCCATGGACCGAGGGGCCTGGTGGGCTGCAGTCCATGGGGTTGCTAGGAGTCGGACATGACTGAGCAACTTCACTTTCACTTTTCACTTTCATGCGTTGGAGAAGGAAATGGCAACCTACTCCAGAGTTCTTGCCTGGAGAACCCCAGGGACGGGGGAGCCTGGTGGGCTGCCATCTATGGGGTCGCACAGAGTCAGACACGACTGAAGCGACTTAGCAGCAGCAGCAGCAGGGCCACCCAAGACAAACAGGTGGTCCGCTGGAGAAAGGAATGGCAAACCACTTCAGTATTCTTGCCTTGAGAACCACATGAACAGTATGAAAAGGCAAAAAGACAGGACACTGAAAGATGAACTCCCCAGGTCAGTAGGTGCCCAATATGCTACTGGAGATCAGTGGAGAAATAACTCCAGAAAGAATGAAGGGATGGAGTCAAAGCAAAAACAACACCCAGCTGTGGATGGGACTGGTGATAGAAGCAAGGTCCGATGCTGTAAAGAGCAATATTGCATAGGAACCTGGAATGTCAGGTCCATGAATCAAGGCAAATTAGAAGTGCTCAAACAGGAGATGACAAGAGTGAACATCAATGTTCTAGGAATCAGCGAACCAAGATGGACTGGAATGTGTGAATTTAACTCAGATATCTACTACTGTGGACAGGAATCCCTTAGAAGAAATGGAGTAGCCATCATAGTCAACAAAAGAGTCTGAAATGCAGTACTTGGATGCAATCTCAAAAATGACGAAATGATCTCTATTCATTTCCAAGGCAAACCATCCAATATCACGGTAATCCAAGTCGATGCCCTGACCAGTAACACTGAAGAAACTGAAGTTGAATGGTTCTATGAAGACCTACAAGACCTATTAGAACTAACAACCAAAAACGATGTCCTTTTCATTATAGGGGACTGGAATGCAAAAGTAGGAAGTCAAGAAACACCTGGAGTAATAGGCAAATTTGACCTTGGAGTGCAGAATGAAGCAGGGCAAAGGCTAACAGAGTTTTGCCAAGAGAAGGCACTGGTCATAGCAAACATCCTCTTCCAACAACACAAGAGAAGACTCTACACATGAACATCACCAGATGGTCAACAGCAAAATCAGACTGATTATATTCTTTGCAGCCAAAGATACAGAAGCTCTATACAGTCAGCAAAAATAAGACTGGGATCTGACTGTGGCTCAGATCATGAGCTCCTTATTGCCAAATTCAGACTTAAATTGAAGAAAGTGGGGAAAACCATTAGACCATTCAGGTATAGCCTAAATCAAATCCCTTATGACTATACAGTGGAAGTGAGAAATAGATTTCAGGGACTAGATCTGATAGGCAGAGTGCCTGATGAACTATGGATGGAGGTTCGTGAGGCAGGGATCAAGACCATTCCCAAGAAAAAGAAATGCAAAAAAGCAAAATGGCTGTCTGAGGTGGCCTTACAAATAGCTGTGAAAAGAAGAGAAGCAAAAAGCAAAGGAGAAAAGGAAAGATATAAGCATCTGAATGCAGAGTTCCAAAGAATAGCAAAGAGAGATAAGAAAGCCTTCCTCAGAGATCAATGCAACATCCATTGGATCATCGAAAAAGCAAGAAAGTTCCAGAAAAAAACATCTACTTTTGCTTTATTGACTATACCAAAGCCTTTGACTGTGTGGATCACAACAAACTGCAAAATTCTGAAAGAGATTGGAATACCAAACCACCTTACCCACCTCTTGAGAAATCTGTGTGAAGCTCAAGAAGCAACTGTTAGAAGTGGACATGGAACAATAGACTGGTTCCAAATAGGGAAAGGAGTAAGTCAAGGCTGTATATTGTCACCCTGCTTATTTACCTTATATGCAGAGTACCTCATGTGAAATGCTATGCTTGATGAAGCACAAGCTGGAATCAAGATTGCTGGGAGAAATATCAATAACCTCAGATATGCAGATGACACCACTCTTATGGCAGAAAGTGAAGAAGAACTAAAAAGCCTCTTGATGAAAGTGAAAGAGGAGAGTGAAAAAGTTGGCTTAAAGCTCAACATTCAGAAAACAAAAATCATGGCATCCGGTCCCATCACTTCATGGAAAATAGATGGAGAAACAGTGGAAACAGTGACAGACTTTATTTCTTTGGGCTCCAAAATCACCGCAGATGGTGACTGCAGCCATGACATTAAAAGACACTTACTCCTTGGGAGAAAAATTATGACCAACCTAGACAGCATATTGAAAAGCAGAGACATTACTTTGCCAACAAAGGTCCATCTAGTCAAGGCTATGGGTTTCCCAATAGTCATGTATGGATATGAGAGTTGGATTATAAAGAAAGCTGAGTGCCAAAGAATTGATACTTTTGAACTGTGGTGTTGGAGAAGACTCTTGAGAGTCCCTTGAACTGCAAGGAGATCCAACTAGTCAATCCTAAAGGAAATCAGCCCTGAATATTCATTGGAAGGACTGATGCTGAAGCTGAAGCTGATGCAAAGAGCTGACTCATTGTAAAAGACCCTGATGCTGGGAAAGATTGAAGGTGGGAGGAGAAGGGGACAACAGAGGATGAGATGGTTAAATGGCATCACTGACTCAATGGACATGAGTTTGAGTAAACTCCAGGAGTTGTTGATGGACAAGGAGGCCTGGCGTGCTGTAGTCCATGGGATTGCAAAGAGTCGGACATGACCGAGTGACTGAACTGACTATGTACTTTTACCAGACCCATTCCCACAACATACATCTTAAATTAACAAGATTAAAGTTAACAATATAAAGGTCTTACCAGACCCACTCCCACAATATATCTTAAGATAACAAGATTAGCCAGAAGGTTCTTGTTAAGGTGAAACATGTCCTCCAGAAAGATACCTTCTTATATTGATTAAGACAAAGCAATGTAGAAAAAAATGTTTGTCCTTTTCTCCTTGAGAGCCCCAGACCCCTTTCTCCTTCTCAAGGGCTCCGGACCCCTTTCTCCTCCTTGGGCACCCTGTACATCTTATCAACCTACCTAGAAATTGACTCTCTCACTGGATAAAATATTCTTGATTATAGGTTCTTCTCTTTCATCACTTTAAATATATTGTGCCATTCCCTTCTAGCTTGTACAGTTTCTGTTGAGAAATCAGCTGATAATCTGATGGGTATTCCCTTGTATGTTATCTGTTATTTTTCCCTTATTGCTTTTAATATTTTATATTTGTCTTTATTTTTGTCAGTTTGATTATCATGTGTCTTGGTGTGTTCCTCCTTGGGTTTATCCTGTCTGAGACTCTGTGTTTCCTGGACTTAGTTGACTATTTTCTTTCCCGTGTTAGAGGAGTTTTCAGCTACTATCTCTTCAAATATTTTCTTGAGTCCTTTCTCTCTCTCTTCTCCTTCTGGGACCCCTATAAGGCAAATGTTGGTGCATTTAATGTTGTCTCAGAGGGTTTTTAGGCTGTCTTCATTTTTTTTTTCCAGAGAAGGTGATGACACCCCACTCCTGTACTATTGCCTGGAAAATCCCATGCACAGAGGAACCTGGTGGGCTGCAGTCCACAGGGTCGAGAAGAGTCGGACACAACTGAGCGACTTCACTTTCACTTTTCACTTTCATGCATTGGAGAAGGAAATGGCAACCCACTCCAGAGTTCTTGCCTGGAGAATCCCAGGAATGGGAGCGCCTGGTGGGCTGCCGTCTATGGGGTCACACAGAGTCGGACATGACTGAAGCGACTTAGCAGCAGCAGCACTTTTTTTTTTTCATTCATTTTTCTATATTCTGTTTTGCAGCAGTGATTGCCACCATTCTATCCTCCAGGTCATTTATCCATTCTTTTGCCTCAGTTATTCTTTTCTACTGATTCCTCCTAGTATATTGTTCATCTTTGTTTGTTCTTTAGTTCTTCTAGGTCTTTGGTAAACATTTCTTGCATCTTCTCCATTCTGTTTCAGAGATCCTGGATCTTCACTATCATTATTCTGAATTCTTTTTTCTGGAAGGTTGCCTATCTCTACTTCATTTAGTTGTTGTCCTGCGGTTTTATCTCATCCCTTCGTATGGGACATAACTCTCTGCTTTTTCATCCTGACTAACTTTCTGTAATGTAATTTTTGTTCTAGCCTCCACTGTTGGATTGTGGTTCTTCCTGAGTCTTCTGTCTGCCCCCTGGTGGATGAGGCTAAGAGGCTTCTGTAAGCTTCTTGATGGGAGGTTGTTGTTGTTCAGTCGCTCAGTCATGTCCAACTTTGCAACCCCATGGACTGCGGCATGCCAGGCTTCCCTGTCCTTCACCATCTCCCAAAGTATGCTCAAACTCATGTCCTTTGAGTCAGTGATGCCATCCAACCATCTCATCCTCTGTCGTCCCCTTCTCCTCCCACCTTCAATCTTTCCCAGCATCAAGGTCTTTTACAATGAGTCAGCTCTTTGCATCAGGTGGCCAAAGTCAAATTCCCTGGGGGTTCTCAGTCCCTTTGCCAAATCCCCAGGTTGGGAAATCTGTTATGGGCCCTAGAACTTTTGCAATGAGAATTTCTTTGGTATAATTGTTCTCCAGTTTGTGAATTTCCTGCTCAGCAACTCTACAGTGGAGCTAATGGCGACCTCCTCCAAGACGACTTATGCCACATGCTGCACCACCCAGGTCTGCTGCAACCAGAGCCCCTGTCCACATGGCAGGCCGTTGCTTACCTGTGCCTCTGCAGGAGACCCTCAAACAGTCACAGGCATCTGGCAATCTCAGCCTACATTGCTACTAAAACAACAATCTTCCCATCCATGGATAGGAAGTCCTCACTTCACGGAGTCCCTGCTTTTCACTTCACTGGTCAACTGTCTACTTTGGAGCTGATGCAAGTTTGCGCCACATACCACTCATGGCCACAATTGTCACAACTGACAGGCCACAAGTCTGTCAGAACCACTGGAAGACTCTAAAAAAGTACCCCTTCCTGGACCTATGGAAGCCAAATCGCCAGGGTAGAGGGGAACTTTTAAAAGCCAAGAGGGTGAGCCCTGGGAAGGGTGGGACAAGATAAGCTTAGAAAGTTAGGGGCTGGATCACTCAGGGTCTTGAAGTCAACATTAAAGAGCCTGGATTGCATTCTGCTCTAATTTCCTCTTTAATGAGCTACAAGGTACCAAGATATTCTATACTTACCAGCTTGCATATCTTTAAGGCAAACCACTCTATCATTGCCCATTGTTATAGGAGGGCATGGCAACCTACCCCAGTATTCGTGCCTGGAAAATCCCCATGAACAGAGGAGCCTGATGGGCTACAGTCCATGGGGTCACAAAGAGTCGGACATGACTGAGTGACTAAAACATAGTAATAAGCAGTTCAATTCAGTTGCTCAGTCATGTCCAACTCTCTGCGACCCCATGGACTACAGCAAGTTAGGCTTCCTTGTCCATCACCAACTTCCAGAGCCTACTCAAACTCACGTCCACTGAGTTGGTGATGCCATCCAACCATCTCATCCTCTGTCATCCCCTTCTCCTCCTGCCTTCAATCTTTCCCAGCATCAGAGTAATTTTCAATGAGTCAGTTCTTCACATCAGGTGGCCAAAGTGTGGGAGTTTCAATTTCAGCATCAGTCTTTCCAATGAATATTCAGGATTGATTTCCTTTAGGATGAACTGGTTGGATCTCCTTGCTGTCCAAAGGACTCTCAAGAGACTCCTCCAACACCACAGTTCAAAAGCATCAATTCTTCGGCACTAGGCTTTCTTTATTGTCCAACTCTCACATCCATACATTACTACTGGAAAAACCATAGCTTTACTGGATGGACCTTTGTTGGCCAAGCAATGTCTCTGCTTTTTTAATATGCTAGACGTCTAGGTTGGTCATAGCTTTTCTTCCAAGGAGCAAGCGTCTTTTAATTTGATGGCTGCAGTCACCATCTGCAATGATTTTGGAACCCCAAAAAAATAAAGTCTGACACTATTTCCACTGTTTCCCCATCTATTTTCCAGGAAGTGATGGGACCAGATGCCATGATCTTCGTTTTCTGAATGTTGAGCTTTAAGCCAACTTTTTCACTCTCCTCTTTCACTTTCATCAACAGGCCCTTCAGTTCCTCTTCACTTTGTGCCATAAGGGTGGTGCCATCTGCATATCTGAGGTTATTGATATTTCTCCCGGCAATCTTGATTCCAGCTTGTGCTTCATCGAGCACAGCATTTCACACGAGGTACTCTGCATATAAGTTAAATAAGCAGGGTGACAAAATACAGCATTGACTCACTCCTTTCCTGATTTGGAACCAGTCTATTGTTCCATGTCCACTTCTAACATTTGATTCTTGAGCTGCACACAGATTTCTCAAGAGCTGGGTAAGGTGGTCTGGTATTCCAATCTCTTTCAGAATTTTGTAGTTTATTGTGATCCACACAGTCAAAGGCTTTGGTATAGTCAATAAAGCAAAAGTAGATGTTTTTCTGGAACTCTCTTACTTTTTCCATGATCCAGAGGATGTTGGCAATTTGATCTCTGGTTCCTCTGCCTTTTCTAAATCCAACTTGAACATCTGGAAATTCACAGTTCATGTACTGTTGAAGCGTGGCTTGGAGCATTTTGAGCATTACTTTGCTAGCGTGCAAGATGAGTGCAATTGTGCAGTAGTTTGAGCATTCTTTGGCATTGCCTTTCTTTGGGATGAAAACCAACTTTTTCCTGTGGTCACTGCTGAGTTTTCCAAATTTGCTGACATACTGAGTGCAGCACTTTCACAGCATCATCTTTTAGGATTTGAAATAGCTCAACTGGCATTCCATCACCTCCACTAGCTTTGTTCATAGTGATGCTTCCTAAGGCCCACTTGACTTCACCTTCCAGGATGTCTGGCTCTGGGTGAGTGATCACACCATCATGATTATCTGGGTCGTGATGATCTTTTTTGTACAGTTCTTCTGTGTATTTTTGCCACCTTTTCTTAATATCTTCTGCTTCTGTTAGGTCCATACCATTCTGTCCTTTATTGAGCCCGTCTTTGCATGAAATGTTCCCTTTGTATCTCTAATTTTCTTGAAAAGATCTCTAGTCTTTCCCATTCTATTGTTTTCCTCTATTTCTTTGCATTGATCACTATGGAAGGCTTTCTTATCTCTCCTTGCTATTCTTTGGAACTCTGCATTCAGATGCTTATATCTTTCCTTTTCTCCTTTGCTTTTTGCTTCTCTTCTTTTCACAGGTATTTGTAAGATCTCCTCAGACAGCCATTTTGCTTTTTTGCATTTCTTTTTCTTGGGGATGGTCTTGATCCCCGCCCCCTGTACAATGTCATGAACCTCCATCCATAGTCCATCAGGCACTCTGTCTATCAGATATAGTCCCTTAAATTTATTTCTCACTTTCAATGTATAATTGTAAGGAATTTGATTTAGGTCATACCTGAATGGTCTAGTGGTTTTCCCTACTTTCTTCAATTTAAGCCTGAATTTGGCAATAAAGAGTTCATGATCTGAGCCACAGTCAGCTCCTGGTCTTGTTTTTGCTGACTGTATAGAGCTTCTCCATCTTTGGCTGTAAAGAATATAATCAATCTGATTTCGGTGTTGACCATCTGGTGATGTCCATGTGTAGAGTCTTCTCTTGTGTTGTTGGAAGAGGATGTTTGCTATGACCAATGTGTTCTCTTGGCAAAACTCTATTAGCCTTTGCCCTGCTTCATTCTGTACTCCAAGGTCTATTACTCCAGGTGTTTCCTGACTTCCTACTTTTGCATTCCGGTCCCCTATAATGAAAAGGACATCTTTTTGGGACTGTTACCTCTAGAAGGTCTTCTATGTCTTCATAGAACCGTTCAACTTCAGCTTCTTCAGCATTACTGGTCAGGGCATAGACTTGGATTACCATGATATAGAATGGTTTGCCTTGGAAATGAACAGAGATCATTTTGTCATTTTTGAGATTGCATCCAAGTACTGCATTTCAGACTCTCGTTGACTATGATGGCTCCTCCATTTCTTCTAAGGGCTTCTTGCCCACAGAAGTAGATGCAATGGTCATCTGAATTAAATTCACCCATTCCAGTCTATCTTAGTTCACTGATTCCTAGAACGTTGATGTTCACTCTTGCCATCTTCTGTTTGACCACTTCCAATTTGCCTTGATTCATGGACCTAATATTCCAGATTCCTATGCAATATCACTCTTTACAGTGTTGAACTTTACTTCCATCACCAGTCACATCCACAACTAGGTGTTGTTTTTGTTTTGGCTCCATCTCTTCATTCTTTCTGGAGTTATTTCTCCACTAATCTCCAGTAGCATATTGAGCACCTACCGACCTGAGGAGTTCATCTTTCAGTGTCCTATCTTTTTGCCTTTTCATACTGTTCATGGGGTCTCAAGGCAAGAATAGTGAAGTGGTTTGCCATTCCCTTCTCCAGTGGACCACGTTTTGTCAGAACTCTCCACCATGACCCATTTGTCTTGAGTGCCCCTACATGGCATGGCTCATAGTTTCATTGAGTTAGACAAGGCTGTGGTCCATGTGATCAGATTGGATAATTTTCTGTGATTGTGGTTTTCATTCTGTCTGCCCACTGATGGAAAAGGATAAGAGGCTTATGGAAGCTTCCTAATGGGACAGACTGACTCAGGGGAAAACTAGGTCTTGTTCTGATGGGCGGCCGTGCTCAGTAAATCTTTAATGGAATGTTATGTTGATGGATGGGGCTGTGTTCCCTCCCTGTTATTTGACCTGAGGCCAAACTATGGTGGAGGTAATGAAGATAATGGTGACCTCCTTCAGAAGGTCCCATGCAGGCACTGCTGCTCTCAGTGCCCCCCACCCTGCAGTGGGCCACCATCGGCCCACGCCTCCACCAGAGACACTGGACACTCACAGGCAAGTCTGGGTCAGGCTGTTGTGGGGTCACTGCTCCTTTCTCCTGGGTTCTGGTGTATACAAAGTTCTGTTTGTGCCCTTCATGTGTCTGTTTCCCAGTCCTGTGTAAGTTCTGGTAGCTCTATGTTGGGGTTAATGACAACCTCCTCCAAGAGGGCTTATGCCATACCCAGGTCTCCTGTACCCAGAGCCCTGTCCCTGCAGCACTCCACTGCTGACTCGTACCTCCATAGGAGACACTCACACACAGTTCTAGCTCAGTCTCTATGGGGTCTCTGGGTCTTGGTGCACACAGGGTTTGTTTGAGCCCTCTGAGCGTCTCTGGCAGATATGGGGTTTGATTCTAAACACGATTTCACCTCTCCTACCATCTTCTTGGGGCTTCCCCTTTGCCCTTGGACATGGGCTATCTCCTCAAAGTTGTTCCAGTGCCATGCAGCCGCTGTTCCAGCACTACACAGCCACCACCCCAGTGCCTACCATTAATAATGACAGAACTAACAATTTGTCATTTGTTTTGTTTCAGCCTTAAGGCTAAATGCATTCTCCATCACACTGTGGAGCACATGCTCAGAAATGGATTCAGTTTTCAGCCTTTATTGATTATATCTTGACCTTGGATACTGCAGCCAGAAAATAGTAAAGCTCAGGGCTCTGAGCAATATTCATGTATTTGAAACCTGTGATTTAGAGCCATCTTCAGGGTCAGAGTTGGTAGGAACAACCTGGAAGATCAGAGAATAGTTTAAAACTCTTAAGTTAAATAAGTTAATTCTGGCACGTTTTAGCCCCAGTCCATATCCTTGACATGAAACCATTTTGAGAAGTGTAGCTAAATACCCTCTTGCTACTGAGAATAAGGAATGTACTTGTTAGGTAGGTAGAATAGGGAAAAGGAGTCCAAAATGGCAGTGGCTAAAAGACAAGGAAGGTCAAAAGAAGGTCTGAGGACCAGAGTGAAGACTTCAGGCAGAACAAACAGCACTCCTGGCTAAGCCCAATTTGCATAGGGCAGGCCCAGGTGGAGGAAAAAACATATAAAAGGAGGAGCCAAAGCACTTTCTCTCGGACTCTCTCTCCTCCGTGCATGCGCTCTTTTCTTTCTCTCTTTCTCTCTCTCTCTCACTCTCCTGCTATCTTCTAAATAAAATAGAGCTGTAACACTGATTTGCCTAAGAGCTGTAGCACGGTTTGTCCAAGACCCAAGAGCTGTGACGCGCCGAAGGCTTTAATGTCCATTGCTCCAAATCTTTGTTGTGACGAGACAAAGAACCGAGGAACATACACTCGCGTGACATCTATGGTGCCATGACTTGGATATAACCTGGCTGAAACAGTCTCTGCATGAAAGAGGCCAAACACAGCAGGAGTCCAGCTCAGTGAAGCTCCCGCGCTAGAAGCAGAAGGCAAAGAGACCCAGTGCAGGGCAAGGCCCATAGGCTGGAAACTGGGACAGCGAAAAACGAACTCAGCAGAAAGCTCACGCGGCCCAGTCTCAGATTCCAGAAGACCTCCGGTTAAGGTAAGAGGTCCTTGCTTCTATGGCTGGAGGGACCTTTACAATCTCTCGTTTGTTTCCTCGAACCTCCTGCAAACAGGCGGGCCGCAGGGGCACAATTGAGGGACTCTGGAGAGGCTACTCCTCAGCGTCTCCCAAAGGCGCTATCTGCTGAGCCCCAGTAGCTGTTACCCAAGCCGGTGGGGGTTCTTCTGTCCTTTTTCTTCTCTGTGCGAAGGATCAGACCAATGAAACTGTGAGCACCAGTCAGATATATAACAAATTTTCCAGCGGGCTATGAAGGGGATTCCTTGGCATGTTTTTCCCACTGCTTTTTCCTCCTGTCTTCAGCTCTCTTCTGGGACTCAAGCCCGGCCAAAACTAATGAAACTCAGGCTCTGATGTCTCATTGCAAAAATTCATTGAGAGACAAAGCGATAAGAGGTAGATTTGTTAGGATCCAGAGAGAAGCCACCCTCCAGGGTGTGAACCATTGCAAGGGCAAGGGCTGCGGCCATGGTATTAGGCCTGGCTAGGTTTTGTGAGGGGATGGAATTCATATGCTAATGAGTGAGAGGATCATCCCAGCCATTGGGGAACCACCCACTCCTCCCTCTTTTGACCTTGTGCCTTGAAGCTGTCCTGCCACCTCTGGGTGGGTCTGTTGGCTTATAGATTGGGGATTAAGGTTTACTTGAATTTGACTTATCATCTTGGACCCAATTGATTTTAATTTGTTTACATTGTACCCTTGTGCTATGTCATTCTTTCAAAGGTTGTGCTCTGCCCCCTTCCCTCCTGTTTCATGCTCTTTTCCTGAGCCCCATCCAGACCCACAAGGTTGCCTCTACAATCTTCTGAAGAGACAACCAGAAAATAGCTGGCCTTGGGAGGGAAAAACTCTATAATATCCAACCCCTAATCCTACCCAATACTGGTCACACTGGAGATCTTGAGGACGCCCAAACTCCAGTCCGGGGGGTCCCAGGAGGTCATCACGCCTTGACCTGCCTAGGGATCGGTCTTCAAAAGGTTGTCACGCCTCAACCTGTTCGGGGATCCTCTAGTCCCAGAGGTCCCAGGAGGCTGTCACGCCTCGACCTGCCCAGGGATTCGATCTCTAGGAGGCTGTCACGCCTCAGTCTGCCTGGGGATCTGCACCCTGACCCGGGGACACCTGGCTCTCAGGTTGTAACAGTTCTGGGTAGGACAAGCTTTAGAAAGACTCACCCCTAAGGAAGTCCACCCATGGAAACATAAAGAAGCCTATTACTTGTGGGACTGTGCCCAGTCTCAGCAATAACTCAGGAGCCCAATGAGAACTCCGTTGCCTTTCTGGAGAGGCTAAAAGAGGCAAGTTTACCAACCTGGACTTAGACTCTTACGAGGGACGGGCGATTTTAAAGGACAAATTCCTGTCCCAATGTGCATCAGATATCAGAATTAAGTTACAGCAGCTACAACAGCAGGACCCTGCTGCCTCTTTAGATGAGATGGTCCAGACAGCCACCAATACCTTTTATAACAGAACAGGAGAAGGAGGCCAAGGCCCAGGAGAAGGAGAGAAAGAAAGAGAAGGCATGCCCAGATGCTGGCCGCCCTCCAGAGAAGCCCTATGGCAAACCCCGAGTCCTTGAGGGACAAGGCACGAGACAGATGCCTGATCTGTAGACAGGCGGGGCATTGGGCCAAAGAGTGTCCAAACCATGACAAGTCTCCTAGAACAGCTTGCCACAAATGCCATCAACTTGGACATTGGGTGGCACTCTGCCCTCGGGACTCAAGAGCCTCAAGGTCAAGCGCCAAGCCTACTCTCACGATGGTTCAAGAGGACTGAAGCAGCCCGCTCCAGAGCCAGCCCGCCTGTCACAGATAACCATCACGGGGCTGGAGCCAAGGGTGCAGCTGGATGTGGCAGGTAGGTCTGAGAATTTCTTGGTTAACACAGAGGCTACCTACTCTGTCTTGATCTCCTACTCCGGAGCCTTCTCCTCCCAAACCTGTACAATTTTGGGTGCTACAGGAATAGCAACTACTAAAAGATTCACCTGAGCACTTCTTTGTTGCTGGGATGGATAAATATTTTCCCACCAGTTTCTGGTGGTCCCTGAGGGTCCTACCCCCTTATTGGGAAGAGATATACTCACTAAACTGGGGACCACCCTTGTGATGGGAAGTTTTTCAGCACCTAGAGCTCTACAGCTCTTGGTTACTACTGAAGAACCCATTACACCTTCAATAGAGAAGGACCAAAAACTATGGGAAGACAAAATTAACCCCCAGGTGTGGGAGCAGGGGATTCCTGGACGAGCCCACCAAGCTGAATCGGTCATCATTGTCCTCCGAGATCCCACTCGGTTTCCTAACCAGAAACAATATCCTTTCAAAAGAGAGGCTCGGGAGGGACTACAGCCTTTAATAAATAAATTCCTTGCGTGTGGGCTATTGGTCCCCACCAGTTCGCCATGTAACACCCCAATCCTCTCAGTAAAGAAAAAAGACAGAACCTGGCGAATGGTTCAAGATCTCTGGATCATAAATGAAGCTGTAGTCCCCCTCCATCCCACAGTACGCAATCCCTATGTAATCTTGGGAGAAATCCCACCCAGTGACAAGTGGTTTACAGTCTTGGATCTCAAAGATGCATTTTTTTGCATACCACTGGCTAAAGAATCCCAATACCTTTTTGCCTTTGAGTGGGAGGCCCCAGGAGAAAAACACCAACAGATGACTTGGACAGTATTACCTCAGGGGTTCAGAGATAGCCCCCACCTGTTTGGACAGGCCCTTAGCCGGGATCTCCTAGATCTGGACCTGGGACCTAATGGGAAAATATTACAATATGTAGATGACCTACTAATCTGCTCTCCAGATGAGAAAAGTGCCCAACAACATGCAATTCAGGTTCTAAACTTCTTGGCAGAAAGGGGATATAAAGTCTCCCGTGCTAAGGCACAGATGGTCGAGACAAAGGTCACTTACCTGGGAGTTCAGATTACACACGGGTCCAGGAGGCTGTCCTCTGATCGGGTACAAGGAATCCTCCAGTTGCCCTCCCCCACGACTCGAAAACAATTGCGAGCTTTCCTGGGGCTAACTGGTTATTGTAGAATCTGGATACCCAACTATGGTCTAATTGCCCAGCCCTTATATGAAAGCTTAAAGGGACGAGATGGTTCAATCCCACTGATGCGGGGAACTCCTCAAAAGGAGGCAGAGGCTACACTAAAACAGGTCTTAACTCAGGCACCTGCCTTGAGGTTGCCAGACCCAGAAAAAGCATTCCAACTTTATGTCCATGAAAGAGAGGGAATAGCCTTGGGAGTGTTAACTCAAAGGTTGAGATCTGAGCCCCAGCCTGTAGCTTACTTATCCAAGAGGCTCGATCCAACTACCCAAGATTGGCCCCCCTGCCTTCGAAATCTTGCAGCTATTGCAATCATGATAGAAGATGCTTTAAAACTCTCCTTTGGGGGCAAACTAACTATTTTTACCAGCCACCAAGTAAAACAACTCCTAAATGGGAGAGGCCACGTATGGATGTCTGATCAAAGAATCCTCAGATATCAAGTAATGCTGATGGAAAATCCAGGCCTCACTATATCCCCTTGTGAGGTCCTTAACCCAGCCACCCTCCTACCTACCCCCAAGGGCTCTCTCCCGTTTCACTCTTGTCTAGAAACCTTGGACCACTGGACAAAACCCTGAGAGGGACTGTCAGAAGATCCTCTGACCAATCCTGAGGAAATCTGGTACACTGATGGAAGCAGCTTTGTCTTGGATGGAAAAAGAAGAGCCGGGTATGCAGTAGTCTCCAATTTTGAGACCATAGAGGCTAAGCCTTTGCCACCAGGTCAACCAGCTACAACATGCAGTGCCAGTTCAACAAAGATATAAAACTACAGCTGACCACGGAAAATATCACACACCCTTGGACACCACTATAAGGATTCTGAGGATTGAGACTAGCAAGAGGCGGAGGCCCAATACCCCTCGCCGCCCCAGTTCAGCAGGAAGTAGCCAGAAAGACCTCGACGCCCCTATTCCCAAAGAATTGGGCCTCCCATCTCTTGAGGGGGGAATGTTAGGTAGGTAGAATAGGGAAAAGGAGTCCAAAATTGTGGTGGCTAAAAGACAAGGAAGGTCCAAGGACCAGAGTGAAGACTTCAGGCAGAACAAACAGTACTCCTGGCTAAGCCCAATTTGCATAGGGCAGGCCCAGGTGGAGGAAAAAACATATAAAAGGAGGAGCCAAAGTGCTTTCTCTCAGACTCTCTCTCCTGCTTGCGTGCGCTCTTTTCTTTCTCTCTCTTTCTCTCTCTCACTCTCCTGCTATCTTCTAAATAAAATAGAGCTGTAACACTGATTTGCCTAAGAGCTGTAGCACGGTTTGTTCAAGACCCAAGAGCTATGACGCGCCAAAGGCTTTAATGTCCGTTGCTCCAAATCTTTGTTGTGATGAGACAAAGAACTGAGGAACATACACTCGCGTGACATATTGCAGGCAGCTATTCTTGTCTATGCTGCTGATGGAGTGTCATCTCTTACCAAGAGAGGTCTTAGCCTAAGTCCTAGTCATTGTCAGAAAGCATAACACAAGACCAACCATTCTAGAATTAACATTTTTATTCACATTTACACCTCTGATATCTAGTTGGCTCATTTTAAATAATTTCATTCAATAAGTTCTATCATTTAGTTACACAGTGGTTCTCAACTCAGGACAGTTTTGCCTTCAGGGACACTTTGCAATGCCAAGGACATTTTTGGTTCTCACAACTGAGGAAGGGTGGCAGAGGATGCCGTTGGCATCTAGTTAATATCCTATAGTGCACAGGTAAGCCCACAACAAAGAATTATCTAGTCCAAAAGGTAAAGAATACCAAAGCTGAGAATCCTTGAGTTACCTGGAAATGCATTTTAAGATGACTGCATTTTGGAAGGTTCAACAGGAGGTTATATTGCTTAATATTATAGGTTCTCTGAATTCTTTGTTGATGATTTTTTATGGCCATATTTGATAATAGGTTACCACTCTTTGAAGCTTTTCCAGACAAAATATGTTATAGTCATGATTCTGTGTGAAGAATGTTGAGACTTCCACCATCGGCATGTTAGAATTTGTATTGGGCACACCCAAAGTGGTTTTCAGAGAAAAATCTTGGCCCTCCATGTACTTCAGGCACACCGTGGCCTGGTCAATAGCTTTAACTTTCATAAAAGAATGTGCTCTTTATACTCAACTTGGTTCACAGAACCACCTTTATTTTTTTAATATAAATTTATTTATTTTAATTGGATGCTAATTACTTTACAATATTGTATTGGTTTTGCCATACATTGACATGAATCCTCCACAGGTATACATGTGTTCCCCATCCTGAACCCCTCTCCCACCTCCCTGCCCATACCATCCCTCTGGGTCATCCCAGTGCACCAGCCCCGAGCATCCTGTATCACGCATTGAACCTGGACTGGCGATTCGTTTCACATATGATAATATACATGTTTCAATGCCATTCTCCCAAATCATCCCACCCTTGCCCTCTCCCACAGAGTCCAAAAGACTGTTCTATACATCTGTGTCTCTTTTGCTGTCTCACAGGTAGGATCATCATTACCATCTTCCTAAATTCCATATATATGCGTTATTATACTGTATTGGTGTTTTTCTTTCTGGCTTACTTCACTCTGTATAATAGGCTCCAGTTTCATCCACCTCATTAGAACTGATTCAAATGTATACTTTTTAATGGCTAATACTCCATTGTGTATATGTACCACAGCTTTCTTATCCATTCGTCTGCTGGACACAGAACCACCTTTAATCAGCATCACAATCAATACTCAAGTTCTTACCTAAGAACGTCACTGTGGTAGGGCAGCTAGTAACCCAACAAATTTACACTCTCTTCCATAGGGGAGCATCATTACCAGACATGGCCAGTGACTGTCTTTCTCAGCATTTCCACCATCCACCCTTTTGCACCTACACATGGCGTGGTTGTTTGTGCCACTTCTGGGCTGAAATGATTGAGAAGCAGCCCCATCTTCAACTTGTTTTTCCCCATCTGCTGACGGGGAGGAGAGCCAGAAAGTGTATGGAGCCCAAGTCTCTGAGTCACCCTTTGGAGGAAAGCTGCCTACCCTTTAGGAATACCTGTTTGGACTCTACATAAGCAGAAATACACTCATGGTAAGCCACTGAGATTCTGAAGTTTGTAACAGTAGCTAATGGTATCCAAACTCTTCACCACCTGATTTCTTAATCAGATATAAGAATTACTCTTTGGCCTTCACTGGTGGTCCAGTGGTAAAGAATCTACCTACCAATTCAGGGACCTGGGTTTGATTCCTGGTCCGGGAAAATCCTACATGCTGAGGGACAACTAAGCCTGTGGGCCACAACTACTTAAGCCAGCACCTAGAGCCAGTGCTCTGCAATAAGAGAAGCCACCACAGTGAGAAGCCCATTCTCCACAACAAAGAGTAGCTCTTGCTCAATGAAATGAGAGAAAGCCCTCACACAGCAACAAAGACCCAGCACAGCCAAAAATAATTAAGTAACATTTTTTAATTAAAAAAAATACTCTTTATGGAGGAACACCTGAAGCAAAGGTCAGCAAACAACAGCACATGAACCGAATCAGCCTTCTGCCTGTTTTTGTATACCTACAGTCCACAAGCTAAGAATGGCTTTTAACACATTTAAATGGCTGTGGAAAAAAATGAAAAACTTCCAAATAATATTTTGTGACATATGGAAATTATAAGAAATGCAAATTTCAATGTTCCATAACATAATAAAGTCTTATTAGAATCCAACCACACTCATTTGTTCACAGATTCTTTATGGCTGCTTTTACCCTATGACAGTATTGAGTAGTTGTAATAGAGATCTAGGGCTTCCCTGGTGGCTCAGACAGTAAAGAATCTGCCTGAAATGCAGGAGACCCAGGTTCCATCCCTGGGTCAGGAAGATCCCCTGGAGAAGGGGATGGCTACCCACTCCAGTATTCTTGTCTGGAGAATCCCATGGACAGGGGAGACTGGCGGGCTACAGTCCATGGGGTTGCAAAGAGTCGGACACAACTGAGTGGCTAACACACAATAGAGACCTAAGGGCCCTAAAGTCTAAAATATTTACTATCTTGCCCTTTACAGACGTTTGTCACCCTCGCTTGAAGGTATGCAAATCACCCATTCATCTAGATATAATGGTACTCTGGCAGGAGAGTTTGGAAATCACCAAGAGATCCTGGAGTTCAAGGTAAGTCTACATTGTTTTAACCGCTCCTATTACGGCTCTCACTGAGCAGTTTCAAGTCATTCTACAAAACTATTTCTGAGCACCCCAGGAGGTGTTTATCTTAGGCCTTGGGGCTAGGAAAGTCTGTGCTACTTCCTTTGTGACAATCCTTGTCTCTGTTCATGCCTGATGTCCTATTCAGTCTCCCAGTTTCCCTGCCCAAGACACCATTCTAGTTTATGCCCTAGGACCCTGATACTATCCATAGGACCACTGCTGGATGCATGGAATACATACCTACCTCTCTAGTTTTTATCTGCATATCAGGATAATCCATCTGTTTCAAGCTCTTTGGAGTATCTGGATGCTGATTGCCCTCCAATCTGAATTTCTTGCCACCAATTCTGAGATTTTTCCTGCTGGGCCACCTTCTTTTCCTCAGTCTATCCAGTGTACTGGTCATGGCCAACCTTGTTCTGCTCCATCTCTCTGCCAGTAAATGCCATAATGTCTGAGTAAAGCTGAGCTTTGGAGAATGCTCAGAGGCAGGAGAAGGGCAAAAAGATACTTGGGGTCTGCCTGGGTTGAGAACCCCTGTAGGTACCTTCATGGCACTCATGACATTATGTTATATTTGACCTACAGCCCTGTCTTTCTTTGTCTCTCCAGTTCTCAGCAGAGTCTAACTGCAGATAGGCATTCAATCAATATTTGTTGAATAAATAAATGAAAAAAGTCCTTTCCTCAGGAAAGACTCAGAGGAAACTGACTTACTAAAGTGAAATAAGGAAAGTTTCAAGAAATTATTAGTAATTCTATTCTTTGCCCCTCCCTTCTCGAAGCTCTGGTATGCCAGTTGGTGAGTGAAGGTCATCATTCCTGAGGCAAAGTACTCCCTTGAAGTTACTCCTGCCTAAGAGGGTTTCAGGTTTGGTCTTTTTGTCTTGTACCAAAAGATACTACATAATGAGGTAGGTGGAATCACTGCCATAAAAGCCTGGGACTAATCAAATAACATACTCTTAGTGTATATACTCTCTGCAGTTTTCTGAGTATCTTTGATATTTATCTCTTTGACTCACAGTCCTGATGTGATTGCTCTCAAGGTGTCCTGTCTTAAGTATATTAACAGATTCTCCAAATGATTTGAATTTATGTTTATCTTAAGACAGATTCCCAGGGCCCACCCCCAGACATATTTAATACAAATTCCTGGAGCCTAGAAATAATCATTTCTTCATAAAGATTCTTGGAGGGATCTGGTATCACACTCCAGAATCATTGCTCTACTCCAGTCCTCTCATTTTCCAAATGAGCAAACAGCCAGGGAGGGTGGAAAAGTTAAGACATTGTCACTCTGTGCCAGGATTAGGGCCAGAATACAGGCCTCCCGACTCCAGTTCCAGTGTTCTCTCAACTATAGTGCTCTGCCCCAGAGGCTCCCGGACCCTTGTGCTTGGCTTCTGGGAAGCTGCGCAAGGCTTAATCACAGCAATCCTGCTCTGCCTGGCCTTGTTCCCAAACGCCATGCAGCCTGTGGGGGCAGGGAGAGGGGCGGGCAGTGGGTGTGATGTAATGTGATCAGCTCTGAGGGGTTTCTCCAAACTCTGTGGCAGAGCTGTAAACCTGGAGCGAGCCACCATCCCACTGGGCTGCTGGGAGCACTGCCCCGGTCCCCGCCCCCGCCCCACAGCTGTTTTCCTACCCAGGCTGTGTTCAACCTCTCCCCAGGCCTCTTGCCAACAACCCCTCCTCAACTTTGTTGCTTCCCAGAGATGAGAAAAAGGAGGAGAGACAGCTGTGCAAGTATCTCTTTGGAATAAAGGGTTTCGAAGAAAGGAACCTAGAGGTGCTGGAAAGGAAAGGCTGCCAGGGCCGTTTCCGTGGCAACGCCTCCATTGTGCCCTAGCAGCTACGTGCTGCCTGGCACGTGCACTTTGCCGGCCCCTGGAGGGCACTGCTGTCTCTCGCTCGCTCACGGTTCCGCAGTGAGTTTCTAATACTGGTATTCTAAAGGTATTTGTGGGCCCTTGAACCATCCGGAGCTGGACGCACGTGTCTGCAGGCCATCTCGGTAGTGTCCAGGACGTGGGCACCTCTCCCTTTCTACTCCTGCCACGGAGCTGGCATGTAGCAGCTGCTTAAAAACTATTGAATGAAGGGCTGAACAAATCAGTTGCTCTGAGTCTAAGCTCTTCTGCTTATAGAAGTGAGAGAAAACCAAAGGCTGGAGGAGAGGAAGCTTGGCCCTCTCCAATTACAGAAGACACATTTTGGTCTCCAGATCAGCCCTAAGGACCTCCCCGCTTCACTTCTCACAAATCGAGTGCCTGTTGACCCCTATGAGCTGCAACCCACCAATACTGAGTCAGTACCAAAGTGTTCCCCCTCTCAGGGGTATGGGCTCCCCTCCCTCTGCAGAACCCTCCTCCCATACCAGCCCCCTCTGCCCCCTAAAATCATACACACACACTTTGGGAGAGAGGTAGGCAGCAATGAATCATCAGAGTGGAATATTAAGCTCAATGATGAAAATGTTTTTAGCAAAGGCGAGGGGACGTTTGGAGTCCCACAAATTATTTGTCATCATTATTGTAGCCTGTTGTTCAGTGGAGCATATGTAAAAACATGGATCTTCAATATCTTTGAGAGTGGTTTTCATATTTGAAGACAGCAAACTCTGGTGCATAAAGTAGGTGAATAAATGGGATAATGCCATTTGGGATAAAAGCCTCTTTACAGGTTTAATAAAGTGAGACTTGGATTTTGTTTGTTTTTATTTTTGCAAAGTCAATGAATAATGCAGGAAACATTCTGTAGATGTGTCCCATGATCGGGTACCCTATCAGACCCTGGGGACAATGAAAAATAGGCCTGGGATAGGATGGGGCTCACTGCCCTAAGGATAAATGGGGTCCCAGTCCATAGAACAGACGAGAAGTACCTAACCCATCGGCTCCCCTCCTTGGCCTCAGACCTCATCCACTCTGACACCCCAAAACTGCCATCCCCTTTGCTCTTCACCCTGCTGGCCCTCTGCCGGGTGTCCCAGGCTGTTCAAAACTGCTAGAGGAAACTTAGCCCCTCAGACTGCCGTCACTGACGGTTTATGAGGCCCTCAAAGCAGTCCACTATGCCCACTGCTATCTTCTGAGCCTCCTCAAGGCTTGCTAGCTTTCACAAACTGCTGTAAAGTTTAACTACTCTCCTCATGCCCCTGGGGCCACCATCTCCTCCCTCACTAGCAACAGATATCTTATATTTTTCAGAGAAAATAGAGACCTTGAGGCTGGAGCTCCTTCAACCCCACTCCGTGCACCCAGTTTCATCTTTTTAAGTACCAGTCCTTCCCTGTCTCACTTGGCCCAGGGAAGGAGGTGTGTCTGCTCCTGCCCAAAGCTAAGGCCTCCTGCCTGATCTTAATTTCACTCCTCCAATAACGGGCTCCCGGAGACTTTTCCTGTTGATTGGTGTTATCCCTGCATCACATGAACATGCCGCCGTCTTCCCAGCTGTTTAAAAACGATGGGCAAAGACAGACGCCTGACCCTTTGTCATTTCTAGATGCTGTTGTATATTGCACTTTCGCTCCTCAGTGAAGTTTTATTTAAAGAAAAAAAAAGTTAGGGGCCTCCCTGGTGGCTCAGTGTTAAAGAATCTGCCTGCCCATGCAAGAGATGTGGGTTTGATCCATGGTCTGGGAAGATCCCACATGCTGAGGAGCAACGAAGTCCGTGTGCCACAACTACTGAGCCTGTGCCCTAGAGACCAGGAGCTGCGACTACTGAGGCCGCGTGCCACAGCTGCAGAAGCCCGCACGCCCTGGAGCCTGAGCTCCGCAGCAAGAGAAGCCACGCAATGGGAGGCCGCATGCTGCAACTGGAGAGTGGCCTCCACTCACTGCAACTAGAGAAAAGCCCTCACAGCAACAAAGATCCACCACAGCCAAAAACAATAAATAATTAAATTTTTAAAAAATTTTAAAGAAAAAAGGTTAAATATTTATAAGCATTTTTTTAAATCAATATTTTTTTAAAGTACAAAATGTCTTCTTTATATCCCAGTCTTCTTCCCAGAGGCTATTTTTTTTTTTTTAAACCATTTCCTTACAAGCATAGATTTACATCTAT
Source organism: Bos grunniens (assembly GCF_055505025.1). Classification (NCBI taxonomy): domain Eukaryota; kingdom Metazoa; phylum Chordata; class Mammalia; order Artiodactyla; family Bovidae; genus Bos; species Bos grunniens. The sequence continues at coordinate 97,655,088 of NC_141175.1, read as the reverse complement.
CTTTACCTTTTTTCTTGCTGTTTTCACATGACAATCATTCGTAATAGTATGTATAGAGCTGCCTTATTTTTCCTAACATCCCACGGAGTACTTCAAAGTACACAAAACAGACGTCTCAACATTTATTTGACATGTCTTCCATCGCTAGATGTTTGGATCTGTCTTTTGCTATTTCAAACAATATTGCAGTTTTATTTATGTTATTTTGAATATGAATGTTTCTATAGCATAAATTCCTAGAAGTGAAATTATGGGATCAAATTGTATGCACATTGGGGATTTCAATAGATGTTGCCAAATAAGCCCACTCTAGAAAATATACCAATTTACGCTCCCACCAAGGAGTATTCCCGGCAAGGAATAAGAATGACTTTCCTAAGGTCCTTACCAACAAACGAGCTGTCCAACATTTTTTTACCTTTCTCAGTCTAAGTGAAAATGATATTTCAGTGTAGGTTTAATTTTATTTTCTCTTACAATTAGTGAAAATAATCTTTTTTTTTCGTGTGTTTAAGAATATTTTCTATTTCCTTTTCTGTAAACTTCTGTTCATCTCTTTTACCAGTTTTTACATTGGGTTGCTCTTATTGGTTTGTGGAAGTTCTTTGTAAGTCCCTTTTTAGCATGAGTTACCTTATTTTTTCCAATTTGTTGTTTGTAGCTTGACTGTGCCTATGAGGTTTTGTAATGCAATTTTTATTGTGGAAATGTATATACAACATGCAGTTTGTCATTTTAACTACGTTTAAGTGTACAATTCAATGGCATTAGATACATTCACGTTGTGCGACCATCGTCACCATCCATCTCCAAAACTTCGCATCTCCCCAACCTGAAGCTCCACGTCCATTAAACAGTAACTCCCCTCTACTCACCTTTGCTTTTGAACTTTTGAATTTTATATAACACATAGAAAAGATTTCTCTTTTCCCAGATATATATGTTTTAATCTACATATTTTTTTCTCTTGGTCAGTGCTTCTTAGTCCTGACTGCATTCCAATTACCAGGGGAACTTTTGAAAAATACAAGTGCCTAGGCTTCCCCTCTAGAGATTTTAATTTAAATAGCTTGGGATGGGACCCAAGCTCTTATAATTCTTTTTTTTTGTTTTAAGTATAGTTGATATACAATGTTGTATAAGGTACAGATGTACAATACAGTGATTCACAATTTTTAAAGGTTATACTTCATTTATAGTTATTATAAAGTACTGGCTATATTTCCCATATTGTACAATAAAGCCTGTCCTTGTAACGTATTTTATACTACCGGCTTGCCCCTCTTAGTCCCCTGCCCCTTTTCTGCCTCTCCCCCTTCCATCTCTCCCCTAGTAACTACTATAGGTTCTCCATATCTATGAGTCTGCTTCTTTTTTGGTTAGATTCACTAGTTTGTTGTATTTTTAAATTCCACATATAAGTGATATCATACAGTATTTGTCTTTCTTTGACTAATTTCATTTAGCATGCTGTGCTGTGCTTAGTCACTCAGTCGTGTCTGACTCTTTTCAACCCCATGGATTGTAGCCCACCAGGCTCCTTTGTCCATGGGGATTCTCCAGGCAAGGATACTGGAGTGGGTTGCCAAGTCCTCCTCCAGGGGATCTTCCCAACTCAAGGATCAAACCCAGGTCTCCCGCATTGCAGGCAGATTCTTTACCATATGAGCCACCAAGGAAGCTCACGAATACTGAAGTGGGTAGCCTATCCCTTCTCCAGGGGATCTTCCTGACCCAAGAATTGAATTGCAGGCGGATTCTTTACCAGCTGAACTACCAGGGAAGCCCTCATTTACATAATGCCCTCCAAATCTATTCATTTTGAAAATGGCAAAATTGTATTCTCTTTATGGTTTTTCTTAAATTCCAGTTGTTGTTATTCATTTGCTAAGTTGTGGCCAATTCTTTGTGACTTCATGAACTGCAACACACCAGGCTTCCCTGTCCTTCACTATCTCCCAGAGTTTGCTCAAACTCGTGTCCATTGAGTCGGTGATGCCATCCAACCATCTCATCCCCTATAGCCCCTCTTCTCCTCCTGCCCTTAATCTTTCCCAGTATCAGGGTCTTTTCCAATAACATGATTCTAAAGCTCAGCCAAGATTGAGAACTACTGTTTTCGCATGTTTACAATTTCATCTTCTATGTTTACGCCTTTGGTTTATATGTAATTTTAAGGTAAAGTTTGATGTGAAAGCCAACCTCATTTTTTCCAAATGATTATTCAGTTATTCCAATACCATTTAATAAATATGAACTATCAAAACTGACTTCAAAAAAGAGAGAAATTCCTGCTCCCACCAATTAATATTTGGGTGATTTGGGGCAAATGAAATGTTCTCTGCCTCATTTTCTTCAGCTATAAAATGGGGATAATAATAATAGAGTTGCTTTGAGGATTTCAAAAGTTCATAAATTTAAAGCACTTAGAACAATATCTAGGCCTTAGTAAACTACCATATCAATATGCCACTTTTAAAAACTTTTTTAAAAAAATGTTTATATATTTATTTGGCTGCATCCGGACTTAGTTACAGCACACGGGATCTTTAGTTGTGACATACAGACTCTTAGTTGCAGCACATGAACTCTTAATAGGAATTGATTCCAGGCTCTGTGTATTGGAAACAGGGAATCTTAGTCACTGAACCAGAGAAGTTCTGATAGGGCACTGTTAACATTGTTATTATTTGTTTCAGTTCAACAAATGAACACATGCAGGGCCAACACAGATATCATGTAACGTTGCATAATCATTACAAAGTGAAAGTGAAGTCGCTCAGTCGTGTCCGACTCTTTGCGACCCCATGGACTGCAGCCTACCAGGCTCCTCCGTCCATGGGATTTTCCAGGCCAGAGTACTGGAGTGGGTTGCCATTCCCTTCTCCAGGGGATCTTCCCGACCCAGGGATCGAACCCAGGTCTCCTGCATTATGGGCAGACACTTTTTCTGTCTGAGCCACCAGGGAATCCCTAATCATTAAAAATCAGACTTAAAGAGTTCAGTTTCAGTGAAAAGAGAATATAAAGTTAACTTAACCAGATAAAAATCAGTATACATTAAGTAGAGCAAAAAAATACACCAACATATTAGCCAGGGTTATGTTACCTAAAAACTGGATTTGCCTCTTAATGGATGTCAGAGCAAAAGATACAACCAAGCCTACTATCAGGAGAAGGATTTATTAGTTGCAGCAAATAAGGAGAACACCATGGATCTTTCCCAAAGCAGTGTCTACCTGCACAGCAAATTGAGGAAGTTTTCTTGCTTGTTTTTAATTTATTTTTCTCCCTTTGAGGAAAGTTTATGGAGACATGCATATTCATGAAGGGACTTGGGCAGGACAGTCTAAGCTTTAGTTGATGGAAGTCACTGGGTCAGAGAAGGTCAACATCATTATCCCTTGGGTTCCAGTTGCTCTGGTGGTTGAGGACTTTAGGCTAATCTTTATCACTGAAACAGAACTGGGAGTCTTTAGAACTGATATGTTATCTTTGCTATCTTTAGTTCTCTTGCTTGCCATAACAATTTCTGTGTTCTTTTGTCCCTTGAAAGTGAAAGTGAAAGGTCCTCAGTCCTGTCTGACTCTCTGTGACCCCATGGACTGTAGCCCACCAGGCTCCTCTCCATGGGGATTCTCCAACCAAGAATACTGGAGTGGGTGGCCTTGCCCAGGGTAACGTCCCAACCCAGGGGTTGAACAAAGGTCTCCCATGTTGCAGGCAGAATTCTTTACCATATGAGTCACCAGGGAAGCCTATATACATATATATGCCTACGTGTGTGTTAATCATTGTGCACAAGGACCCAGGAAAAAGGAGCAGTGACCCCACAAGAGACTGACCCAGACTCGCCTGTGAGTGTCCGGGAGTCTCCAGCAGAGGCATGGGTTGGTGGTGGCCTGCTGCAGGGTTGGGGGCACTGAGCGTAGCAGTGCATGCATGGGACCTTCTGAAGGAGGTCACCATTATCTTCATTACCTCCACCATAGTTTGGCCCCAGGTAAACAGCAGGGAGGGAACACAGCTCCACCCATCAACAGAAAATTGGATTAAAGATTTACTGAGCATGACCCCGCCCATCAGAACAAGACCCAGTTTCCCCCTGAGTCAGTCTGTGCCATGGGAAGCTTCCATAAGCCTTTTATCCTTCTCCATCAGAGGGCACACAGAATGATAACCACAATCACAGAAAACTAACCAATCTGATCACATGGACCACAGCCTTGTCTAACTCAATGAAACTATGAGCAATGTCATGTAGACACACAGGTCACCCAAGACAGGTCATGGTCGGGAGTTCTGACAAAATGTGGTCCACTAGAGAAGGGAATGGCAAACCACTTCAGTATTCTTGCCTTGAAAACCCCATGAACAGCAGGAAAAGGCAAAAAGATAGAACACAGAAAAATGAACTCCCCAGGTCAGTTGGTGCCCAGTATGCTACTGGAGCTCAGTGGAGAAATAACTCTAGAAACAATAAAGAGATGGAGCCAAAGCAAAAACAACACCCAATTGTGGATGTGACTGGAGATGGAAGTAAAGTTCAATGCTGTAAAGAGCAATATTGCATAGGAATCTGGAATGTGGGATCCATGAATCAAGGCAAATTGGAAGTGGTCAAACAGGAGATGGCAAGAATGAACATTGACATTATAGGAATCAGCGAACTAAAATGGACTGGATAGGGTGAATTTAATTCAGATGACCATTGCATCTACTTCTGTGGGCAAGAATCCCTTAGAAGAAATGGAGTAGACATCATAGTCAATGAAACAGTCCAAAATGCAGTACTTGGATGCAATCTCAAAAATGACAGAATGATTTGCCTAAAGTCCTCAGCCACCAGAGCATTTGCCTCGTTTCCAAGGCAAACCATTCAATACCACAGTAATCCAAGTCTATGCCCTGACCAGTAATGCTGAAGAAGCTGAAATTGAATGGCTCTATGAAAAGCTACAAGATCTTCTAGAGGTAACACCCCCCCCCCCAAAAAAAAGAACGTCCTTTTCATTATAGGGGACTGGAATTCAAAAATAGGAAGTCAAGAAAACACCTGGGGTAACAGGCAAATTTGGCCTTGGAGTACAGAATGAAGCAGGGCAAAGGCTAATAGAGTTTTGCCAAGAAAATGCACTGGTCATAGCAAACACCCTCTTCCAACAACACAAGAGAAGACTCTACACGTGGACATCACCAGGTGGTCAATACCAAAATCAGATTGATTATACTCTTTGCAGTGAAAGATGGAGAAGCTCTATACAGTCAGCAAAAACAAGTCAGCACACACATGAGCTGTCTGTGGCTCAGATCATGAATTTCTTATTGCCAAATTCAGGCTTAAATTGAAGAAAATAGGGAAAATCAGTAGACCATTCAGGTACAACCTAAATCAAATCCTTTACAACTATACAGTGGAAGTGATAAATAGATTTAAGGGACTAGATCTGATAAACAGAGTGCCTAATGAACTATGGATGGAGGTTCATGACATTGTACAGGAGACAGGGATCAAGACCATCTCCAAGAAAAAAAATGTAAAAAAGCAAAATGGCTGTCTGGGGAGGTCTTACAAATAGCTGTGAAAAGAAGAGAAGGGAAAAGCAAAGGAGAAGAGGAAAGATATACCCATTTGAATGCAGAGTTCCAAAGAATAGCAAGGAGAGATAAGAAAGCCTTCCTGAGTGATCAATGCAAAGAAATAGAGGAAAACAACAGAATGGGAAAGCCTAGAGATCTCTTCTAGAAAATTAGAGATATCAAGGGAATATTTCATGCAAACATGGGCTCAATAAAGGACAGAAATCGTATGGACCTAACAGAAGCAGAAGATATTAAGAAGAGGTGGCAAGAATACACAGAAGAACTGTACAAAAAAGATCTTCACGACCCAGGTAATCACGATGGTGTGATCACTCACCCAGAGCCAGACATCCTGGAAAGTGAAGTCAAGTGGGCCTTAGGAAACATCACTATGAACAAAGCTTGTGAAGGTGATGGAATTCCAGTGGAGCTATTTCAAATCCTAAAAGATGATTCTGTGAAAGTGCTGCACTCAATATGCCAGCAAATTTAGAAAAGGCAGCAGTGGCCACGGGACTGGGAAAGGTCGGTCTTCATCCCAATCGCAAAGAAAGGCAATGCCAAAGAATGCTCAAACTACCTCACAATTGCACTCATCTTGCACGCTAGCAAAGCAATGCTCAAAATTCTCCAAGCCAGGCTTCAACAGTATGTGAACTGTGAACTTCCAGATGTTCAAGCTGGTTTTAGAAAAGGCAGAGGAATCAGAAATCAAACTGCAACGTCCACTAGATCATCGAAAAAGCAAGAGAGTTCCAGAAAAACATCTATTTTTGACTGTGTGGATCACAAGAAACTGTGGAAAATTCTGAAAGAGATGGGAATACCAGACCACCTGACCTGCCTCTTGAGAAATCTGTATGCAGGTCAGGAAGCAACAGTTAGAACTGGACATGGAACAACAGACTGGTTCCAAATAGGAAAAGGAGTACATCAAGGCTGTATATTGTCACCCTGCTTATTTAACTTATATGCAGAGTACATCATGAGAAACACTGGGCTGAATGAAGCACAAACTGGAATCAAGATTGCAAGGAGAAATATCAATAACCTCAGATACGCAGATGACACCACCTTTATGGCAAAAAGTGAAGAGGAACTAAAGAGCCTCTTGATGAAAGTGAAAGAGGAGAGTGAAAAAGTTGGCTTAAAGCTCAACATTCAGAAAACGAAGATCATGGCATCTGGTCCCATCACTTCATAGCAAATAGATGGGAAAACAGTGGAAACAGTGGCAGACTTTATTTCTTTGGGCTCCAAAATCACTGCAGATGGTGACTGAAGCTATGAAATTAAAAGACATTTACTGCTTGAAGGGAAAGTCATGACCAACCTAGTTCAGTTCAGTTCAGTTCAGTCGCTCAGTCGTGTCCGACTCATTGTGACCTCATGAACCGCAGTATGCCAGGCCTCCTTGTCCATCACCAACTCCCAGAGTTTACCCAAACTCATGTCCATTGACTCAGTGATGCCATCTAAGTATCTCATCCTCTGTCGTCCCCTTCTCCTACTGCCTTCAATCTTTCCGAATATCAGGCTCTTTTACAGTGAGTCAGCCCTTCACATCAGGTCGCCAAAATACTGGAGTTTCAGCTTTAACATCAGTCCTTCCAATGAACACCCTGGGCTGATCTCCTTTAGAATGGACTGGTTGGATCTCCTTGCAGTCCAAGGGACTCTCAAGAGTCTTCTCCAACACCACAGTTCAAAAGCATCAATTCTTCTGCGCTCAGCCCTCTTCACAGTCCAACTCTCACTTTCATACATGACTACTGGAAAAACCATAGCCTTGACTAGGCGGACCTTTGTTGACAAAAAAGTCTCTGCTTTTTAATATGCTGTCTAGGTTGATCATAACTTTCCTTCCAAGGAATAAGCATCTTTTAATTTCAGGGCTGCAATCACCATCTGCAGTGATTTTGAAGCCCCCCAAAATAAAGTCTGACACTGTTTCCATTGTTTCCCCATCTATTTGCCAGGAAGTGATGGGACCGGATGCCATGATATTTGTTTTCTGAATGTTGAGCTTTAAGCCAACTTTTTCACTCTCCTCTTTCACTTTCATCAAGGGGCTCTTTAGTTCCTCTTCACTTCTGCCATAAGGGTGGTGTCATCTGCGTATCTGAGGTTATTGATATTTCTCCTGGTAATCTTGATTCCAGCTTGTGCTTCTTCCAGCCCAGTGTTTCTCATGATGTACTCTGCATAGAAGTTAAATAAGCAGGGTGACAATATACAGCCTTGACGTACTCCTTTTCCTATTTGGAACCAGTCTGTTGTTCCATGTCCAGTTCTAGCTGTTGCTTCCTGACCTGTATACAGGTTTCTCAAGAGGCAGGTCAAATGGTCTGGCATTCCCATTTCTTTCAGAATTTTCCACAATTTATTGCGATCCACACAATCAAAGGCTTTGGCATAGTCAATAAAGCGGAAATAGATGTTTTTTATGGAACTCTCTTGCTTTTTCAATTATCCAATGAATGTTGGCAATTTGATCTCTGGTTCCTCTGCCTTTTCTAAAACCAGCTTGAACATCTGGAAGTTCACGGTTCATGTATTGCTGAAGCCTGACTTGGAGAATTTTGAGCATTAATTTACTAGCGAGTGAGATGAGTACAACCTAGACAACCTATTAAAAAGCAGAGACATTATTTTGCCAACAAAGGTCTATATAGTCAAAGCTATGGTTTTTCCAGTAGTCATGTATGGATGTGAGAGTTGGACTATAAAGAGGGCTGAGCGCTGAGGAATTGATGCTTTTGAACTGTGGTGTTGGAGAAGACTCTTGAGCGTCCCTTGGACTGCAAGGTGATCCAACCAGTCCATCCTAAAGGAGATCAGTCCTGAGTGTTCATTGGAAGGACTGATGTTGAAGCTAAAAGTCCAATACTTTGGCCGCCTGATGTGAAGAGCCGACTCACTGGAAAAGACCGTGATGCTGGGAAGGACTCAGGCAGGAGAAGAAGGGGACGACCAAGGAAGAGATGGTTGGATAGCATCACCGAGTCAATGGACATGAGTTTGGGTAAACTCCGGGAGCTTGTGATGGATAGGGAGGCCTGGTATGCTACAGTCCATGAGATCACAAAGAGTAGGATAGGACTGAGCGAGTGAACTGAACTGTGTTAATCGCTCAGTCCTGTCTGACTGTTTGCAACCCCACGGACTGTATCCCACCAGGCTTCTCTGTCCATGGAATTCTCCAGGCAAGAATACTGGAATGGATTGCCATTCCCTTCTCCAGAAGATCTTTATGACCCAGGAGGGATCGAACCCTGGTCAAGAATCACAGGCAGATTCTTTAACGTTTGAGCTACAGTGAAGTTGCCTGTATGCCTATCATATATATATATATATATATATATATATATATATACACACACACACACACATATATATGTACATTTTTTTTTTCAAAAACTTATGAATTTTTGCTTAGCTAAAAACTGTGACATTTTGGTTTCACTTATTTAAGTAGAATAGAATACTAGATTTCTAATTCATATTCACTCAAAACTTTGATATAGTTCCCTTTTTTCTGGGATCTAGTATAACTTAAAAATCTCAAAAGCTTATTATCTTAGTGATTTTTAAAAAAATTTTTTGAATGAGTCTTGAAACTTCTAATCCAATTCTGAGACTATAAAGAAATAATACATTGTAAGAAAATAAAGCAGGAAACCTGGAAAACAAAGCAGGAAATAAAGGATAAACAACAACAATAACAACAACCCCAAGAAATTAACATGTGCTACAGTATCATTAACTAAAGTAAGATTTTTCTCAAATTTCACAAAAATTTATGCTAGTGTACATTATTTGTTTTCATACTTTAGTCAAGGTTCCACTTTGGATTTAGTTGCATTGAGCAGCTTCAGCTGCATGCAACAAATTCTGATAAATACACTTTTCATTTTTGTTTTGTTACAAATATTTTCTAATTCTCCTTGCTATGGCTTCTAAGATACACCCATCATTTAAAAGTGGACATTTAACTTTCTAATATATGGGTTTTTTTAAAGTATTCTTGATATTAATTTCTCATTTAATTACTTTCTTCTCTGCAATCACCCTCTGTGGTTTTTTCAGTCTTTTAACTTTATTGAGACTTTCAATGGCTAAATCAAAGATCTCTTTTGGCATATGTCACATTGCACTTGAAAATATGTGGAATATTTTCAATTACCTTTTGATATTGATTTCTAACATAATTCCACAGTGATAAGAGAACAGATTCTTTTGATTTCAGTACCCTTAGTCCATGAAACTTTTGCATCTCACTTTATGTCCCTGGATATGTTCCAGTGTCTCCAGGTTTATAGTCTATAGGAACTTGAATAGAATTTGTATCCTGCTGTTATATGAAAATAAATAAATCTTAATTATGTTGAATTGGTTCATAGTGCTTTTCAGGTCTTCTGTATCCTTCTTTCTGTCTATTTATTCTATTAATTTTTTAGAGTTTGGTATTAAAACTCCAACTAAAAATCTTAATTTGTCTACTTAAAAACTAATTGTAATATATAGTAGAACTTGAGAGTCCTTTGGACTGCAAAGAGATCATACCAGTCAATCCTAAAGGAAATAAACCCTGAATATTCATTGGAAGAACTGTTGTTGAAGCTCCAATACTTTGGCCAACTGATGAGAATAGCTGACTTATTGGAAAAGACCCTGGTGCTGGGAAAGATTGAAGGCAAAAGAAGGGGGTTGTAGAGGATGAGATGGTTAGATTAGCATCACCAATCAACAGACATGAATTTGAGAAAACTCCAGGAGATAGTGAAAGACAGGTGAGCCTGGCATGCTGCAGTCCATGGGTCGCAAAGAGTTGGAACGGATTTAGCAACTGAACAACAGCAGAGTAGAACTAAATGTAACTTTGTTCTGTGTTTTCCAAGTCTCCCACAAATGTGTTGTCGTACTTTCATAACTAAAAAACAAAAAAATGGCTAAAATGAAACAGTGTTGTACTTTAAGGTATATGGATGGGCCAACAAAAAAACTCACATGATAGAAAATGTCAACACTTAGATTAAAGTAGTCATATGATTTAATTGCTGCAAGAAACAACTTAAGACTTGATTCATACATAGCATATATAACAAACATCAAATAATATCATAGGCATACTCAGGTTATTTAAACCAGATATCCAGCGAGATCAGATAAGATAACATCCAACATCATGGCTAAATGCTGCCCATCTATTATTCATTCATGTATTAGCCCACTTCCTGGTGTCTACTAAAGGCCTACAATGAGCCAAATGCTAGGGATGCAGTGATGAGTAAAAAGACACAGACCCTGCCTTCTTGGTAATTATAGCCCAGGATCAGTTATCCTCTACTGGAGGCAGTAGCATTCATATCCCCAGGGGACACCTGGATTTAGGGGAGCACTCTTAGTTGCATACTAAGGACCCCACTGGCCATTGTACGCTCTCTAACTCCACATCCAAAGCACCCCCATCAGGAAATACTAGTAGTGTTAAATATGACACCATTTTTAGAGGCAGATTTTTTTTTCATGATAACAAGGCACAGTACATAATGTTCATTTTCAAAGCCCAAAATTTTCAAATGCCTTTGTAGCATCCCTATTTAAATGTCACTGGATACTTATTTTCTAAATGACATACTTTAGGAAACACAAGAATAGAGGCTAACAGTAGACACTCCTAGGTTTGAATGCCAGCTATTACCACCTTGCTGTTTGGACCATGAGAAAGCTCAACAACTCTGAGCTTCCTAACATGAGGTAAATAATAGCTAGCTCACTGAGGTATTGCTGGATTGTTGAGAGGACTAAATGCAGTGATTCTAGATATTGCCTTGCAGAGTGTCTGAAAATCTGGATATTAAAAAGAGATGGTCAGTGTAGACAACATAGTCCAAGCAGTTTGAGCGTGGAAAAAGATGATGTAGGGTGACTTGGGAAAAGAAAATGGCTTCTTGAAGAATAAGTAAAGGGTACTGAGGAATGAGAAGGGGAGAAGAAGGCACAGTAGGTGAAGCAGAGGACAAAAGGGAAATGATCCAGGCAAGAAGATACACACAGATGCTATTCCTAGTTCATGGCATACCCAAAGTGCGATTCATTTCCTACACAGATTCCCCTAAGCAAACACATCCTTCATGATACCTCACCCTACTTTTACCTTCACCTGTTTAGTGAATCTAGTGCCAAACTCCAGAGGAGACTTGCAGACCTATTCCCTTGGTGGTCCTGCCTCAGATGATTCATCCACAGAGAGACCTATTGGAGGGAGACAGCAGAATCTCAGCAGTGTCTAACTGAGCCATTTGCCTAACCTCTCTTGGAAGTTCATCTAAGGGCCCCATCACTGGATTATGAGGTCAAGAGCAGGGACAAGAGCAGGGAATTCAAGCAAATGGAGAGTTTACTTCTACTCTATAGTTCTGCTTCTTTGTTTGCTTGACATGTTAACTATCTTGACAAGATTTCTGCGATGTTCCTTCAGATCACTTCTGTTGGGCAGAATTCTGCTTCTTTGCCAAAGACTTTCCTCCACTGGCCGTGAGCAGTGTTCTGCTCTGGAGGCACTCATGTATCAGTTGCATGTTCTTGGGCAGTGCTTTGGGTATGTGGTGGAGGAGGCAGCAGAACAATAGGAGGGACTCTGCTTCTTGACATTGATTCCCATGCAGGCCCTTGTAAGTTTTAAATGCTGGGTGGCTCTTGCTTGTTGCAGGAAGCCCCACTTTACAATTTAAGTGTTAGTGCCCACTCTTTAATGAAAGGCAATATCCCAGCTGCTATCCCTACCCCATTTGCCTCCTTCCCCAAATATTGTGTTGGCCAAAATGTTCATTTGGTTTTTTTCTGTAAAATGGCCCTAGTAGTGCTTAGTTGTTCTTAACTTCACGTGAAATAATTTTGTTAGACTGTATTGGGAGAGCTGTCATATCAGCATGCATTTAAATAAAAAACTTAATATTGGTGAATTTTTGTATGGCCACTGTAATAGTAAGGATAGAAGAAAAAAATCAATATTTTGGCTGTACTATTTCAAGAAAGGTAAAAACACAACTGAAATGCAAAAACAAATTTGTGCAGTGTAAGGAGAAGGTGCTGTAACTGGTCTTACAGGTTAAAAGTGCTTTGTGAAGTTTCATGCTAGAGATTTCTCACTGGATGATACACCATGGTCAACCTCAGACCAGTTGAGGTTGATAGGGATCAAATCGAGACATTGATTGAGAACAATCAATCTTAAACCATACAGGAGATAATCAATGTACTCAAAGTATCCAAATCAAGTGCTTAAAATCATTTGCACCAGTTTGGTTATGTTCATTGCTTTGATGTTTGGGCTCCACATAAGTAAAACAAAAGCTACTTGACTGTATTTCTGCATGCGATTCTCTACTGAAGTGTAACAAAAACATCCCCTCTTTAAAACAAATTGTGATGGGTGATGAAAAGAAGATACTGTCCACTAATGTGGAATGGAGGAGATTGTGGAGCACCTGCAATGAACCACCACCAACCACCCAAAGACCAGTCCTCAGCCAAAGAAGGTGATGCTGTGTTTATGGTAGGATTGGAAGGGAGTTCTCTATTATATGAGCTCCTTCCAGAAAACCAAGTGATTCATTCCAGCAAGTACTGCTCCCAATTAGACTAACTGAAAGCAGCACTTGACAAAAAGCATCCAGAACTAAACATAAAAAGCATAATTTTCCATTAGGGTAATGCAAGAGCACATGCTTCTGACTGGGAAGCTCTTTATTCCCCAGACATTGCACCTTTGGATGTCCATTTATTTCAGTCTTTACAAAATTTCTTAATGGAAAAAATTTCAATTTCCTGGAAGACTGTAGTAGGCACTTGGAACACTTCTTTGTTCAGAAAGGTCAAAAGTTTTGGGGAGATGTAATTATGAAGTTGCCTGAAAAATGGCAGAAGGCAGTGGAACAAAGTGGTAAATATGTTGTTCAATAAAGTTCTTGACAAAAATGAAAACATGTGTCTTTAGTTTTTACATTAAAAAAACAAAGGAACTTTTTGGCCAACCCAATAAAAACATTCAGAAACTGGCATAGAGTTGCCTGTTCTGAGTCTCACCCATGCTTTCTTTTCATTCTCCCTGTTCTATCCAAGCACGTCTCTGAAGCCAGCAGCTCTTCAAATAGGTGAGTTACGGCTGCCAGTCATAGCCAGTGGGGCATATTTCTGTCCAGTACTTTTGGAAGTCACCAAGCAGGTTTTCTTCACTTGGTTTTGGCATCTGCCCTTGGCTAAATGCTGCGCTGCCTAACTGCTCCCCTTGATCCGTGCGTGTGTAGTGAATGCACTGTGGTGTCCTTTGGTTTATTTAGGAAGGAAAAAAAGTAAAAGTAAAGTCATGAAACTATTTCTTTCTTTTCCTTATTTGCAATCTAGAGTTGATAATCAGGCAGCATTATTTATAAAGGACTTTCGCCTTCTGTATTAATATGGTTTTCCCCCAACTGTTTTTCTAGGGAAAAATCTCATCTGTCCACTTGAACTATGGATTCATTCATCAGAGAGGAGGTAGACACTCTATGTAAGAAAATGAACCATGATATGTTAGTGATGTCTGTCTTAGAATCAGAATGGGGAAGTGACAGAGCGTGGTATGCCGTGTGTTGGCCATCCTTGGTCTATAACCAACTAGATTATAGAATTGCCTTTCCTATTATTCCTAGGATTACAGTTTAGCCTCTGTCCTTAGGATCTATAATCACCTTTGAAAGAAATCTGTTTTTACATTCGAAATTATATCCCATATTTTCATGCCACTCAACCTCTTGCAGTCAGTCAAGAAGTACTTATTGAGCCCTAGCTATGTACCAAATGGAGAAGGCAATGGCACCCCACTCCAGTACTCTTGCCTGGAAAATCCCATGGATGGAGGAGCCTGGTGGGCTGCAGTCCATGGGGTCGCTAAGAGTCGGACACGACTAAGCAACTTCACTTTCACTTTTCACTTTCATGCATTGGAGAAGGAAATGGCAACCCACTCCAGTGTTCTTGCCTGGAGAATCCCAGGGATGGGGGAGCCTGGTGGGCTGCCATCTATGGGGTCGCACAGAGTCGGACATGACTGAAGCGACTTAGCAGCATATGTCAAATACTATTCTAGGACTATGATGAAATAACAGTGAACAAGAAAGACAAGATCTCTCCCTTCATGCAGCTAATTTCCTAGGTTAGGAAGGAAAATAATAAGCAAATACATACATAAGAACATTCAGATAACAAGTGCTTTAAAGAAACTGAACATACCAATGTGATAAAGAGTGACTTGAAGATTTTATGTGTTTAAAATGAGAGATACACTATGGCATGCTTGTATGACATCGGGAGAATGTCTGTATAGAAAGAGAAGTTGATGATGCAGGGGACAAAAGGAATAAGAACTATGTGAACGTTCCCTTCTCTTCTGCATGCACTTTGTTTACCTAAGCAGATCAGTTTTTCTCTCTCCTTTATAGTCTGTGAGCATCAGCCTCTCTGTGCTTCCAGGGTTGTTTTCCATCATATATGCCATGACCATCAGCTTCCCAAAGAAAGTCATGCATGACAGCCTGAGATAGCCATGATTCAAGTATTTTCATACAGATTTGGGTATTTTTTTTACTCTTTGGATTCACTTGTGTTATTTAAGTCAATTCAACTGTCTAGGGTGCTGGCATCAAGGATTGGTTTCTCTCCATCATATTTCTTCAAGAGAATCCATTCCTTGATCCTGTCTGTCAAATAATCCTATTTTGGGCAGCAACAACAAAAAAAATTCTCAGCAAACTATTTTGGTCATATAATGTTAATCTTTCCCAGTAGAAACTGAGAGACATTCCTGTAACACCAAATCTCCAAATGTATGTTCAGCTACTCATCTTTCCATAAGTTTCTGAGAAAATAAAATATATATAGTGTATTATGAGAGGATTTTGTCCTGCTAATTGCCACATGGATTTCCTAAACTTTGTGAACTCAGCCAGGCCATTCATAGACACAATAAAGATTTTGAATCCCTTAGTCCAAAGCCCAGACTAAATACAGGGCCAAAATTAATCCTGGACCAAACTTAGTCTTAACCCAAGTAGCAGTGTTTTTTTCTAACTTCTAAAACAGAACCAGCCAAGGCCTGTCCCAGAGCAGAAAGTCTTTAATTAAGCCAGCTGCTCTAAAGGAAGAGGACCAAGAGCCAAGAGGTCCCAAAAGAAAGAATCTAAATAAGTAGCAAGAGGTAAAAGAACTAATGCAGGAAACTTTTAATCCTTTACTGATTCTACCACTGTGGCCCAATTGTTTCCTCGACTTCGACTTACTTCAAAATTCCTCTTTTCCTCTTTCTTCTATGCTTTCTTTCTCCCCTCCAATGTGTATATGAAAGTTCTGGCATGGAGATTCATTGGCCCTTACTAGAGACGCTTACTCCTTGGAAGGAAAATTATGACCAACCTAGATAGCATATGCAAAAGCAAAGACATTACTTTGCCGACAAATGTCCGTCTAGTCAAGGCTATGGTTTTTCCAGTGGTCATGTATGGATGTGAGAGTTGGACTGTGAAGAAAGCTGAGCACTGAAGAATTGATGCTTTTGAACTGTGGTGTTGGAGAAGACTCTTGAGAGTCCCTTGGACTGCAAGGAGATCCAACCAGTCCATTCTGAAGGAGATCAGCCCTGGGATTTCTTTGGAAGGAATGATGCTAAAGCTGAAACTCCAGTACTTTGGCTACCTCATGCGAAGAGTTGACTCATTGGAAAAGACTCTGATGCTGGGAGGGATTGGGGGCAGGAGGAGAAGGGGATGACAGAGGATGGGATGGCTGGATGGCATCACTGACTCGATGGACATGAGTTTGAGTGAACTCCAGGAATTGGTGATGGACTGGGAGGCCTGGCGTGCTGCGATTCACGGGGTCGCAAAGAGTTGGACACGACTGAGTGACTGAACTGAACTGAGAGATTTCAGCATGCCATAAACATAAAGCTGACATTTTGCTACTAAGACAATCAAATTTCCAACTTTAGTAACTACTCCCAAAGGGGTCTTTACATTTTTTTGCCCTTACTTTCTACATATAAGACTATGACCTGGATCCCTGAAACCTGTGGGAGTTCCCCAATGGCTCAAGCAGTAAAGAATCCTCCAGCAATGCAGGAGATACAGGAGACCTTGGTTTGATCCCTGGGTTGGGAAGATCCCCTGGAGGAGGAAATGGCAACCCATTCTGGTATTCTTGCCTGGAAGATCCCATGGACCAAGGAGCCTGGTGGGCTACAGGCCATGGGGTTGCAAAAAATCAGACACAACTGAGCACACACACATGCCCTGAGACCTGCATCACACCACATGGCATTTGTTTGGATTCATTAATGGAGGAATGTGTCAGTGATCCTGTTCATGACGCCAGTTGTCTCACTGTTCACACTGTCCACAGTGTTCGCTGAACCCAGAGTAGGCAAGGTGCAAGCTAAGAGACTGGAAGGAGATTTGAGGAGCCATAGGAACTGCAGACACATTTATTCTCTTCTGGCTGGCATAGCAACCATAGCAGCATACCATAGCATAACACAACACAGCCTCTCTCCTGGCTGGCTCAGCGCCGTAGCGGTAGACACACTATATTCTCTCCTCTCATGACTGACCCAATGGACACAGCCGTGATGCAGCAGTACAATGCCACCTCTTTCTAGGTGGAGTTCAGACATGTGTACCGCACAAAGACCAAGCGAGTACTTCGTGATGCACGTGCACGGTGCTACGAATGACCTCAGCTGTTCAGTTCAGTTCAGTTCAGTCGCTCAGTCATCTCCGACTCTTTGCGACCCCCTGAATCACAGCACGCCAGGCCTCCCTGTCCATCACCAACTCCCGGAGTTCACCCAAATTCACATCCATCGAGTCAGTGATGCCATCCAGCCATCTCATCTTATGTCATCCTCTTCTCCTGCCCCAAATCCCTCCCAGCATCAGAGTCTTTTCCAATGAGTCAACTCTTCGCATGAGGTGGCCAAAGTATTGGAGTTTCAGCTTTAGCATCAATCCTTCCAAAGAACACCCTGGGCTGATCTCCTTTAGAATGGACTGGTTGGATCTCCTTGCAGTCCAAGGGACTCTCAAGAGTCTTCTCCAACACCACAGTTCAAAAGCATCAATTTTTCGGTGCTCAGCCTTCTTCACAGTCCAACTTTCACATCCATTCATGACTGCTGGAAAAACCATAGCCTTGACTAGACGGACCTTTGTTGACCTCAGCTGTTACATAGTCATTATTTGCAAAACATGGGGCGAGAGAGCCTGAACACTCCATCTTGGCTAATTTGTTCTCTCTGCACCGCGCCACCCCCCGCCCCCCGCCCCCAAGGGCTTCTCCAACGGCTCAGTGGTAAAGAATCCACCTGCAATGCAGGAGACACAGGTTTGATCCTTGGATCTGAAGGAGCCCCTGGGGGAGGAAATGGCAACCCACTCCAGTATTCTTCCCTGAGAAATCCCATGGACAGAGGCATCTGGAGGGCTACAGACCAAAGGGTCGCAGAGTCAGACACGACTGAGCAACTGGACAAATACATATGCAATGTTTAAATTCTCATGCCCCAAAGCATAACTTTTATTTCTTCACATCCTATCCTTAACCTTAACCCATATTAATTAATAGTTTCAGGTAGACTCTATTTTTGGTGACCTCTGTCAGTCAATTATCTCTACAAGCAGATGGCAGTTAAATTAAAGCTGGCCAGCATATTTGTCAGTGGATTAGTTTCAAATCCTTCTTACTGCTGCTGCTAAGTCGCTTTAGTCGTGTCCTTCTTAAGCATGTTCAAAAAGGACCAAGTAAAAAAAAATCACAACCAAAACTATCCCATTCTTATCAAACAAATTTTGACATCATGATCTACCCCATATTAATTCAAGGAGATGTTCCTCAGCATTAGAAAACACATTAAGGATGTACATGTATGTATGTGTGTATATATTTATATGTATGTGTGTATATATATATATATATATATATGAAGTTGTTAGTCACTCAGTCGTGGCTGACTCTTTGTGACCCCATGGACTGTAGCTCTCCAGGCTTATCTGTCCATAGAAGTCTCCAGGAAAGAATTCTGAAGTGGTAAGCCATTCCCTTCTCCGGGGGATCTTTCTTACCCAGTGATCAAACCCAGGTCTCCTGCAATTCTTTACCATCTGAGCCACCAGGGAAGTTATATATATATGTGTGTGTGTATATCAGTTCAGTTCAGTCGCTCAGTCGTGTCCGACTCTTTGTGACCCCATGAATCGCAGCACGCCAGGCCTCCTTGTCCATCACCAACTCCCAGAGTTCACTCAGACTCACGTCCATTGAGTCAGTGATGCCATCCAGCCATCCCATCCTCTGTCATCCCCTTCTCCTCCTGCCCCCAATCCCTCCCAGCATCAGAGTCAACTCTTCGCATGAGGTGGCCAAAGTAATAGAGTTTCAGCTTTAACATCATTCCTTCCAAAGATATCCCAGGGCTGATCTCCTTCAGAATGGATTGGTTGGATCTCCTTGCAGTCCAAGGGACTCTCAAGAGTCTTCTCCAACACCACAGTTCAAAAGCATCAATTCTTCAGTGCTCAGCCTTCTTCACAGTCCAACTCTCACATCCATACATGACCACAGGAAAAACCATAGCTTTGACTAGACAGACCTTTGTTGGCAAAGGAATGTCTCTGCTTTTGAATATGGTATCTATGTTGGTCATAACTTTCCTTCCAAGGAGTAAGCGTCTTTTAATTTCATGGCTGCAGTCACCATCTGCAGTGATTTTGGAGCCCAAAGATACAAAGTCTGACACTGTTTCCACTGTTTCCATCTATTTCCCATGAAGTGATGGGACTGGATGCCATGATCTTTGTTTTCTGAATGTTGAGCTTTAAGCCAACTTTTTCACTCTCCACTTTCCCTTTTATCAAGAGGCTTTTTCGTTCCTCTTCACTTTCTGCCATAAGGGTGGTGTCATCTGCATATCTGAGGTTATTGATATTTCTCCCAGCAATCTTGATTCCAGCTTGTGCTTCTTCCAGCCCAGCGTTTCTCATGATGTACTCTGCATATAAGTTAAATAAGCAGGGTGACAATATACAGCCTTGACGTACTCCTTTTCCTATTTGGAACCAGTCTGTTGTTTCATGTCCAGTTCTAACTGTTGCTTCCTGACCTGCATACAGATTTCTCAAGAGGCAGGTCACGTGGTCTGGTATTCCCATCTCTTTCAGAACTTTTCACAGTTTATTGTGATCCACACAGTCAAAGGCTTTGGCATAGTCAATAAAGCAGAAATAGATGTTTTTCTGGAACTCTCTTGCTTTTTCCATGATCCAGCGGATGTTGGCAATTTGATCTCTGGTTCCTCTGCCTTTTCTAAAACCAGCTTGAACATCGGAAAGTGCATGGTTGTGTATACATAAACTCTTTCTAGGCTATATAGAGTTTTAAAATTTTAAACATAACTATTTTCCAAATCATGTTTCTTCTTTCACTCTTAGTAGGAGTCATGAAATAAAACTGTTAATTATCAGATTTAATCTTAAACTAAATAAATACTACTCTGACTTTAAGGGGGAGAAAAAGCAAGGAAATGAAAAACACAAAATTGGATAGAGGTTCTCTCTTGGTAGGACGAAGTCAGGAGAATGAAAGCAGCATGCACAGATCATTAACAGAAAGGGTGATAATCTAGTTTATAAACTGGGTGGTGGCCTCACAGATTTATGATCACCATGCTTTATTTTGTACAGATGTGTGAATTTCATATTTATCAAATGTTACATTAAAAATTGTTCCTGCCTGAGTTATAAACAAAGAATGCATTCTTTTTCTTGTATAGGATACCATTATTTTAAAAATAAAATTCAAACACATTGTTCTGGTTTTGTGGCTTATTCCCGGCAGGATTTCTTAAAAGGTTTTTCATGAGTTGACTTCAGTTCAGTTCAGTTCAGTCGCTCAGTCATGTCCAACTCTTTGCAACCCCATGGACTGCAGCACGCCAGGCCTCCCTGTCCATCACCAACTCCCAGAGCCTGCTCAAACTCATGTCCATCACGTCGGTGACACCATCCAACCACCTCATCCTCTGTCATCCCCTTCTCCTCCCACTTTCAATCTTTCTCAGCATCAGGGTTTTTTCCAATTAGTCAGTTCTTCGCATCGGGTGGCCAGAGTATTGGAGTTTCAGCTGTAGTATCAGTCCTTCCAATGAATATTCAGAATTCTGATTCATCCTGATTTCCTTTAGGATGGACTGGCTGGATCTCCTTGCAGTCCAAGGGACTCTCAAGAGTCTTCTCCAACACCACAGTTCAAAAGCATCAATTCTTCGGTGCTCAGCTTTCTTTATAGTCCAGCTCTCACATCCATACATGACTACTAGAAAAACCATAGCTTTGACTTCACCTGCTCATTAAACTTTTAAAGTATATTTTTGGAGACTTCTTTTGGTCAATTTAATTCTACCATCAGGTACCAGTTGAATAAAGGCAAGCTGCCATGTTTGTTAGGATATTAATTTCAGGTGTTTGATGCTATTCTCTGTGTTCTGATGTTTCCAAGATGTTAGTGTGAATTTGAAGTCAGTTATAAACTTTCTTCTACAAAATGTTTATGTTCAATTTTCGACTCAGTGGAAACCCGATTTATCAAAGCTCTTTTTATACACTGATCTTTCTTCAGTTTTTCATTTGCTTTTAACTTTTGTCAATGTTTTTAAATTTTAGGGAAATATTTTAGTCCATAAATTGTATACCAATATTCCATGACTCCAAATTTTATCATTCTCCCTCAAGTCTGAAAGAAACAATTACATAATTTGTTAAGTTCCACAGACAGCACAATCCCACTTGAAGTCTGAAGTCCTACTCTCATATGAGAATTAACAATAGACAGTGTCAAACTGGCCTGAAACCTAATTGTGTTCTTGGCTCAGGATATCCATAGTAAATTCATAAGCCCAAAATAAGACACAAAAACAAACGAGGATGTGTCATATAATAAACTTCTCAAAGGAGAGTAAAAATAACATTAAAATGTTACCAAATTTAACAATATTATTTATAGTGTTTTATTCAATGAGGTTTCAAAATGCCTGATTAATTGAATTAAATGCAAATAACTTCATACAGGATTTTTTTAAAGTTTTCCCAGCACTTTAAAATGGTTATGGAATTAATATAATTTTTAAATGTCAAAATATGCTATAAATATTGCACTTTTCTGCCGAACTGGGCTAGTATCTTCCATGGTGAGATATCAAAATTCTTGAATATAATACACTTTTAAATCAAATAGGTACTTGATTGATTTCCCTGAAATTATCAACATAATTACCAAAATCTCCCAGGATTTTGTAAGATTTGCTTCTTCAAATACAGTTTGAAGGTTTAACTTAAGGAGGGGAAAAAATTCTTATGTATTAATGTGAAAAAGGCTTTAGCTCTTAAAAAATTAGATTATCAATCTTTTACTTTATTTTTTGCCTTTACATCAATAGTCTCCTTCACCCTAAGATTGTGAAATTATCCATCTAAATTTTCTTCTAGTATGTTTATTGTTTTATTTATGTTTGTATATGGCATATGTAGTCATATATGTTTGTATATGGCAAACATATGTTTGTATATGGCATATATAGTCAACAAACTATAGCCCTTGGGTTAAATCCGGCAGCTGCTTATTTCTATAAGTAAAGATTTATTGGGATGCAGCCACCCTCATTTGTATATGTATTATCCGTGTCTGCTCTCACTCTACAGTTTCAGCTAAGAAGTTTTAAGAGAGATGGTATGGCTCACATAACCTAAAATACTTACTATCTGATATTTTTACTGAAAATTTCTGTCAACTTTTGGCATTAAAACTTATTCTAGTTCTAGGTATTAAATAACCAATACTTTTTCCTACTGATTTAAGTCTCATACTTATTAGGTATAAAAGCACATACACACATATAACAAAGAAAGCAAGACTGAATGATGGAGAAAAGACAGTTTTCAATAAGTAATAAGTGCCATTAGGAAAACTGTATGGCTTCATGTAAAAGAATGAAATTAGAACATTTTCTCACACCATATTAAAAAAAAAAAATGGATTAAATCCCTAAATAAATGTAGGACCTGAAAACCATAAAACTCCCAGAAGAAAACATCTGCAGTACACTCTTTGACATCAGTTTTAGCTATATATGTATTTTTTTTTTTTAATCTATCTCCTTAGACAAGGGAAATGAAAGTAAAAAAATTTTAAATGGGACTGCATCAAACTTACAAGCTTTTGCACAGGAAGGAAACCATCAACAAAATGAAAAGACAGTCTTCTGAATGGGAGATGATATTTGCAAAATGATATGTCTGATAGGGAGTAATATCTGAAATATATGAAAAACTCATAAAACTCAATTGAAAAATAATCCAATTTAAAAATGGACAGAAGGCCTGAAGACATTTTTCCGAAGAAGACATACAGATGACTACCAGACACATGAAAAGATGCTCAACATCACTAATCATCAGAGAAAGGCAAATCAGAATCATGAGATACTGCTCCTGTCAGATGGCTATCATCAAAAAGAACAAGTAACAAGTGTTGTTGAGGATATGGAGAAGAGTAAATTAGGTTCACCATTATTGGGAAAGGAAATCGATGCAGCCACCATGGAAACAGTGTGGAGGGTTCCCAACAAGCTAAAAATAGAATCGCCATATTATCCAGCAATTCTAGTACTGGGTATATATCCAAAGAAAACAAAAGCACTAATTTGACAGTACGTGTGCACCTGCACTCCGGTACTCATAGCGGTGTGTTATAATAGCCCAAATACGGAAGTAACCTAAGCATCCATCAACAGATGAATGAATAAAGATGATGTGGTAGATATACTCAGCCATGAAAAGAATCAAGTTTTGCTATTTATATAACATGGATAGATCTGGCGGGCATTATGTTTATTGAAGTAAGACAGAGAAAGACAAATATTATATGTAGTCACACATTTTTTGAATCTAAAACATAAAACAAATAATTAACATAACAAAACAGAAACAGACTCACAGGGTTAGAAGACAAACTAGTGTTTGCCAGTGGGGAGAGGATGGAAGAGGAGCCAAATGCAGGGAGGATTAAGAGGTGCAAACTACTAAGCACAACATAGATAAGTTACAAGGATGCACTGTGCAAGGAATATAAGTAATATCTTATACTTTCAATGAAGTATAATCTATGAGAATATCAAATTACTATGTTGTGTACCTGAAACTAATATAATATTGCCAAGTCAACTATATCTCAATTTAACGAAACACATACACATTATAGGCTGCCTGTTTCGTTCTGCTAATCTACTGACATATTCCTAAAACAGTATCATACTGTTTTAGAAACAGGTAGTTTTAAAATATATTTAAAATGCTAATGGTTAAAGTTCTTCCATTATCACTTTGAAAACTTTATTATCTTTTTTCTTTGAATGAAGTACAGGATTATTTTGTCAAGCCCCTATATCTGTTATGAGCACTTATACGGAGGCCTTTATGTGGACATATGTTTTCATTTATTCTGGTAAATACCCGGGAGTGGATAGAATTGCTGGGTCATATGGTAAGGGTATATTTAATTTCATTAGAAACCACCTGTTTGGTATAGAGAACAAACCAGTGGTTACTGGGGAGAAGGAAGAGGGGCACCATAGGGGTAGAGGATTAAGAGTATTTATAAAAACTATTATGTATAAAATAAGCTCAAAAATATATTGTAAAACAGAGAATATAATCAATATTTTGTAATAATTACAAATGGAATATAACCTTTAAAAATTGTGAATCACTGTGTTTTACACCTGTAACATATAATATTGTACATCAACTGTGAAGTAAAGTCGTTCAGTCGTGTCCAACTCTTTGTGGTCCCATGGACAGTAGTCCACCAGGTTCCTCCATCCATGGCATTGTCCAGGCAAGAGTACTGAAGTGGGTTGCCATTTCCTTCTCCAAGGGATCTGCCCAGCCCAGGGACCTTGAGGTCTCAACCTAAAGGGAGGTGTGTTCGTCAGACTTCCTTTTGGTTGTTCTGGAACCCAGGCCTTGTTCTATAGTCCTGTGAGACTGAACACCCACTCCAGGACAGGCAAGCACTCCAGTAAACTGTTTATTGCTGGAAAATAAGAAATTGTTATTTTTGCAAAATAGTTTAAAAGATGATCATGGTGCTAAACTCGGTTATAAATTCTGGAAAAATTTTTCTGCGACTTCTGTATGAACAGAATTTAATTTTCCAGATAGATAATAACGTCATTGACAAACTGTCATGCTTTTGTCTAAGCTTTTAGTGCTACAAAGGTGATGTGCGTAGCTAGTCTAATTTTTAAGCATACCTCCTCGTCCTGGATGCTTTGAAAATTTTGCTGGTGTGTGCCTAATTCTAAGTCTCTTATCATTGATTTGGTATAGAAGGAGCAAACTGTTTTAATCAACATAGAGGTCTCTCTTTCTGGCAGTCAGAAGATATTCTTTTACCTCACAGTGAAGTATTCTGTCCCATTTGTTCTGTTCTCTGCTTCAGAGTCAATTGTTTATAGGTCATGTCTCAAATTTCTGTTCTCTACAGCCATCATGTTCTCCCACATGATTTTTTTCTGTTTTCCTCTGTGTTCTGGAAGAGTTCCTCAAGCTTTTTCTCCACAAATTCCTGCTTTCGTCTTCTATGTTATCAGTTCTGCTCATTTGCTCCACACATATTTTAAAGCTTTGTTATCTCTCATTGCAGGTTTCTGTCCTGTTTTGTAAAGAGCACATCTTCTTTTACCCTGCTGAAGATACTAAAGAGCTCCCTGAAATTTTCTTTTAGAGCCTGCAGTACATTATTTCTGAAGATATATTTGACCTCTGAATCTTCAGCCATCTATTTCCTTTTGCTTGTTTCTGTAATTTATTTACAAGTTCTATACTAAATTCTTTTTCTCTTTAATCATAACCTTCATCATTATAATATAGGTCACATTTATTGAGTGGTTACTATGTACTGTCCTAAACATTTCTCATATATTGACTCATGCAATCCTCACAACAACAGTGAAGAAGGAAATGTTGCTAACCTCATTTTATAGCCGTGAATGCTGAGACACCAAGGTTAGGTAATTTGCCCAAGGTCACAGAGTTATAAATGCTGGATCAGGATTTGGACACAGACAGTCTGGCTCCAGAGTGTCGATGCCATCCTGTCTCTCAGTCATATTTAGATCATCTTTAAAGGTAAATGCTATTTAAACTTGGTATTTAACAACAGATAATGTGTGTAGATTTTCCCTGGCTCCATTTCGTGTGAAGGTCAAACTCCATGGCTGAGAGACATGTTGGCGTACATAACATCTGGCCCAGTTCTGATTTCCAGTGGGTATTCATCCATTTAAACCTAGCACACTCCAACCAATGTGATTCTTGAGAAGCTACAAGAATTGGTTCCAACAATTCTGATTGGTTCCAACAGAGTTCTTCCTCTCAGTGCCAACTCTAATAGCTCTTTACTTGTAAGGATTATATCCCCCTGAATGTAGGCACTATGGCAGCCCCTCACCCCAGTGTGTTCCCCCCTCCACACACACACACAATCCCACTACCAACTGCTAGTTAACTTCTGTGGTGGTGTTGTCTTTAAATACAGACAGAAAGGCAACAAGGAGAGAGGAAGAGAATCACGCTTCATTGCCTCACAGCAACCCCACAGTTGAGGGCCAGCTGGGTCTTTGAGTCAAGAGGTTATCGTTTTCACCTCTGCTGTTTCATGGTCCAAACAACATGAAGATTTGTCTTAACTTTCATTTGTCTAATGTCTATGTTAAAGATTCCTTTGAAATTTTAGGTTTGTGCTGCCCGTTAGATTTCATTTCTGGGGTAGATATAAGCTTTCCCATCATGACTTCCAGCCATGGCTCCACACTTTATTGAAAAGGCGAGAGATGCTGTACTGGGGCTGTTAATCCAAAATTCCCCTCAGTTGTTGTTTTTAACACTTACCAAACAGAGCAGATCAATTGTCAAAAGAATTCATAAAGTCTTGAAGAGCCCTATTAGTTTCTGCACCTGAGTACCGTTTCATCAGTGGCCTTCATGTATCTACAGATACGTTTCATCTCAGCATTTTCCCAAATTCTCAACATACGAAGATAACTAATCAAGACTATCTAAAAGTAAACCGTATTGTGTTGGCTATAACTAGGCAACAACTACTGTTTGTCTACACACCAGTGTGACTCTCCTCTTCTTCCTGGGTAAAGCAACCCCACTTTAATTATTTAAAATGACTGTTTTTAGCCTCTTTAAAACCATATGGCTGTGTGACACTATGTTAGCTAAGGAAACGGGAGTAGAAGCTGTTGCGGAGGCAGTTTCGTTCAGTCCCTCAGTCATGTCTGACTTCTTGCGACCCCACGGACTGCAGCACACCAGTCTTCCCTGCCTTCACTATCTCCGGGAATTTGCTCAAACTTATGTCCACTGAGTCGGTGATGCCATCCAACTATTTCATCCTCTGTTGTCCCCTTCTCCTCCTGCCTTCAATCTTTCCCAGCATCAGGGTCTTTTCCAATGAGTCAGCTCTTTGCATCAGGTGGCCAAAGTATTGGAGCTTCAGCTTAAGCATCAGTCCTTGCAGTGCACAGAAAAAAAAAAAAAAAAGCTAAAGGGAAACAGGCAGCTAGAGATTGCTTCTCTCTTTTTCTTTTTCCACACTTCCTTCTGCTTCCTTCCTGGAACATTAATATGATGGCTGAATCTTCAGCAGCTCCGTAGACCATGAACAACACTGAGATGGAAGCCATCCACTATGGATGGCAGAGCAGATGGACACAGTGACTATTATGGGTTCCACTTACCAATTTTGGACTTCATACGTCCAGACATTTTTTACCACCAAATACAAAGAAGAAGAATGAGAATAATAATAAAGCTCATGTTATCATATCACAGTTACAGACTTGGCTAGCAGTCCAGTGTGATTTCTGAGACCTTTTTTTAAATAGTAAAAGTAAGTTAAAAAACTAATGCTTGTTAAGTGCCTGCTAGATGCTGGGTACTCTTTTAGTGATATTAATTCCTTTCCTCCTCATAGCAACATTATTATCTTGCTGCACAAGTAAGGAAATCCAGATCAGAATGCTTAAGTAACCTGCCCAAGTTCACACAGCTAGCAAGTATAGACATAAGAAGCTGATTCCAAGCAAGGCTCCAAAATCTGCACTCTTATCCACATACTGACTGCCTCTAACATCCCACTTCAAGCAACAAAAATGGCTCAGAAAATACACTGCGCCCTGCAGTTGGACAACTGCAGGCCCAACAACTTGAGCTGGGTAGTTTCCAGGCTTCTTTGTGTCTTGCATGACTGTCTCTGACTTTTCTAAACATCAGATTACAAATGTCGACAAAACTCCAAACTGACAACCTGCTGTACAGACTGAGCTGAACTCTTGGGTGGGGTTCACGGGCACTGCTGCATCCCGGTGCCGGGCCTCACACCGCCTTCAGGCATCCCAGCCGTGGCTCCACATTCACATCCTAGTCAGGAATCTTGCAGTATAAGTCACCCTTTGACAAAATCTCAATTTTTTCCCCAAGTAAAATGGAAGCAGAACAGTTCTAAAAATTACGTATTAACAATTCTTTAGTGTTTCTATCATACTAGTAACACAGTTAGGTACATGTGTTCAGATCATTTGTGTATATCAAACATTCCAGAAAAACATTTCCAGTTTTTCTATCTGCAACTCTATTACATTCACAGTTCATGACAGAGTAATAATTTCTTTCATTCCTAAGAAATTACCAGATTCTCTGGGACATTTATGTATATATTCATTTAATGTATTACAGCCCTTTCTTAGTCAACTTCATGTTAAAATATTATTATGCTTACAGAAAAGTGTTGTTTTTCCCTTTTTACTTTCTCACTCACAATCTGTTAAACAGTCAGATTGAGAGCATCTGACTGAAACGACAAAGTTGGACCTACACCAGTTTCAACAGATGGGTGAATATGCTGAGAATTTTACCAAACCTCAAACACACATTAGCCAGTATTGCAAAAGCACCCTGTTTGAACACATGCATTTCTGAGCTCAGGGTTTCCGAAGCCTGGAGAGATAAGCCCGAGTACAGGGAATCTGGGTAATTCTCTAGGCAATCCGGGTAATTCTCTTGGTGCAAAGCCTGATGTGATAGTGAATAGAGGAAGACTCCTCTAACTGCAGACTTTCTCGCAACTGACCCATCGACAACGGAGACCCTACTTCGTAGAGCTTTCTCGGCTCTTTCAGTTAGGGGACGCAGATGTTGCTGGGAATGATAGCAATACACAACAATGATTTTCTTCCCGGGTAGAGTGACCTAGTTCGTCAGTGCCCTTCCAACCCAACGGCTGCCTGAGAGGAAATACTGATAATCAGGACACCAGAAAAGTGTGTGCCCGTGTGCCTGTGAGTAGGCCAAGAGGAGACGTGTAAGGAAGACACGGACAGGTATGGGGTAAGCAGGGCTTGGAAAGAGGTGAGATGCACAGAGAAAGTGTAAGGAAGGGCGGGGCCAAGTGAGGAAGTTGAGAAGAGGAGAGCTGGACACACGGTTTTCAGCCCCGGGTGGGGACTAGGTAGAAGGTCTGACCACTGGGGAGAAGGAGGCAGCAATGTGTGGCCCTGGGTTCCAGAGGGTGGGGGAGGGGTGGGTCAGAGGAGTAAGAGGGAAAAGAAAACATCATCTATAGTCTCTTATTTCATGCATACACCCTCCTGGGTGAGCACCTGATGGGTGCTGCACCCAGTCAGCCCTGAGTCACGTCTCACCATTCCTCTTGCCAAGGTCAGTCTCCAAAAACCGATTGCCCAATCACGTGGCCATGAGTCAGGGTCCTGCCGGTCTGAGTAGGATGTGGGTGGGAGGAAGCAGAGAGACTTGCACAACCCCAAAGCACTGAGGTCACTGGAGAAAGCCTGGCTGCGGGAGAAGCCCCAGAGCGGCCCCTTTAAGGCCTTGGAGAGGGGGGCCGCCGGGCAGTAGGATTTCTGGCTTCTCTTCTGGGTTGAACCTCTTATGTGCCCTATCACTTCCCAGACCAGAGCATTAACAGGGATAATGTGTCCTGATTCTGTCTGCCCCTGTGGGTAAGGGGAGGGCCTAGAAGGTGTTAGAGCCAGCACCCCTGACATCCCAAGCTTGACTTCCTGTCCCACTGGCTGGCACTGGGCACTCCTTAGTTGGAGACTGAGGTCATTACATCTCAGGGGGGCTTCCACAAGCCTCTGGCAGAGTGGAATAGGGCACCCTTCTGAATACCACTGCCCTTCAGTTCCTAGGCCAGCTTGGGTCTGAGGCGAGGAAGATGAGGGATGCTGAATCTCTAATCCAATTCAGCTCAATGTTGGGGACTTAAGAACCAGCCCAAGCTTGTGGCAAGTTCAGGGTACAAACACCTCAGTCCTCCAAAACCATCCGCTGACCAAAGGCAAGGAACCAAGCTGATAGACATAAAAGCATATAGTACTAGAGAAAGCAGCAAGTTGGAAACAGAGGAACCTACCCCTTCTCGTATCTAGAGCTTGTCACCTTGGTGCTAAAGTCACCAAAGAAACTCTAGTGCAGTGATTCCAAGAGGACATGCCTCTAAGGGGACATAGGGGTATTTGTGATTCTCAGTAGGAGGAGGGGAGAATTTCTGAATTCCTCCAAGCACCACCACACCCACCCACAGAAATTCTGAATCATCTTCCAGGTAAGAATGGCTACAGTATCTGCAGCCAAAATGCTTCAGTAACTATTCACTGAGCACCTCCTGTGTGCTGGTGCCCTGTGTGGGTCCCTCAGGGCACTGGGAAGACACAGGTAAAGAACTATTGCTCTGCTGGATCATCACTCTGACTTGTCTGAACGTGGCACTTTTTTACTCACAGATCAGTCCTGCAGGGAGGGTCTGAACCAGCACAAGTTCACTGCTGGGGTGGTATGTGTGCTTCGGGAAGTGACCTCTTGGCCCAACCTGACCCCACACGCTCAGCCAGGCAGATGAGGTCCAGTGTCACTGTCACGGGTAGTCCCCAGCTCTGGTGGGAGCAGACTGTGAATCATGTAGAAGCAAGCAGGGGGTAGCCTCACAGGTGTGTGGGGTGCAGGCAATATCAGCAGAGCCACATTTGGAAGTCTGGTCAGACAGGTTGTCCACAGCCAGGAGTCTGTGGCTAAGCTGCAGATTTAAGAGAATTCTCCAGTCTTGGGGCTGGGGAACTGGAAGGTATAAGCAAGAGTCCTAGGAGGTTACCCAAAAAGGAACCCAGGAACAGAGGCCAGAGGTGAAGGAAATGGGGTTCCGACCTTGGACCTTGGGAGTTGGCCCTGGATCACCTTGTCTATGATCAGATGGGGGAGGGCAGGAGATTGGGAGCCATGGGAGAATATGCAAGGGATGAGCCTGCCAGGGAGGGGACTCAGGGGCCCAAGGAGGAGAATTGGGAGCTGGAGATACAGGTTGAGCTCCTGGGTTACAAAACCAGGGCCCCTCTAGCCTACATGGTGCCCCCATATAAACTGAAAATGATGTACGTCTAGGAAGACCAATTGGGTTGATGAACCAGAGGGACTCAGACGGCACCCTTGTAGGCCTGCTTACTCCTTTGGTCAGCATCTGTGTGCAGTCTACAAACTGCGTGTCTTGAACATGAATGTCTCAGAAACTGCTCAGGGAGAGGGTGACAGACCCTTTGGTTCTCCATGGTACAGAGTAAGCCTGGACCTCCCAACAGGAGCAGAGGCCGTGGGTGGGTTTAACTCCACGATGAGAGGAGGGAGTGTTGAAATAAACTAGTCTGTGCATTTGAAAACTGGCCCCACACCTCAGTTACCACCCTGCTGTGTTGTCTAAATGATTCTTTGTTCAGATCATATTGGAATGTCAAGAATCAGTGCTAGTGACAACCGCTCCCCATCTAGAGGCCACCAGAGTCATAGCTGGAGAGAGACTGGCAAACTGGTAGCCTCCACCACAGGCTGATGGCTTGACTCCTGACCTGCAGGTTAGAGTAATTATTAGCAACAACTAACATTTATAGAGCATGATGCAATTTACCACACATGATCTCACTTGCTCCCTTCTTGAGGCAACGATGACTGGCAGCCTCTCACAGATGACAAGAGGTGGCTGGGGGCAGGGCGGGGGGTTAGGTGGGAAGATACTCTCTGGAGTAAGACTGCTGACGGCTTCCATCCCAGTCCTGCCATTCCCTGGACACAGAGCAAGTTGCTTCACCTTTCTGTGCCTCAGTTTCTCCATGATGAAAGGGGGCTATTGGTAGCTACCTCATGTAGGTGGTGGTTGTGGCAGTTAAAATACTTAGAACATGGAACAAGCGATCCCAGCATAGAGGGCCTGATTTCATAGTCAATTCTGGGAAATAAGATCCACCGATACGAACAAAATCTCACATCTTGTGGAAGCTCATTTGTGGTACAATTAATATTGAGTCAGATTGCAATCATATTTAGGAATTTTAATTGTCCGTAAGTTTGTTGATCATGACTCAGTTCCTGCAGAGATGGACACGGTGGGCTGAATTCGAGGGTAACATGCCCACAAATGCAAGTGACAGGAAGAGGGAAGCGTGAGGAGCAGACCCTGGGATGGACTGGACAGTGTGACCCCCTAACGGAGGGGCATCTGACAAAAGATGGCCAAGTAGGAATACAGGGATACGCCCCTTCCTAATTTTCAACAGAACTCCAAAGCACTGACGTTTAACGTGGAATATCCTAATTTTCAATTTTAGCAGCAATTTTTAGTTTCTTTAAAACGCTGTGTGGTCCCGACCAGACCCACAAGCAGACCAGCCGCTTGCGCTGGCTCTCTGGGCTGTCTGACTGTGACCCCTTGGAGTCCTCAATGCCTGCTCACCACATGCCCCTCTTCAGGCCTGTTCTTGCCTGTCCCCTTGGTGGATACCACCTGCCTGTTTTGCTCCTTGAGGCCCATAGGTGGTAAAATTTTTGCTTTCAAAGTAATAGAGGTTCTGCCACAAGGTGCCAGAAAAATTCATTACTCAGTTACCAGATAATATGAAAAGAAAAATTGTGCTGTGTAAAATAAGCTAAAATGCACTTCCAAATGCAAACAAGCAAAGGAAAGCATAAATGAAGCTCCACACACATGCAAGCTACTGCGTGCTCACAGTAAATTTTTAATAATGCTTGTCTCAAGGGAGAGGTTCAATACCATATGAAAACCTCTCATTAAAGAAGGGAACCTTAAAGTCATCTCTCCCAAAATGGACAAATGGAGAGAAAGCTGCCCAAGATCCCAGAGCTGGCTCGCAGCCTCTCAGCACCAACAAGCCACTCCCCACATGCTCACTAAGCCCACTCTTCCAACTGTAATATGCAATTCCTGCTTTCCAAGGCCTGTGATCCCCCTTCCTCAGGGTGCCTCACATACAGGGCACTCCGGGAATGTTCACTGGGAGCCCACTGCCAGTGCGGGGTAGCCCTGGAGCCATGGGAAGGAAGGTAACGATACAGTAGGGTGTCTCATGTGGTTACCTGAGAACCCTCGTGTGTTCTTCTGCTTTTCTGAAAGGGGTATAAAGCATGCCAGAAACAGCCCGGGCTCAGGGTGAGGCAGATCACTTATGAACATCATTTAAAATTCAAGTGACTCTGGGTGAGGCAGTTGGCCTCCCAAAGCCTCCTATTTCCTCTCTCTGGATATGCATGGATACCAGCTTCCACTTAGTACTGGCTTAATTATTATGAGATTCCTCTAGGGGAACCACAAAGTCCCTGAGTCCTAGGGATAGTTACACACAGAGAGACACAACCAAGCACACACAAGCGTAAGTGTACAGGCACAGCCGTGCCCACAGTCAGAGGGCTGCTGAGGAGGTGGCCCTTGAGAACCCACCCCCAGCAGCCAAGCCAGACATGAGGTCATCCAGGCTTTCTTGGCACCAGGGGCAGCAAATGCCTTGTGTGACTGGGTCTGGTGGCCCCTGTACCTGGCTAACCACTGGCACTGGGATGCCTTCTCCTTGACTTCTGAATCCATTTGACAATTCCAGTGCACCCCGAGACCAGATTATTTTACCAGTGAATTGCAGAGACAATGATCTCAGCAAGACCAAGGCAACTAGATTAGAACTAAACAGCGATCCTACTCACACTTACAGATAAAGTCACACACCCTAATAGTGCTAAACTTGAAGAGTCTGACATTCAGGGTAGGAGAGATTTTCCAGAGAGGAACAGCCAGGTACTGATGAAGAGCAATGTTTGCAAGACTTTGTGGGCAAGAATTGAATAGTGTATGGCCCAGGCAAGAGGAATCAGGGACTTATTCCAAACTCTGTCCTTGGGTCCTAATTAGCTTAAGAAAATAGCCTAGTCTTGTTGGCTATCGTCTTCTCCACTTACAGAAAGGGTAAAATACCTACTTGTGAACATCTAGTAAAGGCATACGATATGCCAGGATGTGTGTTAAGCACTTTTCGTGTGTGTCTCATTTAATCCTTACAATGAAGTAGGTTCCATTATCATTCCCATTGTCCAGATGCAGAAACTGAAGCTTGTGGAAGTTTATTTGCTACCAAAAAAGAGTAATAAGTTATCACAGGAGTTGCTGGGGGAGGCTTCACAGAAGAGGTGATGTTGGAACTGTCTTTAAACCTGAGTTGATGTTCATTGAGTGGGCAACGTGAGGGAGAGGGAGAGAGCCCAGTATATTCTTTTTTATGGAATAAAATCTTTTCAGAGATTTATTAGTTTGTTAAGACATGTTTTCCAAAGTCTTTTGTTTTGCAGTATATGATTAAGAAAACATTAACTCTCTTTTAAAATAATTCACCACTTGAAGTAAATGGAAACAAAGCAGAGAGTTGAAATTTACTTCACAATGTAGCTTCCAGAAAGTTTTTTTGTCAAGTTTCATTCCACCATGTTGTATCAATATTTGTTTTGTGATTTTTAAACAGCAGATGGTCCAGGGAGAATCTGAGCCCTGGTAAGGAAAGACACGCACGTATTCTACATGAAGGTTCCTACATAGAAATGCTTATCCTCAGAAACAATTTTAGTTTTTGTATGCATATGTTCAGGTTTACTAAACACTGACAAACAATTTACCAAAATAATTGTACCAATTTACACTTCTATCAGCAGTTCAGGAGAATTCATTTTGCTCTGAATTCTCACTAGGCTTGATTTGGAACTTTCCATTGTCTTTTTAAGCCATTTTAGTGGGTGTGCAGTGGTACATTGTGGCTGTAATTTATATTTCCTTGATGGTTGATGAAGTTTAGTATCTTTTCGTATAGTTGGTTTAGGGTTGCTCTTTTTCTGTTTGTTGAGCACAGTATATTCTAAGCAGAGGAATCAGCTGTACCAAGGTCCGAGAGTAGTAAATGAGCTGGAAAAGCAAGCTAGGATCCAAGTATGAAAGGCTATGGGGACTTCCCTGGTGGTCTAGTGGTTAAGAATCTGTCTAACAATGCAAGGGATGCAGGAGGTTCAATCCCTGATCAGGGAACTAAGATCCCACATGCTGTGGAGCAAATAAGCCTGCATGCCACAACCACCGAAGCCCACACCCTCTGGAGCCCTCACACCACCACTAGAGAGCTTGTGGGCCACAACAAAAGATCCTGCGTGGCACAGCGAAGATCCTGTGTGTCGTAACTAAGACCCAAGGCAACCAAATAAATAAACAAATAAAAGGCTAAGCTAAGGAGTTAGGCAATAATGGGTACTCAAGGACTTTTTAATGGGCGAGTTACACAATCAGATTTATTGGGTAGACTAAGGCTGTTATAGTACCTTTTGGATAAAGTTTTGCATTCCTCATTTATTATGGCTACAATTTACTCTTCCCCACCACTTCCATTTCATTCCCTTTTTTGCTATTCTAATGAAGTGTATATGTCTGTAGTCTGTTTAAATTATTTTCAGGAGAAGACAGGGGCTCAGTACTTCCCTGCTTACAAATGAGGAGATCTGAGTTCAATCCCTGGGTCAGGAAGATCCCCTGGGGAAGGGAATGGTATTCTTGCCTGGACAAGAATACCATGGACAGAGGAGCCTGGTGGGCTACAGTCCATAGGGTCGCAAAGAGTCGGACACAACTGAGCAACGAACACACATGTGTAGGTACACATATATGTTGTGTCCATGCCAGGGAAGAAAAAATGGCAAGAGAGACTGAGAAAGAGGTGATTATTTCTCAGGGGTAGGTGAAGCAGTAAAAAGATTGGTCACAGAAGCCAAGGGGAGAGAAAGCACAGCTGTCGGCATGTCACATGCTGTCAAAAGGTTAAATTGGATGAGGACTAAAAAAAGGTCTTGGGATTGAGTGATGAGAAGGTCACGGGGGACCATGAGGACAGTTCAGT
This sequence comes from Bos grunniens, assembly GCF_055505025.1. NCBI lineage: Eukaryota > Metazoa > Chordata > Mammalia > Artiodactyla > Bovidae > Bos > Bos grunniens. The sequence goes on along the minus strand of NC_141175.1, from coordinate 97,619,072 downwards.
GCCCTGTAGAGTCAGATACAAACAGGGGATGATGAAGTGAAGAGAGCAAGGCCGGACTCATGCATTCAAGAAATTTGCAAAAGGAGAGGCAAAGAAAGTGACGGTTAAGGGGGGGAGGAGACTCATATTTGCTTTTTCATTTGTTTGTTTTCTTGTAGTTTGTAGGGAGTGGATGAGGAAGATGAGCTTCAGATAGGTGAAGAGACACAAAGAGAAATAAATCCAGAGGTAAGATGAATCTTTGACCTTCCCCCCAAAAAAGACGTCAGACCATGGAGATGGGGAGAAAGCTAAAATCTAAGCTACAGCGTTCACTTGGAACGACAGCTGAGGTTGAAGTGCAATCTGATCGGAGGGACCAAAGAAGACATATTGTTGCAGTCATTGCCCCATCAGCACCGTTCCAGCTCCTGTTCCTTCCCGTCCACACACGTACTCACTCACTTCTTGTCCCCAGGGATGGTCACTTCTTGGGGCGGGGGTGGGGTCTCATTTTTCTGAGGCTCCTGGGGGAGTGGGGGTACCTCGCAGGGGTCAATGAGGGAGGGTAGACCACACGAGTGAGAGGGAGGGAAGAAGACAGGGAGGCAAGGAGACCAGTAAGCCAGGGTGAAACAACACGGGCTCAAGGCCCAGGGATTCCATATTCTAGTTGTAGGTCAATTGATGGGCAATTCCTGTTCTGCCTGTTCCACAGTAATGCTTTCATTTCCATTCCAAAGATGAGCTCAAAGAAGCTTGTGTCCAAACAAAGGATTAAAAAAAAAAATTAGTAGTGAATCTCATGTGAGAAGTCTGGGGCTGCCTGTTCCCGGGTGTTTACTTAATCACAGTGAGTCACAATTGCCAGCCAGCAAAGCTGAAACCAGAGTCGGTCCTTAGAACCCCTCAGCCTGAAGCAGAGCAGGGAGTATTACTTAACCTTTCTGTTTCCATGGCCTAGCACAGGAGAGGCCTGCCCTTGGGTAGACAGAAACTTAAGATGCTCAAATACAGGGCATTAGGAAGGGACCACTGACCTAAAAATACCTCCCTGAGACATCAGGAAAAGGCCTTTAATTCCACATCACAAATACCCCCGGGGAAGTAATACATGGAATCCCAGCATTTTAAAGTTGAGAAAAACTCGGCCTGTCTAGTCAAATCTTCCCCCTCAGTGTGCAGTAAGAAATTAGCCACCACTCAAAGCCACACAGGGAAATTGTAGCAGACCAGGAACTTGAACCTGGGTCGCCTGATGGCAAGCCCATGATGCGACAGACACACCAATCCAGGGAGACTCCTGCCTGAGTGCTTCCTGGGCAGGGAGCCAGGTGCTTCCGGCCCCACTGTTGCCTCTGCAGGTCTGCTTTCCTCATACAGCCCTAGCCAGGATGACCTCCAGAGAGGTTTCCCTTAATGCCCAATTCTACTTAAAATTCTCACAGTTTTTAAGGGCATAGTATTTGAATTCAGGTGGAATCCCCAGCTTTGGAGCCTGTCTGTCAGGATATGGTTCTTTCTCAGTGACTTTGGGCACATTCAGTTCAGTTCAGTCACTCAGCCATGTCTGACTCTTTGCAACCCCATGAAACGCAGCACGCCAGGCCTCCCTGTCTATCACCAACTCCCGGAGTTTACCCAAACTCATGTCCATTGAGTCAGTGATGTCATCCAACCATCTCATCCTCTGTTGTCCCCTTCTCCTGCCCTCAATCTTTCCCAGCATCAGGGTCTTTTCAAATGTCTCAGCTCTTCGCATCAGGTGGCCAAAGTATTGGAGTTTCAACATCAGTCCTTACAATGAACACCCAGGACTGATCTCCTTTGGGATGGACTGGTTGGATCTCCTTGCAGTCCAAGGGACTCTCAAGAGTCTTCTCCAACACCACAGTTCAAAAGCATCAATTCTTCGGCACTCAGCTTTCTTTATAGTCCAACTCTCACATTCAGAGATGACTACTGGAAAAACCATAGCCTTGACTAGATGGACCTTTGTTGGCAAAGTAACGTCTCTGCTTTTTAATATGCTGTCTAGGTTGGTCATAACTTTCCTTCCAAGGAGTAAGCGTCTTTTAATTTCATGGCTGCAGTCACCATCTGCAGTGATTTTGGAGCCCCCCCCAAAAAAAGTCAGCCACTGTTTCCACTGTTTTCCCAACTATTCTCCATGCAGTGATGGGACCGGATGCCATGATCTTCGTTTTCCGAATGTTGAGCTTTAAGCCAACTTTTTCATTCTCCTCTTTCACTTTCATCAAGAGGCTCTTTAGTTCTTCGCTTTCTGCCATAAGGGTGGTGTCATCTGCACATCTTTGAGTCTCAGTAGCCTCATCTGTGAAGTGAAATGAAGTGAAAGTCATGTCCAACTCTTTGCGACCCCATAGACTATACAGTCCGTGGAATTCTCCAGGCCAGAATATTGGAGTGGGTAGCCTTTCCCTTCTCCAGGGGATCTTCCCAAACCAGGGATCAAACCCAGGTCTCCAGCATTGCAGGTAGATTCATTGCAGGCACAAGGGAAGCCTAGCCACAAATCCAGGGAGATACTGGAGGACAGAGGAGACTGATATGCTATAGTCCTTGGGATCAAAAAGAGCTGGACTCAACTTAGCAACTGAACAATATCAACAACCATTTGCTAAGCAATTATTCTGTGCCCTGGCTTGCTGCAATTCATGGGGTCGCAAAGCGTCGGACAAGACTGAGCGACTGAACTGAACTGAACTGAACTGAACTGAGGCACCTTGCTAAGCACTTTTCATAAATTGTTTCAGTTACTTCACATGAATCCTACTGAACAATAGGAGTGCTCAGCACCCCATGGACAATAGCATATCAAGCTCCTCTGTCCTCCACTATCTCCCTAAGTTTGCTCAAATTCGTATCCACTGAATCAGCGATGCTATCTAAACATCTCATCCTCTGCTGCTCTCTTATCCTTTTGCCTTCAATCTTTCCCAGAATCAGGGTCTTTATTCTAGTGAGTTCGCGCTTCACATCAGGTGGCCAAAGTATTGGAGTTTTGGCTTCAGCATCAGTCCTTCCAGTGAATATTCAAGATTGATTTCTTTTAGGTTTGACTGACTTGATCTCCTTACAGTCCAAGGGACTCTCAGTGAGAGCCTTCTCCAGCACTGCAATTTGCAACCATCAATTCTTTGGCGCTCAGCCTTCTTTATGGTACAACTCTTACATCCGTACATAGCTACTGGAAAAATCATAGCTTTGACTAAACAGACCTTTGTCAGCAAACTGAGGTCTCTGCTTTTTAATGCATTGTCTAGGTTTGTCATAGCTTTCCTTCCAAAGAGCAAACATAGTTTAATTTTATGGCTATAGTCACTGTCTGCAGTGATTTGGGAAAGAAAAATCTGCAACTGCTTCCGCTTTTTCCACATCTCTTTGCCATGAAGTGATGGGACCAGATGACATGATCTTAGTTTTTGAATGTTGAGTTTTAAGCCAACTTTTTCACTGTCCTCTTTCACTTTCATCAAGAGGCTTTTTAGTTCCTCTTCACTCTCTCCTGTTAGAGTGGTATCAGCTGCATATCTGAGGTTGTTGATATTTCTCCCGACAGTCTTGATTCCAGCTTGTGATTGATCCAGCCCAGCATTTCACGTGATGTACACTGCATAGAAGTTAAATAAGCAGGGTGACAATACACAGCCTTGTTTACTCCTCTCCCAGTTTGACCAGACAGTTGTTCCATGGTCCAGTTGCCACTGTTGCTTCTTGACCCACATACAGGTTTTTCAGGAGACAGGTGAGGTGGTCTGTTACTTCCATCTCTTGAAGAATTTTCTACAGTTTGTTGTGATCCATGCAACCAAAGGCTTTAGCATAGTCAATGATGCAGAAGTAGATGTTTTTCTGGAACTCCCTTGCTTTCTCCATGATCCAACAAATGTTGGCAATTTGATCTCTGATTCCTCTGCCTCTTTGAAACCCAGCTTGTACATCTGGAAGTTCTTGGTTCGTGTACTACTAAAGCCTAGCTTGAAGGATTTTGGGCATAACCAGAATGTGAAATAAGTGCAATTGTACAATAGTTTGTACATTCTTTGGTATTGCCCTTCTTTGGGATTGGAGTGAAAACTGACCTTTTCCAGTCCTGTGACAACTGCTGAGTGTTCCCAATTTGCTGACATATTGAGTGCAGCACTTTAAGAGCATCATCTTTTAGGACTTTAAGCAGCTCAGCTGGAAGTGCATCACCTTCACTAGCCTTCTTCAGAGTAACGCTTCCTAAGGCCCACTTGACTTCACACTCCAGAATGTCCAGCTCTAGGTGAGTGACCACACCATCATGGTTATCCTGGTCATTAACAGCTTTTTTTGTATAGTTCTTTTGTGTATTCTTGCCACGTCTTCTTAATCTCTCCTGCTTCTGTTGGGCCCTAAGCTAATCTTTTTTGTCCTTTATGGTACCCAAATTTGCATGAAATGGTCCCTTGATATCTCCAGTTTTCTTGAAGAGATCTCTAGTATTTCCCATTCTATTGTTTTCTTCTATTTCTTTGCATTGTTCGTTTAAGGCCTTATCTCTTCTTGCAATTCTCTGGAAGTCTGCATTCAGTTGGATATATCTTTCCCTTTCTCCCTTGCCTTTCACATTTCTTTCCTCAGCTATTTGTAAAAGCTCCTCAGACAACCACTTTGCCTTCTTGCATTTCTTCTTCTTTGGGATGGTTTTGGTCACTGCCTCCTGTACAAGGTTATGAACCTCTGTCCATAGTTCTTCAGGCACTCTGTCTACCAGATCTAATCCCTTGAATCTATTCATCACCTCCACTGTATAATCATAAGGACTTTGATTTAGTTCATACTTGAATGGCCTAGTGATTTTCCCTACTTTCTTCAATTTAAGTCTGAATTTTGCAATCAGGAGCTCATAATCTGAGCCACAGTCAGCTCCAGGTCTTGTTTGTACTAACTGTATAGAGCTTCACCATATTTGGATGCAAAGAACATGTGCTGACCTGTGCTTAGTCGCTCAGTCGTATCTGACTCTGCAACTGCATGGGCTGTAACCCGCCAGGCTCCTCTGTCCATGGGGATTCTCTTAGAGTGGACAACTTCCAACCCAGTCTATTCATTACTTTCTAGCTAAACAGAGTCCACTGAAAACTCCTCAGTACTGTTTTTGGTATTTCTTCACCTCCTGAAAATCTTTGGCCAGGCTTACCATGTCAATTCCTAACTCATGGTCACTCAACTTTCTCTGCTGCTTCTCCTTTGTTGTAGAGGATTCTTATAAGAGGTTGCAGACTCAAGTTGGCCCTTGCTGATGGGCCTCTCACTTCTTAATGATTTCTTCCTTTCATACTTCCCAGAGCATTTATTTCAGATCTACTCTTCTCTCCTCATGTTCTCATTCCCAAATCATTTCTCCAATCAGTGGCTTACCTATCTCCGGCTATGTGGAGAAGCATGGGCTGCACATACACTTCTCACTTCACTTCTCTTATCTCAGGGGAAGGCAGTTCTCTCCTCTATTTCTAAGTTCAATTTATTTAACCTAAAATACAAACAGTTTGCTCATTTCTCCCGCTCCCCAATCCCCACCTCTGGCAACCACCAATTTGTTCTCTATAAATGTGTTTGGGTTGGTGGGGGTGGGTTCTTTTCTTTTTTAGATTTCACATATAAGAGAGAAAAAAACTTGCTCTTTCTGACTTATTTCACTTAACATAACGCCCACAAGGTCAATCTATGTTGTCACGAATAGTAAGATTTCACTCATTTTTTATGGCTGAATGATATTGCATTGCATTTATATACCACAATTTACTTATCTATTCCTCTATTGGTGGACACTTAGGTTGTTTCTCTATCTTTGTTATTGGAAACAATGCTTCAGTGAAAATGGAGGTGCCTATATCCTTTTGAGTTAATGTTTTCATCTTCTTCAGATTAATATCCATAAGTGTAATTGCTGGACAATATGGTAGCTGTATTTTTAATTTTTTGAAGAACTTTCACAGTGGCTGTATCAATTTATATTCCCAACAGCACAAAAGGGATCATTTTTATCCACATCCTCAATGAAACTTGTTATCTCTGATTTTTTCTGGTAATATCTATTCTGACAAGTATAAGGTGACATGGGTAGGCAGTTTTGATTGGCATCTTCCTGATGATTAATGATGTAGAGTATCTTCTTATCATGTACATGATGATCATCAGTATGTCTTTGGAAAATATGTCTATTCAGATCTTCTGCTCATTTTTTAATTGGATTGTTTGTGGGGAGTTTTATATTGAGTTTTATAAGGTCTTTATACACTCTGGATATTAGTCCTTTATCAGATACATGATTTGCAAATATTTTTTCCTGTTCAGTAGGTTTACTTTAATTTGTTGATGATTTCTTCTACTGTGCAGAAGCTTTTTAACTTGATGTTACCTCACTTATTTATTTTTGCTTTCATTTTTTTTGTTGTTGTTGGTAGTGTCAGATTCAAAAATCATCATCAAGACCAATGTCAAGGAGTTTACCACTTATGTTTTCTTTTGGGAGTTTTATGGTTTCAGGTCTTATATTTAAGTCTTTAATCTATTTTGAATTAATTTTGTATGTGGTGTAAGACTGGTCCATTTTCATTCTTTTCCATGTGACTGTCCAATTTTTCAATTGTGTATTCTTGGCTCCTTTGTCATAAATTAATATATGGTTTATTTCTGGATTCCCTATTCTGATAAGATCAGGTCCATTCAAGGTGGTATGGCTATAAACCGGGCTCCTATTCTGATCCTTTATCAGAATTCTGATCCATGGATCTGTGTGTCAGTTTTTATGCCAATACCATACTACTTTGATTACTATTGCTTTGGAGAAGGAAATGGCAACCCACTCCAGTGTTCTTGCCTGGAGAATCCCAGGGACAGGGGAGCCTGGTGGGCTGCCTTCTATGGGGTCACACAGAGTCAGACACGACTGAAGTGACTTAGCAGCGGCAGCTTGTAATATAATTTGAAATCAGGAAGCATGATGCTTCCAGCTTTGTTCTTCTTTCTCAAGGTTACTTTGGCTATTTAGAGGATTTCATAGTTCCATACAAATTTTAGGATTGTTTGTTCAGTTTCTATGGAAAATGTCATTGGAATTTTGATAAGCATTGCACTGAATGTGCTTGATTGCTAGATTGTGCCAGATTGCTTTGAGTATTAGGGACATTTTAACATTATTAATTATTTCTGTCCATGAGCATGAAATATCTTTCCATTTATTTGAACCTTCTTTAATTTCTTTCATTAATGTCTTGTGCTTTTCCATACATAGGTCTTCTACCTCCTTAGCTAAATTTACTCCTAGATATTTTATTTTTTTTGGTGCAATTGCAAATGGCATTGTTTTATTAATTTCCCTTTCCAATTGCTCATTATTACTGTGTTAGAAATGCAACATATTTTTGTGTACTGATTTTGTATCCTACAAATTTCACGAATTTGTTCATCAGATAACTAATTTTTTGTTCATTAGATAACAATTTTTTGATGGAGTCTTTAGAGTTTTCTACATATAATATCATGTCGACTAGTGATGGTTTTATTTCTTCCTTTCCAATTTGGACAACTTTTATTTCTTATTCTTGCCTAATTGCTCTGGCTAAGACTTTCAATACTATGTCAAATAAAAGTGATGAGGGTAAATTCTTGTCTTGTTCCTGATCTTAGATGAAAAGTTTTCAGCTTTCACCATTAAGTATGGTGCTAGTTATGGACTTTTCATATATGGCCTTTTCATGTTAAGGCATGTTTCCTCTATACTGACTTTGTTGAGAGTTTTTAATCATAAATTGAATTTTGTTAAATGCTTTTCCTGCATCTATCGAGATGATCATACAATGTTTACCCTGCATTTTGTCAATGTAGTATATCACACTGACTGATTTGTGGATGATGAGCCATCTTTGCATTCCTGGGATAAACCCCACTTAATAATGGTGAATGATCATTTTAATGTTTTGCTGAATTTGATTTGCTAATATTTTGTTGAGGATTTTGCCTCTATGTACATCGGGGATATTGGCATGTAATTCTCTTTTCTTCTGGAATCCTTGTCTTATTTTGACATCAGGGTAATGCTGGCCTCATAAAATGAGATTGTAAGAGTCCTTCCTCTTCTATTTTGTGACAAGTTTGAGAAAGATTGGTGCTAATTCTTCTTTGAATATTTGGTTGAATTTACCAGTGAAGACATCTGGCCCTGGACTTTCTTTTGTTAAGAGATTTGCTTTTTTTTTAATCTACATTTTTATTCACTTTTCAATAAATTTAAATCTTTGAAGGAAAAAGCATCACATGAATTCTGTGTTTAATGGCCTTAGCACAAAAGTTGCTTCCGAATTTGGCATGAACTCTGCCACTGTTCCTGAGTGTGAGTTGTCTTTTCCCAGATAACTCTGGTTTTGTTGGATTTTCTGCCAGGAGTTACTGTGTTGTTCTTTGCTTTGTACACATAAGCACATCTCCTGCCCAGATAGAATTCAATTTCATCTTGGACATACACACCTTCAGTTTTCAGGAGAGCTGTGTGCTCCCTCTGGTTCCATAGACCCTGATTAAAACCAGCAACAATAGCCTTGGACCACAGCCTTCCAGACACATTTATTGTTTTAGAAGTCTTGTTCCCAGCAGGCTGAAGGTCAGGCGACCAGCACCATCAGTCCCATATCCCCTCAATCCTGTCCTCTCTGTTGCTGGAATCCATAGAAATCATGAGCTGGTAGAGCCTTGGAGCCACACCAGTGTCTCAGCAGGAGCAAATAGTTGAGCCTCAAGAGGTTTTTTTATTAATCACTCAATCTCCTTACTAGTAATTACCCTGTTCATATTTTCTATTGCATCATGGTTCAGTCCCGACAGATTGTTGTTTTTAGGGATTTATTCATTTCTTCTAGGTTGTTCAATTTGTTGGAGTGTAACTATTACTCGTAGTCTCTTATGATTCTTTGTATTTCGTATATTTGAATCCCCATGAGTAAGACAACTACAACTGCAAACTAATATCAGTGTATTTGATCACAAGTAGGGCTATGTCCATGATATGTCTCTCTAAATGGTGAACAACAACCTCTGATCAAGTTCAAAACAAGACAAAGTCCAGTCACCCTGGTTTTATATGGTAGCTATATTCTTAGAAATGAAAAAAAAGAAGAAATTAAAATCTATGGAAATCTCAAGGTACAGCAAATCTATGCAAAAAAAAAATTTGGTGTGTTTATATTAAATAGTGTCGATATCCTGAATCAAATAACTAAAAATGACTTCATAACTGTCCAGGAGGACATTAAGAGTGAAATAGAACACAGAGGAAGTTGCCAGATAAAAAGGCAATATTTGAGACATACTGATACAAAAAATATATTTGTTGCTTATCTGACATTTGAAATTCAATGCAGTGACCTTATTTTATCTGGCAACCCTAGACCTATGGCAGTCTTTGTTTTATGGGACTGTTTGGCAAGTCAGCTAGCATTTTGTCCCCCATATACTATGTACTAGCAGGCCGCTTCATTTCTCTACATTCATAACACTGTCACAAATGTGTGAGGTTCCTCCTCACACCTACTAATTTCTCCAACACCAATTAGTCATACTACAATTCAGCTTTGACACTAAGTACTCAGAATTAGCGCAGGCCCCCAGGTTAATATCTCAGTCTTACCAGACTGCCCCCGTTTGACACTAAGTACTCAGAATTAGCGCAGGCCCCGCAGGTTAATATCTCAGTCTCACCAGACTGCCCCTGTTTGACACTAAGTACTCAGAATTAGCGCAGGCCCCACAGGTTAATATCTCAGTCTCACCAGACTGCCCCCGTTTCAACACCGATCACAAGTCCTAGGTTGTCACCTGTACTTCTGATCAAATCGGGATTCCCACAAGCCCCTCGTCAGGTTTGATAATTTTCTGTAGTGACTCACAAAACTCAGAGAAACATTAGCTGACATTTAAAAGTTTATTTTTTAGAGTATGATAAGGGATACAGACAAACAGCAAGATGAAGAAGTGCATAAGATGAATTCTGGAAGGGTCCTGAACGCTGGAGCTTCTGTCCCCAAGGAATTTGGGATGCGTCACCCTCCCAACCCTTGGAGAAGGGAATGGCTACCCACTCCAGTATTCTTGCCTGGAGAATTCCAAGAACAGAGGAGCTGGGAGGGTTACATCCATAAGCTACAGTCCATGGGGTAGGACACAACTGAGCAACTAACACACACGCACAGCTTCCCAACACCTCAGTGTTGTTTGCCAACCCAGAAACATTCTGAACACTATAGTTTAGGAATTTTTATAGCAACTTCAGCATGTAGACATGATTGATTATTAATTCAATATCTAACCCCTCTTCTCTCCCCAGAGGATAGGAGGTGAGGAAATTTCCAAGCCTCTAATCATGACTTGGACCTTCTGGTGACCATCCTGCATCGTGAGTAAGACACTCCTAGCATGCTTATTACTCAGGAAATTGGAAAGGTTTTTGGAGCTTTGTGTCAGGAACCAGGAGCAAAGACCAAATATGTATATCTCTTTTTATGTCACAGAACCCCAATAACTCTTTTAAAAATTCTCACAACTTCCAAAATGCCTTTTATGGGATCTGTCCCTATTGAGAACCACAGTCCTACAGTGAAGATCACCAGAAGAATCCTACATATGCACACAGAGCCCTGATTAACTTTTTAGTGATCGAATCAAACCTTAACAAACAGCTAAAGATTCACAGACATTTGAAAAAGATCCTCAAGGTGAAAAACAACGATGAGAACAAGTGGAATTCTAGAAAAGAAAACAGATAATTGAGAAAGGAAGATATTCATCAAGCAAATAATTTACGAACAATTCTTTGTACCAAAAGACTTGAGTTTCAAGATTAAAAGACCTCATTGAGTGCCAGTACAAAGAATACAGGTCCACATCATGCTAACATTTCAGAACACCAGGGATGAATAGAGGTTTCTAAAGTGAAAGAAAAAGTTATATCAAAATAACTATGAATAAGAAGGGCCATTCCTCCACTGTAATATAAGGAACTAGAAAATATGGAAGAATGTGTTCAAAATTCTAAGGGAAAAAAAAAACATTTTCAGTCCATTCTATACTCGGTTGAATTATCTATCAGCTATGAAGATGAAGGAAAATTCAGGCTTGAAAAGTCTCAAAAGACTTTTCTCCCATGTATTTTTTTCTCAAGAAGCTATTTGAAAATGTGATCCATGAAAAATGAGGCAGTTAATACACCCCAAAAGAGAAAGTCATGTCATCTAGGTATCAGACTCAGGCACAGGCAATTTCCAGGTTTATGAAGGGAAGTTCCAGAGCTGTAGCTACATAACTGGCCCAGAGAGTAAGACATTTGCTTGGATCTAGATAATGGAGGCAGAAAAGTTGTCTGAAAGTTATCTGAGAAGTTATCTGATACATTTAACTATGTGAACAACTGTGTTAAGAATCCGACCATTAGAAACAAGACATTTAAGCAAAAGAGGGCAGAGGGGTGGAGGAGCAATTATTAACCCTAATAATATCAAAATGTTTACAGGAAAGGAGGAATAGTTTTTGGCTTTGCAATGAACAGTATTTATATAATCATAATAATTACAATACTGGAAATGGATTTAACCAAGAATTTGAGTACTGGAAAAAAGAAGGAAGTAGCAAGAAAGCAATATCCATTTAACTAGTGAGAAAGCCCATAGTTAAGTCATCCAACCAATTACATATATGCATATCCATAGAAAAATAGAGATAAATACTAAAGAAAAGAAAGAACTAAAAAATAAAGTTAACTGGACAAGGGTAGCTGTTTTTCCTTATGAGACTTTTGGAATAATTTAATATTTAAAGCTATATGTTTCTATACAAAAGTAAAAATTAATTTCAAGAAATTAATATGGCTGTGGTAGAAGTAGTCTGGAGGACTTCCCTGGTGGTCTGGTGGTTAAGAATCCCCGTGTCAGTGCAGGGAACATGGGTTCCTTCCCTAGTGTGGGGAGGACTTCCCACATGCCATGGGACAGCTGAGCCTGTGCATCACAACTACAGAGCACAAGCTCTGGGGACCACAAGCCACAACCACTCAACCTGCTCGCCGCAGCTAGAGAAAGCCTGTGCAGCAGCCAGAATAAAATAAAACGGATAATTAAAAAATAATAATAATCTGGAAACGTTTTTGTTTCGTTCTGTGTGGGTTTTTGGGTTTTGTCTCTTTTTTTCTGTGCTGGTCTTGGGTGCTGCCCAGGCTTTCGGAGGGGATTGGGCAGGGGGGCAGCTACTTTTCCTTGTGATGTGCAGGCTTCTATTTGCAATGGCTTCTCCTGTTCAGGAACACAGGCTCCAGACTCAGGGGCTCAGTAGTTGGCAGTACACAGGCTTAGTTGCTCCTCAGCGTGTGAAATTTTCTCAGACCAGGGACTGAACCAGTGTCCCCTGCATTGGCAGGTGGATTGTTAACCACTGGGCCACCAGAGAAGTCCTGGAAACTTTTGAAAGAATCTGCTGCATTCGGACACTAAATTTATTCCTTAAGCTACTCTCTGTCTCATGACGGGGCAAAATAGATCAGCCTCTTTGAATAGGGAAATCAGTGACTCCTGTTTAGAAAAGGACCACAGGGAAGGAGTTTGGGAAGAACCCTGCTGTACGCACCTGCTATGACCATAATCCTGCTCTCTTATTCAGAGTTTTGCCAAGTCGCCAGGAGCAGAAAAATGCTTTCTTTACCACATAGAGCAAAGAAACGAGTGGTTTGATAACAAAGACTGATAAATGTCTCACTCAGAGGAAGCCTGGGCCTCCCAAAAGTTATAAATTACAACTTTGGTGACACTTATCAGGGTTCCGGAAGTTGCAACTGGGACATGGAGAAACCACAAAAGACTAGTGTTTTCTTCAAACACAGAGAAAGACCTGGAGTCAGTTTAAACAAAGATTCCCATCTATTGAAGCAGATTGGTAAGAAAAAAGTCTAAGAGATGTGTCTACCTCTTTAAATCTTGCTCTAAATAGCAGGTTGCCTTTCATGCATAAGATTAGAGATTTAAGATTAGAAATTGTCCAATCGCTGTTCAGTTTTAATGGAGAGTTTTATTTTGGTAGGAAAAAAAGACACACAAATGGACTGAGTGGGGTGCTATAGTTTGTAACTCAGTTAGCCATACTTAGGAAAAACCTGTCTGCCATGATTCAAGTGGGTGGCAGCTCTACCTGGACTACAGAACTGGTGTGTGAAAAGAGACAGCATCTTATGGTCTCACCATCCTGTTTCTGGGACTTCATGAGAAATGGTACTTTCCTTTTGGGGCCTATAGCCCACTTCAAGGCAGATCTGAAGATTTGTACATGTTGGTTCATCACAAATTCTGATTGAGGCATTGACATTGATTTGGTTCCGAGATAAGAATGGACTATATCCCAGTGTACTTTAATAAGTATTCCATTAAGAAACTTTGAATTTTTAGTAAGAGAAGTTGAAAAACCTACGAGTTAGAGATTTTAGTCAATCATTTCTGAAAATGTTTTTACAAAGTTCTGGTTGGTTTATTAAGTAGACCCTAAAGACAAAACAGAGAAGGCAATGACACCCCACTCCAGTACTCTTGCCTGGAAAATCCCATTGATGGAGGACCCTGGTAGGCTGCAGTCCATGGGGTCACTAAGAGTCGGACACGACTGAGCGATTTCACTTTAACTTTTCACTTTCATGCATTGGAGAAGGAAATGGCAACCCACTCCAGTGTTCTTGCCTGGAGAATCCCAGGGACGGGGGAGCCTGGTGGGCTGCCATCTATGGGGTCGCACAGAGTCGGACACGACTGAAGCGACTTAGCAGCAGTAGCAGCAGCAGACAAAAAGATAGACATAGGACATAATCAGCAAGTGTGAGTGTGCTGTTGGGGCCCAGGGCAGGCCACCCTAAAACATGTCTCAATGGCATATTATTTTTGAATTAAAGTTACTTAAGAAATGGTTTACGCAAGAGGGACACTTTGACCTTCCTTTCTGTCTCCCTGAAAGTAGGAAATAAATCTCCCATGTGAAAAGTGCCCTCCCTATACTAAGAGGTAGAAAGTGAAAGTGAAGTCGCTCAGTCATGTCTGACTCTTTGTGGCCCCATGGACTGCAGCCTACCAGACTCCTCCATCCATGGAATCCTCCAGGCAAGAGTACTGGAGTGGGTTGTCATTTCCTTCTCCAAAAGGTAGGACATCCTTATGACCAGAGACAGGGAATTCAAAGCCAAGAAGCCTATGTAGACAAAATTTATTATTTATTTACTAATCTTCCAACCAAACCCAAACTTTGCTTAAATTCCTAACTAATTAAGCACCCAAACCTAAGTTTCTTCTTCCTGCCAATTCCTCTCAAAATTATTGTTTCTTTTCTAGAAAGTATAAAAGCTGTCTTCTTTGGCTACTTCTTAGGTCCCATTTCAATGAGACCTCCATGAACATGAATTAAACTCATCTTTTCTTCTTCTGTTAATCTCTCTTGTGTCAATTTTATTGTTCGTTCAGCCACAAGAACTCAAGAGGGATAGAGGGGGAAACTTATTTCTTCCTGATGGTACCCTGGGTAGGAGGAGCAGCTTTAAGCTGTCAGAGGTGTCTGACACAGGTTTCGGCATCCTTTTGAGATGTAGAAATCACCATCTCAAACTGCAGAGTTCTCAGCTCTCCAGATAAGCTCTGGCAAAGTCTCCCTTCACGATTGATGAAATATGGAGTTTTCCTGGACTCTGGCTACAGAAGTCTGCCTGTTAATCAGGAAATAGTCACTCAGGGCATTGTGGGTAAGATAGGATGTCAGCATACAGCTGTCCACACCAGCAATCTTTGCATAGTCATGGTGGACTTCATGAGGATAAGAACACATGAGAAGGAAAGCTCTGCCTCATTCCCCGTTTCCTGCCTTTCAACTTCCTCTAGCAGTAAAATGCTAGCCACACAACTTTCCCCACTCTTCAAGAAACCAAATACTATTTAATTACTGCAGACACTAGCTACCATTCATGGAGTGGTTACTATTTGCCAGGCACATGCCTCATTTCCCTGTAACAATCTCACAAGAAGAGACGTGCCATTTTCCAGATGAGGAAGCAGAGGCTTTAAGAGGTAGTAACATGCTAAAGATCATGTAGTGCTGGTATTCAGATTTATACAGTTTGAGCAGATATCCTATTTCTATTTATTTTTGTATAAATAAACCTGAGTTGGGTTTTTTTGTCACTTACAACCAAAGAGTGTTATCCAGTAGGGATGGTTAATGTGACACTGTACATCAGCCGTGGCAAAACATGAAACCACCAAGCCCCAAGAAAGACAGGCATTGAGTCTCAGAATCTTCTGGAACTGAAGTTTCACATGCTTCAGTGCTTCATTCCTTATTTCTATTCTTGGTTTCTTCCATTGACTGGTTGATGGTAAGTTAGAGTAGGGGGATTATTTCTGAGATTTCAAGTAATTTTTAATTTAGTCTAATATTTGTCTTTTTATTTTTCTACACTGAATATGTGTTTCTTACATAGGTTTTTAAAAGTATGAGGAAAACAAAATCAAAAGGAGCTTCTGAATGCTGATTACTCATCACCACTTAATTGCTCATGATCCCAGAAATGTATATATATATATATATATATATAAATATATATACAGACTCCTACATGCCAGAAAAGTGGATTTAAATGTGGCTGGATAAAATGTTGAAATGTCCATTATTTTTCTCTCTCTCATTTTCTCTTCCCCTTTTTCTTTCACCCCAACTTAAGGGGTAACCTGCTCTACTTCAAGGGAGGTATGTGGTAGGAAGGACAGAAAATAAAAATAGTATGCAAAATACTTTCTTTCTGGCTTTTATTTCCAAAAAGGTAAGGGCCAGAAAGAGAAGAGGAATTGTGGGTAGAAGCAGAATATGTGGAAGAACCATGAACAGAAAATGATCTCCTCAATACTAAGAAAAGACTCACCAGGGAGAAGAGTAGCAAGTTGATAGTCTCAGAGTAATGACACCAAAGAGTAAGCTTTTTTTTCTAACATCAAATAATTATCTAAAAATTTTAAAACAACTTTTTTAAATAATTCATACACCAATGAATATAAAAGTAGAGGTGGAAAGTACTAACATAAGACAATATTTAACATCAACAAGACTCACCTAAACAGGCACCTCCACCAAAAGCTTTTAGAAAGTCTGAAGTGAGGGAAAAGTCATTGAATCAAGGATCTGGAGTTTTCCTACTTTTAAGCCACTCCTTTAATTTTAAAGCTCTCTAGAGACAGAGATGAAACAAGGAGTAAAGTTCTGTGAAGATATTTTTAGTACTCTGCTTTCTTAAAAGCTTAAGGGAATTGGCACGTTCATATTTTTTATGTGTAAAAGGTCTGTCCTGGTTTCTTCTTTTCAGCTTCTGGATGTCATTCACCAAGGATCAGTGAGCTGGATGTTCCATAGGTGTGATCCAAAATTCTTCCCTACCAGCCTTTTCCCTTCCATCTGGGGATTAGCCCAGGCCATGAGTAAATCATATCTTTCTGCCAGGTAAATAACTCACTGCTCAAACCCAGAAAAGGCTGCAGGGCTGGGAGTTGGGGGTAAAGAAAGGGCAAGATCTTACCACCTGATTCAGTTTTCTGGTTGTTTCAAATTTTTCTTACATAAACTTTTTATCCTGGAATAATTTTAGATGTACCAAAAAGTTGCAAACATAATACAGAGAATTAATATATACCTTTCATCCAGTTTTACCTAATGTTAACATTTTATAGTACATGATATATTTGTCAAAGCTAAGAAAATAGTATTAGCACATTTTGGTTGAATAGACTTTATTCCGATTTTACCAGCTTTTCCTCTAATGTCATTTTTCTGTTCCAGGATCCAATTCAGGATGCTGCTGCTGCTAAGTCGCTTCAGTCGTGTCCGACTCTGTGTGACCCCATAGACAGCAGCCCACCAGGCTTCCCCGTCCCTGGGATTCTCCAGGCAAGAACACTGGAGTGGGTTGCCATTTCCTTCTCTAGTGCATGAAAGTGAAAAGTGAAAGTGAAGTCGCTCAGTGGTATCCGACTCTTAGCGACCCCATGGACTGCAGCCTACCAGGCTCCTCTGTCCACGGGATTTTCCATATCGCAATTTGTAATTCATTGTTTTAAATTTTAATTGTATAAAATTGACACTTATTCATGGTTTAAAAAGTCAAAAGATTGTATACCACTTAAAACAAAGAAAAGCAATCTGCCCAAACCTTCCTCACCTCAAGTTCCTTTCTCCCAAAGGTAAACAATTTTATCTTTCTCTCTCTTTGATCCTCCCTTCCTTCAATCCGTTCTCACTGACCCCTGGACTGTTCCTTGAACATGCCAAGCCTACTTTCATTTTAAGGCCAAGTCTTTACTCAAATATCTTCTTCCCAAAGAACTCTATCATGACCGCCCTATTTAAAATTGTAACACTCATGCACTCCCAATCACTCTTACTTTGCTTTGTTCTTTCTTTTTTCCTACAACACTGTTGTTTATTACGCACATTGTTTATTATCTCTCTCTCTACTATAAGATAAGCTCTGTCTCTACTAGAAGGCAGAAATATTGTCACTGATGAATTTTAAACACCCTAGAACAGTGCTTGGCCTGCAGTAGTCACTCAAATCTTCGTTCAATAATTGAATGAATAAATGAGTACTGAGAGAAAAGGAAGCAAGTGGGGGAGATATAAGCTTGTTTCTCCTCCAGTTCTGCAATATTCTTCTTGTTCCCATTTGACAGAGACTAACAGGGAGCCAGCTGGCAAGGGAAAATTGTGGTGTGCAGGGTTCTAGTCCCAGCATTACAGAGCAAAGTGCAGAAGGGTGGGTTCGAAGCTAAGACACAATCATGTAATAACTGGCATGTACACACACACACACACACACACACACACACACACTTATCTTGCCCTAATGATTACAATATAGCATACATTTCTATTTTTGGTTAAATCAATGTTTATCAATTATGTTATGGTTTGTATGTACTATTGTTTACAGCTGAGTCATGTTCTGAACATGATAACATTTCCTTTCTTACATGACGTTCTCTTTTTCTTGAATTTAATAATTGTCTTATCTTTCTGTGTTCTCAATTTTATCCCCAAAATTCTTTCATAGAACTATATAAAACTCTTCTCAAAACAAACACATCAAGAGTCTATGAGCCCAGTTCTTTTCTTGACCACATCCTTCTTGTCCTCCTACTTTATATTTTCATCTATTTGTTTCTTTATTTCTATGGTTAAATCTTCCCATATTCCATAAGAGCCTGTGTGTGTGTGTGTGTGTGTGTGAGAGAGAGAGAGAGAGAGAGGCTTTTAATACAATAGTCCACAAAATCAAATGTATCAGATGATCCATTAGTTCTTTAAATTTCTTTCCTCCCAGAGCTCTATAGCCTGCTCCAGGTTGGCTGTTTCTTCTTGAGGCCTGTTGCTTGGTTGTTGTGCTGGAACTTTCCTTTTCTATCATCCTGAATGTCTTCTCACTTATGTTGAATCCTCTATATTTTAAATTCTAGGCTTCTTCTTCTTGGTTTAATTGTTTTTTGAGACTCACATCTTGCAGTATCTTCCTGAGAAAGTATGGCATGGGAGATAAGTGTTTGTCTGAATTGGCCTAGTCTCGGTCTTTATAGATAGTTTGTCTGGGTAAGAAAATTTAAGTTGAAAACTATTTTCCCCAGAATAATGAAGGTAATGCTCCATTATCTTCTATTTTCCAAGTTGCAGTTGAAACGTCCTACGTCATTCCATCTCCCAGTCCTTTATATGTAACCTATTTTTCCTTCTTGTACTCCTCTCCGGAAAAGCTTTGGTTGGTTGGTTCTTTGTGTCTCTGATGATCATGACTATTTACTCACATGTGAAAATAAGAAACCAAAAGGCTGATCAGTGTGTATGGATGGAGCATGTTGAAAACTAGCCAATTTTTTTTAAAATAAATCCATTCTGTCAGTATTTATTTTTGGACTGGTCAGTTTCTCCAGATAGAAATAATTTAGTTTTCTATTTTAGGTATTTCTGATGATTGGAGAGCCTGCTAAGTATATGGATTCTCACTTAATGGCACTCTTCTCAATATGGCACTCTGCTCTGCCCTCTGTTGCACCTGAGTTCTCAACTCCAGAGCTTCTTTGCCACAGTCTCTGCAGAAAATATATTTGCCCCATTTCCTTGTCAGTCAATAACTGCTTGGTTGTGTGTAGTAGGGAAAAGGATATGAAGCCTAAGGATTTTACTCAGTCATTTTGTTTGAAGTCATACCCTGAACCATTTCTTGTTTTATACTACTGTGTGTCCCTGAGCATATCATGTTGAGGCCTCCATTTTTTCCTCTGAACTCTGAGGACCTTTGAGACACATGTATTCTCTAAGGTCTTCTCAGCCCTGGCCTTCTCAACCCTAGCCTATGAACCTTCACAAGGTAGAGCTCTCTGCCTAGCAAGTAGCACAGATAAGAATATATAGGAAGTCAAGAAAGGGGTGGTAACAGTAAGACAGAGTTGTAGGAAGACATCAAAGAAAAGATGGGACTTGAGAAGGACTAGAGACAGTTGGAGAAGTAGGTCAGGAGAGAGAACCTCCTCAGGTGGTTCAACATGAAGATATATTGGGGCAGAATTGTCAGCAATTTTAGAGCCTGGTAAATAGAGGATTATAGAGGATTGTGAAGTTGGAGAGTAAATTTTGATCAGATTGTGACGGATTTGATTCTCTTCTCTAAATCAGTTGTTCTGATGATTAAAATTATCTGGAGATCTTTGAAAAAAATGCCCAGTTCAGTTCAGTCGCTCAGTCGTGTCTGACTCTTTGTGACCCCATGAATCACAGCACACCAGGCCTCCCTGTCCATCACCAACTGCTGGAGTCTACCCAAACCCATGTCCATTAAGTCGGTGATGCCATCCAACCATCTCATCCTCTGTTGTCCCCTTCTCCTCCTGCCTTCAATCTTTCCCAGCATTAGGGTCTTTTCAAATGAGTCAGCTCTTCACATCAGGTGGCCAAAGTATTGGAGTTTCAGCTTCAACATGAGTCCTTCCAATGAACACCCAGGACTGATCTCCTTTGGGATGGACTGGTTGGATCTCCTTGCAGTCCAAGGGACTCTCAAGAGTCTTCTCCAACACCACAGTTCAAAAGCATCATTC
This sequence comes from Bos grunniens, assembly GCF_055505025.1. Classification (NCBI taxonomy): domain Eukaryota; kingdom Metazoa; phylum Chordata; class Mammalia; order Artiodactyla; family Bovidae; genus Bos; species Bos grunniens. The sequence continues at coordinate 97,598,904 of NC_141175.1, read as the reverse complement.
TTCGACTCTCAGCTTTCTTTATAATCCAACTCTCACATCCATACATGACCACTGGAAAAACCATAGCCTTGACTAGACGGACCTTTGTTAACAAAGTAATGTCTCTGCTTTGTAATATGCTGTCTAGGTTAGCCATAACTTTCTTTCAAAGGAGTAATTTCATGTGGCAATCTCCATCTGCAGTGATTTTGGAGCCCAGAAAAATAAAATCAGCCACTGTTTCCCCATCTATTTGCCATGAAGTGATGGAACTGGATGCCGTGATCTTAATTTTCTGAATGTTGAGCTTTAAGCCAACTTTTTCACTCTCCTCTTTCACTTTCATCAAGAGGCTCTTTAGTTCCTCTTCACTTTCTGCCATAAGGGTGGTGTCATCTGCATACCTGAGGTCATTGATAAGTCTCCCAGCAATCTTGATTCCAGCTTGTGCTTCCTCCAGCCCAGTGTTTCTCATGATGTACTCTGCATATAAGTTAAATAAGCAGGGTGACAATATACAGTCTAGACCTTATAAATCAAAATGTTAGAGAGTCAAGCCCAAGAACCTGTATTTCTATAAACCTGCCTCTTGACTCTGCCAAACCAGAAAGTTTGGAACCACTTCTTTAGGCAATGGGCCATGGATGATTTGGAATCAAGAATCATGATTGGGGATTCTAGAAAAGATGAATTTGATGAACCATATGCAATGTAGACTGGAGTTGAGGAACAGGAGACAACTAATCATTGGAAACAATTTCAATTCCCCCAGCAGAGGGTCACGAGGGCCTAGAGAAGGGAGCTGGGTAGGGAGAGAGAAAAAAGGGAGTGTACCAATTTATCTGTTACGATAAACTTTGTCCAACCCCCACCCCAATTCACATGTTGATGTCCTAACCCCTGGTACCTCAGAATGTGACCTCATTTGGAATTAGGGTCATTGCAGATGTTATTAGTTAAGTCAGGATGGTATTATTAGGGTGGGGCCTAATCTAACATGATGTGTTCTTATAAAAAGGGGAAATATGGTCACTGGCACAGACACACATAGAGGGAAGATGGTGTGAAGAGAAACAGGGAAAAGATGGCTAATTACAGACCAAGGAGAGAGGCCTAGAACACATTCTTCCTTCAGCCCTTGTAAGGAACCAATCCTGCCAACACCATGATCTTGGTCTTTTAGCTTCCAGATCTATGAGACAGTAAATTTCTGTTTAAGCCGCCCAGTTTGTTTTACTTGGTTATGGCAGTACTAGAAAAGTAAAATACACCATCTTTTTGGAAACATATTCCTGAATTCAAGGTACTTCTTCTTCACTTTTCATGAGCAATGATTCCCCAAAGCCACATGCAGAGAAGACTAGAAGCAGTGGTTCCATGTACAAGATCCTCTTCTACCTAAAGAGTGAATGGGGGTGACTTTTCTGGGTCACTGATCAATTGTTCCCAGAACCCACCTGAAAAGTCAAAGAACCAACTCTAGTGATTGGAAATTGCTAGGCAGAAATGCCCATTCTCCCCACATGAGAAAGTAATCAGTGCCAAGAATCTCAGATAGTGGGTAAACCACAGAGGAGAAAGGAAACTCATCTCTGTGGAGCCATTAACATCTCACTGGTGGCTCATTCAGAAAGAATCAGAGCTGCAAAGGTGGAACAACCTACAAAAAAAGGTAAACCCTGGCTCTGTAATTTTATAACTTGGCCTTTGCTGAAATAACTATCCCCCTTGGCTAGACAAAGAATTTCCAAGAACTCTATATATCAAGGTCAATGGCATGATGACCAGGGACAGGCAAGTCTACAGAGAGATCTTGGCGTCAAGCCAATCAGTGCTGCCATTGCTAACATCGTTGGCCCCCTTGGCCCTTTTACCTGCCAGTGTTCTCAACACCAACCCTCACTGTAGGTCACTGGACATCTGCTCTCTTCAGAGCTGCCAAGTTTTGCTAGAGAAAGTATTACAACCATTCCACAGGACCTGCTAAACATTCCACTTCCCAACCACATCTGGGCCCTCCCTGCTTTCACAGCTATCCACCTGAAATCGACTTCCTGTTGCTTCTCTCCCAGACCTTGCATCATGGAAATATCATCAGCAAAATCCATACTGTGGATTTCTTCAGAAAAGAAATTCAAGGAACAACAGAAGAGGTAGCTTTAAAAAGATTTATGAGGTACAGTAACCAACTGCAGTGTGTAAACTATGGATCCCAATTTAAATGAACTAAAAAAAAATTATTATAAGACAATTGACAAATTGTGAACGCTGAATATTTGGTAATCTAAGGAATTATTAATGGTTTCTAAGTATGATAATGTTTATGTTTAAAGGACATTTATTTTAGAGATACCTGTTGAAATATTTATAGATGATATGACTGCTTCAAAGTAATGAAGTAGGAGGAGCATGTGCGGGTATATATGAAACAGATTGGCCATGTACTAATAATTGTTGAAGCTGAGTGAATCAGGTTCATTAAAGTATTTTCTCAACTTTTGTGAATGCTTGGAAGTTTTCCATCATTAAATGCTTTTTAAGAAAAGATTCGTCTATACAACATTCAAAATTCATTAAAAATGAATTTCAACTTTTGCTTCATTTGTCAAAAAAGTACACAAGGAATTACATTGTTTGAGACCTGGAAATATCAGCGCAAAAATCTGAAGACTCTTGTGTCTCCTCCAAGTCCCACTAACTCAGGCCATGTCTCTCTTCTCTGATTCCCTCTCAAACTCTCTGGCCTACCTAGACTCATCTGCCTTTTTCACCACCCTTTCCCTCTTGCCTCTTCCTGCCCTCTTCCTGATCTTCCCTGATCCTTCATGCAAGTAGCTCCAAGCCCTTTTCAATCTAGTCTTCTGAACTCCTTCCAATTCTCACTGCTACATATAACCCTGCTTAGCTCAACAAGAGCAGAAGAGTCTGGCAGAAAATACCAGAAAGCACTCCAATATATGTTAGTATTTTGTTCATGTAAAAAAGGAGTGAAGACTAAATAAGATTAGGATGTTATATATAGTTTGTGTCCTCTCTCTCAATCTTATTTTATCTATGTATTTACTGCTTAATATTATAAGCACTTTTCCAAATCCTTGAGTATTCTTAGAAAACCTGGATTTTTTCATGTCCACAGAGTACTCTACTATATGTATTTATCCCATTCTTATGCTAGATCCGGTGATCCCTTAGTTGCCAAAGCCTTCAGTCCTCTTTCTCTTTGACTTTCCACAGTACATGACACTACTGATCATCCTTCTGCCTTGAAAATTTCCTCCATTTGCTCTTGTTGAGTCCCCTTGGTCTCCCTTCTCACTGAAGCCCTTCTTCAAGTCAGGGAGAGAGGCTTTATCCTAGCTGTTGGCTAGAGATTGGCTTTGAAAGACATCTGCTCTTTATCACTGTTGGCAGTTTTCTAGGACTGCCGTAACAGAATACCACAGACTGGGAGGCATCAACAACAGAAATGTCTTTCACAATTCAGGAGGCTAGAAGGCTGACATCAAGGGGTCATCAGGGTTGTTTTCTCCAAAAGCCTCTTTCTCTGGCCCTCCACCCTCAGCCCTAACCTCTTTCCAGGGTTCCAGACCTGCATCTCCCCTGTCTATTGTGCATGACCACCAAAATATAGTCCATTATAGAATCACCAACTCCACTGGCCAACCTCAGGGAGCCATCTTCAACCAGCCCTGCTTGCCTCCTTGCACCTGCCCACGTGGCTGCCACTTCCTCAGGGTTCAGCTTGATGTCTCAGAGTCACCATCCACTCTTCCTTTACCCTCCACTTCACCGAGTGACAAGCCCTGCAGAAATCTATTTCTGAGATATTTCCCACAACAGTTTCTTATGTCTCATTCTCACTGCTCCACTCAGACTTTGAATTTTCATCTCCCATTTGCATTCACCACCTACTTGATCTTTTATCTTCTATTTCTGTCCTCTCCAATCTATGTTACATCCAATCACCATATTAACCTTCCTAAAGTTTGGCTTTCAGTGCGTGGCTTACCTGTTCAATAATCTCCAGCAGCTCCACATGACTTACCAAACTGAGTTTTGATGTTTAAGGCCCAATTTAATATGACATGCCAAATAACATCCCCAATCTTATTTTTCACTTCCTCCCACACACATCTTGGATGGCGAATAGTATAGCTCCAGAGTCAGAATCCAACCTAGTGCTTTGGCCTTGGGTAAATTATCTTAAGCCTCTGCTTCACCATCCATAAAACAGGAGTATTTGCAGCACTTACCTCATGTGTTATTGGGAGGATAGGATGAGATACAGTACACAAAACATAAAATCAGGCATAAACAAACATCAGACACTGTTACTATTATGACATCACTGCAATCAAACTGAATCTCTTGGTCTCCCCATACAAGTTTTGAGGTTTATTTTTCATCCCCCTACTTTTGCTCATACTGTTCCCCTGCCTGCAGTTTTTACCCACCATCTTCACCTTCTGAAATCCTATTCAAGGCCCTGCTCAGATGCTCTTTCTCTGAGCTTTTCCTCAACCACAAGCTTTAAGAGCTTTATCCTCACCCCTCTCAGCTTTGCTTACAATACTTCTAAGGCATTTACACCACCTTCTGGTAAGCTATGTGAATGCTTTATCTTCCTACAAATTAAGACAGTGCATGTCCTCTTTATATTTAATAACCTCTACGCAGCCCAGCACAAGGTCTGTCACAGAGCTGAAACTTAGGAAACTTTAATCAAAAGTTTAAGTGGATGATATTTCCTGTTTCTCAACAATAAAGTTGCATCCTGATACCTGTTTATTAATCAAATATTTATTAAGCATCCTATTAATCTTATTAATACCTCTTATTAAGTCTAGGATTAATGAATATGGTTCTTGCCCTATCAAAACTTACAGCCTAGTTCAGAAGATTATGCTTTCAGAAGTAAAACTGAGAACAAGTCAAGGCAATATTTAGCAATGTGTTTAATCAACTGTAATCAAATTTCACAACATATAATCCAGACAGTTTCCTGGGTGGTCAAGCTAGAAAGGAGTCTTTGAAGGAGTCAGAAAGTGGGGAGGGGAGAGACAAAGACAGAAATCTTCACTAGAAGGTTGAGCTCACTGGAAGGCAGATGAATTTAGACAGAGAAAGTAGAGGGAGGAATAATTTTACAACAGAATTATTATTATACCTGCTTTATTGGGGAGGGAGATAAGCTAATTGGAATACGATACCTACTAAGTTAAGGATTCTTTGCTATGAAGTATCAGTAGATGACAATGGATACCAACTACAGTGTTCACATACAGTAATTATCATAACTATAGACATCAGGGATTAGCATTTACCTGTCAGAAGTCCATGTGAGTAATGGGCATTTCCCAAGCCTGTAGCAGAATAAAAGTAGCTACAGTTTCTGAGGAGTCAACTTGGATTGAAGAAGTTTTTGAGTTTTTTGCCTTTTTTATTTTGAGGCTCTAAAGTCACCCATGCTTCATCCAAGAGAAAAAGGTTTGCAGGGAAGTCAGACTTCCCTCTACATCACATACATATGGTCCTAAGTAAAGGTGGGCTTCCCTGAGAGTTCAGCTGGTAAAGAATCCTCCTGCATTGCAGGAGACCTGGGTTTGATCCCTGGGTTGGGAAGATGCCCTGGAGAAGGGAAAGGCTAGCCACTCCAGGATTCTGGCCTGGAGAATTCCATGAACTGTATAGTCCATGGGGCTGCAAAGAGTCAGACATGACTGAGCAGCTTTCACTCACACACTCAAAAGCTTGAGACAGTTGTGAATTAGGACATGCAAGGTGAGGAATCCTAGAAAGAAAACTATTGCCCTAAAAGATCTCCCCCAAAAGCCTGTCCACAAGCCTGAAGCAACACCATTATACACCATGCAGTTGTATCCAGTTCTTTCCTTCCTAAGGAGGGCCACATTTAGTCTCCAATCTTTTGGTTTGGATGTGATTAGCATTCATTTGAGAGGAGGAAAGAGGACATAGAGACTGAGGATGAGTCCCTGACAGGAAAATTGGGAACAAAATAACTGGGAAAAGGGGAAAATAACTTGGTAAAGGGAAAAGCCTCCTGTCCCGAGACGACTGGGCCCGGGGCGCTTCCTCCGCTGTGCGGGCGCCTGCAGTAAGTGGGGAGGCCTGGCGGCCGAGCCCGCCGGCGCCCAGCCCTCAGATGCGCCGAGCGGCAGCCTCAGCCCTGGGCGGCACGTGAGAGGGCGGCTGGCCCGCCCTGGTCCGGGTAGCAGAGGATGCATTTCTGCCCGGTCTTACGAATTGGGACTGGCCGGCCTTGGCGCTGCAGTTTGGCCGCGGAGAGACTGACTTGGCTCCTTCCCACCACGACTTTCGCAAAGGCTTCCTTGTGGGCCGGGCAGAGGATGATGCTGCGCCTGCCCTCCCTGGGCCCGCCACGCACTGCACGTCTCCTGGGCCCACCAGGCCTGCTCACCGGGAGTTTCAAGCTCAGCCAGACGGAGGGGTTTAAATGAATGACATGTTTCTTCCAAAGTCAGAATTAATGGGTCTTATTTCTGTATCTAACTCCCGTCTCATCTTCCAGTTTTCTGTGTCATGAACTCCGCAGCCCGGAGCGTCCTGACCAGGCCAAGACCGGCGCTCGTGCTGCCACCTGCTGGTGAAAAAACTCGAGCGGCCAACCGACTGCCGTCGGGTGGCCAGTGACTGGAAGGGGGATTTCAAGACAGGATATATTCCAGATTACTGGAGCTACTGACGTTTAAACGTATTATTTCCAAAGAGTACAACAGTTGACAGAAGACTTGGTCTAGGCTCCACGGGTCCTCTGGAAGTTTCTCTTTGGTTTCTTTTTCCAAGGGGATTGATATTTGCACAAGTGCAGTTTAGTGCAATAAAACAGATGTTCACCACCAAAGCACATAATGGATCCACATAGGTCAGAGCTGGTGTGTTACTAATGCCACCACCATGATGTCACTGTGATTTCCATCACAGTTGGCTCTGCCCTGCCTAAATTGCTCAGGATGCCCCCTGTGACATACCAATGGTCATCATCTAGGTACTTTACAGCCCAGTGGGTTATCTCATTGCCCTGTATTCTTGGGCTATACTGACTCTTTCTTCAGGCAACCTGATAGTATGATTTTGAAAGTGAATGCTTATTTTAAAAATAATTTTAGAGCCATTCTATTAGAGTGGTGGTGTTAGAGAAGACTCTTGAGAGTCCCTTGGACTGCAAGGAGATCCAACCGGTCCATTCTAAAGGAGATCAGTCCTGGGTGTTCTTTGGAAGGAATGACGCTAAAGCTGAAACTCCAGAGATGAGATCATGAGTGCATGCAGTGAGTCTACTAAAAAAGAGGATGTGCTCTAAGCTCAAATCACCCAAGTGTGTGTTCAGGCTTTGACACTTGCTAGTTTGGGGGATATGGGATGAGTTACCTCACTTCTCTGTGCCTTGGGTTTATCATCTGTAAAATAGATATGATAACAGCATTATCTCACAAGTTATTTATGAGAATTAAATTAAATAGGTCTACTTTGGCTCTTACACAGTAAGAACTCAAATGTCAGTCTGTTAAACCTGAACTAGATTTTGCTATATTCAGCATTTTGTTGCTTGGAAGATTCTGGTTTTTAAATTCCCAGATAAACAATTTCCCATTTGTTCATCATTTTACAGTTGTCTTCAGTACAATTGTATGTATTCTTTCCATTGCCTTGGGTGGTAGATGTCCTCATCCCCATTTTTAGATGAATAAACTGAGGCTCAGAGTGGTTTAGTGACATACCCTATGTTATACAGCAAGTAGGCCAGAATGCACACCCAGCTCTTCTCTCCCCAAGACCAGGGCTCTACCTACTATATCACTCTTGCCTTTATAATTCTTCTAAATGTGATGAGTACATATATTATGTTATAACTGTCCATCAAATATCTATGCAGTGCCTGCAGTTTTTCAAGTTTTAGTAACTTCCTAAAACCAGACCTCCAGATTTTAAGGAAATTGAGAGAAATACGTATATTATTAATAATTGAGCCCAATCCCCTCACACTCCCTTTTTGAAATGCTCCCCTACAGAGCTGAAATTGCTTCTTTCTTCTTCTTTCTTCCCTGCAGACTGAGAGCTCTGTGAAACTCAAGACTGACCATGTTGGTTCAATTTTCTTTCTGTAAAAAAGAAATGCAGAGAAGAAACCCTTTTCACTGAAAGGAGTCAGGAAACAAGATGAAATTTCTTTAACTCTCAATAGCAGGTCCATCCCAGTCTATAGGGAAAGAGATTAAGGATAGATTTAATAATTGGGGGCCAAATACTTCATTGAAGATCTTTCTTTCCTGGTTAGTAATGTAATAATAACTGAACAATTATCAAATGTCAACCATGAGCAGGCACTAAACTAAGCATGTTACATGTGTAAGCTCCATCCACATTCTGCAGCAACCCTGCATACAGGCACTTTAGTTATCCTCATTTTACTGATAAAGAAGCAGTCTGAGAAGAACTTGGGTTTACCAGCATCACACAACTAGTAAGTAAAGTAGCAGAAAAGGAACTTGAACCCAGGTCTGTCTAACAGTGAGAGAAGAGGCTCTACCCTCTGCCTGGCCTGCCCCCCAAGAAGGAGCAGGGCATCTGCTGCCAGGCTTGCACAGGGAAGCTGACTCGTGTGGAGCAACAGATTGAGGGAGTGAGTGCACACTCCCTACCACAACCGTCTCCGCTCCTTCTCTTTGATTTATTTTCCACCCAAGTGGCCAGGGTTTATACCAGAGTCATCTTCTTTGGCTCCTTCCCTGGTTGTGCCTGGCATTCCTGGCCCTGACTCATGCCCCAAAGCACTCTCTCCCCTAGTTCCTGGCAGCAGGGCTGGGGGGAATATCCAGTGTCAGAGATCAGCAAAGCCCTTCATGTGACAAAGGGCTACTCGCCTTCCCAGTGAACAGCACCTATGTCTCCAGAGAGTGGTTTCGATGACATCAGCCCTCCCAGAACTTGTCTTTCCTTCCACAAGTCCCTAGGGCCCAGCTCACAGGGAGCAGCTGCTCCTTGCAGCTCGCCAAACATTTCTACTCAATTCATGCAGTTCTGAGCCTCCCCATTCTCTTCCCATGTCCCTGTTTGTTCCTGCCCATCAGGATCTCCCAGAGCCAGATCTTTTTATGACTGATGGCACAGCCAATTTGTTTATGGGATTTGATTTCCAAATAATCAACAGCTCCAGTAATTTCAACAATAACTGCACAAGTAGCCCCAGACGATTCACGGCTTCTGGTCTCAAGATTTTTTTTTGTTAATTTTTCAAAGGTTGTTTAGAATTCCAAGCTCATTTTCCTGTCATATCTGGTTCTAGTCTGCCATATCTTTGGCAGACTATAAAAACCAACTATCACATACTGAACATCCATAGTGGAAGTCAATGGAAAACTGAACACCTCTACAGGACTTGAGGAAAAGCAAGTACAACAAAGGAGGGAAAGAAGATGAGGATTCTGAGAGGCTAAAGTTCTGAGGAACTTCAGATGCAATAGAAAAAAGAGTTTCCCAGCTCCCAGATGCAGAGGGACAAGAGGAGACCTTGTTGACAAGCAGATTACAGGGTCCCTCCCCCAGGTCTGATATGGGGCAAGAACTCTCAGGGTCAACAGAGAATTCTTCCAATTCAGGAGGTCCATGGAAAACACTCAGAGAAAGGCTCACTGCAGGACCAAGAACACCTGCTGAGGGAGACTTCACCCTCAAGGGAAGAGGATTCCTGCAGCAAGGAGAGAGGGAAGGGTTTCCTGAGGAAAGTGTTCAGAAAGAACAGTCAGGAAGCAGGAGAGGAGGGAATGTGCTACAGATGAGAATGAGGTCAAGACCCCCCAGAGGCCATATCATGAAGGGATCTAAAAGTTCAGTTCAGTTCAGTCGTGTCTGACTCTTTGTGACCCCATGGGCTGCAGCACTCCAGGCTTCCCTGTCCATTGCCAACTCCCGGAGCTTACTCAAACTCATGTCCATCGAGTTGGTGATGCCATCCAACCATCTCATCCTCTGTCATCCCCTTCTCCTTCTGCCTTCAATCTTTCCAAGCATCAGGGTCTTTTCCAGTTAGTCAGTTCTTCCCATCAGGTGGCCAAAGTATTGGAACTTCAACTTCAGCATCAGTCCTTCCAATGAATATTCAGGACTGATTTCCTTTAGGATTGACTGGTTTGATCTTCTTGCAGTCCAAGGAGCTCTCAAGAGTCTTCTCCAACACCACAGTTCAAAAGCATCATTCCTCAGCATTCAGCTTGCTTTATCATCCAATTCTCACATCCATACATGACTACCGGAAAAACCATAGCTTTGGCTAGCCGAACTTTTGTTGGCAAGCTAATATCTCTGCTTTTAGGTTGGTCATAGCTTTTCTTCCAAGGAGCAAGCATCTTTTAATTTCATGGCTGTAGTCACCATCTGCAGTGATTTTGGAGCCCCTCAAAATAAAGTCTCTCACTGTTTCCATTGTTTCCCGATCTATTTGTCATGAAATAATAGGACCAGATGCCATGATCTTAGTTTTCTGAATGTTGAGTTTTAAGCCAGCTTTTTCACTCTCCTCTTTCATTTTCATCAAGAGCCTCTTTAGTGCCTCTTCACTTTCTGCCATAAGGGTGGTGTCATCTGCATATCTGAGGTTATTGATATTTCTCCCAGAAATCTTGATTCCAGCTTGTGCTTCATCCAGCCCAGCATTTCTCATGATGTACTCTGCATGTAAGTTAAATAAGCAAGGTAACAATATGCAGCCTTGATGTATTCCTTTCCCAATTTGGAACCAGTCCATTGCTCAATGTCCAGTTCTAACTGTTGCTTCTTGACCTGCATACAGGTTTCTCAGGAGACAGGTAAGGTGGTCTGGTATTCCCATCTCTTGAAGAATTTTCCACAGTTTGTTGTGATCCACACAGTCAAATGTTTTAGTGTAGTCAGTGAAGCAGAAGTAGACGTCTTTCTGGAATTCCCTTGTTTTTTCTCTCTCTCTCTCTTTTTTTTTTTTTTTTTTTGTCCCCTGTCAATATTTTTATTTTTTTAGTTAATTTATTTTAATTGGAGGATATCACAGTATTGTGTCAGTTTTGCCATCCAACAACATGAGTTGGCCACAGGTACACATGTGTCCCCTCCCATCTTGAACTCCCCTCCCATCTCCTTCCACACCTTATCCCTCTGGGTTGTCCCAGAGCACCAACTTTGGGTGCCCTGCTTCACACATCAAACTTGCACTGGCCATCTGCTTTACATATAGTAATGTATGATCCAACAGATGTTGGCAATTTGATCTCTGGTTCCTCTGCCTTTTCTATAAATCTAGCTTGTACATCTGGAAGTTCTCCGTTCATGTACTGTTGAAGTCTAACTTGAAGCATTTTGAGGATTACATCACTAGTGTGTGAGATGAGTGCAATTGTGCAGTAGTTTGAACATTCTTTGCATTGCCCTTCTTTGGGATTGGAATGAAACTGATCTTTTCCAGTCCTGTGGCCACTGCTGAGTTTTCCAAATTTGCTGACATATTGAGTGCAGCACTTTCACAGCATTATCTTTTAGGATTTGAAATAGCTCAGCTGGAATTCCATCACCTCCACTAACTTTGTTCATAGTGATGCTTCCTAAGGCCCACTTGACTTCACACTCCAGGATGTCTGGCTCTAGGTGAGTGATCACACCATCGTAGTTATCTGGGTCATTAAGACCTTTTTTGTGCAGTTCTTCTGTATATGTTGCCACCTCTTAATATCTTCTGCTTCTGTTAGGTCCAAACTGTTTCTGTCCTTTATTGTGTCCATCTTTGCATGAAATGTTCCCTTGGTATCTCTAATTTTCTTGAAGAGATCTCTAGTCTTTCCCAGTCTGTTGATTCCCTCTATTTCTTTGCATTGTTCACTTAAGAAGGCTTTCGTATCTCTCCTTGCTATCCTCTGGAACTCTGCATTCAGATGGGTATATCTTTCCTTTTCTCCTTTGCCTTTCACTTCTCATCTTTTCTCAGCTATTTGTAAGACAACTGTTCGTTGTCTGAGGAGTCAGCCTGGTTGTGAATTCTCTCTAGCTAAACCCCAGCAGAGAAAATGAATAGTAGGGTGACTTCAGAATTGGGAAATGGGCTGACAGGTACACAGGGAAAGCAAGTGGTGGGTTGTTGATGAGAATATAGCTGAAACAATTGCCAGTTGGTCCCAGGCTAGAAAGGGGAGGGAGGTAAATCCAGGAGGATCTGATACCCAGAGCGTCCCAACTCAGACAAACTGTGGGTGAATCTGTGAGGGTCTCAAAGGGATGAAGCATAAGGCACCAGAGAAGACGAGTCGAGGACAGAGAAAACTAGGGCAACTGGCACTCCCACGCCCAGTCTGGCTCAGTAACCCACGCAGCCTCATCTCTTCCCGCAAGCAAGGCAGCAGAAATCCTACACAATCCCCTGTGGCCATGCCATATCCTCCTCATCAAAGACTCCTGGATATCCGGGCTAGTGAAACCTTAGCTTCCCAAGCACAACTCAGACCCTCCAGCTGAATCTCTCCAGTTTCATCTTTTATTATGACACGGGGTATCTCACAGTATCAGAAGCATGGCTGAAGAATTAAGGCTCAAGAAAATAAGACCCAGAAAAGCCTGGACCTCAAGGACTATAACTAGGAGCTCAAAACCATTTGGACCCTTATCTCTTTAGATTCCTTCTCTCCTTTGCTCTGTAAGTTATCTTCATTCTCTCTCATTAAAGGAACTTAAGAGCCTGGACTCTGGAACCAGCTACCTGATATCCTTATCCTAACACTGCTCATCCACTTCCCAGCTGAATGACATTAAGCAAGTTACTTACTCTCTCTGTGCCTCAGTTTCCTTGTGGAGATAACAATAGTGCCTGCTTCATAGTGTTGCTTGAGGAGTAAGTCATTTCATATTCTTAGAGCACTTGGAAGAGTCCCTGACCCCCCAGGTTCTTTCTCATCCAAGAGAAGAGTTTGGACACCAAGGATTTAATCAGATATTTGTCCTCGAGGCTGATGGTAATAAACCGGGATCCCATTCAAGTTGATGGTGGGATCCACAGTTATCCAATCTTGCGGGTGGGGTGGAGGCACAGCAGGAGCTGAGGTGCTACTCAGGGCCAGGCAGGAGACATATCATTTTGTTAGGAGCAGGGCAATATGTTCCTCGCCCTGGTAACTATTCCCAGACCGCTACTCTACACTGTACCCCTTGATCATCAGTACATGATGATACCTTCTATATCAAGAAGAGACTGGATATCTTGTCCTTAACTTTCTTCCCCAACATTCCAATTCATCTGCTTTGAAACCCACCCACATTGTCTTTTTTCCATCTTTGTGAATGAGGTGCCCATTCCAATCCATAAAGAATCCCTCCTCATGTCCTTCATTATCCCCCACAGTCTTCCTCAGGACCATCGTTCCATCAGCCATCTTCTATCTCCCCACCCACCACTTCTCTTCCATCCCTCCCTCTGTCTCAGCCCTTTCCCATAGAACTGAAACAAGCTCAGGTCTCTCCCACTCTAAAGATATATAGATCTCCCTAGGCTTCCCCTTCCTTAGGGCTCCACTTTCCCTCCCAGCCTAGCATCTCAAAAACTCATCTCCACTCACTTGACTCTACTTCCTTGCCTCCCATTCTCAATTCTCTGTTTTCTAGCTCTCACTTCTCCTAAGAAACAGACATCTCCCTCAACTACCAAAAGACTGGGCCTCTGCTACATTAGGCTCACTGCTACCCCTACTTTAAATTTTCTCCTCCCTGGGTTTCTAACACTCTCCCTGGTCATTCTCCTGCCTCTCCAACCACTCCTTCTCCATGTTCTTTGTGCGGTCTTCCCTCCTTCTCCGTCCAACCTTGAACAATCCATTCTTTCCTTACCTCATGGCCCCCCGAGGTGACCTAATCTGTGCTCAAAGTTTCAATCACCCCCTACACAAGCTAATGATTCTCAAGTCTATATCCATTAGCTTAGTTCTTTCTCTTGAATATCAGATTACCCATCCAACAGCCTCCACAACATCTTCACTTGGGAAACCTCTGAAACATTGCAAATCTAGCCTGTGGATTTAGGGAATAGTCCCTAAAACTGTATCATATGGAAATAGTTGAAGATACTAATGGTGTCTAATCCACAGAGGTGATTCAGAGAGATTACAGTGGTAAACTGAGGCATGGTGGTCAACTGGTAAAGGAACTGAAGATTTTCTGTATCGACCCCAAGAGGTCAGATTCAAACTAGTAATTGGGAAATTGGAGAATTTAGATTTCAGCCAAACCTAACGAAGACCCTTTGGAAGTCAGTGACTCAAATGTGGACTTCACTACCATACAAGATTGTGAGACCTTGGTTACTGAGAGCATTTAAGCACCAAGATATAAATTCCTTCTAACTCCAGGAGTCAATAACTTTCTGAGAAAGTGAAACTGAGCTTATGAAGACTTTAGCAAATGCAGTAAAAACCTAATAATATCGGCACTGGTGCCAGTTAGGCATTGACTTGCTGGCTGGAATCACCCGAAATGGAAATACTAGTAGGAATATTTTAGGATAGCTGAAAGGACAAAATAATTTGGATAAACTCTCAAGGAGGGAAGGACTGATAGTCAAAGAAAACTCACCATGGCATGATTCTCTTGGAGGTGTTTTGTGCTTAGTTATGTTTTTATGGAGCCACTCAGCTGACATAGTTTTTGCATTACCCATATTGCAGAGGACTCCAGGAGTTGGTAATGGAAAGGGAGGCCTGGTGTGCTGCGGTTCATGGGGTCGCAAAGAGTCGGACACGACTGAGTGACTGAACTGAACTGATATTGCAAAGGGATCCTTGAGTTAAAGTTGTGCTTCAACACGTATTGCTTGAAGCAAAAGCCTCTGAATCTGGGCAGAACACAGTGGCTTGACAACCAGGCTGGAAAGTACTTTTGCCCCTGAATCTACAGACACCTCTGCCTTCTGAGTAGAGGACAGACGACTGGAATTACGGTCTGAAAAAGACTGGTTCCCACCTACAGTCAGTGCCATGTACCTTCATGTGACAAGATACTCCAGCTGAAGACAGCTCCCTCCCTGCCCATCCCATTCCAGAACACGTGTTGCGCTTATGTTTTCCTGCTTCCTGAGCTTCTCCGACCTCTGCCTGCCTTCTGCCTCTTCAAACCCTTTTTACTATGAATATATTTCACTGACTCCCGTCTGGCTTGTTCATACCTGAATTTTCTATCTCTCACTGATGCCTGCAGATTGAGAATTTGATTGAACTCTTTCCCATAGTACTACCCATAAGCCCTATATTTTAGAGGGTCCTGCTCTGGCAAGAAGCCTATGGGCCCAAAGGGGTGTGCTCACCTGCAGTCTTAACTTCCCTCTAGGCCATCTTCCAAGTACCTGAGATGTTGGGATTCCATATCCACACAGCCCTAAGCCTGCTTCCAGGGTCTGGACAGGCCTTTTCTTTGGGTCTGTACTGTGGATCTTACTGCCGTGTGTGACATTCTAGGCCTGAGGAGGTGGCTGAGGCCAGTGCATGGGGCTCCTTGAGAAACAGGGATGGGGCCATGACTAGGATTGGAAAGGGACAGCTGGAGGCTGGCATCTTCTTTTTGTACTCTTGTCCTGAGCCCTGAAAATCCTAGAAGTACCAGGTATGAAGGTGGAGAAGGCCCAGTCCCTGGTCTGTAGAAACATTAAGCATGCAAGCAAACCAGGTTGCCATATAGCACTTGAATTAAAGAGTCTTTCTTTCTACTCTTTTAAGCCTGGAGCCTAGAGCCATCCTTCAGTGCTACTCTCTGCTCCCTCTGCATGACCTGAATCTCCTCAGCAGGAGGCAGCTCCAGCTCAAAATGCCCCCATCTCAAACTGAAGCCCCCAATCTTACATCTGAGCCCCCTACCATAGGAGAGGAGCAGGCAATCAGAGAGTGCTGTCTCACTCTTTTGTACTTCAGTTTCTTCATCTGTCAAGTGGAAATTATAATTACTCCTCACATCCCACGAGATCACTTTGAGAATAAAATTAGAATTGCCTACCTGATTACCCAATATCCAAGGTTATTCCAAGCAAGGGCCTCTCAAAGAGAAGTGCAGGAAAGAGCTAATTTGGAGCAAGAAACACTGACACTTGTGGAACTATGTATTATGTATTAGCTGTGCCAAGTTTTTAAATCTAAGCTGGTTCCCCATGTTATCCAACATGCCTTGGGATGATATCAATGGTATTTACTCAAAAGATGAAATAAAATCCCATATTAGTTCAAGCAGAATATAACTTGGGAAGACAGATCACTAGCAAAGATCAACTCTGTGGGGGAAGAAAGCATGTTTTTACTCTGATAAATGGAATGCAAAACAGGTACAATTCCTATGGAAGGCAGTCTGACAATTTATCAGAACTATACTTGCAGTTATCCTTTGACCTCATAAATCCAGTTCTGGGAATTTATTCTACAGATACACCTACATTCCTACAAGATGACATGTGTACAGGGATATTTATGGCAGCACAGGTTGCAAAAGCAAAAGATTGGAAATAACCCAAGGGTCCATAAAAAGGAACTAGTTAAATACACTATCATACATTCTTACAGTGAAACGTCTTAAACAAGGAAGCTTTATATGCATTGATATGCAAAGATCTCCTTGATACATTGTGTTAGAAAGAGTAAGAAGTAAGAATCTTAATATTTTTAGATTTGCTTGTATTTCCACAAAGAGACACTAGAAGGATGCATAAGAAATTAATAAAAGTGGTAGAAGGGAGTCTTTTCAATGTACATCTTTTGATAATGTTTTTATTTCTAAATCATGTAAATATTTTAACTTTGCAAAATAGAAATGAATACAGGACCAGAAGAATCCCCTCTAGAATGCATTCCAGAAGGACAAAGAGTACTGGACTGAGCAACAGAAGATCAGATTCGATGCTGGCTGGACCTCGGGCCGCCCTGAATTTCCTCATCTGAAAGACAAGCAGGGCTGGCCCTGTCTGCTCTCTGTCCTCCCAGCCTCACACGTCTATAAATAAAATCCTTTCCTGGATCATGCCCTGTTTTTTATGATTGCTACCTTCTGTGCCCTTTTGCTTCTTCAGACAATTTCAAGATACCTGAGTGTGGTTAGCACCATTTTCCAGAGAATTCCAGGTCTAACAAGTCATATTCCTCACTCTTGGATTAATGTGTCAGTTGTCCGTGCCCCTATGCTCCTCTCTCAAGCTTTATTTAGAGGCTTTTAAATTTTCACTTTAACCTGGATTAATCCTTCTGTGTGTGTTAGTCGCTCGGTTGTGTCCAGCTCTTTGCAACACCGTGGACTATAGCCTGCCAGACTCCTCTGTCCATGGGATTCTCCAGGCAAGAATACCGGAGTAGCCATTCCCTTCTCCAGGGGCTCCTCCCAACCCAGGGATAGAACCCAGGTCTCCTTCATCGCAGGTGGATTCTTAACTGTCTGAACCACCAGGGAAGCCCTTTCTAGGAAGCAGTTTGGTCATGTAAAAGATGAATCATAAACATTTAATATAGCATCATGTTTACCGTCTACATAACAAAGTCCAGTTCTGTTCATTCATTTGGAATTACTTCTCTTAAGGGTTATGGGAATGAGGGAGCAGGAGCTGAACAAGGGCGTGCAATGTATCTGGAAGCTTTTGGAGCTGCGGGCAGAGCAGAGGACTGTGCTAGGGAGATGCCCTGCATGAGAGTCAGGAAGAGGGCCTAGGCTACAGGCTGATGAAGGAGTGACAATCTGAATGGAAGGCACCAGCTCTGAGTGGTGTCTGCGCCCACTACAGAGGCGGCGGCTCCACTGTCCCATCTAGCCGACTGTCTAATGCTGGTATAGACAAATAACCCACTGAGATGCCCAAAGAACCCAACACCACAGTTTTCTTTTTTTTTTTCTTTAAAAATAATTTTTGACCATGTACACTCTGCTATATTTAAAATGGATAACCAACAGGGTCTTACTATATAGCACAGGGAATTCTGCTCGATGTTATGTGGCAGTCTGGATGGGAGGGAAGTTTGGGGGAGAATGGATACATGTACACATATGGCTGAGTCCCTTTGCTGTCCACCCGAAACTATCACAATATTGTGAGTTGGCTATATTCCTATACAAAATAAAAAGTTTAAAAAAATCATTCTTGAGCAGAAACTAAATTTTTAAATTAAAAAATCCTGATTATCTTTATCCAAGTACGACTCTACTGATTTTTCCATATTTGCTTCTAAGCCTTAATCATAACAACTTACTTTCCCAGAAGTGGAATAATTGTGTAGGTAAATTTCTGCTGTTTTCATTTATCGTTACTTTATTAGTCTGTGGCCTCAGAGTCTTCACAGTGATTATTTTAATGACTAAATAATATCCCATTGCACAGATCTGCTATGGTTTGGTTAACCACTTCCGTCTTATGGTGGAGCGCCTTGCATATTTAGATTCCCCATCCACAGAACATTTTCCTTAGAATAAATTCTCAGAAAAAGGAAACTAAGTTAAAGGGTATGAACATGTTGAACATTTTCACTATTTTCTTACTTTTTTTCCCTTTCTTGACTTTATCCTAGCTCCAGCCATAGAGTTTACTAATATCATAAGGCAAATTATCTGTTTGCATTTGTTGCCAGTATCTGAAGGTGAGCTATTGCTTTCTTATGTATTTAATAAGCTTTTTTAACCTGAGTTTAAGTTACTGAAGCCAGTTTTTATTTTAAAAGTAATGCTTGCTCATTGTAAAACTTTGAATGTCCTTCATAAATTTGTGTATAATTTATCATATTGACTCATATAATCTTGTTTTTAAAAATGTATTGGAGTAAAGCTGATTTACAATGCTAGTTTCTGCTGTATAGCAAAGTGAATCAGTTATACATATACATGTATCTACTCTCTGTTCTATTTTTTTAATTTGTTTTTGACTGTAGTGCGTCTTCACTGCTGTGCACAGACTTTCTCTAGTTCTTGGGTCTTCATTGCTGTGCACAGGCTTTCTCTGGTTGTGGCACACAGGGGCTGCTCTTCATTGCAGTGCTCCGGCTTCTCTTGCTGACGAGCGCAGGGTCTAGGGCACCCGGGCTTCAGTAGCTGTGGCTCACAGGCTTCGTTGCCACACGTGAGAGCCTGTGAGAGCTTCCTGCACCAGAGATCGAACCCACGGCCCCCGCACTGCAAGTGGATGCTTAACCACTGCACCACCAGGAAACTCGCCCCCCATTTTTTAGATTCTTTTCTCACATAGGCCGTTACAGAGAATGGAGAAGAGTGCCCTGTGCTACATGGTAGGTCCTTATTAATTATCTATTTCATATATAGTAATGTGTATATGACATATAATTTAGTGTATTCTTATTTAAACACTTTTTCAAATTCTCCATTGTTAGCTATCGTTACTACTTTATTTTTCTGTAGCATCAATTCTAATAAGGCTATTCCTCCACAATAAAAATGAATGCTTTAATCTTTGCTAGTTTTTCCATGACTTGAATTAAATTTTTTAATAAGCTTATAGACTAGGAGTTTACATTGGTGTGTGGTATGAGGGCCTCAGAAAGGAGCAGATCTGTCTGATTGTATATGTTTTCTAACATACACAGTCCCACCCCTGGAAAGTCAGTTTAGTATATATTATCTGGTGGAGTAGCTATTTTTAAGGTTAAGCAGTCAACTTACACATTGCTTTGCAAGACTGGATTTCAATTTGTCCGGATATGAGTCTTGATTTACACTTCAACATTTCCTACAGCAACTAGCCTTACGCCGTCCACATGGTAAACAGCCCAAACACATTTGTTAATTTGACCTGATTCAACATAAAAATAGAGCTAGTAGCACAGAGCTGTTATTTGAAAGAATAATCCAGAAGCTGAAAGGTACTGTTTTTAATTAAACATATCCCCACCAGTCAGTCTTTCCCAGCAGAATGGGCTGCCTGCAATGCTGGGCATGGTCATGGGCAAGGTTAACAGAGGAACAAACACACTTGACTTCAAATCCTGCCTCTACCACTTCCCACCTGGGAGCCTTGAGCAAACTAAACTGGTTTACTCATCTGTAAAAAAGACACTGAAGAGCTCCTGGCGTGCTTGAAGAAATAATACACTCAGAGCACCCAGCACTGTGCCTAGCTCTGGGGAGGTGCTCAGTGTGTGACGATGATTACTACCTTCCTTGTCTCCACTTTGACCTGCATCCTTGCTAAGTGGCTTCAGTCGTCTGACTCTTGTGACCCTACAGACTGTAGTCTGCCAGGCTCCTCTGACCATGGGATTCTCCAGGCAAGAATACTGGAATGGGTTGCCATGCCCTCCTCCAGGGGATCTTCCTGACCCAGGGATTGAAACCGCGTCTCTTACACCTCCTGCATTGGCAGACGGGTTCTTTACCAATAGTGCCACCTGGGAAGCCCAGGATGTGCACAGCTATGGGAAAGCTTGAGTGTCAAGAAAGAACTGTGACAGGTATCCAACAACCACTCCCCATCCTCCCCTCCCCACATGTACTTGGGAGAATTCCAGCCCCAACTGTCTTTGCTGGGGCTGTTTTATCAAACCCAGGAATAGATTGTTGCCAAGTTATCTAAACTCTGCTTATCTGAGTCAGATTTTACCCGTCTAATTATCTATCACTAAAAGGCTGAATGCTTCCCAATTCATTCTAACACACACGTAGCAGTCCATGAAAAGAGTGGGGTTTGCACATGGCTTGAAACATGTGGCCTTTTTCATGAGACTTTCAAGAGCAGCAACTTTCCCTTCCCAGGCTGCAAAATCATGAAGACAGGATTCATTCCAAGAAACCAAGGTATTCTCAGCACCAGGACATTAGCAGGCTAAAGGGGAAAATCTGTACCATGTTAATGGATGATGGAAAGGTATTTGACCCCATACAACATCCATCCTGATTCTCCTAAAAGAAAAATATACAACCCTGTTAGTGTTTGAGATATAGGAGACTCCCTTAATACCATAAATGTATTAGAAACCAACAGAAAACATGAAAAAAAATGGTGAATTCTTAAAGGCACTGCTATTAAAATTAGATTCAGGTCAAGAATGAGCTGTATCTGGGCTTGTTTTGGAAGTTGTAGTCAATGTGCTGATATAATAAATAAATTTATCATTATTCTAGGAAGATATGATGTTAATCAATAGAGAGATCATTAAAAAAAGAAATATCAAGCAAAAGAATTTTATGCAGCTATTAAAATAATGGTGTAGAACCTCATATGTTATTGTGGAAAAGTGTCCAAGATATATTATCAAGTGGAAGAAACAAGATACAAAGAGCATTATCGTATGTTTAATTAAATCTATATTTATATACTTACATTGAATATATATACGTTTTGAAGTGAAAGTTGCTCAGTCGTGTCTGACTCTTTGCAACCCCATGGACTATACAGTCCATGGAATTCTCCAGGCCAGAATACTGGAGTAGGTAGCCCTTCCCTTCTCCAGGGGATCTTCCCAATCGAGGGATCAAACCTAGGTCTCCCACATTGCAGGAGGATTCTTTACTAGCTGAGCCACAAGGGAAGCCCACAAGGGAAGCTCTCTCTCTATGAGAGAGAGAGTGAAGACTGAAAGGAAATTCACCAAAATATATTTAGAGATAATATTTCTGGCAAGATACAGTGGGATTCCAGGTGATACTTATTTTCTATACTTTTCTATATTTTCTGAATGTTTTATACTGTAATAAGCATATTTGTATAATGGGGAAAAAAACAATAAATCTCATTTACCCACAAACACATGCACATTGGGCATGCATGCAAAATTCATTTCAAAGGATGAGCTGTTTTCCTCCTAAAGTGATCAGTGTTTGTGACCTAAGGCCACTTCTCTACTCACCAGATTGGTCTGTTCTGCCTGGTCCCTTCCCCCTGGAGAGCCCCAAATCCATGGATTCCAGAAAGACCTAGCCCTGGGCCTGATTCCCCAAGTGGCTATGGCTCATGGTGTCAGCACCTGCCCATAGTCCTGCGCCATCTAATCTATTTGCAAAGAATTTCCAACCCTCTAAGGCTGCCCACCTTGCCCAAAGTTGGGAGGGCTCTTCCTTGCAGTCATCCAGCAGAAGTCTTTGCCTCATCGGTAGATGGATTTGGAAACCATCCTGGCAGTCTCATATACCAGGCTTCTTTGCCCCACTTCTGGGCTGGAGGGCACAGGCAGAGCATGCCAAGTCCAGTAACCTCATCCCAGGTTTCTTGGAGACCTTAAGTGTCCCGTGCCCTAGCCCTGTACCTCAGAGAGTTGGTTGGGTCCATCCTGCTACCTCATTCCTAGTGGCCACAATTTTGTGTCTGAACTCTGCATCTGCCACTGCCCACCTCATCATACATAGACATTGTCTGGCATATGTGGTTCATCCAGCCCTCCATTCTGCACCCTGGAGGTTGTAAGAAGGCCCCTAGTAGGTCTCAATGCTTGCTAGGAAGAGGACTGGATCATCTGTCAACTCCCTGTTTCAACCTGAGTCATAATCTAGCAGCCCCTCCCCTGAGCCTCCTCCACCTGTTACTCACCCCACACTCCACCAGCTTTACTCCTGGCCCAGAACCCACTAGGCCATCAGAGGTTGTCAGGCCTGCTCTATAAGGCTAGATAGCCTCATCCCAGCCTGGAGCACACCCTTCAAATCGCTACAGCATTGAAGTGAAAGACCAAGTCCCAGGGAGACTCAGTAGACTGAAATCAAGACTGGTGTTCATTATTGGGATTTTTTTTTAATTGGCATAGTCAACCCACATCTCTCCAGAACCAACTCCCTACCAGTTTGACCCAGTAAGTAACATACAAATTCAAATGCCTTCAAATAGATTCTCTTTCAACTTGCTAACTTCATAGTCATTTCTACCTAGCCTAGGTATTTGATTTATAATTCCATAACATTTGAGGTAAAGCAAACTAGAAAAGGAGAAAATAGCAACTACAAAGCAGGCATCAGGAAGTGATAACCCAAGAAGAATTGCGTGTAAAGTTTGGGAGAATGTAGACCCTCAGAAGGAAAAAGCAAAAACTCTATGTATCTGACGTTACCACAAAGCACAATAATGGATGTTTACAGTGTAACTTGTAGTCACACACAAACATGAGTTACATTCAGCATGCTCCCCAAGGATGCCTGCTGCTGCTGCTGCTGCTGCTGCTAAGTCGCTTCAGTAGTGTCCAACTCTGTGCGACCCCGTAGACGGCAGCCCACCAGGTGCTTACAAAGAACTCGCAGACTTCTGAAGGCTGCCTACTTGCCCACATTTCAGGGCTCCGCTTTGCAGTACATTCATCAGGAGCTTTTGTACAACCACACAGCACAAGCAATTTGGGTCAATTCTCATCATCTGGATGGCAGTTCTTGGAAACTGATTTGAATGTACTTTTACTACTGATACTTCTATATACTGATATATTTAAAGCACAGATAGTGCTGTTTTGCTATATATGTGCAAGTTTCTAGAACTAGCCAATGGAGGGGAAAGAAACCTGAACCAGTGAACTGTTAATGACTTAAGTTTTCTGGTTAACTTCAGTTTCCTCATCTGTACACTGGAGTATATATTACCTGCCTGCGGTACTTCAAACGATTCCTGTAAAGATAGGATGTATATGTGAAAAGGAATAAAGAGTATGTTTTACTACGGTAATTTCTCTTACCGAGACTGAGTCATGGAATAAAATGAGGAGAGGAAGGAAAATTACAAGTACATAGTACTCAGAGTTAGAGATTAGATATATCTAGCTTTACAATAATTTAGATAATTGGTTTACAAGGAGCACTGCTCAAAGAGGACTTAGCTCTGGGAAATAGCGACACCTACTGTACCTTGTCTGGTACCGCAACTGATTTGGAATACGGAAAGCCTTCAAACCTAATTTTCAGTTTAGTTCAGTCGCTCAGTCGTGTCCAACTCCTTGCAACCCCATGAATCGCAGCACCCCAGGCCTCCCTGTCCATCACCAACTCCCGGAGTTCACTCACACTCACGTCTATCGAGTCAGTGATGCCATCCAGCCATCTCATCCTCTGTCGTCCCCTTCTGCTCCTGCCCCAATCCCTCCCAGCATCAGAGTCTTTTCCAATGAGGCAACTCTTCGCATGAGGTGGCCAGAGTACTGGAGTTTCAGCTTTAGCATCATTCCTTCCAAAGAAATCCCAGGGCTGATCTCCTTCAGAATGGACTGGTTGGATCTCCTTGCAGTCCAAGGGATTCTTAAGAGTCTTCTCCAACACCACACCTAATTTTAGTCAGGCACAAAATACCACTGCAAAAATTAATTTTTTCATAGCAGCACTATTTATAATAACCAAGACATGGAAGTAACCCAAGTGTCCATAGATATATGAATGGATCAAGAAGATGTGGCATAATACTATTCAGCCATGAAAAAGAACAAAATAATGCCATTTACAGCAACATGGATGGACCTAAAAATTACTGTTTTAAGTGAAGCAAGTCATACAGATAAAGACAAATACCATATGATCTCACTTATATGTGGAAACTAAAAAAAGTGATATAAATAAACTTACTTGCAAAACAGAAATAGACTCACAGACACAGAAAACAAATTTTTGTTACCAAAGGGAATAGTGGGTAGGGAGTGGTAGATTAGGAACTTGGAATTAACCTATACACATTGCTATATACAAAATAGATAAATAACAAGGATTTACTGTATAGCACAGGAAACCATATTCTATATCTTGTAATAAACTGTAATGGAAAATAATTTAAAATATATACATACATGTATATGTATAATTGAATCACTTTTTTGTACACTTAAAACTAATACAACGTTGCAAATTAATTAGCTATTATTCAATTTTTAATTATTTAAACAATTTTAAGTGGCCACAGAGTATTTTCCTCAGAAAAAAATCACAATTTTCTTCCATTTAAAAGTAACTTCTATTATTTTTCATTCGAATGTAATGTATATTAATTGTAGACAATTTTAAAAAGAAAATATAGTCCAATAACATCATCAACACTTAATACTTCAATTAGAGCCACTGCTGCTACCACCATCATTCTCTCCTCATTCTTCTTTCTTCTTTCCTTTCTTCTCTTTTCTTCCCCTCTCCCCTCAAAAAAAAAAAAAAAGTATTGGAAATAAAAGCAAAAATAAACAAATGGGACCTAATTAACCTTAAAAGCTTCTGCACATCAAAGGAAACTATTAGCAAGGTGAAAAACAGCCTTCAGAATGGGAGAAAATAATAGCAAATGAAGCAACTGACAAACAACTAATCTCAAAAATATACAAGCAACTCCTACAGCTCAACTCCAGAAAAATAAATGACCCAATCAAAAAATGGGCCAAAGAACTAAATAGACATTTCTCCAAAGAAGACATACAGATGGCTAACAAACACATGAAAAGATGCTCAACATCACTCATTATCAGAGAAATGCAAATCAAAACCACTATGAGGTGCCATTTCACACCAGTCAGAATGGCTGTGATCCAAAAGTCTACAAATAGTAAATGCTGGAGAGGGTGTGGAGAAAAGGGAACCCTCTTACACTGTTGGTGGGAATGCAAACTAGTACAGCCACTATGGAGAACAGTATGGAGATTCCTTAAAAAACTGGAAATAGAACTGCCTTATGATCCAGCAATCCCACTGCTGGGCATACACACTGAGGAAACCAGAATTGAAAGAGACACGTGTACCCCAATGTTCATTGCAGCACTGTTTATAATAGCCAGCACATGGAAGCAACCTAGATGTCCATCAGCAGATGAATGGATAAGAAAGCTGTGGTACATATACACAATGGAGTATTACTCAGCCATTAAAAAGAATACATTTGAATCAGTTCTAATGAGGTGGATGAAACTGGAGCCTATTATACAGAGTGAAGTAAGCCAGAAGGACAAACACCAATACAGTATACTAACGCATATATATGGAATTTAGAAAGATGGTAACAATAACCCTGTGTACGAGATAGCAAAAGAGACACTGATGTATGGAACAGTCTTATGGACTCTGTGGGAGAGGGAGAGGGTGGGAAGATTTGGGAGAATGACATTGAAACATGTAAAATATCATGTATGAAACGAGATGCCAGTCCAGGTTCGATGCACAATACTGGATGCTTGGGGCTGGTGCACTGGGACGACCCAGAGGGATGGTATGGGGAGGGAGGAGGGAGGAGGGTTCAGGATGGGGAACACATGTATACCTGTGGCGGATTCATTTTGATATTTGGCAAAACTAATACAATTATGTAAAGTTTAAAAATAAAATAAAAAGTAAAGTAAAATCCCTCACCATTACCAACAGCTTGGTATGTATTATTCCACGTATTTCTGTACCAGTGGCAGTATGTATCTATCACAAACAATAATGGACTGGACTGTTTGTCCTTGACCTCCAGCCGGAGATTACCAGGAACACAGTGGTAGCTGGGTTCATCGCTCTACAGCGAGAGAGAATTCACAGCATGGGCAACTACGATTGTTTCAGTAACAGGCTGTTAGGAGGGACTTACTCACACTTGCGTAGGTGGCTTGCAGGAGGGTTTAAGGACGCAGGGCTTTGCTCTAAACTGGGTGTTGCCAGAAGCAACATAATTCTCTGCTGTTATTGTTTTTTAGTCGCTCAGTTGTGTCCGACTCTTTGTGATCCCATGGACTACAGCACTTCCTGCAGACTTCTCTGTCCTTCACCATCTCCCGGAGCTTGCTCAAACTCACGTCTGTTGAGTTGCTGCTGCCATCCAACCATCTCATCCTCTGTCGTCCCCTTCTCCTTCTGCCTTCAATCTTTCCCAGCATCACAGTTTTTTTAATGAGTCGACTCTTGGCATCAGATGGCCAAAGTATTGGAGCTTCAGCTTCAGCATCAGTCCTTCCAATGAATATTCAGGATTGATTTCTTTTTGGATTGACTGGTTTGATCTCCTTGCAGTTCGAGAGACTCTCAAGAGTCTTCTCCAACACTACAGTTTAAAAGCATCAATTCTTTGGCACTCAGTTTTCTTTATAGTCCAACTCTCACATCCATCCATGACTACTGGAATAACCATAGCTTTGACTAGATGGACCTTTGTCGGCAAAGTAACCTCTCTGCTTTTTATGACTGTGTCTACTTTATGTCTTTATGTCTTCTTTATGTCTGTGTCTATTCTGCTGCTCTGCATGTAGGATCATCGACATCATCTTTCTAAATTCCATATATATGCATTAATATACAGTATTTGTCTTTCTCTTTCTGACTCACTTCACTCTGTATATAGGCTCTAGATTCAACCACCTCATTAGAACTGACTCAAACATGTTCCTCTTATAGCTGAGTAATATTCCATTGTATACATAACTTCATTATCCATTTATCTGCCAAGGGACATCTAGGTTGCTTCCATGTCCTAGCTATTGTAAACAGCACTGCAATGAACATTGGGGTACACATGTCTCTTTAGTTCTGGTTTCCTCAGGCTATATGCTCAGTAGTGGAATTGCTGGGTCGTATGGCAATCCTATCCCCAGGACTTTAAGGAATCTTCACACTGTTCTCCATAGTGGCTGTACCAATTTACACTCTACCGATGGTGTAAGAGGGCTCCCTTTTTCCATACCCTCTCCAGCATTTATTATTTGTAGACTTTTTGATGGCAGCCATTCTGACCATGTGAGATGATGCCTCATTGTGGTTTTGATTTGCATTTCTCTAATAATGAGTGATGTTGAGCATCTATCCATGTGTTTATTAGCCATCTGGATGTCTTCATTGGAGAAATGTCTGTTTAGGTCTTTTGCCCACTGCTTGATTGAGTTTTTTACTTTTCTGGTATTGAGCTGCATGAGCTGCTTGTGTATTTTGGAGAGTAATTCTTTGTCAGTTTTGTCATTTGCTATTATTTTCTCTAATTCTGAGGGCTGTCTTTTCACCTTGCTTACTGTTTCCTTCATTGTGGACACCACCATTCTACTTGCTGTCTCTATGAATCTGATTACTCTAAGTACCTCATATAAGTGAAATCATATAGCATTTTGTGATTGGTTTTTTTCACTTATCATAATGTCCTCAAGGTCCATCCATGTTGTAGCATGTATCAGAACTTCCTTCCTTTCTAAGTCGTGTAAGAAACATGTTGTTTCAAACCACTAAGAATATGGGGTTGCATATTATTACATCATAGCAAAGCCTGTCCTGAGTAGTACAGCAATAAATACCCAAAAGAATAAGAACTTATCTAATAAAGCTCCTAAGGACAGCTTTGTCATAAAACTTTGCAGTGGCAGCATGTGGACAACTTTGTCAACTAGGAACAGATTCACGTTCCCTTCTAAGAATGTTTATCTGGGAATTACAAAGTGATCACAACACAGTGAGCTATAGTATTATGATGAAACCACAGACAAATTGCCAAAATCCAGTACATCTGAGAGGTGATCAGTTTTGAGTGTGATTAAAAAAATATTAATTTGGTGGATATGTATGCAGATGAGCTACACTAGGGGGACTGACTCCTCAAAGGGTTGGAAGAAGCCCCTCCTTCTTCATTCCAGACAGCCAGCAGTCTTTCAGTTCTACTCTGTCTAGTCAGTTCTGCTCTCAGCATCTATAGGTCAGTTCATAATGCAGGTGTTCTAGACTCAGATAGTTTCAGACACACTGGTGTTAGTTATAAGGTGTGTGGATTTTTCTCCACAAACTCATAGGTACAAAATCTATTATCTCTATAAGTCTAATTAACCTGGTTCTGAACTTCCAAGTCACTTCGTGGGGAAAATATTCTATCTCAGCCATTTGCAGATGGTTATCCTTCTCCCTAGAACTGGACATGAATTCAGGGTACTTCTGTGGCTCCCACCAAAGGAAAGAAGAGTCTCTGGTTCCATGATTGCTGCTGATATGCTCATCATCCAACCTCACACAAAAGACAGGCAGTCCATCCTTCCACACCAAAGCATGGGACACCTGCCCATAATCCTCAAGGCCATGACTGTCTCCAGCATCCATAACTTCTATCGCACCAGAGCAGGAGTCACTCCTGGAGAAGCTGCCTGGAAACGGGACACAGTTATACATCACTGAAAGGAAAAAGCAGCCAACTCCATCTTCACCTCTCTTCTGCCTCCTCACTTCTTCTAGGAAAGGAATAGCTTACCTGCCACACACAAATTAAATGTATCTCAAAAGGAGAGCATTGAAGCGTGTGCCAAGTCTTTGCCCTCTTGGGCAGGAGAGAATTCCAGAGGACCCATCTGAGGCTGATTAGAACCTTTCCTGACAGATTTGGGGCTTGCTGGCAAAGGCCTGAAGCCCGAGCTTGCCCTAGGAGTTCTCTTCCTCAGCTTCTGATGAGAGAGGTCTGATCAGCCTCAACACGTAACCTTCAGAGAGTCCCTGGAATGAACCTCAGCCCCAAGGGGACTGTATTCCCAGCCTCCTCAACCCAAAGGACTTGCCTGAAACTGAAGTTGAGATGTTGGTCTTTGGATCTGGCGTCAGTTGCTGACTCCTCCTGCCTCGACCATGGCTCCGGCTACGGGTGATAAAAGCCTTCAGCCTGTGGTTCAGCACTGCTGTGCCTTGAGGTCCGTGAGAAGGGTGCCATGCACACCAGTGGGAAGCTCTGGATTCACTGGGAGCCCCAAATCCTAAGCTCAGTGTGTCTAGGGAAAACCCAATCTCATGGGCTAGGAACCCAAGAAAAAAAGAGAGGAAGACAGTTCCTGGCTTGCATTTATTTCTCCACAGGACCAGAAGCAGTTCTCTGACCCCTCATCTGGGCTCTTCCAAATACCCCTGACTCCACCTAACATCCACAGGGAGCCAGGTCATTCTCTCTGTTGCTTGCCCCTCCATACCCTAACCCAAACCTGGTGCTTTACATCAATCCAGTTGGACTTCACCTCACCTCGGACCACATCTTCTGTCTACTGGCCACACAAATTGCCGTATCACAGAAAGGTATGTGCCTGGACTCTACTAGCGAGAATTTTAAACTGCATAAACAATTCTTACTGCTTTTATTGCTAGTTTTTCCTCCATTTGGTGAAAACTGATCTTTAAAAATTCCAACCCTGGCTCTACTACAAACAAAAAAGGCCAGTCCAATCCCCACACCCTTGAGATAGAAGCTCTGTGCAATTGACCAGGAACAGTCTGTTGTAGCCATGACTGCCCCCTCTGACAGGGGCACAGTAGCCAGGAGGGACAAGGTCCAGCAGATACCTAAAGAAACCCTCTCCTCCCATCACTTGTGGGGCTACTGGGGAAAGGTAGGGAGTCAGGAGACTCCCAGGAAAAGATGTGAGTCTGCCTCCTGTTGGGTTAAGGGCCAACATTCTGGAATTCACTTGGCTCGTGACAGTCAACGGTGAGCGTCTCTTTCTGGCTCTACTTTCAGTAAGGTCACGTGGATAGTAGCAGACCACTGGTTAGGGTTGACAAGCTAAGAGTCACAATGTGTGGACCAAAAACAGAGGGGAATTTAAGAGTAAGGGCCAGAAAGTGGATGACCTTTAGAGTCTGGAGGTAAACACAAATACAAACCCCATCCCCAACCCTCTCCCTGGCTGCTTTTATGTGCAAAAGCCAGTCAGGTCTCTGGTAGCCAGAATCCTCACAGTTCTACCCGCAGGAACCCTGCACACTTCTTCACCTCCCTTATCACTGGATTCTTTCCAACCCCACAACCCCACAGTCTGAAGATAATGCAACAGTTATTCACACTATTTCTTTGGGAACAGGTTTCACATTTCTATCCTCTCACTCACTCTTGGGGCTTGAACTTTCCACAGCCAAAGATGTGGCTCCCCTCCATTCCTATTTCCAACTTTCCTGTTTTCCTACATTTCACTTCTCATTTTCCTCCAACCAGAGCCACTATCCAAGGAGCAAATGCCCCACATCCACTGTGATCTGGCCCTCCCTCCTTGTGAAACTGTTCTCCCCTTTTCCCAGAGACTCCAGGTCCCTCTGAAATCCCCCATTCCCTTCCTTTTTCAAAATAAAACTAACCCATAACCTCAAGAGTGTACAGTGAGTGAGGATAAACCAAATACAGAGCCCTCCTCCATTCCCACAAAGATTAATAAGGTCACCAAGGTCAGATGCACCTGAAGAGTATAAAAATGACAGGCCCTGCTCCCAAAACCTAGACACTGGCAGCTAAGATCTGACCAGAGATGACCCAGGACAGGATGTTTGTGTGTGGCAATGAC
This sequence comes from Bos grunniens, assembly GCF_055505025.1. Taxonomy (NCBI): domain Eukaryota; kingdom Metazoa; phylum Chordata; class Mammalia; order Artiodactyla; family Bovidae; genus Bos; species Bos grunniens. The sequence continues at coordinate 97,567,735 of NC_141175.1, read as the reverse complement.
TCTTCTCCAGCCAAATGAGGCTTAAAGTGACTGCATGTGTCATGGTTATCCGATGGTTCAACTGTGTGATAATGGCATAATAAGCCAATTTTTACAAAAACAACCACTATTGGTATAGATAGTGCTTTATTGTTTACACGTTCTCTCATTTAATCCTTGCAGCAACCCTGAGGTAGGTATTATTATCCCCACTTTACAGATGAGTAAGCCATTGTTCCAAGGTTAGACTACTTGCTGAAGATCACACACTTACTTACAGCAAAGCCACCAATAATCACAACCCAAGGGGACTCTTGAGTAGTTCACGGGCTGCTGTCAAGGAAAGTAGAGCTGAAAACCTCAACTGGGAAAGGCTGGACCATTTATGAGAGTTCAGGGGGGTCCCTCACCAGGGATGAATGAGGCACATTCACAGGCCAAGACTGGAACTGAGCAGGAGAAGCCTAGAGCTCCTGGGAGTCGTGAAGCAAGAGGAGGTCTTTACACTTGGTGAGAGTTGACGTGTCTTCAAGTAGGCACAGGGCCCACCTTCCAAGGAATGGAGTAACAAGAAGGTATCCAGCAGCTGCCAGTCCAGAGGCTAGCCACAGGGCAAGTGTGGCAGGGCAGGAAGAGCTGCCCCTGCTTGGCACTACGTCAGCTTGGCCAACACGTGCTGACTTTCAGGTAGTGGTCCTTTACTTTTGTTAAGGCTTGAGAATCTGATGAGAGTCATAACCCCCTGCCCCCCGAGAAAAATATAGACACACGTGTACAGACAGCATCCTGCATACAGTTTTAGGGAGGCCCTGAATCTCAGGTGAAATCCTGCTTTACAGCAAGGATGTCATGAGTAAAGTCACCGAAACAAACCTATCTTTGTGCAGCTTGTATTTACCATGGCTGTTCCCATTTTGCTATCCCCTGATATTTAGAATGTTGTGAAGTTTTAACAGAAGTCAAGGAGAGGGTTCTAGCCAGAGAAAGAGTAGCTGTGCATGGCAGTGGTGGCAGCCAGGAGGCAAAAACAAAGAAAAAGATAGGGTCATATGTACTATTCCACCCAGAAGATCACTTCTGGGGTTTTTGTCTACTCAACAGAAGGGCTGTGAGAGGTGATGGAGACAGGGCAGTGGTTTCCTCCTTTCAGAAAGGAGAGCCATTCCCTCACTGGCTACAGGGTCTAAAGTCCTGTTGGCATTGCCCTACTCCGACCTGACCCTCTCTGTATCCCATGAATACACCTGAGCATCGGGCCAGTCATCCATGCACGTGTGGCCAGGTAATCTATGAACACCCGTGTATTTACACATGCTCTTTCATGGAAGAAGGAAAACTGGGATGGGGTAGGTCTCAGGACAGAGATTGCGTGTTGCAGTTTGGGGAGCATGCATTCCCCACAGAGAATCACATACATTTCAAGAATCAGCACAAGGAGTCAGGGCACATGAGCCCCCAAACACTTCCACAGTTCCTCCTTCTGGCCAGGGCCCAACCCGAAAGCAAAGTTGCAGCGCTGTCCTGGGCCAAAGCGCCAAACTAACAAGCCCAAGAGAGTGGGCTGAAGGGGTCACACGGGTTGAGCGGGCAAGTGCAGGAAAAGTACTGATTCACTGTGACAGCAGTTCTGATCTCTCAGGGGAATCAGGCAAAGGCCTGGCCCTGAACCCGTCCAGGCCCAGAGAGAGCAGACAGGGAAGCTGAAGTGACCATTCAAAGGACAAAGAAAACTCAGAGGCCACGGTGACATTCCAGGCCCGCTGACCCCCCAGCATCCCAGTAGTCATTCCATCCAGGGGTCACTCATGCACTGGTGCTTATTTGCCCGGCCCTGGATGGATGTCTCTGTGCTGGTGGTTATTTGCCCGGCCCTAGATGGACGTCTCATCACAGGTGGCTAGAGGAGCCCCAGTTAGCCGAATGTGGGCTGGGCTTGGGCAAGGATCAAGTAGAAAGGGTGGAGGGAAGCCACCAAAGCCACTGCCCCTCTTGGCCAGGGCCAGGGGCAGCCGCTCATCTTCGGGAGAGGGAGAGGGAGGATCCTGGCTGTAGCTTGTGGTACCAGACGGTGGGACCCCTAGGTCCAAGCCCACCTTGTCTCTAGCCAGAAGTTCCCTTTGTCGCTGTCGCTGCTGATGCCGACCAATCAGGAGGAGAGTCAGGGATGCTGCAAGAACTCCCAGGAAGAAGCCTGCTAGTCCAGCCCCTATTGTGTGAGCCTGGCTCAAGGGGCCCCGCGGGGTGCCCCACACCAAGCTGTAAGCAGCCACCACGCGGGCTGCCCCACCCTCCTGACACTCACAGGCATAAGCACCCATGGCCCCTGGGGATATCACCACTTCTAGCCCCTCCTGCCGGCGGGTGAGTGCAGTCACTCCGCTGGGCTGGCGCCACACGCAGGATGCCCAGGCTGAGCTTGGGGAACACGGCAAGACCACATGTGCAGCTGCAGCCACAGGAACTTCAAACACCACCGGGTGTTCTGGAGAGAAAGCAGAGGCACAAACGATGGTGACGCTATAGGTTTGGGGTGACAGAAATGTGGGGTGATATGAGAAGGGGCCATGGGGGACAAAGCCAAAAGGGGGATCCCCAAAGACAGTAAGGCTGCCACATCTTCCAGCAGACAAGTTTTAAAGTAGGTCCAAAAAGGACTACTTTCTAGGCCCTTCCAGCCACTCCACCCATATTTCCCTAAACCATACAGACCTCCAGGCTCTTCAGGACACAAAGAAGAGACATCTGCTGACTCTATGTCTTGAACCAGCCTATAAAGAAGAAAACACTTGATAAATCCAGTGTCAACATCCCCTCTACCCTCCTTGGTACCACTGAACGTTCACTTGCCAATTGCACCTCCCGTCATCTCCTAAATCACTTCTAGAATTATCAGTCAACATTCTCTTCATCCCTAAACTTTTCCCCAATACCTTTTAGATGCATGACATTTTCTACAAATTCTACAAATATTTCTATTTGTAGAATTCTACAAATTGTACAAATATTTCTAGTAGTCGACAGAGAATTAAATCTGCACTAGGTCTGTCAGAAAGACATTTGGTTGGGGTACAAACAAAAGAAACACAGGAGCCTTCCAAGAAGTACAGCTGGTTGTCCACAACCCCAAGATTTCTCTGGAAATCTCTGGTAAAAGATTTTTCTGTTAAGAGCAAAGCTTCTTTCCTATCACAGTTAATTAAAATCCTGTTAGGATCAGTGAGATGACTGTGTATTTCATAAAATAGCTCAGCTAAAGGCACATCTGTGGTTATCACCAGTGCTTGGGGATGAAATCACCTTGCAAGCGCATAAAAGTGTAAAGTGAAGAGAAGGATTAAACCCAGGGGAGTATTAGCATTCAGAAACTAGCTGGAAAAAGAACCAATAAGAGACATCTAGATAGGTGAGAGAGGTAAGAAGGAAAACCAGGAGAATGCAGAATCATAGAAGGCAACAATATAACGTTTTTCAAGGAAGGAAAGAGGGAGTGAAACCACTTCTGAGAGCACTTGTAGAAAACTGAGAAGCAAATGGCAACATGCAAGTCAACCACAGGCAGGGCAGGTCCAGCAGGGATGAGGACAGGCGGATGAGTCAGTATGGGCTGACGGATGGACACACAAGTGATACGAGCACACAAACCACACACACACACACACACACACACACACACACACACGCAGGGCAACATCAACCCATGAGAAACAGACTCAGACGGATGGCTGGGCAGGAGCTGGGACCTCAGGCAATGCAACAGTGTAGCCACACTCACCCTCCGTGCTCTCCAGGGTGGGCCACACACGCAGCTAGCCGAACGCTCCAGGCACAGGCAGGGTCTCGGGCCAAAATGCACTCTGAGCAGCTCTGCAGACGGCCACAGTTGGCTGTATTCACTTGTGTCACCTCAGTACGGGAGCCAACCAAGAGCCAGTTCTACAGAAAGGGAATGAGCAAAAGGAACATGCTAGCTCTCCCAGACCTCAGGGTCACCAACTGTCTCTGGATTCAGATATCTTCCCACCAGACTTGCCAAAATCTACAACTCACTTGGTATAACTTCATATTCTCAACTGGCTGAGGCTCTGGGAATAAGGCCAGATCCTCAAGGACACTCAGCTGGGCTCCAATCTGCACTGCTCGGTGGAGGTGTCCGTCCTCTAGGAAGCAGGCAAGGGGCAAAACATCATAACATAACTACCTGTGCCCGGGACCCTGCTTACCTGTATGCAGGGGACCCTCTCTGTGGCCACAGCCTGTGTGCACTGGATGGGCAACTTGCTTGGCTATTAAACATACCTGTCCCCAGATAGAGCACATCATACTCTTTCCCTGAGAGGCTAGGGACCCTGTGGGCCACAACTCTGAGATAGGCTGTATCGGTCGTGACCAGGAGGGGGCGGCCATCAGCTGGAAACACTGGCCTGTCCATGAGCGGGTGGTCCCGGATGAAGGTGAGCACACGGTCAGGCAGGAAGAGTGATGAGCCAAACTGCTGGAGCTTCATGTTGTTGGTGATGCACTAGAGGAAACAGAATGTGTGACAAAGCTTCGCAGGGGCCAGGAAGTGTCTGTGATGCTTAGCTGGACTCTTGTCCTCGTGGGGCAACTCAGTTCTTCACCGCCCCAGCCCCCTCACCTCTCCAGGCCTGGGCTGGGGTACGTCATTGTCCATGACAGGCAGTCCCCTGTTGCAGTCATGTTTCAGCTCTCTGAAGGGACCATTCAGCACAGTCCGAATATCTTGGGGTCGGAAGGAACAGACAGCAGAGATGGCAGCCCCTTCCCTGGAAGAGTCACAGATGGGAGCCAGATATTTGGCGGGAACTGGGGGGAGGCAACTCAGCCCCCGTCAAATGAGATGACCCATGAGAAACACACAGGGAGCTGTGCAGCCTGCCCCAGGGCAGAGGGAGCAGGGTTCCAGGAAGAATCCACCCCACTCTGGAGGAGACCGCACTGACACTGAACCAATCCCAGGTGTCTTCCACCCTGTAACTCTCCATATCAGGAGCCCCTCACCACTGGGAGGAAAAGATGCCGTAAAAGACAGGTGTCCCTGCTCCACCCTCAGGTCGAAGAATGGCCACGTCCTGCAGGACACTCGAGGCCCGGCCATGCTCAGGCCCTGGACATAGCAGGTCAGCCTTTAGAAAGGTCGTCCATCTCTGCTGGAGGGTCTTCCGGCCCCCAAGATCGCCCTGGGATGACAAGCACGTAGGAAGTTCTTTTTAGAAGACCAATGTTAGGGAAGGACCGTGGAGACCAATACACACTCCCCCCAGTCAAGATGCATAGAAATGCAAGGACAGAGACAGAGTAACTGAGGAGGACAATGCGATACAGGGCGGGCAGGGTCACAGTAATGAGCGTGACCACGTTTATTGTGCACGTGTAAAGTACTGCACTACGTGCTTTACATAAGTTGCTCCATTTAGTCCTCAGAACAGTACCTATTCCTGTCCAGAGTTACACAGGCAGTAAGCAGTGTAGCAAGGACTTGAATCCAGGTCTGTTTGTCAACAGTTTCTGCCTTTAACCTCTACACTGCGGTGTCACACGGGGTAATAATGGGGGTAAAAGAGGCCAGAGCCCTTTCTCCCACACTCCTCAAGCTGCCAGAAAAGTAGTTAAGGTCCAGCAGAAAAGGAGATGGAAGAGAGACACAAAGACAAGAGACCAGAGGAAAAGACAGGAGAGCAAGCGGAGCAGAAGACAAGGCAGATAGCTGCGATCAGGGTCTCACCGCACACACACGAGCCACCCTCGGGACTTTAATGCGTTCGTATGAATCAAACGCTCGGGCAATCTCCGTAAAGAAAAAGTAGATCTCATCGTCTCCATCTTCATCCCCCCACTCGGCTGGGCTCAAGGCCATGGCTGCAACAAAGGCTGGGGCTGGGGAGACCGGCGGCTTCAGATCCCACAGACATAGTGTGGGGCCGCCCAGCCTCCCCCGACTCTGTCCCCGGAGCAGCCCCCCTCTGCCCACCGTTAAGCCAGGATGGCAAGGTCTCTGTCCGAACCCAGTCCTCAGCGCGACCCACAGCCCGAGAGATGATCGGCTCGGTCCCCAGGTAGTTCTTCACAGTGGCAGCGTAGAGGGCGCCCCCTGCAGGGTGACAGCGAGAAGACGGGCTGTCAGACTCAATGAAGGAGCCTGCAGAAAGGGTCACGGTGGGCAGAGTAGGGAGTAAAAGCAGGGGCAAGAACCAAGAACCCTCAAGGGCTAAGCACCCATGTGCCACGCACTGCTAAGCACAGGAGGCATTATCTCACTTAAAGTGTTCCAGGGCAGTAACAGGAACCAGGGTTGAGGGGAAAATGCTGGAATGTTCATGTATAAGAAAGAAGAATAAAAGCTATCCCTGTGGAAATCAAGATTTTTTGTTGGTCTGTTTCTTGTTGTTGTCATTTTTAATGACTTTTCTGTTTTACAATATGCTAATTACATGATAACTTTCCAGGAAGAGATCTGCTCTGCAGCATGTTCCCATCTTGCTGAGCTCTCCCACTATGGTGAATGTCTAAAGGAACTAGTGTTCTTTCTGAGTATTGGTGGCGTACACTGCCCTGGAACAAATCACCACTTTAGGGTATACTAGCATCACTTAGGGAACTGATCAAAATGCAGGTCCCTAAACCTGGGGCCCACAATTCTCACTCAGTAGAGTCGGGGATTGGCCCATGAGTTACTATGGTGTGGGCGACTCAAGACCTCACTCTGAAAAACAGCAACCCAAGGGGTTTCTGGATGTTTCACAGCCCGCCACAGGAAGCGACGAGGAATCAGATCCTTCCTCCTGGTTCAGTGGCAGAGCAGAGGTGCTCTAGCGATGGTGGGGATTAGAGAAATGAGATATCACACGCATTCTGGGAAGAAATGGAAGGTGCAGCTCTGTGGGCTGAATATAAGAACTATAAGCACTCTGATCAACACGGCCAAAGGCTCAGACAAGGCTGGAGAAAATGACTTAGGGGATGAAAGAAGGTCACAAACCCCCTACTGGAGTTTTGAGTATTACAGGGACTCTGCAGAGAACAGAGAAGCATTCCTTCACCACCTACTACAGGAGAGGCACTGCGCTGGGTGCTAAGAACATCACTGCTCCCCCAGGAATTCCCAGCTGAGTCTAGAAGACAAATGTAACCAGATACCAGGAGGCGTGGACTCCTGGATGTGTGGGGGAGCACAGAGGAGGAGTGTGCTAGTTCTCTAACTAGGAGAACTAGTTCTCTCCTAGTTCTCTAACTAGGAGAACAGCATCTCAGAGGTCATGTCTGAGCTGGCTCTGAAGAATGAGCAATTTGCCAGGCAGAAGGACTTCAGGGAGAAGACAGGCAAGTGGGGAAGGGGGGAGCCATGTCTGGTGATGTGGGGCACTCCCGGTGGGAGCACAGGGCAAGTAAGCAGAGATCGCTAGAGGTGCAGTGATAGGCACTCAGTTGTGATGAATCTTCTCTGTATCACCAGGAAAATGTGGACTTTATCCTAAAGGTGAAGGCAAAACCGCAGAGATTTTCTTGAGGAGGAGTGACATAATTAGTTTTGTTTTTTAGGAAGACAATGCTAATTAAAAGGGCCTTCTCACAGCAGAAACTAATTCAAAATTGTAAAGCAACTACACTCCAATAAAACTTAACTGAGGACTTCCCTGGTGGTCCGGAGCTTAAGAATCTGCCTGCCAGTGCAGGGGACACGAGTGCTCTCCCTGGTCCGGAAAGATTCCACATACCGCCACTTGCTGCCATAAAGTCACCACAACTCATGTCTGCGCACAGCAAGGAAAACCCAGAGCGGCCATTAATTAATTAATTCGTTTTTAAAAAGGACCTTCGTACAGTCCTGGCAAGAATAAAGGAGGACTAAGGCACAGAAGAGGAAAGAAAGAGGTTGGATTTGGGAGAGATTTCTGAGGAACAGCCCATTAACAAAATTTGAAAATTGAGTATGAGATGTGAAAGAATGTAGTGAGTGAGACAATGTCTCTAAGGTTTCCACCTATAAGATAGACAATAGGAGTTGGTGATATTGTGAACCAAGTGAAGATATGATGGAAGGCTCATAAAGGAGGTGGCCTGAGAGGAGGCGATTTCAGGTTTTGGATGTGCAAAGGTTGAAATGCCTTCGGGACATCTGGTTGGAGCCACTGGAAGGCGATTGAACAGAAGGGTGTGGACAACAGGGTCAGAGCCAAGCAACCTGGGAGTCATGTTTAGGTCGCTATGTGAACCTAGAAGCCAGGGGAAAAAGGGAGAAGGAAACCCTGGGGCACTGCCACTTGAGAGCAGTTGAGAAGATCATGTCAAGGAGGCTAGAGAAGCAAGCAAGGCTGGAGTGCTGGAGGCTGGTGTCCAGGAACCCCAGCAAGAGCCACGGGGTCCTGCACACTGAGGGAGGCAGCAGAGGGCAGGGCCACCTTGAGGGAAGCACTGCATCCCGGGCTCACAGATGCTCCTGTGAAGCTGCATGTCTCAGGCACTGAAATGATAATGACTAAACTTAAAAACACTTGATGCAGGGCAAAAAAAAAAAAAAAGGTGGGGGGAGCCAGGAGGTGGGAGGGGAGACTACACTATCACTCAAGCTTGTGAAAGGAATCCAAGCATTTTAGAGTCAGGAAGGTTGGGTTTGAACTCTGAATACTTATTAGTAGTGTGATCTTAGGCAAATTACCCTTCCGAAGCCTCAGGTTCCTCAAATGTAGAATATGGATAATACCGCCTTCCACTCAGAGCAGTAAGATAAAGTAAAAATAAAGTGTTAGTCACTCAGTCGTGTCCAATTCTTTGCGATCCCATGGACTGTAGCCCACCAGGCTCCTTTGTCCGTGGAATTCTCCAGGCAAGAATACTGGAGTAGGTTGCCATTCCTTTCTCCAAGGGATCTTCCTGACCCAGGGTTAGAACCCCGGTCTCCTGCACTGCGGGCTGATTCTTCACCATCTGAGCCACCCCGGAAGTCCTACTCAGAGCAGTGCTAAAGGTTAAATGAGATAAACAGAGACACCCAGGTGGGGCCTGGCCATGGCTGGCACTCACCACGTGTCAGGTGTGGCAGCTTGCAAACCTCGGAGGACCGTATGCTTGTTTATTGCCATAAGGCAGGAGGCCACAACTGTAAAATGGCATCCCATTTCCTTCCAGAGTGTTTCAGGAGTGAGAAAATAAGATTTGGGGCATAGGTTCTGGCAGCTAAGGAGCAGCAAATAAAAAAATCTTCAGTAGTTCCAGGCGGTTAGGGGTTGGGGAGAAGATGATACAGAAGCCAGAATTGGAATGAAAATTTTTCTAAGAGCATTATATACGAAACACTTTAAAACCAAAATTCTGACAGAAGCTGTGTCATGGATACCCTGAGAATGGGGGAGATGTGGTGAAAGAGATAGCTATAAATATTTTGGAAGCATAACTTGATGTGTTTGAGGGAGAACAGCCGAAAATATTCTGGAAACGGTAAAGGACCACAGACAGCCATGCAAGGAGCCAGGGGTGGACAGAGGTAAAGTCCTAAGACTTTCTAAGGGATCGGTGGGGCAGCCAGCAGCTCTGGAGCCTAGACTGCGGAAGAGCACGTTCACTCAGGGTGGAAGGGCAGAGGGCCACAGAGGGACCGCAGGAGGGATCAGGCACTTTGGGAGGGCACAGCAGGGCTTCAGGCGTTCTAAGAATACCGAGGGGTTTACAACACAAACGTCACACACACGCAGAGGAAAAGGAAGAGCAGCCACCGAAGTCACAGGGGCAGGAGTCCACAGGAGTACACAGTATCACATGCCCTGAATTTCCCGGAACAGTCCATTTCAAATATTCTATTGTACTGTCCATACAATAAAATATCCCTGTATGAGAAGTTGTTTGGGAACTTATTACTGACTAGATCAAGCTAGTAAACATGAAAATATACATCTACTATATTGGCAAAAGATGGTATGTCACAGAAAGTGATGCCCAAAGTTCTGAATTCAGTGAACAAGGTAGAAAAAAACACCAGGTGTAATTCAACCCTATTTTTAAAAAAAATTATATATATATATAAAATTTAGTTGCAGGAAAGATTGAAGGAGTTACAACTGTACAGTGTTACTGATGCTTGTTTCTGACTAATGAAATAACAAATGATTTTTATTTTCTCCTCTCTATTGTTTTGTATTCACTGAATGTTTTTTGTAGTTAGCATCTTTTATTTTTATAAACCTCCCCCCAAATTAAGATACTGTCATTTTGGAAATACGAGGAAAAAAAGATTGAAAGCCACAAAGATGAAGAATCACAGCCAAAGAAAGGTGACAATTATGTGCAGAAATAGATCTCTACTTGCTCAGAGGTAAAGTCTGTGAACATAAGCCTCCCAGATACGATACTAACTCAACACTGACAGACTAGGATACAAGCCATGGCAGTGAATATTTCACTATACCCTCGAGGGGTTCAATTTTTAACTCTGGTGTCAAAATGCTCACTTTATTATTATTACTTTTTTTTTTTTTTTACTTTACAATATTGTATTGGTTTTGCCATACATCATCTGGTGGATGTATGGCAAAATGCTCACTTTTAAAGAAGGTTTATAAGAAGAATTATCATTCATTGGTTTTAGAAAGAGGGCTTTAAACATATCCTGTCCTGCCTTCTTCCTCTCTCTTTTCTTCTCATGGTCAGAGCTTTGCAGGGTAGACAGCTGTGTGTGTGTGTGTGTGTGTCTGTGTGTGTCTGTGTGTGTGTCTGTGTGTGTGTGCACGGGTGCACTTAGTGGCTTCAGTCATGTCCGACTCTGTGCAACCCTAGGGACTGTAGCCTGACAAGTTCCTCTGTCCATGGGATTCTCCAGGCAAGAATACTGGAGTGGGTTGCCATGCCTTCCTCCAGGGGATCTTCCCAACCCAGGGACTGAACCAGCATCCCTTATGTATCCTGCATTGGCAGGTGAGTTCTTTACCACTAGCACCACCTGGGTAGCCCAGATAGACTGCTATTGACCTAATATTCTCTATTTCCTTATCTAAGGATTATGCTAGCTGGATACTTTTTTTAAAAGTCTATTATCAGGACATAATTATAGATCATTGGAGATGCAGTTTTTACCCTACCTTTTCCTCTGCTGGCCATATAGGATTTCTCTAACTATCTTGTTTTGGTGTATGAATGCTAGTCTCAGGGTACACACATTCATGGATTTAAGAGATAAGCTTGACCCCAAAATGCAGGCAGCACCCAGTACATCTGGAACACATACAGGGCTCCTTGACTGACGCGGTAATCAAAAGATGCAATGAGACCAAAAGGAGACAAGAAAAACATGAGATGGGTTCCCAAGAGAAAACAAAAGCTCCCTTCTGCTCTTCTTCGTAAGAGCCCTATTTATTACCGGATGTGACGGGGAGGGCCGAAGATGACAAATCACCTTTTCCAGCTTAGGTACCTTGGTGGGTGATGGCACTAACGCACTCACAGAAGGGGACACTGGTGCAGAAGGTTTGGGGGACGTGAGTGAAGACGATGAGCTCGGTTTGGGACATGCTGATTCTGAGATTCCTGGGGGACATCTAAGTGGAGCTGTCTGGAAGGTAGCTGGATGTGTGGTCCGTAGCTCCACATAGGATATGGGAGGCATCAGAATTTGGTGGAAACAGAATCCATAGGGCTGGCTGAGATCACAATCACAAAGAATATAAGAGAAGAGGATCTTGGGAACCCCAACGTTTAAAGCATGAACAGAAGGCAGACACTGCAAAGAAGACTGAGAAGGAATTGCTGATGATCTTAGGCTAATGTGAACATTACTGTCAAAATATTTGCATTTTTCCAAATTGGAATAGTGCAAATAGAGACATTGAGATCATTTTTTTTTTAATTTTATCTCAGTGCAGTGCAGATAAATGTCAAATTTGAAGATAAGATTTCTGAGACTTTTTCCTAAAGAAATACAAGTACCAATAAACACATGAAAAGCTCTTTGATCTAATAGAAATGCTAATCAAAAACATCAAATTGGACTCTGGAGAAAGTCACTGTTTTATGTTTATTAACTGTAATTTTGGTTATAGCTAACAGGGTGTAATGAAACAGACCCTCTCATCACTGCTGGTAGGACTAACTGAAGAGCAAATGTGGCCAAATCCATCAAGTATTATAAAAATTTTTTATATCCTTTGGCCCAGCAATCCTACGTTTTGGATTGACTAATGTAATTAATTGCTGTTGTTTAGTTGTCAAGTCATGTCCGACTATTTTGTGACCCCATAGGCCAAGCTCCTCTGTCCATGGGATTTCCCAGGCAAGTATACTGGAGTGGGTTGCCATTTCCTTCTCCAGGAGATCTTCCTGATTCAGGGATAGAACTCGTGTCTCCTGCATTAACAGGTGGGTTCTTTACCACTGAGCCACCTGGGAAGCCATGTAATTAATTAGATTCATGTAAATGATTTACAAAAAAATTTATATAAAAGGATTCCTTACACAGCATTATTTATAAAAGCAATATTTTAAAATCTGAATGTATAATTATATGGAAATAAATAATTGTACTATAGTCATAAGATGAAAAAGTATGCAATCACTAATAAAATCAAATTTTGAATAATTGAACAAATTCTACGATGATAAAATGCTCAGTATACAATACTAAGTGAAATATACATAATTCCAATTTATTATATTTATAATACATGTACACACACAGAATAAAAGAAGATACTCCAAAATAATAATAGTGGTTTCCTGGTGATGACTGAATTACAATCAGCTTTTAACTTTCTTCTTTATACATTTCTGTATTTTCTCAATTTCCCACAATGCATGTTGCAATTTTTATAATTTAAAATAAGAAATACTCCTGCCATCATAGTCTAATATTTTCATTACTAAGAGCTTTTACTTTTCTTTCAAAATACCTCTATTATCCTTAAAGACATTTGTATGACTCCTAACTGGGAATTTGGGTTCTAATTCTTAAATAATGTTGCCGTTATCTTCTATACTGCTATTTAATATTTTCAAAACAGAGGGACAGTAGGGCACAGTAGATCAACATTGAAAGCTCCAGCTAAGTATTGGCATTATGTCAGACCAAGAAAAAATTACATTATAGCCCTATACAGAACTTCAGAGGGAAACATTTAATTTGTAAATACCTTTTAAGACTTTTCTTACAAAGTCATGCATAAGAAAAAAGTTTAATGTTAGATCTTACACCCAATTTTTGCTATTCATAAAATACTGTGCAATATTTAAATTAAAATGTAAATTGTCCTATTGTACTATTGACAATATGTATAAAATTGATAACTAATGAGAACATACTATATAGCAGAGGGAACTCTGCTTAATGCACTGTGGTGACCTGAATGAGAAAGGGAGTCCAAAAGGGAGCAGAGACATGTATGTTATGGCTGATTCATTTCACTGTATAGTAGAAACTAGCACAATATTGTAAATCAACTATACTTCAATACAAATTAATTTAAACAAAAAAACAAGTAATACAACTCCTTCCTACTCTATCCCATACACTAGCCATCAGGCCAGGGATCCAGCAGGGTTTTGAAGGTTATATTCCCATCTCAATGCAGAAACTCCAAGCAAATGTGCTTGTTTATTTTGAATAAATAGTTTTCATAGTTAAAAATGTTTAATTGTCTGATATTTTATAATAAAGTTTGCAGCAACCTTAGTGAAGAAAGAAAAAACAGTATGATGAATGATGCTAAAAAGTCAACTGATTAGCTAGTTGGGGAAAATCAATTTTGATTCCCTTCTCATGCCATTTGAAAAATAAATTTCAAATAGATTAGAGTTAAAATGTTTGGGAAAAAATTTGAGAAGAAAATTTTACCTGCTCCCTAACTGAAGAAGGATTTAGCTTAAAATATATGATCACAAAAGAAAAGATATAGATTGGAATACTAATACCTTACCTGAAAATTGGCCCAAGAACATGAGCAGAGGATTGACCAAAGCAGAAATAAAAGTAAGTACTAAAACATGAAAAATGTTTAACTTCACTAATATTCAAAGAAATACAAATCAAAGCAAGGTGCCATTTTTAGCCTCAAATCAGCAAAAAAGAAGAAGTTTAATAACAAAAGTTATTAAACAAAGCAGTACAGTGAAATTTATGTGAGAAAAAAACTCATTTACTGCTGATTTAGAGTGTAAATTGGTATACCCTTTCTAAAAACTCAATTAGCAACAGATAATGAGCTGTAAAATATTCACACCCTTTAATATAGTAATCCATTTGCAGGAGTCTTAAAGAAACGATCTAAAATGAGGATAAAAATTTATGTACAAAAAGATTCACTACAGTGTTACAGTGGTGATGGTTTAGTCGCTCAGTCGTGTCCAACTCTGTGACCCCATGGACTGTAGCCCACCAGGCTCCTCCATCCATGGATTTTCCGGGCAAGAATCCTGGAGTAGGTTGCCATTTCCTTCGCCAGGGGATCTTCCCAACCTAGGGATCAAACCCAGGTCTCCTGCACTGCAGGCAAATTCTTTACCAACTGAGCCACTAGGGAAGCCCTTGGTGTTACAGACAAGTATTATAGACAATAGTAAAAACTTTGAAGTGAACTAAATGAAGTTGAGAATAAGTTCATATAAATGATTTGGAATTGTTAAATCAGCATATGCTCACAGGTTGAGTAAAATAATATCATTAAAATTTTTCTTCACAAAAAATTTTAAAATTATATAGAAATGCCTATGCTATAAAGTCACGTGACAATATTCAAAATTATGTCCATGCAGCATGACATTTTAAAGTTTCATAATATACACACTCATAAAATTTCTATTAACCTGCTTGTCTTAAAGTATCATGAGAAAAATGGTTGTGTTCTCACTGAATTTGCAGAGCGTATGTGGAGCGGTCTAACCTAATACACAGGCTATGTGGCACACAAACTGTTCGCTTTGTGGCTACCAAAGAACTAGTCAGTCATTCTCCAGAAAAGCTTAGGTATAGTCTGTGATAGAACCATTCAACACTTGAGCAACTGTATATGTATAACTTGTTCAAAGGAAGTAACAGAAGAAATTTGTTTACTAGTCATTATGGATTCTTCTGAGCAACAAACACTGGCCAGCAAAATGTACATGCATGAGTATATATGTGTGTGGACATAAAAAGACTAAAAGGAAATATCCTAAAATACTAGCGTGGTTTTCAGAGTAGGAATACTCTAGAACTGTGTTAATATGGTACTCACTAGGTATGAATGGCTATTTACATATAAATTACAATTACATAGAATTTAATATTCTTCCCTTCAGTTGCACTAGTCACATTTCAAGGGCTCAACAGCCCATGTAGCCAGTGGCTACCATATTAGACAGCGAAGATACAGAACAATTCCATCATCATACCAAGTTCTTTTGAACTGTGCTATTCTAAAAGATTTCTTATGTTCTTTATACTTTTTGCAAATTCATTATAATATGCATTGTAGTAGATTCCTCTTCTACTGAGGAAAAAAATGACTAAAAGAAATAAGGTTAACAAAGGAAATGTTCACAGTCTACTGTGAACAGCAGACACATTCTCTAGAGAAAAGCAAGGGAAATAGTCTGTGGGGAAAAGCAGGAGGACACAAGCACTCTGGGAAGAACAGGAAAAGCTAGAAAGAGATGTGGGAATAATAGACATTCCGAGGAAAGAAAAGAAAGGACACGGAAATTCAAACAGCAGGGTGGGGAAGGAGGCGATTACAGCAAGAAGTCACAGGTTCTGGTCTCTCCCCACTCACCAGCCATCACAGCTGCTGACCGCTGAGCTGGCTCAAAAGGACATTTCCCCCGGCCACTCTCAAGTCTTTCAACCTGCTGGAAACTGGACACATCCTACAGACCAGAAGGGGGCAATTGGTTTAGAGGTCATGGGGAAGTTCATAGTGAGAATTACAAAGATGGTCAGATGAAGAAAAAACCCAATTCCCACTCATCTCTCATTCCCCCACTACCATCCCTGTATTCCCAGTCTGCCATTCCTGGTTCCACCGCCCATTCCTATATTCCCTATCTCTGCCATCCCTCTTTTCATCAGTTTATTCCTCTTCCCTCAATTCCCACAGTACCTAACACCCACATGCTCTAATGAAGGAATACCTAGGATGGCACTAGAAGACAATGAGAGACTGAAAGGTAGATCTCTCTGAAGTGCTGCTGAACTGCTAGCTTGACAACTGGCTGGAGAATGCTATAAGATAAGGAGAACCGGGGAAAAAAGCAGGCTTCCCAGGGGCGGGAGCCCTTAAGAAGGATAAAGCAAAAGTACAGGTTGATAGAGGACCATCTGAAGCCCAGGGGTCTAGAGAGAAGGGCCATCCTTCCCCTAATCCCACCCACCAAACAACAGACAGAACCAGAATCAAGGATACACAGGAGGGAAGGGAATCTGCAAAGTCAATGAAGACCTGAAGCTCAGGTCAGAACCTGAAGATTTGGTGAGTAAGTGTCTTCCTCATCCAGGGATTCCAGAGAGACTGACCTGGGTTGGGGGTTTCCGGCGAGGGCAAGAGGTCTAAGAGTCGCACAGAGTCAGTCAGACAGTACCTTAGTGGAGCATCCAGCGCTAAGAGAGGCTTTAAGGTAACATCTAAAAACAAAAATCAGGGATGATTTCAACCTGGACTGGCAGGGAAGTTAAATGTGGCCGGTTAGGAATCAGTCATGACATGAAGTGCCAGCATGATATATCTCGTTCACAAACTAGGATGGACATATGATGTTGCTGGAGCCTAATTACTGTGATGGCAGTGGGAGTACCAACACAAATCTACGTCCTCTGAGCACAAGTGCACCACTGGCCCAACTTGACTACTCATGTATTTGCTGCAGTTGGTAAACAGAGTTTTATTTTATTGAGAGAGGCTTGAAGAAGGCCTGTTAAAATCAGGTGTTATCTGATGTTCCCTCAAAGGGGACTGCTGATGTTTTTGTTTAGTCACTAGGTCATGTCTGACTCTTTTGCAACTCTACGGACTGTAATCTGCCAGACTCTTCTGTCCATGGGAATACTGGGTCGAGAATTTTCTGGAATAGAGGACCCCATATAAGCACAATCACCTACGTTGTGTGGCACTGGGCACATCACAGCTTGAGGAGAAAGATGACAGTTCAATGAGAGATTACCAAGATGTTTAGGCTCTCTGAACATAGGGTTATTACCTGCTGCTTTGGCCTGTTTTGTTGCCTCCTTTTCTCCATACTGCCTAGCCTTGCCCCTAATTTACTCTCCATATGCACCCCAGATTAATATTCCAAGACTATTAGTCACTGACGTGATAAATGCTTGAGTCAGAAACAGACAAAAAAAATGGCTCACCACCGCCTCTTTATCCCAAACTACTGCTTCTAATCAAACCCGGATCACCTGTTATTCCTAGAAAACAATTCCTGAAACTACACCCTTACATTTCACCAAGGACTTAAAAAGGATGAGCCTTTTCTCAGTTCTCATTCTCTGTGATCTTTTTGCACTATTGAATACTTCTGATTCACTCCCTTCCTTGAAATATTCTACCTCTTGACTCCCTTGAAATTCTACCTCCTGGAGTCCCTCCTCCTATCGGTTGTCTGTCTCCTTTGGTTGGTTCTCTTCTTTCTAAGCCTCTAATCATGTATCCTTAGTCATTTTCATATATTTCCTTCAAGATCTCATTAATTTTTCGCATTTCTGCCCAGACTTTCTATGCAAATCATTCCCCTAACTCTCTAAAGCCTGATGTCTTCCAAACTCTAGTCCATATTTGCACTTGACTGCTGGACTTACAAAGAGGACCTATTAAAACTCAACATGTCAAAAACTCATCTTCTTCCAGGTTTCCCAAATGGCATCATTATAGTATCTAGGTTTACAGCCTTTGAGTAAGTGAGCCTATTAACTACATAGGTTATGATTACTGTATGTTCAAAGCGACATTTAATTAGGGCCTGAAAGGATAAGATCACTCTACTACATTATCTGAATGTTGAGATTCTTCATTATATCATCATGTGTCAGTCGGCACAGTCTTATCAACATCAGTTGCGATGAAGGCAAGTCCCTCAAGTTGAAAGCCAGAGCTACATAGCCAGGCTTTCATTAAGCTGCAGGGTTGGAACCCATCCTTTGACTTAGGCCAACAAGAATGCAAGGCATATAAAGGACCTTTCCTAAAAGATTAGGGGTGAGGGATAGAGGGGAGGTGGTCCCTGTTACATGAAATAAATCAAATGTCACACAAGACTCAAGCCACCTAACGTCTCCTCTTAGGGTGCAGGCTGGATTAGAAGGACAGGGTAGTGGAACTGAGCCAGACAAACCCTGGGTTTGAATTTTGGCTCTGCCTTGGCCAGCATTATCTCTGACTTTACCTAACTTTGGGGAATGCTGTTTCATTCAGGTAAACTGGAAATAAATACTATCATGATGTGCTATCACTATTATAATAAATAAATATCATGATATGGTGATAAGAATTAACCTCATCTATGAATGTAAGTATCCAGCACCAAGCCTGAACAGAGCAGACACTCAGTTAAATTGCAATTCTTCTCACTGTTGTTGGTGCTGCTCTTTTAATTCTAACATTTATCTTTGTTAATCGCTGGAGCTCTCTCAACAAAACAAATTAAAATATTTTCCTCCATGTCTAACGAGCTGTCACTGAAGGGCAGCACTCCACATTTTTAGAGCTGGCAGGTCCTATGCTTTCTTTTGTAATAACCTTCATTCTTCTGAGCAATCAACTCTGAGCAAGTTGTTATGGCTGGATCAGCTAGTCAAAGCTCTCAGATAATAGTTATACACAGTCTCAAAGTCATCCATCTGGGACATGAGAAGTTCAGCACTAAGGATAAGGCAAGAAATTGCTCAAGCAGATGGGGATTGCCAGGTAGCAGGATAAGACAGGTAAAGGCAGAAGAGAGCATTCAAGGAGTCTAGAGAGCAGTCTCAGGATGCTTGAAGAGTTAGCACAGCTGATAGTGGTGACTTATATTTCCCTATAAACAACTCTTGATTAAAGGATGGTCCTTCATTTCATGAGCTTGCTGGATAGGAGGGTTCAGAAAAAGAGCTGAAAGTCATAGGAGTGCAGACCACAGGCCCCTAGCTTCACTCTTGGTTGCTGATATTCCTCAAAAAAAAAAAAAAAAAATGGATAGGGGTCCAAGTCACACCAATCCTGACAGGTGCGTCCAGAACATTTTCTGTCTAGATACTTATGTAACAACCATTAAAGCCGAAGAAGAACAGAAGGCCCTGTGGAACCAGCTTGGAGTGACTGCACCATCTGTAAACCATGGCTCTGGTATTCACATCCATGGGCTCCCTGATCCTATATATACTGGGAAAGGACAAATATGGCAATGGCAGTTCCACTGCTACTTTTGTGAGCTTCATGAGAACCGCAGGGAAACTAGACTCTCAATGTTACCTGAAGGGATACAGAGACTGTCAACACCATTCTGAACTGGGAAACCTTCCCAGGATGAGGGAACTAGCCATATTTCAACAGGGAATCTATCACCAGCATGATGAAAACAACTCAACATAAGCCCAACTCCCTCTAGGGAGAGTTCAGAGGGACTGACTAAGGCATCAAATATATACAATTAGAGCATTCTTGAGTCAAAAATATAAGGATGATGTTTAACAAAGAGGTTTCAAGGTATATGCTGAGTAGACCCCTGTGGCAAAGACTATTGAAGACTGCAGAAGGATCAAGTCAAGATCTACTATTAATGACCATGGTCAGGAAAGGGAACTGCTGCACTCCCTCCTACCCCTAGCAGAAAGGGATAATAAGTGTCCAGTAATATGAAGGATATTTGAGGCTTTTGACTCATTCCAGGGACTGATCACTAATGTGTACTGCCAGAATAACAGTAATTGACTACCAGGTAACTGATGGGAAAAGGTGAGGGGTCAAAAACATTAAAACCCTTCCCTAAGATGTCACCAACCCCAGGGGCTTTTGAGGCCATGGCCAATCTACCTGTTATTAGGGGTATCCATGTCCCAAGCCTGCCTGGGTTTGAGGTTGGAGATGCCCAGGGCTTTAGCAGCAATGAAGAGGATTAAGAAGAAAACATCCTTGACAGAGTGCCCACCTTGAAGGCAAGATCCGGAGTATGAGGCCAACATGTACTACATTAGTGGACAGTGACCTCAGAAGCCATGAGAGCAAAGAGTCACAGCCCACACAGAAAGAGGTTGACAGTGGAGGTGGGAGAAAGTGGTGAAAGTCAATTACATGCCATGGGAGGAAGACACAGGTACAGACAGTGCTGTTTGAGAAACGGACCCAGGTTACCTGGACAAACCAGGCACAAGGCAAGGAAACCATGAATTACTGGCCTCTGAAGTTCCTCCCCTCAGCCCAGCTAGCATCCTCACTTCCTTCACCATCCCACTACGGCCCTCTTCACGCTTCGTATTCCTCACCTTCTAGGGACAACCTCCCTCCCCCTCCCTTTCAAACCCTCCTTCAGTGGACAAAGGCTCTACCCTATGAGGGCATCCTTCACCCACAATGTTTCTCATGCACAAGGGCTGCCTTAAGCACGACCCCTGTCACAGTTGCTCACAGAAGACCCCTCCCATCCGCCCACCCGTCACTCACAATAACCCCGCACTTCGGATCAAAAGCGAAGGTGCCACAAGTGAGGAGGTGAGAGGCATTGGCAATGGCGAGAATCTGGACAAAATTGTGACATTCGTCCTAGGGGTCAGAGATGGTTAGAATCAGAAGCAGCAGGTACAAGGAAAGGCAGGGTTAGGACAGTTATATGGAGCTCTGGGCATGGTGTTAGAGTCCTTGCCTGGGTCCATGGGGATGGGAGCATTACAGAGGACTGACAGCAAGTCAGGGCTGGACCAAGGCCTCAGCTGACACCCAGGACAGGGCCTGGATTTATACCTACCTCCTTCTTGCCTTTCTTCCTACAGTTCTGTCTGTGGGCCTCAGGCACCATCCAGTCAATCTAGAAAGGAAGAGTGACCATTTCCCCCACATTCTCACCCCAATCCCTCCCAAGTCAGGGTAGGTGGCACAATTCCACAACCTCCATCAACTTGGGAGACAGAACCCCCTCTCCCAACCGCAGAGCACTGCTTTTCATACTGGAGGTCTCCATCCATTAATGAGCAGTGAAATCTCAACCAACATTATTTTTAATGAAATAGAATACATCAGAATGTACCACATGTAGGAGAGTAAATATTGTTTCAAAAAAGTTTTCTTTCAGTATATACTTTGTGCACTGGGTCAAAATGTACCAGATATTTCTTACTAAGGGATGATCAAAAAAGTCTGAAAGCTATTGCCCTAGAGTAATGTGATGTTAATGATTCCTTGCCCACTGCCACCTGAACCCTGGCCACTGTGGCCTCCTCCGCATCATCATGAACCTCCGTCCTAGCCTCTTCAGTCACCATGACCCCCCCAATTACCCTCAGCTGAAACAATGAAGTTGATTATCTACCCTTATTCTTTTTTCACCCAGCATTCCCCCTCCTACCACAATACCCTCCCTCATATGCCATAAAACCAAGGACCCAATCACATGCTCTGGAATCAGAGGTCCTCCCCACTCTCATCTCTCACCCTTCTAGGTTTCTCCCCTGAAAACGGCAGGGATGTAGCGAAGATCGTGTCCCGGGCGCCGACATAAAGCATGTGAGAAGCAGGATCCACAAGGAGAACTGAGTAATTGTATGTCTGAGGGATGGTGAACCGGGTGAGATAGGAGTCAGCCTCTAGCAGGACCAGAGAATGAGAGTGAAATGCGATATCAGCCATCATTTCGTAACAGTTAGGTCCACAAGAGCAAAGCCAAAGGGGCCCATTTTTTGCTTTCTTCCAAGAACCATTTATTTAGCAGCCTTAAGGGCAAAAACAAAGCCTTAACAGGCCAACCAACTAATTTCCCCAGGGACAGATAACTGATGAGGCACACAATAAAGTATGCTTTTTCTATAAAACAGTTTATTAAAACAGCATAAATATTAAGTCTATTTCATATTGGGCTGGCCAAAAAGTTCATTTGGGTTCCCATAAGTTGGTTATGAAAAACCCAAATGAACTTTTTGGCCAACCCAATATTTATTTCTATTCATAGCAACATGATACATAATTGAAAATACCCTTAGAAGGTATGAGTACTTTCCTCTCTAAATCTCCTTTTTTAAAAAAATAATTACTTAATTGTTCAGTCGCTAAGTTGACTCTGCCACCGCATGGACTGCAGCACTCCAGGCCTCTCTGTCCCTCACTGTCTCCCGGAGTTCACCTAAGTTCCTGTCCATTAAATCAGTGATGCTATCCAATGATCTCATTCTCTGCCGCCCTCTGCTCCTCCTTCTTCTCTTGCCTTCAATCTTTCCCAGCATCAGTCTTTTCCAATGAGTCAGCTGTTCGCATCAGGTGCAAACTATTGTTACTTAACAGTAACTCCTTTTTACTTAGAAGGGAAATGTCTCACTCTTTTTACCAACACATTAGTAGACTATTTCCTCTCTCTCCCACCACCCTTGATCCCAACCTGATTCTACCCAAAGAAGTAGACAGTAGCGTGGACAAGAAGAGAATGTGCTTCGGAAATAGATTCTACCCACGGTTTCAGCCCAAGTGTAAATGTGGCTCTTTCACTTACCAGGTGTCTGATCTTGAGTATGTTACCTGCCCACTCTGAGCATCACTTTGCTCATCTGTAAACACCATCCAGTGTTGTTGGGAATCAAACGAGATAACCTATGTGGAAGCATCTGACACATACTACATATTTCACAAATTGTTCCTTTCTTCCACCCTTAAGCATGTGTTCTGTTTGGGCCAAATCTAAACATATATCAGCATTCAGAACTCTGATCTAAGACTTCCCTGGTAGTCCAGTGGATAAGAATCCACCTACCAATGCAGGGGACCCAAGTTTGATCCCTGGTCCAGGAAGATTCCACATGCCATGGAGCAATTAAGCCCCATGCGCAACTCCTGAAGCCCGCAGGCCCTAGAGTCTGTGCTCCACAACGAGAGCAGCCACCAGAATGAGAAGACCATGCACCGCAACAAAGGGTAACCCTTACTCGCTGCAGCTGGCGCAAGCCCACACACAGCAACAAAGATCCAGTGCAATCAAAAAATAAAGTAAATAGTTAATTTTAAAACCCTGATCTATTTAAAGATCAAATAAGATGAATTTACCTTCTTAGCTCAATCTCTGGCGCTGGGGACAGGAATTAATACAGCTCTGCTCTACCTGCTTCATCTGCTCAGCTATCTTCAAGACTGGTAGGATGGCCATGCAGTCTTACATGTGCTGACTGGAGCCCCACCCACCCCATCCTCCCATACCCATATTCATATCTGTGTTGTTTCCTGCCTACTATCCCATGCTTACTATAAGCCCCAGATCACCCAACCACCCTCATATCCCCAACTCTGCCTCAGCTTGTCATATAGACCTCTCTGGATTCCTGGATATGAACCCAACCTGGCAACTTCAGTGCCATGCTGTGGCTATTGCTCCAACAGAAACTGAAACCCAGGCTCTGATCACAACTTTGTCTTCTGGATTCATAGCATCCCTATATGTCACTGGTCTGAAATGACACAGTAATTTAGAAAACTCTATTACCCGGTTGTGAGTTTTTCCCAACAGGTTGTACTCTTGGTTTCACTGGTTCTGTCTGTGCAAGGTGCTAACGCTCAGGGCCCACTGCGAAAAACACAAGGTTCACGGCTACACTCATGCCCAACTCAGCAAAGAGCCTTTAAAGTCTTTAAATCACTCCAATGACCACTTTTAACCTCATGGCATCTCTTGGCTTCTTTCACATCTTTTGAAAGGGCATCTCCCTCCTCCTTTTTTTCCTTCTGAAGATTTTTAAAACCATTTAAACAGAATTTTAAATCAACTCATCGAATCGCTTCCCAGCACTCAATGTAGGGCATGGATAGAGGAGCACTGAGGAAGTTAGGAGGGTTATGTTGGATCAGATAATGGGAGACTAGGAGTTGGTGTCAGAGATGAAAGGGCTGCAAGTGGGTTAGGGATATTAGGGCCATGAGTCGGACAAAAGGCTCGGAGGAGGTTAGAACTGAGGATAAGGCAATGAACCTGAGAAGCGGGCAGATGTAAATGCTAAGCTGGCAATCAGAAGGACGGGTGTTTGGAGCAGTATGAAAGATCGATGGGTTTGATAGGATGGTCGTCAGGCTAGCACGACGGACACAAGTGCATGCGAGGGAAGAGGGGAATAGGGAGAGGAAACTTGGAAATGGACGGTCCCCGGCAACCCCCATTCCCCGCCCTGGGCCTCGGTGTCTGCGTCTACACTGTGAGAGGCGGCTGCACAAATAAAGGAGAGCGGGCGCCGCCTGGGCGTGCCGTAGGAGCCCAGACACCCGGTCGGGTGTGGAGCGGCACCACGTGGGGGTCCCGCCTGCATTGGGACGAGGCACGGGCACCGAAGGAAGCCGTGGACAGACCTGTGGGGGCGCGGGGTGCGGCTGCCCGGGTGAGACCGGAAGGTGGGTCTGGGTACCTGCAGGCGGGATCTG
This sequence comes from Bos grunniens, assembly GCF_055505025.1. Taxonomy (NCBI): domain Eukaryota; kingdom Metazoa; phylum Chordata; class Mammalia; order Artiodactyla; family Bovidae; genus Bos; species Bos grunniens. The sequence continues at coordinate 97,543,211 of NC_141175.1, read as the reverse complement.
GGCCGGGAGCCAAGGGCTAAGGGCGAGGGCGCCCGCGCCTTACCGGAGATAGGAAGCGAGGTCCTGGGGACCGAATGTGGGACGCGGCCACACACCGGGCCTCTCAGCAACGCCAGCAGCAACAGCAGAAATAAGGGCGAGGTCCGGGAGGGCCGCAAGCGCGGGAGGAGCCGCGCGACGGAGCCCGGCATTTTTGCCACCTCCTGGCCACCGGGGTGTGGCACGCCCCGCAGCCTCGCTCGGCAGCTGAACAGCCACCAGCCTGGGCCCACTCAGTTCCCCTTGGTTCGGTTGGGCCTGCGGCTGCCGGTCACAAAGCAACCTGGCTCCACCCCTTCAAGAAGAGACCAATGATTGGGCTAATTTTCTCCTCCCTCAAAGGGGTTGCCTGGAAGAGGCTGGACTAAGAGAAAAAAACCCAACCCAGACAGACGGAGAGCTACACCCAAGGTTAGGTGGGAGGTCTACCTCCGAATTGGGCTGGACTTGTCATTCCAGGATCCTCAGTGACAGATTTGCAAAGGCTCTGCAACCTAGAAGAAATAGACAAATTCCTAGAAATGTGCAATCTTCTAAGAGTAAACAGGAAGAAATAAAAAACATGAACAGATCAATTATGTAATGAAACTGAATCAGTAATAAAACAACTCCTACAAAACAAAAGTCTAGGACCGAATGGCTTCCTTCTACCAAACATTTAGAGAAGAGTTAACACCTATGCTTTCCAAACTAGTTCAAAAAAATTTCAGAGGAAGAAATGCTTTCAAACTCATTCTACAAAGCAGGCATCACCCTGATACCGAAACCAAAGATATAACCAAAAAATGAGAAAATTATAGGCCAATATCACTGATGACCATAGATGCAAAAATCCTCAATAAAATAATAGGAAAATGAATTCAATAATACATTAAAAGGCTCATATGCCATGATCAAGTGGGATTCAATTCTCACAACTTAATCAATGTGATACACCAAATTCACAAATTGAAGAACAAAAATCATATGATCATCTCATGCAGAAAAAGTTTTAATGAAAGTAAACATCTATTCATGATTAAAAACTCATCAAAAATAATAAATTAATAAAATAAAAACTAAAAAATATTTTTAAAAACTCATCAAAATGAATATAGAGGGAACAAATCTCAACATAATAAAGGCCATATATGATAAGCCCACATTTATGTTTCAGTAAAGTTTCAGGATACAAAATTAATATACAGAAATCAGTTGCATTTCTATACACTAAGAACTATAGTAAGTCCACTACATATGAACAAGTTCAGTTCCAAGAGCATGTTCATAAGTCTACTTTATTCATTCTGAAGACATACAGATGGGCAACAGGGACATGAAAAGATGGTCAAGATTATTAATATTGGGGAAATGCAAATTGAAATCACAATGAGATGTCACCTCACATCTGTCACTATGGCTGTTATCAAAAGGACAACAAATAACGTGTTGGCAAGGGTGTGGAGAAAAGGGAACCCTCATACACTGATGGTGGGAATTTAAATTGGTACAGGCACTATGGAAACCAGCATGGTTCTAGTATAACTAGAACTACCATAGGATTCAGGAATTCCACTCCTGCCTATTTGTCTGAAGAAAATGAAAACACTAATTAGAAAAGATACATGCATCTCTATGTTCACTACAGCATTATTTACAATAGCCAAGATATGGAATCAGCCCAAGAGCCCATCAATAGATGAATGGATAAAGCAGATGTGATATACATGTATGTACAAATATATGTGCACATATATGGGGCTGCCCAGGTGGCACTAGTGGTAAAGAACCTGCCTGCCAATGCAGTAGATGTAAGAGACCTGGGTTTGATCCCTGGGTCAGGAAGATTTCCCCTGGAGGAGGGCATGGCCACCCACTCTAGTACTCTTGCCTGGAGAATCCCATGGACATAGAAGCCTGGGGGGCTACAGTCCATTGGGTTGCACAGAGTCAGACACAGCTGAAGCGGTTTAGCACACACACACACAATCATGCACATACATACAACAGAATACTGCTCAACCATTAAATTAATGAAATCTTGCCGCTTGCAACAACATGGTTGCACCTAGAAAGCATTGCTGCTAAGTCACTTCAGTCATGCCCAACTCCATGCGACCCACCAGGGTCCCCTGTCCCTGGGATTCTCCAAGCAAGAACACTGAGGTGGGTTGCCATTTCCTTCTCCAATGCATGAAAGTGAAAAGTGAAATGGAAGTCACTCAGTCATGTCCGACTCTTCGCGACCCCATGGACTGCAGCCTACCAGGCTCCTCCATCCATGGGATTTGCCAGGCAAGAGTACTGGAGTGGGGTGCCATTGCCTTCTCCAGAAAGTGTTAGGCTAAGTGAAATGAGTCAGACAATTACAATATTTTATGACTTCACTTATATGTGGAACATAAAAAACAAAACAAATGAACAGTCAACCATAAAGAAACAGAGTATAGATAGAACAAACAGGGGGTTACCAGAGGGTGGGGGGTTGGCGGGGAGAGGGGAGTATGGAATGAAATAGGTGAGGGAGAGTAACAGGTACAAACTTCTAGTTGCAAAATAAATTAGTTACAGGTATGAAAAACGTACAGTGTGGAAATATAGTCAGTAACTATGTAATATCTTTGTACAGTGACAAAAGTAACGATGCATTGTGATGTTCAGTTTGAATTGTATAGAAATACCAAATCACTATGTTGTCTAACAGGAACTAACATAATTTTAAAGGTCAATTATACTTCAAAAACACAGAAAAAAAAAAAAAAAACACCTCATAGTAAAGAGATCAGATTTGTGGTTACCAGAGCCAAAGGCAGGTTGGGGTGGATGAAGGCAATCAAAAAGTACAAAATCCCAGTTATAAGTAAGTACTAGGGATATCATGTACAATGTAAATAACACTGCTGGAGAAGGAAATGGCAACCCACTCCAGTGTTCTTGCCTGGAGAATCCCAGGGACGGGGGAGCCTGGTGGCCTGTCGTCTCTGGGGTCGCACAGAGTCGGACACGACTGAAGCGACTTAGCAGCAGCAGCAGCAGCATGTTATATATGGAAGTTGTTAAACAGCGTAAATCCTAAGAGGTCTCATCACAAGAAAAAAATTTTTTTAAATTTTTAATTGTGTATTTATGTGAGATGATGGATATTCAATAAATTTATTGTGGTAAGCCTTTCGTGACGTATGTAAGTTAAATCATTATGCTGTACACCTTAAACGTATTCAGTACTGGATGTCAATCACATATCTCAATAAAGTTGGAAGAAAAAGAGTGACGGAGTCAATGAGTGAACCCAGGAATAAGATTGGAATACCGCTGGAGTTTCATGGGGTAGGAGTAGCTTGAGGAAGTGTCGGGTTTGGCATAATATTCTCAACACAAATCCGAAACTCTATCTAAGCGTCAAAGAAGGGCTGTTAACCCTGGTGCAGCCTTGAAGACTGCCATCCCAAAGAGCAGCCTCAAGCGGACACTGAGGAGGCGTCAGCAGTGAGCCGCCCAGCCTGAGGGGGGCGCCCTCAGAAGCGGTGGAGCACGCCGACGGCCGGAAGGGCCCGGTAGCCCGGTCTTTGCCTTCACGAAGTGGGGGTTCTCTGCAGGTGTGGGAACAGAGTAGAGGACCAAAAGCTGGGAGCCGGGTTGCGGGCAGCACTTCGCAGGAAAGGCTTGGGCTGACCTCGGGCTTGCCCTCACGGGGTGTCGACAGGCACCCGGTCAGCTGCCAGGGAAGCCTGCCGCCCGGAGGCCCAGGTCAGACGCGTGTGTGAAGCCGCCTGCCGCTCGCGGTTCTGACAGGGCGGACGGAGCCGAGTCTCCTCCTCTGCTGACCCTCCCGCGCCTGGGGCCTAGGCGGCCAGGCCGCCAGGCCGCGTAGGTGCCCTGCTGACAGCCCAAGACACTTTGAGTGGGAGGGGGGCAGGAAAATATATTAACTTCTTGTAAATCAATAGGAAACAGTGAAACCTCTGGGTCAAAGAAAAGGGGTTCGGTTTGGTTTGGTTTTTCTTACAAGGGTGGGGGAATGAAATTTGAGGGCCTACGAAAATGTTTAAATTTTTTTTCTTTTAAACGCTGCTGCTAAGTCGCTTCAGTCGTGTCGGACTCTGTGCGACCCCATAGACGGTAGCCCACCAGGCTCCGCCGTCCCTGGGATTTTCCAGGCAAGAGTACTGGAGTGGGTTGCCATTGCCTTCTCCGTCTTTTAAATGGGGGTTCACGAAAGCAAAGGTGCTTAGGATCATGAAATTTTTAATGCAGCCCAGTGGGAGGGAGAACCATTGACTCATAACACATAAAGTGTCCAATATAGAAGTTACAGGTGCTTTTATAGGGGCTTATTAAAGGGCCCTAAGCTATAAAGACCTGAAGTTTGAGACCTAACGGATGAGTAGGGTTAAGGAGGGGACTACTCAAAAGAGACTATCCAAGGGCAGGATCCAGAGCAAGGGGCCAACCGCCTTGGGGAGGTGAAGGGTGCCGGCAAGGGCAAGGAGGATGGAACAGGGGAGGGGGTCGGCGGGGTGTCTCATGGCAAGAAGATAGAGAGTTGGGAGGAAGATGCCTGCAGAATTTCGGAGCCAGGGTAGAGATTTCAGATTTTGTTCCAAGTGTATGTGGAGGCCATTGAAAGGTTTTTTGGCAAGGGAGTAACGTGATGGCTTTTGGTGGTTCAAGGCCCAGATTTAACCTGTTTACAGAGGAACATCAGTAAGTGGGCATTCTTGTCAAAAGTGGAGAATATAGGGTCACAAATAGTCAGATGCTGCTTAGAACCACGCCCAGATGCATTAGAAGCATTATCGCGTTTGATGATACAAGGAAGAAAGCTGCCTTTTACCTCATTTAAAGAACAATATTGGAATTGTATAGTCTAAAAATGACTGTGGGGTGAGGTGATGATTTGGGAAATTGGGATTGACATATATACATGATTGATACTGCGTATGCAGTAGATAACTGTTGAGAACCTGATGTGAAGAGCGGACTCATTGGAAAACACCCTGATGCTGGGAAAGATTGAGGGCAGGAGGAGAAGGGGGTGACCCAGGATGAGATGGTTGGATGGCATCACGGACTTAATGGACATGGGTTTGAGCAAACTCTGAGAGATAGTGGAGGACAGGGAAGCCTGGCGTACTGCAGTCCATGGGGTTGCAAAGAGCTGGACACAAGTGAACAACAGGAATCCAGCACACTTGATCTAGCACATGAAAGAGTGCATCTGACTCTTTCGCAACCCCCGTGGACTGTATCCCACCAGGCTCCTCTGTCCGTGGGATTTCCCAGACAAGAATATTGGAGTGGGTTGCCATTTCCTTCTCCAGGGGAGCTTTTCAACCCAGGGATTAAACCCACACTCCTTCCTTTGTTGTTCAGTCGCTAAGTTAGTCCACTTCTTTGTGACCGCATGGACTGCAGCACACCAGGCTCTGCTCAAACTCAAATCCATTAAGTCGGTGATGCCATCCAACCATCTCATCTTCTATCAACCCCGTCTCCTCCTGCCCACAATCTTCCTCAGCATCAGGGTCTTTTTCAATGAGTCAGCTCCTCACATCAGGTGGCCAAAGTATTGGAGCTTCAGTTTCAGCATCAGTCCTTCCAATCAATATTCAGGGTTGATTTTCTTGGCAGGTGGATTCTCTACCACTAAGCCACCTGGGAACCCCATCTCTAAGAATAAAATTTAGTAAAAGATGAGACCTTTGGGGAAAATTATGAAATTATAAAATCTGTATATTCTTTTAGATTTTCTGTATGAACAATCAATCATATCATCTTGGCAAACAGTGACAGTTTTATTTCTTCCATTGCAGTGCCTTTTTTTTAATGTGCCAAGTTTATTTGTCTTGCCTTATTGCTACCTTCACTACTGTGTTGAAGTGATGATAGCAGCCTCCTTGTCTTGGAAAACTTTCAGCATCAACATTAAGAACTGTATTTGCTTGTTTTATAAATATTTTATCAGATTATTCCTATTGTCTACTCCTAGTTTACTGAGGTTGATTCTTTATCATGTATGAATGTTGTTTTCTTGCATCTATTGAGATGACCATATAATATTTAATCTTTTAATATGATGAATTACAGTGACTTTTTCTAATGTTATGTCAACCTTATGTTCTTGAGGTAAACCCAGCTTGGTTATGATGTGTTATTCCTTTTATATATTGATTTTTTTCAATTTGCTTATATTTTGCTTAGGATTCTTACATCTAAGTTCATGGATGAGATTGTCCTATAATTTTTTTCTTATAAAAAATTATCTGATTTGGGCATCAAAGGTTATGCTAACCTACTAAAATCAGTGGTGTTCTCCTGTGCTCTGCAAGAATCTGTTTGAAATTCTTGATCTTTGAGAGTAATATGGAACTCATCAGTGGAATTATGTGGTCCTGTAGTTTGCTTCATGGGAACATATTTGACTACTAATCTCATTTTCTCACTGGTTATAGACTATTTATGTTTTTTAAATTTATTTTTGATTTAGTATTTGTTAAATATGGTTTCCTAGAAATTTGTCCATTTTATTAAACTTACTGGTATAAAGTTGTTCATTATATCCTTTTGTAACCTTTTCCATGCTTGAGTATTTGTAATGATGTTCCCTCCTCATTGCTGATGTTTGTTCCAAGTTTTCATTTGTTCTCTTTTCCAAATCTGAGCCCTGGGGATAAGTGTAAGTAGCCAGTAAAGAAAAAAGGCAGGGCTGTTGCAGGTATAGAAAACAGCATGAGCAAATGCACTGAAGTTGATGGTATACTTGGTTTTATTTCAGTGAAAAACTTGAGGTAAAGAATAGCCTCCAATAAGACTGAAGATCAAGTCATAAAGGGTTTTGAGTGAGTCTTGGAGGGTGAAAATGTAGTTATATTTTCATTTTTAAGAATTACTATGTACAAAATAAACACTTTGCTAAGCTCTGATATATAGAGTGGGTAATTTCTCTATCCTTGGGAAGCTCACAATACAGTGGGAGAGGCAGTCAGGGAGACAAATTATACTACAGTGCAATGCCAATAAAGAAACAAAGTTCATGAAGACAGATAGCTTACTTTGAGACTGTAGTTTGACTTTTTTGATTAGTTCCCATTCAACATTGCTAATCATCCTCAGCCTTACATTACAGGCAAACATCTAGATACCTTGGCAGCTGTTAAGATTAGGATAGCCTAGAGAAACTTGAGGAGAAGGCAATGGCACCCCACTTCAGTACTCTTGCCTGGCAAATCCCATGGATGGAGGAGCCTGGTGGGCTGCAGTCCATGGGGTCGCTAGGAGTCGGACACAACTGAGCAACTTCACTTTCACTTTTCACTTTCACGCATTGGAGAAGGAAATGGCAACCCACTCCAGTGTTTCAGTGGAGAATCCCAGGGACGGGGAGCCTGGTGGGCTGCCGTCTCTGGGGTCGCACAGAGTTGGACATGACTGAAGCGACTTAGCAGCAGCAGCAGAGAAACTTGAGTCATCACCTGGTTTGACTTCTTTCTGAACTTAGTTCCCTAGATCTGTGTTCATTGTTTCAACCTTCAGTTTTATGAAAACCAGTGATTTCTCTTTTCTTCCTTACAGGTGTAGAGAATATCTCAGTGGCGGCTACAGTACCACCTCTGGTCTGGCTGCCATGCATCATGGGCAAATGGCTAGTAAAAGGCCCTCTAATCCCACACAGATGTACCAGCAACCTCCAAGGCTTCTCATTGTGCATATTGCTCTACCATCCTGGGCTAACGTCTGTTCCAACCTCTGTGAGGCTCTGCAGAACTTTTTCTCTCTAGCCTGCAGCTTGATGGGCCCCAGCCGCATCCCTCTCTTCAGCTTATACATTGTACAAAATCAGCACGAGTGCATCCTCCCTTTTGTGGTGAGTATATCTATACTTGTTCATTTTATCCTGAAAGCAGAGGTGAGAGTTCTGGAACAGAGATCAGTTATTATTACTTAAAGCAATAACTATGCCCACTCCCCATACCCATAACTCACAGGCAACACAATGAGAGCCTCATATCATCCTACACACAGGGGATTTGTACTGAAGGAAAAGAACCCCCAAATTATTAATATGAGACTGTAAATAAGCCATGTCTTGCCCCCCACCTCCAGTCCTGAGAGAGAGAAATCTTGGCATTTACAGTCCTTTGGAATGTAAGCAGCTGACCTCTTTCATCCCCCTTTGAAATGTAAGCACAAGGAAATAAATCTCTAAATTTCTTCAGAAGTCTCTGGCTACTCTACCACCCTTTAATTTCTAAAACTTGTCTTTTGACCCAGGTTCTAGTTTTTTGCTCAGAAAGCCCCATCTGTGCAGAAACATGAAAATATTTTTTACACAGGACTCAGGTGAAACTCCCCCTAGTTTCAGAAGGCAAAGGATGGGCTAAGGGCAATGCTTTTACCAAGCTCCCTCACACATAGGTAACTCTTTTCCTCCTCAAACAAACCCAATTTTTTACTTCCTCCCCTTTACAAAGTTCAGAGTCTCAGGGATGGGAAAGACTTCAGTTCAGTTCAGTTCAGTTGCTCAGTTATGTCCAACTCTTTGCGACCCCATGAACTGCAGCACGCCAGGCCTCCCTGTCCATCACCAACTCCTGGAGTTCACCCAAACTCATGCCCATCGAGTCAGTGATGCCACCCAGCCATCTCATCCTCTCTCGTCCCCTTCTCCTCCTGCCCCCAATCCCTCCCAGCATCAGAGTCTTTTCCAATGAGTCAACTCTTCGCATAAGGTGGCCAAAGTATTGGAGTATCTGCTTTAGCATCAGTCCTTCCAAAGAACACCCAGGACTGATCTCCTTTAGAATGGACTGGTTGGATCTCCTTGCAATCCAAGGGACTCTCAAGAGTCTTCTCCAACACCACAGTTCAAAAGCATCAATTCTTCGGTGCTCAGCTTTCTTCACAGTCCAACTTTCACATCCATACATGACCACTGGAAAAACCATAGCCTTGACTAGATGGACCTTGGTTGGCAAAGTAATGTCTCTGCTTTTGAATATGCTATTTAGGTTGGTCATAACTTTCCTTCCAAGGAGTAAGCGTCTTTTAATTTCATGGCTGCAGTCACCATCTGCAGTGATTTTGGAGCCCAAAAAGATAAAGTCTGACACTGTTTCCACTGTTTCCCCATCTATTTCCCATGAAATGATGGGACCAGATGCCATGATCTTAGTTTTCTGAATGCTGAGCTGTAAGCCAACTTTTTCACTCTCCACTTTCACTTTCATCAAGAGGCTTTTTAGTTCCTCTTCACTTTCTGCCATAAGGGTGGTGTCATCTGCATATCTGAGGTTATTGATATTTCTCCCGGCAATCTTGATTCCAGCTTGTGCTTCTTCCAGCCCAGCGTTTCTCATGATGTACTCTGCATAGAAGTTAAATAAACAGGGTGACAATATACAGCCTTGCCGTACTCCTTTTCCTATTTGGAACCAGTCTGTTGTTCTAACTGTTACTTCCTGACCTGCATATAGGTTTCTCAAGAGGCAGGTCAGGTGGTCTGTTATTCCCATCTCTTTCAGAATTTTCCACAGTTTATTGTGATCCACATAGTCAAAGGCTTTGGCATAGTCAATAAAGCAGAAATAGATGTTTTTCTGGAACTCTCTTCCTTTTTCCATGATCCAGCGGGAAGATCTCCTGGAGAAGGGAATGGCAACCCATTCCAGTATTCTTGCCTCCCCCACCCACCCAAAAGACTTCAGAGGTTCTAGTAAATCCCCTTCCTTCCTGAGACAGCCTTGCTGTTGGGATAGTCAGAAAAGACCCAGTGGAAAGCCAGGACTTTGATTCCTACCTAGTGTGAATAAGACCTCCTCCCACATAGTGTCCATGAAGCCATATGGTAGCCTGGACTCCCCTCAACCCATTCAACTTTAACAGGGTAACTATTTCACCCCCTGCCTATTGAGGTGGTATTGGAGGCTGCAGAGTGGAGGCCATGTGGGGAGTGACAATGAGGCATCTTTTTGCCTCTAAGGCAGCCTGGTGTCAGTGAAAGCCTAGTGGGAAGCCACTTCTTCTTGTGGGAAAGCCACTTTCACTTCTTCCTAGTGAAATGCGTAATGGTAATGAAGCTTCTCTATTCCCAGAGTGTCATTGGGGGGCATATGAGGAACCTGAACTTCCACCCCCACCCAGAGATAACAGGACACTCTCCCTTCTGGGATATAATTAGAGACCAAATACACCCCAATTACACCCCAACCTGGCAATAATTATGTGGAAACCACTTCCTTCACTGGTGCAGTGACAAAAAAAGTCCTGCTAAAACAGAAGATTTAACAGGATTCATTCTTACAGCATAATACCCAAAATGTCCAGAATACAATTTTTTTTAAAAACTCCCATGATTATCAAGAAACAGGAAAATCCAAACTTAAATGAGACAACAAACATTGAGATAACAAAGATGTTAGAATTATCTGAAAAGGATTTCAAAGCAGCCATCATAAAAATCTTCCAACAAGCAGTTATGAACATGTTTAAATGGAAAAATATAAAGTCTCACCAAAGAAATAGAAATATAAAGAAAAACCAGATAGAAATTTTAGAACTGAAAAATGCAATACTCAAATTTTAAAAACAGAAAATCTACTATAGACAGGCTCAACAGCAAAATGAAGAAGTCAAAGGATCTTGAAAATAGAATAGAAATTACCCAATCTGAGTAACAGAGAGAAAAGAGACTTAAAAAAAATTTACAAAGCCTCAGGGATCTGTGAGACTATAACAAAAAGCTAATATATCATCACAGTCCAAGAGGAAAGAGAAAGGAGGGTGGGACTAGAAAAATATTTAAAGAAATAATCACTGAAAATTTCCCAAATTTGGCAAAAGTTATAAATCTAAAGATTCAAGAGGCTACAGAAATCCATTCTAAGACACATCATAATTAAAATCTTAAAGACAAAGAAAAATTCTTGAGAGCAGGACACTGACACCTTACCTATAAGGGAGAAACAATTCAAGTAATAGATTTTTTTTCATTAGAAACCATGAAGGCCAGAGGAAGTGTCACATTTTTCAAATGTTGAAAGAAAAGAACTGCCAATGTAGAGCTCTATCCAGTGAAAATATCCTTAAGGAATGATGCAGAAATCAAGATATTCTCAGTTGAAGGAAAGCTAAGAGAGTTTGTCACCAACAGACCTACCTTATCAGAATGACTAAAGGGAGTTCTTGAAACAAAAAGGAAATTATAAAGGCTCTTGGAATATCCAGAAGGGAGAAAAAATAGAAAGAATTAAAATATAGATAAATATAATAGATTTTCTACAAAATCTTCTAAATTATATTTGACAATTGAAAGAAAAATTATAACATTGTCTGATATGGTTGTTAGTGTATATAGAGGAACTACTTAGGATAATTACATTATAAATGGGAGGACAAAAGGACTTAAGAAAATTAAGGTTCTTACACTTCATTCAAAATGATAAAATATTGACAACAGTGAGAGTCCCTTGGACTGCAAGGAGATCCATCCAGTCCATTCTGAAGGAGATCAGCCCTGGGATGTCTTTGGAAGGAATGATGCTAAAGCTGAAACTCCAGTACTTTGGCCACCTCATGCGAAGAATTGATTCATTGGAAAAGACTCTGATGCTGGGAGGGGTTGGGGGCAGGAGGAGAAGGGGACGACAGAGGATGAGATGGCTGGATGGCATCACTGACTCGATGGACGTGAGTCTGGGTGAACTCCGGGAGTTGGCGATGGACAGGGAAGCCTGGCGTGCTGCGATTCATGGGGTCGCAAAGAGTCAGACACGACTAAGTGACTGAAATGAACTGAACTGATACTGTGATAAAGATGTATGTATGTATAAAGTAACACTTAAAACAACCACTTTAAAAAATCTGTGTAAAGAGACACACTCAGAAACACTATAGATAAATCAAAATGGAATTTTAAGAAAATAGTCAAGTAACCCAAAGGTAAAAGAAAACAGAGAAATGAAAACCTGAGGGAACAAACAGAAAGCAAAAAAAACCCAAAAACACCTGATAGGCTGACATACCAATAATTATATTAAATGTAAACACTTTTAATTAACCAATTGAAAGAGAGAATTCCCTAGCAGTCCAGTGGTTAAGACTCTGTGCTTCCACTGCTAAGAGGTCAAGTTTGATCCCTGCTCAGGGAAGTAGGATCCCCCAAGCCACTCAATGTGGCAATAATAAAGAGATTGGTGGAAATGGAGGGATGATCCAACTATATTCTATCTACAAGAAACCAACTTCAAACACAATAAAAGTAGGTTGAAAGTAAAAGGATGGGAAAAGATATCCCATGATAACAATCAGAACAGTACACCTAATAAAATATGGCTTCCTAGGTGGCACTAGTGGTAAAGAATCCACCTGCCAATGCAGGAGATGCTAGAGATGCAGATTTGATTGCTAGGTTGGGAAGATCCCCTGGAGTAGAAAGTGGCACTCCCTCTTTCCAGTGGCCTGGAAGATTACATGGATAGAGGAGCCTGGTGGGCTACAGTCCATGGGGCTGAACAAGTCAGACATGACTGAGCAATTGAGCAAACACACACAGTGATAAAAGAGTCACGGAACTAGAATAAATAATCCTAAAATTTATAGGGAATCCAAAGGCCTAGGATTGTCAAAGCAATCCTGAGGAAAAAGAACAAAACTGGAGGCATAATCACCCCACCACCACCTGAGACGTCAGACAATATTACAAAACTACAGGAATCAAAACAGCATTGGGGCTTCCTGGTGGTCCAGTGGTTAAGACTCCACGCTCCCACTGCAGGGGGCATGGGAAGATCCTACATGCCACGTGGTGTAGACAAAAAAAAAAAAAAAAGCATGGAACTGGCACAAAAACAGACATATGGATTAATGGAACAGAATAGAGAGCTCAGAAATAAGCCCACACACCTGCAGGCAATTGATCTTTAACAAAGGAAGCAAGAATACACAATGGAGCAAAGACTGTGTCTTCAGCAAGTGGTTTCTGAAAAGCTGGACAGCCAAGTGTAAACCAATGAAGTTAGAACACTCTGTCACACCATATATAAAAATAAACTCAAAATAGCTTAAAGACTTCAAATATGAAGCATGGCAACATAAAACTCCTAGAAGAGAACATAGGCAAAACATTCTCTGGAGTAAACTGCAGCCATGTTTTCTTAGGTCAGTCTCCCAAAGCAAAAGAAATGAGGGCAAAAACAAACAAGGGAGACCTAATCAAACTAGGAAACCATAAACAAAATGAAAAGACAATCTACAAAATGGGAGAAACTGGAAATTATGTGACTGACAAGGGCTTAATGTCCAAAATATACAAACTGCTCAATATCAAACAGTTCTATATAAAAAAATAAAATGAAAAATGGGCAGAAGACCTAAACAGACAAGAAGGCATATAGATGACAAACAAGCACAGGAAAAGATGCTCAATAATGCTAATTATTAGAGAAATGCAAATACGAATGACTGCGGTGAGGTATCACCTCACACCAGTCAGAATGGCCATCATCAAAAAATCTACAAGTAATAAATGCCTGAGAGGTTGTGGAGAAAAAGGAACCCTCCTACACTTTTGTGGGAATGGAAATTGGTGCAGCCACTATAGAGAACAGTATGGAGGTTCTTTAAAAAACTAAAAATAGTGACCATATGATTCAGCAATCCCACTACTGTATAGCTAGGGAACTATGTTCAATATCTTGCAATAACCTATATATCTGATTCACTTTGCTATACACCTGAATCTAACACAACACTGTATATCAACTATAATTTTTTTTTAATTTCCAAAAGAAAAAAAAAGAGTCAATCCAACAAGAAGACAGCAGTCTTTTTTTTTTTAATACTTATTTATTTTTGGCTTCATTGCTACTCATGGACTTCCTCTAGTTGCAGCAAGCGGGGACTACTCTCTGGTTACAGTGCACAGGCTTCTCGTGGTGGTGGCTTCTCTTGTGTGGAGCACAGACTCAAGGCTCACAGGCTTCAGTAGTTGTGGCTCACAGGCTCTAGAATGTGGGCTCAGTACAGGCTTAGTTACCCTACGGCAGGCAGAATCTTCCCAGGCCACGGATCAAATCTACGTCCCCAGCGTTGGCAGGCAGATTCTTAACCATTGGACTGCCAGGAAAGTCCAAGAAGACAGCAGTCTTAAATCTGTACCCACTAAACAACAGAGTTGCAATGTCTATTAACTGGTGAATGACTAAACAAAATGTAAAATTCTCACTCCATAAAACTGAGTTTCGTATAAGCACACTGAGGACAGAATGAAAGTGATAGTGATGTTTACAGCGATATGACCCATATGACAAGTATGTTCTACTGTGCCATTTTCCTTGTGCATGTCTGTCCCATGACCACACTTGGCTGTAATATCTATCTTTTGTCAGGCAACAGGGGTAGAGAAAAGCTGAGAGTGGTCTGGAAGGGCAAATAGAAAATATCCAGCATAGGAAGCTTCTGGGAGATGAGCTTATGTCCCAAACAAAGGTAAAAGGATTTTTATTTCCTTCTTCTAGTGACTAGGTTCTATGCCTCTGGTACTCAGTACATTTGTCTCTAGGTGAATCCTTTGATCCCTTAATCACTCTATTAGGAAAGACAGACGGTTCTAGCCTAAAAACCACTGACTAGTCATTCAGAAAAGATTAGAAGTTAAAATTTCCTTCCAGAAGATCGATAATTTCAACCATGGTCAAAAGCTCAAGAAAATCACTGAAGTAATGCCATTACCTTGTGTATCTCTGTGTGCATGCTCATGCTCACTTGTGTCTGACTCTTTTGCAACCCCATGAACTGTAGCCCGCCAGGCTTTTCTGTCCATGGGATTTCCTAGGCAAGAATACTAGAATGGGTTGCCATTTACTCCTCCAGGAATCATTTCCAACCAGGAATCGAACCCATGTCTCCTCCAATTCCTGCACTGGCAGGCAGATTTTTTACCACTGGGCCACCTGGGAAGCTCACCTTATGTATAGAAGAGTCCAGTCTTTGTTTAAATCCATTTTCTCTGACCTATCTAAGTATCTGACATTTTCTGTCTGCAGAGTTAGCTCAAAATATAAATGGAGAAAGAGAGCAGGTAGGGAGTCTTGCCTATGTTGAACACTTCAATTTATCTCCTCATATTTGATTTATAAGTATAATAAAATAATTCTGAACTTTTCATGAGGAATGTTGACAAAATTCATAATTTAAATATTAGAATTCCTTTTATATCCATTGTGCTCTTAATATAAATAAATTCTAAAATGATTAATCTCTCAAAGAGTTTCAAAAGAATTCCATTACTGTGAAGATTTTATCAATTCTTTTACCTTTTTTTTCGAGAGCAAAGAAGTTATTTAAATCATATAAGATCTACTATGGTATTTGAAGATCAGTACCGCTGTAATTTGGCTATTACATTTATTTTCTTATCCTTACTAGCTGATCTTCAATAGAATCATTTAAAAGTGGCAAATAATGGGAATATATTATATAAAGGAATATAAAGATAAACTCCAATACAGATAATATGTTGCTGCTGTTTAGTTGCTAGGTTGTGGCCAACTCTTCACAATCCAAGGATTGTAGTCTGGTAGGCTCCTCTGTCCATGGAATTTCCCAGGCAAGAATACTGGAGTGGGTTGCCATTTCCTTCTCCAGAGGATCTTTCTGACCCAGGGATCAAACTTGCATCTCCTACATTTGAGACAGATTCTTCAGAACTGAGCCACCTTGGAAGCCCAAAGATAATGTAATAAACTATAATTGAGGAGGGTGGGGAGAGTAAGAAAAGGAAAGGTACAAATTTTATGATTGTATAGTGGAGATTTTCATTGCTCATTAATGGATATTACTAAATAAATAACTTACTGGAATTATATAAACATGGAATTATAAAGACAACCACTAGAACAAATACAAACCTTTCTAATTATGACAAGAAAAACATAATAGAGCAGACAAATTTACACAGTATAGTGATTTTTCAAAATTTATGAAAACAGTGTATACCTTAAAATAATATTACTAAAAATAACTATATCTGTCACATTAATAAATGTGTCCTAAACTTATCTATTAAAACATTTAAAAAACACAGATTTGATTGCAAAACAAAATTCTGTATTCAAGAGACTATAACAAAGTGATTCAGAAAAGTTGAAAATAAAAGGAAGGGCAAAGGTATACTAAGCAAATGTACCCCTACAAAAAAAAACATGATTTGAATATCAGACATCATTGAATTTGCAGCAAAAAGCACTAAACAAGACTAAGTATGGCACTATAATATCAACACAAAGCAGGGAAGAGTAGAGAATTATCAAGAGACGCATGAGAAATATATTCAATACAGAGGGCTTGCTGGAGAGGGAGTCTATTAAAAATATAATAGTTTTGAATACCAATTACCAAATAATATAGTATCAACATTTTTAAAAGAAATATGTGTATAAAAAAAATCCACACCTTCCTGAAGTGCTCATGGAATATTCACAAAAGTTGACAGGATGTTAAGCCACAAATAAACCCAAAAACTTAGATGAATTCTAAAAACTACAAATAGATCAGTCAACATTCTCTGAACACAGTGCAGTAAAACTGGAAATAAGTAACAGACACAGAGAACAAAAAGTTTCTACCACCTGGACATTTTTATGCTGCTTAATAACTTTTGAGTCAAAGAGGAAATTCAGGCAAAAATTACAGTGTATCTAGAAAATAATAATAATGAAACACTACATACCGGAACATATGTGATACAAAAAAGGCAATGCTAAGAGAAAAAAATCATCTTTAAACTGTATGTTTTATTATTTTTAATTTTATTAATAAACAAGAAAAACTGAAATGACACAAGCAACTCAAGAAGAAAAGAAGAAACAAACTTAAGGAAAGCTGAAAGAAAGAAAAAAGATAGAAGCAAAGAGTAATGAATATGAAAATAGAAAATGGTAGAACAAATGAATAAATCTAAATATGTTCTTTGGGGGGAAAATAGGAAATACAGATCAACCATTATTAGTTAACTTAGTTTTAGGAAAAGAGCAGTGGGAAAGGCATGTGTACACAAAATAAGGTAAAAAGAATGTAACCATAGATATACTTGTGTGAAATACATAATTCTCCATGAAAATATAATTACCAAAAATGAATTCAGAAGAGATAGAAACTCACCATTTTCCATAAAAGGAATGGGAAAGTTATCAAAGAACTACCCTCCCCCAAAATAAAGTACTGGAACCAAATAGTTTTTGTTTTTGTTTTTTAATTTAATTTTATTTTTTAACTTTACAATACTGTATTGGTTTTGCCATATATCGAAATGAATCCACCACAGATATACATGTGTTCCCCATCCTGAACTCTCCTCCCTCCTCCCTCCCCATACCATCCCTCTGGGTCATCCCAGTGCACCAGCCCCAAGCATCCAGTATCATGCATCGAACCTGGACTGGTGACTCGTTTCATTTATGATATTATACATATTTCAATGCCATTCTCCAAAATCATCCCACCCTCTCCCTCTCCCAGAGTCCAAAAGACTGTTCTATACATCAGTGTCTCTTTTGCTGTCTCGTATACAGGGTTATTGTTACCATCTTTCTAAATTCCATATATATGTGTTAGTATACTGTATTGGTGTTTTTCTTTCTGGCTTACTTCACTCTGTATAATAGGCTCCAGTTTCATCCACCTCATTAGAACTGATTCAAATGTATTCTTTTTAATGGCTGAGTAATACTCCATTGTGTATATGTACCACAGCTTTCTTATCCATTCATCTGCTGATGGACATCTAGGTTGCTTCCATGTCCTGGCTATTATAAACAGTGCTGCGATGAACACTGGGGTACACGTGTCTCTTTCAATTCTGGTTTCCTCAGTGTGTATGCCCAGCAGTGGGGTTGCTGGATCATAAGGCAGTTCTATTTCCAGTTTTTTAAGGAATCTCCACACTGTTCTCCATAGTGGCTGTACTAGTTTGCATTCCCACCAACAGTGTAAGAGGGTTCCCTTTTCTCCACACCCTCTCCAGCATTTATTGCTTGTAGACTTTTGGATCGCAGCCATTCTGACTGGCAGGAACCAAATAGTTTTATAGGGGAATAATACCAAACTTTTAAAGGACAGATCTTTACATTTTTAAACTATTTTATACTGCAGAAAGAAAAAATATCCTTCCCGATTCTTTTTATGAAAATAACATAATATTGACCTTAAAATGCAACAAATATTGCAAAGAAAGAAAAACTACAAATCTGTCTCACCCAAAATCCCAACTAAAGTATTAGCAGTAGAATCCAACTTGTATTTAAAAAAGCATTTACAGGAATGCAGAGATGGTGCAATATTGAAATCTATTAATATAGTTTACTATGTTAATATATCTAAGAAAAATATGATAGTGTTTTTTTCCATAAGTACTAAAAAAAAGGTATTTAATAAAATGCAATATCCAATCATTAAAAAAAAAACTTAAAAAACTAGGAATGGCCATTCCCATAGTGTTTGTCGATGACAACTCAAAAACAGGATCTTATTTAATGAAAAACATTGAATATATTCCTGTATAAGTCAAATAAATTTACTATCATCACTGTTATCTAACAGTATTCGAAAGATTTTCACTGATATAATCACACACATAAAACGAAGTTAGAATATAGAAATAAGGAAATGAAGGGCTTAGCTGGCAGTCCAGTGGTTAAGACTCCATGCTTCCACTGCAGGAGGTGCAAGTTTGATCCCTGGTTGAGGAACTAAGACCCCAAATTCCACACAGAGTAGCTAAAAAAAAAAAAGAAAGAAGGGAAAGAGAGGGGAGGGAGGCTCAAGAGGGAGTTGATACGTGTATAATTATGGCTGATTTGCATTGTTGTACAGCAGGAATACAACATTGTAAAACAGTTTTCCTTCAATTAAAAATCAATTTAAAAAAGAAGAGAAAGATAAAATGATTATTATTTGCAGATTAATGATAATATATCTACAAAACCCAAAAGAACTAACTAGAAAATTATTTCAAACAACAAAAGAATTCATTACAATGGTCAGGTATAAATATTAATACAGATGATAGTACCCTTTCCCCTTCATGGATCACAGCCTTGTCTTGGATAAGGGGCTTGTGTGACTCAATGAAACTATAAGCCATGCTGTGTAGGGCCACCCAAGATGGACAGGTCATAATGGAGAGTTATGATCCACTGGAGGAGGGAATGGCAAACCAAAATTCAGTATTCTTGAATGAACAGTGCAAAGAAGTAGAAGGAAGCAATGAATTTGCTGGCATATTGAGTGCAGCACTTTCACAGCATCGTCTTTTAGGATTTGAAATAGCTCAACTGGAATTCCATCACCTCCACTAGCTTTGTTCATAGTGATGCTTCCCTAAGGCCCACTTGACTTCACATTCCAGGATGTCTGGCTCTAGGTGAGTGATCACACTATCGTGATTATCTGCATCTTGGTTATAACAGGATTAGTCAGAGGTTTTCAAGGAGGAACTATCCTCAAGCAGGATACATTGTTGTTATATAATCCTTAGTACAGAGTTTAAACTGAGTTAGTTGTTGTGTAATCATCAGTTCTAAGCTTAAAGAAAAAAAACGTTTTATGTGACTAAGACTAAGGAATGTAGAGGGGAAAAAAAGTGTCTTTTCCTCCTCCTTGAGAATTCCAGACCCCTGTCTCTTCCTTGAGAGCCCCAGACCCCTTTCTCCTCCTTGGGGACCCTGGACTTCTTATCAACCTGCCTAGGAATTGACTCCCTCAATAGCAAGGTGATCAAGCCAATCAATCCTAAAGAAAATCAACTGTGAATACTAATTAGAAGGACTGATGCTGAAACTGAAGCTCCAACACTTTGGCCACCTGATGCAAAGAACTGACTCATTGGAAAAGACCCTGATGCTGTGAAAGATTGAGGGCAGAAGGAGAAGTGGGTGGCAGAGGATGAGATGGTTAGATAGCATCACCGACTTAATGGACATGAGTTTGAGCAAACTCTGGGAGATAGTGAAGGACAAGGAAGCCTGGCCTGCTGCAGCCCATGCTATCACAGAGAGACATGACTGAGCAACTGAACAACAACAAAAGTACCCTTTGTATTCTGGTTGTTATTCCAGAACAACCAACTACAAGTTAAAATGGCAGAAAAGTTCTCATCATAATAACCAAAGTGATCAAATAAATGCTTATGAATGAAAATAATAATAAACATGAAAAATTTTATATGAATTGAAATGCTTTTGAGAAACACAAAAGAAGACTTGAACAAATGAAAAGTCATTAGTTCTTGGGAGCATTCAGTCCAGAAAGATGTCAGTTATCTCTAAATGAATCTATAAATCCAGTGCAATTTCCAGTTAAAATTTCTAGCAGAATAGATATTTGATAATAAAGTTAAAATTAGAAATAAAAAACAAGAATAGCTAGAGATTCTTTCTCTCAAATATTAAACAGGTATTCAAACAGTGTGACACTGGAAATTGAAAAAAACAAAGCAATAGAATATAATTTAAAGTCTAGAAATAGAACCAAATATATGGTGGGATTTAGTGTATAATAAAGATGCTATTTAACATTAGTTGGAAACAGTATTCAACAAACTAGGTAGTTGTGGAGAAAAATTAAGTTAGATTCATACTCACAGTTCAGTTCAGTCGCTCAGTTGTGTCCGACTCTTTTCGACCCCATGGACCACAGCACTCCAGGCTTCCCCTGTCCATCACCAACTCCCAGAGCTTACTCAAACTCATGTCCGTGATGAGTCGGTGATGCCATCCAACCATCTCATCCTCTGTCGTCCCCTTCTCCTCCTGCTTTCAATCTTTCCCAGCATCAGGGTCTTTTCCAACTATTTTTACTTACAACTTATACCTATATAAATTCCAGATGGATCAAAGATTTAAATGTAAAAATTGAAAATGTATAAGTACTAGAACAGATTGTATCATTTTGGGTTCAATCAGGAGATAGAAACCACAGTAATTTTAAAAAGGAAAATTTACACAGAATATTTTAACATAGTTTAACCTATTAAACTATGCATGCATGCTTGCAGGCTGAGGGAGAGATCTCAAAGAAGGACAAACTTGAAAAGGGGACCCCTTTCCCAAGGCTGGGGTTTAGAGCCAGTTGGAGAATGTGTGGTTGTAGCTCACTGGATACAAAGAAGATACTGGTTTGCTCAAGCTAGTGCTGGTCCATGGCTACTGGGACAACAGGAACCTTTCAGGTATAGGCACAGTGGCCAATGCACAAGCATGCAGAGTGGAGTGCCAGTGTGGGCAGGAGGCCTGGAGTAAGCAGTATCCATGTTGAAAAGAACGGCAGCATTGGAAGGACCTCCAGAGACAAACCTCTGAGAGGAATGACAGGTGAGCAAAGGGAGTCAGGCATCAGTGCAGGCAAGAGGCCTGAAGCATGCGGTGTCCTGGCTAAGTGAACAGCTGAAGGTGATCAGACTAGGGCTAAGAAGTTCCTAATGTCTTAGCTCAAGTTGTGACTGACTGGTTTAAACAACAGACATTTATTTTCTTGAGGTTTAGAAAGCTGGAAGGCCAAGGTCAGGGTGCTAACCTGATCAGGCTCTGGTGAGAGCCCTCTTCCATCTTTCAGACAGCAGCTTTCTTGCTATGTGCTCGCATGGACTTTCCTTAATGCATGTATTGTACATGAAGAGAGAGCTCTGGTGTCTATTCCTCTTATTACAAGACACTCATGACTTCATCAAAACCTAATTATGTCCCAGAAGCTTTGCCTCTCATCACATTGGGAGTTAGGGCTTCAATACATGAATTTTAAGGGGACACAAACATTCAGTCCATAACACCAAGGGCCTATAGGTTCTGGGCATTTGGGTGGAACACTGCGAGGTTGTTTCATCCCCATTGGTTTTAGCAGAAACGTACCTTCCTCCTGCAGTGTCCCTCTAGTACACTCTACTCAGAAAACTTACCATCATGATTACTGTGAAGGAGAAAGGCTTAATTGACAATAAGTTGACAGCATGCAGAGCTTGGGGGGAAATGTAAGAGTAAGAAAGGCCTTTCTAACCATAACACGAAACCCAAAATTCCAAAAGTAAAAGATTAATAAATTCACTTGAATAAAAATAGAAAATATACACTTGGTCAAAAAAAATACTAGGTGTAAAATCTAAAGACCATATGAGGACAGATATTTGCTTCTATATCACAAAGAGTTAATTTCCATAACTGCATAAAGGTTTCCTTAAAATCAATAAAAATAATGACCAATAGTCTAATAGGAAATGAGATATGATATGAACAGTTTTCAGAAAAGGAAATACACATGACCTTGAAATATTGAATATGTTCAGTCTCACTCATAAAAGAAATACAAGTTGAAACTGCTTTGAGATGCTATTATTTTTCAGCTATCTGATTGGTAAAGACGTTTTTAAGTTAAATGACAATGTTTTTGAGGATTTAAAGAAACAGGCACCCTTGTATACCATTTATGGGTATATATTTTAACACAGTTGCTATAGTGGGCAATTTGGTGACAATATCACAATTTACATACCCTTTAACTTAGCAAGTCTGCTTTTAGAAACTTATCCTACATATATGTTTTCATATGTGCAAAAATGGTTTTAGATTATTCATTTTAGAATTGTTTAGAATAGCAAAAGATTGGAAATAACCTACTGTCAATTAATAGGGAATTGGTTAAATAGAGTTATGGTCCATCTATTAATGGAATCCTATTTAGCCATAAAAATTAAGATACTTTTTATCTATTGAGTGTAATGATTACCCAAATATACTGTGTAACAAAATCAGGATTCAAAATAGTATCATAATTGTTGGGGATTTTCTCCCCGGGACTTGGAAGCGATGAACCTGAAAGAATGACACTCAGACAGTCTCTTGCAAGAACTGACAAGTTTATTTCTGCAGTCAAGCTTTTTTATAGAAGCAGGAACAAAGAGCTTAAAGTATACGGCCAGCAGAGCACATACGGAGTTAACACATAATCAGTAAAAACATTTCAAGGACAGCGCGCTCTAAATGACTCATGGGCTTATCCCACAACCCGCTTTCACAAGTAACATCCCTATTTATTATTAACTCTTGGTGCTGAGCATAACCAAAGGCAGGAGATGTTTTTCTGTCCGCAGTGCAAAGCCGGGTACTTCGGGCCCTTCGCCATTTTCCCAAGGACTTTCTCCTTTTATGGCTATTTTGCACTTTGCTTCCCAACAATAATCTCTTCTGTTTTGGTAAGAAGAAAGTTGGAAAGTGAAAGTGATAGTCGCTCAGTTGTGTCCAACTCTTTGCAACCTCATGAACTATAGCCTGCCAGGCTCCTCTGTCCATCTAATTCTCCAGGCAAGAATATTGGAGTGGGTTGCTATTCCCTTCTCCAGATCTTCCTGACCCAGGGATCGAACCCAGGTCTCCTGCATTGCGGACAGATTCTTTACTGTCTGAGCCACCAGGGAAGCCCATTTGTATTTCCTTTTATGTAAAGATATATCTCTGGGAAGATATCGAATAAGCTGATAATATTGATTGCCTGCAGGAAACTACTGGTTAGCTGAAAAATAAGAGTAGGAAGGTGACTTTTTCTACATGTTCTTTTGTAACCTTTGAATGTTTGTTGAATGAGAGGAGAAAAATTGCAACAAAATTTTGGAAACTATAATACAAGTGAAAAGTAATAAATGACTTAGCAGTCCCCAAGAGAGCTAAATCTTAAGCCAGTAGTGGGAAACCCAAGAGAGAAAGCAGTTTAAATCACCAATTTCTCAAAAGGCTTAGGAACTAACAAAATCAAGTACTTTTGAAAGTAAGAATGTAGATGGAACTAAAAGTAGAAAAATGTTAACCATCTGTTTTAAAAGCAGCTTGACCTTTAGATCCTCTCTTCTACTCCAAAAACAACAAATTGATTCGTCACATTTGATTTGACATTGCAACATGCCCCATACCAATGGACATGTAAAAATTTCACTGAGGTAGAAGTCCCCTGAATTTTAGTCAAATTTATTTCCTACATACTGGCTTACAAATGTCTTACCAATAAGTTAGAATAGGTGCTACTTCTTGCTCATTAGGTCCACTCAGCATGTCATTAATGTAAAGGGCCAGTGTGATAACTTGTGGAAGGAAATGGCAATCAAAATTCCTGTGAACTAAATTATGACATAAGGCTGGAGAATTGATACACCCATGAGGTAGGATAGTGAAGGAGGTGTATTGCTGGTCTTGGCAGCTGAAAGCAGACTGCTCCTGTGGGACATTATAGACAAGAGTGGAGAAAAGGCACTTACCAGATCAATAGCTGTATACCAGGTACCAAGAGATGTGTTAATTTCTCAAGCAATGAAACTGCATCGAATACAGCAACTGCTGTTGGAGTTACCACCTAAGTAAGTTTATGATAATACACTCTCATTCTCCAAGACTCATCTATCTTCTGCACAGGCCATATAGGCCAAGTTGAATGGGGATGTGGTAGAAATCACCAACTCTGCATCTTTCAAGTCCTTGATGGTACACTAATTTCTACAATCCCTCCAGGAATTCAGTATTGCACTTATTGTTTTCCTAAGTAGAGACAGCTCTAGAGACTTCCACTTGGCCATTCCCACCATAGTTGCCTTCACTCCACAGGTCAGAGAACCAATGTGGGGATTCTGCCAGCTGTTAGACATGTCTATTCCATTTATACTTTCTAAAACTGAAGAAATAGCCATAGGATGCATTTGGGGACTCATCAGACCCAACATAAAATTTCACTGATCACTTGACTGCCATAAGCCCCTGCTCTGATTGGGGTCAACAATAATGTTCAGGACCTCTGGAAATAGTGTCCATTCATAGCCAGTATCCAGTAGATACTGAAAGGTCTGATTATTCCCTTTACTTCAGTGTACAGATACCCTTGTAACTTTCAAATCTTTTGGGTCCTTTTTGATAATTTTTAAATTATTCATGGCTTTGAATAATCCCTCTTACTTCTTTAAACATCTTAAAGGTACTTAAATATATTTAATATTTCCAATATCTGAAATGGTATTCTAATTCTCCTCTTTGTTGTTTCTGTGGACTCTCACTCATAATATTTATTATCTAACTGATTTTGTAATTTTGGATTATGAGTTTATCTTAAACTGATCTTAATGTGTGAAAATTCTGTGAGGTCTTAAGTTTATGGTGTATGTACATCTAGAAAGGATTTATGTTTGCTTCAGTCAGATGCCCTGAGGTGCTATCACCCCAGGACCACTTTAAGTTATGTTTTAAACCTAGGGTTTCCTAGACCCTGTTCACTTCAGTTCAGTTCAGTTACTCAGTCATGTCCAACTCTTTGTGACCCCATGAATTGCAGCATGCCAGGCTTCCCTGTCCATCACCAACTCCTAGAGTTCACCCAAACTCATGTCCATCAAGTTGGTGATGCCACCCAGCCATCTCATCCTCTGTTGTCCCCTTTTCCTCCTGCCCCCAATCCCTCCCAGCATCAGATCTTTTCCAGTGAGTCAACTCTTCGCATGAGGTGGCCAAAGTACTGGAGTTTCAGCTTTAGCATCATTCCTTCCAAAGAACACACAGGGCTGATCTCCTTTAGAATGGACTGGTTGGATCTCCTTGCAGTCCAAGGGACTCTCAAGAGTCTTCTCCAACACCACAGTTCAAAAGCATCAATTCTTCGGCTCTCAGCTTTCTTCACAGTCCAAGTCTCGCATCCATACATGACCACTGGAAAAACCATAGCTTTGACTAAATGGACCTTTGTTGGCAAAGTAATATGTCTGCTTTTCAATATGCTATCTAGGTTGGTCATAACTTTCCTTCCAAGGAGTAAGCGTCTTTTAATTTCATGGCTGCAGTCACAATCTGCAGTGATTTTGGAGCCCAAAAAGATAAAGTCTGACACTGTTTCCACTGTTTCCCCATCTATTTCCCATGAAGTGATGGGACCAGATGCCATGATCTTCGTTTTCTGAATGTTGAGCTTTAAGCCAACTTAGGCAAATCCTAAACTGACATAAAGGAATGTATGTAGTTTCTAGGTTTTAGCAGTGATTTCTTTCTCATTTCTACTCAGAGCTCACATAAGTCAACAAGTTTTATTGTCATCTGCTTTGACCAGTGAGTGGATTCTTTCTAGCCCACCTTTTCACTGAGAAAATAACCTTTTGAATGGTCTTAACTTTTTGAGCCAGGGTAGCGTTCCAACTCTTCTTTACAAGGGCCTAATGCCTTGTCTCCTTTTCCCTTTCAACACAAAGCCTTTGGTTCCCAAGATCAGCAAATAAAGTCAAGGCTTTTATGCCTGTCTAACACTGTAGTTTCCTGTTGACCCCCCCTTTGGTACTTGGGGATTTCCCTTAATTTCTTATGAATTCAACTATGCATTTAAAAGATATTCTAAATAGACATTTCTCCTAAGAAGATATACAGATGGCCAAGAGGCAAATGAAAAGATGTTCAGTGTCACCAATTATTAGAGAAATGCAAGTCAAAACTATGAGGTACCACCTCATACGAGCAAGAATGGCTATCATCAAAATATTCACAAACAATAAATACTGGAGGATGTGTGAAAAAAAGGGAAGCCTCCTACACTGTTAGTAGGAATGTAAAGTGGTACAGCCACTATGGAGAACAGAATGGAGGTTCCTTAAAAAACTAAAAATAGAACTACCATATAACCCAGCAATCCCACTCCTGGGCATATATCCAGAGAAAAACATGATCTGAAAGGATACATGCACCCAAGTGTTCATTGCAACACTGTTTACAATAGCCAGGACCTGGAAGCAAACCAAGTGTCCATCAGTATAAATGGATAAAGATGTTGTACATATATATAATGAAATATTACTCGGCCATTAAAAAGAATGAAATTATGCCATTTACAGCAATATGGATGGATCTAGAGATTTGTCATGGGCTTCCCTGGTAGCTCAGTTGGTAAAGAATCTGCCTGCAATGCAGGAAACCCCAGTTTGATTCCTGGGTCAGGAAGATCCCCTGGAGAAGGGACAGGCTACCCTCTCCAATATTCTTGGGCTTCCCTGGTGGCTCAGATGGTAAAGAATCTGCCTGCAGTATGGGAGACCTGGGTTCAATCCCTGAGTTGGGAAGATCCTCTGCAGGAGGGCATGACAACCCACTCTAGTATTCTTGCCTGGAGAATACTCCCATGGACAGAGGAGCCTGGTGGGCTCCAATCCATGGGGCTGCAAAGAGTCAGACACGACTGAGCAACTAAGCATAGTGCACAGAGATTTGTCATACTGAGTAAAGTAAGTCAGAGAAGGAAAAATATTGTATGTCATCCCTTATATGTGGAATCTGAAAAGAAATGATACAAATGAACTTGTAAAATAGAAGCAAACTCACAGACTCAGAATGAACTTATTTTCCAGGGGGATGGATGAGGGGAAGGGATAATTACGGAATTTGGGATGAACATATATACACTGCTGTGTTTAAAATGGATAACCAACAAGGATGTACTGTATAGCACACAGAACTCTGCTTAACCTTGTGTGGCAGCCTGGAGGGGAGGGGAGTTTAGGGAAGAATAGATACATGTATATGTATACCTTCTCTGTTCACCTGAAACTATCACAACATTGTTAATCCGCTATACCCCAATACAAAAAAAAGTTTAAAAAAAGATGTTTGTGTTTTATCTGGTATATGTATTGTTAGCTGGTGAAAGAGTGTGTTTCAGATATCTAGTTTATCTGTAAATGCTTTTTTTACACATTAAGATTAATGTCATGCTGATTATATACATTGCAAATACTTACCTAGTTTGTTTTTTGTCTTTAACCTTATTTGTATTTTCCTTTACTTAACATAAAAACTTATTTTTTATATGGTTAGATCTTCTCATTTTTCCCTTTGTGTTTTCATACCTTTTTTGTCATGTTTCCAAAGACCTTCCCTACCATAAGATAGTATCCTTTTTTTCCTACTATTTTCCTGGTTTATTTTTTCAATAAATTTCTCATTACTGAGTAATTTTAGATACATCAAAAAGTTTCTAAGTATGGAATTCCTATATTTTTAACTTATATTTTCCTCTCCATGAAATTTTTTATATATGCATCCCTTTACCATTTATTCAAAAATAATTTGTTTAATACAACTGTATTCCAGGTACTGTCCTAGGCCCTGCAGACATGGCAATGAAGAGAGAGCTCAGATTCCTCCTTTAATATATTATTATATTGAGCTTATATTCTAGTGAGATAGACAGACAATAACTGGTCAGTATACTTTGGAAAAATGTCATTCTCGTGTGGCTCTTATCCATTTGTATTCTGAGGCTATTTATCTCACTTGTTGTAAAGTTAGTAGTGAGTGGGAATTATTTTTTTTTAAGGTACGTAGTACATCATAAGTGGGCTTCCCAGGTGGTGCTAGTGGTAAAGAACTCGCCTACCAATGCAGGAGACATAAAAGACGCTAGTTCAATTCCTACGTTGGGAAGATCCCCCGGAGGAGAGCATGACAACCCACTCCTGTGTTCTTGCCTGGAGAATCCCATGGATAGAGGAGCCTGGCTGGCTACAGTCCATAAAGTCGCAAAGAGTCGAACACGACTGAAGTGACTTAGCATGAATGCACGCACACACATCATAAGCACATAATAATAAATGTTTTTTTTAAGTGGATGAGTTAATGGACCTATGTCATTTACATAGACAGTATATTTTCTTCACTTATTTTTATCAGTTGTAGACTAGGCCCATTACAATACAAACCCCTTCTGTTTAATTAGCAATGTCTTAAGTGTTTTTAGGGTTTGATCATCATGATAAAAAAATAATAAACAGTTAACACTGAGTACATACTGTGTGCCATGAATTAAGTCATTTAGTATTCTTTAAGATAAGTATTTATATTCTCCTCATTTTCTGGTTGAAGAAATTTTAGCTTAAGGACTCATAGTCAAGAAGAAGAAGAGAGAGGTTAGGAACTCAAGTTGCATTTGGATCTAAAACTTGAACCAAGACTAGTGCTTCTTTATTCATAAACTGTCCACCTACTCTTCAACAAGCATCCTCTACTCTTATCAGGCATATTCCTTCTTTCTCTCTGGCACACTACATTCACTTTCAACCTCCATAGATGCTTATATTGAACTTTCAGCCTCTCTACCAGCCCCCCAACAAACGCACACATATACATCTAAAATACTGTATTCTTTTTACAAACCTTATCCTTTAAATTCTAAGCTCAATCTCACCCCCTTTCCAACAACTCTTTTTCTAAGTTTCTAAAGTATCAATGGTCTATAAGTCTCTTCCACCTGTGATACACATAAAACTGGGGCTGTAAGAGTTCCTAGGGCATGGGAATATATAATTTTCAAGAATTGTTATTATAGATCTTCCATTTCTACTGTATTCTTTTCTAAAACTTCTATAATTATGCCTATGATGAGGGTGTCAGGCTCCTTCTTCATTCCTACCATCCCTTTAACAATTACTTGTCTTCCACATCACAAAGAAAACCCAAAAATAAAAAGGATGAGGTGAAAGGAACATATCTTTCACCCACTATAAATTTTACTGTGATGAATTGCCATGTGGTTTTAAAACTTCCAAGGACACCAAACAAAGGAATAATTCAAAATATTGACATCAGTGTAAGAAAGAAAATGACTTAATGATTGGGTTAAAAATCTTTTGCAACCGGGTAGTCTCCAATTTTAACAAAATTGAAGGAAGACTAAATTGAGTAGCAGCTAATAGATCATTAAAATAATTTTATTAGTATATCCATATGTAATTTTTGGCATATAACTCAGAATGAATTTGACAGTTTGTTTGACATCTGTATTTATCAGGATAAGGTTTCTCAGCACTAGAAACCTCCTAGAAAATAGAAATAGGATTAATACTTAATGTTGTGCCATTTAATCAATAATTTATTTATTCACACATACCTTAACTAACTAAAGAACCCAATGTGCTCACCATTGAGATACATTTCTAATTAAATTTTATCCTTAATGCCAATAATTATCAAAATTGATACTATATATGTTGTTTTGATCAATTTATATGAACAATAATTTTAAAAATAGTTCAATCTAGATAACTCCTTAGAGCCTATGGTCATAGGAAATTTTAAAATCTGATGACATATTTTTGATGCATAGAAATATGATAAGATAATCAATAAAAGACTGCCAACCAGAAAGTTCTATTACATTATGATAAAACTAGGGGAAATTGAAATGGAAATATGAATTCAAGGAGAAAATGAATAATATTAATTTCCATCTGTTAAACTTTTAAAATTGAAAAATGAAAGTATCAAATTCTTAGGATATTAATATTTAATAAACATAATTAGATTATGTTTTAAAGAGTTGTATTATAGTGTCATTTTTAAATATTGATATTTAAATATACTGGAAATTATATATCCTTAACAACTACTTACACTTAGAATTTTTAAATCTAGATGTCAACATAATATATAATAGAGTATATCATTTTTCATATTTTTAGGGAGTACATGAAAAGAAATACTTAATGGCTACTGGCCTCATTTGTTCTCATTTATTTCTTGAGTAGGTTTCTTATCTTCCTGTCTAGATTACAAGTTCTCTTTGTATAAAAATTATATCCTATTTCTTCCATTTTCACCAGAGATTCATGAAAAGGAGCAAGTAAGCAAAGTAACATGCTCATGAATTTTATGTGTGTTTTGCAAATATTGCTCAATTCTGCTCTTTGATCAGGAAAGTGTCTTCATCCCAAATATAATTTCTCCCCACCCCACCCCCACCTGCTATTGATGCCTGGCATTCCTTCAAATAGTGTCACAAATTTTAATTCCACATTTATTCAAAATGTATATATTCTTAGGAGACGTAACATTGATCTAGAATCATATTAGATTAAACTACTTCCTGAGAACAAGTTTTTGTGAAGGAGAGTGAGGACAGTCAGGAGATTTACATGTTGACTCCTTGACCTGATTGCAAACAAGCATCTTTTCTTTACTGAAGTGACCCTGAGGGGCCTGTTAGGTAGGACCTTATTGGAAAAGGTCAGTTTTCATTCCAATCCCAAAGAAAGGTAGTGCCAAAGAACACTCAAACTACCGCACAATTGCACTCATCTCACACACTAGTAAAGTAATGCTCAAAATTCTCTAAGCCAGGCTTCAACAATACATGAACCGTGAACTTGCAGATATTCAAGCTGGTTTTAGAAAAGGCAGAGGAACCAGAGATCAAATTGCCAGCATCCTCTGGATCATCAAAAAAGCAAGAGAGTTCCAGAAAAACATCTATTTCTGCTTTATTGACTATGGCAAAGCCTTTGACTGTGTGGATCACAATAAACTCTGGAAAATTCTGAAAGAGATGGGAGTACCAGACCACCTGACCTGCCTCTTGAGAAACCTGTATGCAGGTCAGGAAGCAACAGTTAGAACCAGACACGGAACAACAGACTGGTTCCAAATAGGAAAAGGAGTACATCAAGGCTGTATATTGTCACCCTGCTTATTTAACTTCTATGCAGAGTACATCATGAGAAACGCTGGGTTGGAAGAAGCTGGAATCAAGATTGCCAGGAGAAATATCAGTAACCTCAGATATGCAGATGACACCACCCTTATGGCAGAAAGTGAAGAGGAACTAAAGAGCCTCTTGATGAAAGTGAAAGAGGAGAGTGAAAAAGTTGGCTTCAAGCTCAACATTCAGAAAACGAAGATCATGGCATCTGGTCCCATCACTTCATGGAAAATAGATGGAGAAACAGTGGAAACAGTGGCAGACTTTGTTTTGAGGGGCTCCAAAATCACTGCAGATTGTGACTGCAGCCATGAAATTAAAAGACGCTTACTCCTTGGAAGAAAAGTTATGACCGACCTAGCTGCTGCTGCTGCTTCTAAGTTGCTTCAGTCGTTTCCAACTCTGTGCGACCCCATAGATGGTAGCCCACCAGGCTCCGCTGTCCCTGGGATTTCCAGGCAAGAACACTGGAGTGGGTTGCCACTTCCTTCTCCAATGCATGAAAGTGAAAAGTGAAAGTGAAGTTGTTCAGTCGCGTCCAACTCGTCTCGACCCCATGGACTGCAGCCTACCAGGCTCCTCTGTCCATGTGATTTTCCAGACAAGAGTACTTGAGTGAGTTGCCATTGCCTTCTCCGGACCAACCTAGACAGCATATTAAAAAGCAGAGACATTATTTTACCAACAAAGGTCCGTCTAGTTAAGGCTATGGTTTTTCCAGTAGTCATGTATGGATGTGAGAGTTGGACTATAAAGAAAGCTGAGCGCCGAAGAATTGATGCTTTTGAATTGTGGTGTTGGAGAAGACTCTTGTGAGTCCCTTGGACTGCAAGGAGATCCAACCAGTCCATCCTAAAGGAGATCAGTCCTGAATATTCATTAGAAGGAGTGATGTTGAAGCTGAAACTCCAATACTCTGGCCACCTGAGGCAAAGAGCTGACTCATTGTAAAAGACCCTGATGCTGGGAAAGATTGAAGGCAGAAGGACAAGGGGATGACAGAGGATGAGATGGTTGGATGCCATCACCGACTCAATGGATATGAGTTTGAGTAAACTCCGGGAGTTGGTGATGAACAGGAGGCCTGGTGTGCTGCACTCTATGAGGTCACAAAGAGTCGGACATGAATGAGCAACTGAACTCAGTTTTAAATGATCAACCACATCAAAATCCTCATTTCTGGTAAAATATCACTCTTGAATAGAGTGCCTCCCAGTTCCTAGACTGACTGAGAAATGAAGAGTGACACATTGAGAGTGACACTGCTAGGCCTCCAATTTGCAATAAAACTGAGCAGTCACAACTGAACCTTCCTTTGGGAGAGTGAATGAGTTAAAACACATTTTCTGTTTCTAGTAACTCCGCA
Source organism: Bos grunniens (assembly GCF_055505025.1). Classification (NCBI taxonomy): domain Eukaryota; kingdom Metazoa; phylum Chordata; class Mammalia; order Artiodactyla; family Bovidae; genus Bos; species Bos grunniens. The sequence goes on along the minus strand of NC_141175.1, from coordinate 97,510,306 downwards.
TAATCAATGCCTTTTGGCTGCAAATTGTAGGGAAATTTAGGGAAGGTTTTAGTGCAGTGCCTAGAATGGAATGTGCATTCCATAGATCTTGGTCAAATAAATGGATTTTCAGGAAGGGAAAAGTACTCAAGTAATAATGGATAATAAATTAGACTGCCAATTAATCTGTAACCTGAGTCACTAAAGATGTGCACCCTTGATTCATTTTTCTCTGCAGAAAGTGAAAGGGAACTTTGCTAGGCTGCAGGCCTGCATCTCAGAACTCCGCATGCTGCAAAGAGAAGGTTGTTTCAGACCACAAGGCACTTCTCTGCAGCTGGCAATAGAGGATGGGCTGCAGCAGTTCAAACAGTACAGCAGACACATGAGCACAGGTGCAGCTCTGACCTACAGTTCCCTGGAGGTAAGAGATGCTGGCCTTAGGACACTAAGCTTTCTTCCCATTTAAGTCCATCGAAATCCTTCATTATTTGCCATCCTTCTGTTGTTCGCTGTTTCATTCACTTGAAGGTCATCACTAGGCACTCCATTGGGTATGTGAGTGAGTTAAAATACATTCAGTCTCTGTAACATCAGGCATCAAACAAATGAGTTTAAAAATAATTATGCTCTCATCCATATGCTTATTCACCAATCAAAATGTCTAAGTACAAAAGAAAATTGCATATATTTAATACTTGCCTTCCAGAGTTTGATGTTCAGCCTGGATTCAGATTGAGCAAGGAGAGACATCCAATGGAAGTACCACTGAGAAAAGAGCATATAAGCTCTCTGATACTTAGTACACATCTAACAAGTGGAATTTAAGGATTCTGTTTCCTTTGTTTCTTCATAAAATCAAAGCACTTTGAGCAAGAGGGATACTGCCTGTGATTCAAGCAATCTTAAAAGCTGAAACGCAGTGGGGGACTTCCCTGGCAGTCCAGTTGTTGAGACTCCGTGCTCCCAATGCAGGTGGTGTGGATTTAGTCTCCGGCTGGGGAATTAACATCCTACATGCTGTGGCATGGCCAAAAAAACACTGAAACAAGGATGGCTTCTCACTAGTCACTTTCTGGGATAGATTCAGTGTGTTTGGAAGGGTGCTGTGATGATCTATCGCACCAGACCTCTCCCACCAGAATCTGTCAAATAAAACTTGATTTGCAAGTTACAATTAAATCCTCTTCTGTGCTCTAAGACACTACTACCAATTTCTTCGATGTTTATCCTCTAGATCTAACCTCTTAACATTCTTCACTCTGTACATCAGCGAAAGAGGGCACAATGATTCTTTGTTTTATTTCCAGATTACCGTTCTGACTTCACAGCCTGGAAAAGAGGTGGTCAAACAGTTGGAGGAAGGATTGAAAGATACAGACCTAGTCAGGATCAGGAAGCTTCAGGTGGTTGAGATCACAAAGGGAGTCCTAGAATGTATGAACTCAGCATCCCCTGTTGAAGAGCCCAGCAATGAGGGTAAGGATTAAATGAAAAGGTTAAAAGAATGGGTAGAATTTTAATGAGTAGTCTTTTACAGCTGAGGAAGATTATTTTCCATGGTCTTTTTATATTCCTAAATGAAATAAATCCAACAGATTTCACTGTGGTCCAGAAAAGTGTTTCTAGGTGATACAGTTCAGTTTTTAATCTTATTTTTAATTTTAGAAGCTATATATATATATTAGTGTAAAATCTGAAACATTATAGGTAAAGAAAATTAAAAATTCCTTCCTCCTCAAGAGACTGGGGTATCCTTTGTAATGTTCTAACAAATAGATATATAGAAATACTTTATATTTTAATGGGATCATCACATACATAATAATCTGTAACCCTCTTTGTGTGTTGTACAGCTGTCTATGTTAGTATCTGTAGACATGCTTCATTTTTTACTGGATACATGATGTTTTTTTACTTTCTGGTTGGACCATAGTTTGTTTGTTTAATTGCTTATTAGTGAATAACTTGGTTTATTACATTTTGCTGTATGAAGAGACTTACATGCAGGGCTGGCTTCATTGGGCCTATGACCAGTACAGTCATACAAGGCCCTGCATTTAAAAAGATCCCATGCTTAGAATTTAATGCTTTTGGGTAACTGTCTTAAAATTCTTGATAATTTTATTTTTGAATTTGTGCTTTATAAGTGAAGTTTGATGGAACAATGGAACATGTGCCAGGGGATTATATTCTCAGTTCATATGTGTCCTGCCTACCTTCTACCTCCCCAGAATGGGTTCTCAGTCACTAACTTTCCAGTCCTGATGGTCCTAGACTGCCTACCCCTACCAGTCACTACTGGCACCAGATCCTACACTTCTCTGAAGAGAAAATATTTAAACTGAGTTTTAAAATACAAGTAGGAATTAACCAAGCAGAGGGAGAGGAAAGGGAGACTCAAAAAGGAGACCAGGGGCATGAGAAAGCAAGATAAATCATTTTTCAGAGATAAACGCATGGTTCCATGTCAGGAGCCTATCAGGCAGAGGCAGGAGTAAGGCTTTAGAGGTAGACAAAGGTTAGATGAAGAAAGGCCGTATATGCCATGTGCCCGTCCTGAGACATTTGGATTTAATGCTGAAGCATTGGAAATTTATGAAAAGATTTTGGTCAGAAAGTCAAATAGAGATTCTCAAGTTATGGAATTTAAGATTTTTAACTGACTTTAACTTATCCAAAACTCAAGTTAAATTCACCCTCCAGCAGTTATACTGGCTTTCTCCAAGGTTATACACACCTGGAGGTGCTCACTGTTCTGATACCATTGATCTCTTCCTGGTACCACAAAAATAACCTCACTCTTCACTTCACACTCTAATTGGGTCAGGGAGTTGGTAGCTAAGGGTGTGTTTCCCATCGAATTCTGACTCATGTGTATCCTTCCAGCATCATGGACCTCTGACATTGTGCCAGTTGGGGAAGAAGGGTAACCAGCCTTGCTGTGTGGTATATGATATCTTACCTACTATTCAGTTCAGTTCAGTCACTCAGTCGTGTCCAATTCTTTGCGACCCCATGAATCGCAGCACGCCAGGCCTCCCTGTCCATCACCAACTCCCAGAGTTCACTCAGACTCACATCCATCGAGTCAGTGATGCCATCCAGCCATCTCATCCTCTGTCATCCCCTTCTTCTCCTGCACCCAATCCCTCCCAGCATCAGAGTCTTTTCCAGTGAGTCAACTCTTCGAATGAGGTGGCCAAAGTACTGGAGTTTCAGCTTTAGCATCATTCCTTCCAAAGAAATCCCAGGGCTGATCTCCTTCAGAATGGACTGGTTGGATCTCCTTGCAGTCCAAGGGACTCTCAAGAGTCTTCTCCAACACCACAGTTCAAAAGCATCAATTCTTCAGCACTCAGCCTTCTTCACAGTCCAACTCTCACATCCATACATGACCACAGGAAAAACCATAGCCTTGACTAGACGGACCTTTGTTGGCAAAGTAATGTCTCTGCTTTTCAATATGCTATCTAGGTTGGTCATAACTATTAACACTCTGCTTTTCTCAAGCCAATGTCCCCACTGACTATCCTATTTACATCCCTCCACTTGTAGTAATCTTTTCCTCTGAATTTCCTCTTCTTTCCTCTGAATTCCTCCCCCTATCCTCTTCCAACCAAATCATCTTCATCCTTTAAGGCCTAATTGAGGTTCATGACTACTGTATTGATTTTCCTCTTCTTAAAAACAACCTCATAGCTTGTGGTCTGTACAATACAAGTTAGCGCTTAATTATATACCATATAGAATTATTTACCATTGCTTTATTGTGCTTCCCTAGTAACTCAAATGATAAAGATTATGCCTGCAATGCAGGAGACCCCAGTTTGATTCCTAGATCAGGGAGACCATCTGGAGAAGGGATAGGTTATCCACTCCAGTATTCTTGGTCTTCCCTAGTGGCTCAGCTGGTAAAGAATGAACCTGCAATGCGGGAGACCTGGGTTCAATCCCTGTGTTGGGAGATCCCCTGGAGAAGGGAAAGGCTATCCACTCCAGTATTCTGGCCTGGAGAATTCCATGGACTGTATAGTCCATGGGGTCACAAAGAATCAAACACAACTGAGCAACTTTCGCTTTCTTTCTTTCTATTGTGTGATAATTTTGTCTTCTCACCTAAACTGTAAACTAGTTGATTTTTTTATCTGCATTAAATCTTAAGTTTTAAGCCTTGGCATTACAAATTTATCTTATTTATTTATGTGCCCCACTCTGTAAGTATCTCCTAAATTAGCAGTAAATATTTGTTAAATGATGACTGTGATACCTGTGGAGTCTGTTCTTGCTCTGCCCAGCATCCCCTGCATCCCCTTTCTTTAGTAACGCCTCTACTTTCCTAGTCACAGAGTGGGCCATAACCCAGGTAAGGCAATCATAGTTCTCCAGGCCAGTAATCTAAGAGTCCCTCCCAGTGGGTTCTCAGACTGAATCTATGAGAGAGAAGCTCCTTTTATTTCTCTTTGGCCATGAACAGATCAGGTACGGACTATGTCCTTTTCTCCCTTCAGTGACTAGAGAAAGGGGATACAGATCTCTCCAATCTTATACAAACTCTTTTAGAAATTAAAAAAGAAAGAAAGAAAGAAAAATGCCCTCCCCCTAGTCATGATATAAAGCCAAACAAGAACAATGGCAGCTGGATGGGAGGGGAGTTTGGGGGAGAATGGATACATGTTTCTGTATGGCTGAGTTCCTTAGCTGTTCACCTGAAACTCACAACATTGTTGATTGACTGTACCCAAATACAAAACAAAAAGTTAAAAAAAAAGAAAATTTCAAGCCAATCCACTCATGAAAATAGGTAAAACCATCTTAAATAATCTAATCATATCTAAAAAGAGAATACAGAGCTGATCAAGTTGAGTTTATCCCTGTAATGTAAAGTGATTTTGCATTAGAAATACATAAATATAAATTTAACCAAGGAGGAAAAAATTTATACTCTGAAAACTATAAGACATTCATGAAGGAGATTAAAGATGATACAAATAAATGGAAAGATATCCTATGTTCATGGATTAGAATTAATGTTGTTAAACTATCCATACCGCCCTGTGAAGTCGCTTCAGTCATGTCCGACTCTGTGCGAACCCAGAGACGGCAGCCCACCAGGCTCTGCCGTCCCTGGGATTCTCCAGGCAAGAATACTGGAGTAGGTTGCCATTTCCTTCTCCAATGCATGAAAGTGAAAAGTGAAAGGGAAGTCACTCAGTCGTGTCCGACTCTTAGCAACCCCATGGACTGCAATCCTCCAGACTTCTCCATGCATGGGATTTTCCAGGCAAAAGTACTGGAGTGGGGTGCCATTGCCTTCTCTGTCCATACTGCCCAAAGCAATCTATACATTTAATGCAATCAGTATCAAAATACTCATGACATTTTTCACAGAACTAGAAAAAATAATCTTAAAACTTGTACAGAACCACAAAAGACACCAAATAGCCAAAGCAATCTTGAGAAAAAAGAAAAAAACTAGAGGCATCACACTGCCTTACATCAGACTATACTACAAAGCTACAGTAATCAAAAAAGTATGGTTCTGGCACAAAAACAGACACATAGATCAATGGAACAGAATAAAGAGCCCAGAAATAAACCCACATACTTATGGTCAATTAATCTACAACAAAGAAGGAAAAATACATGTTGGAGAAAAGACAGTATCTTCAATAACTGGTATTGGAAAAACAGCACAGCTATGCATAAAAGAATTAAATTAGAACATCTTCTCACATGATATACAAAAATAAACTCAAAATGAATTAAAAACCTAAATGTAAAACTGGAAGCCATAAAAATCCTAGAAGAAAATATAGGTAAAACAATTTGACATAAATCATAGCAATATTTTTTTACATCTATCTCTTAAAGCAATGGAAACAAAAGCAAAAATAAATAAATGGGATCTACTTAAACTTAAGAGCTTTTGCACAGTGAAAGAAACCATCAATAAGATGAAAAGACAACCTACTAAATGGGAGGAGATATTTACAAACAGTCATTTGATAAGTGGTTAATATCCAAAATATATAAAGAGCTCATACAACTGAATATCAAAAAAAAAAAAAAAAAACACAATTAAAAATGGGTGGAAGACCTGAATAGACATTTTTTCCAAAGAAGACATATAGATGGTCAACAGGCACATAAAAGGATGCTCAGCATCACTAATTATCAGGAAATGCAAATCAAAACCACAATGAGCTATCACCTCGCACCTATCAGAATAGCTATCATCAAAAGATAGCAAATAATAAATGCTCACAAGGATATGGAGAAAGGGAACTCTAGTACACTGTTGGTGGGAATGTAAATTGATGTAGCTACTATGGGCTTCCCTGGTGGCTCGGACGGTAAAGTGTCTGTCTGCAATGCAGGAGACCCGGATTCAATCCCTGGGTTGGAAAGATCCCCTGGAGAAGGAAATGGCAGCCCACTCCAGCCTGGAAAATCCCAGGGACGGTGGAGCCTGGTAGGCTACTGTCCACGGGGTCACAAAGAGTTGGACATGACTGAGCGACTTCACTTCACTATGGAAAACAGTATGGAAGGTCCTCAAAAAAAGTACAAATAAAACTAACACAAGAGGATGTAGAGTTGCCGGTGCCTGACAGTGCGTCTGACACAAAGCTGAATGGGGTAGAGAGTAGGGGATGGTAGTGAGGGGTGGTGGAAGAAGGAAGAGGCAGCGGTGAATCACTTATAAATGACTCCAAAGCAGGACCTGGAGCGTAAATTCCAGGAGGATAATGGTCATTCATGACAAAAAGGGAAAGGCCTGAGACGTGGAATCAGCAATTGCAACCCTTCAGTGTGAGTTAGCGGGCCCTGAGAAAGGGGAATGCCTGCCAACTGGCCTTCATTCAACTGCAGCCACTCCAACCACTCCCTATGGTGAACCTAGAGGAAACTCTGAGAATGCAGGATTACAGGTCCCAGTTAGCTAAGATGCCCTGTGACCTGCAACCAGAGGATTATACATTCTGAAAAAGACAATTCAAAGGACTGTCTCCAACCTGGACAGAAAGACCCTTCTCAGATGACGCAGATTTACATCACAATAAAGATGATATGCAGAGAAAACCCATGCCCCCAAAGAGATTACAGCCATTCCTCCAAACAGATTCAGTGGGAATAACCACAAAAGTCACCCTGAGGCCCCTTAATAGAACAGGGCAAGAGCTCCATGACCCCAACTAGGTAGGGTCTACGAGTCCTGTGTCAGCATTAAAGAAGTTACAGAAGACTAACCATCTGTCCCTCATTACCCCAATAAAGATTTCTTGGGGTTCACATCTCAAGGAAAATTTGAAGTAGGAGATAGATGGGTCCCTGGGCTGAACAGCTGGTGATTTTCAAATGGAGCAAAATTGAAGTTTATCTTCAGCCAGACAAGAATGACACGTGTTTCCCTTCCTCCCTTCATATGGAGGGAATAAACTGATGGGGGAATTTGTTGCAGTGAAAAGGAAAAATGAGGAATGAGTTTTTCTTTTTCACTTCTCTGGGAGTAAAGAAGATAAAGAGAACAGTGAGCAGGCCTGAACATTCCTAGTTTATTTTACTTTGCTGCTACTGCTAAGTCACTTCAGTCGTGTCCGACTCTGTGCGATCCCACAGACAGCAGCTCAACGAGGCTCCCCCATCCCTGGGATTCTCCAGGCAAGAACACTGGAGTGGGTTGCCATTTCCTTCTCCCATGCATGGAAGTGAAAAGTGAAAGTGAAGTTGCTCAGTCGTGTCCGACCCTCAGCGACCCCATGGACTGCAGCCTACCAGGCTCCTCCATCCATGGGATTTTCCAGGCGAGAGTACTGGAGTGGGGTGCCATTGCCTTCTCCTGCTCCTAATTCTGCATGTCTGTAACTAAGTTTGCTTTTCTGCCCCCTAACTCTGCAGAGCCACACTTCACTTGACTCTATGCTAAATACATCCCCTATCTGGTGTTTACCTTTACAACAGCCTTCCCCTTGTAGTTACATGTCAGAAAGAAGGTCTCAGAGCCACCAAACTGCCAGATGCAGTTACTGGGTTACTGACACCAGTTTATGACTGTCTCTGAAACAATGCAAGAGGAAGAAATCAAGATCCTATCACCTTTGTTCTCTCATCACCTACTACTGACTGCGAGCACTGGCCTTAGGGCACAGTTCTTGAGGCAGGAGCATACTGTGTTCCCCTCTCCATCAGCTGAGAATAAAAGCCACCATTCTATTTCTTCCAAAAAAAAAAAAAACCTAACACAACATTGTAAATTAACTGTACCTTAATAAAAAAATTAAAAATAAAATTACCATATGATCCAGCTATTCCACTCCTGGGTATACATCTGAAGAACACAAAAACACTAATTTTAAAAGAGGTATGCACCCCAATCTTCATAGCAGCATTATTTTCAAAAGTTGCTTATGGAAGCAATTTGTGTCCATCACCAAATGAATGGATAAAGGAGATGTGGTATGTATATACAATGGAATATTACTCAGCCATAAAAATGATTGAAATTTTGCATTTGCACAACATGGATGGACCTAGAAGATATTATGCTTGGTGAAGTAAGTCAGACAAAGACAAATACTGTACATTAGCACTTATATTGGAGAAGGAAATGGCAACCCACTCCAGTATTCTTGCCTGGAGAATCCCAGGGATGAAGGAGCCTGGTGGGCTGCCGTCTACGGGGTCGCACAGAGTCGGACACGACTGAAGCGACTTTGCAGCAGCAGCGGCAGCACTTATATGTGAAATCTAAAAAAATAAGTGCATAATATAATAAAACAGAAACAGACTTATACAGAGAACAAATTAGTGGTTACCAATGGGGAGAGGGCTTGAGGGGGATGGAAGATAGGGGAAAAGGATTAAGAGGTACAAACTACCATTATAAAAGTACAAGGATATAATGTCCAGCACAGGGAAATAACCAATATTTTTTAATGACTTTAAACAGAATATAATCTAGAAAAATATTGAGTGACTATGTTGTAAACCTGAAATGAATATAACATTGTAAGTCAATTATGTGTGTGCTTGTGTGCTCAGTTGTATCCAACTCTTTGTGACCCCCAAGGACTATAGCCCACCAGGCTCCTCTGTCCATGAAAATTTCCAAGCAAGAATATGAAGTGGATTGCCATTTCCTACTCCAAGGGATCTTCCCAACCCAGAGATCAAACCTGAATTTCTTGTGTCTCCTGCACTGGCAGGCAGATTCTTTACCACTGATGCCACCTGGGAAACTATACTTCAGTAAAAAGGGAAAAAAACGTATAAATATAATTTACCACATAAACAAATGTAAAAATTATGTTATCTTAATAGACACAGGAAAAAAACATATGATAAAATAAACACCCATTCATCATTTAAGGAAAAAATCTTAGTAAACCGGGGATAGAAAATAACTTCTGTAACTTGGCAATAATGTTTCCATCAAAAATCTACAATACAGTCCTTACTGGTGAAATGTTAGAAAGATTACCTTCATGTCTCTGCATGAAGCACCCTGTGAACAAGTGAAACTAGACTAAACACAGAGGAAAAGGCGGGGGGGGAGTGGCTGAGATGGCAGAATAGAAAGACCCTGAGCTCACCTCCTCTTGCAAGCACAACAAAATCACAACTATCTGTAGAGTAGCCATCAATGAAAAAGACCAGAACCTACCAGAAAAGGTCTTCTACAATTAAAGACATAAAGAATAGACCACAATCAGATGGTAGGAGGGACAGACTTGCCATGTAATCAAGTCTCATACACACTGGGTGAGCAACCCACAAAATAGAGAATAATTATATTGCAGAGGTTCTTCCACAGGAGTGAGAGTTCTAAGCCCCATATCAGGCTCCCCAGCCTGGGCTGCACCAGAAATATAAGCCACAGAGCACCTGGTTTTGCAGGTTCAGTTCAGTTCAGTTCAGTTCAGTCGCTCAGTTGTGGCCAACTCTTTGTGACCACATGGACTGCAGCACACCAGGCTTCCCTGTCCATCACCTATGCCCAGAGCTTGCTCAAACTCATGTCCATACAGTTGGTGATGCCATCCAACCATCTCATCCTCTGTAATCCCCTTCTCCTCCTGCCTTCAGTCTTTCCCAGCATCAGGATCTTTTCTAATGAGTCACTTCTTCGAATCAGGTGGCTAAAGTATTGGAGCTTCAGCTTCAGCATCAGTCCTTCCAATGAATATTCAGGACTGATTTCCTTTAGGATCGACTAGTTTGATCTCCTTGCAGTCCAAGGGACTCTCAAGAGCCTTCACCAACACCACAATTCAAAAGCATCAATTCTTCAGTGCTCAGCTTTCTTTATGGTCCAACTCACATCCATACATGACTACTGGAAAAACCATAGCTTTGACTAGACAGACCTTGGTTGGCAAAGTAGTGTCTCTGCTTTTTAATATGCTGTCTAGGTTTGTCATACCTTTTCTTTCAAGGAGCAAGCGTCTTTTAATTTCATGGCAGCAGTCACCATCTGCAGTGATTTTGGAGCCCAAGAAAATAAAGTCTGTCACTGTTTCCATTGTTTCCCCATGTATTTGTCATGAAGTGATGGGACTGGATGCCATTATCTTCGTTTTTTGAATGTTGAGTTTTAAGCCAACTTTTTCACTCTTCTCTTTCACTTTCATCAAGATGCAGTTTAGTTCCTCTGGCTTTGCAGGTTAGCAGGGCTTAATTTCAGGACTCCCAAGGACTGAGGGAAATAGAGACTTCATTCTTAAAGGACACACACAAAAATCTCACACACACCTGGACCCAAGGCAAAAATAGTAATTTAATAAAAGCCTGGGCTAGACCTAGCTGCCAGTCTTGGAGTCTCCCAGAGAGATGGGGGGTGACTGCCACTCACCCTGGGGACATAAGCACTGGCAGCAGCCATATTTAGGAGCTTTCTACTGTACAGACACTGGTCCAGGCAGGCACCATGGTGGTGTCTTCCTCCTAGCTCATTCATACCAAGACCTGGCCCCACCCAACAACTTGGCACCAATTCTGGTACATCTCAGACCAAACAGCTAACTGGGTGGGGACATAGCCTCACCAATCAGCAAACAGGCTGCCTAGAGACTTCCTGAGCCCACAGCTGCCTCTAGATATGCCTCTAGACACAACCCTGTCCACCAGAGGCCCAAGACCCAGGTCAGCTGACCAGTGAGCAAGCACCTGCCCTATCCTCCAGGAAGCTTGCAGTAGCCTCTAGACCAGCCTCACCCACAGAGGGCAGACACTAAAGGCAAGAACACCACAATTCTGCAGACTGCAGACCCAGCCCACCCACAGCAGGCCACACCTTACCCTAGGATCAACTGGGCCCTGGCCCTGTCTACTAGTAGGCCAGCACAAGCTTTTGGACACTCTAGACCCCATACCCAACAGTATTAGAAATGTCTCCCCTGCTCTGACCCCAGCAATCTGATACCAACTCTGGGATCCCTGGGCTCAGCAGCTGGACTCCAGGACCCAGCTCTGCCTTGCCATAGTCCAGCACTAACCCCAGACCTGGCTCCATCCACCAGTGTGCAGGCACCATCCCTGGAGTCTTCTGGACCCTGACTCTAGCCACCAGAGAGCCAGCACTAGCCCCAGGCCCCCAGGGGTTCTGCAGTTAGCCACCTTGTGACCAGGCTCTGCTAACCAGCACCTAGCAGCATCCACACAAGGCAAGGCCTGGCAACCGACCTGGCTAGGGGCTAACTTAGCCTACCAGAATGCTCACACAGTCAGCCCACCACAACAGAAGGACCCCTCATGGAGGGAACCCCGCAAGCATATAACTTGGGTAACAACAGGGATGTGCACTGAGGGGACACATAGAATATCTCCAACAGAAGGCCACTTCTCCAGGGCCAAGAAAAGTAACCTACTATATACATAAAAGTACAAACAACAGCTTAAATAAAACGAGGCAATGGAGGAACATGTTCCAGACAAAGGAGCATAATAAAATCCCAGAAGAACTAAGTGAAGTAAAGATAGGCAATCTACCCAAGAGAGAGTTCAGAGTTGTTGTTTGTTTTTTTTTAAATACGATCCGATCAAAGAATTCAGGAAAAGAATGGACGTACGGAGAAAGAAGTTGGAAGTTTTTAACAAAGAGTTAGAAAATATAAAGAACAACCAAACAGATGAACAATACAAATAACTGAAATGAAAAATACACTAGGAGGAATCAATAGTAGACTGAGTGTTTCAGAGGAATGAATCGGTAATCTGGAAGACGGGGTAGTGGGAATCACTGCCACTGAACAGAAAAAAGGTTGAAAAGAAAGTTTGAAAGATTGAAAAGGACAGTTTGAAAGACCTCTGGTGCAATATCAGGCACACTAATATTTGCACTATAGTGGTCCCAGAAGGAGAAGAGAGAAAAAAGGGCTGAGAATATATTTCAAACCATAATAGCTGAAAACTTCCCTAACCTGGGAAAGGAAACAGTCACCCAAAGTCCAGGAAGTAGAGAGTCCCATACAAGATTAATCCATAGAGGAACACACCAGGACACATATAATTAAAATGACAAAAATTAAAAATCAGATCAGATCAGTCACTTAGTCGTGTCCGACTCTTTGCGACCCCATGAATCGCAGCATGCCAGGCCTCCCTGTCCATCACCAACTCCCAGAGTTCACTCAGACTCATGTCCATCGAGTCGGTGATGCCATCCAGCCATCTCATCCTCTGTCGTCCCCTTCTCCTCCTGCCCCCAATCCCTCCCAGCATCAGAGTCTTTTCCAATGAGTCAACTCTTCGCATGAGGTGGCCAAAGTACTGGAGTTTCAGCTTTAGCATCATTCCTTCCAAAGAAATCCCAGGGCTGATCTCCTTTAGAATGGACTGGTTGGATCTCCTTGCAGTCCAAGGGACTCTCAAGAGTCTTCTCCAACACCACAGTTCAAAAGCATCAGTTCTTCAGCGCTCAGCCTTCTTCACAATCCAACTCTCACATCCATACATGACCACTGGAAAAACCATAGCCTTGACTAGATGAACCTTTGTTGGCAAAGTAATGTCTCTGCTTTTGAATATGCTATCTAGGTTGGTCATAACTTTCCTTCCAAGGAGTAAAAGTCTTTTAATTTCATGGCTGCAGTCACCATCTGCAGTAATTTTGGAGCCCAGAAAAATAAAGTCTGACACTGTTTCCACTGTTTCCCCATCTATTTCCCATGAAATGATGGGACTGGATGCCCATCACTTCATGGGAATTAAAATAGAAAATTAAAAATAGAGAACATTAAAAAGGATTAAGGGAAAAGCAACAAATAACACACAAAGAAACTTCTATATGGCTATCAGCTGATTTTTCAGCAGAAACTCTTCAGGCTAAAACCAGGTGGCACAATATATTTAAAGTGATGAAAAGGAAGAAACTATAACCAAGAATACTCTGCCCAGAAAGATTGCCTTCAAAAATCAGGAATAAGACATGGGGGCCCTGTTACTGCTTTGATTCAGCATAGTTAATCATAGTGGTTTCCCAGATGGTGCTAATGATAAAGAACCCGCCTGCCAATGCATGAGACGTAGAGACGTGTTCAATCCCTGAGTAGGGAAGATCCCCTGGAGAAGGGTATGGCAGCCCATTCCAGGAGTCCTGCCTGGAGAATCCCATGGACAGAGGAGCCTGGCAGGCTATAGTGCACAGTTGGACACAACTAAAGCGACGTAGCACACACACATGCAGTTGTCATAGACTAGCAAAATAAGAAAAATACTAAAAAAATGTGAAGATTGGAAAGAAAGAAACAAAACTATTTTTGTCTGAAACATACTTAATTGGCTACGTTAATAACCAAAAGATTCTATGGAAAAATTAGTAAGAGTGTAACAAGGTGGTTGGACATACCCATGGACTATAGCTCGCCAGGCTCCCTGAGGATTCTCCAGGTAAAAATACTGGAGTGGGTTGCCATGCCCTCCTCCAGGGGATCTTCCCAACCCAGGGATTGAATCCAAGTCTTTCGAACTGCAGGTGGTTCTTCACCGTCTGAGCCAGTGCAGAAGCCCAGATGTAAGACAAACATACAAAGTCAGTAGCATTTCTATAATTAGAAACAAACTCCTAGACTTCCATTTTTAAATAAATACCTTTTACAAGAATAAAAGAATAAAGTATTTAGAAATAAAGTTTAACAAAAGATGCATAGAATAGTTATTGGGAAAAGTTGAAAGCTTTACTGATGGCACCTTAAAGAAGATATAACTAAGTGGAGCATGTTAATGGATAGAAACATTCAGTATCATAAGGATTCAGTTCTCCCCAAATTGACCTATCAGTGCAATTCCAATCAAAATGCTATCAGAATTTTTTGATGAACTTACAAGCTAATCCTAATATATATATTTAAAAGGTGATGGAATTCCAGTTGAGCTATTTCAAATCCTAAAAGATGATGCTATGGAAGTGCTGCACTCAATATGCCAGCAAATTTGGAAAACTCAGCAGTGGCCACAGGACTGGAAAAGGTCAGTCTTCATTCCAATCCCAAAGAAAGGCAATGACAAAGGATGTTCAAACTACCGCACAATTGCACTCATCTCACACGCTAGTAAAGTAATGCTCAAAATTCTCCAAGCCAGGCTTCAGCAATACGTGAAACATGAACTTCCAGATGTTCAAGCTGATTTTAGAAAAGGCAGAGGAACCAGAGATCAAATTGCCAATATCCGCTGGATCTTCAAAAAAGCAAGAGAGTTCCAGAAAAACATCTATTTCTGCTTTATTGACTATGCCAAAGCCTTTGACTGTGTGGATCACAATAAACTGTGGAAGATTCTTCAAGAGATGGGAATACCAGACCACCTGACCTGCCTCTTGAGAAACCTGTATGCAGGTCAGGAAGCAACAGTTAGAACCAGACACAGAACAACAGACTGGTTCCAAATAGGAAAAGGAGTACATCAAGGCTGTATATTGTCACCCTGCTTATTTAACTTATATGCAGAGTACATCATGAGAAATGCTGGGCTGGAAGAAGCACAAGCTGGAATCAAGATTGCCGGGAGAAATATCAATAACCTCAGATATGCAGATGACACCACCCTTATGGCAGAAAGTGAAGAGGAACTAAAAAGCCTCTTGATGAAAATGAAAGAGGAGAGTGAAAAAGTTGGCTTAAAGCTCAATGTTCAGAAAACAAAGATGGTGGCATTCGGTCCCATCACTTCATGACAAATAGTTGGGGAAACAGGGGAAACAGTGGCTGACTTAATTTGGGGGGCTCCAAAATCACTGCAGATGGTGATTGCAGCCATGAAATTAAAAGACATTTACTCCTTGGAAGAAAAGTTATGACCAACCTAGATAGCATATTAAAAAGCAGAGACATTACTTTGCCAACAAAGGTCTGTCTAGTCAAGGCTATGGTTTTTCCAGTGGTCGTGTATGGATGTGAGAGTTGGATTATAAAGAAAGCTGAGCACTGAAGAATTGATGCTTTTGAACTGTGGTGTTGGAGAAGACTCTTGTGAGTCCCTTGGAATGCAAGGAGATCCAACCACTCCATCCTAAAGGAGATCAGTCCTGGGTGTTCACTGGAAGAACTGATGTTGAAGCTGAAACTCCAATACTTTGGCCACCTGATGCGAAGAGCTGACTCATTTGAAAAGACCCTGATGCTGGGAAAGATTGAGGGCAGAAGGAGAAGGGGACGACAGAGGATGAGATGGTTAGATGCCATCACTGACTCAATAGACATGAGTTTGAGTAAACTCCGGGAATTGGTGATGGACAGAGAGTCCTGGCATGCTGCAGTTCATAGGATTACAAAGAGTCGGACACGACTGAGCGACTGAACTGAACTGAAGATAAATATTAAAGCTAAAGGTTTCCCTTGCCTGATATTAAGATGATTATTAATATAAGGCTGTTCTAATTAAGATAGTGTTGTATTTCTACAGGGAAAGACAAATGTCCAGTTTAGAACAGATGAGAGAACCCAAAAACAGACAGCCACATTATATGAAAACTTAATATGTGGCTAAGTTGACATGACAAAGCAATAAGAAAGAATGGATCTAGTCATTAAATTATACTGAAACTATAAACATTCCATATGGGAAAAAATGAAATTTGATCCCTGCTGCTTCTGCTAAGTCACTTCAGTCGTGTCCGACTCTGTGCGACCCCATAGACAGCAGCCCACCAGGCTCCCCTGTCCCTGGGATTCTCCAGGCAAGAACACTGGAGTGGGTTGCCATTTCCTTCTCCAATGTATGAAAGTGAAAAGTGAAAGTGAAGTCGCTCAGTCGTGTCCAACTCTTCGCGACCCCATGGACTGCAGCCTACCAGGCTCCATTTACAACACTATATTTTAAATAGATTAAAGACTTAAATATGAAAGTTAAAACTTGAAAAATTTGCAGGAAAATACAGGAGAAAATTTTATCACCGAAGTTAGGGAGGAGGAAGAATAAATTTGCTAAGCATAAAGTAAAAGATTGATATTTTATGGTATTTGATTACTTCAAAATTAAGAATTTCTATTCATCAGAAACACCATAAAGAAAATAATGACATGTCATAACTATATTTATAACTCATATGACCAATAATGAGTTGGTATCTAGAATACGGAATGCCTGAAACTTGATTTTTAAAAAAAAGACTATCTAATTTTTAAATAAACAAAGTCTGAACAAGTATGTCACAGAAGAGGAAATCTCATGAAAAATAAACATAAGAAAAATTCTCACCATCATTAATAACCAGGGAAACACGAATTAAAACAATGATATCCCATCTTATACCCACTAGATTGCAAAAAATTAACAAGTCTCACAAGAGTGTTAGCAATAGCAGAGCATGGAAACTCTTATATACTGACAGGAAAAATGTAATTGTTTCACAAATTGTCATTTTGTTATAAAGTAACATCCATAATACCCTACAACCTAGCAGTTCCATCCCTAGGAGAATGTCTCCAGAAAAACTTTTTATAAATGTGCAGTTGAAGACATGTACAAGAACATGAATATTGACATTATTTAAAAAGCCAAAAATTAGAGTACTCAAATGTCCGTTGAATGACTCATGAATAAATGTGTGTGCATGCTCAGTTGCTCAGTGGTGTCTGACTCTGCAACTCCGTGGACTGTAGCCTGCCAGGCTGTCTGTCCATGGGATTTACCAGGTAAGAATACTAGAGTGGGTTGCCATTCCCTTCTCCAGGGTATCTTCTCGATCAAGGGATCACACCTATGCCTCCTGCATTGGCAGGCAGATTCTTTTACCATTACAACATATATTCACAGAGTAGAATATCATACAGTTATGGAAATGAATGAACCACAGCTACCTGCAACAGTGTTGACAGGTCTTTTCAATACTGAGGAAAAAAGCAGATAACCAAGAAGGTAGACAATAAGACACCTCTTTATAAAGCTCAAGCAAAACTAAAATCATAAAGTATTTAATAAAACTAGCTTTAAAAGGAAAGATAAGATTTTTAAAAATTCAGCATAGCAGTGTTTCCCTTAGAGAAGATCAGAGCAAAGCATATAGATACCTTACTAGCATTGTTGATCGACATCTTAAGTTAAAGGCTTCATGAGTGTTCATTTTGCTGTTATGCTTCATAGCTTAAATATGTGGTGCCTATATTCATTTGCATGTAATAAAATTTTTATAGTAGCTTTCCAAAGAATGACTAAGTAATCAATACGACAAAACTAAAACAGCCACTGTGATCAATGCATTTTGGCATCCAGAGGGTGTCATCCATGTTAACAGCAGTCTGGGTATGTAAGCATTCTTTGGGTATGTAAGTCTTTCAACCAGTTACAAATCATCTTAATGATGCTGTCAACCGGCCTCCATTTCTCAGCCTTGGAACCACAAGAATATCAGGTTTCTTTTCTAAGTGCTCACAAACCATCTGTTTAGTATTTCCTCCTAGTCTTTGCCAGGGATTGATGTCAAGCTATTTTATCCATATGTGTTCTCAGGAAACACCAAATGTTAACAGCCCAAACATATAACATAAAGATTCATTGCTTCCTAAAGGATTCCAGAAAAAAAAAAAAAAAAAACTTTTCTATGATTCATGCTTCAGTACAGTTGTCAGAATTCTACTTACTGATTTTTTTCTCTTTTCGGTATCCTTAAAAATACATCAGAAAATGCAGCAATCTGTTGAATTTGTCTTTGAAAATCATACTGAAGTCATTTCCCTGTGGCATTAAGACTAAATTAGAACCACTGTTCTTTTACTATCTAAAGATTTTTAACACAGAGACATTTATTAACAGGAGGCATGGCCTCAGAAAAATGACACCTCTTCTCTTCTTAAAAATTGAAGAATTTTTTTAGAGTTCAGTAGAAAACCTAAAGTTATTTGAAAATTAGGTCTTTTAATTTTTTCCTTACCTCTTTTGAAGAATAATTTGCACACTAAAAGTTTCATTCCCACTTCTCCAGTAGCTCAGATGGTAAAGAATCCACCTGCAATGCAGGAGACTCTGGTTCAGTTCCTGGGTTGGGAAGATCCCCTGGAGAAGGGATAGACTACCCACTTCAGTATTCATGGACTTCCCTGGTAGCTCAGATGTAAAGAATCAGCCTGCAATGCAGGAGACCTGGGTTCGATCCGTGTATTGAGAAGATCCCCTGGAGGAGGGCATGGCAACCCACTCCAGTATTCTCGCCTGGAGAATCCTCATGGACAGAGGAGCGTGGCAGGCTACATTCCATGGGGTGGCAAAGAGTTGGACACGACTGAGTGACTAAGCACAGCACAAATTTCATCCAAACTGTACAAGCCAGTGAGTTTTGACATTTGTGTATGCCCACAAATCATCACCACAATCAAGATACAGAACACTTCCATCAACCCCAAAAGATTTTTCTTGCCCCTTTACACTCCATCCCTCATGTATACCGCTGATCTGGTTTTTGTCTGTAGATTAGTTTGTATTTGCTATAAATAGGATCATATAAATGGGATACAATCTTTTGTCTGACTTTTTCATTAGATTTTGAGATTCATTTATGTTGTTTATATCAACAAGTAGTTATTAGTTTCTTTTTATTTCTAAGCAGCATTATATGACTATGCCACATATTGTTTAACCATTTTCCTGTTAATGGATGTTCAGTTGTTTCTAGTTTTTGACTGTAGTTACTAAAGTTTCTACAAAATATCTGTACACATATCTTTGTGTGGGCATATGTTTTTAGTTTTCATGAGTCTTACCATATTTATGGTTAATCTTTTTCCATCCACTTACTTTCAACCCGTTTGTGTCTTTATACTTAAAGTTTATCTTTTATAGACAGAAAATAATTGGGTCTTGCTTTCTACCTATTATGCTATTCTCTGCTTTTTTTTGGGGGGTGTACACTCCATTAACATTTACCATAAATATTGACATTGTTGGATTTAGGTCTGTCTGTCATTTTATTTTTTTGTTTGTCCTCTCTGGTTTTTGTTCATCTTTTCCCTGTTTTCCTGCTTTCTTCTGGATTAGCAAACATATTCAGAATTCGGTCTTATCTATTATAATTTAGCTATATTTCCTTGCATTACTTTTAGTGGCTTCTGTAGGGATTACATTATACATTCTTAACTTTTGGAAGTCTACTTAGAGTCAATATAGTACACTTCACATAAAACGCAGAAACCTCAAGATTACAGTACCTCACATAAAATAGAAACCTTGTGGGGATTAAAATATATTTTAACTTGTTTACAGCCTACTAAGAATTAATACAGTACTATGTCATGGATATTAAACAAACTTTGCAACTATGTGGGTCCATTTATCCCCCTGCATACACACACATATACACATTGTCTTTTTGTTACAGTTGTCATGTGTGTTAAATCTACATTATAAACTTCACAAGGCAATATTATAAGTTTTTGCTTTAAACAACCATGTGTATATTATAGAAACTGAGAGAAAAATAGTTTTTATATTTACTGTTTCCAGTGTTCTTCACTTATTCCTAAAGATCCAGCTTTCCCTTAGGTATCATTTCCTTCAGGTCAAAGAACTTTAATACGTCCTGTAGCTTGTTTCTGGTCATGACAACTGCTCTTAGCTGTTATCTGAAAATGTAAATTTCACTTTCATTCTTGAAGGATGTTTTTATTATGCACAGACTTAAGGGTTGACAGGATTCTTTTTTCTTTCAGCACATTAAAGATATTGCTCCATTGTCTTCCTGCTTTCCAGGGCTGCTCAATAAAAGTCACAGTCCTTAAATCACCTTCTACTTTATGTAAAGGATCGATTCTCTGGATGCTTTCAAGAATTTTCTCTTTATGTGTGTTTTTAAGCAGTTTTATAATGATGTGACTGGGCACAGATTTCTTGTTTGGGTTAACTGAGCTTCTTTAATCTGTAACTTTATATCCTTAATCCAATTTGAGAAATTTGTAACCATTATTTCTTCAAATTTTTCTTTTCTGTCTCATTCCCTCTCCTCACTCCTCTGATACTCCAATTACCCACATGTTAAACCTTTTAAAATTGTTCCACAGTTCCCTAAAGCTCTGTGGTTTTCTGCTTGTTTGTTTCATTTTGTCCAAACTCTTTTCTTTCTCTTCTTCAAATCAGATAATCTCTGTTGATCTGTCTTTAAATTCACTGATTCTCATCTCTCATCTCCCTTCTGCCATTAGGCTCATGTGGGGAGTTTTCGTTTCAGATAGTATACTTTTCAGTTCTAAAATTTCCATTTGGTACTTTTTGATATTTTCTATTTCTCCATTGATATTTCCTATCTTTTCATTCATATTGAACATATTTTCCATTCCTTATGACCATAATTTTAATTTTGCTGCTTTAAAGTCCTTGTCTGATAACTGTAACATCTTTGTCATCTTGAGTTTGACTCTATTTTCCTCTGAAATTGGGTCACATTTCTGATTCTTTGTATGCCAAAAACATTTGGATTGTCTTTTCTGTATGTTGTATAGACTCTGGAATCTATTGTATTACCCTGAAAAGTGTTTGTTTTAGCAGTTAGCTTTGTTAGACTCAAACTGCAACATTTCATGACCTGCAGTAGGCCCCTCACTCAAATCTCAGTTTCATTCTTTAAGCTTAAACTAGGCACTGCTTTCAGATTGCCCCACCTGGGGTCAGCGAGGTATCTGGACTCTCTGACCCTGGCTTTCTCCCTCTGTGGATTTCTTCCTCACTCACCAGAGGCTCTGGTTGCGCCAGGCTGCTTCCCCTGGTAATGCTAGTGAAAGACAGAGGCCTTGGCACTGAAGCTTTAGTTGACCCCACACTGCTGTGATGGAGGCTACCTGTAAGACAAAGGTACAAAAAAATGGGAAACTCGTTTCTTGCTGATCACTTATTGCAAGTTTCAACTCTTCTCACAAATCTATCTTTGTTCAGTCTCAAGAGACCTCAGGTAGTTATTTTGTTTTGTCTTCTAATATTATCCAGAGTTTAAAGCTGTTATTGACAGGAAGATGAGTTCGTCAGGTATAAGGAAGACCCTTATCACTCTCAGCAGTTTGGTTCCTTCTTTTTACCTCCTCTTCCATCTTCTATTTAGATTAATAGGGTCAAGTTCTTCATCATCTCTCTCTATATTTAGGAAATTATGACTTAACTTATTCTGATTAAATTCCAACCCTTCTTTCCTCCTGTTCTTTCCCCCGCATCCACTGACACTCAGAAATAAACACAGCCCTGCTTTACTTGGCAGATGACTTGACTGCTCCCACTCAATCTTAGTACAGTCTGGCTACTTCTCTACCTGAAATCACACCTATCGTATACCCAACACTAGAGCATAGTTAGCACAGTACAAAGACTGATTCCCCAAAGGGACTTCCAATAAAACTGAAAACCATTCCAATGGGTAAAAAAAAAAAAAAAAGATTGATTGCAGTCAAAAATAGACACAAGTACATATATAAATTTAGTATAGGATGAAGATGACAAATCACTAGAGCACAGATGGTTCAAAAAGTGGTCTGGGACAAGTGGTTAGCTATCTAGAAAATATTCTAAATGGACCAGGGACATTAATGTTAAGAATGATATTTTAAAAGTCGGTAAAGAAAACCCTGGTGAATTTCTTTATAATCACAGCATAGGGAAAGATTTTCTACCTATGACTCAAAATCCAGGTACAATAATTTATTTAACTACATAAAAATTCACTATGTAAAAATTAAAATCTTTAGGCATGGCAAAGATCACCATAAACAAAATTGAAAAGACAACTGGGACTTTCCTGGTGGCGTAATGGGTAAGAATCTGCTTGCCAATGCAGGGGACATGGGTTCAGTCCCTGGTCTAGGAAGATTCCACATGCCTTGGAGCAGCTCAGCCTGTGCGCCACAACTTCTAAGCCCACGCTCTAGAGCCCACAAGCCTCAACTACTGAGCCCTTGAGACACAACTACTGAAACCTATGCGCCATAGAGCCTGTGTTCCACGGCAAAGAGTAGCCCCTGCTCTACACAGCTGGAGAAAGCCAGGAAAAGCAACAAAGACCCAATGCAGCCAAAAACAAAAAATTAATTAAACAGTTATTTTAAAAAGACAACTGAAAAACTAGGAGAAAGTATTTGTAATTTATATCTTGGGGGGAAAAGGACAAATATCTCTAATATATAAAGAATTCTTAAAAATCAAGGGTGGGGGGAGACCAAAAACCCTATAGAAAAATGAACAAAAGACATATACAGATAATTTTTTAATTAATAAAAAAATTTTTAATGATCCTTAAACACATAAAAATATGCTCAACTTCAATCATAATTCAGTTCAGTTCAGTTCAGTCACTCAGTCGTGTCCGACTCTTTGCGACCCCATGAATCGCAGCACGCCAGGCCTCCCTGTCCATCACCAACTCCCGGAGTTCACTCACACTCACGTCCATCGAGCCGGTGATGCCATCCAGCCATCTCATCCTCTGTCGTCCCCTTCTCCTCCTGCCCCCAATCCCTCCCAGCATCAGAGTCTTTTCCAATGAGTCAACTCTTTGCATGAGGTGGCCAAAGTACTGGAGTTTCAGCTTCAATATCATTCCTTCCAAAGAAATCCCAGGGCTGATCTCCTTCAGAATGGACTGGTTGGATCTCCTTGCAGTCCAAGGGACTCTCAAGAGTCTTCTCCAACACCACAGTTCAAAAGCATCAATTCAAAAAATAAAAAAAAAAAAAAAGCATCAATTCTTCGATGCTCAGCCTTCTTCACAGTCCAACTCTCACATCCATACATGACCACAGGAAAAACCATAGCCTTGACTACAGAAACGAAAACTAAGACTATACCAACATACCATTTCCCACCTTTAAATGGACAAAAGTTAAAAAGTATGACAACAACAACAAAAAAAAGTATGACAACACATTCTGTTGGTGACGCTACATTTTCATTCAATGCTGGTAGACTATACAATGGTACAACCCATTGGAAAAAACTCTGATGCTGGGAAAGATTGAGGGCAGGAGGAGAAGGGGGCAACAGAGGATGAGATGGTTGGATGGCATCATAGACACAATGGACATGAGTTTGAGCAAACTCTGGGAGATAGTGAAGGACAGGGAAGCCTGACATGCTGCAGTCCATGGAATCACAAACAGCTGGACACGCACGACTTAGCCATTGAACAATAATTGGCAGTATCTAACAAAACTACTTAGGCGTTTGCTTTTTTTTTTTTAGGCATTTTCTTTGACTCACGACTCTCACTTCTAAAAATCTAATACCCTGAAGATATACCTCTAATAATGTAAAAATGCATACATGTATAGAGGATTACAAAACTGTTATTTAGATTTTTATTGCTGTTGTTTGGGATATGTTTTAGGACTTTTTGTAGTTTCTGTCCCTTTTTTTTTTAAAACATTTCCTGACTTAACCTAAGTCCCCAGTAAGTCTTACAGTCTTTCTTGGTTCCTCCAACTTTTATTTTCACCTCAGAGTAGATCTTTCTCTTAGCTTGCTTGGGCATTAAGAAGGCAAAGCTCCTTGGTCTGAGTTCTCAGGGCCATACCATTTCCTTCTCCAGGGGATCTTCCCAACCCAGAGATCAATCTCGTGTTTACTGCATTGGCATCAGGGCCACACCAATAGATTTAATGTCATCCTAATCCCACTTCCTCCTTTTCCTAAATAACCATTCCCCTGCTCTCCTCCAGCACCACAGTGCCTTTGAAAACACTTCTTCCCAATCCACTTTTCTAATTTGCATTGCAATTTACATTAAATGCTTTTAGTTTATAGAATACGTAAATTTGTGCAGAAAAGGAATTTTTTTTTTAAATACCTTCTAAGTCTTGTGTTTCCCAAGTCAAACTGTGCTTTAGATCTTGGTATGTCTCAGTCAGTAGTGATCAACCCCTTTTGCATGTGAGTCGTAATTTTTTTCTCAGTAAAATGAAAATAGAGCTAATTGAGACCCAAAGATAAAATATGTTTTCTTACAAATTGAATCATATAAGTATGATATAATATGATTATTGAAGACAAAAATGTCACCAAGAAAAGAGGAAAGAAATGTAACTAAATGTTCATGTGTAGACAGCTGGGAGGCAGCTTTCTGCTGTTTCAGCCTTTATAGTTTAGTTATGCTTTTAAGTCTACAAAGTGCTTTCCAGTATCATCATTTGATACTTAAATGAACCCTAAGCCTAGGTGTTATCATCATCCACTTTATAGATGAAGAAATTGAACTTAGAGAGAAGTGGTCTAAGATCACGAGGAAGTTAGCATATTGGCCATGATTATTTGTGCAGTGAAGCATTTGCTGAGCTCCCTGTTGTATTCCAGACCCTGTGCTAATGCTAGGTCTATAGAGGTGGGTAAGGTGCTACATCTGGTATCCACAGGCATGCAGATACCCGTCCATAACCAAGACCCTCTTTATTGCATCTACAAGATCTCTCTACTGGGGCTGGCCAGGGCAGGGCAAGTCAGGCATCTCAAAGCAGGATTGGATGGGACTCTGTGCTTCCACTGCAGGGGGCCCAGGTTTGATCCCTGGTCAGGAACTAGAAAGCCATGTGGCTCGGGAAAAAAAAAAAAAAAAAAGAGGATTGGATGGCAGGGAATATTGTCAACTCCTGTCACGGGGTGTTGCTCCCACGGCTCCAGATGTGTGAGGATCCCATGCAGCTTCTCCCATTGGGAAGTCCCTACAACCAGTCACAGGCTTCTGCACCCTTAGGAACAATTCTGAAAAGATTACTCTCCCAGCCAAAGTAATTGCTCTGGAAACATTTCTTTTTTCTAATTCATCTACTTACTAAGGGCTGAAATTTTACATTTGGAATTATATTAAGACATGTCTCAGAGCTAGAGATGCCCATACGTCCCTATTTTGTCTCTAATAATGTAAATCATCCATTGTGAATCATTAGTATTACATTCTTTAGTTAACACTCAAGCCTCCTTTTTATTTTAGCCCACCTTAGGCTGCACCAGCTTGACCTTCCATTGTAAAACTCTCTGGGTAACTGACTAGGGCTGGAAAAGAGGCATGTCCACTACAAGCTGAGGGGTCTCTGCTTGAGTTCTGCTTACGGGACTCCCAGATTCCTCTCTCATTTTTCGACCACTGCCCATTACTACCACAGGACAGGAAAGTATGTGTGGGAAGCCTGGACTGAGACATGGGTATCTCACACAAGCTAGCAGTTTGGCACACCTTCAGACAAGTGTCTTTAGAATACTAATTCAACAATTGTTTAGGCGCCAAGAGCTATAAAGAAGTAAAGGGAAAGGAGTACGGGTTCTCTTCTGCCCCAGTCTTGCACACTTCTTCCCTAAGCAGAGTCAAAGGCTTGCAATAATGGAACCCACCCTTCTTAGAAACAGGTGTAGTGACTACCTGTTGTTACATGAGTGTGTTCCTTTGGGGAGATCTCATCCTTCACCTCGGCTGCTTACCTGCCTGTCCTCACTTCCTCCCTTTTTGTGCTTTAGCCTTCTTGCTAGTCCTCCAATATACCAAGGTCATTCTCACTTTAAGACCTTTGACCTTGCTGACTCCTCTGTAACGAACAGTCTTTCCATAGATGTTTTCATGACTCCCTCCTTCACTTGGTTCAAGTCTCTGCTCAGCTGTTATCTTCTTAGAGCATGCT
Source organism: Bos grunniens (assembly GCF_055505025.1). Lineage (NCBI taxonomy): Eukaryota > Metazoa > Chordata > Mammalia > Artiodactyla > Bovidae > Bos > Bos grunniens. Next base: position 97,484,258 of record NC_141175.1, on the reverse strand, counting down.
TCTTCCCTGGCCAACCAAGAGAAAAGTTCACAGACACACACAAATATCCTGATTTATTTTTCTTCCAAGTTACCCATTATTATCTGTAATTGCTTTCCATTTTATGTGTTTGTTATTGTCTGTTCTCCCACTAGAATGGAACACCATAAAAGCAAAGAATTTGTCTCTTTCATTGTTGACCCCAAGCAGTGCCTAGCTCATGGAAGGTACTAATAATCATTTGAATGACAAATTAAATAAGTGAATGAATGAATGAATGGCAATAGTATTCTCCCTGAGACTAGTTCCGAGAAATGAATTTTCTCTGTCTCATTACACTTCTACTGATGTTTTAACCCCTCTAATAGACAGGGATCCTAAGAAGATGATCACCACTTGGTCAGTGCTATGCTCACTTCTCTACAGGGGACACACTGCCTTAACCCCACCACCTCCTTTCAACAGGCTTTTCCTTTTTCCCAGGGCTCAATCATTACCACCACAAATGAGGCTTATAAGTTCAGAAAGACAAGCTGGACTGCCCCTAACATTGTGATGTGTTAGAGACTATCCCCTTGCAGTTATTGACTTAAAAACTGTGGTTGAATGAACATGAACAGTTATTCCTGAGCAAACTGTCTGCTCTGATTACTTATCCTAGTTGTTAGCATCCTAAAGCCACTCCTGTATTCACAGAGTAGATAGCACTGATTGTAAACTGACCCAGAAAGCTAAGTTACCATGATTACATAGTTTCTGTAGCAGTTCTTGACATTTTGAGGGTCACAGAGCTCTTCTGAGAATCTAATAAAAGCGAAGGACCTAACCATCTCCTCCACCCCGACCAAAATACACCTATGCTCTTACAAACTGAGTTGTATTCAATTTCAAGGGTTCCCAGAACCCTTGAAGCCCATCCATGACACCAAAGGACAGGTAACATCATAGTCATTCAGAAAGAAATAGAATTTTCATATAGGTCAAGACCTTTGTGGGAATGGGGAGGTTGTGCAGGACTGGCCAGGAGCACAATTTTCCTGGGCCTCTTCTTTAGACATTCTATGTGTGTGTTAAAGTATTAAATTCTCCCCTTTTAAACACATTTCAATTTTGTAACCCTATTTTAGGGTTGACTTCTGAGAAGCATTGCTTTAGGCATTACCTTATTACTCTTAGGTTTTCTTCAGTTCAGTTCAGTCGCTCAGTCGTGTCCAACTCTTTGAGATCCCATGGACTGCAGCATGCCAGGCCTCCCTGTCCATCACCAACTCCTGGAGTTTACTCAAATTCATGTCTATTGAGTCGGTGATGCCATCCAACCATCTCATCCTCTGTTGTCCCCTCTCCTCCCACCTTCAATCTTTCCCAGCATCAGGGTCTCTTCAAATGACTCAGTTCTTCGCATCAGGAGGCCAAAGTATTGGAGTTTCAGCCTCAGCATCAGTCTTTCCAATGAATATTCAGGACTGATTTCCTTTAGGATGGACTGGTTGGATCTCCTTGCAGTCCAAGGGTCTCTCAAGAGTCTTCTCCAACACCACAGTTCAAAAGCATCAATTCTTCAGCACTCATAGGTTTTCTTAGTCTTTCCCATTATTGTGGCTCTTCCAGAACTTAGCTCAGTGAAGGATATCACTGCTTATGGCCACAGGGTGGCAGAGTAAGTCTAAAAACTGAATGAAAATGCTGGCTACCGCTACTCTGCAACAGACCAGGTCTTCAGGAACACCCAAACAACTCAGAGCCAGAGCAGGTGCATGAGAGCCACGCGTTGACTCCAGTAAACTTTTAGTTCATAACCTCAGTAGGACCAGTCCCACTGACTACCCTGCTCACCAGTAAGTATGAGAGCTGATTGTCATCTGAGAAGTCTCCTCCCCATTCCCCAGGTTTAGTACATTTAGTTGTATTTATAAAGAACACAATACCAAGTGTTGATGTTCTTATGTTTGTTGGTGGCAAGGAGAAAGTCACCAAGATAAGCAAGTAGAGGGAAAAATACTTTTTAAAAAGGAAAGTATCTTCTTTTCCTGTAAGAGCAACTCATTTTGTTGATGAGAGAAAAGGAAGAAAATTCCATTTGTTGGCTCTACCATATGCCATTCATAGGTAATCATCTCATTTCTTATGCCTCCTGTAACTATGAAATAGGCTGTGCTTTCCCCACTGTGCCAAAGTAACATAGCTAACAACTTTCAAGCCACAATTCAAACCCTGTCTTTCTACTACATTCCACCAAACGAAGCCCACAGATGCTCAGGGGCTACTGATTAAAGTCAGATAGGGAGGATATAATTAAACATGTGCCTGCATGCTAAGTCGCTTCAGTTGTGTCCAATCCTGAGACCATATGGACCATGGCAGGAGCCGCCTGCCAGGCTCCTCTGTCCATGGGATTCTCCAGGCAAGAACACTGGAGTGGGTTGCCATTTTCTTCTCCAGAGAATCATCCCAACCCAGGGATCGAACCTGCCTCTCTTATGTCTCCTGCATTGGCAGGTGGGTTCTTTACCACTAGTGCCACCTTGGGAAGCCCATAATTAAGCCCATAATTAATAACTTCCTAGAAAAAGTCAGTCTGAATTGAATTCTGGAGAAATTGCAGGCCATAGATTGAAAAAGCACTAAGGAAGGAAATAACATGGCAAGGAGACTAGTTGAAGCAGAAGAGTTACAGGAAAAAGTAATAAGAGCTGAGGAATAGGCATTTGCTGAACTTCAGCTCTATGCAAGCTACTAAGCTGGAGGATGGAGGGACAGGGGTGTTGATAGGCTCTCAACAAGTGGAAAAAAGGAGGAATGTATGAAAGGGCTTCCTTGGTGGCTCAGTGGTTAAAAAAAAAAGGTCTGCCTGCCAACGCAGGAAACATGGGTTCAATCCCTGGGTCGGGAAGATGCCCTGGAGAAGGAAATGGCAACCCACTCCAGTATTCTTGCCTAGAAAATCCCATGGACAAAGAAGTCTGGTGGGCTGTGTAGTCCATAGCGTCACAAAGAGTCAGACATGACTTGGCCACTTGAGCACATGCACATGGGGGTATTTGAGGAATAATGAGTAGTAACAAATGGTTCAGAATGAGTGAAGAGGATAAAGAAGCTGACAGCAGAAAGGCAGTATGTGCTCCTTAGCAAAGGAAGGATCTGGTGAAACTGTTTCAGAAAAAGTAATTGGTAGTAAAAAGTACCAGAGGGGAAAGAATGGAGTTTGATGGGGCAGCTAAGAGGCTACTGCTATAATTCAGGCACAAAGAAATGAATGCCTTGACCAGTGACAGAGAATATGGAAAAGAAGTTCCCCCTCTAAAGTGTTCTGGTTTCCATATTACTGTTTAGCTTGGATAATGTGACTGTTTCTGAGAAGGTCCCCTCAAACCTGAAGCATAGCTCTCTGGCGATTACTGAGAACTGTTTCAAAGGAAGAAGCTCTACTCAGTGGCTCTCTGAAGAACCTATAGGTTAAGTTGGAAAGAACTCTCACACCATATACAAAAATAAGCTCAAAATGGATTAAAATATTAAATGTAAGATCTGAAACCATAAAACTTCTAGAATAAAACACAGGCAGTGAACTCTTCAGTATCAATCTTAGCAATATTTTGGGGGATATGTCTACTCGGGCAAGGGAAGCAAAGTGAAAATAAACAAATGGGACTACAGCAAACCGAAAAGGTTTTGCACAGTGAAGGAAACAATTGACAAAAAGAAAAGGCAGCCTACTGCCTTTTGCAAATGATATATCTAAAAAAGGATTAATATTCAAAATATACATAGAACCTATACAACTCAACATCAAAAAACAAACAACCCAATTTAAAAATGGGTAAGGGGCCTAAAAAGACATTTTTCCAAAGAAGACATGCTCTGTCAACAGGCACATGAAAAGATGCTCAGCATCACTAATCATCAGAGAAATGCAAATCACCACAATCACTGGACACCTGTCAGAATGGCTATCATCAAAAAGACAACAAATAACAAATGTTGACAAGAATGTGGAGAAAGGGGAACTCTCATGCACTGTTAGTGGAATGCAAATTGGTCCAGCCACTGTGAAGAACAATATGGAGTTTCCTCAAAAAGTTAAAAATAGAACTGCCATATGATCCATCAGTTCCACTCCTGGATGTTTATTTGAAGAAAAAACACTCATTTTAAAAGATATATGCATCCCTATGTTTATTGTAGCATTATTTACAGTAGCCTAGATATGAAAGAAACCTAAGTGCCCATCAATAGATGAATGGATAAAGAAGATGTGGAATATTCTTTATGGACTATTACTCAGCCATAGTAAAAAAAAAAAGAAGAAGTCAATCTTGCCATTTGCAGCAACGTGGGTGGACGTAGAAGCTATTTTCTAAGTGAAATGAGAAAGACAAATACTTTCAGATTTCACTTATATGTAGACTCTAAACAACAAAACAAATGAACAAACATAACTAAACAGAAACAGAGGTGTAGATATAGGGAATAAACAGGAAGTATAGTAAGGAGAGCAGAGAAATAGCTGAGGGAGAGTAAAAGGTACAAACTTTCAATTACAAAACAAAAAGAAGTTGGAAAGAACTTAGCAACATTGACGGTGTGTCTGCAGGGAAGACTGGCATTTTCCTTCAGAGGTGCCATGTTTCAGACTTGCTTCTTCAGCTTTACAGGGTCAGAAAGTTGATCTTATCAACATCCTCTCAGAGATAGACTCGCCTGATCAAGCTCAAGACTAAAGTTGTTGGCCAGAATATTTTAGAGGAAGGGCCATAACCACTATAACCAAGAAGAGCAGAAGCTTGACAGATGCATCCTGCCTTCCTGCCGCTGGGGCTCCTCACTGAGCTAGCACGCCCTCTCCTCTGAGCTATGCTTGGCTGATGGAGGCCAGCATCTGCCGCTGTTCCTCCCTTTCTCCGTGCTCCATTTCTGGTCAACCCTCTCTCCTTCTAATGGATCATTCATTCCTTGGATGAGCCCGTACCATCCATAGGCTCCAGCCAAATCTTGCTTTGGTCTATAAGCCATTCTTTTTAAAGTGACTGTTTTTCATTGACCTCATCACTCTGTATTGACTTTATTTTTTAACTATCTGAGGAAACCCCTATTTTTCTTATTTCCAGATTCTTAATGGGGAGATACTTTGCTCTGTCCCCATACCCATGGTAGGAATTTTCTAATCTTTTACCATTTCACTGGGGAGAAAAAAAGAAACACTTGCCTTCTCCAAAATTCTGTTGTTTGAACTCAAAGCAGTATCATCTGCTCTACTTTTTAAGATCCTTTTTTCTACTTCATTTATTTAGTTCTATATCTGCCTCCTTATACTTTAATAACTGTTTTGCTTCTTTGAAGAGAAGCTGTTCAGTCATTTCCCTACTTATTACTCAAGTTGAAGTCCAGACTCAGAAAAATTACTTCTTCTTTTTCTTATGACACAATAAATTTCCCATTATTAAAAAGAACATTTCTCCTCACTTATGAGGAGCATTTATTTGATGATGACTTCATATTTATCACTGTAGTACCTGAAAACATAGTGGAGTAGACGAGAGTTTAAGGAGAAATGGTCAAGAATAATGTTGCTTTATAAATTCATTAAGGTAAAGAGTATCATATATCTTTATATAGTATTTCACCTTCTATGTAGTACATAATTAATATTATTGCTTGATGCAATGAGTTCATTAGCTAATGAATCCTCATAACTATTCACAGAAGATGGTAGAAGTTTTTTTTTTAAGTGAAAGCAAGTTTATTTAGAGAGATTCACATCCCATAGGCAGAATACGGTCCACCTCAGAAGGCGAGCGTAACCAGTGGTAAAGTTTTAATTATACTGGGTCAAAGAGAAATGCATTTGGTGCCCATTTTCAGCCACATAATAAGTCGATAAATATGACATGAAGTCACTTAAGTCTCACCACACTTTCCCCGTGTGGGTGCCAACACGTTGGACTGAAGCCCTTTGTTCCGTGTGGAGAGTCTGCCACCTCTGCAGACTTGTCCTCAGGAATGTCGTTCTAGAAATAAACCAGCGTTCTCCTTGGGGTCCATGAGTCATACATAGAAGTTAATTCATTGGAGCGACTGACTTTTCTTAGGCCCTTTGTAAAAGTATTTCTGAGAGTCCCTCACGGTAAGGCAAAAAAAGCCAGGTTCCTCTTCAGTTTCTTTCCAGCTCTTGTCTCATTTCCTCTCTGTGCTTCCTCTGTCACCTTATATTTGGCTTCTACTGACAAACTTTATGTCCAGATCCAGATCCCAATTCCTGAGCTAGTGTTGCCTAAATAAGGAAATAGACCATCAAAGTCTCATCACCCCGCCTACCTAGTCCCATTCATTCAGATTGGGAATCAAATCACACTCCACCAGCCCATCTCTGGCTTCTTGGCTGCTAATCACACTTGTGAGATACACCAATGGCAAACTTGTATAATTCTGTATCAGAAGGTGGAGCTTATAATTCATCTTTTCTCTTTTAGTCTTTTAAAATTTATGTTTTATAACAGAGGAAATAATTAAATACATTTTCACTGTGAAACAATAACATAAAATTGAAGACCTCATTAACTAACTATTTAACTTGCATTGTGGATATGAGAGTTGGACCATAAAGAAAGCTGAGTGCTGGAGAATTGATGCTTTTGGACTGTAGTATTAGAGAAGACTCTTAAGAGTCTCTTGGACTGCAAGGAGATCCAACCAGTCCATCCTGAGGGAAATCAGTCCTGAATATTCACTGGAATGACTCATACTGAAGCTGAAGCTCCAATATTTTGGCCACCTGATGCTAAGAACTGACTCACTGGAAAAGACCTTGATGCTGGGAAAGACTGAAGGCAGGAGGAGAAGGGAATGACAGAGGATGAGATGGTTGGATGGCATCATTGACGCGATGGACATGAGTTTGAGCAAACTCCGGGAGTTGGTGATGGACAGGGACGCCCGCTGTGCTGAGATCCATAGGGTCACAAAGAGTCGCACATGACTGAGTGACTGAACTGAACTGAACTTGAATTGCTATATTATTTTTGGCTGTTTTTATATTCCAAAATGTTTTTTAATACATAAAATACATAAATACAATAAAATTCAAATGTATAGAAGTATGAATAATATAAAGTGAATGTATCTCAGAATTCTGCCCCATTTCTATTCCAGTCCACCATTAACAATTTAATAGTAGACTTCCAGAGCTCTGTAAAAGGCATTTCCATACATATGTATGTATTTAGGCTAACAGTTTTATTTTTATATAAATGAGTCACACTATGCTCTAGAACTTTCTTTATTCACTATCTCCTAGCTTTCCATGTCAGTACATTTAACTTTGTTAACAGCTGCATAATACTCCATAGTCTATGCCATAATTTATTTAAATATTTCCCTATTGATGGGCATTTGAATAGCTTTCTGTTTGGGGCTTTGATTATTTGTTTTTGCAACAATGCTGTGCTGAACATCTTTGCATGTGTCTCTTTGGGTACTATCCAAGAATGTCTCTAGGCTAGGTATCTAGAGGTAGAATTGACAGGTTCAAAAATGGGTGCTTTTAATATTTTATAGTTTTAAAAATTTGTAACTAAAGAATTAAACATTGTAACTACCGTTTCCCTTTCTTCTGCAGAGAGTTCTGTCCTGGCAACTGACATTGATCTTCAGACTATAGACAGTGATATTGTCAGCATGGAGATTTTCTTCAAAGCCTGGCTGCATAACAGCGGAACAGATCAAGAACATATTCACCTTCTTCTTCCTTCACGGAGTATCAGCAACATTTCCAGAACCAGAGATGATTCAAGTACACTCTCCCTAAAAGATATATTACATAGACAGTGATTATCCTAGTCTAGAATTAGGATTGGAAAGTCATCAAAATACAGAGTAGTTGAGGTTTAGGGACTGGAGGAGGAGTGGATGAGGCTGTCCAATGTCAGCATGAGAATTTCTAAACTAATTTTCAATTAGGAAACTGAACCTGATTAAACCCAGACAGCAAGAGCCAGTTAGTTTCAGTGTAGAGACTTAAACACCTCAGTAATAGGGCATCAGCTACACTACATGAGAGAACAATGAATCATATGTTTTCTCAAGTTTTCATTTTTGATGTGGCAGATACTATTGACATAATTTCAGGTAAGCTGGTACCTCAATAACATGAATAGGGCCCGTAAGGAGAGGAAAAGAACCAAAACTAAATGATTAAATAGAGATCTTCTCAATAGGAAGACACCAAATTGAGGGGAACTAAAGCAACTATAGAACAAGCCCCAGGGAGTTCAACTAGTGGCCCTAGACGCTGTTAACAAAGTCCGTTCTGGCGGTTGTGGAAACCAAGAGGTCAATCCAGTGCTGTAGGCATGCCAGCAAGGTCCTGGATACTGTTCCAGCCGGCAGTGATACCGAATTCAGGTCCCACAGGATTGTAGGAATAAAGCCATTTCTAGTCTCCATCCCCTTTGAAGGTGGGCCTAAGACCTGGGTGGCAGGACCTGCAAATGGACCCATCAGTACAGTCAGCCACAGCTTCAAAGGGAAAAGACTAAACTGTGTCTTCCCCTTTAGGAGTGTGTGCTTAATGAGAAAAATAGATATACCGACTTCTGTCCCCAAAGGGGAGGATACACCTTGGTCCTTTCTTTATAGAGATAGCCATTGGGTTCTTAATCTATCTCCCCTTCCCCCCCATTTCAGTCAAGGGCCTGTGATGCCTTTAACAACTTCTCTTGATTTTCCTGTCTTTCCTTTGTGTGTAAAATCTTCCCATGGCCTCCATTCCACCTGCTTTGCCCAAGATCAATTGCTCACTTCATATCTATTTTTTCCCAAACAGTGTTAACTCTTTTCCCTGCATTATCCTATTTCATCTTCATAACAACAACATGATGCAGGTACTGTTATCACATGCCATTGAATCTAAAAGTGAAAGTGTTAGTCACCTCAGTCGTGTCCGACTCTTTGCAACCGCATGAACTGTTGCCCACCAGGCTCCTCTGTCCGTGGGATTCTCCAGGCAAGAATACTGGAGTGGGTTGCCATTCTCTTCTCCAGGGGATCTTCCCAACCCAGGGGTAGAACCTGGGTCTCCTGCATTGCAGGCAGATTCTTTACCGTCTGAGTTACCAGGGAAGCCTAGATGGTGTCAATTATAAGACATACCATTATTTTATGTACCACCAAGAAAGAGAAACAATTCCAATTAAATGTGACACATTGCTTTTTATCACTTAGAAATATTATTTTATTCTTACTGAGAGAGTTCTTTCAGGTTAGAGTAGTAAGTAAGGGTTAAGAGTGTCTGCCTGGTCCATGGTGATTGTAAGACATATACAGAGACACTGCTGCTAAGTCACTTCAGTTGTGTGCGATTCTGTGCGACCCCGTAGACGGCAGCCCACCAGGCTCCGCCGTCCCTGGGGTTCTCCAGGCAAGAACACTGGAGTGGGTTGCCATTTCCTTCTCCATTGCATGAAAGTGAAAAGTGAAAGTGAAGTCACTCAGTCGTGTCCAACTCTCTGTGACCCCATGGACTGCAGCCTTCCTGGCTCCTCCATCCATGGAATTTTCCAGGCAAGAGTACTGGAGTGGGGTGCCATTGCCTTCTCCATACAGAGACACTAAGTGAAAAAAAAAAGTGTCTTAAAATCAATAAATATATTATCCCTGTTTACAGATGAGAAAACTGACACTCAGAGGAATTAAATATTCCCCCAGGGCTGCACAGAAAATTAATAGCTAAGCCAAAATCTGAAGCCAGGCAACTCCGAATCCCATTCTTAACTCTTAGGATTATAAATCTATATTTTATACATTTGATTACTCTCAGCCCAAAGCATATTCATCAAACCCTGGTCTGTCACCTCCAGAGCCTGGGCCCTTACCTACCATGCAACCTGCATCCTGCTGGGCACTTCTCTCAATAGGAGGGCTAGGGCCATCCAGAGCCAGGATCTCCTGCAACCAGCCTTTCTTCTGCTGCCGCATGGCATTTGCCCATGGTCATATTGAGAATTCTCTGCTTTGCCCTCTCTTTTCCCGTGGCTTTCAACACCAGGGTCAGACCCAGAATGTTTATCTCCATCTGCAGTTATTTTTTGGAAATCCACAGGTCTTCAGGGTGGGTGGTAGAACTTAGATCTAGATGGTGGTAGAACTGCTGAAAACATCTTCACTGGAATCCAGATGCTCATGCACAAGTTGGAATGATGTCCAAAGAAGGTAGGCCTCTCCTGGTGTGGGTATGACCCACATGAGAGTTTAAACAAGCACAATAAAGACCATATTGTAGTTACCCATTGTTCACAAAACTGATGCATTGCTCTTTATGTGAATTTCTAGAAATGTGTTTCCCTAAGGGGAAAAAAAAAAGCTAATTAAACCCCTAAGCTCTCCTAATATATAATCTTTTGAGGACTGCTCTTCAGATGTTCACTCTGACTTCTCTTTACAAGGTTCTCCACCCAACACTACCTGCTTCCTTCACCCTCTCCCTAGATGCTTCCTCAGAGGCCTCTTTCTGACAGAGCATAGTCTGCCTCGGATGAACTTCTTTTCTCATTCTTGGTCTCTGCTGTCTCTGCACCTGGGTCTGAGTGATGAGAAGCATATCTGGTTCTAGACTCAAACCCTGCTAAAACACCTTTCCCAGGTTTGGAACATTGCTGAGACTACGGTTCCATTAGTTCTCATCCCTGGCTACAGTAAGAATCAAATGAGGAACTTTTAAAAATACAATATCAGCTCCAGCCCCAGAGATCCCAGTTTTGCTGGTGTGAGGTAGGGGCCAGACATCCGTACCTTTTACAAGTTCACTAGGTGATTTTTACTGCAGCCAAAGTCAAGAACCTCAGTCAGATGAGCACAGCTGTCTAATCCTAAAACCCAAGGACCCAACAATGAAGCAGTCAGGCACAGAGGAAGTAAGGGGAAGCTGGAGTCCTAGGCCGGAGAAGGCAATGGCACCCCACTCCAGCACTCTGGCCTGGAAAAACCCACGGACGGAGGAGCCTGGTGGGCTGCAGTCCATGGGGTCGCTAAGAGTCGGACACGACTGAGCGACTTCACTTTCACTTTTCCCTTTCATGCATTGGAGGAGGAAATGGCAACCCACTCCAGTGTTCTTGCCTGAAGAATCCCAGGGACGGGGGAGCCTAGTAGGAGGCCGTCTATGGGGTCGCAGAGTCGGACATGACTGAAGCAACTTAGCAGTAGCAGGAGTCCTAGGCAGAGTCCCTCCTAATGACTTCCTGGGCTCTGGGACACACCTGGCCAAGAGCTCTCTCATCCAGAAATGATGTCCAGGTCTGGTTGCCAGGCCCAGCTAGACCTATTCTTTCTACATTATTTCTACTTTTGTTTTTACCTCATGTTGCAGGTACTTCAGTCATTTCATAAATCACTGACATCAACAGCTAACCTTCTCACAAGTACAGAACACTCATATATTCATAGTTTGTTAACAATACTTAAACCCAATATATATTTCATTTAAAACCTTCATAGTATCAAGGATTCAAATCCAGAGCAACAGAACATTGTACACTGTGACATGTGAACATGCCTGCTGGAGAAGAAGCTTACGGAAGCATAAAAAACCTCCATGAATAACCCATACATAGTCGGAACACCCTCAGAAGTGTTGTATGTTGCCATAGTGATGTTGCAAGGTCCAAAAGGTTCTATTCACTTGGGGAATTATAAAATACACCGTTTCAGGAACTTAGTCCTCCCCCTCCCTCGAGTGTCCTGGAAGAGCTCACACAGAAGCAGTAGCTGTCAGCTGACTGCCTGACTTCTGCTTTCCTGCTCTTCCTTCATCTGACCTGCAGTCTTGCCAAAGCTTAGCCACAGGGAAGCAGGAGGGGCAACATTTCCTTCTCTGATTGCCAAAAGGCCCTGCATATTGCAGTGTTAACTGCCTCCTCCACAGCAGACACACATTCCTCTCGGACTCAATCACAAGCCAGATCTCTCACTATGAGGAAACTGCTCAGCCAGCCCAGAAGTAAAACAAGAAAAAAAAATCATGTCACACCCAGAAAATAAAGTTACCTGTTATGTAGAGCAATATTATTTCAGACCTGCTCCTCTGTCCACTTTCCTGCCTCCCAGCCCTTACTTGCCTGGTGGACGCGGAATGGGTGGCAGATGATCTCTCTTAATCATATAGCCTGAGGTAACTTGTGACAAACAATCCCTCCCCAAATGCCATTTTTATTGCAGTGTGCCTGAAATGTGATCTCCAAGAACGACTTCTCAGCCCATCCCTACTCCCTGGAACAGCTGATGGCTCCTTGAGGATGGATGACCCCAAAGGAGACTTTGGCACCCTCTACCAGATGGTTTCCCAGTCACCAGCCTCTTGTTACAAGCTCCGGGTGATCAAGTATGGTCCAAGAGAACCTCCCTAATCCATGCAAATATTTATTCTTATTGGTTCCAGCTAGGAAGACTAAGATAGAGGGAGGGCATGGGCATCCCCAAGTGTCAGGCAGCAGGGGGTCAATTCCAGAGTAGCAACTACAGGTGTGGGCGTGAAATAGCAAGGTCAGGCTGCTCAGTATGTGGAGATGAATGAGGAGACAGTGAAAGATATGTCTCAGTAGAATATTCTAAAGTCTGGATGAAGACTGGAAATCCAGAAAGTCTCTGAGAATGCAGAGGAAAAAAAGATAAACAGAACGATGTTTATCCATTCAGCAAATGTTTATTAAACACCTACTATGTTTAGACATCAGGACAGAGGTCTGATCGTCAAGGAACGAGTGGCACCTAGGATCTACCCCACCTTTCCATTTCTTTAAGTACTAGAATTCTTGTTTCTGAGAGAATCAGTTCCAGAGCTGAATTAGGAATGATGGCAAAGACCACTTTTACTGCTTCCTAGTTCTGTCACAGTGCCTATGTACAGGTATCTGAGTAAGCTTGTCTATGGACTTGGGCCCATGGATGCTGCTGGGGAAACTGCTTAAACGAAATCTCTTCTTAACTGTGTCTTCCGTCAGCATCTTGCCACAGAAGAACCAGGTCTGGGATGCAGATAGTTAGCATACTGTTGTATAATGTGGTTGCTGCAGCAGGAATGAATGGGACAGAGTAAGCTCAGGAGAGGAAATACCCATCAGAGTCTTGAGGTCTCAGAATAGGTGCTGCATTCATTCATTGACAGACTTTGAGACTCTGCTGTGTGCCATATACCCTGATAGGTACATCCTAAGGTGAATAATTCACAGGCCCTAACCTAAAGGATTTCACAATAGAGTCTTAGACTTAGGCTAAATTTAAGTGGGTCTGGGTCAAGGTTCTGGATATCACGAAGGAGCCTCACACTTCCATTGTCTCTTCCCAGGGCTCTAAAATCCAGTGGGGTCTGCGAATCATTGACATATGGACTCCCCTTCATCCTCAGACCCACAAGCTGTTGGCAGCTGGAATGGGATGAGCTGGAAACAAATCAGCAGCATTTCCATGCTTTGTGTCACAGCCTACTGGTGAGTGCCCATGTCACCAGGTGATGAAGAGTGTTAAAGTACCCACCAGAGGGAAGCAGCTAATTTAATCCTGCCCTGATCCCAAATCTGTCCCAGTCTTCCAGAGGATAGAGAAAAACTGGACATACTTTGAAATATGGATCAAGTATGACTTGCCTTTGTTGGTTTCATGCTATAGAGAATAATTCCTGAATTCCGTTATATGACACTAAACTTAAAAATCCCTGATTTTACATTTTAATGGCAACAGGAAATTGTCCTTAAGTAACTATATCTTAAACCCTATTTTCTTCCTATCACTATGCTGGATATTATGGTTTATTTCAATGAAGAACACATAGTCTATGCTAGAAATTGTGCTAAGTCCCAGATATTCAATCTATTATGGTAGACATTATCTGTGGTCTCAAAAAACTTTCTAATGAAAGAGACAGAATTAAATATGTATATTCTTAATTGTGAGAAGTTTATGAAGGAAAATAAGGGCTTGCTAAAATATAGCCTCTCTATAAAAGTGACGATTAAACTGAGATCTGCCAGATGAAGGAATTAGCTAGGTGAAGGGTGGCAGGAAGACCATTCCAGGTGCAGAGAAATCCATGTGCAAAGACCCAAAGGCCAGAAAGAGATGATCCTCAAATCAAGAATGGAATGATCATTGTGACTGAAACAAAATGAGCAAGAATAGAGAGAACCAAAAGGTGAGGAGCTAAAAGTGAGCAGGCTAAAATCATACCAGGATTTGTAGCCCAAACTGAGAACGTGGGACTTTATGTACAGAAAGAAATCATTAGAAATGACATCATCTATTTAAATGTTTAAATGATTAATTGTGCCAAAATTTAGAAATGAACTTTCCAAAGCAAAAATGAAAACAAGAAAATAAGGTAGGAGGGCGCTGAAATAGTCTAGGCAAGAGACGATTTTGGCTTGGTATTGGATATTGAAGTCAAGATGAGAAAAGTAAACCAATTAAAGCAGTATTTTAGAGAAAGAGAACTTGTGAAGGATTGGATATAGGGAGAGAGAAAGAGGAAAGTATCAAATAACTGCCTGGTTTCTGGTTTACCATTTCCTGAAATGAAAAATCTAAAACGATCATACACATGAAACAGTAATACAACACTGAGAAAGCAAAATGAAAAAACTGTAAATGCAATTCAGGGTTGAGTATAACTACTTAGTGGCTACAGAATAACAGTTTGACCCAGTAGGATATGGGAGATCAAGACAACACAATAATGTGTCTCTTTCACTATCAGAAGCAGACTTCTTTTTTCCTGTTTCAAAGCCCACACTCCCTTTTAGGTCCACCCACTAAGTTCCTGTTTCCTATCTGACGAACACCCATCTCCTATCTTTGCAGAGCAGAGGCAACAGATACCTCCTGACTGTTAAAGCCCAACCACTCAGTTTACTATACTCTACCTGATTCCTCAGGATCTTGGAGATCTACTGGGGAGAAATTTCTCTCAAGGGGCTTCAATACATTCTTTTGAACATGATATCTTAAACAAACATTTGCATTTTAATACACTGATAGAGGGAGTATAAATTTTCTGAAAAGTGGTAACCCTCAACACTTTAATTCTACTACCAGGAATATAGCCCAAGAAAACAGTGAGGAAAGAGAGAAAAGTATGACCATAGGTATGGTAATGTTTATCTCGGTGTTATTTACAATGGTAAAAAACTGGAAACAACTTTAATGTCCTAAATAGAAGAATGGTTAAATTGAAATAGGGGAAAGGTTAGAAGAACAACAATTCACCCAAGCAATGAGGTATTATGTAGCAATAATAGTTTATAGTAAGGATGGGAAAGACTATTCTTTTCCATCCTGGCTTACATTACATGAGATTAGAGTCTCTCTGCCTCTGAACTTGGGATGTGAGAATCCATATTTATTCGTTCAACAAATATTTATTGAGCGCTTCCCAGGCGGTTCAGTGGTAAAGAATCCGCCAGCCAATACAGAAGACATAGAAGATTCGGGCTTGATCCCTGGGTTGGGAAGATGCCCTAGAGTAGAAAATGGCAACCCACTCCAGTATTCTTGCCTGGAGAATCCCATAGACAGAGGCGCCTGGCAGGCTACAGTCATTGAGGTTGCAAAGAGTCAGACAGGACTGAGCAACTAAGCATGCATTTATTGAGTACCATGTGCCAGGTATAGTTGTAGAGGCCAAAGAGACCTCTTCTTTAGCACTCCTCTCCCATGCAAACTCACAAGTATGTAGTTGATCCAAGTCTAGCAGATACCCATTTTTGGTAGCACTTATTATAATAAGAGCTAGTCACTTAACCAAGTGCTTTGCATATCTTAACTCATTTAATCCTCACAGTAATTCCATGAGATAAATTGCTATCCCTATTTTTACAGATAGAGAAGACTAAAGAGATCAAGTGACTTACGAAAGGTCACACAGCTACTGAAGTGATCTCGTCAGAATTTGAATGTAGTTCTGCTGACTACGTACTTTTAAAAAATATGTGTCATACTTTTAACTCCTTGGTTTCTGCTACCAGTGTAGCCAGATAAACACAGACTACAGCACCAAAGCTAATCCTTCTCCCTTCACTTAACACCCCGTGCCTCTGTACTTCACTGGACTCGAATTCACTTAAACTGGTAGGAGGTACTTACTTCCTTACCCATGTTGTGCTTCTTGTGCTCCACTCCATCAGATCAAAGACTCTCCTCTTCTAGAAAGGAAAGAAGCAAAATAGTGTTTGAATGGCTCTCCCTTCTTGCTTCTCACGTGGCATCTCCAAGCAGCAAAAAGCCTGAAAGGCAGTGTGTTATGGAGGGAAAAATTCACAAGCTTCTGTTCATTCATTCAACACCAAATATTTTTGGAGTCCCTACTATGTGACAAGACTTATTTAGAGTTTTAACCTTCCTGATCCTATTTTTACAAGTTCTCAGCACTTCTTTCTCACACCTCTTTCATATGTTCTTTCAGAATCTGATGTCATCGGCTCCCCATGTAAATCTTTTGACTTCTTTTTTTTTTCCTTCTGTTTCTCACTTTGTTGTTTCCCCTCCAGCTAACTTCTCCTTCTAACTTCTGTCTTTCTGTTAATAGCAGCCCCACCACTGTCTACTCACCCAGGCTTGAAACCTCAGGCACTTTCAGCCTTCTCACCCTTTACACCCATTTCATTCCTAAGTCATATCACATTTTTTCTCAGGAGTTGTAACTGTTCTTCCCTCCCCCTCCCCACTGCTTGTTCTCACCAAGACTTACTTCTTCAATAAACTCCTAATTTGCTTCCCTGTGTCCAATCTGTCACTCCTAATTTGCTCTGTTCTTTAAGTCAGGTTAATCTTCTTGAAGCATTCCCCTAATGTCACCTGATTACTTATGTCGTGCCTGCTCTAACACCATAACATCTACTGTATGTATTTTTTCCTCTCTATTCTTCTTATCATTATCTTAGGTCAAGTCCCCTTCCCCTCTTTCCTTTAATATTACAGTAATCGCTTAACTTGGCTTTTAGTGTTGCCCCTTGCCAATCCATTTTCCATACTGCTGCCAGATTAATCTTCTTGAAACACAGCACTGATCCTGCCACTCTTCAGCTTAAAACTATTTTGTGGCTTCCTATTAATCATATTTTAGAGTCTATATTCCTTAGCTAGGTAGTCAAACTCCATCCTTGCCTCCCGTTATTCTCCTTCCTATATCATACAGTCCAACCAAATTAATATACAAACTTAAAATCACCCCACCACTGAACTTTTTTTCACGTTTTCCCTTCTCCTATCTCCATCTGTTCAAATTCTACCTCATTCTGAAGGACTCAGCTCAGATGTTGCTCCTGCAATGAGGCCTTTCTGGATGCCTGTATTTACCAGAATGACTTTGTGCATTCTGTTTCTTTTTGGAGAAAAGTATATTTCAATTTGTTTTTAAAATATATGATCCTATGGTTTTGGTTAAAGCCTATGATATAAATTTGACTACCCAGACTCTAGGAAAACATGGTTGCCTTTTCCTGAAATTTCTACCACTTCCCCATTTTACCAACTAATTCCTCAGCCTTATTCAAATTTAGGTTTAGAGTAGAAACTCTTCTTTTGCTATCTCTCTTTGTTGGAAGTCAAGACCAGGCAGTCTTCTTTTCTTTTTTCTTTTTCTTTTCTCATTTTCTTTATTTGGTAGGAATGTTTTCAATATAATTCAAGTAGTACTTTATGCCAATAATGATTTTGTTGAGAACAGCAGCTTTTCATTTTTCTTTATAGTTCCCATGATTAGAACAGTACATGGAACACAGCAGGTTCTCAATAAATGTCCATAAATACCATTTAATTTTTTAATTTATCTTGTTTAATTGGAGGATAATTGCTTTATAGTATTGTGTTGGTTTCTACTATATATCATGAATCAGCCATAGGTATACATATGTCCCCTCCCTCTTAAACCTCCCACCCCACCTCCTACCCCATCCCACCCCTGTAGGTTATCACAGAGCTCCCTGCATCATACAGTAAATTTCCACTGGCTACTTAATTTTACCTATGGTAATGTATACGTTTCCATGCTACCCTCTCAATTCGCCCCACCCTCTCCTTCCCCTGCTGTGTCCACAAGTCTCTTCTCAGTGTCTGCATCTCCACTGCTGCCCTGCAGTTAGGTACATCAGTGCCATCTTTCTAGATTCCATATATGTGCATTAATATACGATATTTGTCTCTTTCTGAACTTACTTCACTCTGTATAATAGGCTCTACCTTGGTAGAACTGAGTCAAATGTGTTCCTTTTTATGGCTGAGTAATATTCCATTGTGTATATGTACCACAGCTTCTTTATCCATTCATCTGTTAATGGACATCCAGGTTTCTCCCACATCCTACCTATTGTAAATAGTGCTGTGATGAACATTGGGGTGCATGTGTCTTTTTTAATTATGACTTCCTCAAGGTGTATGTCCAGTAGTGGGATTGTTGGGTCATATGGTAGTTTTATTCCTCGTTTTTTAAGGAAGTTCCATAATGTTCTCCATAGTGGCTATATCAATTTGCATTCCCACTAACAGTGTAAGAGAGTTTCCTTTTCTCCACACCCTCTCCAGCACTTACTGTTTATAGATTTTTTTTGACGATAACCATTCCAGCCCATGTGAAGTAATACCTCCTCATTGTAGTTTTGATTTGCATTTCTCTAATAATGAGCGATGTTGAGCATCGTTTCATGTGTTTATTCGCCATCTGTATTTCTTCTTAGAAGAAATGTCTGTCTAGGTCTTCTGCCCACTTTTTGATTGGATTGTTTGTTTTTCTGGTATTGAACTGAATGAGCTGCTTGTATATTTTGAAGATTAATCCTTTGTCAGTTGTTTCATTTGCTACTATTTTCTCCCATTGTGAGGGTTATCTTTTCATCTTGTTTATAGCTCCCTTTGCTGTGCAAAGGCTTTTAAGTTAAATTAGGTCCTGTTTGTTTATTTTTGGTTTTGTTTCCATTACTCTAGGAGGTGAGTTATAGAGGATCTTGCTGTGATTTATGTCAAAGAATGTTCTGCCTGTGTTTTCCCCTAAGAGTTTTATAATTTCTGGTCTTATATTTAGGTCTTTTATCCATTTTGAGTTAATGTTTGTGTATGGTGTTAGGAAGTGTTCTAATTTCATTCTTTTGCATGTAGCTGTCTAGTTTTCCCAGCACCACTTATCGAAGAGACTGTCTTTTCTCTACTATATATTCTTGCCTCCTTTGTTAAAGATAAGGTGCCCATAAGTGCATGGATTTATCTCTGGGCTTTCAATTTTGTTCCATTGGTCTGTATATCTGTTTTTATGCCAGTGTTCCATTGGTCTATATTTCTGTTTTGTGCCAGTGTCTTGATGACTGTAGATTTGTAGTACAGTCTGAAGTCAGGCAGGTTGATTCCTCCAGCTCCATTCTTCTTTTTCAAGATTGCTTTGGCTATTCAGGGTCTTTTGTGTTTCCATACAAATTGTGAAATTTTTTGTTCTAATTCTAGAAAAATACCATTGGTAGTTTGATAGAGATTGAAATTGCATTGAATCTGTAGATTGCTTTGGGTAGTATAGTCATTTTCACAATACTGACTAGGAACATGGTATCTCTCCATCTATTTGTGTCATCTTTGATTTCTTTCATCAGTGTCTTATAGTTTTCTGCATACAGGTCTTTTGTCTCTTTAGGTAGGTTTATTCCTAGGTGTTTTATTCTTTTTGTTGCCATGGTGAATGGGATAATTTCTCTTTCTGACTTTTCATTGTTAGTGTATAAGAATGCAAGAGATTTATGTTATTAATTTTATATCCTGTGACTTTGCTATATTCATTGATTAGCTCTAGTAATTTTCTGGTGGCATCTTTAGGGTTTTCTATGTATAGTACCATGCCATCTGCAAATAGAGTTTTACTTCTTCTTTTCCAGTCAAGATTCTTTTTATTTCTTTTTCTTCTCTGATTGCTGTAGCTAGGATTTCCAAAACTATGTTGAATAATAGTGGTGAGAGTGGATACCCTTGTCTTGTTCCTGATCTTAGAGGAAATGCTTTCAGTTTTTCACCATTGAGAATAATGTTTGCTGTGGGTTTGTCATATATGGCTTTATTATGTTGAGATTTTTTTTTAATGCCTATTTTCTGGAGAGTTTTTTATCATAAATGTGTATTGAATTTGTCAAAAGCTTTTTCCGCATCTATTGAGTTGATCATATTACTTTTATCTTTCAGTTTGTTAATATGGTGTATCACATTGATTGATTTGCATATATTGAAAAATCCTTGCATCCTTGGGATAAAGCCCTCTTGATCATGAAGTATGATCTTTTTTATATGTTGTTGGATTCTGTTTGCTAGAATTTTGTTGAGGATTTTTGCATCTATCTTCATCAGTGATGTTGGCCTATAATTTTCTTTTTTTGTGTGGCATCCGTGGTTTTGGTATCAGGGTGATGGTAAGGCCAGGCAGTTTTCTAACCTGTTGTGGTAAAATACAGTTTATATTGTCCATGAAAAGTGTGGGCTTCGGAATCAGATGGTCCTAGGTTTCTGAAAGCTTCATTATTTTCCAATTGTGTGAACTTAGGCCATATACTTAACCTCTCTAAACATAAGTGTATTTATCTATTTGTGACCCTAACAAATCTAGTGGCCCCACATGCTGTAGTCTCCATATAAATGGCATATAAAGAAGCACTACCCAGAAGACAAATAGTAATTTTAAAATTAATTTATGTGTGCTTTCAAAGAACACCAAACAGGAAATAGTTCATTACCCACAATGATATTTTTCAAATTTTCTTCCTCTACTCCTCAATCATATCTAACCTGGAGATGTTCTAAGAGCCTTTCACATACATGCACACACAAAAACTAAGACTCTGTTCCAGTTCCTGTTCCTCTATCTCCTTCCTCTCTCAGCCGTATATATATACATATATTCTACAGATTGATTTAGCCTCTCTGACATAGTCCCTTCCCTCTTAGGTCCTGTCTCTCTTGACCTATCTAAAATATACAGGAATAGAATCCACACAGCTTCTCCTTTCATGAGTAGAAGTGGAGTGTGAGAGAAGGGAAAAGAGGGAGAAGATGGACATATTAGTAACCCTTGTCTCTTTCACATGTAAAACAAGACAATAAAAAATACCTCGTGTGGTTTTTAAGATGACTAAGTAATACTACATGTGTAAAGCACCTGGCATACATCTGGCATATGATTTGTACATAATGGTTGGTTAGTAGTTCTATGAATTACGTATGTTTCTTTTTTATGGATTCTAATTCTCTGGAGAAGTTCTCCACATTTTAACGTATTTTTTTAAACAAACTAATCATAGTTATTTTAAGGTACTTTGCTAAACTCAACACCTGGATCACTTGTAGTTCTGTATCTATTGTCTCTTTCTTCATTTGGTTTTTAGACGTGTGTCTTGTCTTTTGGTGAACCTGGTAATATTTTAGTGAAAGATGCTCATTGTGCCTAGAGAAATTATAAAGGCTCCAGGTGGTGTTAGCTTCCTCTGAGCAAGTTTATCCTGCCCTGCACTAAGCAGATAATTTTGACAAATCATCCTTTTCTACTCAGGAGCTGTGCTGAGTCAAGGCTGGGCTGCAGTTCTGATAAGTCTCAATCTACCCCTGGTTTGCTCCAGGCCCTCTAGAATTTTCCACTGAAAACCTGGTCTATAATACGCATGATGATCCCAACTCTAATCACTGTTTCTCAAGTCTGCTAAAATGCTCTACTTCTAGAGACTTTCTCCTTGGGTGTTTTTGTCCTCTGCTCCATGCAGCCCCAGTATTTGGCAAATATTGTAAGTGAGAAACTGACTTGAGCAACTGTCTTACCCCTGTCAAATCTCCACCAAAAAGTTTTGCTGGTTTCTCTGTTCCCTTGCAACTGCCTCAGGAGATATAAATCCTAGATTATCAGTTCCCAACCACCATTCCCTTCAAGTCAAAATAAACATATGCCCTCAGGATTACAATACCTCTCTCATTTCTCCAAATTCTTCCTTTTCCAGAAACTTAGCTACCTCTCACTTCTATTGTCTCAGCACTTTCTCACAGCCCTCAACCAAATGGTTTCTATATATTTTTCAGCTTTCACAGATATTCTAGGCAGGAAAACCAGTCTGCCTCTGGCCATTCCAACCCACTTAAATGTAGAAGTTGAAGGTTATTAAATGTTCATTTATTCCCTTTTGCATCCTTTATCTGACTGGACAATCTGTAATACATTTTCTCGTTTACCCTCAGTTAGTTGGCTGGTTCCACCGTGTTCCCATTTTCAGGTTCCTGGGCATAGCTTCTAGCAAAAGTGGGCGGTTTGCATTTTTATGATCTTATCTAATCTTGGCTCTACTATCACCCTTCAACCCACTCCAGTATTCTTGCCTGGAAAATTCCATGGACAGAGGAGCCTGGCGGGCTACAGTCCCTGGGGTTGCAAAGAGTCGGACATGACTAAGTGACTGAGCACGGAGCAGCACCTTTTATTTCCTTTGTCCAGTCCCCCTAATTGTTTATTTTGTTGTTGTTGTTGTTGCCTTTTTCTAAACTTGGATAACCACTTTGGAGAATGTGGTAGGGAATTACATATTTAATTTTTCCAAGTATTTATTAGATGAATTTATTCATCACTAGGAAAACATCTTTTCAGTTACCAAATCCTACTACATAGTCCCCATTATGTAGCTAGTGACTCACTTTCCACATCCTCATTTCTCTTACAAAGTCATGTCTGTGTGAACTAGAAAAAGAAATGAAAATACCACCTATTTAACAGATCTTTATATTAAGTATTTAATAGATCTTTCAGTTTCCAACTTAAAATGTCAGAATTTCTGGATACACATTCCAGAGCTTTACAACCCATGTCTGCCCTAATTGGCCACAGAAGTGACAGGATTCAAGCCAAGGTATGCCCAGCAGAAGTCAAAGTACATAGGCAATGACCTGGTTGGGCTGTAAATGGGTGGGGAAATGGAAATTCCTTGGTTATATTAGGCAAAGAGTCAAGAGCAAGAATCTAAGCTGAGAGTGGGGTGATGGCAGGTCAAGAGCCATTTGTTAAAAATGATCAGAATGTAGTTAGAGTATACAGCCTCCAGTGTATACAGACAGGGGCTAGAATAGCAGGATGGCACAGCATCAGTAGCCTTCTTGTGACCCAGCCTCTTGCTTCATCTTTCACCATGTCCCTTCTATCCTCCACACCAGCCATACTTATAAATTACTAAATGTTTCCCAAAGATGCTAAGCTGCTTCACACCACCACACCCTTTTTCATGCTGCTCCCTTCCCCTTGCCTTAGCCACACAACAAATTTTTTTAACTTTTTTCCAGATTCTGCTTAAATACCTTCACTATGAAGCTGTTCCTGCCTCCCACCACAGCCTGCCCCTACTCTTTCTTTTTTCCCTGTCCCCACCCGTGTACCCATTGTCACATCTATTTCAACCTTCACAGAACTGGTAAATGGTATGAATGTGCACCTTAGCTCTCTAATGTTGAGAAATGTCACATTATTATATTTTTCTAAATAAAATTTTAAAAATATTAGTCCTCAAGTGCTAGGATATTAACATGCTCATAATCCTAGAGGGGCTAATAGTCCAGAAATGTGGGAAATGGCCCTTTGGTCTTCAATACATCTCCAACATTGTTGAATAGAAATGACAAGTGCAGACATCTTTGTCTTGCTCCTAATCTTAGGGGCTAAGCACCCAGTCTGTGTTGTTGGGTGTTGTCATTATAGACATCCCTGAACCGGCTAAGTCTGCTCCTGCCCCTAAAAAGGGCTCTAAAAAAGCTATGACCAAGGCCCAGAAGAAGGACGGCAAGAAGCGCAAGCACAGCTGCAAGAAGAGCTACTCCGTGTACGTGTACAAGGTGCTGAAGCAAGTCCATCCGGACACGGGCATCTCGTCCAAGGCCGTGGGAATCATGAACTCCTTCGTCAACGACATTTTCCAGCGCATCGCTGGCGAGGCATCGTGCCTGGCGCATTACAACAAGCGCTCGACTGTCACATCCAGGGAGATCCAGACCGCCATGCGCTTGCTGCTACCTCGGGAGCTGGCCAAGCACGCCGTGTCCGAGGGCACTAAGGCTGTCACCAAGTATACCAGCTCCAAGTAAATATAATATGCCTAGCCGCTGTTAACAGAGAAGGCAATGGCACCCCACTCCAGTACTCTTTCCTGGAAAATCCCATGGACAGAGGGCCTGGTGGGCTGTAGTCCATGGGGTCTCTAAGAGTCGGACACGACTGAGCGACTTCACTTTCACTTCACTATGATGTTAACTGTAGTTTTTTATGGAGGCCTTTGATAGGTTGAGGAAGTTCCATTCTGTTGAATGTTTTTATCATGAATTTTATCAAATGCATTTCCCACCTTTATTGAGTTAATTATGTAGTTCCGTCCATTAGTCTATTAACATGATGTATTACATTGTTTGGTCTTTCAGATATTATGCCAACCTTGCATTCCTAGAATAAATCCCACTTTTAGTGTATAATCCTTTTTATATTTGCTGGATTTGGTTGGCTGGTATGTCGCTGAGGTTTTTTGCATCTATATTTGTAAGGAATAGTGGTCTGTAATTTTCTTGTGATTTTTTTTCTAGTTTTAGTATCAGGGTAATACTAGCCTCGTAGATTAGTTGCAAAGTTTTCCTTCATCTTCTGTTTTCTTGGAAGAATTTGTGAAAGATTAATGATATTTATTTAAAGGTTTGGCACAATTCACCAGTAAAGCCATCTAGGCCTTAATTTTTTTTGTGGAAAATCTTCTAATTACTAACTGTATATCTTTACTTGTTATAGATTGTGCCAAAAAGTTTATATAGCAGGCCTGAGATTTCTTTGCTTAGAAAGTCCTACTTACAAGATTAACCCTTGTCTGGCATATGGGAATTTGGATTTAGGGAGTGTTCCCACCATCCCCCAGTGGCTCACTGTGCAAAAGTATGTGCTGACATCTGCTTTTCTTACAGGAGTCTAGAACTTTGGGATGTGCTGGGTACAAGGTGCTTATGTGACCAACCTCCAAAAAACTGTTGGGCACTGAGTCTCTAATGACTTCTGGTGGACAACATTTTACATATACTGCCACAGTTTAACACTAGAGGAATTAAGTATGTTCTGTGACTCTACAGCGTGTGTGTGTGTGCATGTTAAGTTGCTTTAGTCATGCCCCCAACTCTTTGCAACCATATGAACTGTTGCCCACAGGCTCCTCTGTCCATCGGATTCTCCAGGGAAGAATACTGGAGTGGGTTGCCATGCCTCATCCAGGGGACCTTCCCAACCCAGGGATCGAACCTGCATCTCCTGCAACTCCTTCATTGCAGGAGGATTCTTTACCACTGAGCCACCAGGGAAGCCCAACTCTGTAGGTAGAGGACTTTTAAAAGCTTACACTTTGTTTCCTCTGAACTTCACCCATAAGCCTTTTCTTCATGCTGATTTTCTTTTGTATTCTCTTGCCATAATAAGTCATATTTATGCTAAGTCTTGTGAGTCCTCTTAGTGAATCACTCAACCCAGGAGTAGTCTTGGGGACTCCTGACACAGATTTATTCAGAAGATTTTCTATTTCCTGTTGAGTCAGTCTTAGCAGTTCGTGTCTTTCTAGGAATCTGTCCATTTCATCTAGGTTACCTAATTTGTTGTCATACAATTGTTTATAATATTCCCTTATAATATTTTTCATTTCTGTAAGGTCAGTATTGATGCTACCTCTTTTTTTAATTTAATATTTATTTTTGTTTGGTGGTGCTAGGTCTTAGTTGCAGCATGTAAACTCTTAATTGAGGCATGTGGGATCTAGTTTCCTGACCAGGGATCAAACCTAGGCCCCCTGCATTGGGAGCACGGAGTCTTAACGGCTGGACCACCTGGAAAGTCCTGATGCTACCTCTTTTATTTTTGATTTTACTAATTTAGATATTTTCTCTTTCTCTCTTATCAATCTAGCTAACTGGGTTTTTACATTTCTATTGATCTTTTCAAAGAACCAACTTTGGTTCCATTGATTTTCTCTACTATTTTTATACTGTCTATTTTATGTTTTTTTACTCCAGTAATTTTTTAATTTCCTTCCTTCTACTTGCTTTAAGTTTAGTTTGGTCTTCTTCTTCTAGTTTCTTAAGGTAGAAGATTAAGGTTTTGATTTGAGATCTGTTTTTAGTTTAATAGAGGAGTTATCGGCTATAAATTTCCCTCTAAGCACTGCTTTGGCTATATTTCATAAGTTTTGGTATGTTGTGTTTTTTTCTTAAACTCATCTCAGATTGCTTTCTAATTTTCTTTGTGATTTCTTCCTTGATCCATTGATTACTTAGGAGTATGTTATTTAATTTTCTTATACTTATGAATTTCCCAAATTTATTTTCTTTGTTGATTTCTAATTGCATTCTACTGTGATCAGAGAAGATACTTTGGATGATTTTAATTTTTTTAATTATTACAGTTTGTTTTATGGCCTATCACATG
This sequence comes from Bos grunniens, assembly GCF_055505025.1. Taxonomy (NCBI): domain Eukaryota; kingdom Metazoa; phylum Chordata; class Mammalia; order Artiodactyla; family Bovidae; genus Bos; species Bos grunniens. Next base: position 97,457,812 of record NC_141175.1, on the reverse strand, counting down.
ATCTGTTCTGGAGAATGTTCCATGTTCATTTGAAAAGAATATACAGTCTGCTGCTTGGGGGTTTGGAATCCCATTTACCATCTTCCCCTGGTCTCCTCTGTGGAAGCCAGTATGAGAGCAGCAGAGGAGTTGTCACTGTAGCTTCTTTTTCTTCCCCTCCTGCATCCTGCCTTCTGGAGGGAGAGAATAAGCAAATAATGCCAAAGCAACAACTTCTTCCTGATGCCCTTCCAGATTCCAAAAATCCCCAGGTATGCATGGCTTTACTATCAGATCAGATCAGTTGCTCAGTCGTATCCAACTCTTTGCAACCCCATGAATCGCAACACGCCAGGCCTCCCTGTCCATCACCAACTCCCGGAGTTCACTCAGACTCATGTCCATCGAGTCAGTGATGCCATCCAGCCATCTCATCCTCTGTCGTCCCCTTCTCCTCCTGCCCCCAATCCCTCCCAGCATCAGAGTCTTTTCCAATGAGTCAACTCTTCGCATGAGGTGGCCAAAGTACTGGAGTTTCAGCTTTAGCATCATTCCTTCCAAAGACATCCCAGGGCTGATCTCCTTCAGAATGGACTGGTTGGATCTCCTTGCAGTCCAAGGGACTCTCAAGAGTCTTCTCCAACACCACAGTTCAAAAGCATCAATTCTTCGGCGCTCAGCCTTCTTCACAGTCCAACTCTCACATCCATACATGACCACAGGAAAAACCATAGCCTTGACTAGACGGACCTTTGTTGGCAAAGTAATGTCTCTGCTTTTGAATATGCTATCTAGGTTGGTCATAACTTTCCTTCCAAGGAGTAAGCGTCTTTTAATTTTATGGCTGCAGTCACCATTTGTAGTGATTTTGGAGCCCAGAAAAATAAAGTCTGACACTGTTTCCACTGTTTCCCCATCTATTTCCCATGAAGTGGTGGGACCGGATGCCATGATCTTCGTTTTCTGAATGTTGAGCTTTAAGCCAACTTTTTCACTCTCCACTTTCACTTTCATCAAGAGGCTTTTGAGTTCCTCTTCACTTTCTGCCATAAGGGTGGTGTCATCTACATATCTGAGGTGATTGATATTTCTCCCAGCAATCTTGATTCCAGTTTGTGTTTCTTCCAGCCCAGCGTTTCTCATGATGTACTCTGCATATAAGTTAAATAAACAGGGTGACAATATACAGCCTTGACGAACTCCTTTTCCTATTTGGAACCAGTCTGTTGTTCCATGTCCAGTTCTAACTGTTGCTTCCTGACCTGCATACAAATTTCTCAAGAGGCAGGTCAGGTGGTCTGGTATTCCCATCTCTTTCAGAATTTTCCACAGTTTATTGTGATCCACACAGTCAAAGGCTTTGGCATAGTCAATAAAGCAGAAACAGATGTTTTTCTGGAACTCTCTTGCTTTTTCTATGATCCAGCAGATGTTGGCAATTTGATCTCTGGTTCCTCTGCCTTTTCTAAAACCAGCTTCAACATCTAGCTGTAATTTCTCTTCCTAGACACATATGACAATGAAATGTGTCTCTTCCCACAAGCAATGCAAAATGAGTGCTCTTGGCTCTTCCCTACTCTCAATGGCTGCCTCAGGAGCTCTCCCACTCAGGAGTGGGTCAGTGCTTCTTTAATGGATGGATTTGGTCCCAGGTCATTATCTTGATGGGCTTCCCTGGTGGCTCAGATGATAAAGAATCTGCCTACAATGCAGGACACCCAGGTTTAATCCCTTGGTCAGGAAGATCCCCTGGAGAAGGGAATGGCAACCCACTCCAGTATTCTTGCCTGGAGAATTCCACAGACAGAGGAGACTGGAGGGCTACAGTTCATGGGGTTGCAAAGAGTCACACATGACTGAGTGACTAATACTTTCACTTTTTCATCATTGATGGCAAGTCAAAGAAGGAATGGTTTAGTGAGATTAGAGTTTTTACTTGATAATAATAAACTCCCACCTGCCCCTCTAGCAAGGCCTACACCAGTGCCATTGAATTGTCCCTTCTACTCCTGTTTTCCCATATACTAGAAATAAATAACCACCTCTTCTTCTTTTTCTTTGAAATCTATAAAAGATCCATCTGGCTGTTACTAACAGAAAACCAACCCAACTCTACTTTGAGTAAGAGTTTATTTTTCTCATGTAACAAAAGAGCGAGGACAGAATTCTGGGGCTGGTGCAGTTGATCAGTGCTGTCGAGGACCCAGGCTCTTGCTGTTTTCCCATAGCATCCTTAGCAGGTATACTTCATCCTCATGCCTGCTGCCTCATGGTCATAAGCTGTCTGCTGCACCTTAAGATCAAGTCCTGTCCTAGGGAGAAAGAAGGGGCAGGGTGCAGGCGCAAAAAGCCTGCCAGCACATTACAAAGCTTTTCCAGAAGCCACTTCTGCTGATGTCTCATTATTTAAGTCCACATTACATATCACTGAAAGACTAACAGAGAGAAAGGGGGTGGGGGCAGTGTCCAGGAAACCAACAGTGGCTGCCACACCACACCTTCCTTCAGAGCTTTAGTAATTAGAAGTGGGGAGGATGACTTTAATCAGGCTGAACTTGGAATACAGCATGCCATTCAATTCTCCCCCTGTCACACCTGTTCTAATAAGAATCAACCTCCACCTCCTAAAATCTAAACTCCCTGACACCTTACATAGCAAAGTCCCTAACCACAACATAAGTATAGAAATTTTTTCACCCACCTTCTGGTAAATTCAGCATCCAACTCATGCTCCTTTCTTTTGAATTAGAAAAAAACATATTCTAAAGTACTCAGCAGTCATCTAATCATTCTAATCCCAAAGAAGGGCAATGCCAAAGAATGTTCAAACTACCATACAGTTTTGCTCATTTCACATGCTAGCAAGGTTATGCCAAAATCCTTCAAGCTAGTCTTCAATTGTATGTGAACTGAGAACTTCCAGATGTACAAGTTGGGTTTCAAAGAGGCAGAGGAACCAGAGATCAAATTGCCAACACCTGTTGGATCACAGAAAAAGCAAGGGAATTCCAGAAAAACATCTACTTCTGCTTCATTGACTATGCTAAATCCTTTGACTGTGTGGATCACAACAAACTATGAGAAATAAAAGATGGGAATACTAGACCCCTTACCTGTCTCCTGAGAAGCCTGTATTAAGGTCAAGAAACAACAGTTAGAATCTCACATGGAACAACGGACTGGTTCAGAATTGGGAAAGGAGTACAAGGCTGTATATTGTCACTCTGCTTATTTAACTTCTATGCAGAGTACATCATGCAAAATGCCATGCTGGATGAATCACAAGCTGGAATCAAGTATTGCTGGGAGAAGTATCAACAACCTCAGAGATGCAGATGATACCAACCTAATGGCAGAAAGTGCAGAGGATTTTTTTTCTTTTTCTTTTTTTTTTTTATTCTTTTTTTTAAAAAAAAAGAAAAAGAAAGTGAAGAGGAACTAAAGAGCCTCTTGATGAGGGTGCAACAGGAGAGTGTAAAAGCTGACTTGAAACTCAACATTCAAAAAACAAAGATCATGGTATCTGGTCCCATTACTTCATGGCAAATAGAAGGGGAAAAATTGAAAGCGGTGGCAGATTTTCTTTTCTTGGGCTCCAAAATTACTGTGGATGGTGACTTCAGCTGTGAAATTAAAAGAGGCTTGCTCCTTGGAAGGAAAGCGATGACAAACCTAGACAGCATCTTAAAAAGGAGAGACATCACTTCTCCAACAAAGGTCTGTATAGTCAAAGCTATGGTTTTTTCATTTGTCATACACAGATATGACAGTTGGTCCATAAAGAAGGCTGAGCACCAGAGAATTGATGCTTTTGAATGGTGGTGCTGGAGAAGACTGTTGAGAGTCCCTTGGACTGCAAGGAGATCAATCCTGAATATTCATCAGAAGGACTGTTGCTGAAGCTGAAGCTCCAATACTTGGCCATCTGATGGGAAAAGCCAACTCACTGGAGAAGTCCCTGATGCTGGGAAAGACTGAAGGCAAAAGGAGAATGGGGAGGCGGAGGAAGAGATGGTTAGATAGCATCACCAACCAAACAGACGTAAATTTGAGCCAACTCCAGGAGACAGTAGAGGACAGAGGAACCTGGCATGCTGCAGTCCGCAGGGTCGCAAAGAGTCAGACGTGGCTTAGTGACTGAACAATAGCAACGAAGTCATTAAGCACTGTTCAATTTGAGGATCCCAAGGTCTTCTGAGACACCCCCATGCCACTGCCTTTTCTCAACCTCAGATACCTGGTTTGTCAATTAACTATTTCCATCACAGGTTCAGTGCCTGTAGGAACAAGTCAACCCATGACCTGGGTAACATGCTCAAGCTTGGTTCCAGGACTTCAAATAATCACTGTCCAGGAAGAGGTTAGAAATTCAGAGTCAAAATAGGAGCCTTAAAGTTCAATTTCCCTACCTCTTACTTTCTCAGGATGTTCCTGGGAAATGCAGATAAATTAATATCTTTACCATTCTAATAAGGGTATATTTGCCTGTCTTCTTCCAGAGCCTCTGTCAATCTGTAAATTAGTCCAGAAATTTTAAAGTGCCCTGTAAAATCCTTTCAAATCAATCTTTTCCCAGTCCTCTGATAGTTCCCACATCAGGAGTTACTTTTGAGAGATCTCATGTATTTCTACATATCACTTCTCTAACATAATTTTAGCCATTGTCCCTAAAATCAATAGACTCAAATTCTAGGGATCATAATTTTTTTGTGTGCTGCATTCAGATTTTTTTAGTAACTCCAGTATATAACAGTTGTGAATTTGCCTCATAACCCTGAGGTGTAAGAAATGTCACACTGCCATAGTTTTAGCCCCCAGAGACTTGCCACAGTGGCAAGATATTTTATTCTCCAAGGAGTCTTAGAAGGGTAACCAATTGCTCCAGTTCGCCCAAGACTGAAGTGTCTTCTGGGATACAGGACTTTCAGTGCTAAAGATGGACAAACTGAAACAGTTGGTCATCCTAAATCTTGGACAAACAGTAGTTTACAAACCTTCTGCTTCACGTGTCTAATGAATTTCTATATACCCATACCTAGTGCTTGGGACATAACGGGCATTCAACAAATTCTTAATAAATAAACAAACTAATCTACAAACAAATACATGAACCAGCATGAAAAAAAAGATTAAAGTAATGATAATAATCCAAACCCTGAGCCACATCAGAAGGTACTTGAAGGATTTCCCTGGTGGTCCAGTGGCTAAGACTCCACACTCCCAAAGCAGGGGGCCCAGGTTCAATCCCTGATCAGGGAACTAGTCCCACATGCTGCAGCTAAAAAGCCTGCATGCTGCACCAAAATCTAAGATCCTGCACTCTGCAACTATGCCTGGCGCAGTCAAACAAATAAATACTTTTTTAAAAAAAGAATTGGGAGTCTAGTAATAAGCCCTCACTTTTTACTTGAGCCAACTGAAATGGAGTGCCCTGCAATTTCCTAATATCACTTCCAGCAAACATCCCTTCCAGGCTTAAAAAGGCCATGTCCTAGGACCAGGGGCAAATTCTCCCCATGCACACATAATACCGTGAGTTCTATATCATTTATTTCCAATTTGACAGACTTGAGAAGCATCAGGTACTTTCCAGACATTTTGGATCTGTCTTCAGGAACACAGTGCATCTCCAGATAATAAGCAAAATGTTAGAAACCATGAACTTCTGCAGGCACCTACCACCTGCCTGGCTTACCAGACCCCCTCAGAGTTCTGTGCTGCACAAAATGATGGCACTGCTTTAAAACGTCGAGAACTAGTTGAGGGGAGGGAGAGTAAACAGGTCGGCAATTGGGACTAATCTTCCAAACATGCCAAAGACTGAAGATGAGCCTACACTTTTGTGTCTTTGTTTCAGAAAAGAGAATGGCTGCTATTGGCCAAGGGGGAGCCCCTGAACCGAGAACACAAACTGAGAGAGCCCGCTAGCACCTTCTACGTGATCCTGCCATCTCACTCTCCCACTCTGCTGGTGAAGGCAGTGGCCACTCGGGAACTGATGCTGCCCAGCCCTTTCCCCCTGCTACCTGAGGACATGCCTGCTGACAGCCTTAAGACTGTGGAGGCAAGTGAGCCCGGATCTCATGGGATAGAGGGGAGAGAAGAGAATGGAGTTCAAGAAAGGGATGAGGGAAACGAGTCAGCCCCAGAAGGAAAGGACCAGGGAGCAGAGGGAGAAGTGGTTCCAAGAGTATGGTAAGAGGAACAGAGAAGAAGGCCAGGAACTGAGGTGAGGCGGAAAAAAGCACGCATCTGTGTGATGGTGTGTTCTCATGGGTCCGTCTTTGCAATCTCTGAATGCATGTGTGTGTGCCTGTGTTTGTACGCCTCTATCTCTGAGAGAAAGAGGAAAAGGCAGCCAATATAGGCGCTGAGAATAGGAAGAGCTTTAAATGAGACTATGATGCAAAAGAGGGAACAGCTCTAAGGCCAGTTTTCTCCTTCCCCTCCTCTCATCTTGGATTGGGATTCTGGATTTCCTCTGCCAGCCTCCCCATCTGAGGGTGGGAGGGGGGCTCACGGCACAGAGAGCTGGAACCACACCCCTGCTGCTAGATTCCTGGCTTACGTGCCGAGAGGACAGAGCCTGGGATTGTGCTCTTGGCTTGGCAGCCACAGGGATGCGAGAGAGGTGGGCACGAGTGGCCGTGGCTCACTCAGCGTCTCACTTCAGGGCCAGTTGTTTCCTGGCACAGGATGTTGTGGCCGGAAAACCTGACTGCTCAGGAATGTTCTGCTCGCATGTCCTCTGGTTATGCTCGCCTCACAGGCCGAGAACTCAGTGTACTTGCTTTGCAGACTGAGCACCTCAGCCCCCAACTCACCCTCCCTCACAGCCTCACACACTGGCTCCCTTGTAACCCTCACGGCACTCTGGCCTTTCTCAGAATCCTTGTGACATGGTTCTTGGGGCCAGAAAGCTCAGTGTCCCTCACTATTCGGTTGCTGCTTGTACCCCTGCCTGACACTTCACAAGCACTCAGACCTGGGGGCCTGAACACCCAAGAGGGCACGCATCTCTCTCACACCCCTCAGTGAAGCCCAGGGCCATCACACCTCCTCAGCTTCTCACGCTCAGGTCTCTGCCTGACATCTTGGGTTCTGTGACCTCACGTTTCCCAGTGAGGCGCCTTGTCTCTCTTCTTCAGAGCATGCTTGATGACCTGGAACTAGAATCCACCTACAACCCCTTGGAAGTCTGGAGCCACCTGTACTCACACCTGAGCAGCACCTTTGCCAACCCTCATGGCCGGTTCCACCCAAGCTCGAAGAGCCGGGCTGTAAGAAAGGTACTTCCCTCCTTCCCCGTTATGCCCAGAATGCCAGAGTCCTCTTCCCCTGTCCCCCATCCAAAGGAGATCCTCCCTGATATCCTCTGGAAGAACAGACCAATGGGAAGAGAAGCCTTTAACCCTAGACAAAGAAAATTACAACCCTTACACAGTACTGGGACTTTTTTTGCTTGGGCATTTACATAAAATATTTAGTTATCTTAATTGCAGTGTTTGGGAAATTCAGTAGTCATTTAACAGATCACTGTCCCACTAAGCAAACTGGCTGCGTTGGAACCACAACCGCAGCCTCTGTTGAAAGAAGGTGGGATAAGAAATGCCCAAGGGGAGGGAAATTAGTATTTACCAAGCAACAGTTATTTGCCAGGTTTTATGACATGTACTCTCACATATATTTTTCTGATTTAATCCTCACAGCATCCCTACAAGGTAAGTGTTATCTCATTTTACAGATGAGGAAAGGGAGGCTGACCAAGGTTAGAAGCTTAGAGACATGGCTCCAGTGACAAGAGTTCAAGAGAGAAGAGTAATTGGCGGGGGCGGGGGAGGATTTATTTTTATGAAATCCATGTTCTGTAGTATATGGGCTTCCTTTTGTGCTCTTATAAATCTTTTTCTTGTTTCTCAGTAACAAAGCCTGTAGAAAAAAACTTTTGTCTTACCTGAAGTTACAAGAGAAAGAGGTTTCCAAACTACAGACAGTCTAGAGAGGGGAATAGAACCCACCATGAGTTAGCTGTTTGGCAAGCAGACAGAGGAGGACACTCAGCTGGGAGATAGGCATTGTGGAGGCTAGGGCCCCGGGGACTCCAGTGCTCTGGGCCTTAAGGCTGTCACTCATGGGACCCAAGAAGCAGTTAGGACTGGAGACCTAGCAGGGAATGGAATAGGAAATCAGGACTTTGTCTAGTCTTCACAGAAAGCTCTTCTTGCTTTCTCTGCAGGCTCAGCCTTTGCAAATAAATCGAGTGCGAGCCACAGTGGCCCCTCTGCCTATGACTCCAGCCCCTGGCAGAGGCCCCAAGATGCCAGCAGCCAGCAAAGCTTCCTCAGAAGTCTTCTTCCAGCCTCCTATGGAAGAGAAGGAGGAAGAAGAGGCAGAGGAGGAGTATCCCTTAGGGCCCTAAGTCACTAGCACCATAGCCCGACTGCCCTGCTAAAGCACATCCATTCCAAGGTCCCAGATCTGTCCCACAGTGGCTTTCTGTAGCCAGACTTGCCTTCTGTCCACCTGACCCTCTGCGAGTTCCAGGTGACTGGGAAACAGAGCCTTCCCCTCCTCTGCCTCCAATGCTTTCATCACCCCACTCCTCAGGCTATAAAGAGACACATCTGACCCTCTTCTTTCTCCAAGAAGGGACTTATTTTTCTTTTGGATCATTTGATACTGTTAACACAAATGAAGAATAAATACCCAGTAGGTCTCCACCATTGTTAGGAGTATTCCCAGACCCAAATTTCTCCTTGTAGTTCTGTGTAAGCAGGTGGATGATGTCAGGTCACCTTCAGGAAACTGGACCTCAGGAGAGAAGGATGAGGTTTTCCGAGCTCATGACAAACAAGTAGGAGTGAAATCTAAGCTTCATTTCAAAGCCTGTGCCCCTCCCATCACATTGCAAGTCCCATCAGCCTTCAGACAGAAAAGTGGCTGGTGCTTGCTACCTACATGCAAACTGTGTGTGTGTGAGAGAAAGAGAGAATGAGAGACAGGGGAGGGGGGCATCCTAGAGCTGAGAACGGGGGAGAGGGTGGTATGAAAAAGGCCTGTTTTCCCTCCCTGTTCCCCTTTCCTCACACCCACCCAGCAGCCTTGTCCATCCACAGAATAACTACCATTTGTAAAATGCTTATTCTGCACTTCAAATCAATTAAGTACTTGAGAAATTTAACTCCTTCCATACAAAAAAACCTGTGAGGTTGTGCCTATAATTAAGGGCAACAGGGGAAACTGAGGGTTACCGATGTTATACCCAGGGCCTCACCCACCCCAGGTGGGCCTAAGTGGACCTTTCAGACTCTGAATGGTCACCCCCTCCCTGGGGCCCTTTCCTCCTTCAGTGGCCCCTAATGCCTTTCTGGTTCTCCTAACCCCGTGTCTGCCCAGTACATCTTGCCCCTCTGTCCCCTTTATGACTGTTCACAGACATAGACCTCTTAAATCCAAACTGACTTTAATGAGAATAAAACTTACCCCCCCCAAAAAAAAAAAAAATATATATATATATATGGTAAAGAACAATGAAGCGGGAGGGATCCAGACACAGCTCAGTGTCTCCCTTTACAAGGAGACATACAAGCCTCTCCATACAAGCCTCTCAAACCATACCTTGTCTGACCAAATACCCTTTTCTATAGTTCTGCTCCAGCAGCTATCCCTTCCTTTGGTGGGGATGATTTAGAGGTGCTGGCCTCCCCCAGATCCCATCCCTGAGCCCCTTTATGACTCTGTCCCGCTTCCATGACTTCTTGGGACAGATCATCCTTCCCTTGACTCCCCTTGTACCCCGGTCTCTGCACACAGGCCCCTCTGGTTCCTGCTGGTTCTAACAGGTTTCTTTGATCCCGTGCCCCTTCCCCATGGTCCTCCTATCGGCAACCTCAGCTTCGCCCAGTTCTCACGTGGAACCCTCTGACTTGGCCCCAGTCCTGTTAGTCACTACTCCAGAGAGCCCACAGTCCCAGCTCCCTGAGGCCCCGCTTTTCTGGACCTGGCTGTACAGGGCAGTGTCTGAGCTATGGCCTTGGCTGCCACTGCCAGTTGCAGCACCAGATTCAGATAAGGCCAGGCCCTGGGGCTTGGGAGCTGGAAAGGGCTTTGTGCTCCGAGGGGGTGGCACAGCATAATCATCCGTGGCAGGGTTGTAGGGGAGCTCATAGCCCTCCTCCTTCACCCGAGCCTGGCACCACCACGCATCCTTGGGCTCCTGAGGCAGATCATAAAGGCCCCGGAGAGTGGCTGGGGCCAGGCCCTCAGGTTCATCATAAATGGGGTCTTCTTTAGGGTCTGTCAACTTGGCCTTTATCAGCTTTTGCTGCACATGTTCACACAAGTCCCAGTAGAGAGCTTTCTTTAACTGTGTCCCCTCCCCTGCCCGAGCAGGGGTGCTGTCCAAGGGGTCTGAGTACAGGGAATCTTGGGAAGGGCCTGGAGGAATGCGCAGGGAGTCTAAGGGTTCAGAATACAGGGCTGGAGGGCTTCCTGGGAGCTCCAGGGGGGCCGCGAGGGAAGCCAACTTCCCGTCTGCCACTTCTCCTTCATGGGAATCAGCTCTGAGAACATCCTGCCCCTGGCCAGCCTTTCCCTGAATCTTCTGTCGGTGGATAGCAGTCTCGACTGCCTGAAAGATGTCATTTCCCTGTGCCGTCTGGAAGGTGAAGGTTCCAGGGCCGGAGGGACAGCGGCGGCCAGCCTCAAAAGAGAACATAACCTGAAGAGGATGTAGAGGGAAACACGTTACCAGGAGACATCAGAGGAGGTGAGTCACAGGGCTAGAACTAGTTAGGGGACCTACAAAAAAGAGACCACTGGAAAGGGAGGTTGGTCATGGTCTAGGCAAGAAAGAGTTATCTAGAGTGCAGTCTCCCACCTTCCTGTCCACCCCTCCCACAGGTGCCCAACCCAGTCAGCCAGTCCTGTCTTGACAGCACCCTACCTTGTCACGGCCATAGCGACGCAACAGAGTGTAGGGCCAGAAAAGAAGTGGCTCCAATATCTGCCTCTGGGCCCCCGGGGCCAGAAGAGTCAGCCTCTCTGCCTCCACTCTCAGCACATAGGAGCCATGCAGGCCACAGCGCTCGGCGGCCTCAGTCTTCTGCACCGTTACCCAGAACTGGGATCCTGGAAGGAATATACAATTAGACTGGGACCCGGCCAGGACTGGGGTGGGGGAAAGGAGAAGGGAGCAGGTTGTAAACATACACACACACACACACACACACACACACACTCTCTCTCTCTCTCTCTCTCTCTCTCAAGCCAGCTCTCAGGAGCTTCCTACTTCCCCTCCTAGGACACCCTTTCTTTCCACCCCATCCCTGCTGGGGCTTTTCAGGCCATCTACCTTCCCAGGAGGGGCTATACAGCGAGTTCTCCAGCATCTCCAGGGCGGAAAGCTTGGGTGGGTTCTCGGCAGGTGCCAGGGCCCAGCTGCCTTTCTGGGGTAAAGAGAAGGAGTATGAAGGAGGCTGTGATTCTCTCACCCCGATTCCCAGGGTCTGAGCCAGCCCAGTTCCTCTGCCGCTGTAACTGCTCCCACCCCGCCTCGCCTCTTGGGCCCAGTGCAGCCCCGAGCCCCTCACCGGAAAGGCGTTTTGGCACAGCGTTTGCACCCAGGCTGCACTGGACGGCGCGTCGGCCGCCAGCAAGTGGGATCGCTGTGCGGTATCCAGGCGAAAAGCTGCGGCGCCAGGCTCAGGGGGGCTCTCCACTGCCACGGGGGCCACGCTCACACACTCTGCCAGACGGATCACCTTGCAGTCCAGGCGGCGCGAGCTCCCTCGGCCACCTCCAGAGCTAGACCCCTTGTGGTCAAAGAACTCGAGCCGCGCGACACCGTGGGGACTGGCCGGGTAGAGAACCGCCCAGGTCTTCCTCCATCTCTGGGGAAAGAGCCGAGAGACGCTGGGGAGGGAGCGAACAAGCACTGGCTGCCCGGCCCCGACGGGGGAAGGAAAGACCCGCGCGGGCCGATTTCAACACCAAGGCTTCCCGATCGCTGGCGAAGTTTCTCCTGGAGGATGCCGCTCTGTCACCCCAGGGCTGGAGAGGCATACCAGGAGGCCGGCGGACACTACTCCGAAGAATGTGCAAAGCATTTTAGCGGGAACGTCACGGGGCTCTCCGGGTCCCGGCGCCGCTCCCCTACCCGCCGCGAGCCCCCTCCCTCCGTTTGCGCTCAGTCGCCCACCCCTAGCTCTGATGGGGTTCAGCAACCCCTGCCCACACTACCTTGGTCCCGAAACGCTGACTCTGCAAAAACAGCGGCCCTTCCATCACGGCCCCGTCCATGGCCCCCGGCGGTTCCTTCCGCGCTTCCTGGCCCGGCGGGCCCGGAGGCGGGGCGGGGCGGGGCGGGGCTCGCGGGAGGCGTTCCCATCCCTCCCCAGCCTCAGCGAACCCAGAAAGGGGAGGAAGGAGATGGGCCAGAGGAAGGGGAAGGGGTACCACCTCTAGACCCCCACCTCCAGCCCTAGGTCTCACTCTAGTGGCTTCACCGAGAGAAACCCCGTGACTTCGGTCAGAGGACTCTGGCTCTTAGGCTTGGGGGCTGCGTACAACGTCAGATGCTCAACGTGACATCAGAGTGAAGGCCGTGACATCATCTAGAAAATGCCTACGGGCACCCTGGGGCATTGGAGGGACTTTCTGGGCCTTCGAGGCTTCAGTTCCCCGGACCTGACCCGACCCCTGCTCCGCGGGAATTCGGCTATTTACGATCCGCAGAGCCGGGGACATGGGGGAAGGGCTGGGGCTGGGGACTGAAGACTTCCCGGAGCTCGGAGCCGAGTCGCCGCACGGGGCGCAGCCCGGGATAGTCTGCGGCCCCGTGGCCTCCTGTGTGTCCAGCTCTCTGACCGCAGCTGCCCGGCACCCAACCCGCGGGAAAAGAGAGCTTTATTAAACAAGCTGGGAGGGGCGAGGAGGGGGGCGGGAGGGAGATTGAGCGGCGGCAGCGGCCAGCTTCAAGGAGGAGGGGAGAAGAGGAGGGAACTGGCCTGGGAGGGATCCTGGGAGAAGGCGGAATGTGGGAGGGCTCAAGGGGACGTGGGAGGAACGAAGAGGGGGGGCGGGGGAGAAAGAGGGGCAGTCTCCCAAGTACTTTTTTTTGGAAGTCCTAGGATTGATCTACAGGACCAAGACTCTTCTCCCAGCCGCTAGGGTCCCCGTTCAGCCAAAGGTAGGGGGAGTCACGCTCCCGGTGGGAGGAAGGAGAGTTGTAGATGGAGAGGATGATGGAGGGACCTGGGAAAAGGGGTGATGTAGGGTAGAATCAAAGGAAAGCCAAGCTACTGAGGGTTGTATAGTCAAAGAAGACACAAGAAGAGTGGGGAAAGGAAGCAGATATTGGGGAGTGGGGCTACAGGGTGTTCCAAATAGGGCATCCGAAGTGCCCGAAGGCTAGGGGCTCCTCTGTGAGGCCCTCTCCCTGGGTCCCCAAGCCTAAATGTCCCCAAACAAAGCTTCCCTGTTGTGTTGTTTGTCTGAGTTGGGGGAAGCATGGGGCAGGGGTTGTGGGGGGGCGGGTAGGGGGAGCTCGCTGTAAAGGAGCTGTTCTCCTTTACAGAGGGAAGGCCTTGGCTGAGAAGCCGACTAGTGCTCTTGCCTCCTGCGGCCCCGGGAAAGAGATGGCTGTGTTGGCAGGAGGCTTGGACAACCCCACCCCACCCCACCCCACCCCCACCTTGAGGCCTGGCCCTTCTGGGCCCCTTGACCCTGCAGGGCATGTAGGATGTGTACCAAGTTCTCCAATGCATTCTGGTTCTCTGCCTTTTCTACCTGGAATCTGCCCAGAAAGGACTCTCAGCTTGGCTGCCATTTAGGGGACCTGAGATCTGAGGATGCCCTAAGCCCCTTCTTGCCTGCCTCTTTCCACAATCAGTAACTATCTGTCCTCTCTCTGACTGGCTGAACAGGATCATCTGGGTCCCTCCTGCCTCTGCTCCTTGGCTTTTGTCAGTCCCTCTCCTCCTCTTTGCCTTTTCATGAGGTTCGTGGGGTTCTCAAGGCAATTATACTGAGTTTCAGTAAGCTCTGGGAGTTGGTGATGGATAAGGAAGCCTGGCGTGCTGCAGTCTGTGGGATCGCAAAGACTGAGCAACTGAACTGAACTGAACTCCTCCTTACTCATTGCCTGCCTTTCTCAGTTGCTCCCTAATTCTGTGTGCCAGACTCTCTCCTGATCCCCTTCTGTCCATTTTCAACACACTCTCTCTCTCCGCTGTCTGTTTGGTCCCCTTTTATTCCCACAGTTTCCCTTCCTCTCACATCCTGTCTGTCTGGGTCTCCCTCTCTGTGTCTCTTGCTCGGTCTCAACCTATTTATCTTGATGGGCCTCTGATCTTGGTCTCTAATCTCTGTCTTTTGATCACTGGGTGTCCTTGACCTGTGAATCGGGATATAGACGTGATGATAGCAGAACTAGGGAAAGGACATTATGAGACATAACAACTAATAGTGAGCGTTTATTCTTTACAGAAGGGAGGGAGAGCCTTCTCTCTCTCTCTCTTTTTCTCTCTCTTTCTCTCTCTCTCTTCCCCCCGCCCCCCTCCCCAATCTGGGTGTCTCAGTCTGTGCCTCTGTTACTCTGTATTTCTCTTCTTACCTAGTATGTATTTCTTTCTGTCTCTCTTAACCCCTGGGTCCCTCCCTTTCTGTCACACTGGCTCTCTGTCTCTGGTCTTAACCAGTGTCTCTTTTCCTCTCATGACCTCTCTCTCAGACCTGGGCTTCTCAATTTCAGCTTCTCTCTCTCTGGGGCACCCAGGCCTTCCCTGCCATGGGACCTGTCAGCGTTTGGCAGTGGAGCCTGTGGGGGTTGCTGCTGTGCCTGCTGTGCAGTTCGTGCCTGGGATCTCCAACCCCATCCACGGCACCTGAGAAGAGGGCTGGGAGCCAGGGGCTGCGGTTTCGGCTGGCTGGTTTCCCCAGGAAGCCATCCGAGGGCCGTGTGGAGATACAGCGGGCTGGTGAATGGGGCACCATCTGCGATGATGACTTCACGCTGCAGGCTGCTCATGTCCTATGCCGGGAGCTGGGCTTCACAGAGGCCACAGGCTGGACCCACAGTGCCAAATATGGCCCTGGAACAGGTGAGCAATGCTTCAGGCACAGCCTAGGTATTGCCAAGGTACAGCCTAAATGTATGGGAGGGAACAGCCATGGGGACACAGAACACCAAGAACAGCCAGAGTCAAGTACACCTGTGGAGGAGAACATACAGCTGCATGAACTTAGGCTGATCAATGCCTTCTCTGAGCCTCAGATGCCCCCATGTGCAAAATGACTAGATGATCTGTAAGTTACTTTCTTCTGCCAAAGTATGATTCTACAAAGCCACATGCAAAGACAGCCTGACGCAGATGAGCCCTGTATGATTAAAGTACAGCTGGTTTCATGGGAAGCTGAGAGCAGGTAAATGATGTCTGGACGTCCCAAAGACAGAAGTGATCACAGATACTGCAGCCAACAAGATCAGATTATAATTTAGAGCTGAAACTGACAAGCTGGGCTTCCAAAGACAAGTATAAACTTTAAGATGTGGTTAGTAGGGGTTTAGGAGCAATTCTGAGACCTGGGGGCACTTGCATTGTATAAACTCACATTGGAATTGGTAGAACTGGTGCAATCTGCAGTTAACCCCCAATTCCCACTGGTTAGACCACATCTGGAATAAAGCATCACTTTAGATGCCACATTTTCAAACAGACAGTAGAAAATGGAAGCACTGGGCATTTCCTGGTGGTCTAGTAGTTAGGACTTTGAGCTTTCACTCCCGAGGGCACAGGTTTAATCCCTGAATAGGGAACTTAGGTTCCTGGAAATGGAAGTACTTTCAGAGGAGAGCTACCAGATGTAAAAGATTGGAAGCCACGTTTCAAGGAGGAATAGCTGAAGAAAGCAGGGATATTTGACATGAAATGAAAAAGCTTTGGATAATAATTACATCATGGTTGAATTCAAACTTGAAGACAGTCATTTGACTGAGGGACTTTTTCTGGGTGGCATCAAAGGACTGAATCAGACCTGGAGTGGAGGAAAGTAATAAAAGAATCTCAATAGTTTGTGATAGTTCCGATAGCCTGATGGGGCAAGAGGTAGGTATCCCAGCAGAAGCTGGGTAAGTCCTGTCCGGATATGCATGAGGGTTCCCTGCACATGGCCCTTTGAGGGGCCACCAGTTCTGAGAGAAAGTCAGTGATACTCATTTCAGTTTGGCTCAGGTCAAGAGAAGAACACGGGGCAGCATGGCAGCACAGAGCAGTCACATGGGAGAATGGAAGGCTGAGGTGAAAGGATCTTACGTTTCCAAGTCCTACAAATGGCTCAAATCCCTAAGCCCTCATGAATTGGCTGTATGGTCCTAGGCAAGTTACTTCACTTCCCTGAACTTCAATTTCTTTATACAAAATGGTGATAATATCTTCCAGCAGCTCTGTTCTAAGAATGATCACATATGTACATACCTTGGCAGAGTGCCTCACACACACTAGGCGGCTATCACTGAATGGGTAAGGACAGATCAGAACTTCAGTGTTGACTCTTGGGTTTTTTATTCACCCTACCAAATTCTTGGGTATCCCCAGAACACTATCAACCGTCCATCAATCCTATGCTCCCATTCCTATTCCTTTCCAGGGTCCCCTGTCCCTTCCCTACCCATTATCTTACCAGGTGTGAGGCTTCCATGCTCTCACCAACATCCCCATGCTACTTCTCCAAGCCTCTCTATCCCCTTATCTCCCCTCCCACACAGGCCGCATCTGGCTGGACAACCTGAGCTGCAGTGGGACTGAGCGGAGTGTGACTGAATGTGCCTCCCGGGGTTGGGGGAACAGTGACTGTACCCACGATGAGGATGCTGGGGTCATCTGCAAGGACGAGCGCCTCCCTGGCTTCTCAGATTCCAATGTCATTGAGGTCTGTAGTTCATAAACACACACACACACACACCACCCAGGACGGCAAGACAGAAAGGGCTGTGGGGTGGTTATATGTGGAGATACTAGAATGTAGGGGATCCCATGTGCCCAATGGGATAATTGGGGTCAGTGGGAGACTGGGGGAGTGGGCAAAATGATAGAGCTCTGAGACACTGCATAGTCCAGGTTTATTTTAGCATTAGCATTCAAGTTACTAAGCCTGGCATGAACCTCTCCAACTTCATCCCTGGTCCCCAGGGCACCTGTGCTCTCTCTCAGCTCAGATATTCCTGAGGGAACATTTCACTCTTACTTTCTCTTACTTCTTCAGTGCCACTTCCTCCTTAAGTGTTCCCTCAGGCTCCAAGCAGAGTTAGATGCTCCTTCCCCAGCTTCTTCTGGACCCTTAGTCATTTCTCAGAGCCCAGCAAGTCCTCACACTCTGGTGGCTGCACCACAGTCAGTACCTCACAGAGCGCAGGCCTGCCTCTCAGCCCCATCTCGCCACTGGGTTCACAGCAAGTACACTCAATCAGGGTTTCTTTAGAGTGGCCAGACGTGTGAAAGGTGCCACTGGGATGCCTTCCTCTGCTTGTGGCCCCCTCCCCAGGTAGAGCATCACCTGCAAGTGGAGGAGGTGCGACTTCGGCCAGCTGTTGGAAGGGGCAGACGGCCCCTGCCTGTGACTGAGGGACTGGTCGAAGTCAGGCTTCCGGATGGCTGGTCGCAAGTGTGTGACAAAGGCTGGAGTGCGCACAACAGCCATGTGATCTGCGGGATGCTGGGCTTCCCGAGCGAAAAGCGGGTCAACGTGGCCTTCTACAGGTGAAGCGACGTGGGCGCTGGTGCAGCAGTCTGGAGTTGAGGGGTGCTTGTTAAGGAGCGGTGTTGAGGGACCTCCGAAGGGGTTGGTTCACCTGGGGAGCCGGGGGAAATCTGGAGGCCTCGGTGAAACTAGAGAGTTGAGAAATCTTGGACCATGAAGCGGCCCCCTAGGCGGATTTGCTGCGGGGACCAGCGAAGCTCTGGCCCCAGTGGCCAGAGCCGGGGCGGGGCGAGCGGCGGCGGTGGCGTCGGGGCCGGCGGTCGGCAGGTGGCGTCTCCGCGCCCCGGGGCCAGAGCTGGGCCTCGCGGGGCCACGCCCAGCGGCCCGGGAGCCCGCGGGTCAGAGTCGGTGGGTGGGGGTAGCGACCACGCCCCGCCGAGGCAGTACCCGGGCGGGGCCTAACGCCGTGAGTCTGACGGCGACCGGCCCTGGGCGCCCGCGGGGCGGCGGTCCCATCCTGGCCGCCAATCCCTGAAGGCCGGAGGGCGCCGGAAGAGGCCGGGGCCCTTCCCTGGGTCCCGGCGGCCCACTAGGCGTCTGTGAGCGCGAGAGCACTCAGGACTGCTAAACTAGTTTTCCAGAATATCCTTCAGCCCTGGAGGCCGGCCCTCTCCACCTGCACTGGAGCCCTGGTGTAGGCGCCGGCTTCCGGGACTGTATCACATTGGGGACCGGCTCTTTGCTTACTGCGTCTCGCTTCCCTGGAGCATCTAATTTGGCCGTTTTAAGAAATTTTGAAATCTCTATAATTTAAATGATTATCTTCTTCAGCTGTTCCTTAGACCAGTTTTGCAGGAAGAGCTCCTAACATCTGGGTGACCTTCTACTAGGCACGCTACTTCGGATGTGGGGCTGATCGGGGCAGCCTACAGCATAACAGCTCTTTTTAATGAAAGCATCTAGATTTTGCACTGCCTTTCCGTTGAGGCAGCATCCCACTGCTCTTATTGACCTTGTAATCACCTAAATTAGGTCTTCCCTCCTCCTTGATACTGATAGAGCAGCCTATTTGAACCTAAATCTGTTGAGTTTACCCTATGAAATGTTTGATACATGTTCTCATGTTTGATACATCATTTAAAAACCATAATGATCCCATGAGATTATCTTGAATCTTGACATTATTTTGCACTTGTCATCCCTCCCTGCCCCCTCTGTTCAATAGATATGATAGCTATGCCTCCTGACGTCATCAAAGTGACTGTTAAAATGTGTTGAAATCTTTAGAACCAAAGTCTAACTCCTCTTATGAATCCTCCAGATTTACATCAAACCTTTAATCATTAGTTGTGAAATGTTTTTTCAACAGTTGGGACAAACTGAACACTACATTGATACAGCCAACATTTCATCATCTTATCTGTAATGAGATTATAGGAGACTTTATTAGTCTTTTGCTAAAATCCACATACACTATGTTCACAGCCATTCTGCAATTTTAGGAATCTTAAAGGAAGTCATGGTGGTTTGATTGAGCTGACTTTTACTGAAATCCTTTTAGATTTCTAAGGATCACCATATTTTTTCCTCAATGCTCACAAACTTTCTACTTAATGACTATTCTAGAACATAAATTATCTGTAAATTGGGGAATCCTTTTCCTCCTTTTTGAAAGTCAGTACATTATCCAGCCTCCAGTCTTTTCCATACTTGCTGAAATTTTTTTTGCCTTGGCTCTGAGAGACATCTGAAAGTTCTTTAGGCCCCAAGGAATATACTTTCTCTGGTATAGCAACTCATATACAGTTGAAAACATCTATGTGCTGTGCTCCTCTGCTGTTATCTACCTCGGGCCTATATTTCCCTGTGCTTGTTCTTTACCTTCCCAGAACCAAATCCAGGTTCTGAAAGATTAGTGCGACTTAAATAGCAGGCATTTCAGATGAAGAGGGTAGCATGAACAAAGGTATAGAGAATAAACATTTATTGAGTGCCTATTGTGTGCCAGGGACTGTTGTAGACACTAGGAATTCAACAATAAACAACAACAACAAAACCCCCAAAATCCTTGATCTCATGAACTAGGGAAGAATCAGGAAAAAAGTAAAATTACAAAATGTAAGGATGGCAAAGAGTGTAATAGGTAAAAATAAAGCAGGGAAAATGTTAGGAAGTGGGACTGGAATTGCAGTTTTAAAATAAGTCAGAGGAGGCATCATTTGAGAAAATATTTATAGGGCACAATCTATGCAAAAATCTTGATGAGCATCTCCAGGAAGAGGCATCATAAATGAGAAGATATCAGAATGAGGGGTTAGGGGGAATTCTTGTCATACTCCAGGAGGCCACTGGGGCTGGAGCTAAGGGAACAAGGCAGAAGATGACAGGAGATGTAATTTAGGAGGAGATAAGGAAAGAATGAGGAGCCAGATCATGTAAGGCCATTTGAGAGACTTTAATTTTTACTGTGTGAGATGAGGTTTTGAGCAGAGGCGTGACATCTGTCTTCCACTTTTTGTGTATTGGGCTGTTTTGTTAAGAATAGACTGTAAGGAATGTGTAGAGTCAAGGAGGCAGGGAGACTAGTTAGGCAGTTATTGTCTCCTGAAAGCCAACTAAAGAAAGTGAGAGGTGATGTGACCAGTGAAAGTGGTGAAAAAGTGATCAAATTCTGTGTTGAAGATAAAGCCAACAGGATTTGCTGATGGATCCATCGTGGTATGAGAGAATGAGAAGAATTAGGGATCATTCCAAGGCTTTTGGCCTGAGCTAGATATGGAGTTGACCTCATTTGATAAAGAAAACAGTGAGTGGGGCATATTTTGTGTGGGGATGGGAGAGTGGAGATTGTATATTAGGAACTTGTTTTTAGACCAATTAAATTTGAGTTGCTTTAGATACTGAAATGGCGAAGCTATTGGATATATGACTCTAGAGTTCAGTTGAATTAAAGCCCTGAAACTGGACAACATCACCAAGGGAGGGAGCGTAAATAGAGAAAAGGAGGTGCAGGGACTGAACTCTAGGGAGTTTAAACATTATGAGGTCAGGAAGATAAGGCAAAATGCAAACAGGGAGGTGAGGTAGAAAGAAAACCAGGTGAGTGTGGAGACCTGGAAGCCAAGTAAAATGTTTCAAGGAAGAGCAAGAGGGATCAACTGAGTCACTACTGCTGATGCATCCAAAAACATGAGGACTGAGAAATGAATAGGATTTAGTAACTTGGATGTCATTGTTGACCCCAACAGAGATGAAAATGAATAGGAAATTTTGAAAGACAGTTGACTAGAGTAGAAGATTTTTGTTTAGTCACTAAGTCATGTCCAACTCTTTTGTGACCCCGTGGACTGTAGCCTGTAGGGCTCCTCTGTCCATGGGATTTCCCAGCCAAGAATACTGGAGTGGGTAGCCATTTCCTTCTCCAGGGGATCTGCCCAACCCAGAGACTGAACCCATGTCTTCTGCACTGCTGAGCCACCAGGGAAGCGAGAGAGAAGATGTATACTGAGAAACAGTGGAAGAAAAATCTGAATGGATAAAGTACGGCTAGGAAATGGAACAGTTTTAATGCCAGAGTGGAGAGTTTTACCTTTATCCTATGAAAAATTAAAAAATAAAAGTACTTGTATGGGACAGTGACAAAAATAAGGCCAGTGTTTTTAAAGTTCGTCTGATAGTAGTGAATTGGAAGAGGAGGTTCTAGACGCAGTAAGAGTAATTAGGAAATATAAAAATGAAGCTGACTAGGAGGATGACAACAAAGAGAGAGGAATGAATAGAGGTAGGATGACTGATAGAACACAGAAAATAAAAGAAGAGATAACTAAAATGATTCTGAAACTGCTCAAGAGAAGGATGGTGCCTGGCATCTCTGGGCTTTAAGTTAATATGAGCTAGCTTTAGACATGGGCCATCCCTGGGAATTTTGAGGCTCAGGAATTGTCCCTAAGTATGCACAGACTCAAGAAAACTTCAGAAATCAGGAATATATGTCTACATATTGGAATCTCTTACCGAGTCTGGAATATGAAGGCTGGAAAAGGAGATATATATTAAGTACAGAGTTCATTCTTAGTAGGGAAAGAGATTACAGTGGTCCTGGGAGATTCTGTGATGAGAATTTGATGTAGATATTCCTTCACAGGTCAAGTCAGACAGAGGGAGACTCCTCATAGGTAATGCAATTATAAAGGCTAGGCAGGATAGTTATAAACAACTCTGCCTTCCTTGGAGAAAGAAGATGCATCTGGTAGCTTTTAGAGGAAGTTAGTAAGATTTAGAGAATAAGAAAATCATAATGTGATGTATCATATTTCAACTTTGATTTGGTACTTCTACCCTAGAACATGTGAAAGTTGTAGAATTTTAGAAGAGGAAAAGAATGTACAGATAACTGAGCCATTTAATGCCTTTTGGCAGGCAAAGAAATTGAGGTTCTAAGAGCTTAAGTGCTATTTAAGAAGACACTCTTCTAGTTCATTTCAGATATTCTTGTTCATATTCAGATATATTCACTGACAGATATTTACTGAGCTCCCACTGTTTGCCAAGCACTGCGCAAGGTGCTGAGAATACAGAGGTGATGAGAGAGTTGATTTGGCACCAGATCATAGAAGACCTTGTAGGCTATGGTAATGATTTGAATCTTTATGATAAAAGTAATGGAAAGTGATGGAAGTTTTTTAATGAGGAGGGCTGTGAGAGAACGTGATCAGGTTTGGGGCTCCCACTTTGACTGCACTTTGAGAATGGTTTAGAGAAGAGCAAGAGCAAATGGATTAGAGAGTCATTCAGGAAGGAACACTGGCAGGACTTGGTTACGGATTGACTTTGGGAGCCAAAGAAGAGAGAGATGTCAAGGTTGATTCCTAAGTTTCTGGCATAGATTTTGCTAAAACAATTAGACCCACATTAAATTTTAGGTAATTTTGAGATATCTAAGTAGGAACATCGAGAAGGCAATGGGATATACAAGGTTAGATGTAAATGAGAACATATAAAGAGAGGATGTGAAGTGAGAAGAAGGCCTTAAAGCTCCAAAAATGTAAATAACTATATAGAGGAGGAGCCTGCAAAGAAGACCAAGAAAGAGCATCCAGAATTAGGACTCAAATAAAGCTAATGGTGTTGTGACAGCTGCTGTCAGATGCTACCAAGAGTCAGTGGTATGTGAGACAAAAAAAAAAAAATCTAGATTATTATCACAGAGTGATGGGTGGGGAAAGACAGAAAGGACTGGATTAAGGAGTGAGTGGGAAAGATGATGAGTGTTGACACTACTGAAAAGTTTTTCTACTAAGAAGAAATGTGGGCTGGAGTGTGTGTGTGTGTGTGTGTGTGTGTGTGTGTGAGAGAGAGAGAGAGAGAGAGATTTGAATATGTTTAAAAGGATTCAGTTGAGGGAAGGTTATGTGCAACTTCTCAATTGAAAGAGAAAGGATCCTAGGGGAAGGAATTCAGAAACATTTAGGGGTGGTGGCTTTAGAAAAGAGAGACAGATATCAGCACTGTCCTTAAGTGCCAGGGCCTCAATGTAACCTGTATTTGCCTGATATATATTAATAATTATATATACCATATAATTATAAAGACCTTATAAAGTTCTTAAATAACTAGAGAAGTACTTCTAAATTTCTAGATAATACTACATTTTTCTGAGTATTGTTACATGATTTCTCTTGGTTACTGGTGAAAGAAAGTGCCAGATACATTTCATTTCAGACATGTTTGAGAAAAAAACATTTGGAGAAGACATTTTTCACTATACTTATCTGATGAAAGGTTCTAAACTCTTAGCAGTGTCTCAGGAAAGGGACCCAAGAGTTATTGTAGACTCTTTGCTAGGAATGTTGAATGTATTGGATGTTTTGGCAAAGATCATCCTCAGGAAGAAGCCAAGGTAGGAAATACCAAGCAGATTTAGCCCTGTTTAAATCTATATATTAAAATCCTTGCATATCTGCACGTAATATACCACATCCAAACATAACTCAAGAGAAGCAGCAGAACAGAACAGACAGGATAACTAAGAGGATAATGGGGAATTCCATACATTTTGTAAAGACAGACAAGACCTGCATTCATCTATATATAGTTGGACAGGACAAAGAGTGGGCAAAATGAAAGTCTTTGAAATCAAAGGGAGAATGAGAGGAGAAACAGACCTAGTTTTCATTCATCAGACTTAAGGTAACCTCCTGAAGAATAAAATAGGTCAAATATTTAGGTCAATTAAGAAGAAATAAGGTTTTAGACCTTAATTCCCTAGAAGTAAGTCTGGGAGATGAGCTGTTTGTGAATGACTAAAGCATGTGGGATTTAGTTTAGACAGGAAGGATACTGTCATCCTAAGCATCCTGGCCTCATGCTCCCCCAGTCAGACCCAGTCAATGTCCCTTGCTGTCCAGCCTTGTTCCTTGGTCCTCGTTCACTGGCCTCGGACCTGGATATGCCAGAAGCCAGAGCGCATCCAGAAAAAAAATAGTCAGCCTCCCTAGGTGTGACCAGGCCAGTTCTCTCTCCTTGCCTAGTCAGTCTGGCAATCCTAACACCCGTCATTTTAACCTGTCCCCCCAGCCCTCCCCCAGGTTTAGAGCAGCCCTAATATCAGTCCAAGAATCCTGTTCCCCGTCTGCCTTAGCCTGACTTCTGTGGGTCCTGGTACAGGGTCTCTATCAGCCCCGAGTCCACGTCCTTCACCGCAACTCACCTGTCTAGTTCATGTGCTTCTGAGGCCAAACAGCTGTGAAGGGTAGAGCCTTGGGGGCATCTAATGCTATAAGATCCTGCCACCAGGAGACCTCTAACTGCTAAAACAGAAATCTTGCCCCTGGTCCCTGTTCCACCAACCTTTCCCACTTGGTTCTAGACTGTTCCTGACTCTGCTGTTGTCTTATCCTCACAGAAAGTTGAGGAAGCGAGCGGCCAAAGCCTCGGCCCGACGCTCCAAGCCCCTTGGAAGGTAATGGGGCAAGAGCCCCGGGACCTCCTGCTCATCCCTGTGGCCCCAGGAGGTGGATGGATGGAAGGCAGCCTATCCATGTCCATCCCAAAACCCAAGCTGATGAATTAGGGATATGGCTGGAAAATGGCCATTCCTGGAGGGAGGAGTGGGGAGGCAGGCATGCGGGTGGGTAAGTTTTGATTTAGGAAGCACAAGGAGGAAATAATATAGGAATGACTAAGGAGACACCTCCGTATCTTTATACTGCCCCCAAATAGCTTGGACTCCAGCCTCAGCCACCTGCATGCTTCCTCCCCCCACAACTCCTAACCTCCCTTCATTCACCTACATCCCCACACTCTCTCCTCCCTCCACTATTCCTCTCATCTCCTCTCCCCTCCACCTGGACTGACATCACCAGATTTCTCATCACTGTTGCTGAATCCAGAGAGCAGCATGTATTCCAAAAATACAGTTAAGTGGTATTCAGCAGTGTATGTGGAAAATCTGACTGCCTGCTTTGCCCCTTCCCACGCTCTGCATGAAGGGTCCTTCCTAGAGACAGAAAGAAGAAAGAATCCTTTGCCTTTCCCGGGTAATGCACCTGACCACTACTGCCACTAACTTCTTTCTCCTTTTTTCAGACCAGTCACCAAGCTTAAAGCCAAACCCAAAACCCGAATGGGCAGGGGGCCTATTAAGAGGTAAATAAAGTTTAGGCTGGGTGGAGAGGAGAGGGAGTGCCAAGTGATGAGTCGGGGGCATCGGGCTGTGGTTAGGAAGGGGTCCAAGAGACGCCTCCACAAGGAGGTGGAGGAGCAGCAGCAACTGTTACAAGCCACCTTACAGATGATTCACCACAATGTAAAGTAAGATCGGCCCTTTTGTTTGGTTTTTTTGTTGTTGTTGTTGGGTTGTGGTTTTTTTTTTTTTTGGCCCATATGTTTTTTGTCTGAGGAATTATGCTCGTCACAGGATTTTTGAAAAATCTCCATAGAAGTTCACCCATTGACTCCTCTTGTTCCACATGCTTATTTACCTTCCCCCAGCAGATTTTAGGAGATACTCTGGCACTCTTGTCCTTCAGATGCCATGCTTGCCTCTCGCCCAAGGAGTTAAGTTTCCCTAAGGGATCAGTGTTCCCATCCTACCTTTATTAATTGTTAAATGGAATAAGTGCTACTGGGTTGGAAGTGAGACTCAGGATCCCCTGTGGAACCTTTCCCAGGGCAGGAGTCAGATGACAGTCCTGGTCCTCTGGCCCAGTTAACACAGTTAGGCTCCCAGTTCCATCATTTTCCTTCTGGGCTCCTTCAGAACCCCAGGGAACAAAAAGCTTCCAATCCCAATGACTGCGTCTCACTTGGCTTCTGAAGGCAGTTCGCGCAAGAAAAGTCCCCTGGAGAGCTCCTTCAGCAGTGTGTGAGGGGTGGAGAAGTCGGCCCTTTCTACTGTCTCCTCCTCTTTTCACAGCATTCCAGGATCACTCAGGGGTCCCAGGCACCGCCCCCCCACTCCCCAGCTCCTCCCTCTGGTGCCTTCAACAGGCTTTGGCATTGGAGGGTGTTCCCATAGTGCCCTTCCAGCTTAGGGTTGTCTTGCACAACATGGCCATACTCTGGCCTTCCCTGACCCCCACATTAAAGCGATGACCTCTTTCACTTTTATTTTCAGCCACACAGGACTTTGAAAGAATACTAAGTCTCTTTGAGCTTCAGAGTCCACTTATCTTGAGCTTCCAAAGGTATTCTGTAAAGTCTCCAGGCTTCCTTTGTCTGATTTGTCTATAACTTATCCCTCTCTCTGTGTCTTCCTAGCCAGTGGCTTCAAATCATCATCTTCTCCTCCGACATCAAGTAATAGAGCACATTACTGTAGTAATTCGCCACCAGACCACCCTCACAGGCCCACCCCACCAACACAAGGCCTCATTGGTTCCTTCCCTCTCTGGGTTCAAACAGGCTGTTCTGGGAAGAAAGCACTTCTCTTATTTCATGGCTCACTGCCTTGAAATTTCATTCCCTTCCGTTGGTGTTGATAAGCAAGTCCCCTCATTCTCTCTAGCATCTCTCTGCTGTGTTTCAAAGTTTTAACGTCTCTAATTTAGTCCCATTTTCCTGCTCAGGTGGCTATGGAACATTCTTTCTGTTACATTTAAACTACGGAAGCATGGACTACCTCATTAAAGACTCATACAGTTCAGCTTTAGGTCTGGGGTTATCCTTACCCTTCAGTTGTTCACATTCACTCTCCTTCTCTGGTCATGTGGTCTCTCTTTGTCTTGCATTTGTACATCTTCATTCCTATATATACCAGCTCCAGTCTTTCCTGTGTTTCACCTTCTGGTCTGTTCTTCCTGTAACTGCCCATCATCCTCTGGCCTGGAAGCCCCTCTGGCCTCTAAGAAGCCATGTAGACCCAAGACTTACTCACTTCTTTGCATCCTGACTCATTTAGTTCTTTCAGTCGCAGCGTAATAGAAAGATCTGCTTACTCTGGCCATTCAGGCTTCCTGTTAGCTACTCCCTCCTGCCTATCTCTTCCAGATGGTCAGTCCTGGCTTCCTAATCTCTTTGCACAGCAGCTTCAGCCTCCACTGGGGCCAGCTCCCTGAAACCACACAGAACAAGGTCTCTGTCAGGCAAGTCAAAACTAGCCTTCCTTCCCACAGGGTTCTTCTGTTGCAGAACATACCCAAGGACCCCCCTGTTTGGGCTCTTTCAGCCTGGAAACTCCCCATTACCGTTGTCTCTTTGTCTCTGTGTTTTTGCAGAGAAGAGAAGAAGAAGAACTAAAGCGGTCATGAAAGGTTGGGGGACGGTGGAGGCATGGAGCGGGAGGAGGGCTGCAGGCAAAGAGGCAGGAGCACTGTCTCACCCTACTGCTCCCACTCCTGTCCCCCCAGGCTGCTGGCCCAGCGGCAGCAACACTCCTTTGGTCTGCATGGGGTGGCGTGCGTGGGCACGGAGGCCCACCTCTCCCTCTGCTCTTTGGAATTCTATCGAGCCAATGACACCACCAGGTGCCCGGGGGGGGCCCCTGCGGTGGTGAGCTGTGTGCCAAGCCCTCTCTACGCAGCATCCAGTGGCCAGAAGAAGCAACAGTCGAAGCCTCAGGGGGAGGTGTGTGAAACACTATGACCTTCCCCACCGCCCAGGTGAAGAACCCCATAGCCTGGCCATCCCTTGATTAAGCATAGTTCTGACCTTTGAGGACAGAGAGGAACCTTCCAGGGGTTGGGCCACAGACCTGAGCCCACCTGCTCCCTCCCACCAGAATCTCATTGATTTCCCAGGTCTACTGTCTCTGTGCTGATGTTCCCATTCACTGCTGCCCACGTCTCTCTCCTGTACAGGCCCGAGTGCGTTTAAAGGGCGGCGCCCACCCAGGAGAGGGCCGGGTAGAAGTCCTGAAGGCTGGCACGTGGGGCACGGTCTGTGATCGCAAGTGGGACCTGCAAGCAGCCAGCGTGGTGTGTCGGGAGCTAGGCTTCGGGAGTGCTCGAGAGGCTCTGAGCGGTGCCCGCATGGGGCAGGGTGAGGCGGGCACAGGTTGGAGGGAGAGTGAGGTAGGAGGTACATACTCCTGGAGGGGTACATTCCTTAGGAAGGAGACCCCTGGGCAGACAGTAAAGTTAGAACCTCCCGACCTCTGACTTCTGACCTTAGGCATGGGTGCCATCCATTTAAGTGAAGTTAGATGCTCTGGACAGGAACTCTCTCTCTGGAAGTGCCCCCACAAGAACATCACAGCTGAAGACTGCTCGCATAGCCAAGATGCTGGCGTCCGATGCAACCTGCCCTACACTGGGGTAGAGACCAAGGTCAGTCACTCTTTCCCACCTTGGTTCAGGAGTCTCATGTCCTATCCAGTCCTGCCTGGTCGTGATGCAGTCTGATGGCCCTACTGCCCACTGCCCCAGGCCCCGATCATCCTGCAGCTCCCCCTTGACGCCACCACTTGCTAGCCCTGTAAGTGCGTCTGAATCACCATTCAGCCACGGGCCCACTGTGGACTCCCACTACTCCACCCCAAAAGCTTCCACAGCACTTCCATTGCGTCACTACAGATCCGACTCAGCGGGGGCCGCAGCCGACATGAAGGGCGAGTCGAAGTGCAAATAGGGGGACCTGGGTCCTTTCGCTGGGGCCTCATCTGTGGAGATGACTGGGGAACACTGGAGGCCATGGTTGCCTGCAGGCAGCTTGGACTGGGCTATGCCAACCACGGCCTACAGGTGAGTGGGAAGGAGAAGGGAACCAAGGCTATTGCCTCCAAAGGTTGTGTCTGGGACACAGGTCTGCCAAAATGAGTCCCTTGGCTGGGGAGGCTGGATGGTGGCCTCACAAAAACACCTCTGTATGTCCCCAGGAGACCTGGTACTGGGATTCAGGAAATGTGACAGAGGTGGTGATGAGTGGAGTGCGCTGCACAGGGGCTGAGCTGTCCCTGGACCAGTGTGCTCATCATGGGACCCATGTCACCTGCAAGAGGACAGGAAGCCGTTTTACTGCTGGAGTCATTTGTTCTGAAAGTGAGTCAAGTGTAGGGTGATGCAAGCCAGGGAGGGGAGGCTCTGGGTCACCTCTTTGCAGGAAGAGCTGCAATCTGGAGGGGTACACCTTCCCTGTGGAAAGCCAGTCTCACCCCAGTTTCCTGGGGGAGGGGGATGGAAGCACTCCCACCTGTCCCTGCCCCTCACCAGTGACGTCTAACTCTCCTCCCTTCCTCGGTGCAGCCGCGTCAGATCTGCTGTTGCACTCAGCACTGGTGCAGGAGACCGCTTACATCGAGGACCGGCCTCTGCACATGCTGTATTGTGCTGCTGAAGAGAACTGCCTGGCCAGCTCGGCCCGCTCAGCCAACTGGCCTTATGGCCACCGGCGTCTGCTCAGATTCTCCTCCCAGATCCACAACCTGGGACGTGCTGACTTCAGGCCCAAGGCTGGGCGCCACTCCTGGGTGTGGCATGAATGTCATGGGTGAGAGGGTCAAGTAGTAGAAGGGCAAGACCACTGGGGAAGAGGTGAGCCTGCTGGGGGCACGGAAAGAAACAGGGATCCCCTTGTCCCCACAGGCATTATCACAGTATGGACATCTTCACTCACTACGATATCCTGACCCCCAACGGCACCAAGGTGGCTGAGGGCCACAAAGCTAGTTTCTGTCTAGAAGACACCGAATGTCAGGAGGGTGAGTTGAGGCCTAGAATAGATGGCACTGTCCTCATCTCCACAGCCTTGCCTCGCATGACATATGCTCATCTCCTCAGATGTCTCCAAGAGGTATGAGTGTGCCAACTTTGGAGAGCAGGGCATCACTGTGGGTTGCTGGGATCTCTACCGGCATGACATCGACTGTCAATGGATTGACATCACAGATGTGAAACCAGGAAACTACATTCTGCAGGTGCCGGGGCTCTGAGATTTCCAGTTGTTGAGTGGGAAGAGTGTTTATTAAAGACACCTTTGGATTTGAGGAATGCAGCTCATTTGTTGGCTTTCTCCTACTCACAGGTAGTCATCAACCCCAATTTTGAAGTAGCAGAGAGTGACTTCACCAACAACGCCATGAAATGTAACTGCAAATATGATGGACATCGCATCTGGGTGCACAACTGTCACATTGGTATTTGGTGGGAAGAGAAGCCAGAAGGCCTGGGGGTGGGAGGGAAAGGCCTTCATTCGCATCTCCCTAGGTTGTTTCTGAGTCTCCCCACCCACTTCTGGATCTCCCAGTCTCTCCACTTCCACCCGCCCTTCCCCATAATGGGTCTGTTTTCCTACCCAAACCACCTGTTCACCTTGCAGGGGATGCCTTCAGTGAAGAGGCCAACAGGAGGTTTGAACGCTACCCTGGCCAGACCAGTAACCAGATCATCTAAGGTGCCACCACCTTCCTCTGCAGACCACCACTGGCCCCTAACGGCAGGGGTCTGAGGCTGCCATTACCTCAGGAGCTTACCAAGGAATCTTTGATGTCGGCAGGCCCACAGCACTCGTCCGTTGTGCACTGCGGATATGGAACCATCAAGCAGAAATCACTGCCCTCTTTCTTAGGCTAGCTGTCCTGATCTGTGGCCAGGCACGGGGCATTCTGCTCCCAGGCCCAGCACAAAGCCAAGCACGCCAGAGAGAGGCGCACCTGACTGACTACCCAGGACACCAGACAACAGCGGCTCGTTTTCTTGAATAGGGAGGTCAGAACGGTTTAACTCCAGCATCTCCCCTCAGTTCTGGAAGACAAAGCTTTACCTCTAGCCTTTTTGTGGGGGGAAAGAGCAGTGTTCCACCCTTCCCCTCATTTTTCAGTATGACATGTTGTTAGGTATAATTTTATTTTATATAAAAAGTGTTTTTGTGATTCTTCAGAGCCCAGGAATTGGTGCTGGTAGTTGGAGGGACCTGCCCCCCAACTGGTTCAGTCAATCCTCTTGTCCAGGTGCCCTCAGAGCCCAAGCCATGAAACCAAGGTTGCAGTCCGAACAGGAGCCTCCTCCTCTTGCTGGTTCATTCATTCCGTGACTTCAGGGGTCACATATAAGGTCAGAGTTTCCTGTCCTCGCCGGATCCGCACTGCCAGTTGGGATTGGGTTCGAACAGCTTCATAAATATCTTCAGCATTTTGTACCAGCTGCTCCCCAATGGCCAAGATCACATCACCAGGTCGTAGACCAGCCCTATGGCAAAAGATAGAGAAATAAAGGAGGGACTAGATGGCCCAGTTCAAGGGCACATACACCCCACCCATCTCCACCTCCTAATGCAGCCTCTCCCTCACCGGTGAGCAGGGGAGTCCAGGATGACTTTATGGATGAGCACACCATGCTGAACATCAGGAAAGCTTGGTTCTCGAAGCTGTAGTTCAGCAAGGATGCTGAAAGGACACAGATCACTCTGTTAATCACAGGGCACTCTCCCCATTTGGGGTTTGCCTCAAATCCTTCATCAGCATGCTGACAAGTGGGTGAACAGGGCATGCACTAGATCCTCTTGATACAAAAACAATTCACTTTCTGCCTTCTAGCAGTTAGGACGTGGAATTCCAAGTGACACACAGGGTTAAATCAATAGCACTAATGTCATTCTAGAATCCTAAAAGAAGCTATAACTTTAGGAAGTGCTATAACTTTAGCTTAACCTAGAAGGATCAATGTGATATTTAACTATATAAAACAAGAACAACATAAAAACACGGGATTAGGAAATCAAGTTGGCAGGAACAGAAAATACTCATAGGGAAGCCACGTCTAGAAGGTTGGGTGTTGTAAATCTAAGCAATAACAGGATGGGAGGTATGCAAAATAGAGTGAGGTGAGAAAAATCAAGATAATGAGAGAGAACAGCTCTTCTGATAGCTCCAAGAATGAGGCAACTCATCTTAGATAAAAACAGAACTAAGAACGAAGCTCAACAGAACTGCCAGGTACCCACCACGGGTTACACTGATGGCCCTACGTGTCACTACCCCTAAAGCTCATACCTGGGAGTCAAGGTCAGCATCATCACCCCAATGTAGCGGCGCTGGGACCCACTGATTCCAAACCAGGAGTCTGTGTTAGAAGGACAAATGAGCCCCACCCAGGTATATCCTTACTTCCCCTCCTCCTCCCAATAGACCCCTCTCCAGCAAACCCTCCCCACCCCTGCCACTTAAAGAAACCCCTTTCCCCGCAAGCCAGGCTTACTCTTCTTTTCTCCACGATGCAGAAACTCTCGAAGGCGATCAGAAGGGATGGCAAAGGAGATTCCAGATGTGACCTTCATGGTATTCACCCCAATCACCTCCCCATCCTGTTGGGACACAGCCCACTATTCTCTAGCCCAAACAAATAATAGGAGATGGGGGTACCTGAGCAAGAGTGGCAGGGAGTTTTAGGGAGATCTAGTTGGATTCTGGGAGACAGCCAACAAGAAACTGCTCAGAAACTTGACCAAACATCGGTGAATTAGGGAAAACCCACCCCTTCCCATACTGACCTGGGATAGGGATTCTTGGAAAGGATGTCACACTCACCAGGTTGACCAGGGGACCTCCAGAGTTTCCAAACTGCAGGACAAGGAGAAAATATGGGAGAGATCCAGGGACTCTATGCCTCGGGGCACAATCAGGATGTAGACACTTTCTCCAAATCCTCTCCTTTCCCAGCCCGTGAAGGAGTGGCCACAGTTTTTGCGACCCAATCCCGGTATATAGGCTCATCCACCATCTACCACCATTGGTGCCTGTACCACACACCCCCTCCCTCCTCCCCCAACCTAGTCTCTCATTTCTCTCATATCAGGACGCACATCAATAGCTGCATCAGTCTGGATATACTCCACATTGGTTTGGGGAAGGCCCAGATCTTTGGCTGGACGCTGAGCAGAGCTGACAATGCCGGAGGTGATTGTGTTCTGCAGTGCAAAGGGACTTCCCATAGCAACAACAAACTCCCCTTGCCGAACATCAGCTGAGCGTCCCAGGGGCAGCGTAGGGAGAGGCTCCTAAGGGAGAATGGGTACAAGAGACCTGTCATCTGGAGATGTGAACAAATTCACAGCCCCAAGCAGATATGGCCTGCCCCGACCCCCACCTTGGTCTGAATCCTCAGCGTGGCTATGTCTGCCACAGGATCCACAGCTGTGACCACGGCCTCATACGTGTCGCCGCTAGGCAGCCTTACACGGACTCGGCGCCGATCAGCCACCACATGGGCATTGGTAACGATGAGTCCATCGGCAGCCACCACGAATCCTGAGCCATTCGAGATAGGGACTTCACGGCCCGAAAAAGGGTGCCTGGAAAAAGGGGGGGGGGGGCGGGGCGAGGGGGAATACGGATGTGAGGAGGCTCGGACCCATCCTTCTTGCCCGCCCTCTAGCCCGCGGCTTCGGTGCCTTAGTGTTTACCCCCACCGTTACCTGCCCAAGATCTCGATATAAACCACGGCAGGGGCAGTCTTCTCCACTACGTCCGCGATGAAGTTGTACTGGCTCCGGGGAGAGGTGGGCGGCGAGCCAAGGACCGAGGCGAGCACAGCCGGGGGACCCCGCCCCCCGCCCCAAAACAACAACAGTACTGCCCCTCCAGCGCCCAGCGCCACCGCTAGCCACACGCGCAGACGGGTTCCAGGAGTCCCTGAGTCTTCCGGGGTCCGGGGATCTGGGGTCCCAGCGATCAGCCGTGCTCGGAGATCCGAAGTCCGGGACCTCAGGCATGTCCGTGGTTCAGGGACCCCCACAGACAACCGGGCCCTGAAACTGGGGGTCCCATAAGTCACTCGGGTCCGAGGGTCAGGAGTTCCTGACGTCAGCAGGGCCCGGAGGTCAGGGGTCAACAGGGGTCCCTTTCCCCAGCGACCCCCCCACAAAGCCCGCCATCCCCGGAGGCTCCAGCCAGCACCCCGCCCCGCCCTCAGTGCAGCCATCAGCTCCGCCTCGGCGGCTTCCTCGCCCGCCCAGCGCAGAGGCGGCGCCCTAGACGCGACCGGGAGGACGGCTGGACGCTGAGAACGCCGGTACCTGAAGTCTCCAGAAGTGCACGCTGGGACCCAGGATTCCAGGAGGCCAACTCCGCCCCCGCCCCTCGAATGCCGGGAATTGTGGTCCCCGCGGGACGCGAGTTATGAGGTGGCCTACGGGTCCGCGAGGCATGATGGGACCGCTAGCCCTTCCGGGGCGCCTCAGAATTTCAGGTCCCGGCACCCTGGGCGGATGCCCGCAGACTCCGCCTTCCCAAGAGCCCCTGCGGCGGGGCGCAAAGATGGCGGCATCGGCCAGACAACCCTAAAGCAGCGGCAATGGAACCTCCCTCGTCTCCGGGGCCGGAGCGGCTCTTTGATTCGCACCGGTAAGAACCCCGGTGGGAAGAGACCGACTTCCGTGTCCACTTGGCCTTCGGCGCCCGATCACCCCGCCTCTCGCCCCCAGGCTCCCGGGTGACGGCTTCCTGCTCCTCGCGCTACTACTCTACGCTCCAGTCGGGTTCTGCCTCCTGGTCCTGCGCCTGTTTCTTGGGATCCACGTCTTCCTGGTTAGCTGCGCGCTACCAGACAGTGTCTTTCGCAGGTACCGACCCGGGCGCTCGGGGAGGGTCGGGGCTGGGCCTGGCCCGAGGCCAGGTAGTCACCACTGCCTGCGTTCGCAGGTTCGTGGTGCGGACCATGTGTGCAGTGCTGGGGCTCGTGGCCCGGCAGGAGGACTCTGGACTCCGGGATCACCGTGTCAGGGTCCTCATTTCCAACCACGTGACACCTTTCGACCACAACATAGTCAACTTGCTCACCAGCTGTAGCACCGTGAGTTAGGGAGGAAGCCGAGAGTGCCACGGAGTGGCTCCCTGGGGCCCAGCTCAAGGCGCCCCTCTCCGTGTTCGGCTTTCCCTTGGGGACCACAAGATACTGACCCTTACCCCGACCTCGCTTTTCTACCCATATGTCAATTTTTCTTACTTCACAGCATTCTTTTCTTCTTGCTTTCTCTCCTTCCGATTCCCAGCCTCTACTCAATAGTCCCCCAAGCTTTGTGTGCTGGTCTCGGGGCTTTATGGAGATGGATGGTCAGGGCGAGTTGGTGGAGTCACTCAAGAGATTCTGTGCTTCAACAAGGCTTCCCCCTACCCCTCTGCTGCTATTCCCCGAGGAAGAGGCCACCAATGGCCGGGAGGGGCTCCTGCGCTTCAGGTGGGTGAACACAGGTATCTGTCTCCAACTGTAGGTGATCAGGCTTGGGGGCCCTTGGGTTTTCACAGCCTTCTTCAGCCCTGCCCCCTACTTTCCTAGTTTATTTACTTTTTGCCCGCTTTTAGTTCTTTCCCTTGAATCCGTTAATTTCCCACGTTTCTATTTGTACAGTCTGGCAGTATCTGTTTTAAGTCAGGTATGAGCTGCTGACTAGATTGGCTAGAATCCCATCTTACTTTCTTCACTCTTCTAGTTCCTGGCCATTTTCTATCCAGGATGTGGTACAGCCTCTTACCCTGCGAGTCCAGAGACCTCTTGTCTCCGTGGTGAGTGTGTCCCACAGGGAATCTCTGGGTTTGGAGGGGAAGTTTCCTACTCCTGGCCCTGGTTTAGACCTCACTCATGCCCTCCCCTCAGACGGTGTCAGATGCATCCTGGGTCTCAGAACTGCTGTGGTCACTTTTCGTCCCTTTCACGGTGTATCAAGTAAGGTATTAACTGTCCTCACTTTTTGGTGGCTGGGAGAAACTCATCTCAAGGTCAAGGAAGTAGCTGTCTCTGCCCTGTCCTTTTGCAGATCTTTTAATGTCAAGGTCCTACCACAGAGGCAATATAAAGTATTTATTACCTCCCTACTGTCACCACCACTGTTCCAAGAAAAGACGCATCAGAGTGGAGAGTGGGTGACCCCAACGTGGACCTGGATTATTTTTTGCAGGTGGCTCCGTCCTGTTCATCGACAGCTGGGGGAGGGGAGTGAAGAGTTTGCCCTCCGTGTACAACAGGTGGTAGGGGACATGGGCAGGGTGGAAGTGGGTTCTTTCTTTAGGGGGAAGGAGAGGAACACTTGAGAAACTTCCAATCCTCCAATTTTCCCTAGCTGGTGGCCAAAGAATTGGGCCAGACAGGGACACGACTCACTCCAGAAGACAAAGCAGAGCACATGAAGCGACAGAGACACCCCAGATTGCGCCCTCAGTCAGGTGTGTGGTCTCTGGACATAAAGCTTTTCAACTCTTTTGCAGCCTGTTCTCACTTCCTCCCTATGCCTGTACTAATCAGCCTCTCTCCTTGAGTTTTCCACTCACCATATTTTGGATTTCTTTTTTGCAGCCCAGTCTTCTTTCCCTCACTCCCCTGGCCCTTCTCCTGATGTGCATCTGGCAACTCTGGCTCAGAGAGTGAAGGAGGTTTTACCCCATGTTCCACTGGGCGTCATCCAGAGAGACCTAGGTATGAGAAAGAGTAGCTTTACCCAAGAAGACAGGCATAGAGAGGGAAAGTGGGTGGCGAAGGGAGAAGGTGAGCAGAGAAATAGACTGTGCTGTCCACTCCTTCTTTCTCCGCAGCCAGGACTGGCTGTGTAGACTTGACCATCACTAATCTGCTTGAGGGAGCCGTAGCTTTCATGCCTGAAGACATCACTGAGGGGACCCAATCCCTTGCCACAGCCTCCACTCCCAAGGTGAGACCCAGAAAATGAGCAGGTCCAGGACTTGAGGTGGGATGGGGCAGTCTGCATATTCCCTGTCCCGACGTCTGTTTTTGATCCTGAGACCCTAGCACAGTACCTCTCTTGCAAAGTAGGCATTCGATGCGTGTTTAATGATGATGACTTCGCAAGCCCTCTGACATTGTGATCACCTCAGTTCCCCAGCTCTGGCCCGGCAACCCCTCAGCCCACAGCCCTAACATTTGCCAAGTCCTCCTGGGCCCGGCAGGAGAGTCTACAGGAGCGAAAGCAGGCGCTGTATGAATACGCGAGAAGGTGAGACGCTTAGAGGACAACCAGTAGGAAAGGGCAGGTTGGAGAAAGGGAATAATATAGCAAAGCCCATACAATGTTTTCTTGTGTCCCACAGGCGATTCACAGAGAGGCAGGCCCAGGAGGCTGATTGAGTACAGGATGGCACCCAGAGCCGCAGGACGGAGACTGGGGGCAGCCCTCACCCGACTCAACAGGCCGGATGGGTGGGTGCTAAAGGGAGGAATGGGCTCCCCCCAGTGTCACATTAAATTCAGGGTTTTCACTCAAGGTCTCTGTTGCCTCTTTGGGTCTCAAAAACCTTGTAGCAGGTTCCTTTTCCCTTGGTTGTGGGATCAGGAATGAGGGCCTCCTTGTGGGTTTGTGGAAGGTTGGTCAGAATGGAACTGTCTGTACTCACCTCATGTCAAGAGATGAGTGATATTAAGGAAGTATAACTAAGCTGAATGCCCAGCAGCAACTGGACCCAGCCTCAGAATTCAGCCCAGGTGGATGAGGAAACAGCTGTAGAACTGCAAGTCCCAGGATACCTTTCACTAATGAGCACAGTACACAAAGTCTGTAGAATTCACACATGCTCAGTGTGGTGGCTGGAGCCTATTTTCCATAGGTTCCTAACTAGATTAAATAAGGTGGAGCACATGGCCCCACCCCAAAACAGTCTCTAGGATTGTGCCCCAGGGTGGATCCGGAATTGACCTTTGTACCTCACAGCAGGTCAGGGTTTGTGGTGACTTGCTGAGTGGGTCTGGAACTGGCTGCCATTCCATCGCATCTCAGAGCGGCAGGCAAAGGTTTGAATCCAGGATCCCTGTGGCCCTGCTCCCCAATTCCTGACCCCACTCCTCCTGTTCCTCACTCTCTTCCCCAGGGGACCTTCCCACAGGTCACCAGGTCTTTCTTTCTTTCTTTCTTTTTGGCTATGTCAGATCTTAGCTGTGGTGCACGGGCTTTGTTGCCCTGCCATATGCAGGATCTTAAGTCCCCAGCTAAGGATCGAACCCACATCCCCTGCATTGGAAGTTGGGTTCTTAACTACTGGACTGCCAGGGAAGTCCCAAAGTCCACTTTTGATAGTCCCTTACTTGGAGACTCAATTCTTCCCTGTTTCCTGGCAGACGAGAAGTACTGGGAAGGATGAACCCCAGTGCATTATCACCTGAGGGTACAGGTTAGGGATCAGGGCTGAGGTGGGAAGATGGTGTCGGTCACCAAATACGAGGCCTTGATGACTGCCCTGCCTTCTGTAGGTCCTGCTAGACAGTCACCATGGCCTCTCAGCTTCTCGGGTTGCAAGAAGAGTCTGGCCCAAACCCTGAGGAGTCTGAACTGGCTGTGAACCCCTTTGACGGGCTCCCCTTCTCTTCCCGCTACTACAAACTACTTGAGCAGCGCCGATCCTTGCCTGTCTGGGCTGCTCGCTTTATCTTCTTGGAGCACTTGGAGAGTAGCCCCAGTGGAGTGGTACTGGTGTCTGGAGAGCCTGGTTGTGGCAAGAGCACCCAGGTGGGAGTGGGGGGGGCTGGGGAACTGGCTCCTCCTGGGACAAGGTGGGGAGTGGGGTGGGGGTTGCTGTGTGAAATAATAGGGGAGGTGGTCAGAAGGAGACAGGCAGTGAAGCACCAGAGGACTCCTCAAATAAGGAGAGATGAAACTGACCACAGTTCCTCCGGCACTTTTGATGGGTTCTGTGTCCCGCTGACGGGTTGTCCTTCCCTACGCTTACCCCAGATCCCACAGTGGTGTGCGGAGTTTGTGCTGGCCAGAGGTTTCCAGAAGGGCTGGGTAACTGTGACTCAGCCTTACCCTCTAGCAGCCCTGAGCTTGGCTCTGCGAGTTGCTGATGAAATGGACCTGACCCTGGGTCATGAGGTTGGATACAGCATCCCCCAAGAAGACTGCACTGGGCCTGACACTCTGCTAAGGTGTGGCCCCTTGCAGGCCCAACTCCAATCTCCTTCCCCTCACTCCGTAGAAACAAACCCAGCCTCTGACATCTCACCGTACCCTCCCTCAGAATAGCTCACCGTGTAAATCATGCATGATGCAACTTCTGAATGTAGCCATTTAACCCTAGCCAGCAACCTCAGACATTCAACCTCACCCTCCTCATGAAAGTCTCACTTTCCTAACTGGAGTACATTTTATGAACAGTGTCATCAATAGGTCACAGAAACTCAGTCACAGGATCTTTTCCTGATCTTTACTGTCAGAGCCTAGGCCCCCTGGGGGGAAGCTCCTCTGGACTTCTGGGGCTGGTTGGTGTCCACACTGACTCCTCTGCCCACTGCCAATGCCAACAGGTTCTGCTGGGACAGGCTGCTTCTGCAGGAGGTGGCCTCAACCCGGGGCACTGGAGCCCGGGGTGTGCTGGTCCTGGATGAGGCTCAGGAGCGGTCAGTGGCCTCAGATTTGCTCCAGGGACTCCTGCGAGATGCCAGGCTGGGAAGCCTTCCAGGGGACCTCAGAGTGGTTGTAGTTACTGACGCAAGCCTTGAACCTAAGCTCCAAGATTTCTGGGGCGGTCCTCCTACTGTGTGTGTCCCCAGAAAGACTGGCAGCTGCCCCACTCCAGTCTACAGGGACTCTCTCCCTGCTGACCGAGTAGACGCTGCCTGCCAAGCTGTGCTTGAATGGTGTCGGAAGGAGGCTCCAGGAGATGTGCTAGTGTACCTGCCCAGTGAGGAGGTAAAAAAATGGGATGCGAAAGGAGGTACTCGTGGCGAATGTCTGCCTCTTCCTGTCCCAGGGGAGAATGGGAGCAATGCTGATTAGGAACATTGGAGCTCTAGTACTTATTCTCTGTTGGGGTCTTAAGGAAAAATTCCAGGGTTTTGGTATAAAAACTTTTTGATTCCATACAATGTAGAGATTTGCAGTTCAGTGAGTTCCTGAAATTAAAACACCCCAACTTTATATAAGAGTATGTGCACTTTGTCAGAGTGAAGAACCATAGCGTTCATCAATTTTTCAAAGGGGTCTCTGACCCACAAAGGTAAGAATTACCCTAACACCCCACCTCTCTCTTCAGGAAATTTCCCTGTGCTGTGAGTCCTTGTCCAGGAAGGTAAGGTCCTTGGAAAACCAAGGGCCCCTACCACGGGTGCTGCCCCTTCACCCAGGCTGTGGACAAGCTGTTCAGGCTGTGTACGAGGACACAGAATCAGGTGCCCGGAAAGTTGTGGTCACTCACTGGCTGGCCGACTTCTCCTTTTCCCTCCCTTCCATCCGACATGTCATTGACTCAGGACTGGAGCTTCGAAGTGTGAGTGAAAGAGAAGTGAGGGGGACACAGGGGCTAAAGATAGAAATAGCCCACTCTCATCTGTCTTGGCCTTGGTTGGGGGTGGTGACAGGTTTACAGTCCTCAGATCCGAGCAGAATCTCAAGTGTTGAGACCAGTCAGCAAGTGTCAGGCAGAGGCAAGACGGCTGCGGGCAGCAGGGATCCCACCAGGTAAGAGCTTTCACCCTCAACAGGATCAAACACGAAAAAAGTCACCAACCACCGGCCCCGAGAAGTCTACAGTGGTCTTCTCTCCCAGATCTTTCTCCCCTCAGGATCCTGCCTCTGCCTGTATCCTAAGTCCTTCCTAGAACTAGAGGCTCCCTACCTGCCCCAGCCCAGAGTGTGGGCAGAGAATTTGAGCTCCCTGATGTTACTACTAAAGAGGAGACAGATTGCAGAGCCAGGGAAGTGTCACTTCCTGGACCGGCCCGGTGAGCACCCTTCCTGCCCACGTCCTGCTGCTCTCCAGGTTCTGAGATCCCCTGTCCTGTAAGCCTTGTTCCCTCTCCAGCTCCAGAAGCACTGATGCAGGCCCTGGAAGACTTAGACTACCTGGCCGCCCTGGATGATGATGGGGACCTGTCAGACCTGGGAGTTATCCTGTCAGAATTTCCCCTGGCCCCTGAGCTGGCCAAAGCCCTGCTGGCCTCGTGCGAGTTTGACTGTGTGGATGAGATGCTCACCCTGGCCGCCATGCTCACTGGTATGAATCACTCGCCTCTCTGGCCCTTAGGACCGCTTCAGCCTTCCCTCTGGCGTTCTGGTGCTCCTTAAGCTGGCCCCTTCCCCTTTG
Organism: Bos grunniens; assembly: GCF_055505025.1. Lineage (NCBI taxonomy): Eukaryota > Metazoa > Chordata > Mammalia > Artiodactyla > Bovidae > Bos > Bos grunniens. Next base: position 97,416,684 of record NC_141175.1, on the reverse strand, counting down.
CTCTAGTTCCCAGCCCTCACTGTGCCTAAAGAGTTAGGCTTCATCACTTTCCCCTCTCCTGTCTCTGTTGCTTCTTGTCCCCCAACAAGTCTCTCCTACCTGTTTTTACTAAAACTGTACCTGTCTTGTTCAACCCTGTAATCCCTTCATTATTCAGAATAATCTCCATCCTGCTCAATCTAGGTATTCCTCACCCACTGCATTCCAGTTCAGGCCCACCCCAGCAGAAGGGTGGCACTTCTGCTCACCAGTGGCCTCCTAGAGACCTAATCCAGTGAGCACTTCTGAGCCCTGTTTATGACTTTCTTTTGACACTTGAGAATGGCAACCACTCAGACTTTAACATTGCCCCCTCCCTAAGCCTCTGTGATCTGCTTCTTGTGGTTTTCACCCTACCTCTCTTGCCACTCCCTTAATCTCTTACTTGAGCTCTTCCTCCTCTGCTTCCTCCTCTGCTTGTTCAAAGTAAGTTGAACCTCAGGGTTCCACCCTTGCCCCTTTTGTCTTCTCATTCCCTGAACTCTCTGAGCAAGTTCATTCACATTCATGGTCTGAAATGCTACAATATCATTCTTCTGAATCTTGGATTTATATATCTAACTCCTGATGGCCATTCCTGTCAGAATGGTCCACAAAACTTCAACCCAGAACTGAACTCGAGCACCTCTGTTGTTGCTGAGCTGAGCCCTTTTTAAATCTGCTCCCTCACCACCATCACCAAAAATCATACCATCACCTCAGTGGCTCTACTATCATTCTAGACTAACCTTTCTCCAGGTTTGTTTTCTTAATTTTTATCTCCTAATTTTAAAAAAATTTTACTGTTCTTCACCTGTTCTTCTCCATACTTAAGGACTTCCCTGGTGGCTTAGAGGGTAAAGCATCTGCCTGCAACTCAGGAGACCCAGCTTTGATCCCTGGGTCAGGAAGATCTCCCGGAGAAGGAAATGGCTACCCACTCCAGTACTCTTGCCTGGAAAATCCCATGGATGGAGGAGCCTGGTGGGCTACAGTCCATGGGGTCGCAAAGAGTCGGACACGACTGAGCGACTTCAGCTTCACCTTCACTCCATACTCAGAGTTAATGCCAATGTAGCTTCTCATCGCTGCTCAGCTGGATTCCTTGAGTAGCCTCCTAACTAGTCATGTGAACTTCTTCCAAACATGTGGATTCTCTTAAAAACTCTTCTTCATCAGTTACTCTCTACCTTCCAAACAGAATGTAGACTCATTTGCACAGCCTTGCCCATACCTCCCTCCAGCTTTATCTCCAGCCACCCTGCCACACATACTGTTCCCTTATCCATAATCGTAGGTGCTCGAAGTTCTCCAAACATGCTATTCCCACTCTGCCCTTCTCCACTCAGCTAATTCTCAAACTTCAAATATTGGCCCACACACCTATCTTACGTGTTGGTCTCTCCCACTAGACTCTAAGCTCCTTGTGGGCAGAAACTGTTTTTCATTTATTTATCTTCAGTGTCCAATAAAGTGCACAGTATCTACAAGTCTTTTGAGTAAAGTTCCCAGAGTGACGTTGCTGCCTTTTTCAGTGTACTGCTATCTGTTCTCATGCCCCCAAATGAACTTCCTGTCTTCTGCCTCCAGCTGCCCCCGGGTTTACTCGTCCTCCACTCTGTGCAGAAGAAGCTGCCCTGCGTCGAGCGCTAGAACACGTGGATGGTGATCACAGCTCTCTGATCCAAGTGTATGAAGCCTTTATACAGAGTGAGTGCTCCACTCTGCATCCTCTTACAGAACCCAGATTTTCCAAAGAGAGGAAGTAGTATGCAGCCAGCTGACAGATCTCTAGTCCCAGGAAAAGGAAGCCCTTTGACTGACAGTTGGGTTCTTTTAGTCTTAAAGTCTCAAGGACTTTAGCTATAACTGGTCCCTTTCTGTTCCCAGGTGGAGCAGATAAGGCTTGGTGCCAGGCTCGGGGTCTAAACTGGGCAGCATTGTGCCAAGCCCGTAAACTTCGGGGAGAACTCCTAGAACTCATGCAACGGATTGAACTTCCCTTGTCTCAACCAGCCTTTGGATCTGAGCGGAATCGCAGAGACCTTCAGAAAGCACTGGTCTCAGGATACTTCCTTAAGGTTAGGGGAAAGAGTTGGGGCAAGGATCATAAAAGGAACAGAAAGTAGAGGGAGCAAAGGTTAATGTATGCCACCTCTGAAATTGGGACCCAGGTGGCCATTCAAAGAACTCTTTAGAACCAGGAGAAACTTTTCCTTTGATGTTTTGGGGTACAAGGGGCTATGGAAATGCCATACATTATGGTAATATGGTAGGACTATAACACCTAGAGGTATGCCTTACTTTTAATACTCTCACTACCCTTGCTAATAATTCTTTCTCAACCCCCCTTTCTTTCTTCTACTGACTGACACTTCACTCTCACTTATTCCTTCAATATCTTTGTCTTTCAATGAGGTGGCCCGAGACACAGATGGAACTGGAAATTACCTGCTTCTAACCCATAAGCATGTGGCCCAGCTCTCCCCAAACTGCTGCTACAGAAGCCGCAGGGCTCCTGCCAGACCCCCACTGTGGGTGCTTTACCACAGTTTCTCCATTTCCAAAGACAACTGTCTTTCCATTGTTTCTGAAATTCAGCCACAGATGTGAGTTCCCTGACACCCCTCCTGCACTGTCCATTCCTCTTCCTGGGGCCAAAATTGCAGCTGGAGACTTAGAGAAGCTAAGTGGGGGTGGGGGGTAGGGTGGCAGGGGTGGGAATGGAGGGGAGTGAGAGGGTCTTTGTGGTTTGTAGTAACATGATTTGAGGAGACAGGGTTTGTGGAAGGGGTAGTAAGAAGTTCAACAATATGCATTATGAAAGAGGATATGGAAATCATCTAATTATGAATGTCTCTATCAGGCTGGTGGAATTGGCTCCTCCATACTTTCTGAGTAACTTACCCCCTAGTGAAAGCAGAGACTTCCTGAACCAGCTGAGGGAAGAAAGGACAGATTCTTCAATCAGGAGTGAATCTTCCTCCACCCAAGAACTTGAGAATGCCTGTGCCCTGCAGTGACCTGCCTATGGGGTGAAGTTGAATTCATCTCATCACATGAGATCTTCCCTCAGGCTAGCACGCCATCCAGATTTAGAAGCCCAAGGGTCAAATGTAAATACTGGAACCTGAGTCCCAAGAAATGGAGCTGGGAGTGGAGCAAATTGGTTAAGCCCCAGGCTATACCGGGTAGGACTGATTCCTTAGCTTTCTTCTATTTATTGAAGAGGAACTGACATGCCCTCTATACCCCCAACTTATGCCAAACCCATCCTTGTGCTCCCTTTTGGTCTATAAAAGTTCTGTTTATATGATACCAAATTTGAGTTTGGTTCTGCAGTAGCATTTACAATATCTATGAGTTAAAGATAACACAATATAAAAGAATCAAGGTGAATTTCAACAGTGATATCCTCCTGCCTGGCTCCCACCTCTGGTCGAACCTTTGTGCTCTGACTGACCTCGCTGTCACTAACATGGAAACAGGTAGTTTGACTACAGTTGGCCTCTGACCCTGCCTAAAGCTTACCTCACTCTATCAACTGCTCTTGCCTGCAGGGGAGGAAGAATGGGGGTGCTATAAGAATAAGAAACAATTGACCCTTTTGTTCTCATACAACTTAAATCTTGCTCCTTCTTAAACCTCAAGGCTATTGGAGCTGTACCCAAATCCTTAACTTTCTAGCACCAAGCTTCCCAGCAGCCCCTGGCCCACCCATAAGTTCTAACAACTTCAGGAACATCATGCTTTTACCAGCTGGGTACTTCTTTCTCTTTTCTTTCCTTAGACTATTAACTTTGATATCCTCAATCATCTTACACATTATAAATGTGTTTACAGAAATTGATAGAAACATTTAATCCTTAGAACTCTGCTTTTCTACTCAGAGTTCCCTCCCTTGGTGATGCTGTCTGCTTTCATCATTCCATGTATTTCCTCCTCTATGTGGATGTCAACTGACCTCCCCCGAAAGGCATTTTTCCAGAATGTATTCTCTCCGTGTGCTTGCTCAGTCGCTCAATCTTGTCTGACTCTCTGTGACCCCATAAACTGTAGCCTACCAGATGCCTCTGTCCGTGGAATTATCCAGGCAAGAATACTGGAGTGGTTGCCATTTCCTACTCTAGGGGATCCTTCTCTCGAGGTTTAGCATTTAGTTTTGCCTGCAGAGTTAATCTTGGTCTTGTCTTCCCAATTTCCCTTTCATCATCCACAACACCATTGATTTCTTGCTCCTTTACATTTCCAACCTAGGAATTATCTTTGATTATTTTTAAGCCTATCACTTCCTATTATTTGCCAGATTCTGCTCACTGTAACTCCCCTGGGCCCATTAACTTTGTCCATTGCTTCCCTCTCTGTCCCTGAGGGACACCAGAGCCTGATTAGTGTTCTTAGATTTTCTCTTTCATCAAGTGTGTCTCGCCCACCACTCACTTGGGAGGCGCACGCAAGTGGGAGGACGTAGTCAGCAGGTTAAACACAAGACGATATGGGGCTCAAAGTCCTTAGCGATTATTTTACAGTTGAAGAATGACATGCCCAGCATGGATAACCCTCTGGTTCCCGTCACAGTCAGACTCGCCCTCTAGCACCTCCTCCATTACTCCCCTGTCATTGGCGTCTTCCTTCCTTCCTTCTTTCCTTCACACATTTGGTACAGACCCGGCAGGCTGCAGCTGCCGAATCCCAGCGGGCCCTGTGAACAGCTTGGGCCCGACGGAACCCTGGTTCCACCCCACCCGCGGAAGAATCCGGAGTCCCTCAAGAGGGCAGCCATAGGCCAGCCTGCTCTCCTCCGCGCACCTCACTGGCTATCAAACTGCAGGTCCCGCCCCCTCAGCCCCTGGGTTCCAGCCACCGTGCGACAAGAGTGTGTGGGAAATGGCGGGAAAGATCGCATTTAAGCGCGCGGGGCAGTTGCGCAACGTTGGCCTGCGAACCGGCGGTGGCCGAGGAGCCCTCGGCGATAGCCTCAAAGCCAGCTCCTCCTCACACGCTCCACTGCTACAGAACCACGGCGTGGGCGGCCATGCGCTCCTAGGCCCCAGCTCCGAGGCTCCACGAGGCGCCTCGGTCCGGAAAAGAGCGCTCGCTCGCTCGGTCGGGCAGGCGTCGCTCACACCACTGAAGCAAGCCCGGACACGGAAGCCACCTTGTTGTCCTCGGCCCAGGGCTGCAGATTCTGCAGCGCGAAGAGCGACGAGTTGTGCAGGCAGAGCGGGTCCGGGGGCAGCGGCGGCCGCAGCGGCCGAGGCAGCGCGTCCTGCTGCAGGTGCAGAAGTAGTCGGCCCGCGCGGTGCCGCTCCGCCTCGCGCTCCTCGGCCGTCTGGCGCCTGGGCGGGCGGAGACGCGGGGTCAGCGAGGCCAGCCCCAGCCCGCCCCGCGCCTCACCGCCACTTGGCCCAGCCCGGTCTTTCACCCGCCCCGCGCCTCACCGCCACTTGGTGCGCCGGTTCTGGAACCACGTCTTGACCTGCGCGTCGGTCATGCGCAGGGCCTTGGCCAGCGCCGCCCTCTCGGCAGAGGCCAGGTACTTCTGGCGCAGGAAGCGCCGCTCCAGCTCCAGCACCTGCGAGCGGGAGAAGGATGTGCGCGGCTTCTTCCGCTTTGGGGGGGTCCGATTTTGGTAGGGGTGACCTATACGGCGCGTCCCGGAGAAGGGCGAGAGCGCCGCTACAGAGAGGAAGAAAGAGCAAGGCTAGGTTTACGGGGTGGCCCGAGGTGTCACAGAAGACAGCGCGGCTGCTGAGGCCGCAGAGCTCCCGCGCCGGGTCCCTACAGTGCCCCAACCTCGACTCCGCACCAGTAGAGTCTTCTACACACAAAAAAAGGGGGCCTCGGAAATGGCCTTCCCTCTTGGGTGAGGGAGAAACCTCCCCTGAAACTTCACCCTGCCCTCCCTGCCGTGCGGACAGTGAACTGCAGAGAGCGCGGGCATCGACGGCAGCTACCTCCCCAGCGCCTCTCAGCAGCGGGGCCAAGAGATACAAGTTGAGGGAGGATCCCCTGGGATTAGGGGCGAAGGGTATGAAAGGGACCTTGAGTTGGAGCAGAAGGATCAAAGATGAGAAAACAGGGTCAGTGTGGGGCATGACACTGGAGGGATCGGGCAACCTCACCCGTGAGCCGGTCCTTGGCATAGCGGCGGCCGCTGTCCATCCAAGGGAAGGTGAGTCCCGCTAGGCCCCCGGCGCCGCCCAAGCCCGAGGGTCCAGGAACTGCAGGTGCGCCTCCCGCGGGCGGCTGCACTGGCAAAGGACGATGCGCCGGGACGCGGATCACGCCGCCCGGGCCAACACCAGAGCTGCCTGGTACCGGGGCCAGCGAGGCCGCGGGGCCGTAGCTTGAGGCTCCGTGAAATCCACCCGAGAACGCCGCACTCTCTCCATGGCCTTGGCCCGTGCGACCCGGGCCTAGGCCGCTCCCGGGGGGTTCCGGGCAGCTCAGGATCTGATCGATGCCGAAACTGATTGGCTCGTGGTGCGGGAGGTTGTGCGAGGCCAGCACCCCCGGCTCCATGGGTCCGGGTCAAAGAGGACCTCAGGAGGTTTGGCGGTTAGGGAGGACCCCCCAAACAGCTGTGGGAGCCCAGCAGCAGAGCGTTTAGGGCGGTGGCTTCAGGGACCTGCCGGGCTGGCCGCAGAGAGGCGCCGGGACGCCCAGGACATCTGCATCCCTATGTACTGAGAGTAACCCAGCCCGTGCCGGCCTCTGCCGGGTGTCGGCGCAGGGACTCGCATCCCGGGGGAGCGCGACCGACTGGGGCCCCAGGAGCGCCCTTCTTGACTCTGAAGCGCGGATGGACGCTGGACTGCCAGGGCCTCTGCCCGAGTCCGGGGTGGAGAGCGTTGGCCGACTTGGGCTGGGGCAGTGACTGACAGATCAGTCTTGGGTGGGCAGTGGGGGCTGGGGGTAGGGCAGGGGCGGGGCCGGGCCGTTAAAGGGGAAGAGACGCCTGTTTGCTCCAAGCGCGGGCAAGACTGGCCGGCGGGAGTGGTGAGGGTGTTGGAGGGGGGAAGGTGGCGAGTGTGTTATGAACTTGCACGGGAGGGGCCAGAGCTCCGGCCGCTGCGCGCTGAGTCAGCCGAGATGCGCAAGGCGACTCCATCCTCACTGGCCTCCGCCTCTGGGTTTCCTCTCCTCACCAACTTCCTTGCAGGTGCCGCCTCCCACAGCCCCCACTCTTCGCCTCCCGATGGGTCCAGCCTGACGACTCCCGGATTCGTTGTGGCCCCCGCCTAAATGCTCTCGAAGACCAAATTTCGTTGTGGCTTTCTGGCTGCGATGGGAAGCGGCTGGGGAACGGCGCCGGCGAGTTGGAGGCTGGGGAAGAGGACAGTTGGAGGTGTGGCGGGGTGTCCGGTGAGCTAGGGCGGGGAATCACTGGGCCAGTGATCCTGGTGCTACTCCCGGCCTCTCCCGTAGGGGCCCCAGCTTCTCTCCGGAGCGCCAGTAATGGGCGTCCAGTGTTTCTTAGAATTTCGATTTCCGTAAATCGGTGTAAAGCGGACCCGTGGTTGTACCCGAGCCAATTTAGGTCGGTGAGGACTTGGGGCTGGCGTTCTGCCCCCGACAGGGAACCAGCAACGCGGACTCTGCGCCCCGGCTCTTCGCCCAGGAAGTCTATTCTCACACACTCCTGCCCAGCCTCCAACGAAATCGCCACAGGCGACACTTGGAACCTTACTGAAGTCCTCGGAGGATCCCAACCGCCTCATTTCACAGAGCTGCTTCACCCCACCCAAGCCCAGGAAATTGTGCCTGGAGCGTGTCAGAGAAGGGCGGTGGGGAAAGCCCGAAGCCGCTCAGCGACCTTGTGACCTCTGGCCGCGGACCCAGGAGCTGGGAGCGTGTGAACTCTGCATCCTTCCCGGGGATGGGACCCCGGGCCTGCCGGGCCCCTGAGCCTTAGACCCGCCCCTGCCGCCACCCGGCCCGGTGCAGGCCGCCATAATCGGGTTAGCTGGGTCGGAATTACATTACCTTCCCCGGCCCGCCCCGGCCCCGGGGGTTGGGGGGGGAATCCTGGCGCCTCTGAGCCGGTGAGACTGGGCGCCTGGAGGCGGATGTTCTTACCATCCCTCGGAGGGTGGGCACCCGATGAGCAGCTTGGCTTGTCTCAGACACATGGTGGCCAAAGGACCCTGCCCTGCTGTGGCAGTCCTTAGCCCCTCCACCGCAGCCCACTCAGGTGCTCTGATCCTGACTGCCAGTGACCCTTGTGAGCTGAAGTGCCTTCTAAGTCTAATAGCTGGGTCTCCCTGGGAGCACGGATCTTCCAGTTGATTCTCCAGGATCTTCTGGGGAAAACTCTGCCCCTCCTTTCTCCCTAGCAGATGGGCTGGCAGCCTGGAGCCTAGGGCAGGGTAAGAGGTCTTTTCTCTCAAGGGAACCAGGAGTGATATTTGGGCATCTGGGCAGGAAGATAAGGAAGAGGAAGAAGGGCTTTCTCCCCACACAAAACCTCAGTGTTCGCAGAAGCCTCAAGGTGAAGGCTGAGGCAGGGAACAATGGGGCAGGGAGGCAGTGGGCATTAATAACACGCAACATCCTCCCCAGACTTGTCTACCTTCATCACGCATTTATCCAGCTCTCCCCCACCCTGCCAACAATCTTCTGAAAGGGTTGAGGGTGGGGAGGTACTGCCCTTTGGTAACTGTTTTTGTCTTGGTGCAGAAGACAAATAATATCACCTTCCCTAAGCCTTCACAGAACTCCAAGCATCTTTTCTCAGCAGGTAAGGGCTTGGACTACTAGACAGCATGAAACCTCTGCTGTTCAGGCAAACCCTTCATAGATAGCATGGGCTGGATTCCCCTGGATGAGAACAAAGAGCCTGGGGAGACAGTAAATTAAATAACTCTAAAGAGGACTGGCTGGCAGGTTAGGAATTTGTCAGTCCCTTTTCCCACTCCCTTGGGGGCTTCTCTTGTGGCTCAGCTGGTAAAGAGTCTGTTTGCAATGCAGGAGACCTAGGTTAGATCCCTGGGTTGGAAAGATCCCCTGGGGAAGAGAAAGGTTACCCACTCCAGTATTTTGGCTTGGAGAATTCCATGCAAAGAGTTGGACATGACTGAGCATCTTTCACTTTCTTTTGCCACTCCAGAGGTGGGTCCCTAGGAGGAGAGAGTGGGCACTAGTGTGTCTCCAATCAAGCTGAATAAAATCCTTCTTGAATAAATCAATGCAAGTGAAAAACGTAGCATCGTGCAGACCTTTATACCTCCTTATTCTACATCCTGCCTCGAGGTCAGCACAGATGGCTGTGCCACCCAGAGATTGCCCAACTGATCCTTAGAGGAGAATGGGCACAAACCTGGTAGTGTATATATATATATATATATACACACACACACACGCACATATTCTGGAAATTTAAAAAAAGATTTCAGTGCTCTGCTTCAAGGACAAAAGGCATCCAGTTCTGTCAGCCAAAGTTCTAGGAGTTTCTCAGTTTGCCTCCACCTTGCTGATTCCCTGACTCTATGAAAAGCATGGTTCCTATTGGTTTGTGTTGAAGAGAGGCTCTGGAGTCAGCACCCCCACCTCTCATAGGGACTTCCTTGGATCCATGTCACCATATCTCACATGCATGTAGCTGCCCAACTCTTCAAACCTGCAGCTTCACAGGGAGAGGCCACACTCCTAGCCTGTTTTCCTGCATCTTCTCTTCCATCCTGCTGTTGGTGCAGTATTCCATGGTTGAGGTGGTTCCCACTCCTATATCATCAGTTTCCTCATCAACTTAGTCCCTCCTACTACCAACTGTCTAGGTCTCTACTGTCTGGACAAAGTTTTTGCCCAACTCTTCAAGAGAAATTATGTTTCTTTTTCTCCTTTACTGCCCATATCCATTGTCTCCATTTCCTCAGTATTTATTCTTTTAATCCACTGTAAGTTAGCTTCACTACATGGACCCTATCTCAGAGATATCCAGTATCCAGTGTCTATTATCCAAGACTTCTCTGACATGTTTTACTTTGTTGACCATCAACTCTTTCTTGAGGTATCCCTTCTTTTGGCTCCCATAATATTGTATTATTCTACATCTTTGGACATTCACAGTTGCTGCTTATCTTTTTCCTCCACTGACTTTTCTTCTTCCACTGAAGACTGTGAGCATTCAGAGCTCAGACTTCAGCTTTACCCATATCTACATCTGCTCAGTTTTCATCCTTTCCAATAGTTCCATCTAATATATCTACCCAGAAAACTCTGTGACCTCAGTCCCTGGTTGCGACCCTTGCTGTGCTCCATCCCACTATTCTAGTCTTCTGGCCAGCTCTACCTGCTTTTGCTCTAGCCACCTTAGTCCAACAAGCTGGAGGAAATGCTTCCCCCGAAGCTCCTTATTCACTTCCTCCTATTATTCTTTGAAATGTTTCATACACAGCCCTTCCTTTCCATTTCCACAGATAAAACCCTAATATAGGCCAGGCTTCCCTGGTGGCTCAGTGGTAAAGAATCTGTCTGCCAGTGCAGGAGACACGGGTTCAGTTTCTGGTTCAGGAAGATCCCACATGCTCCGGAGCCATGCTCTAGCTAAGCCTGCGTGCCACTAGTACTGAGCCTGTGCTTGTAGGGTCCAGGAGCCACAACTACTGAGCCTGTGCATGCCTTAGAGCCCATCTTCTGCAACAAGAGAAGCCACCACACACTGCAACTAGAGCGTGGCCCCCCACTCACCACAACTAAAGAAAAGCCTGTGCAGCAATGAAGACTCAGCACAGTAAAAATATATTCTTTAAAAAAAAGCTTAATATAGGCCATCATCACCACCACCCATATTCATGTGTTCATCCACAAAATTTTGATTGAAGGTACTATGTGCTTGGTACTACGTACTAGCTACTGTGTGCCTGGCACTGGAAATATAGTTGTAAACACAACAACAAAAGTCCTACCACTGAATAGCTTACATTCCAGTGGGGGAGGCAGTTGAAAAAGAAAATGTATACCATATACTCAGAAATGCTAAGAAGAAAAATAAAGCAAGGAAGGGGGTGGAGTATAAGAGTAGGAGATGATGATTTATCTAGATTGATCACAGAAGGCCTCATGGAGTAAAGACCTGAAGGAAGAAAAGGGCCATTCGGATATCTGAGCATTTCAAGTAGGGGACACAATGAAGGCCTCATGGAGTAAAGACCTGAAGGAAGAAAAGGGCCATTTGGATATCTGAGCATTTCAAGTAGGGGACACCAGTAGGTATACTGGTGTACCTGCAAAAAAAACAGTGGGAGGTCCTGTGTGTTTGGAGAGACTGAGTGACTGTGAGAGACCAAGCAGTCTTGAAGGCTTTTATTCTAATTGGAAAATGACTGGATTGTTTTAAACAGAAAAGACACCTGATTTTTACATTTTAAACAACTTTAAGGCAAAAGTGACATACAGTAAGCTGTACCTAAAATGTGCAATTTCATACACTGATAAATGTGTACACCCATGAAACCATCAACACAATCCAGATAATAAGCATCTGTCAACTCAAGAAAACTTTCTATGTATCCTTTTGGATTTTGATTCATGTTTTACCAGAATCACTGTGAGCTGCTATGTTTAGACTAGGCTAAAGAGGGTAAAAGTAGAAGCAAGAAAGCAGGCAAGAAGCCACTGCAGTCACCCAGAGAAGAGATAATGGCATCTTGGAACAGGGAAGTAAGCAGTGGCTATGCTGCTGCTGCTGCTACTGCTGCTAAGTCGCTTCAGTCGTGTCCAACTCTGTGCGACCCCACAGACGGCAGCCCACTAGGCTCCTCTGTCCCTGGGATTCTCCAGGCAAGAATACTGGAGTGTGTTGCCATTTCCTTCTCCAGTGCGTGAAAGTGAAGTCGCTCAGTAAATGTCCGACTCTTAGCGACCCCATGGACTGGAGCCTACCAGGCTCCTCCGTCCATGGGATTTTCCAGACAAGAGTACTGGAGTGGGGTGCCATTGCCTTCTCTGAAGCAGTGGCTATAGCGAGTAGTTATTTTTTAAAATCACTTATCTCATAACTCCTTGCCTCTAATTCACTCTGAAGATAAATGAATATGTTTCTTTCATAGGATAACCCCCTTTCTTCAGAAAAGTTTTTTTTTTTTTTTCCCTATTGCCCTCACACTAAAGTCCCAACTCCATAAGGTTCTGCTTCTTCTCATTCTTCTCTATCATCGCTCTCAAATCTACACCTTATCCTCTTTCAGACCTCTCTCCACTGTGCTTTTCTTTTCTATTTCCACCACACTTCTTTCCCCTACTCCCAATCTCTAATTGTGCCCACACAAAGACCCACTTCCTCCAGAAAGTTTTTCCCCGTCTCCGCTGGTATCTCTCGCTTCTTGATTGTCCAACTGTACTTGATGTTAATACTCCACAGTAATCTTATCCTTGTTTTCGTTGGATTTTGAATCCCACTTTTTAGAAAGTACCTAGGGACGTCGGTGTACCAGGTCTAGTGCCCCTGCATCCTCCCCAAGTATGGGACTGGATCTATGCCAGGCAGGAGCTCGCTGCCTCAGCGTGTCCATGTGTGGTAGTGTCCTAGCCGTCCTCCCCTCCTCCTTGGGCATCTGCTCTGCATTAGTCTGTCCCAGGCCTCCGCAGGCGCCGATGATTGAATCATCATCATTAACCAGGGCCTGCCCCCCCAACCTCGGCGGCAGAAGGGAGTGATGGGGGTGGGCACGATCACTACCAAGTCCCTGGGGTCCCTCCTTCCCCGCCACCCTCTACGAGATTCCGCAGAGCTCCAAGAAACCTCCGCTGTGGAGGGGGCACAAGGCCTGCCATCGGGATGAAGCTCCGTAATGCGGGCGCGTAGTAGGACACAAGCAGGGGACCCGGAGGGGTTTCTTTTATCAGGGACGTCGCCCCAGGAGATCGACAACCCTGAGTGGTGGCGGGCGGAGACCGCCGGGCCTTTGGGGTAGAAGGCGGCAGTCTTTTGCAGGCTCCAAAAGTCAGTCCCGAGATCATGTAGGGTCTACTATGACGATTACTACAGAAGGTCGAGGAGATAGGACCCCTTCCCACGAACCCCCTGGACTCCCTAATTACAGACTGAGGAGGGGGAGGGGCCAGTGGGGCTCAGGTGAGCACACGGGGAGAAAGGACATGGGCGGGGCCTTACAGAGGGTCAGCGAATCCGAAAAGACCTAAGCCTTCGTTGCGGGGCGACAAGTCCCGCCCCGCAGGCGGCACCGGAAGTAGCAGGCCGAGATCAGCCTTTAAGATGGCGTCTCCTCAGGGGGGCCAGATTGCGATCGCGATGAGGCTTCGGAACCAGCTCCAGTCAGTGTACAAGATGGACCCACTACGGAACGAGGTGAAGGGGCGGCAGGGTTACCACTGCGATCGGCTAGCAGTGCGAACTGGGGCCGGCTAGAGGACGGGCGGTGGCTGGCAGGGCGCCCAGTGCGCCTGCGCAGAGACAGGGTGCCCAGTGCGCCTGCGCGATTGCGATTGGGTTGCCAAACTCCAGGCTAAGACGCCTGCGCATTGCGCCGCTGACGTTTTGTAGGCTCCCCTGGGAAAGGAAGGTCGGGTGAGTCAGGCTGGAGAGAACCCCTGCTGTGCACGGAGCCCTCTGCTGGGCGGAGGGGGTGTGTCAACCCCCTGGGAGCTAATCAGCTGACGGCGCTGGGTGCAGAGTTGGCGGTGGGCTCTGATGAGTGGCGACTTCCAGATCGTGAAGGCACACGGGTTGGGGTTGGGGAAATGATCGTTGACGGAAGGTGTGTCCGCAGGAGGAAGTACGAGTAAAGATCAAAGACTTGAACGAGCACATCGTCTGCTGCCTGTGCGCAGGCTACTTCGTGGATGCCACCACCATAACAGAGTGTCTTCATACGTGTGAGTGCCCAGAACCCTGGCTGTTTATATCCCACTAAGCTGGCTGTCAGCCTCTAGGCTGCTTGCCCTAACCACCCAGGAAACGCAGCCAGCCTATAAACCCAAGTTTTCAGGAGGCTTGAGAGTCTGCCTTTCTCTTCTTGCAGTCTGCAAGAGTTGTATTGTGAAGTACCTCCAAACCAGCAAGTACTGCCCCATGTGTAACATCAAGATCCATGAAACACAACCACTGCTCAACCTCAAACTGGACCGGGTCATGCAGGACATCGTGTACAAACTAGTGCCAGGCTTGCAAGACAGTGAGTAACCACCTTGACTTTGAGGGGCCTCTAGAGCACTCTTGCTGTGTGGCAGCTTGAGGTGGCAAGGGCTTTGGTAAAGAGGTTGACAGCTCAAGGAACAAAGAATGAGAGAGGGCTTATATTTTACTTCCCATACTACCCTCTTCTAGGTGAAGAGAAACGCATCCGAGAATTCTACCAGTCCCGAGGCTTGGACCGGGTCACCCAGCCCAGTGGGGAAGGTATGTTGCTTGGTAGCAGGAGGGTAAGGTAAAGCCCCCAGAGCATTCCTCCTGCCCAGATTTGCCCCCTGGGGAAAATGGAGTGTGGAACACCTGCCACTTTCCTTGTTACTCTGTCTTTCTCAGAGCCAGCCCTGAGCAACCTTGGCCTCCCCTTCAGCAGCTTCGACCACTCAAAAGCCCACTACTATCGCTATGATGAGCAGCTGAGCCTATGCCTGGAGCGGCTGAGGTGAAGGATAGGTCATGGGCTATCTGAAGTGACAATGACAATGACCCAGAGCCAGGGAGGGGCCCAGGGAGAAGGCGAGCAGTAAGGGAGTGTCTTCCATTCAAGAGAGTATATCCTAGTTCTGGGTGGGGGGCAGGGGAAAAGCCAGGGCTCCCTAACCTGTGTGTGTTTCCTCCCAGTTCTGGCAAAGACAAGAATAAAAGCATCCTGCAGGTAAGAGGGGCTGAGGGGAGGGCCTCTCTAAGGAGACTCACCACTCCATGACCCTTCCCTCACACATCTTGTCTTCTTCCTGTCCCTCCCGCCCCCTCCCACCAACCCCCAGAACAAATATGTCCGGTGTTCTGTTAGAGCTGAAGTTCGTCATCTCCGGAGGGTCCTGTGTCATCGCTTGATGCTAAATCCCCAGCATGTGAGTATTCCCATGTAGATTTTTTTTTGAGGGGACGGAAAGGGGTAAGAAAGGAGGAACAGAGTCAACGGTAGACTTGGTAGTTCTTGACCTGGGCAAGAGAATAGTTTCTGAAACTTTGCCCGTCTCCTTCCCAGGTGCAGCTCCTTTTTGACAATGAAGTTCTCCCTGATCACATGACCATGAAGCAGATATGGCTGTCCCACTGGTTCGGCAAAGTAAGGCAGTGCCAAGGCAGTCCCCAGGGCAGAGGTGGGCTGAGGGGGCCTTCTGGGTAAGAACATTTCCACTGACTACTTCTTCCCATTGTTTTTTCCTTAGCCATCCCCTTTGCTTTTACAATACAGCGTGAAAGAGAAGAGGAGGTAGGGGCCAAGCCCCCACCCTTCCTTGTCCCCTCCCCTCCCCAGATATTTATGTGAAATTAACTTCGGCTTTATTTTTTGAAATAAAAACTTGAAAAAAGCAGCTCTCCTTGCCCTGTTTTGTTCTGCCACACACCCCTGCTTTATCCTGTGTCCTGCTTCCCTGTTGAGAAGTCTTCTTGAGTTTCATCGAAAAGGAGGACCTTTCTGTGTTGGTGTCCCCTCAGTGAATTACCAAAGGACAGCCGTGGAGAACCTTACGTATGTAAAACTCAGAAAGTGAGCTGAGTGAACCAGGTCACTCATAGCTTCCTCTTCTGGTGAAGGGAAGGGGTGCTCTCGCTGTCCTTGAACGCTACCACGTGTAAAGCAGACCTGAGTGCATCAGGTGTCCTAATTCAGTAGTGGTGAGAATGGGGCTAGGGTCTGATAGTGGCCACTGCAGGATTGAAGAAGAGTGATATTTTAAAGAAAATACAAAGAACTGCACCATGGGAGGAGACTTTAAAAAAAAATGGGATGCAAGAACACATTGGGGATCGTCACAGTTGGAAACCTGCTGTCCATGTGAGATTCAGGTGCCTGGGCTAGGTGAAGCCAGGGTGTGGAGAGGGTGGTTGAGGAGAAGGGAACTGGTTCCCAGAAAGGCCACCTTTTAGGAACAAGAAGGAAGCAGCAGGGTGAGAACTCTATTGAGTAGTTTAGCAATCATTCCTTGTCAGTTTGAGCCAGACAGTAACAAAGGAGGGAACTGGAGGCCAAAGCAAGGTGTTCCTCCTGTAAGAAGCTAATGGGCTGCTGTGGAATCCGGGACAAGCTAAATGGTGCAGGCAGCATAGATGTTGCCAGAACCTGATGTTAAAGCCTAAATCTGGCGCTGGCCAAAGTCTGACGGTATGAGTTCAAGGGGGTCGCTGAGCATAGCTTGTGAGGGCTGAAGGTGCCTGAGCTTCCCTAGATGGAGACTGGGTGGCAGAGGACTTGGGAAAGGGGTTAGTGGAAAACCCTTAACTGGCCAGAGGAGCCAGAGACTCCGGGGGCAAAAAACCTGAGCTCTCTCCCAGGACACAGCAGGCCAGGGCTTTGCTCCCCATGGATGAAGCTTGTAGGCCAAAAGAAAGGCCTATGTGGAGGGATTGCAGACGCAAGGCAGAGCCCTAGGTACAAGCTGGGCAGGGAACAGGGCCCAGGGTGGACACTGCCTGGGCACAATTCCCTCCTCGTACCATATCCAGGATTCCTGAATCTCCGATGCTTCAGAACTCATGCCTGATTTGTATCCCCCACCCCCTGCCCCCAGCTGTTCTTGAAAGCATAAATTCACCTCCTCCAGAAAACCTTTCCTCAGTCAGAATCAGGCCTTCTTCCAGAGTCTTTGGCCTGCCTCCACACCAGCACATATCTCAAGGATTTTGATTAATTATATCTATCCCAGGGTTCCCTATTCTCTTCTCCCCGAATATAAGCTCTGGGTAGTCCCAGGCCCACTCAAGCCACAGTATTCAGATTGTTCTCAAGGCATTTGTGTGTGAAATGGCATTTCCAAGGCAGGTGGGGTGGGGTAGTGGAGGTAAGGAGAATGGAAATACCCCTGGGGACTTTTTCTGGCATAATAGTCCAGTTGGGGCTTGGCGGCAGCTTGATGTCTAGCAGGCCCAATCAGAAGATAACTCTGGGGGAGACCTGAGAACCAAGCCTTAGGATGAGGCCTTTCATGACACATGACATGCAGCCAAGAAGCCCCAGAAGGCACTCAGGCCTGGATCTGGGGTGGCATGGCTCCCTGCCTGACCCCCAGCTCAGCAGAGCCTTCTTTTTTCAGCAGCAGTGGCAGCTGGCTGATGCAGGCCATTTGCAGGTACCTCGCCATTCTCTAGCTATGGGTCCATTACTGCGCTCCCCAGCCTGCCCCACACAGATCCTGCCCCTCGGAATCACTTCGGTCTCTATCTGTGCCAGGGTGGGCAAGTCAAGCCCGCAGTGCTCTTGGGCTCAGTGGCCCAGAACCCACATGCCTGCTCAGAGAAGCAGCTGTAGGGCTGCCCCAGCATGCTCCCAGTTGCCCCAGACCTCATGGGGTGCCAGGGTGGAAATGTCAGTCCTCACCTGCAGGGCCAAGCTTGCCCGTGCTCCTGATGCCCTTTCTCACCAAGCTCTTTTCGTGGTCCACGTTCACCTGGGCACTGAGACTTGCTCTCCCCCTTTGGCACAGAGGAGTACAGGTCCCTCTCAGGCTGGTCCCTCTCCCAGGACTTGGAGGTGAGCGATGGTAAGGAGACAGGGAAAAGGGACTTCCCTGGGACAGTGCGCCTCAAGGGGTATGCCAGTGTCGGGCTGTGGTGGAGGTGGTGAGCATCCCACTGCTCCCCCACCCCAGCCTGCAGACCCCCCGAGTTGGCAGCAATTGCATGGAGAATTTTGTAAAAGGCCTAAAGAACGCACAGACCCAGCGTTCTGGAAGTAAGGAAGATTTATGTCTGAATCGGGTCACTCTGCATTAACGTTTTCTGAAAGAGAAAACCATCCCAGAGGTGTGTGAAATGGAAGGACTTCCGGCCCCAGCTCTTCTGTCTGGAGTTTCTTCATTTAAACACTCATGGCCCTCTCATCCTGGTTAACAGGTTTTCTCTAAGATGGGGGGATGGTGAGGAGAAGCACGCCTCTTGGGGCTGTCCTTCTCGGTCGTCCACCACCCCTAGGAGGTTATTCTGAGGATCCTCGTCCCCGCTTCTCTCACTCACAGAACTCAGAGAAACGTGTACGGTGGGAAATCCAGGGGCCTGAAGGCCATTTATTGAGCCGATATCAAGAAGAGGGGGTACATCGGGGGTAGGCCTGGGTAGAGGCATCTACAAGATGAGAGGGTGAAATGGACAAAGGCAAGTCAGAGATGCAGTGGCAGGGAATGAGAAATAAGATGGGGGTGATGGGGAAAGGGAATTCTGAAAGAGGGTGGTGGGTGTGTGTGAGAAGGCATCCTTAAGTGGGAGTGGAGGTGTCTTCTGAAGAGAAAGTGAGAAAGAGGGGATCTCTACCAAGTGAGGGAGCAGAGGGCCCCCGAATGTCCTCTGAAGGGACAATGGGGAGAATCCATCAAAGAAGGGGAGTGGCAGGCAGGAATGTAGGCTCAAGTCCTTCTCTAAGGACCCAGGGCAGAGAGGCTGGGGCCATGGGGATGGGTGATACGGCAGGAAGAGGTGCACTGGAGCGCAGCCACTGTCAAGTTGGGCTTGGGGGAAGCCTAGGAGACAGCTGAACACCCCCTCCTCAACCCAGGTTTAATCTCTTAATCTCCCTCATTAATCATCCCCCTCCTCCTACACCCCTCAGAGGATCTGGTTTCTCCCCAGCTCAGGTTCCAGGGGCTTTGCTGGGAAAAGTCCCCTCCTGAGGCCCCACAATTGTCTGGACAAATCCCTGGCTGCTGGGATGACCTTAGCTGGGCTCTGCTGTCAGCAACCTCTTCCCTTGACTAGTCTCTCCTTCCCTCTCCTCCCCAAAACCCACATCTGGGGATTGCCCAAGCCCATTGTCCAACCCCTTCTGTAAGCCTGGCGGCAAGGGGAAAAGGTTGAGAGACAGAAGGGGAGGAAAGCAAAGGCCCTTCAGGAGCGCTCCACAAGAACACACAAGAGTAACTAAGAGCAGAAGAGATGACATAAAAGCTACATAGAAGATGCATGAGTAAAGGTCACAGTGTCTTTTTGGTGGCAGGACATGAGCTAGGCAGTTCCTACAGCCTCCCTAGAAAAACCTTCTTTGCAGACTAAGTGAAACCACCAGCATGGTTCGGAGGGCTGAGGCCTCCTGCCTCTCTGCCACCTGCCACCATTAATAATCAGTTAACAAGGTCCTGAGGCCTCTCAGCTTTCCACTGTCTGCTCTCTGACCCAACAGTGGGCCCACTGGGCTGAGTTTATTGCTTAGGCTGCCATGAAGGTACTATGTGAGTATCTGGGTGTGTCTTAGGGGACGGGGAGTGTCATTGGAGGGAGTCCTTTATCAAGAAGACCCTGTGTTTCTCCACCTTTGTTGGATGTGGACTAGGTCAATGCCTCCGGTTACATGAGGTTCCCTGACCCCCATTATCAAAGTGCCTTCCTGTTCTTGTCAAGGAATCTTTATCCAGGTGTCTTGGCTCTCCCAAGCTCTGTTTGGTGCACCCCATCTTCAGGCTCCACTTGCCCCAGAGCAGACAGGTGGACTCAGGGGATCACAGCACAAATCGTGGGAGGAAGTCTACAGAGAAGGTGACCAGGAGGGACTTCATGGCACTGTTTGAAGAAAACAGAAAACCCCGCGTTCCCTAGGAATGGTGAGTTCCCCAGGAGTGGCAGGGCTTCTCTGCCTCTGTGATGTGACCTATGAACAAAATCCTTGCCCTGTTGAACCTTCACTGGTGAGCAGTGCTGTCCCAGAGCTGCCTTCTTCCTACAGTGGAAGGATGTGGTGTGAGCCCAGGACTAAAATAAGTGTGGGAGAGAAGGAAGACGGGACTCAGATAAAATAGAAAAGAATATCCCTGGTCTTAGAATTTGCAGTTGGGTTTGTAGGGGTTCTGTCTCCAGATCTGGTTGGGTAGATGAAGTCTGCCCTTGAGGTTACTCTTCTACAGTGAGTGGCCCTGATGCTCTGGGGCAGTGAGTGGTTCCCACTGTTGCAGATGCTGGGTGGTTTTTGGGCCTCTCCAGACTGAAGGACCCATACTCCAACTATAGGAGCTTAATAGGAAGACAAAGACAGACAGATCGACTGATAGATGGAAAGACTAATCAGGAGGCCCTCTGTGGAGGCCAGTCTTCACTGGCCTCCTGGGCAGTAACAGCAGCTCTGGTTTGCTGTGTTCTCTTTCCTGAGATCCAGGTCTCCGGCCGGTTCTCCGTGTGTTTAGACTTCCTCGAGGCCTCTGAGACGTGGCAGGACGGCCTTGGATTCGGCCAGAGAGCCAGAAGAATCCACTCACCTGCGCTTGCTTCCCCGTGGCATCCCCAGAATCCCCGGTTACAGTCGCCCTGCCCTCCGGTCCTTCCAAGTCTCCAGTCCCCCAGCCCCCAGCGCCGCGCTAATAACTTCCAGCCGCCGGACCTCTTTAAGAGAGTTCCGCAGGGGTGGGGCGGGACGAGGGGGCCAGGTCAGGAGATAGAGGTTCTTACTAGGTGAGGCTGGGGACCCTACCACTGTCAGCTCTGCTCTTCCTTCTTGAAATTTCGCAAATCCCCAGCCGTTGGGGCCAGGGAAGGCAATTTTATTGCCGACGACTTTATGAGCCAGAGCTGCGGCTAGGCGGGGAGTCTGTGGTACACAGAATCTAGGGGCCGCCCAGGACGGGCCCAGCCCGAGTGTGCACTGGGCCGCGTCTGGCAGCGCAGAGTAGCCCTGCGGCCCGGCCTGGCGGGTAGTTCAGCCGGTTTCTCTCCGCACCTCCCCACCCTGTAGAAATACCGCTGCCGGGACGTCTACCAGCTCCAGACCCACCGCGGACCTGGGGTGGGGGGTGGGGGCGCAGGAGGAGGGGCACACAGGCTCGGGCCCAGCGCGGGGGGCGGGTCCGAGGCGGGGGGCCCAGATCGGGAGCCGCGCTGGGGCCCAGGCAGCTGCGGAGCCGAGCGCGGCAGGCGGCTGGCCCGCCACAGCCCCGCTGGCCATGAGCTCGGGATCCGAGCCCCGGACACCCCTGACATCCTTCAGCATCGCAGACATCCTAGGCTCGTGCATGATTCCCCGAAGGCCCTCTGTGTCGCGGCCTCCAGAGTCGAACCAGGGTCCCACGTCGCCGCTGTGCGCGCTGGAGGAGCTGACTAGTAAAACTTTCCGCGGACTTGACGGGCACACACCGCAGCCCTCTGAAGGTATAATTCTGGCGAGGTCGCACACTGTGACTTGGCCTTCTCCCCATTCCTCTCTTCCAGGTTCCTGGTCTCGAACCCTCGTTCATCCTGGCCGCTACCCTAACCTGCACCCTGCCCGCGGCCCATGTGCCGGGGTTTGCCTCTTCCTCTCCTCCCCTCCCCGCCGTTAGTTCTCAGGCTCCGCTGCCGCTCCTGGAGGCCGTCAGCCCCGGGGGAAAGGACCAGACTGTCGAGAACTGAGCGACCCTTGGGTCCGTTCGCTGTAGGCGGAGCAATCGCGACAGAGAAAGGCCGGAGAGGAGACAAAAGGCTGTAAATAAGTGAGCTAGGGTTAGGACCGCAAAGAAAATGCTGGGAGGTGAGGCTCGGGCCTCGCCGGGTGACCAAGCTCCGCTCCAAGCTGCTCTCTTCTCGAGAGGGCTGAAGGAGCAGAGGGGCCCTAGAGCCGCAAGGGCCGCGGGACTCTGGACTCTGCTTTTCCTCGCCCTTTGTACCCCACTCTCCCCCTTTTGGGCCCGAAGAGAGTGTGCTTGTGTCATCCAAAACGAATAAGCCCAGAATGCCCGACACCCACGAGTTTAAAACAGGGCATGATCAGGGTTCTGTTACAGAACCCTGGCTGGCTAGGGTTCTGCCAGCTGGCTGCCCCTACTCTGACCATGGTCGGCCCCCGCCACTGGTGCCGGCCTGATCTGCAAGTCCGCTCCAGCAAGGGCTCCGGAAGGCCTCAGAGTCCCCGCCCTGTACTCCAGACGGTGCGCCCGTTCTCCTCTGGCTTGTCCCGCCTTCCTCCCAGTCCCCCGACCCCGCGAGATGCCCTCATCCTTCTGCCTCCCAAGGGTACCCTGAGGCCGGCTCCACTTTGCGCCCCACCCCCCGGGCTGAAACACCACCGTCGCCCCTCGAAAAGTTCGGGAAGGGTCCGCGGCTCTGGCTCGGGTTCGCCTTCTGGCTCCGCACCAAACCTCCCCCCTCTCTGACTTGACCCCACGCCCGCTTCTCCTCGAGGACCGAAGTCTGACTCCCCCAGGCTAGGATCCTGGCTGACCCCCACCCTGTCCCCGCAGGCCGCGCGGCCCCAGGCGCGCTGGGCTCTGGCCAGGCTGGCCGCAGACGACGGAAGTCACGCACGGCGTTCACCGCGCAGCAGGTGCTGGAGCTGGAGCGGCGCTTCGTCTTTCAGAAGTACCTGGCGCCGTCCGAGCGCGACGGGCTGGCGTCTCGGCTCGGCTTGGCCAACGCGCAGGTCGTCACGTGGTTCCAGAACCGGCGCGCCAAGCTCAAGCGCGACGTGGAGGAGATGCGCGCCGACCTGGCCTCGCTGCGCTCGCTGTCCCCAGAAGCCCAGTGCCGCCTCGCGCTGCCGGACGGCGCCCCTGGCCTCGGCCCTGGCCCCGCCCGGCCTGACTCTGAGCTCCACCTTTCTGACGAGGAGATACAGGTGGACGATTGAAGGCAAAGCTGCCTCGAGGGCTCTGCGGCGCTGACCTCCGCGCCCCCGCGCCCTGTCCGGGTTCCGGGGTAGGAGGGAGGGTGTCGATCCGCGCCCCTTCCGGCTCACAGTCCAGACGCCCACCTTCCCCGATTGCTGAGAATAAAGTCCAGACTTTGCTGCTGCTGCTGCTGCTGCTGCTGCTGCTAAGTCGCTTCAGTCGTGTCCGACTTTGCGACCCCATAGACGGCAGCCCACCAGGCTCCCCCGTCCTTAGGATTCTTCAGGCAAGAACACTGGAGTGGGTTGCCATTTCCTTCTTCAATGCATGAAAGTGAAAAGTGAAAGTGAAGACGCTCAGTCGTATCCGACTCTTAGTGACCCCATGGACTGCAGCCTACCAGGCTCCTCCGTCCATGGGATTTTCCAGGCAAGAGTACTGGAGTGGGGTGCCATTGCCTTCTCGCAGCACTCCTCAATCCTGGCGCCCAGAGCAAAACCTCCTGATTATTGCGAAGATTCCATGCTTTGCACTGTGCCGAGCGCTGTAAATCCGATGTTTCCTTTAACTCTCATAGCAACCCTATAAGGTAGGTGATACGGTTATGTCCGTTTTACAAAAGAAGAACCCCTAAATCAGGATGTAGACCCAGGCATCCAGCCAGCCTTCAGATCTGGTGCTTGTCAGCTTTCTGCTCCAGGGACGCTGGGTGAGGGGAAGGGCACTGGACTCTGATAGCTGCCAACCCCTCCTTTAGCCCCCGCCTTGGGGCTTCCCTGGTAGCTCAGCTGGTAAAGAACCCGCCTGCAATGCAGGAGACACAGGTTCGATTCCTGGGTCGGGAAGATCCGCTGGCGAAGGGATAGGCTACCAACTCCAGTATTCTTGGGCTTCCCTGGTGGCTCAACTGGTAAAGAATCCACCTGCAATGCGAGAGACCCCGATTTTATTCCTGGGTTGGGAAGATTCCCCAAGGAAGGGAAAAGCTATCCCTACTCCAGTATTCTGGCCTGGAGAATTCCATGGACTGTATAGTTCATGAGGTCTCAAAGAGCTGGACACAACTAAGCGACTTTCACGTCACTTCTCTTCAGAGGTCGCCTTAGTTCCAGAACGCCACTCGGGGTTTGATCCGCCGCCGCCTGGCAGACCTTGCACCTAACAGACTGGTGCCAGAGTGACAGCGTCCCACCTGCCTCTCCTCCTTCCCCACCCTGAGGCCATTTGTTAATAGGGTCCCGACTTTTGTCTTTTTCCCCAGGAGAGTCCTACACTGAGACCCAGGCAAAGTGATAAGTGCTGGGAGAGGTGACGTACCCCTGCTTCTGGGACCTCCACCCCACCTTGCGCTGGTGGGAAAATGTCCCCACCAGGATGATGGTGGTGGCCCCGGGACGGTGGGGAGGACTGATCCTACACTCTGAGGCAGAGCTTGGGGTAGCTGCTTGCCGGGTAGAGAGCCCAGCCCACCTCCTCCAGCAGGCTTTCCTGAGATAATTTCTAAGGCTGCTGATTAATCATCCTCCCACATGTGATGGGGAGGGAGTGCAGGTCTTCCCTGAGCTGGCCATCCTGGTTCTTGGTTAGGTGCCTTCCTGCTTCCCCATCATTGACTGGAACAGATAATGACTACTAACTAGTATAGAGCTAAGAACCTGTCATCTATCATGTACAAAAAGTATTCTTTGCACCTGTGTTGCCTCTTCAGTACACATATACAACACACACATACCTCCCCTGGTTCCTGTTCAGGATCCCTTCTGTATTCCCTTCATGCTCTTCTAAAGTCTGCCTTTCTGGAAACTTTAAATTGGAATGACCAACTCATTCGTGTTTGCCTAGGACTTTCCCAGTTTTAGCACAGAAAGTTCCACACCTTTGGAAATCCCTGTCTCAGGAAAACCACGATGTTCGGTCATTCTGCTTTGTTTAAGGCACTGGGTCAGAACCCTACCAGTTAGCAGTGTGAGTGTGGGATAAAGTGGAGGCAAGGTGTCAGGAGTCCTATGGCTCTTGGGGAAGATTCAAGCCTAGGACAGTCTAAGAGGCACTGGGGAGGGGACATTGCTTTTGAGAGGCTAGAACCCTCCTCTACTTAAGGCTTCCTAAATAGAATTTAGAAGCCCAGGGCTGCCACCTCTTATAATCAAGCCTTGAATAAACAAAACTCAAACCTGTAACACCAAAATAGCCTCTTGGATGGGTGTCTCCTCTCCTAGGTCCTAGAGCTGCTGCTGCTGCTGCTGCTGCTGAGTCACTTCAATCATGTCTGACTCTGTGTGATCCTATGGGCTGTAGCGCACCAGGCTCCTCTGTCCATGGGATTCTCTAGGCAAGGGTACTTGAGTAGGTTGCCATGCCCTCCTCCAGGGGATCTTCCCAACCCAGGGATCAAATGTCTCCCGCATTTCAGGCAGATTCTTTACCTCGGAACCACCAGGGAAGCCCAGGTCCAAGAACAGACCTTCTCAAATATCAGGATGCCTCAGAATCACCTGGAGGGCTTACTGAAACATAAACTGTTGCGCCCTACTCTTAGTTTCTGATTCAGAAGGCCTAGGGTGGGCCTGAGAATTTGCATTTGTGAAAAGTTGCCAGGCGACACTGATGCTACTGGCACAGGGGACGTGCTTTGCGAACCTCAGTCCCACAAACTCCGGCACTTTGTGAGATAAGTGGCAGTTCAGTTACAGCCCTCTCTTTCTGGTGTCGGAATCATGAATGTGTAGGACAATTTCAGATAAAAATCAGTTTATTGAACACTCACTATGTTCCAGACTTTTGGTAGGTATTTTCTCACACTTTCTCTTTCAGCCCTCATAGCAGCCCTGTGAGGTAGGGATTGCCCACATTGTACAGAAGAGGAAACTGACGCACAGGTGTTAAGAAATCTGCCCAAGGCGACACAACTTGTAATGACAGCCTGCATTCCGCCATACAGTATTTAAGAGGCCTGCAACTGTAAACAAAAGAATCTGGGAAGGCCTTAAACAAAGGAGGTGTCTCAGAGCCACCTATCTCTAGGTACAAATGGTGTTGAGTAAGACCCATAGGGCAGCAAGAGTCATTTATCCTGATAAACCGTTCTCCAAAGAAAAGCATTCTGGGAGGCCTGCAGATCCACATTTTAATGAACTGAGAGTCCCAAGCAGAGCCAGGGAGGAACCAGCCAGGAGGAGCTGTCAAGATCTTAGAGGAAAAACTAGAAGGAGGTCGTGTTTCTTATAGAGAAATTAGAGAATTTTAGTTTTTTTTAGGGGCAGTGATCCTGGGTAGAAAAACGAAGTAAATTCACATGGGGGAAATGCTGGTTACAATGCCCAGCGCTGGAGTGGAGAAAGAGTAAAACCAAAGGAGCAGAAGCCTGTGTATCTGCTGAGGCTCCATCAGCGTGAGAGCCAGTAGGTGGGGTATATGGAGATGTATGGATTCTGCCAGCTCCAGGAAGGGGCTGGTAAGGGGCTTCCCAAATGCATACCCTTGGTGAATCTTCTAGCAGTGGAAGGAGGTGAGCATCAGAACCACTGGACAAAGGAGAGGTCAGAATATGCGTAGAAGTGTGGACAGGAAGCAAGGTATGAGAACTGAGGCTGGAGAGGACAGGGTAAGAACTGGGATTAGGAAGAAGTGGGCTTCCATCAAGCTGCAGATCAAGACTTAGGCCTTATTCATCACTGTGACCCCATTCCTGAGCACAGAGCTCTGGCTGGTGAGTTCCCCAAGACCAAGAGCAAGCTTCAGATGCCCCTACAGACAGGTCTGTTATAGTCTCAGAATCTGAATTTTTGTATAGATCTCTTCTTGAGCCTTGGGGGATTTTATTTTTCCTTACTGCTCCCAGAAGCCATCTGCTTAAAAACCAAAGAAAGGCTATTTCAGTGGATGCAGAGAAAGGAGCCCTGCATTCACTCTGTGTCAAGAGGTATGACTGTCTCTGTGTCAAGAGGTATGACTGCCAGCCTGTTCCCATCCATGGTTTTAGAGTACAGGTCTCACAACGTGCAATGAACTGCTCCTACACCGTGTCCTTTATCCCCGTGGGATGCACACATGGCCCTGCCTTATCAGGGACAGGTTCTCCTTCATCTGGTGTGAGGTAGATGCTGGGGCCCAAGTTCCAGGATGCCCCAGCCCTCTGAGGAGTCCTGGAGGTGGAGAGGACCGGGTCTTCTGCTCTGAGTCTGGGGGAAGGACCAGACTGGCTCAGGTTGGGGATGATGCAAGGGTGGAGATAGAAGGCCAGAGGCCCTTGGGGCAGTACTTCCAGGGCAACTGCAGAAGAGGCTTAAAGGCCCCAGCTCAACATGGAAAAATGGATGGAGAAATTCAGTTGACGGAGGCAGCCCAGAGATTCCTCTTCGCTGGTACTGCTGAGGAAGGAGAGAGGGGCCACTGGACACCTTCCAGCAGGGCTGCCCATGCCCCCCTTATCCTATGCATCCTGTACCCTTTACCTGTCTGAGGCAGAAAGCAGCACCACTTGTGATTGCAATCTCGGCCAGTTCTCTCTGTTGCCCTCTCAGCATAAGAGCGGGCCTGATCCCCTTACCAGGGTGACTTGCAGGAGGCAGGAATGTTAGCTCCCAGACTGCGTCAGGCTGGGACCCGCCTCTCAGAGTCTCCAGAACACACCGCTGCCTCTTCAAAATGCTTTGGTCCCAGAGGAATTAGAAAGCAGAAGGTTGAGGTGTCAGCGAAGTCAAGGAATGTTAAAACTTCCCTTTTCTCAAACTGGCTCCAGCTCCTAGTACCACTAGCACATTTTGGTAATAGCTTAACTAGAAAATGTCAATGTACACCTGATCCCCACCCCATCCCACCCAAATTCCTCTTCTGCTTCCAACCTCAGACCCATTACCTGCAGTACCATCAAGGCCTTGCCCAGGCGGAAGAGGCCCCAGGGGCTACATCAGTCAGGGCTCACACCGGCTGATCCAGCCATTCACTGCAGAATGAGCAATTTCCAAATAACCTGATAAAAAATAAAGTGGGCCAAAGTCTGGGTCCTTGGCACCCCACCTTGCCCTGATAGCTCAGCACAAAGGCCACCCCCACCCCCCACCTACTAGTGGTCCTGGGGGTTGAGCTTCAAGACTCAGGTGAAAAGGACCATGGCCTTGTGGTAGAAACCATTTTGAGCAAAGCTGGTACCCAACTCTGGGGAGAAGGGAGAGTGGGAAGTTCAGATGGGGCTATCCTAGGGAGGGATGGGTGAGGAAGGAGAAAGAATCTCACTTGCCAGCTCCTGGCTCTATTGTAAGGCAGCTGCCAGCAGTCCTGGAGATAACCTAGGGATGGGAAGCAAAGTCAAGGCCTCAGCCTCCCCAAATCCTTCTCCTTTGTCCAAACACTTTGCATCATGCAACGCATGGAGTCCTCATGACAGTTCTGCAAGATCGAATCAGCCCTACTTTCCTGTAGAGGAAACTACCCTGGGTCAGGGGGACAGTGATGGATCTTGATCCCTGGTGTCTCAACCTTGGGGCCAGAGAACTCCTTCTACTAGTCACTGCCCTCAACCCTTAGTAGATCACCTCTCTTCCCAAAGCCCTCTGGCACCCCTTCCCCTGGTTCTAGCTGAGGTTCTTCCGCCCACCTCCTCACCTCTGCCTTATGACTCTGCCTAGGGCTCTCTTCTTTTGGAGTACTTCCTTCCTCCCGGTTCATCTTTTCTTGGAGACCCAGGCTTCTGCCTTGGGGCTAATGACTTAGTCCCTTTTCTCTGTGGGCATTGAGGGGTCAATCTCCAACCTTGCTGAAAGCCAGAGACACAAAAGTACTATTAACAGATAGATCCAGTGAGTCTTGTGAGCAGAAAGGAAAGTTAAGGAAGGGCAGGGATGACGTATGTCCTGGAGTAGTGGAAGGAGAGGGCAGGCGGAGACCATGAAGGGAAGGAGGGAGGCTCTTTCTTCTTCCTCACTACACTGTCCCTGAGCTGAGTTCCCAGAGCTGGACGGGGGTCTCCCATCGCCATCTGTAACGGCCTCGGCCTGAAGGGAAGGTGAATAGCTAGAGTTGGGATCAGCTTGAGCTGCCTGCTTTTCCAGTCCCACCTCCTGGCACTTGGTGCTCTTGGGATCTGCCTGCAGACATTCGTGTTGGACTCCCTGCCATCCTTCTCCAAGTACTCTCTTCGCTTCTGATCCTTTTGACGCTGTGGTAACAATGACAAAGAAGAGGAGGACGTATTTTGAGCACTATACTTAAACATCCACACACATCCACAAACAAAATTTGTAACTTGAGACCAGCTCTTCATGTGGACAATATATACTATATGCCATGTTACTGGGCTAAAAGTTTTGCATACACTATGTCACTTAATCTTGAAGCTCTCTGAGGTAGGTTTTGTTGTCATCCTCATTTTACATGTGAAAAAGCAGATTAGACAGTCACCAGGCAGAGGGCTCCTAGAAAGCAGGCAGATTCCAGCCCAGGCAGCAGAGTGTGACTCTACAACCACTGCACCAAATGGCCTCCAGGAGACCCTCCCGTCCCTGAGCCCTGCTGGCCCCCCAGCCATCCTCAGTTCTTTCCTACTCCCGCCCCCAAATCCCTCAGGGCTCCCACTCCTTTGCCCTCCAGCTACCTTCTTCCAGAGTCTTTTCTTCTCTGCTTTCTCTTTCACACGCTCCTCCTCAGGCATCAGCTCCTTAGCAGGTTGCTTGGCTTCCTGGAGGATCCTTCTCCACAAGCCATCATTTCTTGATCATTTCTCCATCAAAGAAAACCCACTATGTCCTGGGATGGGAAGGGGAAGGGAGGCTGGTATTGTGGGGAACTCTGAGACAGGGCAAGGAGCTTGGCTGGGTTAACCTCTCCACCACGGCAACCACAAACTAGCTACCCAGCCTGGAGAATTTGACAGGCCAACCTCTCCCTGCTCAGCATCTCAAAACACGCTGCTGGCTTTCATGGTGTTATCGCCTCCCTTCACTAATTCTCCTGCTTTCCCAAGGGCTGAAGGTAGCATTCAGCCCAGCCCTCTTCAGCATCCTGTCCCTACTCAGCCACAGTGAGGCCCCTGAGATGGAGCCCTCTTACCTGCTCTTCCAGCTCTGTCCCCTGTCATATCCTTGAGTATGAACATCCCCATATAATCCACCCTGGGGCTAGCTCAGTGCCTAAATGAGTGCCACAGTTCCTGGTTGGCCCCTTCCCTGCACTTTATGTGTTTCTTCCCCAAACCAAGTTCTCAGCAATTACGCCCTGTCTCAAAATTTTCCAGTAATCCTCCAATGCCAGGGCCACAGGCAAGATTGAGTCTAGCCTGGGACTTGGACCCTTCCAAAAAGCCCCCGGCTAAGCTTTCCAGTCTTCTCTTCCAGTCTTCCCTTACTTAGCTGCTGCCCTCCCTCTGCTACCAGGCTCCTTCCAGCCTTGGGGGTCTTCCCCTAGCTGTCCTAGAATCCTTTCTGGCTCTGAGCTTCTTTCTCACCACACTTTGCCTTACCTTCAAGATGAAGTTCAAGTTCACATCCCATTTCTGCCTAAAGCCTTTCCAGACTCTTTCAACTCCAGTTTGTGTGTGTGTGCTAAGTCACTCAGTCGTGTCTGACTCTGTGCAACCCCATGGACCATAGCCCCCCAGGCTCCTCTGTCTGTGGAATTCTCTAGGCAAGAATACTGGAGTGGGTTGCCATTTCCTCCTCCAGGGGATCTTCCCAACCCAGGGTTCAAACCTGAGTCTCCCACATTGCAGGCAGATTCTTTACCACTTGAGCCACCAGGGAAGCCCCTCCAGTTCTCTCTGCCCTCACTCAAAAAAGCAGCACTAACATAGCCTGTGGTATATAACTTAAAAGCTTGTTATTCATTGGTTTTTATTGCTCTTAACTGGCCAGGCAGCACAGAGCTGGAGAGAACACTGTGCTGGAGCAGAGCTGCTTGCACCTTAGTTCTGTCTCTGCCACTGCCCGGCTGTTTGATTTTGGACAAGTCATTTAACTTCTCTGGACCTCAGCTTACTCATTCACAAAATAAGGCAAGTCCCTTCAAGGCTTGCCCTGGACATTCTGTGGTTCTAATGAGGATTGTTTCCTTAGTAAGTGTTCTGTTCAGTTCAGTTCAGTTCAGTCGCTCAGTTGTGCCCGACTCTTTGCGACCCCATGAATCGCAGCACACCAGGCCTCCCTGTCCATCACCAACTCCCAGAGTTCACTCAAACTCATGTCCATCGAGTTGATGATGCCATCCAGCCGTCTCATCCTCTGTCGTCTCCTTCTCCTCCTGCCCCCAATCCCTCCCAGCATCAGAGTCTTTTCCAATGAGTCAACTCTTCGCATGAGGTGGCCAAAGTATTGGAGTTTCAGCTTTAGCATCAGTCCTTCCAAAGAACACCCAGGATTGATATCCTTTAGAATGGACTTGTTGGATCTCCTTGCAGTCCAAGGGACTCTCAAGAGTCTTCTCCAACACCACAGTTCAAAAGCATCAATTCTTTGGCACTCAGCTTTCTTCACAGTCCAACTCTCACATCCATACATGACCACAGGAAAAACCATAGCCTTGACTAGACAGACCTTTGTTAGCAAAGTAATGTTTCTGCTTTTGAATATGCTATCTAGGTTGGTCATAACTTTTCTTCCAAGGAATAAGCGTCTTTTAATTTCATGGCTGCAGTCACCATTTGTAGTGATTTTGGAGCCCCCCAAAATAAAGTCTGACACTGTTTCCCCATCTATTTCCCATGAAGTGATGGGACCAGATGCCATGATCTTCGTTTTCTGAATGTTG
Organism: Bos grunniens; assembly: GCF_055505025.1. NCBI lineage: Eukaryota > Metazoa > Chordata > Mammalia > Artiodactyla > Bovidae > Bos > Bos grunniens. The sequence continues at coordinate 97,385,274 of NC_141175.1, read as the reverse complement.
AGCTTTAAGCCAACTTTTTCACTCTCCTCTTTCACTTTCATCAAGAGGCTTTTGAGTTCCTCTTCACTTTCTGCCATAAGGGTGGTGTCATCTGCATATCTGAGGTTATTGATATTTCTCCCGGCAATCCTGATTCCAGCTTGTGTTTCTTCCAGCCCAGCGTTTCTCATGATGTACTCTGCATATAAGTTAAATAAGCAGGGTGACAATATACAGCCTTGACGTACTCCTTTTCCTATTTGGAACCAGTCTGTTGTTCCATGTCCAGTTCTAACTGTTGCTTCCTGACCTGCATATAGGTTTCTCAAGAGGCAGGTCAGGTGGTCTGGTATTCCCATCTCTTTCAGAATTTTCCACAGTTTATTGTGATCTACACAGTCAAAGGCTTTGGCATAGTCAATAAAGCAGAAATAGATGTTTTTCTGGAACTCTCTTGCTTTTTCGATGATCCAGCACATGTTGGCAATTTGATCTCTGGTTCCTCTGCCTTTTCTAAAACCAGCTTGAACATCTGGAAGTTCCCGGTTCATGTGTTGCTGAAGCCTGGCTTGGAGAATTTTGAGCATTACTTTACTAGCGTGTGAGACGAGTGCAATTGTGCAGTAGTTTAGTAAGTGTACGCCATCTTTAAAACCAAACAGAAAAAGGCCTGCCTTGACCTTCTATTTCTCCCCAAAACACAGTCTATGCTACTCTCTTAATTCATGACCTGGCCACACATGATCTGGCCACCCAATCTCTTCAGGAAATCACCTCCTACCCTTTCATCTTCTTCCAACTGCAGCAGTCTCCTTTGAAGTTTCTACAATGCGCCAAGTGTGCTCCCATTTCAGAGCTTTTGTATGTGTGATTTCCTTTGCCTTAAATGCTCTTTCCCCAGTGAATGGCTCAGTCCTTCACCCCCTTCAGATCCCTATTTAAATCTTCCAGGGAGGACTTCTCTGACCACTCCATTTAAAAAGTGAAACCTCTCACTTCTCCTCAGTGCTCCCTAACCTCCTTCTTGCTTTATCTTTCTTTACACTTCTCATATTTGACATATTGTTTATTTGTTAACTGGCTGCCCCCACTGGACACTCCTGATTCAATGAATAGAGGGATTTTTGTCTGTTTGGCTTAATGCTTTCTTCCCAGTGCCTAAAACAGTGTGCAGTACATAGTTGGTGCTCAACAAGTGTACACTGAATGTGCCCAGATGGGTGAGGCGGCTACTGTAATTGAGATTCAGCCAGGAGCTGGGCCTGAAGAACCCTGTGTGATCTAGTGAGTTTGGATTTTGTCTTGTTAGTGATGCGAGTGGATCTGATCTAGGGAGTAAAATGCTCAAATGAAAGAGTACTGGGGAAAGAGATGAGTCTAGGCGTGAAATGTTTAGTCGGCAGGTCTTTACAACTGTTCAAGTCAGAAATAATGAATTCTTGAACTAGGGCAGTGGCTGCAGAAGCAGGACTGGAAATAATGGGTTTGATCCAAAAGACACTTCAGAAGTAGATTTTGTGACTGAACACAAATGAGGTAAAGGAAAAGAGAGGAATATGGAGACTGGTTCTCAGATTTCTGAATAAAGCAACTGGAAGGAAGTTTGTGTGGTTAATCAAGATTAGAGGAAATGCAATGAATCTGCAAAGATGATGAATTAACTTCTGGATTTGTTGCTTTTTGAGATAACCAGGAAGCAGTTGGAAGTATAGCTTCTCAGTGCTCCCAAATCTGATCCTGTCCCTCCCTCAATAGCCCTCCCACCTACTTCAGGACATCCAGACCCATGTGCCATTTTTTCAAGCCACTTACTGTCCTCCTTCTCGCCTCTTCTCTCAAACCCATAGCTAAGGTCTCACTTCACTTAAGTTCTTTTTAAGGTTTCTTTGCTTTAGCGCCTTTGTTCCCTCTGTTCATAATATCTTTCCCCAAGCAACTCCTTGTTGTTTGTTGTTTAGTCACGAAGTAGTGTCTGACTCCTTTGTCACCTCATGGACTGTAGCCCACCAGGCTCCTCTAGCCATGGGATTTCCCAGACAAGAATACTGGAGCGGACTGCCATTTCCTTCTCCGGGGGATCTTCCCCATCCAGGGATTGAATCCACGTCTCCAGTGTTGGCAGGTGGGTTCTTTATCACTGAGCCATCCCCAATCCTCAACTACCCATTCCCCAATCCTCAACCCTCCTCTGCCCAATCCTGCCCGCTTATTACTGCCGAGTTGTCCCTGGCTCCCCACCCTCCCTCCACTTGCATCGCGCTGCTTGACAGTAAGCCCCACAGTCTGCTGCTGCTGCTGCTGCTAAGTCGCATCAGTCGTGTCCGACTCAGAGCGACCCCCTAGACGGCAGCCCACCAGGCTCCCCCGTCCCTGGGATTCTCCAGGCAAGAACACTGGAGTGGGTTGCCATTTCCTTCTCCCTTGCGTGAAAGTGAAAAGTGAAAGTGAAGTCGCTCAGTCGCGTCCGACTCGTAGCGACCCCATGGACTGCAGCCTACCAGGCTCCTCCATCCATGGGATTTTCCAGGCAAGAGTATTGGAGTGGCTTGCCATTGCCTTCTCCAAAGCCCCACAGTCACTCCTCTCCAAAGACCCGGGAGAGCACCACAGGACAGCCAGGGAATTCCCATGGAGTCCTTTTTACCTCGGCGGCGCCGCAGCCCTCAGCACCGAATACCCTGCAGTGTTTGGAGACAGCAGCGACCCCCAGCGGGCAGCCAGGCCGCAGAGGAAAGCCTACAGCAAACTAAAGCGGTAGCGCGTCGGAGCCCTCTGCTCGCCTAGCGAAGCACAAAATCCCACTGAAAACAGATCCAAGCGGAGCCCTCCTGGACCCCCTCTGGTCTTGTCTCACCTGTTTACCTAACTTGACTAGCCCACAGTCTTCGGAATCGGCACCATCCCCGTCAACAGTGACGCGAGAATGAAAGACAGTAGGGTATTTGATACCGGCCAAGGGCGAAGTGAGACGGAGTATGCAGCCATCTTTGTCGAGGGCGGAAGCATGTGCTTACGGAGCGTCAGAGAGTCCATGACGGACCCGGCGGCACCCTGGCAAGAGCTGAAGGCTCCGGGGATAGGGCGGAGCCGCCGCTGTGGCGGGCGTTGGGCAGTGCGGGGTGGTGGGAATCGTTAGGCTGGTTCCGGACACGGTGTCCCATGGCCCAAGCGTCTCGCTGTAGTGGCCTTCTGCCTCCGCTGGCTGCCGTGCCGCCGTTATGGGCGCAGCCCGGGGGCGCCGAGGAGGAGCAGTGGCAGAAAAAGCGGGACGTTCGTGGCTGGCCAGGGCTGCCGGTCGCCCGGAGCATCCTCTGCCAGGACCCTCGGCCTGACGGGGCTCCGAAAGAGCAGCCGTGGTGGGTGGCGCCGGCGGACGCAGGAGAGCACAGTGAAGCTGGCGCTGTAGACTGGGGGCGGGAGCTGGCCGCTGGCGGCCTGATTCCTCCGGCGCTACGGCGTCTCAGGGCTGTGTTGCTGCGGCTGCAGCGCGAGCGGGAGCAGCTCCTCCAAGCGCGGGATTGCGCCCTCCACCTACAGGCGGCCGTGCGCTTCCTGAGGATCCTGAGTCCCGGCGCTCCATCTCCCAGCCACGGCCTCTTGCTTCAGCTGTGCCGCGACCTGCTACAGCACCTTTCCGGAGGGGCGATCCTGCGAAGCAGGCTTCTGGAGATGCCCCACCCGCTACTCCTGGCACGCCCCGTCGGACTAGCAGCCCAGCGCTTGGATGCTACTGTCGAGATGCGGCTTCGGGCTCTGGGCCGGGCGCCCGCCACCCCAGCCCTGTCGTCCCAACTCGCCGATCTGCTGCTGGCACTTCCGTCGTACCACCAGCTGCAGGGGAAAGTCTTCAGCCAAGTCCCAGCATCAGCGCGCCCGTATCCCCCCGGCCGTGTGCTCCGCCTCCTGACGCGGGAGCGGGGTTGCCAGGTGGCAGATTGGCTGGATGAGGCGCTCAGGGGATCTGGCTTGAGGGACCAGCTCCTCAGACGGTGCCAAGAGGAGCGGGAGCTGTTGCCAGGGCTACTGGGCCTGTTGGGGGGCGTGACAGGTTCAGCCAGCAGTGAACTGGGGCTTGGAGGGGCCGGAGCTTTGTGGAGCCAGTACTGGACCCTGCTGTGGGCAGCCTGTGCTCAGAGCCTGGACTTAAGTCTAGGACCCTGGAGGGACTCCAGGGCAGCGGCACAGCAACTGAGTCAGGCACTGGGTCAGGGTGAGTGATGGGCCTGGGTGGGTGTTTGGGAAGGCTGGAGTCTTTTACTTCCGTATACACCTCACTCACCTGCCACAAGACTACAAAAGCAGGCCCTTTAGAAGGAACATCCCCCACCCCACCCAAGCCCTGGGGGTTCAGGTTGTAAGCTTCTTAGCTTTCAAGGCAAGGTCTTGCTTTCCATGCCAGCCTTGAGTCTTGGGAGAAACTTCCCCTCTTCCCCCATCATTGAGTGGGGGCAGTGGCTGTGGAAAAGAGAGACCTTGTTTTCAGGCTCCAGAGTCATTTCTTCCACTAGCATCACTGCCTCAGGAGTGTGAGAAGGAGCTGGCTTCTTTGTGTCGCAACCTAACTCATCAATCTCTTATTTGGAGCTGGGATCAAGGTGAGGAGGAAGGGGTAATGGCAGTGACACAAGCCCCAGATTGCCCCTTCCTTATCAAACCATACCCCTCATCTTCAGGCTTCTGCCAGGTCCTGGGATCTGCTAGTGGAAATCAGAGCAGCCTTCCCTCATCCTCCTGTACCACCAAACTTTTACAACAGCTCTTCCCTCCTCTCTTGGATGCCCTCCGGGAGCCCAGGTCAGGACTCCTCCTCTGCAGGCCACCAGGTGAGACAAGGTGCTGGGGATGGGGGGGATAGGAGAACACTGAGGATACCCCCTTTATTCCTTATTCTGTTCTGAAACCTGCCTCTTCCCAAAGGTGCTCCATATCCCTTCAGATATTCTGTCCCTCCTCTCCTCAGGTCCTGCACCCCTTGCCCTGGGGCTCTGTACCCTGCAGACTACCTTGCTCTGGTTTTGGAGCAGAACTCAGCAGCATCTGGCAGCGTGGGCCCCAGGTTCCTTCCTGCTCCTGATCCAGAAGGACTTACCTGTGAGTAGCTAGGGAACACGTGGGGAGCATCCTGCGGTGGGCTCAGAGCTGACTCTGTTTCTATCAAAGCCTCTACTGCAGGAGGCAGAAGCTTTGTCTCACCTGGCCTCAGAGGAAAGCTTGGCTCTGGATGTGGAGCAGCAGCTGGGCCTGGAGATCCGGAAGCTGACTGTGCAGATCCAGGTAAGGAGAGGCACCAGCTTGGGGGTTGGGGTGGTTGTGATGGTGGTAGAACAACTCAAGTGCCTTGGAATTGCCACTGAACGAATGTATCTTCTTGTGTGGACTGCCACTAAATCCACTTTTTGTCCTCTCATTATGGAAATTTTTTTTAGAATACAGAAGTAGAAGAATATAATGGACCTCCATATTCCTACCACTGAGGCCTTAATAACAATCAACTCATGGTCAATTTCTTTTGTTTGTATATCCCAACCCCCAACTCCTATGTCAGGCTCTCCTGTTGTGACTTTAACAGCCACTGATGATCACTGTCTATATCCATTATTTCATTAGAGGGTGCAAGGTGGTGACATTCTAATTCTGTCATCCTTTCTTCATTAGTAATCAGATTACTCTTACAAAGTGAAACTTTAAATTTTTTAATTTACTTATTTGGCTGAGTCTTAGTTGTGGCATGTGCAATCCTCGTTGAAGTATGTGAGATCTTTCATTGTGCATGGGCGCCAGAGTGTGGGGGCTCAGGTGCCCCCTGCATGTGGGCTCTTAAGTTCCCTGACCAGGAACTGAACCGGGGTCCCCTGCATTGGAAAGTGGATTCAACCACTAGACCACCTGGGAAGTCCCAAGTGAAACTTGCCTCAAAAATTATTTGGTTACTTTGAGGTATATTTTGTAGAGAATAAGCAAGATAAATGATTGACTTTATTTACTAGTTTTTGATAGAATGTTTCTTTTTTTTTTTTTGGTAAAAGTACAACTTGTATTTTTATTAAAACTCAAAATATTATTCTAGAAGGCTTGTAATGAAAAAATAGCACTTTGCTTCCACCTCGACTTCTAATCCCTGTTCTACAGTGGTGATTTTCATACATTTTTGGCTGTTTCTTCTAATATTTGATTATTTCCCTCTAAATTTATGAATTAAACTCTTGTATTTTAATCTTTCTCCATCTTACACTCTATCTGTTCCTATTGTGGATGATGTCTCTCTGCTTTTTGTTTTCTGTTCCTACCCAGATGTCTCTTTGCCCTGAATATAGGGGCATGGTTGTGTTTAGTCCCTGGCCCCCTGCTCCTCTCTCTGCACCAAGGTGCTGTGAACCCTCACACTTTAGCCCTAACCCACCATCTGCATCTGCCTGTTGGGCATTTCTACATCAATTTACTCCCATGTCCTCTCTCAATTCAACATGTCCCAGAAGACTCTTCATGAGTAGGGTTGGGCAGTGATGATTGTGGGAGCTCTGGGGAGGGAAGGCTTTGGTGAGCATGTGGTAACAGAAGCTCCATACAGGGCCTGTGGCTCAAGCTGGTAGATGGGTAGCCTCAGAGGAGCAGCAGGGGTTACTGGAGGTGGGGAGTTCACAGTTCCTTGGGGGAGTAGTGGGGAAATGGCCTGACCAAAGCAAAAGCTCCCTTTGTGTGTGTGTGCATGTACATGGGCATATACTTGCCCTAGCATGCACATGTCAAGAGTAGGGGCGGAGGATTGTGGAGGAGTAAGTTGTCATCAAGATGTGGAGGGCAGCCCACAGATTTTAGACTTTATCTCTTAAGTGATAGGGAGCCATTGTAAGTTGTAAGTGATAAGAGTTTGATCTAGCTATAGCAGTCAAGATAGAAGGGAAGTGGGGAGACATAATACGAGAAAGGTCCAACTCTTGGTAGTTGCAGTGAGAACAGAGCAAAAGGGGCAGGGACAGCATGCTCACCATGTGAATGCAACGCCGTCTAGTTTCGTGCCTTGCTCCACTGCTGCATCTGTTCTGCACTTTCAACTACATACATCACTGGGACGAAAAAGAAGAATCAGATGTGAATTTTCTCCTCAGCTGGACTGTAATGTCTCATAGAAAAAACTGTCTCAGAGTGTGACCTTGTATTTCCTGAGTGTTGAGTCCAGAATTTCCTAACAAATGTCAGTTGGCAAAAGGGTAACTTCTTTATCATATATAAGGGAGAAAGGGGTTCTGGTGTTTGGGCTAAGAGAAGAAGAGTTTGGATTTAGATAGGCTGTTGTCAGAATATGTATCAGGAGCCACAGGGGCCCTCCCCAACCAAGTCTGCCCACCCCCACCCCCCAACCCAGTCCCATCCTCTCTTCAGGCTTCAGGCATACAGTCACCTTTTCTTTAGACCTGCCACAACACACCCCAATTCTTGGGGTACTTCTCCAAGATGGGCTGTAGACACCTCTCTCTTTTTGCTGTCTTCTCCCCCATCCAAAAACAAAACCTATCAAACCAGAGAAACCAAACCAGCACATGGACTTTTTCTTGGTTTGTGGGTTATAATGCTTTGGAGAAATGAAAGTGGCTATAAAGAATATTCAGTGTGAGGACATTCCAAAGGTTCCTAAATCTCAGAAAGTTATATTGATTGCTCCTGATCTACAAGCAGTCCTTGCCTTCCTTTCATAGATGACATAAGATCATACAATTCACTTTTCTCTTTTCAGCTGCTGCCTGTCTGCAGATCATGCAGACCCCTTTCTGTAGCATTTGTTTTTGAACATTGGTGGTAGTGAGGGTGTCTCCATCTTTTTTTTTCCTATTAATGTTCCTATGGAATAAAATTAACCTGGAGGATATCCATTTTCTAAACCAAGCTGAGGAGAGCAGGGTAATCTTAGGGCAATTGTCCATAATCTTTTCTCAGTCCAGGCCTTTGGAAAACTCAGTAAAGGCTATAGCATCTCTCCTCGGAAAATGCCCAAGCCCATACAATTATGCGTACAGTTCTGTTCTGGGGCTTTATGGATGCCAGGTTAATAAACACCTCAGATTTAGAAGAGCGTACGACTTGACAAATCCCTCACGAATAAGCAAGCCCTTTTACTTTTTCCTTATTCCCATAGCTCCTGCCTGAAGAGTCACTGAGTCTCTTTTTTCAAGAATGTCATAAACAAGCCACACAGGACTTTGAACTCCACATGCCACGGGGTCGGTACTGGAGGCATCGTCTGTGTCCTGGTAACTCATCATGGCATTCCCTCCCAGGCTTCCCAGGGTAACAGTATCCAAGCCCCTCTGTGTCCTTGAGGGGCTCCACCTCTCTACCTCCATCATTGTCCTCACCTTCTTTGTCCCCACACCCTGAAATCCTACCCTCTTCCCCCAAATGCTCCATTAGGGGCTGGAGGGATCTCCCTAACCTCATATCCTGTCCTTTCTCTTCTCTCACTCCAGAACTTCCCAGCATTCCTAGTGAGTATGCTGGGTTGGTGGTCCGCAGGGTACTGGAGCCTGTGTTGCAAGGACTGCACGGACTGCCACCCCAAGCCCAGGCCCCTGCCCTGAGCCAGGCGCTGACCGCCATCCTGGGTGCCTGGCTTGACCACATCCTCTCTCATGGGATCCGGTTCAGGTGAGAAGAAAAGAAGGAAGTGGCAGGGCGATGAACAGAGCTGAAAAAAGGGAGGGGAATGGTGGGGAAGAGCAGTTTGGAGAGACAGGAAGGTCAGGTGGCCACACTGTATCTTGGCCTTCAGCCTGCAGGGGGCGCTGCAGCTCAGACAAGACTTTGGAGTGGTCAGGGACTTGCTGGAGGAGGAGCAGTGGGGCCTGTCCCCAGAACTTCGCCAGACTCTGTTCATGCTCAGCATCTTCCAGCGGCTGGATGGGGCCCTGTTGTGTCTGTTGCAGCAGCCCCTGCCCAAGACTCAAGTCCACAGGAGGCTTCCCCGTTGCTGTGAGTCACTCTCCCTCCCCAGCTCCAGGCTCTCTTCGCCCCAGCTCATTATTCGTAACCCATTCCTATCCTCAATCTGGCTTTAGTGTCCCCCTCGCTAGCCACCTGCCTTCCCCTCCTGCTTTACCCAGGTGCATGTAATGAGGTTCAGACCATGGAATTGCCCAGCAGCAGCCTCAACAGCCTGGAGAGCTTGGAGCCCCCTCTTCGGCCTGGAGTATTTCCAACCCAGACAGCTCAGCTGCTAAGCACACTGTGGGGAGGAGGACCTAGCCCTGATGCTTACTTGGTAGGAAACCAACAGGCCTGGCTTGCTCTGAGGCAGCACCAGCATCCTCGCTGGCACTTATCTTTTCTTTCCTGCCTGGGGACCAGTTCTGAATCCTAAGGACCCTCATCAGAAGCTAGTCAGAGCTCCCCATCTCTGTCTGAAGAAGCCCAGACATTTAGAAATGCATATTTTAAAAGCTTAATTGGGAGCTTGGAAGAAAGCATATCTGAGAACCACAAGCTACAGAGAGCCTGGACTTGAAAAGCCAATCCAAGATAACTACTCCAATTGCCTGGAATCCAGAGTAAAGGGCATAATCACAGCTTGAAACCTGGAAGTCAGCATCCTTGGGAGGCTCAGGCACAGTTCCCCATCAGTAAGGACATCTCAGGGCTAGACGCTAGCAGCTAAATCCTGGGAGTAAGACTTTAGTGTTGGATCCCAGGAGAAACAGGAAAAGCAATAGAAAGCAGGGAGCCTAGATGTCACTTCCTCTTCAATCCCAGGAGCCAGGCTAAACACAAGACAGGTTGGGACACTACTACAAAGTAATTCCTCAGGAACCAGAGGTGGAATTTCTACACCCAAATCAGTCCCCACGGCCTATGTTACAGTACCCTGTACTCCCCTCATTACTATTTTTAGTCATTTAAGAATAGTGGGCTGTAGAACCTTCACGTGTAAGCGTTAGCTACTCCAGAGTCCACAGATTTAATCTGAAGTTACCTGAGTGGGGTTACCCTCTGGTAGGTTTATAATCCCTGCGGTGGTAGGGACCAGCACTTAAGACGGTGTTAACCTAGATCTAGCACAGCAGGGTGCAGAGAGGGAGAGGCTGCAGAAGGCGTGTCATCCGAGCCAGGAGCAAATGGCTTTCGCTTTATTCACTGTCTTCACCGTGGTACAAGAGGGCTGTTGATGTCACGTAGTGTTTATTGAGAGCGTACTTTGGGCCCTCCATACCCTGTGCCGAAACCGTCTCTCTCCTTCCTGGCGTTCCGCCTCTTGGTTGGGGAGCCCAGGGCGGCGGCTTGGGCACCAGCACAGCTAACACCGGCGGAGAATCCGGACCGAGCGGAGGTCCGTGACTGCGGAAGTGCGCCGCGGCTCACAGACTCTCGCACCAGAGACACTTCCGCCAGCCAAGAGTCCTTCCGGGGCGGATGTCACCATGGCGGCGGCCTTGGCTCGGCTCGGGCTCCGCTCGGTCAAGCAGGTTCGGGTTCAGTTCTGCCCCTTCGAGAAGAACGTGGAATCGACGAGGTATGAGGGGCAGTGGTGCGGGGCGAAGGGACACGCCTCCCTCCCGCTGGGGATCTAGTCCCTTTTGCCCGGCGCTCACGCCGTTTTCTCACCGTAGGACCTTCCTCCAGGCGGTGAGCAGCGAGAAAGTTCGCTCCACGAACCTCAACTGCTCAGTGATTGCGGACGTGAGGCACGACGGCTCCGAGCCTTGCGTGGACGTGCTGTTCGGTGGGTTTCGTTGGGAGTCGGGCGGGAGTCGCGCGCCCTCGGCCCTGGCCCCGCAGTCCTGGTGCCTGACTCGTTTTTCCCCCTCCAGGAGATGGGCATCGCTTGATTATGCGCGGCGCTCACCTGACCGCCCAGGAAATGCTCAGTGCTTTCGCCTCCCACATCCAGGCCAGGGGCGCGGCGGCGAGCGGGGACAAGCCTAGCGCCAGTACTGGGCGCTGACAGCACAAAAGAGACCAGTCAACAGATTTTAACCCAAGACTGCTAAGGACACTTATTTAAGAAGAACTTAATTACTTATATCACTATCTGGAGGGCCACAGAACGCCAAAAAAAAGAAGAGAGGCCTGTGACTACAAACCTAACCAGTGTTTCTGGGACGAGGAACGACGAGGGGTGCGGACAAATTTGAATTTATTTCAGTTTCTTACCATCACTCACTGCTTAACCCTTTTGAATTTGGCTTCTCCTTCCACTACTCAAGGTACCTCTTACTCTATTAGAAATGCTGTTTTCTCAGTCCTCATCTTTTCATTTCAGTCGCATTTGCCACTCTTAATTAACTCCTTGTGGAACTTCTCTTCCTCTCGGGTCCCTTGTCTTAACTATAAAGGTGTACTACTCTCCTTTCTTTTATTTTTGGGGCATCTTGTCTTCTGTCATGACTTGAAGTATCCTCTTGGGTTAAATCCTATATTTCTGTTGGGCTCTAATCTTAAATTCTGTGCTATATAGTCAGGGTACCTACTACCAATTTTCGCCAAATTCCAGCAACACTTTGTCCAAAATAAAACTGATAATCTTGCATACTGTCTATAATGATCCTTGAACAACGGCAGGTTTGAACTGCAGGGGTACTCGTATGTGCCTATTTTTAAAATAAATACTACATGATCTGTGGTTGTTTGAATCTGCAGTTGTGGAATCATGGATGGTGACTGTAAAGTTATCCCCGCCTTATCAACGCTGAAGGAGTGGAGCCCCTAACTCCTTTCCCCACCCCCATTGTTGTAGAGTCAACTGTACTTGCCTCTTCTGACTTCCTTATTCCTTTAAAAGGCACTTCATCTGCTCAGCCTCTTGAGCTGAAAACCACAGCTTTATATCTGGTTCTGCCCTCTCCCTTTCCCTGCATATCCAGTCAGTAAGTTCAGAGTATTTTGTCTTAAAATCTCTTGAAATGTTCTCTCCATTCCCATTCCTGCTCTTGTATTATTGCTGTATTCTCTCACCTGGTCTCCTTTTTTTCTAACCATTTTCATTCCTTAATTTTATCTTTCCAAAGCATTGGTTTTATGTCTTACTACTACTTGTTTCTGGAAAAGGAAATGGCAACCCACTCCAGTATTCTTGCCTGGAGAATTCCATGGACAGAAGAGCCTGGTGGGCTACATACAGTCAGTCCATGGGGTTACAAAGAGTCAGACACGACTGAGTGACTAACTTTCACTACTTGTTTCAGAGAACAGTGCCTAAAGTGTTTTCATACTAGGTTACGCTGTGGATCATGAAGTTAATTTAGGGGGATTAAATCAGCCTTTAAAAAAAAAACAGTAAAATAGAATAAAAAGTATCAGAGTGCATGGCACATGGACTGGGAAGTATTCTTTAAGAAACCTAAGTTTTAAGCCTATAATCATGAATATAGTTATATAAAGTGTGTGGATGTGTTTTTATTTGCATGTACTTGGTTGCAGTATAGAATTATTTCTTACCATAGGTTGTAAGAAAAAATGCTTGATAGCCACTGGTTTAGAGAAAAACTTAAGAATGTTCAGCCAGGCATTCAAGAATCTCTGGACACTGGCTGCTATGTACTTTGCCAAATATATTCTCCTACCACATTACTATAGTACTTCTCCGCTTAAAACAGTGATATTTTCAAAGGACTGGTTTTCTCCCCTCTCCCTTTAAAGAAAAACTATCAGGAGACAATCAAGTGTAGTAAAAACCAGAATGCCTGGGATTGAAATCCTAAGCTTTTCCCTTAAGTAGCTATGTAACTTTGGACACATTACTTAGTCTCAGTGCCTATTTCCTCATTTGTAAAATGGGGATAATAGTACCTACCTCATAGAAGGTATGTTGGGGCTTCCCTGGTGGCTCAGAGGTTAAAGCGTCTGCCTGGGATCTGGGAGACCCAGGTTCCATCCCTGGGTCAGGAAGATCCCCCTGGAGAAGGAAATGGCAACCCACTCCAGTACTCTTACCTGGAGAATTCCATGGAGGGAGGAGCCTGGCAGGCTACAGTTCATGGGGTCGCAAAGAGTCAGACATGACTGAGCGACTTCACTTCATAGGACTGTTGAGAGGATTAAGTGAATTGATATCTGGGACTTCCCTAATAGTCCAGTGATTAAGACGCTATGCTTCCACTACAGAGGGCACTGGTTCAATCCCTGGTCTGGGAACTAAGATCCCCACATACAAATAAGTAAATAGATGTCTGTAAACTTTCTCGAATATTGAGTGAGCATAACATAAGCATGTAAGAGGCCTTATGCCACAGGCCTCTATATAGTGATGATACTACCTACCTAGATTTGAGTTCTCCACCCCATGGTTAACCTCTTATCTTTGACTAGATTAACCACTCTGATCTGTAAAATACAGATGGTCCAAACATTGCTGTAAACATGGATTGAACGCTGGCCCTGTGCTTCTAGATTGTGAACTTGAGGTTGGGACTGTTTTCTCTGTGTCCCCAACATTTTGCTTAGTGCCTGATAAGCAGTGTGCAATAAACGTGTTGAATTTACACATATTTAGCATTAACCTTGTGACTTGAACTGATTATTATTACTGAGATGCAAGGATGAATGGTGAAATTCAGGTGTGTACTAAGTGCTAAAATATAGAAGTGGACCAAGTGCAATGGTAGCAAGAAAGGACTGACCATTTGCTTTGGTCAGAAGGTGATTGTTAAATGAGTAAAAAGTCTACCATTGGAGGGTAGGGCCAGAAGTCAGATTATAGTAAAATATGTGAGCATGCAACATAAAGTGTGAGTTTTATATAATTAAAATTTGGATGGGAGGTGTGATAATAGCTAGAATAACATAAATGTGGATTCGGGTTTTTTTGATCATGAAGTCTCTCAGTCTGTCCGACTCTTTGTGACCCCATGGATTGTAGCCCACTAGGCTCCTCCATCCATGGAATTTTCTAGGCAAGAGTACTGGAGTGGGTTGCCTTTTCCTTCTCTAAAATATTTCTTTTGAGCCGCTTTTTTGGGGGTAGGGGGCAAGAATACTGGAGTGAGTTGCCATTCCCTTCTCCAGATCTTCCTGACCCACGGCTTGAACCCGGGTCTCCTGCACTGTAGGCAGACACTTTACTGTCTGAGCCACCAGGGAAGTCAGGGTTTTTTTAGAGGATGATAGAAATTTGTACTTTATGAAAACACCTTGTATGCTGAGCTGTTGGTGAGAACTATGAATCTAAGTTGCATTTCTGAACCATCATCAAATGTAACGTTGGGACTTACTTAGTGGTCCAGTGGTTGACTCCCTGCTCTTGAGGCAGGGGGCCTGGGTTCGATCCCTGGTCAAAGAACTAGATACTACATGCAGCGACTTAGAGTTTGCATGCTGCAACTAGGACCTGGTACAACCAAATAATTTTTTTTTTTTTCTAAAGCCCTCTTACAAAAAAAAAGAGTAGGGCTTCCCTCATGGTCCAGTGGTTAAGGATCCACCTTGAAATGCAAGGGACTCGGATTCAATCCTTGGTCTGGGGAGATCTCACATGCCCCAGCCAGCTAAGCCCTTGCGCCACAACTACTGAGCCTGCACTTTAGAGCCCCAGCTGCACAATGAGAGAAGCCAGAGCAGTGAGAACCCATACATCACAATCAAGAGTAGCCCCTACTCACCACAACTAGAGAAAACCCGTGTGCAGCAAGCAAGACCCACTATAACCAAAAATAAATCTTTTTTTTAAAAAATGTAACCTTGACTCTATGTCAACATCAGGTGCAGATGCCACCTCTGCTACAGCCTTCCCTGACCTGGACATAAGCAATCTTTCCTCTAAGCACCTTTGCTTCCTGGGTTGTAGAAAAGGCTAAAAAAAAGTATGCACAGCACCATTATGGTCCTTTTAGGCTTCATCTAAATTAGGAACCTTAGACTGGAGATGCCACAGCTAAAGTCAGAGGGAGGCTTAAAGACACTGCTGGAAAAGATGCTCTTGTATCCACTCCATTTCACTAGGAAGGCATAGGTATGTGGACAATATGGTGCAGTCTGATTCAGATACACCTAGGTTCCAAGCTAGCCACTTAGCTCTGTGGCCAAGGCCAGCTTACTGAACTTTCTAGGCCACGGTTTTCAGCCACCAGATTGGGGCGCTGTTGGGAGAGGTTAAAAGTAAAACAGGATGGCGTCTCAGGCTCTTATACATAAAAGGGAAAAAAAGACAAATGTGAGACTAGTTTCTCCTACTGGCCTGTGAACTCTGTGAGAAGGCCCACCCCCGAGATGAACGTTATGCCACAAGGGCGACAACCTTTCCCGGTCGTGGAGCTTAACCTGACGTGGCGGGGCGGGACTTCCGGGAGGAGGCGGAAGCCGAGCTGTAGGCACCGGCAGGCAGGTGCGGCTGACACATCGGTGGTCGCCCCCGGCGCCGCGCAAGGCTAGGAGGCAAAGCAGGACCGGGTTCTGTTGCCACCTTCCCGGGTCCCCGCGACGAAGATTTCTATGCAAGGATGGCTCGGGGTGACCGGCGGCGCCGCGGAGCGCCGGCGGACGGACCGCGGACGGCAGAGAGGGCGGCTCGGGGAGGCCCCGTACGGCGGGATGGCCGGGGCGGCAGGGCCCGGGGCGCGGCTGGGGGCGCGGCTCTGGCCTTAGTGGTCCTGTCTCTGGCCCTGGGCCTGTCTGGCCGCTGGCTTCTGGCGTGGTACCGTTCGCGGCGGGCTGTCATGCTGCACTCCGCGCCGCCGGCGCTGCCTCCCGACTCTTCCAGCCCTACAGTGGCTCCGGACCTCTTCTGGGGCACCTACCGCCCTCACGTCTACTTCGGCATGAAGACCCGAAGCCCGCAGCCTCTCCTCACCGGTAACCTGGACCCGGGGCGGGCAGGCAGGCGGGCATTTAATCTGGGTGCCCCAGCTTCGCGCCAGATTAAGGGTGGTGAGGAGTGGATCAGGAGAGTTAGGAAGAGGGATGACCCTGAAGTAATCGGCGACCCAGAGGGACAAGAGCTCTCTCTTTGACTTACGTGGCCATTCTACCCCCAGGACTGATGTGGGCGCAGCAAGGCACCACCCCAGGGACCCCTAAGCTCAGGCACACGTGTGAGCAGGGGGACGGCGTGGGTCCCTATGGCTGGGAGTTCCACGACGGTGTCTCCTTCGGGCGGCAACACATCCAGGATGGGGCCTTAAGGCTCACCACTGAGTTCGTCAAGAGGCCTGGGGGTCAGCACGGAGGGGACTGGAGCTGGAGAGTGACTGTAGAGCCTCAGGTCAGGGCCCTCAGGACACCCCTCCCCCAGTCCAGACTTCCTCCACCCTTTCTTTGCTGCCTGCAAATGCAGGATAAAGTGGGGGTAAACAGAAGGGGCTCTGAGTTTGCTGCTTGCCTTAAACACTTGCCTGTATGACCATCTCTTTTTACTATCTTCTGAGCCTTGGTTTTCTCGTCTGTAAACTGTAAATAAAAATAGCACCTAATTCACAGAATTGTTAAGGATTAAAGGAAATACCAGTAATATGTAGAGTTCTTCGCACAGTACATGGCACAAAAGTACTATTATTTCCCAGAGCTGAGCATAGCTCTTTATCCCATCCCACTGGTGCTTCCTCTCAGTGACCCTTGACACTGCTAGATGTGTGTTGTTTTCACCTGCTGTCCCTTTCCCTAAGGCTGATTCTCGGGGGAATGCCTGCTAACCTAATGCTGTTTTTCTCTCCTCATTGGTCACCCAGGCCTCAGGTACTTCTGCCCTCCCTTTGGTGTCCCTGTTCTTCTATGTGGTAACAGATGGCAAAGAAGTCCTTGTGCCAGAGGTTGGGGCTAAGGGGCAGTTGAAGTTCATCAGTGGGCACACCAGTGAACTTGGTGACTTCCGCTTTACACTTCTGGCACCAACCAGTCCAGGAGATACCACCCCCAAGTATGGCAGGTAACTGGGGGAAGAGAGTGTGGGACGGTGGGAGGGGTGGTATGGATGCTGACTTAGTCTGATTTCCATCTCCTCAACCCTACCCTCTTTTCACCAGGCATCTCCCTTCTCGCTAGGCTCTGTGTCCCCTGCATTGCCAAGACCCTCCCATCCTGACTCCTCATCAACCTCGTTTTTTATAATCCTCACCGCTTCCTCCTGCATAATATTTCCTGTTTATCTTCTTCCTTTCAAGCTACAATGTCTTCTGGTCCTCCAATCCAGGACTTCCCTTGCTGACAGAGATGGTGAAGAGTCGCCTAAATAACTGGTTTCAGCATCGGCCCCCAGGGGCTTCCCCTGAACGCTACCTCGGCTTGCCAGGATCTCTGAAGTGGGACGACAGAGGCCCAAGTGGGCAAGGACAGGGACAAGGGCAATTTTTGATACAACAGGTGACACTGAAAGTCCCCTTTTCTGTGGAGCTGGTGTTTGAATCAGGCAGCGCCCGGACAGGAGGCAGCCAAGCCCTAGAGCAGCTGGCAGGCAGCCTGCTGACCCACGCCCTTGAAAGCCATGCTGAAGCCTTTAGAGAGCGCTTTGAGAAGACTTTCCGGCTAAAGGAGAAGGGCCTGAGTCCTGAGGAGCAGGCTTTGGGTCAGGGTGCCCTCAGTGGCCTTCTTGGTGGGATTGGCTACTTCTATGGACAGGGTCTGGTGTTGCCAGACATGGAGGTTGAGGGGTCTGAGCAGAAGGTGGACCCAGTCCTCTTTCCATCTGTCGCTCTTTTCACAGCAGTGCCCTCTCGGTCATTCTTCCCAAGAGGCTTCCTTTGGGATGAGGGCTTTCACCAGCTGGTGATCCAACGGTGGGATCCCCGGCTCACCCGGGAAGCCATAGGCCACTGGCTGGGGCTGCTTAATGCCAATGGCTGGATTGGGCGGGAGCAGGTGCTGGGGGATGAGGCCAGAGCCCGGGTGCCCTCAGAGTTCCTGGTGCAAAGGACAGCCCATGCCAACCCCCCAACCCTGCTTTTGCCCGTAGCCCACATGCTAGATGGTGGTGACCCTGCCGACTTGGCCTTCCTCCGCAGGGCCTTCCCTCGCCTGCGTGCCTGGTTCTCCTGGCTTCATCACAGCCAGGCCGGGCCAGTGCCACTATCTTACCGCTGGCGCGGCCGGGACCCAGCCTTGCCAACCCTACTAAACCCCAAGACGCTGCCTTCGGGGCTGGATGACTATCCCCGGGCTTCACACCCCTCAGCCAGTGAGCGGCACCTGGATCTGCGGTGCTGGGTGGCCCTAGGTTCCCGTGTGCTGATGCGGCTAGCAGAGCAGTTGGGAGAGGCTGAGGCAGCTGCAGAGCTGGGCCCACTGGCTGCCTCCCTGGGAGCAGAGGAGAGCCTGGATGAGCTGCATTGGGCCCCAGAGCTAGGAGTCTTTGCAGACTTTGGGAACCATACAAAAGCAGTGCAGCTGAAGCCTCGGCCCCCTCAGGGGCTGATGCGGGTGGTGGGCCGGCCCCACCCTCACTTACAGTATGTGGATGCCTTGGGCTACGTCAGTCTTTTCCCCTTTCTGCTGCGGCTGCTGGACCCCAATTCACCTCGCCTTGGACCCATGCTGGATGTTCTAGCTGATCGGCGTCAACTCTGGAGCCCCTTTGGTTTGCGCTCTCTTGCAGCATCCAGCCCCTTTTACAGCCAGCGCAATTCAGAGCATGATCCTCCCTACTGGCGAGGTGCTGTGTGGCTCAATGTGAACTACCTGGCACTGGGGGCTCTGCACTACTATGGGCACCTGGAGGGTCCCCACCAGGCTCGTGCTGCCAGGCTCCACGGAGAGCTCCGTGCCAATCTGGTGGGCAATGTGAGACGGCAGTACCAGGCCACAGGCTTCCTGTGGGAGCAGTACAGTGACCAGGATGGGCGAGGCATGGGCTGCCGCCCTTTCCAGGGCTGGACCAGCCTTGTCCTACTGGCCATGGCTGAAGACTACTGAAGGGGAGCGTGGGAGGGGAAGCCAGCCCCCTTATTCCACTCTGGACTAGAGGGACAGGTCTCTCACTTCTGCCCCTAGCTATTAGATACCAGTGCTTCAAACCCTCCTCAACTCATCTCAGGTGTCTCCTAAGTGACATCCCACATAGCCCTGGGGTGAATGTGAGTTCAGAGTCTTATTTTTCTAAATAAATGGGAAAACCATGCCAGACTCTATTGCTTTTACCAGCTTTCCCTCACCAAGAGGTCTTAACTCAGTCCAGGCCTTAGGGCTGCCTGCTCTCCTTCAGAGAAGGTGGAAAAAGTGGCCACTGACTGTCCCTTCCAAACCTAGTCAAGTCAAGTGCAATGCAGTCAGTCGAGCACTAGTCCACCCAAATCCACAAGCAGCTGGTTCGCATCTCTTTAATGAGATCAAAGGCTCCTGTGTATGTCTTGGGGGACAGAGCTTGCACAGTCCCCCAAACACTGCCCTTCTCAGGACTCCAGCCTTTTCAGATTCTAGGAGGGCAGGGAGAAGCCAAGAACCCAGGGAGGTGGGAGCCGGGCTGTTTCTGGTGGGCAAGTAACCCACCCCCCGCCTCCCAAAATTGCTCATGGGATGTCCCCTTCACTGGAAGCCAGCCCCACAGGAGAGACTTGGGGTGCAGGATTTAGGGGCCGTGCACAAGGGGACTGGTCCTCCACCTCTTGTGAGGTGGCACTAACCCTAGCCTCCTTGACTGGCTCACCCTCGATGGAGTCAGGACAAGGGCAGAGCTCAATACCTGAGTCACCAGTCAGGCGGCGATAGCGGCAGGAGGGGGGTGTGGGGGCAGGGCTCACTCCTGCCCCAAGCTCACCCTCCTGATGAGGAGGGGCACTCTGGTGGGAGGAAACGTCTTCCACGTTTGTTCCCTCGTGGCGGGCAGGACAGCTGGAAGCGGAGGAGCAGCAGGTGCACTGGCTGGAAGCAGTCGAGGGGCAGCCAGTGGCTGCAGTGTAAGGAGGCGGTGGTGTGCCTGGGCGGTGAACCACATCCTCATAGGCTGGGGGTTTGAAGGCGCTGAGGAGGCCTGCAGGAAAGAATGGTATGGTTGATAGAAGGCAACCAGGGGTGGGGTGGTGGCGTCTTTCCTATGAGGGAAAAGTGTGCTTTGAAATCTCTGAAAAGGGAGTGTGGAATGAACCAGGGTCCTGGTTTGGGAGGGACCACTGAGAGGCCAGAGCCTCAAGTCACTCACGAAGGTCAAGCAGTGAGCCAGCAGGGACAGGGCCAGCCCCATGGCATGCCCCATGGTAGGCCAACAAGTTGATCTCACGCTGCCGCTGCTGCTGCTGCAGCCGGAGTTTAGCTCGTCGATGGCGGAAGGCGCAACAGCAGCTAAAGAGAATGAGGACAGTCCAGAGCAGCCAGAACCCTGCAGGAGGCGAGGAGGAAGAGACTTAGATACCTCCTGTGCAGAGAAGGGTCCTTGAAGGCTGAAGTCCAAAGGCGGGTGGGCAGAAGAACAAAAGAAGAGCCCCCTTGAAGACTCACACCAGAGCTCATAGTAGTACGTGCAGCAGCCAGTCTCCCCACAGCAGTGACCACTCTCACAGAGGTAGGGCTGGTTGTTCACTCCTGGGCACAGCTCTCGAAGCTGGGAGCAAGGAAGCACTTAAAACAAAGGGAGATTCCAGCCCAAGGCACTGTCCACCCCCACCCCCTGCATACACATACACAATCCCATCCTGTGAGCCAAGTTTAGCTCAGAAATCTATGGGGAGAGGAAAAAGTGATGTTGAAAGGAGTGTTCAAATATCTGAAGGGCTGCCAACATGGAAGAGGATTTGGAATAGCAAGAATCAGTCTAGAGACTAAGAGGCAAGGTGTGGGCATACAAAGAGGCAGATTGCAGCTCTGCATATAGGAGACCTCTCATATTCAAGCCTGGCTCCCTAGGGTGTTTAAT
This sequence comes from Bos grunniens, assembly GCF_055505025.1. Taxonomy (NCBI): domain Eukaryota; kingdom Metazoa; phylum Chordata; class Mammalia; order Artiodactyla; family Bovidae; genus Bos; species Bos grunniens. Next base: position 97,364,543 of record NC_141175.1, on the reverse strand, counting down.
GTTAAAGGAGTGTTTTGGCAGAAGTCCGAAGACTGGGCTATCTCAAAGTCTCAGACGATGGGTAAGGGGTTTAGGTAATTTCCTAAGCTGTTTTCATTGTCATTTCCTGTGGTCTGCCAATCCCCACTCCTAAGCTGGATCTTTCCACCCCTGGGTCTCAGGCTTCCTAGGGTAGAGGAGGAACAATAAGAGACCCAGAGCAGGGTTCCCAACCAGATGGGATTGCTGTGGATGATAAAGGATGGCATCCAGGGCGTGATTCTGGGTTCCATCTCTTCTCCAAATTGCTCCCTCAAGAGAAGACGCTGCCAGACTCTGTTATGACAATAGGCACATAGAAAAACATCACAAATAACTGTTGCAAGACAGAAGGAACCTCCCTGGGGCCTCACTATGCCTCTGGTCACTGGAGAGCCACTGCAAGCTTCCACTGCAGCTAAGGGATGGGATCTACGAAGCTGCAGGCAAAAGTCAACAGCACTTACATTACAAAGTTTACACAGAGTAGAAGGGCCGTATCTAGGAATTTCACAGTACCTTTGGCTCTGAGAGTTCCTCCGCCACCCGCCAAAAGGCGGAGGCAAGGAACGGGGAAGGAGAAATAAATGGCTGTCGTGATAGGCTTTTGGAGCTGTTGGGATACCTGCTGTTGCCGCACCCGAAGTGCCCCCCAGGCCTCCTCGCTGCCGTTCCCGCCGGTAGCCCGAGCCATTCCTCCACCTACAGCTCCCTGAAGACCACAGTCTCCTCTACCGCCAGCTGCCCCGCCCCTGCCACCTCTAACTCCACCGCCATGGTCCCTGCCCGGCCCATCTTCGCTGCCGCCACCATCACTCTGCGACCGGACCTTCCATCCAGCGAGAGCTCTGCCAACTAGCACCCAGGTTGTTCCGTCCCACCAATCCGCATCACTCTCGGACAGATGGGCCAATAGGAAAGATCACAGGCTTCTCCCTGCAACCAATCTACAGCAGCACCTCCGCCACTCTCCCAGACAACAGGAGCTTGACAGACAAAGAGTGGGGAAGGTTCGACCCATGGCTGTGACTGACAGCGACAACAGCCAATATGGAAAACAGAACAGGGTTTGCGTTATCAACCAATGAACGGCCGCCTGGGACAGCAAAGTTCCCGCTGACTGGCTTGAGCCCTATTTTCTGGATGACGCCAAACACTTGACCACGCCAGGTAATCCCATTAGGAGCCGCGGAGTCCAAGGAGTCTGCTGGAGTCTGGGTGGGCGCTGACCGGCTACCATTCTGGGGCCTGGTGAACGATTCCCGGCACCAATGCAAGCAGCGGGCGTGGGGGAAGAGGGCAAGCTGTGTGTTTGGGGAATTGGCCTACCCGTACTCCATTCCCCCAATTCTGTACAAGTCAAGGCACTGGATGAAATTTAATAAGGTGGGGAGGACACTGAAAACAAGGGGCAGAGGAGAAGGCACAGAGTCCAGATTGTGGGGGGTGGGGGTGGGGGGCTTAAGTAGCCAGAAGTGGGGATCCGGGGCCCTCAGGCCCACCTAGCCGCATCTGCAAATTGATGCGATAGCACTGAAGGCTGCAGAGTGCCTGGCCCGTGCGCGAGCAGGCATAGCGGCGCGGATGGGGACAGCCGGGGACAGAGCATCGAGGAGGCGGGCCAGATGGGGATGGCCGCTGAGACACAGGCGCGGGGGCAGGGATGCCAGGCGGGAAGGAGAGGGTGGAACCCTGTGCCCCGCTGCTGTAGCGCACCATGGGGGCTGGGGCCACCGCCCGCCCTCCCCGCCGTTCGCCCCGGGAGGCCCCTCGGCCTCCCCGCCCACTGGGCGCTGCAGTCTTGGTGAGGCGCTCGATAGTCTGGTTCTTGTGCTCCTCGGCCCGCCGAGCTGCCTGCAGCCGCCTCTTCCGTGCCCGCTCCTCACGCTTCAGCAGCATTTCTTCGGTGAGAGCGGGGGCCGGGCAGCCCCCAGCCACAGGTAGTGACAGCATCGGGGAAGGCTGACTTCGAGCCTTCTGCAGCAGAGCTCGCTAGGGAGATATGGAGATGTCAGCAAATCGAGAAGGGAGTTCTGCCGGAACGACGGAGGGGGGAAATGGGGACACGGAAAGCAGGGTCTTGAAGAGCAGGCCTTGAGAAAAGAGTCAAATGGGCACAGTCTCTAGGAGCCTTTCATACTGCCTCCTCTCAGGTCTCCAGACTTTCAGCTTTAGATCCTTGATCCTCAAGGACAAATGCTTTAGTAACGTTACCTTCCTGCCCTGAGTCCCAAAACTCGGTCCTAGTTCTCTGGAGGCTTTTTTGTTGTTTTCAGTCTTTGAATCCCAATGGATAGCATCAACTGGATAATTGCTCAAGTCAAAAACTCAGGGTTATCCTTGATTCCTTCCTTCCCCAACAAGTGTCTGTTTCCTAAATATATCCAGAATCCATCTGGTTTCTCCAACTCATTTCACCTTGGTTCAAGCCACCACCATCTCTTACCTGACTACTTCAATAGCTTCTTAACTGGTCTTGCTTCTATCGTTTACCACCACTAAGAAACCAAAGTAATCTACTGAAATATAAACCAAACATATCACTTCTCTGCATACCACCTTGTTGTCACAGTCACATTTATTCTTCTCCTTGGCCATGATTAGGCATGTTCCACTCTCAGGGTCTTTGCCCCTGCTGGTCTCTCTGCCTGGAAAGCTTCTCTGGTATTGGAAACATTATATTTTTAGAGAGGTCTTTCCAAACTACCCTATCTAATGTTGTTTGTTTTCTGCTTTCTATTTCATCACCCTATTTTTGTTATAAACATTCCAGTTTTTCAAAATTATTTACTACACAAGAATACTAGCTCCATGAGAACAGAAACCTTGTCTGTCTTTTCTCCACTGCTGATATCCCTGCTGCCTTGCAAAGTTCTCCAGACGTGGAAAGCTCTCAGTATCAATTTGGCAAACGAATAAAGAATGAACCTACTCACCTGCCGAGCGGTGAGCAGCCGTTCATTGATCTCCTTTTTGAGATCTCCATTGTCATCCAGCTCCCCCTTCTCCAAGGCATCCAGCCACCTCTGTTCTTCCTCTTCCTCCTGGCCTCCTAACCCCCCAGACAGGTCCCGCAGTGGGGAGGGGGACAGATTACTGTCTTCATCTGAAAAGTAAAGTTGGAGAGCTAAAAGTAGAATTGTTCAGATTGGGAACCTTAATTTGGCCAAGTTAATACTGGGACACACAAAATTTTCACCTTCCTCAGAATGAACCCTCTTCCCTTAACCAGGTATAATGAGAAACCCAGTTTCCCCACCTCTAGATCCTTCTCACCCAGCCAGGCACGGTACTGCTCAAGGGGGACTCCTTCCACAGGTTCCTCTTCATTGTCCACAACCATAAGGGGAGAGGGTGAGCGAGGACCTTCAGGGATCACAGTGAAGGTAGGAACACTGCAGAGAAGCAACCACTCTGTAAGGTGAGCAATCGTCTCCTCCTGCTCAGTACATCTAGTCTTCCCTACGCCCTCTTGGGTTCTTGCTACATTAACCTGGGCCCTGAAGTCACAGCATCCATTCTCTGTCTTCTGAAAACTGCAGCCAGTTTCTCCTACCTTCTGTCTCTGCCTGCTTCTAAAGTCCCCCAAGTAAAACCTTGGCTCTCTTGGCCTCACCTCTTGGTGCCCAAGACCTGCCCGCCCAACTTGATTTTGAGTTTGAGCTGGGGCTTGGCAGGAGACTGCTGCGTTGGCCCAGCCTCCTCTTCCTGGTAGTGTTTTTTCTTGTGTTTCTTCTTGTGTTTCTTGTGCTTTTTCTTGTGCACTCCGTGGCCGTGGGCACCCGCTAGACTCAACTCCAGGGCTTCCCCTGCAGAAGGAGAGCCTGTCAAAGATGTATGGGAGGGGCAAGAAAAGCCCAGTACCCCGAAGGGTCCTATTGTTCCCGCGGTATTCCGGTATTACCAAAACAGCCCCACCTTTTTGCTTCCCACCTGTGGCGAAGTACCCGGGGGAAGCTCGAAGGAGCACGAAAGAGACTGCTTTTATGCGAAGGCCAGACTTGCCTTATGGATCCACGCTTACCAGGCTCAGGGGCCTCCATAGCCCCAGAGGTGCTCCCGCGCCGCCACAGCTTACTCATGGGGCCCTGCGAGGAAAGGGGGCTGTAAATAGTCGAAACACATTCAGACATACCTTTTCCGCCCCGCGGAAGAACTTATCCCAGCAAATAAACGGGTACTTCCGGGGCGTAGGAACCATGCTTGTGCGGGGCACGCTTTGCGACTAAAATGCTCCAGGAGAAACAAGGGTCCTTCCAACAATAGTTCCGGACTCTTTGAGGCCGGGAGGGTTTTCCGCTCGCCCCGCAGCCCCACAATCGAGATCAGAGCTCAGCGCCAGAGATTGAATTATTATTAGACGCAAGGGTGATGAACGTATCTGTATGTTCCGGACCAAATTCGGGGCTAGGCAATGATAATACAAAGATAAATATGAATACTCCTCTCTGCCTTTGAGGAGCTTACAGTTTGGTGGAGGAGCACGAAACAATTTGCCAGCAAAATGAAGGAGGGCTTAACAGCACAAGTGCCCTACAAGGTGGGCAGATGGTATTTAAGCCTCAATTCTTTATCAGTAGAGAAGTGGATAGATGAATTATGGTACAAGCTAAGAGTTGATCGGTAATTGATAAGATAGACGTGGGATTTAGATCCTAGTGGGTAATAGTATTGGAAACAATCTAAAGAAAAACCAAAATTGGTACAGGGATTTGATACACCATAGTGGGAAGCTGTCAATGGCACCCCACTCCAGTACTCTTGCCTGGAAAATCCCATGGACGGAGGGGCCTGGTGGGCTGCAGTCCATGGGGTCGCTAGGAGTCGGACACGACTGAGCGACTTCACTTTATTTTTTCACTTTCATGCATTGGAGAAGGAAATGGCAACCCACTCCATTGTTCTTGCCTGGAGAATCCCAGGGACGGGGGAGCCTGGTGGGCTGCCATCTATGGGGTCGCACAGAGTTGGACACGACGGAAGCGACTTAGCAGCAGCAGCAGCAGCAGTGGGAAGCTGTGGTGCTATTAAAAGAAATGGGGCCCCAGAAAGTTACCCAAGAAACTGGTGACAGCAGTCCAATGGATGCTTGGGAGAACAAGGGTGAAGGGAGACTTATTCTTCCTAATATACCCTTTTGTGCCTATTGAACTTTGTATAAAACGTGTGTAAGATAACCCATGTCTCAGTGGTAAAGAATTCACCAGCCAGTGCAGGAGACGCAGGAGACTTGGGTTCCATCCCTGGGTTGGGACGATCCCCTGGAGGAGGAAATGGCAACCCACTCCAGTATTCTTGCCTGGAAAATTCCACCGACAGAGGAGCCTGATGGGCTGGAGTCCATGAAGTCACAAAGAATCGGACAGGACTGAGCACGCAAGTGCGCGCACGCATAAAACGTGTGTTTTACTAATTTTAAAAAAAGGAACAAGGTAGATCTATATGTGCTGACATACGGAATAAGAAAAGCAAATTTCAAGATGAGGTGATTCCATTTTATGAGACTGAGGCGCTACCTACTGCCCTAATGAAGCACCTGTTATTCCATTTTTAAAAGGCATAATATGCTACTACATTCCTAGAAAAAACTAAGGAATGTATACTAAATGGTTAATGGTGATTATCTTTGAAACTTAGAGTTGGGGAACTTTCACTATCTAGATCTGTAGTGAGTTTTCTTACTTTTTTTTTTCTTTTAAAATATTCCTTAGTATTTTGTGTAATGAATTTTCTTACAGCCAATATATATCACATAAAAAGCACTATACATGTAGTGTATAGATATATACATGGGATACATGTCTGAACAGAGTAGCAATAGTGAACAAAGTAAGGGAAGAACTGACTCAAGAAATATTTCATTAATGAAATTTAAAGGAACTGATAAACAATTGTATATGAGAATTCAGGAAGAAATCAATATAGTATAGTGATTGAGAATGAACTTTGGAGTCAGACAAGCCTATTATCAAATTCCAGTTTATTGGCTATGTAACCTTGGGTTCACAGTTATTTAAGTTCTCTGAACCTCGTATTGCAGCTTTGTAAAATGGAATGAAGTAGGATCTAGTTCGGAGAAGGCAACGACACCCCACTCCAGTACTCTTGCTTGGAAAATCCCATGGACAGAGGAGCCTGATGGGCTGCAGTCCATGGGGTCTCGAAGAGTCAGACACAACTGAGCGACTTCACTTTCACTTTTCACTTTCATGCACTGGAGAAGGAAATGGCAACCCACTCCAGTGTTCTTGCCTGGAGAATCCCAGGGACGGGGGAGCCTGGTGGGCTGCCGTCTATGGGGTCGCACAGAGTTGGGCACGACTGAAGTGACTTAGCAGCAGCAGCAGGATCTAGTTCGTAGTGATAGTGAGGTAGCAGTGAGTGGTGGCATGAAGTACATTCTTAATTTCCTGCCCAGGAACTGAACTTGGGTAGCTTGGATGAGAACCGGGAATCCTAGCCACTGGACCAGCAAGGGCCAGAAGCTAAAAGCTATTTTTCCCTGGATCTTTGCCCCCACTGAAAAAATGCATTTATCACAGAGGCAGAAACTGTAAATGCAGGTACAAAGTTTATTATTAGAGACATAGTACAACAACAAGTGGGAGAGAAAACAGAGAAACAATGTGTTTAGATGAGCTAGAAGCAAAACAGAGAGAAAGGGTGTGGACATCCTCCCTAGAGAGGAGGAGGAGCGCAGTAAAGAGGTTAAGTCATTTATATAGGTCAGTTCTGCTGGGCCTTTGTCTTCTTTTGGCCAATTATCTGGTTTCTTTTTCCACACCTGAGCTACCCTGGGACCCTTTCCTGGGTGCTCACGCACCCCTCAGCCAAGATGGCTCTCAAAGTGAAGGCTTCTGAGAGGAGCAAGGCTCATTATGGCCTGGAGTTATACCTTGACTTTTGACCCACAAGGAGCCTTTCTGCCTATGTGTGGTGTCTTCCTTGTCCCCAAAATGGGGGGAGCAGAGATCCCTTAATCCTTGACTCAAACAGGATTTTGCCCCTCTTTGTCCTTGCATGACTATTACCTTGATTATTGCCATGACTATTACCTTAAGATGTTTACAAGAGACAAACACTGGCTATTTATCCTGTTTCTGTTGTTACTTCCATTTCGGAGACCAAACAGGAGGTTGATTGTAAATGCTTAACTGGAGCCCATCTATCTCTTATCTCAGAAAACGCTAACAGTTTTAAGTATCCAACCCGAAGCCCACTTATTTGTGCCCCGTGAAATGCAAACAGGAGGCCAGTTGTAAATATCTAGCCTGAAGCCCATCTATTTCCTACGTCAGAAGGGCTCTTTCAAGGAATAAAGCAAATCGAGAATGCAAAATATGTAGGATAGTATCTTGACATAGTAGATATTCAATAAGCATACAACCACAATAATAAGTGACTTCTACATTTCTAGCCCAAGTATTAGAGAGAAATAATATTTTTAATACAGAAGAGAACATAAGAAGAGAAGTAAAAAGAAAACCATTTAGTGTCACCTAAGGTGAACTTAAAGTGCATGTGAAAAGTCAAAACTATAATGAGGTATCACCTCACACCCATCAGAATGACCATCATCAAAAAATCTACAAACAATAATTGCTGGAGAGGGTGTGGAGAAAAGGGAACCCTCCTACACTGTTGGTAGGAATGTAAACTGGTACAACCACTATGGAGAACAGTCTGGAAATTACTTAAAAACCTAAAATAGAGCTACTGTATATGACTCAGCAACTCCACTCCTAGGCATATGTCCAGAGAAAACCAGAATTCTAATGGATGCATGCTCCCTGATGTTCATTGCAGCACTATTTACAATAGCCAGGACTTGGAAGCAAACTAAATATCCGTCAACAGAGGAATGGAGAAGGAAGATGTGGTACATATATTCAATGGAATATTATTCAAGATATAAAAAGGAACAAAACACTGCCACTTGCATAGATGTGGATGGACCTGGAGAGTCAATTCAAAAAGAAAAACAAATATTGTATAATATTTCTTATATGTGGAATCTAGAAAAATGGTACAGATGAACTACTTGCAAAGCAGAAATAGTCATGGATGTAGAGAACAAACTTACAGTTACCAAGCGGAGAAGGAGGATGAATTGGGAGATTGGGATTGACATATATACACTACTATGTAGAAAATAGATAACTAATGAAAACCTACTGTATAGCACAGGGAATTATACTCAGTGCTCTGTGGTGACCTCAGTGGGAAGGAAACCTAAAAAAAAAAATGGATATGTGTATAGGTAGAGCTGATTGACTTTGCTGCACAGCAGAAACTAACACAACATTGTAAAGCAACCATACTCTTAACAAAAATTAATACAAATAAAATAAAGGGCATGTGAGAATGCCCACATGGAGATGGAATACTGAGAAGAGAAGTCTTCTTCTCTTCACAGAAGGTGTGAGCTGGGGTGTCATCAGCACTGGAAATGCTAAGAGATGGGAATAGATGAGACCTTCCAGAATGAGCAGATGAAGAGGAAAGGACCAGGAACAAACCCAAGTGGGCATCAGTCTTGAACAGACTGGCAGAGGGGGAAGGCAGGGCTGAGAAGAGGTCAAAGGGGCAATAAAGGCACCCAAGAACAGAGATTGTCAGCAGACAAAGACTATGATGAGCTCTGTACAGTTTTGCAGAGCCTAGGTTGAGCTCCAAGAAGAGGATGCATTGTAGCAACACGTGAAGACAATAGTCCTGTATCACCAGGAGTTAAAGTGTAGTTAGTATTTGTCAAACATATTAGAGTTTATAACCTGCTTTCATATTCCTTGCCTTCCTTGAGCCCATGGCAGCTCTATCAGGGAGATGCTATTGTTCCCTCATGAGGAAACTGAGGCTTAGAAGGGTTAAATGATGTGGCCAGAGTCACATAGTTAAGGAGCGGCAGAACCAGCATCAAACAGAGACTTCCTGACACTAGGCCCAGTGGTGTTTCCTCAACATCCTGATGCCCAGCAGGGAGGAAGTGGTGACAGTAAGCAGCTATGGGCTTCATTATTTTGTTTTGTTTTTAGTTTTGCTTTGTTTAGTGTTGGAGAGATTTGAGCAGGTTTGTAGGCTGAAATGAAGAACTTTGTCCTTCTGAAAAAAGTTCTTAGCTTTAATTTTTTAGATATTTTTGGGGGACATGATTTCAAAAGTTACAGAAAAGTTGCAAGAAGACTACAAGAACTCGCTTAGCTTCTTAAATCAGATTCTACTATCATTAACATTTACCATTTCTTCCCCTTCCTCTCCATTATCATTACTCCTCTTCTGATCATTCTGAGAGCAAGTTGCAGACATGATGCCATTTCACCTCTAAATATTTCATTGTGTATTTTCCTCAAATATAAGTACATGATTCTATAACCGTTTTGCAACCCTCCCAATCAGGAAATTAACACTGATACAATACTACCATCCTATCCATGGATCCCATTCAAATTTCACCTACTGCCCAATGTCTCCTTTTCCTTTCTAGGTTGGAATTCAAATCCACAGTCCTACATTACAATTCCTTGTCATATGTCTTTGATCTGCTTTAATCTGCTAGACCATTTCCTCACTCCTTCCTTATCTTTCGTGACCTTGACAGTTTTAAACAGTGAAAGCCTTTGATTCTGTAGTATGTCCCTCAACCTGGACCACCTGGTGTTTCCTCAAGTCAAGACTTAAGTTTTTGGCAGGAGTGCTACTCAAAAAAATATTTCACTGTGTTCTTCTCAGTGTATCACATCAGGAAGTACAGGACATCAGCTTATTCCACTGATGATGCTAACCTTAATCACCTGTTCAAGGTGGTGTCTGTCAGTTTTTTCCACTGTAAAGTCACCATTTTCTTTTTTTTTTTTTTTCATTATTTATTTTAAATTTATTTTAAATTTGGCCATGCCGTGTGGCTTTCAGGATCTTAGGTCCCTGACCAGGGATTAAACTTGGGCTCCAGCAGTGAAAGTGCCAAATCCTAACCACTGGGATGCCAGGGAATTCCCAAACTCACCATTTTCAACACTTCACTGAGTGTTTTCTGGGGAAATACTCTGCAACTACTCTGATATACTATCCCCCATCAAACTTCCACCCACGTGGTGTAACATCCATTGATGAATACTGTACGAATCAATTCTACTGTAATAATTGCCAAGAGGCATTCTACTTCCGTTATTCCATCTACATTTGTTAGTTGGTGTTCTGTAGTGAAGTGCAGTTTTCTCTTCTCCTTATATTCAGTTACATTAGTGTTTATTATATCAGTATGGATTCTCATTTCAGTCAATGAGTTGTAAATCCATTACTATTATTATTTATTTTGATGCTTAAATTTGTCCCAGATTTGGTCAGTGGACATTTATTTAAGATGGTTTCTATATTCTTCTCCCATATCTTCATCATTCTCTGAGCACTTTTTACTTCCCAGCACTACAAAATATTTGGGTCTTATCTTGTACTCTCCCTGGATAAGGGGTGGGAACCCTTGGGAGGCCAGGCATTGGGAATATATGGCTGAGATTATGCTGAGCCCAGTTGGTTCCAGATGGCAGCTGGATAACATGGCAGCAGTAGATTGAAGAGGCAGTGGTGCCCTAAAGAGGTGGTAGTGTCATGGGCAGTGGGTTTGCAGAGATTCCCATGGAGGCAGAGCAGGGTAGTGACTGGAGCCCCTGAGTTCCTAGCACGGTGGGGTGTGAAGTCAGGAAGCACTAAGTGCCCCACTCAGTTAGGCTGGTCTTGACAGGCTTGGACAATAACGACAAGGAGCCAGAGAGGAAAGGCAGGGGCCAGAGATCAGCTGGCGGCGGGCCATGCAGGTGGCAGATCAGCCCCAGGGCACCTAGCAGCAGCAGTGAGGCTGGGGAGCTCTATGCTCCTGGGCATCCTCCAACCTTGGCTCCAGCCTTCCTTGGACCCCCTTCCTGGAAACTCCAGTAGGACCTTTGCCCTGGCCCCTGGCAAAGGTTTACATGCTCAGTGAGGACCAGCAGTGGGTCAACCAGGGTGCTGGACATGTCCTCCAGCTACATGGAGTGACTGAAGGGCATATCCCTGCTAGTCAGGGCCTGAAAAAATGTGGTCCACTGGAAAAAGGAATGGCAAACCACTTCAGTATTCTTGTCGTGAGAACCGCATGAACACAATGAAAAGGCAAAAAGATACGACACTGGAAGGTGAGCCCCCCCAGGTGGGTAGGTGTCCAATATGCTACTGGGGAAGAGTGGAGAAATAGTTCCATAAAAATCAAGAGGCTGGCCTAAAGTGGAAATGTCACTCAATTGTGGATGCGTGTGGTGGTGAAAGTAAAGTCCATTGCTATAAACAACAATATTGCATAGGAACCCAAAATGTTAGGTCCATGAATCAAGGTAAATTGCATGTGGTCAAGCAGGAGATGCAAGAGTGAACACTGACATCTTAGGAATCAGTGAACTAACTAAAATGGATGAGAATGGGTGAGTTTAATTCAGATGACCATTATATCTACTACTGTGGGCAAGAATCCTTTAGAAGAAATGGAGTAGCTCTCATAGTCAACAAAAGAGTCCAGAATGCAGTACTTGGGTGCAGTCTTTTTTTTTTTTTTTTTTTTACTTTACAATATTGTATTGGTTTTGCCATACATCAACATGCATCCACCACGGGTATACACGTGTTCCCCATCCTGAACCCCCCTCCCACCTTCCTCCCCATACCATCCCTCTGGGTCATCCCAGTGCACCAGCCCCAAGCTTCCTGTATCCTGCATAGAACCTGGACTGGTGATTCATTTCTTATATGAAATTATACATGTTTTAATGCCATTCTCCTAAATCATCCCCCCCCTCCCTCTCCCACAGAGTCCAAAAGACTGTTCTATACATCTGTGTCTCTTTTGCTGTCTCGCATACAGGGTTGTCATTACCATCTTTCTAAATTCCATATATATGCGTTAGTATACTGTATTGGTGTTTTTCCTTCTGGCTTACTTCACTCTGTATAATAGGCTCCAGTTTCATCCACCTCATTAGAACTGATTCAAATGTATTCTGGATAAGAAAGCTGTGGTACATATACACAATGGAGTATTACTCGGCCATTAAAAAGAATACATTTGAATCAGTTCTAATGAGGTGGATGAAACTGGGTGCAGTCTTAAAAACGACAGAACAATCTCCGTTCATTTCCAAGGCAAACCATTCAACCTCACAGTAATCCAAGTCTATGCCCCAGGCACTAATGCTAAAGAAGCTGAAGTTGAATGGTTCTATGAAGACCTACAAGATCTAGAACTAACACCAAAAAAAAAAAAAAAAAAATGTCCTCTTCATCATAGGGGACTAGAATGCAAAACAGTAAGTTAAGAGATACCTGGAGTAACAGGCAAGTTTGGCCTTGGAGTACAAAATGAAGCAGGGCAAAGACTAACAGAGTTTTGGCAAGAGAATGCACTGCTCATAGCAAACACTTTTTTTCCAACAATACAAGAGACGACTCTACACATGGACATCACCAGATGGTAAATACTGAAATCAAATCGATTGTATTCTTTGCAGCCAAAGATGGAGAAGCTTGATACAGTCAGCAAAAACAAGATCTGGAGCTGACTGTGGCTCAGATCATCAGCTCCTTACTGCAAAATTTAAGCTTAAATTGAACAAAGTAGGGAAAGCCACTAGGTCAGTGAGTGAGTGAGTGAAGCCGTTCAGTCGTGTCCGACTCTGCGACCCTGTGGACTGTAGCCCACCAGGCTCCGCTGTCCATGGGATTCTCCAGGCAAGAATACTGGAGTGGGTTGCCATTTCCTTCTCCAGGGGATCTTCCCAACCCAGGGATCGAACCCAGGTCTCCCACATTGCAGGCGGACGCTTTAATCTCTGAGCCACCAGGGAAGCCAGGTCAGTGATGTATGATCTAAATCAAATCCCTTATTATTATGCAGGAGAAGTGACAAATAGATTCAAGGGATTAGATCTGGTAGAGTGTCTGAAGAACTATGGATGGAGTTTTGTAACATTGTATAGGATATGGTGACCAAAACCATCCCCAAGAAAAAGAAATGCAAGACGGCAAAATGGTTGTATGAGGAGGCCTTACAAATAGCTGAGGAAAGAAGAGAAGCAAAAGGCAAAGGAGATAGAGAAAGAAAGATATACCCATCTGAATGCAGAGTTCCAGAGAATAGCAAGGAGAGATAAGAAAGACTTAAGTAAAGAATACAAAGAAATAGAGGGAAACAATAAAATGGGAAAGACTAGAGATCTCTACAGGAAAATCGGAGATATCAAGGGAACATTTCATGCAAAGATGGGCACAATAAAGAACAGAGACAGCTAGGACCTAACAGAAGCAGAAGAGATTACGAAGAGGTGGAAAGAATACACAGAACTGTACAAAAAAAGGTCTTAATGGCTCAGATAACCATGATGTTACTCAACTAGAGCCACATATACTGGAGTGTGACGTCAAGTGGGCCTTAGAAAGCATTACTACGAACAAACTTAGTGGACGTGATGGAATTCCAGTTGAGCTATTTCAAATCCTAAAAGATGATACTTTTAAAGAGCTGCACTCAATATGCCAGCAAATTTGGAAAACTCAGCAGTGGGCATAGGACTGAAAAAGGTCAGTTTTCATTCCAATCCCAAAGAAAGGTAATGCCAAAGAATGTTCAAATTACCATACAATTGTGCTCATTTCACATGCTAGGAAGATTATGCTCAAAATCCTTCAAGCTAGGTTTCAACAGTACATGAACCAAGAACTTGCAGATGTACAAGCTGGATTTAGAAAAGCAGAGTAACCAGAGATCAAATTGTCAACATCTGTTGGATTGTAGAAAAAGCAAGGGAATTAAAAAAAAAAATCTACTTCTCCTTCACTGACTATGTTAAACTTTTGACTGTGTGGATCACAACAAACTATGGAAAATTCTTAAAGAGCTGGGAATACCAGACCACCTTACCTGTCTCCTGAGAAACCTGTATGTAGGACAAGAAGCAACAGTTAGAACCAGACATGGAAAAACAAACTGGTTCCTAATTGGGAAAGGCTTCCCCATTAGGTTCCTAATTATTTCAAGGCTGTATGTTGTTACCCTGCTTATTTAACTTACATGTAGAGTACATCATTTGAAGTATCAGCCTGGATGACTCACAAGCTGGAATCAAGATTGTGGGGGAAAATATCAAGAACCTCAGATATGCAGATGATACCAGGCTAATGGCAGAAAGTGAAGAGGAATTAAAGAGCCTCTTGATGAAGGTGAACGAGGAGAGTGAAAAAACTGGCTTAAAACTCAACATTCAAAACATGAAGATCATGGCATCTGGTCCCATTGCTTCATGGCAAATAGATGGGGGGAAAGTAGATAGATTTTATTTTCCTGGGCTCCAAAAATCATTGCAGATGGTGACTGAAGCAACAACATTAAAAGAGGCTTGCTCCTTGGAAGAAAATCTGTGACAAAGCTCGATAGCACATTAAAAAGCAGAGACATCACTTTGCTGACAAAGGTCTGTATTAGTCAAAGCTATGGTTTTCCCAGTAGTCATGTATGGATGTGAAAGCTGGACCATAAAAAGGGCTGAGTGTGGAATAACTGATGTTTTCAAATTTTGGTGCTGGGAAAGACTCTTGAGAGTCCCTTGAACTGCAAGGAGACCAAACCAGTCAATCCTAAAGGAAATCAACCCTGAATATTCATTGGAAGGACTGATGCTGAAGTTGAAGCTCCAATACTTTGGCCATGTGATGTGAAGAGCCAACTCATTGGAAAAGCCCCTGATACTGGGAAAGATTGAGGGCAGGAAGAGAAGGCGGCAACAGATGATGAGATGGTTGGATGGCATTATCGACTCATTGGACATGAGTCTGGGCAAACTCTGGGAGACGGTGAAGGACAGGGAAGCCTGGCGTGCTGCAGTCCATGTGCGTGTGTGCTAAGTAGCTTCAGTCGTGTCCGACTCTTTGTGACCCCATGGACTGTGGGCTGCCAGGCTCCTCTGTCCATGGGCTTCTCCAGGCAAGAATACTGGAGTGGGTTACCATTCCCTTCTCCAGGGGATCTTCCTGACCCAGGCATTGAACCGGCGTCTCTTACGTCTCCTGCATTGGTAGGAGGGTTCTTTATAACTAGTGCTGCCTGGGAAGCCCAGTCCATGGGGTCGCAAAGAGTTAGACGTGACAGAGCGACAACAAAGTTGTATTTAACAGCTGGAATGCACAATTCCAGAAAATTCAGCAATTTTCTCTTATGAGCTAGTATGAGGCTTCAGCATTCTATGGCACCAAACTGTCTCAGTGTTTTTCTGTGATTATGGGAAAAGTGTGGTTTGTTCATGTATTTTTTACTTTTATTATTTTTTAAGTGGTAGAAAAAGAAATGTTTCAAAAACTGAATGAGTACTTTCAAAAAAGAATTTAATTAAAAAATAATACCTCCTCAGAAATTTTGGCCCTTGTCTCTCCACCTTCAGTTGAGGACAGTGTCAGCTGGCTTCCCAAACCCCAGACACAACCTCGTCCAGCAGATCTATGCAAATGCACGTCAGATTATGATCCCTAAAATATAACTCTGGTTGTGTCACTCCTTTCCCAAAATCTGAAGTCACATCAAGTACACATTCTCAGGCAGGATTTGAGCTCTGTTTTCTTTCCAAATGCTTTCCATTCCTCCTGCTCTTGTTAGGGGTTTTCAAAACCTTCTGCGTAGCCTGTGTTCCACAGGTGTGTGCATCCCTGCATGCAGCTGAGGGGGCCTCTGGAGAGGACACGATTTGGGGCTCCAGCCCCGCTTCTATTACAGCAGCTGTGATCATATTTCATGTATTTCAGGTGACATTTCATTTGGGGAAAAAAGCATTCTGCTGCCAAAAGTTAAACATTTGAAACGAACCATTTTAGTCCCACAGCGTGGCTCATCCCAGTCAAGCACTCTCAAATCTGTATGTTTCCTTTGGGCGTCTCATTTGTTCATTTACTTCAACCAATGATTTATTGAGAACTCCGTATGTGCCAGGCGCTGGGCATAAAGCAGTGGATAAGACAGACTGTCTCTCCTTAGGGAGCTTACAGTTTGGAAGAGTGATGATAGATATTTGAAGAAATTCAGAAACAATGCCTTCCTTTCCCCTTCAGTCTTCCTTTGAGATTTATCTCAGAGGCCACAGATTTTTCAAAATCTTTTGATCTGCCTTTCCTACTGACAGACGAACTCCCTTCTCCATGTAAACTTCTGTAAACAACAAAGATGTTTGTTGTTTTTTTCTGTCCAGCATCCATTCTTTCACTTTCTGGTGGTAGGACCTGTAACAGGTTTTCCGAAACCATGTCTCCCTCCCCTCTCTCCCAGCTTATTGGTTCCATTTGGTTTCCAGGACTGGGAAGTGACCTAGGCCTGGCCAACTGACACATGGAATCCTATTTGGCCATAGCGATTGGTTCAGGTTTGGCCACCCCTCTGCCTATAAAAATCGGTTTGAGAAGGATAAACGATCTGAAATGCCCCATAGTGAATCCCAGACACAGTGAATCTTGAAGCACAGGAGCTTCAAGAAACAGAGGCTCTCTTCTGCTGCATTTAAGCCTGAAAGTACACAGACCCAGAATTTTTGACAACCATTTTATAATGCTGTAGAGAATGAAGCCCTTGGAGAGGAAAGTAGATCCAGATGAAGGAGAAAGACAGGATCCTTGTGGGCACTGACTACCTGGGTCAAGCCACGACTAAAGCCTGAGCCCTGGATATCATCAGTCCTTAAGCCATAAATTTCCCCTTTTACCAAAGTAAATTTAAGTCAGGTTTTCTAAAAGAATGTTGAGTAATTTTTCATAGACCAGCAGTTCTAACCTGGGCTCTCTAAAGCTATAGCCTGGTATTTCTCTGGCTCTAGCTTTGAAGGAATCATTCTCTCTCTCTGTCTCTCTTGTTCTCCCCAGTAAATTCCTAAGTCCCAGGAATTCCTCATCTGTGGTCAGCAAATTAATCCTCTGCCATTTCCTTCTGTCCCACAGAGCTGGGGGTGGTGGTGAGGGGCCCCTTTTTCTGCAGAAGCTGAGAATCCTAACCCTGTCTCAGCTACCCAGCAAAGCAGCAGAGAGCCCATCTTAGGTAACAGATATCCTCACCCTCTAAGGCAGTCAAGGTCTGGGTCCAGGGAACTGAAGGTCGCTGGTGCCCCATCCAAGGGCACAAAGGGGCTGCATCCTACCCTTTTTCTTCATAGCTCCGCTTAGGCGGCGCTTGTCTCGTGCCAGGCACTCATGCTCGTCGTATGTAATCCTCATAACGACCTGAGGAGTGCGGTAATTACTGTATCCTCACTGCACAAGTGAGAAAGCTGAAGCTCAAGAAGTTCTCTGACAGTCAAGGATCCACGGTTAGGAACGAAGAGAGCAGAATTACCAGGCATGCTTAAGCACTGCTCGGTGAACTGTGGCCACTAGGGACGGAGAGGAGCTTAAAGTGAGGAGGGGGACGAAGAAGGGACTTTTGGGGCCGTAGGAAGTTGAAACCCTGAGAAGCTGCTCCGGGGTGAGACTGGGCGCAGTCCCAGGGCCGCGCGGTGTGACTCGCGGTGATCCCTGGGCCTCGGGGTTTTCCGCGCGCAGGTAGTCCGGCTCGCCGAGGGGGCTCAGCCTTTGGGGCGGGGCTTCTCTAGGCCCGCCCCTCGCCCAGGTGTGGCGCCCGCAACCCCCGCCGCGAGGGGCGGCGAACCCCCTCAGTGCTCCCGAGGTGTAGGCCTGCTTGGAGCCCGGGACTGGCCCGGCCGCCCGGGCCTTTGGCGGGGGCGGGGGCACGGGGGGTGGAGGGAGAGAGTGCCGCGCCCTGCCCGGCCCAGGTGTCGTCTCCGGAGGAGGAGTTTGGGAATCCGGCTGCGGGAGATTCCCAGCCGGACTAGCTGAAGGGCAACGAGGGAAAGAAGCCTAAGGGACAAGGCAGAGCCGGGCGGTGCGGGGAGTGCAGAAGGGAGGCAAAGCCGCGGGACCGCCAGCATGTTCTCCCGAAACCACCGGAGCCGGGTCACCGTGGCCAGGGGCTCTGCCCTGGAGATGGAGTTCAAACGCGGCCGCTTCCGACTCAGCCTCTTAAGCGACCCGCCGGAGGTGAGAGACCCGCGTCCCTGCCTTCCCCTCCCCCGGCTCCCGCAGTTCGGGCCGCCCGGGCCTCCCGCCCCGCCCGCGCGCACCAAGGGGCGGAGACGCGGTGGGTCGGGTACAGACCAGAGGTTGTTGACTTGAAAAGTCAGGCGCGGACCGTCTGCACGTTAGTCCAACCGTGTCACCCCAGACATTCTCTGGCCCAGTGGGATGATTTGCCTCCGCCTGGAAAAACTTCAGTTTAAGGAGCCCTAGGCTCGATTCCTAAGATGCGCCTTACGGCAGCACTTCGGGGTATCCTGGAGATGTGCAACTAGCCGGGCTCTAACCAGACTCCTGGCCTGGGTGCCCGCTCCTTCCCTGGCCTCCAGCCGCATCCCACAGCCCGTCTCTACCGTCTGGGACAGCCTCCGTCGTCCGTCCTGACTTCTCGGCCTCCTTCGCTGAAACTCTACGCAACTGCTCCTCTGTGGCTGGGGGAATCGGAAATGAGGGGTTCCCGATTAACGATTTGGGATTTTTTCCCACACTCAAGCTTTCAGCCTCCTTTTCTGTGGCCTAAGAGGAGTACAGCCTCTACAGTTCCCTCCCTGGCCCACTACTTTGCCCAGGTCTGAGCCCTACTTGTAATTCCTTAAAGAGGCTCAGGAGAGGCTGAAAGATGTGGGGGCCGAGCCAGGACTGAGAGGGCCAGTAGCGACAGCAGAGGCTGTCCCCCAGGTCAGTTCTCCTTCGCTGCTGGTCCTGGAAAGGGTTAAGTGAGGGGGCCTTCCTCACTCCTCCCGGATTCCAGTCCTGGCTTCTGCACTTTACCCCACAGCCTGCCCAGAACAAAGGCTCTTTCACACCCCTGTCCCACAGTCCCAGGCCTTCTCTGACTCAGAAGCTAGTGGGCCTGGGAGACAGGGCCTCTATCGAGTCCCGCATAAGCAACGCCGCGTGGGGCCAGCGTGGGGGAGTGAGGGGCGAGGCCCAGGGACCAGGAGGAGGGGCCTGTTAGCTGGAGCCGCCCCCGGGATAAGCCCGGCCTTTTGGGGGCCATCGCGGAGGAACCGGGGTGGAGCCGCTGGGCCCCGGAGCGAGTGTGACTCCGTGGGCCTGGGGTGGAGCGGGGGCGGTGGTGGCAAAGCTGCAGCTGGCTGGGAATCGGGGCTGGTTTCCTGTCTGGAAGGGAAGGGGCCCGCAGAGGGGAGCGGGGGCAGCGCAGCCAGGCACACCCCTGCCTTTCTCCCTCCCTCTCCTCCCTTCTGCTGGAAAAGCAAGGTAATTGTGAACCCAGGGTGGGGCGGGCTGGATGAAGGTCCCAAGTTGGAAGAGGTGGCCCTGGGGGTTGGGCTGCAATTACCCCTCTGTCCCACTTCCTAGGCTCACTCAATCAAGTCCCCACCTCTATCCCTCTTCTTCCTCAAACTAAGCCCGAACCCTTTCAGAAAGCAACCTCCTGACAATCCCCACGAGTCCACAGAACCTGCATGAAGTGTCCCTTCCCGGCCCCCTTCCAGTTGTGCCTGCCCCTCACACCCTACAGCACACAGATTCTCTGTCCACCAGGCCAGGGTTGTGGGCGGGGGCTGGGGAGGGGCCAGAGTCGGAATGAAAGAGCCTTTTTCTTCCACAGCTGGGAGAACAGCTGCCACCAAAGCAAGACTGGACACTCTGTGCCCAGAGCCCCTTCTGCAGCTGGCCTCCTCTCCGGGTACCCTGCTCATCCTCACCTCGCTTTCCTTTCCTCCCATGCCTGGCTCCATCAGGGCCCTGGAACAGCGGTAGGCAAGGAGACTTTGTCACAGCAGCCAGAGGGGTCTAATTGGAGCACGAGAGGGACAGGGGCTGCCTCTGCCCTCTGACCAAGAACTGCCTACCTCTTTCAAGACGAGGAGAGCAGCGGGAGAGGAATTCTGGGGCAGCGTGGGGCTTGCTTGCCACCCCTCTGAGGGGTCAGCAAGGGAAGGGGAGCCCAGGGGGCACAGAGATGCAGGACAGATTGCACATCCTGGAGGACCTGAATATGCTCTACATCCGGCAGATGGCGCTCAGCCTGGAGGTAACGCCCCCACCCCTGGAGTGCACCTCCTCCACAGCATCCCAGCTCCGGTTCTGCGGTTCTGCGCTGCCCTTTCCGGCTGGGCCTGCTCCAAGTGGGGAGAGGGATGAGGTGGTTCTGTGTGCCCTTCTTTGGGTGCTACTTGTGGACCCAGGTTCAGTTCTGCCAGTTAGAGTATTGTGCTGGCAACAGGGTCTTCACCCTTATTTCTGGAAGCTCTGTGGGTTGGTGTGGCTGTGTGTTCTGGGGCTGAGGGCCCCTTTTAGGTGTGGGAAGAAGAGAGTACATTGTGAGCGTGGTCTTCAGGAAGGAGACGGCCTTACCAGAGAAGCGGAAGAGGATTCTAGGGCAGGATATAAGGATTCTGTGGCCCTGAAGATGGCAGGGAGCTGTTTATTCATTTATTTATTCTTAATCACATTTATTGAGCACCTAATATATGCCAGCTGCTTTCTAGATCTTGGGACACCTCAGTGAACAAAACAGTAAAGATCCACTCTAGGGGACCTAGAAACATGCAAACACATAAATAATCTCACAATGAAATTGTGATAAAAACAGGGGTATCATAAACATCAGGTAGGAGAGGCAGCATTAGATGTAGGAGTCAGGGAAGACCTTTGTGAGCTCTTTGAGCTGTGGCCAGAAGGATGAAGATATGTAAAGATGGGAGGAAGAGCTTTCCAGACAGAGGGCAGAGTAAGGACCTTAAATGAGGATGATGATATGTTTGGGGAAGAAAGAGAGCCAGTGTGGCTAAAACATACTGGTTGGGGTCAAACTGACTGGCGGGGACCAGATTATGCAGGGCTTTGAAGGCCATGACAAGTCATTTAGATTTTACTGTAAGTGTGATATTGGCCCGTGGAGGGTTTTAAGCGTGTGGGACAACTCACCTAATGTTTTAATGTGATAGCTGTTGTGTTTGAAAGGAACAGGCTAGGTAGGGGTGGGGGTGACCACCAGCTAGGAGGTCATTACAGCCTTTGGGGAATGAACCTGATGGTGAGGAGTAAATGCTCATGGTGAAGATAGGGAGAAAAGGGTGGATTTGAAATGATGGTGGTAGATCTGACAGGGCTTGCTGATGGATTGGACGTGAGGCTGAGGCAAAGAGAGGGCTCCCAGATGATTCTCAGGTGTGTGGCTAAGCAACTGGGCAGTGTAGTCATTTACAGAGATGGGAAAGACAGAGGAAGCTGTGGTAGTGACTGCCTGAACCAGGCAGAGGGTTGCTGCTGAGGGAGGTCAGAGGCTGGACAGTAAAGAGTCTAGCTCAGAAAGGGGATTTATCACATGTTTTTGCACCCTCAACCTGGTCCACACTCCCTAGATAATGATAGACACATGGCACTCTTCACCAACAAATCCATGCGTGGCCTCACAATCTTTCTCAGCACAACCTTGGCATAAATTATGCAGATTGTGTCTTTCACAAGGGCATTGCATAGTGGCGAGAGTCCTGGCCTAGTTTCAGGCTGGGTGAGGAGGAAACACCTTTATCTAAGTTCTTTGCCTAGTGAGGGTCATCTTTTTCTGATGTGCAGAAAGTTGCCCAAGGTTTCCACTACCTATTGTCTTGGGTCGGCACAGGAGATAAAATCTATTTGCCATCCCTCATCCTCTGCACTGTTCATGTTACTAGGTACATGTAGCTATTTACATTTAAATTTTAGTTAATTAAAATGAAATAAAATAATTTTCAGTTCCTTAATTACTTTAGCCATATTTCATGTGGTCCATGGCTATTGAACATTTCCATCATTGTAGGATGATGGAATGATCTTATTGGACATGGCTGGTCTAGGTATTTAAGTATTCAAATTCTGCATCCCTCCCCCTCCAGGTAATTGTTCTTCATAGGAGCCCTGCCCAAGTTCTGGACAGAAAAGGGGGCTTAGATTTCACTTTAATCATCTCTTATTCAGCCATTAGTTGGTTGAGGGTGCTGTGTTCTTTCTCCGGGAGGCTCAGCAGTTCTCCAACCCCCAACTCATTGATGTTTCAGGGATTAGCAAGATGGGTAGTTGTGAAAGTGTAAATTCAAGGAGATTTTTCTGGAGAAGGCAACTTGAGGTGCAAGTAAGGAGGAGGTGGGAGTGCTGGGCCCAGGTACAAGTTAGATTTTCCCATTTAATCCTTAAACAGTGCTATGGAGCAGGTGGAATACCCAACTCCCACCCCCTACCCCTACCCCCACCCCCAGAGGTTAAGTTCTCACAGCTAGTTAAGTTCCTAAGCCAGGATTTGAATTTAGCCCTGGTGGAGTTTCTAAAAGGATCATAAGGCAATGAGAAGCAGAGCAGGAAGTTAGAGACAGAAGAGGGTGGGAGGAACTGGAAAGGATGTCCAGAGAGGGCCTAGTATGTGCTGGGGTTTCAGGCCATGACTCATCCTTCTTCAGCCACTTGGGTCCTGACCCAGTCCAGCTGACATCCAACTGAGGGCTCTTTCCCAGGAGAGCCTGGTGGAAGTACTGCTGGCTTGGGAAAAGAGGGCATATGGGTGGGGAGGAGGGGACATGGAGCTATCCCTGAGGTAGGGAGAGGGGGTGAAGGTCTGGGATCCAGATCCTGTGTCAGGATTCCCAAAATGGTCTGCCCAAAGGATGGGAGGTTTTTAGGGCATTCTCCACTGTGGGGCCGTGGGAGAGTGGATTCAGACCAGAGGGCTGTGGGGGCAGTGGCAGACAGGGTGTCTGGGCCCCTAAGCCAGCTCATCCAGGCTGGATACCATGACTTCTCTGCAGCCCTTTATACCAATGTATTCCAATGTATATACCATCCTCCCTCTGGCAAGCTCCCAGGCCAATAGTCACCTTGGAGAGCACTTGTAACGTGGAGGGGTCTCCTGGTCTCTGGCAGTTCTAGACCCTGGAGCCCTTTCCAGGGTGAGGACAGTGCTCCTGGAGGTACTGTCCCTCTGCCACTAGATCTCTCTGGTTAACGCTTCCGCTGGAGCCTAATGGGGCCAGGTGGACAGAGGGAGCGAGGGGCTGCCTGCAGCTCACTCTCGCGACAGCTGGGAGCTGATATCATCGGCGCTCACTGCAGGCGTGGCGGCTCCCCAGGGTACCTGGTCTTGAGGTTCCCCTGAGGACCAGCCATACTGCCTGCATCGTGCTGCATGTGCAATGGACAGGGCTAGGGAAGAATCCGTGAGTGCTGGGGCTGGGACCAAAAGGCAAGTCAGGAGGGGGCTGAGGCTGTTGCGCAGCCCTACCCCCCTCACTTGTTTGAGGTATTTGTGGTAGAAGCTGGATGCAGAATGAGATGGGGGTGGGCAGGCAACAAACCTTAGCAGAGATGGGATCCTGGTGCAGGCAGGCATGGTGGAGGTGGGGACAGCTGTGTAGCCTGAGAGGGCTTTCTGGTGGAGGCGGCACTGTACATGTTGGCCTATTTAAAGAGTCAGGAAGGGAAACGTGGATAGTGAGGGTGATGAGATGAGGTGAGAGGTGATGAGAGTCTGGCCTAGCCCAAGTAGGGAAGGAAGAATCAGCAGGTAGGTCAGACAAGGCAATTCCTGCACGCAGTAATTTAGGGTGTTCAGGTCTTGGAGACTTGAAGGCTAGAGTCATCAGGGACAGAAGCAAGGGCACAGAGTGTGAAAGAGAGCTGGTGTGAGGGAGAAGACAGGTTTTGATGTTGGGCAGTCACATTCACCCTCCTCTTCCAACGCTATCACTCCACTTGGCTTGCTTCTGATTTGTATACACTGTAATAGGGTTAGTCTTCCAGTTGCTCTCTGAAGCCTTCCCCATCACCTCAGCCAGAGACAAATAGGGCCTGTTTCCTGACTGCATTTGTGCCATGACCTGGCACTTACAGAGCAGCCATTAATGTCTGCATCCCTTACCTCCCAGCTGGATTTCAAATGTGAAGCCTTCGACAGCACAGGGATGCTCTAGTGTTATTACTGAGTGAATGTTACTGGGGCTGAGGTAGCATCATTAAAATAAGTACACACTACTTCCTCCCAGCCCCCACCTCCTTCCAGGTACACCATATGTTGGGCATTTTGCTAAGTGCCTGCTCAGCAACTCGCTCTTGACCTTCTGTTTCACCTGCCTTCCTGTCTGTCTTCACCTCCCATACTCAGAAGGCCAGCAGGTGGCAGGCTCCAAAATCTGGGGTGTGTACTGCATTCTGTACAGCATGGGTGAACACTGTAGGTAGTATGCTTCTCCACTGACCCCTTACCAACTAGATGTCCTCTCTCATCACTTGAGTCTTTGGGGTAAGCCAGGATCTACCATCTGTGGCCATTCCCTTTAGGTAGTGGTTCTCAGCCTGGGCTGCACCTCAAGGTCACTTGGGGAATTCTCCCAAAAATGCACATGCCCCACCTGTTAAGAGATTCTTATTCTGCTAATCTGAGGTGGGGCCTGGTGACCTTTTTTTAAAAAATCAGAAGATTTAATTTTTTTAAAAGGTAACACAATTTCCAATAGTACGGTAGATTTATAAACTATCATAAGTTGACTTTCCATTCCTGGCTCCCAGCCCCACAACCACTACTGTTTTATGTGTATCTGTGGATATGGATATGCATATATAAATATTGTGCCCAAATAGAAGCATGCTGTAATACTGTTCTACTATCGTTTCTCACTTCATATATTTTGAATAGTTTCATTTTTGCATACATGTCTACCTTAATGTCTGCAATATTCCATATTCTGTGGTATAGATGTACTATAACTTATTCAACCAATGCCCTATTGAAGGACTTTTAATCTTGGTGTTTTAAATTGATGCTGCAATGAATATGGCTCTGCCCACAAGTGTCACTGTATTTGTAGAATAAAATCCTAGATGGTGCATAGCTGGAGAAAAGGATGTGAATTTGTAGTTTTTACAGATTTTTCCAAATTGTGCTCCAAAGAGGCTGAAAAAATTTATACTCCTGAAGGGCATCTGTATTTTTACAAAGCTTCTCTGGTTATTCCTGGGCAGTTGAAGTTGAGACTCAGTCCCTGCCCTTTAGTTGCCTGAAACCTAAGTTCATCAGTTTCTTGTTGACCACAGCCCACTTAGGGACTGAAAGGTGCATCAGCCTGTCCCCAATTGATATTTCCTTCTCTTCCTTATCCCCACTCTGGCTAGGACACAGAGTTGCAAAGAAAGTTAGACCATGAGATCCGGATGAGGGAAGGGGCCTGCAAGCTGCTGGCGGCCTGCTCCCAGCGAGAGCAGGCTCTGGAGGCCACCAAGAGCCTGCTGGTGTGCAACAGCCGCATCCTCAACTACATGGGCGAGCTGCAGCGGCGCAAGGAGGCACAGGTGCTGAAGAAGACAGGCCGGCGGTAAGCAAGGGGAGGCGAGGCTTTATGGGGATAGTGGTGCTCTGGATATATATATGGAGCATGGAGCATGGAGCACCTCGAAGACGACTTCCTGATGAAGACTTCCCAGGGACCTAGAAGACACCTTGATGTTTATCACCACAGTGTGCTGCCCAGAGGCACACTAGTGAGTTGCTAGGGCCCAGTAAAGCCCGTGTGTCTGGTGAAAGGCTGCTAGTCTGAGGATAGTAATGCAGGAGTGCTAATTTGCTAAGCCGTGCCTGTGATCTGACAAGCCTGTTTGTCTGGCTTCTGGAAAGCTAATTTTCTCAAAGCCAGTTCACCAAATGGTCAATTTGCTAAATGACCAATTAGTCATTTACTGTAACAGACAGTAGCTATTGTACTTGGGGTTTGCCTCATTTGAGGCAGAAATTGGGAGAAATAATAATAAAAATAATTTAAGTAAAAGCCTGCTGCTGCTGCTGCTAAGTCGCTTCAGTCATGTCCAACTCTGTGCGACCCCATAGATGGCAGCCCACCAGGCTCCCTCATCCCTGGGATTCTCCAGGCGAGAACACTGGAGTGGGTTGCCATTTCCTTCTCCAATGCATGAAAGTGAAAAATGAAAGTGAAGTCACTCAGTCGTGTCCGAGTCTATCGACCCCATGGACTGCAGCCTACCAGGCTCCTCCATCCATGGGATTTTTCAGGCAAGAGTACTGGAGTAGGGTGCCATTGCCTTCTCCGAAGTAAAAGCCTACCCATTCATATAAATTAGACTGTGTACTAAAAGGACTCAATCTGACAAAACTGTAGTGAAATGGTTGAGGTGATACTCTGGTAAAACTAAAATGTGGGAGAAAATATTTGGCAAATTGATCAATTCTGAGAACTGACCATTTTTTTGTAAATTGGTCACTTGGAAAATTGGCTTCTGGCAAAGTAACCTGTTTGACCCCACAAGGCTGAGTGGGGAGAAGGTCCAGGCCCCTCGCAGGCATAGTGTCCATTCCAGCTCACACACAAGGAGGTTGCCAGGAGGCCTCTAGAGTTCACCCATGAAGACACCAGGGCAAGGCAGGAACCCCTCAACGGCTGCTCCATAAAGTTAAAGGAAGAGCAAGCAGGCATAGGGACAGCTTCTACTTTGAGTCTGCTGTCTCTTAAGAGGTGGCCGTTGACAAGCTCTGCCTTGCCCAAGTCCTCACACATCCCATACAGTGTGATCTGTGGCACACCGTAAGTCCCTGGCAGCTGAACACGTTGCCATCAGTGCCACATCATTTAGTTTAAGGCTGTTCCAAGTCTCTAGTTTCATCATGACGAATTATAAATTAGTATGGAGAAGCTGGCCACCACCTTAGGAAAGGGACACATGCTCAGTGAGTTCTAATGTTAGGCAGGGAGGGGAGGAAGACCGGATGTCCCTCCCACAGTGGAGGAACTGGGGAACTTGGGGCACTGGGAAGGTTTAGCCAATCTAGCCAGAAGGTTAGAGGGGAAATCAAAGCTGGGGGGGGGGGGGAAGATGGAGAGAGATTTGTGATAAATGGGATACAAATGTCCCCTATTTGGGTTCTTGATTTTCTGACTGAGTACCCTCCTTTATTGAAGTGATGAGATGGCGGAGACAAGTACCCTCCTTTGTTGTTAAAAAGAAAGCCTGCACACTCCTCCAAGCCTGAGGAGAATCCTTGAAAGGGAGTCTCTCTGTGGGCAACCTGTCTCCTCAAGCCCCACTTCTTCCTGGCAGGAGTCTAGGGAGGTGGTCAGGAAGGGTGCTTGCTGGGGGTGGCCTGAGCTTGTACTGTGTGTGTGAGCTAAGTGCCTCTAGTATTCCCAAGCCCAACAACCTCCTGGGTTCAAAGGACAACTCTCCCTAACAGTCCTTCAGCTCTGCCAATGTCAGCCTGGCAGGGATCTGGCAGCTGAGCCCTGGGCCGGGGGGGTCCTAGAGCCTTTGGGAACCAGAGCCAGGGGGAATAGTGTCAAGAGGCCAGGCTAGGATGTTGTGATTTGCCCACAGGCCTTCGGACAGTGGGCCACCCACTGAGCGCTCCCCCTGCCGTGGCCAGATCTGCATTTCTGGTAAGAAGCACAACTACCCCAGCTGCTGGCATTCTTTGCCCAGTGATAAGATCTCCTGTCCTGTCTTGATGTCTGTTCCTATCCCTCTGCCCCTTAGATCTTCGGATTCCACTCATGTGGAAGGACACAGAATATTTCAAGAACAAAGGCGGTGAGTTCCACACATGTGGGACAGACTTAAGGGAGTGGCCCTGAGATTGGAGGTCCCCTCGGGGGCACATCATTACCGGTTTTGCTCTCGGCCCCCAGACCTGCACCGCTGGGCTGTGTTCCTGCTGCTGCAGATAGGGGAACACATTCAGGACACAGAGATGATCCTGGTGGACAGGACCCTCACAGACATCTCCTTTCAGAACAACGTGCTCTTGTGGGTACCTCATCCCTGTGGCTCCCCACTTTTTCTGCTAGGCTCTAATCATGTAGCTGCAGAGGAGGGGAGGAAGAGAAGGAGGGAGGGAGCTGGGCCTTCCCTGTGGAGCTGTCCTGTACTTGCAGGACATCCATCCTAACCCCAGTGCCGCTCCCTGGACTGGCCCAGACTATCCTCCCCTCCTTGCTTCCTCCCATATTCCTACAGTGCTGAGGCAGGGCCAGACTTTGAACTGCGGCTGGAGCTGTATGGGGCCTGTGTGGAAGAGGAGGGGGCCCTGGCTGGAGCCCCCAAGAGGCTTGCTACCAAACTCAGCAGCTCCCTGGGCCGCTCCTCAGGGAGGCGTGTCCGAGCATCGCTGGAGACTGCTGGGGGCTCAGGCAGCAGTCCCATCTTGCTTCCCACTCCGGCTGTGGGGTAAGCACCTATTTTCCTCCCTGGCCCTCAGCTGGCCACTGGTGATCTCTAAGCTGTGTTGAGCATGCGGAGCCTATTTTCAACTGTTGCCAGGACATGCAGACAGATATGAATGAGCAGTGGTCACATACTGGGAGGCACTCTGGCCCATACCTCAGGTACTTCAAACAGCCAACTGAGAAGATCAACAGGAATGCAGGAAGAGCTAGGTTCTGGGGTCTTCACTGCTTTTGCAGCAACAGATACACCTTATGTAGATATAACAGAGTGCCCCTGGCTACAGCAGAATAGCCTGGGTGCTGTGGTGTTGCCTACAGGCACCTGGAGGCATCTAGTAGACTCACTGGGTCTCTGAGGAGCAGTTTGAGAACCTTGCAGGTAATGAACAGATTGCTTATTTTGGAGACAGATGCAGATTCAGATTCAAGTTCTACCTCCTCAGCTTTATTTTGGGGCAGACTTCTTAACCTGTTTAAGCCTCAAGCTGCCTCGTCTATGAACTAAAGAATGCCACCAACCTCAGGGCTGTTGTGGGAATACAGTGGGATAACGTATTTAAAGCACAGGCCCCAGCACTTAGCGGGAGTACAGTATATGTCTGTTTCATCCCCTGTGGGGGAGGCAAGCTAGCTTTCTGTGGGGCAGCCTAAACAGGGGGGCAGACCTGCTCAGCTCTTACTGCTCTTGCCACCCAGCATGCCCCTCACTTGGCTGCTGCCCACTTCTCTGTCCTGCAGTGGTCCTCGTTACCACCTCTTGGCTCATACCACGCTCACCCTAGCAGCTGTGCAAGATGGGTTCCGCACACATGACCTCACCCTCGCCACTCCTGGTGAGTATGTATCTATGTGGGGGACGCTGGATGATGAGAAGAGGGGCTGATAGATGGTTCCTTCCCCTTCACATTTCCCACCCTCACCCTGCACTTCTCTCTCCCCCAGAGGAGAGCCCTGCCTGGCTGCCCCTTTACGGTAGCATGTGTTGCCGCCTGGTGGCTCAGCCCCTCTGCATGACTCAGCCTACTGCAAGTGGTACCCTCAGGGTGCAGGTGAGGGACCCTGAGGAGTGGAAGGGAAGTGGGAGAAGACAAAGGAGAGCCAGATCACGTAGGGATCAAAGAACCATTGAAAACGTAAGATCTGGGTGGAGGAAGGAGGGGCACGGTAAGATGAAAGGAGGGTAAGGTAGGAGGGTGGGCAGAAAGGAGTCATTTTTCTGTGGGGGGCTGGGAAGAAGGGTGTTGGGGGTGTGATTCCCCTAGGAAACCTTGAGTCATTTATGCAGCAAGCAGGGGAGCCGCGGGACTGGGTGCAAGTACACGGAGTCCTGAAAGGCACAAACCTCTTCTGTTACCGGCAACCTGAAGACACAGACACTGGGGACGAGCCGCTGTTTACTATCGCAATCAACAAGGTGATGAGTCTCTGGTGGTGAAGCCACCAGGTGCCAGGGTTCGGGAACCTCTCCATCAGGCCCTGGGAGGGCACAGAGGGCACAGAGACCTCAGAGAGATTAAAGCTAGCTTCCTGCTCCCAACAGCACCACACCCTGCTTCAGGGCCAGGGATGCTGAGGGACCATGTTCTCCCCACCAGCATCACGGAAAACGAGTCCCTTCTACTCACCAGCCTCCGCCCCTGCCAAGTATCACAGAGAGTTCGATTGCCAGTTTAGGACTTTTCATCCTCCTCCCATCTTTCTTCAGATTCCAGTCTGCGTCTCTTTTACCCTTTCCTGGTTTTCTCTCCCAGCCCAAGTCCAAGAACTTCTTTGTTTCCTAGCCCTTTTGCTGGCACTCCTGCCGACTTTTATAAAAGTATTGAGGGGCCTTAGTGTTCCTGTTCCTGCCTGCCTCCTCACCTTCCCTGCCTTGCTCCATCCCTCCTTTCCTGTCTCCATCTGCTCCTTTTCCTGACTAAGGATGACTTGTCTCATTCCAGTCCTTTCTTGCCATTTCTTCCTACTCTGATCAGTAGGAGCCAAGTGAGAGGGCTTGGTGAAAGCTCCACAAGTTCCTCCTTCTAAGGGTAGGGATGACCAAGCCTGCCTGATGTCACTGCTGACTTCTGTGACCAAGGTGAAGGTGGAAGCAGATCTTGGATTTCTCCTCTAGGAGACTCAAGTCCGGGCAGGGGAGCTGGACCAGGCAGCCAGCTGGCCCTTCACCCTGAGCATCAGTAACCGGTATGGGGAGGAAGAGGTAACGCACACTCTTCAGGCAGAGAGTCGGGGAGCCCTGCAGAGCTGGATGGAGGCTCTGTGGCAGCTTTTCTTTGACATGAGTAAGAGGAGGGGTCTGGATTGGGGCTTGTTATTTTTACCAAAGTAAAATTATTTGATAATTCTTATAATTAAAAATTATATAATACAATATTAAATTATTATAATAATTCTTATAATAATACAATACTTTTTGAAATGAGCCTGTTTTCAAGAATGTGTGGAAGGGAATGTAGCAGGGGAGAAGGCAGCCCACCCCCATCAATGCTCTCCCCTCAGGTCAGTGGAAGCAGTGCTGTGATGAAATAATGAAAATTGAAACACCTGCTCCTCGGAAACCACCCCAAGTGCTGGCCAAGCAGGGGTCCCTGTACCATGAAATGGGTGAGTGAAAATGCACTGTGGGGTCCTCATGGGCAGCTGCGTTGGGGGCTTCAGGGGAACCCAGATAGTGGAGACAGAGAGAAAGCACACTGTGGGCTAAGGCAGAACTCTGGGGACCCAAGTCCCACCCAGGAGTCCTTTCCCTTCTCCAGCTCTTCTTAAAATCACCTCCACCAAAGTCCAAACAAATCCTTGTAGAACCAGACTCATTTCATGGATTTTTTTTTCCTAATTTTTTCTTTCCTGTTTCCCTTTCTGCATGTGGATTCCTGTCTGTTCCTCTGACCCTTCACTTGCCCGGCAATGCTTTAATTTTCCTCCTCTTTCTTGGTTTCTTCACCTCCTTCTGCCTACTCCCCTCTCGCTGTCCACCCACTGCCCCCATGTGCCACAGTCTGATCAGAGCCTGTGGCTCCTGGGGGCCCGTGTGAGGGGCTGCTCCTGCAGGATAATGCAGTCTCAGCAGAGATCCGGGCTCTGCTTTCCTCCTCTTACACTGACAGGTGATGCTCAGGGCTGAGTAGCTCTGGGGCCCAAGCTCTGACTCCCCTCCCCTCGATCCCTTCCTGATGCCACAGCTATTGAGCCGCTGGATGACATCGCAGCAGTGACAGACATCCTGGCCCAGCGGGAGGGCGCGAGGCTGGAGACACCCCCACCCTGGCTAGCAGTGTTTACAGACCAGCCTGCCTTGCCTGGCCCCTGCTCACCTGCTTCAGTGGCCCCAGCTCCAGCCCGGATCCATTCCTTGCCCTGGGGGAGACCCCGAACATTCTCTCTGGATGCTGTCCCCTCAGACCATTCCCCTGGGGCTTCTCGCTTGGTCGCCCCTCTCCCCCTGCAGCGATCCCCACGATCCAGAGGCCTCTGCAGCAAAGGCCCACCCCACACTTGGCTCCAGTCACCAGTGTGAGAGAGAAAGGTGCTGGCAATAGGATCTGGCCAGAAGAGGGGAAGATGTGTGTGCAGCTGGGCTCGGATTCAGCACTGTTTGCAGCAGGCTGACCAGCTTGGCCTCCCCTTCCTCTGCTGGAGTCGGGGTAGGCTGAGAAGGGGTATCAGAAGCCCCTTTAAGCTGTGGTTGCCACGGTGCTGAGGGACTTGTTCCCAGGGCTGGCTGGGACCCCGTAAACCCTTCCTGGGAGAAAACTGGAACCAACCCTGCCCTACCTCCCTGCATTAACCAGCTTTGAGAATGGCACTGAAGAGCCTTGGGAGGGAACACACCTCCCTTGTGACTTTTACATTGACCATTAAAGTTATTTAACATCACCCTTCACCTGGTTGTTGAGAACAGATTGCCTCTTGACTTGGTCAGGACCCGCCATAGCCTTTTATCCCTGGAGCTTATTCACTAGGTGTGAAGTGTGACCATGAGATTGAGTAATCAGACAAGGGCTGGGTGGAGGGGGAGTACTTTATAAATACCACAGGGCAACAGAGGGCTGCTCTTCTCTCATATGCTGCTGAATCTCAGGATCTCAGCGACGTCATAGCCAGTCACAGCAAAGGAGCTGCCTGAGGGGTCACAGAATCGGGCACCACACAGCTGGGTGTCAGGCACACACTCACCATGACAGTGTTCCACCTGGGAGAGAAGACAGCTGTTCAGGCCTGTGGCCTCATCCTCGGGCCCTCATTCCATTCCTCTTATGACACATACCTCAATGTAGCCATCCTCTGGGCTTCTGCTCAACTTCCAGATGTGTACGAAAGTGTCTTCAGCCGCAGAGAGTAGCTATTTTAAAGAAAGGCAAGGAGGACCAGTGGGAGTCAGAATGTGCTGACAGAGGGCTGGTATAGGCTGTAAAGCTCAGTCCAGGTGCCTGGGAAGGGGGCTACCCTGAGAGGCAGAGATAAGTCTGTGGAGTGCCTCTCAACATCCCAGCACCAGGAAACAAGGCTTTGCAAGGTCAGAGCTAGAGACTGACCTTGCCCACCTCAGGAGCCAGGTCCAGGGCACAGATGGCCCGGGCGTGGGCATCGATCTGGACGTGTACAGTTCCTGTACTGGCTTCATATAGACGCACTTGCCCGTTCCCGTAGCCTGCTGCTATGGTTCCCTGCCACAGCTGCACAGAAGAGCACGGGACCCTGCAAGGGTGACATCGCACTTTGATTTCCCAGACCTAAGCCCACTCCCCACCTTGAAGCTACCTCAGGAAGGCCTCAGCCCCCTTCTGCCTCACCTACCCGAATCCTGGAATCTGGGTCAGTAATTTGAATTTGGGCCCTGATCTCCAGACACACAGCAAGCCCGAGTCATCTGCTGTCACAGTGTCAGCCACGCAGTCCTGAGGGGAAAGGCAGGATTAGCCCTTTTTTCTCCCTGCTGGGTCCTGTATACAGGGCAGGAGGGGAAGGGAGGCAGTATTTGCATCTTTGTCTTTCCAGGGAAAGGGGAAGATGTGGAGCCATCACTGGCTGGAAGGGTCTCTTGGAAGCATTAAATGCTTTCGTTATATTCCTTATAGAGTCTGACTCCCTGCCCCAACCCCAGCACACACCCCATGTGTCAGGGTATACAATTGTCCTCATTGGATGAATGATGAAACTAAGGCCACAGTGTTAGGGCCTTCTGGAGGTCTTGCACTGAGCCAGTCACAGTCATGACTGAACTCTGGGACTCTTGACAGCCCCTCAACCCAGGCAGCCAACAGAGCCCATGGGCCCAACTTTGTGCCAGGTGTAGTGTAGCATAGGAATTATAAGATACATACCCTGTTTTCAAGAGGTTTACAATCTAATCAGGGAGGTAAGAGTTGTCTTTGCAGGCAGTGTCAATTCAGGGTTCAGCTAAGGGAGACGAGTGGGGGCTGGAAGAGGGGGAGGCTTCCAGGAGAGGATAGCACTGGAGGTGGGCCTCAATAGGGTGGACTCGCCCAAGCTCAGAGAAGGAAGCCACACATGTCAGAAACCATCGGTCCCAACTCCTCCATTCACACCAGGATCGTAAAGTATGAGTGAACTATTAAGTACCACATAAATAGAAAGTATTTCTGGACTCATCACTGGACTTGAGGTTGCTGAAACTTAGCAAAGTGCACTAATTTGCCCAAAGTCATTCAGCTGCTTAATGGCAAAGCCAAGGCTTGAACCCAGGTCCCCTGCTTTCCCAAGGTGGGGAAGGCCCTCAGATTCACTGGAACAGGTAGGGGGGATCCACTCACCTGTCCCTGGGCAGGCTCAGTGGCAATGTCTGAGATTGGTGTCTGGTGCCTTGCCAGCTCTTCACTCAGTACAATGTTGGGACCCTTCGTGGGGATGTCAAACACCAGTACCTGGCCCGACCATATTCCTGCAGAACCAGTGCTCCACTGATGGCTTCCTGATGCTCCCAGGTCTCCAGCCACCATGTTCAGCCCTCCCTCCATCCCAGAAACCTTAGTAACAAACCCACCTCTCAATGTTCCAACAGCCCCACTCCCAACATTCACTGCCCTTTTCCTATACCATCCTGACCCTCTGAACCCCTCCATGCCTTTTTGGAGTTTCTCAGACCCTCCTTCACTCCCACCCCTCTAACACTCCACAATTTCCTCAGACCTTCAGCAGCATCCTGGTCAAAGCCCACACCCCTATACCTCAGCACTCTCCAATGCCCTGCCTTTGGCCCCCTCACCCACACAGACGTAGTGGCCACTGGCAGCAATTCCTCGGGCAAACGCAGCCTGCACTGAGTATAAGAGTGGAAAACGATTAGAAGTATTATCCCCCCTAGGCCCAGCAAACACTCCCTACCCCCAACCCAGTCCTGCAGGTACCTAGAGAGGCATCTCCAGCGTCCAGTGCATGCCAGTAGACCATGACGGAGCCATCAGACTCGTACATCTGGAAGACCAGGGCAAGGACGGGGTCATAACCCAGCTGACCTTTGCTGAGCTCTGTACCAACTACTCCACATACTCATGTTAACCTTAGCCTGTTTAATCCTCAAAATTACCCTGGGAGGGAGGCGCTACTTTTATCTATTTAACAGAAGACACTGAGGCTCTGAGAAGTTCACTAAATTGCCCAAGGTCACACAACTAATAGAAGGGCAGATATTGGAGGTGGCACTTAAGAATTGGAAAACAAGGAAGGTATGAAGATGAGAAATGAGGGGGCTAAGCATGAAACAGCTTGGAAATGTTTAGAAGTAAGATCGCTGGGTTGGGAAGATCCCCTGGAGGAGGAAATGGCAACCCACTCCAGTATTCTTGCCTGGAGAATCCCATGGACAGAGGAGCCTGGCCGGCTACAGACCACGGGGTCGCAGAGTCAGACACGACTGAGCGACTAAGCACAGCACACACACTAGGGGCCTTGGCGAGAAGTTAAGACTCTAGCGGGGGAGGATAGGAAGGTCCTTGTCTTACTTGTATTCCTCGATGAGAGGTGAGTACCAGCAATACTCGGAAAGGGAGGACACACCAGTGGATCTAGAGGGAGATAAATCAGAGTAAGAAGTAGGGCAGAGGACATGAGGACTCGAAAGTGTGGAAATTCAGACAGTCAGGGAAGGCCTATTCCTTCAGGTTTGGAGAGGAAGTACCGGGTTCTAGGTAGGGCGGGGTTCAGCAACACCACTCCCAACTCCACGCCTCACCTGGGTGATAAGTGGGGGGCTCACTCCAGCGCCCTCCTTAGCGTGGAGTTGGCGCTGGGCCAAGGGCACACCCTCAGGAGCAGCGCTGAGTAGCTGGGCGCTGGGTCCATGAACTACTCCAAAATGAGTGAGGTTGCGGGCGGGCAGCTGCAGCACACTGAGGTTGTTGCACAGGGCGGCCGCCGAGCCTCGAAGCGGGATGGAGCGCTCCCGGCGGAACATTCTTGGGGAGAGACGGTCGATCCCAGGCGCGCGGAAAGCAGAAGATAGCCGAGATTCCTAAGGGGGCTTGGGGGTGGAGTGGTGCTGACAGAAGGCAGTGGGAAAGCCCCCGGCGACTGGGTCGCGAGGTGAATGAACGAGGGCCTCGGGGATGATGATGGGGGTTGGTGGTCACGTG
This sequence comes from Bos grunniens, assembly GCF_055505025.1. Lineage (NCBI taxonomy): Eukaryota > Metazoa > Chordata > Mammalia > Artiodactyla > Bovidae > Bos > Bos grunniens. Next base: position 97,328,650 of record NC_141175.1, on the reverse strand, counting down.
TGTGGGAAGGGTAACGCGGAGCTGGCGAGGGGAACCCTAGGGCTGAGTCATGAGGTGATGGGGGGAACCCCAGAGGAGGAATGGTGATGGCCCAGGACCCAGTGGCCCCAAAAGCCCGAGTCAAGGCAGGATGAAGCAGGGTAGCCCCTAGGCTCTTCCTCCCTCAGCCTGGCTCCCCGAAGCCCCCGGACCAGGTCAGAGTTCACACCAGCAGCTCCGAGACTCCAGAAGCGTTCGGTCTCTCCGAATCCGCCGCCACCATAGAGACGACGCACGTACGCACAGCCGTTGGGTGGGGTGAACTACCCTAACGTGCGACGCGCGGCCGGCGCGGCTGCCAGGGCAACTGTGGGCGGGGCGAGCCTCAGCGCGGCGCGGTTGCCGAGGAGACCGATAGGCTGCAGTAGCAGCTGCGGCTGGACCGGAAAGCTGCTGGAGCCTGGGGGTTGAAGCTACAGTTGAGGCGATGGCGCACGAAGGCCCGGTGAGCTTTAGCTCAGCTGAGGGTGGCCCAGAGCGGGGTTAAGACCAGTGTCCGGAGCGGTGGGCCAACTCTGAGCCACCCGGCATCCGCCTTTCACGCGGGCGTTCAAGATGACCGAGGAAGCCATGTCTGTGCACTAGGACGGAAAACCTACACCTGCACCACGCGCACTCACAAGCATTGTCACACTTGGAGCCTGAGGGAAGGGGGTTAAATGGGTGATGAAGAGCCCAAGAACAAGAAGTAACTTTGACAACAGTTAATGCATTTAATGAGTCTCTTATATTGAGGTACTCATTTAAATGGATAAACCAGAATTGGTCAGGCACTGGGGAGAGGGTGTTGCTAGATAGGTTTCATTTGGAGAATTTCGGGAGGAATAAATGGATTAAACAACAATTCTGAGGCTGCACTTGAAAGTCAATTGTTTAAAAGCCAAGAAACTCTAAAATAGACTGAAGAGCATTCATGCAGTAATATCTCCAACCCCTCTGGTCAGGCCATTTCTAGGTGTAGCCATTAGCGCGGGTGTAATGAGAGCCTGGGCGTGGTTGTCTAAGGAATCAACTCTCCTCTCCCAGCCCTACCTACCCCTGCTCTGGCCAAGCCTGAACGGGGCTGTGGACCCTTCCTTGGGCTTGCCAACAGAACTGTTCTCACTAGCAGAGAGGGGAAACGAAACAAGGGATTTTGAGTTCAGTGTGAGGTTTAGGAAACACCAGAGTTGGGGGAGAATGAATTTTGGGGAACACCATGTATGAAGCAATAATGTTGGGGGTGGGGAGACAAAAGTTAGGGAAATTGTGTTGGGGGTAAATTTTAGAAGGAATCAGCTTCAGGGAAACTGTTGTGGGGAAATTAAGAGGCTCCCAATAATTTACTAGTAAATTCGTATGTCCCTAAAATGGGTTTTGGGGAGACTAGACTTTTTTTTCAGTGGGTTTTTCTTGATTATAAAAGGATATAAAGTCATTGTAGAGAACTTATAAACTGGAGAAGAGTGTAGGAAAAAAACATATACACGGTGCTTTCCTTTTCTTCAACACATATAGGTTTACACACCTGAGATCATACTTGATATGTAATTTTATATCGTTTCTTTCATTTAAGATTACATCATAAGTATTTTCTTATGCTATTGTAAATTCTTCCTAAAGACTGCCTTTAATCATCACATAATATTTCATCATATAGGTAGCACACAATTAGCCACCTATTTTCCTTGTTAGATGTATGTTTTCAATATTCTGCTATTATAAATGACATCACAGGGAATATTTTAGAGAATATATTTTCAGAGTATGCCTTTGTGTATTTATAAAATGGAATTGGTACTTTTGAAGATTGGATATCTTTTCAAATGTTTATTAGTCATCAATAGTTCCACTTTTGTGAAATATTATGTTCTTATTATCCTTGGAGATCTTATGGTTATAAAAATTTATATGCATTTTTAATGTATTTGGGAATATCTTTTTAAAAAATTTGTTGCATGTATTTTTGGTTTAGGAAGCAGGATAAAGCCAAGCTCTGGAGTCAGACAGACCTGCATATGAATTATGACTCTACTACTTCCTTACTCTGTGATCTTAGGCAAATTCTGTAAAATGGGGATAAAAATAGTATGTAGTCTAAAAAATGTAGGAACTGAATCCATGTATGTGACTAATATACTTTCAGTTCAGTTCAGTTGCTCAGTCGTGTCCGACTCTTTGCAACCCCATGAATCGCAGCACGCCAGGCCTCCCTGTCCATCACAAACTCCCAGAGTTCACCCAGACTCACGTCCATCGAGTTAGTGATGCCATTCAGCCATCTCATCCTCTGTCGTCCCCTTCTCCTCCTGCCCCCAATCCCTCCCAGCATCAGAGTCTTTTCCAATGAGTCAACTCTTCGCATGAGGTGGCCAAAGTACTGGAGTTTCAGCTTTAGCATCATTCCTTCCAAAGACATCCCAGGGCTGATCTCCTTCAGAATGGACTGCTTGGAGCTCCTTGCAGTCCAAGGGACTCTCAAGAGTCTTCTCCAACACCACAGTTCAAAAGCATCAATTCTTTGGTGCTCAGCCTTCTTCACAGTCCAACTCTCACATCCATACATGACCACAGGAAAAACCATAGCCTTGACTAGATGAACCTTTGTTGGCAAACTAATGTCTCTGCTTTTGAATATGCTATCTAGGTTGGTCATAACTTTCCTTCCAAAGAGTAAGCATTTTATAATTTCATGGCTGCAGTCACCATCTGCAGTGATTTTGGAGCTCCAAAAAATAAAGTCTGACCCTTTTTCCACTGTTTCCCCATCTATTTCCCATGAAGTGATGGGACCTGATGCCATGATCTTAGTTTTCTGAATGTTGAGCTTTAAGCCAACTTTTTCACTCTCTTTCACTTTCATCAAGAGGCTCTTTAGTTCCTCATCACTTTCTGCCATAAGGGTGGTGTCATCTGCATATCTGAGGTTACTGATATTTCTCCCGGCAATCTTGATTCCAGCTTGTGTTTCTTCCAGTCCAGCATTTCTCATGATGTACTCTGCATATAAGTTAAATAAGCAGGGTGACAATATACAGCCTTGACGTACTCCTTTTCCTATTTGGAACCAGTCTGTTGTTCCATGTCCAGTTCTAACTGTTGCTTCCTGACCTGCATATAGTTTAAGTGCCAGTAAATGATAACTACTGTTATCAGCTTGTAATTAGGAATTTTAAGAAAAAGCACAGGAAAATTTGACATATATATATATATGTGTATATACACATGTGTATATAAATACATATACAGTTGCTGCTGCTGCTGCTAAGTCGCTTCAGTCGTGTCCGACTCTGTGTGACCCCATAGACGGCAGCCCACCAGGCTCCCCCATCCCTGGGTTTCTCCAGGCAAGAACACTGGAGTGGGTTGCCATTTCCTTCTCCAATGCATGCAAGTGAAAAGTGAAAGTGAAGTTGCTCAGTCGAGTCCAACTCTTAGCGACCCCATGGACTGCAGCCCACCAGGCTCCTCCATCCATGGGATTTTCCAGGCAAGAGTACTGGAGTGGGGTGCCATTGCCTTCTCCATATATAGAGTTACCTACCCATTTCTTTATTATTTCTTACATTACTTTTATGCTTAGGCAGCTGTTTCTCACCCAGAGATTATATGACAATTTAAACTATTTTCCCTACATTTTATCTTTTGTTTTAATTTTGTTTTGTTTGTATGCGTGCTTTAATTCATCTGGAATTTATTTAGATGTATATTGTGAAATGAGGATCTAAGTTGATTTGGGGAATGGGAGGAAATGGGAAACACACCAATAATTCCTGCTGTTTATTGAATTTTTCAAATTCCTGAACTCTCAAGAATTTTGAATACTTTGAACTAGCACAAATAACAAGGACTGTGCAGTTAGAGCTATATATAGCCTGGGCTCACTGTGTAATCCCAAGCAAGTGGAGGTGAACTGCTATCAGGCTTCAGTTCCTTTGTCTGTGAAATGGACTGAGTGAGCTGTTTGAAAAATTAAATCGGCTAGGTCACCTGAAAAGCATCTGTCACATAGTAGGCTCTTAGTAGTAAATTGTCCCTTTCTAAAGGCCTTTCCTAAAAAAAATTAAAAATAAATAAATAAATAAAGGCCTTTCCTTCGTCTTAGACAACCTAAGGAAGCTTCCTCCTAACCCATAACTGGTGCTCCACTCCTCGGTTTCCCGCCCTGAGTGCCCTATTCCTTTCCCACAGAGGCAGGTCCGAGACCGCGGGATGACCCGATCCAAGGCGGAAAAGGTGCGGCCACCTACGGTTCCGGTGCCGCAGGTGGACATCGTGCCTGGGCGGCTCACTGAGGCCGAATGGATAGCGTTCACGGCTCTCGAAGAGGGCGAGGACGTTGTGGGCGACATCTTGGCTGATCTGGTGGCCCGAGTCATAGACTCCGCCTTTAAAGTCTATCTGACCCAGCAGGTAGGCCTGGATCCTTGTCCTTCAGACACATCTCCCCTCTCCTGACCCCTCCCTGCCGGACTGAGACCCTTTCTCGCCTCCGCAGTGCATTCCATTCACCATCAGTCAGGCACGGGAGGCCATGCTGCAGATCACCGAGTGGCGCTTTTTGGCTCGGGACGAGGGAGAATCTGCAGTGGCAGAGGACCCCACATGGGGCGAGGATGAGGAGCCCTTGGCTTGCACGACGGATGCCTGGGCTCAGGGATCCGTGCCGGTGCTGCACGCCCGGGCCTCGATGGGGCTGGAGGAGACGTTTCAAGGCGAAGTAAGCCCAGCCTCCAGCTGCCGCCCACCTCTTACCGCCGCCCCCGATCCATTACTCACCCCTGACCTCCACCCCTGTGCATTTTCCCAGGACCAAGACAGCGTGGACCAGATCCCTTTAGGAGGATCGTGGACGGATTCAGGCTCTCAGGAGCCGATGGAATCTTGGGAGCTAACTGTCACCCCGGACTCTCCACCCACGCCCGAGTTGCTTCAGGAGACAGGGCCCCGGAGTCCTTTGGAGAAACTAGGTGATCAGTCGAGGAGCGACCAGACTGACCTGTTTGCAGTCGGATCCTCGAACTCGAGCAGCCAACTGTCGTTGGAGATGGTGCCGGCAGGCAGTACCCACGCTTCTCTGGAGCTGTCCTTGGTAGCCAGCCCTCAGGCCTCTGTCGAGCGGGCACAGCCCATCAGCTCTCAGTTCTCTCTCGAGGACCTCTACAATTGCACGCCCCAGCCGCACGCGGCTGGAGACCGGCTGGAACTCAGGGAGGAAAAGGTGCCCCTCATCCCCTCGCGGGTGTTGGTGTCCGATCCCTCCGCGGGCGGCCCCACCACGCTCAACCCCTCGGCGGGATTCCAGCCGCAGCCGCCGTGGCTGGCTGAAGAGCGGCCCAGCGCACTTCACTCCAGAATTGGCCATAAGGGGGCGACGGCGCGTCTGGACCCCGCGCGGCTGCCGCGCCCCTGGGTGCGCCCGCTGTCGGAGGTCCTGGTCCCAGACTCGGAGGGCCGCCCCTTGGAGGCCTACCGGGGGCGCCAGCGGGGCGAGAAGACCGAGGCCCCAGCCGGACCGCAAGCCTCCCGCCCCAGCTGCCGCGTCTCCCGGTCAGAGTTCTTCCCTTTCCCACCTGGCGTTCCTGTCCGAACTTTGGGCCCTGGTCTAAGCCTCCAGTTCCCTACTCTAAACTTAGGCCTACCATCGCCAGGCTTTGGTTCAAAGCTTCCCTTCCCCAGTCCCGGGCTCCGTTTTCTCGCCACACACCGGGCGCGCCCGGACATGGCACGCAGCCCCAGCCCCAAATTATGGCCGGGTGCTAAGTGGCCCAGCGGCTGGGAGGGGGAGGCCGAACTGCTGGGTGAGCTCTGGGCCGGTCGCACCCGTGTACCTCCGCAGGGCCTGGACCTTGGGGACCGGGAGAGCCAGGATCCTCACCAATATCGTCATCCCGTGCCTCAAGTTCTGGAGGCCACGTCCCAGGTGACGTGGAAGCCCGTGTTGCTGCCGGGAGCATTGAAGCTGGCTCCTGGTGTGAGCATGTGGAACCCAAGTACGCAGGTGCTGCTTAGCTCCTCTGAGCCTCAACGGAACGACAGAGAAGGCAGCGCCTCTCCTCCCATCCATACAGGTGCCCCGAAGCCCCAGGTGACTGTGGCACAGCTAATGAACTCAGCCCTCAAAATGTGGTCACTCCCCTCCAAGCGCCTGCCCAATTCTAAGCCCTAGGCATTGGGAATTCTACCTTCCTTCTGTCTGCTTGCTAGAAATAAACAGCCGAGTTGCCTTAAGAATTGGCCTGATGTCCATCAGTTCCTTCCAAGTGTGTACTCTCACTGAACTGGAGAGGTCTATAAGAACACAGAACATAATTACGTTACACCCTTAGGAGACCCTGCTTTAGGGTCAAGGTGGCTCTCCAGGAGAGGCATTCTGGAGAACCATCCCCATTTCCACAAAGGAGCACGCAAGGGTTGCAAGAGGGATCTGCCTCAGTTGGGAGAACTTAGTCTCCTTCCAGTAGGGGAAGAAGGGGTGGCTCTGTTTAAGCACAGAGTGATTCAAGACATGAGGAATTTGATTTTCAGTCCCTGGAGCTCTATCAATTCACCTTAGAGTGCGTATCCAAGTTTTCTGTGAATACAAATTTGAGGCTATGCAGGATTTAGGGAAACTCTGACTCCCTTGATCTTTGACCAGCATTGGAATGAGACAATCAGATAGCGAGTGAAAATAATTTAAGGAGGAACTCACTCTCAGGTTCAAATGGGATACTCGAACACATCCAAGAGTGAGTGGTGCCTCCTTAAATTTTGTGCTTTATGCTCCACATCAACCTGTTGGCTGGTCCTACTCTGCTCTGACTAGTCCCTCCCCGCCCCACTTCTGTGGGCAGCACTTCCTGGGGGTGGGCCAGTCTTCTCTGCCATGTCTCTGTGGTCTGTACTCAGCAGCCCAGTATGGGGTCCTGGCTCTGCCCTCCTCATTCTGGTCCTCCTGCTTAGACTAAGTGTGCAGATCTGGCATAAGTTTTATCTCTGGGACCTCCAGCACTGCTCCACGGATTTGACTGGGAAGACAGCAGTGGTGACTGGGGCCAACAGTGGTGAGTGTTCCTCCTGACCTGCCACAACCACAGCCTCCAACTGCCCCAACAGGGAGGGCAGAGAGGAGGACCAGCTCCCACTGTCAGAACCCTTGTTTCCCACCCTACTTGCTCCATTGCCCTCTAGTCACTCCCCAGACTAGCATACTCTGAAGCTGCCCTCCCACAGGCATTGGGAAGGCTGTGTCCCAGGAGCTGGCCCACCGCGGGGCCCGTGTGATCCTGGCCTGCCGTAGCCGAGAGCGAGGACAGCAAGCCCTGGCTGAGATACAAGCAACATCTAAGAGCAACCGCCTCCTACTTGGTGAAGTAGACCTGAGCTCTATGGCCTCCATCCGGAGCTTTGCTCAGCGGCTGCTGCAGGAGTGTCCTGAGATTCATCTATTGGTTAACAATGCTGCAGTCTGTGGTATGTGCCTTGACTTACTTCCCCTAAACACATTTCCAGAATTTCATTTCTAGCTCAGGGACCTCAAAACAGGCATCCTTAAAGCCTAACCTGTACATCCCATGGAAACTCTCTAATTCAGACACTATCCTGAAAAACCTAAAATTATAGTCTCAAACATCATTGCCCCCATCTCAACACATCCATGCTCCTGTGGTGTTTCTGTGCTGGGTTTAGTCACTCAGTCGTGTCCAACTCTTAGTGACCCCATGGACTGTAGCCCTCCAGGCTCCTCTGCCCATGGAATTCTGTAGGCATACTGGAGTGGTTACCGTGCCCTCCTCCAGGGGATCTTCACAACCAAGGGATCCAACCCAGGTCTCCTACCTTGCAGGTGGATTCTTTACTGTCTGAGCCACCAGGGCATTTCTATTGAACCCAATATATCCTCCCCAGATTTTGTCTCCCTCAGGATTCTCACTCCATCACCCACTACCTATGTTTTCATCTTCCACAGGGTTCCCTACCACACTTACTCCAGAGGGCCTTGATCTCACCTTTGCAACCAACTACACTGGACCCTTTCTGCTCACAAATCTGCTCCAAGGTAAGGAAGGATGGGTACTTACCTTCTGTGTGACCCCTGCTTTTCCATTCCTCTAGCATTTTCATGGCTTACTGTCTGTCATGGTCATCTCCTTTCCCTTGGCACCCAGATGCATGCTGAGTAATGACCCAATACATTTTAACTTTTCATACCTGGCATCAGTCAAGATTAGGAGACTGGTAATGGAATCAGTTAGCCCCCAGATATCCATACAACAAGCAGGAGGATATAAGATCTACACCACACCTCTCTTTCCCTCAGGTCTGTGTTCTAGCCAGACCAGTAGACTCAGTCATCTCAGGTCTGAGTTCTAGCCACACTGGTAGAGTCAGTCATCTCAACAAAAGCTTCTTGAGGGTGGTATTAGGCTACTAGGTTTAAGGAGGCTGTGTTCTCCTAGGGAAGGGAGGGTTTAAGCAGCAGGCGCATTCTCCCTAACATTTTCCCTGGATTGTCTGATAGCCTGTTTATAATTTTATTTATTGATTGATTGATTTTTGGCCGTGCTGGGTCTTCCTTGCTGCATGGGCTTTCTCTAGCTGCCCTGCAAGGCTTCTCGTTCCAGTGGCCTCTCTTTTTGTGGAGCACAGGCTCTAGGATGCCCGGGCTTCAGTAGTTCCGGCCTGCAGGCTCAGGAGTTGCAGCTCATCTGTGCTGGGGCTCAATGGTCACGGTGCACGGGCCCAGCTGCTCTGCGGCACGTGGGGTCCTCCTGGATCAGGGATTGAACTCGTGTCTCCTGTATTGGCAGGCAGATTCTTTACCACTGAGCCATCTAGGAAGCTCTCTAATAGCCTCTTTAAAAGAAAATTAATTTTTTGTTCAGGTAATGAATAGATGTCCAAAGTACAAAAGGGTATATAGAAAAAGAAAGAAAGAAAAGAAAAACTCTCCTCCTCTCCTGGAAAATCAGCTGCCCATTCCCTTCCTGGGAGGCAACTCCTATTGCCAGGTCTCATGTACCCTTTAGTGAGCAATTAAATTAGTCCTGACTGGAAAGTGAACAAAGAGCAAGGCCAAGCTCTATGGCCTATTAATACATTAATACGTAATGTATTAATATATGTTTTGCCCTTTTCCAAAAATTGTAACGTGCTACAATACCCTGTGTCTTGCTCAGTAATAATTTCTTGAACTGTCTTCTTGTTACTAAAAAGTATGTGTGTGGGGGGTCTGACTGCTCGCCACTCAAAAGCCAATAAACAGGCCAGGTTCATGGAAAGGAAAGTTTGCTCTATTTCGGATTCTGGCAGCTAGTGGTAGGGAGGGTGGCGGACATCTGTGCAAAGGCCGACTCCACCACCGGACAAGCACTGGGTGAGAGCTTTGATAGACAGAGTGTGTGTAGGGGGGAGATTACATGTGGAAACAGTGCATTTATCTCTAAGAGTCATCTTCAGTTGGTCATCAGTGGTCTGACTAGCATCATCTTCATTGTTTTAGGCAGAGTTAATCTTCAGTCCTAGGTACAGTCTGGTCACCATGGAGTTAACTTTTCCACCTGATATTTTGGTATCTATAAGACAACTCACAGGATATGGCTCAACATATTATCTATAACCCTTGAGAAAGAATTAAAGGTCCTTAACTATGCTTAATGACTAAATTACTATTATTTAGTCTCTTTAGACAGTTTTCCTTTGTTTCAGCCATTTTTCACTTTTCTGATTAAACTTATTCTTTGATTAAAGTTTTCTATAGACAAAAGGCGGGCAGAGGACATGGGGCGGGGAGAGGGGCAAGGACCATATGGTCCTGCTCTGTTTCATTCTCTCCTATCTCCTCTGTCTAGTCTATTCTCCCTTCTATGTCTTCTAAGAAATCACCTTTCATCACATCACTTTCTTGCTTCAAATTTTTAGAGGCATTCTAACCTTTATACAATAACTAAGCTGTTTATCTCCACTTACAAAACCTCCGGCAGGCTGAGAGCCTCGCCTTGACGTTTCCCAAACCCACGCCCTCATCTTCAGCCAAGATTTTTTCTCTCTTAGGCCACACTCTGTCTTCTAAATCCTGGCTGTAATTTGCACATGTGTTTCCCTCTATTTGGAATATCCTTTCCCATCCTTTTAGCTTGGCTAACTTAATTCAGCTTCCAGCACTCAGCACAGATACCACTCGTGCTGTGGATCCTGTCCTGACACCTCTGCCTCCCACCCGGTGTCCCCATTTTCCTCATAGCTCAGGTGGTAAAGAATCTGCCTACACAGCAGGAGACCTGGGTTGGGAAGATCCCCTGGAGAAGGAAATGGCAACCCACTCCAGGATTGGAGATGGAGATTGGAGATTGCCTGGAGAATCTCATGGACAGAGGAGCCTGGCAGGCGGTCCCTGTGGTCGCAAAGAATTGGACACGACTTAGCAACTAAACCACCACCACCACCTGAGCCCCTGTAAACAGCTCTGTTCCTGTACAGATGCTGTTGCATGAAGATCAGTCTCCAACTAGGTTGTGAGCCCCTTTGGTCTTTATGTCACTATGTTTGCAAGTCTGGAGTTCACTGTCCTCTTTAAGAATAATTTTCTCTTCAGCAAATTATGGCTGAATACCTCCACTCAATTTTTCATTTGTGATTCTTCATGAGGGCTTAAAATAGTTTTAGTATTTTGAAACAATAAGTAAACTCTATGTGATAACTATAATTTTTTATACTTTATATAATCCAGACTTTTTTTTGTATAGTTAGGAAACTCTTTTCTTCCCCAAAGATTTGCTTGTACCTCTTCTATTGATAGTAATTTTACTTTCATTCTTTTGGAAGATAAATTCCAAATTTTTTTTAATTAAAAAATTTTTTTTAATAAAACTCTTTCCCAAGAATCTCTGCACATATTTCTTTTCCCCTAAGCCTAGCACCCATATGTCTTTAGTGCCTAGCATGGTGTCTGCCATAATTCAGGGGCGCAGTGAATATTTGTGGGATGAATTCAGTTCAGTTCAGTTCAGTCGCTCAGTCGTGTCTAACTCTTTGCAACCCCATGAATCGCGGCACGCCGGGCCTCCCTGTCCGTCACAAACTCCCGGAGTTCACTCAGACTCAAGTCCATCGAGTCAGTGATGCCATCCAGCCATCTCATCCTCTGTCGTCCCCTTCTCCTCCTGCCCCCAATCCCTCCCAGCATCAAAGTCTTTTCCAATGAGTCAGCTCTTCGCATGAGGTGGCCAAAGTACTGGAGTTTCAGCTTCAGCATCATTCCCTCCAAAGAAATCCCAGGGCTGATCTCCTTCAGAATGGACTGGTTGGATCTCCTTGCAGTCCAAGGGACTTAAGTGAATGAATAAATGTATGAATGTGTGAAAGCCAATTTTCACAGCATTTCCAGCCTCTCCTCCCCATTCTTAGCCATCAGCAAAATAAAAATATAAACAAGGATTAATTAAATTAGCTTCAGCTGGCAAGCGGCAGAAAAGGGAAAACTCCACTTTTACTTTAGGCCAAAAAAAAAAAAAAACCACACTAAAATAAAACAAGAAGAACCACCTTCGTAAAGCAGCTAATGAAAATAGTCACAGTCACATTACACTCTGCACGGGGCCCACTGACTGTCTTCTGAAAGCCTGGGATGGACCCTGCTCTCCTGTAGTCTCGTGGAGAGTGGGCATGGGGGTTTACTCCATGACTTGGATTAAGGGTATGTGCTCTTCTCTCCACCTAGGGGCCCTGCAGCGGGCAGGGTCAGCCCGGGTGGTGAATGTATCTTCCTTCCGGCAATCACATGGGTACATTGATGAGGATCATCTGATAGGGGTGGGTAGACCTTTGACCTTCAACCAGAACTATGATTGCAGCAAACTGCTTTTGGCCTCGTTCACTGGGAAGCTTGCCCAGAGACTTCAAGGAACAGGTAACTGCCTCTGACACTCCCTACCCTTCCACTCCCATCACGACCTCCCAACCCTTCCCATCTCATTCCAATATATTCTGGCCTTAAAATACTCCCAATATCCCCAAGCCAGCTGTTAATCTCTTATCATTTATCATCGGTGCACCCAGTATTTCTCTCAATCCCATCTTCCTACCTCCTTTTCATTCTTTTCCAACTTTCTCATCATCCACAACTTCCCTCTCCTCCAACACCACCCATCATATTCCCCCTGAAGATCACCCCATGCTTTCTAATACTTCTATGTCCTTACTGGCTTGGGCATTGCCATTCATGTAAGTTGTGAAACACGGACTTCTCTGGCACCACCCCCAAGTCTCTTGTCGCCTCTACCCGACAGAAGTGGTAGGATCCCTCCTTACTGCACACTGCAGAACCACACTTAACCCTTCCTTCCCACCATCCTCCTCTCACTTCACCACGCACCACACTTCTCAGGTGTGACCGTGAACTCTGTGGACCCGGGCGTTGTGTACACGAAAATCATGAAGCACTTCTCCTGGTCCTATCGCTTCCTCTTCTGGCTCCTCAGCTTCTTCTTTAAGGTGGGTAGTGGAGAAGCTGGCGGTGCCTGAAGAGGGTGGGTCAGGGCTCTGCTGCTCAGCGTCCCGGTAAGTTAGAGCTTGCCTGGCTTTACTCTTCACTTCCTCTATGTCTCTACAGAATAGCAAACAAGGTGCAGTCCCAGTCCTCTACCTGAGCTTAGCCAAGGAGCTGGATGGCATTTCTGGAAAACATTTTAGCAGTTCCTGTGTGATAACTCTTCCCCCTGAAGCTGCTCAGGATCCTCATGTGGCCCAAAGCCTCTGGAATACTTCAGTCCGACTAACAAACCTAGACAAGATGGACTGATCTTCTGTGGCCCCTGCCTTAACTAGCCACCCTCCCTCTGACTCCCAGCCCTTACTCTGATTATGCCTTCTGTTTGCCTGCTCCAAGGATCAATCTCTTTGTCTAGTAGAGTGACCACTTCCTCTTTCTGTTGGTTCAGGGGCATGAGACCTCAGATCAGCCAGGGGACAGTTTCAGCTTCTACTTTATTGCTAGTTGTCTGATAGAAGTATTCATGTCTTAGGCACTGGGATCTCCAGACCTTCTGAGTCCCACATTGTAGGGACAGGGACTAAGACTCCTTTCAGTGGGTATTAGACATGCCAATAAGAGGGGAAACTTCTATCTATTGCCCTTGGTTCCTGGCCTTGGGAGAGGCAGCACCACAGTGTCCTCTGGATCAAGGTGTGTGCCGCATCCTGCCGGAAGCACTCTAACTCCATAGGGTGCTGTCTCCCAGCTGTACCGTAACTGAACCTACAGGTAACCCTTCCACCTGTCTATCAAGCCAGCTGCTCCTGAGTGCTGAGTCCTGCAATAAAGATAGTGAATTCTGAGAGAGAGAGACCACTGTTTCTTTCAAAAGCTAAATGAATTTCGAAATAAACTTTTCAAATTTCACATACACAATGCCTGTATATGTATGTATCTACTTGGGAGGATTGAAGTTTTTATGACAATGAGTTGTTCTAAGCATGAAAAGTATGTACTTTTATCTATCTAAATCTTTTTAATATCTTTATAAATTTTTGAATAAAGATCTTATACAAGCTTTACTATATTTAATTTCAGATACCTTACTTTTTATGCTATTGCAAATGATATTTTAAAATTTGTATATTAATCGTATATCATTGAGAAACTTTACTGTTATCTAATTGTGATAAGTCATCCATACATTCTTTTGGTTTTTGCACATGGAAAATCATACCAACTAGGAATAATAACATTTATTTCTCCTCTTTCAATTAATATAAATTTTATTTCTTTTCCTAGACCTTAACTGATTTTCTGCTATTAAACCAAACTTGCATTTAAACCAACTTTGTCAGAGTGCTAATTTTGTATGAAAAAAAGTGGATGTTAGTTGCACAGTCATGTCTGACTCTTTGTGATCCTGTGGACTGTAGCCTGCCAAGATACTCTGTCCATGGAATTCTCCAGGCAAGTTTACTGGAGTGGGTTGCCATTTCCTTCTCCAGGGGATCTTCCCAACGCAGGAATTGAACCTGGGTCTCCTGTATTGTAGGCAGATTCTTTACCGACTGGGCCACTAGGGAAGCCGCTAGTATATAATTTGGTATACATGGCTAAATTTAGTATACTCATGTTTTTGTTTGGAACTATTTATTCATATAGTTTTGCAAAAAAGCAAAATGGCTGTCTGGGGAGGCCTTACAAATAGCTGTGAAAAGAAGAGAAGCGAAAAGCAAAGGAGAAAAGGAAAGATATAAACATCTGAATGCAGAGTTCCAAAGAATAGCAAGAAGAGATAAGAAAGCCTTCTTCAGCGATAAATGCAAAGAAATAGAGGAAAACAACAGAATGGGAAAGACTAGGGATCTCTTCAAGAAAATCAGAGACACCAAAGGAACATTTCATGCAAAGATGAGCTCGATAAAGGACAGAAATGGTATGGACCTAACAGAAGCAGAAGATATTAAGAAGAGATGGAAAGAATACAGAGAAGAACTATACAAAAAAGATCTTCACGACCCAGATAATCACGATGGTGTGATCACTGACCTAGAGCCAGACATCCTGGAATGTGAAGTCAAGTGGGCCTTAGAAAGCATCACTACGAACAAAGCTAGTGGAGGTGATGGAATTCCAGTTGAGCTCTTGCAAATCCTGAAAGATGATGCTGTGAAAGTGCTGCACTCAATATGCCAGCACATTTGGAAAACTCAGCAGTGGCCACAGGTCTGGAAAAGGTCAGTTTTCATTCCAATCCCAAAGAAAGGCAATGCCAAAGAATGCTCAAACTACCACACAATTGCACTCATCTCACACACTAGCAAAGTAATGCTCAAAATTCTCCAAGCCAGGCTTCAGCAATATGTGAACTGTGAACTTCCAGATGTTCAAGCTGGTTTTAGAAAAGGCAGAGGAACCAGAAATCAAATTGCCAACATCCACTGGATCATGGAAAAAGCAAGAGAGTTCCAGAAAAACATCTATTTCTGCTTTGTTGACTATGCCAAAGCCTTTGACTGTGTGGATCACAATAAACTGTGGAAAATTCTGAAAGAGATGGGAATACCAGACCACCTGATCTGCCTCTTGAGAAATTTGTATGCAGGTCAGGAAGCAACAGTTAGAACTGGACATGGAACAACAGACTGGTTCCAAATAGGAAAAGGAGTTCATCAAGGCTGTATATTGTCACCCTGCTTATTTAACTTCTATGCAGAGTACATCATGAGAAATGCTGGACTGGAAGAAACACAAGCTGGAATCAAGATTGCCAGGAGAAATATCAATAACCTCAGATATGCAGGTGACACCACCTTTATGGCAGAAAGTGAAGAGGAACTCAAAAGCCTCTTGATGAAAGTGAAATTGGAGAGTGAAAAAGTTGGCTTAAAGTTCAACATTCAGAAAATGAAGATCATGGCATCCAGTCCCACCACTTCATGGGAAATAGATGGGGAAACAGTGGAAACAGTGTCAGACTTTATTTCTTTGGGCTCCAAAATCACTGCAGATGGTGACTGCAGCCATGAAATTAAAAGACGCTTACTCCTTGGAAGGAAAGTTATGACCAACCTAGATAGCATGTTCAAAAGCAGAGACATGACTTTGCCAACAAAGGTTCGTCTAGTCAAGGCTATGGTTTTTCCTGTGGTCATGTATGGATGTGAGAGTTGGACTGTGAAGAAGGCTGAGTGCTGAAGAATTGATGGTTTTGAACTGTGGTGTTGGAAAAGACTCTTGAGAGTCCCTTGGACTGCAAGGAGATCCAACCAGTCCATTCTGAAGGAGATCAGCCCTGGGATTTCTTTGGAAGGAATGATTCTGAAGCTGAAACTCCAGTACTTTGGCCACCTCATGCGAAGAGTTGACTCATTGGAAAAGACTCTGATGCTGGGAGGGTTTGGGGGCAGGAGGAGAAGGGGACGACAGAGGATGAGATGGTTGGATGGCATCACTGACTCGATGGACGTGAGTCTGGGTGAACTCCAGGAGTTGGTGATGGACAGGGAGGCCTGGCGTGCTGAGATTCATGGGGTCGCAAAGAGTGAGACACGACTGAGCGACTGATCTGATCTGATTTATTCATAAATGAGACTGACCTGTACTGTACTTTTCTTTATTTATACTGCCATTGTCTAGCTTTGCTGTCATGGATAGATTCATTTTATAGGATAATTTGGAATTCATGTTAGTATAGTGACGTTATGTAAGAAAGTGTTAATTGCTCAGTCGTGTCTGACTGTTTAAGACCTCCATGGACTGTAGCCCACCAGGCCACTCTGTCCACGGAATTCTCCAGGCAAGAATACTGGAGTGGGTTGCCATTCCCTTCTCCACAGGATCATCCCAGCCCAGGGATTGAATCTCTTTGCAACTCCATGCACTGTAGCCCACCAGGCTTCTCTGTCCATGGACTTCTCCAGGCAAGAATATGAAGATTCCCTTCAGAATACTAAAGGGAAGATCCAGGGGCTCTTCCAAACCCAAGGATTGAACCCAGGTTTCCTACATTGCAGGCAAATTCTTTTCTGACTGAGCTACCAGGGAAGCCCTTATATAAAAAGCAGATACCAATTAATTGGAGATTAAATGTGCAGGAAACATGCTAGGGGAAGTGGCTGTGAGAGGAAAGTGGGGAGAGAAAGCTAAGAGATCCATCAGACCATGATACAAGTCTGACCCAGAGAGAAGGTTGGTTGGAAGCATCTTAGAGTGCAGTGGAATGCTTTTTCCTTTATTTTGGGCCATGTTGCATGAGGGATCTTACTCCCTCTACCAGGGATCAAACCCGCAGCCCCTGCCAGTGAAAGTACAGAGTCTTAACCAGTGGACAACCAGAAAACTCCCAGTTATTCCTTTTTAAAAGTCCCTCTTGTATACAATCTATTTCTGTTCTTTAGTGGTTAGTCTAAAAATTTTATTTTATTGGCCACGCTGAATGCAGGATCTTTGTTCCCCCACCAGGGGTCAAACCTATGCCCCCTCCGATTGGAGCATGGAATCTTCATCACTGGACTACCAGGGAAGTCCCTGCATTTAAAAAACCTAAAGTCTTAACTCTTTTTAAAATTAATCAATTTTTTTGGCTGCATGGAGTCTTAGTTGCCTTGTGAGGGCTTCTTTCTAGTTGTGCTTCTTTCTTCTTCTTTGGGGTCTGGCTTACAGGCTTAATTGCCCTAAGGCATGTGAGGTCTTGGTTCACTGACCAGGGATCAAACCCACATCCCCTGCATTGGAAGGCTGATTCTTAACCACTGGGCCACTAGGGAAGTTCCATCCCTGCATTTAACATTATCTTTATATCTTTATTCTTCTTTCAAACAATACATAGATCTTAGAGGTCTTTAATGTCCTTTAACATTAATCATTCTCTTTGGATTCATATGCTTTTATAATCTATCTTGCCTGGAAAATCCATGGATGGAGGAGCCTGGTAGGCTGCAGTCCATGGGGTCGCTAAGAGTCGGACACAACTGAGTGACTTTACTTTCACGCATTGGAGAAGGAAAACCCACTCCAGTGTTCTTGCCTGGAGAATCCCAGGGACGGGGGAGACTGGTGGGCTGCCTTCTATGGGGTCGCACAGAGTTGGACATGACTGAAGCGACTAAGCAGCAGCAACATTCAATTATATTGTTATCTCATTAATTTCACAAATCAGGTATTTTGGTATTTTAAATAGTTGACATTTATATGGATTTACTCATATGCCTAGTTTTTTCTTAGTTCATTCTTCTTTCTTGTGTCTCAGATCCTCTATCTGGGATTATTTTTCTTCTACCCTGAAGCATATGCATCCTTTAGGAGTTCCTTTCATGAGGATTTGTGGTAGACAGAATTCTAAGATGGCTCTCAAGATCTGCATCCCCCCTGCCTTATGTACACATTCTCTGTAATCACTTCTCCCTGGGTGTGAGCAGATCTCATGAACATGATGGAATTATACTCTTGTGATTATGTTGTATATCAGGGATTGCATGGGATTTACCAATGTAATTAAAGTCTGTAACCATTTGGCTTTGTGTATGTGCTGTGTGTGACTGCACAATATTCATGTCTGTTGTATTTTTCTTATATCTTTCTACATTTGAGTTCCTCAAAGCTTTCCATAGTTTGTGTCATTCATTTATTTATTCATTAAATGAATTAATGGAGTGTCAACTGATTCAGGCATTATTCTATATGTTATTGTCCTGCAGTAATAAGTAAAATAAATAAACATTCATGAATTCAAGCAGTATATATTCTAGTGGAGTAAGAGAGATAATAAAAATATGTGGTAAAATTACATAGATATGAGTGCTTCTTGGCAAAAAAGCTATGATAAACCTAGACAGTGTGTTAAAAAGCAGAGACATTACTCTGTCAACAAAGGTTCGTATAGTCAAGGCTATGGTCTTCCCAGTGGTCATGTACAGTTGTGAGAGCTGGACCGTAAAGAGGGCAGAGCACCAAAGTACTGATGCCTTCAAACTTTGGTGCTGGAGAAGACTCTTAAAAGTCCCTTGGATAGCAAGGAGATCAAACCAGTCAATCTTAAGGGAAATCAACCCTGAATATTCATTGGAAGGACTGATGCTGAAGCTGAAGCTCCAGTATTTTGGTCATCTAATGTGAACAGCCAACTCATTGGAAAAGTCTGTGATGCTGGGAAAGATTGAGGGCAGAAGGAGAAGAGGGCAACAGAGAATGCGATGGCTGGATGGCATCACCAGTGCAATGGACATGAACTTGGGCAAACTCCAGGAGTTGGTGATGGACAGGGAGGCCTGGTGTGCTGTAGTCCATGGGGACACAAAGAGTTGGACATGGCTGGGTGGCTGAACAAAAGCAACAGCAATGAGTGCAATGGACATAAGTGAAGCAAGAAAGAAAAGGAGTGTCATATAAGGGGCCTGGGTAAAATTTTTAAATAGGTTGGCCAGTAAAAGATTCAAGTAACCTGTTGACTTTGAGATAATCAAAGGGGACCTTATTTTGGGTGTGTTAGTTGCTCAGTCATGTCTGACTCTTTGCAACCCCATGGACTGTAGCTGCTAGGCTCCTCTGTCCATGGAATTTTTCCAGGCAAGAATACTGGAGTAGGTTGCCATTTCCTTCTCTAGGGAATCTTCTCAACCCAGGGACTGAACCCAGGTCTATTGCATTGCAGGCAGATTCTTTACAATCTTAGCCACCAGGGAAGCCTAGCCTAAGTAGATAAGCCCTTTAAAAGGGCTTAGTCTTGGCAGTCAGAGAGATTCAGCAACAAGGCTCCAGTCAAGACTCTCTTGCCCCACCCTCTCATGCTCTCTGGCCCCATGTTCTGTAAACAAAGACTTTGCACAGTTATGTAGCTGAGATTACTTATGGCACTGCGTATGAGCATCATGAGGTACTCACTGGGTCATGGGCTACTTTGTGCGTTATACCTATGTGAGCTTCACCATGGAAGCCCTGGCTGCTGCTGTACTGAAACGACATTGGAGTGGCATCACGGTGATGTTATACGAGGTTATGTTATGGCTATGTCATGGCTACATTATGGTTATGTTATGGCTGCTGTTACAGCTGCTGCGTCAGCCAGGAGAGAGGCTGTGTTATGGCTGCCATGCCAGTCAGGAAAGAAAAAGTGTGTCTGCAGTTCCTATGGCTCCTTGAGTCATCTTCCAGCCTTTTAACTTGTGCCTTGCTCACCCAGGGTTCAGCAAACAGTGTGAACAGCAAGACAACTGGCATCATGAACAGGATCAGAATACAACCATGTAGAAATAAACTGCCATATTGTGGAGAAAACCACATGGCCTCTAGTAGTTGAGGCTTTGGTCCTATAGTTACAAGGAGCTGGATTTTGCCAGTGATCAGTGACCTTGGAAGAGGACCTGGGGCTCAGATGAGATTTCAGCCCTGGATGGCACCTTGATTTCAGCCTGGGGAGGTCCTGAGCAGAGGACCAAGCTAACCTGTACCCAGACTCCTGACTCTTAGAAACTGTGAGAAAATGTTGTTCAGTTCCTGAATTGTGTCTGACTCTTTGTGACCCCATGGACTGCAGCACACTAGGCTTCCCTGTCCCTCACTATCTCCTGGAGTTTTCTCAAAGTTATGTCCATCGAGTTGGTGATGCCATCCAATCATCTCATCTGCCGTCACACCCTTCTCCTCCTGCCCTCAATCTTTCCCGGCATCAGGGTCTTTTCCAATGAGTCAGCTTTTTGAACCAGGTAGCCAAAGTATTGGAGCTTCAGCTTCAGCATCAGTCCTTCCAATGAATTTCAGGGTTGATTTCCTTTAGGATTGACTGGTTTGACCTCTTTATTGCCCAAGGGACTTTTAAGAGTCTTCTCTAGTACCATATTTCAAAAGCATCAATTCTTTGGTGCTTAGCCTTTTTTGTGGTCCAACTCCCACTTTCTTACATGACTACTGGAAAAACATAGCTTTGACTATATGGACATATGTTGGCAAACTGATGTCTCTGCTTTTAATATGCTGTCTAGGTTTGTCATAGCTTTCCCTCCAGGGAGCAAGTTTCTTTTAATTTCATGGCTGCAGTCACTTTGGAGCCCAAGAGAATAAAATCTGCCATGTTTCCATTTATCCCCATTTATTTGGCATGGAGTAAGGTGTTGCAAGAGGGCATCAGGGGCAGACACACTGAAACCGTAATCACAGAAAACTAGTCAATCTAATCACACTAGGACCACAGCCTTGTCTAACTCCATGAAACTAAGCCATGCCCGTGGGGCAACCCAAGATGGGAGGGTCATGGTGGAGAGGTCTGATAGAATGTGGTCCACTGGAGAAGGGAATGGCAAACCACTTCAGCATTCTTGCCTTGAGAACCCCATGAACAGTATGAAAAGGCAAAATGATAGGATACTGAAAGAGGAACTCCCCAGGTCAGTAGGTGCCCAATATGCTACTGGAGATCAGTGGAGAAATAACTCCAGAAAGAATGAAGGGGTGGAACCAAAGCAAAAAGAATACCCAGCTGTGGATGTGACTGGTGATAGAAGCAAGGTCCGATGCTGTAAAGAGCAATATTGCATAGGAACCTGGAATGTCAGGTCCATGAATCAAGGCAAATTGGAAGTGGTCAAACAAGAGATGGCAAGAGTGAATTGTCAACATTCTAGGAATCAGCGAACTGAAATGGACTGGAATGGGTGAGTGTAACTCAGGAGATCAGCCCTGGGATTTCTTTGGAAGGAATGATGCTAAAGCTGAAACTCCAGTACTTTGGCCACCTCATGCAAAGAGTCGACTCATTGGAAAAGACTCTGATGCTGGGAGGGTTTGGGGGCAGGAGGAGAAGGGGACGACAGAGGATGAGATGACTGGATGGCATCATTGACTCGATGCACATGAGTTTGAGTGAACTCCGGGAGTTTGTGATGGACAGGGAGGCCTGGCATGCTGTGATTCATGGGGTCGCAAAGAGTCGGACATGACTGAGTGACTGAACTGAACTGAACTGAATGGGGCCAGATGGCCATGATCTTTGTTTTTTGAATGTTGAGTGTTGAGCCAGCTTTTTCCGCTCTCCTTTTTCATCTTCATCAAGAGGCTCTTAAAAAAAAATGAGGCTTTTTAGTTCCTCTTCGGTTTCTGCGATTAGGGTGGTATCATATGCATATCTGAGGTTGTTGCTATTTCTCCTGGCAATCTTGATTCCAGATTGTGATTCATTCAGCCCGGCATTTCCCATGATGTACTTTCCTTTCCCAATTTTGAGCCAGTCCATTGTTCCATATCTGTTTCTAACTCTTGCTTCTTGACATGCATACAGTCTTCTCAGGAGACAGGTAAGGTGGTCTGGTATTCCCATCTCTTTAAGAATTTTCTAGTTTGTTGTGATCCACACAGTCAAAAGCTTTAGCCTAGTTAATGAAGCAGAAGTAGATGTATTTTTGGATTTCCCTTGCTTTTTCTATGGTCCAGCAGATGCTGGCAATTTGATTTCTGGTTCCTCTGCCTTTTCTAAATCCAGCTTGTAGATCTGGAGGTTCTTGGTTTACATGCTATTGAAGCCTAGCTTGAAGGATTTTGAGCATTATCTTGCTAGCATGAGAAATGAGTGCAATTATATGGTAGTTTGAACATTCATTTTAGGAATCAGTGAACTAAAATGGACAGAAAGGGGTGAATTTAATTCAGATGACCATTATATCTACTACTGTGGGCAAGAAACCTTTAGAAGAAATGGAGTAGCCCTCATAGTCAACAAAAGAGTCCAAAATGCAGTACTTGTGCAATCTCAAAAAGGACAGAATGATCTCAATTCATTTCCAAGGCAAGCCTTTCAACATCACAGTAATCCAGTCTGTGCCCCAACCACTAATGCCAAAGAAGCTGAAATCAAATAGTTCTGTGAAGACCTAGAAGACCTTCTAGAGCTAACACCATAAAAAGATGTCCTTTTCATCATAGGGGAATGGAATGCAAAAGTAGGAAGTCAAAAGATACCTGGAAAACAGGCAAGTTTGCCTTGAGGTACAAAATGAAGGAGAGCAAATGCTAACAGAGTTTTGCAAAGAGAACACAGTGGTTATAGCAAACACCCTCTTCCAACAACATGAGAGATGATGCTACACAGGGACATCACCAGAGGGTCAATACCAAAATTAAATTGATTATATTCTTTGCAGCTGAAAATGGAGAAGCTCTTTGCAGCAAAAACAAGACCTGGAGTTGACTGTGGCTCAGATCATCAGCTCCTTATTGCAAAATGCAGGCTTAAATTGAAGAAAGTAGGGAAAACCACTAGGTCATTCAGGTATGATCTAAATCAAATCTCTTATGATTATGAAGTTCAGTTCAGTTCAGTTCAGTTCAGTCGCTCAGTCGTGTCCGACTCTTTGCGACCCCATGAATCGCAGCATGCCAGGCCTCCCTGTCCATCACCAACTCCTGGAGTTCACTCAGACTCACGTCCATCAAGTCAGTGATGCTATCCAGCCATCTCATCTTCTGTCATCTCCTTCTCCTCCTGCCCCCAATCCCTCACAGCATCAGAGTCTTTTCCAATGAGTCAACTCTTCACATGAGGTGGCCAAAGTACTGGAGTTTCAGCTTCAGAATCATTCCTTCCAAAGAAATCCCAGGGCTGATCTCCTTCAGAATGGACTGGTTGGATCTCCTTGCAGTCCAAGGGACTCTCAAGAGTCCTCTCCAACACCACAGTTCAAAAGCATCAATTCTTTGGCGCTCAGCCTTCTTCATAGTCCAACTCTCACATCCATACATGACCACAGGATAAAACCATAGCCTTGACTCGATGGACCTTTGTTGGCAAAGTAATGTCTCTGCTTTTGAATATGCTATCTAGGTTGGTCATAACTTTCCTTCCAAGAGTAAGCGTCTCTTAATTTCATGGCTGCAGTCACTATCTGCAGTGATTTTGGAGCCCAAAGAAATAAAGTCTGACACTGTTTCCACTGTTTCCCCATCTATTTCCCATGAAGTGATGGGACCGGATGCCATGATCTTTGTTTTCTGAATGTTGAGCTTTAAGCCAACTTTTTCACTCTCCACTTTCACTTTCATCAAGAGGCTTTTGAGTTCCTCTTCACTTTCTGCCATAAGGGTGGTGTCACCTGCATATCTGAGGTTATTGATATTTCTCCTGGCAATCTTGATTCCAGCTTGTGTTTCTTCCAGTCCAGCATTTCTCATGATGTACTCTGCATAGAAGTTAAATAAGCAGGGTGACAATATACAGCCTTGACGTACTCCTTTTCCTATTTGGAACCAGTCTGTTGTTCCATGTCCAGTTCTAACTGTTGCTTCCTGACCTGCATACAGATTTCTCAAGAGGCAGATCAGGTGGTCTGGTATTCCCATCTCTTTCAGAATTTTCCACAGTTTATTGTGATCCACACAGTCAAAGGCTGTGGCATAGTCAATAAAGCAGAAATAGATGTTTTTCTGGAACTCTCTTGCTTTTTCCATGATCCAGCGGATGTTGGCAATTTGATCTCTGGTTCCTCTGCCTTTTCTAAAACCAGCTTGAACATCTGGAAGTTCACGGTTCACATATTGCTGAAGCCTGGCTTGGAGAATTTTGAACATTACTTTACTAGCGTGTGAGATGAGTGCAATTGTGCGGTAGTTTGAGCATTCTTTGGCATTGCCTTTCTTTGGGATTGGAATGAAAACTGACCTTTTCCAGTCCTGTGGCCACTGCTGAGTTTTCCAAATTTGCTGGCATATTGAGTATAGCACTTTCACAGCATCATCTCTCAGGATTTGCAAGAGCTCCACTGGAATTCCATCACCTCCACTAGCTTTGTTCGTAGTGATGCTTTCTAAGGCCCACTTGACTTCACATTCCAGGATGTCTGGCTCTAGGTCAGTGATCACACATGATTATGCAGTGGAGGTGACAAATAGATTCAAGGGATTAGATCTGATAGACAGAGTGCCTGAAGAACTATGTGAGATAAAAAGTGTTTTCTTTTAAGCCACTGAGTTTGTAATAATTCATTATGCAGCAATAGACCACTAATACAGGATCTAGTGATAACAAACTTCTTCAATTTTATTTGTTTGAAGATTTCTTTATTTTGCCTTCATTGTTTTAAACTTCAAGAGAAGTATAGTTGATTTAAAAAATTTAGGTGTACTGCAAAGTGATTCAGTTACATATATTTTAATATTATTTTTAAAATTCTTTTAAATTATAGGTTATTACAGATAGTGAATATAGTTTCCTATGATGTACAGTAGGTCCTTGTTATTTATTTAATTAAAATTTTAAATTTTACATTGGAACAAAGTTGATTTACAATGTTAGTTTCAGCAAAATAATACAGCTATATATATACATATATCCATTCTTTTTCAGATTCTTTCCCTATAAAGTTTATTACAGAATATTGAGCACACTTCCCTGTGCAGTAGATCTTTGTTGATTATCTATTTTATATATAGTAATATGCATATATTAATCCCAAACTCTTAATTTATACTTCCCCTCAACTTTTCCTTTTTGGTAACCATAAATTGTTTTTGAAGTTTGCTTTTGTTTTGTAAATAGGTTCATTTATATCATCTTTTTAAAAAAATTCTACATATAAGTGATATCATATGATATTTATTTTTCTCTTTCTGACCTACTTCACTTAGTATGATAATCTCTAGGGCCATTCATGTTGCTGCAAATGGTAGTATTTCATCCTTTTTATAGCTGATTAATATTCCATGGTGTATATATATGTATTCTTTATCCATTAATTGTTGATAGACATTTAGGTTGCTTCCCTATCTTGCCTATTATAAATAGTGCTGCAATGAACACTGGGGTGCATATATCTTTTTGAATTAAAGTTTTCATTTTTTTCCAGATATATGTCCAGGAGTGAGATTGCTGGATCATATGGTAAATGTATTTTCAGTTTTTTAAACAATTTCCATATTGTTTTCCATAATTTCCATAGTTCCATAAGTTGGTTGTACCAATTTACATTCCCACCAACAGTATAGGGGAGTTGTCTTTTCTCCATACCTTCCCTAGCATATATTAAAAAAAAATTTTAGCACACTGCCTGGCTCGTAGGATCTTAGTTCTTTGACCAGGGATTGAAACTGCCCCCTGCAGTGTAAGTACAAGGCCTAACCACTAGACCACCAGGAAATTCTCCCCAGCATTTATTATTTGCAGACTTTTTGATGATGGACATTCTGACTAGTGTGAGGTGATACCTCACTGCAGTCTTGATTTGCATTTCTCTAATAATTAGTGGTTCTCTCTAATAAATTTTTGGGCTCCAAAATCACTGCAGATGGTGACTGCAGCCATGAAATTAAAAGACGCTTACTCCTTGGAAGGAAAGTTATGACCAACCTAGATAGCATATTCAAAAGCAGAGACATTACTTTGCCAACAAAGGTCCGTCGAGTCAAGGCTATGGTTTTTCCTGTGGTCATGTATGGATGTGAGAGTTGGACTGTGAAGAAGGCTGAGCGCCAAAGAATTGATGCTTTTGAACTGTGGTGTTGGAGAGGACTCTTATGAGTTCCTTGGACTGCAAGGAGATCCAACCAGTCCATTCTGAAGTAGATCAGCCCTGGGATTTTTTTGGAAGGAATGATGCTAAAGCTGAAACTCCAGTACTTTGGCCACCTCATGCGAAGAGTTGACTTATCGGAAAAGACTCTGATGCTGGGAGGGATTGGGGGCAGGAGGAGAAGGGGACGACAGAGGATGAGATGGCTGGATGGCATCACTGACTTGATGGATGTGAGTCTCAGTGAACTCCAGGAGTTGGTGGTGGACAGGGAGGCCTGAAGTGCTGTGATTCACGGGGTCGCAAAGAGTCAGACACGACTGAGCGACTGAACTGAACTGAATAATTAGTGATGTCAAGCATCTTTTAATGTGCCTGTTGGTTATATCTTCTTTGGAGAAATGTCCATTTAGGTCTTCTGCCCATTTTTTAATTGGGTTGTTTTTTGATATTGAGCTATGTAAGCTATTTATATATTTTGGAAATTAATTCCTTGTTGGTTACAAATATTGTCTCCCATTCTGTAGGTTGTCTTTTTGTTTTATTTATGTTTTCCTTTGCTGTGCAAAAGCTTTTAATTAGGTATAACTTGTTTACTTTTGCTTTTGTTTTCATTACCCATTACTAGGAGATGTATCCCAAAAAAATCTGTTGCAATTTATGCCAGAGAGTGTTCTGCTTGTGTTTCCCTCTAGGAGTTTTATAGTATTCAGTCTTGCATCTAGGTCTTTCTATTTGGTCACACCTCTTGCAGGATCTCAGTTCCGAGAAAGCCCAAAATCCTAATCACTAGGCTACCAAGGAACTCCCTACATTTATGTCTTTAATCCATTTTGAGTTTATTTTATATGTGTTATTAGAGAATGTTCTCATTTCATGCTTTTACATGTAGTGGTCCAGGTTCCCCAGCACCACTTATTGAAGAGACTGTCTTTTCTCCATCGTATATTCTTGCCTCCTTTGTTGTAAATTAATTGACAGTAAGTGTGTGGGCTCATTTCTGGGCCTGCTCCATTGATCTATATTTCTGTTTTTGTGCCGGTACCACACTGTTTTGATTACTGTCATTTTGCAGTATAGTCTGAGGTCAGGGTGTGTGATTCCTCCAGTTCCATTCTTTCTCAAGATTGTTTTGGCTATTCAGGGTCTTTTGTGTTTCTATATAAATTAAAAAAAATTTTTTTTGTTCTGGTTTTGTGAAAAATGCCATTGGTAATTTGATAGTGATTGCATTGAATCTATAGATTGACTTCGGTAGTATGGTCATTTTAACAGTACTGCTTCTTCCAGTCCAAGAACATGATTTGTATCTTCAATTCATCTGTTTGTATCCTCTTCAATTTCTTTCATCAGCATCTTACACTATTTTGAGTAGAAGTCTTTTGCCTCCTTAGGTAGGTTTATACTTAAGTATTTTATTCTTTTTGATGCAATGGTAAATGAGATTGTTTCCTTAATATTTCTTTTTGATATTTCATTGTTAGTGTATAGAAATGCAACAGATTTCTGCATATTAATTTTGTATCCTGCAACTTAACCAAATTCATGGATGAGTTCTAGTAGTTTTCTGGTGGCTGCCTTAGGATTTTCTATGTATAGTATCATGTCATTCACTTCTTTCTTTCTAATCTGAATTCCTTTTATTTCTTTTTCTTTTCTGATTGCTGTATCTCCTGTAGTGGAAGCATGGAGTCTTAACCACTGGATCACCAGGGAAGTCCCCCACTCCCTAAATTGTTAAAAAGTTATTAGTGGGGCTTCCCTGGTAGCTCAGTGGTAAAAAATCTGCGTGCCAATGCAGGAGACACCGGTTGGATCCCTGATCTGTGAAGATCCCACATGCTGCGGAACAACTCAGCCCATGTGCCACAGCTATTGAGCCTGTGCTCTAGAGCCTGGGAGCTGCCAACTGCTGAGCCCATGTTCTACAACTACTGAAGCCTATGCACCCTTGAGACTATACTCTACAATGAGAGAAGCCACCACAATGAGAAGACTGCTCGTTGCAACTAGAGAGTAGCTCCCACTCACTGCAACTAGAGAAAAAGCCCACATGCACAGCAACGGAGACCCAGAGTGGCCAGAAAATTTTAAAAGTTATTAGAATATTTATCAATTAAAGACAATTTTAAAATTTACATTTTATTTCTTTTGGACAGCTCCACCACTCCAGTACTCTTGCCTGGAAAATCCCATGGACGGAGGAGCCTGGTGGGCTGCAGTCCATGGGGTCGCAAAGAGTCGGACACAACTGAGCGACTTCACTTTCACTTTTCATGTTCATGCATTGGAGAAGGACATGGCAACCCACTCCAGTGTTCTTGCCTGGAGAATCCCAGGGACGGCGGAGCCTGGTGCGGTCACACAGAGTTGGACACAACTGACACGACTTAGCAGCAGCAGCAGCAGTATAACTAATGTAGATGCTTCTCTTCTCTGCATGTGTCCTCCGCCATACCTGACTTTGCCACCTTTGATTTGCTCTCTGCCTTTATCTAATCCCTTCTCCATGTCTCAGCCTGAAAAACCACTTCCTCCCTCCTGGAAACAGCATTCCTTTTTTTAGTTCAGTTCAGTCGCTCAGTCATATCCGACTCTTTGCGACCCCATGGACCACAGCACGCCAGGCCTCCCTGTCCAGCACCAACTTCCAGAGTTTACTCAAACTCATGTCCATTGAGTTGGTGATGCCATCCAACCATCTGATCCTCTGTCATCTCCTTCTCCTCCTGCCTTCAATCTTTCCCAGTGTCAGGTCTTTTCAAATGAGTCCTTTGAACTTTTTTCAAGGGGAGTTTTTTTCCCTCTTGGTTCCTCCCCATTTTCTGAAGTGCCTAGAAGTCTACCCAAATGAACGCAGATGTTCTTCTCTGTTCAGTATCAGGGATTGGAAGGATGGGCTCTAGTCATACAAATTGGAGTTTTAGGGTCTTTGGAGTCTTGTTCACGGTCCCTACCAGACAAGGCCTCAGGTTGGCACCTGTAAAAAAACATGTAAGACAGAGACAGTATTAATTTTCTTTGAAGACGACTCAGTCTAATTCAATATAAAAGAAACAATATGTCTCCTGTTTGTACGTTGTGTCTTCAGACCCCTTTTCATTATGTTGAAAAGGATTTGGGTCTTTCTTGTATCACTACCCCGCTTCTAACCAAGGCTTGGCATCTTCACATGAAAACTCAGCATATCTGTTAAAGGTTGTTAAAGCACTCAGAGAGATGGCTCCAGTTCAAATTAAAAAAATATATTTTAAAACAAATTCAAAGCAGATCAAGATGTATTAATATGGAAAACCTCCAAAATGTAGTGTCTCATGGAGATAAAAACAAGGTTCAGCACAGGGAACTATATTTAATATCTTATATTAACCTACAATAGAAAAGAATTTGAAAAAGGATATCTATATATGTATATGTACATATATCTGAATCACTTTGCCATACACCAGAAATATAACATTGTAAATCAACTATACTTCAATTAAAAAAAAAAAAACAAGGTTTAGAACAGTGTGTATACAAAGTTGCTCTTTACATCTAAAATGCTTGCAATTTCAGAGGCTGACTCTGCAACCAAAAACAAAACATGGCATCAAGTTACTTTGGGTAAGGATCTTGGGGATGGGATAAATGAGGTATGTGCTGCTGCTGCTAAGTCACTTCAGTTGTGTCTGACTCTGTGCGACCCCATAGGCGGAAGCCCACCAGGCTCCCCCGTCCCTGGGATTCTCCAGGCAAGAATACTGGAGTGGGTTGCCATTTCCTTCTTCAATGAAGTATGTACTTTTTTTTTTTTTTTAAAGGTGCTTATTTACAATAGCCAAAAGCTAGAAACAGCTCCCTAATCCATCAAATCCATTACAGGTGAATGGATAAACAAAATGTGGTGTGTGTATATATATGTGTATATATATATATACACACACACACACACACACACGTATGTAATGAATGTTTTTCAGCTTAAAAGGGAAAGAAATGATGACACATACTACAACATGAACAAATTTTGAAGACATAAGCCAGACACAAAAGGAAAAATATTGTATGATTCTATTTATATGGAGTACTTAGAAAAGTCAAATTTATAGAGATAGAAAGTAGAATGCTTGTTACCAGAGACTAGGGTGAGGGGAGAAAGGGGAATTAGTGTCTAATGGATACAGTTTCCATATGGAAAGATGAGAAAATTCTAGAGATGGATACTGGAGATAGTTGCAAAATAAGGTAAATGTACTTAGTGCCACTGAACTGTACACTTAAAAATAGTTAAAATGGTAAATTTCATGTATGTTTTACCACAGTAAAAAATACATGTACACTGAGCCTTTAAAAGCCTTTAAATTTATATTTTATACCATTTCTCTTTACCTGCAGGGTATAAAGACCATTTCTACTAAAATTATAGATACACTTAGTATTTGGCACAGATGTATCCTACAGATAAACCTGCTCACATATGGAATGTCATATGTACAAGGTGATTCATTGTAGCATCATTTGCAATAGCAAAAACTGGTATCCCACTAGAAGAGGATGGTTAACAAATTATGTTTCCATGCAACAGAGTACTATGCATCTCAAAAAATGAATGAGGAAGATCTCTATTTACTGATTTAGAAAGGTTTCCAGGATATATTGTTAAGTGAAGAAGTAAGGTACAAGTGTATATAGTATGCTATTTTGTGGATAAGAAGTGGGAGGAGTGAGAAACCGAGCAACTTGCTGAGCAATTTGCTGAGTGAGAAACTGACACCAAGGGTTAACTACAGTGTGCAAGGAGGAAGGAGTGGATAGGGAGAGGGGTTGCAGTGAGGTTTCTCAGTGCACACTTTTAATATTGTTCTGATTTTTGAATCACACTAGTACATTATCTATCTAGAATAATAACAAGAAATACTTGCTGCTCATTCGTGTCTGACTCCTTGTGACTCCATGGACAGCAGCACACCAGGCTTCCTGTCCTTCACCATCTCCTGGAGTTTGCTGAAACTCATGTCCACTGAGTTGATGATGCCATCCAACCATCTCATCCTCTACCACCCCCTTCTCCTCCTGCCTTCAATCTTTTTCAGCATCAGGGACTTTTCCAATGACTCAGCTCTTCGAATCAGGTGGCCAAAGTATTGGAGCTTCAGCTTTAGCATCAGTCCTTCCAATGAATATTCAGGGTTGATTTTCTTTTGAATTGACTGGTTTGATCTCCATACTGTCCAAGAGACTCTCAAGAGTCCTCTCCAGAAATACTTAGCCGATGAAATGGGAAAAAGAGGGGCAGTAGTGGAGAGATTCATCCTTTCTACCATTTACCACCCCCACTTCCACCCCACCAACAGTTGTGTGGATTTTTCAGGCTGTTTTTCAATCTGAGATTAACTGAGACAAACATAATATTGCAATAAGTTACACTTCAGGCTCTTTCTATCCTTGACATTCTCATTTTACGAAAGACGAAATAGAGGTTGGGAGAGGTTAAGTAAACAACTCAAGGACTGAGACAATGGGTAAACAGAATTTGAACTCATTCTCTATCAGATCCTGACTCTTCCAACATCCTTGTACAACTATGTCTGAACACTTGTTCTATTTTTTTTTTTTATTTCTTTGGCATAATTAGAAGTGGGTTCATTAGGTCAGGGAATTTGTACTTTCCAACGTTTTCTTTTTTTATAACTGAGATTTTATTGGTTGTTTTGAGTATCAGTACACAGAAATTTCAATTTGTATATAATTCTTAACATTTGTACCAAAAATCTAAAAAAATCATGTAGTTTTGATTCTTTTCTGAACAGTTTTCCTAGAACTTTTCAGCTTACATTTGGAGGCAAATTTTCCTTAACAGGATATCCAGTACAATATAGGAAGTTCCACCAGTCACAATTTAATGTCATACTACGTACTCAAAATTTCAATCGTTCACAGCACACTAACAATGTTACTAGGAGAACTGGACCACCACAGCTAAAGATGCTACAGGGCACAAAATTCTGACCAGGAGAGCCAAGATCAAGCAGTGGTTTGTTGTAGGATACAACTGTACCAAAAACAGGAAGAGAAGTAATAGTATCCAAGACATCGAATGCACAACTGACTCCGAACTGCCATTTTAGTCTGCTTTATATTATAGAGTATAAAAGCTCACCTCAATTTATGGAATGTTATTGACCCCCCTGACAATCAAAACCCCCCATATTCAATATCCCACTATTTTCTGGTTGAACCAAAAAATAACCAGCAAATGATTTCACCTCTTAAAAAAAAAAAAAAAAAAGCACTTACACTTAAAAAGTGGAATGAGAGAGGATTCTTTCTTTTTAAAAAAAATGTTTTTAGAGCTGTCAAAAAACTTGAGTTTACAAAATAGTTGATAAAAATAATCGTCTGGATTGTACAAGAAGGGAGACGGACCACTGATAGGATAGGGTGTGATATTAATCAGACTTGGCTTCTTCTGCTTCATCAAAGGCTGGGCTCTCCTTTTAGTCTCTTGGTTAGCCACTTCGGCCTGTTTCCCCGTTGTCCCCTTTGTTTGACTTTTTTGTCTGACGATTTATCCTTTCCTGCCGCCTTCTTCAGCTTCGTTCCCACTTTTGCAGGAGCCGATTTAGATGACAATCTCGCAGATGTCCTCTTGGGCTCTTTCTTCTGCGCCACCTTGTCGGAGCGGACTAGTCTGGGGAGCCGTGACCGCTGGGCGCGAGCGCGCCAGATGCCTGCAAGCCTTCGCGAAGCTGAAGTGCCCGGCAGCTGCGGCAACCCCGGCCCAAGTGTTTTTTAAATTAAAAACTACCGGAGTTCATTATGTACATTTTCATTATTTTATATTTACCACTACTGTTTTAATTAATAGCCTAGCACGGAAAAGCGTAGCGAGTTTCTGGGGGAACTTTGACCAAAGCAAGAGTCGTCCAGGCCTTCTCTATGTTGTCTACCCTCTGCCGGCAGAGGGCGCTGGCCACCGCGCGCCTCTCCCCCGTGGTCCTAATCGGCTTCCCGTACAGTACGCACGCGCAAATTTCGCTCCAGGTGTCCGGCTTTGTGCCTGATCGAAGTCTCCCCGGCTGCGCTCAGCTCGCAGGGTTTAACCCGGGCTGGTCTTCGGGGAAGAGTAGCGTGTTCCCCCCGACCCAGAACACCTCTGGGCCTCAGAGACTAGAGGTCCTGGAGTGGGCCTACAGGGGTCTGGCGGCACGGCGGGCAGCCCGTGCGGGCGGGGTGGGACCCCGCTAAGGCTTGGGCGTCGGTCGCCAGTGGGGCCCGGAGCCGGGCGCGGAGCCCCTGACAGTACAGGTACGGAGGCGGCGACCATGGCAACTGCCTCCTCCTCCGCCGTGTTCGCAAGGCTCTTGGCTGTGTTCTGGGGGCTCGGCGCTCGCCTGGGGCGCGGCCGGGAGCCCGGTGTGCCGGGCAGGGGTCGGCAGGGGTGGGCCGCGGTGGGGGTGGGCACCCGCCTGGGTCTGGCCTGGTCTGACCCGTCTGAGCTCTTAGGCTGGCGGGGTCAGAGTGATTGCGTCTCCCAGTTCTTCCGGAACTGCAGGGGTTCTCCTCCTTTCCTGGGAACGTGCAAGGCACTCCTGAACCTATTCCAAGCTACAGGTTTCCAGTGGGGCACATGGCTGAAAAGTTGTGTCAAACAGAAAAAAGAAAAAAGAGGACTAAAGCTGGAGGCCGATATGCTTTTGGTGTGTCTGTCTACCATTCCTGGGGTCCGCCTTCACTGGCAGGGTGACTCTTGAGCAGTCATGATGCGCATCCCCAAACTAAATCACACAGATGAGGAGCTCCGCTGTTTTTCAAGAGGCGGTGATTTAGAAATGTACCCTCTTTTGTTACAGTGTGGAGACCAGCAAGCTCATCCTGACCAATCCAGTATGCTTAAGGCACAGAGGGTCAGGGAACAATGAGGTGAAGGTTGACGTCCTTTACCTAGACTACGGCCGAGGCCCAAGGCACGGGGATGTTAACGATAGTAGTAAATGACAAATGTTCCCAAAAGGCTTTTTGTGCTCAAATATGTTTAGAAACTTCATGGTTCAAGTTTTCTCTTCCCAGGTGGCGCTAGTGGTAAAGAACTCCCGTGCCAACGGTGGAGACAGGTTCTATCCTTGGGTGGGGAAGATCCTGTGGAGGAGGGCGTGGCAACCCACTCCAGTATTCTTGCCTGGAGAATCGGATGGGCAGAGGAGTCTGGCAGTCTGTAGTCCGTGGGGTCACAAAAGAGTCTGACTTAACTAAAGGAACTTAGCATGCAGCAAATGCATATTTAGAAACTTCAGCTTTCAATATGCTAATAGTATTTTTACCAAGAATTTCCCACTGGAAGTATAGTATGGAGTTTCCCAAATTTGGGTGGAAAATACTGTGTTTTTTTTTTTTTTGGCATTACCTCTTGAGCATATAAGACAATTTGGAAAATGGAGTTTCAGAATTGGAAACTCAAGATTTGGAAGGGGGAGTTTAGGTCAGTGCTTTTCGAACTTGAATGGTGCATACACCTAGGGGTCTTGTTAAAGTACATGCTTTGGTTGGTTCTACATTTTAAACAAGTTCTTAGGTGATGCTGGTGGTCCGTGGACCACATACACTTTGAGCACAAGGGTGTGGGTCTCTGGGTTGAAAGAGACCATGTTCTATTCCTTGCCCTCCAGAACAAGCTGTGCTGCCTTGAATAATCTCTCCTCCTGTCCAGGCCTGTAAAATAGGAGACTGGACTGGAAGAGCGCAACTGTTTCTTTCAGATCTTGTGATAGTTGAATTCCTTCTAAAATATTCTTGCCCAGTGGCCAGTTTGGGCTTGAACATTTCTAGTAATGGGGAATTTACTGAATGTAAGGCATCCCATTTCATCACGAAATAGCTCAATATGGAAGTTTTTCATGTTGCTAAAATACCTCTCTATAACTTCCATCTTGTTGATCCTAGCTTATCTTTTAGAATCAGAGAAATAAAAAATATAATTCCTCTTTAAAAGATGAGTCTTGGGAATTCCCTGGCAGTCCAGTGGTTAGGACAGTTCTTTCACTGCCAAGGGTCAGATTCAATTCCTGCTCAGGGAACTAAGATCCCACAAGCTGTGTGGCACAGCCTCTTAAAGTGTGAGATGTTTAAGACAGTGTTTCTACCATGTTTTCCCCAAACTGAATTGTCCTTTATTCTTCCCTGGCATTGTTTCAGATTTCTGTCTCTTAAATCTTGTCCTCCTGTGTGGAGGGTAGTGGAGTTGTAGCAGGACTTTGAAGGACGAGTGGGGCTTGCAAAACCAGGGGAAGCATCCTAAGCATTTGATAGTGGTGCCGAGATACGTCAGATCCAGAACGGTTTGACTCAAGTAGGAAATGTTATGTCACTGAAAGATTTGGGGCAAAGCAATATTTTACAGTGTGTAGTGGTTTTCCCGTAGTGTATAATGTGGTTGGAAATGAGGAAAGAGAGAGGCAGGGAGCCAGACAGGCTTCCCATACCAGTAAAGATGGCCTAGGATGATGATAATAGTAATGCCTTCTATTTATGTAACACTTTACAGAACTTTTCACAGACAGCCTTTCCTGTGAGGTAGGCAGAGCAGCTGTGACCCTGTTTTATAGATGAGGCACCAAAGTGGGTAAACGATTTGTCTTAATTTTCAAAGCTATTACATGGCAGACCAAAGTGATGACAGTGGTAACAGAGGAGAAAGGAAGAATGCAAAAGACAATACTGAGAAAGAATTGATAAGTTGGGCCTGACTGAACGAGAGTGCAGAGGAAAAGAAGTTGTTAGGGAAGAGTCAAAATGGGTGGGAAAATCATAGTACATGACTGACAGCTGCCATAGCTTGTACTCTGACAGACCTGATATTGTTAGTAGCTCTTTGGAGTTATAGGTCAGAAGGCATTGTAGAGGATTCCTAGCTTTGGCCTGTCTACAGATACCAGGTGGTGTGTGGGGCTTTGGTTATCTGTCCCATGCCAAGGGAAATGAGAACTGGGTATTCAGTGTCCCCTGAGAAGGTAAGTGCTGAGCAGTTGACTGATTCAAGTCTATCTTAGGGTCCTTGCCATCCTGAAGTCTCTGGATGTGGTTTTATATAATTTTTCTTTCGAAGTTCCAGCTCGTACTGGTTGTACTTGGCTGACAAATTGGTTATCCAGTCTGACCTCCCTAAGCTCTGCCGTATCCACTGAGGGTTTCAAGGAAACAGAGACTGGATCCTTGTCATTCCTAAAACCTTACTGAAGCTATTTTCCCAGATCTACACTTCCTCTAGAGCCTAGAGGTCTTTCTTTCTCTTGTCCTTTTACCTTAGAAGCATATGAAATTGAGATTTATTGCCACTGCTGAATTCCATAGGAACTGGAGCTGTGCCCGCAGTTTTAGTTTCTTAGGCTCCTAACTGGAGAAGAAAGAGCTACCTTTGCTGGGGTGTATGTTGTATTTCCCCCATGGTGTCTCTGGGAAACCTATCAGAGCCAACTTATATCCCTAGAGCCTGATGTTGGTACAGGCTTCTGTTCAACATTGAGTATCTTCTCTGTTCAGTGCTTAGGATAATTGAGATGAATAAAAACTTTGCCCTGGAGGAATTCATGATGGGATAAGGAAGACAGTATTGTAAGGAAGCTTCCCTGGTGGCTCAGAGGTTATTAAAGCATCTGCCTGCAATGTGGGAGACCTGGGTTCGATCCCTGGGTCGGGAAGATCCCCTGGAGGAAGAAATGGCAACCCACTCCAGTACTCTTGCCTGGAGAATCCCATGGATGGAAGAGCCTGGTGGGCTACAGTCCACGGGGTCGCAAAGAGTCGGACACGACTGAATGACTTCACTTCACTTCTTCATTTCAAGATAGGTGGATCCAAGTTTCTAAGAGGATTTGGGGATCAAAGAAGGGGTGATTGATGAGATTAGATTCATAATGAGGCCAGGTTTTTAATGGCCTGCAGTTTTGTGGGAGGGAAGTCTCTGGAGGTTTTCAGGCAGGGAGGTGATGTGGTTATATTTTGGGAAGCTAATTGTGGAAATAGACTGAAAGGGGAGGATCTGGATAAGGAACATCAGGAGAATCTTGTAACAACCTGGGCTTGGCTTCAGGCTGAATTAAGGATTAGTGTGAATGGGAAGAAGGGGAGGAATCAGAGATTGTAGAGACAGAGATTCCCTGATGTAAGGACTAATTAATTGAGAACAAGAGAGGGAATTGTCCAGGATGACTCAGTTTTCTATTCTGGATGGATGGTGGTACCAGTAAAAAGGAGAATATAGAAGAGGAACATTTGCTGGGGGAAGATTCCATGTGTTTTGGGTCATGTTGAATTTGGGGGTCTGTGGCCCTTAACAGATAGGTGGAAATGTGGGTCTGGAGTTCAGAAGAGAGTTTGTGTCTTGGGGTGGTGGATGATGCTGTTGGAATGGATGATCCCAGTCATGCTTACAGAAGGCTGAAGGTGACAGAGGAAATGACAAGGCTTAGTGGGCAAGGTAAGAGAGAATGTTGTCCAGGGAGCTACAGAGGAAAAAGTTGCAGGAAGAAAATCAGCAGCGTCTGTTGCTACAGGGAGGTCGAGTAGGATGAGCTTGGAAAATGTACGTGGAGATTGGGCAGTTAAGAGATTGTGGTTACCAGGACTCATTTTTTTTTTTAGTGTGAGCAGCTTTAGTGGAGTCATAAGGACAGGAGCCAAGTCAATTGAAGAGTGGATGGAAAGTGAGGATAAGGAGGATGTGCTCTGAGTAGTTTGGCAAGGAAGGAAGGAAGATGATGGCAGCTTGTGGAGGAGTAGCAGAGACAAGCGTCAGGTTTTTCTAGAAGTCTTGAGCGTGGGCTATCCAATGAGAGGTCACATTTGAAGGCGCAAAGGAAAAGATGATCGCAGAGGAGGGTGGAGGGTTGTCTGAAAAGAAGACATCATTTCTTTTGAAGAGGAATGACTGAAGAAAGGGAAAGAATGTAGGAAGAAAGAGGCAATGATGGACACATCTAAATTTGCAAATAGGGTCTGTCTCCTTTCTCAGCAAGGTTATCTGTTGGGGGAGGGGCTCTGGTGTGGGCTCAGATAGGAACACGGACTTGAGAGTGGCAAGGGAAGGCTTAAACAACTGTCCAGAGAGGAAAGGGAAAGAGAGCAGACTCAAGATCGCTCCAAGAACATTGCATACTTCTGAACTTGAATCCTGCACTGAGGTCTCTCTTTCCTCTTCTTCGTAATAATTATGGCTGGCATTTATTGAATGTGTCATCCCAGGCACTCTTATAAGTGCTTTTCAGCCCTGTTAGAAAAGTATTGTTATTACCTGTGTTTTACAAAAGAAGAAATTGAGGCATGGAACAGTAGTATTTATGTTTGATGAATCTCTTGTTTCTGCAGAAATGGCATTCCTTCTCTGAGGCATCAGAGAAAGGCAAAAATTTGCTCCCAAGTCCCAGTTTCTGGTCATAAGGGGCTGGAGTTTAGGGCTGATAAGGGGGGAGCTTTACCAGGGCAGTCTGTGGGTATGATAGTGGATGGGTGGGCAGGGTGGTGGGGTCAGGGTTGCTGCTATCTTTTTGCAACTACATATGGAATTCTGAAATCCTTATGTGACTTCCCAGCAGCCTGACTAGAAGGACAAGTGACTGTAATGATTTGTTACGTATTGCAGGCTGACGCTGTGT
Source organism: Bos grunniens (assembly GCF_055505025.1). Classification (NCBI taxonomy): domain Eukaryota; kingdom Metazoa; phylum Chordata; class Mammalia; order Artiodactyla; family Bovidae; genus Bos; species Bos grunniens. The sequence continues at coordinate 97,290,056 of NC_141175.1, read as the reverse complement.
CACTTGAGATGGTGAATAAGAAAAGAGATCTTGTCTCAACCAGAGAAAAAATTTTTTTCTGCCAGTTATGGAACTAGGCAGATCTATAACCTTTCATAATAACATGCATTATTAACACTCAATTTTGATGTTTCCCCATTGGTGTGATAGAATTTGTCGGTAAGGTGCACACCTGACTTGAGTGAAAGAGGAGAATGATGAGATGGCATGGATGGAAGAGAATGGACTTACCTTTTCCTGCTGCAGCCACTGGAGCATCATTTCTGTGTCCTTCCTCTTGAGGTTGCCATGGATACGCCTTTGCTTGGTGACTTGAGGGGATTGATTTCCGTTATGATCAGTTGATGACGTGGGTTTAAACAGAGAAAGGACAGAATGCTCTGCTTCTGGGGAGTGGCTGGTGAGCTGCCCAAAAGGCAGAGCCAAGCATAGCCGAGGTGGCTGTGGCTTTGCTGGCTGCTTTGGGTTTTGCTGAAGTTGTGAAATGGTGCATCTCTCTCTCTACAGCGCAGGCTCAGAGTTCCCCGTCCTCAGGGTCCTAGTGCCAGGGACTTGTTGGTTGATCGAGGGGAGGAAGCAGCAGTCTGTTAACTAGGACTCCCACTAGCTCTGGGAGGGTTGTGGTTCTCAAATACAGGGCTGGACTCAAGTGCCTGTTGCCTTGCTGCAAAAGCACCTTTCTTGAGGATAAGTGAGGCGTATTGTGTAGCTTTCCTTGCTGGAGGTCTGGGCCCTTTGGAAGTGGTCTGGCGGTCACTGGATATTCCTAGAGGGGAATATCCTGGGAGGGAGTAGACCTGTTTTCAGTTTGGGAGTGGGCTACAGAAATTTCTGGAAATAAATGAAGAGCTTGGAGAGGTTAAAAAAAAAGTCTGTTTAGGGTCTAGGTCCTGTCTGTGAGATTTGCAAGGCAGGAACAAAAGGCTCCGTGTATCTTCTTTCCGGGTATATCAGGAATCCAGCCTTCCGAGCTTCCAGTCCCCAAGCTTCTGTTCCCATCTCCTTTCCTGACTCCTGAGGGACTTATATCCACACGTATCCCTCCCCTTAGAGATGTACAACTGCACCCTAGTTTTAAGAAAATCTGTATCTTGCTGATTACCTTTATGTTTCATTTTATCTCTTTGCAACCAAATCAAAATACCCAGTGCCTGATGCAAGTGTGTGGACCCTGCTGTCAGACTGCCTGAATTTCAGACCTCCACAGGTGGAATCAGAGAAAGCAAACGATTGGGTTAGCCCAGGATCAAGGTTTGGTAAGGTGAGACAAGAAGAGGTCAGGGGCTCAAAGGATTCTGGTATACCAGTAAAAAGCAAGGTGGAAATGGTGCAGACTGGGTGCCAAAGAGACTTTTCCTCCTTACCAGTTCCTCCTTAATTCGCAATCATCTACTTCTTTTCCTGTCATTTCTGAAATGTTCACCAAGTCCACTGGTAACCTGTTTATCAGACTTAGATTTGTGTCCCTTGTTTCTTCCCGTTTTCCTAGACTTTTTAGCAATTTTTAATGTCATTGGGAAGAAAAATGGATTAGAAATCCAGGGAGTATCTGTTTTCTGGTTGAGGTAACACCTAACTTAGAAGTGTTCTGTGTGACTTGGGATGGGTCTCAAAGATGCTGTTGAAGGATCACCTACCTGTTGTTGTTATTTAGCCGCTCCAGTCGTGTCTGACTCTCTGTGACCCCATGAACTGTAGCCGCCAGGCTTCTCTGTCTGTGGGATTTCCCAGGCAAGAATACTGGAGTGGATTGCAATTTCCAGCTAGTCAAATGTGCCCCACTGGCTATGAGACTTAGATGAGTTGTTTGACTTTTGAGACTTGTAAAATGGAAATAATGGAATCCGTGTTGTCGTCATCACAGGTTCGTGTTGGAAGGAGATCGTGAAATTCATGTGTTAGTGGTCACAGTTAAATTGCCCCTGAGAAGGCCTTGTGACTTATTTCCTCTCTCTTAACATGTTCGGTTTCCCTTCCCAACTCTGTTATCATCATTCTCGTTGCTCCTGCTTGAGAAACCCCAGGTTTCTTCATCCCTTTACTTGGCCATGCACTCATCTCTGCACCCACTTATTCGTGCAACACCTGAGTTCCTACTGTGTGCAGTTGTCATTGATGTGCCCTCTCAGTGATGACGAAAACAGCGTCTACAATTTGTTGAGCACGTGTTCTGTGCTAAGCGCTGTGCTAAATGCTTTACTTCTGTCTTAGTTAATGTTCACAGCATCCCTGTGAGATAAGTATTATTTCCCCCCTTTTTCAGATAAGGTAACGAGGGCTCTGAAAATATGTTAGCTAGAGTCATACCGGTGAGGAAATGGGAGAACCAAAGCTGTATCCAGATCTGTCCATCTCCAGAGCCCAGACAGGCCTGCTGCTGCTTTCCCCATGTTTGATCTATCTTAGGTCCTTCTCAGGGTTGTTTTTTGTGTTTTTTTTTTTTTTTTGGTGGTGTCTCTGAATTGGTCCATTTCTTCTTCCCTTTCTTTTTCTCTTTTGAGCCCACTTCAGACCCCCTCCAACCCTTGCTCATTATTGCCGGTAGTGTCCTTGCTGTCATCCCTGTCTTTATCAAGTTGCTATGCCTCAACTCCATCCCTCTGTCCACCACCTGTTTGATGTTCCTAAAATAGTTTTCACTATGCCAGTCTCCTGCTCAGGAAGAGTCTGGCTTCCTGTTGCTATTGGATCCAATTCATCTATCTCTACCTGTTGTTAAACTCCCTGAATCTATCCATATTTACCTTCTAATACATCTCAACATCAGTGTTAGTTCATTCAAAATGTTTGACACCCTGTGCCAAGAGTTGATGGAATCATAAAGAGGAAAAGTTGTGGAGTCTGCTTTAACAGGCTTACAGTTTGATAGGAGAACTCATTTAGAATTCTTTACTTCAGCCAAGCTAGGCATCTTTAATTTTCCCCACTCAAGCAGAATTATTCTTTGTCTATTCATACTGTAGTCACAAATTATGTTTGTAGGCCTTTCCTTTCCACACCGCCCCCCGCAAGAAAACCTCATATAAGGCATAATCAAGTACCCCTTTTCTTTCTAGCTCACCTTGCTCCTCTCTGTAGTTCCTTATAATATGTATTGCCTAGACATTTTAAGACCTGTACAGCTTCTGCACTTTTTATAGAGTACTTTTATATGCTTTATCTTATTTGAATATTAATGTAGATATGCCGGGTGATGGTCTTACTTTATAGAAGAAACAGCATCCAAGAAATTCAGTTCAGTTCAGTCGCTCAGTCGTGTCCGACTCTTTGCGACCCCATGAATCGCAGCACGCCAGGCCTCCCTGTCCCTCACCAACTCCTGGAGTTCACTCAGACTCACGTCCATTGAGTCAGTGATGCCATCCAGCCATCTCATCCTCTGTCGTCCCCTTCTCCTCCTGCACGCAATCCCTCCCAGCATCAGTCTTTTCCAATGAGTCAACTCTTCGCATGAGGTGGCCAAAGTACTGGAGTTTCAGCTTTAGCATCATTCCTTCCAAAGAACACCCAGGGCTGATCTCCTTTAGAATGGACTGGTTGGATCTCCTTGCAGTCCAAGGGACTCTCAAGAGTCTTCTCCAACACCACAGTTCAAAAGCATCAATTCTTTGGCTCTCAGCTTTCTTCACAGTCCAACTCTCACATCCATACATGACCACAGGAAAAACCATAGCCTTGACTCGATGGACCTTTGTTGGCAAAGTAATGTCTCTGCTTTTCAGTATGCTATGACTGTATATACTTGTGTTGCTGGAGAGCTCTGTGATATCCTTAGACGTGTGCTCTTTTGAATCTTGGAAGATAATGTGGTCCGGAGGAAGAACATGTTTTTTTGGAGGCCTAGAACTAAGTGTGGTAACAGAGAGTAAAAGTGCACAGGGTTCTGATTCAGGCTTTGGCTCTAGTTTTGGCTCCTCTCCTTGTCTTCTGTGTAACTTCAGAGAAGTTACTCCGTTCTCCAAGCCCCAGTTTCTTGTCAGCGTTGTTCCTAGCCTGCCTCTCTGTGGGGTTATTTTGATGTCCAGATTTGATGATAACTTTTGTTATTAGCTAACTTTTGTTGAGTACTCATTGAATACCAGGCGCTGTCCTAAATGTTATACATGGATTGTCTCAGCTAGTCCTCACAGCAGCTCTGAGATGTTCTTTGCTCACAGTTGACAAATGAGCAGATTGAGGCTCAAAGATGTTAAGCAGCTGGACCAAGTTTTTGTAGCTATCAAATAGTGAAGCCATGAATTGAATGTAAGCAGTCTGAGTCTAGAACTGGTACTCTTAACCATAGTACTAACGACTGTTTTTTTAAGGTGCTCTGTAGACTGTAAGGTGCTCTGAACATGCAGAAGTCCAGTTTGCAAGGAGCTGTGTGGCCCTGCGTAATGGTAAATAGGGAAAGGAAGGGGCAGCATGGATATGTTGCAGGAGAGGAGAGAAATGGTTTCCTAGGGGGTCTGACCAGCATTGGAGATGTGGAGAGGTGTTTTGGGGGCCCTATATCTGGTTGTTGGCTGTCATTCTATTAGGCTATGTGGTTTTCCTTAGAAAGGGTGGAATGGAGGAAGACCCTGTTCGGCCAGTGAAGCCCAGTGTGGACAAGACAGGTAGCCCTCAGCCCAGGGGATCTATGTCCATACTGACCTGGTGGAGCCATAGGTCAGACCCTAGGACAATTTTGTTGGCTACTTAGGGGCATGGCAACCTTTGCCAGTTTGGGGGAAGCTGGAGTACTTGGCTTGCTTTGCTCTGTGTGTGTGTGTGTGTGTGTGTGTGTGTGTGTGTGTGGAGTTGTCTCTATTGCTGCTCTTCCTTTGCTAAGTATTGGGCATGGGGCCTGGCTGCTCTGGCCCAGGGTGAGATGGAAATTTAAACCCTGATCACGTGGGTTTGAACCTGACTCCCAAGTTTAGAAAGGGGAGGGAGAAGGAAGAGCATCAGAAAGGGGGTGAGAGACCCTTCTTCTGGCTGGGAGGAAGCCCTGGGAGGCTGATTGTTTGGAAGTGTCACTTGATGCTGGCAGGTCCGCTGCCCTCTAACATCGCGGGGGTGGGCGGGTGGCAGAGATGGTGAGGGGATGCTGACCAGGAGAGTCATCAGGGCTGTGCTCCCAGCATAGGACAGTGCCCTCTACAGGTGAGTGTTGAGAGTCTGTGGCGTGGGCCCGCGTCGCTCCTTCTCTGTCTGTCTGGACTGGCCCAGGTGCAGCAGGGGGGCACTAGGACCCAGAGGCTAGCTCGGCTCCTGACAAGTCTAGAGCAGCACTAGCGCAGAGTGAGACTCATCAGCTGGCAAGCGGGGTTCGGTGTCTCTGGGTTCAGGAATCCTCCAGCAGCAGAGGGGACTTGCTCCTCAGCCCCTTTCTCCGTTCCCTCCCCTACCCCAGTAGGCCACCCAGTGAGGTCCATGGACAGGGGAGGGCCACGCCTGCCGGCTTCTGTGTTTGTCCATGAGGGCCTGGAGCCCTAGCCCTCCTGCCTAGGTTTCTGCCTTTTCTCTCTGTCTTTGGTCAGCTGGGGGAGGGGGTGGAGGCCGAGGGAGCAACATGGCCCAGAGCAAGAGGCACGTGTACAGCCGGGTAAGTGGCCCTGATCTGGGATGGCCATGGGAGGGCTGCTGGAGAAGGCCTGGGTGCCTGTGGACAGTGCTGTGGGGGCTGGGAGACAAAGCTGGACCCGGCCAGGGCCACTCGCAGCCCTGATGGGGGTAGACCGCATAGGCGTCCCTTCCCAGAGTTGGGCCCTTTGTGGGTACTGGTGAGGCCTGACCTTTGACTCTAGCTGAACCTCAGGCCAGAGGTTCCTGAGGGGCACACTGTGCTGGGGATTTCAAATGGGTTGGTGGGTTGGAATGGCCTTTCAATGACGCCTTTCTTTAGAGCTGCTTGATTGTCACTCACTTTCTTGCTCTCTGGCTCAGATGGGCTCTGTAGCCACTGTTGTGTCCACCTGGTCCTGAGGTTTATTAGGGTTAGGACGGTGGTGACAGTCTCTGACTTTGGGGCCGGCCCTGATGTGCCTGTTACCTCCCTTTATTGTCAGGTCCATGAGAGTCACTCAACTGTCCCAGGTATGATTTGGCCTCTCAGAGCCCCTGGGAATGGCATCCTCGCCTTCTGGGATGAGTTCTTTGGGGAAGAGAGTTGGGGAGAGACTGGCTCTGGCAGAGCTTCCTTATGAAGCCAAGCGGGGGCATCAGAAGGGAGCCCTGTGAGGTCTTCAGGTCCATGCTGTCACTTCTTCATGCCTCATTCTCTGCTGCAAGGCCCCTGGTTCATGGAGCTGCTGTTGCTAAAAATGGCTTAGGTGTGATTTTCTTCTAAGCCATGGGCCTATTTGGGACCTAATTTCATGTTGTCTTGTCATCACGAGTATGTCAGAAGCCGAGAGCTTCCCAAGGACAATGTTTAGTCTATTCCCTTGGCTTGTCCATTCATTTGGGCCACTGGGCAGAGTCGGGGGACAGTTTGCAGGACAAATCTGAGATACCAGATTGGCCTGGCCTTTGTATATTTATTTATTTGTAGCAAGATAGCACGAGTGAAGGATCTGCAGAGCTTATAGATAGAGTTGATTGGCCAGGGCTGAGGCCTGGAAGAAGGGAGTTAAATGGTTGAATGGGCTTGGTGAGGCATCTCGGGGTGTCATGGTGGGGCGGGGGAGGCCAGGTCGTGAAGGAGGCACAGTTGCGTGCCACTGAAAGGGAGAGGTCTGAGAGAGCCGAGTGAACCTCAGGGAGGACAAGCAGAAGTAGGGAGGGGGCCAGGAGTCTGCGGGAACACTCACTGGCTCACCTGTCTTCCCAGCTCCGACTTCTGTGTCAGGCACTGGGTTGTGGGGAACCGCTGTAAACTGAGTTACTTGCTTGAGCTTCATTCCCCTCCTAGCGGACAGTGCTCCTGAGAAAGTAGCCATGTGGACTGACATTCACAGATCTGTCAATGAATTCTGATTTATTAAAGTTAAATATAAACTCTTAAAAATTCTGGCAGATTCCAGGGGAATTTGAAGAAGTTTTAGAACATAATACTGACATTTTTCCAAAAGAAATTTGGTAAGTGTTGGTGGGGGCACTTTAATTTGAGAATGGGGTTCAGGGAAGTGACTTCTGGTCCTTTTTTAGGCCAGGATCCTGATCAGGGCCTCTCTTTTGTATTAGGATGACACCCTTAACCTGAGGCTTTTACCTATGTATGTTTGCACGTATCTTTCAGACTCCTAGTGGCAGCAGAATGAGTGCTGAGGCAAGTGCCCGGCCCCTGCGAGTGGGCTCCCGTGTGGAGGTGATTGGAAAAGGCCACCGTGGCACCGTGGCCTATGTTGGAGCCACACTCTTTGCTACTGGCAAATGGGTAGGTGTGATCCTGGATGAAGCAAAAGGCAAGAATGATGGAACCGTCCAAGGCAGGAAGTATTTCACTTGCGATGAAGGACACGGCATCTTTGTGCGCCAATCCCAGGTACTCACTTCCTGCTCCTGTGTGTGTGTGTGTGTGTGTGTGTGTGTGTGTACATGCTCTGTTGCATGTGCAGCTGGTGTGTTGGTGTTCTCTTTTCCTGGGCATGAGCCTGAGTCTCTGGTTGGGAGAGTGGGAGGTAACGAGGGAGGGAAGATCGAGAGCTATCCTTAGGGAATCGGCCCTGTACTCTAGGCTTGCTTAGGGCCTGAAGAGGGGCCCATACTACATCCAGCCTTGATCTAGCTATATTGAGTCTATTCTGTGGCCTCAGATCCAGGTATTTGAAGATGGAGCGGATACTACTTCACCAGAGACACCTGATTCCTCTGCCTCAAAGGTCCTCAGAAGAGGTAACAACCACCCACTTAAGTTGCCTCCTCACACGCAGGAGTCCCCAGGACTTCTCCCCAGAACAAGGGGCCGCAGTGGATCCTGAGATTTTCTGTCACCACCGTATTCTGTTGTTACGTCTTGCTTACCCTGCCATGACGTTCTCTGCTCCTATCCCTCTACACAAACACACGCTTTGTTTCTGTTTGCATTCTAGAGGGAGCTGACTCAAATCCAAAGACCAGCAAACTGGTAAGTAGTCAGGGATAGGAGTGGGGAGTAATGGAGGAAAGGGGGAAAAGAAAAAGAGAGGAGGGAGGCCCACACTAGGTCTTACTCTCCTGCTGCTTCCGCCCGAGGCAGTGAACTGAGTTGGCCTTTCCAGGCTCCATCCTCTCTGAGGAGGAAACTTCCTGGGTATGCGTTGCCGCTGTAGGTGTAAAGGCGCTAGCAGGGAAAAGCTACCCATGCCCGGAAGTTCTGGCTCCGTTGGAACTGAGGCTGGGGGAAGGGAAGACCGGCTGCCCCTAGTAGTGTTGCTGCCAACTTCCTACCTGTTGGTGCCCGCGGCTGCCGACATCTGATGGATATAGGGTAGGGGTAAGGTAAAAACTGGAGGAGGAAGGTGCTCTCTGGTTCACAACTAAGTGGGAAGGAGCTGGGCCCTCTGCCGCCTTTTCAGGTTGTATGTAGAGGGCCCACCGCAGCTCCCCTCCACTGCTCTGCACAGGGTGTGTGAGGAGGGGCTCCCGACTCTCCAGCTCCTCTGGGCAGGGTGTGGACCTCCTGGAAGCGGATCTTGAGGGAGGCCTCATCTCACCCGGGCCTTGACAGTGACCTGCTCCTCCCATACCGGTGTTTGCCTGTGGGTCTTAATACCTACACCCAAGATGTCTGACCGGCTAGCACAGTGTGTTGTTTAACTCTGTTCTCTAACTCTGCCCTTTCCACCTCCTCATGCAGCGGGGACTGAAGCCTAAGAAGGTGGTGTGTTTACTATTTGTGCCTGGGTGGGTGAGGGCCATGAGCCCCCTGCCCAGCTGTCCTGCATGTCCGTGGGCTGCTACATGCATGTATGTGTGACCTTGGGGCTGGGATGGCCAGAGGAAATGGCAGCCTTGGCTTTCAGAGTTCCTTTGAGGGGTGCGAGGATATCAGGCTCAGTGTCCAGGCCCAGATTGTGTTAGGGATGATCCTCACTCCTCCTCACACCCCTGCCCATCGCCTCGGGACTTCTAGTCAGAGACTCTAAGCATTTGACTGTAAATAGCAGCAGCATGGAAAAGAGCATTGACTGGGTTACAGTGCATTCTCACTTAGCCTGAGCTTAGGGTCAGTGGCAGGAGAGACGGAGGGTGTGGAGGTGAGGTTAGCTAAGTAGGTGGGAGTCAGGGAACCGAGCGCAGGAAGAGCAGTTGGAAGCCTGAGTGGGGCCTGCCTCTGGGTGGCGTGGCCATGAATGCGCACCTTTGCTCTGCTCTGTCCTTTTTTCCCTGCCTCTTCCTTCCTCTGGTGTTGTGCCCGGGGCCTACCTCCCACACCTTACAGCCTTCCATCAGCCATCACTGGAGTGAGGCTGCCACCCCTGAGACTCTTTCAGTCTGAAGTTGCTGCCATGACCACTTCCCCACACCAGTTCATGCCTTTGGGCTGTGCCCAAGCCGTCTCTGACCTGCATGTGCCTGTCTGACCTGTATGTGCTGTGCTGTGTGTATGAAGTTCTGTGATTTCCTTGTTACCCATCTGTGTCAGGACCTTCTGACTCTGCATGGAGAGCTGTTAGACTGGGGCAGTGGGAGGAGAGAGTAAAACTTCTCTATTTTGATTTCTGGTTGGTGGTGGGTCCTCACTTTGGAGTCTTGCCTTGGAAGAGATGACATAATGGTACTTGCTTGGGGGTCCTGGCTTTGGAGGGAGTGGGGGTATAAGAAGGAAGATAATTCTCTAAAGGATACTGGACCCATTCCAGGAACTTGGCTTCTTCCCTTGATTATTGGCTCCTGGTTGGGGCTCCCATCTTGCATTAGACCCCAAATAGAGAAGAGCATGGACCTGCAGTCTACTGTCTATGGAGGGGTTCTGGCTGCAGTCTGATCCGACCATGGGTGGGATGTGAGCCATGCCCAGATCTGGGTATTTTTGGCAGCTGACTAGGGAAATGTGGCAAAGCCTAGCCTAGGCTGCCTGCGCCGGGGCACAGCGCCTCCTTGGCTCATGGTGCAGAGTGTCAGTCAAGTTGTCAAGTCCTTCCCTAGTTATTTCTCTCCAGTGGCTCTCTCACAGCACATCACTTAACACAGGAAACAGGGAGCTAGCACCAGAACAAAAGAAGGAACTCTGAGGGGCAGCGTGGAAGAGAGGACCCAGATGTCTCTGCAAGGTGCCCAGTCCTTTCTGGAAGCTCTTTAGAGACAGGCTCTAACCTGCCCACAACCCAGGGAGAGTTGGGAAAGGAGCCAGATGCTGTCATTAGAGCTGCTACTGCCCAGATGGAATGTTCTCTGGGTTTCTTAGTGTGCCCCGCAGAGCCGATGCAGGAGTGCTGGGTGTGTGCGCCTGATGAGCCACCAGCAGGATATCATCTGTGTGTATAAGAGACAGAAGCAGAGTTGATGGGGTTGTAGACTGAGGGGGGTGTGAGTATGAGAGAGGCCTGATGAAGCAGTGAGGTCCCATGTCCCTGTCCAGTGATACCCTGGTTCCAGAGCTGTCATCACAGAAATGGGACGGACCCCCAGCCCAATTTCTTTGAGCAAATCCTTGGGGATGCGGGAGAGGGAGGAGCCAGCCAGGACCTGTTCTTTGGAGAAGGAAGCAGGGTGGGTTTAGCAGAGGACTTTGTCCAGTCAGGAGGAGGAGGAGGAGGAGCCATCAGAGCTGGTGGTTGCTAGGTGACTGAGGAGCAGTGGCTCCACCCCTCGTGGAGCAGAGGAGGGTGGGTGCATGACGTCAGGTGGAGCTGGTGCGGCGGCCACTGAGGCTGCCGTCAGCCTAAGCTGGCGAACTAGGCCAGGGGCCTCCCGAGTGCCTCTCGGGTGCCTGCCGGAGCCTGGCCATCCCCACCGTGCACCGGCGGGGGCTTCCGCATCTGAGCTGCAGCCGTTGGCCAGCTGGGGAGCTGCCGGGCCGGGGAGCTGCGGCTGCATTGTTGGGATTTGATACACTAATCTCCTGTCTCCGCCGCCTTTCCCTCTGTTCGGTCTCTTTCCCTCCCTCCCTTGGCCTGTCCTTCCTGTGTGTGTCCATCCTCCTCTGTCCTTCCTTCTCTTTCCTCTCCTGGCTTTCTTTGGTTTTCTGCAATGATGAGACAGGCACCGACAGCCCGAAAGGTACTCTTGCTTGCTCTGGTCCTGCTGCCAGGCTGCCAGCGTGATGGTGGCAGCAGGCTGCTGGGGTGGGGGTGGGGGCTGACTGACTTGCTCTGTCTGGTTGGGGGACGAGGATGGGGATGAAGGCGGGGGGCAGGGAGAGTGTGTGTCACTGCCATGCCCCACACCCTGGGCGTTTGCTCCCTAGCCTTCTGCTCTTGGCTCTGAATCTGTGTTTTGGGCCTTGTACCCAGTGGCCTCACCAGCTTGAGCTTCAGGCAGCTTTTGCTGCAAACTGGCTCTGGATGTGTTTCCTAGGAGAGAATCTAGGGAAGCAGGTCCAGATGTCTTTGTGCCTCTAGCAAGCCTACCTCACTCGACCTTTGCTAGAATGACACTTGGTTGTAATACTAGCATCCCTCCCCGACTGGGGTCTGTGTCAGGGGCTTTCTCTAGAACAGTTTGTGACACAGTTATGGAGGCTTAGCCCAGGGTAGTAGACGTGGGGGTTGGTCTCCTTGGGAGACCTAGAAGGGCCCAGGCCAAATCTTGTGTTTGCCAGAGCTCTGAGACCCTGGGTATCAAGAATACTGTTTGGGAGTTGGAGTTAATCATGTGTTTATCACTTTGCAATAGTGTGGGGTGGTTGGTCTCCGATCTGGTGTAGGGCAGTAGTTTCCCTGTGCTGCTGCCCACCCCCACCTCCTTTCTTGCAGTCGGGTGGGGTCACTTTGCTGATCTCTGGGCTTCTGGCTAATGCAATATTCATGGTCGTGACACCTGAGCCCTCTGCCCTGGGGATGGGGACTGCTGCAGGAACTGGTCCTGGGGAAGAGGGTGGGGGTGGGGCGTGTGGCCGCACTGTGCTCCCTTGGGGACCTGATCTCCCCTAGCTGGTTTCACTCACTTCTAGGCTTGTATCATCATTCTTGTCACGTGGTATTTCTCAGGAGTCCTGTATGGAATCTAGCACTCAAAGGAAGGGGCTGACCTGGGAAAGTCCTTGGGAGTGGTGGATGGGCGGGGCTCTGGGCTGGAGTGGGAGAGGTGGCTGTGAGAGGACTCCTCTCTGGTCTCTGGAGACCCTCTCTACTAGCTGCTGGCTTTGGTCTCCTGTGGCTCAGCCTGGGAGACGGGGACAGAATTTCCAGGGTAGGATAAAAGTGGGAGAAGGAACCAGTGGGAAATAGGAGTTCTGAGCTCTTGGAGCAGGATCAAGGTGACTCACGGGAAGGAGGGCATGGGGCCGGGTCGGGGAGGAGGGGTGGGCTGCTGACTGCAGCCTCGTGTCTGCTGCTTCTGCTCTCATTGCTGTCCCTCTGCTGTCTGTCTTTCTGCTGTCATCCTTTCTTTCCTGACTACTCCTCCTCTGGCTCCTGTTGCCTGTCCAGACTACAACTCGGCGGCCCAAGGTGAGGAAAAAACAGGCCTCTATACCAGCCACTGCTGAGTGGACACAGATACCTTAGGCATGTGCATGTATGTGGCCTTTTGTATGAGCAAGTGTAAGTTGGTCACAGTGTGTCCCGGGTTCTCTTCAGGGGAGTGAGGGTGCTGAGGGTAAGGACCGGCCCCTCCTGGGAAGGTGCCTTCCAGCTCTTAGGAGCATGTCTGAGCCAGTAGCTTGAGTGTAGAAGAGAAACGAGAGTGGTTGTGCTTAGCCAAGGCAGACTTTCTTGAAGAAGGGCATCTTCCAGCTGCTTTTGACTGGCTTTTGTGGGGGGTGTGTGTGTGTGTTGTTGGGGAAGGGGTGGGGAATTAGAGGAAATGTGAAAAAGAACTTGGAATGTCAGGGGCTACGGAGGTGGGTGTGTCTGTGAAAGGCCCCCTCGGGTGGGGGCGTCCATGGATAGCGTGTGGTCTCTGGGTGTCAGCCCACTGGGAGGCCTTCAGGGCTCGGTGCTCCAGGGAGGAGCACTGGGCAGGCCGTCTGCTCTAGCACCTCAGCTCCACAGGGACCCGGTACTGTCACCTGATTAGAGCCCCTCTGTCTTGGAGGAGGGAGGTGACAGATGGGTTGGCGGTATGGACCTTGTTTCAGAGGAGAGCCAAGGATTACGACTTTCACCCTGGCCCTTTTACTTGAAGGATCCCCTGAAATAGACCAGGGGGAGGAGGATGAGCTTGAGGTTTTTATCAAAGTGTAGAGCCCAGGACCCCCAGTTTTAGCCCAGCCTTCTCTGGGAACGTGAAAATTAGAGATCAGTCTGTTCTTTCTCTCTGGGAATGACACTGAGGCGCTTGTTCCCTCTGGGGGAGGTGGGTACAGGCCCAGAGCAACAGTAGCACTGGGAGTATTAAGAAATTGCTACAATGATTACAAGTGGGTCACAAAAGGAATGGTCAAGGGAGTGAGGGCTTCTGCCCTATCAGGGTGGTGCTAGACCTTGGAGGAATGTGGGGTCAGTGCCAAGGGAGGAGTCTTGTAACCTTATGTCTTTCTCCGTCCCTCCCTCTCCCGCCACCCCCCGACCCAAATCCCGCCCGGCCCTTTGTCACTGCCTCTGACTGTGGCACTTTCCCTTTGCCCATACTGTTTCTCTGTTCTCACTGTCCTGTGATACTCTTTGCCTTTCTCCTCCTCTGTCACTTCCTTCACCGCATGCTCGTATTCTGTCTCACTCTTTTACCACCCCTGTCCCCTACACTTTTTCTGGTCTGCCCCTGCCCTCTCGGAATAGCCCACCCGCCCGGCCAGCACTGGGGTAGCCGGGGCCAGTGGTTCCCTGGGCCCCTCTGGCTCAGCATCAGCAGGTGAGCTGAGCAGCAGTGAGCCCAGCACCCCAGCTCAGACTCCGCTGGCAGCGCCCATCATCCCCACGCCGGCCCTCACCTCTCCTGGAGCAGCACTCCCACTTCCTTCCCCCTCTAAGGTAAGATCTGGGGTTGGAGCAAAGAAGAACCAAGACACAAAGGGGCCTGTGACCCCTGACAGGCTCTTAGAAGTTTCCCCGGGTTGAGGGAGACCCAGAACCTTGGATTAGAAGGGTGGGGTCCCAGCATATAAGTATCCCATTACTGGCTAAGCCACCCTTTCCTCTCTGCCCTTCCACACTTCCCCCATAGGGATTGGGCTCTTCACAGATATTTGTATGCCACTTGCTTTGGCCCTGGACCTGGAATGACTTCTGCACACATTGCTGTCCTTCCTCTCCAGCTCAGTCTTGATGGGGAAAAGCGGGGAGGCTGTGCACAGACTGAAGGGTCTCTCCTTTGCAGGAAGAGGAGGGGCTGAGGGCCCAGGTGCGGGACCTGGAGGAGAAACTGGAGACCCTACGGCTGAAACGTGCAGAAGACAAGGCAAAACTAAAAGAGCTGGAGAAACACAAGATCCAGCTGGAGCAGGTGCAGGAATGGAAAAGCAAAATGCAGGAGCAGCAGGCAGACCTGCAGCGGCGCCTCAAGGAGGCTCGGAAGGTGGGACTTGGGATGAAGAGGGTGTCTGGGGAGGCAAGGGGCCCAAGGAAGTGCTGGAAGCTGGAACTGGAGCCTGGACTATCCTGTGAAAAGGGGTTCGTGAGGCATCTCTGTGATCGTACCCCCAACCGTCACTTCTCTTCAGGAAGCCAAGGAGGCCCTAGAGGCAAAGGAACGCTACATGGAGGAGATGGCTGACACTGCTGATGCCATCGAAATGGCCACTCTGGACAAGGAGATGGCTGAAGAGCGGGCTGAGTCCCTACAGCAGGAGGCCGAGGTGCTGAGGGAGCGTGTGGAAGAGCTCACTACCGACTTGGAAATCCTCAAAGCTGAGATTGAAGAGAAGGGTAAGGGGCCAGGAGCTGCCAGGGGCCAAATGATGGGGTTGGACCCCTGACTGAAAGTATGAATGGTCTTCCCCAGGCTCAGATGGTGCCGCGTCCAGTTATCAGCTCAAGCAGCTTGAGGAGCAGAATGCCCGCTTGAAGGATGCCCTAGTGAGGTAGGGTCCTCATTGCCAGGCTCACTCTCCTGTCTCCAAATTCGTGAGTGACTCTTGATACCTGGTCTTTCTTCTTCTCTCTTGCCATTTTCCCACAGAATGCGGGATCTTTCTTCCTCAGAGAAGCAGGAGCATGTGAAACTCCAGAAGCTCATGGAAAAGAAGAACCAAGAGCTGGAAGTTGTGAGGCAACAGCGGGAGCGTCTGCAGGAGGAGCTGAGCCAGGCAGAGCGCACCATTGATGAGCTCAAGGAGCAGGTCTGAGCAGCCCAACCCCTTGCCCAGAGCACTGCGATGCTCGCCTTCCGATGTCTCCTCTGTCTTGGCACCTTTCAATCCTTCTCCTTGTTTGCGCTGTCTAACACAGGTAGATGCTGCTCTGGGGGCTGAGGAGATGGTAGAGACGCTGACAGACCGGAACCTGGATCTGGAAGAGAAAGTGCGCAAACTGAAGGAGACGGTGGGGGACTTGGTAAGAGAAGAGCAGACTGCTGACTTATAACCCTGATGGAGGGTCTTGGGAAGAGACTTGCCATGAGAAGGATTGACGTGATCCCTGATCTTTGGGTAGGGTGTGTAGTGAGTGAACCCACCCTGGCCTGCTACCCTGACTCTGACTTTTCTTTGCCCCAACTACCTTGTCTCCCAGGAAGCAATAAATGAAATGAACGATGAACTGCAGGAGAATGCACGTGAGACAGAACTGGAGCTGCGGGAGCAGCTAGATATGGCAGGTGCCCAGGTGCGGGATGCCCAGAAGCGTGTGGAAGCGGCCCAGGAGACAGTCGCAGACTATCAGCAGACCATCAAGAAGTACCGCCAGCTGACTGCCCACCTGCAGGTGCCTGCACACCCACTGCTCTCTGCCCACAATCGCCCCAGGGCTTCCCCCGTGACTCAGCTGTGTCTTGTCGCCCATCCTTGCCCCCAGGATGTGAATCGGGCACTGACAAACCAGCAGGAAGCATCCGTGGAGAGGCAGCAGCAGCCACCTCCAGAGACTTTTGACTTCAAGATCAAGTTTGCTGAGACTAAGGCTCATGCTAAGGTCAGGAAAGTGGGTGAGCTGGAGAGGGGTGGGTGTTGGAGACCCCAGCCTGGGTGAGGCCATGGGCTGATCTGCTGTGGGGTTCTGACCTTCGGGTTCCTGGAGTTGGGAGTGCTTTGTGTGGTGGTTTGGAAGACTCCTGGCCGGGCCTGCCCTAGAAGCAGGAGACACATTGGAACGTGGGATGGAGGTTAGGAGGTTCTCCGCAGCCTAGCTGAGAACCCAGTCCCCTGTCTCGCTCACAGGCAATTGAGATGGAGTTGAGGCAGATGGAGGTGGCCCAGGCCAACCGGCACATGTCCCTGTTGACAGCCTTCATGCCTGACAGTTTCCTTCGGCCAGGTGGGGACCATGACTGTGTCCTGGTGCTGCTGCTCATGCCTCGACTCATTTGCAAGGTACGGTCTGTCAGCCACATTCCCAGCAGGGGGCTGCTGAGCTTGCCGTGAGCCAGGCACTGGGGGCACCAAGCAGAGGTGGCAGTCGTTGTCCTGCTCTCAGGGTTTATGACGTAGTACAGGGACGCAGAATCACAGACAGATGTATGTCACAGATGGCGTTTTATGAAGGGGAGATGCAGCTTGTGAAGCGGAGGTAGTGTCTGGGAGAGAGCACAGCTGGGAAGCTGATGGAGACAGTGGGCTATTACTGAAGGAGTAACATTTGAGGTGAGACCCGAAGATGACTGGAGTTTGTGGGGGATAACTGTCAGGATCACGCTGTAGTTGGAAAGGCAGAGGGAGCAGCAGCTTTAAGGTAGGAAGGAGCTGGTCCCACTGGTCCTGCTGCCCTGTCAGCCCGCATCCGAATCTCCGTCAGCACCAGCAGTCACATCGCCCTTTGCCCATGTGCGACTCCCTGCCCGTCTAAAAGCTGTTTCTGCCTTCTCTCCCGTGTCTTCATGCCCTCCACAGTTGCTCAGCTCTCTGTACTCCTGAGTCTGTGTTCTCCATCCTCTGCTCTGAGCCCCACGTCTCTGGTGCTTCTTCCCACAGGCAGAGCTAATCCGGAAGCAGGCCCAGGAAAAGTTTGAACTAAGTGAGAGCTGTTCAGAGCGGCCAGGACTTCGCGGCGCTGCAGGGGAGCAGCTCAGCTTTGCTGCTGGGCTGGTGTATTCACTGAGTTTGCTGCAGGCCACACTTCATCGTTACGAGCAGTAAGTGATCCCTGACCTCCATGGCAGGGCCGTGGGTCCTAGATTGGCTGGAACTGAGGTTGCCTTGTAGACTCTGGCCTCACAGGGCCCTTCTCTGGTCTCCAGTGCCCTCTCTCAGTGCAGTGTGGACGTGTATAAGAAGGTGGGCAGCCTCTACCCTGAGATGAGTGCCCACGAACGCTCCTTGGACTTCCTCATTGAGCTGCTGCACAAGGACCAGCTGGATGAGACTGTCAACGTAGAGCCTCTCACCAAGGCCATCAAGTACTACCAGGTCTGGGGCGAGAATTGAGGCTTAGCACAGGAGGAGCGAGGGTTTCTTCTGGGGATTTTCCAGTGTAGCCAGGGTTGTATGTCCCAGGCTGAAGGCGTGAAACTCTTAGATGAACTCACCTTAGGATCCAGTTCCTTGAGGGTTTTGGATTCTTTCATACCTCTGGAGTCCCTTGATCACTGGGGCTCAAACTCCAGTTTGGGAAGCATGCTTCGTTCTTCCAAGGCCTAAAGACTGTTCATTTGCCATCCCTCCTCAGCATCTATACAGCATCCACCTTGCTGAACAACCTGAGGACAGTACCATGCAGCTGGCTGACCACATTAAGGTGAGGTGTTTGGGCCAATGGTTGAGCCCCTTGTAGAGATTGGAAATGAAAGACATCAGATCACACCCACAAAGGGTGTCACATAAGGAACAGGGTCACTAAGGCCAGGTCAGGGAAGCCAGAGAGCTCACTGATGGATGGGGTCAGCCAAGGAGGGAGACTTCTTCAGAGACGTTAATGGGGCAGAAGGGCCCCGTTGGAGGCTGACAGCCACCTGCTTCTGTCTTCACAGTTTACCCAGAGTGCCCTGGACTGCATGAGTGTGGAGGTGGGACGGCTACGGGCCTTCTTGCAGGTGAGAGCGCAACCAGATCTGTTGGAGTTCCTCTTCCTTCAGAGTCCCCACCTTCTTGCCCCCAGCCCTAATTCTGACTTGGCTTCCCGTCTGTCTCCTGTTCCGAGTAGGGTGGGCAGGAGGCTTCAGATATTGCCCTCCTGCTACGGGACCTGGAAACTTCGTGCAGTGATACCCGCCAGTTCTGCAAGAAGATCCGGCGGCGGATGCCAGGGACGGATGCGCCTGGGATCCCGGCTGCACTGGCTTTTGGACCACAGGTTTAGGGCTGTGAAGGGGGACGGGAAGGAAACTGAGCAGAACCAGGAGGGGCGCAGCATGTTGCGATCTAGATCTGGTCGGGGGACAGGAATGGTTCTGAGGTAGCTGGGCGCTGTGGCGTTGAGCCCAGAGTGGGTTCCTGACTCTGGCCCATTGCACAGGTATCTGACACACTCCTCGACTGCAGAAAACACTTGACGTGGGTGGTGGCGGTGCTGCAGGAGGTGGCAGCAGCTGCTGCCCAGCTCATTGCCCCACTGGCAGAGAACGAGGGACTGCCTGTGGCTGCCCTGGAGGAGCTGGCTTTCAAAGCAAGCGAGCAGGTGAGCTGGCTTGGCTGGGCAGAAGGTGGTGATGGGAGAGTCAGGTGGCCAGTGTGGGGTTTTCACTACTGCTGTTGACACCTGCAGATCTACGGGACCCCCTCCAGCAACCCCTATGAGTGTCTGCGCCAGTCATGCAGCCTCCTCATCAGCACTATGAACAAGTTGGCCACAGCCATGCAGGAGGGAGAGTACGATGCCGAGCGGCCCCCTAGCAAGGTGGGTCGTTCCTTGGAGGGAACTGCAGGAGCCAGGAGGAGCAGGACTTGGGAGCTGCTGCTCACTGTGGGAGGGCTGGGAGGCAGGAATTTGGGGAGCACCTTCCTCTTGCTTAAAAGGCAAGGAGGAAGATTTTCTGTTTGACTGGATCCCTCTGAAAGGAGAGCCTTGATAACCCTGCCCTCTGCCCCTCACTCTGCCCCTTAGCCTCCCCCAGTTGAGCTGCGGGCTGCGGCTCTTCGTGCAGAGATCACGGATGCTGAAGGCCTGGGTTTGAAGCTTGAGGATCGAGAGACAGTTATTAAAGAGCTGAAGAAGTCACTGAAGATCAAGGTGAGAATAGGGGAGGCTCAGGATCTGAAAGGCCAGGAAATAGCAGGGGCACAGGGAGGCAGTGAGTGTTTATTGTGACTGAGAGGGGTTGAGGACTGAGGGGAAGCAGTGGCACCTGTGATCAGTGGGCGTTCTTGTGGGAGCTTGCTATCTCATGGTCTGTCCCAGGTCTTGGGTTAGGGGCGGTCATGGGAAGTGTAAGACTGGACACGCTCCATCCTCGTCCAGGGGGAAGAGCTCAGTGAGGCCAATGTGCGGCTGAGCCTCCTGGAGAAGAAGCTGGACAGTGCTGCCAAGGATGCAGATGAGCGCATTGAGAAAGTCCAGACTCGGCTGGAGGAGACCCAAACGCTGCTGCGGAAGAAGGAGAAGTCAGGCACCTCCCCGGCCCCTGTTCACTCCACGCTCCCTCCTGCGAGCAGCTCCCTGCCTCCTAACCCAGGCCCTCTGGGAGTGAGCCTCCCCAGGGGGACAGAGGCCATCTCCTTCCCAGCTGACAGCACCACTGTCTCACCCCAATCTGAGCCTTTTCTGCCCCTGGCTCCTGGCCAGCAGGGCTGCCCTCAGAACCTGTCGGGACAGAGAAAGGGGGGCGGGGCCGTTGGGGAGGGGACACTGCCCAAGCCCAGGTTCTCTTTCACAGAGAGTTTGAGGAGACCATGGATGCACTTCAGGCTGACATCGACCAGCTGGAGGCAGAGAAGGCAGAGTTAAAGCAGCGATTGAACAGCCAGTCCAAGCGCACGATTGAGGGGCTCCGGGGGCCCCCTCCCTCGGGTATTGCCACCCTGGTCTCTGGCATTGCTGGGGGTGAGTGCCATGGAGCAGGCAGCACCAGCCCAGAGGAGATTGAATGTCCCCACTCCTGTCCTTGGTCTCCGTTTGACTTTTCTCCCCCGCGCCCCACCACCCACAGCTGGATGTTCAGCCAGGAACATGCTTGCCCGGTTTCACTCTGTAGCAACTTTCACCAAGTTTTTAGTTCTTCTGAAGATGTGTGCAGAGTTCCTTTGGCCAAGGTGGGGCAGTGGGGCCTCACCAAGATGTCAGTGAAACTCAGAATTCCAGTAGCTCTCCCTCCTGGGTCTGCCGTCTGGCCTTTCTGTCCCCACCCTGTATTCCAGGAGGTCATCAGCCTGCAGCAGACCAGGGCATCTGCTGTGGGATCCAGTGGTGCCTGGTGCTCTGCGGGGGCACTGCATTTCTCCAGCGTTCACGTCACTTCACCCTATAGTGTGGTCCTCTCTTCCAGTGCTGAATTCTCCCAGTTCCACTTGGGGCTTATGTTCTGACCTTTGCCTGCTCTCATAGTGTGGTCAGGGCTCCTTACCTGGAGTTTTTCTGGCTTCCAGGCCTCGTCTCCCCAGTTTCCTGACAAGGAGGTGGCCACTGCTATCTTGATTCTCATCTACCATGTAGTATGTTTTTTGTTCACTCTCTAGTTTCTTACTTCCCTTTCTCACCTCCAGAAGACAAACTCCTTGAAGTGGAATTAAACCTGCAGGATCTCTAGAACTCCCCTCTGTGCTTGTCTTGTCAGTTGGCCTCACCTAGGGTCTTGTCCTCGTCAAAGCCCCCATCACTGGTGCTGCTTGACTCTGGAAGGTGACCAAGTATCTTCTTGTCTTTAGACTCCTGTGAGTCAGATGCTTCCGTGTTCCTTGGGAGGGGACAGAATTACCATATTGTGTTGTTTTAGCATAGGCTTTTTTTTTTTTTTTTCTTTTTTCAGTTGCACTGGGTCTTGTGCAGGGACAGGCTCCTCTAGTTGCGATGTGTAGGTTCAGTAGCCTTGCAGCATGCGGGATCTCTGTTCTTTGACAAGGAATTAAACATGCGTTTCCTGCATCGGAAGGCGGATTCTCAACCACTGGACCACCAAGGGCATCCTAGCATAGGCTCTTTAAACACATACTGGTTCTTTTTTTTTTTTTTTAATAATTTTACTGACTTAATTTTCAGCTGTGCTGGGTCTTTGTCGCTGCACAGACTCTCTCTAGTGAGTGGGAGCTTCTTTGCGTCACAGTGCACAGGCTTCTCACTGCAGTGGCTTCTGTTGTGCAGCCTGGGGTCTAGGGCACAAGGGCTTCAGTGGTTGCAACACATGGGCTCAGTAGTTGCATTTCGCAGGCTCCAGAGCACAGACCAGTTGTTGTGGCTCACAGGCTTAGCTGCTCTGCAGCATGTGGGATCTTCCCGGACCGGGGATCAAACCCGTGTCTCCTGCATTGGCAGGTGGATTCTTTGTCACTGAGCCACCAGGGAAGCCCCAAAGACCGGTTTTTAATTTCTGGAACTTTGCCCCAAAAAAGGGTGACTTTTGTCTTAGCGCAATGGGGAACCTGAAGAAATGGGTACGTGTCTTCATGCTCAGTTAAGTTCTGCCGGTGGGGAGGACTAAGGGTGCAGACGTGTCAGGGTCTCAGGAGCGGTCCGTCTGCCCTTCTGGGAGATGGAGTGTAGGGCGGGGAGGCAGGAACAGCCTCGTGCCTCAAGTGTTTGCTCCAACGCACACTGCCGCTGCCATCTTCCTCACGTGTTGCAGCTTGTATCGTGGCCTGACTGCCCTTTTCTATCTTCTTTCACACGTATTTCCTCTTTCCCCGATCGCAAAGACAGGATTTTGTTAGAGAAGGTATGGTGATGAGGAAAAATGTCTTCCTGCGTGACCAGGATTCTTCTGGTGTGTCCCCCTCACCACCATACCATCTAATTCCTCTCTCCTCTTTTCCTGCTCCCCCATGGGCTGTCCTGAGCGCAGAAGAACAACAGCGAGGTAGAGAGCCAACCTGCTGGGGGGGTTAACAGGGTTGGTGGGAATTGGGGCTGGGGGAGCAGGGCGAGACCGCCCCCTTGGGAGCAATCAAGACTGGAGGTAGCAGCGGATAAGGAAGGGGGATGGGTAGGAATGGAACCCACCTTCAACCCTTCCCACCTGGGGCTCATGACATTTGTTGTGGTCCCCGTAGGAGGTGCCCCTGGACAGGCTCCGGGGTCTGTGCCAGGCCCCGGGCTGGTGAAGGACTCACCACTGCTGCTTCAGCAGATCTCTGCCATGAGGCTGCACATCTCCCAGCTCCAGCACGAGAACAGCACCCTCAAGGTGAGGAGGTCACAGAGAGGGTACCTCGCCGCTGATAGACGGTAGGGCTGTCCGGCACTTCTTACCACCACTCTTCTTCCCACTTCGCTCACAGGGAGCCCAGATGAAGGCATCCTTAGCA
Organism: Bos grunniens; assembly: GCF_055505025.1. Lineage (NCBI taxonomy): Eukaryota > Metazoa > Chordata > Mammalia > Artiodactyla > Bovidae > Bos > Bos grunniens. The sequence continues at coordinate 97,267,582 of NC_141175.1, read as the reverse complement.
GCCCTGCCCCCTCTGCACGTGGCCAAACTCTCTCTCCCACCCCACGAGGGCCCTGGCAGCGAGCTTGCTGCTGGAGCGCTGTATCGTAAGACCAACCAGCTGCTGGAGACGTTGAATCAGTTGAGCGCATGCACGCACGTAGTGGACATCACTCGCTCCAACCCTGGTACGGACCTACCCACTCCTGAGATGAAAACCACAGCCCCTCCCCTTGCCTCAGGGATGCAGTCCCTGCCTAGGCACTTCCCATACCAGAGAGGCTCTTCCTAGCCCTGTTCTTTGGTCTCAGTGTTCAGTTTGCTTGAGGCAGGAAGCTGGACTGGATGAAGGGTCACTAGTCAAGCTGCCTGCCTGCGCCTTGGCAGGCCTCACTAGCCTTCTCTCCCCACAGCTGCCAAGAGCCCGTCGGCCCAGCTCCTGGAGCAGGTGGCTCAGCTCAAGTCCCTAAGTGACACCATTGAGAAGCTCAAGGTTAGTTTAGACCTGCTTTTCCTCACCCAGGAGTGCGCACTTCAGAGCATTCTGTGCTGGAGGTCCTAGCATGGCCATTTCCACCAGGACCCCCAGGGTTGCTAGGGGTCCAGCCCTGAACTAGGTGACACGTTGCAAAGGAGGTGGGAGGGAAGACGGGGTTCCTGCCTTGGGAGCTCACTCCCAAACAGATTCCCTCAATAGAAAAGAGATTCCTACCACAAATTGGGGTGAGCTAGCATCATCTTCAGTGTAGCGCAGCTCTCTGTCAGAGCTGAGATCACCACAGAGTAGAATGGTTGAGAATGGCTTCCCAGAAGTTACAGAATCTGAGATGAACCCTGAAGGTTAAGTATCTATAAAGTAAGGATGTTGGGTAGGGATGGGATTGGAGTTGAGAGCAAAGGTATGGTGATAAAAGAGAACCGGGTCCGTGTCCTTGGTATTAGTATTCCTGTGAAGCCAGGGAGATACTGGGCTAACCTGTGGAGGGTCCCCTAAATGACTCCTGTCCCCCTATCTGCCAGGATGAGGTCCTTAAGGAGACTGTATCTCAGCGCCCTGGAGCCACGGTCCCCACTGACTTTGCCACCTTCCCTTCATCAGCCTTCCTCAGGGTAAGAGGGAGCATGGGGGGGGGGTGGGCAGTGAAGGCTCAGATGAGGCCTTGCCCTCTCCTCCAGAATTTGAAGAGGCTTCTGGGGGTCTCAGGTCCAACGACCTTGAGTCATCTGGCCAAGTCTTAACTTGCAAGTCACTTAACAGTGCTTGCAGTGCTTTCCGAAATTCGAATATTTTAGCAGTTAAACATCGTCTGTGATTCTGACACCAGGAGAGACTCAAAACTCCCTTGTCAGGCTGTGTGCCTCAATTCTGATTTGGAAAGTGTGGTCATTGTCGTCTAGGAGCCTCAAAGCCCCCGTCTCCCAGGGTCTCGGTGCTCTGGGACCTTGTCAGTGGCACACAGCTCAGGTGAGCCCCTGACCTGGCGGCCTCTGTCCCTTCCCGATTCCCAGGCCAAGGAAGAGCAGCAGGACGACACTGTGTACATGGGCAAAGTGACCTTCTCGTGCGCGGCTGGCCTCGGGCAGCGACACCGGCTGGTGCTCACCCAGGAGCAGCTGCACCAGCTCCACGACCGCCTCATCTCCTAAATGCTTCTTCCCTCACTGCCCGCTCCTGCCCGCAGCCCTCCTGGAGCTGCTCCTCCTGATGCCTAGCCACTGGGCAGCCCCCCGGGAGAACTGCGTGTGTAAGCTGTTCCTGCCCCACTTGGCTCCATGCCCACCTTCAGCGCCCTGCCCTGGCCCCTTGACCTGGGTTCCCCTGTTTCCCTTCCCTGGCCTCTGCCAGAGTTCGCTGTTCATTTGCTCCCTTCTTCCTGAGGAGCTTCAGGGGCTCTAGCGGGTAGGTAGGTTGAGAGCCCACAACCAAAGGTTGAATGAGGTCTCTCCAACTGAGGACTTCACTCCTTGATTAAAGCCACTTCTGCTTCAGTGTTGTCTGTGTGATGTTGGGAGTGGGAATTGGGCCACTTGACTCAGCAGGAGTGGAGGAGAAGGGATGCTGAGAAGGCTCTGGCTATGCCAAATTTGAAGATGTCCCTCTTTCGTGACCAGTGGAATGCTCTGTCCCTCAAATTTGTGTGCAGTTAAGTTTCTCTGAGCAGGGGGAAAGGGCTCAACCAAGGGCTTGGCTCCTGAGTTCATTTAATGGAGTTAGGAGGGTGGGGAGTGTTGTCATCTCTGAAGCCCTGCCTCTGTTCTCTGGATCTTTCACTGCTCTTCAGGCCAGCAGTGTTTGGAGCTTGGCTAATGGTATGATTGCCACTCCAGCCAACTTTCTGAGGCGCTGGCAGTCTCCCTGTAAGATCTGAGGCCTCTCAGAGGGAATATTTACTAAGCAACGGAAGACCAAAGTCATAGACTGGTAAGAAAGGATAGACATTACTAAAGCTGCTCCCAAGGCCCACTACAAATTAAGATCACCTGGGGAGTTCCTTTGAAAAAGTTCGCACATTTCTGGGCTTTGGCTTAGGTGGTGCTAGTGGTAAAGAACCCACATGCCAATGCAGGAGATGTAAGAGACATGGGTTTGATCCCTGTGTCAGGAAGATGCCCTGGAGGAGGGCATGGCTCCCCACTCCAGTGTTCTTGCCTGGAGAATCCCCATGGACAGAGGAGCCTGGCAGGCTACAGTCCGTAGGGTTTTACAGAGTCGGACTGAAGAGACTTAGCACACATGGGCTCTGGCTCAGATTTGGGGCCCATTAGGCCAGTGAGCAGTGCCTCGGCGTTTTAGAGCCTAGCCCCAGTTTAGCTCAGTTTCTTGATACTCTTTTTTTTTTTTTTTTGGCTGTGCTGCACACCTGCACTCCCTGTAGTGGGAGCACAGCCCCCTAGCTGTTGGACTGCCAGGGAATTCCCTCCCACTCTATTCCCTCCTTGGAGACATCCTGCCCAGGCTGCCAGAGGTCTCTGATCCAGATGGATGGAGCCGCCCTTGGTGCTCAGGAGCAGCTCCAGCTGTGTCACATCCTCTGCCTTGTGGGAAAGGATCAGACGGGACGGGGGTGCTCCAGGTGGGCAGGTCCCCAGGGGCGCACCCTCTGGGAAGGTCAGTGGAATACGGTGTTTGATGCCTGCTCTGTACCTTAGTTTCTTTAAACTGGGTTCAAGAGAAAGTGATTTGTGTGACTTTCCTCAGTACTGTCAACGATTACACATAGCTGATACCATTCGAGATGCATCGAGTATAATTCTTTATATACAAGGGATACCTTAGGGTTTTTTAATTCTTCTAGAAGTGGTTGAAAAGGGTGGCTTTGTGTTTTGATACCACGAAGTTTTTACCTCACCTCTTCACACTGAGCTGCTCTAGTGCTGAGGAAATTGCAGACCACACTCTTTTCCCCTGGGATTGGATTGTGTTCCTGTCCTGTCTACCTAATTGGCTGACCTGCCTTCCCCTGGGTGGTTAAGATTCCAAGGGCCAAGACTAGGCAACTCCTGGGGGCACAAGAAGAGGGCAGGTCTTTTTCATTCTGTCCTTTTTCCTTGGAGGCGGTTTCTCACTGTCACTGCTCTCAGAATGCCACACATTCGGTCACCTGTGTGTACCTGTCTAAAATGGAAATCATCTCCGTGTCCTGTGTACAACAAGGCACACACCAGGGTGTCTGAGGTCTTTTCCACCCTCCTGAGCTAATTTAGTTACTCAGTTCAGTCTTTCCTTCATCACTGTCTCTCAAATCTGTTCACTTTTCCCCAGCCCCTTTACAGCTAACTGGGTGTGTAAGTTCTTGCTCCGGGTATTTCAGCAGTCTTGAAAATGGTTTTCCCACCTCCACTGCCTTCTCATAGATGCCCGAGGGACACCTTTCCAAAATACACCCTGGGCCATGTCATTCTCTGTTTCAATCCTGAAATGGTTCCTCCAAGTGTCTAGAGGTTAAACTTTAAGTTCACTGGAATGGCGCCACCCGTGCTTTGGGCCTGCCCGCCTCTCCAGCCTCTCGTGCCTTGGGGTCTAGCATTAGTGCCCCCTGCAGTTGCTTCGCCACCCTGTGATTGCTCAGGCCTCTTCCCACTGCCCAGAATGCCAGCTACCTCCTTTCTTCCCACCTCTCTGCCCCCACCCCACCCCATCTTAGCTGACATCCTGGGCATTTATTAAGACAGTTCTGGCTTTGATACCTTAGGAAAACACCAATCCCAGTGACCTCGTAGGTGCTCCTCTTCTGGAGCAGCAAAAACCCAGAACCTTTTTTTTTCTCAGGTGTGCTTGGATTTAGTTTCTTTGTGACATTGTCAAGATTTCTCATCTCTTGGTCTGCCTTCTCAACTGCAAAATAGAAATAACAATAACAGGGCTGTGGTGAAGGCTGAGTTAATGCATGCACGGGTGGCACCCAGCAGGCCTCCTCCTCTTTTTTAGTACACCATCCTTCGGCATTCCTTTATGCCAGTAAGCTTCTCTTTCATACTAATTGTGAGTTAGCCCATCTGTCTCCCCCTGTAGCCAGACTGAGAGTTCTTTGAAAGTGTCTTTCATCTCTGCCTCCCCCAAAACACAGGAGATGGGCACATGTTCGTGAAGGAGCATGCGGTTCATTTTAGAAATGAGTGAGGTGCCTGTGAGAGTGTCCTAGTAGAGATGTCCATTGTGGTTGGATCCAGCTGGGTCTAGAGCTCAGCAGAGAAGTCTGGATTGCAGTGCAGTTTGGGGAATGAGGTGGGAGTGTGTCAGCGGTGGCTGAAGGCATGATTGGGATGAGGTGTATTGTTTTAATTCAGGTTACTTAGAACACTGAACCTGAGGCAGAGCTGGTGCGCTGGTGCTTTATTGGTAGATCCACTAGATCTACCACTACATCTACAACCTTAAGCAGTGGTTGAGGAAGGCTAGGCAGGGAAGGCGAAGAAAGCTCGAGGCGTGTTTTAACGAGTGGGCCACTGCTTCAGCAATACACAGCTGGCCTCTTGTCTGTGTGTGGTCTCTGGATAGATGATGCAGAAACACTTTGTTTGGGCTGATGGGGAGGGGGAGAGCTAGCTTAGCCTCCTCTCTGTTCTGTCTCCTGTCCTTCGTTGCTCCAGGTTTGCCCCATTGGGTGTTTGCTCCCCATCACTTGCTGGGATTGTGTTAGTTGACCACCAGAAAAGCCAGATCCCATGCCCTGCAGCATGGCATCAAATGCAGGTCCCGAAGTGGCAAGGCGAACAGAAGGGCGCTGGCCAACAGGACTTGATCAAGGCAGAGTAAGCAGCTAGAGGCCCGGGGATCAGGTGAAGCTGCAAATCACCTGAGGAGAGAGGCCAGGGCAGGAGGAGGGTGGAGCCCTGGGCGGTTCTGAGAGTTAACCCACAGCAGAGGACCGGGGTCACCCGCTGGACAAGAGGCCACAGAGGAGGTGTCACAGGGCCAAGGCAGAGAGAGAGAGTGCTGATAGTTTCCGGTGGCCAAGGTCAAATGGGCTTGAGTTCAGAAAGAAAGTGGCATCTGATTCTGAGATGCCTGCTGAGCTGGCCAGAGCTCCCTCTACTGATGGAAGAGAAGGAAAAGAAACTGGTTTGTGGTGGTGAGAAAGGGGAGGGCAGTTTGTGTGCACTGCTGTGTCCCATACTCAGAGGTTCAAGTCGGGCGGCCAGGGGACTGGCAGACGCAAGCATGGTTGTCTGCAGATGACAATGGGAGCTGCTCATGGATCCCAAGGGATTTCTGGGACCTGGGATAGGATGTGACGGTGGGTAGGGAGGCTTTGTGAGGCACTCGGTGTACCAAGGATGGTGCAGACAATGGGAACAGCCTCCTTTGATCCATCTAAACCTAGAACTGCCTAGAGTTGTGATAGAATACAGTCTCAATTTTATCTCGTAGGAGCCCCTCTCTTTTGGGGGACCTTGGGCAGATTTCCAGGGTCAACATTACCTTCCCCGAGGTAGAGACAACATAATGAAGTTATATAAGGCTTGTGTCCCAGCTCTTGCACTTATAAGCTATATGAACTCAGGGAAGTTGCTTAACTTTTCAGCCTCAATTTCTGTATCTATAATATGAGGCTGATAGCACTTTCCTCAGGTGGTGTTTTTTTCTTCAGGTAGTCTTTGGGGAAAGATTAAATGAAATAACATGTTTGACCCAGGTATTCAATAAGAAGTGATACTGGGGGAGGCTGATATTGAGTAAATGAAAAGGAAATGAAATATAAGCAGCCACGTTCCCAAGACATATACTTGTGACACAAATAATCATGTTTTGGATTCCAAAGGCCAGGTGGTCCCCAGGGCCCCAGTTTTTGGCTTGTTTCTATGAGTGATTGCCATCCTCTTTCTACCATCCTACTCTTAGCCAAGGCTGGGGAAGCATTAAATGTTTGTGGTACTCCTACCTCACCTCAGTTTGAATTTGCCTTCTTCGTTCCCATCTTCTGTGCTATCCTGCAGTGAGAAGCGGGAGTGGAGGCAGTACAGAGAGCCGAGTCTCTGCTGGCTAATCACAGAGAGTAGGCCAGGCTCCAGAGCCAGCGCTGCCCTCCTCAGCCTTGAGGCTGAGTGAGCCCAGAGCCTGAGCGCTGCCGCACCAGGCACGTCCCTAGGGAAGCTTCACGGCACTGAATTCCTTGAACCCCATCCAGCAGGCCTGGAACACTGAGAGGACACGGCATCTGAGGGTGAGTGGCCTCTCCTGCACCCCAGGACGTTAACCTCCGTGCTGCCGTCCTCCTCTGTGTGCAGGGACGCATGTCCATTCACTCCGGCTTCCTTCATCTCTGCCACACGAGCCAGCTGAAACCGGCAGTGCCCCTCCCAAGGGCAGACGGCCCCTGTTGCTGAGGTGCTCAGAACTGGGGCCTGGGACGTTTGGCCTCCATTTCTCTGCAGAAGGCCGGGGAGTTTGGGAGTGAGACCTGGACTCATCTCACTCAAGTAACTGGTGTCTGAGTAGATTTATGTCTGTCTCTCTGTGATGTCTTACTTTTTATTGTGGGAAATTTTAGCATACAGATGAAAAGAAGTAGAGTGTAGTGATCCTCTTTCCTCTATGAGGCTCTTCACTCACCTCTGCCCCCAGATTATTTTGAAGCAAATCCCAGACAGTTTATCATTTCATCCAAAAGTATTTTAGTATCCCTACAAGATACTTAAGAAGAACTACAATACCAGTATTGCACCTAAAAAAAAATGTCATCAAATATCCAGTGTTCAGATTTCCCTGATTGTCTTAATAAATGTTTTGTTTTATAGTATGTGTATTTGGATAAGTTTCAAGAAAAGGATAATAGACTGTATATATATTATATAAATGGGTTTCCCTGATAGCTCAGTAGGTGAAGAATCTGCCTGCAATTCAGGTGACCCTGGTTCAATTCCTGAGTATGGAAGATCCACTGGAGAAAAGATAGGCTACCCACTCTAGTATATTCTTGGGCTTCCCTTGTGGCTCAGCTGGTAAAGAATCCACCTGCAATGTGGGAGACCTGGGTTTGATCCCTGGGTTGGGAAGATCCCCTGGGGAAGGGAAAGTCTACCCACTCCAGTATTCTGGCCTGGAGAATTCCATGGGGTCACAGAGTTGGACACAATTGAGTGACTTTCATTTTCATATTATATAAATAGTATATACTATACTATTTATATATAACTATATATATATATAATAGTTGTCTCTTGAGTTCCATATTCTAAATTGCTATTATCATACTAATATAACACATATGTATATGAATATATCTTAAACTTTATTTTCAATATGTCAACAATTCAAATATATCGAATGTTATCATCCCAGAATACAAAGAATGTAACATGGAGGAGGACTGAGATCGTAGGTTCTCAATACTTAGTCACTAGTGATGGTAGAGATTTTCCTTTTAGTGTTTTCTATGTAAAACATTAATTTAAAGATGTCCTGCCACGGCTTTGCAAGAATAGAGTTGCCAGAGGGGGAGTACAATGGAAAAACAGAAAAAGACCCAGGGGTGTTAGGAAGAGATTGAAGATGGAAGTCAAGGAGAGAGAATATGTTTTGAAACTAAATATAAGGATTTCTTTCATTCAGAGTGTAAGCATCTGTATTAGCTTGGACTGCTATAACAAAATACCACAAACTGGGGTGCTTATCAACAACCAAGATTGATTTCTCAGTGCTGGAGGCTGGAAGTCTGAGATCAGGGTGCTAGCATGGTCAGGTTCTGGAGAGAGTGGCCTTTTGGTTACACGTGGCTGACTTTGTATTCTCACATGGCAGAAAGAGAGTAAGCTAGTTCTCTGACCTTTTTTCTTGGGCTCCAAAATCACTGCAGGTGGTGACTGCAGCCATGAAATTAAAAGAGGCTTGCTCCTTGGAAGAAAAGCTATGGCAGACCTAGACAGCATATTAAAAGCACAGGCATTACTTTTTTGACAAAGGTCCGTATAGTCAAAGCAATGGTTTTTATAGTAGTCATGTACAGATGTGAGAGTTGGACCATAAATAAGGCTGAGTGCCAAAGGATTGATGTTTTCAAATTTTGGTACTGAAGAAGACTCTAGAGAGTCCATTTGACTGCAAGGAGATCAAACCAGTCAATCATAAAGGAACTCAACCCTGAATATTCACTGGAAGTACTGATGCTGAAGCTGAAGCTCCAATACTCTGGCCACCTGATGTGAAGAGCCGACTCATTGGAAAAGACCCTGATGAAGGGAAAGATTGAAGGCAAAAGGAGAGGGGGGCAGCAGAGGATGAGATAGAAAGTATCACCACCTCAGTGAACATGAATCTGCACCAACTCCAGGAGATAGTGAAGGACAGGGAAGCCTGGTGTGCCACAGTCCATGGGGTCGCAAACAGTCAGACTGAGCATCTGAACAACAACAATAACTGGCCTTTTATGTAAGGGTATTAATCCCATTCACAAGGGCTCCACCTTTCTGACCTAGTTACCTCTCAAAGCTTTACTTGGTAAAATACCATCACATTGGGAATTAGATTTCAATAAATGAATTTTGGGGGGCACAAACTTTCAGTCTATAACAGCATCCAAATGTGCCCTGAGGAAAGAAATTATATCCTCTTGTTTCTGCCTCAAATTACCCAGTAATGTGCCAAGTAGATAGTGCCCGGCACCTGAGAGGGAGTACTCTCCTCCCAGCATTGTATGTGGAAGGACTGGGGAGTGAAGAAAGGAAAGAAAGGAAAGTGATGGGAGAGCAACTTGCTTCTGAGTTGCTCTAGGTGATGGATATAAAATCCTTCACTTTGGGAAGCCTGTCAAATAGCTGAAGGGGTGATTTTCCAACTTTTCAAATGATGGTAGAGGTAATAAATTTATACCGAAGATTTGAAAGGGTTAAAAAAAATGTTTATGGAAATGGACCAGGTAGACACTCAGGCAGTAGGAGAGCCTGGGTATTGAACAAGAGTTAAATGCTTTCAACCTCTGCTCCACAGGTCAGTTTCAAAATTCTAAATCCTCTGACTTTAGATTAAATATGGGACAAATACCAAGTAAAGCTTTTCTTCAAATGCAGCAACTGGATGGTTGTAAGAAACACTTCCCTAGAAGATAACTTAGAAGAGCCCTTGGAGCTTTCTTCATTCAAGCCATACCAAATTGACCAAAGATGTTCCACTTTCAGAACGAATGGAATGGTAGAAGTGCCACAGGCACAAGCCTTTTATCACAGAAAGAGGCATGCAAACGTGCAAGAGAGTGATGGCGCTGCAGTCAGCACTGCGTGCAGCGAGGAAGAGTGTAGAACTGTGACCCGGAGAGACAGCCCTGTCTATCCCCAAGTGAAAGTGAAAGTTGCTCAGTTGTGTCCAACTCTTTGTGATCCTATGGACTATGCAGTCCATGGACTTCTCCAGGCAAGAATACTGGAGTGGATATCCGTTCCCTTCTCCAGGGGATCTTCCCAACCCAGGGGTCGAACCCAGGGATGGAACCCAGGTCTCCCGCATTGCAGACGGATTCTTTACCAGCTGAGCCACAGGGAAGCCTCTCTATCCATATTCCTGTCAAAATTATTTTTAAACACTGAGGCCAATCTGTCTGTCTATCCATTTTCAGAGAATTGGCTTAATGGAGAAGGACGTGGCAAGTTTTTTGTCCCCTGAAATTGCTAAATAGGAGGGTCATGAGATGACTCTGAAATAAGTTGAGGAATTTGAAAGGTGGAGAATTTTATACATATTAGAGGTCATTTCTCCCCGCTTTGCTGAGCTCTTCAGAGTCTGCTGTGCGTATGGAATGCATGGCCCGCTATTTCCATCTCATTAATGACGGCTGCACAACAACAAAAGGGATGGCATAGATCAGCGTGCACGCAGTGGGGAAGCTAAGGAAAAGGTTGCCCAGCAATTTTCATCCTGGAGGAGGGAGGTATTTCCAACTTTTCAAAGATTTGTGCTCCCAGGGTAATTTGTTCTGTTTAATTTTTCATATTTTATTCCTGGTATTCATAGGTTAAGAAAGTACAACTTTCCCAAGTACTGATTTATAGATAATGTTTATAAGCAGCACATAAAATGTTCAGTTTCACAAATAATAACGTCCATTGATCCTTTGAAATGCAGTATCAATTCTTAAGTGTAATATTATAGAGTGTAATATAGAGTGTAATAAGTGTAATATTATACACAAAATCTTTGTATCCTGAACTACAGGAAATTGAGCAAGTGGTTTCTGTAGCTATATTTGCTTTTAGTCAATAACACTTTTCCACAATGAACAAGTACTAACAAATATATTAATATTTGTTATGCCAAATGCTTATTCTTTCTCAACTTGTTAAGCAATGCCATTCTAGCTACTACTGAAAGCATTTATTTTAGAAGCTTTAATCTGATCTGGGAAAATGGGTTCTTCTACAACTTGACAGATAGTATATATACGTCTCAAAGCTTTTAAATAAACCTTCCAACACTGAAGTATTCATGTGAAGCTTGTTTCTAAAAAAAAAAATCACTTGCTATCTGAAGAAAGTATTAAAACAAGTTATCTTTTGAAGCAGATAAACATTCTTACAAATCATCTTTTACTTAAAAGAACCACAAATTAACTCACTGTCCTTAATAATCTGTTAGATTACTGTTGTCTAGAAATAAGAATACATGAAATGCATTTTCAGCTATCATAGGGTCCAAGGTGACATTTAGTTTTCACATATTGAACAGTTATAGTATAGCCTACAATGGAATAAAAACACATAATACTTCAGATAGTCAAAAGGAGCTACATGGTTTCTAAGATACTTTAGCTTTTGTGTGGTCATTAAAACCCAGTAAGTATTTGAATATGGCAATATAAAGGCAGGCAATTAAAATCTCGAATATCACTCTAAAATCAAAGACGTGAAAATCTTGTTTTTCTTCATCTTTCATTTACATGGTTAAATATCAGAACCTTACTGTAGAAAATATCGTCACTATTTATAGCTGTCCACAAAACAATGAAACTTTAGAAATTTAAAATTATAAAAGAAGCTTCAGTTCTTCATTCATAGTAAGCAAGACTTCTAACCTCAGCAAACTTCCCTGGATCCTTTCAAATCAAGATATCTTCAATTTGCATTTGACCTTGTCTTCCAATTGACATCTCCTTAAATCATTTCAGTGATGAGATCTATGACAAGGTCTTCAAAAATATCCACTGGCTCAGTATAAGGATTCTAACCATCCCCAAACCCATACATCTTGCCGGTAATTCTTTAGAGAGAAGTTTCTTTTACTAGATCTGCATTCTGTACCTCCTCCAAAACTTTCTTCATTTTCTTCCTCGAAGGTGGGGTTTTCTCTCCCCCACTTCTCAAGGGTATTTTTATTCTTCAGGTATGTCCTTGATGTCCTACCAGTGCCATTCAGACCTGGACTTGGTTGGCTGGCTGGCGTGCCAGGTTTGGAACAGAGCTGGATGCAGTGCCAAAGCTTCCCCGAATCATGGCTCAGCGACGAGCTGGTGTCATGACAAGAGCAAGAGAATCCCCCCTAAAGGGAAACCTGCATCACTGCTTCTGTGGTTAGGTATGGATGGGTGGTGGGGCAACGTGATTGCTGATGGCAATCTTGGAGGATGGAGGGACAGTAGTGACTTTACGCCTAGAAGGGGGTTGGGGGTAAACTTAGAACTCCAGCCCCTTGCAGTCCTGAGCTTAGAATCAAGTCCTCTTTTGGTCATAATCTTCCCATTACTTAATGATCTCGTTCTTCCTGCAGCCCAGATTCAATTGGGATGAGCAGCCATTTCCTAAGGCTCTCAGGTACCTCAGCTACCTCCTGCGTTACCCACCTGAAGTGATTTTTAGAAAGGAATATTAAAATCAAAGACATCACCCTGGTCTATGAAGCAAATGAAAGCTATATGAACGGTGACATCCTGGAGTTAGATTTCAAAATAAGACCTGGAATTTGTTACTTGTCATTGTTTCCTCAGCCAGGATACTGTTCTGGTGCCTGAGCAAAGAACTCCCCTGATACTTTGTATTTGAATTGATATAGATAGTCCTTCCTTTTAAGATGAGTTGAATGGGAACAGTCTAAGCAGACTGCCTGAATTCCAGCCTGTAGGCACCATTGGAGGCCTGGGAGAAGCTTGGAGATGTTGACACCCAACTTCATGTGCAGGACAAGCCTTGTTTTCTGACTAGGCTGCTATCTTGGCCCTCTTCTTTATGCCTATTGTTTATTTTAATCTCTAGATTCTTTCTTGCTCGCTTTTTCCTTATAATTTATTTGTTGAAGGAACTATTTCTCAGAGTCTGTTTGTAATGTATCCTCACGGTATTAATAGGTTCCCCTACCTTTCATATTTCCTATGAATTATTAATTAGATTTATAGCAGTGATATCCAAGTGTGGTCACCTGACCAACAACATTAGCATCACCTGGGGATTTGTAGGAGATGCTAAATCCTACACATCCAGAGAGGCTGGCTACCAAGGTCACCATCTTGGTGAGGCCTAGCATCTCATTTTTGTGAAGTCAACCACTGAAGTAGAAAGGTCAAAACAACTGGAATGGGAAGGGATGAATGGAATGGGCAAGGTAGTGGCTGGTCTACAAATAGGTTGGGATCTCTAGTTGTTTGTTGTTTTTTTTTACTAATAATGAGAATTTTGATTTCTTTTTTTTCCTGCTTAATGTCAGAGCAAGTGGAGTAGAATGGTGGGCTTATGGTTAAACAGTTAGTTTAGCTCATTTAAAATACTTCAAAAACTATGATTACTAATGGTTGTGTTCCCTGCCTTTATTATAGAAGTGAGGGGACAAGTGTTCACTCTCCCTCAAAGCATAAGTCATCACATCTTGACACTTTCTAGAAGACGAGGGAGCTCAGATATGGCAGGCCTTCCTCTGGAGTTTTAGGTTACCTTCATACTTGGCAGCCAGGGACAGCTGGTTTAGAAAGATCCTTCATCTGCACCAACATCTTGTTAACTTTCCACAGAGATAAATTCAGGCCTTTTGTCAGGAGAAATCTTTCCAATCTTAGTGGAAAGCGTCCGCTCAGAACTGGCTGTCCTGGAAGACAATCAGGACTTAAACAGCTGAGGAAGGACCAATAGGTGGAACTGTGTTTTTGTGAACTCAACAGGCCGATTAAGTTGTGAAGTCAAACTTTGTTTTCCAGAGCCCCAGATAAGTTACTTTAAACCCATCTTGAAAAAATAAAAAGCAAAGGATATGTATGTATTAGTTAACACTTATACAACTGAATCCCAAAAGAGAATGGATTTTACTTCATATAACTTTTATTTTATTATTTTTATATGTATGCTATTTTATTTATTTACTTATTGAACTATAGTCCATTTACAGTACTATGTTAATTTCAAGTGTACAACATAGATTCAATACTTTTGTAGATTATACTTCATTTTTTCATTTAATGTATATACACTTTTAAAAGTTAATTTTAAGAGGAAAAGGAGCACTTAGATTAACATAATGATAAAACATGACCACAACTTGTTAGAATTTTTCTACATATTAACACTACGATATTGGAAATCCAGTTTTCAATGGAAAAAAATCCCAAGTTTTTATTTTGGAACGTAAGTAATTTGGCTCCTTTTTGTTGAAAAAAAAAGATTATTTATATTTTTGGCTGCTCTGGGTCTTCGTTGCTGTGCTTGGTCTTTCCCTAGTTGCAGTGGACAGGGGCTACTCTCTAGCTGTGGTGCACGGGCTTCTCATTGTGGTGGAATCTCTTGTTGGGGAACACAGGCTCTAGAATGTGGGCTCAGTAGTTGTGGCTAATGGCTACAACTTGGTTGTGGCTCCTCAGGACATGTGGGATCTTCCTGGAGCAGGGATCGAACCTGTGCCCCTTGCACTGGCAGGCAGATTCTTAACCACAGGATCACCAAGGAAGTCCCTGGGCTCCTGTTTTAGATGAAGATATGTCTGAAAATGAAACCTGTGCATTGACCTAAGATCACTGGGGAGACAGAGTGAAGAAGGGTGCAGAGGCTGGAACGTATGCATTCTACTCTTGATAGACATTTGGGTTGCTTCCATTTGGACCACCTACAAATGATGCTACGTAAATATCCTCGTTCATGTGCCCTGGCACACACATACACAAGTGAAACTGCTTGGTCATTTAGTGTATGTATTTTCATCTTTATTAAACCTTACCACATTGTTTTTGCAGAGTGGCTGTATCAGTTTACACTCCCACCAGCAGTGTGAGTTCACTTGGATGGATTCAAGTCATTTCCTTTGGGAGTGGAGAGACATAAGTCTTGAGAAAAAGGAGGAAGCCAGGCAAGGGAAGGTCTTGGGTGTGAATCCAAGAAGTTTAGACTTTATTGACTTTCCTGTGAAGCCACTGTTGATTTTGGAACAGGGAATAAAATACAAAAATGAGGCTTTCGGAGGATAAGTCTTTAAAGTTCTCAGCTGGTTTGTGTTGCAGGAGAGAGTGGTGATGGTGGTGGGGTTCACTTAAGCCAGTAGGATGCAAGCTCACAGAAGAGAGGAGAAAATTTGTGGGGCGAACTAAGACCCAGAGCATCCTTGGTCTACCAACTCTTGTCTTTAAATAATTTAGTTAGGGGCTTCCCTGGTGGCTCAGTGGTGAAGAATCTGCCTGCCAATACAGGCGACATGGGTTTGATCCCTGGTCCAGGACAATCCCACGTGCCACAGAGCAACTAAACCTGTGTGCCATAACCACTAAAGCCTGTGCACCCTAGATCCTGTGCTCTGCAACAAGCGGAGCCAGTGCAATAAGAAGGGTACGTACCACAGCTAGAGAGGAGCCCCTGCTCGCTGACACTAGAGAAAAGCCCACGCAGCAGCAAAGACCCAGCACCACCAAAAATAAGTAGATAAATAAATTTTAAAAAAATCTAGTTAGACTATAGCACACTGCTAAAGCCCCTCTAGAAAACACCACGGCATTATTTAGCAAAGATGATGATTCCCATAGCCAATGACTGAGAAATCCCCCAAATTTACCAAAACAAACAAGAAAACAAAATCACCCCAAAAGAAGGGATTTCGAGAAGGAAAGAAATGCCTACAACATCAGATGTATGGAGAGATCCATATAAGAACAGACCTGAAAAGCATTCAGACTTTGGCAATTAGTAATCTGATGATGAGCTTTGCTAGGGAAATGTCTATGACACCATGGGGGCAGAAGTCAGAACACAGTGGCTTGGGAGGGAGTAGGTAGTAGCAAAAGGAAACCAAGTTTAGAACATACTGTCAGGATGGTTGGCTGAGCACAGACTCAGCACACACCAACATTTAGTATGTGATAAAGATAGTAATTTGAACCGGTGGGTAGAGGGTACAAAGTCTGATAAACGGTGATGTAACACTTGAGAAAAATGGTAAAGTGAAAACCTATCTTGTAACATATATCAATTTAAAGTCCAGAGAAAACAAAACCAGAAAAGAACTAAAAGAAAATGTAGGTGTACATAAACTTGGGGATAGTTAAAGCATTTCTGAGATTGACAACAAACCTAGGAACCTTCAAGAAAAATATGGATAAATAGGGCTTTCCTGGTGGTCCCATGGTTAAGAATCCACTTGCCAGTTCAGGAGACACTAGCTCAATCACTGTTCTGGGAACATCCCACATGTCACAGGGCAATAAATCCTGTGCCCTACAACTACTGAGCCCATGTGCTCTAGAGCCGGGAGCTGCAACAAGAGAAGGCACCACAGTGAGAGAGTAGCTGCCCCCCGCTCGCCTACAACTGGAGAAGCCTGCCCAGCAATGAAGACCTAGCACAGCCAAAAATAGATAAATAAAAATTTTAAAAAGAACGAATGACAAATGATAAAAACAGAAAAATATTTACAATATTTTTGTAAAAGGAAAACCGAGTTTGGAATATAAAGGAGTCCTATAAATAAATAAGGAAAAAGAAATAACCCAATATAAACATGGATATGAGACAGTCACAAAAATTCAATTGCATTAGGGGTCAACAGAGGCACAGGTAGTACAAGCCCACTGAGTAGGCACTAGACACGAGGAGGAAAGCACTTTGCTGCCAGGGCATTTCCTTCCCTATTTATTCCAGCAGGAAGGATCCGCCCTGCAAACCTGTTCCCTTTGTGTATCCTAGAGGAAAATCTGCTGCTGCTGCTGCCAAATGTGCAACCCCATAGACAGTAGCCCACCAGGCTCCTCTGTCCCTGGGATTCTCCAGGCAAGAACACTGGAGTGGATTGCCATTTCCTTCTCCAATGCAGGAAAGTGAAAAGTGAAAGGGAAGTCGCTCAGTCATGTCCGACCCTTAGCGACCCCATGGACTGCAGCCTACGAGGCTCCTCCATGCATGGGATTTTCCAGGCAAGAGTACTGGAGTGGGGTGCCATTGCCTTCCCATATCTTCTTGTCCCCTCCTCAACCCTAGATAAAGCTCACCCTCAAATTCCTGTATGAAATAAAAGACAAAAATGAAAATTAGAAACTAAAATAACCTGAACAAGTGTCCAAATGGTCTAAATAAAACCTGGGTAGGTAGAAACCAAAGGGTTTTGCCTGAATGCTTTGCAGTAATGTCTCCACTGGTCTTTCCACCTGTGCTGTGATCCACGCTGAAGCCAATTATTCCATTCTTGTGCAAAGTCCAGTCCCACATTCCTTGAATTCAGACACATTTGCTGATGTTTATGTCTCTCTCTAGGATGGCCAAGGTTTACAGGCCCAAACCTTTTTCTCCCCAAACTTGCCCTGGGCCGGGGAAACCACCTCCATGTTCCCAGGGTACACTGTTTCCTTCCACCTCTCAGTTCTTCATTTCTATGGCTCCTTCCCTCTGTCTCAAATATGCTTAGAAGGCAAGAAATGACCATTTGTGAAATGAATTAATTCTTCAAACAATGTGGTTTTTCTTTTACTGAACACCTTCCTCCCTTTGAGCTCCTTTATGGGCCTCCTACTCTTCTGCTTGTCAATTTGTCTAATCTCTGGCCTGCTGGAAACTCCCTAAGGCCTGAGACTATGTTTCTTCTGGGCTAGGCTCTCCTGGTCTGCCTAAGCCTGCCTGTTTCCTTTGGCACCAGACTCTCAGTGCTCAAATCAGGAAAGTCTCAGGCAAATTAGGGTGAGTTGGTCACTGGAGTCTTGCTACCCTTCCATTCCATGGATTGTGAAAAGAGCTAGGATGTACTGTTGCAGGGATGGCTCAGCCATGGCCTCCAAAACACATTTTTTCATCATCTCCTGCAGGCAGGACTAGGTCAAAGAGTGTGGTTTTTCCACTGAGAGAAAATGTCACATGATCTAAGAATAAAGTGAGACTAAACCAGCAGATAAATTTCCTAAATGAAAGGGAAGCAAACCCTGAAATACAAGTCTGAAGACACAGAAAATCCACAAGAAGGGCCTGTGAAAGAAGAGGCTTGGAGTTCATCTTCCAAAGAAGCTTCCAGCCCCTGCTCGTCCTCCTATGAATCCACGGGCAAGTATTGCATTCTCTGAGCCTCAGTTTCTGTGTCTACAAAGATTGGGGATGAAAATGCTGTTCTGGCAGGACCATTGAGGGAGTTAAAAAAGGGAAGATATGTGTAGTACCAAGCCTAGCACTTGGTACCTGGAGATGCCAGAGACTTCCCAGCTTGCTTTCCACCTCCCCCATCCCCTCTACTCGCCCCCCACAGCCCCCGCCCAAACCAACTGATGCCTGGCCTCCAACTTTCTTTTCTTTTCACTTCCCATTCACTGTCTCTCTTCTCTCCAAGATTCCAATCCTCTACTTATTGCTCCCTCATCATATGTTTCCTAAATCCAAAAAAGGAATTAATAAGATGAGGGCGAAAATCAGCATAAAACCTAGAAAACTCGGAAAATATGAAACATTGCTCTTGCAGGGTTTGGCTTGTTCTGTGGTTTTCCTTGTCTGTATCCTTCTCCAAAGAGTCATGAACTGGGGTTTGTAGAGCTGCAGTGGCAGTGGGATGTGGAAGATTCTCCTTCATCTCAATCCTGTGGCGAGAAGAGGCCAACGGTCTGACATCTTTCCTGAGGATTGCCTATTCTCCTGGAGTAAATGCCTCAGCTGGTCCTGTTGTGCTTGGACAAGCTAAACCAGCAAGTAACAGGCCTCCCTAGGACATGCTGATTAGATAAGCTGATGAGGACCATGGAAGACACAGACAGTAGATTAAAAAACATAACACGAACGTTACTTTTACAGTGTTGATGAATAGACAAAGACTTTTTGGTTCTAAAGTAGTTGGTTGGTGAGGCAGTAGAGGAAGGGCTATTTTAATAGCAGAGGTAGAAAAAAGGAGTGGTGGGTGGGTTCTAAGGTGGCAAGACCCACCTTAAAGGGACTGAATTCAAGGACCCAGGAGCAGCGGGCCACTGCAGAGTGGGTGAGTAGAATGAATTTTAAATATATGGAATTACAACTTGGTTGTAGGTTTTGGTTTGGGGATGTGAGTGAATGAACTGGGTAGTCTAGGCAGAAGTCCCCAGCCCACTGAGGGTCAGGTGAGAATTTTATTGCTTTTTGCTAAAGATCTGGGGAAGACATAGAGAGCAAAGATAAGGGGCAATCTAATTGTTTAAATTAATCTTTATCTATTACAACACAGTAAAGGACAAGTAAGAGAATGACCAGTTTATCCAGTGTTGTTTTCTGCGCTCTTGTCTCTGCCTTCAGAGAAGGGATCATGTATGCGTGTGTGCATCTGTGCAACATCGGACTTCTACAGTAAGGGGCTAAGATCTACCCCTAGTTATAGTCTCTGTATGGAAGTCTGACTGCCCGTTTTTAATCCGTGCTTTTCAGCCATGGAAGTCACAGTGGTTGGTCCTGTGCCTATTTCATACTTCTTCCTGTTTAGTAAGGATTATTTACAGCCTTTTTGGAGGCTCCTAAGAATCCAGGAAACATGGAGCTTGTATAAAAATCCCCACTTGAACTAAGCTTTCCTAAGAGAGGCGTCCTTTTACGATGGACCTGCTGCTTTGGCTCTTGAGGGGGTAAGAAAGAGGGCACGCGTGAGGGGCCAAGGGGTGAGTCCACATCTCTCTCCCTTGATGGAACAGGCCGAGTTGTTCTTGTGTATCAGGACCTCTGGAGATCAGATGGCTTTCCAAAGTGTCACCCAGCCCTTGATGAAATTCTGCCTTAGAAATCAGACCCCTTGGCTCTGTGGGCTTCTGTCCCTGAGAACGTGTGTTTCCCTCTCTCTCTAACCAGGCATCCTGGAATTTGAACTGAGCTGTGAGCTCAGGAGCTGAGGGGTTTCCTCAGGAGTACCCTAAAGACCCACCAACTATGGTCTTTCTCCCTCTCACCCCTCCAGCTTGTTTTTTTTCTTTACCCCCAACTGATTTTGGATGGTCCAGTCTAAAAAGAGTCATCTTTCCCCATCAATTACAGGCACTCAGTAAGTGGCTTGTTGCTTGAATGAATGCCTGCTCACTCTCCCTTCAGTCAAGTTCATTTTCCCAGAGAGGCAGTAATCAAGTACTTGGACTTAATTATGGAGACACTCATACATCTCTTTTTCCTCCCTACTGTGAAGCGGGATGGTGGCCAGGCCAACAAAGGAGGTAACTTCAGCACGAGTGATGCCATCACAAGAAACAGCAGAGTGTGTTCTCCAGTGTTACCATTCCCCAAACCAGAATCAACTGGTCTTGGCTTTCTTTTTCTCAACCTTCATTGTAGGAAGGATTGCTTCTTGAGCTATTTGAGATCTACTTTCCTCTCTAAAGAACTGGGTTCTGTGTTTATTTTGATTTATTTTCTCAAAAGTACATGACTGGGATGATTTTTATATAATCTTGAGGACAGGGGCCCTTTAGGATTCTCCTAATCAAAAATGAATCCAGCTTGGTTTGAGGCTTAATCAGGCACTGAAATACTCACTTTTGTATCATAGGTCATGAAGTGGGTCTGACTCACCCTCCTCTTGTGTTTTAGCCATCATCACCTTAATCCAGTACAAGAACAGCCCTAACGGAGAAATAGAAAATGACCACTCACACGTCCTTCATCCCTGCTTCTTTTACCTGAAGTCTGGGCAACCTGCAGCATCATTTTATATCAGACTTCCTAGAACACAGTCTATCTCTTTAGGAAGAGTCATTTCAGCTTGATCAGGTCTTGTCACTCGCCTGCTCTGTGCTGGGTACTGTGTAAGCATACTACACAAAGTGGCCTGCTGCTGCCTCATATGGGGTCATTTCTCTTGGTTAGCAATTCAGTCAGCAGTCATTTCAGGGCCTTCTGATTATATGCAAGGCACTTTGCTAGGCTGTGGGGGCAGCATGAGGATGAACAGCACATGGATCTTGTCTTCAGAGAGCTTACAATCTAGGGGGAGAGGCAAGATACATGTGTTTCAATTAACAACTGGAAATAATATTGTGAATAAGCATGGCTCATTGAATAAAATCAGAAAGTAAGTTGACTTCTGCTTTTTGTTGCTTTTCAAAATTTATTCTGTATGTTTAGAGCTTGCTCTGCCACTGGATAAAATTTAGACAAGTTACATGGTTGTTCTGGTCCTCTTTGGTCTGATTTTAGTAATGATAATGTCCATCCCAGTAGTAACCCAAACTTCCATTGCAACTTAAAATTGATGCTTCTTTCCAGTCCCAGCTTGGCATTGTTAGAGAATAGAAGCCTACAGCAGTTGGTGGTCTGGGTGGGGAATCTACTCCTCCTCACTTCTATAGTACCAGGGATCTGCAACCCCTTCAAGATTGTTGCTGGGGGAGGGAGAAGAGGGAGAAGGGGGAGAATTCTGTCTACACATTTATGATTTCCAGCCTCACTAGGCTCCTCAGTGGAATGTGGTGATTCATTTACATATCCCTGATCTGACCCCACTGTTGTTCCCCACAAAGGCCAACCTTTACCAGCCCCCTCAATATCTACCCTCCAACATTCCTCATGGAGAATGTCTATGTGGTGTGGCGGAAATTTCCTCTGCTTTTACCCTCACTGAGCACCTCTTCCCTTCCTTTTTCTTTGCTGTCTTAGACGAAGCTGCCCTCCTCCCCAGGTTCTGGCTCAGTCTGTCACGTGTGCTGTGTGCTGTGAATCCCTCAGTCAGCAGAACAGGATAAACTGGCATGGAGAATGCCAAGAGCTGGAGACCGAGTCCTTTTTCGACAGGGCTATTCTTTGTTGTGGCTCATTCAATACAGCTTCTCATAATTAATCCCTGCATTTAACATAACTCCAATCAAAGTAAAAAATGAATATTTTATTATTAAAATTATGTAACTGTTTCTTATGATAAAATGTACACGATATAAAATTTCCCATTTTAACCATTTTTGAATGTACAATTCAATAGTATTAGTTCAGTTCAGTTGCTCAGTCGTGTCCGACTCTTTGCGACCCCATGAATCGCAGCACGCCAGGCCTCCCTGTCCATCACCAACTCCCGGAGTTCACTCAGACTCATGTCCATCGAGTCAGTGATGCCATCCAGCCATCTCATCCTCTGTCATCCCCTTCTCCTCCTGCCCCCAATCCCTCCCAGCATCAGAGTCTTTTCCAATGAGTCAACTCTTCGCACAAGGTAGCCAAAGTACTGGAGTTTCAGCTTTAGCATCATTCCTTCCAAAGAAATCCCAGGGCTGATCTCCTTCAGAATGGACTGGTTGGATCTCCTTGCAGTCCAAGGGACTCTCAAGAGTCTTCTCCAACACCACAGTTCAAAAGCATCAATTCTTCAGCACTCAGCTTTCTTCACAGTCCAACTCTCACATCCATACATGACCACTGGAAAAACCATAGCCTTGACTAGATGGACCTTGGTTGGCAAAGTAATGTCTCTGCTTTTGAATATGCTATCTAGGCTGGTCATAACTTTTCTTCCAAGGAGTAAGCGTCTTTTAATTTCATGGCTGCAATCACCATCTGCAGTGATTTTGGAGCCCCCAAAATCAAGTCTGACACTGTTTCCACTGTTTCCCCATCTATTTCCCATGAAGTGATGGGACCAGATGCCATGATCTTCGTTTTCTGAATGTTGAGCTTTAAGCCAACTGTTTCATTCTCCTCTTTCACTTTCATCAAGAGGCTTTTTAGTTCCTCTTCACTTTCTGACTCTCAAAAATACAATATTTAAAAAATCACAAAAATTATAAAAAATATATATGAAATTTGCTTTAAAAATAGAGCCTTTTTTGCAAAGTAATAGGTTATAAAAATGAAAATTAAAGGAGTAGTAAAGGACTTAAAATTTTTTAAATTAAAAAATGATAATAGTAAAATATATCTAGGAATTTCTCTGGAGCTGTTGAGGGCAGTGTGGGGTCAGTTCAGTTTCAGATAGTACCTTGTTCCAGCTTATGCTTCTTCTTAAGGTCTATAGGCCCCTTCCAATATAGTCGGTGCTAACTATAGGGTTTTAATCTGTTGCACCTGTCACTTCCAAAGCGGTTCCCTCTGTTTATTTTGGCTTCTTCTGCAAGTCTCTTCAGTGTCTAATTTCCACCCTGAGACAAGGTGAGGGGCAAAGGTGGTCACTTATTTAGGCTCACTTTTTCAGTTGTGCTGCAGGGAGGGAGGAACACTGCAAACAAATACCAGTGGCTGTGTGGGGAGTGCTCGCAGTGTTTGAGCCACACTGGGTTTGCCCCCACTCACAGTGTGCGTGCTTTCCTGGTCTACACTGCTCAGGCTCCAGGTTGCTCTGCAGGGGAACTCTCTCAAGCGGGCCCTGGGTTGCGTGCACTTCCCAGGTCTAAGCTGCTCAGGTTCTGGTTCTTGGGTACTCCACAAATGCACAGACTTGGTTGGGCATGCGTTTTGTGTCCTTCCCAGGTCCGAGCAGCTCAGGTGACATGCTGAGCACACTCTCCACAGATGGTCGGTGAGTCTTATCACCTCCCCTGTCCTAGCTGCTCGGTTTCCTGGGTGCACAGCAGGAGCACAGTCTCAGGGGTGCCATGTGCCTCCTCTGGGGAGCTGATCTCTGGCTGGACCCTCCTGGCAGATGTCAACCATCCAGGATCCCAGGAAGACTTGGTTAGCAACTGGGAGCCTGCTCACAGTTTGGCAGAGGATGCCGTCTCTGGGGCTGAGATTGCCCCTCACCTTCTGGCCCTGGCTATCACCTGCCTGCCTCTCTGCCTCGGGTGGCAGGGGTGGGGGGAGGAAATTGGCCCCCCCTGGCTAGCTCTCCTCTGGTATTCGCTCAGTCCTTTGTTCTGTGAGCAGGCTGGCAGTGCCTTAGGTTAGAGGTTTTTGCAGGAAAGTTCTTTCTCTCTCTCTCTTGCTATCCCACGGTTGGGTTGCTATCTCACGTTACCTCCCTCAGATTGTCCTCAGGGCATTCAGGCCCGAACCTTGCCCTAAGCAATGCAGCCCGCACCTCCCTGTTCAGCCCTTGCTTGCTGGTGGCAGATGCGAGCGTCTGGGCTACTTGTCCACTGGGAGTTGTGGTTAGGCGTGTAATCTGTGGGTTTTATTTATTTATTTTTTTCTCCCAGTTATGTTGCCCTCTGAGATTCCAAATCTCCTCAAAGACCCGCTGGTGAGAGGGTTTCCTGGTGTTTGGAAACTTTTCCTCTTTCACGACTCCCTCCCTGGGACGGGTCTCCATCCCTAACTCTTTTGTCTCTCTTTTTATCTTTTATATTTTGTCCTGCCTCCTTTCAAAGACAAGGGGCTGCCTTTCTGGGTGCCTGGTGTCCTCCGCCAGTGTTCAGAAGTTGTTTTGTGGAATTGCTCAGCATTCAAATGATCTTTTGATGAATTTGTGGGGAAGAAAGTGGTCTCCCCGTCCTATTCCTCTGCCATCTTAGGACTGTCCCTAGATTCCTTTTTATTTTAATTGTATTTATATATTGTTCTTTGGAAGGAATGATGCTAAAGCTGAAACTCCAGTAGTTTGGCCACCTCATGCGAAGAGTTGACTCATTGGAAAAGACTCTGATGCTGGGAGGGATTGGGGGCAGGAGGAGAAGGGGATGATAGGGGATGAGATGGCTGGATGGCATTGCTGACTCGATAGACGTGAGTTTGAGTAAACTCCGGGAGTTGGTGATGGACAGGGAGGCCTGGCGTGCTGTGATTCATGGGGTCGCAGAGTCGGACACAACTGAGTGACTGAACTGAACTGAACTGATATATTTTTGTAAAGATAAGATTGAAAATTCAATAGGAATAAAAAGGTATACAGTAGCCAGGCCTGCCTCCACATCTCTTGTTAGCTGCCCAATTTCTATCTCCAAACGCAATCAGTGTCCATTTCTCCTACCTGCTCCCATGGTCATAACTTGCCATTGCTTTTAACTTGTGCTACTCCATGTCTGAAATACTCTGTGTCAACATCCTACTCTGACCCCCACCACTGTCCTCTCAGCTCCACACACCACTTCAACCTCACCATGACCCCTCTCATCATGCAGCACCTGCCCTTTTTCCTGTCTGGGTGAGATTGTAGGCCCTCCCGAGCTTCACTGGCTCACAGCTTCCAGCCACATCCGCCTAGAAATCCTTACTTTCTGTTTCATAGCACCTCGCTCAGAGTTGATCAGCCTGTGGGATCGCTCATTTAAAAATTCTAAGCAGGGATTTCTTAAGTGGTCCAGTGGTTAAGAATCCACCTGCCAATGCAGGAGACATGGTTTCAGTCCCTGATCCGGGGAGATCCCATGTGCTGCGCGTGGAGCAGCTAAGTCCATGGGGCCACAGCTACTGAGCCCAAGTGCCTAGAGTTGGTGCTACTGTGATGAGAAGCCTACACATGGCAACGAAGA
Source organism: Bos grunniens (assembly GCF_055505025.1). Classification (NCBI taxonomy): domain Eukaryota; kingdom Metazoa; phylum Chordata; class Mammalia; order Artiodactyla; family Bovidae; genus Bos; species Bos grunniens. Next base: position 97,242,414 of record NC_141175.1, on the reverse strand, counting down.
GCAGCCCCCACTTGCCTCAACTAGAGGAAGACTGTGCACAGCATAGAAGACCCAGATTAACCAAAATAAAAAAAATAAATAACAGTAAAAGTCTTAAACAGAGTAACCAAAGAACTTATTGCTTAAACTGAATCCCTTTTGAGGATGAAAGTGGACATTGCTAATAATGAAGCCAAGACAGCAGGGCAGATGGTGCCTGTCCAGGGCAAATTAGGATGCACGGTCAACTGCAGTCCTAAGGGACAATCACATTTAATTTCAGAGCAGAGATAAACACACTGAGTCCAACAAATGATTAAATTTCTGCCTTTGCTGCCAAGCCTTCTCCTCTAAATGTAAATTTTAAAATAGTGAATTTCCCCAACATTGTTTTCTTTAAAAAATTCTATCCTTTGGAATACGAGTTTCAGTTCCTAAACTCAACGGTGTTAGAAACATTAGTTTCTAAAACTCTCTGTCTATATTTTTTAAAGGTGCTGACATTTAACCCCTGTTAGTTCTGAGTGTCCCTCATGTTTTCCATTTTGGGGTTGGAGTGGGACACACTGCAGGGTTCTAGACTCCTAGGGACTTCCATCAGTCCCTACACTTGATGTTGTTTGTTCTTGTTCCATATAGTCCTGGTTCACTGGTGCCTGACTGTCACTGGGGAGCTCCCCCTTGTGTTTCCACGTGGCCTTGAATGAGGGCCAGCAGATAGCCTTGGTCTTTCTTATGAACATTCTCTCCTACACTTCAATCTGGTTAGCCAGGAGTCTTTTCTCTTCCCCTAAAGGAAGAGGCTCTTCTTGTTTCTGCTTTCTGCTTTCACACATGCTGTCTGAGGCAAAGCATGGAGTAGTCTGGCTATTTGAATAGGGGAAAGAAAAGGAGGCAAAGAAAATACCAGGCTGGAGGAGGAATTGGCTCATCTGAGGAGTGGTTTTATAGGGGTCTCAAGCTGGCCCAGGTTGCCAGAGCATTGTCTCTTGGCTCAGGAAGTACAGTCTAGGGGAGGGGAGGCGTGGCCTTGCTCTGGGTCCCACTTGGGGTCTGAGGGATGAATTCCTAGGTACCCACAGTTCCTTTGTGGTCTCAATCATTCCAATCAAGTTTGCCAAATGATGGCTCCAGTGGCAGTTCTGTCAAGGGCCACACACACACACACACACACACACGGGTTTATAAATGCTGCCCACCACCACTGTCAGGCTTCCCAGGCGGTGCTAGTGGCACAGAACCTGCCTGACAATGCAGGAGACATAAGAGACGCAGGTTCGGTCCCTGGGTCAGGAAGATTCCCCTGGAGGAGGGCGTGGCAACCCACTCCAGTACTCTTGCCTGGAGAATCCCATGGACAGAGGAGCCTGGAGGGCTATCGTATATGGGGTCGCAAAGAATCGGACACTACTGAAGCAACTTAGCAGCAGCAGCAAACTTAAGTACAGGACTGCCATCTGCTAAGCCTTCATTCTTCCCTAGGAAATACGTCCATCATTCATAGTCCCTAGTAAGGTCAGCTTTCACCAGCCTCCAAGCAGGACCTCCAGAGGGCAACAGAGAGCAGGCACAGAGGAGAGAAAAGGACTCTGGTTGAGAGCTTGCTGTGGGATCTTGGCTCCTGGAGAAGTAACTATGATAGCTCCATTCCTGCAAACTGCCAGGAATGTCACTCCCCACTTCCTCAGAATATACATGTATAACCTTCCTGAGAGTGTAATAATTATAATAATATTCCTAGTCAATACTAATTATTTCCTGTGGGCCAGAAAGTGAAGTCACTCAGTCGTGTCTGACTCTTTGTGACCCCATGGACTATAGCCTACCAGGTTCCTCTGTCCATGGGATTTTCCAGGCAAGAATATTGGAGCGGGTTGCTATTTAACACTGACCTAAAATTTTATATGTGTGTGCTAAGTTGCCTCAGTCGTGTCCAACTCTTTGAGACCCCATAGACTGTAACCCACCAGGTTCCTCTGTCCATGGGATTCTCCAGGCAAGAATACTGGAGTCCGTTGCCATGCCCTCCTCCAGGGGATCTTCCTGACCCAGGGATCAAATCTGTGTCTCTTTTGTCTCCTGCAAAATCTGCCTTTTGTCTCCTGCAAAATCTCCAGCCACTGCCTAATCTGGGCCTTGTCTCTTTGGGCATCTCAGCTTCCCATTAAGATATCTACCATATTTTTTTTTTGTCCTCCTGTACAGACTTGTCACTATCACAGTTCTCTCCTTGATCCTGGATACAGTTTGAAAGCAGCTAAAGTTGACAAGAATCTGGGGCAGCCAGTCTTGCACCACCTGCCAAATCTTGGCACAATCTGAGAGCCAAATGTTATATATACTGGAGTGAGTCTTGCCTATGGAGAATTTCTTATGGGTAAAAGTTCTAGGTAGGCCAGCTGGGGCCTTAAAATGCATCCTTATTCACATTAACACAAGGACCTGAACCTTGTAGGCCTCTCCAGGGTAGGAGGCTTGTTCTCGCTTCATACTTTGCCCCCCAGGCCAGGACCCTGTGTCAACCTGTTTAAACCCTGCCATATGTTAAACCCAGGTTGTGTTCGGATGGTATCTGGCCAGCAGATGGAAAGGAATCTGTCCCTGTGAGTAGCCACCCCCTCTGCCAGATCTCTAAAGAAAATGGAAGCACAGAAGTCAGAAGCTGAAGTTACTAAGAATCTCTGTCCCTCCTTCTTCCTCATAGAGCCCAGACTAGGATGGGTCCATGTGGAATGGTCTTTTGGCCTGGGTTACAGACCACCTGGGCTTCCCTGGTGTCTCAGATGGTAAAGAATCTGCCTGCAGTGCAAGAGACCAGGGTTTAATCCCTGGGTCTGGAAGATCCCCTGGAAAAGGGAATGGCTACCCACTCCAGTATTCTTGCCCAGAGAATTTCATAGAGGAGCCTGGCGGGTTACAGCCCTTGGAGTTGTAAGGAGTCAGACGTGAGTGAGCAACTAACACTTTCACAGACCACCTAGAGCCCAGACCAGAGGGGGCTGAGCTCTATTGATATCAGCACCATTGCCAACTGGGGCCAGTTAATTCTTTGTTGTGTGTGTGTGTGGGGGCGGTGTCTTGTGTACCCCTGGCCTCTGCCCACTAGAGCCCAGAAGTACTCTCCTCCCAGGGTGAGAAAGAAAAATGTTTTCAGATATTGCCAAATGTGCTCCCCCGCAGGGTAGGGGGGATTGGATAACTGTGACTGACAACCACTGGGTCCAACTTTTCCCTTCCCTCTAAGCTGATGCGTGGGTCTCTTCAGTTACCACTCTGCTGGGGAGGAAGGACCACAAGTCCAGGCACTTATCTTAGAGCTTAAAGCCAGCTGGGTGAACCAGTCTCTTTGGAAGTAACGTGGAGAGAGGCCAGATGGAAGGGAGAGGAGAGCAAAGGGTTGGCCACATCTCCTCTTAACAGTTTTTGGCTCACAAAACTCAATCATGGGGGAGGGCAGGGATGGAATTGGCCAGAGGCGCCATGGGGCAGGTCTCCCCCTCTCTCCCCATTCTCACTCTCCTCCTGCCCCGCCCCAACCCGCCACTCTGTGTATTGCTTTTATTTTCTTCCCCAGAAGACAGGATTTCCCCTAGGATGAAAAGGAGCTCAGTGCTAGAGGAGAAGGCTAGTGGGTGGGCTGATCTAGAACAAGAGATTGGCAGGGCAGGAGCCAGAGGTTAAGGGTGTCCCTGAGGGAAGAGTGAAGGGATTCATCATGGGGTCCAGGGAGCAGGGAATAAATGAAGTCGTGAGGTGGAGACAAAGTGGAAAATGTGGGAAGACTTGAGGTCTTCATTATGTTGAGAAGCAGGAAGGAGGAGAGTCAGAGATTAGGAAGTTGTTTGTTAACATTTTGTTTTTTCTAGAGATACAGACTCATAGGAACACAGGATGTTAGAGCTCGAAGGAAACTTAGAGACTGTTTGGTCCAATCAACTCCATGCAGGCTTTCTTATTAATTCAGCAGCATTAGAATTTGAGAGTGATAGTTGTTCCCAGTCTTTCTCTCTATGCATGGAATCAAATGAGAAATAAGATACAAGGGTCAAACCTCTGGAGATTAAAACAACTTCATAACAGATAAAGCTGATTAGAGAATTTGTTTGGAATGAACAGCCACAAGCAGGCTTCCTAACTCATGCCCCAAGAATCAAACTTCTCTTCGCAGCACTGGGAGACTGTACGTGCAGGACAAGAGCCTGTCCTGGGAAACTTACTGCAAAGAGAGGAGGAGAGGAGGGCAACGCAGGCCTTCTCTGGAGCAGGCAGGTCTCAGAAGGATCTGAGCCGTGGCACATGCCCATTTTATTCCCCAAATTCATCAGGCTCATGAGCCATTCCTCATTCATTAAGTTGTTGTTGTTGTTCAGTTGATCAGCTGTGTCCGACTCTTTGTGACCCCACGGATTGCAGCACTCCAGACTTCCCTGTCCTTCACTCTCTCCCAGAGTTTGTTCAAATTCATGTCTGTTGAGTCAGTCAGTGCTGCCATCCAAACATCTCATTCTCTGTTCCCTTCTCCTCTTGCCCTCAATCTTTCCAAGCATCAAGGTCTTTTCCAGTGAGTCAGCTCTTCATATCAGGTGGCAAAAGTATTGGAGCTTCAGCTTCAGCAACGGTCCTTCCAGTGAATATTCAGGGTTAATTTCCTTTAGGATTGACTGGTTTGATCTCCTTGCAGTCCAAGGGACTCTCAAGAGTCTTCTCCAACACCACGGTTCAAAAGCATCAATTCTTTGGCACTCAGCTCTCTTTATAGTCCAACTCTCACATCCATACATGACTACCGGAAAAACCATATCCTTGATAAGATGGACCTTTGTTGGCAAAGTGATGTCTCTGCTTTTTAATATGCTGTCTAAGTTTGTCAAAGCTTTTCTTCCAAGGAGCAAGTGTCTTTTAATTTTGTGGCTGCAGTCACCATCTGCAGTGATTTTGGAGCATCCAAATATAAAGTCTGTCACTGTTTCCATTGTTTCCCCATCTATGTGCCATGAAGTGATGGGACCAGATGCCATGATCTTAGTTTTCTGAATGTTGAGTTTTAAGCCAGCTTTTTCACTCTCATCTTTCACCTTCATTAAAAGGCTCTTTAGTTCTTCTTTGCTTTCTGCCGTTAGGGTGGTATCATCTGCATATCTGAGGTTATTGATATTTCTCCCAGCAGTCTTGATTCCATCCAGCTTGTGATTCATCCAGCCTGGCATTTCACATAATGTACTCTGCATATGAAAAAGCAGGGTGACAATATGCAGCCTTGACATATTCCTTTCCCAATTTTGAACAAGTCTGTTGTTCCACATGTGGTTCTAACTATTGCTTCTTAACCTGCAAACAGGTTTCTCAGGAGGCAGATAAGATGGTCTGGTATTCCCATCTCTTTAAGAATTTTCCACAGTTTGTTGTGATCTACACAGTCAAGGGAGTAAAGAGGTAGAGAGGTGAGTGGAGAGTACTTTTCTTAAAGATACAGAAAAGACAAAAGTTCCTACTTTGTAGGGAAGAATAAAATAATTGGATGGGAAGAAACGAGTTCCCCTTAACAAGCTACCATTTATTAAGTACCAATTCTGCTCCAAGAAGACTGAAACCGAGAGAGGTGAAGGGTTATCTCAAGGTAACACAGCTCTGGGGACAGAATAAGGTTCTCCAGATTCCTAATGTCAATACTCTGCCATTTCATACTTGTAATGACAGGAAGTCAGTTATGCAGATGACACCACCCTCATGGCAGAAAGTAATTTTGCGTGGGTTTTCTCTAGCCATGGCAAGTGGAGACCCCTCTCTAGTTGTGGTGCTGGGCTTCTCCTTGCGGTGGCTTCTCTTGTTGCTAAGCGTGGGCTCTACAGTGTGTGGGCTTCAGTAGTTGGCACATGGACTCAGTAGTTCCAGCTCACAGCATTGGAGCTCAGGCTCAGTAGTTGTGGTACATAGGCTTAGTTGCCCTGCAGCTTGCGGAATGTTCCCAGACCAGAGATGGAACATGTGTCCCCTGCACTGGCAGGCGGATTCTAACCACTGGACTGCCAGAGAAGCCCCACCTTGGAATATTTTATGAAGATTGTGGTAGAGATACATAAACATAAGTGCACATGTCTATACAAAAACTCATTGACCACAAGTACACATTGCTGTAATTTTTAATCCCTAATCTAATAGCTGCAGATTTAGGTACCTGCAGTGTGATAAGATCCATTTTATTGCATCTCAGCAGTCCTCAAAGCTTTAATGACCCAACAGTTGAATATATTCAAGTGAGCTGTAATAATGGTGACAGCCAGTTTTGCTCACTCCAGTACGCATTCCAGACACAGGCTTCTGCAGGATCCTGGATGTGCTGCTACCTGCCTATAAAGTGGGAGGCTGTGGGGCAGAACTGGGTCATCTCTGAGGTCCTTTAGACCTCTACCTCTAAGACAGAACTCAAAAGGATAGAAATTGTTCAGAGAGATAAGCCAGCATTTCGAAATCCAGGCTGAAACAACACTGCCGTGCAAAACCACCAAGTTAAAATCTAAGAAGAAACTTAGAGCAAAGATGTCTGCCTATGATCCTGGGCACTCTGTTCAGACCCTGCACTACCCTGGTCTGTCAACCAACCAGGCATCAGAAGCCTGCAGGAGTGTCCCTTCCCCCACCCTGGTCACATGGCTGGCCGCCACTGAGCCCCACAAGTCAATCTCCAATGCCCCAAATACTGTTCAGCCTGGAAATCACAGAGCGTCCTTCTCGCCACCTAACAGCAACAGAACAAGTAACTCTGGCCTCCCTGAAATTTGGATTGTGGTTTCCAGTGCTAAGAGCTTGAAGGTAAGTTTGCAGTGTGGAGCTTTAGATAGTACACAAAGCTATGCAGATAAGGGAAACATGCTTTACAGAATGACCACAGAGTATTTAAGAGTGACCTTTACACATACTGAAGAGAAAAAGATGAGAGCTGAATAAATCCTCCAATTGAGCACTGAATATTTGCTTTTCCTTAAAAAAATTATAGTGCATGTCATCTTGGTGCTTTGAGTTCATTGGTTTGGGGCACAAAACCTCACACCAAATGAACAGAAATGACAGGAGACTCATTCTTTCTGACATGCTGGTGAGTTCTTTTTTGTTCTCATGTGGTGAAACCGAGGCTTTTTCTTCCAGGCAAATAATTTCCTATTGTTTTTGCCAAAGTTACAAGACTGAAATATTTATGAAGTAAGGAAAAGCCCTGAGACTTGCCTCTTCCCCAGAAAACTATGGGAAAATAGATTGCATCTTTTAACGTAATATCTTGGGATAGAAACTGAATAATGGCTAGTCTACTTACATTAGACATTTCTGTCGTTAGGTTTTGGATAAACCTGGTTATGTTACTGGAAGTTTGCTTACGGATATTTTGTTCCTTGTTTTTCTTTCCTCTCCTGGGACGTGCACAGTTGGGGTCTGCTAAGCCCAGAGGCAATTGATAACCTATCGATTGTGAAGATGGCCTTTCTCTGGCTTCTAGCTTAGTTTTTTCAGAAGTCCAGTACGACCCCATGCCATTCTTGTCAATTCAGTTCACAAAAGAAACCCTGATGAGCCCTTGGAGAGGTCCTTTTCTTAAATACTTTAGGCTATCAGAGGGGTTCATTGGATCCCATGTTGGGCAAGTCCCATGTTCTTAGCTGCTGCTGCTGCTAAGTCACTTCAGTCGTGTCCAACTCTGTGCGACTCCATAGACGGCAGCCCACCAGGCTCCCCCGTCCCTGGGATTCTCCAGGCAAGAGTACTGGAGTGGGGTGCCATTGCATGTTCTTAGATATAAGGTCAAATGGCTTAAAATATGGGATAGGAGGAAAAGCTCCTAAAAGACTGATTTTTTTTTTAAAAGGCTGACTTTTGATTAATGTGGCACAACCCTTTTTTATAGTTAGTTTTTTTTTTTTCTTCAGGAAATATGAATGTCTAACTTCAAGGATTTATTATCACATTTTGCCCTTCTTCCCTAATAAACTAGTTCTGTTTGTTTGCAGTGTCTAATGCAAATATCTGGAACAAAGTAGATTTGTTGGACTGAACTGATGCGTCCTTGTAGAAGGGAGGTGGGGGTGGGGTTGGAGGTTGGGAGGTGGGAGATGCGGGGTGGGGTGAAGGGGAGTGTTTAAATGGCAGGTGATTCAATCACCAGGGTTTTGAAGGTCAAAACACACTGTTGGCCCCTAAGACAGGCTGTATCATCACCTCCTTGCTCCAGTGGACATGAAAGCTGTTGGGCAGGGACCCTGATGTTCACTGGTGTGGCACTCCGGTCCTTAGCCTTACAGGCTTAAGGCATTGATTTGATCAGTAGGGTTTTTATTCTCAGGCTTCCCAGTTGTGATTGCACACTGGTGGCAGGAGCAGTAAAGTGGACTGGGGCCTTTAAGTGACAATGGACAGAAGAGAATTTGGTCTGATCCCTCACTGTAAAGCCATGCTCACTCCCAAGACAATCTATCGTCTAAAGAAGGATGAGAAGACAATGGTGAGCTAGTTGCACAGTGGAGGGGCTGGTATAGGAAAAACTGCTGTTACAAGTTCTTTCACTAGCCTAAATACTGCCTGCTGAACTGCTGTGTTCTAACACCATTCCTCTGGCAATGTATTGAGGTGGATTGTTGTACTGGTTCATACTTTTTGGATGCAATTAACTAAAATCAACTGAAGTTTGTTGTAGTTCAGTCTCTATTGTTGAGTCTTTGAGACCTACAGCATGCTGGGCTTCTGGTCCTTCACTATCTCCCAGAACTGCTCTAATTCACTTCCACTGAGTCGGTGATACTATCTAACCATCTCAGCCTCTGCTTCCCCCTTCTCTTTTTGCCTTCAATTGTTCCCAGCATTGAAGAGAAAGGGGGCTTAGTATAAGGCCATGCGGAAGTATTATGATTGGGACCTAAGAAAGGGTCTGGAATTCAGAAGTGGAAGGCTTCTTTCAGACCCCCTCTATCTCTTGTTTCTTTGCTTGTCTTTTTCCCTCCCCACCTCCATCTTTCCCTCCTTGTCTTTCTTCCTTTCATGGGTCCCAGAATCAGAGAATCCAATTTGATTCTTGGCTCCACCATGCCTGGCTCTGTGACTCAGGAAAATTTACTTAATTTCCATTTCCAATCTATAATGTGGGGATCAAAATTATGTACCTCACTGAATTTTAGTCAGGGTTAAATGAGATTATGAAAACAAAAATATTTAGCAATCAATTAATATATGTTATATGAAATGGTGGAGATAGAACTTCTGTTTCAAAGTTTAGGTCATGATTGGAAACTATTATGATTAGCCATGTAGCTGCCAATCAGAGCACTAGTTAATCTAAACATTTTCCATATGGTCAACACTCTGCTTGAGTTGTTTTAAAAGGATGGCTTTTTTTAAAGATGATCTGGGGCAGCCTGGGTTCTTCTACTACTGTATTCTCCTGGAAGGGAGCTTCTCTCAGACTGTGAGGAAGCAGGATCCAGCACAGAGGAGGTGAGGACAGATTGGTCTCAGCCAGTGCAGAAAGGTAGGCATCTACCTGAATCTAAGCCACATTATAGCTCCATACTTCTGTGGCTCTGGAGAGTTTTCACCTCTATTTGCATCTGATTGTCCTTTTGATTTAATTTTTGCTTGGTTTCTAATCTGAAAATCCATAGACCGTGAAATATGAAAAACCATATTTTTAAAAACATGTTGGAAAATTCTTACTTCATTTGTATTATTCAGAAACTGTTGACTGTGTCAGAAAGCCAGCTCAAAATAAAGGGAATTTATCAGCTCAACACAACTGAGAAGGCCAGTTCAGAATTAACTGACTTAGGTAGTTACAGTTTTACAACTTTGGGAGTTGCCTTTTTTATTTCTTTTTCTTGGGGATGGTTTTGATCACCACCTCCTGTACAATGTCCCAAACCTCCATCCATAGTTCTTCAGGCACTCTGTCTATCAGATCTAATCCCTTGAATCTATTTGTCACTTCCACTGTATAATGGTAAGGGATTTGATTTAGGTTATACCTGAATGCGGAGAAGGCAATGGCAATCCACTCCAGTACTCTTGCCTGGAAAATCCCATGGACGGAGGAGCCTGGTAGGCTGCAGTCCATGGGGTCACAAAGAGTTGGACATTTACTGAGCAACTTCACTTTCACTTTTCACTTTCATGCACTGGAGAAGGAAATGGCAACCCACTCCAGTGTTCTTGCCTGGAGAATTCCAGGGACGGCAGAGCCTGGTGGGCTGCCGTCTATGGGGTCGCACTGAGTCGGACATGACTGAAGCAACTTAGCAGCATACCTGAATGGTCTAGTGGTTTTCCCTACTTTCTTCAATATAATTCTGAATTTGGCAATAAGGAGTTCATGATCTGAGCCACAGTTAGCTCCCGGTCTTGTTTTTGCTGACTGTATAGAGCTTCTCCATCTTTGGCTGCAAAGAATATAACCAGTCTGATTTCAGTGTTGACCATCTGGTGATGTCCATGTGTAGAGTCTTCTCTTGTGTTGTTGGAAGAGGGTGTTTGCTATGACCAGTGCGTTCTCTTGGCAAAACTCTGTTAGCCTTTTCCCTGCTTCATTTTGTACTCCAAGGCCAAACTTGCCAGTTACTCAAGGTTATCTCTTGACTTCCTACTTTTGCATTCTAGTCCCCTATGATGAAAAGGACATCTCTTTTTGGTATTAGTTCTAGAAGGTCTTTTAGGTCATCATAGAACCGTTTGGCTCAGTCTGGCTCAGCTTCTTTGGCATTAGTCATTGGGGCATAGACTTGGATTACTGTGATATTGAATGGTTTACCTTGGAAAAGAACAGAGATCATTCTGTCGTTTTTAAGATTGCATCCAAGTACTGCATTTTGGACTCTCTTGTTGACTATGAGGGCTACTCCATTTCTTCTAAGTGATTCTTGCCCACAGTAGTAGATATAATGGTCATCTGAGTGCAATTCGCCCATTCTGGTCCATTTTAGCTCACTGATTTCTAAAATGTTGATGTTCATTCACTCTTGCCATCTCCTGTTTGACGACTTTCAATTTACCTTGATTCATGAACCTAATATTCCAAGTTCCTATGCAGTATTGTTGTTTACAGCATCAGACTTTACTTCCATCACCAGTCACATCCATGACTAAGCATTGTTTTTGCTTTGGTTTAGCCTCTTCATTCCTTTTGGAGCTATTTCTCCACTCTTCCCCAGTAGCATATGCAGCACCTGCTGACCTGGGGAGTTCATCTTTCAGTATCTGTTATGGTCTTCTTGACAGACTGGAACCTGGGGACAGGAGTCAACCTAAAGAAAGCGAAGAAAAGAAGGACGCGGGGGACCCAAGTCTCTAGTGGAGCAAGGGTACTTTATTCATGGCAGCATGTGCTTATATATTGTTATACAAGGAAGCTTTAGGCAGAAAGATAAAGTTGAGCGAAAAACACCGGAACCAGACACTTAACAACAGTAACTAAGGGAATAACAATAGTCACAGGGCCAGAAGACAATCCATGTATTGGAAATAGGAACATGACTAAGTAGTTTTACAGAAAAGTAAAAAGGTTCCTGAAAGGGATCCATGTATGCATTCCACCTCATGACCTCAGTCCTAAGAACTGCATGCAGCTGTGCTCGTTCCTGTTTTCCAGGAACTGATAAGGAACAGAAGGCCCTTGAGAAACAGAAAGCAACATATAGGATTCCTTAAAATTAAACATTCCCTGATAATTCCTCCTTTTTTATTATTTTTGTTAAAAAGGTCCTGACCAATTGAGTTTGTTTAGTTTGAACAATACTTGTTGAAAGGCATCAGTTCAGTTCAGTTCAGTCACTCAGTCGTGTTCGACCCTTTGTGACCCCATGATTCGCAGCATGCCAGGCCTCCCCATCCATTACTAACTCCCAGAGTTTACCCAAACTCATGTCCATCGAGCTGGTGATGCCATTCAGCCATCTCATCCTCTGTCGTCCCCTTCTCCTTCTGCCCCCAATCCCTCCCAGCATCAGAGTCTTTTCCAATGAGTCAACTCTTCGCATGAGGTGGCCAAAGTACTGGAGTTTCAACTTTAGCATCATTCCTTCCAAAGAATACCCAGGACCGATCTCTTTTAGAATAGATCTCTTTTAGAATAGAATGTTCCCCATCTATTTCCCATGAAGTGATGGGACCAGATGCATGATCTTCGTTTTCTGAATGTTGAGCTTTAAGCCAACTTTTTCACTCTCCTTTTTCACTTTCATCAAGAGGCTTTTTAGTTCCTCTTCACTTTCTGCCACGAGGGTGGTGTCATCTGCATATCTGAGGTTATTGATGTTTCTCCCGGCAATCTTGATTCCAGCTTGTGTTTCTTCCAGCCCAGCTTTTCTCATGATGTACTCTGCATATAAGTTAAATAAGCAGGGTGACAATATACAGCCTTGACGAACTCCTTTTCCTATTTGGAACCAGTCTGTTGTTCCACGTCCAGTTCTAACTGTTGCTTCCTGACCTGCATATAGGTTTCTCAAGAGGCAGATCAGGTGGTCTGGTATTCCCATCTCTTGAAGAATTTTCCACAGTTTATTGTGATCCACACAGTCAAAGGCTTTGGCATAGTCAATAAAGCAGAAATAGATGTTTTTCTGGAACTCTCTTGCTTTTTCCATGATCCAGCGGATGTTGGCAATTTGATCTCTGGTTCCTCTGCCTTTTCTAAAACCAGCTTGAACATCTGGAAGTTCACAGTTCACGTATTGCTGAAGCCTGGCTTGGAGAATTTTGAGCATTACTTTACTAGCGTGTGAGATGAGTGCAATTGTGCAGTAGTTGGAGCATTCTTTGGCATTGCCTTTCTTTGGGATCAGAATGAAAACTGACCTTTTCCAGTCCTGTGGCCACTGCTGAGTTTTCCAAATTTGCTGGCATATTAAGTGCAGCACTTTCACAGTATCGTCTTTCAGGATTTGGCATAGCTCAACTGGAATTCCATCACCTCCACTAGCTTTGTTCGTAGTGATGCTTTCTAAGGCCCACTTGACTTCGCCTTCCAGGATGTCTGGCTCTAGGTGAGTGATCACACCATCGTGATTATCTTGGTTGTGAAGCTCTTTTTTGTACAGTTCTTCTGTGTATTCTTGCCAGCTCTTCTTAATATCTTCTGCTTCTGTTAGGTCCATACCATTTCTGTCCTTTATTGAGCCCATCTTTGCATGAAATGTCCCCTTGGTATCTCTAATCTTCTTGAAGAAGTCTAGTCTTTCCCATTCTGTTGTTTTCCTCTATTTCTTTGCATTGGTATACAACAAATATAATTACCAGGACAATTACCAATGTTACAGCACCAGACCCAATACTATGAGTAAAACTTTGGAACCATCTTCGAGAGTGTAGCCCAGATAATTGATCAACTAGCTGTTCAGCTAAAGTTTTCAAATTATTGGAAGAGGGCAGACTTTTAGAGAAGGTTTCAAAGATTTCTTTTTGTAATAATTGTGCATTTAGGGAAGCATTATCGTGTATGTCTTGCAAATGAAATTTAATTTGTTCCCAGTTGTAGGCACTATAGTTGAACTGAACAATGGTGATACAAAATTGAGTAGAATTCCAATCACATTTTAATCTTATTTGCTTTTGTAAATCTATTAATTGATCTCTGACCCATTTGATGGCTATTTTTAGTTCCTGGAGCCAGTCAAGTGGTTTAAAGGCCACAGTCATTGCAGACGTCCTGGGAGTTGTGACTCCATGTGTCTTGTTTGGGATGGGCTGGTGATCTTACTCCTGGTTACAGTGGTTCTCATGTGACTGCTGCCTTCCATGATCCTGTAGGTGTGAAGGAGGAGCTGTACTGAAGTGGTAGAGTACACCACTGAGGTGGTTGTATATACTGAAGTGGTTTTCAGGAAACATACGTTTTAAAAATAGGTAATAGATACCTGATATCAGCATTTGGATCTTCAAGTCGCTACTTAAGAATAGATTCTTGGGGGACTTCACCCTGGCTGTCCAGTGGTTAAGACTCTGAGTTTTCAGTGCAGGAGGTGTGGGTTCAATCTCTGGTTGGAGAATTAAGATCCCATGTGCTACACCGCACAGCCAAAAAAAAAGATTCTTGGATTGAGTCTTCATTTCCTACCTCCTTGCACAAATCCTGAAGGGAGAAAACAGAAATCAGGATAAGTTTGAGATTCAGTTCCTTGGGTCCTTCTCCTTCAGACATGGATAGTAGACATCATTCTAAAACCCACAGTGCTAAACTCTTTCAGATGGGAAATATCTTACTTGAATTTCTCAGAAGCCAAAAATGTACTTATCTTCATTCCATACATTCTGCATGACTTCACAGAGGTTGAAACACACACTGATATGGAAATGGAAAAATGCTAACAGGCTTGCACTTGTGTGAAAAACACCAAGTTGAACTACTTCCTGACAGCCCAAGCCTCTGAGGAGATGCTGCTTTTGCAGGGGAGGCAGTTGCTAGTCACAGTGTATGTTCTAGGAATGAGTTTCTGCCCTTCATGACATAAAGGTGTTATACCTGTGTGACCACATGGTAATGTTTGATGTTGAAATGAATAGACCTTTATATTACCTCACAGGATTCTTTGGAGGATTAAATTAGACCAGGTATATAAAGTGCCACTCACCACACTTACACAGAGAAGGCAATGGCAACCCACTCCAGTACTCTTGCCTGGAAAATCCCATGGATGGAGGAGCCTGGTAGGCTGCAGTCCATGGGGTCGCTAAGAGTCGGACATAACTGAGTGACTTCACTTTCACTTTAGTTCCTGTATTTCATCTTGAATTTCTTCATCTATCTGTGCCTGAGTGGCCCACATAGTATGAGCATCTTTGGTCCAATTTTGAATAAAGTTTTGTGTTTGAATTGAGGTTTGTTAAAGCGATACCTGCGACAGCGGCAGCAGTATAAATGGCTATTAATCTCAAAATGCTGAGAATTAACCATCCAGTGAACCGTTTAGATCGCCGGAGTAATTGAATGAGTAGTCGGGAGGCAAGTCCTGCCATGGGACCCTCTTTCTAGGGATTCGTTTTCAAAGAAACAGAGGAATTAAGACAAGTATAAAATTTGTAATCTGTACAAGTCACAAAATGTAGAGTCTTATTACATTGTAAGTTCTCTATAGCTATAACAAAAGGAAGAGGAACATAAGCTTGTATAAAATTTGAATGACTCTAACGAAAGGAATAGTTATTATGAGTTGAAGAGCAAGCCCAGTGGAACCACACCAGCCACACTCACGTCCATCAGGGACCAGCAGTTGAAGCTCTCTTGACCCTTTTGGCTCTCTGTTGTTGTATTGTTTTCGTAGAGTTCCACAAAAGTGTCCCAGTCACCATTCTCCTGGATCCAAGGCTTTAGGTGGTCATTTAGGTAAGCGGCCATCCAAGTCGTGACCTGACTCACCAATACCTGCATCTCCTTGTCTATACTTTTCATGCATAGTGCCCCACGAAGGAGAAAAAAGCCATAATGCGACCCCAGTTTACCCTGTCCCAGAAGAGTTCATTTATTACCTGTTCAAAGCTCTGATACGCTGTCCCTGGGGTGATGTGGAGCTGGGACGTCAGGTCGCTGAATGTCTGTTGGTACCTCAGTTCAAACTCATTGCTTGCCTCCCTCAGGGCTTGCTTTACTGTTGTCATAGGGATCATTTTCCGGGCATCCAAGCTTCTGCTGTGGCCAATGGCTCCATTCACTGCAGGGCTATCTGCCACGTGCCAGGATGGGTTGCCATTGATGGCACTGGGGATTTCCATATCTGATTCTGTCCCTTCTGGGGTCTCAGTTCTGTTCTCTTCCATATCACTAAACTGACTCCAGCTGTATCCTTTCTGGGAAAGCTTGTAAGAGAGAAAGTCAACCACTAGTTCCCGGTTGCTCTGAGACATTTTTATAATAAGGATGGGTTCCACCAGTCTATTGTCTAAAATACCTGTAGTAAAAAGGGGGTTAGGTATATAGGTCCAATAAGTATGATTAATTAATTCAGCTTGAGCAGGGGAAGCAAAAGCAAGCAATGCAAGCATAGCAACAAAATTATTTTCCGGATTCTGACACTTTTGTGGAACTCTACGAAAACAGTACAGCAACAGAGAGCCAAAAGGGCAAGAGCGCTTTAATTCCGGATTCAGAGGATTCCCTGTTGAAAAACCAGATTTTTAGCTTGATTAGTAAGGGTTTTGTTTATCTCTAGGTAAGGAGATGATAAGGTCGATGACATTGAGGGTGGTGTTTCTTGGAGATTTTTAGAGTCACCATGGTTTGTATTGGAATTTTTTTTTCCCAGGAATTTTGTTGTTTCTTTTTTATTTTTAACGCTGGAGGCTCTCCTGGGGTGGATCTTCTGAAGAGGGAGCCAGCTGATTTTCGCTGGATTTATCTGGAGAAATACAAGCATACCCTTTTCCCTGTAAGATTAATTTCCCAGATTTCCATTGTTTAGTTAGCCCATCTTGATACCAAATGGGCAGAGGAAGGGAAGTGTCTTTCAATTCCTAGAAATCTTTTTTCTGCTTATGTCAAGATAACTCCTTATGGTAAGTTTTAAAAAATTTTTAAATAAATAAAGCTGTATTAGCAATAGTTATAGGATTAAAGAATATCTTGCATTGGAATCTAGTAAAGTCTGCTCTTGATAGGGAAGATAGAATTGTTCCTGTGTATTCCTCCTTTTTTAATTTTTTATTTGTAGTTTCAGTGTGTGAAATGGGGGAAGTGTGGTTCCTAATAATAGATTGTAATTCAAGAAAAAGTTGTTGAATAATAGATTGATTAGAATTTATGGTAGAAGTTTCTATATTTTTTAATATAAAAACTGAATATGAGGAGTCAGAAATTATACTAATAGGGTAAGGATGTAGGTGAATAACCTGAATAAGAGCATATAGTTTGTTTTGTTGAGCAGAATGAAATTTAGTATAAAAGACTTTACATCTTTTAAGAGACCAAAATGAGGCTTTAGTGTTTTTAGTCCCATCTATATAGAAAACATGAGCTTGAGGTATAGGTTGTGATGTAACAATGTGAGAGATAATAAATTCAATATATTTGAAGAAATTCCAAAGTTTATTAGAAGGGTAATGAAATGAAATTCTCTAAAATAGTCTAAGAAGGCTATTTGGAAATTGGTAGAAGTTTGTAATGTATTTTTAAATTGAGCTTCATCAATAGGCAATAAAATTTGATGAGGGTCGGAGCCAATTAAAGTCTTAGTTTTATTTTTCTTATTGAATAATTATTAGAGCAATCAAATCAAGATAGGGCATAAGTGACTTTATCTCTCTAAAATGGGTATATATCCATTTTATTGGGTGTTCTTGTTGGGCAAGAAGTCTTGTAGGAGAATGGAGAGAGGGGAGTATAAACAACTCTAAAGGCAATTTAAGTCTAATATGAGTAAGAAATTGTTTTTGTAACTTATTTTGTATTAAACAGAGTTCTTTTTATGTCTCTTGTGAAAGTTAATGAAGACTATTTAAATCAAGCTCTTTTTTCAAAGTATTAAATAAATTAGTCAGTTGATAATTTATAATGCCCAAAGAGGGTCTAATCCAATAGTTGGGGAGTAATATGTTGTCTATTAACAACAGATTTTAAGTAATGGTAAGGTGTAGAGGCTTGAATATTTTTTAGGAGCAATAATTAATCTAGAGTCTTTTGAGCATTATTGAGTTATGTCAAATATCTGTTGAGTCTCTAAAATAGATGGAGCTGAAAACAATATATCATCCATATAATGAATAACAAGAAAGTCAGGAAATTGTTTTCTCACAGGTTCAAGGGCTTTGGCTACATCATATTGACACATGGTGGGAGAATGCATCATTCCTTGAGGCAATACAGTCCATTGATATTGCTTATGAGGCCTGATATGATTAGGAAAAGGAAGAGAGAAGGCAAATCTTTCTTGGTCTAGAGGGTGTAAAGGTATAGTAAAAAAGCAATCCTGTGAATCTATAATAATAATAAGCCAGTTTTGAGGAAGAGTGGTAGGTGATGGAATTTTTAGTTGTAATGTATCCATAGATTTTATAGATGCGTTAACTTTTTGAAGGTCTGTTAAGAAATGCCATTTGTTAGATTTTGTTTGTTTTACAAAAAATGGGAGAATTTTAAGGGGAAAAAGATTTCTCAATATGTTTTAATTTTAATTGTGTATCGATAAGTTTCTTAGCAGCCTTTAGCTTCTCTTTTGTAAGGGGCCATTGTTTTGTCCAAATAGGCTCATCACTTTTTCAAGTTATTTTAATAATTGCATGGTTTGTTAAGTGAGCAGTGGCCCCTAAGAAAAATGTGGAATATATATTTGAGCTTGTCATTGCATAAGTAAATCTCTTTTTATTAAATTAAGAGGTGCGTCTATCATGTAGGGTCGTAATGTTGTAGCTGGCCTTTTGGTCTCTCACATGGATATATTTAGACATTTTGATAAACCGCTTGTATTTTAGTTTGAGAAACTCTTGCAATTTGGCAAGAAATTTTCTGTATAGCCCAAGATTTGGGCCATAAATGTTTGGAGATAATAGTAATATCAGATCCAGTATCAAGAAGACCAGAAAAATTTTTGCCATTAATTTTTATATTTATACTTGGTTGGGTATATTCAGATATAATTGATGTTCATAAGGATTGTTTTTGATCTGTACTGCTGAATCCACCTGTCCGCATACCATCAGAGGAGTTAATAGAAATGTAAGGCAAAAGAAGTAATTGAGCAATTTTATCTCCCTTTTTAAATTGCCATAATATTTGAGATGACATTATAATTTGAATTTCTCCCTTATAATCGGAATCAAATACTCTAGGGTGAATAGTAATTTCTTTAGAAGTCAGACTAGATTGGCCAAGTAAAAGACCGAAGGTTTGTGGGGGTAGGGGTCCAAAAAGTCCGGTAGGCATTTTGGAAGGGATTACTTAAGGAAAAAAGAGAAAATCATTTAAGGCTGGTATATTGATGGCAGCACTGCCTGATGTTGAGGATTTGAGGGAAAAGATGGAGTTTGTCCCTGGTTTTTATTGATGGGGACCTGGGGAATCTCTAGGTTGGAGTTTTTCAAAATAAGCTTTCCTTCAACATCATATTTAGACTGACATTCCCTGGCCCAATGTATCCCCTTATGGCAACGAGGGCAAATTCCTGGAGGTTTTCTAGCAGTTTTAATTTTCTCTGTGTGTTTTTTAGGACAATCTTTTTGTTTTTTTTTATGTGTCTTATCCCCATATGTAAGGCATCTTTCATTTCCCTTTTTAAAGGCAGCAGCCATTGTTTCAGCTAGTATTTTCATTTTTTTAGTTTCTGATCTTAAATTGCGAAAGCCTTCAGATAGTCAATAATAGTCCCAGTGTCACGAATTGGAGCGATAGCTCTTTGACATTCCTGATTTGCATTCTCATAAGCAAGCAGTTTTTCTAGCTGCCTTTTGGCTTTTCCTCCGATAACACTATGGGAAAAGGCAACTTTCAACCTAGCTAAAAAATCAGCATAGGCTTCATTAGGTCCTTGAAATATTTTACTGTAACTGTCTTCAGGTTTTATTGACTTCTAACATTCTAGGGGGAAATATGATATTGGGGTTTACCCACATCCATAGGTTGGGCTCAAAATATGGACCATCTTTGTCAGAATTGGGTGGCTCAATTCTTCGGAGTTTATATTTGGCAAGGTTTTGTTCGGCTAAGGGCAGGTGTGACGTGGTGAAGGTTAGAAAGAATTCGTTTTCCATGTCTGTCTAGTAACTCATAAAGCTTTTGTCGTGAAGGAGAATGAGTAGAAAGTTTTTTCTTACAAATGTGAGTGTATGTTAAAGGATTATCATTGTCATTTTAAAAAGTATTGTTAGCCTTAGTGTCAAAAAGAGCCTCAGAAGAGTCATTGTTAAAGTTGTTTTGTCCTTGAGTTGAGAGGACGTTCACTTTGGTGCCTGTTGTAAGAGGAGGAGGAGCAGTTGGGGCAACTGGAGCAGTGCTGGTGGGAAAATTCTAAAATATTTTATGTTGTTCTAATTGGGCCTTTTGTAAAGTTTTATCATCTAATTCATAGTCATGTTACAAGTGTTTTGCCTGTTGTCGAATATCAGGGGGGCTAACATTTTTTTGGAAAGGTAAAATCATGGCTTTAATGAGGGCCCATAAGGGCCAGAAATCTATTGGAATATTTTTTCCTTGTCTTGCGGCTGTTTAACATTCTCTCTAATCTGGTTCCAAATATTTAAATCAAAATTGCTTTCATCAGGGAACCAGGGATTATGTTCAATTACCGTTTGGAGACAAGCCTCTAATCGCTGACGCAAACCCAAAAGTCCTTGAATTTTAAATAAATAATGAATAGAAAAGTGGTGGGGCTTTCCAGCCGTTTGTCCCATAACCCCTCACTTACCGACCTCAGTAGGTCCGCAGTCACTCCGTCCGCTTGCCAAGGGCGTACTCCAGGTCCCTGTTTTGGACGCCACTTGCTATGATCTTGACAGACCGGAACCTGGGGACGGGAGTCAACGAAAAGAGGGTGAAGAAAAGAAGGACGCGGGGGACCCAAGTCTCTAGTGGAACAAGGGTACTTTGTTCATGGCAGTGTGTGCTTATATATTGTTATACAAGAAAGCTTTAGGCAGAAAAATAAAGTTGAGTAAAAAACACCGAAACTAGACGCTTAACAACAGTAACTAAGGGAATAACAATAGTCACAGGCCCAGAAGACAATCCATGTATTGGAAATAGGACTATGACTAAGCAGTTATACAGAAAAGTAAAAAGGTTACTGAAAGGAATCCATGGATGTGTTCTGCCTCATGGCCTCAATCCTGAGAACTGCATGCAGTTCTGCTTGTTCCTTTTTCCCAGGAACTGATAACCCTTGAGAAAGAGAAGGGTTTCAGAAGAGCCTTGAGAAACAGAAAACAACATACAGGATTCCTTAAAATTAAATGTTCCCTGACGAGTATCATATCTTTCTGCCTTTTCATACTGTTCCTGGGGTTCTTAAGGCAAGAATGCGGAAATGGTTTGCCAATCTCTTCTCCAGTGGAGCACGTTTTGTCAGATCTCTCCACCATGACTTGTGGCCATCTTTTGTGGCCCTACACAGCATGGCTCATAGTTTCATTGAGTTAGACAAGGTTGTGATCCATGTGATCAGTTTGGTTAGTTTTCTGTGATTGTGGCTTTCATTCTGTCTACCCTCTGATGGATGAGGATAAGAGGCTTGTGGAAACTTCCTGGTGGGAGGAACTGGGGAGGAAGTGGGTAGGTGGGAGGAAGAGGCTGTGGGTAAAACTGGGTCTTGCTCTGGTGGGCAGGGCCATACTCAGTAAATCTTTAGTCTAATATTCTGCTGATTGGTGGGGCTGTATTCTCTCCCTGTAGTTTGGCCTGAGGTCAAACTATGGTGGGGTAATGGCAACCTCCTTCAAAAGGACTTATGCCTGCATACAGCTCCCAGGACTGTTGTAGTCAGTGCCCCAACACTGTGGCAGGCCACTGTCAACCCACACCTCCACCGGAGACTCCTGGACACACAGGCAAGTCTGGCTCAGTCTCTTGTGGGGTTACTGCTCCTGGGTCCTGGTGCAAACAAGGTTTCGTTGTGCCTTCCCAGAGTCTGTTTCCCTGGGAGGGGGCGGAGCGCGGGGTGGGGGGGGGCGTTGAGTACTTTTACTGGACCTGCAGGTTGGGAAATCTGTTGTAGGCCCTAGAACTTTTGCAACAGTGTGAGAAATTCTTTGCTATAATTGTTCTCCAGTTTGTGGGTCGTCTGCTTGGCAGCCCTATGGTGACTTCCGGGGTCAGCCCCGGTTGGATCCAGGGATTCCCTCAGGATGACGGCGTCGGCGATTTAAAGGGATAGCGTCAGTGGAGAGAATCAGAGGCCTAATTATAATTGGTTTACGTGGGAAATCAATATACCCCCACGCTCCAATTACTTTGGCCTGAAGAAAGAGTAGAGACAAAAGGAAAGAAAAGGAGACGAGAAAGAACGACACAAGGAGACCGAGCTTAGTGAGCAGGGTCCGTAGCTTTTATTTCTACCAGTGGCTTTTATACCTCAAGTTGTACATAGAAGATAATGGGGGATGCAAAGTCATGTAAGGTCAGCAGACCTTAATCATTATCGCAAATACGAAGGCTTTGGGTGATTTACATCATCTTCTGGTCAGGAGACCTGCTAACATTTTTCTTCTGATAAGAATTAGTCAACCAGAAAAACTTATTTTCTCCAAAGGTGACTTTTCTTAGAGTTTAGTACCACTCCCCGAAAGCACTAGACAGGGTTGCATTCCTATAGGGCAAGAGTGTCGTGGGGGTAATCAAGGGAAGAATTTATTAGCTTACGGGTCTAGGGTTATTATTAACATTAAAGCTTCTACTTATATTTCTTATATATCAACTATAGTAATCAATACACTCCCAGGAACACAGTGGGTAAGAAATATGGAAACTTGGCAGCAGGCATTAACTCAACAAAGAAATCTTCTATCAGTTCTATTTTAACAGTTTTCTAACTCCCCGAGAGGCTCTGCATTGTTAGAATAACTAAGGCTCCTTGTGCCTCATATGGCTGGGAGGCCGTAAACAATCACATGCATAGCTGCAAGAGTCCGGAAACCTGTTAGGCAGGTTAGAAGGCTTTCTGAGGGAAACACAATTGGAACACACCTTATAATACCCTGGAGACTTATTAACTAGAGTTGCTTTTCTTACAGATAAAAATGGTTGGGGATAGCCCCTCATGACTGTCAGAAGAGTTGGTGAAAGCCATGAAGCAGTAAAACAGACAGGCTCAGGATTTGGAGTAGATGCTCAGGCAGGCCCAGAGGGGCACCCCTCAAGTTCTGGCTTGCCTTGCCCACCAGAACTCTCCCACATGACCTTGTCATGGGTGGGGACTCCCATGCTGGCTCCAGGCAGTGACACTAATGGTGATCTCCTCCAAGAGGACTTATGCCACACGCCTTGTCTCCCAGGTCTGCTGCAGCCAGAGCCCCTATCCGTGTGGCAGATCACTGCTGATCCGTGCCTACAGAGGAGACACTCAAACACTCACAGGCAGGTCTGGCTTAATCTCTTGTGAGGGTCACTGCTCCTTTCCCTCAATTCTGGTGCACACAAGGTTTTGCTTGTACCCTCCAAGTGTCTCTGGTAGGTCTGAGATTTGATTTTAAATGTGACTGCACCCCTCCTACAGTCTTGTTGTGGCGTTTCCTTTGCCCTTGGACATGGGGCATCTTTTTTTGGTGGGATTGAGCATTCTTATGTTGATGGTTTTCAGCAGCTAGTTGCAATTTTGGTGTTCTCGCTGGAGAGGATGAATGCATATCCTTCGACTCCACTATCTTGACAGTGAAAATAGGCAAAACTGGGAAAGGAGTACATCAGAGCTGTATATTATCACCCTACTTATTTAACTTATATGCAGAATACATCATGCAAATTGCCGGGCTGGATGAAACAGAAACTGGAGTCAAGATTGCTGGGAGAAATATCAATAACCTCAGATATACAGATGACACCACCCTCACAGCAGAAGGCAAAGAAGAACTAAAGAGCCTTTTGATGAAGGTGAAAAAGGAGAGTGAAAAAGTAGGCTTAAAACTCAATATTCATAAAACGAAGATCATGGTATCCAGTCCCACCACTTCATGGCAAATGATGGGGAAACAATGGAAACAGTGACAGACTTTATTTTCTTGGGCTCCAAAATCACTGCCGATGGTGCCTGCAGCCACGAATTTAAAAGACACTTGCTCCTTGGAAGAAAAGCTATGATAAACCTACACAGCACATTAAAAAGCAGAAACATCACTTTTCAACAAAGGTTGATCTGGTCAAAGCTATGGTTTTTCCAGTAGTCAGGTATGGATGTGTGAGTTGAACCATAAAGAAGGCTGAATGCTGACAAATTGATGCTTTTGAGCTGTGGTGTTGGAGAAGACTCTTGAGAGAGTCCCTTGGACTGCAAGATCAACCCAGTCAAACCTAAAGGAAATCAATCCTGAATATTTATTAGAGGACTGATGCTAAAGCTGAAGCTCTAATACTTTGGCCACCTGATGCGAGGAGCTGATTCATCAGAAAAGACCCTGATAATTAAAGGCAGAAGAAGGGGATGACAGAGGATGAGATGGTTGGATGGCATCACTGACTCAATGGACATGAGTCCCAGCAAGCTCTGGGAGGCGCTGAAGGACAGGGAAGCCTGGTGTGCTGCAGTCCATGGGGTCTCAAAGAGTCGGACATGACTGAGTGAACAACAACAGCAACAGCAACAAAAACAAGGGAGTTATAGTGTCATCAGAATTGTTTCTCTACTTTCCTTCCATGTATTCCTCCACAGGTTAGGTGGGATTAGCCCTCAAGTTCATCAGCTTCACAATGCCAGAATCAGAACAAGGCAGTGTTTTTGGATGGCTCAAGTGGAAGTGTCCTGGGAAGAATTCTGATTGGCCCAAATTTGAGCATGGGGTCATCTCTGAATCAATGTCTGTGACTGGGGACTGGGAAGCATTTAATTGGCCAACCTAGGTCACATGACCTTTCCCTTTTGTGACTGGAGGCATTCTTTGTGGGAAAGAAGATTTGTTACTCAGCTTCTCTTTACTCCTCAGCTATGCCTGAGGAGGAAGATATCAACTTTCAAAAAACCACAAACCTATAGGAGCTACCAGTACACATTAGTGGAAAACCAACTCTGCTTATAATTTTTGGTAAAATTAACACATATTTTTATTTATTATGTACCGGGGTCCAGCCCCGGTTGGATCCAGGGATTCCCTCAGGGAGGATGGCGTTGGCGACTGAGAGAAATAGAGAAAGAGATAAGGAAAGAATTTTGCAGTTAAGAAAACAGAGGAGAGAAAAGAGGCTGATATTCCTTGGTTTACGCAGAAAGCCAATAAAGCCCCAGCACGGGACTTGCTCCGTTCACATAGGCCGCAGGCGCCCTCTTGAATCGTGGAAGGTGCCCCACCTTAGGCACCTTCTCGAGTGGGTCTTAGAAGCCCAGGCAGGAAAGTGAATGCAGAGAGCCCCTGCGCTCCATGGAATCAGCCTGAATAGGAAAAGGAAAGAGAAAGAACGACATGGGGAGACCAAGCTTCGGTGAGCAAGGCCCGCACTTTATTTTCCAAAGTAGTTTTTATATCTTAAGTTGTGCATAGAGGATAATGTTGGGGGGGCGGGTAGAGTCATGCAAGGTCAGCAGTCCTTGATCCTTATCGAAGCCAGGCTTTCTTTCTGCAAACTTATCATATGCAAAAGTTTTAGGTGATTTACATCATCTTCTGGTCAGGAGGCCTGTTAACATTTTATGACCCTTTCTTCAGAAAACTTATTTTTCTCTAAAGGTGATTATTCTAAAGTCAGATGCCACCCTCCAAAAGCATTAGATAAAGTTGCATTCCTATAGGGCAAAAGTGGTGGGCTATAACAAGAAAAGAATTAACTCAAGGGTCCAAGGTGACAAACATTAAAGCTACTACTTACATTTCTATACACCAACTATATTAATCAATACACTCCCAGGGACACAGTAGGTAAGGGATATGGAAACTTGGCAGCAAGCATTAGCTCAACAAAGAAATCCTCTACTAGTTCTATTTTAACAATTTTAACTCTGAGAAGCTCTGCATTGTTAGAATATCTTAAGCTTCCCATGCCTGTCGTGGTTGGGAGGCTGTGAATCTGAACAAACCTGTCAGGCAAGCTAGAAAGTCATCAGAGGGGTTTGAATTGAAACACTCCTATTATGCTCAGGAGACTTATTAACTAGAGTTCTAAATTGATTTTCTTACAGGGAAAGGTGGTCAGGGATAGCCCCCCATTAATGTCAGAAGAGTTGGTGAAAGTCGTGAAATAGTAAAACAGACAGACTCTGGTTTTGGGGTAGATGCTCAGGCAGGCCCAGAGGGGCACCCCTTGAGTTCTGGCTTGCCTTGCCCACCAGAACTCTCCCACATGACCTTGTCGTGGGTGGGGACTCCCATGCTGGCTCCCAGCAATTATGATTGTATAAATACTGACTTGCATAATGTACCATGATTGCTTTTCCTTTCTACAACTCTTTATTCTTGATAGAACCTTGGTATCCTCTCAAAATATTCAAACACATCCAGAGTATCGATTGTTCTAAGGATTCCCTTGGAGAAGGCAATGGCAACCCACTCCAGTACTCTTGCCTGGAAAATCCCATGGACAGGGGAGCCTGGTGGACTACAGTCCATGGGGTTGCAAAGAGTTGGACACTACTGAGTGACTTCACTTCCCTCATTTCACTTACTTCATACTTATCACTGGAGAAGGAAATGGCAACCCACTCCAGTATTCTTGTCTGGAGAATCCCGTGGATGGAGGAGCCTGGCGGGCCATGGTCCATGGGGTCTCAGAGAGTCAGACACTACTGAAGTGACTGAGCATGCACGCAGGCAAGGATTCCCTTGGAGGCATTGTGTCCAGAGCCCGACCTAAGATATACCTGTTCCTCCCGGTACTGCTGCTTTCTTATTCTTTTAAGGTTCCAGGTTTGTTGCATTCTGCTTTTCATTTTGTCATGGATATGATGTTTTTCTCTAGTCCACTTGAATATGTTAATTGTATGGTTTTTTAATGGTTCTTTGGCTGCTTGCAGTGTTCCTATTTACTTGGACCTTTTCTTTTCCTGTTTGTTTTGGTCTGTGTCATTCTGGTGATTCAGCTGGCCATCATAATTTGGAGTAGAGCAGCTAAACAGATGTTTGACAGCCTGAAGTTCTTGAATGATAGACTAAAGATGGGCAATTGGGTGGCAATTGGGGGCTTACCATATTGTAGGAGATCTTCAGAATGGCAGAATCTTTTAAGTCCTCCAACCTCCTCTCTGGAGTGTGTAATCTTCATTAGTGTTCTAGGAGTCAAATATTCAGAGGGCTGAGTGGCTAATGATCTTTAAGTAAATCCTTTTTTACCCCCAGTGAAATCACTCCTTCTTGCTCTCAGTTATTCAAGGGCCTTCTGAGCTAACCTTTCCATCTTCTGGGGTAGGGGAACCATTCTAGAAGACTGAACTTAGGGGAGAGATCCGAGGATTTAACTTAGTCCTTATAAAGATTTTCAACCAAGCTTCCTGTTTTCAGCCGCATCCTTTATCCTGGTCTTCAGATATATTGACTGACTCCAGCTCCCCTTTCCCTACTTTGAGAACAATTTTGTATAAGTTAAAGATTATGTAATACTTGATGGTTCAGGTAAAGCATTACAAAAAAACCTGTCTTCTTCTGGTGTTTATTTTTCTTCTAATTATAGAACATTTTCAAACAATAAAAATAGAAAAAATAAGAGATAAAATTATTTAAATAGAAAAAATAATATGATGATCCTTTTGTACCTACAAAGCTTTCAATAATGCTTTTCAAAAGGCAGCATAACCATTTCAATTAGTGTTGTTGTTGTTTAGTTACTAAATCATGTCTGATTCTTTTATGACCCCTTAGACTATACCCTGCCAGACTCCTCTGTCCATGGGATTTCGCAGGCAAGAATACTGGAGTGGGTAGCCATTTCCTTCTCCAGGGAATCTTTCCAACCAAGGATCAAACTCATCTCCTGCATTGGCAGGCAGATTCTTTACCACTGAGCCACCAGAGAAGCACTTTCAATTAATGGTTACTGGTTAATTCAGGTTTTCTAATTCTTTAAAGTTATTTGATTATTTCCATTATTTTTCTAATCAAGTATCTATTTATTAGCCTTGTGTCTAAGAGCTTGTGTCTAGTTCCAGAAACTGTTTCAGACAGTCTGGGTTTGAATCCCTGTTCCCCCATTTAAGCAGTCAATAGAGCTCTCTGTGCCTCAGTTTACTCATCTGTAAAATGGGAATAATAATGTTACTTATTTCATAGCGAAGATTCAAGTAATTCATATGTGCAGAGCAGAGCATTTAAAACAGTGCCTAGCATATTGTAACAGTAGTTGCTATTATTATCTAAGTTAAATATATTGGCATGAAATTTTTCAAGGCATTCACTTATAATTTTTAAATTCTCTACTATAGTTGAAGTTACATCCTTTTTTCATTCCAAATTATGTTTACTTATGAATATTCTTCTTGATTAGTCTTGCATGATTTGCCTATTTTAATAATCTTTTCAAATAATTGCCTTCAGATTTATTAACCATCTCTATGCTTGTTTTCTATTTCATAATTTTTGCTTTCATCTTTTATATTAACATTCTGCTTTCTTTTCTATCTTATTCTTTTTGTAGGTTCTTTGGTTAAATGCTTATCATATTTATTTTCCTTCTACTCTGCTTTCTCCCTCTTTCTTTCCTTTCTTCCTTCTTTCTCACTCTAAGTATATTATACCCCACAAGTTTCAAGTTGTAATTGTTCACTTCTAAATATGAAATAATTTCCATTGTGATTTTCTATAAAATCCATCATTAAAGATTATTTTAGTTTCCACATATATGTATGTATAATACATTTATTATATATATGTTTATAAATAAATGTTTGTTTATATATACAATCATTCTTTGGTATCTGTGGAGGACTTGTTTTAGGCTCACCTCCTCCATACCAAAATCTGTGATGCTTAAGTACCTTATATGAAATAACATAGTATTTGTATATAAACCATTTTCCTATATGCTTTAAATCATCTCTAGATTACTTATAATATCTAACAATGTAAATACTAAGTAAAAAATTATAAATACAATGTAAATGTTATGTAAATAGTTGCTAGTGCATGACAGATTCAAATTCATGATTTGTGGAACTCATGAATGCAGAATCCACAGATAATATGTATAGTTTTTTGGGGGGTTGTTTTTGTTATCTTATTAATACTATATAAGTATGATACAGATTCTTTAAAATTTACTAAAGGAGGTCTTTAGTAAAGGTCTTTCCCAAGACCTAGTTTATGTGCTCTCTTTGTGTGCTCTTTGTAAATATTCCATATGTACTTAAAAAAGCACACCTCTTTTTTCAAGTACAAATGGAATATTTCCTAACATATGGCTTCCCTGGTAGCTCAGTTAGTAAAGAATCTGCCTGCAATGCAGGAGACCCTGGTTCGATTCCTGGGTTGGAAAGATCCCCTAGAGAAGGGAAAGGCTACCCACTCTAGTATTTTGGCCTGGAGAATTCCATGGACCGTATAGTCCATGGGGTCACAAAGAGTCGGACACAACGGAGTGACTTTCACTTTCACTTTCACTTTCCCCAACATACATATATTTGAGGTTCCTCAATTTGTTTATATGTTTTTTTTTCTTAATTTTTTTCATCTGCTCTAAGGTCTTCCATTGTATGAATTTGACCATTTCTCCTTGAAATTATACCTTTTTATGTTGTGTACATTTTGAGGTTGTGTTCATCTTTTACTTTATAGATATGAAGGTGGAGGAGGAAGAGGCTGGGGTAGGGAAGCTGGACTACAGGAGGCGATGTCAGGATCAGGAAGGTAAGTAAGGTCACTGTGAGGAATTGATGCAAGTTCTCAGAGGGTCTAGACTTTCCTTGGGTATCTTTATAACAGCCCTTTCAGTTGGGGGAAACTACAGAGCTGATCCCTTTCCCCTGACCCACCCATAGTGTCTACCCTAGATCTGGTGGGACTAGCTGTAACCATATCTTACAGGGACCATGTGGTCAGGTTGGAGACCGGTAACTTGGATTTTGCTAGGATTATGGCATAGCTTCCCCAATATAAAATCAAACTCGATTTTACAAGCTCTACAAATCATACTAAATGCCAAATATCAACATTTTATAGATTTTAAAAATAGCAGCTCAGTTAAAACCAGTGAAAGAGGGTATTGAGTGGTGATATTTTTGTTGCTCCAGAATTTCTTACCCAGAGACCCTAAGTATCCTACATTCTACAGAAAAGCAGCCACAGAGTTTATAAAGAGGCACTACCCCAACCATTTTGGAAGGAGATAGCAATCTTCCTGTCCAGCTTGATGCTCCCTGAGCTGCAGTTGATGGAGAAGAATGTGGTGAGGAGCTGGCACTGTCCTGAGCCAAACTACAAGATGTTCACAGGGAGAGAACAGGTCCTATGAGCAAATAAAGAAGCTTTGGAGTGGGTTAGTGATTCCCTACAGTTCACCAGCTGAACAGCCACACTCTGATGGTTATAGTAGAAAAAATAAGACAAGTTAGATCCAGGGCAAAAACAAAATATGTCCCTGACAGCTATCTCCCCTGATATTTTTTAAAAGGGTGCTCTTTGCAGTTTTCATAATCATGTTCCCATTCACCATTCTATTCTGCCTTCTCAAAAACCATGCCTATTTAGTAGAGAAAGAATTTTTATTCCTGCAGTTTCGGTGAGAATACTGAGTCCCAGATGTGCATGGTCATACAGAAAGGGAAGAACAAGCCAGGGAGCGCCCAGGCCAGCTAACACTGGGTAAAGGCCTTTCTGATACATCTGCTGTTTCCTATCTCCATTCCTGGCCTCAGGGTGGAGAATACAGTCTCATCATTGAAAGAATCAAGAATGCTAAACCTTTAGAACAGAACTGCCTGCCTGCCTACTAAGTCACTTCAGTTGTGTCCGACTCTGTGCAACCCTTTGGACTATAGCCCACCAGTTTCCTCTCTGCATGGGATACTCCAGGCAAGAATACTGGAGTGGGTTGCCATTTCCTTCTCTAGGGGATCTTTCCAACCCAGGGATCAAAGCTGTGTCTCTTTGTGCCCTGCGTTGGCAGGTGGGTTCTTTATCATCAGCGCCACCTAGAGTAGAACTGCTGCTGCTGCTGCTGAGTCGCTGCAGTCGTGTCCAACTCTGTGCGACCCCATAGACGGTAGCCCACCAGGCTCCCCGGTCCCTGGGATTCTCCAGGCAAGAACACTGGAGTGGGTTGCCATTTCCTTCTCCAGTGCATAAAAGTGAAAAGTGAAAGTGAAGTCGCTCAGTCATGTTCAACTTTTAGCAACCCCATGGACTGCAGCCTACCAGGCTCCTCCGTCCATGGGATTTTCCAGGCAAGAGTACTGGAGTGGGTCGCCATTGCCTTCTCCGAGAGTAGAACTGCTTACCTCTAAATATTGGTATTCGTGGCTTACCTCAAATTCTAGCTTTGCTCAGGCTTATGGTGGGGGACAGAAGGAAGGAAAAGCATCAGTCATTCTGATACTGGTTCACTAGGAAGTGAGGCTGCACTTCATAAAAATGTCTACCTCACATTTCTCATTAACCCCATTAACCCAAGGGAGACTGAGGATCCAGAAGAGCAAGCAAGGATGTGGTGGGGTGAGCTGGAATTCTAAAGAGATATGAACACTAACATCCAGGTAACCTTACTCTCCAGTGCCTAGGAATGCACCTGCCAGAGTAGGCACAGACAAAATCTGCTTAGCAGAATGGACCCCAACATGTCTCTAAAAGGTTTAGACACGCTTCTTCAAGGTTCAGCTTCATGTGGTTTCACTGTGACATGTGCAGTCAGTGATGCCCAAGCATCTAGTATGTCAATTTCAGGAATTTGAATCAAGAGGTAGCCTCTCCTCCAGAAAAAAACTAACAAACAGCAACAACAGAAAAAAAAAAACAAAGTTAATGTAGAGCTTGATGTAAGAACACAAAGTCTAATTTCTCAGTCTGCCCCAGTCTTTCAAATTTTAATTGTTGGGCTTCCCTGGTGGCTCAGAGTGTAAAGCGTCCGCCTGCAATGAGGGTGACCTAGGTTCGATCCCTGGGTCAGGAAGATACCCTGGAGAAGGAAATGACAACCCACTCCAGTATTCTTGCCTGGAGAATCCTGTGAACAGAGGAGCCTGGTAGGCTGCAGTCCATGGGGTTGCAAAGAGTCAGACACAACTGAGCGACTTCACTTTCTTCCTTTCTTGGGCCTCAAAAATAATCATGATGATCAATAGTTGCTGATCAGCCTTAGGGAAAACTTTTATCGCAAATTAATCAATGTGATATGCCACATTAATGAAATGAAGAATAAAAATTATATGGTCATCTCAATTCATGATTAAAAAAAATTACTCAACAAACTGGTTATAGAGGGAATGTATCTCAGTATAATAAAGGCCGCATATGACAAGCCCATAGCTAACAACGTAGGAAAGGAAAGGAAAATGGAGCCTCTCAGTCGTGTCCAACTCTTCGCAACCCCATGGACTGTAGCGTACCAGGCTCCTCCATCTATGGGATTTTCAAGGCAAGGGTACTGGAGTGGGTTGCCATTTCCTTCTCCAGAGGATATTCCTAACCCAGGGATTGAACCCAGGTCTCCCACATTGCAGGCAGACGCTTTACCGTCTGAGCCACCAGGGAAGCAAAGCTGAAACTTTTCCTCTAAGATCAAGAATAAGACAAAGATGCTCACTCTTGCCACTTTTATTCAAAATAGTACTGAACTCCTAGCTAGAGCAATTAGGCAAGAGAAAGAAAAGATAAGAAGAAGAAATTTTAAAATTTGAAAGGGAGAAGTAAAATTCTTTCTATTTACAGATGGCATGATATTATAAATAGAAAACCCCCCAAATTCTACCAAACTGTTAGAACTAAAAAAAATTAAGATTTCAGCATATAAAATCAATATACAAAAAATCAGTAGCATTTCTCTATACTAGCAATGAACTGTCAGAAAGAGAAATTAAGAAAATACTTCCATTTTGATACATGGCAAAACCAATACAATATTGTAAAAAATAATAATAAAAAATTTACAATTGTGTCAAAACCTAGAAATGAATTTAACCAAGGAGATTAAAGATCTGTACACTGAAAACTATAAAACACTGATGGAAGAAATTGAAGACAACACAAATACATGGAAAGATATTCCATGCTCATGGGTTGGAAGAATTATTATTGTTAAAATGTCCATATTACCCGAAGCAATCTACAGATTCAATGGAATCCCAATCAAAATTTCAGCGACACTTTTCTCCACAGATATACATTAAAAAAAATCCACAAATTCATATGAAACTATAAAGGACCTTGAATAACCGACACAATCTTGAGCAAGAAGAGCAAAGCTTGAAGATCACACTTCCTGATTTCAAACTATATTACAAAGCTATAGTATTCAACATGATATTGGCATAAAATGAGACATATAGATCAATAAAGATCAATAGAGAGCCTGGAAATAAGCCCACACATATATTAGTCAATTAATTTACAGCAAAGGAGCCAAAATATATGATGGGGAAAGATAGTCTCTTCAATAAATGATGTTGGGAGAACTAAACAGCTACACATCAAAGAATGGAACAGGACCCCTATCTTACAACATACAGAAAAGTCAACTTAAAATGGCTTTAAGACTTGAATGTAGAACCTGAAACCATAAAATTCTTATAAGAAAACATAAGGGGTGAGCTCCTTGATATCAGTTTCAGCGATGATTTTTTAAATTAGATATTAAAAGCAAAAGAAACAGGATAAAAGATGAGTTAAACTACATCAAGCTAAAATTGCTTCTGCATAGCAAAAGAAACTGTCAACAAAACAATAAGTCAACCTATGGAATAGGAGAAAATATTTGCAAATCATATATCTGATAAAGGGTTAAGTCTAAAATATATAAAGATCTTATAAAACTCAGTTACAAAAAAAAAAAGACTACTCCATTTTAAAAAAATGGGAAGAAGGACTTCCTGGGTGGTCCAGTGGTTAAGAGACCGCCTTGCAATGCAGGGGATACTGGTTTGATCCCTGGTCCAGGAAGTTCCCAAGTTGCCATGGAGCAACTAAGCCTGTGCTCCACAACTATTGAGCCTGTACTACACAACAAGAGAAACCACTGCAATGAGAAGCCCGCACACTGCAGAGAAGAGTAGCCCTGCTCACTGCACACAGAGAAAGCCTGTGTGCAGCAATGAAGACCCAGTGCAACCAAAAAGAACTAACTAACTAAATAATTTTTTTTAATGGGAAGAAGAACTGAATAGAATTCATTCCAAAGAAAACATACAAATGGTCAACAGGTACATGAAAACGTGCTCAGCATCATTAATCATCAGAGAAATGCAAACTAAAACCACAAAGATATATCACCTCCCAACTGTTGGATGGCCACCATCTAAGACAAAGGATAACAAATGCTGGCGAGGATATGGAGAAAAGGAAACCATTTTGCATCATTAGTGGGAATGCAAATTGGTGCAGACACTGTGGAGATTCCTCAAAAAATTAGTAACAGAAATACTGTAGGATCCAGCAATTCTACTTCTGGATATATATTCAAAGGAAATGAAGTCATTATCTTGAAAATGTATCTGTACTCTCATGTTCATTGCAGCATTATTTATAATAGTCAAGACGTGGAAATAGCTTGTGTCCGTCAGCAATTGAATGTTTAAAGAAAATGTGATATATACATGAATATTATTCAGCTATTAAAAAAAAAGAAATCTTGTCATTTGCAACATGAATGGACCTTGAAAGTATTATGCTATGTGAAATAAGTCAGAGAGACAAATACTCTATGATTTCCCTTACATATGGAATCTAAAAATCCAGACATAGAAACAGAGAACAGGTTGGTGGTTGCCAGAGGCCAGGGGTGGAAGGTGGGGAATTGGGTGAAGGTGGTTAAAAGGCACAAACTTTTAGTTATAAGATATCTGAATGTAATGTACAGTTATGGTGGCTGTAGTTAATAATACCGTATTATATGCTTGAAAGTTGCTAAGAGACTAAATTTTGAAAGTTATCACAAGAAAAAAATTCATAACTTTGTGTGGTGATGGATGTTGACTGAACTTATTGTTGTGGTTGTCATTTTGCAGATGTACATACATCAAATCATTATATTATACACCTTAAATTAATATAATATTATACGTCAATCATATCCAAATTTAAAAATAATAATAGGGGAAACTGTGGAGGTGGCAGTATGGTTGAACTTAAGTACATGGAACTTAATGTACTATCTGCTCAATTATTCTGTAAATCTAAAATTGTACTAAAGAGAAAGTGAAAGTGAAGTTGCTCAGTCATGTCCAACTCTTTGCGACCCTGTGGTCTGTAGTCTACCAGGCTCCTCCATCCATGGGATTCTCCAGGGAAGAATACTGGAGTGGGTTGCCATTTTCTTCTCCAGGAGATCTTCCCGACCCAGGGATTGAACCTGGGTCTCCCGCATTGCGGGCAGACGCTTTACACTCTGAGACACCAGGGAAGCCCAACAACTAAAATTTTTAAATTGTACTAAAAAGCAAAAAATGGGCCAAAGAACTAAACAGACATTTCTCCAAAGAAGACATACAGATGGCTAACAAACACATGAAAAGATGCTCAACATCACTCATTATCAGAGAAATGTAAATCAAAACCACAATGAGGTACCATTTCACGCCAGTCAGAATGGCTGCGATCCAAAAGTCTACAAGCAATAAATGCTGGAGAGGATGTAGAGAAAAGGGAACCCTCTTACCCTGTTGGTGGGAATGCAAACTAGAACAGCCACTATGGAGAACAGTGTGGAGATTCCTTAAAAAACTGGAAATAGAACTACCTTATGACCCAGCAATCCCACTGCTGGGCATACACACCAAGGAAACCAGAATTGAAAGAGACATGCGTACCCCAATGTCCATCGCAGCACTGTTTATAATAGCCAGGACATGGACGCAACCTAGATGTCCATCAGCAGACGAATGGATAAGAAAGCTGTGGTACATATACACAATGGAGTATTACTCAGCCATTAAAAAGAATACATTTGAATCAGTTCTAATGAAGTGGATGAAACTGGAGCCTATTATACAGAGTGAAGTAAGCCAGAAAGAAAAATACCAATACAGTATACTAATGCATATATATGGAATTTAGAAATATGGTAATGATAACCCTGTATGCAAGACAGCAAAAGAGACACAGATGTATAGAACAGTCTTTTGGACTCTGTGGGAGAGGGCGAGGGTGGGATGATTTGGGAGAATGGCATTGAAACATGTATAATATCATACGTGAAACGAATTGCCAGTCCAGGTTCAATGCAGGATACAAGATGCTCAGGGCTGGTGCACTGGGATGACCCAGAGGGATGGTATGGGGAGGGAGGTGGGAGGGGGGCTCAGGATGAGGAACACATGTTCACCCGTGGCAGATTCATGTTGATGTATGGCAAAACCAATACAATATTGTAAAGTAATTAGCCTCCAATTAAAATAAATTAATTTATAATAAAAAATTAAAAAAACATTTAAAAAAGCTATTAATTATTTTAAAAATTGTTGACCAACTCAAGACAATATAGATGAAAAACTGATAGTAGAAGGTCTTTCTGGAGAGCTGAGAGGATTCCAGTTGCCTCTTTGACCACAGATTTAGTGGTGGCTTCTTAGTGGAATTCTGAATTAGGGTCCTTGCTAGCTCTTGAAAATTCTAGCTTACAAAATCATTTTTGAGAAATTCTTGATAACTCGCTTCTCTGATAAGTAGTAGTTCACATGGTCTTTGGTTGTTAGTGAAAATGGCCTTGATGGAAATGAATATGGTTTTCCCATTAACAATCAAAGCTGAGACTTGGCATTTTGGACTAAATCTGTGACCTGCTAAAGGCCTCTCTCCTGGCCCATGTGTCATAAATCATATGTAATTATTGCTGCTCTGGACTAGCAAGAATGGGGAGATGGGAGTTATGCTCATTCTGAAAGAATTCTAACTATAGGCCCAAAGGTCCCCCTTCCAGCAACTGCTGAGTTGGTTCAGAATTGGAATTCGGTCAAGCCCAGTGGCCCCGTCCAGGAATCCCATGTCTTCTGATCTTTTCCGGTGGCCTCAGCTCTTTGTAACTGGAGGATATTAAGGAGAAATGCCAGCTTTCAGTCACTCTGCCTACCCTCTCTTTTATTCTGTGCCCACAGACTGCCGTTCCATTCACATCGGGCTTTCCGTTCCCAGTTACCCTCACAGGAAAAGAGACCAGAAGGGACAGCTTCCAGGCCTGCAAAAGGCCCACTGGGGCTTGCGGCCAGACAAGCCGCAGCAGGGGCTGGCCAGTGCGTGCAGCAGTGTGGACCGTGTCAGCAAGACACGTGAGTTTGGGGAACATTCTGGGAACCATCTGCTGGGGGGTCCAGACAGGGCAGGGCAGGGCAGGGGAGGGGGACTCGCAGGAGAATGTGAGGAATGCCCCTGTGGCTCAGGCCTCTTAGGCCCCTCTGCTCTGCTGCCACAGCAGACCAGCCCCTGCTCAGAGAGTCCCTTCAGTCAGGCTGAGCCCCTGTCATCTCTGGTAACTTTGAGACCTCCGCTCTGGCACATTCCACTTTGATTTCATGGTTTAATTCTCAGAATTATTTCCTGTTTCTAAATTCCTAAGGGCAAATATCCAGCCGCCCTAAGATCCAATAACAAACATGACTGGTGAGAGGTGTTGTGCTCAGTAAATCGAATTCTTTGTTGCATTACTTCCACCCTCTCTCTTCACCTGAGCTTGAAGGAATGGTCTGGAATTGTCTGGGTGCTCTGCACCACAGTTTCCAGAGCCCTGGAGGCTTTCTCCCAGGTCAGCAGAACCCCTGAGGCATGCCTCTGCTGCTGCAGGAATCAGTTCTGGGCTTGTTAAAAAGCAGTTTTTTGTTCCTTTCTGTGGAAAGAAAAATATCAATCTTGAGAGGAGTGGAAAGACTAGAGCACAGCTGCTGTGACATTTTATCCTTTTGTGTCTTCCCTGGTTCTAGGGATATGATTTCACCTGCAGCACATCCCAAATCTGTGAAATAAATAGCATCTACTTGATTTCTACTACACATTTCCATGGTCTTGAACAAAGCAAAATGAGTTATCTTACCATCTGAACCTTCAAAGGGATGTCAGGCAGTAGCAGCCTCTTAACATTCCTGTAGCAGACAGTGACATACACTCTGGCAAAGACCATTTGAGTCACCCCCATCCCAGCACGGCCCTGAACAACTGCGGTTATTGGCACCAAGTCTACCAAGGCCTATGACTTCTTCTGTGCCTATGTGGGAGAGGGGTTAACGGGGAGTCCTTCGGCTGTGTCTAATGTAAGAAATGAGCTCTGATACACACATACACACAAACATGCACACACATACATATTTGGGAGTTGGCATATCTGAGACCCAAAGAAGGGCAAGCCTGATAGGGAGGCCTGCTCCCCAGGCTGGGTCTGGATGCCTCTCACTCACTCTCTGGAGCATTTCCCTGTCACCCCAGAACATTCAGGGATGGAGTCACCCTTTAAAAGTGGAGTCTGCTGGGTCTTTCCTCAGTCAGGAAAGAGGAAGGTGGGTTAGAGCTGGTACTCTCTGCAAATGGTATATATTGATGCAACATGGTACTTCACAGAAGTGGTCATGAATGGTGGATTTTGTGTTGTTTGGGTGGTTTCTGGTTGAGTTAAGGGGACACTGGTTTTAACTGGAAACCAAAGGGAAGAGAAAGGAGAATCCTTTGGTACATTTGCACATTCAGTCCATTCCCTTCAGCCTGCTGTCCCCATGCATGGCACATGGCATGGCTGTGGAACAGAGGAGACAGTGGGAAGGCATAGGAAGACAGGAAGTTTCAGGCACGTCTTCCAAGCTTGGGTAAAGTAAGAACTTCTTTTAAAGGGAAAATAACTTATTGTAGACTCATGAAAGTGCTTTTGTATATTTGTAGAGCCCCAAGGGACCATAAAAATCCTAGTTTGAGAAATAATATATTAATTCATTAAGGCTTTTTTCCATAAAATATCTTAGAATTTTGAATTATAACATGTTTTATCCTTATAGCTAATAAAATAAATCTTTTAAAGATTATCTTCAAAATGGAAACACGAACTTTAAAAATTCTGATAGAACCCACCTACCTCTAAGAATACTTTCCAGGCCCCAGTTACAGACATTCTTGATTTAAGGGGGCTACAAAGCCTGCAAGCAAAGTCAACAACCACAGTGAGTTTTCACCCATGGCAGCTGAACTTGTTCCAGCCCTTTGTTAGGGGTGGTAGAGGTCCACCCGTCTGTCCTTCACTTCTTCCAAATCAGAGGGGGCATTGTGTGTGTGATGCAAATATAAACCCTGCTCTATGAGATTCCCGGGTCAGTGACAGTGACCTGAGGAACGGAAAACAAAACAGTGCCCAAATCATTGTACTGCATCATCTAGATAATTGCCTGAATCTGCCACTTTTCTTTGCTGCAGGGCAACTGACCAGATGTGTTTTTCCTCTCTGAGTGCCTTGTCTATTCTGTGAATCCATTCAGACAGCACAGGCAGGCATTCCAGCTGGCCACAAAGTCCACGAGGACCTAGCTTTACGGAAGAGAGGAATTGTGCAGAATGGGGTCAGCGGGTAGACCAGGCACAGCGGCTAGACATAGCTAAGCCTGTGTAGTTGAAGGATTGATAGGTGACTCCTTCAGTTCCTGCCTCACAAAACAACAGGAATCCAGCAAGATGATGTGTGTGCAAGAGATGTATACTGTGAAATGATATTTCATAATAATTTTGTTAACTAAATGTGTCACATTAATAAAAAGCAGATATTATCATCCTCATCTTCAGATTGGGAAATCAAGGTTCAAAGAGATGTAGTGTGGTACACAGGAATCATGAAGCTAGAAATTGAAAACATCAGTAGACTCCAAAACCCGTGTGTTCCTCTTCCAGTACACTTCTGCCCTTTGTAAGTCATCACCAGTCAGTCATGACCAGCTGGACATGGGCTAAGAATTATATTTTTTCAAGCAGCCAAACTACCTTATGATGAAAGGGATAGGTA
The DNA here is from genome assembly GCF_055505025.1 of Bos grunniens. Taxonomy (NCBI): domain Eukaryota; kingdom Metazoa; phylum Chordata; class Mammalia; order Artiodactyla; family Bovidae; genus Bos; species Bos grunniens. Next base: position 97,202,759 of record NC_141175.1, on the reverse strand, counting down.
GATAGTAGTTACCCCATAATATAATATGCCATAGCATAGGATTATTTGTCCCACCTCCACCCCTTCCTCCAATATGAATATTATTTTGGCCGCCCCTTCCTCCAGTTTTGACTCTAGCAGAACATATACAGGGAATAGAACCATCAAGCTGTGGTGAGAATCAGTAAAAGCCATGCTTCCTTCCCTTGAAAGAATGCATTCTCTGACTCTGAGAGCCTCTGGAGAAGCTATTAGGAGCAAGAGGGTAAAGAGCAGCTGTAGAAATATGACTGTTCTTTGGCTCTTCTTGGCTGGTGCTAAGAACTGGAGCCAAGATCTAAGAGAAAGGAAACAGGCCAAGCCCAGCCTGGTGTGCAGGCTCTGGGGCCTCAGTGCCTTCATCTGCAGAGTGGAAGATGGTTGTCACGTGACAAACTGTTGCCGTTTGCCTGGGATAGAGGGCTTTCCCAGGACGAGGGACACGGAACTGTCAGTGCTAAAGTCGGTCAGTTCAAAGAAAGTCAGGATGTTGGTCACGCTGAGCTGTGAGCTCCTAGGTAGAATAAAAACAGACGCAAAGTCCTTCATGTGGCACATGGTACATTACAGGCACTTGACATACGTTACTTCAATTGATTTGTGTTAACCCAATTTAAAAGCAAGGAGCCCAAATCTTTTTTCCTTTATGAGTAGACCTCTAGTTTGGCTGTTCTCACTGGTACTGAGAAGCTAATGAGATCCTTCTGGAGGGAGGGGTGTGAAAAAGTATTAAGGTCATCTTCTACTTGCCAAGCACTGAACAACTCAAGAGTCACTGAAAGATCAAAACCACCAAGATGAGCAGTAGGGGAGAAAGCGGCTGTTTTCTCCCCAGGTGTTTGAGCCTCATGTGACTTCAAGGCTTTAGGACCAAAAATAGATTTCATATGGTCTTTCCCATTTCTGATAAGGAAGGTGTGAGGGTTGGGACAGAGAACAAATTTATCTCTAAAGCATCTCCTCCACTAAGGGACTCCAACATAGGAACAAAGACAATTGGATTTCTTTTATTTCCTGGAATTATCAACATATACAACATTCAAACAAACAAAAACCCCTATTGGAAGAGAATCCTGAGTTAGTGAACTTTATACCTTAAGGGGAAATTGAGGTTGAAAGTTCAATTTTGCAAGTGAACCAATTAAAGTTCTGATAAATATAAAGTTATTAGGGCTTTCCTGGTGGCTCAGTGGTAAAGAATCCGCCTGCCAATGTGGGTGACACGGGTTCGATCCTTGATCCGGGAAGATCCCGCATGCCATGGAGCAACTAAACCCATGTGCCACAACTATTAAGCCAGTGCTCCAGAGCCCGAGAGCTACAACTACTGTGCTCACACGCCACAGCTTCCGAAGCCCAAGCGCCCTAGAGCCTGTGCTCCACAACCAGAGAAGCCATCGCAATGAGAAACCCGCAACTGCAGCTAGAGAGTTGCCCCTGCTCTGCAAATAGAGAACGCCGTGCAGCAAAAAAAAAAAAAAAAAGGATATCTATATAAAGTTATTATAACACATATGTTACTTGGATTTACCTTACTCCCTGAGAGTTAGCGTCCTCGCCTCTGCATAAACTTCTGTGAATTTCCAGTCCCAGTAGCACTCCTGCTACGAGACCTGCGTGCTGGGCTCACAGTCTCACCATGTCTCACTTCTTGTACCTGTTCTCTGTTCTCACCTCCAGGCAAGCCACAGCTCAGGAATGGGGCTCAGTCCTCCTTTGGTCTCCCCCAAATGGGTCACATCCCACATATAAGTGAGGAGCAGGCTTTCTTGAGGTTCAGAACCATAGAACCTTTTCACCTTGCAGAGATACACAGTTTTTAAAGAGAGGTACTAAATATTTGGGCTTCCCTTGTGGCTCAGCTGGTAAAGAATCTGCCTGCAATGTGGAAGACCTAGGTTCGATCCCTGGGTTGGGAAGATCCTCTGGAGAAGGGAAAGGCTACCCACTCCAGTATTCTGGCCTGGAGAATTCCTTGGACTGTATAGTCCATGGGGTCTCAAAGAGTCAGACACAACTGAGTGACTTTCACTTCACTCATTAAATATTCCCTTTCTTAAAAATCCCGTTGTCACTTGAAATTTCCTACTGGCTGCTTTTCTCTACCATATTTTTGGCAACTCCCACCTCACCCCCACTGCACCTCACCAGTCCCATCACATCTCCTGATTCTCTTCAGCCACCTCCAGCCCCAGCTTCTCCCCTCCCTCTCAGTACATACACTCACTCCCCTCACCCACTTTTTGGTCACATCTGTTTCCCTCTGCCCCACCTCAGCTCACCACCCATTTCTGCACAGCTAAAGACACACAGAGTTGGATACAACTGAGTGACTGAGCACACACACACACACACACACAAACACACAATGTATTAACTAAAGTTAATACAGTCTCACAAAGTCTGTCTCGTCTAAGTTTAGCCCTTTAGCTAGACTTAACATTCTTTTATAACTCTTAAACTTGCAGTTTTTGAGAAGGAATACAGAAGAAAATCTCCATGCCCTAGAATTTCGTATAAGGGAGACTCATGATTAAGAAAGTAATTTGATCACAAGTATCAGAACCTCCTGGAGAGGGAAATGCAACCCACTCCAGTAGTCTTGCCTGGGAAATCCCATGGACAAAGGAGCCTGGCAGGTTACAGTCCACGGGGTCTTGAAAGACTCAGACACGACTTAGCGGCTAAACAACAACAACCAGAAACCTACGTGAGCTGTCTTGAGCAAGGAGGGAGTGAGGGAGGGTAACAGTTTATACTACATGAATAAAGGAGTTTCTCACAGTCCCAAAAGAACAACCAACCAGGCTCAGCAGGAGGATGAACACCCTCAGTCCCCTCTCTGGGACTCGTGGCCTTCCCCCTGCTTCTTCTATAAGTCTGCTTTCTTTCTTGCTGTGTGTAGCCTTTACTGCCTCTCCGCACCTTCAGCTTTCAGTTTGTACGCTCCTTCCATTAGGAAACACCCAGCTATCTCAGAAACCAAATTCAAAATTTCCAGGCTTGAGTCAGGTGTCCAATGAACTGTTCCTGGTTCAATTAACCATGGCCAAGAGGCACAGTTCAGGTACTCCACAGACACAGCCACAGAGCATCATCCCCTGGGTGAGGGAGTGTATGGGCCAGCAGATGACCCGAAGCTACTGATGGTATGATTCCCGCAAAAACTACAGGTTCGCAGATTCTCTTCCCTGCCTTCCCAGAGAGCACATTTTGAGTTTATGGACTGCTCTCTAGGAAAAAAAGAAAAAAAAACAACCCTACTGTCCATGAAACTAGGACTTGGGGCCTTCCTGCCTTCTCTTGAAGACCGCCTCAGATGAATGCAGGCATGACTTTGGAGCCCCCCGTTTCTGTCTCTCCCACTCCTCAGAACTTGGGGACCTTGAACTGTTCTTGATCCCCTTCGTTGCTGTTGTTCAGTTGCTCAGTCGTGTCCAATTCTTTGTGACCCCATGGACCACAGCACACCAGGCTTCCCTGTCCATCACCAACTCCCAGAGCTTGCTCAAATTCATGTTCATTGAGTCAGTGATGCCATCCAACCATCTCTTCCTCTGTCATCCCCTTCTCCTCCTGCCTTCAATTTTTCCCAGCCATCAGGGTCTTTTCTAATGAGTCAGCTCTTCGCCAAAGTATTGGAGCTTCAGCTTCAGCATCAGTCCTTCCAGTGAATATTCAGGGTTAATTTCCTTTCAGATTGATTGGTTGGATCCCCTTGCAGTCCAAGGGACTCTCAAGAGTCTTCTCCAACACCACAGTTCGAAAGCATCAATTCTTCGGTGCTCAGACTTCTTTATGGTCCAAATCTCACATCCATACATGACTACTGGAAAAGCCATACCCAGCTCCATTTCCTTGTTCACGGCTTCTTTCCGCTGAGGCTGGTCCCTGCTGATATACTCATGAGTGTTAAGCAGTGAAATTCATTCACCTGGCGAATGTTTATTGAATGCCCATGCTGTGAACCCTTTTCTGGGGCCAGTAACACAACGTAAGCCAGACAGACCTTGACCTCACCAAGGTGGGTGTCCAGTGACTCACGTGGAGCCTGGGAGAGAGTGCTTCTGAGAAGACTCTGAGCTGAGGACCCCAGGCCCTCACACTGACCTCCTGGTGGTCTTAAACACCTCCTGGGTCTTCTAGGAGTTGAATACCTGCAGGCTGCAGTCCAGTTGCACTCCAGGTGATTTTGTGCTTTGCTCAACTAATGACTGGACAGGTGCCCCCCTCCCTGTCACCAGTAAAAGCATGATTCCGTTTGATTCTTTTTGTGTGTTTCCTCAAGCTTGGTCCTGCCAAGGTTGGATTTCTCCCAGAAACTGCTAGTTTAGTCCACTTGGGCCGTCACTGTGTAACTGTTGCTGTGAGCTCTCGACCAGAGGGGCTCTTATCTGCAGCCTCTCTCATTGGTGGGTGAACTTGCATGTGGGACCTGGAGTGCATTGGAGATGCAGTGAAACCCTGAGGCACGAACCCAGCACATCACTAGATTTCTGTGGGCCCGAGGGAAGGGAGATGGGGAGGGGTAGCACGGGAGTAGTAGTGCTCAGAAACGAGAAGGATTGAGCTCTTGGAATGTTATGAGGGAGGAAAATGTCAGACCTGTTGGTGACATCAATCATAGCAATGTTTACTGGGTGACTGGCATATGCCAAGCACTGTGCCAATCATGTCACATACATCATCTCATTTGATGGTCACCATAATCCAGTAAAGCAGGGGTGACTATTCTCACTTTATAGACGGAGAAACTAAGGCTCAGTCTGCTTAATGCTTTGCCAAGATCCCACTGCCAGTAATTATCAGAGTCGGGAATTGAACCCAGGTCTGAGCTCTTAAAGCACCACATGAATAAAGAGAATCCTCTGGCATCCTTGGTGATCTCTCTGTGGGTGTTCCTCTGGGGTTTCGAGATCAGACACAGCCCCTGACTCAGTGTGGCGTGCAAGGAGGGTCCAGTGGTGTTCAGAAGGAAATGGGCTGGCGCCAGCCACAGTGCAATACAAACAGTAGCCTGAGATCCTTTAGGGGCCCATCTCCTCACTGCCCTGCCCTGCTAAGGAGCCCGCCAAAGCAGGAACTCCTTGGTGGTGGCATTTGCTTGGGGCGTCCGACCTAACCACACAGCCCTGAGCCTCTGCTCCTATGTTCTCGGGTTTAAAGTGGGCACACTTGATCTTTGAGTCTCAGGCCTGAAGATGTGGTAAGGGAGCCAGTGGCAGAGGCAGGGGGTTTGGGGGTTGCAGTGCTAGGTGAGGGTGTCGGCAAACTGCTCTCCTCTAGGCTCCCCTAATTAGGGGCCCAGTTGGGCCTTCTGTGCTATAAACCAGTTCTCAGATTTCTCATCCGTGAAGTGTTTGGATTCAACCATCGCTCAGCTTTCTCCCAGCTCTGAGACTTGGCAAATTCAGGGTTCAGAGCTTCTTGGAGCAGCAGCCACTCATGACCTCTAATCAACCTTGGCACATTCTAAGTACTCAGTAAGTACTTGTTGAACTGAACCCAGGAGATTAGGAGTTTCTCAGCAGAGCAAAATAATTCCCCAGGGGGGTTCACCACTTACCCTGAATGACCAGTTCCCCTGTCCATGGGCTCTCAGAAAACACCCACCAAGTGATATTTGGCATTTTGTCTTGGAAGCAGACTTAGATGGAAAGGATCAGGAGTTGGGTTGTGAAGTAGAGGAAGGGGAGAAACCAGCTTCAGGGGACATTATTGACCAAGGGCAGTTGCTGTGAAACTTGAGACCTCAAAGCACCTCTTCTCATACCACCCCACCTCCACCCTGGGGCTGGAGGACTGAAAGAGGCCGGGCCAGGACCTGCTCCAGCCAGCTCACCTGCAGCCAAGGCCCTAAGGAAGTTCCGGGGAGTCTCAGGGAAAATCCTACCTCTGCCGTTATAAAGGGGCCTGAGGAGAGGTGCCCGGGCTCCCCTAGGGCCCCCAGGCTTGGCGGGAAGGGCTCATGGGGGAGGGGGCAAAAGGGCAGTCCTGCCAGGCCTCTGGCGCCTGCAGGTGCCACCCCCCTGCTGCTGTGGAGACCTGGCTGCCTGCAAGAGGCTCTGCCTCGGCCACCAAGACCTTCTCTCCCCAGTGCATCTGAGAACCTGAGGGTCTTTCCTCTCTTGCTCACTGCTCACTTGCTCTCTCTCTCTCTCTCTGTCTCTCTCTCTCACACACACACACACAATTCTCCTATACTCAGAATATCTTTAATGCACTCTCGATAGTTTTTCCTCTCACGTTTACTACATCTTCTCACATAACGCTCTCCCCACTTCCCCAGTCTTTCACATATTCCTTCTCTCTCTCTCCCTCTCCCTCCCTCTCTCTCTCCCTTTCCCTCTTTTTCCCTCTCCCTCTTCTCCTCTCCCCTCACTTCCCCTGGTGCTTAACTGGAAACAAAAGTGAGTTTGTTGAGCCCTGCTGGTGGGGAAGAGGAGCCAGCGGCAGCAGCCAGGGTGGCAGCAGCGGAAACAGGCTGGGGCCAGAGGCAGTGTCCACAGCCGGAGACCCCAGCGCCCAGCTCTTCCGGGCAACAGGTAATGCTGCAGACAGAGCTGGCTCAGGCATCCTGCTCTTTGTTCTGTCTCATCCTTTCATACCAGCTCCACTTATCTGCCTTCTAATTTGGCCTTGAAGGGGGAGGGGGATTGAAGATTTAGGGAATGGCAGGCACAAAAGGTCCAAGGAATCACGTGCTCTCCTCCTCGGAGAACTGTGTGTGGTCTGATGTGGCTGGAATCCAGGACATGTGGGGTCAACCAAGGGTAGCTGAAGTTAGAATATACAGGGTCCAGGCTGGCTGGGGTGTCTGGATGAGGGATGTGACAGAACCTACCCAGGCAGGTTAGGGCCAGATCATGATGGATGTTTTGAGCCATGTCATAGACCCTAGGCTTTAGATCCTAGAGAGCTATTGACTATTTTTCACCTGAAGAGTAACATGACCAAATTTACATTTGAAGAAAGTAGTACTTGAACTCTCATACCACGGAGAACTGGTTTACCCTCTCAGAATAAAGCAGTCCTAGCCTTCTCCCAATTTAAGGAAAAAATAAGGTTATTTGTTCAACTGTTAAATTTTCGTCTATAAAATTTCTGTAAACCTTTGATGCCTGCCAACAAGTATCAATAATCAATAAAAAGGATGTAAGTTTAAAGTAGTAGAAAAATTCAGAAGTAAAAAATCATTTAAGTAAATGCAGTCCTTGAAGCTATATACAGATAAATTGGTAGTATTTTCTGCTAGTAAAATTATTTCTAACTCATACGCACAATACTTTATGGTGCTGCACCCCAGAATACCATGACTCCCAGAAGTGTGCCAAAGGAGCAGGTTTGAAATGTCTTTAACGCTAACTCTGCTGCTATCTAAGGCATGGGATGGATGGGGCAACAGAGACAGTGGGAGCAGCAGGTGGTTCTTGTGCTGGCAGGAATGTGAGACAATAAAAACCTGAATAAAGGTGGTGGCAATGGTGGGGAAAGGGAAGGGAGCCAAAAAAATAGTCAGGAAGTGAGTGAAAGAAGTTAGTGTCTGATTAGACATGGATGATGAGAGACAAGGAGGCTTCAAGAGTGAGCCCCAAATTTCTCCTCTAGATGGCTGGATAGCTAGGGGCACCATTAGTCAAAACAGAGGAGGATAAGGCTAGGGTGACAGAAGAAGAGAGGCAGAGCTATTTTGAATATGTTGAGGCTGACTCGAGAAGACTGCCAAACTCCCAGATGGAGCAGTACAGTTGGCTGTTGGAAACGCTCAGTACAGTTAGGACCTAGAGACGCTGGTGACCTTGGTTATAGGATGATGCCAGAAAGAATATGAGATGGTCCAGGAAGAGTGTAGAAAGAGGGTAGACAAGAAGGCCAAGGAGGAATCCTGAGGAAGATCAAGATTTAAGTGAGACATGCAAGAGGCACCAGGTTAGGACATTGAGAAGGAGTCCTCAAAGAGATAGGAAAAAATATCTAGAAAGTACTGCCTTAAGACAACCAAGAGCATTTCAGTTCAGAGGATGCAGTCAGCATCACTGATATCTCAGAGAGATAAGCCAGACCATAGCTTCACAGTGCTGTTGATTATTTTGTTTTTACTGACTTACTGATTTGAGAATGAGACAAAAAGAGAGACCTGAGAACAGAGTTAAACTTGGGTGCTTAGCATAAATGAGATTAGCAGGGTACAGTAGGGAGTAGTGGGGAGTATGGCAAACCGCAACGCATATGCTTATCCATCACTCAGCTCTAGCTGATTGTTGCCAAGTAGAAATACGGGCAGTCATCAGGGTGTCTGAATTTTCAAGAAAGCTCTCTATATTTTTACATGAAATCTCATAATTCTTTATGTTAGCAACAATTTAAAAAACTATTATAGTCTATGAGAGCTGAATTAAACACATGTTTGTGCTGCCAGTTTAAAATCTCTGCCTTAGTCAACTTCTTAAGCATGGTGGGGATGAACCAGTTGCAGCATATTGGGAAGTGATTGGTAAGGAGGAAGGAGAGACAGTGAGTGTTAACCACCTCTTCAAGAAGTTCAGGGGAGAGAAGGGGAAAAGAGAACAGGATCAGGCAGGAAGAGCTGTTTACAGGCTGAGAGGAAAAGGGTGGAGGAGAGAAGGTGAAGACCCAGGTAAGGAAAGGCTGGTTGAAGAAATAAGAATCCAATAGAAGGGAACAGATAGGGCCAGGCATGGGCTAGAGGAAGAATTCTTTTGTTCAGAGATAGACTGCAGCAATGGTAAGGACACAGAAGGACTAGAAGGGAGGTAGTTGATGGATTTCATGCCTGGAGGCCTTATTTTCTAGGTGAAGTGGGGTAGGAAATGCATCAAGAGGCTTGCTTAGAGGGACATGGGAAAGGACACTGACAGGAATGAATGGAAGTGACTGTACTTCTGAGACCTGGTAACAGTGGGAACCCTCATTTGTACAGCTGGGTGGTTTTATGCAGAGGGCCTCATGAGCCTGGGTGCTAGCGCTGGTGGCAAGGGGAATTAGCACCTGTTATATTCCAGGCCCTGTGTCTTGTGTATTATTCTCCCTATCTGATTTATTGGGACAACAACCTTGTTCGCTCAGACTGAATTCACTCCTGAGTAAGTAGCACCTCTGAGATTCACACTGACATCTAGCTAGATTGAAAACCCAGAGGGCACCTTGTATCCACCATACCATTGTGTACCACGCTGCCTCTCCCTGCACCCCAGGACACACTTGCAGAGGTCAAGACTGGGCCAATTAGTTCTTGTTTGGGCATCAGCTGTCTGGTGTTACTGGGAAGTCAAAGAGTAAGAGGGTAGAGTCTGTGGTGAAACAGTAGCTAAAATTATTGACTGTTGGGAGTCAATGGAGAAATAAGGGAGGGCCAAAGAGGATGATAAACTGAGGAAACAGAGAAGCTTGGAGGGACAGGAAGACTTGATGAAGCCCAAAGACAGTCAAAAGCAGAGACATTACTTTGCCTGCAAAGGTCCGTATAGTCAAAGATACTGTTTTTCCAGTAGTCGTGTACAGATGTGACAGTTGGATCATAAAGAACGCGGAGTGCTAAAGAATTGATGCTTTTGAAATGTGGTGCTGGAGAAGACTCTTGAGAGTCTCTCAGACTGCAAGGAGATCAGTCAATCCTAAAGGAAATCAACCCTGAATATTCATTGGAAGGACTGGTGCTGAGGCTGAACCTCCAATACTTTGGCCACCTGATGCAAAGAGACTAAAGAGACTCTTTAGAAAAGACCCTCATGCTGGCAAAAATTGAGGGCAGGAAGACAAGGGGGTGGCCAAGGATGAGATGGCTGGATGGCATCACTGACTTAACGGACACGAGTTTGAGCAAGCTCCAGGAGTTGGTGAAGGACAGGGAAGCCTGGTGTGCTGCAGTCCATGGGGTCACAAAGAGTTGGACACAACTGAGCAATTGAACAGCAACAGCAAAAGAGAGTCAGTGAGAGACTGAACTAGGGCAGAGGCAATGGAATTGGTGAGGAAGAAAAGGATTCTCGAAAACTTTTAATACTGCAATGGAGCTGAGAGAAAGAGGTGAGGTGAGAATGATCCAGGATGTCTACCAATGCAGCTGGGTAGACGGTCATGCTTTTGATGCCACATGATATGTGCCTCTGTCTCTGGCTCACCATGCTCTGGGTACCCTAACCAGCACGCTCTACCTCAGACCTTAGGCGTACTCTCAGCACTTGTAGAAGTGGCTCATTCTCATTTTTCAAGTCACAGGTCAAATATACCCTCCTCAGAGAAGCCTTTCTTGATCTTGCTATCTAATGTAGCTTCATGGTCTTTTCTTTTTTTTTCAGAACACTTATCACTGCCTGCAATGACTGTTTATAGATTTGTTTACTTGTTTATTGTCTGTATCTGCCACTGGAGAGGCTCAGGAGATCAAGGATATCTGGGCCTTCTTCACAGCTTTGCTTCCTTGCACCTCGATCAGTGCCTTACACATAGTAGACATTCATTAAATATTAAGCGAGAGAAAGAAGGAAGGGAGGGAGCATGGGAGAGAAGGAGACAGGGAAGACTGGAGAAGTATGTTTGGAGAAGGGTATGTGTTCTGTGTTTGAGTGCTGACCTGAGGTGCCTGAGAGACCCCCAGGAGGCAACACCCCCTGGGCAGCTGGAAAGCAGACTGGGAGGTCAGGGACAGACTGTCATCTTGCCCGTGAAGAAGGTGGGCCCACACGGCACACTGGTGCAAGCACATCCTTTCACAGGGTTGATCACCCCTTTAAGGCCAATGTGGGAGGTGACTCTTTGGGGCCCAGTGGAAAAGGGATCCCTCCGTTATTCTGAAGTTGGGACAGAGTTTTTCTCACCTCGCTTATCTGTTCTGTTCCCTATCCTTACTGCTGCCCTGGCTTTGGCCATTTTCCGTCTTTCTTCAGTGTCAGCTACAAGTCCCTGGAGTCTGAATATGGACTAAATCCTCTCATCTCTTTTATCTGGGAGAATATCCCACCCACATCCACCCACATCCAACTCTAGCTTCACCCAGAAGGTGGACTTAGTCTTACTGAATAGGAAATACTTTCCCCTTGCCCTTGGCTCCTGCTCCATTTCAAGGGCCTCCACCTCCCACAGGGCACTCAGCAGAGCTTGCTGCCCTCCTTTTGCAGGGTCTCCAGCTGCTGAGCAGCTCCAGGACATCCTGGGGGAGGAAGATGAGGCTCCCAACCCCACCCTCTTCACAGAGATGGACACTCTGCAGCATGATGGAGACCAGATGGAGTGGAAGGAGTCGGCCAGGTGAGTCCCTCCCTGGAGGGCGGCAGAGGGGGGCTTCCCACGGCAGTCTGCCTGGGCCCGGGCTGAGCTGACCAGCAGCACCTTGAGTCCTGCCAGGGCACTGCCTGGCCCCCAGAGACCCACCCACCTGCCTTTCCTTGGTGTCCAGAATTGGTGTGGACACGAAGGAGCAAACAGAGACGTATGACTGTCTCATCCTCGAAGACATGAAAGTCCAGGTGGGAAAGTAGAACAGACGCCCGTGAAGCTATGAGAGAATAACACAAGGGCATATGTCCTTTCATGTCAAACTAAATGTTGTGAAAGGGAGAGCACCAAGCAGGCTGGGATAGATGCAAGTGCTGCCTGGAGGAAGGGGAACGTGTCCCGGGAAAACTCCAGTTGGGCGCTCCAGTGGGCACTAGCAAAGGGACTTGGTAGAGTCTGCGGCAGGACAAGCAGAGTGGAGCTATAGAGGCACATGGGGATCAGAGGGAGCTGTGTGTCGGGGCGATAGAAGAGCGAGGAGAGCCAGACGGCTGGAGGGGACCCACACGGTGAAGTCACGGGAGCCAGCAGAGAACCAGGGTAAGGACTAGTGCTGACCGTGCCCTGTGCCCGGGGCACAAGGACTCTGAACTAGACCGATTAGCAATGCCAAATGCTGCCTAGGGCCCAGGGAGAAGGCAGGGTATAAGAAGGGGCAGCAGGAAGGGCCAGCAAGAAGAGGAGGAGCCCTGGGACAGAAGTTGAGAGTCTGGAAGACAATATAACAACGTTCTCCAACTTTTTTGTACTAACGCCCCCACACCCAAATTTGTAATTAAAATTAACTTTGCTCAAGTAGAATTAAATTTTTATTATAATAAGAGAAATGCAATGCTAAGAAATTATATTTTTTCTGGCAGGGTTGAGCTTTGGAGGCCCACAAACAATATTTTAAACTTTTTTGCTCTCCTAAGAATGCTTGGACTTACTGCCAGCTGTGCCCAAGGTGGTTCTGCCCGGGGGCCACCACAGCACCCAGAACCTGGCAGCTGCCCCAATCAGAGCCTGGGCCCCATCCTTACCTACCAAACTCATTCACCTCAGTAGTTGTTCTATAGAACGAGGAGCAGATTTTGACATTCCCAAGCTTCCCCTCCTCCAGTCTATCCTGGGAGGAAAAAGAGGCCATTGAGTGACTAGCAAATTCCTGCAGGCCTCAGAAGCATTGAATTCCTAGCCTCATGGCTGGGCCCAATCCCTGTCCGGAAGGTATAGAGCCTCTTCTTATCAGTCCATTCAAGGAGCCCTTACTGCATGATAACAATTCATGGCTCCTCTCATTCGATCTGCACAATGACCCTGGGGAGGCAGGAAATATTATTATCCTCATTTCATAGTTGAGGATACTGAGATTAATAGTCAGATCAATGCAAGAGTCAGAGCATGCAGGTAGCCAAGTCTGGATGCCAGTCCAGGGCTGTCTGAGTCTCCAACTTGAGTGCTTAGGCGCTTCCTAATGTTTTCCCCATTTTCCCAGCCACCTCTCTCCCCTTCCTTCAACTTCTAGGGACTCTGTTCTGATTTCCAAGGGAGGACTTAAGTCTGGAGGGATTTGACTGCCGTGAGAGATAAACAGGGACAGCCACAGAGCCCAGGACATCCATCTGGGGCTGATAAGTGAGAGGAGGACATTTCAAATGCCCAGAGCCCAGTGTGGGCTACTGTGGCTTAATGCCTCTGAAGGACTTATAACTCCCTGGGCAAATGCCTTTCTTGTCCAAAGCGGGGAATGTTGAGAGAACAAAAGTTGAGAAAGGCCTTCTCCAATGCCCAGTAGGAAGAGGGTGACTTCTCCCCATTCTGGGCAAGGTGTGCATTCAGAACCCCTGGCAGGCCCCCATGAGTGCCTGTCACTCGCACACACAGAACCTTTTCTGAGAAGGCCTGGGGCCCTCAGACACATGGCTGTTGCCATAGATGAGATACCCAGTTTCTAATCTGAGTGTGGAGGCTTAGAGCCTTGCACACAATAGACCCTGAAAGGAAAGTGATAAACTATAGATAATGATGTTTCTGGAAGAAGGCCCCTTATGAAATATAAAGGGGCCTGGCATTGCCATCTGCAATGGGTGTGGGTGTTTCTCCACAGGCAGCTTTCCAAGGACAGTATTTGAAGAGACCTGAGAAGGGCCCCCAGTGTAACCCGAGCAGCTCCTCACAACCACAGTGAGAGGAACCTGGAGGCTGGAGGAAGTCTAACAGCTGAACCCAGTGCCAGGCTGATGGAAAGAGTAGCATCTTGCGGGTCATTTTTGAGGAAGGAAGAATTCGGGGGAGAACCACTCAGTCCTCCTTATCTTGAGCTCCTTTCTCCACCCTTCTTGCCATTTCCTTCTCCAGGGGATCTTCTCGGTCCAAAGATCAAACCTGCGTCTCCCACATTGCAGGCAGATTCTTTCCCATCTCTCCAGCTCACCCTGGCTAGTTTGCAGCTCACTCTTGGAGGTCTGGGCAGAAGGCCTCTGCAGAGGTCAGAGACAAGATTTGGTTGCTGGCCAGCCAGTCCACCTTGGCCTGGACAGCGGTACTGGAGGCTCCTCCTGGCAGACTGCAACAGGAGAGGTGCATGGGGGCCTGTTAGGGGCCTGTCACCCCCACCAGAGAATGGCAAGAATTGCCCTCAGCTGACAGGCTGTGCAATCTACTCAGGAAAGCCAGAGGTCTCAGAAGTTTCCAGAATCTAAGAACCAGCAAATCCCAGTGGGTTCTGAGCCTCCTTGGAATAACAGGAGAAAATGATAGGAGGCAGGAACAACCCCTTCCATGGACACTCAGACCCTGAGAGGGTTGCAGATCTGTACCCACATCAAAGAGATTGGGGGAGGGCACCCTTTAATAAAAGTATTTAATTTGTTGGGAGAGTGCTTGCTTTATTGAGTTAGGAGATTAACAGATGAAAATCTCAAATCCGCAAGGAATTTTCCCCAGCACTGCTTTCTGGGGGTTATTAATTTGGGGGGATGTTTTGGGCCCTTAGAGAAGGAATCACCACTGGACAGATTTAAACGGCTTTTTGAGCTCCACTGAGCCTGGTCCCTGTGTGGATGGTTGGGAGTGTGCATGTGGGCGTCATTTCTAATGTGATCAATGCTGGTAGGTCAGGCTGTTAATAAAATAGATTTTTATCAAGTTTGTCTCTTTAGGGTTCCCGGGAGGGGAGTGCAGCTGGCTCTTTGCTGATACTGACCTTGCCTGAAGGGAGGGTTGGATGGGTGGGGTCGGGGGGACTCCCTCACTGTGAGCAAACAATTTACCCAGGATTCTGTTGTCTCTCAAGCTTGGATCTGCCTGGCCGCAGGGGAGGAAGGGAAGGAGGATGATCTGAGCTGGAAGCCAGGCAGCGCGTGGAGGGGCTTTTGGGGTTACTCAAAAAATAAACATTGGAGCCTTCCCTGAACTCTGAAAGCAAACTCCAGATCCAAGCTGCTTCTGATCTCAACTCAGCAGACCTGAGCTGAAATTGCCAGAATGTTCTTATAAGGCACATACCCTCTGAAAATATTCCTGCCACGATCAGGAAAAGGCAGAAAGAGGGGCAGGAGAAGTAGGTCGGCTTAGTTGCATCAGACCAAATCAGTACATTTTCAAAAGCCCTGAATGGTTCTCCACACCCAGGCAGAAATGCTTTCTCACTCCGTACCTGATGGAAAAGGAAGCCTGAATTTTTCTTCAACCTGAAACTGCTCCTGCTTACAGCCTTGTAGAATGTTCTCCTAACATCATCTGCCCTCTTCATCTGCACCTCAGTCCTCTGGTCTTGCCATTCACCTGGAATCACCCTTAAAGGGCCTGAGATGCCCTCTCTATGTAGAAAGCAAAGGAGGGAGCTGAAAGTTCTTAGCGCAGATATCAACAAATGTCACTCATTCGTTCAACTACTATTTAGTAAGCATATCCTGTAAGATGTGAGCCACGTGCTTAGAGGTCCAAAAAACACGGCAGATGCCATGCCTGTTCACTCAGACTCTCAGTCTAACGGAGCCCGGAGGTAAATAACTAGACGCTTGGTGATGGGGTGCTAAGAAAGCACAGTGTAGGGGCGCCGAACCCAGACAGAAGGGATCAAGGCAGGCATACAGGAAGAAAAGCTGTTCACATAGACCCCTGAAGGGCGAGCCAACGCTAGCCAAGAGAGGGCACAGAAGGGGGACGAGGCCCCCGGAACAGGCGGAGCAGCAACAGGGCAGAAGTTCCCCGTAGCTGCCCTAGAGAGAGTGGCCAATGACGCAGGCCCTGTGCAGACCATGTTGTGGAGTTTGCACTTGATGCTGAGAACTTTGGAGGACCACTGTGGGGTTTGGGCTGGGAGAGGGACAAAACTGTCTGCTTGAGAGAGATCACTCAGGCTTCAGTGTGAGGCAAGCCTGGGCTGGTCCGGAGGCTGGTCCAGGGAGAAGTGATGAGCTGATGAGGTGAGGTGGTGCCCATCTGAATCAAGATGTTGACAATGGAAATAGAAGGTGTGGACTTGAGACACATTTTTATATGTGTGTGTGTGTGTGTGTGTGTATGTGTATATATATATATATATATATATATATATGCATTTCCTTTTAAATATACTTTATTTAAAGCAGTTTTAGATTCACAGCAAAATTGAGCAGAAGGTAGAGTTCTCATGTGTCCCCTGCCCCTACATATTCATAGCCTCCCCCATTATCAACATCCTCCACCAGAGTGGTGCATTTGTCTCTGCTGATGAACCCTGCTGTTGTTCAGTCACTAAGTCATGTCCGACTCCTTGCAACCACATGGACTGCAGCACACCAGGCTCCTCTGTCCACCATCTCTTGGAGCTTGCTCAAATTCAGTCCTTTGAGTCAGTGGTGTTTTCTAATCATCTCATCCTCTACTTCCCCATTCTACTTTTGGCTTCAATCTTTCCCAGCATCTGGGTCTTTTCCAATGAGTTGGCTCTTTGCATCAAGTGGCCAAAGTATTGGAGCTTCAGCTTCAGCATCAGTCCTTCCAATGAATATTCAGGGTTGATTTCCTTTTGGATTGACTGGTTTGATCTCCTTGCAGTCCAAGGGACTCTGGTCTTCTTGAAAACTCAATTCAAAAGCATCAGTTCTTTGGCATGCAGCCTTCTTTATGGTCTAACTCTCGTATCTGTACGTAACTACTGGAAAAACCAGTAGCTTTGTTGTTTTTTAATACTCTGTCTAGATTTGTCGCAAATTTCTTTCCAAGGAGCAAGTGTCTTTAACTTTCATGGCTGCAGTTAGCGTCTGCAGTGACTTTGGAGACCAAGAAAATAAAACCTGTCACTTTTTCCCCTTCTATTTGCCACTAAGTGGTGAGACCAGATGCCATGATTAATGCTGAGTTTCAAGCCAGCTTTTCCATTCTCCTCTTTCATCCTCAAGAGACTCTTTGGTTGCTCTTCATTTTCTGCCATTAAAGTGGTATCATCTGCCTATCTGAAGTTGGTGATATATTTTTGATGAACCTAAATGGACATCATTACCACCCAAAGTCCATAGTTTACATTGGGGATCATATCTGTTACTGTACTTTCTATGGATTTGGATAAACATGTGGTGACATGAATCCACCATTTTAGTATCACATGAGGTAGTTTCACTGCCCTAAAAATTACCCATGTTCTGCCTATTCATCCCCTTTTCCTTCTTAATTTTTGGCAACCACTGGTCTTTTTATTGGATTTGAAACATGCCTTAATAGGACTTAATGACAGATGGCATGTGGGAGAGAAGGATGATCAAGGAGATGCTCAGGTTTCCATCTTGAACAAATTGTTAACTCACGGCCTCAATTTAGGAAATAGAAGAGGAATAGTACAGTTTTGTCCTGTTGGGTGTTTTCTTTTCTTTAGGGGAGGTTGGTGATGAGTTCCATTTTGAACATGTTATGTGTGAGGAAACTCCAAGTGGAGATGTCCAGCAGATCACCATGTAGACACAGAGGTCTGGAGTTCAGTAGAGAAGCATAGGTTTGTGAGTCATCAGAATCTAAATGGAAATCAAAGGAAAGGATAAGGTTGTCCCCAATGTCTGTGAAGTGAGGAGAGCACCCGGGACAGAACCCCCAGGAACAGTAATATTTGAGATGGGCACAGAAAGCAGAACCCACAATGGAGACTGAGAAGGAGCAGCCAGAGAGGTCGGAGGGTGAATGAGAAGAATGCTGTGACCAGGAAACAGGGGCAAGATGGGGGAGTGGCCAAAAAGTGGTGGGAGAACTGCAGAGTACCCATCGGATGAAGAGACATGGGGCCAGTCTCAGGGGAGGGGATGGGGACAGAGGGTGGAGAAGAGTCAGGAGGACCAAGGCGGGTTCTTTTGGACGGTTCTTCTAATGTGCTTGTCTGTGAAGGGCAGGAAGCTGTCAAGGCGAACAAGGGATCACGGAGGCTTTTGTTATTTGAGAGAGATCGGAGCATATTACATGCTGACAGAAAGGGTCCAGATGAAGGAGAGTGGTTTAAAGATTCAAGAAGCAGAGAGGACGTGCAGAATGGAAGGCTCAGGGCCCAGGGCACAGTTTGGGAGCTCCCCGCAGCAGGAAGCCCGCCCTGGCCCCTATGACAGGCCTGAAGGTGCAGAGAGCTGAGCAGTTGCAGCAAGGTTTGGGGGCTCTGGGCAGGAATGGAGAGTTCTTAGCTGATGATTCCCAAACTATATCTCATGTGGAGAGCAGAGTAGAAGAGCTGACTGGAGGAGTTGTAGGTTGCCACGTGGTCCTGAAGCAGGTAAGTAGCTCCAGACACTGGCTATAGTGGAGCCACTGCATGGAGATTTATGGTCAGAGGAAAGATTTTAAGACTGTTTGACTCTGACTTGATGCTTATCTCCTGGTTTGAATAATCATACTATTCATCATTATCAAGCTACTTTCAGTAGCTCAATAGATACATCCAATATCTAACATGGTCCTTCCTTCTCTCTCTACTAGATGAACACTGATACCTGATGCTTATGCTGTGAAGTGAATGTGAAAGTTGCTCAGTCATGTCTTACTCTTTGCAACCTCATGGACTACACAGTTCATAGAATTCTCCAGGCCAGAATACTGAAGTGGGTAGCCTTTCCCTTCTCCAGGGAATCTTCCCAACCCAGGGATTGAACCCAAGCCTCCCACATGGCAGGTGGATTCTTTACCATCTGAGTCACAAGGGAAGCCCAAGAATACTGGAGTGGGTAGCCTATTCCTTCTCCAGCAGATCTTCCCATACCGGGAATCAAACTGGGGTCTCCTGCATTGCAATTGGATTCTTTACCAACTGAGCTATCAGGGAAGGACTAGCTGGAAAAAGTGATTTTTTTTTCCTTCCAGTTTTATTGAGATATAACTGACATATAAGTTTAGGATATAACTGAATAAGTTTAAGGTGTAGAGCATATTGATTTGATTTACATACATCATGAAATGATGATCACAGTAAGTTTAGTGAACAACAGTCATCTCATAAAAATTAAAGAAACAGAAGAAAAAAATTTTCTTGTGATGAGAGCTCAGGATTTACTCTCTTAACAACTTTCATATGTAACATACAGCAGTGTTAATTACCTTTATCATGTTTACATTACATCCCTAGTACTTACTTATAACTGGAAGTTTGTATTTTGACTGCTTTTATCCAATTCTCCCTATTTCCCCCACCCCCTACCTCTGGTAGCTCCAAATCTGATCACTTTTACTATAAGTTTGTTTGTTTGTTTTATAAAGTTTTTTTAAAAATTGTTTGGCTGTGATGGGTCTTCGTTGCTGCATGTTGGCTTTCTCTAGTTGCGGTGTGCAGACTTCTCATCGTGGTGGCTTCTCCTGTTGCAGAGCACAGGTTGTGGGTGCATGGGCTTCAGTATTTGGGGCTTGCAGGCCCTAGAACACTGGCTCAGTAGTTGCTCTGAGGTATGTGGGATCTTCCTGGACCAGGGATCGAACCTGTGTCCCTCGCATTGCAAGGTGGATTTTAACCACTGGACCACCAGGGAAACCCCTGTTTGTTTGTTTGTTTGTTTTGCTGCAAAAAGCATTCTTATTTCCACTTGGTCCAAGGCATGAGAGAGGGCTCCAGGGTGTTAAAAGTCTGCGTAGTGGCTGCAGAGAGGGGCTTCAGGCAGCCCTGATATTAGGGGCCACCTCAAAGGCCACTAGTCCCCAGAGGCTCCTAGTTGTGCTTGAGGGTGAGCCTTTCGAATAGATAGATATTTGCCCAACCCAGCCTGGGGACCAGACAGCCTGCGGAGGTAGGTCAGGTGGTCACCCATCTTTCTTGATGAGTTTCGTCTCCTCACCTAGGAAGTGGTTCTCCAGGAAGTCACAGATGTGGAAGTCTACATGGGCAGAAACCAGGCCATGCCGATCCAAAAGGGCCTGGCTCAGGTTCTGCTCTAAGAGAAGGGTGGCTTCCTTAGCGTCCTGGATTTTACCCACTTATCTTGAGAGGCTTCTGCATGTCCAGGAAGAGGGCGCGGCTGCCCTCTTCTTTTTTTTACCCATTTGTTATTCAATACTAAGTCATGTCTGACTCTTTGTGACCCCATGGACTACAGAATGCCAGGCTCCTCTGTCCTCCATTATCTCCCAGAGTTTACTCATATTCATGTCCATTGAGTTGATGATGCTATCCAACCATCTTATCTTCTGCTACTCCCTTCTTTTGCCTTCCATTTTTCCGAGTATCTAGAGTCAGCTCTTCACATCAGGTGGCCAAAGTATTGGAGCTTCAGTTTCAGTTCTTCTAATGAATCTTCAGGGTTGATTTCCTTTAGGATTGATTGATTTGATCTCCTTGCTGTCCAAAGGACTCTCAAGAGTCTTCTCCAACTCCACAGTTCAAAAGCATCAATTCTTTGGCACTCAGCCTTCTTTATGACCCAACTCTCACATCTGTACATTACTGGAAAAACCATAGCTTTGACTATAGGGATCTTTGTTGGCAAATGATGTCTTTGCTTTTTAATACACTGTCTAGGTTTTGTATTACATATATAAATTACGTATGTATTCAGTCCAGTTCAGTTCAGTTGCTCAGTTGTGTCCGACTCTTTGTGACCCCATGAATCGCAGCACACCAGGCCTCCCTGTCTATCACCAACTCCTGGAGTTCACCCAAACTCACCCATCACCTTGAGTCGGTGATGCCATCCAGCCATCTCATCCTCTATTGTCCCCTTCTTCTCCTGCCCCCAATCCCTCCCAGCATCAGAGTCTTTTCCAATGAGTCAACTCTTCGCATGAGGTGGCCAAAGTACTGGAGTTTCAGCTTTAGCATCATTCCTTCCAAAGAACATCCAGAACTGATCTCCTTTAGAACGGACTGGTTGGATCTCCTTGCAGTCCAACGGACTCTCAAGAGTCTTCTCCAACACCACAGTTCAAAAGCATCAATTCTTCGGCTCTCAGCTTTCTTCACAGTCCAACTTTCACATCCATACATGACCACTGGAAAAACCATAGCCTTGACTAGACGGACATATACAAATTATATATACATATATCTATCTAAATTTTTTATGAAAAATTTCAAACACAAAAGTAGAGAAAATAGGATAATAGTGAACCCCCATGTATCCACCATTCAGCTTCATCAGTGATTAATATTTAGTCTCCAAAAGCAAAATATTTTGTTTGCTTTTAGGGATTTTGTTTTGTTGCTTATTTTTGCTTGAATCTTTTAAACAAAACCCCAGATGTTGTAAACATTTTAGTACACATCTTTGTGAAATTAGACTTCTTTTGTAAACACAATCACAGTGTCATTATCTCTCTTAACAAAATTAAGAATAGTTCCTTAATATGATGGGAAATCCAGTCTAGATTCAAATGTCCCCTCTTATCTCAAAAAACATCTTTTCACTGTTGGTTTGTACAATTTAGAATCAAAACAAGGTATACACACTGATTTGGGTAGTTACATTTCCCATCGTGTTAGGATCACAACCTTTAGACTCAAGAGGTGCTAAAGGAATGGTCCTCTCTGAAAATCCTTTGTCAGGAGTTCTAAAGTCAAGAGCCCCCACCCTCCCCATCCCCATCTCATATGTCCAGCTTTGCAACTACAGCCCAAACTCAGGTGAGCTGTCAGCGCCTGTGGATGATGCTCAAGGGAAAGAGAAGTGTCACTTCATTGACAGGATATTTTAGGCTGTAAGTAACAGAAGCCCATTCAAGCTAATTTATGCAAAAACAGGGAGCATCAGCAGAACACGGGATGACTTCATGGTACCCAGGGACAGTCAGATCTCTCAGGGGCTGGACCTGGGAAGTCAGGCTGTCCTCTATCTCTGCTTCTGGTCTCTGCCTCTCTCTGGGTATCTTTTTTCAGTCTGCTGCAGCCAGCTTCTTTACTTGTCCCTGCCGTAGGCCATTCCTCAGCCTCTATACTCACAACTACTCCACTCAAGGAGCCATCCCAGAATGTGTTCCTCAATCCATCAATTTGTAATTCTTCAGAGATACTCTAGACTGAGCCACTTGAGCTGGAAACCACAGTTATATCTCTGGTTCTGCCCTCTTGCTTTCCCTGCATACCCACTCAGTAAGTTCAGAATGCATCCATGCATGCTAAGTCACTTCAGTCGGTATGTGACTCTTTGCGACCCCATGGACCCGCCAGGCTCCTCGGTCCATGGGGATTCTCCAGGCAAGAATACTGAAGTGGGCTGCCATTTCCTCCCTCAGGGGATCTTCCCTACCCAGGGCTCTAACTCGCGTCTCTTATGTCTCCTGCACTGGCAGGTGGGTTCTTTACCACTAACGCCACCTGGGTAATAGTCTTAAACAAAAGCTGCTAAAATGTTCTCTCCATTCCCATTTTCTCTTCTGTATTATTGCTGCATTCTCCACAGGGCTCCTTTTTTCTAACCATTTTTGCTGCTGCTTAATTTTATCTTTCCAAACCATATCTTTGGTTTTATGTCTTACTACTGCTTGTTTTGGGCTTCGCTGGTGGCTCAGATGGTACAGCATCTGCTTACAATGAAGGAGACCTGGGTTCAATCCCTGGGTCAGGAAGATCTCCTGGAGAAGGAAATGGCAAGCCACTCCAGTATTCTTGCCTGGAAAACCCCATGAACAGAGAAGTCTGGTAGGCTACAGTCACAGCGACTTCACTTTCACTACCTGTTTCAGAGAACAGTGCCTAAAGTGTTTTTCATGTCAGGTTACCACCCATTACTATAGATCATGAAGTCAAGTTAGGGGGCTAAATTAGCCTTTGAAAGTTCAGTCACTCAGCCATGTCCGACTCTTTGTGACCCCATGGACTGCAGCACGCCAGGCCTCCCTGTCCGTAACCAACTTCTGGAACTTGCTCAAACTCATGTCCATTGTGTCGGTGATGCCACTAGCCTTTAAAAAGCAAAGTAAAATCGAATAGAGTGCATGGCACATGGACTGGGAAGTATTATTTAAGAAACTTAAGTTTTAAGCACGTCATCATGAATATAGATATATATATTATATAAGGATAAAAACAACAAAAGGGCAGTATGTGTGAAATGGTGGGAGAATGGCTCTCGTGAAGGCAAGAGGCTTGCCCTCAAACCCTGTCTCTTAGAAGCTGCCTGACCAGCCCCTCATCCTCAAAGCGTCTCCCTACCTATACAGTTAAAATAGTAACAGAACTCGGGGACTGACTTGCTGATTAAAGGAAATAATATATGTAGTGTTTAACATAGCATCTGGCACATAGAAGGTACTCAGCAAGCTTTAACCATTGTTGGTATTATTGTGCATGTGACAAAGTGAATGGGAATCAGAGGAAGGAGAGGTCTCTTCAAGCTGGGCCCCTGGGATGCCTTGGTCATGAAGGAGGTGGCCTTTGCATCAGGCCCTGGAGAGCAGAAGTGGAATGTGTTTCCCCAGTGGCTCAGTGGTAAAGCATTTGCCTGCAATGCAGGAGATGCAGATTCGACTTGTGTCCCGCATGGACATGACTTAGTAATTAAACAAGCAGAAGTGGAAGAGAGAGCACCCAGGGGGAGGAAGGGGCCTCTCCTTGGAGGCAATGAGGAGAAGGTGCTGGCTGACTCTGAGGAAGAGTCTATAGACTCTGAAAAGTCTATAAATGACATAACCATGAGGTAATTACAAATACCCCCGGACATCCAGACGAGTAGCCTTCAGAGAAGTTTGGCTCCAGAAATCTATCCTGAAGGAGCCAGTTCAGAATTTGCTGTAGCTTTTTCTGTTGGCAATCACTTAGCCATGGCCTCCTCCTTACCCCTTAACGAAGATGTAATGTACAACAGGATGGGCCCTTCACCAAATGCATGAGCTGGGTGCACGTCCCCGAGCCCCATTCAATTCTTCACAGCTCCTGAAAGGCCACACTTCTGCCGTATCCCTGCCACCTGTGCTACTGGGTACACTTTTGGGGAAGAAGTGGTTCTCTTCTACGTGAATTGCACTGCATAACTGAAGGTCCTTGGAAGAGACTCCTAGGTTTGCAAGAGGAAAAACTTTCAATCACCAGGAGTTAGTCGGCCATGGAAGCTCATAGGTTCATTCCAGAACAGTCTAAGACAGAGTTTCTGCCTGTCTGGTCCCAGTCCCAGGCAAGTCTCATAGAGGATTCCAGGCATCTTATTCTGAGTCTATCAAACATTTGAATCACTTAGCTAATGTGCCTCATTCTGACTGTATGGTTTTCTAATGATAATTTGACTTTCCATGTATGGCTGCCTGTAAGGAGAGAATGCAGGGGCTAGAAGATAAGAATAACTAACCCTTCGTTATTATTGTTCAATCGCTAAGTAGTATATGACTCTTTGCGACCCCATGGACTGCAGCATGCCAGGCTTCCCTTTCCTTCACTGTCTCTGGAGTTTGCTCAGACTCATGTCCATTGAGCCCATGATGTTCTCTAACCATCTCATCCTCTGCTACCCTCTTCTCCTTTTGCCTTCAGTCTTTCCCAGCATTAGGGTCTTTTCCAATGAGTCGGTTCTTCACGTCAGGTGGCCAAAGTATTATAGCTATTGTAAATCCTATTGTAAATTAAATAAATTGGCCTTTGGGTTTATATCACAACCCTTGTGAACTTGGTTAGTGTTCGTCAGTATCTCTGGACCTAATCGTCTCTGGGATAATGTCAAGGCAAATTTCTGAATCTAGTCTGGAGTGGATATTCCAAGAAACCTGTGGGGACTTTCTGGTGCCTTCAGCTCCTGTTTATACCTTCTAAATTCCTACATATGCTTGTTGACCCTTGACTCATGCCTCCTTGCTCAGTCTTACATACTTCAGTTCAGTTCAGTTCTCAGTCGGGTCCACCTTGTTGTGACCCCATGAATCGCAGCATGCCAGGCCTCCCTGTCCATCACCAACTCCTGGAGTTCACCCAAACTCATGTCCATCGAGTCGGCGATGCCATCCAGCCATCTCATCCTCTGTTGTCCCCTTCTCCTCCTGCCTCCAATCCCTCCCAGCATCAGAGTCTTTTCCAATGAGTCAGCTCTTCACATGAGGTGGCCAAAGTATTGGAGTTTCAGCTTCAGCATCAGTCCTTCCAATGAACACCCAAGACTGGTCTCCTTTATGATGGACTGGTTGGATCTCCTTGCAGTCCAAGGGACTCTCAAGAGTCTTCTCCAGCATCACAGTTCAAAAGAACCAATCTTCAGCACTCAGCTTTCTTCACAGTCCAACTCTCACATCCATACATGACCACTGGAAAAACCATAGCCTTGACTAAACTGACCTTTGTTTGAAAGTAATATCTCTGCTTTTTAATATGCTGTCTAGGTTGGTCGTAACTTTCCTTCCAAGGAGTAAGCATCTTTTAATTTCATGGCTGCAATCAGCATCTGCAGAGATTATAGAGCCCCCCAAAATAAAGTCTGACACTGTTTCCACTGTTTCCCCATCTATTTCCCATGAAGTGATGGGACCAGAGGCCATGATCTTCGTTTTCTGAATGTTGAGCTTTAAGCCAACTTTTTCACTCTCCACTTTCACTTTCATCAAGAGGCTTTTTAGTTCCTCTTTACTTTCTGCCATAAGGGTGGTGTCATCTGCATATCTGAGGTTATTGATATTTTTCCCAGCAATCTTGATTCCAGCTTGTGCTTCTTCCAGCCCAGCTTTTCTCAGGATTTACTCTGCATATAAGTTAAATAAGCAGGGTGACAATATACAGCCTTGACGTACTCCTTTTCCTATTTGGAACCAGTCTGTTGTTCCGTGTCCAGTTCTAACTGTTGCTTCCTGACCTGCATACAGGTTTATCAAGGGGCAGGTCAGGTGGTCTGGTATTCCCATTTCTTTCAGAATTTTCCATAGTTTATTGTGATGTACACAGTCAAAGGCTTTGGCATAGTCAACAAAACAGAAGTAGATGTTTTTCTGGAACTCTCTTGCTTTTTCGATGATCCAGAGGATGTTGGCAATTACATCTCTGGTTCCACTGCCTTTTCTAAATCCAGCTTGAACATCAGGAAGTTCACGGTTCACATATTGCTAAAGCCTGGCTTGGAGAATTTTGAGCGTTACTTTACTAGCTTGTGAGATGAGTTCACTTGTGCAGTAGTTTGAGCATTCTTTGGCATTGCCTTTCTTTGGGATTGGAATGAAAACTAACTTTTCCAGTCCTGTGGCCACTGCTGAGTTTTCCAAATTTGCTGGCATATTGAGTGCAGCACTTTCACAGCATCATCCTTCAGGATTTGAAATAGCTCAACTGGAATTCCATCACCTCCACTAGCTTTGATCATGGTGATGCTTTCTAAGGCCCACTTGACTTCACATTCCAGGATGTCTGGCTCTAGGTGAGTGATCACACCATCTTGATTATCTGGGTCATGAAGATCTTTTTTGTATAGTTCTTCTGTGTATTCTTGCCACCTCTTCTTAGTATCTTCTGCTTCTGTTAGGTCCATACCATTTCTGTCCTTTATTGAGCCCATCTTTGCATGCAATGTTCCATTGGTATCTCTAATTTTCTTGAAGAGATCTCTGCTGCTGCTGCTGCTAATGCGCTTCAGTTGTGTCCGACTCTGTGCGACCCCATAGATGGCAGCCCACCAGGCTCCCCTATCCCTGGGATTCTCCAGGCAAGAACACTAGAGTGGGTTGCCATTTCCTTCTCCAATGCATGAAAGTGAAAAGTGACTGACTCTTAGCAACCCCATGGACTGGAGCCCACCAGGCTGTCCGTTCATAGGATTTTCCAGGCAAGAGTATTGGAGTGGGGTGCCATTGCCTTCTCCTTGAAGAGATCTCTAGTTTTCCCCATTCTGTTGTTTTCCTCTATTTCTTTGCATTGACCTCTGAGGAAGGCTTTCTTATCTCTCCTTGCTATTCTTTGGAACTTTGCATTCAAATGGGAATATCTTTCCTTTTCTCCTTTGCTTTTTGCTTCTCTTCTTTTCACAGCTGTTTGTAAGGCCTCCTCAGACAGTCATTTTGCTTTTTTGCATTTCTTTTCCATGGGGATAGTCTTGATCCCTGTCTCCTGTACAATGTCATGAACCTCCGTCCATAGTTCATCAGGCACTCTATCTATCAGATCTAGGCCCTTAAATCTATTTCTCACTTCCACTGTATAATCACAAGGGATTTGATTTAGGTCATACCTGAATGGTCTAGTGGTTTTCCTTACTTCCTTCAATTTAAGTCTGAATTTGGCAATAAGGAGTTCATGATCTGAGCCACAGTCAACTCCTTGTCTTGTTTTTGGTGACTGTATAGAGCTTCTCCATCTTTGGCTGCAAAGAATATAATCAATCTGATTTTGGTATTGACCATCTGGTGATATCCATGTGTAGAGTCTTCTCTTGTGTTGTTGGAAGAGGGTGTTTGCTATGACCAGTGCGTTCTCTTGGCAAAACTCTTATTAGCCTTTGCCCTGCTTCATTCTGTATTCCAAGGCCAAATTTGCCTGTTACTCCAGGTGTTTCTTGACTTCCTATTTTTGCATTCCAGTCCCCTATAATGAAAAGGACATCTTTTTTGGGTGTTCTAAAAGTTCTTGTAGGTCTTCATAGAACCGTTCAGCTTCTTCAGCATTACTGGTTGGGTCATAGACTTGGATTACTGTGATAGTGAATGGTTTGCCTTGGAAACGAACAGAGATCATTCTGTCGTTTTTGAGATTCCATCCAAGTACTGCATTTCGGACTCTTTTGTTGACCATGATTGCTACTCCATTTCTTCTAAGGGATTCCTGCCTACAGTTATAGATATAATGGTCATCTGAGTTAAATTCACCCATTCCAGTCCATTTTAGTTCGCTGATTCCTAGAATGTTGACGTTCACTCTTGCCATCTCCTGTTTGACCACTTCCAATTTGCCTTGATTCATGGACCTGACATTCCAGGTTCCTATGCAATATTGCTCTTTACAGCATTGGACCTGGCTTCTATCACCAGTCATATCCCACAGCTGGGTATTGTTTTGCTTTGGCTCCATCCCTTCATTCTTTCTGGAGTTATTTCTCCACTGATCTCCAGTAGCATATTGGGCACCTACTGACCTGGGGAGTTCCTCTTTCAGTGTCCTATCATTTTGCCTTTTCATACTGTTCATAGGGTTCTCAAGGCAAGAATACTGAAGTGGTTTGCCATTCCCTTCTCCAGTGGACCACATTCTGTCAGACCTCTCCACCATGACCCGCCCGTCTTGGGTGGCCCCACAGGGCATGGCTTAGTTTCATTAAGTTAGACAAGGCTGTGGTCCTAGTGTGATTAGATTGACTAGTTTTCTGTGATTATGGTTTCAGTGTGTCTGCTCTCTGATGCCCTCTCGCAACACCTACCGTCTCACTTGGGTTTCTCTTACCTTGGACGTGGGGTATCTCTTCACGGCTGCTGCAGCAAAGCGCAGCTACTGCTCCTTACCTTGGACGAGGTCGCATACATCACAGTCCTTCAAATTCACTGTCATGTTTGGTTTGTGAACATATTACTGAACTCAGATTTGGCTGCTCAGCACTCGAAGGACAATACTCGAAAAGACAAGTGCTAGTAGGCATGGACAAGTTGCTTTATTCAGAAGGACAGCAACCTGGGGAGATGGCAGACTCCTGTCCAAAAGCAACTCCAAAGCTTCTGCTTGATCATGAAAGTTTGTTGTTGTTGTTGTTGTTTGTGTTTGTGATCATGAAAACTTTTAAGTGGAGAATTATTTGGGAAGTATATCAACATCATTATCTTCCACTGTGCGCAGACTTTCTTCTGATTGGTTGGTGGTAAGGTAAAAGGAATCTTATGTTCAGCCTAACGTTACCATCCTCCACTTGAATGGAGGCTTTTGTTCCTACAGAAGAGCTCAAAAATATTGTTATGTATATTCACTGGGGCTTCCCAGGTGGCTCAGTGGGAAAAAACCCACCTGCCAATGCAGGAGACGCAGGAGATGCCAGTTGGATCCTTGGGTTGGGAAGATCCCCTGGAGAAGGAAATGGCATCCCACTTCAGTGGGATTCTTGCCTGGAGAATCCCACGGACAGAGGAGCCTGGCAGGCTATAGTCCACAGGGTCACCAAGAGTCGGACACAACTGTTGGAGGAAGGGGAACCCCTTCTATGATCTGAGAGTGGGCTCTTATCTAACACTTGGAAATGAATTGTCCAAGGAGACAGACATGCTGACAAAGCAAGAGACTTTATTGGGAAGGGGCTTCTAGGTGGAGAGCAGGAGGCTAAGGGAACCCAGGAGGAACCCAGGAACCCAGGGCAGAACTGCTCTGTCACATGCTCGCAGTCTCAGGTTTTATGGTGATGGGATTAGTTTTCAGGTTTTCTTTGGCCAGTCATTATGACTCAGAGTCCCTCCTGGTGGTGCAAGCATTGCTCAGCCAAGAAGGATGCCAGAAAGGATTCTGGGAGGTGGTAGGATATATAGTGATTCCTTTTGACCTTTTCCGAACTGTTCTGGTTGGCAGTTATCAGTTCCGTGTTCCTTACCAGGACCTCCTGTCGTAAAATAACTCATGAAAATGGTAACCATGGTGCCTGGCCTGGGTGGACAGTTTCAGTAGTGTGTTTCCCCTAACATGACTGTGTGACTGAGCATGAGCGCAGAGCTGCACGCGTATCTCTTGAGAGGAGCCAGGACCCTGCCTCACGGTGTACTATTGTTTCTTGTCAATTCGCCTTAGTTTCTGCATTCTTTCCCTCCCCTAATAAGCAACTACTTTAATCTGCTCTGTGGAATTCAGAGAAGGTCAAGGATACTGAGTGAAGCTTATTCCCTGTACAAACAAGAAATGGGGGACAAAGAATTTGTACCCAGGAGGGCCCCACAGGGTCCTGCTCTCTTTTGTCAGCTTAAAAAATATTCATAACCTAAAAGTTGAGGATTACGTTTTATTCAGCAGGAAATTTTAGGACTTCAAGTCCAGGAGATAGCATCTCAACCTCTCTCATTTCTCCCTGAGAGAAATGCTCTGACATCACAGATATTCTCCTTCCCGAGTGCCCTTAGGGCTCACCAGCTCCCATTCGAGGGCTGCAGTCACTGAGACTGTGACATCCTTGTTTACTGATATGGCAGGAAATATTCCATTTTTCACTTTTAAAACTACACATTATATGTGTAGTTCTAATCAGTTGTGTAAATAACTTTTTACATTATTTCAAATACACATTTTAATGCATGTGCTTGTCATCATGTAGTATGAATTTGCCAAATAAACTGTAGGAATGGGTTTAGGACTTCCTCTTTCAAAAAGCTTTTCCTCATCTCTTGGTGCTCTGTCAAAGACTGAACCTAAGAAGTATCTAAAGGTTCCTCAGATATCTCTAGGAAAGCTCTTCATTGGCCCATATAAGAGAATTAAAACTGGCTTTTGGTTTCTGCTGGAAAATTCAGGGTGCTGGTTAAGACTCAGTGTTAAAGAGCTTTGCTGGATAGTGGGGGAAAACTGGTTACTTTTAAGAAACGAATCTGTTAGAATCACAAAATTTATTACAAATCAGCATCAGGCAGAAACTGACAACACTGTGTTTTGATACTTTGTAGCTAATACACTGCTGTCAAGTTTTAGGAGGATGGATGATGGGGTGGGGATGGTAGAGTTACAGGATGAAAGTGAATAAGGCCATGCAGATAGAGAATTACCACAGTGTGTGTGTGTACTTTACACCTTGGAGGTGAGTAAACTTCATCTGAGAAATAAATTTATATAGTTTTAAATCTTAGAGCAAGTGTTTAGAGGCTATGTAACCTTATCATTAAAGATTGCATTCTATAGCAAATTACATTTTTTTAAAAAATCTTTAAATCAGGATGTCCTAAGGGGAAATTTTCAACAAATTAGCCAGGGCAAACTTTAATGATAGTGATATGTAAAATAAGTGCAGAAGAAAGGGACAATCGCTCTAACTGATACATGTATACACACACATGGCAGATTTTACTCTTATTGAACCACACATAAGAGCTCTCCTGGTGGCTCAGCGGTAAAGGTCTGCCTGCCGATGCAGGAGATGTGGGTTCAGTCCCTGGGTCGGGAAGATCTCCTGGAGAAGGAAATGGCAACCCCTCCAGTATTCTTACCTGGGAAATCCCGTGGACAGAGGGGCCTGGTGGGCTACAGTCCATGGGGTCACAAAGAGTTGGACACGACTTAGCAACAAAACAACATCATCAACCACTCTTAATGGCCCACTCATTGCTTTGTCTTCTCAAAGGCCTGTGTGTTGCTTTTAAAAAGTATTGATGTCTGATTCTCAGACCCCTAGATTCTCATGTCATTAGTCTGCAGTCAACCTGGATGTTGGAATTTCTGAAAAATTCCCTGATGATCCTTACGCAGCTAAGGGTAAGAGCCATGATACACATGCTATAGTCAGGGCAGGGCCAGTGCAGGTTATAATTTGTTTCCATCTGAGGATAGAACTAGAGTTTAGGCTTGAAAGTTTTCTGCCCTTTTTGGTTCCTTAAAAGGAGATTTGGCAGTGCTTAATATTAATAGCTACCA
The DNA here is from genome assembly GCF_055505025.1 of Bos grunniens. Classification (NCBI taxonomy): domain Eukaryota; kingdom Metazoa; phylum Chordata; class Mammalia; order Artiodactyla; family Bovidae; genus Bos; species Bos grunniens. The sequence goes on along the minus strand of NC_141175.1, from coordinate 97,171,552 downwards.
CTCTTGGAATTAAATGAAAAGTAACTTCCACTAATCATATAGTGACCGAGTTACTAGTCACAGAAAAGGCCTCAGTTCTGGACCTCAGTTCAGTCACCTTTGCGTGACTGAGAACTGCTTTCTGTGACATGTGACTCTTCAAGCTTCCATTCCGCTCCATCCCAGCTGGGAGGGGCACCTGGTGCCTACCCTGGCCTGGACAAAATCTCTGAGAGCTCTTTTCCAGCCCAGAGATTTTCTTTCCACTTGACCTGCTTCTCCATCTCTAATTCCCCACTTTTGAAGCCAACCATGGTATAAAGGTCACTTTGCAATGAGCTGCTTGGGATTACACATTAACCATTTTATCAGGCTTCCAAGAGTTTTTAAGCCTAGCTTTGGCCAGAGGCTTTTTAGAGTCGATTCCTTTGAAACCCTGTGACTCAGATTGGGATGTGAATCCATACAGCCAGGACTCAAACCCAGCCAAAACCCAGCTTGGGACTTGAATCCACAATCTTTTAACTGAGATCACATACCTGGTTTCAGGACTTAATGAGGCTCAGGTTCTAGGTCTTATTGCAGAAAAAATTCAGTGAGAGGCAAACTGATAGCTAAGAAGTGGATTTATTTAGAGTGAAACACACCCCACAGAGTGTGGGCCATCTCAGGAGGTGAGAGCAGTCCCCAGATATGGCTTGCTTAGTTTTTACGGGCTGGGTAATTTCATAGGCTAATGAATGGGAGGATTATTCCTACTATTTGGGGGAAAGGATTTCCAGGAATTGGGCCACCACGCACTTTTTGATCTTTAACATGAAGCCTTGGAACTGTCATGGCACTGGTGGGTATGTTACTTAGCTTACTGATGTGTTATAGTGGGTGTACACTGAGGCTCAAGGTCTAGAGGAAGTCAACTCATCTTGGACCTGTTTGGTTGTAATCAGTGTATGCCATGTCCTCAGGCTATATCATTCTTTGAAAGTTTGTGCCCTGCCCCCTTCCCCCCTGTTTCACTTTTATTCAATATGAACATGAGACTTCACTGGTGGCTCAGACAGTAAAGCATCTGCCTGGGAGACCCGGGTCCAAACCCTGGGTCAGGAAGATCTCCTGGAGATGGAAATGGTAACCCACTCCAGTATTCTTGCCTGGAAAATCCCATGGATGGAGGAGCCTGGTAGGCTACAGTCCATGGGGTCGCAAAGAGTCGGACACAACTGAGCAACTTTACTTTCTTTTCTTTCAGTATGAAAAGTATTTAAATGTTTTATTATGGAAAATTCAAATTTACGCAAAAGTGGTTTGTAGCAGAATGACCTCCCTCAATGTACCCATCACCCAGCTTTAATGGTTACCAGCTAATTCATGCCCAATCTTGTGCCTCTATTTCAACCCACTACTCCAAATACACACACCATGTTATGCTGAATCAAATCCCATACACCGTATCAATCCATCTGTAAATATTTTAGTAGGTGACTCTAGATGATAAGGCTGTTTCTTTCGTCCCTCATTTTTTAATTATGATAAAAATATGCTTAATATAAAATTTACTGTCATAACTACTTTTAAGTATGTAGTTTAGTGGTGTGCGTGCTCAGTAGCTTCAATCATATCCAACTCTTTCGACCTTCCAACAACACAAGAGAAGACTCTACACATGGACATCACCAGATGGTCAATACCAAAATCAGATTGATTATATTCTTTGCAGCCAAAGATGGAGAAGCTCTATACAGTCAGCAAAAACAAGACCAGGAGCTGACTGTGGCTCTGATCATGAACTCCTTATTGCCAAATTCAGACTTAAACTGAAGAAAGTAGGGAAAACCACTAGACATTCAGGTATGACCTAAATCAAATCCCTTACAATTGTACAGTAGAAGTGACAAATAGATACAAGGGATTAGATCTGATAGAGCACCTGAAGAACTATGGATGAAAGTTCATGACATTGTACAGGAGGCAGTGATCAAGATCATCCCCAAGAAAAAGAAATGCAAGAAAGGAAAAATGGTTGTCTAAGGAGGCCTTACAAATAGCTCTGAAAAGAAGAGAAGTGAAAGGCAAAGGAGAAAAGAAAAGATATACTCATTTGAATGCAGAATTCAAAAGAATAGCAAGGAGAGATAAGAAAGCTTTCCTCAGTGATCAAATGCAAAGAAATAGAGGAAAACAATAGACTGGGAAAGACTAGAGATCTCTTCAAGAAAATCAGAGATACCAAGGGAACTTTACATGCGAAGATGGGGACAATAAAGGACAGAAATGGTATGGACCTAACAGAAGCAGAAGATATTAAGAAGAGGTGGCAAGAATACACAGAAGAACTATACAAAAAAGATCTTCATGACCCAGATAATCACCATGGTATGATCACTCACCTAGAGCCAGACATTCTGGAATGTGAAGTCAAGTGGGCCTGAGGAAGCATTACTACGAACAAAGCTAGTGGAGGTGATGGAATTATAGTTGAACTATTTCAAATCCTAAAAGATGATGCTGTGAAAGTGCTGCACTCAATATGCCAGCAAATTTGGAAAACTCAGCAGTGCCACAGGACTGGAAAAGGTCAGTTTTTATTCCAATCCCAAAGAAAGGCAATGCCAAAGAATGCTTGAACTACCACACAAATTGCATTCATCTCACACGCTAGCAAAGTAATGCTCAAAATTCTCCAAGCCAGGCTTCAATAATATGTGAACCGTGACCTTCCAGATGTTCAAGCTGGATTTAGAAAAGGCAGTGGAACCAGAGATCAAATTGCCAACATCTGCTGGATCATCGAAAAAGCAAGAGAGTTCCAGAAAAACATCTACTTCTGTTTTATTGACTAGGCCAAAGCCTTTGACTGTGTGGCTCACAATAAACTGTGGAAAATTCTGAAAGAGATGGGAATACCAGACCACCTGACCTGCCTCCTGAGAAATCTGTATGCAGGTCAGGAAGCAACAGTTAGAACCAGACAAGGAACAACGGACTGGTTCCAAATAGGAAAAGGAGTACGTCAAGGCTGTATATTGTCACCCTGCTTATTTAACTTATATGCAGAATTCATCATGCGGAATGGTAGGCTGGATGAAGCACAAGCTGGAATCAAGATTGCCGGGAGAAATATCAATAACCTCAGATATGCAGATGACACCACCCTTATGGCAGAAAGTGAAGAACTAAAGAGCCTCTTGATGAAAGTGAAAGAGGAGAGTGAAAAAGTTGGCTTAAAACTCAACATTCAGGAAACAAAGATCATGGCATTTTGTCTCATCACTTCATGGCAAATAGATGGGGAAACTATGGAAACAGTGTCAGACTTTATTTTCTTGGGCTCCAAAATCACTTCAGATGGTGACTGCATCCATGAAATTAAAAGATGCTTGATTCTGGGAACAAAAGTTATGACCAACCTAGACAGCTTATTAAAAAACAGAGACATTACTTTGCCAACAAAGGTCTGTCTAGTCAAAGCTATGGTTTTTCCAGTAGTCATGTATGGATGTGAGAGTTGAACTATAAAGAAAGCTGAGTGCCAAAGAATTGATGCTTTTGAACTGTGGTGTTGGAGAAGACTCTTGAGAGTCCCTTGGACTGCAAGGAGATCCAAACAGTCCATCCTTAAGGAAATTAGTCCTGAATATTCATTGGAAGGACTGATGTTGAAGTTGAAACTCCAGTACTTTGGCCACCTGATGTGCAGAACTGACTCAATGGAAAAGACTGTGATGCTTGGAAAGATTGAAGGCAGAAGGAGAAGGGGATGACAGAGGATGAGATGGTTGGATGGCATCACTGACTCAATGGACATGAGTTTGAGTAAGCTCTGGGAGTTAGTGATGGAGTGCTGGCATGCTGCAGTCCATGGGATCACAAAGAGTCGAACACGACTGAGCGACTGAACTGAACTGAACTTATGTATGGGAAGATGAAAGCATTTCGACTCACAGAAATCATTCCCTTCATATGCATCTCAGCTACCTGGGACCAGAGTCCTGCTTCTTGATTTTTTTATATCCTTTGTTCCTCACCATAGGGAGTGGTGGCAGCCAACAACTCTTGGATCAAAGACATTTTTCTCACACTTGGGCACTCTGTTTTTAGAAATTCATATTCCCAGGCTTGAAATCACTAATGGCTGTGACATCCTTGTTTACTGATAAGGTAGCGAATATTCCATTTCACAGTCCACACCCTGCATTTGGGAGGTTTATCTCCTACATCTCTTTCAATCTACAGGTCCCTTCTCCTTTATTTTTCCCTTGCAGTAGTCATTATTTCTAAAGAAACTGCATTGTTTGTCCTATATGGTTTTCTAAATACTGGATTTTGTTAACTGCATCCTTGCAGTTGAGTTTTCCATGTTCCTCCGCCCCTGTTTTTCCTGAAAGTGCAGTTGAGTTGAGACTTATTTGATTCCTAACTGACTTTTCCACAAGACTTTCATGGGTGGTAGTGTTTGCTTCCATCGAAGGCAGCTCCTGTCCAGCTGACCTTTGTGTGGATGTTTGTGACGTTACTAGACTCTGATGATCATTGCTTAGATCATTTTGAAAAATCTTTAAAAAAAAAATCTTTTTAAAAAGGTGGGGGCACTTCTCTGATGGTCCAGTGGTTAGGACTCCACTCTTCCAATGCAGGAGGCGTGGGTTCAGTCGCTGGTAGAGGAACTAAGATCCCACATGCTGCTTTGCACAGCCAAAAGTTTCTTTAAAAAAAAAACAAAACCACAGTTAAACCCCATGATTGTTGAGATATCTTTTTCCCAGTCATTTCCTCATAGCCAGACTTCACCCAGAGTAATCATTGAGGCCTCACTACCTCAAAGAGAAAGGAGCAAGCATTTAATGGAGCCACTCTGGGTAGGAGACCAGAAGGGACACCAGAGAAGAAATGATGGTCCCTATCCTCAAAAAGCCTGATGTGTATTTGGAGAGGCAGGTATACACTGAAACAATGAGCAAAGACGATTGACTAAAAATTAAATGTCATTTTAGCCTCTGGGCCCCAGAAGTCAGGAACTTTACTTGGAAAAATCTGTAGCAGAGTTGCCTGTATCTGACCCATATATTCTGAGGTAAACTGGTCTAGGATAAGACCTGGACGTCAAGATTTTAACACATTATTGACCGAAGGAGTTTTTGCAGAAACTTACGCCTGTGGCGTTAATATGTCTCTGGTCACTAATGTGTTAAAAGTATTTGAAGGGACTTCGAAGGTGGCGCAGTGGATAGGAATCCGCTTCTCAATGCAGGAGACATGGGCTAAATCCCTGGTTCGGGAAGATTCCATATGCCTCAGAGCAACTAAGCCCGTGTGTCACAACTACTGAGCCTGCGCTCCAGAGCCCGCAGACTGCAGTTACCGAGCCAGCCTGCTGCAGCTACTGGAGCCCGCCCGTCTAGATCCTGTGCTCCACTATGAGAAGCCTGTGCGTTGAAACAAAGAGTAGCCCCCGTTTGCAGCAACTAAATAAAAAGCCCACGCGCAGCAACAAAGCCCCAGTGCAGCCCACAAAGAGTATCTGAGGGGTTTTGTTTGTTTGTTTGTTTATCACCTCGGGTCTTAGTTGCAGCTTGCGAGATCTTTTGTTGCAGCATGCTGACTTGGTTGCCTCATGGCATGTGGGTTCTTAGTTCCCTAACCAGGGATCAAACCCACCTTCTGTGCAATGGAAGGCAGATTCTTAACAACTGGACCACCTGGGAAGGTCCATCTGAGGTATATTTATATGCAACTAAGTTTAAGAATCACCATCCTAGGATAGCGGTTCTTAAAGTGTGGAATATTACTCAGTCATGAAAAAGAATGAAATAATGCCATTTGCAGCAACATGCATGGACCTAGAGATGGTCATACTGAGTGAAGTCAGACGGAGAATGACAAATAGCATATGATATCACTTATATGTGGAATCTAAAAGAATTATACAAATGAACTTATTTACAAACCAAAAATAGACTCACAGACATAGAAAACAAGCATGGTTACCAAAGGGGAAAGTGGGTGGGGGTAGGGGATAAATTAGAACTTTGGGATTAACAGATACACACTGCTGCTGCTGTTGCTGCTAAGTCGCTTCAGTCGTGTCCGACTCTGTGCGACCCCATAGACGGCAGCCCACCAGGCTCCCCCGTCCCTGGGATTCTCCAGGCAAGAACACTGGAGTGGGTTGCTATTTCCTTCTCCAATGCAGGAAAGTGAAAAGTGAAAGTGAAAGTGAAGTCGTGTCCGACTCTTCGAGACCCCATGGACTGCAGCCCACCGGGCTCCTCCATCAATGGGATTTTCCAGGCAAGAGTACTGGAGTGGGGTGCCATTGCCTTCTCCACACACTACTGTATGTAAAATAGAAAAACAAGGACCTAAAATATAACACAGGGAACTATAGTCCATATCTTGTAATAACCTACAGTGGAAAATAATCTAAAAAAGAATCACTTTGCTGTATACCTGAAACGGACACAACATTGTAAATCAACTATAATTCAGTAAAAAACTTTTAAAAAAGAAATGCAGAATTTGGTCCCCTTCCCAGATCTGCTGAATTAGAACCTGCATTCTAACAGGATCCCCAAGGTACTTGTATGCTCATTAAAGTTTGAGATATGCTAGTGTAGAGGTATGTACTCTACTTAAAAATCAGAGAAAAGAAAGTATAGAATGACCAAGTTGGAAAAGAGCCTTCAGAGATCCACTCTACCTCTTCAACTGGTGTTCTCAGAGCCATTCTAAGGGAAGAGGCCATATTCCCCTCTTATACAAAAAGAATGGGACCCAAGTACACAGAGCTGTTTACCAGCACTGGGATCTCAGACAAGTCCAACTATCCCTGAGCCACACAGTTCTATACGATTGTAGGGTAGAGGCGCACGCAGGGCACAAATAACCTAGGAGTTTCTATGGCTAGGCTACCCTGCTCGTGGTGTGCATTCAGGCAGCAGTATTTTTAAAAATCTCTTTAGGCAATTCTAATAAACAGTCCAAGTTGAAAACCAAGCCACAGACCTTGGGTTCTCTCCATGTTTCTATGTTCTAAGGTGAAAGGGAGCTTAATTTCTAGCTGTAGTCATTAAAAATACAAAATCAAGTCAGGTCTTGGGCTTACTATTTCAATATCTGGATTCCCAAAATAGTTGCAAGGACAACTGAAGACATATCCATAGTGAAGCTGTTGAGTATCCTGGACTTTTTAAAAAATCAAGTTCTCAAGGGATGCTGGTAGCAGGAGTCTAGTTCTGGCATTGCCTTGAACCTGGAAACAGATAACTTTGTTTTTCTGCAGACTATACTCAGGTTGGTTGAGACCTTGTCTGCATATAGAGCTTTTTTTTTTTAAATGAAGGTAATTTTTGAGATAAAAATGAGCAATTTGAGTGATTAAATAGGAGAAAGACTCTCAGGGAGAAGAGTAACCATCTCCTGACCAGAACATTTGGACCTGTCCTTTGATTTCTTCCTTGCAAACCCTTATGTTAATACAAATTTTAGAAAAACTTTGGAGGGATATCATAGAGACTTGGATCTAGCATAATTTAAATAATGTTCTCCCAAACATATTTCCCAATTAAAGATGTCCGCTATACCTTTGTGAGTCTCCAAGGCAAGTCCCTGAGTCTCTGCTCCAGCCCCATGTTTTTTGGTCTTCACCTCCCAGGACTCCTTTAATCAAACTTTCCCATTCTTCAGAGTTTGAAATAGTTAGTAGTTGCAAGCTATCATATATACAGTGGATAAACAACAAGGTCCTGTTAATAGCATAGGGAACTTTATTCAATGTCCTATAATAAACTATAATGGAAAAGAATATGAAAAGTTTATATATATATATGTGTGTATATATATATATATATATATATATATATATAGCTCCCCTGGTGGCTCAGACAGTAAAGAATCCACCTGCAATGCAGAGACCTGGGTTTGATTCCTGGGTTGGGAAGATCCCCTGGAGGCGGGCATGGCAATCCATTCCAGCATTCTTGCCTGGAGAATCAGCATGGACAGAGGAGCCTGGCAGGCTACAGTCCATGGGGTCGCAAAGAGTCAGACACAACTGAGTGACTAAACAGAGCAAAGCACACAGCATATTAGTTCAGTTCAGTTGCTGAGTCATGTCCGACTCTTTGTGACCCCATGGACTGCAGCACACTAGGCTTCCCTGTCCATCACCGACTCCCAGAGATTACTCAAACTCATGTCCGTCGAGTCAGTGATGCCATCCAACCATCTCATCCTCTGTCATCCCCTTTTCCTCCTGCCTTCAATCTTTCCCAGCATCAGGGTCTTTTCCAATGAGTCAATTCTTTACCTCAGGTGGCCAAAGTATTGGAGTTTCAGCTTCAGCATCAGTCCTTCCAATGAATGTTGGATCTCCTTGCTATCCGATGGACTCTCAAGAGTCTTCTCCAATATCACAGCTCAAAAGCATCAATTCTTTGGCATTCAGCTTTCTTTATAGTCCAAATCTCACATCCACCCATGACTACTGGAAAAACTATAGCTTTGACTGTATGGACCTCTGTTGGCAAAGTAATGTCTCTGCTTTTTAATATGCTGTCTTGGTTTGTCATAGCTTTTCTTCCAAGAATCAAGCATCTTTTAATTTCACAGCTGCAGTCACCATCTGCAGTGATTTTGGAGCCCAAGAAAATAAAGTCTGTCACTGTTTCCATTGTTTCCCCATCTATTTGCCATGAAGTGAGAGGATTAGATGCCATGATCTTAATTTTTTGTGTTGAGTTTAAGCCAGCTTAAACAGTCAATAAACACATGTGTATTAGAAAAAAAATCCTCTTCATCCTGTGTCCCTCTAAGCCCCCAAGGTCCTTCCAGGCTCCCAGTTAACTGTTCTCAGATGAATGTATTGAATCAGGATGTTAAACATTAATACAGCAAAGTATTCACACAATTGTGTGAAGAGGAAATCTGACAAAGGAAAAGATATTTAACCTCACATGTAGTCAAAAGAATGCAAATATGATATAATTTTTCAATTACTAAATGAACAAAGTTGAAAAGGAATGACAATATTAGAGTTTGAGAGACTTCAGAGAAATGTGAGGTCTCCTGTACGCTAGTGGAAATAAGAATCGGCATGGCTTTCTGGAGAACAGTTTGACAATGTATGTCATACACGTAAAAATGTGCAGACAAGGGCCAAGGATATTCAGACCAACCTTATTTACAATACAGAGTCATAAGAAATCATATAAATGTGTACCAAATTAGGAATATTCACATAAATTTTGGTCTGCTCATACAATGGCATGCTAAAGAGCCTTTAAAATGATATGAATATTTACAGAGATAAAATGTATAACAGGTAATACAGTTCTTTAGCTCTGTACATGGGCTTCCCTGGTGGCTCAGGTGGTAAAGAATCTGCCTGCAAGGTGGGAGACCAGGGTTTGATCCCTGGGTGGGAGAAAAGCATGTTAACCCAGTCCAGTATTCTTGCCTGGACAATTCCATGGATAGAGGAGCCTGTGAGGTTACAGTCCATGGGGTTGCAAAGAGTCGGAGATGACTGAGAAACTTTCATTTCATTTCATAGATGTGAAAGGATATCCATTGGATACCATGTCCTTATACTGTCATTAATATAAAATGTGTGTGTGCATGTATATATTCATGTACACAGAGATCTAATATGTAGGTCATCATAATATCAATCATAATGTCATCTGGTTGGGAGAGCCTTGAATGCCTTTACTTTCTTATTTGCTTATTGTCTCTAAGTTTACAAAAGCAATGTTCTTTCCTTTTACATTTATAAAGCTAACACTAACAGAATGTGCATTATGTGCCAGGCACTTCTCTAATTGCTATAAACTATTATTATTCCTTATTATTATTCCTTAGGGCTTCCCTGGTGGCTCAGGTTAAAGCGTCTTCCTGGAATGCAGGAGACCTGGGTTCAATCCCTGGGTCGGGAAGATCCCCTGGAGAAGGAAATGGCAACCCACTCCAGTACTCTTGCCTGGAGAATCCCATGGAAGGAGGAGCCTGGTAGGCCACAGTCCATGGGGTCGCAAAGAGTCGGACACGACTGAGCGACTTCACTTACTCACTCATTATTATTCCTTGGAGAAGGCAATGGCACCCCACTCCAGTACTCTTGCCTAGAAAATCCCATGGGTGGAGGAGCCTGGTAGGCTGTAGTCCATGGGGTCGCTAAGAGTCAGACATGACTGAACGACTTCACTTTCACTTTTCAGTTTCATGCATTGGAGAAAGAAATGGCAACCCACTCCAGTGTTCTTGCCTGGAGAATCCCAGGGACAGGGGAGCCTGGTGGGCTGCCGTCTATGGGGTCGCACAGAGTCGGACACGACTGAAGTGACTTAGTAGTAGTAGTAGTAGATTATTATTCCTGAAGAAAACAAAGGTGGTAAGAGACTGAGTAACATGTTCAAACTCCATAGCTAGTAAATGTGAAGCTGGGATTCAAAACCTGGTTGTCTCGTTCCACAGGCTGCACTCTCACTATACTGAAAGTGAAAGTGTTAGTCACTCAGTTGTGTCTGACTCTTTGCAACATCATGGACTGTAGCCCACCAGGCTCCTCTGTCCATGAAACTCTTCAGGCAAGAATACTGGAGTGAGTAGCCACTACCTTTTTCAGGGGATCTTTGCCACCTAAGGAGCGAACCCAGGTCTCCTGCCTTTCAGGCGGATGCTTTACCATCTGAGCCACCAGGGAAAAAAAGTCCATAGCTGGTGAATGTAAAGCTGGGATTCAAGCTGGTTGTCTTGCTCCGTAGGCTGCACTTTTACGATACTAATTAACACAGTAGAGTGAAAATGTCTTAAATCTTGCCCCCAACAAACTCATACCTCCCTTCAAAAGTAATCATTTAACCATCTGATAGGCATCCATCCAAAACTACTGCCGGATTTGCTCAGACACGTGTGTAAAGACCCCCGTGCACACCTGCACGTGTTTTTCTTCTTGTTATAAAATGGGATGATATTGTCCATCCTGTCAGTACACATAGTTCATCCTCATACTTTTTATCTCTGAGGGGTATTCCGTGGCATGGACATACGGAACTGATATGACAAAGTCCTTACTGAATGCTGGTGGTTTCCAATTCTTCACCCTAATCGACAAAGCTGAAGTGAGCGTCTCCTAGTATCCACTTTACTGTGTGCAGATGTGCAATGATACTCCTGTGATAACTACCTAGAATTGGAACTACTGGGTTGAAAGACAAAAGAGGCTCCCCAATTCCTCACCTCAAGAAGGCTGTGTGGCTACACTATATATATATATATACACACGAAATATATATATACAAACACACACTATATAAATATGACACTATATATACATACACACATACTGTGTACATACATACAGTATATGAGTGCCCACCTCCCCGTGTTTCCACCAACACAGGAAGTTGTCAATCTTTTAAATTTCTGACAATATGAGAAGCAAAGGATGCTGTTTCATTTGCATCAACATTCATTTTAAATTTATTCATTTGGGGTTGTGCTGGGTCTTTGATACTGTGCAGACTTTTCTCTGGGTGCGGTGAGTGGGGGCTACTCTCTAGCTGTGATGCATGGGCTTGTCATGGCAGTGGCTTCCCTTGCTGAGCATGGGCTTAAGGGCTTGCGTGCTTCAGCAGTTGCAGTAGGTGAGCTCAGTAGCTGTAGCTCCTGGGCTCTAGAGCACAGGCTCAATAGCCATGGCACGCAGGCTCGTTGCCCCTCGGTGTGTGGAATCTTCTGGGATCAGGGATCAAACATGTGTCTCCTGCATTGGCAGATGGATTCCTTACCACTGGGCCACCTGGGAAGCCCACAGCAACATTCTTTAAGTGTTCTTGATTAGTAGGAAAGTTGAACATCTTTTCAGAAGTTTATTGGCCATCTTCATTTCTTTTCAGTTGTTCACTTTTCAGTTGGGTAATTTGAGTTTTTCCTATTGTTGTGAAGAAGCTTCGTGGATTTCCCTGCCAGTTCAGTGGCTAAGACTTGTACTTCCAATGCAGGGGTGTGGGTTTGATCCCTGGTCAGGGAACTAGATCCCACATGCCATGTGGTGCAGCCAGAAAAAAAAATTCATTGATGTCCTGTTTGCTGCAAATATTTTCTGAGTATATTGCATTTCTTTGAACTTCATTTATGTCTTACTGTGTTATGCACAGGTTTTAGTATATTTTTGTGTAACAAAGTGCCCATTTCTTTTCCTTTATGGTTTTACATACTGTTTAGGAAGTCTTTCTCCCCAACCAAGGATATAAGAATATAATATTATAATAGGAATTATAATATATATTATATTATAGAATATGTATTATATTATATAATGTTATAATAAGAATATAATATTCCTCTATATTCTCTTCTAGTATATTTGTATTTGTGTTTATAGATTTTCACATTGTTATTTATTTAATTGTGGGGCAAAATAGATATAACATAGACTTTACCATTTGAGCCATCTTAAAGTGTACAGTTCAGTGACATTAAGTACATTCCCATTGTTACAGAACCATCACTACCATCCATCTCCTGAATGCCTTCCTCCGGCAAAACTTAAACTCTATTCCCCCTAAATAGCAATTCCTCCACTTCCCTCTCCTCAGCCCCTAGCAACCACCTGTCTCTATGAATTTGACTACTCTATGCCCCTCATATAAGTGGAATCTTACAATATTTGTCCTTTTGTGACTGGCTTATTTTGCTTAGCATAATGTCTTCAAGTTTCATCCATGCTGCAGCATGTGTCAAGATTTCCTTTTATTTGAAAGGCTCAACAATATTCCATTATAGATAAATTTTTTTGTTTAGCCTTTAATCCATATACAATTTAGTAGTGTTTGGTGAGAAGTAGGACTTCATTTTTTTATACTTAGGTTGGTCATCTTTTAATTTTTATCACTGTATTTATTTATTTCTTGGCTGTGCTGCGTCTTCATTGCAACACGTGGCCTCTTCATTTTACACCGGCTTCTCTAAATGCAGTGCGTGGTTGTGGGGCATGGGTTTAGTTGCCCATTGGCACATGGGATCTGAATTCCCTGACCAGGGGTTTAACCCTGTCCCCTGCATTGGAAGGAGTACTATTAACCACTGGACCACCAGGGTAGTCCCTAGTGGACTTTTAAACAAAGTCCATCCATCAAAACCCAGACCCCATGGGGGCTCAGGTCTGTTTCTGGGCTGCTGTTTTCTAGATCCCTTTGTCTATATCTGGGCTGGAATTATAATGCTTTAATTACTCAAGGTTTTCAGTAAGTTTTTATATCTGCTAAAGGCATGTCCCATCCCCATTCTTCTTTTTTAGACTTTCCCTAGCTATTCTCTGACATTCCCCAACTATCCTCTTTTTCAGAGGAACTTTAGAGTTAGTCACAGCCCAAAAATATTCCCATAGGATTTTGACTGGAATAGTTTGAAGCTACTCAGTAATTTGAGGTCGAAATTGAATAAAACTGAGCGAGCAGGTCTCCGGCCAGGAGCCTTTGCCTCCTTGCGGCTCTGCAGGCTGTCCAGTGCTGCCCTCTGCAGAGGAGTCACAGGCCGGTGCCGCCTCTGCCAGTGGCCCAAGGCCTTCCCACGTGGCCCTCCCCCTCAGCCTATGATCCCGAGGCTTCTAGAAAGGACAAATTCTTACACATCTTTGGTTTAATTTCTTTCCTCCCATAAATTACATTTGGATTTTACCCTGAACTTTCAGAACCAAAATCCGAGTGTGATTCATGGAAACCTCAGGCCCTACAGTAGAACTGTGGGGAAATGATCGCCTCTCCCAGCAAACCATACCCTCAAAAGGCAGGCACTGAACACACACGTGACCAGTAGACAGGTAACTAGGATCCAGTGGATGGTTTGTTTTTTAAAGAGCTCCATTATTGCAGGATACTATAAAGTTCCCTTGTTTTAAGTGTATTAATTAAATGATTTTTAGTAAATGTGCAGAGTTGTGCCACCATCACCAAACCCAGTTTTGCAACATATCCAATAAAGCAATTACCTCCAATTAGAAAATAAATAAAAGGAAAAAAAGAACAGTCTTAACACCCATGTATGGTCATTCTCTGCTGCCATTTTGCCCTCAGCATGCCCTGAGCATGGCCCCATCAGGAGGAGTGAGGGATGAGTCCCCAGGAGACCCTCTGCCTATGAGTAGAGGGCCAATGCCCCCACAATGTGCAGAGCATGACCTGCAAGCCAGCATCCCTCTCCTGAAGAGACCCAGCTGGGGGCTCCTCCTGAGGGCAAAGGCCATGCTGAGCCCCGTCCTTACCTCTACAGGTGGATAAAGTTTGAAGAAAAGGTAGAGGAAGGAGGCGAACGCTGGAGCAAGCCCCACGTGTCCACGCTGTCCTTGCACAGCCTCTTTGAGCTCCGCACCTGCCTGCAGACGGGAACCGTGCTGCTGGATTTGGATGGTGGCTCCTTACCACAGATCATAGGTGAGGCAAGGACTGCTGTGGCCCCCGCAAACCAGGGCAGCATCCCCCTTCCCCTGCCCCATCTCTTGCCCACCCTTGGTCTATGTGGCATGCCCACCTCTGATGCCTGCCTAATTCTGCGGAGACCAGGTTTTGGGTCTGATACTCCCAAAGCAGCGTCACAGTTACTCCTAGTCTCAGATGCCTATAGAGAGGGCAAGATCAGCCTCTGAAATGCCATTCAGCAATGGAACGAAACGGAGAGCACTTCTGAGCCTAGGTGGAGACCCCTGTTGCCATGGCAACCTGTTTCTTATCAGGGTAAATGGATCGTCACTCATCTTCAGGAAATTAGCTCTCGTTTGATGGAGTGACAAAGGAAGGGAGTAGCTTGCCTTACTGTCCCTAAACTCCTTGTGAATTTTGTTTTAGCACATTCAGTTTTACCAGAAGTATGCTGCCCCAAATACTTTTCTAAAAAGAATTCACACTGGGACTAAAACCACTTGGCATAGTGCCTTGTGCTTCTTAGGGTCTTTCATGGTTACAATTTCATTTACTTTCCACAATATTATTGATAGAAAGAGCAGAGAATCCTATACCCATACATGCATGCACACATGCACCCACAATGCACTCGCATGAACCACATCTGCACACATGCGCCCACATGCACACACCATGCACCCCCATGCACACACATGCACCAACTCCCACAGACACACGCTTTTACATATACGGAGCCTGAAGGTTCATGACTGGTGCATATTTTCAGTTTGTGGCGAAGGTTGGGACTATTTCTACATTCCATGCCTCCTTTAGTTCACTTTTAATCCCACAAATAACAGGTGAAGCTGAAGACCCCCACACCCCTAGTCATTCTGTCCCCCGTGGACAAGGCGTGTTTGTTTCCCACTTAGATGATGTCATTGAGAAGCAAATTGAGGACGGCCTCCTTCGTCCAGAGCTCCGCGAGAGGGTCAGCTACGTCCTCCTGAGGAAACACCGCCACCAAACCACAAAGCCCATCCACCGCTCCTTGGCTGACATTGGAAAGGCGGTCTCCTCCACCAGCAGTGAGTTGGGCCATAACGCTTGTTCCTTCCATGCATCTCAAATCTCCAACCCTCCACCCTTGATATCCCAGAGCCGAGATGCCCAGACTCTAGCCTCGCTGGACCTGTCAGATAAGTGCAGGAATCAGTACAAAACTGATAATGCTGCTAGCTGAAGAGACTTGAGGAATCTCTGTAGATCAATTATTTTAAAATGGAAAACGTGTAGCCTGCAGCAGGTACATACGCAGCACTTACCCTGCTCCAGGCATGAGTGCTCCCTAGGTGTAAACTCACTTCATCCTCACACGAGGCCGTGACCAGCTATTGTTCTCATCATCCCCAGAGCGGGAGGCTGAGGCATGGAGAGGTTAAGTTACTTGCCTCAGGTCAAATGATCAGCATGTTGTGGACTAGGTTCACTAGGCTGAGGCCTGGAGAGGTTAAGTTACTTGCCTCGGGTCAAATGATCAGCATGGTGTGGAATCAGGCTTGAACCTATGTCATCTACAGCACCTGATACCTATTTCATCAATTGTGTAGCTATCCCACTTTCAACAGTACAGGTATTTTCTCTAATCACATTCACACTATCCACTTGCTTCAAAAGATTCTGAAAAAAAACAAGAACAAAATCCAAAACAACCAAACCATCCTTTCTTCCTCGAAGGGGAAGAGATCTGTCTTGTAGCCTAGCTTTATTCAGGTGAAGTGATTGTAAACAAGGCCTGTGCTGATGTGCGTCACTGTAGCAAGTCTGCTGGAGTTAAATCCCTTCTGTGCCTCCCAGGTCGAAGCCCAGCCCGGAGCCCCAAGGCCGGCCCGAGCCTACACCACTCCACTGAGGACCTGAGGGTGCGGCAAAGTGCGAATTACGGCCGTCTGTGTGAGTTTCTTCTTTCTCCGCTCGGTGCAGCCCTTTTGTTCTGGCTGGGACTCTGAAGTCAACTTTCACACTTTCATAGCAGAGGAGGTAAAGACCAGGGTCTGTCTAGAATTCTCAGGCGTCAGAAGAAATCTAACATTCACGCCAAACCCTGGGCTGCCCTCATAGTCTAACTTACTACCAAAATTTTCTAAATGATTTTTCCAAAAAATGCAACTCTAAATCAAGTCCTGTCATAATCAATACCCAGTCCCATGTGCTGGGCGTCCTTAACTTGATCTATGGCTTTGTTTTCACCAAACTAATCATTAATCCCGTTTTTGGTGAGAAGTCTTCCTAGAAACAGAATTTAAAGCAGGCTAGATCTGTCTTGGAGCCCAGCTTTTCCTCCAGGACAGTCGGAGAATGTTCTCATCCTGCCTGACAGTCTTGGCCCCCGAAGTGAAACACTGATGGAGCTGCAGCCCCCACGGGGGCCTGGGGGGCACAGCCACAGACCGGACTTTGTCAGGCAGCTTGTCAGGGATGGACAGACGGGTGAGCCGTGAGACAAAAAAAAAAAAAAGAGGGAATTTGGGAAGTGAAAATAAAAAGCAGTGCAAAGGAGTATTTTCCTTTAAGCACTTTCACTAAAATGACAAGATACGAACAAGCACAGGCCAGGGCTGCGCCACTGACCAGGCCAGGGGAATGCTTTGAGACCGCAGTGGCGATGTGACCACAGCTGCAGCTGGGCTGTGCCGTGGTCTTTTCTGTCTGTTCTCAGTGACCCCAGGATGTGCTTAGTCTCCCTGGTCTTGGTTATTCCGCAGAGCAGTGCTGGCAGTAGAGGCTGTGAATGGCTTTGGCATGAGCCTTCTGCTCATTTATTCACTGTGTATGAAGTCACCCTGTGCCAACGTTGCCATGGTGGGAACCTGGTTAAAGGCATGAATAAGTGGTTACAGGTTTGTGTGCACACACACCCCCCACCACAAGACGGCACCTGGGAAGGCTCAGAGAGGAAGAGACACTTGCCTGAGTCTTGGAGAATAAATAGAAGTCTTCCAGGAGCATGGTCTTTAGAACAAAGGAAACAGCAGGTGAAGGGAAGGCGCTGTGAAGGGCACCGCATATTCGGGGAAATATAATGATTCCGTTCACCAGGGATGTAGGATATAAAGGAAAGAGGGTCCAAAGTGAAGAGGGCCTATGTGTCTTGTAAAAGGTCCTGGCCTTTATTCTGAGGGTAATGAGTTCTCCTGAGAAGTCTGATGCGGGCACATATCATGATCAGAAATAAGCTAGAAGAGACTGAATGACTGGGAGCAAGAGATGAGGGCCGTGTTCAGGCAGCAAGAGCGAGAATGGAAAGAGAAGGACGCTGGTGGAATTCAGCAAATGGTGGGAAGTGGGAAAAGAGGAAGAGAGAGGAGTTGAAGCTGGCTCCAAGGTCTGCTCTGATTGCCCATGAACATGTGGGATAGGGCATTGGGTGATGTAGGGTCTAGGCTGCTGCTAAGTCGCTTCAGTCGTGTCCATAGAGGAAGTGATTTGATGGAAGACAATGAGTTTTGTTTCCTAGTGTGTGGAGTCTGAAGTGCCAGGCAGGGCTGCTCAGAGAAATCTGGAGCTTAGGGGAGAGATCTGGGCTGGAGACATAACCTGGGCACCCCCGGCACAAATGTGGATGGGGAAGAAACAGAAATGGATGGGATTGACCGAGGAGGAGGGGGTCAGGGCTCTGAAGGGTTTGAGTGCAAAGCAAGACCCTGAGAAAAGCCCAGACTGAGAGGATCCTGGATGGAAATAAAGGAAAGCAGAGTCTGGCAGTACAGGGACTCCAGAGACCACAGTAAGCCTGAGGGGGCTCGCTGGATTTGGCTGCTTGTGGGAAATGAAAGCTGGCCTTCTCCTGCCTTCATGCAGCAAGGAACTGTCGGCCATGGGGAGCCCCACCTACCTCCCCTCTGCCAGCCCAAATCCCCAGCCCTCTTTAAAGACTCGCATGGGTCATGGCAGACAGACGTGAAACTGCTCTTCTCTCTCCAACAGAGTCGAAGCTTAGTGACGCCTGGCTCCTCAGCCCGTAGGGTGTCTGTGTCCCTCCCCACCTGCAGGGCCTGTGCAGATCCCTGGGCAGTGGGCTGGGACCAGGGAGTAGCATATTGAGGAGTGAGAAGGAAGCAGTAGAACCTGGGGTCCAGCAACTCTTCTGAGAAAGCTGCCATTGAAAGGAAGAAAAGAGAGAGGATGCTAGCTGAGAGGGGCTGCAGGATAACGGGGGAGTTTGCTTTGGTTGTGAAGATGGGATGAGCCTGTGTAGAGACCAAGAGAAAGGGATCTGTGAGCACCCGTCTCCCCTGATGGACCTCCTTTTCCTTTTCTCCTAGGTCACGCCCAGAGCAGAAGCATGAATGATATTTCTCTCACCCCAAATACCGACCAGGTAGGAAACCCCTGCCCTTGGCTGCAGTGGAGGGCCAGGGTGGGAAGAAGTCTTTGGTTTTAGGGGTGGGGAACCCTATGGGCAAAACTCTAGTCCTATGAAAAAGTCGGGTCCCCAGGAAGGACACAGGTGGGGCTCTGGGCAGCCATAGTGACTGACAATCCATCACTTGGGCTGTGCACTAGGCCCTGGGGACAGAGAAATGTGATCAGATGAGGTGTCAGCTGTCCTTTAACTGGGGATTTATTGAAGTGGCAATAAATCTGCCACACAGAGTTTGCCTCCTCTGTGACCCATCCACAAGCACTTTGAATGATGAAGTGGGGACTTGGGTGGGTAGAGAAGCAGTAGGGCCTCCCTATGGAGACATTAATGATAGTGAATCAGCTGGACTGCACAATGGTGTATCTTCTCCTTGGCTGGTGCTGGATAAAGTCAATTCTTGTTTCTCACCAGCTTGGCTGAAAACTTGCTAAGGTCAGTTCAGTTCAGTTGCTCAGTTGTGTTGGACTCTTTGCGACCCCATGAATCGCAGCACGCCAGGCCTCCCTGTCCATCACCATCTCCCGGAGTTCACTCAAACTCATGTCCATCGAGTCGGTGATGCCATCCAGCCATCTCATCCTCTGTCGTCCCCTTCTCCTCCTGCCCCCAATCCCTCCCAGCATCAGAGTCTTTTCCAATGAGTCAACTCTTCGAATGAGGTAGCCAAAGTACTGGAGTTTCAGCTTTAGCATTATTCCTTCCAAGGAACACCCAGGACTGATCTCCTTTAGAATGGACTGGTTGGATCTCCTTGCAGTCCAAGGGACTCTCAAGAGTCTTCTCCAACACCACAGTTCAAAAGCATCAATTCTTCAGCGCTCAGCCTTCTTCACAGTCCAACTCTCACATCCATACATGACCACTGGAAAAACCATAGCCTTAACTAGATGGACCTTTGCTGGCAAAGTAATGTCTCTGCTTTTGAATATGCTATCTAGGTTGGTCATAACTTTCCTTCCAAGGAGTAAGCATCTTTTAATTTCATGGCTGCAGTCACCATCTGCAGTGATTTTGGAGCCCAAAAAGATAAAGTCTGACACTGTTTCCACTGTTTCCCCTTCCCATGAAGTGATGGGACTGGATGCCATGATCTTCATTTTCTAAATGTTGAGCTTTAAGCCAACTTTTTCACTTCCCTCTTTCACTTTCATCAAGAGGCTTTTTAGTTCCTCTTCACTTACTGCCATAAGGGTGGTGTCATCTGCATATCTGAGGTTATTGAGATTTCTCCCGGCAATCTTGATTTCAGCTTGTGCTTCTTCCAGCCCAGCGTTTCTCATGATGTACTCTGCATAGAAGTTAAATAAGCAGGGTGACAATATACAGCCTTGACGTACTCCTTTTCCTATTTGGAACCAGTCTGTTGTTCCACATCCAGTTCTAACTGTTGCTTCCTGACCTGCATACAGGTTTCTCTGGAGGCAGGTCAGGTGGTCTGGTATTCCCATCTCTTTCAGAATTTTCCACAGTTTATTGTGATCCACACAGTCAAAGGCTGTGGCATAGTCAATAAAGCAGAAATAGATGTTTTTCTGGAACTCTCTTGCTTTTTTGATGATCCAGCGGATGTTGGCAATTTGATCTCTGGTTCTTCTGCCTTTTCTAAAACCAGCTGGAACATCTGGAAGTTCATGGTTCACGTATTGATAAGGTCAGAAGCCTGCAAACAGCCTGGGATCCCCATGACTATGCCCCTGAGGGAAGCACACAGGAGGCTGCCCTCAGTTCCAAACACGCACACCTCAGGGGCAGAAGGTCTCAAGGTCCCCTTGCCTCTGCCCGCAAAGAGTGGAAAGGAAGATGAGAAAGGGCATCTGAAATTGGTACCAACTTCTCAAGGGCTCGGGTGACGTCCAGGGGTTCAAGGCAGCCCCAAGTTTGGGAGTAGGCAAAA
Source organism: Bos grunniens (assembly GCF_055505025.1). Taxonomy (NCBI): domain Eukaryota; kingdom Metazoa; phylum Chordata; class Mammalia; order Artiodactyla; family Bovidae; genus Bos; species Bos grunniens. The sequence goes on along the minus strand of NC_141175.1, from coordinate 97,150,857 downwards.
CAAAAGCATTCCCTCAAGTCAGTGAAGTCAGTGTCTGGATGGCCTTTTGGTGGCCAAAATAGCAAAACAACAATAACAAAATCAACCAACATTTGAGGTCCACATATTGCATGCACTACACCGTGCGGGGCATTTCCTGTGCATCATGAGGGTACTGTGTCATCTTCCCTCTACAGATGAGAGCATAAAAGAGTTAAATAACATGCCCAAGTTCATGCACCTGAAAGGTGGCGTGGCCATGATTTGATCCAGTCTGACTCTAGAGCCCTTAGTTTGGGACTGGCTTAGGAACGAGTACCCTGGAATATTATTTAGAGAAGAACCCCACTTTACTATAGTCATGGGCAGACAGTTGAGCCGTGACAAGAAAGCACTGACTAGTGAAAGTTTTTCACAACGTATCTTTTTACTGCCTAAGTGGTGACAAGAATACTATCCACTACGTTCCCCAAGCAGAGCTGCCTTTTACTGAGGGACTGGAGCCCAACACCAGGCACCAGCATCCAGTTCTCCTAACCAGTTGTAGGATGCTGCTTCTCAGTGTTTGTAGCAGCAGTTGGCTTGTTGTGGGGACAGCAGTTTTGTACAACAGTGGGTTTCTTCAGGTGCATCTTTTTTTTTACCACTCCACGTTGGCCCTGAGTTCCAGTGAGTTCCCAGTGGGCAGAGATGGATTCAGACAGTGTGGCCATGTGCAGTGACATGTGTGCAGCTTGGCAGAGCTGGACAAGAGTCCCCCGGGTTTAGGCAGTGGGGTCAGCAGGACCCTGGTTAGACAGGCCCACATCCAGACCATCACCCAGCCAGAACGCTCTCATGGTCCCTTGCTGGGGTACTACCACCCTGCCTCCTTACTGGGACCACAGGCCCGGATTTTGCTCCTCTCTGCTCCTGGTTACACGTGTGCTACATGGGCTATCCCAGAGCATTGTGGTTTCAAAACCTTGTTCTCCAGGACATGCCTACCACCGACCTCTCCTCCAGTCCCCTAGAGCTTCTCCCTGCCTGGAGCCCGAGTACGTAGAGTTGGCAGGGGCACGGTGGCTGCCCTGGCATGCTCAGCCCTCCATCCTGAAGAACCTGCTTATGAATCAGCTGACAGAGCTTGGGACAAAGGGACCTTTTGAGTCCTGGGGATTCTGGCCTTCCCATTAACACCTGCTGTTGCTTCTTCTTACTACATTAGGGTCCTTCGTGTTGTTGCCTGGGTGGTTATGACAGTTTTACGTTTCTGAGTGGTTTTAAGAGATTATAAGGGTGTAGCCCTTACTCACAGAGCCTCATCGAGTGCTGGTAGGGCCCCAGCCCAGTCTGTATCACGCACTCCATGAGTCAAATCAGGAAATGGCTGTGAGCCCAAAGGGGCAAGACCTGTTGGCCATGCCCATGCCTACAGCTGACCCCTCTTCAGGGACAAAGGAACTTATCTTCACTAAGCTTCTGTGCTCACAGGAGAAACTCCCATCAGGTGGGGAGTGGGTAGCAAAACTGAGGCACCCAAGGATCTCTCTGAAGCACCAGCCTGCTCCTCCTGGGCCCTTTCTTCCTTTGTCAGCTACTGTGGCCTCCCACGAGCCCTGTGCTACCCAAATGCCCCTCCCCACCTCTTTCTCTGAAACTGTCTCTGTCCCTCGCCCACCCCTTGCTACCTAGAGGGAAAGTGATCTGAAGAACTAATGCACCCTAAGATGTTCAAGATGAACAAGAGCATGTACGTGACCACCCCTGGGCGTTTTCTTTGTCTGAGGGGACTCGGGAGGAATAAATGTCTTATTCATAGAATGGAAGTCATAACCACAGAGAGTGGGCAGGGGGTTGTCTCCAGCACCTTTCACATCAGACCCCACTCACTCTGCCTATTTGACCTTTCTGCCCTGAACAGACACCAGCCAGAGGGACTGGCTGGAGGGCACTTCAATAGTCTCAGCTGGAAAGGTTCAGAAGCTATGAGTTTCCTTGGAGGTTCCCTGGGGGTGACTTGGGGCACCGAAGTCTCCCATAGACTTGGATCCACAGGTACAGGGATTCCCATCAGCCAGAATGCTGGTGGCAGAGAGAAAACAAAGTCTGTCCACTCTGCCCATCAGGATGGTCTTGTTCCTCCCATAGCCACTAGGGTGAAGGCAAAGACGGAGGGCTGGGCAATGGAGTGTATGAGCCAAGACCCCCATTGGCTTGAGCTGCAGCTGGGGGATGAGACTCGCTGTCCAGCAAGCCTGGCTCTCTTCTCTGACCCCTCAGCTCATACTTCAGTAGAACAAGGAATGTCCTGGGGGCGTCAAGTCATTGCCTGCTCCTTCCCGTCTATGAAAGGCTTAGTTGGTCCCTGGGGTTAACCAACTTTGAGTCTCCTCATCTGCAGGCTGCAGGAGAGTGTTGGGTTATTTCCTTCGGTCTCTAGAGAAACTCCGGGAGAATTTTGTAAGGTTAGGCCTCCAGAGTAATCTGAATGAGCTGAGTAAGAGCTGAAACCACTGCATATGAGTACCCATGGGTATCTCATGTCCCCCTCACTGACCAGCGGAAAAACAAATTCATGAAGAAGATCCCCAAGGACTCAGAAGCCTCCAACGTGCTTGTGGGCGAGGTGGACTTCCTGGACCAGCCGTTCATCGCTTTCGTACGTCTCATCCAGTCAGCTATGCTGGGAGGGGTGACCGAGGTGCCTGTGCCCACCAGGTGAGAGCTGTTGACATCCGCCCACCACACCCATCCTCGGGTGGCCGGCTGTCCATGCAGTCAGCCAGCAGTGCTGCTGGAGACACCCCTAAAATGAAGAAGGAAAACTAGGGAACTGGCTGGGGAGGGAGATCTGACTGGGGAAGAGGTACATAGAGTTTATTTAAAATAATCATAAACAAGAAGTAGCCAACAGGTGGGAAGGGGGTTGTTGGGTGAGTTCTGGGACCCCAGGGCATGGTGAGGGTGCCTAGGCAGAAGTGAAGAAGAATGTATCTCCAAAGCAAATATGGGATTCATGGGAGCAAATATGGGAGATGTTTATGGTCAGTTAAAAAGTTGAGAATGGATACTATTTCGGACCAGAAAATCCTTCTCTCCATCTGGTTTTATTTTTCCTTCTCACTTTTCTCCTCCTCCTCCATCTTCTTTGCAGATTTCTGTTCATACTGCTGGGACCTTCTGGGAGAGCAAAATCCTACAATGAAATTGGCCGTGCCATTGCAACCCTCATGGTGGATGATGTAAGTGCCACGAGAAGCAGGTACTCCTGAATGTCAAGGCTCCTGCATCAAACATTGCGCCTTCATTCATTCACTTATTCAACAGTCACATTTGAGCATCTCCTGTATGCCAGGCCCTGTACAGGTATGAGGATTATGACAACGAGGGAATAGTTACTGCCCTTTAGGAGCACCAATCAAGTGGGGGACACAGCCTGACAACCCGAGAGTGAACCACATGCCAACTGCCCAGGCAGTCGGGGGGCCCTTCACACACGATGGAGCTTCACAGTTAAGGATGAGCACAAGCTTAGGAGGCAGGCATTCCAGGCAAAGGGAACCAGGGCCACAGCTCAGAGATGGAGAGCTGGATGGGAGTGGTTTGATATAGGCTCAGTGGAAGAGTTTCAAGAGCAGAAGGTGACACCAAAGAGAGGAGCCAGAGCCTGTAGGCACAGTTGAGAGTTGACCATCTGTGATGGGGAGGCTAGGGGAGTTTAGAAACGAGCACAACCAAATCAGATCTGTAAAGTCAGAAAGAACATGCTGGGACAGTGTGGAATGATGCAGCCTGACCCTCCAAAGATGAAGGGCTGGGACGTAAAGCAGTCGAAATGCCTGAGCTCCTTTGATTGGGCTGTCCACAGGTTTTCTGATGAGCTTGCTCTGTGGGAAACAGAGCAGGAAGGTAACTCAACCCAGGTCAGATGACTGGAATACAGAGACCTGGTTTTCAGGCCCAGAAGGCATCTTTCTTTGAAAGTATATGCAGTGTGCCCCAAGGAGGTGGATGAGATGGGGACGGCAGCAAGGCAGCAGTCCTCTCTCTTCCTACACCTCTCTCCCTGCCAGCTCTTCAGCGATGTGGCCTACAAGGCCCGGAATCGAGAGGATCTGATCGCGGGGATCGATGAGTTTCTGGACGAGGTCATCGTGCTTCCCCCGGGAGAATGGGATCCGAATATCCGAATTGAGCCACCCAAGAAGGTGCCTTCTGCTGACAAGAGGTGTGTGTGAATGAGCGGTGGCAAGCGGGGAAGCGGTCCAGAGGGAGCTTTCAGTCTGTTCCTTTCTTATTTGGGTTTGAAAAAAAGACGTCAACATACATGGGTTTATGCTTTTTTTTATTTCTCTAAAAAAAAAAATCAGAAGCAAATATGCTGAATGTGTGCATCTATAAAACCCGGGTGACCTGTGAGGGGATATTGCTGGATCCTTTTATGTATTTTTCTCCGTATTTGAAGATATTTGATGATTGTAGCTCAAGAGGTTAAGCCTGATGAGGCCAGTCCTGGGGGTGCTGAGCTCTTCGCAGGACTGGGAGCCCTACTGCCCCCTGTCCCCCTTCTCCTTCCAGGAAGTCTGTGTTCTCCCTGACTGAATTAGGCCAGATGAACGGCTCCGTGGCGGGAGGCGGCGGCGGGGCTGCTGGAGGCGGCGCTGCAGGCGGCGGAGGCGGCGGCGGGGCCGGCGGAGGGAGCGGCGCGGCTGATGGAGAGATGCCAACAGCGCATGAAATCGGGGAAGAGCTGATCTGGACAGGAAGGTGCCCGCTCCAGGCCTGCCGGCCACTCCAGCTGTCCTAGATTTCTCTGCTCCTTTTAGGAATCTTCTCCTCCTCAGTCTCCAGCACCCACTCCAGGCCTTGGGGTATCTGAGTGCTGCACGCTTTTCCTCCCCCGCCTGCAAAGCTCCTCCGGGACAAGACAGGAAAAGGGGAAGTGCGCATAAAGTGAAGGAACCCAGACTTTTCTTAGCACAACCTCTGTTAACTGTATTCATTTTCTAGGGCTGCGGAAACACATATCACAGACTAGGTGGCTTAAACAATAGAAATTGATTCTCTCGAAGTTCTAGAGTCTAGAAGTTCCAAATCAAGGTGCCAGCAGGGCCAGGCTGCCTCTGAGATTCTGGGCGGACTCCTTCCCTGACTGTCGCTAGCTTCTGGCGGCGGCCAGCGGTCATTGCTGCTGCTTGCCATGCATCCTGCCTGTGTCCTTGCATGATGCTCTGCCTGTGTTTCTGTCTTCATATGGCATTTTCCTTTTCTTGTGAAGATACCAGTCATATTGGATTAGGGTCTGCCTAATGACTTCATCTTAACTTGATTTCATGTGCAAAGACTCTGCTTCCAAATGAGGTCACATCTAGAGGTTAGAATTTTGATACATCTTTTTGGGGGACACAATTCAGTCCATAACAGTACCTTTTGCATTTTTTAACCTTGTTACCTAGTCAAAAAACTTGTTTTAAAAGAAAACAATAGATTTTCCTGGCTTGTTTGGGTTTCTTTGCAAGCTTTTAGAATAACTTCGGTTGATCTGAATTTAGGAAAGGACAGAATCAGTCCTGCAAAGCTATGACTTTGAGAAGGGAGTCATGCTTTATATGCCTTTGGCTATCTGCCAGCCAGTGTTTCCCAGGTTTACCCACTCCCTACCCTGATCCTTACCCAGGGGACATTTGGCAATTTTCAGAGACATTTTTTGTTTGTCCCAATTGGAGGGGAGACGATACTGTTATCCAGCAGATAGAGACCAAGGATGCTGCTCAATGTCCTCTGATGCACAGTACTGCCCCCCCACCCCGCCCGCCATTAACAAAGGATTATCCAGTCTAAAATGTCAGTAGAACCAAGGTTCTACTGTATGCTAAACCCTGCTGTATGCTAAACCCTGCTCACTGTGTTCGGAGCTTTGGAGGACAGCGTCCCCAGTAAACACTCTCCCCAAACCTTAAATTTCCCACTTGTTTGTTCCACAAAGTAAATAAAACAGTTGTAACGTTTAGGATCTGCCCTTGATGAATCTGCTATAAACCAGGATCTCTCCATCTCCTAACGCTGGACACACGTTTACCAAGCACCGAAATCCTGCAGATAATTAGGGACACGAGGAAGATAGCCATCATTGGACCCCAGGATTTTCATTCCCTGTAGAATGTTAGGTCTGCCCCCAAGACATGATCCCATAAGGCCTTCCTTCTCCCGCTCGGGCTGTCTGTGACCACCCTTCCCAGTGGAGATAGTGGGTCTAAGGAGAGAATTCTTCCCTGATGTGAAATGTTCTAGTGAAAAGATCCCTTCCTCCATCCATCCCTAGTCAAGTTCCCTTCCTTGCCACAAGCCCTGCAGGCTCCTGGGAATAGCTCTGCCCCTACACTGGTGTTTGTGGTGAGAAAGCAATCCCTGGGCCTGTCTTGAGCAGGTTCTTCGGTGGCCTGTGTCTTGATGTCAAGAGGAAGCTGCCCTGGTTCCCCAGTGACTTCTACGATGGCTTCCACATTCAGTCCATCTCTGCCATCCTGTTCATCTACCTCGGCTGCATCACCAACGCGATCACCTTTGGTGGGCTTCTGGGAGATGCCACTGACAATTATCAGGTGTGTGTAAATTGGAGACGTGAGTGCAAATCTCAGAAAAATCCGTTGCCACAAGGTGGTGGTAAGGAGCTACAAGCCATAATCCCAGAACCAAGGTAAGGATTCCATCTACCATTCAGGGTCAGTTCATCACTTTTTGCAATCCTTTACACTTCAAAAAAAATAATAATAATAGCAAGCTGACATAATTCAAAAATCTAAAGCTAAATCATATTACTAAAGACCAAATTTAAAGATGATATAAATAGATCAAATGTTTAAGGGGAAATCATCTGCTTTGGTATTTGATATTTTTCCTACCGATGCTTGAATGGATTTAATCATCACAATTAATTGAGTTGCTAATTGTGACCTTCTTCCTGTACTTTTTAAAAAACCTAACCTTAAATTCTTAGCTTGCAGTTAAGATATTTTTAGAAATGTCTATCATGACAATAAGACAGGTCTCCCTGGGGAAAACAGTTCAACAGCGACACTAGCCTGAGACCCAGACAAAGGCCTTCTTAATGGGGGCCTTCAGGATAGCACCACTGGAAAGCTCAGAGCACCAAGGTGAACACCCATTTTCCTAGATAAACTGAAATGAGTGCAGATCTCCAGCCCACACCACTCTCCTGAGAAGCAGGTTCAATATCCAACTGCCTCCTGGGCATGTCCATATCGCTGCCCCTTGGGATTCCCCAACTCACAGGGCCAACATTGCATCTATTGTCTTCCCTCCAGACCTGATGCTACCCCAGCCAATGAGCAAGACCATGGTTGACCCAGATATTCACACATCATCCTTGACTCATGAATCCGGGATTCCCCAGTAGGCCTCATGATGTGGTCCTGCTTGCCTCTCAAGCCCCAGATCAGATCAGTCACTCAGTCGTGTCCGACTCTTTGCGACCCCACGAATCGCAGCACGCCAGGCCTCCCTGTCCATCACCAACTCCCGGAGTTCACTCAGACTCACGTCCATCGAGTCAGGGATGCCATCCAGCCATCTCATCCTCTGTCGTCCCCTTCTCCTCCTGCCCCCAATCCCTCCCAGAATCAGAGTCTTTTCCAATGAGTCAACTCTTCACATGAGGTGGCCAAAGTACTGGAGTTTCAGCTTTAGCATCATTCCTTCCAAAGCCCATCTCCCAGTTATTCCCCTTCTCAGATTTCTGTCCTCACTCATCTGCATTGTTTTCCATCAATCCCGATCATCTTTCAGTTTTTCAAAGCCAGGCTCCCTTTCAGCTCCAGCCTCTGTACACTCTGTTCCCTTTTCCCAGACCACACTCTTTCTCATCACTCCACTTACCCTATGCTGCTGGTCTATTCTCGGCTCAATTTTGGGGTCTCAGCTTCAGTCTATCTACCTCTTGGGAGGCTTTCCTGACCACCCTTCACTCCTACTGTGTGCTCCCGTGACACCCTTATCTTATCCCAGCTTATCACATTCCTTGGCAGTGGTTCTTAATAAGAGATGATTTTGACCCCTAGGAGACATTGGGTAACATCTAGAGACAATTTGAGGTATTATAACTGGGAGGTGAGGTGCTACTGTGATGCTAATGAGCATCCTACAATGCACAGGGCAGCTCCTCCCACAACAAAGAATGATCTAGCCTGAAATGTAAGTAGTGCTGAAGTTGAGAAACTTCTATATGGAAATTGCCTAGTTACTTGTCTGTATCTCCCACTAGAATGAAGATGTATTTACTTGTTTGCTAATGGGTCCTCAATCCGTAGCACAATGCCTGATGCATAGTTGGCCCTTAATGGATTTTGAATGAATGAATGATCTGATCTCTAAAAGCACCTACTAGATCTTTGAATGAAAAAATGACTGGGTAGATGAGTGGGGTGTCCTCTGGAAGTAAAACGGGCATGGGGTACAAGCACAACCATTGGCAGCCCTGTTTTTGAGGCCCTGCTGCTGCTGCTAAGTCGCTTCAGTCAAGTCCGACTCTGTATGACCCCATAGATGGCAGCCCATCTGGCTCCTCTGTCCCTGGGATTCTCCAGGCAAGAATACTGGAGTGGGTTGCCATTTCCTTCTCCATTTGAGGCCCTAGAGTGCCAAAAGGAAGTCATATGGGCCTAGAATTAGGGAGAGTGACGCTGGTAACTGTGGGAGGTTGCGGAGTCGGAGATGGGGAGCAGAATTTGAGGAGGAGAGGACCTAGGACAAAGGACAAGTGCTGTGGCCTGAGCTCTTGCCAAGATAACTGGGTTCTAGCTTGTTGGAGAGGCCCCTTCTCATGCTTCTATTGAGCCTCACAGTCCTCGTGCCCCCAGGGAGTGATGGAGAGTTTCCTGGGCACTGCCATGGCTGGCTCCTTGTTCTGCCTCTTCTCGGGACAGCCTCTCATCATACTCAGCAGCACGGGACCCATCCTCATCTTTGAGAAGCTCCTCTTCGACTTCAGCAAGTAGGTGCCCTTCCCACCTCCCCGCCTCCTGCCGATTGCTCCTCACTGCAGCAGTTATGCGGGGGTTAGGGTAGGGGGGAGCCCCGAGCCCCATTGCCTCTGGAAGGCAGAGGGAAGCGAAGACCTCCAGCCCAGGGCTCTCACCCCGTCTCCCCCAGTGGTTATAATCCAGGGGGTGGGGGGGTTGACGGAGTGAGAAGGTACCAAAACTGTTACCTGTAGGAGGCACCGTGAGGCGGTCCATCCTGACTCCCCTCCGCTACCTGCCTTAAAGCCATTTTAGTGCATATTAGCAAAGCGCATAGGGAGAAATCCAGGCAAGACAAGAAGAGAGCATTCACACCACTAGCAGAGTGAGCAATTATGACTTGAAAGCCAATACAGTGTATAAAATGTTTCAGGCTGGAGGTTGGAAGGCTATACCCTGACTCAGGCAGCTCTGGGTTCAGTTGCTGCATCTACAACCTGAGCCCATTTGTAAGCCCATTTCTGCTCCAGCTTGGTCATTCTGAAATTCCCTGTTTTCATTCACTCTGGCTGTTTGTTACCAAATGTTTCAGAATGGAAGTGTGTGAGCACCTTTTTGCCACCCCATGAGATCCTTGCCCCAGAATTCTCACAGACCAGACAACCCCACCCAGGACCTGCCCACAATCCCAGTCCTCTTGTAGTTCCTAGGGGGGTATCTGTGCCACAGGAGGAGCAGATGAGCCCCCCAGGGTGGGTCTGGGGAGCTGAGCACAGCCAAGAGCCTGGGCTGGAGGTCTTTGCTTCCCTCTGCCTTCCAGAGGCAATGGCCTGGACTACATGGAGTTCCGCCTCTGGATTGGCCTGCACTCGGCCGTCCAGTGCCTTATCCTGGTGGCCACAGATGCCAGCTTTGTCATCAAGTATATCACCCGCTTCACTGAGGAGGGTTTCTCCACCCTCATCAGCTTCATCTTCATCTATGATGCCATCAAGAAGATGATTGGTACCTTCAAGTACTACCCCATCAACATGAACTTTAAGCCTGACTCCATCACCACCTACAAATGCGAATGCGTCGCCCCTGACACAGGTGACCGGTAACCCCAGAGGTGCCCTGGGCCCTCACCCACCACCCACTCCCCCCACCCACTCCCCCCACAACATCCAGACCCCTTCTGCCCCATTTCTCTACTCAAATGCAGGAGAGTGAGGCAGCTTGGGAGGGGCAGTTCAGCCAGGGGCTTTCTGTCCCAAGGGAGCAAGTCCAGGGGCTTAAACCAGTTTTTGGAAGGAATCCAAGGGGACAAGAGCTCTAATGAGGGTCAAAATCCCAGAGCCCAGGGTTATAATTAGGAGGGAGCAGTGACGGTGATACCCCGGGAGACGAAGAAGGCATGCTTGGCCTCAGCGTGGGGTGATGTGCAGACTACATCTGTCAGGAGTGCTGCTCAGGGGTTCCTGCGTCAGGCCAGAGGTAGACTTGATGGGACCTCAAGTCCCTCCAAGTTACATGAGTTCATGACGCCGTGAGCTCTCCCTGACACATCTCTGCCAGTGTTTACAGCCGAAGGGTGAACATCCCTGCAGATGGTGACATGTCCAGGGCAGAGGGCCAGTCAGGGTGAGGAGAGCCTGGTAACCATGACACTAAAGAATGATTGGAGAACCTGGGGTTAACCAGATCTTAGAGTGGTATGAGAGAAGGACTGTCATGTCACAGAGGGGCCAGATTCACCCTGCGTAACTATAAGATGCAGAAGGAAGGCTGAGGAACGAAAGCTCCAGGAAGCCAAATGCTGGCTGAATTCAAGGTATAACTTACAGTGGTGGGAGCCACCCCCTGAGAGGTACGGGTCCCCTCGGTGGTAGCAAACTGCTTGGACACTACCTGGATATCCATCTGCCAAAGATATCTTAGAAAGGATCCCCGCTCTGGGTGGGAGGCTAAATCAACCAACGTCAGTCCGATAATACTCAGTGCCACTCCTGTGAAGGTCCTTCTGACCAAAAAAAGCATCATCTGTAATGTTAGGACTATCCGTCCGTGAACCACTGGCCTCCTTCATAGTCATAATCACGCCCCTAGGAGCCCTCAGAGGGATGCACCCAGAGTGCCCAGGATGCTATAGAGCAGAGCCTAGAGGGACATCCACGTATCTCCTAGCACCACCAGGCTGGACTCACAGAGCAAACTGAGGTCCAGAGACACCCAAGGTCACACCAGTTTCTTAGCTGTAAAAGACGGGTATCAGTGCTGCTGGTCTCATGGGATGCTTGTGATGTTTTCATATCTATACTCAGATTGGGTGGGAATTGCACATAAGTAGACACTGTGTTGTTCAGCACCTTAATACATATGATTGATTAAAAATAATTGATCATAAGTCAGCCAAAATATTTGTTGCACAATTACCATGCACTCTACTTTTGGCTAGGCCTTATAAAGTTTTCTGAGCTCAGAGAATGTGGTTTTGGTTGTACACTCTCACCCTCTATCACTGCACTGAATTTGTAAAGATGTCTAGATCTAATTTTTTCTTTTTTTTCTCTATCATTAATTTTGAGGTATTTCATTAAAATCCAGCAGTAGGTAAAGCTGTCCTTCATCCTGATCCAGGGCATGTTGCTTGCCCAGGAGACTGAGGAGATCCTACCTGCTGGCTCTTGTCCTCATACCCTAGAGTAAATCCTGCCTCTGTGGGCCAAGCCCCACTGGGGTGCTTTCATTTTCTGCTCACACCCTTTGAACTACAGATCCATTGCATTAAACACACGTTCCCACAAACATGGCTTTTAGTACTACACATGATTGATTTCTTTCAGAAATAGTCCAAATTCTGAGGTCATATGAACATTCTGGGAACCATCTATCCACAGGAGAAACCAAATATAGGGGTTCCCTAGGAACAGGGGACCCACTCCAGTGTTCTTGCCTGGAGAATCCCAGGGACAGGGGAGCCTGGTGGGCTGCCGTCTATGGGGTCGCACAGAGTCGGACAGGACTGAAGCGATTTAGCAGCAGCAGGAACAGGGGATGTAAGCCTGAAAGGACATATAAAGTAGGATTTGAGAACCATTATCGAATCCACCTAACTCCAAATAGCATCTGGCCTGGCCTGGCCCAGGTCCCTAATGTCACTGCATTTTTTTGGGTCATGCTATTGCCTTGGTTCTCAAAGTTGGTCCCTAGAAGCATCATCAATACTATCTGGGAACTTGTTAGGAATGCAGATTCTCAGGCACCACCCCAGACCTGCTGAATCAGAAACTGGGGGTAGGTAGAGCCAGTTGTATATTAACAAGCCTTCTGGGTGAGTCTCATGCTTAAGTTTGAGAACCACAGCTCTATTAAACCAAATCATTATTAGCAACTAGCCCTAGTGAGATGAGGTTTTCAGTTTCCTCATGAAAAGGAAAGGAACAGGAAACAGGACGAGCTAGTTTTGATTAGGAGAATATGAAAGGGAAGATTCTAGATGTTTAGCAGGCTGGAGTGAGGGAGCTAACTAGGATGGTTTCTTTCCCAGTCCACGGGCCACTCATTTTCCAACAGTTCCATAATCCCAGTGTTACTGCAAAACCCAGTTTGACCATGGCACTCTCACTCTTTATCGGAAGAGCTTGTTTGGGGGCACTCTTTTTAATTGAATCTTGTTTCCATTGTAACTGATTTGTATTCTATTTATGGATGCTGCATACACTGACTTGGCTGCTTTCAATCCCAAGTGAGTACCACTTTGTAAACACTAGAATTTAAAACTAGTTGATAGTTGGACCTTTTCTGGGATTATCCATGTTATAGTTCTTCCTTCACCTCCAAGTGGCTTTCAAATAAACCTTACATTGTTCTCAATATCAAAGAACGATAAAGCCTAAGCAGAAGACATCAAAGGAAAATCTGGTCTGACAACTTGGGCCACTGAACGGCGCTGCGCTCCCCAGCTCAGGTGGTAGCTGGGAGTCCTGTGGCATCTGTGCGTGTAGCCCTGAGTCAGCCGTGCTGCCTGCCTTCTCTGCTCCGCTGTTAACTGTGCATCATGTTCTTTTGGTCAGTTGTGTGAGAAAAGGCAGCAGCTGTCCTCGATTTCTCTTCCGAATAATTGTAACAAACCTCTGGGTTTGTAGAACGTCTCAGAATATTCTGCTATGGGTCAAGACTGAATTCCTTAGCCACTCCCAGCCCCAAATGCCCAAGTATGGGCCACATTAAAGGGTCCTTGATCACATCCACCCCATGACAGTTTATTGGAGGTTGCAGGATGCTTCAAGAATAGCCTCTTCTTCCCTCTGGGTTCCTAACCAGAGCTAGAAGGAGCCAAATGGGGCGTATGATGGATTTCAGGTCATTGCCAGCCAGCTGGCTGGGCCTCCTTCCTTCCTGCTCAAGTCAGCCACAGAGGAAGAGCTGAGTCAGCCTTCATTTGGAAGGCAAGGAGGCTCCGGCCCTGCTCCTTCACCGGTGCAGTGCAGGAGCAAGAGAGATGGCAACAAGCAGCCCTCTGAAGCTGCCTTTTAATAAATGGCTGCATCCCCCAGGGACAGGGGTTATAGTTCCTCTCAACTCATCTCCTGGCCCCTGAAAGGAACCCTCCTCTGCTCCACTCACTCAGGGACACTGAGGCTGGGGCATGGGAGCGTGGACAAGGGATCCAGAGTGAAGGCTGAGAGAAGCACCTCTGGGGACCAGACTCTCCTTCAGGTCCTGGACCCAGCTTTAATTTTCCTCAGCAAGCACTTAAGGGGAAGATTAGGAAAGATATCGAACAAGTTCTTGCAGGCCCAGCTGACCTAAAAAACCAAAACAAAACACATATGGAGAGCACAGGAGAGAAGGGAAGTGTAATTTGAAAGGGAGCAGAGCAGGAAAGGAAGCTCGCTGTTTAGAGCTGGGAGGTGTGTCGGCTCCAGCCAGCCTGTCTGGGATAGATAGTGGCTCCCTCGAGTAGGAGTTGTGTGACCTTGGGCAAAGGGCAGGTTACTTCGCCTCTCTGGGCCTCAGTTACCTCATCCTTAAAATGGGGAGATTTTTTGGGGATTTAGGAACTTAGCAAATGATGTGTTTAAGCGTTTGGCATAACGCATGGCAAAGAGTAAGTTCTTTGAAAATGTTTTTTACAGTCTAAGAGCACAGACATTGGTCAGGTGAGTGGTAGGGTTTCATAAGGCACATTATTTACCCACTTGTGTTAGAGTTTTGTCTTGGCAGCAGTTTTTAAAGCCAGCCCTTTGAGATCAGACAGGATCTGTCCTACCCTGATGCAGCTAGTCTATCAGAACTGTGGCCTAGGGTCCCTCCCCAGGCAAAGTGAGAAGAGTGAGGCGGGGCAGCTACCCTCACAGTGAAACCAGTCTTTAGCCCTAAGGAACCGGAAGGAAATGTGAAAGGGCGGGGCCCGGGGTGGGGTGCAAGCTCCCCGCCCCGCAGTTGATGACCCTTCCCCATGCCCTTTGCTCATCCGCAGCGAATACAACCCTGTTCAATGCTTCAGCCACGCTGCCACCAAATACCAACACTTCTCTGGTAAGTCCTTTCCTCTTATTTCAGACGTTTAAGGGCTTTTGTCTGTCGGAGAACTGTGGGTATCACATTGCAAAGGCTTGTGAACATAGGGTGGCCTGATTCATTGGGGACCTTCGTTATATCAAACTACCACACGTCTCTTAATACAAGCATAGATAATGGCTAGTGGCAAGCATCTGTGTCGTTCATTATGTGGGTTCTTGAATATTTGCACATTAACTTTTCAAAATATAAATTTTTAAATAAATTACTCTCCTTTTATTATACTTAGAGACATGTATATAAATGTATGTACACGTACATACTTAGGAACACATATATATGAATATGTATAGGAATGTATATTATATACACATATGTAATTGTTTTGTGTGCCCTGGATTTTAAGCATCTGGGACACCAAAGGTCAAGTGACTTAAGTGACTAGCCTCGCAGAGGTCTGACAAGGGTGGGGTGTGAGCCCCAGTATGTGAAAGGGCGTTCGAAGAGGAAGGAAAGGGAGGATACATGTGAGACACTCCAGGAGGGTGGTGTGGACAGGACCCACGGTTGACTGACTGGGATGGGAGCCAGACCTGCACTTTTCCTCCTAACACAGCAGTACCTCCTAGAACACAATGAAGAAGCATGTGTCAGCTTCTGACCTTCCCAGGGAGCTTCCTCCTTGTCGTTCCTTGAAATAGCCTGTCCCCAAAAGCATAACTGTTGCTGGGCACCATCATGGGGCAGGAGAGCTGGGCCCCCCGCCAGCATGGGAGGGCTGTGTGGGCTGCCTGGAAGCTGCAGGTGGGGGGACACAGCTGACCTGCCAGGAAGGGCCTGACTCTTTCTCTCCTGTCTTGGTCTCCAAGTACAACCCCCTTAACCTCACAGCGCTGGACTGGTCCCTGCTGAGCAAAAAGGAGTGTTTGAACTATGGTGGGCGCCTACTTGGGGACTCCTGCCAGTTCATCCCAGACCTGGCCCTCATGTCCTTCATCCTTTTCTTCGGGACGTACTCCATGACCCTGACCCTGAAGAAGTTCAAATTCAGCCGCTATTTCCCCACGAAGGTAACTTCACCCTGCAATTAGAAGGGGGCCTCTAGTCAGACAGTTCACGTGGCAGCCTCTGCTGAATCCCTGAGAGGGTTCTGGTCCAGGTGATGGGTCCACATCAGCTCTTGCTCACTGAGGGTTTTTTCGTTAAGAGCACAGACTTTGTAGTCAGAGAGAACTGGGTTCCTTTGTTGTCAAATCTCCATGACAACACTCGATATTACCAGACTTTTTTCTTTAGCCTAGTAGCATATTGTGGTTTTCTTCATTTTATTTCCCCAGCGACTAATAAGTTGAAAATCTTTTCATGTGTTTATTGGCTGTAAGACCATTGACTTTCTTCTTGTAAGAGGCTGTTTCAATTTCTTGCATATGTTCAACCGGATTGTCTTTCTCTTTCCAATTTGCAACTTGTTATACAGTCTGGATAGAAACTTGTTTGTGATCATATATCTTCTCCTGCTCTACGCCTGGCTTTGCTACTTTGCTAATGGTATCTCCTTTCTTTTTTTGGCTGCGCTGGGTCTTCATTGCTGCACAGGGGCTTTCTCTAGTTGCAGTGAGCAGGGGCTACTCCCTAGCTGTGGTGCACAGGCTTCTCATTGTGGTGGCTGCTCTTATCACGGAGCATGGGTTTAGTTGCTCTGGCGGCATGTCGGATCTTCCCGTGTCCTCTGCATTGACAGGCAGACTCCCAACCACAGGACCACCAGGGAAGTCCCTTAATGGTATATTTTGATTAATGGAGATTCTTAGCTTCACTGTAATCAAATATATCAAATTTTTCCTCAAAGAAAATATTGGATAGGAAATATTCTGTTATCTTCTAAAAGCTTCATTGTTTTTCCTTTCATGTTAAATCCGTAATTTTCCGGGATTGCTTCTGATGTTAAGCGTGAGAGAGTGGTTTTATTTTGATAGCCAATCGCTCAAGCACTTTTTTTTTTTTAAAGAGGCTATCCCTTCCCCACTGCTCTGCAGTGCTTCCCTTGAAAGTGAAAGTCGCTCAGTCATGTCCAGCTCTTTGCAACCCCATGGACTGTAGTCCATGGAATTCTCCAGGCCAGAATACTGGAATGGGTAGCCTTTCCCTTCTCCAGGGGATCTCCCCAACCTAGGGATGGAACCCAGGTCTCCTGCATTACAGGATTCTTTACCAGCTGAACCACAAGGGAAGCAGTGTGTCCCTGGCTATATATCAAATGTTCATATGTGATGGGATCTGTTTCTAAGCTTTCTATTCTGTTTCACTGATTTATTTTATGTCAATATCAGTCTTCATTTATAAGACTGATTAATACATATGTATATCTTACAGACCAAACTTTCCCTCCTTGTCCTTTTTTTCCAATAATGCCTTGGCCTTTTGCATTTCCGCATAAATTGTAGAATCTTAAATTTCACCAAAATAAAAACTTGTTGGAATTTTGATAGAATTATGTTGACTCTAAATGTCAACTTGAGGAGAAATTCTGAGTCTTCTGATCCATGAATATGGTATGCTGTGCTGTGCTTAGTCACTCAATCGTGTCTGACTCTTTGCGACCCCATGGACTATAGTCTGCCAGGCTCCTCTGCCCATGGGAGTCTCCAGGCAAGAATACTGAAGTGGGTTGCCATGCCCTCCTCCAGGGAATCTTCCCAACCCAGGGGTCGAACCCAGGTCTCCTGCACTGCAGGCAATTCTTTACCAGCTGAGCTACCAGGGAAGCTCCCATGAATGTGGTATGCCTTGCCATTTATTAAGGTGTTTTTTCCTCTTCATAGTGTTTTATAAGTTTTGATCTTGAGGTCTTGCACATTTTTTATTAGATTTATTCTTAGGTTCTTCTTTTTTTTTTTTTAACCTATTTACTCTTCCTAAAGAGTCTTTTATGTGGCCTTTACAAAATACAACTTGAGTGAAAAGTAGTGTACTTGCAACACAAATGCATTAAATCAAAGTCCTGGGACTTCCCTGGTGAACCAGTGGTTAAGACTTTGCCTTCCACTGCAGGGGGTGCAAGTTCGATTCTTGGTTGGAGCTAAGATCCCACATGCCTTGTGGCCAAAAAACCAAAACATAAAATAGAAGCAGTATTGTAACAAACTCAATGAAGACTTTTAAAAAAACCACCACCTTTTCCGCTGTCAAATTACTTACAAACCACCATATTGCCTCTTGAAATTCAGTGTTGCAGAGAAGAGTAAGAGCATAGCCATTTCACAGCTGTCAGATTGGTAAAAACACAAAGGTTTTGGAAAACCAGGTGTTGGAGACAAAAAAGCAATGGGTGGGAGTGTCACCAAGTTCATCCAGCTTAGAGAACAACTGGCCCTCTCTGAGACAGCTGAAGATGGGTGTTCTGACTCTGGAGCTCAGGCTCTCAGCAGTTCTCCTCTTTGCTGCTAGAGGATGATATCTGCCCGGAGTGGGCAGGAGCTTCTCTGACGTGCTCATCTCTCTTTTGCAGGTTCGCGCCCTAATAGCTGACTTTTCCATCATCTTCTCCATCCTGCTCTTCTGTGGAATTGATGCCTGTTTTGGCTTGGCAACCCCCAAGCTGCTGGTGCCCAGCGAAATTAAGGTTTGCTCTGGAACCCTGCTCTGGGCATTTTTTCTGCCTGCCCCCCAGCTGCAGATCTCCTCCCCTCTATGCTGATCAAGTTTTTAATGTACTCAGCCAAGAGACCACATTGGTTCTCTGTATATGCTTCACACTTTCACTACACAGCCTCCTGGGGGCAGTCCTTTGAGGTGGTGGCTTGCAGATAGATCCATGATGAATTTCTGCTGTGTAGCCACAGGATAAAGGGAAGGTGCTGGAATCCACGCTCCCGTCCAGCTGAGGCCCCTTGATTTCCACTTATGGGTCTACAATTCCTTCACTCATGGTAGTCTGTAAGATGAGCCACTTGGGATCTGTTGAAAATGGTCCTTTAAAACAGTGATCCTCGAGAGTTCCCTGGTAGCTTAGTGGTTGGGATGCTGGGCTGTCACACCATGGCCCAGGATCAGTTCCTGGTCAGGGAAATGAGATCTTGCAAGGTGAGCAAAACAAACACAAACCAATGATCCTCAGAGTGTGCTCTGGAAATCTGGGGGTGGCGTTCAGCACTCTGCATTTTAACAAGTCCTCCAGGAGCTTCCAGGGCCTGCGTAAGTTTAATAAATTTCCCATTAGTAGTGGTGGTTTACTTGCTAAGTGGTGTCCAATTCTTGTGACCCCATGAACTGCAGCCCACCAGGCTCCTCTGTCCATGGGATTTTCCAGGCAAGAATACTGGAGTGGGTTGGCATTTCCTTCTCCAGGGGATCTTCACAACCCAGGGATTGAACCTGGGTCTCCTGTGCTATAGGCGAATCCTTTACTGACTGAGCCATTAGTCCAGAGTTGGTGCTATTTGCTTGTAGCTTTGCTTGAGCCCTGCTCCCTCACAAGGAGCACCGTCCACCTAAACTGAACTGGGAGGTAGAGGTTCTAGAACTGACCCTCCCTACTTTTGAGGGCTTGACTTTTGCAACATTATTTCAGCTTTAACATCTCCTAAAAACTCATGTTGGCCTTGAAATTTAAAGTACTTCTTTCTCTTAAATAAGCAGAGTATAAACTTCAGCCCAGCTCCTGCACAGATAATGCCTTATTCTCAATATGCAAGTCTGAATTAATGTCTGGTGTTTTACAGACAACACTATAACACTCCCCAGACAGATGACTCAGAGGAGAGGCAGAAAGTGCCAGGCACTGGGCCTCTCATTTTCTTTTTTCTTGCTTTTAGGCCTCATTCCCATTTCTTGTTAGCATATTTTGCAATTAGTGACCACAAACTCTCTCCCAACTTCCTCTGACTCTCCACCACCCTGTTTCCCAAACAAGCCCAGGGCAGCTGCAACAAATCATCTCCTTTGTTCTGTAGACACCACATCCTTCCCAAGACCCCTGTGCCTCCTGGATCTCTTTAAAGTTGCAGGTGCCTAATGCTTTAAGGAGAAAGAATATACTTGAAAAGTACTCCAGGTGTGGGAATAGCAGAGGTCTGGGACAGTGGGCCAGACAACAAGTGCTCCAGGACAAGGGAGAGAGGAAAGGGCCCTCTCCTTTGCTCTGTTCAGCCCACACGGCCTGACCGAGGCTGGTTCGTGGCCCCCTTTGGGAAGAACCCGTGGTGGGTGTACCTAGCGAGCATCCTGCCCGCCCTACTGGTGACCATCCTGATCTTCATGGACCAGCAGATCACTGCCGTCATAGTCAACCGGAAGGAGAACAAGCTGAGGGTAAGCCTGGTGCTAGGAGGCAGGGGCACAGCCTCTTCCCATAGAGTCAGAAGGGATGAAGGAGGGAGGTGTTGCTTCTTGCGAAATGTTGGGCCATTTGTGAAGCAAGTATGAGGGCAGGAGACTGGAGTTCTGGGGGGATGGGGGGAGGGGGGCAGGGGGAATGTGACCTCCAGATGTGGATAAAGCCAAAAGGGCCAGGACCAAACCCAGGTTGGGCCCCTGGGCATGCGCTTCTCGCTTATCCCAAAGTGACTTTCCCAACTCTGTCTCCCGACATTGAACTCGGAAGTCTGAACAGATGCTAACAAGGGGATTTTGATCCAGAACCATAGACAGAGGAGCATTCTTCGCCTTCCTGGCCCCTCCAGCTCCTCTCCCTGCCTCTGGGTCTGAGGAGACTCCAGCTATCCTCTCCCCCATCCCAATCTGGACCACTCTAGGCCTGGGCTAGACGTGCCCCATTTGGGGCTTCTCATTAGGGAATTGTAGAGATATTGCTTTGCTGGGTAGAAGGCCCTGCTTCCCAAGGACCCAAACCCAGGGCCTCTCCGAGCCTGAACACCTCTCCTCCCTGACCTGCATCAGTTCCCTGGTTCACCAAACTCTGGGGGTGGTAAGGCCTGACCACCTTAGGGCGGCAGTCCTTCCAGAGTGCTATCTAGAAGGCTGAGGAGAGCCCTCAAAACCTCTTCTGCAAAATGGCTGCTTTGGGAGAGTTCTGTCTCTCCCACCCCACCCAACAGGTGGCTGGGAGCAGGCTCCCTAGACAGCTTCCTCCCTCCCACTGCCTCTGCAGAAGGCGGCTGGCTACCATCTGGACCTGTTCTGGGTGGGCACCCTCATGGCTCTCTGCTCCTTCATGGGGCTCCCCTGGTACGTGGCTGCCACGGTCATCTCCATTGCCCACATCGACAGCCTCAAGATGGAGACAGAGACCAGCGCCCCTGGGGAGCAGCCCCAGTTCCTGGGGGTCAGGTAGGTGAAGGTCAGGGCCTGGGGACCACCTGAGCCGGAGTTGGGGTCAGTCTGGGGGGTGGGGAAGGGGCTTTTTACCATCGAGGTATTTGGGTGAATAGGGCCCCTTCTCTAACAATCCAGAGCCACAGGGATAGGAGTGATAGCTCTGAAGGGAGGGAAGAGGAAGACAAAACTTCAGCTGTTGTAGCATCTTTTTAACAGATTCCCAGCATGCACACCAGCCCCGTCACAGAGTCTCCTTCTTGCCTATATAGGCCACTCAAGGGTTCCCACAGAGCATCTTCTGACCTGATTTTTGTCCCCTCTTTAAGATTCCCTGCCATGCCATCCCTCAAACCCCCCAAATCAGGGTTCACGTCGCGCTCAATCTCATTCCTCCAGAAAGCCTTTCCAGGACCACTTCTACCCCTGGGCTCTGGCCCATGGCCTGTCACTTATGTTCCTTCCCTTGCCCCTCCGCTCATGCCCAAGTCAGGTCCTTGACCTGTTTCAGGCAGGGAAGTGCGTCTTCCACCCCTTAGGAGCTCTGGGGTGAGCCCACATCAGACACTGATGTTCTCATACATGGCTGTCCTAAGAACTTCTGCCCATGGCTTGAGAATACCTGGGCCACCCAGCAGGTCCCGAGCGAGGTTCCTGGGGTCAGGGCAGCGTCCTCTCCTGGATCCCCAAGCCCCAGATGTCTGGGCCTGAGCAGTCTGCCACAGAGCCCCAAGCTCCCTCCAGGCTTGTGCCTGCGTCTGAGCACTCCAGAAAACACACCTGCCCTGCAGCCCCCGTACCTGCTCTGCCAGCAGCCTGGCCCCCTTCCCCTACATCCTCATCAGTCATGTCCCACAGACGTGAGGTCCTATTACAGTTGATAGGCAGGGATAATGAGCACTTCATCTCCCACTTCATCCGCACAGCAACCCCTCAGGTGGGCGCCATGAAGTACATTCTCCTGATGCTGAAGACGTTTAGGACCTTGACTGATGCCACATGGCTCGTAAGTGGCAGAGCCAGGATTAAAGCCAAGTCGATCTGGCTCAAGCACCCCCTGAACAGCCTCCTGAAGAACCCTACAAATGCCCTCACCTCAGTCAGATTCACCTTCTACCCATGTGCTGGGCAGCTTGTCCTCAGGTCACTGGTTTACTCTCTGGAATGGGAGAGCAAGGCAGAGCCCAGGGCCTTGGACACAGCCTTCAAGTGCCCACAGAAGGCTGGAATGTCACAGAGCGCCTCCCAGCCCACCCTGACCATGTGCTCTTCTCTGCCAGGGAACAGAGAGTGACTGGCACCATCGTCTTCATCCTGACAGGGATCTCTGTCTTCCTGGCTCCTATCCTGCAGGTGAGGCTCCGCACCCTCTGCGAGGGCCCTGTCCATCTGCGAAGGCACTGGCCTGATGCTTCAGAGTGCGGAACAGGCTCTCCACATGGCCCCTAATAGGCCAAAGATATCCCGTCATCACTACTGTTTTCTGTAATATTGTATCCTTTACATCTCTGTTCCCTGGACTTCTCTGGTGGCTCAGATGGTAAAGCGTCTGCCTACAATGTGGGAGACCTGGGTTCAATCCCTAGGTCAGGAAGATCCCCTAGAGAAGGCAATGGCACCTCACTCCAGTACTCTTGCCTGGAAAATTCCATGGACAGAGGAGCCCGGTAGGCCCCAATCCATGGGGTCCCAAGAGTCAGACACAACTGAGCCACTTCACTTTTACTGTCAGCACCAGGCCATCCTCATTGCTCTTTCTTACCCCTCCCAGGGTCCACCCTCACCTTTCTGGAGGACATTTCCACCCTTGCCAAATTCCATCCTTGCTTAAATCAGTAGCTTCTTAAGTTGGCTTTTTCCAATTTGCGGTTGTTGGCCTCCTCGTTCACATGTTTTCTGAAGTTTAAACTTACAGGGGAGGCTTCTGTCACTGCTCTTGGGGCCTGTTTTCTGCTCCTCTGTCTTGCATGTCTTGGGCACATAAGTGACTTTTTCCTCCTACTATAGCTTCAAATAGTCCCTTTAGATCAGCTGGAAGAGGTGATAACGATGAGGAATATATTTGGAGCATATATCTCCCAGAATGGCTCATTCAGGGGTGAGCTTGTGAAAAAAAAAAAAAAAGACTAATGAACCATGATGTTAATTGATTTATGATGGGAAAAATTTCTGGCTTGAGAATTGGTGCTGAACACAACCAAACAGTATTGAATAATTTTTTTAAGGGATGTTTCCATTTTGCAGGAAACAGATTACATACAATGGGGGAGAGAGGGACGTTTTGTTAATTTAAAAGAATATTTTAAATGGTCAGGGAATATTTGCTTTTACGGAGAGGCTTCCAAAGAACCATTGTGCCTGTCAATCCCAATACTGTCCAACAGCTGAGTGTGTGTGTTAAAAAAGCTCCAACAGGCACTTTAGGAGCCAAAAGTTCCTACGAACACTGCAGATGCAGTGTCTGCCTCCCTGTGAGAGAGTGACTACTGTGCCCCAGCTGGTGAGTGTTCAGTTATTTATTTAGTCATTTCTCACAAGCTCTTGTATTTGAATGGAACATAAAGCAATTAGAAAACCCCACTCATTTCCCTCCTTTTGTTCCATTTGCATTTTATCAGTTATCTCATGGACACATTATGAGTATCACTCTTCTAGGGTTTTGAACTCATGTTTGCTGTGGGCTGTGCTTAGTCGCTCAGTCGTGTCTGACTCTTTGTGATCCCACAGACTATAGCCCGCCAGGCTTCTCTGCCCATTGGATTCTCCAGGCAAGAATACTGGAGTGGGCTGCCATGCCCTCCTCCAGGGGATCTTCCCAACCCAGGGATCGAACCCAAGTCTCCCACATGCAGGCGGATTCTTTACCATCTGAGCCACCAGGCAAGCCCTAATTTTAGTAAATTTTTGTTTTTGCACTAATTTTGTCTATCTTAACATAAATATCAACAGCATGCCCAGGGAATATACTTAAAGTAATTGGGATGAAAATAGTTCTGTGCATAAGATATGCTATTGCCCAAGCATCTGATGATCATACTTTAAGTGATGTGTAGCCTCATTGCTCTTTCTTTGGTAAAATACAGTTTCCTATTGTAAGCAGCAATGGAAACTCCTTTCTGCTGCAATTTTCCACACAAAAAGCTTGTGTACTGTATTTATTAATTTGTGCATCTTATAAAAACCAATGAGGGGACTTCCCTGGTGGTCCAGTGGGTAAGACTCTGGGGCTCCCAGTGCAGGGGGCCCAGATTCAATCCTTGGTCAGGAAACTAGATCCCACACATGCCGCAACTAAGACCCGGCACAAATAAACAGATAGATATTTTTAAAATGAGGGACATTCCATTGTGTGTTCGTGTATACATACACACCGCAATTTCCGCATCCATTCATGTGTCAGTGGACATCCAGGCTGCTTCCACGTCCTCGCTCTTGCAGTGTTGCTGCAGCAAACACTGGGGCGCACGCTTCTCTTTCAGTTATGGTTTCCTCAGGGTCCATGCCCAGTAGTGGGATTGCTGGGTCCTATGGTAGTTCTTTTCCTAGTTTTTTAAGGAATCTCCATAGTGTTCTCCATAGTGGTTGGTATCAGTTTATATTCCCACCAACAGTGCAAGAGGATTCCCTTTTCTCCACATCCTCTCCAGCATTTATTGTTTGTGGTACATATACACAACGTATATTACTCAGCTTTAAAAAAAAAAGAATGCATTTGTCAGTCTTAATAAGGTGGGTGAACCTAGAGCCTATCGTACAGAGTGAAGTCAGAAAGAGAAAGACAAACGTTGTATATTGACGCGTGTGCATGGAGTCGAGAAAGATGGCACTGCTGAGCCTGTGTGGGGGAGGGAGCGGGCGGGGTGAATGGAGAGGGTCGCGTGGAAACATACATCACCACGTATGGAATAGAGAGCCAGTGGGGATTTGCTGTGTGACTCAGGGAGCTCAACCCAGTGCTGTGTGCCAGCCTAGAGGGGTGGGATGGGGTGGGAGATGGGAGGGAGGCTCAAGGCGGAGGGGACGTATGTATATCTGTGGCTGATTCATGTTGATATATGGCAGAAGCCAGCACAATATTGTAAAGCAAACATCTTGCAATAAAAAAAATTTTAATGAAATTTCAGCCCTGTGGGGGGCGGAATGAGAAAATTCCCTGGCAGTCCAGTGGTTAGGACTTGCACTTTCATTGCTGTGGCCTGGGTTCAATCCCCGGTTGGAGAGCTGATCTCACAAGCCAGGCAGTGCAGCAAAAAGAAGAGAAAAACAGGCTCTGTAAACAGGGTGAGGTGCCATCTAGGGGGAAATGTTCATTATGGCGTTAGCTGTCATGACAAAGTTTTTATGGGGTTTATTATAGCTCCAGATGCTCTGATACTGTTGTTGCATTCCATCACAAAAGGATTTGAAAAATCTGGCTGCCACTCTTTTACAATGAGTGGAAATATATATATATATAATCATTTTATTTAGTCTTTTTGACACATTTTATAACAGGAAAGACATCTAAAGTCTTACCATAAGATTTAAGATTTCTGATGTAATTATATCAAGGATTTCAAAATTGTTCGATGATTGAAGCATTATCATTAGTTTGTTGCTGTTGTTTAGTCGCTAAGTTGTGTCCAACTCTTGTGATCCCAAGGACTGTAGCCTCCCAGGCTCCCCTGTCCATGGGACTTCCCAGGCAAGAATACTGGAGTGTGGGTTGCCATTTCCTTCTCCAGGGCATCTTCCTGACGCAGGGATCGAACCCACATCTCTTGCGATGCAGGCGGATTCTTTACCCACAAGCCACCAGGGAAGCCACTGGTTGACACCAGTGCTAAACACGACATTGCTTTTAGGTAGAGATATTTGGTATAGCCAGTTCAAGAAAAATACAACTTTAAAACAGATTTGAGTTACTGGATAGAATCCCAGAATTTATTTCCAATCAAGAAAATATTCCATGAAGCTTGTTTAAGTTTTTGCAACTCTAAATTTTCCTAGTTCTATCAACATAGGCAAGTACTAGACTCATTGAGAACTCACACTAGAGAACTATTTACCCAAGGCCATGCTTTAGTTGCAGAGAAGGCAATGGCACCCCACTCCAGTACTCTTGCCTGGAAAATCCCATGGACGGAGGAGCCTGGTAGGCTGCAGTCCATGGGGTCGTTGAGTCAGACATGATTGAGCGACTTCACTTTCCCTTTTCACTTTCATGCATTAGAGAAGGAAATGGCAACCCACTCCAGTGTTCTTGCCTGGAGAATCCCAGGGACGGGGGAGCCTGCTGGGCTGCCGTCTCTGGGGTAGCACAGAGTCAGACACGACTGAAGCGACTTAGCAGCAGCAGCATGCTTTAGTTGAAAATTTTAGTTTTTATCTATGTAGCCAACAGAGAAGATGCTACAGATTTTGAGGGTGTAAGTTATATCCTAGATGTTAGTGTTTTTATTGTTATTTTTGTTTCTATATCATTTATTAACTTCACCTATTTCTGTACCAATTCCCCCAGTAGAGTTCTGTTCCAGGACTTCTCAAACTTTCATGTGTATTAAAATTCATCTGGAAATTTTGTTAAATGAAGATAGTGACTCAATAGCTGTGTGGGGGGCCCCAAATTCTGCATTTTTAACAAACTCACCAATGGTACCAAATCATGCTGGTCCAAAGATCACACTTTGAGCAGCAAGGAACAAAACCACCTCCTACCCATCTCTCTGAACCAATGAACGGTTAGACTGACATTAGATACACTGATGTTTACTAGAGGATCAGTGACAATCTTCAGTCCTTCCATCACCAATTTGCAAATATTTGGTTATCTTGCCAAACAAAGGCACTGGGGGATGAAGTGACTGTGTATCTGCTGGGCAGCATAAATGTCTTGCAGACTCAGTTTTGCAGATTCTCAGTTCATTCCAAGCCCCAAAGGGTTTTTCTTGTTTTACTTTTTGTTTGCAACTCGCCACAGCTTGTCAGGATTGTGAATTTCTGCCTACTGCCTCAGAGGAACTCCTGATCGTATCAGAAGCTTCCCCTTTTGTCCCCAGATTGTTCTCACGGTCTCAAACTCAAATTATATAGGAAGGTCTTATGTTTGTAGGACTCTGATCCTTGTTCTTCGCTTTAGCAAGTGGTATAAAGCTGACACTAGAGGCACCTTTTTGCCGCTTTACTCTGTCATTAATATTTGAGAAAAGCTCCTCCCTGGAAATCCAAGAAAGATTTGCATCAGTTAATCTAGAATTCTAGATTACAGCCCCATCACTGGTCAGAGTGTAATGTCACAGGCCTTTCGGATTTTCTGAGAAAGCTCTTTCAGCCTGCAAATGACAAGATGTTGTTCAGTTGCTAAGTGGTGTTTGACTCTTTGCAATCCCATGGACTGCAGAACACCAGGCTTCCCTGTCCTTCACTATCTCCTAGAGTTGCTCAATTTCGTGTCCACTGAGTCAGTGATGCTATCTTACCATCTCATTCTCTGCCACCCTCTTCTCTTTTTGCCTTCAATCTTTCCCAGCATCAGGGTCTTTTCTAATGAGTCGATTCTTCGCATCAGGTGGCCAAAGCATTGGAGCTTCAGCTTCAGCATCAGTCCTTCCAATGAATATTCAGGATTGATTTCCCTTAGGATTGACTGGTTGGATCTCCTTACAGTCCAACAGGCTGTCAAGAGTCTTCTCCAGCACCACATTCAAAAGCATCAGTTCTTTGGTGCTCAGCCTTATTTATGGTCCAGCTCTCACATCTGTACATGACTACTGGAAGAAACCATGTTTGACTATATGGACCTTTCTCAGCAAAGTGATGTCTTTGCTGTTTAATACACAAATGACAAGACTGGAGACAATTCCCTAGGCTTAATAATGAGGTGATGATAATCAGTCACTGGTAACTGCAAACTAAGACAGTCCAGTTCTTCTGTTTGATGCGGTTTTCACCCCCGTTAGATCAAAACAGAAGTTTTAAGCCATATTAAATGTGTCAGACTTCCCTGGTGGTCCAGTGGTTAAGAATCTCCCTGCCAATACAGGGGACATGAGTTCGATCCCCGGTCCCAGGAAGATTCCACAAGCTGTGGGGCAACTAAGCCCAAGGGCCACAACTATTGAAAATGTGCTGTACAAAAAAGAAAAGAAAAGAAAATGTGCTGTACAAGAGAAGCCGCTGCCGTGAGAAGCCTGCAGACTGCAACCAGAGTAGCCCCACTGTCCTCAACCACACGCAGCGACTAGGACCCAGTGCAGCCAAAATAAATTAAATTTTAAAAGATTTGTGTTGTTACAGATTATAGCTTAATCTTTTATTTAAGATTTCATTTCTCTCTTAATTGCTCCCACACTTTGAGGCTGATTCTGCTAAGTCTGCTAAGTCGCTTCAGTCGTGTCCGACTCTGTGCAACCCCATAGACAGCAACCCACCAGGCTCCCCCGTCCCTGGGATTCTCCAGGCAAGAACACTGGAGTGGGTTGCCATTTCCTTCTCCAATGCATGAAAGTGAAAAGTGAAAGTAAAGTCACTCAGCCGTGCCCGACTCTTAGCGACCCCATGGACTGCAGCCCACCAGGCTCCTCCATCCATGGGATTTTCCAGGCAAGAGTACTGGAGTGGGGTGCCATTGCCTTCTCCATTGAGGATGATTAGGCCAGATTTTTTTGTCAGACTATTTTCCATTATAAGTTATTACAAAGTATTGACTCTTGTTCCCTGTGTGGTACTGTAGATCCTTGTTGTTTAAACGTTGTATATACAGTAGTGTGTATCTGTTAATCCCATACTCTAATTTATTCCTCCCTCTCCCTTTCCCCTCTGGTAACCGTACATTTCTTTTCTTCGTCCGTGAGCCTGTTTATGTTTTATACAGATTCATCTGTATTATTTTTTAGATTGCACGTGTAAGTGATGTCATATAGTATTTGTCTTTGTCTGACTTAGTATGGATATTCTCTAGGTCCATCCATGTTGTGCAAATGGCAATATTTCATTTTTTATTGCTATGTAATAGGATAATATTTCATTGTATGTATGTATGATGTATACATATCTGTAGATATACACAAAGATACCCACCACATTTATTAAACCAATTGTCTGTTGATGAGTTGAAATTTTTGCCTTATTTAATAATAAGGCAAAAACCTCCTCATATACAAATGGAATGATGTCATGGACCCATGTTTCCTTTAAGTTCAAATGTCGTAGAGTGACGTTTATAGCATGTGGATGCAAATCATGCTTTGTGTTTAAAAAATAGCCTGCTGCTACTACTGCTAAGTCACTTCAGTCGTGTCCGACTCTGTGTGACCCCACAGACGGCAGCCCACCAGGCTCCCCCGTCCCTGGGATTCTCCAGGCAAGACTAGCCTAGTTTATTTTAAATGAGAGGTTGTTGATTTGTTTGGATTTGCCAGCATTCTTAAATGGACTTCTAAAAGTTGGATATAGTACTTTGTGTTCTTGCGAGTGTTCAGCACAGCAGCCCTGGGAGGGAGCGAACCAGCCTCGTGCAGGTAAAGGGAAGGAGAAAAGAAGGAAAGACACAGCTTACGCAGTGGAGACGTACCTTAGAAATCTTCTAAAGAGTCACGTGCCCACTGTAGACCAGTATGAGTGATAAGATCCCATGTTTGGAAAAGCGAACTACCCAAGAGCATGATGGGAAGGATAGCTACCCAGGAGACCATCAGCACTTAGTTGTCGCCCATTGGCGGTCACTTCATACACTGTTCTGCTTCTTTTTTACCTGATTGTATATGTTGCATGAGTTTTGTTCCTCAGCAGGTACTCCCCACTAGTAGGTAAGCTCATCAAGGGTCACCAGCCCCCTGCAAGCTGAGCAGTGCAGTTTAGGGGGGCCCTTAGCTGGGGCTGGAGGTGGGAAGGGGCTGGCATGAACGAGCAGTCTGTAGATATTTGCCATGTTCCAGGTTAATCTTCAGCCGGACTACACGGCTCCTGTAGGGCATAAAGTTGGGGGCGGGGAGGGGGGAGGCTGGGAGAGCAGCTGTTCACTGGGCTAGAAAAGGGGCAGCAGAGCCCCAGAGACCATCTCCTCCCCCACGGACACTCTGGCTCCAGATGTGCTCACAGATGCTTCATTCCTCCAAAATTCCAACTCTTTCAACACCTGGGGAAAGCCGAGGCTGACCAGGCTGCCTCCGTGACTTGGCAGACACTGCCATCCTGAACAGAGTGGCCAACAGCCTGCTGTGGTCGTGGCCCAGTCCAGAGCTCTGCCTCCCCTCTCGTTTCAGTACATCCCTTTGCCAGTGCTGTATGGAGTCTTCCTCTACATGGGTGTGGCCTCCCTGAATGGCATCCAGGTAAGGACCCTTAGGTCCTTAGGTCCTCAGTTTACAGATGAAGAAACTGAGGTTCAGAACTCAAAACCCAGATCACGCTGATTCCTATGAGCATTTCACTACCACTCTCTGTTTGCTAAGGCAAGCTGTACAGAAGAAAACATTTTGCTATTTACCATGATATACCAGATAGCTTGTGTTGCTTTCAAGTTGCATTTTCCTTGAAAGTGGAGTGTTTACTGGGGCCTGAACCAGGGCTTTACCCCTCCCCAAGAGCTCAGCACCCCTCCATAAAATCTCATTATACCTCCTCCTAGACCTCCATTCCCCCTCCTTTGCATCCTCGAGACCTGACCAGGGGCTCCCCTCAATGAGACCCTGCTGTGGCACCCATTCTACCAGATCCAAGCCCCCAGCAGGGCCAGCAGGGTCTCCAAGGCCTGGCTGAGACTCACACTGTCCTCACCAGTTCTGGGATCGCTGCAAACTCTTCCTGATGCCCGCCAAGCACCAGCCAGACCATGCCTTCCTGCGGCACGTGCCGCTGCGCCGGATCCACCTCTTCACCCTGGTGCAGATACTCTGCTTGGCTGTGCTCTGGATCCTCAAGTCCACAATGGCCGCCATCATCTTCCCAGTCATGGTAAGATGGGCACAGGCTTCTCCCTCCTTGTTCTGCAGGTTCAGCCAGGGAAGGTGTCCACGGGGAGACCCACCCTAGTCTCCTCCACAATGGCCTCTCTTGGGGTCACAAAGGCAGGCACAGATCAAGATTCGGGTTGTGACTCCAGGCCAGATGGAGCTAGGGGGTTGATGGTGGAATGGAGAGGCTTAGAGGGGGCACAGGTTGTGTGTGGTGGGTGGATACTGTAGTGACAATCCACACGCCTGCCTCCACCCAGCTCAGGTCAGGGCGGCTCAGTGAGAATGCAAAAGCCACCCAAACTCCCCTTCTCTGTGGTGTGATGGAGCTGGGCAAATTCAACAAGGAGACTGAGTGCCCCACTGCCAAAATTCAAACCAAGTGCAGAAGTAGATCTATGCTAAGTATATACCTTTCAATAAAATTGAATTTGAAAAATGAATGGGGGGATGGGATAGGGAGAGCTAGAATCAGAGATTTAGAACTTCAAATTTTAATGTCATTAACATGTCATTGTTTGGAGAGGCTGGGGAAAGTATGTGAGAATTCTTTGGCTATTCTTGAAATTGTGGGTAAGTTTTAAATTATTCCAAAATTATAAATTGAAAAGAAGAAAAGCCCACAACATGTATCTGTCCCCATGGGAAGCAGTGGGCTCTGCCCCTGCCAGGGCCTGGGAAATAGAGGGGGTTACTATGGGCTAATGCTTTGGGGAAGCCCTGGGTGGGCCCCAAAGCCTGCAGGGCTGGATTAGGGGCCAAATTGAGGACACAGAGTAGATCGGAAATATCCTGAGGGCTCTGAGTCAGTGCTTCTTGACCCTGGCTGCTCATAAGAGTCACTTGGGAACTTTATAAAAGTACATGTGGGCCTCACCCACAGATTGATTAAGACAGAACCTCAGAAAAACCCAGGCATTGGTGTTTGTAGTAAGTTTACAAGTAAGCATAAATCTGCATCCAAGGTTGAAAACCACAACTCCAGGGAATGTGAAATGGATCCTCTCCAACAGTGGGGAGTTCAGGGGTGATGCTGCGTGCTGAATCACCCCTGAACTGGAGAAGTTTTGAGAAGGTTCCAAAGATACCAGCAAAAGTCCCTGAACTGACTGAGGGAGGGAAAAAAAAAAATGCTGGAGTTTGGGGCCTTGAACCCATGGTTTTCTCTGAACTCTCACCACAGATCCTGGGTCTCATCATTGTTCGAAGGCTTCTGGACCTCATCTTTTCCCAGCATGACCTGGCCTGGATTGACAACATCCTCCCAGAGAAGGAGAAAAAGGAGGCAGATAAGAAGAAGAGAAGGAAAGGGGCCCATGAAGACAGTGACGAGGAGGTGGGGAGGATGGGAGGCCTCAGCTGACGGGAGGGATCAAGACCCTCCCTCCACCTCTGCCATGGCCAGGGAGGGGTGGCTTCTCAGGTATCCAGGGGGCACTGCCCGGGCCCAGCCTTGGTCTGATGTGCTGAGATCACGTCTGTTTCTGTGAATACCATTATCGTAGGCCAGAATGTATGAGCCCCCTCACCCAGGGAAAAGGTTGGCCAGGCCCACTGTCTCCAATTTCTGTGGGCCCCTGGGCTCATTGTAACAGCAGTATAGGCCCCAGAGGGGACAGTGCAGAAGCCTCGGCTCCATCATCAAGGTTATGACAACTGACCTCCAAAGGACAGAGCAGGCCTGGCGGGGAGGGTGCTAATGGGGACTCACTAGTAGACTGGATTCCTGGACAAGTGGGAAGATTGGGGCCGAGTCTTGCTTGGAGCTGTCCCTAGGGTCCTGGGGAGGGAGGTGGGGGAAGAGGCACAGGTCCTCACTGAAAGAGTGACCAATTCCCCAAATGTCTGGGACCTCTCAGTTGCCCCATCAGCCCCTCCCTTCTCCCATGTTCCTCCCCATCTCACCCTAAAACAGGGAGTCAACAGACAAGAAGCCAGTCCCGAATTTATAGTAAATCACAAAATATTTGTGGATAAGATTGTCTACTTCAAGTTTTCATTACAAATGATGAAACTGTCCCCAAAATGGAAGTGATTCGCCCAAGATGGTCATGTCTAGGAGGGAATAAGAAAACCATTCCCCACTTTGGATCTGATCATTTCCCATATACTGAGCTGCCCATGCCATTCCTAATAACCATGTCTGGCTCCCATCCTCCCAGTCTGACCCCAACCCATATCCCTGCCTCCACCATCAACTATTCTAGCAATCTTGCCTTTTGCAGATCAAAGTTGCTCATAGGCAAGCCCTTGCTGACTGACTAGTGACAATCAAACCGCCTTCTGATGATAGTGATAGGCCCAAACTCCCCTGGTCCTTGATTACTGTCCTCTTCCAGGAAGGTAAGAGGCCCATAATCCCTGTCCACATGTTTTTCATTGATTTCCCGCCCCCCTCCAAAGGGCTGTGCTGCACAGCTTACAGGGCCTCGGCTCCCCGACCAGGGAATTGAACCCGGGTCACAGCAGTGAAAGCCCAGAATCCTAACCACTAGGCCACCAAGGAACTCCCCTTTGTGAATGAGTTAGATGATTTGAAAGTTAGGTTCTGCAAACAAAGAAGCCGAGAGTCTAAGTGCCTTTTAAAGACAAATATTCTTTCATTGATTCATTCAATAAATATTTGAGTGCCTACCACATGCCAGGAACTATTTCAGGGGAGGGAAAAAAGCTTCCTTTATATATGCAAAGGAAAACTGGGATCCAATTTACATAAATTCATTTTACACACATCTTCACAGTTGGTGTGAGGTTCACTCCCAAATGACTGTTATCATGACAGTTGAAACAGTTCTAATGAATAACATTCCTGCAAGAGTAGTGTCCTCTCCAGTGTCCTCAGTGGGCCCCAGGGTATTTGCAGTACCCACCACCTGTCTGGGTGTGAAGAGGATGGTGATTTGCACACTGCGGATGCATGTGTTTTCCATCCTGGCAAGAAAGCCAACACTGTTGTACTGGTGGTGTTTATCAGCTCTTCCTACTGTTGCTCTCCAGCCCCAGTTCCCTCCTCCCTCAGTTATAAAGATTCCCATGGAAAGTGTCCAATCAGATCCCCAAAACAGTATCCACTGCATTCAGTTCAGTTCAGTTCAGACAGTCACTCAGTCGTGTCCGACTCTTTGCGACCCCATGAATCACAGCACGCCAGACCTCCCTGTCCATCACCAACTCCCAGAGTTCACTCAGACTCATGCACAGCGAGTTGGTGATGCCATCCAGCCATCTCATCCTCTGTCGTCCCCTTCTCCTCCTGCCCCCAATCCCTCCCAGCATGAGTCTTTTCCAGTGAGTCAACTCGTCGCGTGAAGTGGCCAAAGTACTGGAGTTTCAGCCTCAGCATCAGTCCTTCCAATGAACATCCAGTACTGGTCTCCTTTAGGATGGACTGGTTTGATCTCCTTGCAGTCCAGGCAACAGTTAAAAAGCATCAATTCTTCAGCACTCAGCTTTCTTCACAGTCCAACTCTCACATCCATACATGACCACTGGAAAAACCATAGCCTTGACTAGATGAACATTTGTTGGCAAAGTAATATCTCTGCTTTTTAATGTGCTATCTAGGTCGATCATAACTTTCCTTCCAAGGAGTAAGCGTCTTAAGCGTCTTTTAATTTCATGGCTGCAGTCACCATCTGCAGTGATTTTGGAGCCCCAAAAAATAAAGTCTGACACTGTTTCCACTGTTTCCCCATCTATTTCCCATGAAGTGATGGGACCAGATGCCATGATCCTCGTTTTCTGAATGTTGAGCTTTAAGCCAACTTTTTCACTCTCCTCTTTCACTTTCATCAAGAGGCTTTTTAGTTCCTCTTCACTTTCTGCCATAAGGGTGGTGTCATCTGCATATCTGAGGTTATTGATGTTTCTCCTGGCAATCTTGATTCCAGTTTGTGCTTCTTCCAGCCCAGCGTTTCTCATGATGTACTCTGCATATAAGTTAAATAAGCAGGGTGACAATATACAGCCTTGACGTACTCCTTTTCCTATTTGGAACCAGTCTGTTGTTCCATGTCCAGTTCTAACTGTTGCTTCCTGACCTGCATACAGGTTTCTCAAGAGGCAGATCAGGTGGTCTGGTATTCCCATCTCTTGAAGAATTTTCCACAGTTTATTGTGAGCCACACAGTCAAAGGCTTTGGCACAATCAGTAAAGCAGAAATAGATGTTTTTCTGGAACTCTCTTGCTTTTTTGATGATCCAGCGGATGTTGGCAATTTGATCTGTGGTTCCTCTGCCTTTTGTAAAACCAGCTTGAACATCTGGAAGTTCACGGTTCACATATTGCTGAAGCCTGGCTTGGAGAATTTTGAGCATTACTTTACTAGCGTGTGAGATAGTGCAATTGTGCGGTAGTTTGAGCATTCTTTGGCATTGCCTTTCTTTGGGATTGGAATGAAAACTGACCTTTTCCAGTCCTGTGGCCACTGCTGAGTTTTCCAAATTTGCTGGCATATTGAGTGCAGCACTTTCACAGCATCATCTTTCAGGATTTGAAATAGCTCAACTGGAATTCCATCACCTCCACTAGCTTTGTTCGTAGTGATGCTTCCTAAGGCCCACTTGACTTCACCTTCCAGGATGTCTGGCTCTAGGTGAGTGATCACACCATGGTGATTATCTGGGTCGTGAAGCTCTTTTTTGTACAGCTCTTCTGTGTGTTCTGCATTAACAGTAAATAAAACACATTGTGTCTCTCCCTTCCTACTTACTACTAATCCTCCACCTCTTCCTCAAGGAATTTTCACTTTTAACTCAGATCTGTTGGTCTTAGGACTCCTGTGCTAGGCAGAATTCAAAAAGAACTGGGCTATAAGAATTGGGACTCCAACCATATGGAAGCCCCAAATCAGAGTGTATAGATTTCAGTGGTCTTCACTTTAGTGTGGGCAAACCCCCTCTTTCCTTCCTTACCCCCTGTGCCCCCAGTTGCCCATGGCACCACCTGCCCCCTCTTGCATTGTTTCAGATGCACTAATCCAAACATGGCCTGTTGAGCCTCGCATGTTGCCTATGATTGTTGAAATGACTGAGAGCTCAAATCCCAGCTGAGCTGCTCCTCTAGGAGAGCAAGTAGCATCACACTAGGATTATGAATTAGTCAAGGTCCTAGGGCTTGGTCCCCGAGGTTCTGAATGAGTGACAAACACCTTCCACACGTTGAAAGGGAACCTGCCCCAGAAGGACCAGATGTGGCTTATGAAGACCCTGGGGGATTTTTTTTGCTGTCTTTACCCACTCCCAGCCTCAGCTTCCTATCGGTGGACAGTCCTGTCATCAAGACAACACAGTCTATCCTGGGCGTAGTCTGAAAGATCCCAACATGAGTCCTGACCCTGGTGCCCCTAAGGGCTTGCCACTTTCCCATTTTAGGCATCCTGCCAGCCCCCACAAGGGCCTTCCAGCAAAGGGGCTTCCCCTTATATTCTCCCACAGAGGTACTTCTTCCTTGTGAATTTCCCACTCTCCTTCTCCTTTCCTCTTGTATACATCCATCTCCCTTCCTCATTTTCCCCTGGCCCCTGCCATGCCTCCCACCTACCTCTGGGTGAAGGAATAACTGAAGCGGAAGCCACCCACCTCCGGGGTCCCTGTATCATCTGGTGTAGCACTGGCCACGGGGTTAGAGAACAGAAAGGAGAGGAAATGGGTGAGGGAAGCACTGGAGAAAGAGTATTCTCCAGAATAGTTCTCAAACCTGCTCTACATCTGACACTTTAATTTTCCTGCCAGGACAAAGATCTTCCAGTTGGAGTTACTCACTCTGATTCTTCCTTCAGTGATTCAGAACTTGACCGAAGGTAATAGCCATGAGACAGACTCTTTGGGTGTTAGATAAGAGAATAAGCAATGGCTTGAATGCCTAGGATTTCTCAAGCCAGTGTCTCAGTAAAAGGCCTCTGCTGCTCCACCTCAGGACACAAAGGCGCAGACCTCATGAAGTATCAAATAACAAGTCTGTCCTCTTACTGATGTAATGTGATGACCACACACGAGGGTATTCGTGTTTGGTAAAGGAAATTATTATAAAATATGAAGTAGAATGAAAATTGAAAGTAAATACTGAAAAAAAGACAATAGAAACTAGACATGATTTAAGTATATATTACTGAAAGCCGGGATACGTGAACTTTAAGGATCAAAACACTAAGCACTTTAATGCTCTGTGGAATAAAACAACAGCATGGTTAATTAGCAAAGGTGAGAAAAGGTATCAGGGAAAACTAAATATCAATGATCAAGTGGAGATAAAAATAGTCAAGAAAGAATTCAAGGCCCAGTTTCCAGCAACTCCCATGCCAACAATGTGATTCCTTGCTGTTTTTAATGAGAAGCCACCCTCAAAAAAGGTGGGACTACTTGATGACTGAAAACAAGGAAAGGGATCAAAAATAGAAACAAGGAATTCAGAGTCAATAGAGTCTGCCTCAGTCATCACTGTGGAAGGTGGTGAGGGCAGTCGTACTCCCACGGTGCACCCTAAACTGGACCGGAGTCACTGTGCTAGATCTAACGGGAAAAGCATGGGCTGTCCGACTCCAGATATAGATGGCACACACCCAGAAGATTGTAAGACACGTGTACAAGAGAGTGTAGATCACCTAAGGGATCTTCTGAGTTATAAGTCAAAGCTGTTATCACATTGCCCGGACGAGATTTATCACCAGTACAAGCGTTAGGCCCAAGGCCACCATAACCCAGGAGTGTCAAGTCCAAATGACATATGTGCTGCCATCTCATCCCACTTCCCGAGCCAGGGCTCCTGGGCTCCTCATGCCACTGATCTTAATAAATAAATGTGTTAGGAGAAAAGCACTCTGTCTATCTTGATTTATTTTCATTTTAAAGTAGCCTATACAAAATTGAATCTCCAATTGCTCCAATTTCAGTTAATGGAGAGAGAATTTGGATCAGGATAGAATACCTCCAAAACCCTGTTAAAGGACACAAAGCATAGGACAAGGTCAAAAATGCGGAATATTTCATCAATGGTAATGGTACCTCAACTACACTGGTATTTTACTGAATCTATGAAAGTAGATGGAAGCAAAGATGACTAATAGCAGGATTCCATTTCAGTGAAGAAAAGAAACTCAGCAACATGATCTAGTTTAGCAGATTAGCATCCACGATCTACCAGGCATGGTGCTTAATCCCTGGGACTAGAGAAAGACAGACATATGAACAAAGATATACACCACCCTGTGCCAAGAACAACGGAGCACACGCAAAAGAAGGGACAGGAATCTAAGGGAGGGATCAACCTTACCCAGAGAATAAATAGGAACAATAAATAGGAGTCCACCGGGTGTGCATAGAAAGGAAAAAAGAGAGAAAAGGCACTGCAGGTGCCGAGAAGAGGCCTGAAATACTGCAGACACAGGGCCAAGAACAGGGCAAACTGCAAGCAGGAGTTCGAGCAGAGAAGGTTCTTGTCTCGCCAGGCTAAGGAGCATGAATTCTCTCCTTTGAACAATGGGGGACCAGTCAGGTTCATGATCCAGAAGTTCCCTCTGGCAACCATGTGGAAAATAGGTTGAAGTAGGGCAAGAGCAGCAACTGTGACAGCTGAAGGCCAAGCAGATAGGATACTGCTAGTTCCTGTGATGTGTTAAGCGATCAACAGCAAAGACAGAACTGTTTGCCCTAGAACCCTGTTCTGGGAGATAGCATTTAAAAACACCATACCCTAGAAAAATCATTCTTCCCTCCTCTCTTTCTCATTCAGCATCACCCTGCACTTCAAAATCTCCTGTCCAGCCTCACCTGCCTTCAACTACTCACAGAGCCCGGTCTTCATGGTGCCACAGGTGAAGATAGAGATGGAGCCAGAGTGTGACTTCACAGACATGGACAGATACGGGAGAGAGGCTGACGGCGAGACCACCCTCTAGGAGGAAGAGCTTCCCCTGGACGGGGCACAGTGAGGGCCTGGCTTAGTCTTCACCGTGAGGGTCTGGGCCAAAACCCTTCACTTTTCAAAGCCTGCTCCTATATTTATCAAGCAGAGAGAGTCATTCTGCCTGATCCATGAAAACTGGAGATCTGTCATGCAAAGCCCTTTCCTTCCCTTTGTAGTTATGAAAATAACTAAAGCTTACTGGTACACGTTATTTTAAAATGCAATCCAGCATAGAAATGATAACATTTCTTTTGAGATGAAAAAAATGCTTGCCTCTCAAAACTGTAGATAAGATAAAGGGGCACTAGTCAGTTTTTATTTAAAACAAATACCAGTTAAAATTTTTTTTAATGCTTAGATTTTAAATTATCTAGATGGTCTTAAAAGAACTGTTAAAATACTTGTACTTCAATAGACCAAGGTTGGAAATTTTGTTTTGCAAATTAAGAAATGCTAAAAAGGTCTTCTTATCTCTCCATCCCATGCAGTTTTCTATGAAGAGTTTGAACCATCTGCATTCTGGGCCTTGTTCCAGCACAGAAGTGTGACTGGGGCTTTCCCAGTTTGACAGCTAGTTCTGAAAGTCTGGCTGTGAAAGAACCAACACATTTGAGTGGATTTTTAAAAACAGTTAAGTGAAATCTCAAATCACGTGGCAAATCAACCAAATGATCCTTTAAATTAGTATCACTGGTTTTTCAAGTACAGAATCACATTTCTTGATGCATTTGGGTAGCTCTTTCCTGCAAGTTTTCAATGGCCTGATTCCCAGAGTCCAACTAGCATTCACATGAACACTGTATGTTAGGCAAGGCCAATGTGAAATTTTGGAAGATTATAACTCTGTAATACTAGTCACACTAGTACTTTAAGGAATAATTGGAAACAAACTGGGTAGACTAAAACCCATTAATCACAGACCTTGCTTAAGATCAGTCTTTTTATCTTCAATTCACATTGAACAAGCACCAACCATGTTTATTCACCACCTGTGTGTTCCTGACAGCCACAGTGCATCTGACATTTACCTTCTCCAAAACAGCTACGGATTTGAATCTTGTGTAAATTGGTTACTTACCAGACTTACTCAAGATGACAAATGCAGGTGCTTTTTCTTCATTGCTCTCATTTTTTAAAGGTACACATGACACTGGACTCATTAACCAACTTGAGTATGGGGACAGCTAATTGCCTCTGATCCCCAGAGCCAGTACAGTGCCTGGTCCACAGAAAGCTCTCGGTGTTTATGAAATTAAATATCAGAAGTCCCTTCTAGGGATACTGCCACGAGGTAAAACTCTAAACCTCCACCACTTCTACTGAAAGCAACAGAATTACCTGGCTGCTCACTCATCCAGAACCATTGCCTGAGTTTAAGTATAAATTCTTTGTCTTCATCTATACCAATTCTGGGAGAGCTAACAATCTACTCTTAACATTGCAGTTTTAAAACCTGGCTGATTTCCAATAGCACTTTGTCCAAACTGTGTTGTAGAAATGGTATGGATTCAGGATTAAACGTGCTTGATTAATCAAACAAGCTGGAAAGCTAAAATGTTGATTTTTTTTGTTGTAAATTGATCACTGTAATTTTTACCTTGTATGTTATTTGCATTTTGTACACATACACAGGAACATTTTAATTTTAATAGCTTTTAACAGGTTGACATATTGTTACTTCTTCATACAGGTCATACTTTTTTCCACTTGTAACTACAATTCAATAAAACTTAATCCCATTTGCTCATCTTGCTCCACGTTTAATAATTTAGGTGAGTCAGCAGGTATGATGTACAGACAGGAACTATACCTCATTTAAAAAACATTTCTAGAACTATCACCCCTCTTCCTCTCCAGAAAACTATCAAAAGCATAAAGGCAGCAAAGGAACAAGCAGGGAAGAAGGGCGGCTCTGCATTGTTCTCCTTCCTCTCGCTGCCTCAAGCTGCCTGGAGCGGGAGCTGCTCCTGCTTTATGAAAGCCAACTACTCAGCCCTCGAGCAGAAGACACAGGACCCATCCGAGCCGCAAACATGCCTGCCACAGCAAATACCTTCCAATCTGTGCAATCTAATGTTTTAAACACATACACACACAGGAAAAAAATTTATACATATTATGTGGAGGAGGGGGAGATTTGGCAAAACACATCAAGAAGTCCCGTGTAAATTGAACATATGGTTTAAAATACTCAGAACAAGACTAACCACTGAAATGAAGCTTACAGATGAAACTTCTGGCTTGGGATGTACAATTAAAAGGACTAGGCTGGTTTCTCCACAGCTCTTTAAACCAATTTGTTAAAGTCAAAGGATTGGATGTTACCAAATATAGGAATATTTAAATTGATTACATCCAATGAGAAAAATTAGGCCACAGGAGGATAGTAGCAGAAAGATGAAGTATTTCAGAAACTCTTTCCATATCAAGTCAGAAGTGTTTTATTTAAAAAATCAAAATGATGCAAAAAGTCCCTTAATAAAGTCTGATTAAATTCAGTATTAACTCTCACTATCAAAAATTGATCAAGGAAAGCCAACAGGTGCAGCAGAGAAAAGCTGCCAGCTGTTGACAGTTCTTTGGTGGAAAAGTAAGTTGCATACTTATATATAGCTGCCCTAATGATTATCAAGCCCAAGTTATGTTTTCCAAAAATAGGTTTCAAGATACACTAAAGAAACCATACAGACACCTCTAACAGTATAAAAATTTGACAGTGAAGTTTCAGGATATAGGAAAAGTCAAATATGACAACACACATGAATAATTTATAAAATAAGCCTTTCAATCCTAGAAAAGTAAAATGGGGAGACCCCAAGCGGTAAGGAACATAAAACAAGGGCTAATAGCAAATGGGAAAACCCCAGACATCTTCCCAATGACTGAGTCACAAAATGATAGGGAGACTATCAACATGCAGTTTTCCTTCTTTATCATCAACACATATATAAATTAGAGTAAATTTTTTCCTACTCAATTACCATCATTTCTTTCTTCTTTAACTTTTCCCTAATTTTCTCTAGCAACATTTTTCCTTTGGTTTGACCAGTTGAACTCAAAAGGCTTGGAACCTAAAAGTGAGTATCAACTCATCATTGGAATAGCACTTGGGAAATGCAATCATAGAAAAGCCAAGCTTGGGCAGCATTGGTGGTGTAATGGTGAGCACAGCTGCCTTTCTAAAGAAGACAAATTTCAACTGAAGAGGCCTGACAAAGTTAAGCAGCCATTCTCAGGGGGACAGGGTCCTCCCTGTGAATCTCTAGGGTAATGTTTCTCTTGGTTGGATCACATGACCCAGCATGACAGTGGCATGCTCCCTGGTAGGTTACTGCAGAGCTACGTGTGCAAACACACACTCATTTAAGCTTACAATAAATACAAAGCATTGTTTAAAGCCATGTAAGTAAAGAAAAAATATTGCATGTCTATTGACCTGGTTTTCCTCTTGAACTGGCTTGGAGTGCTGTTCATGACACAGAAGACACAATAGTCAATTACTTGCTACTCCAAGTTCCTTAGACTTCAGTACTTCCTGTTCTTCGAGCCTCAGCACTTTTTTTGCAGCAATAATGGTATTCTTCATCAGCATTGCCACAGTCATGGGACCAACACCCCCAGGGACTGGAGTGATGTAACCTGCTTTCTTCTTG
Organism: Bos grunniens; assembly: GCF_055505025.1. NCBI lineage: Eukaryota > Metazoa > Chordata > Mammalia > Artiodactyla > Bovidae > Bos > Bos grunniens. The sequence continues at coordinate 97,108,652 of NC_141175.1, read as the reverse complement.
ACTCCTACACAGAGATAAGACAGGCAAACTCTTTAATTATGGCAAAGGAACTCTATGTACTTTAACATATCATGGAAGAAGCAGTCAAAGAAAAAGCAATAATATACATAAGCATCTCAATAAACCTCAAACTCATTAAAAAAATATCACATCTACAATACCCAAGAACAAGGGCTTTTGAACATATTAACAAAGTAACACACATTTAGAGATTTCCCAGGCGATCCAGTTGTTGGGACTCTGAGCTTCCACTGCAGCGGGTACAGGTTTGATACCTGGTCAGGGAACTAAGGGCTTCCCCGGTGGCTCAGTGGTAAAGAATCTGCCTGCAATGCAGGCAACACAGGAGACTTGAGTTCAATCTCTGGGTCAGAAGATCCCCTGGAGGATGAAACAGCAACCCACTCTGGTGTTCCTGCCAGGAAAATCCCATGGAGAGAGGAGACTGGTGGGCTATAGTTTATGGGGTTGCAAAGAGTCAGACATGACTGAGCAACTGAGCACTCACAGGGAACAAAGATCCCACATGCTGTGCAGTGTGGCCAAAAAAAAAAAAAAACCAATAATAAAATAATATGCATATAATAAGCAGAGTTATTCAATGAATATACTTAAATAACCAGCCATACTTTTCCTCCATATTAAATCAATTTAAAAAGAAACATCTCAGTAGCTAACTGTATGGAAGTGTAACTATAATAATAATAAGGATTACTTCAATTAAAACCTGCTTACAATATTTTCTTAATTTTATTCTATTTATTTAACTATACTGTTTGCCCAAAGCACCAAGCAAAGTAATTTTCTGGAAAGTAAAAAGAATTTTTTTAATCCAATCTAAAGGGAAAAATCACTTAGATACCTAGGCTTGGGTCTGACTGCTTGAGAAGAAATAGAAAGCTAGAAATAGAATTATCAGCATAAAATTCAGATAAATTCAGAACTGAAAGGAGAAATCTATCAGGGAATTCCAAAATTTTAGTAATATGGCTTTTTCCTGGACTTTTAATATTGCAAGTCTGAGATCTCTTCTCTCAGTATGAAAATGAGAAGTCTGTAATACTTTTTAGGAAACTCAATGGTTTAGAAAAATCACTTCATTAAATTTTCAGACTCATTAAAAGTCTTGTTTTCATTATAGAATAACCCTAAAGAGAAGAAAGAAATTTCCTGAAAACTTTATATTTGTTCTCCATAATTTGATGATACAAACACCTAAATTCTAGAATGACTATAATTTTTTAAAAGATTTCTCTTAATTATCATGGAAAGCATGATAATAAATGGTAATAATGATAATAATGGTAAAAATGATAATAAATGGTAATAACCAAGGTAATATAAGTATAAAAGTTAAAGAAAAAGTAAATAGTCTGCCCTAATTGTTCAATAAAAGTAGAATTTATTGATTTTTATATTTTAAAAAGTTACCTTCAAAATCCACATCTCCAACCAACTTGGGTTTAGCAGTTATGGGATCTTGAATTCTATTTATTCCCACATCAATGACAGCTGCTCCTTCCTTGATCATATCTGCTGTGATCAGATTTGGAATACCTAAAAAAGGAGATCGGAATGATCAATTTAGTACTGAAAAGAATATCCCACCTGTAAGATTCTTATCAATTTCAAGATACCTGCAAGAATGAATTAGCTTGTTTTATAAAAACTGATAAGAACTATTAACCAGGGAAACAATTAAACTTCATATAGCGAACAGAAATATTTTGAGGCTGTAGAAATAACATTTATCCATCAAATATATAATAGAAAGCCAGAAATCGGTATTCCAACCACAACTCTCATCTTTGTAAGCAGTTTTGACATTATGGTCAAACCTAGGGGAATACAGAATAAAACGACAGGGCAGCAGGCAAATTTGAAGATAAGAGGTCCATCTTCCTTCTCTGAGCAAGGTACTTCCACCCCCTCCCTGGTGCTCTTACCTGCAGCGGAGATCACAATATCTGCAAGAGCTGTATGTTTCTTTAGCTCCTCCTTAGGAGTGTATCGATGAGATATTGTGACAGTGGCATCGCCTATGAGTTAAAAAACAGATGTCTTGATATCTGAATCAAAGCTAGGAATGGATTAGATCTCAATTAGGCAAACCATGCCAGAAATTCAAGACCTCTGAAAAAATAATTGACAAATCTTACACTATACTTTCTGGGCAGCCAATTGTCATTAAAAAATAACAATAAAACTAATATTCAATTTCTTGTAACTTTTACCTGTTGGTCCTAGCTCTACCCTTTGGAGTCATATATCATTAGATTTATTCCTTATCCCTTTTAACAGTCTTTCTAAACAAAATGTCACTAGAATTACTCAAGGATTTTTCTTAAAAGTGTGCTGAAAGATATGTGGAAATATTTAGTTCTGATATATTTTATCTCTGATATAATCATGTATGGTCATATTATGATAATCATATAACTTTGATTTGAGAGTTTTTCTCAAATTAACAGAATTTGACATAATGATGACACATTACAGTCATATGAATTCAATCCTTTGCAATGGTCTAAGATATTTTTTTCCTATCAAATGGCACAGATGAGGATACTAATTTTGAATAAGTTATACTTCTTAACTCCAACTATCAAAGCCATAACTGAAAATTCTAATTGTCTATAACCATGCTTCCACTCAAAACTCAAATTTCTGAGACATATCTACTTCTGAACTAGTTCCATACTGCTGCTGCTGCTCCTGCTGCTAAGTTGCTTCAGTCGTGTCCAACTCTGTGCGACCCCATAGACAGCAGCCCATCAGGTTCCCCCATCCCTGGGATTCTCCAGGCAGGAATACTGGAGTGGGCTGCCATTTCCTTCTCCAATGCATGAAAGCGAAAAGTGAAAGTGAAGTCGCTCAGTCGTGCCTGACTCTTAGCGACCCCATGGACCGCAGCCTACCAGGCTCCTCCGTCCATGGGCGTTTCCAGGCAAGAGTACTGGAGTGGAGTGCCATACTAGTAAATATTAAATTAACTCTTGAGTAACACTGAGTACATCTTCCTCCACAAAGATTACTCCCAAAGTACCTATTAACAAAACTATAACAAAGACAAATAAAGCTTAACAAACACTTCCAAGCATCCACAGGGCAGTCTCTCTCACAAGGGAGAGGAGGACACCCTCCCGAGAGCAATATTCTTACCTCCGGGCCGTTCATGTGCCCCATCTGTGTGCAGCAACATTGCAATGGGCATGCCAACATTTTTTGACCTTCCGGCCACAACCACATTCTTCCCTAGGGTTGGAATGCCTATGAAAAATGAATATATTTGCGTTTCACACAGTGCCAGATTATCTTAGAGCACCTAAGAAAAAGGAAGACTGACACCTTAGGATGTGACTCTAATTGATAATGAAGGAAATCATCAGCTTATTGACTCATCCGTCAACTGAACCATCACTTGCTACACACAGTGAAAGCTGAAAGGAAACACGAGCTGCAAAGTGTTATACGAATGTGCACCATCACCACTATCAAAGCTTAAGTTTCCTTCAGAGTTTTCTGGATGAAGCAGCAAAAACAGTTGCAGGCAATTGCTAAGGGAGTTAGGCTCTGGGGAGTAGGACTAGATGATCTGAGGGGGGTTTCCACTGTTTGTTCTGTAGGAAATTTTACCATTTCGTAAGTATGTTTTGATAATACTGAGATGGAGATACCTACCAGTTCGCTTAATTATTTCCCACACACCCCATGGAGTAGCTGGTAACATGGAACACTGGTCCAAACACATTCGCCCTACGTTAATTACATGAAAGCCATCGACATCTTTGTCTGGAGAAACAGCATTGCAGACCTTTCTCTCATCGATGTGCTCTGAAAAAGAAATCAGAGCAGTGGTCAAGTCACTGTTGCATAGTTAGCACTGCTTGACTCCAGCGTACTCGAAACCCATTCCCCTTCTATAACTCACCCCACAATTTATTCATCTGTGTGTTGGGAACACACAGCAAGCAAAGCCAAATGCCAAGACCAAACCAGTGTTCTCTTGTCCTCTCCAAACCACTTCCCTCCACTGTCCTTTGTATTAAGACCTCAATACCAAGTCAGGGAGTAATTGGTATTCTGAGTAGGTCGGTCCCATATCTAACAACATACTCACTTTCTTGAGTTTACCTCCCCTTTCTTTAAGACAAATACATATGAGGAGCCAATTGTATAAACTAAACAAGCCTCTCCACGCCTCAGAGATCATTTTAAATAGAGCTATGTAAATCTCACCTGGAAGAGGCAGCTGAACAAGGAGGCCGTCTACATTATCATCATTATTTAGTTTATTGATCAAATTCAACAGTTCTTCCTCTGAAATTGAAGCTGGTTTCAGAATGGTCTCACTGTTGATTCCTATAAAAAATTTTCAAGGTTAAAAAAAAAAAATAGACTATGGAAGATGGCGGAGGAGGAGAACCACAGTTCACGTCTTCTCACGCTGCGTCAGAGGTGCGTCGGAGAAGTTCTTCTGGAGCGCGTGCTGGGCACTGGCAGAGGGCCTCGGACACCTAGGGGGATGGGAGGAGTCCCAGCGCAATCTTTATTTCAGAAAGAAAAAAATTTTTTTTTCTTTTCTGTTTAGTGTCCTTCCCAGGTAGGGTGTGGGAAGGAAGTGGGGAACAGTGGAGGCAGGACAGGACCAGCACCCCTGGGGGAAGCTGGGGGAGAGGAAGCAATCCCACACTCAGGGAAGCATCCTCACAGTGGGGGGTCAGCAGGGAAAGGCAAGGATCTTAGGGGGACCTCAGGATGAGAGGGGAACGCAGCAGCCAGTGTGTGGGGGGCAGGATGGAGTGGAGCCTGTGCATACAGTCCATGCTGCAGCCCTTCACACCCCAGTCTGTGTGTCTCATGGCGGGAAGGAGGGCTGGGTGCTGCAGAGTGGGATTTGGGGAGTGGATCCGGGGAGGGGACAGCAGTTGGTGGTAAGGGGATGGCCTGGGGTGTTGGTGGGAGGAGGGTCTTGGACCACAATGGGAGCAAGGCACCATTGTTGAGTGGCACATGAAGGGTGGGGCCACCACGGCAGAACCTTTCCCGGCCCACCAACCCAGCTTCCTCGGGCAGTAATGGGAGCACACGCCTGCCCAGGAGGTGTGGCAGGCTCGCTCACCTCTCAAGCCACAGTCTCCCCACTCTGCTCAGGCCCTGGCAAGCCTGCTGGGGTTCCAGCCTGAGCCCCACCTTCACCAAGGCCTCCTCTGGCTGCTGGGGTCCCAGTGGACCCAAGCACCACCCCTGCTCAAAGCCTCCGTGAGTCATGGGTCCAGGCAGGCAGAGGGCTGCCCACCTCCAAGGCTTCTTCCAGTTGCTCCAGCCCCTGCGGACATGCCCATGGAAGCCTGTGCTCCAGTCAGCCTGTGCTGACACGTGTGCTCTGGGCCAGCTTCAAGAGCAGACCCTAGTGGAAGGAGCACACACAGAGCTTTTCTTTTAGTTTGTTTTTTTAATTTATTTTTTCTTTTCTGCTTACCTTTCAGTTTCAGTTCAGTCACTCACTACTGTCCGACACTTTGTGGCCCCATGGACTTCAGCACACCAGGCTTCCCTGTCCATCACCAACTCCTGGAGCTTGCTCAAACTCATGTCCATCGAGTCGATGATGCCATCCAAACATCTCATCCTCTGTCATCCCCTTCTCCTTCTGCCTTCAATCTTTCCCAGCATCAGGGTCTTTTCCAATCAGTCAGTTCTTCGCAGCAGGTGGCCAAAGTATTGGAGTTTCAGCTTCAACATCAGTCCTTCCAATGAATTCAGGACTGATTTCCTTTAGGATTGACTGGTTTGATCTTCTTGCAGTCCAGGGACTTTCAAGAGGCTTCTCCAACATTACAGTTCAAAAGCATCAATTCTTCGGTGTTCAGCTTTCTTTAAGATCCAACTCTCACACCCATACATGCCTACTGGAAAAACCATAGCTTTGACTAGACGGACCTTTGTCAGCAAAGTAATGTCTCTGCTTTTTAATATGCTGTCTAGGGTTGTCAGTTTTCATTCCAATCCCAAAGAAAGGCAATGCCAAAGAATGCTCAAACTACCGCACAATTGCACTCATCTCACACACTAGTAAAGTAATGCTCAAAATTCTCCAAGCCAGGCTTCAGCAATATGTGAACCGTGAACTTCCTGATGTTCAAGCTGGTTTTAGAAAAGGCAGAGGAACCAGAGATCAAATTGCCAACATCCGCTGGATCATGGAAAAAGCAAGAGAGCTCCAGAAAAACATCTACTTCTGCTTTGTTGACTATGCCAAAGCCTTTGACTGTGTGGATCACAATAAACTGTGGAAAATTCTTCAAGAGATGGGAATACCAGACCACCTGATCTGCCTCTTGAGAAATTTGTATGCAGGTCAGGAAGCAACAGTTAGAACTGGACATGGAACAACAGACTGGTTCCAAACAGGAAAAGGAGTACGTCAAGGCTGTATATTGTCACCCTGTTTATTTAACTTATATGCAGAGTACATCATGAGAAATGCTGGGCTGGAAGAAGCACAAGCTGGAATCAAGATTGCCGGGAGAAATATCAATAACCTCAGATATGCAGATGACACCACCCTTATGGCAGATAGTGAAGAGGAACTAAAAAGCCTCTCGATGAAGGTGAAAGTCGAGAGTGAAAAAGTTGGCTTAAAGCTCAACATTCAGAAAACGAAGATCATGGCATCCGGTCCCATCACTTCATGGGAAATAGACGGGTTAACAGTGGAAACAGTGTCAGACTTTATTTTTCTGGGCTCCAAAATCACTACAGATGGTGACTGCAGCCATGAAATTAAAAGACGCTTACTCCTTGGAAGGAAAGTTATGACCAACCTAGATAGCATATTCAAAAGCAGAGACATTACTTTGCCAACAAAAGTTCGTCTAGTCAAGGCTATGGTTTTTCCTGTGGTCATGTATGGATGTGAGAGTTGGACTGTGAAGAAGGCTAAGCACCAAAGAATTGATGCTTTTGAACTGTGGTGTTGGAGAAGACTCTTGAGAGTCCCTTGGACTGCAAGGAGATCCAACCAGTCCATTCTGAAGGAGATCAGCCCTGGGATTTCTTTGGAAGGAATGATGCTAAAGCTGAAACTCCAGTACTTTGGCCACCTCATGCGAAGAGTTGACTCATTGGAAAAGACTCTGATGCTGGGAGGGATTGGGGGCAGGAGGAGAAGGGGATGACAGAGGATGAGATGGCTGGATGGCATCACTGACTTGATGGACATGAGTCTGAGTGAACTCCGGGAGTTGGTGATGGACAGGGAGGCCTGGCATGCTGCGGTTCATGGGGTCACAAAGAGTCGGACACGACTGAGCGACTGATCTGATCTGATCTGAGGATTGTCATAGCTTTTCTTCCAAGAAGCAAGCATCTTTTAATTTCATGGTTGCAGTTACCATCCAGAGTGATTTTGGAGCCAAAGAAAATAAAGTCTGTCACTGTTTCCATTGTTTCCCTATCTATTTGCCATGAAGTGATGGGACCAGATGCCATGTTCTTACTTTTTTGAATGTCGAGTTTTAAGCCAGCTTTTTCACTCTCGTCTTTCACTTTTCATCAAGAGGCTCTTCAGTTCCTCTTCGCTTTCCACCATAACGGCAGTATCATTTGCATATCTGAGGTTATTGATATTTCTCCCAGCAATCTTGATTCCAGCTTGTGCTTCATCCAGTCTGGCATTTCACAAGATGTACTCTGCATATGAGTTAAGTAAGCAGGGTGACAATATACAGCCTTGTCATACTCCTTTCCCAACTTGGAAACAGTCTCTTGTTCCATGTCTGGTTCTAACTGTTGCTTTCTGACCTGCATACAGATTTCTCAGGAGGCAAGTAAGGTGGTCTGTATAAAAGAGATAATGAATGAGAACCTACTATATAGCACAGGGCTTCCCTAGTGGCTCAGGGGTAAAGAATCCACCTGCCAATGCAGAAGATGTGGGTTTGACACCAGGGTAGGGAAGATCCCCTGGAGAAGAAAATGGCAACCCACTCCAGAATTCTTGACTTGGAAATTCCATGGAGAGAGGAGCCTGGTGTGTTACAGTCCACAGGGTTGCAAAGAGTCGGATACGACTCGGTGACTAAACAACAATAAGAACAACTGTACGGCACAGGAACTCTACTTCATGCTCTGCGTGACCTAAATAGGAAGAAGATCCAAAAAGAGAGGATCTATGTATACATACGACAGCTTTACAAATAGCTGAGGAAAGAAGAGAAGCAAAAAACAAGGGAGGAAGGGAAAGGTATACCAACTAGATGCAGAGTTCCAGAGACCAGCAAGGAGGGACAAGAAGGCCTTCTTCAACGAACAGTGCAAAGAAACAGAGGAAAACAACAGAAAGGGTAAGGCTAGAGATCCCGTCAAGAAAACTAGAAACATCAAAGGAACCTGTCATCCAAAGATGGCCACAATGAAGGACAGAAATGGTAAAGACCCAATAGAAGCAGACGAGATCAAGAAGGGATGGAAAGAATACACTGAAGAATTGTACAATAAAGATCTTAACGACCCAGATAACCACGATGGTGTAGTCTCTCACTCAGAGCCAGATATCCTGGAATGTGAAGTCAAGTGGGCCTTAGGAAGCACTGCTGCCAATAAAACTAATAGAGGTGATGGAAGTCCAGCAGAACTATTTAAAATCCTCAAAGATGATGCTATTAAAGTGCTGCACTCAATATGTCAGCAAATATGGAAAGCCCAGCAGTGGCCACCGACTGGAAAAGATCAATCATCTTCCCAAGAAGGGCAGTACTAAAGAACGTTCAAACCACTGGACAATTACACTCATCTCCCATGCTAGTAAGGTTATGCTCAAAATCTTCTAAGCTAGGCTTCAGCACTACATGAAGCGAGAACTTTCAGATGTTCAAGCTGGGTTTAGAAAAGGCAAAGGAACCAGAGATCAAACTGCCAACATTCACTGGATCACAGAGAAAGCAGGGGGATTCCAGAAAAAATCTATCTCTGCTTCATTAACTATGCTAAAGCCTTTGACTGTGTAGATCATAACAAACTGTGAAAAACTCTTAAATGGGAATACCAGAACATCTTACCTGCCTCCTGAGAAATCTGTACCCAGGTCAAGAAGCAACAGTTAGAACCAGACATGGAACAACTGACTGGTTCAGGATTGAGAAAGGAGTATGACAGGCTGTTTATTGTCACCCTGTTTATTTAACTTATACACAGAGTACATCATGCAAAATGCCAGGCTGGATGAAGCACAAGCTGGAATCAAGATTGCTGGGAGAAATATTAACAACCTCAGGTATGTGGATGATACCACTTAAATTGCAGAAAGCAAAGAGGAACTAAGGAGCCTCTTGATGAGGGCGAAGGAGGAGAGGAAAAAAGCCAGCTTAAAACTCAATATTAAAAAAACTAAGATCATGGCATCCAGTCCCATTCCTTCATGGCAAAGAGAAGGGGAGGAGATGGAAGCAGTGACAGATTTCCTCTTCTTGGGCTCTAAAATCACAGTGGATGGTGACTGCAACCATGAAATTAAAAGACTACTATTTTTTGGCAGGAAAGCTATGACAAACCTAGACAGTGTGTTAAAAAGCAAAGACATCCCTTTGCTGACAAAGGTCTGTAGAGTCAAGGCTATGGTCTTTCCAATAGTCATGAAGAGATGTGAGAGCTGGAAAATAAATAAGGCAGAGCGCCAAAGAACTGATGCCTTCAGAATGTGGTGCTGGAGAAGACTCAAAAGTCCCTTGGAAAACAAGGAAAAAAGACCAGTCAATCTTAAAGGAAATCAACCCTGAATACTCACTGGAAGGACTGATGCTGAAGCTCCAATACTTTGGCCACCTGACGTGAACAGCTGACTCATTGAAAAAGACCCTGATGCTGGAAAAGATTGAGGGCAGGAGGAGAAGAGGGCAAAAGAGGATGAGATGGTTGGATGGCATCACCGATTCAATGGACATGAAACTGGGCAAACTCTGGGAGATGGTGAGGGACAGGGAGGCCTGGAGCGCTGCAGTCCATGGAGTGGCAGAGAGCTGGACACGGCTGGTGACTGAAGAACAGTGACTGATTCACTTTGTTATAAGAAGAAAGAAACACAACACTGTAAAAAGAAGTATACTCCAGTAAAAACTTCTAAAAAATTTTAGGCAAAAGTATTCGAAGAATAAAAGCATAAAATAAAATAGAGGCATTTATTGGGGCAAGGCTACACTGCCTGCCACGCTATCAGCAAGGCTTTTAATCATCACAACCGCCCTGGTAGCTGGAAAGCTTCAACAGGCTCACAGAGGTAACCTTGAGTAACTTCTCAAACAAAACACTAAAAGAGTACTAGCTTGGTACTTTCTATGTATTATTCTACATAATCTTCATTAACCTCATCTTATAGACAAGGCTCAGAGAAACTGAAATATAAGCCGGCTAGTGACAAAGCCAGTCTTTGCAGTTCCAAAGTCCATGTTCTTTCCACTATACCATGCTACCTCCCATTCCAAAGTTTTAGAAAGCCATAGCTTACTAGTTTCTAGATGTTCTAAAGGTTTTACTTTTATAATTTTGTTTATAATTACTCTGGCCATGCTGGGTCTTTGTTACTGCGTGGGCTTTTCTCTAGTTGCGGTCAGTGGGGTCTGCTCTCCAGCTGCAGTGTGCAGGCTCATTGCAACAAGGCTTCCCTTGTGGAGGAGCTCAATAGTTGTGGGGCATGGGCTTAGCACATCCATGGCACATGGGCTCTTCCCAGATCAGGGACTACACTTGGGTCTCCTGCATTAGCAGGTAGATTCTTCACCACTGAACTACTAGAGAAACCTAAAGGCTTTTCAATGAAGAGGGCAGGAGGCCTCAATCCTCAGTGATAAAGAACAGAGTATGCCAAGGGCTCATGGTGCAGTGGTCTCACAGCCCTTCAGAAGGGTGGGCACACAGTGCTCAGACCACTGACCCACAGAGAAGCAGGCAGGGGCACAGCTGAGCCTACTCACCTCTGATCTGTGGCCACACAGTCTCCAGGACAGTGAGACCTAGAACCCAAACCTCCCATCATTCAGACCTGCTCCTTCTGCATCCAAACCCTCAACCACGGCTAAACTGCATATTTTAATTGGCTTTGGAACCACTGGTGGAGAAACCATAGCCTATTTCAAAGAAGCCAGAGTCATTTCCTGCAAATCCATGACTATATTCTAGGCCACATCACTGAGGTCTCCTCAACCAAATGCTCAAATACTTTAGTCACAGACTCACTGCTCAAGGACAGCAGATGTAAACGGTGTTCAAGGTCACTTATCAAAGTTGGCCTGTAACAGAATTTAGATTACATTCCAGAAGACACCAAGAAACCAACCATATTCCTCCAGTCCTAGTCTATAAACCTCCTTTCTGACAAATATTTGGATTCAGTTGAACGCATTAGCCTCCTCTGTTTGGGTTTTCTAAGCAGAAAAAAGAAACGTAAGTTATAATAGTTTGCCTCCGATTAAATCTCAATTTAACAGTAGTTGGGGTCTGAGAGTGACACATACCCACGCTGGCAGCTGCTCTGGTTTTGTTGAGGACGTAGGACTGACTCGCAGGATTCTCTCCAGCCAGAACCACACTCAGGTGTGGCCGCTTGTTGCCTGACGCCACCCACTCTTCCACCTCCTGCCGCACTTCCTGCTTGATCTGCTCAGCAAGTTTCCTTCCAGAAATGATAACAGCTTCATTTCTGCAGAAGGCAACAGAATCACAAAAACACATGGCTCGAATTTTTGTAAAGAATAAATAAAGACTACGAAAGTGTCATTAAGTACCAATAACTTTGGGTGGAAGGGGAGGAGGAATTGGAAGAAGATGGTCAAAAGGCACAGTGGGCCCTTCTATTTATTCGTTCCCCATTCAAGGATTCACCAACCCACGGGTTGGAAATACTTGGAAGGAAATTCTAAAAAGCAAAACATGAATTTGCCCTGCACCTAGTAATTATTTACATAGCATTTACATTGTATTTACAACTATCTACCCAGCATTTACATGGTATTAGGTATTATAAATAAATAATCTAGAGATGATTTAAAGTATATGGGAGGATAGGTTATATACAAATACCATGCCATTTTTTATAAAGGACTTAGAGCATCTGGGAATTTTGGTATCCTTGGAGTTCCTGAAACAATCCTACTCATATACTGAAGGATAACTGTACAAACTTCTAGTTATAAGATTAACAAGCACTAGGGACATAATGTCGGAGAAGGCAATGGCACCCCACTCCAGTACTCTTGCCTGGAAAATCCCATGGACGGAGGAGCCTGGAAGGCTGCAGTCCATGCAGTCGCTAAGAGTCAGATACAACTGAGCGACTTCACTTTCACTTTTCACTTTCATGCATTGGAGAAGGAAATGGCAACCCACTCCAGTGTTCTTGCCTGGAGAATCCCAGGGACGGGGGAGCCTGGTGGGCTGCTGTCTATGGGGTCGCACAGAGTCGGACACGACTGAAGCGACTTAGCAGCAGCAGCAGCAGGGACATAATGTACTATATACAGTGAAGACTTTAGTTAACATTGCTGTATAATATATAGAAAGCTTGCTAAAATAAGAGATCCTAAGAGTTCTCATCACAAGGAGAATTTTTACATTTTTATAACAGTATCTATATGAGGGTTTCTCTGGCGACCAGTGGTTAAGAATCTGCCTTGCAATGCAGGGGACACAGGTTTGATCCCTGGCCCAGAAGATCCGACATGCCACAGGACAGCTGAGCCCATGGGCCACAACAAGACAAAAGCCACCACAATGAGAAGCTGGAGCACCACAACCAGAGAGTAACCCGGCTTGCCAAAACTAGAGAAAGAATGCGCACAGGAACAAAGACCCAGCACAGCCAAAGATTACATAAATATTTTTTAAAAACATATCTATATGAAATGATGAATTTTAACTAAACCTACTGTGGTAATCATTTCACAATGTATGTAAATTACACCATCATGCAGTATCCCTTAAACTTACACAGAGATGTATGTCAATTATTAAGTTGCTAAGTCATGTCCGGCTTTTCTGAGACCCCATGGACTGTAGCCCACCAGGCTCCTCTGCTCATGGGTTTTTCCTAGGCAGAATACTGGAGTGGGTTGCCATTTCCTTCTCCAGGGGATCTTCCTGACCCAGGCATCAAACATGCATTTCCTGTATTGCAGGTGGATTCTTCATCACTGAGTTACTAAGGATGTGATGTATGTCAATTACTTCTGAAGAAAACTGGAAAAAAAACTTTCCCAAACTAAAAGTTTAGATTAGACTACGTAGTTCCTAATCGAGGGACAACTAAAATCTGAAGGAGAGGTTCAAGTGGTAAATCTGTGTCCAGCTACATATTTAAGAAAATAAAATTGATTGAAATAATTACTACCATTAATCTAAACTTGGAGAATTTAAGTAACTGATAATTAGTACTTGACATAATGTCATGTCACTAGATGCCATGTTTAGCTCTTCTGAATCCAGAGTCTAGGTTCTTAATGCTATACCATCCTGCCTCCTGATGTCTGACAACTGTAGGGAAAAAAAAATGCCGTTAACTTGCAATGTTTTATTTGATCTCTCACCGCTATGATGTTAGTTTGTTCTCTATGCTTATATTCCATTTGTAGTTTATATTTTGCCCGTGTTAGCATCTAGTCAAATGTTTTGAATCATTTCCCAGGTAGTGAATTGGCTTTTAATCTATATGTACTTTTAAATATTTAAATGATGTTATGCAGTTAAACCAATAAACAATATACTGGACAATACCTACTGCAAAATTTCAGGCTAAAATTGAAGAAAATCGGGAAAACCACTAGGCCATCCAGGTATGACCTAAATCAAACCCCTTATGATTATACAATGGAGGTGACAAATAGATTCAAGGGATTAGATCTGGTAGACAGAGTGCCTAAAGAACTATGGATGGAGGTTTAATGTTGTGCAGGAGGCAGTGATCAACCATCCCAAAGAAAAAGAAATGCAAGAAGGCAAAGTGGCTGTCTGAGGAGGCTTTACAAATAGCTGAGGAAAGAAGAGAAGCAAAAAGCAAGGGAGAAAGGGAAAGATATACCCAACTGAATGCAGAGTTCCAGATAATAGCAAAGAGAGCTAAGAAAGTCTTCTTAAGTGAACAATGCAAAGAAACAGAGGAAATTAATAGAATAGGAAAGACTAGAGATCTATTCAAGAAAACTGGAGATATTAAGTGAACATTTCATGCAGGATGGAACGTACAAAGGACAGAAAGGGTAGGGGACTCAACAGAAGCAGAAGAGATTAAGAAGAGGTGGCACGTATATACAGAAGAACTATACAAAAAAGGTCTTAATGACCTGGATAAACTGCCATGTTCAATATGTCAGCAAATTTGGAAAACTCAGGAGTGGCCACAGGACTGGAAAAATTAGTTTTCATTCCAATCTCAAAGAAGGTCAACACCAAAGAATGTTCAAACTACCACAAAATTGCATTCATTTCACATGCTAGCAAGGTAACGCTCAAAATCCTTCAAGCCAGGCTTCAGCAGTATGTGAACTGAGAACTTTCAGAGGTACAAGCTGGATTTAGAAAAGGCAGAAGGACCAGAGACCAAATTGCCAACATTTGTTGGATCACAAGAAAGCAAGCAAATTCCAAAAAAACATCTATTTCTGCTTCATTGATTATGTACACTAAAGCCTTTGACTGTGTGGATCACTACAATTACAATTGTAATTGTAATAATTACAATTACTACTGTGTGGAAAATTCTTCAAGAGATGGGAATACCAGACCACCTGACTTGCCTCCTGAGAGATCTGTATGCAGGTCAAGAAGCAACAGTTAGAACCGGACATGGAACAACAGACTGGTTCCAAATCAGGAAAGGAGTACGTCAAGGCTGTATATTGTCACCCTGCTTCTTTAACTTACATGCAGAGTACATCATGAGAAATGCTGGGCTGGATGATGCACAAGCTGGAATCAAGATTGTTGGGAGAAATATCAACAACCTCAGATACACAGATGACACCATCCTCATGGCAGAAAGCAAAGAAGAACTAAAGAGCCTCTTGATGAGGGTGAAAGAGAAGAGTGAAAAAGGTGGCTTAAAACTCAACATTCAAAAAACTAAGATCATGGCGTCCAGCCCCATCACTTCATGACAAATAGAAGGGGGGGCGGGGAGTGGAAACTGACAGATTTTATTTTCTTGGGCTCCAAAATCACTGCAGATGGTGACCGCAGCCATGAAATTAAAAGACACTTGCTCCTTGGAAGAAAAGCTATGATAAACCTAGACAGGATATTAAAAAGCAGAGATGTTACTTTGCCGACAAAGGTCCGTAGTCAAAGCTACGGTTTTTCCAGTAGTCATTTACAGATGTAAAAGTTGGACCATAAAGAAGGCTGAGCGCCGAAGAACTGATGCTTTTGAATTGTGGTGCTGGAGAAGACTCTTGAGAGTCTCTTGGACTGCAAGGAGATCAAACCAGTCAATCCTAAGGGAAATCAACCCTGACTATTCACTGAAAGGACTGCTGCTTGAAGCTAAAGCTCTAATACTTTGGCCACTTAATGGGAAGAGCCGACTCATTGGAAAAGACCCTGATGCTGGGAAAGATTGAGGGCACAAGGAGAAGCATGCGACAGAGGATGACACAGTTAGATGGCATCACCAACTCAATGGACATGAGTCTGAGCAAACTCCAGGAGATGGTGAAGGACAGGGAAGTCTGGCGTGCTGCAGTCCATGGGGTTGCAAAGAATCAGACACAACGACGACTCCTCTCCATAGTTCTTCCTCGAAAAGATTTTTCAGAAGGATAGGGATTGTGGACTTCCCTGGTGGTACAGTGGATAAGAATCCACCTTCCAATGCAGGGGACACAGGTTCAATCCCTGATCCAGGAAAATCCCACATACCTCAGGGCAGCTAAGCCCACGTGGCACAGCTGGGAAGCCATTGCTCTATGGCCTGTGCGCTGCCCCTACGGAAGCCCGCACACCTAGAGCCCGTGCTCTGCAGCAAGAGAAGCCTGTGCACTGTAACGAAGAGTAGCCCCCGCGTGCAGCAGCTAGAGAAAGCCATCGCACAGCAAGGAAGACCCGGCACAACCAAAAATTAATCAGTTATTTATTTTAAAAAAGAATCGGGATTGGAAGGGGGACCAGAGAGAATCCATCTCATAGATGGCAGTGTGCTCTACCACAAGACCTCAGTATCCCATCCACAGCTGACACACCAGGAGTGAGTATCTGATGCCCAGAACAACAGTTTCTAGGCTAGCCTGCAGTCTAGTTGGTGCAAAAGCTTATGCATCAGGAGTAGTGGTAGGGAACTAGATCAGTAAGAGCCTCTCTCTGATCTACATTCACATACTAGAATCACAGGGATGAGAACCTGCTTGTTAGGCGACACTGAGACAACTCAGATCTAGAAGAACCTGTAGTCCCTCAAATATGTTCAAATCTCTGAAAGCCTATCTCTCCCTAATAACAACTGATTATGCAGCTCTTCCTGGGTTCCAATGTGGAAGATTCCTGACTTTATTTCTACATATATCCGTACAGTAAAGTTCACATTACTTCAAGTAGAACAAGAAGGTGTACCTTACGAAAAAGGACCCCCACTGAAAACAAGACTTTCCCTTCAGATTTTTGTCCCCAGTGTCATAAGGAATGCTACAACTCAACACTAATTAAGAACATGATTCTTTGAAACATCGAAACAATCTACTTCCCCTTATAGTGCATATTTTTTTTAACAGCACATATTTAACACTCAGGGATGACATCAAGGTACTGGATATTTTGTATGGTCAGATATAATTAATTCGCCAGGCCACTGTTAAATAAAATGTTAAAGCTCCAACAGTCTAAGTCTTCAATGCCTGCTTTTAAGTTGCATTGTGATTAAATACCTACTTTAAACCAAGTCTCAGTGTCTTAGATGTAATGCAGTAATTTTATATCTAAACCTTATATTAATCTGTATTTCCATCTTTTGAGATAGTAAGATGATATCAACGGACTTCCCTGGTGGTCCTGTGGCTAAGAGGACCCCACACTCCCAGTGCAGGGGCCCCGGGTTCAATCCCTGGTCAGGGAACTAGATCCCACATGCCACAACTAAGAGTTTGCGTGCCACAAGTAAGTTCCCATATGTAGCAACTAAGACCTGGAAAATGAATAAATTATTTAAATAAATAAACATTTTTAAAAGATACCACAATTTTATAGCAAACCAAATGCTTTTACCTAGATTTTACTTGATGATACTAGTATAGTGTAAAATATA
Source organism: Bos grunniens (assembly GCF_055505025.1). NCBI lineage: Eukaryota > Metazoa > Chordata > Mammalia > Artiodactyla > Bovidae > Bos > Bos grunniens. The sequence goes on along the minus strand of NC_141175.1, from coordinate 97,091,374 downwards.
TAACAGCATTTCATATATATTCATGGTAATATTAATATTAAGGTAATATTAAACATTAATATTTACAAATCCATTTCAGATTTAGGGTTGAAGCGAACTTCTTCAAAAGGGCTTTGCTGATACAAGTACCCCTGGCAACATTCTTGATCTATGATAATATCGAAAATACCTGTCCTGGGACAGAAATAGAGTGCAAGATTAGTTTAAAAGGGCTTAGGACAGTAATTTATATTGAATGAAATAAGATATAAAGTGCTAAGCATATATATTAACTAAAAATTAATTTCTAACTCTCTTCTGTTGGTTAGATTTACAGAGACACATCTTTAACAATACAATAGAACTGAACCGAAGGATCTATAAAAATATTGAGTGAAGTTAGATTTCATTTCACTAAAAAGTTCCTTTTGAAAGCAGTAAACTTAAGAGAAAATGGTAGCAGCACACTGGGACTAAGCATGACACAATAAAGCTAAGGACGCAGGGTCCTGGGAGAAACCAGTGTTCCAAATTTCAGAGGCAAGTTCTGGATGTTATGCCAGATGCTTTACAAAAAGAGTCAAACAGTAACAAGAACCAAAACAAAGCCACAATGCAATAAGTATTGTTCATAATATAATTATTTTAGCCCTCCTCCTTGGACCACAACTCTGCCAAATGTGAAACACAGTCCTATGAGGGCCTCATTACCTAATTTCCCAACTTTTTACTTTTTTTGCTGAAGGGCAGGTAAAGTTACTGCTTCTGCTGCTGCTAAGTCGCTTCAGTTGTGTCCAACCCTGTGCGACCCCATAGACGGCAGCCCACCAGGCTCCCCCGTCCCTGGGATTCTCCAGGCAAGAACACTGGAGTGGGTTGCCACTTCCTTCTCCAATGCATGAAAGTGAAAAGTGAAAGTGAAGTAGCTCAGTCGTGCCTGACTCTTAGCGACCGAGTGGACTGCAGCCTACCAGGCTCCTCCAGCCATGGGATTTTCCAGGCAGGAGTACTGGAGTGGGGTGCCATTGCCTTCCCCAAAAGTTACTGCTACCCCAGAATAAATGGAAATGGAGACTGAATTAGTCCCACAGGGAATCCAAAATGTATTAACCATATTAGCTAACACTTATTTAGAAGTGCTTGACTAGAAAGGACTGAAGGACTGTCCAAATAAAATTGGAAACCAAAATCCGTCAGTAGCATCTTCACTTTCCCACCCACTCCGGTACTGTTGCCTGGAAAAATCCCATGAATGGATGAGCCTGGTAGGCTGCAGTCCATGGGTTCGCTAAGAGTTGGGCACGACTGAGCAACTTCACTTTCACTTTTCACTTTCATGCATTGGAGAAGGAAATGGCAACCCACTCCAGTGTTCTTGCTTGGAGAATCCCAGGGACAGGGGAGCCTGGTGGGCTGCCGTCTATGGGGTTGCACAGAGTCGGACATGACTGAAGTAACTTAGCAGTACTAGATTTTCCATGAAAAATTAGTATCAGATATAATTTACAATTCATGATCATGACTTATTTTGGAAAGAGTTCTGTTATCTACCAATTAGTCAGCAATGAGTGAACAAAGACACAAAGGGAGATGGAACTCTATATTTATTAAACACTAGACATTTCAGTTAGAGTTTTACATACATTATTCTCAGTTACTTGGGACTATTATAATAAGCCCATTATACAGAACAAGAAACTGAAACAATAGTAACAAAATTCAAACACAAATTTCTGCCTCCAAAGTTCTTTTCTTTTTTTTCTATACCCCATGGTCTACAATACTATCTAACCATGAAAACTCTCACACTACCCCCACCCATCCACCCAAAGGAACACATGCAGACCTATATTTTTAAAAAGACGTTTTAATTTTACCAACTAGCAGTAATCAAAGCAATACATCAGAACCCTGAATACTAAATGTACTTACTACCTTCAGAGATGTGGAAACCTATTCATCCAGAAAAGTGAAAGGAGGACACTGGTTACTAGACAGTGTGAGCAAACTGTTCCAGTTCTTTAGATTACAAATTAGAAGCTCCTTATAAATCTCTTTTCAATCATGGAAGCGCATGTGGCCAGAACTCAGGAAGGGAGGAAGAGGAAGGAGAACAGGGAATAATAAAACATGGGGCTGGAAAGGCAGATCAGGGTCAGACTAAGAAAATCCTTGAATGTCTCCCCAGAAATCTTCCAACAACGGATTAGAGACTTCCCTGATGGGCCAGTGGCTAGAACTCAGGTCTCCCACTGCAGGGGGTCAGTTCCATCCCTGGTTAGGGAACTAGATCCCACTTGCCGCAACTAAGACCCAGTACAACCAAATAAATTAATATTTTTATGTTAATTAATTAATTTTTGGTTGTGCTGGGTCTTCGTTGTTGCCTGAGGGCTTTCTCTGGTTGCGGCAAGTAGGGGCTACTCTTTCTTGCCAAGCGCAGGCTTCTCATTGTGGTGGCTTTTCTTGTGGCCCCAGGAGCACAGGTGGCCAGGGAGCACAGGCTCTAGGGCTTGCGGGCTTCAGTAATTGCAACTGGCAGGCTTAGTATTTGCGGCACGTGGGCTCAGTTGCTCCACCGCATGCGGAATCTTCCCCGACCAGGGATCCAACCTGTGTTCCTTCACTGGCAGGTGGATTCTTATCCACTGTACCACCAGGGAAGTCTCAAATATTTTTTTAATGCATTAATCCCCATTCTGTGGTCCAACAGCACCTTGGAAAACATCTCTAATAGCATTTTTACAGACTTGAAATTACACACTGTTCTGCCCCTTGACAGGTAGGGAAGTTCCACTAAAGAAAGAACCATTTTTTACCATCTTTGAATAATGCACAGCCTAGCACAGTACCTGGATAAAGGGGCTGCTGTTACAAATAAGCTCTAAACACTGAAAGGAAAGAGGGTGCATAGATTTAGGGAACTGAAATCACAGCTCTCCCTCCCCCCAAAACTTTTCAATCTATGTTTAGAATGGGAATTTGTGGTCCAGAAAGATCATGAAATATTTATAACCTCCCTAAGAAAACTCAGACAGAGCTTTCCCTCTTCTCTTCCCGGGTGTTCACCACCTCAGTTTACTTGATCTGGCACTGACCAACTCCAGGCGGGCTGCAGTCAAAATCCCGGTGACTACTGCACATTTATTATTCTCTCGGGAGGGAAAGGAGCAGCTTGTAGAGCAGCACGAGCCACATCCACAACCTGGAGGAAGTGCTGGTACCGGGCGAGCAAAGCTTGTGGGGGATTTCATCAGACTGTTCTAACCCTCTCCGCCGCTAGGGTTCCGGGAAGGGGCGGGTCGCTAGAGGCTGCTCACTTACAACTCTTACTCGCGCTCGCCAAAACGTCACGGCTTTCCAGCTCTCGGTTTCACGGCCAAGGTCGGTCCTGGCCGGTGACTTCTATATGCTCCCACGTAAATCGTGGCGTCCCAGAGCCCGCCTGCACCTCTGCTCCACACCGTGGGCCCCGTCCCACCGGCGGACTGGCCTCGAGACAGGGCAACGCCCGGAGCTTTGCCGGAGACCGCCTCCCTCCCGAAAGGCGGGCTCCCGGGCTCAGCCCACACGCAGAGCGAGAGCCCTAGCGGTACGCTGAGGCCAAGCGGGGCTGCCGCGTCGCCCCGCCACACCCCTCTCTGTGGCCACCACCGCCCGGGACCGAGATGCTTCAGAAAGGCATCCCTAGGCGAGCCGGCGTTCAGCTCCCCTCGGTTTTCCGCGCTGACCCAGCCCGCCGACCCTCTTACCGCACTGCCGAGAGGTGGAAAGGGCGTTGATGGAGGCGGCCACTCTGCGCGGACCGGAGCAGTCGGGTGACCAAAGAGGTTATAAAGGAGGCTGCGGCCATCGTCAGCTCGGGGAAAGATGCGCGCGCTGGCCGCACGGTTATACCGCTGCAGCGTGGCAGGCCTCGCCTCCTGCCGGCACCCATTGGTCCCTGCGCTCTCCACTTGCAGCCTGCTGGGCCGCTGAAGGAGCCAATCGTTGTCTTCCTTTACCTTGGAGAATCCCCTGCGTGACTCTGAAGACTGGAGAGCTTGCCTAGACTGGCTGAGCCAGCCAAGCCCCTGCCAAACCGTTGTCCCGGAAGCCCGGACAAGTCATTCATTCATTGAGCAAATATCTTGAGTGCCTACTGTGTGCCAGACGCTGTTAAGAGTGGATAAAAAGATAGGAAGATGGAATAGCAGCTAGTATATGTAGAAGAAAGGTGCAGTTAGAAAACAACTATTTGGCAAAATCATAGTAAAAATTGAGACTCATCAATGAATGTCAAAACAACTGAAGTTGGATGAGGAACAAGTGATTTACATATAGTTTTGCTAGATCTTCCAAACAAAAATACAAGATGCCCAATTAAACTTGAGAGGACGAGTCATACTTTACTTTTATCTGGCGACTTCCCTGGTGGTACACTGGTTAAGAGTCTGCCTTCCCTGCAGGGTACCAGGGTTCCATCCCTGGTCCAGGAACTAAGACCCCATGTATGGCAGGACAACTAAGTTCGTGCAGAGCAACTACAGAAGCCTGCCAACTCTGCAAGAAGAGAAGCCAACGCAATTAGAGAGTAACCCCCAGCCCACCTCAACAAGAGAAAGCCCTTGCCTAGCAACAAAGACCCAGCAGAGTTTAAAAAAAACAAAAACAGTATTTATCTGTTATCGGAAATTCAGATTAAACTGGGCTTCCTGTATTTTATCTGTCTGGCAGCCTTATTTGCATAGTCTCAAAGTATCTTTCCCACAAAGTTTTTTTATTAATAGCAAATGGGGGAAATGGCACATTTACAGTGGAGAAACCTGACAGTCATTACCTTAAACAAGTGATCAAAATTAACACCACCAGTAACAGGACAAGCACACATTATACGCCCTCAGATATGATGCAGTGAGGAGGACACACCACTTTATAAGTCATGGCCAGCCTGAATATTGAATGGGGTGATTTTCTTAAACCACTGAATTCCCTAAACTCATTACAGATTTCTTATTTACACATATAGAGGAGAGATCATAGACCTGGAATGTTAAAACAGTCCAGGAAAAAGCCACAGTCCTGAAATTTTGGAAGGTATTCGTAAATCTAAACCCAAGAATGTATCAGACAAGTCAAAACTGAGAGAGGTTCTACAAGAAAAGCACCCTGTACTCTTCAAAAACGTCAAAGTCATGAAAGACAAAGGATGAGGTGCTTTTCTAGATCAAATGACCCTGAGCATGATAATTAAAGGTAACACGTGATTCCAGCCCCACCCCACCCCCACAATTACTTTTCTTTTTCCTTCATTCTTCTTTTTCTCTCTTTTTTTATCCTCTAAAGAACATAGCAAACTCTGGGAGATGGTGAAGGATAGGGAAGGCTGGCATGCTGCAGTCCATGGAGTCTCAAAGAGTCAGACACAACTGAGCAACTGAACAATAACCTCGATATTCCACGTTCCAGGGTCTACTAAGGCTTCTACTTTAGCTTCAGATTTTCTTCCTTTCCACTTTCTGTTAGAATCATTAGATGATGAGGGTGGTTCTCTCACCCATGGAGAAACAGAGTGACTCCTAACTTAGTTAATAAACCTCTTCCCTTTAAAGGGATGGGACAATCAGGCACAAACAGCAAGGAATGTAGAAACCATTGGCCACTGATGTTGCACATAAGGCATTCCAGGAAAGTGCACCCCTGCCTCTTCCCTGACACCCCCTCACTCCTTATGATTGCTAAGGTTTCCAATTCTTCAGGTTAAGACTGAAAATGTTGCACTGTTACAGGAAAGGGAACCCTTTCTAGGGCCCCTGTGTGGGCTCTTATCGAATACTCAGAAATTGTCTAAGGAGACACATGTACTGACAAAGCAAGAGACTTTATTGGGAAGTGTCCCCAGTCAGAGAGCTTCAGGATAAGGGAACCCAGGAGAACTGCTTTACCACAAGGCTCACAGTCTTGGGTTTTATGGTGATGGGTTGTCTCTGGCCAATCATTCTGACTCAGGGTCATTCCTGGTAGCACACAAATCGCTCAGCCAAGAGAGATCCAGTGAGAAGATTCTGGGAAACTGGTAGGACATATGGACTAGTGTCTCTCCTTTTGACCTTTCCCGAATTCTTCTGGTTGGTGGTAGCTTGTTAGTTCTAGGTTCCTTACCAGGACGTCCTGTTGTAAGATAACTCATGCAAATGGTTAATGTTGTGTCCAGTCCAGGCAGACAGCTTTTGTCAGTGGCTCCCCTAATAGCACTAGTATCTGTAAGGAATTCTATCAAGTAGCCTGCTACATCAATGACCACCTGAGGCAAGGCATTAGGTATGTAGATGGTATCTCTAGGCAGAGTCACTTTTGGCCTTGGGCCCCATCAGTCTTCTGATTGCAAAACCCTCAATGGCCACGGCCCCATGGCTCTCTGGTGTCTGGGGCATTCCCTCTTCCAATGCCCTATAGGGCATGTTTATTGCCATCCTCCCTCTGGTGCCCCTTCTGTTCACACAGGGTACACTGGTCCTATCCAGGTACCCATGGGACTAATGGTCTGCAAGGATCAGATTGGTCCAGAAAAACCAGTTTCCCCTACACATGCCTAAATTCCTTTTGGGTTCCATTGCCAAGATACAAAATTTGAACATCTCACTCCATTTAAATATCCTAACTCATATTGTGGCCAAATCAGATTACATAAGCTAGTAAGTTTTTTCTGTTTTAATTCCTGTTGTCTTAATTTTTCCCAATCCCATCCCAGAGTATATGGCACAGAAGGGACAGGATTGATACAGCCTGACCTGTTTCAGGCCTGAACCTGAGGTGATTTGCTAATTCCTGTGCTGTCTATGGAGAAGGCAATGGCACCCCACTCCAGTACTCTTGCCTGGAAAATCCCATGGACAGAGGAGTCTGGTAGGCTGCAGTCCATGGGGTCGCTAAGAGTCGGACACGACTGAGCGACTTCACTTTCACTTTTTACTTTCATGCATTGGAGAAGGAAATGGCAACCCACTCCAGTGTTCTTGCCTGGAGAATCCCAGGGACGGGGGAGCCTGGTGGGCTGTCATCTCTGGGGTCGCACAGAGTCGGACACGACTGAAGCGACTTAGCAGCAGCAGCAGTGCTATCTATAGGTTTCATTCTGCTGTCAAAATTCACCATTTCCTTCCCTGGCAGTCTAGTAGTCAGGACTCCACACTTGCAGTGTAGGGGGTGCAGCTTCAGTCCCTGGTTGGGGAACTAAGATCCTGCAAGCTGTGTGGTGTGGCAAAAAAAAGTCCACCAGGCACTTATGATTTTAGATGTTATCCCTTCCAAGGTAGTCTCCCAACCAGATGTTAGTGCCCAAAAAGTTGTTGCAAAGGAATGGTACAGAAGGTATTACCCGGTGTGGATGATCAGCAGGAGCTGACCTAGCTGCAAGTTGGAAATAAAAGGTCAGCACTTGTCAACAGAGGGCTTCCCAGATGGCAGTAGTGGTAAAGAACCCACCTGCCAAAACAGGAGACATAAGAGATGCAGGTTCGAAGCCTAGGTCCAGAAGATTGCCTGGAGGTGGGCATGGCAACCCACTCTAATATTCTTGCCTGGAGAATCCCATGGGCACAGGAGCTTGGGTTACAGTCTGGGGTCACAAAGAGTCAGACATAATTGAAGCAACTTAGCACACATGCACTTGTCAACAGAAAGTACATCTTTGTAGCTACACCAGTTTTCTGGGGTTAAGAAAAGAAAGAAATGGAATAGGAATGAACACAGAAGAAAAAGTTCAGAGTCAGAAGAACAGTATAAATTATCAAAACCTCCAGCAACATTTCTGTCCTAGACCTGCTGTTGGATGTGCATAAGCATAGCCATTCCACACCATCTTTCTATAATAAACCATGTTAATTGCCATCATTCCTCTAGTCTGGACCTAGGTTCTGCATTAGAGCCCCAAAGCATTCTGGGTTGACCAGTCTGATAAAAATGGGTACACATCAGCAGAGCATCCTCCCTGGTACACCTGGCTCATGATGTCCCACAAGCCCATCTAGGACCAACCCCTAATTCTCAATATTTTCTTACCTTATCACTGTTCCTTCATGGCTCGCCAGCTGAAAACCTGCAAGCTAGATTGGGGCTTCACCCTAAGGTCTTTTTTCTTTTATTTACTTATTTATTTTTGACTGTGCTGGGTCTTCATTGCTGTGTGTGGGCTTTCTCTAGTTTTAGCAAGTAGAGGCTACTCTTCATCGCAGTGTGCGGGCTTCTCATTGTGGGGGCTTCTCGTTTCAGAGCACCGACTCTAGGGTGCACAGGCTTCAGCTGTTGCAGTTCACGGGTTCTAGAACGCAGGCCCAGTAGTTGTGGGGCACTGGCTTAACTGCCTTGCAGCATGTGGAGTCTTTTTGGACCAGAGATTGAACCCATGGCCCCTGCATTGGCAGGCAGGTTCTCAACCGCTGGACCACCAGGAAAGTCCCCCATGGTCCTTTAATTGAGATCACACACCTAGTCTCAGGATCTAATGAAGTTCAGGTTCTTGATGTCTTGTCACAGGACAAATTCAGTGAGACACAAACTGATATGTAAGAAGTGGACTTATTTAGAAAGAAACAGACTCCACAGACAAGGTGTGGGCCATCTCAGAAGGCAAATACAGCATGATTGGTTTTTATGGGCTGGGTAATTTCATAGGCTAATGAGTGAGAGGATTATTCCAACTATTTCAGGGAAGAGGGGGTTTCTAGGAATTGGGGCCGCTTTTGGGCCTCTTACAGTTGGTCTCAGAACTGTCATGGCACCTGTGGATGTGTCACTTGACATCCTAATGTATTACAATGATTGTATAATGAGGATCAAGGTCCATTGGAAGTCAAATCTTCTGCCATCTTGGACCTAGCTGGTTCTAACCAGTTTTTCTCATGCCTATGGCTATGTGAGGGCTTCCCTGGTGGCTCAATGGTAAAGAAGCCACCTGCCAATGCAGGAGACGGGGATTTGATCCTTGGGTTGGGAAGATACCCTGGAGAAGGAAATGGCAACCCACTCTGGTATTCTTGCCTGGGAAATCCCGTGGACAGAGGAGCCTGATAGCCTACAGTCCACGGGGTTACAAAAGTGTCAGACAAGACTTAGCGACTAAATAACAACAGCAACATGGCTATGTCATTCTTTTAAAGGTTGTGCCGTGCCCCCTTCCCTCCTGTTTCAATATGATGTGGGCTTATTAAACCAAGACCATTCATATCTCCTGACTCATTTCATTTATGCAAGCACAAAGCACCTTTATAACCAAACATCTATTAATAATCCTTCTAATAATAACTAAGCTTTACTGAATACTTGCAATGTGTCAGGCACTGTTTTATGACCTTTGCATATACTATCCTATTTAATTTTCACAATAACCCTATGAAGTAAGTGCCATTATTACCTCCATCTTACAGATAGGGAAAATGAGGCATAGGAAGTTAAAGAACCTGTCCAAGGTAAGGGAGCTAGTAAGGGGAGGGCAGAGACTGAAGCCAGCCAGACTGGCTCTGGAGCCCATGCTTTGCTGTTAGTTACAATTTATTGAGCACTTCTTTGGTGTCAGACACTGGGTTCAGTCTCTTGGACTGCAAGGAGATCCAACCAGTCCATCCTAAAGGAAATCAGTCCTGAATATTCATTGGAAGGACTGATGCTGAAGCTGAAATTCCAATACTTTGGCCACCTGATGCAAAGAACTGACTCACTGGAAAAGACCCTGGTGCTGGGAAAGATTGATGGCAGGAGGAAAAGGGGACAATAGAGGATGAGATGGTTGGATGGCATTACCGACTCGATGGACATGAGTTTGAGTAAGTTCTGGGAGTTGGAGATGGACAGGGAAGCCTGGCATGCTGCAGTCCATGGGGTTGCAAAGAGTTGGACATGACTGAGCAACTAAACAGAAATGAACTGGGTTCAGAACCATCTTCTTTGACCCCAATAATCCTGTGGGGTACGTATTATGCTGAAAGATTAAAGCACTGAGACTTGGCTCTTGCTTGAAGTCACTCACCAGCAAGATGAGCTAGATGGGCCTGACATGGAAGCCTTGCCTGTAGCCCTGCACTGCATGTGGCCTGAATATTTAATGAACAGACAAGGAGGAATCCAGACTACACCCAGGCAAAGTAACTTAGAACCATAAAGGGGTGAGAGAGAACAGTTGGGCAGAGAAGGCCATTGTGGTAGAACCCACAGAGTTGGTAGCTAAACTCTAACAGTGTTCCATGTCTAGAAGGAACCCACAGAGATTATGAACACCAACCCATTCTACCACCCATCAAACCTCCAGCGTAACTGATTTACCTGAAGAAATCAAGGACTCATTATCATCCCAGAGCAATTTCTAAGTAAGGATTATGCCAGGCATCCCTCGTGATCTGGAACTCATAATGGCACCAGGACAGCCACTACAGTTGTGAAACACTGAAATATTTCTGTATCAGTCAGTGAAACCTGCTCTCCTAAGCACTCTGATTGTCTATCACACCCTAGCTTCTCTCCCTAGGGAAATTAATATTGACACCCAGGCCATGATCCTGCTTTCACAGTAGGCCAGTTTAGAACATGTCTATCCATCTCATATCCCCTGAGTTTTTCCCATCTTGGAACATACTATTTTTTGGCCAATGTACCTTCTATTTTAATACCACTAAAGTAGATAGCACTAAGACAGGCAGCCCAGTCTCTAGAACATTCAACCAGAGACAGCCGTGACTTTTTTCTTACTCTGAAAGCAATGTGTGTTCTTCATTTAAAACACACACACATATATGCATACACACTGGAAACTACCCAAAAAAAGGCTAAGAAGGAGAGACAAAATAACACTCCAGTACCAATCAGAAACACTCAGGATTAGGTAAATGGCACTGTGCTTGGGTGTAAGGATATTTTTTAAAAGTTGAAAAAGTTGCACACTGATTCTAGCCCAGTGAGGTGGAAGACAAATCATATTAATAGTTGAGTAGGTAAGTGCCAGAGGTTTGCCCAGGGGTCTCAAGAAGCTGAGTAGAGGGACAAAGTACTAGGCAAAGTACTATCCTTGCTTTTAGACTGGAGTCACCTTTATGGCCATAGTGAAAGTGTAGCCTTTGGGAAGCAGGCTGAGGAGCATGTTCAGCCTTTTTGAAAGGGCCATAGAGCAGACAGAAAAAAGGAGAGTCTACAGCTCACAGGCAGTAATTCACCTCAACTCATAAAAGCTGAAATCTTTGTACAGAAGACTGCACAGAAGGCTTCAGTGATTTACAGGCCCACTTTGCAAATCTCTTTCATGAACCGTTATGGGGTGAAAGGCATCTGGTTAAGGATCCTGTGGCTGGAGAATACCAATCTCAGAATTTCCAGGACTTAGGTTCCTTGTTCAAGTCTTCTCTTTCTTATTGTTGAACTGGGGGTGACTCCTGTAAAGCATTCCAGCTACTGGAGGAGTATGTGGCACCCTGACTATTGCAGAGAAGAGTCTATTCTCACTCTATGATGGATGTGCTCCTTTGACGTTAACCTTCGCTTTTTGTCCCTTTTGTTATTATAATCATACATAATAGCCTGCCTCTTCATACTGTTCATGAAGGGAACCCTGCCCCTCTGCCTGGCTGTAAACTAAGTGTGCCTTTGTTCAGCTCACAGGGAGATGATCTGACCCTGCCACCTGTGAATGACTGTAAGAATGAAGAGATTAACACATCCTCTCCCGGAGGCTGGCCATTCCAGGAGGTATTGGCAAGATAATGGCTTCTACTTTACTTCCTCAACTCGTCCCCCTCTCTGTTCTATAAAAAAAACGCATCCAGACCCCCCACAAGATGGTTACCTTGAAACGTTAGTCTGCCATCTTTTTGGTCAGTTGACTAAAGCCATACTACTTTGCCTCAACAGCTCATCTCTCAGATTTATTGACCTGTTGAGTGGCGAGCAGAGTGAGCTTGGACTTGGGTAACATGAGGAGATGCAATTCAGTTTTCTTCTAATTTCAAAAGGAAGCAAGGGAACCTTATTTGACAGGATAGCAAAGTGGGCAGGGAGTCAGAGTGTGGAGAAAAGGGAACTAAATTTGTAGACAATTAACCATGTGCGAGGAACTGTGCTAGAAACTTCTCCTTTATCTACTCATATAATCCTAATATTTCTGTGATGTCAATATATTATTATCAGATCAGATCAGTCACTCAGTCGTGTCCGACTCTTTGCAACCCCATAAATCGCAGCACGCCAGGCCTCCCTGTCCATCACAAACTCCCAGAGTTCACTCAGACTCACGTCCATCGAGTCAGTGATGCCATCCAGCCATCTCATCCTCTGTCATCCCCTTCTCCTCCTGCCCCCAACCCCTCCCTGCATCAGAGTCTTTTCCAGTGAGTCAACTCTTCGCATGAGGTGGCCAAAGTACTGGAGTTTCAGCTTTAGCATCATTCCTTCCAAAGAAATCCCAGGGCTGATCTCCTTCAGAATGGACTGGTTGGATCTCCTTGCAGTCCAAGGGACTCTCAAGAGTCTTCTCCAACACCACAGTTCAAAAGCATCAATTCTTCAGTGCTCAGCCTTCTTCACAGTCCAACTCTCACATCCACACATGACCACAGGAAAAACCATAGCCTCGATTAGCCGGACCTTTGTTGGCAAAGTAATGTCTCTGCTTTTGAATATGCCATCTAGGTTGGTCATAACTTTCCTTCCAAGGAGTAAGCGTCTTTTAATTTCATGGCTGCAGTCACCATCTGCAGTGATTTTGGAGCCCAGAAAAATAAAGTCTGACACTGTTTCCACCGTTTCCCCATCTATTTCCCATGAAGTGGTGGGACCGGATGCCATGATTTTCGTTTTCTGAATGTTGAGCTTTAAGCCAACTTTCTCACTCTCCACTTTCACCTTCATCAACAGCCTTTTTAGTTCCTCTTCACTATCTGCCATAAGGGTGGTGTCATCTGCATATCTGAGGTTATTGATGTTTCTCCCGGCAATCTTGATTCCAGATTGTGTTTCTTCCAGTCCAGCGTTTCTCATGATGTACTCTGCATATAAGTTAAATAAATAGGGTGACAATATACAGCCTTGACGTACTCCTTTTCCTATTTGGAACCAGTCTGTTGTTCCATGTCCAGTTCTAACTGTTGCTTCCTGACCTGCATACAAATTTCTCAAGAGGCAGATCAGGTGGTCTGGTATTCCCATCTCTTTCAAAATTTTCCACAGTTTATTGCAATCCACACAGTCAAAGGCTTTGGCATAGTCAATAAAGATGTTTTTCCAGAAATAGATGTTTTTCTGGAACTCTCTTGCTTTTTCCATGATCCAGCGGATGGTGGCAATTTGATCTCTGGTTCCTCTGCCTTCTCTAAAACCAGCTTGAACATCAGGAAGTTCACGGTTCACATACTGCTGAAATATATATATTATTATACCTATTATAAAAGAAGCAACAAACTCACAAAGTTAGTTTGTCCATGACCACCAGCTAGTAATGGCAGTGCCAGGATTAAACTAGGTCTGTCTCCATCCAAAATTCCTGTTCTTTCATAAAATGTGCCAATCGCAGTTGTGTGAGGTCAGTTTGAAGAGAGGTCATTTGTCAGAATGCAGGGGTCATGTGAGAAGAAGCACATTGACTGAAACCATCCACCCTGGTCAGGCACCATAATAATCATTTGTGTCAATTATTTTACTACAGGAGGTCCTGGTAAGGAACATGGAACTAACAAGTCACCACCGACTGGAAAAGTTCAGGAAAGGTCAAAAGGAGACACCACCTCCCACCTACCAGAATTCTCAGTGGCGTCCATCTTGGCTGAGCAATGTGTAAACCACCAGGAAGGACCCCTGAGTCAGAATGACTGGCCAAAACAACCTGGAAACTAATCCCATTACCATAACACTTGAGACTGCAAGATGTGTGGCAGAGCAGTTCTCCCGGTTTCTGCTAGCCTACTGCTCTAAAGAACCCTGCCCAGTAAAGTCTCTTGCTTTGTCAGCACGTGTGTCTCCTCTGACAATTCTTTCCCAAGTGCTAGACAAGAGCCCACTCTTGGGCCCTGGAAGGGGTTCCCTTTCCTGCAACAGTTGGAAGGGAGCAAGTGGAACAAGGATGGCTGACAAGCTTATGGAACATTTAAGGACATGATCCTCCACAAAGGTTGTATTAGTACTTTATTAGCCTGCCTGCCTGCCTGCCCTCCTGACTTCTTCCTTTTCTTCTCATCTTTTTCCTCCTTTTTCTCTTACTAAATGTTTACCATTTACAAAAGTTTCGTATGATTTTTTAAAGGAGAGAGATGATTTTTAATCACTTTAACCAAAGTGGTTAAAAATTCATGTTTCTGACAGCAGTACTAAAAATTGTTATGGAAAATATTGTTTTCCATTTTTCCCCAGACTTCAGGACTTATTGCCAATTCATCATGTTCTTGTTTATTATCTCCTTATAATTAATTACAAATAAAACATATTTTATCATGAAAACAATTCTACACACTTTCTACTTGTCCTCATTTTATTACATTCAAGATTAAAGGTGGTGGTAATAATGAGGGCGGAGAAGGCGATGGCACCCCACTCCAGTACTCTTGCCTGGAAAATCCCATGGATGGAGGAGCCTGGTGGGCTGCAATCATGGGGTCTCTAAGAGTCAGACACGACTGAGCGACTTCGCTTTCACTTTTCACTTTCATACACTGGAGAAGGAAATGGCAACCCACTCCAGTGTTCTTGCCTGGAGAATCCCAGGGACGGGGGAGCCTGGTGGCTGCCGTCTATGGGGTCACACAGAGTCGGATATGACTGAAGTGACTTAGCATAGCCTAGCAATAATGAGGGAGATGATTAGCTGCAGACAGCAACATAACTAACAATTAGCACTTACTATGTGCCAGGCATTGTTCTAGATGCTCTATGCTTCATAACTCATTTAATCCCACCATAATCCCATAAAGCAGTATACTGATATTATCCTCATTTTGCAGAAGATGAAACTGAGGTACAGAGTGGTTAATAACTTCCTGAAGATCACACAGCTAGTAAATGGCAAATCTAACTTTCAAATCCATTTTCTTTCTTAAGAAACTAGAAAAATAGCTTTTGAATTTTAGGAGAAAAAAAAAAAAAAGATGTCAGCAACACAATCTTTAGTTTCTGAGACTAATAATAATAGCCAAGATATACTAGCACTGTTCTGAGTATTTTACATCTATTGTCCAATCCTCTTATCAGTCCTATTATTGTCCCTATTTTACAGATGAGAAAACTGAGGTACAAAGAGATTAAATAACTTGCCCTAGGTGCACAGCTAGTAAGTGGCAGAGTTAAAATAGCAAACGAAAAGGGCAAAAATATATGAGAAAAGGCATTAAAGATTTTATAGAGTCACTGGGGTCTCTGTGACTGAGGACAATATGACCCAAATTCTTGCCACCATTTCTCACTCAGGAGTACACTTTCAGTGGACTTATGTGAGACCATGTACATGAAATTTTTGAAATTGTAAAGCACTAGAGAATTTAAAGAATCTTTCGTGTGATTAAAAAGACTGATGCAAAAAAAGTGCACTTTCAGAGAAGGCTGCTCTTTACTGCAGGACATGCCTGGGTGACAAAGATTTTCATCAGTACATTTGGTTTCTGCATGACTCTCTTCCCCCTCACTGATGGCATTTACACAGCCTCTCACCTAATCACCACAATGGAACGAGAAGATGAAAAAGCACTCAAAAGATTCCCCCAAGGTCACCACATTTATAAACTTTCCCTTTGGTTCTCCTCCTGGAACTTTCAAGATTAGTCATAAGTTGGGATTTCTCTCATCACCTGTGGCCTGAATCCTAAGATAAGAGGTAGCGACAGCTTAGCTACTTCACAGTCTTGTCTTTTTTCATCCACTTGTGACAGGGGCTAAAACACAGGCTGCCAAGAGCACATTCATGCTGGGAGGAGTGGGAACTTGGCTGTGACCAAAGAGGGAAGCCACACCGGCTTGAGCAAGGTTGTGTTCAGGCAAAGCTGGAGTTTACCAAATGATGAGACAGGGCACTTACACAGAATGAAAATGCAAGGTTGCAAATCCTGCCAAGGGAGCTAGAAAGGGGAACTGTGTAATGAATAGGGGCGGGCAGGGGAGGTGTGGGAGAGGCTCAGAAAAGGCAATATTGGCTGCGGTATAATTTGCTGCTTAACTTCTGCTTTCAGCATCTGCTGTGACCACATGGTGTGCAGTGATCTCTCTGGCTAACTGAGCCAAAGAAGGAGGAAAACCTCACCAGTATTTGTAAACTATAGACTGTGTCTGAGGGGAGCAAATTACCCTGTAGCAATTAGCAATTTCTATTTCAATACTTTACTCTTTCTCTCTCTCAGAAGTCTTATCATTTTTTTAAACTTTTTTACATTTATATTTTATAATTTTTGAAATTGAAGTGTTATTGCCTTACAATTTTACATCAGTTTCAGGTCGATATTTTTATACATAAATGATCACCACCATAAATCTAGTTACCAAAGTTATTAAAGTACTGTTGACTATATTCCTTATGTCCTACGTTATATCTCTATGACTAAATAAATTATTTTGAGTGGAAGTTGGTACCTGTTAATCTTCCTCATCTGTTTCACTCCTCTCCCCCTACCCCCACCCCCAGCCCTGGCAGCCACCAAGTTGCTGTGTATGTGAGTCTGTTTCTCTTTCGTTATGTCTGTTCATTCTGAAATCTTATGTTTGGTCCCTAAGTGGTCTATATTGATGTCCTGGTCAAAGTTTGACCTGGGATGTTTCCCAAATTCTTAAGGCTCCCCCACCTTCCCTCTGCTCTCAAATCTAGCTATCTGGAAAGGTTTTCTAATAAATGGTTGGCTTTTCATAGCCTCAGTGATTCTCCAACTTAGAGAACAATTCCAGGAAAAGGGAGAAAAACTTTCATGAATTTCCTTCTCCTCATGCTGTCTGGAAACATTTTTAACAACAATTACATTAGTTAAATAATACAAATTATTATGAAAGTATACATTTCTAAATGTACTTATGTTTATAGCTTTTAAACAGTTATCAAATCACACAGTTATAAATTAAACACCAACAAAGCTAATAAAGGAAAGTTAATCAAATCAAAATAACATCTGTCGACTAAAAAAAAGGTGCAAAATGTGAGAGCTGCAAGTTAAGTTTTATCTGGGGCAAATGAGGACTGCAGCCCAGGAGACAGCACCTCAGATAGCTCTGAGAAACTGCTCCAAAGAGGCAGCCAGGGAAGGTCAATATCAATATAGGTGGTGAAGGGGGAGTGCAATCAAGCATATATCTTACAAAAGGTTTTTTTGCTAGTCACGAGGAACAGATGTCACTATGAAGGGATTTACTGCTTTTCTAGATATGAAGATATGCAAGGATTGTGAAATCATGATCATGAAACTGATCATGAAATCAGTTCCTGAAAATATCTGACTATCTAAAGACCTGTTCCACCAGTTTTTCTGCCACACAAAGTGCCTCATTCTCGACCCTGAACCCCCTTCAGGGCATGCCAAAGGTCAACAGCTGCAGCAGCATAGGGTTCAATCCCCTAAGGCAGGTGGCAAATGTCCTTGACAAGTGCCAATTTGTAGATGACACATCATTACTTCACGTGACAGGTAATATTTGGGTGAAATGAAGTCACCTGCAACAAGAATGCAGTAGTGACAGGTACATAACAAACACTTTTGCACTGGGCATCCAGAACCACTATTTGCAGAGCTATCCTTATTCTCCCACAATTATTCTTTTTCTTGATTTCTTCATTCCATGGATTGTCATGTGGCTGTCAGTTGGTACCGAGGCATTGTTTTCACATCGGTTGCTTCTGTTAATGTTTCAGTAGGTCATAACAACTTGGTACTTTGGTGCCAACAAGAGCAAGCACAAACCAAAGGATGCTATGAGAGGATCAAGCAGAAGATCTAAAACATTTTTGTCCAACATGGCAGCCATTAGCCACATGTGGCTTCTGAGCACTTAAAATGTGCCTAGTCCGAACTGAGCTATGTGTAGATGTAAATACATCCATATCATATTTGCAAAACGAAAGTAAAATATCTCACTAAAATGATTAAACTGACTCCATGTTAAAAACAATTATTGTGGATACATTCAGTTCAGTTCAGTTCAGTTCAGTCGCTCAGTCGTGTCCCCTTTGTGACCCCATGAATTATAGCACACCAGGCCTCCCTGTCCATCACCAACTCCCAGAGTTCACTCAAACTCATGTGCATCGAGTTGGTGATGCCATCCACCCATCTCATCCTCTGTCGTCCCCTTGGAGACTAATCCCTCCCTGCATCAGGGTCTTTTCCAATGAGTCAACTTTTCACATGAGGTGGCCAAACTACTGGAATTTCAGCTTTAGCATCATTCCTTCCAAAGAACACCCAAGACTGATCTCCTTCAGAATGGACTGGTTGGATCTCCTTGCAGTCCAAGGGACTCTCAAGAGTCTTCTCCAACACCACAGTTCAAAAGCATCAATCCTTCAGCACTCAGCTTTCTTCACAGTCCAACTCTCACATCCATACATGACTACTGGAAAAACCATAGCCTTGACTAGACAGACCTTTGTTGGCAAAGCAATGCCTCTGCTTTTGAATATGCTATCTAGGTTGGTCATAACTTTCCTTCCAAGGAGTAAGCGTCTTTTAATTTCATGGCTGCAATCACCATCTGCAGTGATTCTGGAGCCCAGAAAAATAAAGTCTGACACTGTTTCCACTGTTTCCCCATCTATTTCCATGAAGTGGTGGGACCGGATGCCATGATCTTCGTTTTCTGAATGTTGAGCTTTAAGCCAATTTTTTCATTCTCCTCTTTCACTTTCATCAAGAGGCTTTTTAGTTCCTCTTCACTTTCTGCCATAAGGTGGTGTCATCTGCATAGCTGAGGTTATTGATATTTCTCCCAGCAATCTTGATTCCAGCTTGTTCTTCTTCCAGCCCAGAATTTCTCATGATGTACTCTGCATATGTTAAATAAGCAGGGTGACAATATACAGCCTTGACGTACTCCTTTTCCTATTTGGAACCAGTCTGTTGTTCCATGTCCAGTTCTAACTGTTGCTTCCTGACCTGCATACAGGTTTCTCAAGAGGCAGGTCAGGTGGTCTGGTATTCCCATCTCTTTCAGAATTTTCCACAGTTTATTGTGATCCACACAGTCAAAGGCTTTGGCATAGTCAACAAAGCAGAAATAGATGTTTTTCTGGAGCTCTCTTGCTTTTTCCATGATCCAGCAGATGTTGGCAATTTGATCTCTGGTTCCTCTGCCTTTTCTAAAACCAGCTTGAACATCAGGAAGTTCACGGTTCACATATTGCTAAAGCCTGGCTTGGAAAATTTTTAGCATGACTTTACTAGCGTGTGAGATGAGTGCAATTGTGCGGTAGTTAGAGCATTCTTTGGCATTGCCTTTCTTTGGGATTGGAATGAAAACTGACTTTTCCAGTCCTGTGGCCACTGCTGAGTTTTCCAAATTTGCTGGCATATTGAGTGCAGCACTTTCACAGCATCATCTTTCAGGATTTGGAATAGCTCAACTGGAATTCCATCACCTCCATTAGCTTTGTTCATAGTGATGTTTTCTAAGGCCCACTTGACTTCACCTTCCAGGATGTCTGGCTCCAGGTGAGTGATCACACCATGGTGATTATCTGGGTCGTGAAGCTCTTTTTTGTACAGTTCTTCTGTGTATTTTTACCACCTCTTCTAAATATCTTCTGCTTCTGTTAGGTCAATACCATTTCTGTCCTTTATCGAGCCCATCTTTGCATGAAATATTCCCTTGGTATCTCTAATTTTCTTGAAGAGATCTCTAGTATTTTCCATTCTGTTGTTTTCCTCTATTTCTTTGCATTGATTCCTGAGGAAGGCTTTCTTATCTCTCCTTGCTATTCTTTGGAACTCTGCATTCAGATGCTTATATCTCTCCTTGTCTCCTTTGCTTTTCACTTCTCTTCTTTTCACAGCTATTTGTAAGGCCTCCCTAGACAGCCATTTTGCTTTTTTGCACTTCTTTTCTATGGGAATGGTCTTGATCCCTGTCTCCTGTACAATGTCATGAACCTCTGTCCATAGTTAGTCAGCCACTCTGTCTATTAGATCTAGTCCCTTAAATCAATTTCTCATTTCCACTGTATAATCATAAGGGATTTGATTTAGGTCATACCTGAATGGTCTAGTGGTTTTCCCTACTTTCTTCAATTTAAGTCTGAATTTGGCAATAAGGAGTTCATGGTCTGAGCCACAGTTAGCTCCTGGTCTTGTTTTTGCTGACTGTATAGAGCTTCTCCATCTTTGGCTGCAAAGAATATAATCAATCTGATTTTGGTGTTGACCATCTGGTGATGTCCATGTATAGAGTCTTCTCCTGTGTTGTTGGAAGAGGGTGTTTGCTATGACCAGTGCGTTCTCTTGGTAAAACTCTATTAGTCTTTGCCCTGCTTCATTCCGTATTCCAAGGCCAAATTTGCCTGTTACTCCAGGTGTTTCTTGACTTCCTACTTTTGCATTCCAGTCCCCTACAATGAAAAGGACATCTTTTGGGGGTGTTAGTTCTAAAAGGTCTTGTAGGTCTTCATAGAACCGTTCAACTTCAGCTTCTTCAGCGTTACTGGTTGGGGCATAGACTTGGATTACTGTGATATTGAATGGTTTGCCTTGGAAACGAACAGAGATTATTCTGTCGTTTTTGAGATTGCATCCAAGTACTGCATTTCGGACTCTTTTGTTGACCATGATTGCTACTCCATTTCTTCTAAGGGATTCCTGCCCACAGTAGTAGATATAATGGTCATCTGAGTTAAATTCACCCATTCCAGTCCATTTTAGTTCGCTAATTCCTAGAATGTCGACGTTCACTCTTGCCATCTCATTTGACCACTTCCAATTTGCCTTGATTCATGAAGAGTCAGACACGACTGAGCGTCTTCACTTTCACTTTTCACTTTCATGCATTGGAGAAGGAAATGGCAACCCACTCCAGTGTTCTTGCCCGGAGAATCCCAGGGACAGGGAAGCCTCGTGGGCTGCCGTCTGTGGGGTCGCACAGAGTCAGACACGACTGAAGTGACTTAGCAGCAGCAGCAGCAGCATGGACCTAACATTCCAGGTTCTTATGCAATACTGCTCTTCACAGCATCAGACCTTGCTTCTATCACCAGTCACATCCACAAGTGAGTATTGTTTTTGCTTTGGCTCCATCCCTTCATTCTTTCTGGAGTTATTTCTCCACTGATCTCCAGTAGAATATTGGGCACCTACTGACCTGGGGAGTTCCTCTTTCAGTGTCCTATCATTTTGCCTTTTCGTACTGTTCATGGGGTTCTCAGGGCAAGAATACTGAAGTGGTTTGCCATTCCCTTCTCCAGTAGACCACATTCTGTCAGACCTCTCCACCATGACCCGCCCATCTTAGGTGGCCCCACATGGCATGGCTTAGTTTCATTGAGTTCAACAAGGCTGTGGTCCATGTGATTAGATTGACTAGTTTTCTGTGAGTATGGTTTCAGTGTGTCTGCCCTCTGATGCCCTCTCGCAACACCTACCATCTCACTTGTGTTTCTCTTACCTTGGACGTGGGGTATCTCTTCACGGCTGCTCCAGCAAAGTGCAGCTGCTGCTCCTTACCTTGGACGAGGGGTATCTCCTCACTGGCCGCCCCTCCTTACCTTGAACGTGGAGTAGCTCCTCTCGGCCCTCCTGCACCTGCGCAGTCACCGCTCCCTGGACGTGGGGTAGCTCCTCTTGGCCGCCGCCCCTGACCTCGGGCGTAGGGTAGCTCCTCTCAGCCACTCTTGCGCCCTCGCAGCCTTGCCCTCTCGGCCGACACCCCTGACCTTGGGTGAGGGGTAGCTCCTCTTGGCCATGCTTCTGTGTGGTCCGTCGCAGCTGGCGCGCTTCTAATGGATACACATTAGGCTAAATAAAATATATTATCGAGATTAATTCCACTCAAATTTTTTAATTTTATTTTTGCCTTCTATATATACATATAATGATATATATTTTTTTCTTTCTACTAGAAAATTTAAAATTACATATGTGGCTCAAATTCTATATTCTAGACCACACCTTTCTAGAATAATTGTGTGTGTGTTGAAAGAGAGAATGTGTACAACAAACTGAAAATATCATATCAAAAAATTCTCACAGAAAACACATGGATAATGAAGAAGTTTCCAGGTTAAACCACGGCTCTTCCACTTAATCCTTGCATTCTTTCTCAGCAGCCAAGGTTACAGAACCAGCATGGGAGTTTCCCATGGCTCTCACTCTAGTAGCTTACTGGTAATAATATCTCTGTTGTTTTCCTACATGGTTTCTTTTTTTTTTTTTAATTTTGTTTTTAAACTTTACAATATTGTATTGGTTCTGCCATATATCGAAATGAATCCCCCACAGGCATACATGTGTTCCCCATCCTGAACCCTCCTCCCTCCTCCCTCCCCATACCATCCCTCTGGGTCGTCCCAGTGCACCAGCCCCAAGCATCCAGTATTGTGCATCGAATCTGGAGTGGCGACTTGTTTCATATATGATATTATACATATTTCAATGCCATTCTCCAAAATCATCTCACCCTCTCCCTCTCCCCCAGAGTCCAAAAGACTGTTCTATACATCAGTGTCTCTTTTGCTGTCTCGTATACAGGGTTATCGTTACCATCTTTCTAAATTCCATATATATGTGTTAGTGTACTGTATTGGTGTTTTTCTTTCTGGCTTACTTCACTCTGTATAATAGGCTCCAGTTTCATCCTCCTCATTAGAACTGATTCAATGTATTCTTTTTAATGGCTGAGCAATATTCCATTGTGTATATGTACCTCAACTTTCTTATCCATTCATCTGCTGATGGACATCTAGGTTGCTTCCATGTCCTGGCTATTATAAACAGTGCTGCGATGAACATTGGGGTACATGTGTCTCTTTCCCTTCTGGTTTCCTCAGTGTGTATGCCCAGCAGTGGGATTGCTGGATCATAAGGCAGTTCTATTTCCAGTTTTTTAAGGAATCTCCATACTGTTCTCCATAGTGGCTGTACTAGTTTGCATTCCCACCAACAGTGTAAGAGGGTTCCCTTTTCGCCACACCCTCTCCAGCATTTATTGCTTGTAGACTTTTGGATCACAGCCATTCTGACTGGCGTGAAATGGCACCTCATAGTGGTTTTGATTTGCATTTCTCTGATAATGAGTGATGTTGAGCATCTTTTCATGTGTTTGTTAGCCATCTGTATGTCTTCTTTGGAGAAATGTCTGTTTAGTTCTTTGTCCCATTTTTTGATTGGGTCATTTATTTTTCTGGAATTGAGCTGTAGGAGTTGCTTGTATATTTTTGAGATTAGTTGTTTGTCAGTTGCTTCATTTGCTATTATTTTCTCCCATTCTGAAGGCTGTCTTTTCACCTTGCTTGTAGTTTCCTTTGTTGTGCAGAAGCTTTTAAGTTTAATTAGGTCCCATTTGTTTATTTTTGCTTTTATTTCCAATATTCTGGGAGGTGGGTCATAAAGGATCCTGCTATGATGTATGTCGGAGAGCGTTTTGCCTATCTTCTCCTCTAGGAGTTTTATAGTTTCTGGTCTTACATTTAGATCTTTAATCCATTTTGAGTTTATTTTTGTGTATGGTGTTAGAAAGTGGTCTAGTTTCATTCTTTTACAAGTGGTTGGCCAGTTTTCCCAGAACCACTTGTTAAAGATTGTCTTTAATCCATTGTATATTCTTGCCTCCTTTGTCAAAGATAAGGTGTCCATATGTGCGTGGATTTATCTCTGGGCTTTCTATTTTGTTCCATTGATCTATATTTCTGTCTTTGTGCCAGTACCATACTGTCTTGATAACTGTGGCTTTGTAGTAGAGCCTGAAGTCAGGCAGGTTGATTCTTCCAGTTCCATTCTTCTTTCTCAAGATAGCTTTGGCTATTCGAGGTTGTTTGTATTTCCATACAAATTGTGAAATCATTTGTTCCCTACATGGTTTCTTATAAAAAAATATTTGGGGGAAGGATCCAGGCAATTCCATCCCTTCCAGAAAATATGTACCCCCTTACCTGGTTATTTCACTACCATTTGATCAAAGATTGTTCTCCACTGAGGAAAACTGAGGCAGATAAAGAACAACAGAAAACAGCGAGACTGTATTCTTTGGGCAAGCAGATGCAACTACTTCCCAAGGTACACAAGAACTGCTGCAATTCAGGGGCTGTATCAGTTTTAAAAATTGATCTAATATAATATTTATGTACAACAGAAACTAATATGACATTGTAAAATAACTATGCTCCAATAAAAATTAACTTTAAAAAAGTAAAATAATTTTTAGCTGGGAATTCCCTGGTGGTCCAATGGTTAGGAGTAAGCACTTTCACTGCTGAGAGCACAGGTTGGATCCCTGGTCGGGGACCTAAGATCCCACAAGCTGTGCAGTGCTGCCAATAAACAAATAAGCAAATAAAATAATACCTAAATATTCAGTTACATTATTTAGCAAATATTTGCTAAATACCTGATACACATCTCCACAGTAGGCATGATTAAAATACAAAGATAAAGAAGTCAGGGATTTGCTTTCAGGAAGCTGGTCATCCAACAGAGGTGATAAAACAGATCAAAATTTCTTCCTTTTTTAAGTAGCAAATATTGATTGAGTAAATCTATGTTCTAGAATTGTCTACGGGCTTTTCAGGTGGCGCTAGTGGTAAAGAATTTGCCTGCCAATGCAGGAGACATAAGAGATGCGGGTTCAATCCCTGGGTTGGGAAGATCCCCTAGAGGAGGGCAGGGCAACCCACCCTTGTATTCTTGCCTGGAGAATCCCATGGACAGAGGAGCATGGTGGGCTACAGTCCATGGGGTCGCAAAGAGTCGGACATGACTGAAGCAACCTAGCATATAGCATAGAACTGTCTAAGAGAATTCTATCCCTTAACTTATTTAATCATCACAACCCTATGAGATTGCCCCATTTTACAAATAAGAAAACTGAGGCCAAAAGTGATGAAAATACTCAAGGTTATATGGTTATTAAGCAGCACTCAGGGTTCAAATACAGTCATCTCCAAAATAGGAGTTTTTTAGTCACTATTCTTTCATCTCTTTTCAGAAGAAAAAAAAAAAAAAAGAAACCAATATTAGTGTTGTCTTCTTAGAGAAAAATTAGAATTACACAGAAAAATAGAAAAGATACTCTCAAAGTCCTACCATCTAACACAACAGGTGTTAAATATGAAAATACTACTCTTTAAAACACGTTTATGTATTTGGTTGCA
This sequence comes from Bos grunniens, assembly GCF_055505025.1. Lineage (NCBI taxonomy): Eukaryota > Metazoa > Chordata > Mammalia > Artiodactyla > Bovidae > Bos > Bos grunniens. The sequence continues at coordinate 97,066,131 of NC_141175.1, read as the reverse complement.
CCAGTCTTAGTTGGGGCACCCTTCGATCTTGGTTGCTGTAGTTAGGATCTGTAGCTGCAGTGTGTGGGATCTAGTTCCCTGATTGAAACCTGGCCCTGTGCATTGGCAGTTCAGAGTCTCACCTACTGGACCACCAGGGGAGTGTCCACAAACACTACTTTTTAACTTGAACTATAATAATATTTTATAAGAAGGATATAGATAAAGGGCTACAAGAGTTCAGAGCAAGTAAAGAGGATTTCCGCTAGATCTTGAAGGACAAAGTAAGATGTGGATATTGGGGCATTCCAGGCAAAAAGAACTGCAAGAACAGGAGCGTGGCCTGAAGGAGGTCCAAGGGTTATTGGGGAAACAGCAAGAAGTAGTTTGGCTGGAAAACCACCTTGAGTAATGAAGCTAGAAAGCTAAAGGCCAAAAAATAAAAAGACTAGAATTCCACTACCTATCATCTTATCAGTACTGGTAATACTGTACTAATTACCATTTATCCCTGTGTCAATTTCCTTTATTAGCCTGAGAATTCCAGTCTATATCCCTCTTCATTCATTGAGCATTTATTGTGTGCCAAGCACTGTGCAGAGCACTGGGGATGACAAGAAAACAAGGTATATCTTTGCCTCCAGAGGAAATTCACAGTGTAGCGGCAAAGAAAATAGCTCTATTGTGAACATAAACAGTGAGCTTTCTGTCAGTTGCTACCAAGTCTGGCTAAAGTAGACTATTACCAACGTATCTGGCCATGGTCTCCTCTTCTCTGTACCCTACTTGTACCTTGTAGAAGCCTGGTCATAGGGAAAGACAATCAGATGCTTGGAAAATAGAATCACTGATCAAATCAGGAGTCTAGCAGAATGGGCCAGATAGAAGTAAATGGGAAGTAAGAGAATGACTGAAAAATGCCTATGGGATTTGAAAACTGACACTGGAGAGCATGGTGAGAAAAATTTCTGTGGGAGGGCCGGCACTCTGCAGAATGTGGACTGGTTGGAGTTGAGGAACAAAGGAATTGGTAATGTTGTGGATGAAGACTGTAATTGGACCAGGACCCTTTTTCAGATGGTGTTTTTGGGGGCCTAACTCACGGGACTTTATTTTCAGCACCAGACACATCCAAAACTGAACATCATCTCTGCTTTGGCCGAGCTGCTTCATTCTTTCTGGAGCTCTTAGTAATTATCCTCCACTCTTCCTCACTAGCAAACTGGACACCTTCTGACCTGAGGGGGCTCATTGTCCAGTGTCATATCTTATTGCTTTTTCATACTGTTCATGGGTTTTTCCTGGCAAGAATACTGGAGTGGATTCCCATTTCCCTCTCCAGTGGACCATGTTTAGTCAGAACTCTTCACTATGACCCATCCATCTGGGTGGCCTTGTATGGCATGGTTCACAGCTTCATTGAGATATGCATGCCCTTTTGCCATGACAAGACTGTGATCCATGAAGGGAAAGTAAATTCTGATGCTATAAAGAACTACCCTGCACAGGAACCTGGAATGTTAGGCCTATGCATCAAGATAAATTTGATGTAGTCAAGCAGGAGATGGCAAGATTGAACATCAGCATCTTAGAATCAGTGAACTAAAATGGACGGGAATGGGAGAATTTAATTCAGATGACAATTATATCAACTACGGTGGACAAGAATCCTTCAGAATAAATGCAGTAGCCCTCATAGTCAACAAAAGAGTCTGAAATGCAGTACTTGGGTGCAATTTCAAAAACAACAGAATTATCTGGGTTCATTTAATCCAAGACTATGCCCCAACCACTGATGCCAAAGAAGCTGAAGTTGACCAGTTCTGTGAAGACCTACAAGACTTGCTTCCTGCTGCTGCTAAATCACTTCAGTCGTGTCCAACTCTGTGCGACCCCATAGATGGCAGCCCACCGGGCTCCCCCATCCCTGGGATTCTGAGTGGGTTGCCATTTCCTTCTCCAATGCATGAAAGTGAAAAGTGAAAGTGAAGTAGCTCAGTCGTGTCCAACTCTTAGCGACCCCATGGACTGTAGCCCTCTGTCCGTGGGATTTTCCAGGCAATAGTATTGGAGTAGGCTGGCATTGCCTTCTTCCACAAGACCTGCTTGAACTAACATCAAAAAAAGATGTCCTTTTCATCATAGGGGATTGGAATGCAAAAGTAAGAAGTCAAGAGATACCTGGAGTAACAGGCAAGATTGGCCTTGAAGTATAAAATGAAGCAGGGCAGACTAACAGAATTTTGTCAAGAGATCACACTGGTCATAACAAACACCCAAGAGATGACTTTACACATAGACATCACCAGATGGTCAATACTGAAATTAGATTGACTATATTCTTTGCAGCCAAAGACGGAAAGCTCTACACAGTCAGCAAAAACAAGACCTGGAGCTGACTGTGACTCAGATCATGTACTTTTTGCATAATCCAAGCTTAAATTTAAGAAAATGGAGAAAACCACTAGGCCATTCAGGTATGACCTAAATCAAATTCTTTATGATTATACAGTAGAGGTGATGAATACATTCAAGGAATTAGATCTGGTAGACAGAGTGCCTGAAGAACTATGGATGGAGGTTTGTAAACTGCACAAGAAGGGGTGCCCCAAACCACTCCCAAGATAAAGAAATGCAAGAAGGCAAAGTGGTTGTCTGAGGAGGTTTTACAAATAGCTGAGAAGAGAAGCGAAAGTCAGAAGAGAAAAGGAAAGATAAACCCAACCGAATGCAGAATTCCAGAGAACAGGAAGGAGAGATAAGAAGGCCTTCCTCAATGAACAATGCAAAGAAATAGAGAAAAACAACAGAATGGGAAAGACTAGAGATCTCTTCAAGAAAATTGGAGATATCAAGGGAACATATCCTGCAAGGATGGGAATGATAAAGGACACAAACAGTAAGGCCCTAACAAAAGCAGAAGAGATTAAAAAGACATGGCAAGAATACACAAACTATACAAAAAAGGTCTTAATGACCCAGATAACCACGATTGTGTGGTCACTCACCTAAAGCCTGACATCCTGGAGTATGAAGTCAAGTGGGCCCTAAAAAGCATTCAGTTCAGTTCAGTCACTCAGCTGTGTCCGACTCTTTTCAACCCCGTGGACAGCAGCAGGCCAGGCTTCCTTGTCTGTCACCAACTCCCTGAGCTTGCTAAACTCATGTCCATCAAGTCGGTGAATGTCCATCAAGTCGGTAAATGTACATCAAGTCAGTGATGCCATCCAACCATCTCATCCTCTATCGTCCCCTTCCCCTTCTGCCTTCAATCTTTCCCAGTGTCAGGGTCTTTTCCAATGAATCAGTTCTTCGCATCAGGTGGCCAAAGTATTGGAGTTTCAGCTTCAGCATCAGTCCCTCCAATGAATATTCAGGATTGATTTCCTTTAGGATTGACTGGTTTGATCTCCTTGCAGTCCAAGGGACTCTCAAGAGTCTTCTCCAGCACCACAGTTCAAAAGCATCAATTCTCTGGCACTCAGCTTTCTGTATAGTCCAACTCTTGCATCAATACATGACTACTGGAAAACCATAGCTTTGACTATAGGGACCTGTGTCGGCAAAATAATGTCTCTGCTTTTTAATATGCTGTCTAGGTTGGTCATAGCTTTTCTTCCAAACAGCAAGCATCTTTTAATTTCATGGCTGCAGTCACCATCTGCAGTGATTTTGGAGCCCCCCAAAATAAAGTCTGTCACTGCTTCCATTGTTTCCCCATCTATTTGCCATGAAGTGATGGGATCAGATGCCATGATCTTAGTTTTTTGAATGTTGAGTTTTAAGTCAGCTTTTTTCACTCTCCTCTTTCACCTTCATCAAGAGCCTTTTTAGCCTCTTCTTCACTTTCTGCCGTAAGGGTGGTGTCACCTGCGTATCTGAGGTTATTGGATATTTCTCCCATAATCTTGATTCCAGCTTGTGCTTCCTCCAGCCCAGCTTCTCATGATGTACTCTGCATAGAAGTTAAATAAGCAGGGTGACAATATACAGCCTTGTCATACTCCTTTCCCAATTTGGAAACAGTCACTTGTGTCATGTCCAGTTCTAACTGTTGCTTTTTGACCTACATACAGATTTCTCAGGAGGCAGGTAAATTGGTCTGGTATTCCCACCTCCTGAAGAATTTTCTACAGTTTGTTGTGATCCACACAGTCAAAGGCTTTGGTGTAGTCAATAAAGCAGTAGATATTTTTCTGGAACTCTCTTGTTTTTTGATGATCCAACGGATATTGGCAATTTGATCTCTGGTTCCTCTGCCTTTTCTAAATCCAGATTGAACATCTGGAAGTTCATGGTTCACATATTGTTGAAGCCTGGCTTGGAGAATCTTGAGCATTACTTTGTGCAAAGGACAAAGTTACTTCTTTTGAGCATTACTAATGCATTACTAATTAGGAAGCATTACTACGAACAAAGCTAGTAGAAGTGATAGAATTCCAGCTGAGCTATTTTTGATGGAGGTGATGGAATTCCAGCTGAGTTATTTCAAATCCTAAAAGATGATGCTGTTAAAGTGCTGCACTCAACATGTCAGCAAATTTGGAACACTCAGCAGTGGCCACAGGACAGGAAAAGGTTAGTTTTCATTCTAATCCCAAAGAAGAGAGATGCCAAAGAATGTTCAAACTACCATAAAATTGCACTCATTTTATATGCTGAGCAAGGTTAAGCTCAAATCCCTCAAGTCAGGCTTCAGTAATATGTGAACTGACAGTCCAGATGTTCAAGCTGGGTTTAGAAAAGGCAGAGGAATCAGAGATCATACTGTCAATATTTGTTGTATCACGGAGAAAGCAAGGGAATTCCAGAAAAACATCTACTTCTGCTTCATTGAATCTGTAAAACCTTTGACTGTGTGGATCACAACAAATTGTAGAAAATTCTTCAAGAGATGGGAGTAACAGATCACCTTACTTGTCTCATGAGAAACCTGTATGTGGGTCAAGAAGCAAGAGTTAGGAACAGATGTGGAACAAGTGACTGTTTCCAAACTGGGAAAAGAATATGACAAGGCTATATATTATCACCCTGCTTATTTAACTTCTATGCAGAGTACATCATGTGAAATGCGGGGCTGGATAAATCACAAGCTGGATAAATCAGATAAATCACAAAACTGCCAGCAGAAATATCAACAACCTCAGATATGCAGAGGACACCACTCTAATGGCAGAAAGCAAAGAGGAACTAAAGAGCGTCTTGATGATGGTGAAAGAGGAAAGTGAAAAAAGCTGGCTGGAAACATTTAAAAAAAAAACCAAGATCATGGCATCCAGTCCCATCACTTCACAGCAAATAGAAGGGGGAAAAGTGGAAGCAGTGATAGATTTTATTTTACTTTTGTTGGCCTTCAAAATCACTGCAGATGGTGACTGCAGCCATGAAATTAAAAGATGCTTGTTCTTTGGAAGGAAAGCTATGACAAACCTAGACACCATATTAAAAAGCACAGACATCATTTTGCCAACAAAGATCAGTATAGCCAAAGCATGGTTTTTCCAGCAGTCATGTACAGAGGTGAGAGCTGGACTATAAAGAAGGCTGAGTGCTGAAGAATTGATGGGTTGGAACTGTGGTGCTGGAGAAAAGTCTCAAGAGTCTCTTGGACTGCAAGGAGGTCAAACCAGTCAATCTGAAAGGAAATCAACCCTGCTTATTCACTGGCAGGACTGATGTTGAAGCTTAAGCTTTAACTGACTCATTGGTAAAGCCCCTGATGCTGGGAAAGATTGAAGGCAAAAGGAGATGAGAGTGGCAAAGGATGAGATAGTTAGCATCACTGACTCAATGGATAGGAATTTGAGCAAACTCCTGGAGGTAGTAGAGGGCAGGGAGGATGGTGTGCTGCAGTCTATGGGGGTCTCAAAGAATTAGACAGGACATAGCAACTGAACAAAACAAATCTGAAGATAAAAATACACTTTTTTCAAAGATCAATAAACACATGAAGATTCTCAACATCCGGCAACAGGGAAATGCAAATCAAAAGCAAGAGAAAGTACTTCACACACACTAGGCTGGCAATAATCAAAAAGATACATAATAGCAAATGTTATCAACGTGATGTGGAAATATCAGAATCTTTGGGTATTTGCCAGTGGGAATGTAAAACGGGGCAGCTAATGTGGAAAACAGTCTGGCAGTTACCCCAAACGTTAAACATACAGTTATCTGTATCTGTATGACACAGCCACTCCTAGGTACATACCCAAGAGAAAAGAACACATGCATCCACACAAAAACTGTAGCAAGAGTATTCATTATAGCCAAACAGTGGAAACAACCCAAATGTGAATCAATAGATGAAGGGATTAAAAATATATAGCATATTCATGCAATGGAATATAAAAAGAATAAAGTATTGACATATACTACAATGTGGGTGAAACTTAAAAACATTATGGTAATTGAATGAAGGCAGTCACAAAACACCACTTATATGAAATATTCAGATTAGGCAAAGTCATATAAAAAGAAGGTAGATCAGTTGTGCCAGGACTTAGGAAGAAGGAGGCAGAGGGAGCAACTGCTAATGGGTACCTGTTTTGTGGGGGAGGTATTGGGGAAAAAAAAACCTGGAACCAGATAGGGATTGAAGGACTCTGAATACTCTGTGATAAAAAACACAAAAGCGTACTTTTTGGAAGGGTGAATTTGGGGCTTCCCTGGTGGCTCAGTGGTAAAGACTCCACCTGCCAATGCAGGAGACACAGGTTCCATCTCTGACCCTGACCCAGGAAGATTCCCATATGCTGAGAAGCAACCAAGCCTGTGTGCCACAACTATTTCGCTGTGTTCTAGAGCCCATCAACCACAACCACTGAGCCCAGGTGCTGCAACTACTGGAGCTGGTATGCCCCAGAGGCTATGCTCCCTCCACAACAAGAAAACCCACCGCAGTGAGAAGCCTGTGAACCACAGCTAGAGAGTAGGCCCTGCTTGTCTCAACGAGAGAAAACTGGTGCTCAGCAACGAAGATGCAACACAGCCAAAAAATAATAAAATAAATTCAATTATTCAAAAATAAATAAAGAGTAAATTTTAAATCTCAACTTAAAAATCAAATTAAAATTTAAAACATTTGTTTTAGGAAATTAAGACTCAAGGCTTTCTATGCCATGGGCCCAGGTTCCATCCCCAGTCAAAGAACTAAGATTCCACAAACTTCACACCACAATGGAAAAAAACAAAAACAAAAAACTAAGGTTTCTGCGCTCACAAAGGACCCTTGCCACCTAGGGAGGCAGGAGGCACACAGCAGCGACAATCAGAACCAAGCGCAAGGTCAGCCATTCTTCCAGGCCAAGGACCATGAACCCACCAAGACTTCCGGAGCGGAAACCCGACCTTAGAGGCCCCTGATTGGCTGAGGTGAAGGAGCGGGCGGTGCAAAAAGGGGTTTGTAGATACGCTCTAGGGATGGGGGGCGGTGCCGAACGAAGCCTTAGATCGCGAGATTTTGCTGGTTCCGCATTTTGGGTCTGGAAGGTGGGGGAGGAGTACTAGGCGGGTTCAGTTGCTCACACCCGCTTGCACCGGCTCTGCTTCGGTTCCACCCGGGCTTGGAGCTGTGGCGGCGCCGGCTTCGGCTGTCCGCCGGCTTCGGACCTTCCGCTCCTTCCCGGTTCCGCGCGGACTCCGAGTCCTGAACGCGGCGGGGGCCAGCGGCCCCTCCCCTCAGAGGACAGAAGATGAGCTTCCTCTTGTGAGTGTGGCCGGGGCTCCGGGGCTGGGTGAGGGCCAGAAGGGGCGATGGGGCGCCTGAGGCGAGGGCAGACCCCCGGGCCGGGGTAGGGGTGCCAGGTGCTTGCTCTGCTAGCGCTCGGAGTCTTGGGGGAGTCTAGGATGTGGGCAGAAGCCGACGGAGATGAAGGTCGAGGCAAAGGAAGCGGAGCGAGAAGATTGGGGTATAGAAAGGCCCCGAGGCCGGTAGCGCCTCGAAACTTTTACGCCCGAGTGCGCCTGAGGGCAGAGAGACGATCCGGGGCTCCCAATTTCTCTCAAGTCCCCAGTCTTTTAGTAACGATGCATGCTGACTAAGCTTTTTATTCCACCGTACGCCAGCTTTATTATCGTCAGGATTAAATTACCCCCGCGGAAAAATGCCGCCCCTGGAAAATGTGGGAGTGTCTGTAAAGTTAAGCTGCGGCCTTTACAAACAGTTCTGATTCAGCCCATTTTGTGAATTTGTGTAATTAACTAACATCTTTTTAACTCAGTAGAATCCTGTTTTAGAGATGGCTGTTGGACCCAAATGAGCCTTCAAGTGGGAAAACTTTGTAAATTCTCTGATGATTCTTAAGCACATTAACGTTTGGGAAGCATTGCTGTAACACATTTTTTTCCTCGAGTGGCCCTCTCTACCTAGTGTGCTGCTTAAATATGTATTGTATGAGCGAATCCATTTTTAGTTATGGGCATCACCCACATACTTGACATCTAAGTGTATCATAACCAGAGTTCACTCCGTTTCTTATTGTGAGAAATTTGGATTCTTTTCTAGTATTTTGCTGTTGTAAAATAGGATTACAAAGCTTTGACTAACAGTCGCTTTTCCCCTCCTTTGGATGATTTTTTAAGCGAATAGCCTTCAAAGTGAGATTACTGTATCAAAATCTATTTGATTTATATTTTAATTGAAAGTTTCCTTATTACCAGAACAATCCCCCCCATAACCAGTCTTTTTCTTATGTTGATGTTTAGTTAGTGGTTTGTTTGTGGATGCACAGTTCTTATTTGTTTTTTGGACCTAAATATGGCTCTGTTTATTTCGTTTAAACTTTGTTTTGTTGATAGACAATTGACTTTACGCTTTTTGGCTATTATGAATAATTATGCTATAAACTTGTGTATAGATTTTTGTTTTGGATGTATGTGTTAATTCTCTTGGAAATTTCCCCACAGCCTCTCTAGCGCTTGTTAATTGAATTTTTGATTATAGCACATCCTAAGTGGATGTGAAGTGGTATCTCATTGTGATTTTAATTTGTTTTTCCTTAATTAATGATGTTGAGCACCTTTTTGTGTGCTTATTGACAATTTGTGTATATTCTTTGAAGTAATATCTATTCACACACTTTGACCATTTTTTAAATTGGCTTGTCTTTGATTTTAAGTTGTAAAAATTCTTTATCCTGGATATAAGTCCCTTAATCACATATGCGTTTTACAAAATTTTCTCCTATTTTGTAGATTCTTTTCACTGTCTTGATGGTGCCATTTGAAGCACAGACGTCTTCATTTACATGAAGATAGTACAGAACCTTGAGACATCTTTTCTTGCTAGTTTTCCGTATTTAGCTTCCTGTCATTCACAGCTTGTTTTTATTGTAAAGGGCCATTCCCTCTAATGTAATACTTCCCTATTAAATTTGGCTCTTTATTATGTTAAACACAAGCTTTCCATGTTAGATTTTTATTGTTTTCATAACTCCTTTTTACTTAACAATCAGTCTTATTTAAAATTCGGATTACTCAGGTAAAGTGAAAGTCCTCAGTCTTATTTCCTTCCCTTCCTGGAAGTAATCACCAGTATCAATTTGATGGGTGACATTTTCTGTGCATTTACAAAATAGACTTCTGCCGTACATTTCATATTGTAATATGTGTGGCCATGTATTGAAATCTGTCTATGTGAATTCATGTACTCTGTCTTGTTCTTCTTAATTGCCATATGGTATTCCATGATATAGATGTGTCATACTCATTTCACTGCTAGTAAGCTTTAGGATTGTTTCCAGGTTTTTCACTATTAAAAACAATCTTGGAAAACACATCCTTATTCATATCAAGGACAGATACCTAGAAACAGAAGGGACAGATTGAGGAGCATTTCACATCTGTTCATTTGTCACTGTTTTTCTTTCTGAATTATATAATCATCTCTTTAGCCCATTTTTCTAAAGCCTTTTTCTTAACCAATTATAAAAGCTCTTTATTATGTAGTTCACACTTTGTAATATGTATTACAAGTACTTTTTTTTTCTGAATTAATGAAGTTTTAATTGTTATAGTTAGAAATCTGTCCATTTTTTTACAAGCTTTGTGTCATATTAGGAAGACCTTATGAATGGTGTGAGATAGGAATAAAAGCTTACTTTCCTTCTCCAAAACCAGTTGTTTATTTTCCCTGCCATAAATTCCAAATGTTAGTGATTCTTCTGTAGTTTGCTTTGATGGCACCACAAGTATTTTGATACAGAAAACTGGATTTTTAAGCTATAAGAGCCTTAGAACTACCACTCTCACAGCACTGCTTTCTGTAGATGAAAACAGGCCAAAAGGAGGTTAGGTTTCTCGAGTCATCACAGAGTTAGTGGCAGATCAAGAACTAGAATCCACGTTTTTTCTTCTTTTGGTTAGGTTGCCCTTTCTATTATACCAGACTGCTTTGTGCAGCTTAGTAAAATTGCCCTCTTTGTGAAATTGTGCTGCTATTCCTGTTTCTGTGTAGGGGAAACTTTTTTAAAATTTTAAATCTTTATTGTGTGTCCCCTACCCCCACATTGTCACACTTTTCAGGAAATGTTTTTTAATTTCAAAACAATTTATATGCCTAAAATTTTCATTCTATGTCCGGTCCTAAAAATTTATATACTCTTACTTTTAACCTAACAGTAGTAGCCGCTCTTCTAAAACATTCAAACCAAAGAAGAATATCCCTGAAGGATCTCATCAGTATGAACTCTTAAAACATGCAGAAGCAACTCTAGGAAGTGGGAATTTGAGACAAGCTGTTATGTTGCCAGAGGGAGAGGACCTCAATGAATGGATTGCTGTTAACAGTAAGTTTTTTAATAACTTTCAACATTACTAGTTGATAAGATTTTGCTAAAATCTTTGTGTTAATGAATTTTCTTTTATGCATGTGAATGAAAGTCACTCAGTCATGTCCGACTCTTTGCGACTCCATGGACTGTAGAGTCCATGGAATTCTCCAGGCCAGAATACTGGCATGGGTAACCATTCCCTTCTCCAGGGGATCTTTCCAACCCAGGGCTTGAACCCAGGTCTCCCGCATTGCAGGCAGATTCTTTACCATCTGAGCCACCAAGGAAGCCCTTTTGAGTGTAAGTATCATAATAAAACATTATCTGTGAAGAAACATGTAAGTGCAAATACATCCAAAGTGTTTTCTCTTCAGGGTGTAGTTGTGTGGTTGAGTAGAGAGACCTGAGGGAGAAACGAAGAGTGCTTTGGGGTAATCTCTGAGAATGGTCTGAATTGCTGAGTAAGGGCAAATGAGAAATTGATAAAACACAAAGATCATACCTGTGATGGACATGACTTTGTAGGGATCCATCTTCACAGTTGTGCGCCAACTGCCAGCACCTTTCATTTGCCTATGTATACAGAAAAGTCAAGCATACTTGCTTTGGTCAGTCACTTCATTATTGTGACTTTAGAGTAGTCAGAAGGAAATTGAGAGCCTGGGAGAAAGCAGAGTGATCCATGAGCTGAAAGTCACTCTGAGTTCAGGAAAGTAAGGGCATGACATGGGAGGGTATGCTGAGACTGGAGCATCATTTTGGAGCCCATCATTTTTGAGATGAGATCAGTTCTGGATGATAGGGTTTAAGTCTATTAGGAATTTCTGTTGTTCCAGGAATCTTTAGAACTTTTTAATGGAAATTTTCAGACATACAGACATAGAGAAACTAGTAGAATGAATTCCCAGGTATCTGTTATCCAGCTTCAGCAATTATCAATTCATGGCCAGTTGTGCTGTTTCTGATTATTTTGAAGGAAATCCCAGACATATTTCTGTGATAATGAAAATGTATCTTCACTATGGCCATTTAGCACTTAAAATGTGGCTACTGGGACTGAAAGTGAATTTTAAATTGCACTTCATTTTAATGTAAATTGCACTTCATTTTAATGTAAATTGTCCTGTGTGTCTAGTGGCTACCATGTTAGTACAGATTTGGAGCTTTGGTCAAATTCAGGTTTGATTTTAAGACTGCATCTCAGGTGGTGGTACATACTTCCAACAGTGTAGATGCTTCTGCGTTGATAATCATTGCCTTGATAGTGTGGTCTAATAGGAATATATTGTAAGTTATAAATATAATTTAAAAATTTCCAGTAGCCACATTAAGAAAAATTTTATTTTCCTCAACTCATTAAAAAATGTTATTCATATTACTAAGGGAAAAAAAACAAGGTGCAAAAGTATATAATGTGTTTTCTTTTGTGTTAGATGGGATAAGGAAACTTATGGGGCAAGAGACAGAAAAAATTAGGAGGGGGACGTTGGAATGGTTGGCATTTGATCTTTTTAAAAAAGTATTTATTCATTTGGGTGCGTTGGGTCTTAGTTGTGGCGTGCAGGATGTCTCCTTGCCGCTCATGCGAGCTTCTCTTTAGTTTTGGAGCATGGGCTCTGAACTCACGGGCTCAGGAGTTGCCCAGTGGCATGAGTGATCTTATTTCCCTGACCAGGGATTGAACCTGCATCCCCTGCATTGAAAGGTGAATTCTTAACCCCTGGACCACCAGGGAAGTCCCTAGACTTTTTTCTCTCTATATTTTTCTCTCTCTTTTGTTATGTGAACTACGTTAAGTATTATCTATTCAGAAAAGACCCCTTTTTTGTAATCTTATTCAAATTATCTTATTCTTTTTTAGATTTTTTACTTGACGGATAGTTGATTTACAGTGTTGTGTTAATTACTGCTGTACAGCACAGTGATTGTTATATATACATGTATTCAGTTATGTCTGTGTTTTTTATATTTTTCAGTATTGTTTATCATAGGATATTAATTCTCCCTACTGTTAGTAGGACCTGTTGTTTATCTGTTCTGTATATAAGAAGCTTAGTTACTTCACTTAGTATGATAATCTCTAGGTCCATCCATTTTGCAGCAAATGGGATTATTTCGTTCTTTTTTTTGCCAGGAGGGGGAGCCAGCATGCAGCATTTTCGTTCCCCAACCAGGGATTGAACCCATGCCCCCTGCATTGGGAGCACCTAGTCTTAACCACAGGACCAGCAGGGAAGTGCCATATTCTGTTCTTTTTTATGGCTGAGTAATATCCCATTGTGTATATGTGCCACATCTTCTTTATGCATTCATCTGTCTTTGGACTTTTAGGTTGTTTCCACGTCTTGGCTATTGTGAAGTGTACTATGAACATAGGAATGCATGTATCTTTTTGAGCTATAGCTTTGTCTGGATATATGCCTAGGAGTGGAATTGCTAGATAATATGGTAATTCTATTTTTAGTTTTCTGAGGAACATCCATAATGTTTTTCACAGTGGCTGTACCAACTTATATCCCCACCAACATTGTAGGAGTGTTCTCTTTTCTCCACATCCTTTCCAGCATTTGTTATTTGTCCACTTTTTAATGATGGCCATTCTGACTGGTGTGAGGTGGTACCTCATTGTAGTTTTGATTTGTGTTTCTTTAATAATCAGTGATGTTGAACACCTTGTTTGTTGTTGTTTCTCATCTTTATTTCTTTGTTTTTGGCTGCGCTGGGTCTGTATTACTGTGTGTGGGCTTTCTGCACTGTGTGTGGAGCATGGGGGCTGCTTTGTAGTTGCACCGGCTGCTTACTGCAGTGGCTTCTCTTATTGCCCAGCACTGGCTCTGTGGCACACAAGCTTCAGTAGTTGTGGCACATAGGCTTATAGTTAAGGCATGTGGGGTCTTCCCAGATCAGGGATAGAACCAGTGTCCCCTGCATTGCAAGGCAGATTCATAACCACTGTACCAGCAGGGAAGCCCCAGTGGTGAACATCTTTTCATGTGTCTGTTGGCTATTTGTGTATCATCTTTCATTCTGAAGGAATCTGTTGGCCTTCTTCAGCCTTAGATTTTTCTTTGAGACTTACTGCTCTAATCAGCTAGTCTCAACCTTTTGGTTCCAGGGTCCTTTTATTCTCTTAAAAATTATTGAGAACCCAAAGAGTTTTTAATTATGTGAGTTGTGTTTAATGATCCTGTGTTAGAAATTAAAACTGAGCAATTAAAAATATTTTTTAATTCATCTGAAAATAGCAATAGTAAACCCATTACATGTTAACATAAACGTATTTTTATAAAAATAGCTATTTTCCAAAATAATGTTGGTGAGAAGTATGGCATTGGTTGCAAATCTTATTTAATGTCTGATGGCTGGATTCTCGTACTTGCTTCTGTATTCAGTCTGTGTGGTGTCACACCGTGGAGCCTCTGGACAGCTCCAACATGCCTCCTAAGAGAGTGAGAATTCAGAGCAATTAAGATGTTTCTGACCTCACAGTTTCCCCTATGAAACAGGGAATCTCTGGACCATATTTTGAGCAGGCCAATAGAACCAGCACACCATCTAGGCGCATTCTTTGTTTTGAAAGAGTATTCAGTGTATTACTTTCTTAGAAAACATGACTAATTTAAGAGGAAAATTTATAAGTGAGGGGGTTTTGTATAAAATTCCTTTTAACACGGTGGAGCTTTGTTATTCATTTGTTTTTTAAGAAACTTGGAAAAGCCCTAGTTGCATTTAGGTAGTCTTTTAGACAGGGAACTGAGACATTTTAACAAATCTTTCCAAGGCTTTGTGGTTCTCTCTGCGCAAAGCAGTATGTTTCAGTCAGTTACGCCTGAGTTTCTTACCCCCTTCCTCTTCTATCTTCTTCCGGTTCTAGCTGAAGCTCTTTAAGGAGGTATCCTTGACTGTCAGCTTCCCAAGATGTTACCTTTCCTCTGAATTCTTCTAGCGCTTTTTGTTGGCCTTTGGACACTCCCTTATGTTGTATTATCCCACTCTTGATTTTGTCCTTTTTGTTAGCTAGAGACTCTAGGACAAGGGACTTTATCTCATGTATTTTTTATGTCCTCAATATGCACTGGGTCTCAATTTTTTATGATAAATTAGATTTTTTAAATGCCTGATACAGCTGAAACACCTCCCTCACAGTATATTCACAATACTTTTCTTCTCTTTCCTAACACAAATGGTCTAGTCGAGACTAATAAGGTATGGATTTTCATTTGCTTGGATATCATCAAATTGTATATTCTAATACAATAATTACCTTTAAGTTAGAATTTTTGGGTTGTTTTTTTTTTTTTCATTTATTTTTAAATAAAACAAAGATGAGCATTTTTAATGATAAAAGGTACAATTCACAAAGAAGATACACATCATTAACCATTAGACACCAAACAACAAAGATACATAAAACAAAAATCAGAAGATATATAAGGGAAAATAAAAAAATATATAATCATACTACTACTACTAAGTCATTTCAGTCGTGTCCGACTCTGTGCGACCCCATAGACGGCAGCCCACCAGGCTCCCCCGTCCCTGGGATTCTCCAGGCAAGAACACTGGAATGGGTTGCCATTTCCTTCTCCAATGCATGAAGGTGAAAAGTGAAAGGGAAGTCACTCAGTTGTGTCCAACCCTCAGCGACCCCATGGACTGCAGCCTTCCAGGCTCCTACGTCCATGGGATTTTCCAGGCAAGAGTACTGGAGTGGGGTGCCATTGAGACAGATTAACATTTCTCTGAGAATATTTTATCAAGTCCAGAAAAAATTAAGAATAGGAGCATCTTGAATAATGCCATTAATAATTTAAATATAGTAGATTTTATTTATATTAATTTGAACATTTCATACAAAGATAGGCACAATAAAGGACAAAAATTTCAAGGACCTAACAGAAGCAGAAAAGGTGGCAAGAATACACAAAAGAACTGTATAAAAAAGCTCTTAATAACCCAGTTAACCACGATGATATGGTCACTCACTAGACCCATTCATCCTGGAGTGTGAAGTCAAGTGGGTCTTAGGAAGCATTATTATGAACAAAGCTAGTAGAGGTGTTGGAATTTCAGCTGAGCTATTTCAAATCCTAGAAGATGATGCTGTTAAAGTGCTACGCTCAATATGCCAGCAAATTTGGAAAACTCAGCGGTGGCCACAGGACTGGAAAAAGTCAGTTTTCATTCCAATCCCAAAGAAAAGCAGTGCCAAAGCATGTTCAGATTACTGTACAATTGCATACATTTCACATGCCAGCAAAATCCTTCAAGCTAGGCTTCAGCAGTACATGAACTGAGAACTTCCAGAGGTACAAGCTGGGTTTAGAAAAGGCAGAGGAACGAGAGATAAATTGTCAACATACCCTGGATCATAGAAAAAGCAAGGGAATTCCAAACAAACGTCTACTTCTGCTTCATTGACTATGCTAAAGCCTTTGTATGGGTCGACGACAACAAACTGGAATATTTTTAAAGAGATGGGAATACCAGACTACCTTACTTGCCTCCTGCAAAACGTGTATGCAGAACAAGAAGCAACAGTAAGGGACTTCCTTGGTGGTCCAGTGGTTAAGAATCTGCCTGCAATTCAGCGGACACTGTTTTGATCCCCGGTTTGGGAAGATCCCACATGCCATGGACCCGTGCACTACAACCACTGAGCCTGTGCTCTAGAGTCTGTGAGCGGCAACTGCTGAGTCCACGTGCCACAGCTGCTGAAGCCCACCCACCCTAGAGCTTGTGCTCAGCAACAAGAGAAGTCACTGTAGTGAGAAGCCTGGGCACCACAACAGGGTAGCCCCCACTCTCTGCAACTAGAGAAAGCCCTCACACAACAACAAAAACTCAGAACAGCCAAAAATAATAATTAAATAAAATTATTTTTTTAAAAAAGAAGAAGCAACGGTAAGAGTTAGACATGGAACATTGGACTGGAATCAAGATTGCTGGGAGAAATAGCAGCAATAGCTGGGAGAAACGACCTCAGATATGCAGATGATAACCACATTAATGTTAGAAAGTGAAGAGGAACTGAAGAGACTCTTGATGAAGGTGAAAGAGGAGAGTGAAAAAGCTGGCTTTTAACTTAACATTCAAAAAACTTTAAGATCATGGCATCCGATCCTATCACTTCATGGCAAATAGATGGGGAAAATGTGGGAACAGTGTCAGATTTCATTTTCTTCGACTCCAAAATTACTGCAGATAGTGACTGCAGCCATGAAATTAAAAGATGTTTGCTCCTTGGAAGAATAGCTATGTCAGTACTAGACAGTGTTTTAAAAAGCAGAGACAACACTTTGCTGACAAAGGTCCATACAGTCAAAGCTATGGTTTTTCTAGTAGTCATGTATGGATGTGAGAGTTGGACCATAAAGAAGACCGATCGCCAAAGAATTGATGCTTTTGAACTGTGATGCTTGAGAAGACTCTTGAGTCCCTTACATCAAGGAGATCAAGTCAGTGAATCCTAAAAGAAGTCTACCCTGAATATTTGTTGCAAGGATGAATGCTGAAGCTGAAGGTCCAATACTTGGGCCACCTGATGCAAAGAGCTGACTCATTGGAAAAGACCCTGATGCTGAGAAAAATGGAGAGCAGGAGGAGAAGGGGGCAGCAGAGGATGAAATGGTTGGATGGTATCATTGACTCAATGGACATGAGTTTGAGCAAACTCAGGGAGTTAGTGATGGACAGAGAACCCTGGTGTGCTGTAGTTCATGGAGTCACAGAGTTGGACATGACTTAGCCACTGAACAATAACAATCTTATATTCTAAACAAATGTATTTAAAATTTTGTATCTCATACATTGTTACTTGATGTTCATAGGGCGTTTAGAAAAACTGGCAAAAAGATAAACGTTACTAAATTTCAAAGAGTAGAATTCGTTTTGTGATTCAGTTATATATATACACATATTAATTTTGAAATTGTTTTCCATTATAGATTATAACAAGATATTGACTGTATCTTGTAACAGTCAATAATCCCTGTGCTATATATACAGTAAACCTTTGTTGCTTGTTGCATATCTTTTTTTTTTTTTAAATTAGAAATCTAGCATTCTATTCATGCTGAGTCAAACAAGTAGAATCAAACTAAACCAAGGCAAACAGACTAAATTTTTTAGTTAGGCAAAAATTCAGAAGTTTTCTAAAATTTATATGTTATGCACATTATATATATGAATACAGAGTTTTCTACTAGGTTTGATAAAGGCTTGAGAAAGAAAAATTAAAAAAAAAAAAGGAAACGGGAGCACTGAATAAGAAATAGAAAAAGTGAAACAAACGCGATAAAAGTAAAATTTCCTCATATGGTCCAGTTGTTTTTAAACATGGTTGCTCGTTAGAAACATATCTGGAACTCTGGCACAAAAAAAATCTATTCCTATGTATTTGTATTTTTCAAAAAATTCCAAATTAATTCTGATAATGTGTCCAGATTTTAAGAAGTGATTACAGGTTTTCCTATTAAATGGTAATTTTGGTAATACAGAATTCTGTTATTTTTCTTTTGACCAATCATGATACAGTGGTATTAAATGAGAGATAGTTACATAATCATAGTAGTGGGAGATATTTATCAATTTTCACAGCCAGACAAAAAAGATAATTACAATTGTAAGCCATAATGGGGACATGATTAACCTAAGAACATAATTACATACAATTTGAGGGGTCAAGCAGAGTGATGTGGTAAATGGAAGTGCATACCTGCACATGTTTTCATCCACCCAGTCAGTCTGTCTTTTTGTTGGTGCATTTAATCCATTTACATTTAAGATAATTATTGATTGTGTATCCTGTTACCATTTTCTTAATTGTTTTGGGTTTATTTTCTGTAGGTTGGTCTTTTCCTTCTCTTGTTGCCTGCCTAGAAATGTTCCTTTAGCATTTGTTGTAAAGCTGGTTTAGTGGTGCTGAATTCTCTTAACTTTTGCTTATCTGGAAAGCTTTTGATTTCTCCATGAAATCTGAAGGAGAGTCTTGCTGGGTAGAGTATTCTTGGTTGTAGGTTCTTCTTGGTTGTAGGTTTTTCATCACTTTAAATATATCTTGCTATTCCCCTCTTGCACAGAGTGTCTGTTGAGAAATCAACTTGATAGTCTGATGGTAGTTCCTTTGTATGTTATTTGTTGTTTTTCCCTTCTTGCTTTTAATGTCTTATCTCTGTCCTTAGTTTTTGTCAGTTTGATTATGTGTGTCTTGGTGTGTTCCTCTTTCGGTTTATCCTGCCCGAGACTCTCTGTTTTCCTGGACTTGGTTGACTACTTCCTTTCCCACATTAGGGAAGTTTTCAGCTATTGTCTCTTCAAATATTTTCTCAGTTTCTTTCTCTCTCTTCTTCTGGGACCCCTATAATCTGATTATTGGTGCATTTAATGATGTCCCAGAGGTCTCTTAGGCTATCTTAATTTCTTTTCCTTCTTTTTTCTATATTCTGTTCTGCAGCAGTAATTTCCAGCATTCTGTCCTCCAGATCATTTGTCCATTCTTCTGCCTCAGTTATTCTGCTATTGATTCCTTCTGATGTATTATTCATCTCTGTTTGTTCTTTAGTTCTTCTAGGTCTTTGATAAACATTTCTTGCATCTTCTCAATCTTTGTCTCCATTGTTTTTCTGAGATCCTGAATCATCTTGACTATCACTATGAATTCTTTTTCTGGAAGGTATCCTGTCTTCATTTAGTTGTTTTTCTGGGGTTTTATCTTGTCCCTTCATCTAGGACAGAAATTTCTGCTTTTTCATGCTAATTAACTTCCTGTAATACGGTTTTTGTTTTAGTTGCTGGGGGACTGTGATTCTTCTTGCGTCTTCTCTCTGCCCTCTGATGGAAGAGGCTAAGAGGCTTGTGTAAGCTTCCTGATGGAAGGGACTGGTAGTGGGAAAAAGTGGGTCTTGCTCTGGTGGGCAGGGCCTTGCTCAGTAAAGCTTTAGTTCAATTATCTGCTGATCGGAAGGGTTGTCCTCCCTCCTTGGAAGCTTTTTGGCTTGAGGCGACCCAGCCCTGGGTTTTATAGGCTTTATGGTAGGGTTTAGTGGTGATTTCCTAGAGGGTTTACGCCAAGGGGACCTTCCAGTGCCACGGACGCTGTAGTGAGCCCCTGTTGACCTATGCCTCCTCAAGAGACCCCCCAACACCAGCAGTTAGTTTTCGTTCAGTCTCCTGTGGGGTCACTGCTCCTTTCCTCTGAGTCTGGTGCACACAAGGTTTTGTTTGTGCCCTCCAAGACTGGAGTCTCTGTTTCTCCCAGTCCTGTGGAAGTCTTGTAATCAAATCCTGCTGGCCTCAAAGGTCAGATTCCCTGGGGATTCCCAGCCCCTTTGTCGGATCCCCAGGTTGGGAAGCCTGATGTGGGGTTCAGAATCTTCACAACAGTGGGAGAACTTTTGTAGGTCACCCACCCAGTGGCTGTGGCATTTGATTTTATCATGATTGTGCCTCTCCTACCATCTCACTGCAGCTTCTTTGTCTTTGGACATGGGCTATCTTTTGGTAGGTTCCAGCATCCTCCTGTCTATGGTGGTTCCGTAACTAGTTGCAGTTTTGGTGCTCTTGCAGGAGGAAATCTAAGTGCACGTTCTTCTACTCTGCCATCTTGAACTGGAAGCTCAGTTGCCATTAAGTTATTAATATCTCTAGTATTTTCCTGCTTACAGGCTGTTTAAAAGCTTAGTATATTAAAAATAAGTGTATATTAAAAGTTTACTTAAGGGAGTTCCCTGGTGATTTCAGTAGCTAAGACTCTGAGCTCCCAGTGCTGGGGAGATCCCACATGCTGCAACTGAAGATTCCACATGCTACAACTAAGACCTGGCACGGCCACATAAATAAACATTTTTTTTTTGTTTACTTTAGGTGTGACAATTAAAAAAAGAATTTATAGTGCCCCTGGATTGTTGAATCTCCTGAGGATTCTTGACTGAATCCTGCAGTTGAAAGATCTGATGTTTTATTGTATTTACATGGACATTTTAACACAATTCTGCTATTAATTTTCCAGCTGTGGATTTCTTCAACCAGATCAACATGTTATATGGAACTATCACAGAATTCTGCACTGAAGCAAGCTGTCCAGTCATGTCTGCAGGTCCAAGGTACTTAAACTGGCTATTATATAGGTATTTGAATTACTAAATAAAGCTAATCACCAATTGATATAAATTAAATAGTATAGACTTGTTGTTTTTCTTGCCTGTTTGCTTGTGAAAACAAAAGCTTACCTTTAACCTTTTAGTTATTAAATACTTGGATATGTGTTTCCCAGTGTTTTGATTTTTTATAATTGCATTGTAGTAAGTATGAATGTTCCGGAGAAGGCAATGTCATCCCACTCCAGTACTTTTGCCTGGAAAATCCCATGGACGGAGGAGCCTGGTGGGCTGCAGTCCATGGGGTCGGGTCGCTAAGAGTTGGACACGACTGAGCGACTTCACTTTCACTTTTCACTTTCATGCAGTGGAGAAGGAAATGGCAACCCACTCCAGTGTTCTTGCCTGGAGAATCCCAGGGACGGGGGAGCCTGGTGGGCTGCCATCTATGGGGTTGCACAGAGTCGGACACGACTGAAGTAACTTAGCAGCAGCAAGTATGAATATTCAGTAGGATCGGAAGTAAAGAAATTTAGGTTTATCTTGCTTTTGCAAAAGTTATTTTTTCAATTTTGTTAAATTTATGGTTTTGTTTTTTAAATTAATTTCTTAGAATTTTTAGTTGACCTTTAATATTTGATTTTTTTCCTTGTGTTTATTTAATTACTTCCAAATTGTGCTGCTTTAGTTACTTGGCTTAAAGATGCTAGATTAAAATTTCCTGACTAATAAATTTCTAGAAATATTGACAAAGAGGTAGAACCCTTTATCACCCACAAGATTAAGATGTTATAGAATTAATGTTTTAGTATCCTTCCAGTCTTTTTTCCTATAGCAATTGATTGCTTTTATGTGATGACAGATGGTATTAAGAGATTTACCTCTTGGGAAAAAATAGTCCTTTCTGAATTTGCTATCATTTTTATGTAAAGGTGAAAAAGGTCCCCAGTGAATTTGAGTTCTGTGATTATTACATTATTTTAGGAGAGATGCTTTTTGTTTTGTGAAGTATTGTTTTAGCCCTCAAATTTCCTATCTTTGGCTTAAATGATTCATAAAGTGAAGTTTTATTTATCATTCTAGCTTAGCAAAAGTGAGGTAGAAAAAAATGCATGCCTAAGATTTATTCTTTAGAACCCTCTCAAAAAAACAGGGTTTTGTAATCTTGGCTCTATTGATAATTACATAATGGCCAACAAGCTCAGAATATGGAGGATCCACCAGCACCTTACCCACTCCTCAGCACCCTCTGTCTAACTGACAGGAACTCAGTTCCTTGGCCTTTCTCAGGGCTGTGTTGTAAAACAAATTCTGGCACAGCCAGCTGCCATACTGTCTTTTTCTTTTCCATTATATTTCAGAATATTGTGTAAGTTGAGTCGGCCCTCCATATGCATGGTCCCTCTGCATCTATGGATGCAACCAACTGTGGGTCGTAGCATTTACTGTTGAAAAATATCTGTGTATAAGTGGACCTCTGTGGTTCAAACCCATGTTGTTTAAGGGTCAGCTGTCTTTCTGCAGGGAACTCCCAAGTAATCTTCAGTAGAACTTTGGTTAATTTGCTAAAATTGTGTGTGTGTGTGTGTGTGCATGAACACACTTAACCACATAGACATACTGTGAACCTACTATGATTATAAGTTGCAACATGTATTTGAAAACTTTATTACTAAAACTTTTTTCTCTCCAGATACGAATATCATTGGGCAGATGGTACTAATATTAAAAAGCCAATCAAATGTTCTGCACCAAAATACATTGACTATTTGATGACTTGGGTTCAGGATCAACTTGATGATGAAACTCTTTTTCCTTCTAAAATTGGTGAGTTAATGTTGTAGAACTAATATTCTTTTTAAATGATAAATGTGTTATGTTCTTTTTAATGCTCTATTAGTGTAACAAAATCCAATAAAAACTGCCAGATTTCTCTACAGAAAGGTTATAGACGTGTGCTCCTTCCAGCCATGTTTGTGTCTGCCTGTGTTTCTTCGTCAGTACTAGTTGCCTCTCAGTGTTTCTTTTCTAAAATGGGTAAATGAATTTCTAGTATAATGTTCATTTTACAAAATATTGAAAAGATCGAGCATTTTTTGGCTTATTGATCATTGTATGTTTTCTGTTTATACCCTTTTTCTGTTTGTTTATGTTAAGGCTATATTGGATCTTTGTCGTGCATGTTGTATTTTTCTTTAGGTTGCCTTATTGACTTATTTTGTTTATGAGGGGTTTTTGGCTATGTATGTTATTTTGACCTATTAATCTTTGCCTTTATGATGATTGGATTTTAATACAATGATCAGAAGGGACTTTCCTACTTAAAGATAATAAAAATATTTGTTGATGCTTTTATTTAGTTCTTTTGTGGTTTTGTTTTTAAATCTTTGTTCTGTCAGGAATTTTTTCCCAATTATAAATGCTAGTCAGTTTGTCCGGTACCATTTATCAAATACATGTGTCTTTTATCCCCTAATTTTCGTGTGTGTACAGCAAATTGACATATGTTTTGGAGTCTTTTAATGTCTTTATTCTTATAGAAATTCCACACTGTTTTAGTTAGCATAGCCATGCATCTTTGAACATCTTGTAGGGCTAGTCTCTCTTCCTTGCTCTTCTTTTTCAGAATACTCACGGCTATTCTGGAAAGTTTGTTCTTCCAAAGAATTTATAAACATTTTGTCAAGGTAAAAAGAAGACCTGTGAGATTTTTATTAAGATTTCATTCAGTTTGTAAATTAATGTAGGGATTCTTGTTCTCTTGACAATACTGAGTCTTTCTATCCAAGAACAGTCTTTTAATTATTTCTTATTCCCTCTTGGAAAAATTCTGTATTTTACTTTAGTCCTTCAAGTTTCTTAAGTTTATTCATAGGCACTTAATGTTTTTATTGATAATCTGGTTTCTAACTGGTTATTGTTTAGTATATAGGAAAGCTGTTGATGTATCTATGAATTTTATAATTGACCATCAGTTTCTGACTATTTCTTTTGGATTGGTTTTCTTGGGTTTTTACAGTTTATAGTCACATCAGACTAAGGTAATAGTAATTTCATCTATTCTTTTCTGATAAATATACTACTTGTGTAGTCTTAACTAATTGCAGTAACTAGTACTTTCAGAACAGTGCTGAGTAAAGGGGATGAAGGCAAACATCCTTTAATTTCATGTGAGTGCTTCTAGTCTTTCAGCATTAAGCAGAAATCTTACTTTTGGTTAGAGGTTTGTGAATTTTTAAAAATCAAATTGATTGTAGGGTTTTATCAGATGCTCTTCTATTTTCTGTTGATCGTAAGGTTTTCTCTATTTTTTACAATGTTCCGCTGCAAGAGGTTTTTTTTTTGTTTCTGGATATTTTGATTAAGATTTTGGCATTGATATTCATGGATGTGATTGGTCCTTGTCATTTTCAGTATAGGCTATCTAATGAACAACATATTGTTAGATTCTGTCATGTCTGTTTGGGTTGCTATAACAAAAATACCAGAGACTGGAGGTCTTATAAGCAATAAAGATGTGTTTCTTAACTTCTGAAGTCTAGAAGTCCAAGATCAGAGGCCAGCATGGTCAGTTTCTGTCATAGGTCCTATTCCTGGTTTACAGATAGTAAGAAAACAGTCTTTTTCTTGTATCCTCACATGGCAGAGAGGGAAATCATCTCTGTTTCTTCCTATAAGGGCACTAATTCTAGCCAAAGGGGCAGAGGCCTTATGGCCTTATCACCCCGAAGGCCCCACCTCTTAATACCATTGTCTGGGGTGTTAGAATTTCAATATGATTTTGAAGGAGGCACAAAGCCTGCAGTGTGGGAGACCTGGGTTTGATCCCTGGGTCGGGAAGATCCTCTGCATTAGGGCATGGCAGTCCACTCCAGTATTCTTGTCTGGAAACTCTGTCATGGACAGAGGAGTCTGGTGGGCTACAATCCACGGAGCCACAAAGAGTTGGACACGACTGAGCAACAAAGTGTGTGCACGTGCGTGCATACACACACATTCAGAACATGGCAGATTCCTTTTTGAAATCTAATCAGAGGCTTTCAGGAGAAGAATTTATGTCATGTTGTTGTATTTGGTCTGTTTGCTGTTGGTCAATTTTTCTGTTCTGTAAAGCCTTTTGTTTCCTTTCTCATAGATCCTTTATTGTATATTGGCTGTGCTTGAATGTTAAAATCAGCTTGGAAAGTGCTTAGATTAAAATAAATCACTTGTATATATTTATCAGAGTCTCCCTCTTAATGGAGGTAAAGAATACTTTTGTCATTATTCTCCTTTCTTCAGCTTCCCAGTTCTTCAATATTTTATCCTAATGTTCTGGAATTATTTCACCCTTCATTAGCTATTATCCAGATCTTAACTTATGCCATTATTTATTGTTTTAGACAAAACTTGATTGTTACTCATTTTTAAGCTAATGTATCCAGCTTATTAATATTCTTTTTAATAGCAAGGTGCCCATTTGCTAATTCTGAGAGAAAAAGGATTTGACTTAAAAATCCATCTTTTCAGTACATGAACATAAGACCAAGTCCAGAAAAACATGTCCATAGCCCTCAGAATAACGTGTGAAAAAGCGCGCTGTTACAAAGACTGGGGATGAGGGCTGGAGGAGCACAGACATCAGCTTACAAGAGCAAAATACACTGGATTTCAAACTATTGAGGACTGGTTGAGAAGTCAAGAATACAGAGTGCAGGGAAGGAGAAAGTGTTTTAACTTTTGCTTTCTGAAAAATTAGAGAAAGGGCCATGTTCAAGAGCAGCGTAGTGTCATTAGGCCAACTGCTGGAGGTTATTGGGAAGCAGTTGCCTTCTTGTGTGTTTGTTAACTGTACTCAGTGCCTATTGTATTGTCTTCTGTGCCTGTTTCCTGAGAAACATTGATCTTGTCAACAAAATTCTCAGGAATGCAGCCAGTCAGATCCCCACCTGCACTGCTTAGAGAGAGATGACTATGATCTCTCCCAGTTCTTTCAGGAGGAGATATTTATTTTCTCTGAAAAATAGGGAGGTGCCATTCTTCCCCTTTATAGAAAGTATTATTCCTCTTCTTACACTATAGGGAAATAGAAATAGCACTTAAAAAAATTAAATATAAAGTTGGGGACTCCTAGTCTAAGAAGGAAGACTAGATTTTCAGAGTACCTCAGAAGATAAAATATTTATTTGTAGACAGTAGATAACAATGACTCAAGGTGTGCCTTTTTCTTTTGCTTGGGAAAGTTTCCAGTCCTGGTGGAGTGTGTGTGTGTGTGTAAAAATCTTTTTAGAGTTATAAGTTGCCAAAAGTAAAAATTTTCTATTTATAGTCTAAACTGTAAATAGAACTTCCTGGGAGTTCCCTGGCAGTCCAGTGGTTAAAACACGCTTCCAATGCAGGGGATTCGAGTTCGATCCCTGACTGGGGAGCTAAGATTCCCAACAGGCTGCATGACAGGGCCAAAAAAACAAGAAACAAACAAACTTGTTGCCATTAATTTTAGGGAGAAATTCTCCAGTATTAAACAAGTAAAATTCAACTTTGATTCAGCGTCATCTTCCATAACCTGTCACTTGTGCCTGCTATTCTAAGGCAGTCAGCAAAAGTGTGGTATGAGGATACCTCACATACTTAGGTTTGGGTGGTTTTTTCCCTTGCCTTTTTGAAAAATATATATATGAATAGAAGCTTGTATTTGTGAATTTGTGTATTGGAGATGTTCATGGCATTGTCTAAATTTTTCTGCCATTTATTTTCCTCTTACTGATAAAAGACTGATTGAGACATATATATATTACAGGTGTCCCGTTTCCTAAAAACTTTATGTCTGTGGCAAAGACCATCCTAAAGCGTTTGTTCAGGGTTTATGCCCATATTTATCACCAGCACTTTGATTCTGTAATGCAGCTTCAGGAGGAAGCCCACCTCAACACCTCCTTTAAGCACTTTATTTTCTTCGTTCAGGTAAGTTGAATTGCATTGAATTTGGTGTGTCCTTTGACATGGACGTATTTGAATTGGTAATTAATAAAGTATTTATAGTATCTTATTTATAGATATAGAGGTAAGCATGCAGCTCTCCTGTTTTATTCCCTTTTTCTTGTTTATTTCTTTGATGTACATAACAGAATAGAAGGCATCACCCCCATTTGGGGCCTTTTGCCTCTGGAGAGACCTGCCCCAGTCTCTGATTGGAATATGACATGAAGCACCAAGCACCCAGGGAAGCTTGTCAGCACCCTCACGTCCCATTGCCACTGCTGAATAAAGGGATGCCATGGGAAAAACATCTGGGGTTGTGTCGTTTCATGAGATGTCTATGCCTGGAGGAGAAACTTTTGGAAGAACTTGTTAGCTACTATCTTAAGTTTCCAAAAGTCTACTTCAGGCTGAATCTTACGAAGTTAGCAGCTAGAAATGTCACAAAGAACCACCCCTTCAGAGGTGTGGCCTATTTCCTTATGGGCCCTTAGTTGGAATTAGAACTTTTTAAAGTCAAAATAATTCACATTGTTTGAAAAAAATGATCAAAGAATAGGGACTCCTTAGCCTAACTTTAGAAATATATAATTCTTTATGCAAATATAAATATATCTCTCTATAGATATTTTGATGGGAAAACCAGTAGCTTTTACAGTAGATATAATATATCCAATTCTCTGTACCACACAGAGGAGAATGTACTGTGCTTTCTTTTTTGTCTTTCTTAGAGATTGTTGCCTGTCATAGATAGTATGTAGATGTAGGTATGGAGGCCACTATCTATTAAGTCCCTTGTATTTTAAAATAGGGAGTAAAAATGATCCTATTTTAAAATATTCATAGATTATTTCATCATTCTTTTGGATTTCAGAAAGCTGGAGTTGGGAATCCTTTCTCTGAATGACATAGAGTTTTAATTTTAGATCTTTTTTTAAATTTTGTTTTTCTTCTTTTTTTAGGAGTTTAATCTGATTGATAGGCGTGAGTTGGCACCTCTTCAGGAATTAATTGAGAAGCTTGGATCAAAAGACAGATAAATTTTTCTCGGGAACAGTTACCTTCTTGCTTCATCTACTGCTAGAGCTATCTCATTGCTTTGTGTTATAGACTAGTGATACAGACTTTAAGACAGGATAAAAAGACACCAATTGTCTGTGTCTACTGATAAAATTGTCCCAAAGGTAGGTTGGCCTAATACCTTCAGAGAGAAAAGTTCAGGACATGCTGAATTTGAGGCACTGTATGATCACTGCTGTTACTACCACAGAGTCATTTCTGGTTGTAGTATATGAGGACCAACTTGTAGTTTATTAGTTTACGTATTCATTTACTGAAGAAGATGACTGAAGTCTGATTCAGGTAACAGCATGATGGATATAAAAAATTTCTACCAAAAATTTGTTAACAAGCTTCCAGAACAAATTTCCTAATAATGCAGTCAGGTCGGTTTTATTCTGCCTTTATTTTACAAATAGAAGAGGCGTTTTGAAATTAGATTAAAAACGTTTGTGTCACTTTGGATAACCTTTTAGTTTGAAGTTTGTATGCTCATGTTTTTATAGGTTATATACGTGTATTTTTTTTTCAAAATCCATAATTGCAGTTTAAATCATCATAAGACATGGTATGGGAGCAACCAGAGTTATTTCTAAAATGACTTTATTTTTTAATCTTCATTTGGGATTTTATTCACTGCCTGTCTGGATTTTTAGTGTGTATCAAAGAATTTTTTTAAGGCATCTAAGAATTAATTGTCTTGCAGATTTTTATTTTGAAAAGCTTCATTCAGATTAATTTTAATATGTAGGTTTTGGCTGAGAAAAGGAAGACTTCCAACAAAATTATAACAAATTTGGGGTCTCAAAAACCATTATTTTCATTCATGTTTTTGGTTTCAGAGGCCTTGAAATTTGGATAGAATAGAAGAAAGTACTCAAGAGTATTTGATTATTTTGTTTTGAGTTTTCCTTAAAATAGAAACTACTTCTATGTATTTTTATTGTGTCTTGAGACTTAGTTAAGAGTAGTATAGAAATGCATGAACTTTATCCCAGTAAGGTTAAAACATAAGGAAAACCATAATAAAAAACCTTAAAGGTATGCACATTTTATAACCCAGCTAAAAGTTTGGTGTGCTACATGTTCTTTAATCTGTGTGTGTGTGTATGTGTGTGTTGGGGGTAGGGGGGTATATGTTTAAAGGAGACAAAAATGGGATAAGTAAAAAAAAACTTCATTCTGTTAATAGTCGAAGGATGGATTGGCATTTTATTCTGTTTTAATTGTTTTTGTATCAAAACTTGAAATTATTCTGTTGGGGTAAAAAGAATCTCCTTTAGTGAAGAAAAGATCTAATTTTCATTAGATTTTTCAGATTTAGACTGTTTGAGGTGTATTGAGGCACACATATTACTAAAGACTTGCCAGACTGGCAACACTTGAAATTCATCAACATTTGTTTCAGAGCTATGATTTTTTGCAAAGTACTCACCATGTTCCTTGATACCTTTGGTTAAGGTTAAATTTGAAAGTTTTTTTGTTATTTATTTTTATTATTCTACAGATTGTAAAGAAAAAATGACTAGAAACTCCATTTTTGTAATAACTGAATTTCAGTAAATTCTTAAATATATATAGAATTTTAAAGGAAACAAAACATTTTATCTGATTTAGGCTGAAACCATACATCGTTGTTTTGGGAAATAGTGGGGAAATCCCTTATTTAAAAAAGTCCTCTATGAACATTCTATAATCCTCATTTTAAGATTATCCAAAAGAACCATCAGGCATTCTGTATGTTTATGTTGATCATTTCCAAACAAGAAGGTTTTTAGAATGTTAGGATGTTACTGCCTCTTGACTTTGAACATTGTTGGCTTTAATTAAGTCTGCTAGGAATGAAATATTTCTCAAGTAAGATTATATTTTTATCATTTCTAATATTTCAAGTATCATCAAATAAAAGTATTTTTACTTTCTTTCATTTATTTTCAGTGGTAGAAATCCTCCCTCTCTTCATGACTTAGAGCCCTAAAACTAAGCAACTAAATTAACAATAGTAGAGCCAGCTTAATAATGGGACATAAATTTTAAAATTTGTTGGTAATTAAGAATTCAGGTAATTCAAAATGTCCCTTTTTAAAAAAAAAAAAAGCAATACCAAAAAAAAGCATTCCCAGTTAATCTGGCTTAACTAACAGTGCAACCAAACATTAGTGTTAACATTATTTACATCCAAGGCCAAGGAGTGAACAGGAAAGATGGAGCAAAGGGCAGAGAACATGGAGAAGAGAGCACCTTCTTGGCTTGGCTGGAAGGCCAGCCTTTGATTAAAGTTGGACGGAGTCAGTCTTTCTTTGACTCCTCTCGATCTTGATTTATCTCGCTGAGTAACACTCACTCCCCTGGCTCCTCCTAATCAGAAGTCCTCTCTCAGTGTCTCATCACTGCTCTTCACACCCGACTAAAATCATGGTTGGCTAGTACTTGCTGAATTATGCAGTTAATCCTATGGTGCTTTAATTTCCAGGCCTTTAAAAAAAAACTTTTGGACAATGATGTGCAGATTTTTGTTTAAATAGTGAAACTTCCTTGTACTACAGTTTTTGTATTGACAATCAAATGGCTCCTTTATTCTTTGCCAAACTGTGAAAAAAGTGGTTTTCAGTAGGCTGCCAGTTAACAAAGTATTTCCTTTCATCTTAAGACCTGTAGATCCTTAGCTCATGTAGCTGCCTACTTGAGAAATGCACATCTGTATTCATCATGACATTGATAACAGCAAAAGGAAAGTTTTTCTAGTAGAGCAGAGGCAAGAGGAGCAGTCCTCATGGTGACATTAATTTTTCAAATATTTTTGAGATTTCATGATAATGCTGTTTGGCCCTCTCTCTGAGCAGTGAGGTCACATTAGAAGTGGAGAAGCTTCTGAACATTACATCATTACCTCATACGCATAAACAAACCACTCCCAAAGAGTGTAAGTCCTAGACATTTGTTTCTAAGCAGCTGTAGTCATGCTGCTGGTGTCGCCTTTGCCTGACTGTAGGAGTCTGTCTCTGCTTTCTGTAGAATTCTGGCCTGAAAATACTAGCTGGGACACCAAACCAAGCAGCTTCAACAGGGACATTATTTCCTCCTAATACCACTTCAGTAACTGGTTCAGGACTTGGTTTTAAACTATTGTACAATTCTGGCAAAGAGGGAAAATAGTAGCTCTTCAGTCTTCCTGTGCTTTTGCATTAGATTTTGATATTTCAGACTGTAATGGGCTTTGGGGGATGATATTATCTGTGGTAGCAGTAATTTTACTGAAGCAACTGCATTGAAATTCACTTGGGTTTTCTCTCATCAGATTCTGTTTCAAACAAGTATTCTGTAAATCCGAATGGATTACCAGTGTGCTATAGATTCATTATAGGACAACATTCTATGTTTGGTCTACATTGAAAATAACTTGCTTAAGTTAGTCTTGATTATCTAAAATATTTTTAAATGTTCTTTACATGAAAATTTATTTTGTATTTTTAAACCTTTAGGGGCTTTTATCTATTTTTCTAAGTCGGTTAACTGTACTTTTTAAAAAAAGTGTTTTGTATCTACTTTTGTAACTTCATCAGAATAAAATATATTGAAAGAAAGAAAGGACTGATGAAAGTATGTCTCAACACATTTGTTTCTATTTAACTGTGAAACTTGAGAATTTTGCAGGGTTTGTGGAAGATTACCTTGGCTTATCATTTAGGAATGAACTCTTAGAAGAAAGGGAAGTTCCTAAGTGAACTAAATGTATTATAATACCAGGGCCCCACCCCCGGGAAACAAACTGTGCCTTGGGATGCAGTGGCTAAAACCCATCCCAGACAAAAAATAAGTTTTCTCCTTACCACACTGGACAGGCTCTTGACCTCTTTTATACATTGCTGATTATGAGATTGAGAAAAGGGAAGAGGAAAGACTAGACTCATTAATTTTCTGACCTTGAAAGGAGTACTCAGCATATCTGTAAGATACCCCCCACACCCTAAACAGCCATTTTTCATTATCATAGGAGAAATACTAGTTATTTTTAGAGGTTCAAATTACAGATGCCTAATTTTAGGTCTGTTTAATATAGCATTGCTACAATTGTTTTGACCTATTGCAAAATTCAGACTTAAATTGAAGAAAGTAGAGAAAACTACTTGGCCATTCAGATATGACCTGAATCAAATCCCTTATGATTATGCAGCGGAAGTGACAAGTAGATTCAAGAGAGTAGATCTGGTAGACAGAGTGCCTGACGGGAGGCAGTGACCAAAACCATCCCACCAAAAAAGATACAAGAAGGCAAAGTGGTTGTCTGAGGAGGCTTCACAAATAGCTGTGGAAAGAACAAAAGGAAAAAGCCAGGGAGAAAGGGAAAGATACAGCCAAATGAATACAGTGTTTCAGAGGATAGCAAGGAGAGATAAGAAGGCCTTCCTCAATGAAAAATGGAAAGAAAACAATAGACTGGGAAAGACTAGAGATCTAGTCAAGAAAATTGGAGATATCAAGGGAACATTTCTTGCAAGGATGGGCACAGTAAAAGACAGAAATGGAAAAGACCTAACAGAAGTAGAGAGGCCTCCCTGGTGGCTCGGGCAGTAAAGAATTCACCTGCAGTGCAGGAGACTTGGGTTCGACCCCCGAATTGGGAAGATCACCTGGAGGAGGGCATGGCAACCCACTCTAGTATTGCCTGGAGAATCCCCAAGGACAGAGGACCCTGGTGCACTACAGTCTATGGGTCACAAAGAGTTGGACAGGACTGAACGACTAAGCACAGCACAACAGAAGCAGAAGAGATTAAGAAGAAGTAGCAAGAATACACAGAAGAATATACAAAAAAGGTCTTAATGACCTGAATAACCATGATGGTGCAGTGACTCAGAGCCAGACATCCTGGAGTGTGAAATCAAGGGGGCCTTAGGAAGCTTTACTACAAAAAAGCTAGTGGAGGTGACAGAATTCCAGCTGAGCTATTTCAAATCCTAAAAGATGGTGCTGTTAAAGTGCTGCACTCAATATGTCAGCAAATTTGGAAGATTCAGCAGTGGCCACAGGACTGGAAAAAGTCAGTTCTCACTCCATTTCCAGAGAAGGGTAATGCCAGAGAATGTTCAAACTATGGAAAAGTACTCACTCCACATGCTTAACAAGATCATCCTCAAAATCCTTCGAGGTAGTCTTCAGCAGTTTGTGAACCAAGAAATTTCAGATGTACAAGCTGAGTTTAGAAAATTGCCAACATTGGTTGGATCATAGAGAAAGCAAGGAAATTCCAGCAGAACATCTGCTTCATTGACTATGCCAAAACCTTTGGCTGTGTGAATCACAACAAACTGGAAAATTCTTAAAGAGATGGGAGTACCAGACCACCTTACCTGTCTCTTGAGAAACCAGTATGCAGGTCAAAAAGCAGCAATTAGAACCTTATGTGGAACAACTGACTGATTCAAAACTGGGAAAGGAATACAAGGGTTTATATTGTGACCCTTTTTATTTAACTTATACCCAGAGTACATCATACAAAATGCAAGGCTGGATGAATCACAAACTGGAATCAAGACTGTCAGGAGAATATCAGCAACCTCAGATACACAGATGATAGCACTCTAATGGCAGAAAGTAAAGAGGAACTAATGAGCCTCTTGATGAAGGTGAGAGAGTAAAAAAGGTGGCTTAAAACTCATTCAAAAAACTGAGATCATGGCAACTGTTCCATTACTTTATGGCAAATAGAAGGGGGAAATGTGGAAGCAGTGGCAGATCTTATTTTCTTGGGCTTCAAAATCATTGTGGATGGTGACTGCAGCCATGAAATTAAAAGATGCTTGCTCCTTGGAAGGAAAGCTATGACAAATCTAGACAGTGTATTAAAAAACAAAGACATCACTTTGCCAACTAAGGTCCGTATAGTCATAGTCATGGTTTTTCCAGTAGTCATGTATGGACGAGAGAGTTGGACCATAAAGATGGCTGATCGTGGAAAAATTGATGGGTTCGAATTGTGGTGCTGGAGAAGACTCTTGAGAGTCCCTTGGACAGAAAGGGGATCAAACCAGTCAACCCTAAAGGAAATTAACCCTGAATATTCATTCAAAGCTGAATGATGCTGAAGCTAAGCTCTAATACTTTGGCTACCTGAGGGAAGGGCCGACTCACTGGAAAATTCAGGTAGCTCTCTGGAGAAGACAAAACTGGAACTGCCTTAAAAGATGGGTGGTTACAACATAACAGTTTTTGCACGGTTTGTATAGGGAAGTGAAGCAGTCCAATATTAGTGAAGGATATATTTCAATTGGACAGGTAGGTAGAGGGAAGTCAAATGAAAGAACTTGGGTTTTTTGCTTGTAGGTGATGACTCTGAAGGATTTTAATTAAGCAAATCATGGACAAGTTTTCATTTCAGATGGCTCCAACAGCAGTTCCAAAAACTGAGGGTAGGAGGAAGATACTAAAGCAGATAGTCCAAAATAACCACTCCCCAGGTGATCCAGGGGTTAAGGACTTGCTTTCTAATGTAGGGAACATAAGTTCAATCCCTTGTCAGGGAACTAAGATCCCAGTTGCCATCGGCTAGCTAAGCTTGTGGCCTCGTGGGCCATGACTACTGTGCCTGCATGCTCTGCAGCAAGAGAGATCCGCAGGCTACGCTGAAGACCCAGCACAGCCAGGGTGGGGGGTGGGGAAAGTGAGCCACTGTTAAGTTATGGGGTGAAGACTGTTGGAGCAAAAGTACTGATTTTCAGTAAAGGAAACAAGGAATTTTGCAAATGCAGTTCAGTGAATTTAACACTAGTCTCTTAGTTAAAAATAACTAAACCAATTAAAATTACTTTAGTGTTCAGTTCTGGCTCTGCTTGTTTCCAGTTGCACAAACGATGTCAAACGTGTCTCTTCTCAGCTCTCCTTTCTTCTGTGTCTGCTTCATTTCCACTGTGGCACTACCCACATGGTTACAAAGATGGTCCCCAAGAGTACACCTTCTACCAGTTTAGCAATCCAGGTGCAAATGAGCCTTTATTTTCCTTAGTTCCCAAAAGTCTCTAGACCAGTTCTGATTGGTCTGGCTCATATCATGTGACCAACTCTAAGCCAATCCCTAAATCTGATCAACCAGCCTAGGTTATGGGATATGGTCTGCCTCATTGAGACCACCCTGTTTTGAGTATCAGAGAGGTGATTCTCCACTATACTCTGGAAGAAATATCTTTGGCAATTTAGTTACATCTCTGAAGAAAAATTGAAAGTTTGTAAATTATCCCTAATCCCACCAACCCTAATTGTTAAAAGAATCAAGCAAAGGAAAAAAAAAAAAAAATGAGGCTATTAATAGTAATGCAAAGGAGAAACTGGGGCTTCCCAGCTGGCTCTGGTAAAGAATCTGCCTGCCAAATGCTGAAGCTGCGCACGACATGGGTTCAATCTCCAAGTCAGGGAGATCCCCTGGAGGAAATAATGGCAACCCACTCCAGTATTCTTGCCTGGGAAATCCCATGGATAGAGGAGCCCGGAAGGTTATAGTCCATGGGGTTGCAAAGAGTTGGATGCAACTGAGCATTAGCACTGATGAAAGGAAAAATTATGA
Organism: Bos grunniens; assembly: GCF_055505025.1. Taxonomy (NCBI): domain Eukaryota; kingdom Metazoa; phylum Chordata; class Mammalia; order Artiodactyla; family Bovidae; genus Bos; species Bos grunniens. The sequence goes on along the minus strand of NC_141175.1, from coordinate 97,030,708 downwards.
GGATCAAAATAATAAAAAGAAAATTCAACAGTAAATTTAAAAAATCTAATTGCCTTTATTGACTTTTAATTCAGGCAGCATCTCATCTAGCCAGTAAAGGGGAGTTCCAAAGGGCTACAGAAATGAAAAGGCTTAAAAGGCAAGTAAAAAGGTTATTTCAGGCTTAGGCAACCTATCTACAGGAGACAAAAGGTTTCTCTGTGACATATTATCTTATTGGTGCTGAACAGAATATGACTGATCAGAAGACAAGGCTTGAACTGACTTTAAAAGATGAGTTGGTTACCACATAAGCCATCTTGCACAATTTACATAGGGAGGTACAAGCAGTCCAGTAATAACGAAGGCTATATTTCAGTCGAGAAGGCTAAGTGCCGAAGAATTGATACTTTCGAATTTTGGTGCTGTAGAAGACTTGAGAGTCCCATGGACGCTAGGACATCAAACTAGTCAATCCTAAAGGAATAAACCCTGAATATTCATTGGAAGGACTGATGCTGAAGCTGAAGCTCTGATACTTTGGCCACTTGATGTGAAGAGCCGAGTCATTGGAAAAGACGCTGATGCTGGGAAATATTGAGGGCAGGAGGAAAAGTGGGTGACAGAGGATGAGATGGTTGGATGGCATCATTGACACAATGGACATGAGTTTGGGCAAACCCTTGGAGATAGTGAAGGACAAGGAAGCCTGGCATGCTGCAGTCCATGGGGTTTCAAAGGATTGGACATGACTTAGTGATCAGACAACAACAAGTAAGGAGAACACAGTATCTCCCCAAGAGCAAAAGCGGAGAAATTTTAAGCTAAGGCTATATGCACATTCATGAAGGGGCTTGGCCAAGGAGAATTCAGTCTAGAACGGGGGCAAAAGTTGTCAAAGTTTTAGTTGATTCAAGTCAGGAGGGTCAGGAAAGGTCAATATCATTCCTTAGCTTCCAGTTGATCTGTTGGTTGAGCTTTCCAGGGAATGGGAGTGGTGTTTGAATTTTGCAAAACAACTCAAAGAGTTTGCCAGGCTATCCAAAGTCTGTGGCTCAAGTGGCTCTTCTGCTGAGCCATTTCCTGCAGGCACCTTAAATTCAGGGATATCCAAAACTGAGTTAGTCGACCCTCTTCACCCCAAACCTAGTCCTCCTCTACCCATTTCACTGTCCAAGCCAGAAACCTGAGAGTCATCCCTGACCTTCATCGCCTCTCCCGCCAATACCGTCTTCCAGTCCATTCATTCACCTCCCAGGTGTCTGAGTCCACTCCTCCCATTCCTGCTGCTGTTCAGGCCTTTAGTCTCTGGACCATTGCGACTGTCCCCGCTCTTCGCAGGGACCAGTGATCTTTCTAAAGCCCAAATCTGAAAACGACTCCCCTGCCTAAAATCCTCCCCCGGGTCCCCCATGGAGCGAGAAGTCGAAGCTCCTCCGTTTAGCAGCAGGTTTTCTGGTGGAGAGTAGGAATACGGGCGTTCCACCTATGGCACCAGGGTCCTTGTGGCGAGGGAGAGTCCGAGCACCGGCTTCTAGGCCGAGGCGGAAGGACCCACTGGAGGCGAGGGCTGGGAGGCAGAGGAAGCCAGGTGAGAGGGCAGACGGCGGGGCCCTGGGCGTCCTGGGCGTGCGTGGCGGCTCGCGGCCTCCGGACAGCAGGGGGCGGCCTCGCCCGTGGCGGCGGCGGCTCTGGTCCCGGACTCCGCGTCTTTCGGGCGACGCGGCAACCTCGGACGGCGGGCCGCGTCGGCCGGGCATGGCGGCGTGGAGCCCGGCCGCGGCAGTGCCTCTGCTTCGGGGAACCCGCCGGGTGAGCGCGGACGGGGACCGAGCCACTCTCCCCGGGGCAGGAACTGCGCTGGGACCGCGGGGCGGGCGGGATTTGGATAGACGGCCTGCGGAGGGCGACGCACCGGGCCAGGGGCTTCGCCTTCCTTTCTCTCATTCATTGATTCGCTGCTTCATTCATTTAGTGGCCCCGGCCACGGGTACTGAGAGAAGTGTCAGGCCCGGCGCGTGCTGGGGGAGCTCCCCAACGGGGTGGGGGTTGAGGCCGAGGGAACGGATACATAAACAGTCGTAATACAGCAGGCACGGAAAAGGCAATGTTGCTTTACCGAGCCGAAGACAAGGAGTCAGAGCCTGGAGTCGCGGCGTGCGTGCTGGTTCCTGTGACTGAGTCAGGGCTCCGGAACGTCCTCCTGGCTTCTGTGACCTTGACCCTTTCCAAATCTCACACTCCTGGAGTAGGGAGCCAGTAGAGGGCACTCACCATATGCTCTCCTAATTTTCTGTCCCCGTTGCAGATTCATTCTTCCTTCACTCCATCCATTTCTTTTGCTTTCCTCTCACATTCCTCCTCTTGGACCTGCCTCCCCCAAGCATGAAGGGCACTGCTGCTGGTGACTTTCATTGTGGACAGTCGACATTCCAGGGGTTTTGTCAGTAGATTGCTTGTTTAAAGGCCGCTGTCTGTAGATCAGCAGAGATGAGGGAAAGACTTTTCCCAAGGAGTCATAGTGCTAACCCCACTCTCACCCTTTAATGACTGCTGCGCTGCCTGCCACCTGGCTACCCTGCCTGCCACCTGGCTACCCTCTGCCTTTGCCCCCATCCCCACCTCCAGGGCACTGTTTTCAGAGGAGGTCTCCCGTCCACCCAGCCTTACCCAGGTCCACAACATAAGCTTCTGTCCCTCTGAACAGCACTCAGTGTCCCTCCAGATCTTTCTCCTGACCTGCATTTTCAGCTGCCTGCTAGAATCAGGACTTCTTTGCGGGTACCTGGTACATATGCCCATTTTCTCTGGTGGCTCAACCGGTAAACAATGTGTCTGCAATGCGGGAAACCTGGCTTCAATCCCTGGGTTGGGAAGATCCCCTGGAGGAGAACATGGCAACCCACTCCAGTATTCTTGCCTGGAGAATCTTCAAGGCCAGAGGAGCCTGGCTGGCTACAGTCCATGGGGTCGCAAAGAGTCAGACACGACTGAGCAACTGACCACACAGTACATATGCCCTGAATTGTATGGATTTTCACCCCTGCTCATTCATTCATTCATCCATCACTCAAGTTCTCCTGGGGGCCTGCCCTGGCTCAGTTCTGGAAGACTGCAATAGCAGGACAGACCCATGTCTTGGCCTCTAAGACCAATTGGTGAAAGAGTCAGTGCACAGGGTATTTTAAAGAAGGTGCTCTGAAGTTCTATAACACAGGACCCTGCTCTAGGCCATCAGAAAAGGCCTGAGGATGGGCAAGACTGAGGGGGTGAAGGGATGGTACCTTCAGCACCAGCATGTGAAGAGCACTCCACCCACCATCCTCCTCCAGCCAGGGAGCCTGGTACTATTCCCTTTTTAAGGATACTCTTATCTAGGAATCTTTCCTGACTTGCTTCAAAAGGCATTGTTACATTGGCATCAAGAAGCCTGTGTAAAAAGTCCAAAATCTTTACCCTGACACTGAAGCCCTGCCATACTCTGTTTTCTTTTTTTCAGTATTTGTTTTTACTTATTTGTTTGGCTGCACTGGGTCTTAGCTGAAGCCTGCAGAATTTTTTTATCTTTGTTGCAGCATACAGGAGTTTTAGTTGCAGCATGCAAACTCTTAGTTGCTGCATGTGGGATCTAGTTCCCCCACCAGGGATCGAACCCAGGCTCCCTCCATTGGAAGTGCAGAGTCTTAGCCACTGGATCTCCAGGCAAGTCCCTGCCATGCTATTTTCAGTCTCTCTTTTCAGCATGTGCTTAACCTAGCCAAGGGGCTGCTGACATGATTTTCTGCATCTACATCCCTAAGGGTTGAGACACATTCCCATCAGAAGCACTGGCTCCTTAGGGTAGTCACTGGGGGAGGGAAGAATGTTACTTCCAATGGTAAAAAATCTAAAAATGTTCCTCTTTCAGATCCTTTCATAGAATTCTGTTTCTTCTTTCCAGTAAGAATTGCAGAGAATAGCTGCCTTATTGAGCAGTAGGTCACAAGGTTATACCCCACTGGAGAGAATATGGAATGTTAATCAGGCCTAAAGGGTGGGTGCTATTTGGTCCCATTAGTACATGGTCAGTGGCATGCTTGCCCAAGCAGGGCATGCCTGGCCTCTCCGGGTCTGCATCTTACTAAGGGATCCAACCTTGGGAATGTCACTTGGTGCTTCAGGCACCTCACTATCATGAGGAATAAACATCTGTTGAATGAACTTAGGGAAATTGTTATCTCTGGAGTCCAAGTTAGTTGTTTACAATTCCACTCCTCCCTCAAAAAAAGTTTATTCTGCATCCTGGGGAACTTAAATGGGCATCCGATGCCATGCAGTGCCCCCGGTTTAGCCCAGGGCCCTGCCTTGCAGGGGAGGTCAGAGGGGCCTGCACAGTGACTCTCCTCTGTTCTGTGGCAGCTTCCTCTTCTCCACTGGGCCCAGCGTATGTTTGCCTCACAGACCGAGGGGGAGCTCAAGGTGATCCAGATTCTCAAAGAAAAGTTTCCTCGAGCTACAGCTATCAAAGTCACTGACATTTCAGGTAAGGTCTTCTCTCATCTTTCCCACAGAGATTGGTAGGATTTTACTCGCTGGAGGGGAAGAGGGCAGGGGACTTGGAGGATACCCACCACCAGTGGCTTCTCAGGATGTACGGATTTTGGACAGATAGACCTTGGCCTCGTCTCCCAGAAAGGGTGGAGGTGGGAATGCAGAGACTTCAGCAGGGAACTTCGAGGACTCATGGTTGCCAACCTGGCCCGGCTCAGATTAGATTCCTCTCAGTCACTGTGGGGCTCAGGTCCAGTCTTCAGTTTGACTTTGAGATAAGCCAGACTTTAATTTTCCCACATTCTTCTGATACCCTAGAATGCCAGAGCTGGAACAGATTCCAGGAAGAATGAGTCCAGAGAGGCCAAAGAACTTGCCTGGCCCTTCACAGGGAGGTGGCGGCAGAATCAGGACCCAGGGAGACTGTCCTGAGCCCAGTGACCAGCCCTAGCCAGGCCCCGCCTTTCTCGAATGACCGCTGGGGCCTCAGAAGTTCAGGTTGACTGTGTATTAGGAACAGGCTGGGCAATCAACATCTGCCCCCATTGGACAGGAAAGATAAGGCCTTTATCCAGACACGCCTGTGGAAGAGTTGGTGATTCCCACACCCAGACAGTCTTTATCACTCTCCATTACTCTAGGGCTCACTGGCTTCTCTGAGAACATAACTTTTACAAGGATTAGGAGAAAGTTCAGAGAGTCCTTTTATCCTGGTCACTACAGGAAATGAACCAATCTAAAGATCTGGTAGAGTGGCAGGTTGAGTGAGCCCTCTGCAGGCGTCCCAGGGCAACGCTGAGGTCTTCATGTCACCAGTCTTGTACCTGCCACAGGCCCAGTTAGGGCAGAGCTGGAACTTGACCTCTGCTCTGGCTCTGCCTAGTCCTGGTAGAGTGCAGAAAGGGGATCAAGGCTGGGAACCTTGGTTTAGCCAAAGCTTAGTCTCCTAGAACATATAAGTGAAGTTGCTCAGTCGTGTCCGACTCTTTGCGACCCCATAGACCGTAGCCTATCAGGCTCCTCCGCCCATGGGATTTTCCAGGCAAGAGTGCTGGAGTGGATTGTCATTTCCTTTTCCAGGGGATCTTCCCGACCCAGGAATCGAACCCGGGTCTCCCGCATTGCAGGCAGACGCTTTACCGTCTGAACCACCAGGGAAGCAAAGAAAAGCTTAACAAAGCCTATTGAATGAATGGCACTTTCTTGCTGAATTGTTTCATGCTAGAGCAGCACATTTTATTGTTATCATTCATCAGCCCTAGCTCTCTAGCCACATGGAGACAAAGCTTGGTGTAGGGGTAGATGGGTCCACACAAACTCTGCTTTGAGAGCTGTCCCTTACCTGCCACAGCCCCGGGAGGAAACCTTTAATTCAGCTTGTAGAGCAGGGGTGTGGGGAGCCCAACTCTGTGATTAGCACATCTTCACTGTTTATTGTAATGCTGTGTCCATATCATTCAGCTCTCTGCTGAATGATAGCATTCGGATCATCTCTCTCACACTTCCTTATTCCTTTACTTTCAGATACGACTGCACGTGGTTTTCAAATCAGATTTTAATGTGTTTTTGCATTTTTAAAAATACCAATTACTGGTCCTTTGGGAAGTGGGACATGGAAATTCAGTCCCTCCCACCTTCTTCCATGGCATTTGCTGGCTTAATAAAAGGAACTAGTAGGCAACTGACATTTCTTAGGCTTTGCATGTTTTGTGCCTTATCTTTCCTACCCTGGAAGCAGTAATGCTGGTTACCAGATACAAGTGCTTTGCAGAAGGAAGAGCACATTTGGGATTGAGGCAGCCTGCCAGGAGGAGGTCAGGGTCAGATTGTAAGCCATGGTTGTCTAACAATCTTAGCAGCTTTCTGCTGAATGATGACATTCAGACCTTCTTTGGATTGTGTGGTACTTATTCAAGGACATAAGGAACTGTGGCTGCTGTAACTTAATAACTGAAACACTTTCAAATGACATTTATTTCAGGAGGCTGTGGGGCAATGTATGAAATTAAAATTGAATCAGAAGAATTTAAGGAGAAGAGAACTGTCCAGCAGCACCAGATGGTTAATCAGGTCAGTAGAGGCAGCAGTGCTTCTCTGTCACGTCTCTGCATCTGAAAGGGCCTGCAAGTGGAGACAATATTGCACTATCCATCCTAGGAAAGCATAACGCAGCACCACATCATGTGAACAGGACTCAGGATCGAGAAAAATATAAACTGAAACTATCTGGGATTGTACTGTAGGCAAATACGAATGTTATTCAAAATGGAAAACAGGCCACCCAATAGTTATTTTATATTTCCCTGTATAGTACTACCAAGGTTTACTGTTATTATTGCATATTGAATAGTGTTTGTAAACATAAGACAAAAAAAGATACATGTTCTTGTAGATTTGAAGGTTTCATTTAAGCCTCTTTTAGGACTACTTTACAGGTGGGTAAACTGAGGCATGGCCTGATTGAGAGCTGCTCCAGCTGTCCCAGACCCAATGACAACAGCAGGGGGCTGGAATATCAGATTTAACCTGATTAAGGCCCAGTGTATTCATTATCTGTGCTTATTTCACTTTAAGTTTATACCAGCCTTGACCCTTGCACCTGTGTCTGTAAACTCAACCCCTCCATCAGTGTGTTTATCGTTCTGGAAAGTTGGACTTTGTAAACTAGTTTAACTTTTGTAAAGCACAGCTCTGGCCACGAAAGTCAAATCCAGGTGTTCCAAACGACTCTTCCAGGCCTTTCCCACCTTTCTTGGCATGGACCCTCCCTCCGGCCCCCGGCCATTGGTCTCTCCATGCTTCTGGCCCTTGGCCCTGATCAGACCTCCTGCCTGGGCTGCGCCTCCCTCACTTCTTTGCTGGGCTCACATGCTGCCTCAATTTCCTAATTTGTAACAGGGAGAGTAACAGGGTTTGCCTCTTTGGAGGCATTAGTGGTAAAGTCATGTAAAGCACTGAGAAGAGTGTCTGATGCATGGTGAGCCCTTCAGAAACATCAGTGGCCGTCACCATCTTACCTGTAAGCACTGCGAGGAGCCTGCACCAAGTCCAAGGGGCAGGACAGCAATCGCCTCCGCTTGGGAGAATGTCATCTATGTCATCCTGGGCTCAAAGTTTCCTGTGGGCCCCTACTGAACATGCGCCCTCTCTGGTCCCATCCTTGCTGGATCACCTTGCTTACTTGTCTGTCATTGCCCTAGGAAGCCGACTCTGCAGGCCAGCCCTGCATCTGTTTTCTTTTTTTGTAAATTTTATTTTATATTGGAGCATAGTTGATAGAGGGAAAGGAGAGCTGGCCTGGGTTTGGTTATTATTTTACAGAGAAATTCAATGTTTAATGCCTGAAAGACTTTCCACTTGAGAGAATTCACCTCCTGGTACTGGTGTACTTTTAACCCGGGGCAGCTACACAGCATGGCCCACCACCACGGGAGCAGGGTCGGCAGGGGAGGAAGGCCTGAGCCTGACCTCCGCCTCATTCAGGTCCTGGTGCTGCAGGGACTAAGTATCTATTTGATTGTGGTTCCTCATTTACACTCGGGCCCTGACATCATTTGTGGCCTTAAACAAACCTCCTAATTTACAACTTGATTTATTCTGATCTAGAGTAACATTGGCGAATTGGTGCTGATGAGCATGGTTTCGTTTAAAAAATATTTTTACATGAAGCTATATATATTTTTTTCTTTTATTCAAGTAATTTTTAAAAAGTTTGGCTGAGCTGCTCAGCTTGCAAAATTTTTCTCAAGTTCCCCAACCAGGGATTGAACCCAGGCCTCTGTAGTGAAAGTGCTGACTCTTAACTACTAGACCACCAGGGCACTCCCAGTGTGGGTTTTTTTTTTAAATATAATTTTTTTTCATTTATTTCTTTTTGGCTAAGCTGGGTCTTCCTTGCTACAAGGGCCTTTCTCTGGTCGTGGCGAGCGGGGGCTACGCTCAGGCTCTGCCGGGAGAGCTTCTGGTGGTGGTGGCTTCTCTTGGGCAGCAAGGCTCTAGGGTGCACGGGGTCCAGCACTTGCAGTTCTCAGGCTCTAGGCTCAGTCTCAGTAGTTACGGCGTATGGGCTTAGTTGCTCTGCAGCATGCGGGATCTTCCTGGATCAGGGATCAAACCCACATCTCCTGCAAGGGCAGGCGAATTCTTTACCACTGAGCCACCAGGGACGCCTCCTCAGTGTGGTTTTAAAGAACAGCCGTTCTTTGCTCAAAGAGCAAAACACAAGGAGCAGCCTAGAAGCTCTTCACCGGGGCAGCCTAAAAAGTTAGAATGCATGTAATGGAACACTATGCTGATACCGAAAAGAATGAGGGGCCTGATACGGAAAGACCTTACGTTAGGGGGAAACGCAGAGTGTGGAACGGTGTGTTTGACATGCCATCGTTTGTGTTTTAGAAAGGTAGTGGGGTGGAATATATATTCATATTAGCTTGAATATGCATTTTTTAAATTCTCAGAAAGATACACATGCAAGTAACAACAGTTTTATATTTAGGAGGGAGGTGGAAACGGGGACAACTGTGGGAGGGAGACTTCAGAACATGCCTTTTTTATGCCTTTTGATTTTTGAGTGAACTTAGTGATTCCAAAACAAAGTGTTTTCCAAAAAAAAAAGGTGAAGATTGTTTAAAGAAAGTGTGCGTGCAAAGTGTCCTACAGAGATAAAGCTATTAATATATAAAAATATTCCAGTAGAGACTTACTGTAATCAATGTCAAATACAAAACAATGATGATGCTCTTCTGCTTCCTTAGGCACTAAAAGAAGAAATCAAAGGTATGCATGGATTGCGGATATTTACCTCTGTCCCCAAACACTGACCATACCCTGGCTGTGTTGATGCTACTGCTAAAACTTCGGATGACTCTTCCTACCACCGTGCTTCCTCAGCATATGACAAAAAACTTATCTATTTTGTTCATAGACATTTCCATATTGTAATTATAGAAGAATATGCTATCTATTTAGATATTAAATTAAAGGCAACAGATAAGTAAAAATTTTTTTCATTACAAAATATGTACTGAATCCTGCTCTGTGCCTAGGCAACATTCTTAACATGGGGATAATGTAATTAATAGAAGCAGACCAAGAAAGACTATATGAAATTTTTGAAGGGTCATGACTAATGCTTTTAGTTCCTTTATTTCCAAAACATGTCCTTTTATTCAAACTGGTCTTGTCTTTTGAACAGTTCTGTCCTGATGCTAGAGGCAGAATGGAGTGGAAGCTTCCTTGTCAAGAAACTTTCTTGTTTCTTCTCTTCTATGAAACTGCTCCAGTCCCTTCATCTTACTGAAAAGAAAGGAAAGACTTTGGTTTTGCTTTTCCCTTAGTTTACCACTCTCTTTCCCTTTCCCTCCAAACTTCTTACCAGAATGAGCCTGGACCCTCTGGATTCTGAGGAGTGAAGATCCCCCACCCTTTGCACCCTGGTGGAAGGTTGAGCCCACCTCCCATGACAGAAGCTGAAAAAGCTTGCCTTCCTAGCTCCTTGGCAAACAAAGCACAGGCAGATGATCTAGACTCAGCCAATCAGATGGATCTGCCTTGAGCTCTGCGCTGGGAGCGAGTGACGCTGTGAAGCAGGGGCAGTGGCCTGTCGATTTTGGCAGCTGTGGCAGCAATGTCCAGTGTTCTGGGATGTGGCTGTGTCATAGGCCATCATCTCTGGAGTCCATGGTGGTAGTCACGCTGTCTGCAACATGATTTGGGCTTTGTCTTCCTCTTCCAGTCCATTTTCAGAAGCTGCTTCGTCAGTGTTGCCAGAAATTCTACGATTATCCCCATGTCCTTTCACTAAATTCTTTTCTGCTCACACTGGCCTAGTCAGTGTCTGATGCTTACAAACAAGAGCCCTGATGGGTTCACCTGCCCCGCACAGTGCATGCAGCTCCTGCCCGCCTGCTCCCGCCTCCCCGCTGGAAAGCTGAGAAATCACATCCACTGACACTCTGTCCACGTGACCCATCACCATGGTGATGGGAGGTTGACCATCCACTCCTTCCTCAAACTCCTGTGTGTTCCATGGAACTGACCAGCAGAGAAATCATTGGTCACTATCAGTTCTTAAGATTCCTCTTACCTCCCTAAGAAATAAAAATATGTAGGTAAAACAACTTTGAGCTCTGGAGCAGTACAAATTTTAAATGTTCCGTTCATATACTGTGCCCTCATTTTTTGGTTTAAAATTGTCCTCTAACCCCACAGTATAGGGGAGGGATTGGTGTCCTGCCAAGGCAGAACGGACTTTTACAGAGAATAGATTCATTCAGTTAGAGTTGAGAAGAAAGGATAAAAGAGAATTCCTAAGGGCCCACAGCACCCCGAAAGAGCCACACACCCTGGAGGACAGCTTTTAGGTGGCGTAGTGAGGAATCACCTAAGTCCCAGAGATGAGGAGGCAGGGGTCAGTGAGAACAGAGAGACCACAGAATTAGATACAGGTTGATTACTTGTGTGGAGCCTAATTATCCTCTTGAGGGTGGGCTGGACACAGTGATCTGCTTCTAAAGAACAGATTAAGGTGGAAGTGACAGTGTGCAGCGTCAGAGACTAGGTCATAAAAGGCACTGAGGCCTCCTCCTTGCTCTCTTGGCCAGCTTTGCTCTGGGGGAAGGCAGCTGCCGTATTGTGAGGACACTCAAGCAGCCTGTGGAGAGGTCCAGGTGATGAGGAGCAAGGCGTCTCCAACAGTCAGTGAGCCATTCATCCTGGAAGTGGGTCCTTCCAAGTCCATTACAGTGAAGTCTTCAGAAAACTGTAGTCCCAGGGGACACCTTGACTGCAAACAGCCAGAACTACTCAGCTAGGCTACTCCTCAATTCCTGACCGATAGGAACCGTGAGATAATGTTTGTTGTTTCCAACTATAACATTCTGGGATAAATTTTTATGCAGCAATAGATAATTGATACACATGTGCATTACTAGGACAACACTGGGGATTACACATATTAAAGGAAGGGCTGAAAAGCCAAACTGCAGAAAGGACAGGGCTACAGCTAAATGTCAGGACCACTGCCACCACCACTTGGGGCTCCCTGTCTCTCCTGTCCGCTCTCTGCAGATTCACTTTATTGTCTCTCACTGTAAATCAGCGTTCACCACATGCTGTCAGTATACAACTGACTATACCGCCAGTAGCTCTTAATTTTACAATCTTAATGTATACCTCATGAAAAGGACAGGAGAAGGCAATGGCACCCCACTCCAGTACTCTTGCCTGGAAAATCCCATGGACAGAGGAGCCTGGTGGGCTGCAGTCCATGGGGTCGCAAAGAGTCGGACACGACTGAGCGACTTCACTTTCACTTTTCACTTTCCTGTATTGGAGAAGGAAATGGCAATCCACTCCAGTGTTCTTGCCTGGAGAATCCCAGAGACGGGGGAGCCTGGTGGGCTGCCGTCTATAGGGTCGCACAGAGTTGAACACGACTGAAGCGACTTAGCAGCAGCATGAAAAGGACAGACTTTCCTTCCAACTTCCGCTTCAAAGGATGCTAGGGAGGGCCTCTAATCAGGGGCCACCTGGACTGATCAGGAGTTAGAGGACACTGAGCCTGCCTCCGGACTCTGGTCTGGAGTGGAGGGAGGAAAACTGCCAAAAGAAGTAGGGGTTCTATTTTCCAAAGCAGAGAGGGGGACGAGACAACAGTCGTGCTCAACTGCAGGAAAAGGTGAGGGAGAGAAAGTCTGGTAGGAGCGTGGTGGCACTAGAGAAACTACGATCTTCCCTCTGCTTCACCACATCCCTGCCCACCCCTAGTTGTTCTTACTCCCAAATTAAAAGGCAAGCTGGGAGAGGAATCACAGTATTTCTTTTTAGCTGACTGAATAGGAAGAAACTGTTTAATGTTAGCAGCCACAGTATATATTACACTGCATCTGATACAGCCAATTCCTAGAGCTTAGATTAAGGGCTACTTATGGAAACTGCTGAATTAAGATGATACATTTTTTGAGTTAAATGTCCTTTTAAAAAGTGTATAGTTTTCCTGTGGAAAATCCAAGCTAACTAAGCAAGTCAACCTAAGTAAAGGACATTGCCAGGTCCTCTGCCCCCTCTCCTGTTTTGTTAAGAGGGGCTCCTGCGATGCCCCTCTTACTGGGATCAGGGACTAGCAGTTGTGGGACAGGCTGGCCTGCAGCCTGGGAGAGGACTAGGGCCGCAAAGTCCCACCCAGACAATGGCAGCGCCAGGGTCAATAGAGTCAACTTCCTTTCTTGGGAATCCTGACTGGAAAAGGTGAGTAAGATCAAAGGACAGCTACTGGCTGGTGGAAAGCTCTGGGCAAATAAATCTGGTTCAAATGGGGAAATATGAAGAGACTCAGTCAAGGAGAAGCGGAAATTGAAAAAATTGGCCTAGGAGCTGTCTTGAGGGGCGTTGGTAACTCCGAGTTAAGAGCAAGTCAACACTAGGAAATAAAGACAGCGACTGTCAACCTAGTGCAAATCAGAACTGCCTCGAGTAGTATTTTAAAAATACCCATACCTGGCCCCTCCCAGTCAGACCAGCTAGTGGATGCCGGAGCCTAAGTTGAAGACAGACTCGACGTGAACCGCCACGGACTCCTTAGAGCCCCCGGAGTAGGGACTCAGCCCCCTTTTGCCTGCCCCCACCGGGAGAGGCCGGCCCTGCCCGCCCCCTTGTCCCTCTAGGGAGCTGCTGCGCATGCGTCAGTCGGCCCGCTCGCCTCCCGCGTCCAGGGGGCGCAACCCCAGGTCCCTAACTGCAGAGTAGACCGCGGCAGTGCGCGCCCCGCGCCCAGCCCGGCGCAGCCCCGACCCAACCTGGGCGGAGGCCACGCTGCCCCTCGCGGAGTCAGACCCGGGGGACCCGGGGCCAACGGGCCGGACCTCCACTAACCTCGACCTTCTCCGGGGAGCCGCAAAGAGTCGCCGGGAATGGAGCCGGTCCGTGTTCCCGCCCTGCGCTCGCTCGCGACAACTCAAACCCGTCGACGCGCCGCGGAGCCCCGGGCTGCGGTCCACAGCCACTGCTCAGCGCAGCCCCCAGGCCCAGCCCCCGCCCCCTCGCGCCGGGTCCCGAGCTCCCCGGGGCTCCGGCGCCCCTCCCCGGGCCGCGGCGGGGTCTCCACCTCTCGCCCGCGGGGCCGGCTTTGGACGCGTTTTTGTTTGTTTGCTCTGCCAGTGTTGATAAGTGCAAGTCTTCCGTTTGTCACCTCATTTCAGGGAACTGATCCCTTCTTAAGTTGTGATAAAATACTCAGATACTGTGAATTTAAAGGAACATTCATGTACTTAAATTTTTTGAGAAAAATGTAATATTTATTAGACAGAAAAGAGGATACAAATAAAAGGTGCCAGACGGTTTCATTTCTTTTAGAAAAAGAATAAAAAGAAACAATCATGTTGACCTTTGTTCAAACGCAGTTTATTCAAAACCCAGTGTCTGTGTTAGCCTGGCGTCTCATTCAGCAGGCAGCTTCCCTGGCAGTTACCAAAACAAAAAGGTTGTTAGGAGCAGAATAACCAGATAAATGGATAAACATGTAAGAAGTTAAAACAACTTAAGTTCAATTAATCACTTTGTTGTTATTCAGTTGCTCAGTCGTGTCCAACTGTTTGTGACCCCGTAAACTGCAGCATTCTAGACTTCCCTGTCCTTCACTATCTCCCAGAGTTTGCTCAAACTCGTGTCCATTGATTGAGTCAGTGATGCCATCCAACCATCTCATCGTATGTTGCCCCCTTCTCCTCTTGCCCTCAATCTTTCCTAGCATCAGGGTCTTTTCCAATGAGTCGGCTGTTGTCATCAGATGACCAAAGTGTTGGAACTTCAGCTTCAGCACCAGTCCTTCCGATGAATATTCAGGGTTGATTTCCTTTAGGATTGACTGGTTTGATCTCCTTGTAGTCCAAGGGACTCTCAAGAGTCTTCTCCAGCACCACAGTTTCAAAGCATCTATTCTTCAGCGCTCAGCCTCCTTGTTTCTACTCTCACATCTGTGTATGACACTAGAAAAACCATAGCTTTGACTGTACAGATGTTTTGTCAGCGGAGTGATGTCTGCTTTTTAATACACTGTTTAGGTTTGTCATTGGGCTTCCCTCATAGCTCAGTTGGTAAAGAATCTGCCTGCAATGCAGGAGACCTGGATTCCTAATCCTGAGTCAGGAAGATCCCCTGGCAAAGAAAATGGCAACCCACTCCAGTATTCTTGCTTGGAGAATCTCATGGACAGAGGAGCCTGGCAGGCTACAGTCCATGGGGTTTCAAGAGTCGGACACGACTTAGCAACTCAACCACCACCACCTAGGTTTGTCATAGCTATTCCTCCAAGGAGAAAGTCTTTTAATTTCACGGCTGCAGTCACTGTCCATGTTGATTTTGGAACCCAAGGAAATGAAATCTGATCCTGTTTCCACTTTTTCTCTATCTATTTGCCATGAAGTGATACTGGATGCCACGATCTTCATTTTTTGAATGCTGGGTTTTAAGCCAGCTTTTTTTGCTCTCTTTCACCTTCATAAAGAAGCTCTTTAGTTTTTCTTCACTATCTGCCATTCAAGCGGTATCATCTGCATATCTGAGGTTGTTGATATTTCTCCCAGCAATCTTGATTCCAGCTTGTGAGTCATCCAGCCCAGCATTTTGTATGATGTACTCCGCTTATAAGTTAAATAAGCAGGGTGACAATATATAGCCTTGTATATTCCTTGTATACTCCTTTCCCAATTTTGAACCAGTCCATTATTCCATGTCCAGTTCTGTTGCTTCACTTTAGGCTTTTGGCTTTTTATAAGCAGTTTTTAGCACAGTTTATCCCTGGAGAAGGGAATGGCAACCTACTCCAGTACTCTTGCCTGGAGAGTCCCACGGACAGAGGAACTTGGCAGGCTACAGTCTATGGGGTTGCAAATAGTTGGACATGACTGAGTAACGAAGCACACACACAGCACAGTTTGCCTAACTTTCCTTTTGTTTTAAAGCTAATTTTATTTGTCCAAGTGAAACCTTTTTTTTAATGGCTACATTGGGTCTACATTGGGGCACTCGGGCTTTCTCTAGTTGCTTCAAGCAGGGTCTACTCTCCAGCTGCAGTGCACAGTCTTGTTGCGTGGCTTCTCTTGTTTCACAGCATGGGCTCTAGACAAACAGACTCTAGACCGCAGAGCTCAGTGATTGTGGCTCATGGGCTTAGCTGCCCTTCAGTTCAGTTCAGTTCAGTCCAGTCCTTAGGCATATGGAATATTCCTGGACCATGGATCAAACTCATATCCCCTGCATTGGCAGGTGGATTCTTTTACCATGAGACTACCAGGGAAATCCTATATAACTGTTCTTAGAACAGTTTTAGATTTACCAAAAAAAAAAAGATAGTATAGAGAGTTCTCACACTTTCCCCTAGTATTAACAGCTTACTTTCTTATGGCACATTTGTTACAGTTAGTAAACCAATACAGATACAGTATTACAAATTAAAGCCCAAAGTTGATTCAGGTTTCCATTGTTTTCCCTGATGTCTCAGCCAGGTGTCTCAGCCAGGTAGCCCCTCCACCACACCACATTATTTTTAGTCTTACTGTCTCCTTAGGCCTCTGTCCCTCAAGACAGTTTCTCAGAATTTCTTTGTTTTTGGTGACTGTTTGAATAGCGGTACATACAAATATATTCTGAGGGGTAAATTATAGATGTGATTGATTGAAAGCAATTTTAAAACAAAAACAAAACCACAAAAGGAGTCACAATCCAGTTGGCCAATTGAAAATTATTCTAATGGCAAACCTTAGGTAATCACATCTTAGATACCACACACACACACACACACACACACACACACATGCTCTAACATTATTAAAAAGAAAACAAGTGCCCTGAGTTTCAGACCTTAGGAAGTAACAGCTTCACCCAAACAGGATGAGTTTAAAGGAAGGCGTTGTCTGGGGTAGGATTTGATAGATTTATAAACAAGGTTAGAAGGGAAAGACTTTAACACACGCATTGTTAACCAGTAAGTGAAACTGCAGAACACATTTTGGGACTTAGTAAAGCATAAGTTCTGTGTTGGTGCTAAAAGAATTCAGTGAAAGGCAGAATGACAGGTAAGAAAAGTTTATTAGTATAGGACACTTGTGAGGGGGTACAAATGGGGAGGCAAGGGAGTACCTTGCTGAAAGCTGGGTGAACTGCATTTCTATAAGCAAAGGAAAAGTGGGGAGAGAAAGAAGACTACCAGAATTCTTCCTCATTCTTGATTAGACATAAAACTTCCATCATCAGCTCCTCCTCCATGCCAAGTGGGGGAGTTTTCTCGTCCCTACATGGTCAAACCAGGACTGTCATGGTGCAAAGGAAAGGGGCAAAAAGCCTGCAACATATACTAAAACTGGTAAATCATCTTAGGTTTCAGTATAATGTCATCTTTTCCCTATATTTTGGTTTTTAATGTTCTCAGAGGACCCTGTCCTAGGAATCATTAACTTACTGATCTCACTGGGCAGGATGTGGGTCTCGTTCCACCATTGTTTTATTGTTTAGGGGAATGTCTCATGCTACTGTTGCGTGGTTTTGTTGCTATACAAGCCTGCTTTCTTGAGTGATTGTTAACTTCCAGGGGTCTCTCATAACTTTTTTTTTTAACCTATAATCCTCTAGTGGGATTAACTATTTAATCACCGACTTCGCCCCTTCACTCTGTACCTATCATAAATGTGTTACTATTAACCCGTAAAATAAAGGAAGAAAACTTTATAAACAGGCTGAGATTTCCCTTTCTTTATTTAACAGAGAACTGTTGGAAGAAAATAATACCTTGGGTAGAAATGGAGATTCCTGATGCTTTGGAAATTGTTCAGTAATTTTTCCAACACTTCAGGCACTGACCAAAGCAACTGAAGCTACAAAATATCTTGAACTATTTACTCACTGTCCCATGACTTCATCTGTTTTTGGTGCAGAGGCTACAACTTAAAATAGTGACCATAAATTTATGCACACAACACTTGTTCTGTACAAGCCAATTGAGCTATTTTCTGAATCAAATTTGCAAAGTCCTAAAGAAAAATAAGCTTCAAAGAACAGGATGTTTTTCAAGTCAGTCTCTTTGAAAGCTAATGTTAACTTGCTCTATTCTAGACTTTTTCTGGTAGTTAATAGTTTGGAAATGAGCTCATAATATGATATAAGAAGGTCAGATTTTAATATCTTTGGTCTCCATTCATCTGATTAAATGCCAGAAGCAGTTAATGTACTAGTTTAATGAGCATGATGGCTCATTAAAACAAATATCCATCATTTAAGTGTCAGCTGATTTTCTTTCTTCAAGACTTAAAAAAGAGAACTAAAACAATCCCCTGAAGAGGTCTGGATCTAGATAAGTGGCTTTATCAATATCATGTCAGTAAAGGCATAATAATTCAAAAGAAATTTTAATTATAAATCTTTAGAAATTATATTAAACATAGTTGTAAGTTGGGCTGTCAGTAAGTACAGTCCTCTACATTTCACTTTGGTAGCCAGTGTAAACGGTAAGCTGATTACAACTAACTTACCTTGAAACACAGGCCACCCTGAGCAACAAGTCTGAGGCCCTCCTGACATCGTCTGGTCCTCTGATGTGTGCTTATGAAATAAGCCCATAAAGTGGGGGCAAAAAGGTAATTTTCCTATCTAAAAGTAAGACAGACATGAATAAATATTTTTCAAAGCCAAAAAAAAAAAGAAAAAGAATATGTCTCAACCTAACCCTTCCTTCTGACCCATTTATAACTGGTTCTCTGTGATCTCTAGGTAGATCTCTTTATTGAGAATAATTAAACACTGGATTTGGTAGCTGACTATGCATGTGACTGTTTCACTATCCATCCATCCTCCTACTTCAGTGCTAATTTAAGAATGCAAATCCTATGTGGTCAGATTTCTTTGACGACAGTGAGAAATGTTTATTTTATCCTGGCTAAAGTTAATCACACTTTCTGAAGTGAGCCCTTACATTTACTGCTTTTTAAAAGTTTCAGTAAGCTAAAAAAAAAAATTAAATTTAGGTCCTAACTGTAGTTATCGGCACACTGCATTCAAGTTATAGCCTAGCCTGGGAAAGTGTGAGCTGAATACAGCTGCTTCTGCCACCAAACTTCCAGCTGAAACAGCACCAAGGTGACTGAGAAGTGAACATGTGCTGTTTTCATGTCTAGACTGTCTGATCTACGATTTGGTGAAGAACTCCGCTGGTGCCATATGTAAAACTCAACAGGTTGATTGACCGAACTTTTACAGATTTCAGTTAGTCATTTGGGATCACATAGACATGCTGAGAAAATCATGATGAACTAACCATTGTCTTCACCACAGTTATCCATTTGGTACCACTGTAAGTATTTTCTTACTTTACTCGAGTAAGATTTTGTTTTGTTCAAGATTTCCTCCAAGTGAATAATGGCAAAGTTTAGCAAACTAGCATAGTTCAATTTATTAAGTTACAAAAAGTAACATTCATGCTTCAATTTATGACAAACTCTGCATATAAATAAAGGAGCAGAAGCACTCTACTATGCTTTTTCATTCAGAAAAAATGATTAGGAGGTAGAATCCAACTTTTTGTTATTTATAGATGCTGCCAAAGGTAGAAATGTTTATCAGATTTCAAATACTGTATGTTGGAAATTGGGACTTGGCAGCTTTGAATGTAAAACTTCATCTTAGCAGGAGAAACTTGACTAAGGGTCAAAACTTAGTCAAGGAGTATTAATAAATAAAATAATTCATTAATAATAAATAAAATATGTATTGTGGTGCTAGCCATCCATCCAGTATTTTTTTTAATTTATTATGTATTTATTTGGCTGTGCTGGCTCTTAGTTGTAGCATGAGAACTCTTATCTGGGGCATGTGGGATCTAGTTCCCTGACTGGGGATCGAACCTGGGCCCTCTACATTGGGAGTGTGGAGTCTTAGCCACTGGACTGCCAGGGAAGTCCCTATGCAGTATTCTGAAGAACTTGCAGTAATAGTCACAGTTGTGGGTAGAAAAAACTCCAGTGTTGTTGATTTTTTAAACACTTTTAAAGTGATATTAAATATAGGCATGCCTTGTTTTTATCTGTCTTCACTTTATTGTGCTTTGCAGATATTGCATTATTTGCAGGTTGAAGGTTTGTGGCAACCTTGCATTGAGAACATCTTATGGGCACCATTTCCTAACAGCGTTTGCTCACTTTGTATCTCTGTGTCACATTTTAGTAATTCTTACAATAGTTTAAAATTTTTTTTAAATTTCACCATTGCTGTATTTGTTATGATGATCTGTGATCTGTGATCTTTGATGTTCCTATTTAAAAATTTTTTATTAGAGTATAGTTGATTTTAAAATGTGTTCATTTTTGCTGTACAGCAAAGTGAATCAGTTATAGATGTAAATGTGTACATTCTTTTAAAACTTCTTTTCCAATATAGGTCATTACAGAGTATTGAGAAGAGTTTTCTGTGCTGTAGAGTAGATCCTTACTACTACTACTACTACGTCGCTTCAGTCGTGTCCGACTCTGTGTGACCCCATAGACGGCAGCCCACCAGGCTCCCCCGTCCCTGGGATTCTCCAGGCAAGAACACTGGAGTGGGTTGCCATTTCCTTCAATGCATGAAAGCGAAAAGTGAAAGTGAAGTCGCTCAGTATGTCCGACTCTTCGTGACCCCATGGACTGCAGCCTACCAGGCTCCTCCGTCCATGGGATTTTCCAGGCAAGAGTACTGGAGTGGGTGGCCATCGCTTCTCCGAGAGTAGGTCCGTACGAGTCATCTATTTTATATAGTAGTGTGTATATGTCAATAACCATCTCCTGGTTTATCCCTCCCCTACCTTTCCCTCCTGGCAACCATAACTTTATTTTCTACATCCGTGACTCTACTTCTCTTTTGCAAATAAGTTAATTTGTACCCCCTCTTTTTAAAGGTTTCATATATAAGCAATTATCATATGATATTTATTTTTCTCTGCCTTACTTCACTCAGTATGACGATCTTCAGGTTCATCCATATTGCTGCAAATGACATTATTTCATTTTTTTTATGGCTGATTGATGTTACTATTGTAATTGCTTGGGGAGCCATGCACCTCACCCATATAAGACAGCAGACTACACAAACTAAACCTTGTGTGTCTTCTGACTGCTTACCGACAAGCCATTCCCCATCTCTCTCCCTCTCCTTGGGCCTCCCCATTTCCTGAGACGTAACAATATTGAAGTTGAACCCTAAGATGGCCTCCAAGTGTTCAAGTTAAAGAAAGAGTTGCACATCTCTACTTTAAATCAAAAGCTAGAAATAATTTAGTGAGGAAGTTATGTCAAAAATCAAGACAGGCCAAAAGCTGAGCCTTTTGTGCCAGTTAGCCAAGTTGTGAATGCAAAGGCAAAGTTCTTGAAGGAAATTGAAAGTGCTACTCCAGTGAACACACAAGTGATGTGAAACAGCCTTAGTGCTGACATGGAGTTTTAGTGGTCTGGATCGAAGATCAAACCAGCCACAGTAGTCCCTTAAGCCAAAGCCTAGTCCAGAGCAAAGGCCTAAGCTCTTTTCAATTCTATGAAGGCTGAGAGAGATGAGAAAGCTGCAGAAATAAAGGGTGAGGCTAGAAGAGGTTGGTTCATGAAGTTTCAGGAAGGAAACCATTTGCATAATATAGAAGTACAAGGGGAAGCAGCAACTGCTGATGTAGAAGCTGCTGAGTTATGCAGCTGTAGCTAAGATAATTCATTGAAGGTGGCCTCACCAAACAACAGATTTTCAGTATAAATGAAACAGCCTTATCTTGGAGGAAGATGCCATCTAGGACTTTCACAGGTAGAGAGGAGAAATCAATGCCTAGTTTAAGAGCTTCGAAGACTCTCAGTTCAGTTCAGTTCAGTCGCTCAGTCGTGTCTGACTCTTCGAGACCCCATGAATCACAGCATGCCAGGCCTCCCTGTCCATCACCAACTCCCAGAGTTCACTCAAACTCATGTCCATCAAGTCAGTGATGCCATCCAGCCATCTCATCCTCTGTCATCCCCTTCTCCTCCTGCCCCCAATCCCTCCCAGCATCAGAGTCTTTTCCAATGAGTCAACTCTTCGCATCAGGTGGCCAAAGTATTGGAGCTTCAGCTTCAGCATCAGTCTTTCCAATGAACACCCAGGACTGATCTCCTTTAAGATGGACTGGTTGGATCTCCTTGCAGTCCAAGGGACTTGCAAGAGTCTTCTCCAGCACCACAGTTCAAAAGCATCAATTCTTCAAAGACTAGTTAGGTGCTAATGCATCTGGTGGTTTTATGGTGAAACCCGGCTCATTTACCATTGTAAAAATCCTAAGGTCCTTAAGAATTTTGCTAGATTGACTCTACCTGTGCTCTGCAAGTGGAACAATAAAGCCTGGATGACAGCATATCTGTTTATTACATGATTTATGGAATATTTTAGGCCCACTGTTGAGACTCACTGCTATTAAGAAGAAAGATTCCTTTCGAAATATCACTGTTCATTGACAATGCACGTGGTCACCCAAGAGCTCTGATGGAGATATACAATGAGATTAACATTGTTTTCATATCTGCTAACCCAACTCGGGACTTCCCAGGTGGCTCAGCGGTAAAGAATCTGCCTGCAATGCAGGAGGTGGGTTCAATTCCTGGGTCAGGAATATCCCTTGGAGGAAGAAATGGCAACCTATTCCAATATTCTTGCCAGGAAAATCCCATGGACAGAGGAGCCTGGCGGGCTACAGTTGGTGGAGTTGCAGAGTCGGACATGACTGAGTACACATGAACAATACAACACAACACTCATTCTGCAGCCAAGGGGTAATTCTGACTTTCAAGTTTTAGTAGTTAAGAAATACATTTTTTATTTTATTAGTCATAGTTGATTTTAACTAAACAAGAAAAACTTGGCAATATCTATTAAAGTTCAGATAGAAAATAAAAGGAATGCATTTTGTAAGGCCACAGGTGTTATAGTTAGTGATTCCTCTGATGGATCTGGGCAAAGTCAGTTAAAAACCCTCTGAATTGGAAAGGCTTCACCATTCTAGATCCCATTAAGAACATTCATGATTCACAGGAAGAGGTCAAAACATCAACATTAATAGGAGTTTGGAAGAAGTTGATTCCAATCCTCACAGATAGCTTTGAGGGGTTCAAGACGTTCCTGGAGGAAGTAATTGCAGATGTGGTGGAAATAGCAAGAAGACTGGAATTAGAAGTGGAGCCTGAAGATGTGACTGAGTTGCTATAATCTCATGATAAAACTTTTCACAGATGAAGGATTGCTTCTTATCGATGTCGGTATGTTGTTCTTTCAAACATAAAGCTACTGCACACTTAGTAGGCTACAGTATAGCATAAACATAACTTGTATATGCACTGGAAAGCCAAGAAAAGTCTTGTGACTTTATTATTATATTCACTTTATTGCAGTAGTCTGGAACCAAACTTGCAATATTTGCAAACTTGCAAAGAAAGGGGTTTCCCGAGATGGAATCTGCTCCTGGTGAAGATACTGTAAAGACTGTTGAAATGACAGTAAAGAATCTAGAGTATTACATAGACATAGTTGATTGATAAGGCAAAGGCTGGTTTGAGAGAATTGACTCCAATTTTGAAAGATGTTCAACTGTGGGTAAAATGCTATCAAACAGCATTGCATACTATAGAGAAATTGTCCATGAAAGGAAGGGTCAATAGATGTGGCAAATTTCATTGCTGTCTTATTTTAAGAAATTTCCATAGCTATCCCCCTCTCAGAAACTACCACCCCAATCAGTCAGTAGCCATCAACATTGGGGCAAGATCCTCCACCAGCAAAAAGACCTAACTTGCTGAAGGCTCAGATGATGGTTAGTATTTTTTAGCAATAAAGTATTTTTAAAAATATAGATATGTATGTTGTTCTTTCAGACTTAATGGTATTTCACACTTGCTAAACTTCAATGGAGCATAAACATAACTTTTATATGAACCAGGAAACCAAAACCAAAATTATGTGACTGTATTATCATATTCACTTTATTGCAGTGGTCTAGAACCAAACTTGCGATATCTCTGAGGTTCGCCTGCACACATCTTAGCACCTTTGCTATTTTTATCCAAATAGACTTTGACAAAGTAGGAAAATAATCCTTTTCATATTCATTTCTTCAAATGCAGAATCACTTTCATTTCAACTATAACATACAACGTGTCTGCTTCAATTACCGAAAGAATTCCTTCATTCTGAGCTTCTAATATGTAGACTTTCACAAGTCCTTGTAGGGAGTAGGGAGAAGAGATTCCTATCAAAATTCATGGCCAAACCTGGCCCTCACTCTCCTGCCTTTGCTTCTCTGTGTAACTGGTGTCTGTGTGCCTCCAGTCTTCAGTTATTTGGAACTACGGTTTATGTGCATTCCACTCTGTTGTCAGGCCTGTTCACGTGGTGCTGGGAGCTTGCGTTCAACCTCAGCCAACCACACTTCAAGTTTCTGGGCCTCTAGTCACAGTTTTCCTATGTATATGCTTCATATGTGTATATATATATATATATATATACACATATATATATATACACACACTCTCTCTCTCTTTCTCTATATATAGAGAGAATGTGTTTCATATACATATATACATATATTTAATTTGTGCCCCAAAATGGTTGGGTCTCCCATTTGAGGATTCTTTGGACACTCACTCTTTGTTTTTGTTAGGCCATCTCTTCGATCCATCTCCATTTGGATTTCTTTATACAATTCACTGACTTTATATAGCTTTTTTCTTCTCTGTTGAAGGGAAAGATTGCTGGAACTCTCTCATGTTGCATTCCCCCCAACCCCCTACTGCACCATACTTTAGGTTTTTAAAGAAGTGAATTTGAGGTTTGAAGATCATGAACTCATTGGAGCAATGAGTTCCTTTTACTGTATGAGAGATTTATTTAATTTATTTTTAATACTTTATTATTGTATCAGCTGTGTTGGGTCTTTGCTGCAGCATATAGGCTCAGTAGCTGCCTAGTACAAGCTGAGTTGCTGTGGGGCACGTGGGATCTTTGTTCTCCAGCCAGGGATGAACCCACATACCCTGCATGGGAAGGTGAACTCTTAACAACTGGACCACCAAGGAAGTCTCATGAACAGCCATAACTTTTCTTTGGATTTGCTGTCAGATTTGACTTCTGATTTGCCTTCTCTGCAATTTGAAAGACTATTATCAGACACAGTACATGTCATTGGCTGAGTGTCATCCTCAGATGTCTCCAGGAGGCTCAATCTCTGACTTGACAGTTTCTATTATCAACTGTGCCATTTATTTGATCATTGATTCAGCTGTCTTAACTATGGTATCCACAAGCATTTCACATTGACTGCTATTGTCTGTTGATCAATTTCTGCATGTCTTCATTGATTTTCTGGTTCTCACTATCCTTCTTTCCTCCATCTCTTGTATTTTCTGAAAGATACGTGAATATGGATATATGAGTATGGTAATATTCATACAAGTCCTGATCAAATTTCTCTCTATTTTATTATCTGAAACTGGTCTTTATTTCAATTTGGTTTGTGTGTGTGTGTGAACTATGGGTTATTTTTTAAAATTATTTTTAATTGGAGGATAATTATTTACAATGTTGTGTTAGTTTCTGCCATATAACAACAATGAATCAGCCATAGGCATGCATATATTCCCTGGTTGAATTTCGTGAAGACTTGGTGAGTAATCTGCCCTACTGTCCTGTTATTGAGGAGTTGTTGGTGTGCCTTTTGAGTTTGTTGGTGTGCCCTTTCAACACCTACCTTTTAAAATATAAATGGTGGTATGATTTTTTTTTCTCCCCCCTAAATACTGCAGTGTTCTGTCAGTCTTTGGGAATCTCACACATACTGGCTTTTACTTAATTTATATTGCTTTCAGCAAGTGTCTAACGGTGGCTCTGCCTTCTGTGCACCACGGAAAGTGCGATTTCCACTCTTCTCTGGTCTTCAGTACAGGGGGCTAACTCCACAGTGACCTGCGAGGTCAGGTTCTCCGAGGTAAGTTCATGCCGTCCAGCGTGGCCACTCATTTTGCTCATGGGATGAGAAAGGACGCTTTACATGAGAACATACTTGTATTCTTCGTCCTCCTCCTAGTTTTTTTTTTTTTTAAGTTGCTATTTCTTCAGAAGATTCCTGACTTGCTTTGTATAGCTGAGTTCAATCTCTGTCTGACAAATGTGATGTATTTCTTAAGAACACCAATTCCTCACTGCATGTGTTTTCCTAAGTCAAAAGGATCCCCGAGTTCGGTGCCCCAGTCTGGGTGTAGGGATCGGGAAGGGGATCTGGGCCTGGCAAATGCGCAGCCTGCTGCTGGTCTCTCCGGGGACCCCACTCCCCAAAGCGCCACACGGAGATGGCCGATCCACCGCCTGCCACGGTCCCTGCAGCCTCTTGCCTGCTTTAGTTTGTAAATGACTCTGTTGTTCTCCCAAGTCCAGAAGTGCGAGCTGAAGCTTTGTCCAGGCAAAGGGCCACAGGTCCGGGAAGGAAAGATTGAGATGGGTAGGTATGGCCCTCGCCTGTCAATGTCCTGGAAGCTTCGCCCTTGGCTCCGGATCCCAGCAGGATGGAGCGCCCCAGAGGGAGGTCCTACGGGTCTCTGGGACGCAACATCCTGGGAGGAGCCCCGAGGTCCAAGAGGCCCTCTTAGGTAACAAGGGAGGTGGTCCATGGGAGGCCCAAGGGAGGTGGTCCCAGGGCTCCTGGACCACTGCTGGGCCTTCTAGCTGGCACTTCCAGCCTAACTAACCTCTACCCCATTCCCTTCTCTCTCAGCCACCCCTAAACCAGACTGTGTCTTGCAAGCTCCTCGCCCTCTTCCGGGTAGAAAGGGACCAAATACATTCAGTCCATGTGGCAAAATAAATGTTAAGTCAAAGCCAAGCATAAAATGGAATGCTATCATTGGAAAATTAGCTTCAGTGGTAATTATCATCAGTAATCTGATACTTTACGGTTACAAATTCAACTGAAAACTTAAAATTATATAATAGGGTGTACAGACAGTATTTCAGATGTGTCAGGCTTAGATTGTTCCTGTGGTCCTCATATTACACATTTGTGGAATAAAACAAATATTTATGTTCACATCATAATGTCACATCATTGATGTCATTAACCTTAATTCATGAAGGACAGTTTTTAAGTAAAATATTCTAGAAGGAACTTTGTTCCTAGGATTCATAGCTTGAATTAAAGTTTTTAAAACCCTTTTTTTGCTAAAAAAATAGTTGGCAAACTGTAAGTTATCTTTTGTTTATTTAAAATTTTAGCTCAGACAAGAAGCCAGAAAAGGACTAATCAAAGAAAGAACAAGGAAGTAAATAATAAGCATAAAAGCATAATTAATGAGGTAGGAAACAAAAGATAGTGGAATAATAAATCAAAATGCTGGTTCTTTTGGAAAAAATTAACAAGATCAACAAATCAATAGCTAAACTAATTAAGGAAAAAAGGAAGAAAGAAAAAAAAATACACAATAAGAAGGCACATAGGGGAAATAACCATAGGAACAGAGGAGACTAAATAAAAAAAAAGAGAGGCTATTTTGTACAACTTTATGTAAACAAATTTCAAACCACAGATAAAATAAATAATTTCCAAGGAAAAATTATTCCCACAATGGACCCTTGTGGAGGGAGAAAACAGACCAGTCTCCATAAAATAATAGAGAAATTTATCAAATAAATACACCTATATATCCCATATATCAGAATTCCCTGGTGGCCCAGACGGTAAAGCATCTGCCTACAATGCAGGAGACCCAGGTTCAATCCCTGGGTCGGGAAGATCTCCTGAGAAGGAAATGGCAGTATTCTTGGAAAATTCCAAGTATTCTTGGAATTCAAGGAAATTCAAGTATTCTTGCCTGGAAAATCCCATGGACAGAGGAGCCTGGTAGGCTACAGTCCATGGGATCGCAAAGAGTCAGACATGACTGAGCGACTTCACTTACAATTTATTTGCAATATATACCATATATAGGGGAATTCTATCAAAGTCCTCAAACACCAGATAATCCTAACATTATGCAAATTGTTCCAGGGACTAAAAAATGAAAGAAAAAAAAAGCTAAATCCTTTTGTTAAGCACGTATATAAATTAATTAATAAAATTAAACTTGTTTTAAAAATCCTGAGGGATCCACAAAGAACTATATTAGAACCAGTAAATGAGTTCAGCAAGGTTGTAGGATACAAGATCAATATATCAGTTGTATTTCTATATACTAATAATGAATAATCTGAAAATAAAATTAGAACAATTCCACATACAATAGCATAAAAAGAATAAAATACTCAGGAATAAATTGACTTAAATAAGTATAGGATTTTTACACTGAAAACCATAAAACATTATTGAACGAAATTGAAGAAGATCTACAATAAATGGATAGACACCACCTGTTCGTGAGTTAGAATATTGTAAAGATGGAAGTGCTCTCCAGATTGATCTATATAGATGCAACACAGTCTCTATCCCTGTGGCTGCCTTTGTGGCTCAGCTGGTAAAGAATCCACCCGCAATGTGGAAGACCTGGGTTCAATCCCTGGGTCGGGAAGATCCCCTGGAGAAGGGAAAGGCTACCTACTCCGGTATTCTGGCCTGACAGTTCAGCTGCTTTGGAAAACAGTCTGACAGTCTCTCAAATAGTTTAACATAGAGTTATCATATGACCCAGCAAGTCTAGATATCTACCCGAGAGAAGTAAAAGCATGCCAACACAAAATCTTCTTTGTGAGTGTTCATAGCTTTGTTTCTAGTAGTCAGAAAGTACAAACAATACAAATGTCCATCAGCTGGTGAATGGGAAACAAAACGTGCTATATTTAAAGGGAATGAAGTACTGATACATGCGACAAGTATGCATGAATGTTGAAATCATTATGCCAAGCGAAAGAAGCCAGAAAAAGACCACATGGGATTCTATTTACATGAAAAATCCTCAATAGACAAATTCTTAGAAAAAGAAAGTAGACAGGATTGGGGATAAGATGTGACTACTAACGGGTATGGAGTTTCTTTTTGTGGTGATGAAAATATCTGGAATTATATAGTGTTGATCCACACACAACTTTGTGCATAAACTAAAAGCCACTGAATTGTACACTTTAAAATGGTGAACCTTATGCTTTAGGAATTATATCTCAATAAAGCTGTTACTCTTATAACCTATATGAAAGTGGAGGTAAGAGAATAGGAAAGAACTCTATAAAGTGATAAGAAATTACTTCCAGTTGTTGCTGTTAGGATATAAAAGTGCAATCAACTGGAAGCAAGGCCATGAACTGGTAGAAGGATAAATAAATTGTTCTGGCCACACAGCAGAATAGTACACAGCAATAGAAAGGAAGGAACAACTAGTATTTTTAACAATTATGAATCTCATTCATTATGCTATGTGAAAGAGGCCAGATGATACAAAGGGCTAGATACCATCTGATCCCATTTGTATGATATTCTTTTTTTTTTTTAAGTCGTTCAATAGTGTCCAACTCTTTGTGACCCCATGGACTATACAGTCCATGGAATTCTCCCATCCAGAATACTGGAATGGGTAGCCTTTTCCTTCTCCAGGGGATCTTCCCAACCCAGGGATTGAACCCAGGTTTCCCGCATTGCAGGCAGATTCTTTACCAGCTGAGACACAAGGGAAGCCCAAGAATACTGGAGTGGGTAGCCTATCCCTTCTCCAGCCGATCTTCCCAACCCAGGAATTGAACTGGGGTCTCCTGCATTGCAGGCAGATTCTTTACCAACTGAGCTATCAGGGAAGCCCATGATATTCTAGAAAAGGTAAAATAATAGAGAGAGGAATTAAATCAGTGCTTGCCAGAGGGTAGGAGTGGAAGAAGATTGACTGCAAGGGGACAGGGCACTTATTGGGGTGATGGACATGTTCTGTATCTTGCCTTTGGTGCTGGTTACCTAGTTTGATACATCAGTATAAATCAAACTATACACTTAAAAAGTAGTGAATATATCATACTTCAATAAACCTTCCTTTTAAAAACAGTTGGAAAGTATACTTTATATGCTGACTTTTGTGTAAGTAAGGGAAATAAAGGTCTATATACAACCCAGCAATCCCACTGCTGGGCATACATACTGAGGAAACCAGAATTGAAAGAGACACGTGTACCCTAGTGTTCATCGCAGCACTGTTTACTATTAATAGCTAGGACATGGAAGCAACCTAGATGTCCATCAGCAGATGAATGGATAAGAAAGGTGCGGTACATATACACAATGGAGTATTACTCAGCCATTAAAAAGAATACATTTGAATCAGTTCTCATGAGGTGGATGAAACTGGAGCCTATTATACAGAGTAAAGTAAGTCAGAAAGAAAAACACCAATACAGTATATTAATGCGTATATATGGAATTTAGAAAAATGGTTAACAATGACCCTATATGTGAGACAGCAAAAGAGACACAGATATAAAGAACAGACTTTTGGACTCTATGGGAGAAGCCGAGGGTGGGATGATTTGAGAGAAGAGCAATGAAACATGTATATTGCCATATGTGAACTAGATCACCAGTCCAAGTTGGATGCATGAAACAGGGCACCCAGAGCCGGTGCACTGGGACAACCCAGAAGGAAGGGACGGGGAGGGAGGTGGGAGTGGGGTTCGGAATGGGGACATATGGTGGATACACCCATGGCTGATCCATGTCAATGTAGGCAAAACCCACCACAATATCGTAAAGTAATTAGCCTCCAATTAAAACAAATAAATTAATTGTTAAAAAGTATATTATGTCTGCTTATTTTTGTAAAAGGACAGATTGGAAAGATAGACCAGAAATTTAATGAGATTGGCTTACCTAGAGGGGCTAGGTGGGAACGCAGAGGGAAGAAGACAGGAAAGAATGAGACTTTTCTGAATACATCTTTTTCATGTAGTTCTGACTTTTTAACTGTGTTAATATTTTACATATTCAAAAAACATGAGTAAATCAATGAGGATGGGGGAAAATACTTAACATTTTAAAATGAACTTAGCTATAAGTCAAATTGGTAACAAATTCATACAGAAGAAAAAATAATGATTAGTTCAAGAACTTTGAACACAGTCCTCTTTTTAAAAAAAAAACTTTTTATTTTGTATTGGGATATAGCTGATTAACGATGTTGTGATAGTTTCAGGTATCCAGCGAAGGGACTCAGCTACACATATGCATGTATCCATTCTCCCCTAGGCTCCCCTACCATCCAGGCCGCCACATAACATTGAGCAGAGTTCCCTGTGCTGTACAGTAGGCCCTTGTTGGTTATCCATTTTAAATACAGCAATAAACACAGTTCTCTTAATGGCACATATTCTGAGAGTTTAAAAATCTACAAAGAAATCTTGAATTTTACTTGATATTTTTGTTGTTGACAGTGGTATGAGTGTAACAATTCTGAAATCATTTTGTGTGTATTGTAGGATTGAACAAATGACCTAAATATATTGATATTGTTGGGAGTGAATGTTTTCACTGTGGAAAAAGGAAGATACCGAGAGAGAATTAGGCCCTGGCACCAGGAGCTAAGCTGTGGAGTTTATTAAAACACTTATTAAATTATTATAATTAAAAATTATAAAGTAAACAATTTAAATTAAAAGTAAACAACTTCACAGAACAGCAACATCAGAGAAGGTCACTCTGCGATGGTGATAGACCCAAAAAAAAGCAGGGTTACCTTATAATCATGTCCACAGCTTCCCGGTGGCTCAGATGGTAACGAATCTGCCTGGAATGCAGCAGACCCAGGTTTGATCCCCTTGGGTTGGGAAGATCCCCTGGAGATGTGCAAGGCAACCCACTCCAATATTCTTGCCTGAAGAACTCCCTGGACAGGGGAGCCTGGTGGGCTACAGTCCCTGAGGTTGCAGAGTCATACACAACTGAGCAACTACACTTTCACTTTACCTTATAATCATGTCCAAACACAGACAAAAAAATAAATAAATAAAAAACGTGAATATTGTTTTTTGTTCTAGTTCTTTTTAAAACAATTATTTATTTATATTTTTGTTTGTGTTGGGTCTTGCTGCTGCATGCAGGCTTTCTCTAGTTGCAGCGAGTGGAGGCTACCCTCTAGTTCTACTGCAGGGGCTTCTCACTGCGGTGGCTCCTCTTGTTGCAGAACACGGGCCTAAGCCCGTGGGCTTCAGTAATTGCAGCGCACAGGCTCAGTAGTTGTGGCACAAAGGCCTGGTCACTTGGCGGCATGTGGAATCCTCCTGGACCAGGGCTGGAACCTGTGTCCCCTGCATTGGCAGGTGGACTTCTATCTGCTGGACCACCAGGGAATTCCTTGAATATTGTGTAAACTACAAAATGGCCTAAGTCTGTGATTGGCAGCCTTGTTCCCATGCTTCTGTCTTTCTAGATAAGAATTAGGATACCTGCCCATAGAATTAGTTTTGCCTCCTTACCAGCCATATTCAGAGCAAAGCCCACTCCTTCAAACCTTTCTCCATAATAATCCAACACAAGCCCGAATCCTGCTAAATTCTTCCTGACACCCTCCCCCTGGGACATTCCACGGCTCCCCGAGTTGAGTGGTTTCTCTTGTCGCAACAGGTCAATCAATAAATGTAACTTTGTTCCACTACAGGTGGGCTTCTGGTGGCCTTTGGCTGATGAAGGAACTTTACAATACAGACGGAGAACACAGAAATGAGAGGAAAAGAGGTGTTAGAGTGAAACTAGGGTTATCCATTTGAATGCCATATATGTATTTTTTTAATGTGTTCGTGTATCTTCTAAATCTGTCCACTGGGAAACGATACTCCAGCAGCACTGGACGTGAATATCTCCCAGATTCTGATTTCTAAATATTTCCCATTTAAAAAGAGCCAGGGCTTTCTGGATTCCAGGACTGGGTCAGGGAAAGTGTGAGGTAAGCCTGGAACATGTTGTGTGACAGAAAACAAGAAAAACATGAGGACGTGTCAAAGGTCACAGGCATGAGCTTGAGAGGCTGCCACTGGTTAAATGTGAGACAACTTCTGTATCAAAAATGAATGATTTAAAAATATGCAATTATAAATAATCTATGAGTTCACAGTACTAATATAAATATAAATATTTAATATATAAATATTTAAATATATAAATATAAAATAAGAAGGAAAAACGTTTTTTTGAATAAAAGAATGCTAATCAATAAATGTAGGAATTATACCATTGAAAAATTACCATTTTTGTAACAACTAGAGTTAATGATTGATTCACATAAGAATTAATGGGAAATAAAACCATTGGGTGGGTGCCCTGGAATAAACACTGCATTTTCCTTCACTACAAACAAAACCCTACCACAGGGTGCAAGATTGTTGGGGAACGGTTACTCATACAGTTTCAAAGCACCTCCTCACAAATTACTGATGTATTACAAAGGGGAAAGTTTTCAGGCACCTCTGCAGTGGAGAATTCTGCTGGACACTGCCTGAGCTCAATGACAAGTCACATTCCCATTAATAGGACAAGAGTACCTCCCCCTGGGAGGCAGTGAAAAAGACATATTGTCTGGGTAGGATTCCTGTCAAATGGACTTGGCTTGAATCTAATAACAAAGAAACAGACAAACCAAAATCAAAGGGCATTCTGCAAAGCAACTGACTTGAACTCTTAAAAGATAACAATATCACAAAAGAAAAAAGGGATAGGGCAAATGTGGCAGCAATCAAGGAGATGAAGGAAACATTACAACGGAATGTACTGTGTAATTCTGGGTTGGCTCCTGGGTTGGGGGGGAATCATAGTTACAAGGGACATTATGACAACCACCTAATATATGATGTTTATATTAGATAATATTATATTGATGTTAAATTTTCTGAGGGCAATAATTATGTCATTATGAAGAATAACCTTATTCTTAGCAGACATAGGCAGAAGGGCTTAGAGGAAAGTGTCCCGGTGTTTGCAATGAATTCTCAAATGGCTCATCAAAAAATATGTATAGGTAAATATATATATATGACAGAAATGGCAAGGACCTAACCGAAGTAGAAGATATTAGAAGAGGTGGCAAGAATACACAGAAGAACTATACAAAGAAGGTCTTACTGACCAGATAATCACCATGGTATGGTCACTCACCTAGAGCCAGATATCCTGGAGTGTGAAGTGAAGCATGTCTTAGGATGCATTACTATGAATTAAGTTAGCAGAGGTGATGGAATTCCAGCTGAGCTATTTCAAATCCTAAGAGATGATGCTGTTTAAGTGCTGCATTTAATATTCCAGCAAATTTAGAAAATTCAGCAGTGGCCACAGAACTGGAAAAGGTCAGTTTTCATTCCAATCCCAAAGAAGGGTAATGCCAAAGAATATTCAAACTACGGAAAAAGTGTATTCATTTTACATGCTTAGCAAGGTTATACTCAAAAGTCTTCAAGCTAGGCTTCAGCTGTATGTGAAATCAAGAACTTCCAGATATACAAGTTGGATTTAGTAAAAGCAGAAGAACTAGAGATCAAATTGCCAACATCCGCTGGATCATAGGGCTGATCCAGGAAATTCCAAAAAGACGTCTACTTCTGCTTCATTGATTATGCTGTGTGGATCATAACAAACTGTGGAAAGTTCTTAGAGATGGAAATACCAGACCACCTTACCTGTCTCCTGAGAAACCTCTATTCAAATCAAGAAGCAACAGTTAGAAATAGACATGGAACAACAGACTGGTTCCAAATTGGGAAAGGAGTATGTAAAGGCTGTATATTGTCACCTGGCTTATTTAATTTATATGCAGAGTACATCATGCAAAATGCTGGGCTGGAATCAAGATTGCTCAGGAAATATCAACAAACTAACATATGCAGATGATACCACTCTAATGGCAGAGAGTGAAAAGGAACTAAAGAGCCTCTTGATGAGGGTGAAAGAGGAGAGTGAAAAAGCTGGCTGGACACATTAAAAAATAAAAACTAAGACCATAGCATCCAGTTCCATCGCTTCATGGCAAATAGATGGGGAAAGAATAGAAACAGTAACAGACTTTATTTTCTTAGGCTCCAAAATCACTATGGATGGTGACTGCAGCCATGAAATTAAAAGGCTTGGAAGAAAAGCTATGACAAATCTAGATAGCATATTAAAAAGCAGAGACATCACTTTGCTGATAAAGTTCTATATAGTCAAAGCTGTGGTTTTTCTAGTAGTCATGTATGGGTGTGAGAGTTGGACCATAAAGAAGGCTGAGCACCGAAGAATTGATGCTTTTGAACTGTGGTGTTGGAGAAGACTCTTGAGAGTCCCTTGGACTGCAAGGAGATCAAATTAGTCAACACTAAAGGAAATCAATCCTGCATATTCATTGGAA
The DNA here is from genome assembly GCF_055505025.1 of Bos grunniens. NCBI lineage: Eukaryota > Metazoa > Chordata > Mammalia > Artiodactyla > Bovidae > Bos > Bos grunniens. Next base: position 96,995,855 of record NC_141175.1, on the reverse strand, counting down.
GGATTGATGCTGAAGCTCCAATACTTGGCCACCTGATGCAAAGAGCTGATTCATTTGGAAAATATCTTGATGCTGGGAAAGATTGAGGGCAGGAGAAGAGAGTGACAGAGGATGAGATGGTTGGATGGCATCACTGACTTAATGGAGATGAGTCTGAGCAGACTCCAGGAGATTGTGAAAGCCTGGCATGCTGAAGTTCATGGGGTCGCAAAGAGTCAGACATGTCTTAGCAACTGAACAACAAACAACAATTTAAAGTATTTTTATAAAGGCCATTGTATAGAAGTCAGTTTAGTAAAACAAATGAGAACTTTTCCCAACAGTTTCTCTTTTTATCATATTCTTTATTATGTTTGGATTGAAGCTCACTGAACATAGACAATGGTACATAATCTTGGAGTTTCTTCTCCTCACAATGTTTTGAGGTAGAAATGTATATTGATGATGTTTTAATTCATCCAGATGTAATGTACAGAATTCCCAAGTAGTATTTTCTCTTGAAAGCCTCATGACCTAAATGTGACTAAATAAAATTAATTTAGTTCTTAAAGATTAGCATGTCCAAAGTTACAAGTGTTAGTACCAAACAATTCTATAAAGATTAGAATTAAGATTTAATCTCATTTTTATGCTTCACATTATTTCATTTATTTATTTTCATTTATGGCTGCTCTGGATCTTTGTTACTTCGTGTAGGCTTTCTCTAGTTGTGGCAGGTAGAGGGGCTGCTCTCTAGTTGCGATGCATGGGCTTCTCAATGCAGCGACTTCTCTTGTTGCAGAGCACAGGCTCTGGAACACAGGCTTCAGTAGTTACAGCACACGGGCTCAGTAGTTGGGATGCATGGGCTTAGTTGCCCTGTGATATGTGGACTTTTCCTGGACCAGGGATCGAACCTCCACTAACAGGTGGATTCTTAACCACTGAACCACCAGGGAAATCCCACATTATTTTAAAATCATAAAAGTATAAATTTTTTCTTTAAAGTATTTTTTTTATAAAGACTATTGTTCGAAGTCAGATTAAAATAAAATGAGTAGTTAATTTTTTTTTCAACAGTTTCTTTCTCATCATATTCCTTCTTAGGTTTGGATCAAAGCTCACTAAGAATATTCTTTCAGCTCAAAAAGAATATAGGTTCTTTCTAAGGTTATCCAATTAACACTGTCTTTCAGTCTTTGTATTAACTATCATTAAATTTATAGTTATTTGTAAATTATCAACAATTGATTTTGTGTAATTCATAGTTTCACAACCATCAGTCATTGTGGCATATTACTTTTTAGTAATAAATGTGCATTATTTAATCTGCTACATATACATACATTTGTACATATAAAACTTAGAAGTTTTTTATATTTGGAAGAAAATGTAAAAAAAAAGTAAAATTACAGCACAAAAGAGAAATAATGGATTAATACTTTTAAATTATAGTAATATATGCCTTTTATAAAGAGAGAAAATTTATACCTACATGTTGGTCTATCATGGTAATAAAAAATAACATTACAATTTCTTTTTTATGTCTTTAATTTCTGCAAATTTTGTCAAAAAGATTTTCTTTGCATATTCATGTTCAGTTGACAGTACAAACAGATATGTCAATCTTTAGTCACAGCTTACGGAAAAAGAATTCCAGTAGAAAGAGAACAAATGACCAAGTTTGGCAGAGATTCATCAAAGTGTCTTTTCACAATGAATTCCAGAAATTGCAATTATATCTCTATTTTTTTTCAGGACTGATTCTAGTGGGTTCAACTTGTCTTCAACTGAAAAGTTCTAACATCAAAGGCGTTTCAAAGTGACCACACAAAATGACAGGATTGAAATATGTCTATTTCTTCATCCTCACATTTTATTGTGCGGATTTTATTTCAAATGTATAGTTTAAAGAGGTGTATGATGGGAGGGGTTGGTTAGCAGCATGAAGGATCTCAAAGCCAGAGCCAAAGATGCAGAACTCACAAACGTATGTGATTAATGAAACGTGGTATGCGTATTTGTTGCGGTAAGTCACGTCTGACCCTACATACCATAGAATATTATTTGGCCTTAAAAAGGAGTGAAATATTGACACATTCTACTCCGTGGATGTATCTCTAAGACATTACTACAAAGTGAATGAAGCCAGAAACAGAAGGACAATTATTGTATAATTCCACTGGTAAGAGGAACCTAAGTAGTCAAATTCATAGAGGGGGAAAATAGAAAGGTGGTTGCTAGGAGGTAGGAGGGAGGCAGATGAGGAGTTATTGTTTAGTGGGCATGGAGTTTTTGTTTGGGATGATGAAAAAGTTCTGAGGATGGATGGTGGAGATTAAACTACAACATGAAGGTAATTAATGCCATTGAAATATACATGTGTAAACAGTTAAAACTGTTTATTTGATGTACATTATACGGTAAAAAAAAAAAGGTCTTAAAAATTGCTAAGTAGAAATAGAAAAGATAAAATAATAAATAAAAAAATTTTAAACTGCTAAGTAAACAGAAGCCAAGGGGAAAAACCACTGTAGCTCAAATAATAGTAATAATTAAAAATAGATAAATAAAAGCATGCTGCTGAGCATGCATGTCATGGGCTGATTTGGTACTAATTTGCCTGTAGAGTGTAATGTTTATCAAAGAGTAAGTAATTTTAAAATGTGCTAATCTGAAGGTGCTTTATTGTTAAAAAGAGTAACTATAATTGTTAGACCAACAACGTGTGCTTCTCGTGGAAGACTTCCCCAAGCGCTCGCTGAAAACAGAGACCCCGCCTGGGGACTCCAGGCTGCCTCTGACTTGCGTCTCTCCGCTGTGCTTCTTACGGCTTCCCCAGCCGCCAGGAGCACGCCATCAGTACACAGACGCCACACCGCATCTTCTCGCTAACACGCTCCTGCCCCTCTCCTGGCTCTGCTCCTCAGTGCCGCGAGCTTCCTCAGGCCTGGCGCTCTGTCCACACCAAACACTTCACATCCACAGAAACCACTCTCTTCCCTCCCTTTTTCAACATACACGTTCATGCAATTAAAATGTGTCGATTCCAGCAATAAAAAGAAAGAAATTATCAAGCCACAAAAACACACGAGGAACCTCAGATGCACACTGTAAGTCAGAGAAGCCAACCTGAAACCTGAAAAGGCTGCACACTGTGGGTGGGATTCCAGCAATACGGCATTCTGGAAAAGGCAGAACTGTGCACACACCAGTGCAAAAAGACAAGAGATTGGCAGGGCCTGGAGGGGAAACAAGGATGAACAGGTGGCACAGAGAGGATTTTTAGGGCAGTGGAACTATTCTGCAGGATGCTGTAACGGTGCATACATGTCATCACACATTTGTTAAAACGCTTTGAGTGTACAGGACAAAGAGTGATGCCTAATGTAAACTGTAGACTTTGGTTCATACTTTTATATCAATATTGACTCATCTGTCATAACAAATGTACCACACTAATGCAAACTGCTAACAGGAGGGAAAATAGGAGGGGATGAGGTGAGTATATGGGAACTCTCTACTCAGTACTCAGTTTTTCTGTAAACCTAAAACTGCTCTAAAATGCTAAAGCCTTTGCCTGTGCGGATCACAACAAACTGGAAAATTCTTCAAGAGATGGGAATACCAGACCATCTTATCTATCTCCAAGAAACCTGTTTGTGGGTCAAGAAGCAACAGTTAGAACCAGACATGGAACAACGGACTGGTTTCAAATTGGGAAAGAAGTACATCAAGGCTGTATATGGTTACCCTGCTTATTTAACTTATATGCAGAGTAAATCACGTGAAATGCCAGGCTGGATGAAGCACAGGCTGAAATCAAGATTGCCAGGAGAAATATCAACAACATCAGATATGCAGATGATACCACTCTAATGGCAGAGAGTGAAGAGGAACTAAAGAGCCTCTTGATGAGGGTGAAAGAGGAGAGTGAAGTTGGTTTGAAACTCAACATTCAAAAACTAAGATCATAGCATTCAGTCCCATCACTTCATGGCAAATAGATGGGGAGAGAATGGAAACAGTGACAGACTTTATTTTCTTGGGCTCCAAAATCACTGTGGACGGTGATTGCAGCCATGAAGTTAAAAAATGCTTGGAAGAAAAAGCTAAACAGCGTATTAAAAAGCAGAGACATCACTTTGCCAACAAAGGTCTGTACAGTGAATGCTACGGTTTTTCCAGTAGTCATGTACGGATGAGAGAGCTGGACCATAAAGAAGGATGAGTACCAAAGAACTGATGTTTCTGAATTGTGGTGCTGGAGAAGACTCTTGAAAGTCCCTTGAATCATAAGGCAGTTCTACTTCCAGTTTTTTAAGGAATCTCCACACTGTTCTCCATAGTGGCTGTACTAGTTTGCATTCCCACCAACAGTGTAAGAGGGTTCTCTTTTCTCCACATCCTCTCCAGCATTTATTGCTTGTAGACTTTTGGATCGCAGCCATTCTGACTGGCGTGAAATGGTACCTCATAGTGGTTTTGATTTGCATTTCTCTGATAATGAGTGATGTTGAGCATCTTTTCATGTGTTTGTTAGCCATCTGTATGTCTTCTTTGGAGAAATGTCTATTTAGTTCTTTGGCCCATTTTTTGATTGGGTCATTTATTTTTCTGGAACTGAGCTGCAGGAGTTGCTTGTATATTTTTTAGATCAGTTGTTTGTCTATTGCTTCATTTGCTATTATTTTCTCCCATTCTGAAGGCTGTCTTTTCACCTTGCTTATAGTTTCCTTTGTTGTGCAGAAGCTTTTAAGTTTAATTAGGTCCAATTTGTTTATTTTTGCTTTTATTTCCAATATTCTGGGAGGTGGGTCATAAAGGATCCTGCTATGATGTATGTCGGAGAGTGTTTTGCCTATCTTCTCCTCTAGGAGTTTTATAGTTTCTGGTCTTATGTTTAGATCTTTAATCAATTTTGAGTTTATTTTTGTGTATGGTGTTAGAAAGTGCTCTAGTTTCATTCTTTTACAAGTGGTTGACCAGTTTTCCCAGCACCACTTGTTAAAGAGATTGTCTTTAATCCATTGTATATTCTTGCCTCCTTTGTCAAAGATAAGGTGTCCATATGTGTGTGGATTTATCTCTGGGCTTTCTATTTTGTTCCATTGATCTATATTTCTGTCTTTGTGCCAGTACCATACTGTCTTGATGACTGTGGCTTTGTAGTAGAGCCTGAAGTCAGGCAGGTTGATTCCTCCAGTTCTATTCTTCTTTCTCAAGATAGCTTTGGCTATTCAAGGTTTTTTGTATTTCCATACAAATTGTGAAATTATTTGTTCTAGCTCTGTGAAGAATACCGTTGGTAGCTTGATAGGGATTGCATTGAATCTATAAATTGTTTTGGGCAGTATACTCATTTTCACTATATTGATTCTTCCAATCCATGAACATGGTATATTTCTCCATCTATTAGTGTCCTCTTTGATTTCTTTCACCAGTGTTTTACAGTATTCTATATATAGGTCTTTAGTTTCTTTAGGTAGATATATTCCTAAGTATTTTATTCTTTTTGTTGCAATGGTGAATGGAATTGTTTCTTTAATTTCTCTATTTTCTCATTATTAGTGTATAGGAATGCAAGGGATTTCTGTGTGTTGATTTTATATCCTGCAACTTTACTATATTCATTGATTAGTTCTATTAATTTTCTGGTGGAGTCTTTAGGGTTTTCTATGTAGAGGATCATGTCATCTGCAAACAGTGAGAGTTTTACTTCTTCTTTTCCAATTTGGATTCCTTTTATTTCTTTTTCTGCTCTGATTGCTGTGGCCAAAACTTCCAAAACTATGTTGAATAGTAATGGTGAAAGTGGGCACCCTTGTCTTGTTCCTGACTTTAGAGGAAATGCTTTCAATTTTTCACCATTGAGGATAATGTTTGCTGTGGGTTTTATTAGCTTTTATTATGTTGAGGTATGTTCCTTCTATTCCTGCTTTCTGGAGAGTTTTTATCATAAATGGATGTTGAATTTTGTCAAAGGCTTTCTCTGCATCTATTGAGATAATCATATGGCTTTTATTTTTCAATTTGTTAACGCGGTGTATTACATTGATGGATTTGCGGGTATTGAAGAATCCTTGCATCCCTGGGATAAAGCCCACTTGGTCATGGTGTATGATCTTTTTAATGTGTTGTTGGATTCTGCTGGGCATACACTCTGAGGAAACCAGAATTGAAAGAGACACGTGTACCCCAATGTTCATTGCAGCACTGTTTATAATAGTCAGGACATTGAAGCAACCTAGATGTCCATCAGCAGATGAATGGATAAGAAAGCTGTGGTACATATACACAATGGAGTATTACTCAGCCATTAAAAAGAATACATTTGAGTCAGTTCTAATGAGGTGGATGAAACTGGAGCCTATTATACAGAGTGAAGTAAGCCAGAAAGAAAATCACCACTACAGTATACTAACACATATATATGGAATTTAGAAAGATGGTAACAATAACCCTGTATATGAGACAGCAAAAGAGACACTGATGTATAGAACAGTCTCTTGGACTCTGTGGGAGAGGGTGGGATGATTTGGGAGAATGGCATTGAAATATGTATAATATCATATATGAAACGAGTCACCAGTCCAGGTTCAATGCACAATACTGGATGCTTGGGGCTGGTGCACTGGGACGACCCAGAGGGATGGTATGGGGAGGGAGGAGGGAGGAGGGTTCAGGATGGGGAACACATGTATACCTGTGGCAGATTCATTTTGATATATGGCAAAACCAATACAATATTGTAAAGTTAAATAAAATAAAATTTAAAAATAAATAAATATTAAAAAAAAAAAACAGAAAGAAAGAAAGTCCCTTGAATAGCAAGGAGATCAAACTAGTCAATTCTAAAGTAAATCAACTTTGATTATTCATTGGAAGGACTGATGCTGAAGCTGAAGCTCCAATACTTTGGCCACCTAATGTGAACAGCTGACTCATTGGAAAAGACCCTGATGCAGGGAAAGACTGAGGGCAGGAGAAGGGGCAACAGAGGATGAGACTGTTTTGGATAGCATCACCAACTCAATGGACGTGAGTTTGAGTAGACTCCAGGAGTTGGTGAAGGACAGAGAAGCCAGGTGTGCTATAGTCCATGAGGTTGCAAAGAGTTGGACACAACTTAACAACAGAACAACAAAACCTCACTATAAATAAAATTTATTAATTTAAAAACAAAATGTTAAATAATTTTTCCTTGTTATACCATAATATTACCTTGTTTATTGCCTTACCACTAGACCATTCAGGTATGACCTAAATCAAATCTCTTACAATTATACAGTGGAAGTGGGAAATAGATTTAAGGGACTAGATCTGATAGACACAATGCTTGATGAACTATAGACGGAGGTTTGTGACATTGTACAGGAGACAGGGATCAAGATCATCCCCATGGAAAAGAAATGCAAAAAAGCAAAATGGCTGTCTGAGGAGGCCTTACAAATAGCTGTGAAAAGAAGAGAAATGAAAAAAAAAGGAGAAAAGGAAAGATATACCCATTTGAATGCAGAGTTCCAAAGAATAGCAAGGAGAGATAAGAAAGCCTTCCTCAGTAATCAGCGGAAAGAAATAGAGGAAAACAATAGAATGGGAAAGACTAGAGATCTCTTCAAGAAAATTAGAGATACCAAGGGAACATTTCATGCAAAGATGGGCTCAACAAAGGACAGAAATGGTAGGGACCTAACAGAAGCAGAAGATATTAAGAAGAGGTGACAAGAGTTCACAGAAGAACCGTACAAAAAATATCTTCAAGACCCAGATAATCACGACGGTGTGATCACTCACCTAGAGCCAGACATTCTGGAATGTGAAGTCAAGCGGGCCTTAGGAAGCATTACTACGAACAAAGCTAGTGGAGGTGATGGAATTTCAGTTGAGCTATTTCAAATCCTGAAAGATGATGCTGTGAAAGTGCTGCACTTAATATGCCAGCAAATTTGGAAAACTCAGCAGTGGCCACAGGACTGGAAAAAGTCAGTTTTCATTCCAATCCCAAAGAAAGGCAATGCCAAAGAATGCTCAAACTACTGCACAATTGCACTCATCTCACACGCTAGTAAAGTAATGCTCAAAATTCTCCAAGCCAGACTTCAGCAATACGTGAACCGTGAACTGTCAGATGTTCAAGCTGGATTTAGAAAAGGCAGAGGAATCAGAGATCAAATTGCCAACATCCGCTGGAACATGGAAAAAGCAAGAGTTTTAGAAAAACATCTATTTCTGCTTTATTGACTATGCCAAAGCCTTTGACTGTGTGGGTCACAATAAACTGTGGAAAATTCTGAAAGAGATGGGAATACCAGACCACCTGACCTGCCTCTTGAGAAACCTATATTCAGGTCAGGAAGCAACAGTTAGAATTGGACATGGAACAACAGACTGGTTCCAAATAGGAAAAGGAGTTTGTCAAGACTGTATATTGTCCCTTTGCTTATTTAACTTATATGGAGAGTACATCATGAGAAACGCTGGGCTGGATGAATCACAAGCTGGAATCAAGATTGCCAGGAGAAATATCAATAACCTCAGATGTGCAGATGACACCACCCTTATGGTAGAAAGTGAAGAGGAGCTAAAAAGCCTCTTGATGAAAGTGAAAGAGGAGAGTGAAAAGTTGGCTTAAAGCTCAACATTCAGAAAACTAAGACCATGGCATCTGGTCCCATCACTTCATGGGAAATAGATGGGGAAACAGTGTCAGACTTTATTTTTGGGGGCTCCAAAATCACTGCAGATGGTGAATGCAGCCATGAAATTAAAAGACGCTTATTCCTTGGAAGGAAAGTTATGACCGACCTAGATAGCATATTCAAAAGCAGAGACATTACTTTGCCAACAAAGGTCCATCTAGTCAAGGCTATGGTTTTTCCAGTAGTCATGTATGGACATGAGAATTGGACTGTGAAGAAACCTGAGCGCCAAAGAATGGATGCTTTTGAACTGTGGTGTTGGAGAAGACTCTTGAGAGTCCCTTGGACTGCAAGAAGATCCAGCCAGTCTATCCTAAAGGAGATCAGTCCTGGGGGTTCATTGGAAGGACTGATGTTGAAGCTGAAACTCCAGTACTTTGGCCATCTCACGCGAAGAGTTGACTCATTGGAAAAAACTCTGATGCTGGGAGGGATTGGAGGCAGGAGGAGAAGGGGACAACAGAGGATGAGATGGCTGGATGGCATCAATGACTCGGACATGGGTTTGGGTGGGCTCCGGGAGTTGGTGATGGATGGGGAGGCCTGGCATGCTGCGATTCATGGGGTTGCAAACAGCTGGACACGACTGAGTGACTAAACTGAAAATCACTGCAGATGGTAACTGAAGCCATGAAATTAAAAGACGCTTACTCCTTGGAAGAAAAGGTATGGCCAATCTAGACAGCATATTAAAAAGCAGAGACATTACTTTGTCAACAAATGTCTGTCTAGGTTTTTCCAGTAGTCATGTATGGATGTGAGAGTTGGACTACAAAGAAAGCTGAGTGCCAAAGAATTGATGCTTTTGAACTGTGGTGTTGGAGAAGACTCTTGAGAGTCCCTTGGATTGCAAGGAGATCCAGCCAGTCAGTCCATCCTAAAGGAGATAAGTCCTGAGTGTTCATTGGAAGGACTGATGTTGAAGCTGAAACTCCAATACTTTGGCCACTTGATGCAAAGAACTGACTCATTTGAAAAGACCCTGATGTTGGGAAAGACTGAAGTGGGGAGGAGAAGGGGATGACAGAGGATGAAATGGTTGGATGGCAGCACCAACTCAATGGACATGAGTTTGGATAAACTCCAGGAGTTGGTGATGGACAGGGAGGCCTGGAGTGCTGCAGTCCATGTGGTTGCAAAGAGTCGGACACGACTGAGGAAATGAACTGAACTGAACTGAATGATATTCTTTAGAATTGCATGGTAGCTCAGCTGGTAAAGAATCCACCCACAATTTGGGAGGCCTGGATTGGGATCTTCCCTGGGTTGGGAAGATCCCCTGGAGGAGGAAACAGCAACCCAATCCAGTATTCTGGCCTAGAGAATTCCATGGACTGCATAGTCATGGAGTTGCAAAGACTTAGACATGACTGCGAAGTAAAAGTTTATCTTTGGTTTCAGATAACTCGACTTTATTCACTTTCTTGAGTAAAACCTTGTTGATCTTTTTATTCTTATTGATAATTTATTTGGAGTAGTTTTATAGTTTATGTACATATTTTAAGGATTTTGACAGAAGTGAGCTCATGGTGGTATTATTTGCCCTACCATTAGCCTGAAAGCACCTTCGTGTGTGAGAAGCCACTTGGCTAGAGTGAGGGGGGCCACTGAGGAGATCGTCAGACAAAGAGTAAGCTGGGGCCAGGTCCTGCAGGGCCTTCTGACAGAGTTAGGGTGTTGCACCTTACCCTGAGAGCTATGTCAAGTGGAGACCATTGAGGAGTGTTACTGGGAAATAGTATCATCTCTTTTGGTTTAAGGAAGATTATCTGGATAAGGAGATTGTTTTCAGTGAGGTGAGTGGAAAGATAAAATGGGGGCTAGAATGCAGACTTTCACATATTGATACCTGTTGAAAAGCTCTGAAAAGCTCGTCTTCCTGCAGAGTCATCTTGTCCTATGTCTCTTGTGCTCGTAGACCCTCAGGCTGCCAGCCACGACTTAAGCTCAGCTTGTGGGTAGATACCTGCCAGCGAGAACAATATGTATCCGTTGGATACATGTCTCTTAAGGTACAGAAGAAGCAGGGGTATATTTGCACAGGCTTTTGTATCAGACATACCTGGTTTGAGTCTGGGTTCTGCCACTTCCTAGCTGATGGTCTTGTGAAAGTCACTAGAGGCCCCTGCCTGGGCCCCTGGCTTTAGAAGGCCCTGCTGTGGTCCTCTCCTGGCCGTGGGGAGTCTATGCCAGTGATCGAGGCCCACATGTCAGTCTATGTCAGTGTACAGCCTGGGCAACTGCACAGTGTGGACTGCTAATAATCATGGAAAGGGGAGGCAGGATTGAGGATACTAAGGTAAAACCCAGCCTTGGCAGGTGTCAGGATGTGACCAATAGAATGACAGGGCCATCAACAGCCTGAGGAAAATATGACAGAGCCTTGGGGGGTTAATTTTATTATTATTAGCAATTTAAAAAAACATTTGACTGCGCTGGGTCTTTGTTGCAGTACACGGGCGTTGTTTAGTGGCCACACACAGGTCAGTTGCCCTGTGGCACTGCGGCATGCGGGATCTTAGTTCCCCTACCAGGGATTGAACCTGAGTCCCCTGCCCTGGAAGGTGGACTCTTCACCAGTGGACCACGAGGGAAGTATGAAGAGGTCAGTTTCAGATGTGTTATGCCTTTGGCCCTGCCAAACAGCCATCCAGAGCTTCTAGATACAACTTTGGCATTAGGGTCATAGTTGAGGCCCGGTGGTTGAACAAGGGCTCTGAGGGAAAGCCTAGTCATAGCAAGGCTTGAACCTGTTCTCTTGGGCATCTATGCTTAAAGGACATGAGGGGCCGTGAGAAGAGTAGGGGGCTTTAGGCTTCTGGGATAATGGGATGTCACCGGTGGTATTAACACATTCCAGGAATGGAGGGTTTTGAGAGATCAGTGAAGACAGAATCATGGGCCTGGAAGACAGCTCTTTCTGGAGGAACAAGGATACAGTGAGTGAGTAGTGTGGATGTTGAAACCAGGAGGTTGTCTATACCTGCAGAAACGTGGTGGTGATAGGAAGTGGGGAGAAAAGTGGTGACTTGAAGGCAGAGCAGGATCAGGCCGATGGTCCTGAGAGCACGGTGAGGGAGGAGCTGCAGAAAGAGCATAGTTGAAGAGGCAGGTCCCAGAGGCAGAGCAAAGGATGCAATTCCAGAGAAAATGTCAGGGCAAGGGGAGGGGAGCAGCCCCAAGGAGTAGGAATCAGTGCGTGTGAGGAAAAAAGTCAAAATAGAGGATGACGTTTCAAGGGGAGGGAAGGGGAACTGGGCCTGGGTTTGGGCTTCTTGGAAGAGGAGAAGAGCTAGTATCTGCCAAGGCTTCTGCAGGTGGGAGTCAGAATAGCATTGGAGGGATCTAGATTTTGATGGAGCTTTGATTACGCGTGCTATAGTGTCTCCCACGTGTGGTCCTCTTGTGTCTTCTGTGGTGTCCTGTGTCTCTGGCGAGAATGTGGCTGAGTTCCACGTGTTGAATGTATTTTAGCTGATCCCCCCGCTCACTAAGGGCATTCATTCATTTCTTCTTACAGGACAATGAGTGCCTATTGTTTTCAGAGTACACTGGGAGACACAAAATGACTAACAGCTCTTTTAGGTTAAGAAGTCTACAAGGGCATCAGCAGAACTTGTGATAAGGTTGTGGAAAAAGATTACGATTGTTTTAGTTCAGTTGCCAAGTCTAGTCCAACTCTTTGCAGCCCCATGGACTGCAGCATGCCAGGCTCCTCTGCTCTCCACTATCTCCCGGAGTTTGCTCAAATTCATGTCCATTGAGTCAGTGATGCTATCTAACCATCTCATTCTCTGTCACCGCTTTCTCCTTTAGCCTTCAATCTTTCCCAGCATGAGGGTCATTTCCAATGAGTCGGCTCTTCCCATCAGGTGGCCTAAGTATTGGAGTTTTAGCTTCAGCAACAGTCCTTCCAATGAAACTTCAGGGTTGATTTCCTTTAGGATTGACTGGTTTGGTCTCCTTGCTGTCTAACGGGCTCTCAAGAGTCTTCTCCAGAACCACAATTCCAAAGCATCAATTCTTCAGTACTCAACCTTCTTTATGGTCCAACTCTCACATTTGTACATGATTACTGGAAATTCCATAGCTTTGACTATACAGACCTTTGTCAGCAAAATGATGTCTCTGCTTTTTAACATGCTGTCTAGGTTCATCATAGCTTTTCTTCCAAGGAGCAAGCATCTTAAGTTCCATTGCAATCACTGTCTGCAGTGATTCTGGAGTCCAAGAAAATAAAGTCTATCACTGTTTCCATTGTTTTCCCATCTATTTGCCATGAAGTGATAGGACCAGATGCTAAGATCTTGGTTTTTTGAATGTTGAGTTTAAAGCCGGTTTTTTCATTCTCTTTCACCCTCATCAAGAGGCTATTTATTTGCTTCTCACCATCTGCCATTGTAGTGGTATTATCTGCACATCTGAGGCTATTTATATTTCTCCCAGCAATATTGATTCGAACTCGTGATTCATCCAACCCAGCATTTCACATGATGTACTCTGCCTGTAAGTTAAATAAGCAGGGTGACAATATACAGCCTTGAGGTACTCCTTTCCCAGTTTGGAACCAGTCCATTGTTCCATGTCCAGTTCTAACTGTTGCTTCTTACCTGCATACAGATTTCTCAGGAAACAAGTAAGATGGTCTGGTATTTCCCTTCTAAGAATTTTCCACAGTTTGTTGTGATCCACACAGTCAAAGTCTTTAGCTTAGTCAATCAACTACTGCTGAAGCCTAGCTTGAAGGATTTTGAGCATAACCTTGCTAGCATGTGAAATGAAATAAATTTTATGGTAGTTTGAACATTCTTTGACATTACTCTTCCTTGGGATTGGAATGAAAACTAACCTTTTCTAGTCCTGTGGCCACTGCTGAGTTTTCCAAATTTGCTGACATATTGAGTGCAGCACTTTAACAGCATCATCTTTTAGGATTTTAAATAGCTCAGCTGGAATTCCATCACCTCCACTAGCTTTGTTCGTAGTAATGCTTCCTCAGGCCCACTTGATTTCACATTCCAGGATGTCTGGCTGTAGGTAAGTCACCACACCATGGTGGATATCCGAGTCATTAAGCCCTTTCCTGTATAGTTCTGTGTATTCTTGCCATCTATTCTTAATCTTTTCTGTTTGTTAGGTCCTACCATTTCTGTCCTTTATAATACCCATCCTTACATGAAATGTTTCCTTAATACCTCCAATTTTTTGAAGAGATCTCTAGTTTTTCCTATTCTATTGCTTTCCTCTACTTCTTTGCACCTCTCCTTGTTATCCTCTGGAACTTTGCGTTCTCTTGGCTATTTCTTTTCCTTTCTCCCTGGCTTTTCACTTCTCTTCTTTCCTCAGCTGTTCATAAAGCCTCCTGAGACAACCACTTAGTCTTTTTACATTTCTTTTTCTTGGAGATGGTTCTGGTCACCGTCTCCTGTACAAGAACTATGAACTCCATCCACAGTTCTTCAGGCACTCTGTCAGATCTAATCCCTTGAATCTATCTGTCACTTTCACCATATAATCATAAGGGGTTTGATTTAGGTCATACCTGAATGGCCTAGTGATTTTGCTTACTTTGTTCACTTTAAGCCTAAATTTTCCAACAAGGAGCTCATGATCTGAGCCACACTTAGCTCCAAGCCTCGTTTTTACTGACTATATAGAGCTTCTCCATCTTTGGCTGCAAAGAACATAATCCAATTTTGGTATTGACCATCTGGTGATGTCCATGTGTGGAGCTTTCTCTTGGGTTGTTGGAAAAGGGTGTTTGCTGTGACCAGCACATTTTCTTGACAGAACTCTCTTAGCCTTTGCCCTTCTTCATTTTGTACTCCAAGACCAAACTTACCTGTTATTTCAGGTATCTCTTCTTACTTTTGCATTCCTATCCCCTATAATGAAAAGGACATATTTTTTTGGTGTTAATTCTAGAAGGTCTTGTAGGTTTTCATAGAAGCAGTCAACCTCAGCTTCTTAAGCATCAGTGATTGTGGCATAGACTTGGATTACTGTGATGTTGAATGATTTGCCTTGCAAACAAACCAAGATCATTCTGCTGTTTTTGAGACTGCACCCAAGTATTACATTTTGGAGTCTCTTGTTGACTGCGAGGGCTATTCCATTTCTTCTAAGGGATTTTCCCACAGTAGTAGGTATAGTGGTCATATGAATTAAATTCTCCCATTCTCATCCATTTTAGTTCACTGATTCCTAAGATGTCGATGTTCACTTTTGCCATCTCCTGCTTGACCACAGCCAATTTACCTTGATTCATGGGCCTAACATCCCAGGTTTTGCAGTATTGTTCTTTATTGTTCTTTACGACACTGGACTGTACTTTCACCACTGAGTGCCGTTCCTGCTTTGGCCCAGCCACATCATTCTTTCTGGAGCTATTACCAACTGCCCTCTGCTCTTCCCCAGTAGCATACTGGACACCTCCAGACCTGGGGAGCTCATTTTCTGGTGTCATATCTTTTTGCCTTTTCATACTGTACATGGGGTTCTCCAGGCAAGAATACTGGAATGGGTTGCCGTTTCCTTCTCGACGTTTGTCAGAACTCTTCACTGTGACCTGTCTTGGGTGGCCCTGCATGTCATGGTTCACAGCTTCACTGAGTTACACAAGTCTCTTTACTATAAGGCTATGATCCATGAAGAGGACAGTCTTATTGTTTTACTCCATTTTAAAAGTTATACATGCACATGGTTATATTTAAGTACTCTGAAAATGTTTGTGATATGTGATTCTCTTGTAGTGGGATTTCAAGCTGTGGTTTTTCCAGTAGTTATGTATGGATCTGAGAGTTGGACCACAGTGGGATTATAGGGAACCTTAAATACCACAATCTGGGCCCAATTCAAGGTGGGGAAAAAGAAGCCACACAGAATTTGAGTGCAAAAAATAAATATAAAATTTATTAAAACACCCACAATATTTTAAAGATACCAGGAGTAATACAGTTCACAAACCCAGTTGTTTGTGTAAATTATAATAAAATACAAATCAAAAAAGGATACATACTTGCAATTTCTAGGCACCCTAAATTAAATCTGCTGAAACACTGGGGGAGAAGGGAGGGCAAGGAGGGTAGCTCAGGAGGCAAACCAATAAAGTGGGAGGAAAAAATATTAACAAAAAAGTAAAAATTATACAAAATAAAATTATCAGCATAAATTTACTGTACTAAGAATATCTACAGTTTAATAATACACATCCTATTGCCTTGAGACATTGCAAAAATCTACCATTCATCCATCAACCCCAGATAAACTTCATTTCAAGTAGCCACAGTTACAAAGTCAAGACGGAATATTCAAGTATGGTTGTTAAGTTCACCTCCATTGGAAGCCAAGTAACCAAACAGGAATTCAAAGAGAGAAGAAATAAAACACATCAAAAAGCTACAGGGGTTCTAGATTAAGTCCAATGCATTAATATGCCACAATATGACCTGCCCTTGTTTCTTTAATTAGAATAGATGAAAAAGAAATTACGTCACTCCTGTTTTTCTCCTCCTTTTTTCCCCTCAAAAAAAAAAAAAAAAAAACTATTGGAACCAAGAAAATTTGGATATTCAATGAGCCAAATAGAATTTTTAAAATCCTCATGTGACAATGATGAGTTATCCCTGAATGACAGGTAGTCAAAATGAGAAAAGAGAGCGAACAACACCACTACAAAAATCATCCCTGATATCAGAAGAGGAGCAAACGAGGAAGTAGGCCAATTCTCACTGATTCTTAGGCAAAAAGCGACGGTAGACCTTGCATTTCTGTGCTGCAATCTCTGCTCAGGGAAGAAGCCTATTGCTTTTCTCTTGTTGGCAGCTCTGCGGAAGGAAGGGCTGGGAGTGCCAGGACGGGGCCTCGCACATGGAAAAACTCTCCCTGTGCGTGTGAGTGCGTGCGGGACTGTATAACCTATGCTGGGGGTATGCACCTCAAAAAACACTCAGGTTGGTCCAGGGTATGTTGAAGTTGGCTACAGCAGATGCAGCTGGTCAATAAAGATAGGTTGTGAGGGAGTCATTTCAAATGACAGCAACAATGACTGAAAAAGCTCGATGAGATGGGCATAGGAAATTCACATTTTATTCAAAAGCAAAACTTGAAACAAAATAAAAGTCAACCACAGTCCTTCCTTTAAGCATTCTGCCATTTTAACTGAAGAATGAAAACTAAAACGACCCCAGATTCTTCAAGGTCAAGTAGGTCATCAAATGGACAACCTGTATGTATCAGACCCTCCTGGAATCTACTTTACCAAAGTTGTCATGATGTCCTGTTTTTGAGGTATTTAAAAAAAAAAATTATTGTGACAGTGGATGACACAAAACAGAGCTTCCTGTTGAATTTTTAAAATATCAACTTTTGTGGACCCAAGAAGAAATTTGGAATAGCACCAACTAAAAACAGCCTCAGTGGCACCAAGTGAGCAAAGCTCCTTCCTTTAGTTTGAACACGAGGGGATACCAGCGAGAGGCAGAAGCAATGCTGGGGCAAAGGCTGTGAGGAGCAAAGGAATGAGCCCCCTGCCCGCCACAGTCCTGGCCAGTGCTGGGGAGGAAGGAGGCCCATCCGGCCCACCCTGGCCTGCAGAGCACCTTTGGAACTCTCAGAGACATCTAGTCAGCACCCTGGACAGCAAGAATGCCTGCCACAATAGAAGACGCAGAAGCACCCGACTCCCCTTCCTCCAAAGAACCCCCCAAAACCCCTTCACGCTTCCTTTCTTGATAGACCCAAGAGGACACATGTGAAACCAGCATGCCCGCCACCTCCAAGCCAGGCAGGCCCACTCCCCGCCCCAGTAAGAGGGCTGGCTGCCTTCGAGACTCGCCTTCCTGTGTGGCCAACAAGGGGAGAATAAAACAAAACAGAAAAACTGCTCAGAGCAGGTTCTAGCACGTAAACAGAAGTCTAAGGAGACAGCACCAAAATGGGGGCAGGGGAAGAAGCCGAGAGAGACTGGAGCCCACCTTGTTTTTGGTTGGTTGTGGTTTCAGAACCTTGATAGCACCTCAGCAGGACAGGATCAGGGACAGTCACATTAAAACACCATAGCACCATTTTATTTAGACTATTTCAATTCATAAAAATGCTTCCTAGTCCATAAAACACACTTCAGTAACAAAAGGAAAGAGATTGGTTGAGGCACGTCGGGGCTATCATTTTAATTTTCCGCAGCACTGCCCTGGTGTGGGATCTGGCGGTGGTCAACTTCATGAAGCCTGGCTGGGTTCTCTTAATGGAATCAGGTTACCATCTACTCACTGTCACCCATCCTCGCATACCCACTGCTGCCGGGTACAAAGCAATTAAGATCTGCTCCTTCTTTCCTTGCTTCAGCACTTTTAAAGTCCCTCACTCTGCAAACTACTGTTTCCAAAAGAGGCTGGTGAAAGGGCCAAGAGGGGCGGGTATGACCTCTTTCCATGCGCACCTGTCATCTCAGTGGGCTGGCAAAGCAGTACCCATGAAGCCAGAGTGTGGGAAACCTAGGCCCTGCCAGAACACACACCAAACAACAACAAGAAACCTCAAAAGCCATGAGACACGTCAGTCAAGATTTCTGATGGTTGGATAACGGTTTCTTGAGCTAGCACCAGTTATTTTGCGAGAACCTGCCGCAAAGCGATTTTTTTAATTTTAAAAACTTCTTAGCACAAAACTTTGCAAGTACTTTCCTTGCATGCAAAAAAGGCAGGGAAAACAAAAGAAGAACCAACTGTCTGCACTGCATGTGGATGGCATCTGTGGACAGGGCACACTGGGGGAGATGACTCTAGGACTCCATCATTTCTGTTGCTATACTATTATTCCTAAAACTTGGTCATGCTGTTAGGTTCTTTAGTTGCAATGGCTTTATTTTTCTTCTCATGATAAAAATGTCTGTTAATCATCTTTCAGACTTAAAAAATGATAGTGCCAGTAAAAAATAAAAATTCGATTTTTCTCTTTTAAGAAACCTTCAGCAGCAAGGGGGAGGGGATAAAGAGCTGTGCATAGTTACTTTTTAAACATACGTCTAAAGCATGCTAATTTAATGACTGAGATTTGAGGTAGGTTATACATGTAGTGTGTAAAAATCAGCATGGGCTTGAGCATGGCAACAGCACCACCTAATCTCTGAAACACCGTTCTGGAGGGCATGGGGACGTCCAATGGAGACTGCCTCTTGACTCACTTCTCAGCAGCCTATCTGCTAATCTAGAAATTATGAACCAAAGGCTGTTTGGGCTGGGGGGAACAGACATCACATGCTTTTAGATTGTATTGGTTTCTCCTTTCATCTAATGGCTTTGCTACCAAAGGGTGATGAGGGGAAGAGTCTATTGAACACACATCAAGGAGATTCATACATGCCAAGTATCAGAATCACCTGGGTTACACTCAGGACCTTCCAAACCAACAGCCAACCTGGGGCTTCCCCGGGTCATACAGACAGTCACATTCTCCAAATGTTTTGTAAAATATTGTATTTCTTGTTTAAGATAATTTAAAACGAAGTTTTCAAGGCACCCCCGCATCTACCTAAGCACGGAGTCAAATGAGACCTGCATAAAAGTACTGATGCGTTAAGCAAAATAGCATTTAAAGGACCCAACTTTTCCTCAAAACTAGAAAATCAGCATGCTCATTAAAGACTCTGCTTCCTTTAGCTTGTCAAACTGAAGGTCAGAGGTTTTCCTATAAATCTGAGTTCTGAATAATTCGAAATCCTGATAAGCTCTTGGGTATTTATTTCAAAAGCAATAATATTTCATTTTTGTCCTGTAAAATAAATGCAACTTTACAGAATATGGTAAAAGTGAAGGCTAGACAAAGCACGTTAAATATTCAGCTACTATTTACAATTTCTCCCACAATTACATGTTAAAACATACTTTTTTCAAGTTGCTGTTTAAATCTAGGCAAAAGTGCTTAAAAATTTTTTTTCACTATTTACAATTAAAACCAGACCACATAAATGCTTAGGATATCTCACAGCGACTCTCCGCCAGTGCTTCTGGAACAGTTACAGTACACAGCCAGCGGGGCGATTCTCAGCTCTTTCACAAGGCACCTGGAAGCTCAGGAACTTGCCTTCAGCATCGTCATCTGATTGTTAAACTCATTTCATGAAGACCCACATCTGAATAAAACTGCTCAATAAATATCTGATGTTTAGCTCAGGGTTTGGCTGTCAATCACTGTGTGGCCATATTCCCCTCTGTGTCCTTATGAAGCCTCTCACGCACCACATACATCCACATGGGTAGCTGGACATCGTTTTTGCTAATACCACAGGAAGAACAAACACTCCAAGAAGTCTGACTTGCTGTTGACGGACGTTGCTTCCTACCTGTCAGGCCCAACCTCTCTTAACAAATGTCAAAAAAATTAAGCACCACATTCTCATTTCAAAGAACTGAACGAATGCACCAGAATTTTAGAATGGGCATGTTCAAGTGGGTGGAGAGGGGAAGAAGGAAAGGAGAAAATGACCAAATAGAGAAATGGCACCAAATAGGGAGGAAAATCATAGCTACCTGCTGAAAATGTTTGACTCTTGCATTTAAAAATTGTTAAGTGTAGGCCCACTCCTCAAATGATAGCGTGGAGGGGGTGGGCTCAGGTGTGAGGCATGCACCATTGTCCAATGTGAAATCCAGGGATAAGGAGATGCGTTCCTGCTGTCACACTGCTGTGCGGAGTTCCCGCGGGTGCGGCCTGCCCGATCAAGAAGTCCCAGCACAGCACTACAGCACCAGGCTCTGCGCCAGCTTTTCACAGCTTGGGTTCGACTTCTTGTTCTTAAAGATACAGTAGCCCTTTTCGGTATCAGCATCGACTTTGGAGGCTTTTTTTTTTTTAAACCTGCCACTAAGACAAATTCCTTCAGCCAGTATTCATTGGCTAGTCAGCTTGGTGGAAAAAGGCTCCTGAGAACCTCTCGATTCCAGCTCCGTCCAGAGGTGCTGCCGAGGGGACCACGGTACCACGTGACTTGATAGCTAACGGACAGAGAGGATTCAGTGTGGAGACTAGCAAGCTTGAAGCTATCTACTTCCAACCTGGTTTCGGGGGAAATCTATGCCAGCATCTCAGGTGCCTGGCCTGGGGTGCGCCTGCCCCCCATACCCGACTCCAAGCCGGTGACTGGAAAAGGGACCCCAGGTGTTCCTCTACAGATTCTCCCATCCTACTGCAGAGGACAGAGGCTGTCCTGAGGGCTACCTCCCCTGAAGGGAAGGGTGTCTGTCAGGGGGACAGTGGGTGGCTACAGCCTGCACTTGGCTCATGAGGGGCCGACGGCTGAGAGAACCTCGTCATCTCCCAAGAGGGCCAGGCTCACCAGGCCCAGCACAACCGGGCAGGAGTGAGTGCTTCTGGCCTTTCCTGCCGATCCTTTACCATTACAATTGTCACTTAAAAAAAAATCCAATAAATACACATTTTAAATGGAATTTAAAACTACTCCTTTGTGAAAGGACACTATAAACTTTCTTTCCATTATTGTGATATACAAGGATAGAGTTTTAAAAACAAGAGAAAATAAAAGCCCCCCAAACAAGGGAGGAAAAAAAAAACCAATGTGGAGATATAAATATTTAAGATCACGAAAAAAATCACCCGACAGCCGTAGTTTCTTCTTCAAAGTGCTGGGGAAGTGGGGTGGGGGGAAAGGAGGGGCGGGTCAGTTCTGAGGTTTGGACCATAAATACATATATATGCGTATCTATATATGTATATATAGATAAAAAGACTTCTGCACCCCCAACCCGCCCCCAGGTGTGAGGGCGAAAGCACCACAGAGGCAGCTCGGGCCGGGCCCGACGCTGAGGTACGCTGGCTCCCTGGCACCCTGGCGCCTAGATCCAGCGGCTGTAGGGGCCGGTGACCTTCGTGTAGGCATAGGAGGACACGGTGACCGCTGAGTCCGTGGGCATGGCCAGCGCCTGCCGGGTGGGGACCATCCCCTTCTTCTCCTTATGCTGGGACTCAGGGACCACGGCGCCTCCCCACTTGCGCTTCTTCCCATAGAGCTTGGCCTCCTGATGGCCCAGGCCCAGCCGAGCGGCCTCCTCCTGTCGTGCCCGCGCCCTCTCCGCCAGCTGCTTCATCTTGGCCTCCCAGAGCGCCAGCCCGTGGTTGGGCTGGTTGAGGTTCTTGTGCTGGTAGAAGACCAGCGAGATGCGGGTGGGATGGCAGCGGTTGGGCTTCTTGAGGGGCGTGGTGGCGTGCAGCTCCCGCCGGGCACACTCGATGAGGATGGAACCGTGGGCAGGGGCCACGGCCACGCCGCCGATGTTCTCGTCCAGGAAGTTGTGTTCGCTGTCCGACCACAGCTCCTCTTCCTCCTCCGCCCCACCGGCGCCCTTCTCCTCCTTCACTGTCCCCTTGTTCGGGGGCCCCTCTGCTGTCCCCTCCTCCAGGCTGAAGGGATCCCACAGCTTCTCCTCGGACTTCAGGGCCCCAAACAGCTTCTCACTGGGGCCCAGGGGCATGCCGAAGGACTGCCAGGCTTTGTCCAGCTGGCTTGCCCCTGGGGTTGGAATCCTCCCCTCCTCCCCTTTCAAGGGGCTCCACAGCTTGTCTTGGAATCCAGGACCACCTTTCAGGGCGGAGCTGAAATCCCCTGCCCCTACCCCCCACGGCTTCTCAGTCAGGCCGGGCCCAGCCAAGGCCGAGGCGTTGCTTCCAAACTTGCAGGGGCTCCACGGCTTGCCTCGCAGCCGTCCTCCAGGCTGGGGGGCTGGCTGCTGTCCCTCGCCAGGAAACAACCCCCACTGATGCTGGCCATCGGGGAAGTGGGAAGGGGTCAGGCAGGAACCCCCAAAAGAACCGAGCTTATCAGGGATAACGGCAGGGCTCTCCACAGGAGGGAACACACCCCAGCTGCCACCCACGCCGTTAGTCCTCTTGGGGGACATGCTTGGGCCTCCTGAGTACTGTCCCCATAGATGACTGGGACCCCCGTTCTGAGATGCCTCAGGCAAAGGTGTTTTGCCCATCTTGCCAGGCTCTCTGGTTACAGATTCAGTGTGGACCAGTGGATCTACTGGCTCTTGCTTGATGGATCTGTTGTAGCAGTTGGAGCTCTGTGCAAAGGGAGAGGGGTCCCTGGACACTGGGTGGATCTGGGGGGCCTTCGGAAGCAGATACTCCTTGGGGCCTGGATAAGCAGGCTGCTGGTGGTGAGAAGCGGGGTGGTGGGTGTCTGTGGGAACAGCCTGACCGGGCAGCTCGGCAAACTCAGCACCACCGTAGGCCGGGCTCAGGCTGTTGTGCAGAGCGTGGAGGTCTGGCTTCTTCTCAAAACTGCTGCTGCCGCCACCGTGCCCCCAGGCACCAGCACCCAGGAATTGAGAGGGGAAGACCGGGTTACTGGATGGAAAGCCATAGTAGCTGAACGCCGGAAGCGCGTACTTGGAGTGGAAGCCGTTGACGGCGGCCAGGCCAGGCTGTGCATAGTGCGAGTGGTAGGAGTACACGCTGTTCACGCTGTACGGGTCGGAGGGCCGGCAGCTGCCCAGCACCGAGTAGCTCTCCACCACTGTGTTGCCGCTGTACTTGAAGGAGCTGAAGGGGCTCTGCGGCTCCACCTTGAGGGAGGGTTTCAGGCTTTGCTGGGACAATCCACCCTTCAGAGAAAGGCCTGAGGAAGACAGGAGGTGAGACAGAGAAGGAGCACAGAGAACCACCGCCACAGAAGCTTCCTCTTCTCCTGAGAGGTTTCCTCAGCCAGGCAGGCAAGATGCGTGAGGCTGGGCTTGCTCCTGGCGTAGCTCAGCTTGGCCTGGCCCCGAGGAAGCCCTGGGAGAGCGGCCGGCAGAGCTCTCGGTCCCCCAACCCAAGCAGACCCCCACCTGTCCTCACTGAAGCGCCCCTGTGCCAGCTGCTGCAGAGATCAGGGCTGCCCCACACCGAAGACCCTGCTGCCCCGCTGCGAGGGGAGCAGGTGAGCTGGGGGACTTCCCAGCTCTGGGAAGATGGGGGACCTCCGTGTACTTGGCTTCCAGGTGCCTCCCATAGGGTCTGGGGTCCTCTGTCGCTGACTGACAAAACTGACGGTTCAGATGGCTGAGAGATTCCAGTACTTTTCTGTCTGGAATTCTATCTCAAGTCAGGAAGAGGGGTGGTAAGGGCCCCCCGACCCGATGGCTCCATGCCACCCCTGCTGGGCACCCTCTCCCCACACACCTGGGTCAGTGGTGATGCCAGCCAGCTCCAGGGCCTCCTGCTTGATCTTCTCAGGAGTGCTCAGCTTCTCCTTCTGAACCTTCTTCTTCTCAGCTGCCGCCTTCCTGGCTTCAAGCTGCCGCTGGCGGCAGGACTTGGCAGGCTCGGGCAGGCGCCGGACCTCGCGGGGGAAGGCGGTGAGCACCTGGATGGCCCCGCTGCCCACCTTGGCGTTCTGGTTCTCCTCACTGCCGAACTCGTCCGTGCTGGCCATCTTGTACAAGGGGAGCACGTGCAGCTGCTCGTCCTCGGGGATCTTGCCCACGCAGCGATTGTCTTCCTTGGTCAGGGTGCAGACCTGCCTCAAGCAAAGAGACAGGTTGGGGGAGCCCGACACTGAGAGGGAGGGGCTGAGCATCCCACGTACAAGGCTGTCCCCTTCCCCAGACAGTCCCAACCCCAGCTATCCGTTACCACTTTTCAGACTATCTAAAAAGCACACTTGTCTTGGTTTATACAGTAACAGTATCAGTAACAGTATCACCAACATTTAGAGTTTGCTTGACAGTTTTCAATGCACATCCATTCACTTTGCCTAACAAGGCTGAGAGGGGATGAGATGACTGGCTCTGGGTCAAACAGCCAGAAAGGGGCCAGGTCAGGACAGGGAGATGTGCTCTGCCATCCATGTCATCATTGCCAGGACATGTCATTACCCAGACCTCGGACCTTCCACCATCATCCTTCTTGCCCTCAACACTCATCTCCTTTTGTTCTTAAAACTGAAAATTGTACGTGCCGGTGGTAGAAAATTTACAGCAATACAAAGGACATGAAAATTAGCTCCATAATCCCACCAACTAGAAATAACCCATACATATACTTGGTCATAGACATGCTCACTTTTTAATAATTAAATAGGATCATTTATACTATGTACGTGCTGTGTGCTTAGTCGCTCAGTTGTGTCCGACTTTTTGTGACGCCATGGACTATAGCCCACAAGGCTCCTCTGTCCATGGGATTCTCCAGGCAAGAATACTGGAATGGGTTACCATGCCCTCCTCCAGGGGATCTTCCCAACCCAGGGATCGAACCCAAGTCTCCTGCATTGCAGGCAAATTCTTGACTGACTGAGCCACCAGAGAAGCCCATATTATGCATACAGTTTTAGAATAACCTTTTCTTACGCAGTATATTTTCTTACATGTTAGATATTCTTCCCCAATACGATTTAAGAGCCACACTATATTATTCCACTATATCAATGTGTTAACCTATTTAACTAATCCCTCATGACTATTTAAACCTGTTTCTCATTTTTTCCTAAGTAATACTTTTATTCTTTCACTGAATTTTCTAAGATACTTAGTTCCCTGGGATAAACACTATGGAGAACTGCCACATACTGCCAAACTGTGCTCCAAAACGATTTAGCATCAGTGCTTCACTCACACCGGCAGAACTTTCAATTTTCCTATACTTTGTTGACATTTTTGCCATTCATTTAAAACTTTTCACTTGGTATCAAAATGTATCTTGCCATTGGAATATGCTTCTCTGATTACTGAGGAGGTCTGATTTTGTTTGTTTGTTTACTCTTTTTACTCTTGTATTGACTATATTTTATTTTCTGAATTCTTGATGTTCTAACATTTGGGGACTTCATCTCGAAGGGACTGACCCTCCCTAAGACTGCATGCTCAGTTGCTTTAGTTGTGTCCGACTCTCTGCGACCCTATGGACGTAGCCAGGCTCCTCTGTCCACTGGATTCTCCAGGCAAAAATCCTGGCGTGGATTGCCATGCCCTCATCCAGGGGTCTTCCCAACCCAGGGACTGACCTGCATCTCTTACGCCTCCTGCATCGGCAGGTGGGTTCTTTACCACTAGTGCCACCTGGGAAGCCCAGCTAATCCCTATAGCAGCAAATGACCCCCGCCAATGCAACTCTGGTACGTAAACCAACCTATGCCACCCCAACCATCTCCTTTATCAAAGCCCCGCCAATGCAACTCTGATACATAAACCAACCTATCGCACCCCAACCATCTCCTTTATCAAACCCCTGCCAATGCAACTCTGATACATAAACCAACCTATCGCACCCCAACCATCTCCTCTATCAAACTCTCACACACCAAATACTCTCCCTGTCTTAAATCGCCCCATAGAGACCACCTCTAAAGCCCAGAGCCTAAAGAATTATTCAAACTATCCACCCTAAACTTACTCAGCTTATTTATCTTGCCTTGCCCATTCCGTTTTATGAAATCCCCAGTAAAGCTGTCAGCCATTCTCTCCCCTCTCTGCCTCCTGACCAACCCTACTGCTGCCCAATAAGCTGGCAAATTAGCACTCCAAGGCTGTAAGTTGTAAGTGTCCTTATCCTGGGGCCACTGCACAAAACTGTACTGAGGACATCCTCCCTGTGGTTTATGGAAAGGAGTCTGAAAGTACTGTCCATCCGCAGGGGACTGGTTAGTAAACGGTGACAGAGCCACACACACAGCCTTAGAACGTGCTGAAGTAAACTGATATCCACCGACCCAGAAAGCTATCCACCACATGCTCCTGAGTTCAGAGAAGCAAGGTCATGGAACAGCACACACACACACACACACACACATTCAGGTATCTGAATGGACGGCCATCACAATGCTAACACAGGTTATCTCTGAGACGCCAGGCAATGTTTACTTCATACTTTCTCATATTATGAAATTTTTTTTATAATAAATAATTGTTCAGGTAGGAAAAAACCCATTATTCACTTTGGAAAAAAACTTATTTTTCACTTCATTCTCGAAGCTCTGGGATCCAGATAACCTGACTATGCTCCTATCTCCCAGTGGTCTGTCCTCCTTCCCTGCTCCTTTCCTAACCCTGAAGGGCTCACTCCTTCTCTATATTTCAGCTACAAAATCCTCACGGTGCAGTGTAGACAAGCCTGCCTCATCTTGATTTTTGGCCTTGAGCATGGGAAAGGGGGACAAGATAGGGAAGTAAAATCCTAGGGCTGGGCCATTCATCCCGTGGGGGGAGAAGCTACACTGATTCTAGGGGTTCCTTTTTAGTTGAACATGCCAGTGCCCATGTCTCTTCCACAGCCCCCTGGGGGCCCTGTCTCCTAGGACCTAGGTAAAAAGCAGAGAAGAGAGCCACATCACTCCTTCCAGGGTGCCCCCACCCAAGCCCAAACCTCCTCCCTTCTCCATCTTGCACTCACTCTTCTGGGACCTGCATCCAGGCTCATGGCCCTAATTATGAACTAAGTGCTCTCCAGTCTCAACTTCATTTCTCTAGACCCTTCTTTTCCCCAGCCTACTCTACATCTCCGCCTGGACATCTAGCAGGCATCTCAAAACAGAATTTTCTTAATTAAAAAAAAAACTTTTTAGTTTTATATTGGAGTACAGCCAATTAACTATGCTGTGATAGTTTCAGGTGGACAGCAAAGGGACTCAGCCATACATACACACGTACCCATTCTCCCCCAAGCTCCCTTCCCGTCCAGGCTGCCGTAACGTTGAGTGAAGTTTCCTCTCCTATATGGTAGGTCCTTGTTGGTTACCCATTTTAAATACAGCAGTGTGTACCTGTCCACCTCAAACTCCCTGACTACTCCTTTCTCCCATCCTTACTCCCCAGCAACCACAAGTTTGTTTTCTAAGTCTGTGAGTCTGTGTCTGTCAAAACAGAATTTTTGATTTTCACCCCAAACTGGTCTTCTCCTGATATTCTACATCTCAGTAAATATCACTAACACTTGCCTAGTTGCTCAAGCAATGCACACATCCCATGTCCAGGCCATGAGCAAACACCCTCAGCTATGCCTTCAAAATCATCCCAAACCTGTCCAATTACTCCCCACCCCACCCTCACTCCTGCCCAAGCTCTGTCACCTCTGGACACCTGTCCTGGCCTCTACCTGGCCTGCTTGCTCTGGTTCTCCCCCACCCACCCCTACTGCAACATACTTTATTCTCCATCTGCAGGAGCAAGAGACTGCTTCTGACTTTATAAGTGAGATCTTAGCATTCCCAGCTGAAAAGCCCTCCAGAGCCCTCCCAGCCCCCCATTCCCCCTGCGACCCCAGCCCTGCCTGCCCCTCTGATCTCACTCCTCTGAGCCTTCGCCTGTGCTGCTCCTGGAGCTCCCCACCCCTACCCCCACGCATTCGGTCCCTTACCTCCAGGTCTCTGCTCAGGTGCCCCTTCCCAGACAAGGCTCCCTCCACTTCATCTACAATAGCGTCTGTGGTCATCTCATCCCTTACCCTACTGTATCTTCTCCTCACAGCCTTCACTGCTCCTGCACATTATATCACATACTCCGGCAGCACACTGTCCATTTTATTCCCCAGCATCTAGAGCAGTACCTGGGGCACAATAAACATTTGCCCAGTGAATGAATCAAGAGACTGTTTGGACTTCAATCCAAGTGTTCAGCGAGACCTGGAACCACACTTTAGATAACTGGGGCACACTGGGCACCCAGGAGGCTGCATTCTGCAGCCTCCACCCAAACCAGCCCTGTCCCTGCATTTCCCAAAGAAGTTGGCAGAAGCAGGCAGTCTGCCAGGTCTCTCCCAGCCTTGAGCCCACCTATCCGCACAGAGCAGGTGTGTGCCCCCTCCCAGGATCATCTCATAGGTGGGGCTGTGACAGCTCACAAGCTTTCTTACCACTGTGCACCCGTTGTAGAGGTTATGCTGGTCCTTGTGGGCGTGGGCACAGAAGTCCATGCAGGCTGTGACCCCTGAGAAGGGCCGCCCTTCCTTCAGCCCCAGACGGCAATCAATCGCTATTTCCTCATTGGTCACCTGTGTAGATTGCCAAGGAGAGCTGCTCAAGTGACCTGAGATGAATGGCCCTGACTTGGCATGGGGGAGGCCAGGGGCACAGAGGGAAGGAAGGAGGGAAAAGGTTAAGGAACAAAACTGTCTTGTACATGGGCTGCAGGAGGGAGGTTTTATGGCTGAAGCCCCTGTAGGGGTTACTCCCTTCTGGGTTATCTCAAGTCCCCCTTGCCTCACCTACAGAGTGCAGAGGTGACTGGTGAGAGAAACTCAAGCCTCCTCAGTAGAAACCAGAGCAGAGGACGTAGCGGATTATGAAGGGGAGAGAGATAAAGACTAAGGATAGAGGAAAGACAGTCCGGGGGTGTGGTGAGCCTGGTATAAGCAAGAGGTCTTAACAAAGACCTACATCGCTGCTGTAGCACTGGCTGGGCTTTTCCCATCAGGAGCCCATTCTGCCACTGCCACACAGCAGAGAGCTGGGCAGAGATGGGGGTGCCACGTGGGCAGAGAACAGCCCAAGACCCAGTACCTGGTTCTGATAGGCCTGGGGCGCCAGCCGCTTATACAGGGGAGCAACTTCGGTGGCCAGGTCCTGGAAACTCTTCCGGAGCACTTCTTCCTGTGGAGACAAGAATAGTCACACACCCCCAGAGCAGCTCCGCCTGGTAAACTCTCTGCACCCTGGAAATCCACCTCCATTCTAGAACCTCTGCTGGGCTCCTGGTGGCAAGGTAAGAAGTAAGGGGCCATCAGGTATCTTAACAGTGTTTCCTCCGGGAAGAGTATGGGGCCAGGTCTGATTTAAAGCTGGAGATGCTGAAGCCTGCCAGAGCACACTCCTGAGAGTCTGGTCACCTTGGCTACAAGCACCTGCTCTGCCAGGCTCCAGCCCAGTGCCGCTCAGAACACCTAGAACGGGTTCCTGCTCTTACTGAGCACTCGCTCAACACCCTCAGTCAGAGGTGGGGGATGGCAGGCGTGTACGAGCATGAGCAGCAAGTGTGGATCCTTCCTGCAGTGGTCCAGACAGGCAAACAGAGGCAGGGAGGGGCAGCTGAGGCCTGCGCTAGGAATCCCACAGCCAGCCAGGCCCAGCGCCCGTCATGAGCCAAGTACACGGACAGCCTCGACGTTCTATCCTTTAAGACTCACCTCATGTCAGGTGTTTAGTTCGCAATAATTAAAATTAAACAAAATAAAAAATTCAGCCCCTCCACTGTACTAGCCACATTTCAAATGCTCAGTGACTACAAGTGGTTCCTGTGGCTGGCTGTTCTCTACAGAGAACATTTCCATTATCACAGAAAGTTCCACCAGACAGTGCTGACCGCAATGAAGCAGCCCCCAAGCAGAGAGCTTAAGGTATTCACAGCCTTTCTCTAGCCCTCTGAGGGTACCAAGTAGGGCTACAGGGGCTCTGAGCCAGCCTTGAGCACGGGATGAAGAGTTTACAGAGAAGAACGAGGAGGAAGAGGGAAGGAAAAAAGTATCAAACTCACAGAATTAGAAATAGAAGGGTGAGACCAATGGCTCAGCTGTCTGTCCAGTGGGGCGGCAGAGCTACCAGCCAGCCTCACTGCACCTCCCTGGCTACCTTCCAGATGCTTCCACAAGCTCAGGGGGCCTGAAGCCAGCACAGCACGGGGGTGAGGACTGTGAGCTCTGGGGAAACACAGGCCAGGGTTAAATGCTGACTTCACCATCACTGCCACACAGCCTCGGGCAAGCCATCTGCCTCACCATAAAGGGAGCAGTAATAGTGCCTAGAGCCTCAGGTGTCATAAGATTAACTGAGATACTTGGGAGGTTCTGGGCAGAGTACCCAGCACTTAGTAGGTGCACAGGAAATGGTAGCTGATGGAACAGAGAAAACATTTGTTTTCCATGTATCGCTTTCATTCATGATAATTCCTAGTTCCTGGCGGCACTGAGACTCCTTCATTCATTGAAGCAACTGCATTTGCTGCTTCTGAGGGAGGCAGGGTGCTGCCATAAATAAAAGTCTAGCGTCAGATTAGACTCAGACTAGGTTATGTAACAGTCAAAAAAGCTGGCTTTGAGAGAAGAAAAAAGAGCTTCTAAATTTGGATGTGCCGCTTCCTTTTATTTCTGAAAAGCAAAGCTTGGAAGTCTGAGCATAGAAATTTATATGTGGTTTAGGAAAAAAAAATGTACCCCAGGAGTCCTTGCCCCCTGAAAAGGGGGAAGCCCTTCTGGTACAAGGAGCTTGGAGAGAGTTGGAAGGTAGAGAGTGGGATCAAGGTACTGCCCAGATCCAGTACCCTCCTCCTTGCAGTAGCAGAGGCAGGAGGGAGGGAGGCTGGGGGGAGCCCACTGCAGCCTGTGCCTGTCTTTGCCTCTGGGCTTCAAGGGCAGAGCCCCTCGGGATGGCCTGCCCAACCAAGGCAACAGAGGGGAAGTGGCAGAGGGGGAGGCAGCCTGGCTGGACACTCCTGGCTCCCAGCCTACGCTCAGCCTGCAGAGGAGACCCTGAGACCCTTATCCTGTTGTTACTGGGTTGAGGAAAAGCCCCGGAGGGCAGGAGGAGGCCTCAGGCCTAGAGGCAACATCATGTGGATGCCAGTCCAGTGCCCGAGGACCACACCAGGCCCCCAGCAGGGGAGAGCAAAGACCTGGACAACTGGACAACCGCACAGAGACGCGTCCCCAGCAGCCAGGCAGGATGAGGGAAGTCTAGCATCAGCCAAAAGGTGGCCTGAGGCCCCTCTTCCTGCCACACTTCACACCCAGGAAGATATCTTGCAAAGAATGGAGGGAAGCGATAACCCTTAAGAGGGCCACAGTCTAATGAGTAATCTGAACATTTACCTTAAGGAGACTTTTCTAAACTGCAAGAGCCTGAGGTACCTGTTAACTGGTAAGTCTAATTTTTCACTTGTCATATCCTTCCACATCACATCACATAACTTATTTCACTGCAAGATAAGGTCAGTTTGAAAAACAAAAAAAGGAAGTTCCATTTTCTGCACATCTGAGTCTCAGTGGACTAATCCTGTGTGCTATCTGGACTGTTAGGGCAGCAGGTGGAACAGGGTGAGTGGGAAGGTCCTGGGCTCCCTATGGGGCTCTGCTCACCTCTTTGGGGTTGTCCCCTGCGAGGCGGAACTTGCGAGGAGTCTTGCTCCGAGCATATTTGCAGCCATTGAAGTACATGCTCCAGGAACAACCGAAGGAGAAGGAGGCACCACAGGTGTTTGGGTCTTTGCCTTGGCAAGCACAGGTCCGGCTGCAACATATCACACATTAGGCATCGT
This sequence comes from Bos grunniens, assembly GCF_055505025.1. Taxonomy (NCBI): domain Eukaryota; kingdom Metazoa; phylum Chordata; class Mammalia; order Artiodactyla; family Bovidae; genus Bos; species Bos grunniens. The sequence goes on along the minus strand of NC_141175.1, from coordinate 96,963,934 downwards.
AAGCACATTTTTTGTTCTGGAATTTTCCCCTCCCTGAGGGGGCGGCCTGGCTGTTGCCTGGCATCCGCTGGCCTCCCACTACTGGGATGACATCATTCCCTGCCCTCAACTCCTTTCCCAAGTCTCTACCCTTGTGGGTAGAGGAGCGGTTCTGAGTAGCCTGTTGGGCTCCCACCCCTGAGCCTGAAGGTCTGAGAGCCTGCTGCTGGGAGAAGCACCTGGGTTGTGTGAGATGGCTGAAAGGACCTAATCAAAAACCCACTCAGGTTTACACTTTGCCACGACTTTAATATCTTGATCAGCTTCAACACAGACCACTCAAGGAGGGGAATAATGTGAACCACAGAGTTTGAACATGCCTGCTTCCTGCAGGCCCAGGTGCTGACAGGCCTTTAAAGAAATTAACACTGACATTACCATTCAACACTCAATAAAATCCAGAAATAATCCTAATACCCCTCAATTGGGGAATGAATAAACAAACTGTGATGCATCCACGTGGTGGAATACTACTCAGTGGTGAAAAGGAGTGAGCTCCTGATCCATAGACGAAACTGAGAAACACTGCTCAGGAAAAGAAGCCAGACTCGGGAGGCTACCTGCTGCAGGGCTCCCTTCATGTGCCACTCTTATAAAGGCAACCCTACGTAGACAGGAAACAAGGCATGTGGTTGCCAGGGATGTTGGGGAGCCCCAGGCTATAGAGGCCCATGGTGGAGTCTGGGGCTGAAGGAGCTCTTCTATGTCTTGACTGTGGTGGATACACGGCTATAAACATCTGTCAAATTCCTCAAACTGTATACCTCAAAGGATGAATTTTACTGTAAGTAAAAATACCTTAATTTAAAAAATGGGGGGAGGATCCTGTAAAGACAGGTCTTATGACTATCACTGATGCCTTATATTAGTCGGGCATCACACACGTTTCCACGCTTGTCACCATTATTAGAGCCTCAGAGTCAATTCCGGGCAGAAAGCAGAGCTAAGCTGAGTCAGGAGACCCTCCCCAGCCAGGGTCAGACCTCAGGCCAGCTCTGTGGGTGAGCACTTTTCTACCCCAGTCCTAACTCTGCGGAACACAGGGCCCTGACCCCGTGCCCCACCCCGCCACCGGGACCATCCACATACTCATCGTTGAGGCCGCATCTCCGGCTGGTGGGGTTCCCGTACTTCCGGAGGGTGTCGGTGAGCTCCTGGTAGAGGGTGTCTCCGAGGCTGCGGGGGATGCCCTCCCAGGCCAGGATGAGGATGACGATCACGGCATTCTGGCAGTGGTGGCCCGCTCGGTGCCGCACCAGGCAGAGCAGCTTCTCTTCTAGCGTGTGCCTGCGGATCACCTGTGGGGAGGCGGGGCGGGGCGCTGGGAACCACAGGCTCCGGCGCTGGGCGCGGCCACGGCGGATGCCACGCCCCCCTCCCCTCTGCCCAACAGACCCAGGCTGCAGCTCTTCTGGGCACGGTCCCAGGGGTGTCACACCCTGGCGGCAGCAACCACACAGGCTAAAGGATCATTGTGATTCGGAAAAGAAAAACATTAAACTGCAAAATGAAAAATAACTACTATAAAACCTAAGTAATTGGTGATTTACATAGACTTAGGAATAAAAATAAAACTCAGCAGTAACCACAGGACTGGAAAAGGTCAGTTTTCATTCCAACCTCAAAAAAGCGCAATGCCAAAGAATGTTCAAACTACTGCACAACTGCGGTCATTTCACATGCTAGCAAGGTAATGCTCAAAATCCTTCAAGATAGGCTTCAACAGTGTGTGAACCAAGACCTTCCAAATGTACAAGCTGGATTTAGAAAAGGCAGAGGAACCAGAGATCAAACTGCCAACATCCACTGGATAATGGATTAAGCAAGGCAATTCCAGAAAAACATCTACTTCTGCTTCATTGACTACACTAAAGCCCTTGACTGTGTGGATCACAACAAACTGTGGAAAATTCTTAAAAGAGATGGGAATACCTGCCTTCTGAGAAATCTGTATGCAGATTAAAAAGCATCAGTTAGAACCAGACATGGGACAATGGACTGGTTCAAAACTGGGAAAAGAGTACATCAAGGCTGTATTGTCACCCTGCTTATTTAACTTACATGCAGAATACATCATGTGAAATGCCAGGCTGGATGAATGACAAGGTGGATTCAAGATTGCCAGGAGAAATATCAACAACCTCAGATATGCAAATGATACCACCCTAATGGCAGAAAGCAAAGAGGAACTAAAGAGCTTCTTGATGAAGGTGAAAAAGGAGAGTGAAAGAGCTGGCTTAAAACTCAACATTCAAAAAACAAAGATCATGGCATTGGTCCCAACACTTCATGGCAAATAGATGGGGAAACAATGGAAACAGTGATAGACTTTATTTTCTTGGGCTCCAAATGCACTGCAGACAGTGACTGTAGCCATGAAATTAAAAGATGCTTGCTCCTTGGAAGAAAAGCTATGACAAGCCCAGATAGCCTATTAAAAAGCAGAGACATCACTTTGCCAACAAAGGTCTGTATAGTCAAAGCTAGGGTTTGTCCAGTAGTCATGTATGGATGTGAGAGTTGGATCATAAAGAAGGCTGAGCACCAAAGAAATGATGCTTTCAAACTGGGGTGCTTGAAAGTTCCACTCTTGAGAGTCCCTTGGACAGCAAAGAGATTAAACCAGTCTACTTTAAAAGAAAATCAACCTTGAGTATTCATCAGAAGGACTGATGCTGAAGCTGAAACTTCAATATTCTGATCACCTGATGTGAAGAGCTGACTCACTGGAAAAGACCCTGATGCTGGGGAAGATTGAGGGCAGGAGGAGAAGAGGGCGACAGAGGATGAGACGGTTGGATGGCATCACCAACTCAATGAACATCAGTTTGAGCAAATTCTGGGAGATAGTGAAGGACAGGGAAGCCTGGTGTGCTGCAGTCCATGGGGTCACAAAGAGTCAAACACAATTGAACTACTGAACAAAAGGAATAAAATCTATAGATAAAATTATAAGCCATAATTTCAGAAATTTTTACATTGTCCTAAAACATCTGCAGAGAAAATGGTGCATATCTACATGGTTTTTGTTAAAAAGCAAGGGCCTGGATGCTATGGAAAACAGTTTTTGGTAGTTCCTTGGAAAGTTAAACATATATGACCAGGCATACCTAAGAATACAACCAGAGTTTCAGGATGGGATGATGAGAAAATTTTGGAAATAAACAGTGGTGATGGGTTGCATAACAATGAGAATGTAACTGATGCCTCTGGATTGCACATTTAAAATGATTAAAATGAAAATTTTATGTTATCTATGTTTTAACAATTTGCAATACCACTGAATTGTATACTTTAAATGAGTGAATTTTATGGTATGTGAATTACATCTCAAAAAGACTGCTAACAAAAAAAAAGCATAGGCCATGGGGTACTGCTCTGCTCCTCAGGGTCCAGCTGTCCAGTCACCCAGGCTTTCACCTCACTCTTCACCCTCGCCCTAAACACTGTCCTGGCTCACACATAGCACAAAGGGTCCAGGAGTGGGGGGTGAGGTGGCTGAATCTCCCCTCCAAAAATCCCAAGGAATTCTGTGACTAGAGAAGATGTGGGGGCCTGTGAAGGGGGAAGACTGGGAAGGGCTCTGAGTGGCGAGTGGAGGGACAAGGACTTGAGACACGGCTCTACAAAGTAAGCAGGGGGCTCCCTTACGTTCATAGCTACATGCTTTGGAAGGGGGAGCAGATGTTTGGGAGAGGGGTGAAATGGGGAGACCACTGACATAAGACGAGCAAAACGGATAAAGTCTGAGCTAGAACAATGGGGAATGAACAGGAAAGACACGGACTCTAGAGACCTTCAGGAGAAAGGTGACTTTGGGACCACCTCACTATAGGAGCTGAGGGCCAGGCACAAGTCTTAAATGACATTCTGTGGTGCAGAAAAGTGGGTGAGTGTGGGCAGTGTTTCCTGCTAGGTAGCAGGGAGCACCCCGAGGTGGAGGCACTTTGGAACACTGGAGTGGCTATTCCGAGCAGAACCAACAGAACGGGTCTGGAGGTCAGGAGGTGTCTGGGCTGGAGACAGGCTTGGTCATGAGTACATCAGTGTAGGCTGATGCTGAGGGAGCCACCAGGCAGGCAATATCAGTAAGGAGAGCAGGCCAGAGGTGCAACTAAGGAGTTGAGGGTAGCTGGGAAGCCAGACCCCTCTCCCTGGGTCACTGCCTGGTGAGAATTCCGGCCAAGTGTACCTACCCCTTCCAGTTTGGGAAGAAGAAAACAGAAATCCAGATTTTCACATGAAATCTCTCCTTTTAAAGATATGAACACCAAATTCATTTTTTAAATGGTGGGAAAAAATATATATAATATATACATAAAATTTAGCATTTTAAGTGTACAATTCATTAGCATTAAGCACACTGACATTGTTATATAAACTATCACCAGAATTTCTTTCATCTCCAGAACTTTTAATTTTCCTAAACAGAAATTCTCTACCCATTAACACTAACCCTCCATTCTCCCTGAGCCCAGCCCGTGGTCACAACCATTTTGCTTTCTGACTCTATTAATTTGACTATGCCAGGTACCTCACGTAAGTGGAATTGTACAACATTTGAACTTCAGTGACCAGCTTAATTTCACTTAGTATGACATCCTCAAGTTTCATCCATAAGGCAGCATGTACCAGAATTTCCTTCAAAATTTAAAGGACATCTTGTATACTAAACAAAATGTATCTGGGCCAAGAGTTCCTGCTTTGAGCCATAGCAGTAATGGTGCCCACCACCTCCACCCTTTGTGGAAGCACTGACTGCAACATTATTTATAAAATTGTTTTTGTGGATCAGTAAATATATGAAATGCCAATCATCATATCCCTGTATGGCTGGCTTTCTGCAGACTGAGCCGGGCACTCCATGGGCATCTGCACATGCAGCAGGTACTACGGTTTGCCCCAGAAGAGCACTGGCTAATTACACTCATGTGTGACACACACTTAGAGCTCACAGAGTCACCTGCACCGCCACGGCTGGACTGAGGCCGTGCCCTTCGGGTTTCCAGTCTGCGCTTGCCTGTGCACGCGTACTCAGTCCTGTCTGACTCTGTGCGACCCCAGGGACCGTGGCTCGCCAGGCTCCTCTGTCCATGGGATTTTCCAGGTAAGAATACTAGACTGGGGTGCCGTTTTCTCCTCCAGGGGACCTTCCCAACCCAGGGATCAAGCCTGGGTCTCCTGCATCTCCTGTACTGCACTAGATTCTTTACCTCTGAGCCACCTGGGAAGCCCTAAATGTTCCTGCTGCTGCTGCTGCTGCTAAGTCGCTTCAGTCATGCCCGACTCTGTGCGACCCCCACATAAGTGTACTGAGGCACGAGCAGACAGCCCTGTGGCCACACCCTCACAGGCCTTTGGATACACTCAAAAAAGCTGCAACAAGTGGAGCTCCCATACTCTATGGAGGAACCCAGCAGGACGGAATACAGAGTGCAGAAGTCAAAGGCCAATGTAAGGTGTGAACCTACCAGCACTCAGAGCACAGCAACACAGACGGCTCACGCGCCATCACAGGATCGTAAAGAAATCACCTGGACTTGGGCCAGGGGTTCCCTGAGCGCTGAGCCTAAAGAGCACTGGGCAGAAACCCCAGTCTGTTCCCCCGTGACTCATCCTCGGTCCTAGCTCCAGCACTGGGCTTCCCCAGTTAAGTCTGCTCCACCATGCCGCCGGTGCCTTCAAATATCTGCCTTCTGACTTGTTCCCATTACAGGCTGGCCTGAGCAGCATCTCCATGGCTCTTCTACCAAAAGCCCATTTATCGTGTCTGCAGCGTTTGCGTCTGGTGTGCCTTCATATATTCTGAGCCTTTGGAGTCCTACCTGCGTTGCTCCGTCATCTCCACACTTGCTGACTTCCACACTTTGTACAGGCCACCTTAAAATCTGACATTACCAGCAGGCTCTCTGGGGGGCCCCACTTTCTCAGATCATTCTCTGAACCCACATTTTCTGGGCATCCATGATGCACCTCAGCTTTGTTGCCCAAGATCCCAGCTGGTTAAATCTAAAACTTGCCGGGCACACTGCTTGTACCTGAAGGTAATGGCTGCAAACACAGACATGAACCCTGGCTGGAAAGAAAACCCAGGACCTAGACCTGGGCTGGGGCAGCGGGGAGAGCATGGGAGGCACTGCCCAGCCCAGGGAGCTGGACGCTGCCACCCCCAGGGCGACGGACCACGGCCGTGCCGCCACGAAGAACAATCTGTCCTTAGCGTCTGTGGGCCATTTCCACACGGGGGCAGAGAAAGGGAACCTCTGTCCCTTCTCCAGCTTCCAAGGAGGTGGAAATCTAGATGAGCCCTACAACCGTAATACACAGGGTATTTGGTGGCTGTGTAGGCAAAAAATAAGGGAACGTCACCACACTATGGGATTTGGTTAGAAAACAAGAAACAACACAGCACTGCCATTTTCTTGCAACTGTAATAGTTCTATGATCTACCACTCTTCTCATTAACAAAATTTCCCTCCTCTCTCATTTTATTTTCACTCATCAGGTGTGGAATTTCCTCACCTCTCCGTCCCTATGTATTCCCTTCTATGTGAGCTTTGCTTTCAAAAAGAAAGAAGATGGGCATTGGTGATGGGCACTCCACCAGGCCTGGTGATATCCACAAGCTATTCCAACTTCTAGACAAAGCACTGCGTTCCTGTGCCCAGCTCTGGGCGTTTGTCCGCAGAGCCTGGAGGGACCAGAGTTCTGAGGACCACGTTCTTCCTGCCATCATTCTGCTTTCCTCTCACGGCCCCAGAAACGGATCTCACACTTCATCTGGGCGCCTTCCTCCCCAGCCCTCAGCAGAGACACATGAGCGCTGGTCAAGAGCTAAACTTTCACCATGGGTGTCTGAGGACTAAGATGCATATTCTTATCCTCAACACTGTCCACAGAGCCAACTGTTTTCTTTAAGGTGGCAACTGTTTCTGAAGCTGAAAAGTCTGCCAATGCCCCAGGGATCTTCAGTTTCTTGCCGGATACTCTGGAATTCCTCAACAACTACATAAATCAGCAAGAGGAAGGGAAGGAGACCACTTCCCTGATGGGGTCTCTGGGAGGGATAACACCCCACCCTGATCAGCCAGAGAAGTAATTAACCTCCTACTGTAATGACCATCTTTCACAAGGGTGGGGAAAACATTCTTCTATATGCCCGTGAATACTCTTATGTATTTCAGATTTTCCCAGATCATTCTGTGCTACTGTCTGAAAATTGCTACAAATAGATACATGGTAGTTCAGGTTTAGATACCTAGTATTTTCATTAAACATAGAGGTGCAAAGGGATGGCATATAGACCAGGTAAAAACAGAGTCTGACAAAGCTCATGTTACTACCATCCTTCACTCGAAATGAGCTGAGTGTATGTTCACCCTGCCTTTCTCCCTTTGCCCACACGACTCTCCTCACCAGGAATGCTTCCACCTTTTCCTCGCCCATTTAATATGGCCCCATGCATATCCACCTTCTCTGGAAGACCCAGCCTGAACTCCTCCTGCCCCTCACATCCCTTGGCCCTGAACTCAACAGCACCAAGCCTGCCTCTCAATGTTAAACTTTGATTATTCAAGTCTCCACGATCTTACTTCCTGCTGTCTCTACATCATAAGCAGTTTGAATACAGGGACAGAGCCTCCTATTTTCCATGCATATTCTCCCTATCAAGCAGTGAGCAAACAGCTACCTGATAAATTTGCTGCTGCTCTGGGCACGGGTTCTATAGTGGTTCTAAAGTGCTCTGTGAGAGCTGGAAGGACGGGTCAGAAAACTTTGGGTGAAACTGGGGTCTGAGTTACTGGTGCTCCCTCTGCCATGATACGCAGGCTGCCTACAGGAAACACTGGCTCAGAAATCAAGCAGATGCAATGCTGTCCTGATTGTGCTCAGAGGCTTAGTTCTTATGGACTAGAGACAGGGGCACCCAGCGCCAGGGCACGCAGAGCGGGCAGAGGAGTCACGGTGGGGCCCAGCCTTGAGCAAGATGATGTCTCCAGCTAGCTTCCGCATCTCCTTCCCCTGCAGCCCTGAACCACAGGGCAGTACAAGTTGAGCATAACAACTAGAGAAGTTCCAAGGCTAGCCGTGGACATCAGGAGCTGGCATTTAAACAAAGACAGGACCAAAAGTTGAGGCTGGGGGAAGATGACCCTAACAGCACCAGATGCTGGCTCACAGCTCCCTGGAAAGTGCACACGTCTGCCCCCCACTCCCCAGTCCAGTTTGGGCTGTGGAGCTTTGACACGTACCCACTTTGCGATGGGGCAGCCACGTGAGCTCTTCCCTTCCTTTCCCGTGTAGATGACCTTCTCGATCCGGATGGCTTTCCCCTTCTCTCCGTACCTGGAGAGCAAGACAGAAGCCACCATTAGCACAACTGAATCCCAAAGGAGTCCTGGTAATAAGGCAAGTCTCAGGGTTTTTCCGCTTGGGTTTCTAGTTATTATGGGGGCAACAGAGAAGGGAGAGAAAGATTTAAACGTTTATTCTGTGTTCGAGCCTCTGGGAACACAACTCCACTTACAGACCTCAGGGCCTCTGGCCCACCTGGCTCCATCCTGCCCCAGGGCACAAGGTCTCTGATAATTCTCTCTGAGCACTCAAACCAAAGGCTCAGCATAGGCATTTGTATCCAGCCCTGTTAGCAGTCTCAGCTACTTATGAAGTCAGTAAAATTCAATAGACAAAAGAAAACAAATGGGGAAATCCTTATTACTCTCTTTCAACAATCCCCAAATGACATTTAACAGTGGCCTCCCAGTAGAAACTGGCTCCGAGATCCCCTTGGACTTACAGTAAAGACGCCTGGTTCCTGCACACACTCCTGCCCTGGCCCACACACACGTGCACACACTCAGGGATTCGCCACGTTCAGAGGTGAGGAAACTGTGGCCCTCGGAGCTGAACTGACCTGCTCAAGGGCACACATCTACCCAGGGGCAACGCTGGCTACAGCGCAGCCACGGGGTCAGAGAGCTGCGGCCTGAGAGCCCACGCAGCCCTTCTGTTACAAGACTGTGGCCAAACGGCCGAACTTCTCTAAGCCTCAGTTTCCTCATCCGTAAAATGGACATAAAAATGGTTCCTGTCTCCTAGGCTTGGGAGTGCCTTAAAGCACTGGGTTGGCCAAAAAGTCCATTCGGGAACAGGGGCTGGCAAACCTGAATGAACTTCCTGGCCAATACGTCAAAGTTTCTGGCACAAAGGAAGAGCCCAGTAACACTGCAAACATCCATCTTATTAAATTGTCTTATTTTTAATAGCTTCTAATACAATATTGTATCATCTGAGAATAACGGTTATTTGCTAGCTTCTTATTTCCACTTTCCATGGCTCTACTTCAGTCTCCTGTCTGTCTGTACTGGCTAGAGCTTCCAGAGCTCTTGCAGGCATCTTTGCTTATTTCCTGACTTTCCTGGAAATGTTTCCAACTATTCACCCCAGAGCATGCAGCCTGCTAACTTTGGGCTAGAGACAGAGACTCCCTTATTTTGAAGAGCTCTATTAAGGGTTTCCTGTTCTAAGAATTTGTAATCAAGAATTGATCAATTTTGGTGGTCCAATGGTTAAGAATTCACCTGTCAATGCAGGGACATGGGTTTGATCCCTGTTCCGGGAGGACTTCACGTGCTGAGTGGCAACTAAGTCCGTGCGCCCTAAAGCCCATGCTCTGCAACAAGAGAAGCCACTGCAATGGGAAACCCATGCATGGCAGTTAGAGAGGAGCCCCCAGTCACCGCAACTAGAGAAAGCCCACATGTAGTAACAAAGACCCGACACAGCCATACATACATTTTTTAAAAACTTTAAAAAAAGAATTGATCAATTTTATCAAATACATTTTTAACAACTAAGGACAGAGAAGAATGGTTTTTCTCCTTTGGCCAATTAACAAGGTATGTTATTTTAACAGACTGTCTAAATCCAGCAATTGTTATAGTTCTGTAATGAATCCAATTTGGTCGTGGCATATTATTTCAGTATATTATTTAATAGAGGGTAATGTTATCATAACTACTAGGCATTTGTATCATAATTATCGTAACTACTACTGTTTTACATATTCTTTATATAAATACATATACTTATATATAATTATCCACTTCACTTCTAGGAATCTCTATCTCTGACATAACTTGTACAAATACACCAAGATTTAGGAACAAGATATTATTGCATCAACAAGAAAATTTAGAAACAACGAAAATATCCAGTATTGTTGTCGTTTAGTTGCTGAGTTGTGTTCGACTCTTTTGTGACCCCATGGATTGTGGCCCGCCAGGCTCCTCTGTCTCCAGTATTTCCCAGGCAAGAATACTGGAGTGTGTTGTCATTTCCTTCTCCAGGAGATCTTCCTGACCCAGGGATCGAACCTGCGTCTCCTGTGTTGGCAGGCAGATTCTTTACCACTGAGCCACCAGGGAAGCCCAAATATCTAGTATAGGACTGGCTAAATAAAACATAATTAAATAAATGTCCATGTAACGGAAAACCATATAGCTATCAAAAAGGATTCAACAGAATTATAAGTACTGACATGAAAAAAATTAAGTGGAGGAGAAAGTATCCACCAACATGGGTATAGTATTCTTGATCCCATTTTGTTCAAAATTTCTCTGTTCACATATGTGTATCTTTGTAAATGCTTACAAAAAAATCAAACTTGAAAAAATGTTTTCTTCTCAGAGGATAATTACTAGAGAGCTTTATTCACTATAAGCTTTTTTTAAATGGCCTTTTATAGACGTGTTTTATTTTTGTAACTGGAAAAGAAAACAAGTACTTTTGAAAATGCTGATCTAAGGTTTCTCTAAGTTCAATGTTCTCTATTTCACTCAAGATCTCGGGAATGAAGTGAAAAGCTGATAACTGCTACATTAAAGTTCTCAGGCTATGCTATAGAATGTGTTTGCAGACAGGACCCCGCGAGTTTATATAGCGTGGTCTGGCTCAAGAGGAAAAGACCAGATAGTGCTGCTCTTCTTGTCTGACTCCTGGAAAACTTTCAACCCCACAAGCATTTATCAGGAAGTGGCCCATGCGCGCAGAGTGTCCTGGGGCCGCTGTGGGAAGAATGACCCAAGGCGACCATACCGCTCTCACTGAAACCCACAGGATATCGTTCCCCACAGAACGGTGAGCTGAGGACACAGACTCGGGCTTTCTGACCAAGACCTTCCCCACTCTCCTATCCTCATGAGAAATGCTTCTTGCAGTGAACTTTGTATTTGAGAGCAAATAAAAGGGCCAAGCACTGTCTGATCAGGCAGAATTTTTTTTTAACCAGAACTGTCTCTGTGTTTAAAGACAACCAACAACTCTGGATTTAACTTTTTTTTTCTTAAATGTCTTAGTTTCTGGCCTATCATTAAGAGGTTAGGATATAGGTGAACTCATAGACCCTAAAGTCTGCAAGGATAAGCTGAAACTTTATTCTAAAGGGTAACTTGATCGTCTTAGCCAGTGATTCTCAAAGGTGGTGCTGGGAGCAGCATGCAGACTCTCAAGTCCCATCCCAGGCCTGCTGTTTCAGAAACTCTGGGCTGGGGTCCAGCCATCTGTGCTTTCACAAGTCCTCCGGAAACCTGAAGCATGCTCAAGTTTGATAACCGCTCATCTAAAGTTGTGATTTTTTTGGGGTTACCTCCATCACACATTAATGAGACCAGTTCCCCCCAAACCCAGAGGATTTGCTAGCAGGGTGTTGGTGCTTCATTCCTAGAAAGAACATTTAATGAACTGCTAGGCTGCAGAGAATCCTCTTCCCAGTTAGAGGACACGTGGCCTTGTGCAGCAGGCCTTTCTCAGATATGGGTTTAAACACCTGACTCCAGTTACCTATGACAAGGACTTGGGTACCTGGAGGTATGGAGCCCATTAATAAATTTTACAATATTTCATGACTTGCTTTGAACCTCCCCCTCCTTCCAAAGTCTTTACCAGATAAGCTAAAAGCACCAACATCCCCTGGATTTCAGTTTTCTTCCCTCCTCGTCTTGGCCAACTCCTGGCTGTAGAGTGGTCCTGCAGAGAAAGGGTAGGGAGGGAAGTCTAGAGAAAGAGATAGCTCGGATCATTCACAAACTAGACTTCCATCGAGGTGAGTTTCAGCAATCATTCATTCCCCTCCTTGTTGCAGAAGAAGCTTAAAAAGATGTCTATGTGATAAAAATAACGGGTGATGAAATCAGAGTAAAGGGGGAAACAGACAGACATGACGTTTGTATGCAAAATGCAAACAGTGGGATCTTATGCATATTTTAAAGAGATGAGTCTAGAACATTTCATTGCATAAGAAAGCAAGGAAGCTAATGAAGACTCAGGGGTGAACCTGCATAGACTTCCCTGGGCCAAAGATGAGAAATTACGTTCCTCTTAATGAGGATACACAAATCTGGTGCTCAGCTTACTAACAGCCAACATAAAGATGGAAACACAATCTGTTCCATGATTTACAAGGTCCTTAAGATAAAAATAAACCAGTTGCTGAGGAAAAACACAAGTATTCCTGGTCTTGAGAGGAATTCCTCCCTTGGATCAGTTTCTGAAGAATCTACACTTGGCTGTTATTTTTAAAGCAATGAGAAAAAAGGAAAGGAGAAATCTCAACTGTACCATTATCTCTTAATCCTTATTTCAAAACATACTCTTCTATAACTAAAAGTTATTTAGAGAAGTGTCTAAAAATCTTATAAAATTGTTACCAAGAAACGAACAAATGTAAAAAGTATCTCAGATCAAACTTGTATATCTGACTCCATTGCAGCCCTCAACGTGTAAACAATGGTGTCAAAATTCCTCACAAAAATCGCTGGCCAAAATAATGCCCACTCCAACCTCAAAGCTGCAACACATATACACATGGGCACAGGCAGGGGTGTGTGTAAAACCACACACATTGGGTTTTTTTTAGTATAATTGCCTTACAAGGTTGTGTTAGTTTCTGCTGTACAATGAAGTGAATCAGCTGTAAGTATACATACATCCCCTCCCTTTTGGACCTCTCTCCCACCCCACCCCCACATCCCACCCCTCTAGGTCATCACAGAGCATGGAGCTGAGCTCCCTGTGCTACAGAGGTGGTTCTCATGAGCTCTCTATTTCACACATGGTAGTGTATATATATGTCAGCACTACTCTCCCAATTCCTCCAACCCTCCTCTCCCATCTCCTCCACAAGCCCTGTCCATATGTCCATTCCTGACATCTGCATCTCTATTCCTGACCTGCACACAGGTTCACCTGAACTGTTTTCCTAGATTGCACATAGTTTGTGTTAATATGATATCTGTTTTTCTCAGCAATCCCACATACTGTTTTGAAAGTGAAAGTCGCTCAGTCGTGTCGTCTCTTTGTGACTTCATATACTACACAGTCCATGGATTTCTCCGGGCCAGAATCCTGGAGTAAGTAGCCTTTCCCTACTCCAGGGGATCTTCCTAACCCAGGATCGAACCCAAGTATCCCACATTGCAGGCGGATTCTTTACCAGCTGAGCCACAAGGGAAGCCCAAGAATAATGGAGTGGGTAGCCTATCCCTTCTCCAGCAGATGTTCCCAACCCAGGAACTGAACTGGGGTCTCCTGTATTGCAGGCAGATTCTTTACCAACTGAGCTATCAGGGAAGCCCACATACTGCTTTAAGTGTTCCCTTTTCTCCACATCCTTGCCAACATTTGTAATCTGTAGACTTTTTGATGATTTTCATGGACTCAGAGGTGCTCTTTCAATCAGGCTTGAATTTAAAGATCGGGTCTTTAATCAAATGCTTTTCTGATGGGCTACTATGAATATAAATGTTTCCAGATGGTACAGGATAATTAAGAGTGTTTACAGCAGATCACTGTCCTCCATCCACCTTACCTTTTATTCATTCAGGGACATCACTATAGTTATGCAGTTCAAAATCATGTTTCCTGCTAATTTGTCAGTTTAGCTACACTGGTCAGATAAAATCTGGTCCCCAAATTTCTGGAAATTCTAAGCCACTCAGCCCTTGGCCTTCCACATCTGTATGTATATGTATGACCAAACATGTTTATGTCCTACATAATCTGTGACTTTACTATTAAAATATTAATAAACATTAGTTATAAAAAACCCATAGTCCATGTGGATATGATATAGATACCTCGTATGTAATATTTACTAGTAAGCACCAGATGCTTTCCAGACATCAGTTCCGTTTATCCTCATAATTAATTCTCCTTCAGTGTACATACGTTTATCATCTCTATTCTGTAGATAAGAAAACCGAGTCACACAGAAGTAAAGCAACTTACCAAAGAACTCAGCAGTAGTGGAAGGGCCAGGCCTGGACCTTAGTCTAGCTCCAGGGTCTCAGCGTTCTCAATCACCAAGCTATTCTACCTCTCTACACTCTGGAACTCATAGTATTTAGTATCTACTGTGGACACACATGGATTTAAAAGTTTCTATTTATATAAAACTACTTTCACTGTTAAACGGAGAAGGCAATGGCACCCCACTCCAGTACTCTTGCCTGGAAAATCCCATGGATGGAGGAGCCTGGTAGGCTGTAGTCCATGGGGTCGCTAAGAGTCGGACACGACTGAGCAACTTCACTTTCACTTTTCACTTTCCTGCATCGGAGAAGGAAATGGCAACCCACTCCAGTGTTCTTGCCTGGAGAATCCCAGGGACGGGGGAGCCTGGTGGGCTGCCGTCTATGGGATCGCACAGAGTCGGACATGACTAAAGTGACTTAGCAGTAGCAGCCACTATTGAAAAAGCAAAACAGAGCTGTTAAGTAAAAGCCCTACAGTCTTGTGTTGACTTGTAAGTGTACATAAACTCAAATGTACTTAATCACCAAACAATAACAAAAATAAAAAACCTACACATATATCTTGGCTCTTTCTACTTGAAATGGCCTAGAGAAATGAGCACTCCCAGCACCTGGAATCTCTTTTCTAAATAACTTTTCCCCCATAAAAATAAAAGAAATCAAGAATTCCTAGGATCATGCCAAAATGAGTCAGGAGATCATCTAAACAGGTGCCCACTGGCCAAATATGAGACATACATTCCTCCTAGTGGTGGTACAAAACATCACCTAGGAAGTAGCTTTCAAAGAAAGAAACAGATTCTGGTCAAGCCTTTAGGTCTAACTGCCAACCTACAGGACACAGGGCAGAAGAACCTGTTGAGCACCACCACAGGAAAGGCAGTGCAAAACGCAGCCCTGGGGACTCCACAGGACAGACAGCCACTCAACCCCGTTTCTTTAAGGAAAACTGTCAATGAAGAGTGAGAGAAAGCGGGGACAGAGGGATATACGAAGGGCAGACCTAGACAGAAAGAAACCCAGACCACTAGGGGGGGAAAATCCCACATTCAACTTTCCACAGTCTGGGTATCAGGGATTCCTTTCTGTAGGCTGTCTAGGACAAGGCAATGAAAACGAGAGGTGCTTAAAATGCACATTCTATTCACAACTTGCCCATTTCTCCTTGGACATCTGTGCGTCACTCACCGCTCCTCCATGAGTTCCCGGATGGAGGCTACTGTGGGGCCAGATCCCAGATGAGTATAATATGGGCCTTCATCTTTCTCCACTATTTGTTCTGCAGAAACAGAGTAAACATCATTTGGAGACATCAATTCACCAACAGAAATTTAGGAAGGCAAACCACCAACAGGAAAATGAATGGCACATTATAAAGCAGGAAATTCAAACGGCTTACAAACATGTGAAAATACATTCAAACTCATTAGAAATCAGGAACTACAAATTAAAATCACAATGAAACACCATTATACACAGACCAACTTGGCAAGAATTTTAAAATCTCATAAAACTACATACTATCAAGACTGAAGTCTAACCACTTTGGCATTTAGTTTATCACTATATATAATCTAAACCAGAGGTTAGCAAAGCACTCCATTTTAAGGTACGGATCCCAAACAAACTGAAAACAAGGACTCCAACAGCACCTGTATGCAGTGTTCATTGCAGCATATTCACGAGAGCCAAAGGTAAAAACAGCAGATGCGTCCATCAACACAGATGAACAAAATGTGATATATCCATACGATGGAATATTATTTGACCATAAAAAGCATTTACTCTGATACATGCTATAACATAGATGAACCTGGAAAACATTTTGCTATTCTTGTCCAGTTGCTCAGTCGTGTCCCATCTTTGTGACCCTATGCACTGCAGCACGCCAGGCTTTCCTATCCTTCACCATCTCCCTGAGTTTGCTCAAACTTGTCCATTGAGTCGATACTGCCATCCAATCATCTGATTCTCTGTCACCCTATTCTCCTCTTTCCCTCAGTCTTTCCCAGCATCAAGGTCTTTTCCAATGAGTCGACTATTCACATCAGGTGGCCAAAATATTGCAGCTTCAGCATCTGTCCTTCCAGTGAATATTCAGGACTGATTTCCTTTAGGATTGATTGATTTGATCTCCTTGCAGTCCAAAGGATTCTCAACAGTTTTCTCCAGCACCACAGTTTGAAAGCATAAATTCATGGGCACTTAGACTTCTTTACGGTCCAACACTCAGATCCATACATGACTACTGGAAAAGCCACAGCTTTGACTATACACACCTTTGTCAACAAAGTTGTGTTTCTGCTGTTTAATGTGCTATCTAGATTTGTCATAGCTTTTCTTCTAAGGAGCAAGTGTCTTTTAATTTCATGGCTGCAGTCACCATCTGCAGTGATTTTGGAGCCCAGGAAAATAAAGTCTGTCACTATTTCCATTTTCTTCCCATCTATTTGTCATGAAGTAATGGAACCGGATGCCATGGTCCTAGTTTTTGAATGTTGAGTTTTAAGCCAGCTTTTTACTCTCCTCTTTCACCTTCATCAAGAGGCTCCTTAGTTCCTCTTCATTTTCTGTCATTAGGTTGGTGTCATGTGCATTTCTGAGGTTATTGATATTTCTCCAAGCAATCTTGATTCCACCTTGTGATTCATCCGGCCTGGCATTTTGCATGATGTACTCTGCATAGAAGTTAAATAAGCAGGGTGACAATATACAGCCTTGATGTACTCCTTTCCCAATTTTGAACCAGTCTGTTGTTTCATGTCTGGTTCTAACTGTTGTTTCTTGGCCTGCATACAGGTTTCTCAGGAGGCAGGTAATGTGATCTGGTATTCTGATCTCTTTAAGAATTTCCCAGTTTGTTGTGATCCACACAGTCAAAGGCTTTAGTGTAGTCAATGAAGCAGATGTTTTTCTGGAATTCTCTTGCTTTTTCTATGATCCAATAGATGTTGGCAATTTATCATTGATTCCTCTGCCCTTTCTAAATCCAGTTTGTACATCTGGAAGTTCTCGGTTCACGTACTGTTGAAGGCTAGCTTGAAGGATTTTGAGCGTTACCTTGCTAGCATGTGAAATGAGCACAATTGTGCAGTAGCCTGAAAATTCTTTGGCATTACTCTTCTTTGGGATTGGAATGAAAACGGATCTTTTCTAGCCCTGTGGCCACTGCCAAGTTTTCCAAATTTGCTGACATATTGAATGCAGTACTTTAAGAGCATCTTTTCAGATTTTAAAAAGCTCAGCTGAAATGTCATCATCTTCACTAGCTTTGTTTGTAGTGATGCTTCCTAAGGCCCACTTGACTTCACACTCCAAGATGTCTGGTTCTAAGTGAGTGACCACACCATCGTGGTTATCCAGGTCATTAAGACTTTTTTGTACAGTTTTTCTGTGTATTCTTGCCACCTCTTCTTAATCTCTCCTGTTTCTGTTAGGCACTTACTGCTTCTGTCCTTTACTGTCCCCATCTTTGCATCAAACATTCCCTTGTTACCTCTAATTTTCTTGAAGAGATCTCTAGTCTTTCCCATTCTATTTTCTCTATTTCATTGCATTGTTTACTTAAGAAGGCTTGTTTATCTCTCCTTGCTATTCTCTGCATTCAGTTGTGTATATCTTTCCCTTCCTTGGCCTTTCACTTCTTTTCTTTTCTTAGCTATTTGTAAAGCCTCCTCAGACAACCATTTTGCCTTCTTGCATTTCCTTTTCTTGGGGATGGTTTTGGTCTCCATTTCTTGTACAAGGTTATGAACCTCCATCCATAATTCTTCAAGCACTCTGTCTACCAGATCTAATCCCTTGAATCTATTTGTCACTTATATAAGCATAAGGGGTTTGATTTAAGTCATACCTGAGTGCCCGAGTGGTTTTCCCTACGTTCTTCAATTCAAGTCTGAATTTTGCAATAAGGAGCTCATGATCTGAGCCACACTCAGCTCCTGGTCTTATTTTTGCTGACTGTATAGAGCTTCTCTATCTTCCGCTGCAAAGAATATAATCAATCTGATTTTAGTATTGACCATTTGGTGAAGTCCATGTGCAGAGAGTCATCGCTTGTGCTGCCAGAAGAGGGTGTCTGCTATGACCAGTGCGTTCTCTTGGTGAAATTCTGTTAGCCTTTACCCTTCTTCATTTTGTACTCCAAGGCCAAATTTGCCTATTATTCCAGGTATCTCTTGACTTCCTACTTTTGCATTCCAATCCCCTACAATGAAAAGGACATCTTTTTTAGTGTTAGTTCTAGAAGGTCTTGCAGGTCTTCACAGAACCGCTCAACTTCAGCTTCTTTGGCATTGGTGGTTGGGGCACAGACTTGGATTACTGTGATGTTGAATGGTTTGCCTTGGAAACGAATTGAGATCATTTGGTAGTTTTTGAGATTATACCCAAGAGCTGCATTTCAGACTCTCTTGTTGACTATGAGGGCTACCCCATTTCTTCTAAGGGGTTCTTGCCCACAGTAGTAGATACACAGTCATCTGAATTAAGTTCATCCATCCCCGTCCATTTTAGTTCACTGATTCCTAAAATGTCAATGTTCACTCTTGCCGTCTCCTGTTTGAACACTACCAATTTACCTTGATTCATGGACCTAATATTCCAGGTTGCTATGCAACAATACTCTTTACAGCATTGGATTTTACTTTCACCATCCAGACACATCCACAACTGGGCATTGTTTCTGCTTTGACTCAGACTCTTCATTTTTTCTGGAGCTATTTATCTGCTCTTCTCTAATAGCATATGGACACCTACCGATCTGGGGGGCGGGGACTCATCTTTCAGTGTCATATCTTTTGCCTTTTCATACTGTTCATGGGGTGCTCAAGGCAAGAATGCTGAAGTAGTTTGCCATTCTCTTCTATGGTAGACCATGTTTTCTCAAAACTCCCCATCATGACCTGAACATCCTGGGTGGCCCTGCACGGCATGGCTCATGGTTTCATTGAGCTACACAAGGCTATGATCCATGTGATCATTTTGGTTAGTTTTCTGTTCTTACTCCTTCTCTCTGCCCTCTGATGGATGAGGATAAGAGGCTTGTACAAGCTTCCTGATGTGAAATAAGCCAAACACAGGAGGACAAATATTGTATGATCCACTTATATGAAATACCTAGAATAGGCAAATTCATAAAGGAACAAGTTAGATTAGAGGCTTCCAGCAGCTGGGAGGAGTGAGGAATGAGGAGTTATTGCTTAATGGGTACAGAGTTTGTTTAGAGTGTTGAGACAGTTTTAGAAACAGATAGTGGTGATGATTGCATAATATTGTGAATGTAGTTAATGACACTAAACTGTGCACTAAACAATGATTAAAATGGCAAAATTTATATTAAATATATTTTAACACAATTTTTAAAAAAGAAAGGAATAAATTACTGATACAAGCTACAGTGTGGAGATACCTTGAAAAACATTATGCTAAGTGGAAAAGTCAAGACACAAAATATCACATATATTGCATAATTCCATTCAAATGAAATATCCAGAATAGGTAAATCCAGAGAAACAGAAGCCGGAATCATAGTTGCCAGAGGCTGGGAGGAGGGAGGAAGGGAGAGTTACAACTTAATAGGCACAGGGTTTTATTCTGGAGTGACGAAAGTGTTTTGGAATCAGACAGAGGTGGTTATTTCACAGCACTGTGAAGCTGCTAAATGTCACTGAACTGCTCACTTTAAAATGCTTAGTTTTATGTTATATGAAGTTCACCACAATTTAAAAAAATTGATTCGTACAACAACATGGGTAAGTTTTATATGAATTTTTCTAAGAGAAAGAAACAGAACTCTAATAGTAACTCTAGAAAATGCTATATTGACTGGATACTGTAAGGCAATACACAAAAGAACTTTATACAAATACTGTAAAGCACTGTACTACGGCTGGTAACTTTGTGTCATGTCTAGGGAGACATACAGCTAAACGCAATGTGGTATCCTGCAATGGTTCCTACAACAGAAAAAGGACATTCGCGGAAAACTGACAAAATCCAGAGTCTATAGTTAATAGTACTATACCAACTAAGGTATTAGTTTTAAATGTACCATAATTATGTAAGACATTTATATTTAGGGTATACTGGGTAAAGGGCATACAGGAACTCTGTATCAACTGTGCAACTCTTCTATAAATGTAAAATTATTTCGTGACAAAAAGTTTTAAAAACAGAGCTTCCCTGGTGGCTCAGTGGTAAAGAATTCGCCTGCCAATTCAGGAGATACAGGTTTGGTCCCTGACCCAGGAAGATCCCACACGCCACAGAACAACTAAGCCCGTGCACCACAGCTATTAAGCCTGTGCCCTAGAGCCCGGGAGCTGCAACTGCTGAAGCCCGTGCGCCCTTGAGCCGGTGCTCTGCAACAAGAGAAGCCACGGCAATGCCTGCTCATTGACATTAGAGTAGCCCCCGCCTGCCACAACTACAAAAAAGCCTGAGCACCAGTGAAGAGGCAGCACGTCCAATGAATAAGTTAAAAGTCCTTTAAAACAGAAAAGAATTTCTCCAAGGAAAAATGTTTGTTTTTTTTTTAAATAAAACAAACAAACAACACACTCTGCAGGGGACCCTAATTTGCTTGTCCTAGAGGAGTTCTTGGCCACATGCATCAAAACATGTACAAGGATTTTCACAGCAACGTTATTCACAGTAGTCAAAACGGGAAACAACTCATAATCCAGCAACAATGGAACAGACACAGAAAACACAGCAGAGTCATATAACACAGCAGAGTCATGTAACAGCATACACCCTGCAGTGAGAACTGACAAACTGCAGCAACACGGCTGAGTACTCCACCTCCACAGCTGGTGGAAGACGCCCAGCACATAATACAGTAAGACTATATTTAAATAATATTCAAAACCAGGTTCAACCAACAGAGATCCACAGGTCTAAATTAAATTAGATATTCAGTGATTTTTTTTTTACCTACAAAAAACTGGTGATTTCATATAGCTCAATCTTAATATAAAGAAAAACTATGAAATCATTGTCACAAGTCAAGAGAGCGGTTGCCTCTGGGGGATGGGAGAGAAATGTGAATGGGAAAGGCAGACCGGGGATTTCTGGGGAAGTGGAAATGGCCTACTACTTGATTTAGACACTGGTTACATGGGTGTTCATTTCATAAATGTTCATTAAACTGTACATAAATGTTTTGTGTACTTGCCAATATATGGAATTCACAACTTTTAAAAGGTAAAAAATTAACGTTGCATCTATTCTATGTAGAACATTACGCTCAGTTTTAGGGGGAAAGCAAGACAGAACAATAACTAATTGGGCCTTTAAAAAGTTTATGGTCTGGCTGGTAAGATAAGACCCACATATACGAAGATAGGGGAAAGACGCATTTTTCAGTGCATAGTGTTGGAACTGGGGAAAAATCTGATCCATACTGAATACCTTACCCCAAAATGCGTTCCAAACGGTTGAAAGATTTAAATACAAAAAATTAAACTACACAAGTTCTAGAAGAAAAAAAAATGGATGAGTTTTAAAAATATAATCATGGAAATGGGAAGGTCTTCTTTAAGATGAAATTCTGAAGCCAATACACACAGACACTCCCCAAACTCTGATAAATGTAACTAAAGAAAAATTTATAGTAATAACTACCAAAAGTCAAGTCAAAAAACAAAACACCACACTGGGGAGAAATACTTGGATCTCACACCAGACAAACGGTTGCTTTCTTTAACATATCAAGTGCTCCTACAGCGAAGTAAGGTCAATAATACAGGAGGAAAAGAAAAATGGATAAAACTGGTTCTTTGAAAGGGAATGAAAATGGGTCAAACATATATAAAGGTACAATAAACCACCAGTTTTCCCTTTCAGATGAGTCACCATCAAAGACTGATAACTCCTCGTGTTGGTTAGGGCACAGGGAAAGTACAGAAAGTACTTTAGCACTACATTAAA
Organism: Bos grunniens; assembly: GCF_055505025.1. Classification (NCBI taxonomy): domain Eukaryota; kingdom Metazoa; phylum Chordata; class Mammalia; order Artiodactyla; family Bovidae; genus Bos; species Bos grunniens. The sequence goes on along the minus strand of NC_141175.1, from coordinate 96,941,651 downwards.
ATTACAAATGCCCAATCTGCTTGCCTCAGTGATTTCAAAGAATGTCAAATTCTAAGAATTTATTTCTAGGAACTGAGATATATGTACATATGTACAAAGTGATATGTATATAAAAGAATACTCACTGCATTATTTGTAACAGCAAAATATCAGAAACCTAAATGTCCAGAATACATTATGTGTAGTAAGTACATTATAGCACAGCCATATAATGAAATACTAAGCACCTACCAAAAGGAAGAAGCAGCTCCAGATTTACAGACCAAAAAATGGCCTCCAAGATATTTTAAGTGGGAAAACAAGCAAATTTCAGTATAGCGTGTGTAATATGTTACAGTTAGTATACACACAATCACACATACCTCAGTATATACACACACATAAAGGTGTTTATGTCATTACCCACACTAAGGATAAGACTAGGTTTGTGAAAATGAGTTCAGTTGTATTTCCGGTTTAAAACAAACAAACAAATGGCTGGCAGTGGTGTGTTCATCAATAGAGGAATTAACTGATGGAAGCTGCCTGCTGCTTACGGTTTCTGCCCATGGAGATGCTTCATCCCACTTTGAATTAGTGTCATGGTCTCCTAACTGGTCTCAGTCCTCCAAAGACCATCCTACCCCAATACCAGTTAGACTCAAAACAGAAATGTGATCAGACCAGCTCCGTGCCAGACAGAAGACAGAACCCAAATCCCAGAGCGCAGTCCACAAGGCTCCCAAGGAGTCATCTCCACATACGTCTCAGCCTTGCATCCTGCAGCGGTCAGCGCAGCTCCTTTTACACAACCATGCAATACTCCTGTGTCTTGAAACACCTTTTCCCAGTGGCAACAGTGCCTTCGTTTCTTTCTTTCTTTGGAAAACTCATGTCTTAAGGCCTAGTTTAAATGCCACCTTTTCTGTGAAGCCTTTTTAGACTTCTTCTTTCCCTCTGGACTCCCAGAGCATCTTGCATACAACAAAAATATCAAAGCAGGGATCACACCTTTATTGTTACCATGTCACAGCAGAATGAACACAGATTTTACAGAGACCTGGGCAACTGTGATGAATTATTTTCCTAGCCTCTCTAATCCTCACACCTTCTTCTGTAAAATACATAAAGGGCCAAGTGCAGTATTTGGAGTGTAATATGAACTCAATATACAGCTGCTGTCTAGGCTCTGCCAAACAAACTGTATGACTGTGACCAAGTCACACAATACTTAGGAGCTTTAGGCAGTGAAAGTAACGTTTCTATATTTTAGAATTGTTGAGGATTACGTGAGATGGAAGGTACGTGGCACAGTCCATAACCTATCAATGTTTAAATGTTTTAATCCTTTTCAATGAAAGGATTAAAACTTACTTGCTCCAAATCCATAAGACAGAGAGGATTAAAGAAGGATGTATATATGGAGTGGGGGAGGGAAGAGACCAAGGTAAGGGTAGGAAGAGAGAATATAAGAATATGAGTGTTGGAAGTAGTGGTCTGAAAGCTCTTTAGAGCACTAGGATACTAGAGGCTGTACACAAAATAGAACATAGGAATATGCCAGAACTTTGCGGCTCTTGTCCAGTTTCTACTGTCTGGAGAAAAGTCAAAGCAAGGGATTGACTGTAGGCTCTCACGCTGGAACTGGAATGTAATGTAGCTTTTGGCGTCCCAAATCAGAAAAACTCAAAACCTATAATGAAAGGTAGAGAAACGAGATTTTCATGAGGAAAATCTTGACAACTCCATCCCAGCAGCTAGGGAAAAAGATATGAAGCTCCAAAACCAAGTTAACCTGGAAATCAGATGGTCCGGATCCTCTGGGAAGGCCGCTAACACACAAAGGCCAGACACAGCTCCAAGTGCCAAGCAAAACCAAAGGCATTCTCTTCCTCTCCTACAAGGAAAACTCTCTCCCTTTTCCTATACGGACGCCTTGCAATTTACAAGGCATCCAAGGAGTCCTTCAGAAGTCTTATTTCTTTTAATTACATCTCTTTCCCTGATTTTATGTATATATATTAAAAATATAAATACATATATTAAAAACATATAATACATACATATTATAATATATAATACACATTAAAATACATTATCCATATATATTAAAATATATTATACATATATAGAGATCTCTCCTTTGATTAGATGCCTGTATGAGGGAGAAGATATTCTGTGGGAAGATACTGGACTTAGAGCCAGTTATATGCTTAGTTATAAACTAGTGCTGTGCTGGGCTAAGTCGCTTCAGTCGTGTCTGACTCCGTGTGACCCCATGGACTGTAGCCTGCCAGGCTCCTCTGTCCATAGGGATTCTCCAGCCAAGAATACTAGAATTGGTTGCTGTGTCCTCCTCCAGGGAAGCTTCCTGATCCAGGAATCAACCCTCGTCTCACACCTCCATTGGTAGGTGGGTTCTTTTCCATTAGCGCCACCTGGGAAGCCCCATAAAACTAGTACATATTCTCGAATTTAATTCTTCTAGTTTGCATACATATTTACATACATAAGGATATATACCATTATGTATGTGCCTCTTTTGTGTGGCAATGGGCTCTCACTTAGTTACAGTGCCAGACAGGTGACAAGATTTCACAAGGCTGGGGTAAAAGTCTATAGAATATAGTATATGCTCTGAATCAGTGACACATGTATGCTTCTGTTTCCCCATAGTGAAATAAGGTTTGTTAGTATTCTTGGTGTTGTCTAATGCTATTAATCAAGTCCAGTAGGCGAGTTGATTCTATTTATTACTGTAACATACGCATGGTCTTCTGTCTGTCATTTTATGTTTTCCATGTTTCCTGGTTTTCTTGCCTATCTTTTAAAATAGATTTTGTGTTTTCCTTTACTTCCCCCTGCCCCACCAGTCTACAGTATGCTTTCAGTAACGCTAATAGTACTTTGGGAAAGAAAAGTCAGCACCCTTACACACTTTCTCATACGTCTTCCTCCAGTTTACCTCCTGCTTTTTGTTGGTATCGTTGTGAACATATTTCCCCCCTCTATTATAAAAGATATATTTAATATAAAACAAAGTTCAAATATTGCGTAAATAAAGACATCACCTTTTGTTTCAGAAAAACAATATGTTCAGTGTTCACTGCCAGCCCCTTCATACCACAGATCACACTTCCCTGATCTGCTACTTATTTGATTCACCTCCAAAAAATTTTGAGTTCTAACATGTTTGGAAATGTTTTTATGAAGCCTTTACACATGAATGGCAACTTTACTGGGCACAGAATTCTTAAGTCAAACATTTAATTTCAATATCCCAAGAAATGGAATTCATACATCCAACAAAGAACTCATATCCAGAAAAAAGAACCCTTACTGATCAATAAGAAAAAGAAACACTACAGAGAAATGGGCAAATGGCTTGAACTTTACAAAAGAGGACATACATTAATCATGAGGGAAATGCAAATGAAAGGCACAACGAGATATGAGTAAACACCTACCACAGTGGCAGAAAGCCTATTGATACCATTTGCTGGTTTAGATGTGAAGTACTACTGGTAGGAGTTTAAACTACTACAATCACTTTGGAAAACAGACAGTACCTCCTAAAGCTGAACACATACAATTTCAGTCCTAGATATACACCCAACAATAGCATATAAGTGTATACATGCATGTACCAAGGGATGTATATAAGAATGTCTTATAGCAGCATGACTCATAATAACCCCCAACTGGAAACAACCCAAAAGACTATCAACAATCTAATGGATTAATGGTGGTATATTCATAAAATGGAATACTATATAGCAATGAGCTGTTGCTACACACAAACAGATGAACCTCACAAACACTGAACAAAGCAAGCCAGAAAATAAAAGCATACATACATATGAAGTTTAAGAACAGGCAAAACTGATCAATGTGGTTAGAAGAGTAAGTTACCTTAGGACAGGAGTCAGCAGACTTTTTATGTTAAGGGCCAGACGGCAAACATTCAAGGCTTTTGCAGGGCATGCAGTCTCTACAGCAACTATTCATTTTTGCTAATGTAGTGCAAAAGCTGGAGAAGGAAATGGCAACCCACTCCAGTGTTCTTGCCTAGAGAATCCTGTGGACAGAGGAGCCTGGTAGGCTGCTGTCCATAGGGTTGCACAGAGTCGTACACGACTGAAGCAACTTAGCATGCACGCATGCACTGGAGAAGGAAATGGCAACCCACTCCAGTATTCTTGCCTGGAGAATCTTGCCTCCAACCCTGGTCCTCCAGGGTCGGAGGAGCCTGGTGGGCTGCCGTCTATGGGGCTGCTCAGAGTCGGACACAACTGAAGCGACTTAGCAGCAGTGCAAAAGCAGCCACAGAAAGAACATAGCAAATGAGCATGACCGTGTTTCATTAAGACTTCACAGACATTGAAATCTGATCATATAATTTTCGTGAGTCATGAAATACTATTCTTCTTTTGATTTTAAAAAACAATATAAAAACATTTTTTTAAAAACCTGTTTTTAGCTCACAGCTGTAAACCAGAATTGGTCTGTAGGCCAAAGTTTGATTTAGGGAGCCAGGTGTTAAGTGACTGCTGCTGCTGCTGCTAAGTCGCTTCAGTCGTGTCCGACTCTGTGCGACCCCATAGACGGCAGCCCACCAGGCTCCCCCGTCCCTGGGATTCTCCAGGCAGGAACACTGGAATGGGTTGTTAAGTGACTAGGGAAGGGTATACAGAGGTTTCTGATGTGATGGTAAAGTTCTGTTTCTTTTAAAAAAAAAAAAACAAAAAACTGTTATTTATTTTTGGCTGCACCGGGTCTTCACTGCTTTGCGTGGGCTTTCTCTAGTTGCTGCGAGCGGGGGCTACTCTTCGTCGTGGTGCGTGGGCTTCTCATTGCGGTGGCTTCTCTTGTGCAGCACAAGCTCTATACACTTGGGTTTCAGAAGTTGCAGCGCACACGGGCTCCGTAGTGTGGTGCACAGGCTTAGCTGCTCCAAGGCATGTGGGGTCGTCCCAGACCTGGGATCGAACCTGTGTTCCCTGCACTGGCAGGCGGATTCTTTATTACTGAGCCACCAGGGAAGCCCTCAACAGTATTTTTTTAAAAAGAATCTGGCTGCCAATACAGAAGATATGAGTTCTATCCTTGATCCGGGAAGATCTCCCATGCCTCGGAGCAACTAAGCCTGTGTACCTCAGCTACTGAGCCTGTGCTCTGGAGCCCGCAAGTGACAACTATTGAGCCCGAATGCAGCAACTTCTGAAGCCTGAGCACCCTAGAGCCCGTGCTCTGCAACGAGAAGCCACCAAAATGAGAAGCCTGCCCGTTGCAACTGGGAGTAGCCCCGCTCACTGCAACTAGAGAAAAGCCCTTGTTCGGCAACCAAGACCCAGCACAACCCAAAATAAACAAAATTATTTTAAAAAAAGAAAACCTTGCTGAGATTACTCCACTTTAAAAAATATATTTATATTTTTGGCTGCACTGGGTCTTAGTTGCTACACACGAGCTTTCTCTAGTTGCGTGAGTGGGGGCTACTCTGTGCTGCAGTGTGCAGCCTTCTCACTGCAGTGGTTTCTCCTGGAGCACAGGCTCTAGGCACACAGCCTTCAGCAATTGCAGCCTGCTGGCTCTAGGGTACGTGGACTTCAGCGGTTGTGGCTCACGGGCTCAGTTGCTCTGTGACATGTGGAATCTCCCCGGACAAGGAACTGAATCTATGTCCCCTGCCTTGGCAGGCAGATTATTATCCACTGCTCCACCAGGGAAATAATAAAGTTCTGTTTCTTGATCTTGATGTGGTTACACAAATGCATGCTTTTTGTAAAGCTGTATAGGCATTCCTCATTTTATTGTGCTTCACAGATACTGTTGTTGTTTTTTTTTAACAAACTGAAGCTTTCTTGCAAACTTAAGATGAGCAAGTCTATCAGTGCAATTTTTCGAACAGTATTTGCTTCCCTTTGAATTTTGGTAATTCTCACAATAGGTCAAACTTTTTCATTATTTTATATGTTACGGTAATCTGTGATCTTTGATGCCACTGTTTCAAAAAGATTACAACTCACTGAAGGCTCAGATGATGTTTAGCATTTTTATCAATATTTTTAATTAAGGTATGTATATTTCATATATATATATATATAATGCTACTACACCCCTAACAGACTACAGTATAGTGCAAACATAACTTTTATATGCCCTGGGAAACCAAAGATTCCATGGGACTCACTTTAATGTGATACTCACTTTATTCCAGTGGTCTGGAACCAAATCTGCAGTATCTCTGAGGTATGCTTAAGATTTATATATCTTCCTATATATGTTTCAATTAAGAGAATGTTTTCTCCCCCAAACTCCCCTCCCATCCAGGCTGCCACATAACATTGAGCAGAGTTCCACATGCCATGTAGTAGATCCTTGTTGGTTATCCACTTTAAATATATTAATAGTAATGTGTACATGTCCATCTCCAACTTCCTAACTATCCCTCCCCCGCAACCCTGACAACCATAAGTTCATTCTCTAAGTCTGTGAGTCTCTATTTTTGTAAGTTCATTTGCATTATTTCTTTTTAGATTCCACATATAAGGGGTATTTCTCCCTCTCTATCTGACTTACTTCACTCAGTATGGCAATCTTTAGGTCCATCCATGTTTTTGTGAATGGTATTTCATCCTTTTAATGGCTGAGTAATATTCCACTGTATATATGTACCACATCTTTATCCATTCCTCTGTCAATGGACACTTACTTTGCCTCCACGTCTTTGCTGTTGTAAACAGTGCTGCAATGAACACTGGGGTGCATGTATCCTTTTGCATCATGTTTTTCTCTGGATACATGCCCATGAATGGGATTACAGGGTCATTTAAAAAGTATATCTTTAAAAACCAAGTATGTATAACCAACTTAATTTTTGGTTAATTTATTAGTAGGAAATCCATCATCCTTGAAATTCACCTTGAAACTCATCTAGATTATTACTTGTTGATTTTTATTTATTTTCTTTCATTTCAAAAACATTTTCTATTTTATCTTTGACTCCTGCCTTTGTTCAATTTGTTCCATGATTTCGTTGGGAACAGCAGGAAATGTTCCCAATATTCCTGACAGAACTAGTCTGTGTAGAAGATCCCTTCCGTCTCTCTTCTGTATCCCATATCTCCACTCTGATTCTGTTCATTTCTATTCTCTACTCTCACTTTGAGTGATCTTTCAAGCCTGTCCCTCTTCCTCACTGATTTGCTTTTTAACTCTGATTCTGCTTTTTGCCACTTCCAGTGTATTCTAAGTGCTTTGTGAAACGGCATGCTTCTTGCACAGTTTAATCCATTCCTCTTGTGACTTCCTTGTAATTTTAATCTAGAAGCTCATCTTTCATTTCTGGTTTCACAATGAACTTCCCTGAAGGTATAAATCAGTTTTCAAACTCTTATTTCCTCAAATAAGTCTTTATTTGAATATTATATTTAATCTTTCCACTTCCCCCTACAGAATCTGAATGGGTTACATATTGGATTTTTTACTTATTAATTAGTCATTCAATGGAGGAAGTTTACCTCCTGGCATTCTCACCCTTGGCGCTACTGACACTTTACTAGATAATTCTTCATTGAGGGGCAGGAGGTGGGGGTGGCTGTTCTGTGCATTGTAGCATGTTTAACAGCATCCCTGGCCTCTGTCCGCTAGAGGCCAGTAGAACCACACTGGTTGTGATAACCAAACCTGTCCTCAGACATTGCCAGGTGTCCCCTGGGGTAAAAAGGAGGTAAAACACACTCAGTTGAAAGTCACCTGTCTAGACTCATTTGCCTAAAAGCAGAATGGGTAGAATCTCCTTATTCTTCTGTATTTACCTGGATACTAACTCAAATTCTTCCCTGAGAAACTAAGCTTGGAGAATTAGATGTTGCAGAGGTTTCAATTATTAGCTCAACAGTTCAGCAGCCCAGGAGGATCTGGATCTGGCTGTGAAGAGCTGCAACTGGGAAATTGCACCTCTATGCGCTCTGTTCACTGGGGCCAATGCCTCTCAATCTGTATGTATGTCTGGGGGTGGAGGCTTGGGCCGTGCTCTGGTCTAATGCTAAGATTCTGGTTTATTTTCTCATATAGGACTGGACTGGTCACTCTGATCAAGTTAAGATAAAGTCCTATGGTCTGTTAGGTGGTTCAGCAAATATTTTTCTCTGCACAATGGCCTTTGTTTGGTGCTGCTAGCCCTGGGCTACAAGGCTGGCTCCTAAGATATGGTTCCTCAACTCTCCAGCCAACCATCCATCAGAAACTGGAATAGACTAGGAAATGGAGCCTATCTGCATTCCCAACTTCCTAAGTGCACGCCTTCAAGATGGGTGGTCTCCAGCCCATCCTTCCAAGCTGTGGAGTCCTTCTAACCCTCCACTCTTTTTTCCCCGACACTGGGAGTTGTATACACCTCATGTCATCATTATTTCAATTCAAATTGATTATCAGCTGGCAGATAGCCCTTGGAATTCATAGTTTAAGACTGGGGCCATTTTCAGATGTCAGTTGATAAAATTTTCTCTTCTATTTTTGTTTGTCTTGGTTCCTTTCACCACATTTCAGAAAAGGAATATTTGACTACCTTGCTATTAAGTCATCATTTTTCCTTTTAGTGCCCAGCATAGTATTTCTTCCTTCTTCATACAGTTAAAATGACAGGGCAAGGAAATGGCTCAACTCTTCTTAAAGTAAAATCTCTTATGTCTCGCTTTGAGCAGTGAGAGAAATGATGTTTTTTCCCTAAAATACACAATGGAAAGCTCTGGGGTAGAGCTCAGGAGAGCAAAATCCAATTTTCAAGAATATGCTAGTTACGTGGCTCTGGGTGTGCTTTTTTTTTTTTTTTTTCCCCTGTGCACTTAATTTTATTCTCAAAATAGAAAAATATGCTCTGCTCCACTTTTGCACAAGGCTGGGGAAAGACTGTCATGTATCCTTTGTGCTATCAGGAAGAGAGATTAAACACAAGAAACTACTCAGTACTACCTAACAGAAGAGTCCTTAAATTCTAAAAGAACCTTCTACCTTCTCTACCCAACTCTACACAGAGATCAGGGCACCCACACTTTTCCACTGGGGAACCTCATAGCCATGTATAGACACAGGCACAGGCATTTCTTTTCTTTACAACACTGACAGACAGTTGATAACTAATGCACAGGTGTCAACGTCACACAAAGGTTTTATTGTACCCATCTTTTCCCAAGCAATCCTATGTAACGCTTCAGCTTCCTGATGTAATTTTAGTAGACATAAAGCCAAACACCTTAAGTTTATGGAACTAACTCCATTTGCATGAAAACCAGTAACTGCTAGAACGTTGCCTCCTGGTAATTAGAAATCCTCACAGGCAGATGGTTGGGCCCCATCCTGGATCAGGTGTGCCAGATGAACCTTTCTAAAACTAAAACCTCGGTCATCTGCCTGTGAATCCGTGAGCAGCAAACTGGGCCTGCTGGTAGCAGACAGAAATGCTTCCATAACGATGGGCACACTCACTGATGATAAAGATGAAAGGTTAAGATCATGCCCAAATCTATCTGATGTCTTTGTAGAACTTAATATAGAGGTAAAAGTTGACCACAAAATATGTGGAGCACCACCATAAAATCAGCAGCAGTCTAGATGCTTTAGAAACATAACGTCCAGTTCCTGTTCTTAAGGAACCTGGGATCTGACTGAGAAGACGAGCGTGCACATTTAACAACAGACCATGGAAGACAAAGAAGAACCTGGCGTTAAATCCTGACCCATCTGCAGCAGGGATGCTGTTGGCTCTCCAAAACTAGGTCTGTTCTAACCTATCCCTCCTCAACTACACCTCCCACATCTCTTCCACTCTTCCCTCAGGGCCTCCTGGGTGAGATTCTCTGCCATGAAAGCTAGTATCCTCCGTTCTTGAGCTACATAGTCAGCCTGGTGAAATGTCTATAATTGTGACTTCAACTACCATCACTGGAAGCTGAAGAACTTCCAATTCACAGATCCAACCAAGTGCACCCCTGCTGGTCGCACAGACATCTCAAAGGCAGATGCCCAAACTTGCTTCCCTGCCAGCACGTCAGATCCTGGTGAACGGCTCCACCATCACCCAGTCATCCACCTGGAACCTCAGGAGTCATCTGTGACTGCTTCTTTACTTCTACATTCAACAGGTCACTGAACCAGTTAATTCTCCTTATTCTTTCTTTTATCCACCCCTTCTCTTCCTCCCTCCTACTCAATGTCAGTCTTACTTTGAAAGTGAAAGTGAAGTCGCTCAGTCATTTGCAACCCTATGGACTGTAGCCTACAATGCTCCACCGTCCGTGGGATTTTCCAGGCAAGAGTACTGGAGTGGATTGCCATTTCCTTCTCCAGAGGATCTTCCCAACCCAGGGATCGAACCTGGGTCTCCCACATTGTAGGCAGATGCTTTACCATCTGAGCCACCAGGGAAGTCCCATTCTTACTTTAGGCACACATTATTTCTTGCCTGGGCTTGCAAACTGGTTTCTCTGCCTTTGGTATCATCCCCTCTTCCCCTGAAACTCTCCTCTCCAGCCACACCCAATCTTTCGCCTAACACACCAGTCATACCAGAACTACTTGTATTTCTCCATGCTTTCTCATCTCCATATCTTCATGTGGTTTTTCATCTCTATAATCTTTATGTCCCTCTGCCCAGAACACTCTACCTTCTCCCTATTAATCTACTAAACTTCTACGTATCCTTTAAAACTCAGATAAGACAAAACTTCATCCAGAAGTTCTTTCTGAGTCCCTCCGACCCACCATACAGTCAGATCCCCCACTATATACTGGTATGCTGCTGCTGCTAAGTCACATCAGTCGTGTCCAACTCTGTGCGACCCCATAGACGGCAGCCCACCAGGCTCCCCCATCCCTGGGATTCTCCAGGCAAGAACACTGGAGTGGGTTGCCATTTCCTTCTGCAATGCATGAAACTGAAAAGTGAAAGTGAAGTCGCTCAGTCATGTCCGATTCTTAGTGACTCTTAGCGACTCTGCAGCCTATAAGGCTCCTCCGTCCATGGGATTTTCCAGGCAAGAGTACTGGAGTGGGTCGCAAGTGCCTTCTCCAATATACTGGTATACAAATATTCTATTGCCAAAAAAAAAACAAAAAGTGAAAGACCCCATGGCTCCTCTGTCCATGGAATTCTCCAAGCAAGAATACTGGAGGGGGTTGCCATTTCCTTCTCCAGGGGATCTTCCTTACCCAGTGATTGAACCCAGGTTTCCCACATTGCAGGCAGATTCTTTACTATCTGAACCACCAGGGAAGACCTTTAAAAGAGAGGAAGTTCTTTTTCCTATCAAACTTCATACAAAGAAGGAAACTATTCTCATAAACCCATAGGAAATCCGGACTTCCCTAGTAGTCCAATGGTTGGGAATCTGCCTTGCAATACAGGAGACACGAGCTCACTCCCTGGTCGGGGGGCTAAGACGCCACAAGCTGCAGAGCCACTAAGACCTCGCACTGCATGAGCGCATGCGCCACAGCTCTAGCGTCTGTGCGCTGCAAGGAAAGCTCCCACACGAAGCAACGAAGATTCCCCTGTGCCGCAGCTGAGACCTGATGCAGCAAAAAACTTACAGGAAATAGACTTCACTGTAGACAGAGATAAGTTTCTGTGTCTCCCATTCAAAACTGTGGTTCACCTGAAGTCACCCCGCGATCAGCCACATCTGCTGGACAACATTCCCCCCTCATCCAAACTTCTACCATGTTCCAGGCAAAGCAGAAGCTTTCCTTTTTATTTATTTATCTGTGGCTGTGCTGGGTCTTCACTGCCTTGCAGGCTTTTCTCTAGTTGCTGCGAGCAGGGGCTGCTCTCCAGCTGTGGCGCGCGGACGTGTCATTGAGGTGGTTTCTCTCATTGCAGAGCACGGGCTCTAGGGTTCCCAGGCTCCTGAGTTGTGGTACACAGGCTTAGTTGCTCTGGGCATGTAAGATCTCCCCAGACCAGGGATCGAACCTGTATCTCAGGCATCAGCAAGTGGACTCTTTACCACTAAGCCACCAGGGAAGCCAAGGAGATGTTTTTCTTGTATTGATCTTTGGCTATTACTTTAGCGCAAGATGATCAACTGAACAAAACACAGCATTCCTATGAAAACAACCTCTAACATCTGTCTCAACTTCCTGCTTTCACTGTCATTATATGTCCCCAGCTACCTGTGGACTGCTCCTTGCAGACAGCAGGACAGATGTGGAAGCTGACAAGGACCTATCTCCTTATCTATAAAACGACGAGCAGATAACCTCCAAGAATGCTTTCCCCACAAAAACATCATCTGGACGCATTCCCTGTCCTGGGAAGGTCCCCATTTCTGAGAACAGATAAAATACATAAAGGGCCTAGCCAACAGTCACTGCAGTGCACCATCCTGCCTCTGACAGGAGTGTCACAGGAAGGTGAAGTGGTGGTTAGAAGAGTCTCCGGTGTGTGCTCCCAAATACTACAAATGCATCAATACTCTCTTCTCCCAGTATTTCAATACAGAACTTCAATTTGGGTCATGTTTTCCCAAGTCTGTAGATATCATACTACCTTTTGGAGTAAAGCATCTCCTTTCAGGTCTTTTAAATTTATTTTTTTTGAAGCCCCAACAGGTACCTTTAAATGCAATATTTCAAGATTCAGAAAACAAGTAGAGATGAATCCCAGCCATGCCTTCAGAAAACCTGTAATCTCCATACAAGTGCAAAGTGGTGCTCTTGGTGTTTGGCTTACTGGTTACCTAGTGGTGCCCATATTGGCCAAAGATGCTTATTTAGCAAAAATCACCACTGAGCTTGAACATTAGGTTTCTTTTGCTATGCTCTAAGACCTTTTCGTGTTTTTATAAAGTTGTTCCCATACGTAAATTGTCTGTTATGAGAGCTTAATGACATCTCCAAATTTCACTGGCACTTCTACAGAAAATGCTTCCTGCAATCTGCATCTTTCTACATACCACTGTTGAGAGGCTGAGTTTCTGGAATATGAGATGGTTCCCACCTGACATTAATTTCAGAGTGAACAAGCTTCATTCCTAACCCTTGTCCCAGGCTTCAGTTCACAGAGATAAATTTCGCCACACCAGCTGAATTCTGCCAAACCACCTGTCCAGACTTTAACAAAAACCTCAGCACCTCCAGAAACTGTTTCCAAGTGACTCCTTCCTTCTTCGGCCCTCTCCATTTCCAACACCACTATTTTAGTTGGCCTTATTTCCCAGTGACACAATTTTAATCACAGTAATCACAGAGGTCCAGCTGCCTAGGTTCAAATCTTACTTCCACCGTGCTAGCTCTTTGACTTGGAAAAGTCATTGAATCTGATTTTGCAAGAAAGCAGGAAACATCAAGAAACGAAAACACATCATTATGATGGAACTACTGATAGTATCTGTCTCATGCAGATGTTATAGAGGATGAAATGAGGCAGTGCCTGCACAGCAGCGCTTGGCACAGTGCCTGGAAGAGAGCGAGCTTTTCCTCTACTACTTTATTGCTGCTGCTGTAGTTCTTATTGTTATTCTCAACAGCTTCCTAACTGGTCTCCTGCCACAGGGTTATCACTCTTCACCAATCCATCTTCTGGGCCACGTCTATAGGGGGAGGCATTTTCAAAAATATTTCTTGGTTATAAAATACATATTTCATTACAGAAAAGTCAGAAAACATAATGAGAGAAAAGCCCCCCACAGTCTGACCAGAAGTGACTTTGAGGGCCCCTTATTTCCCAGCATTTGGGGGAGACTTGTTCTGATCATAGGACTTGGGGGCCCCTCCCTTTCTCTCTCCATGTTTGTAGATATCTGATCTGTCTTCCTTGTGTTTAGGGCCTTATTTGCTGTTTCTCCTCCTCCAGGGAAGGAAATATTCTTATATGGGGCTGAGGACATAGTTGATTCATAATAAATATTTTAATTGTGGAATTCAATGATACAGATATTGGGATGAGATATCATGTTTGGTCAAACTGATTTTTTTAAACTTGAATTTTAATCCCACTGTTGATGTATTTCTTCCTAGACTTTTCTCTATTTTTTAAAAAATATTTATTTATTTGGCTGTGCGGGTGTTAGCTGTGACATGCAGGATCTTTAGTAGCAGCACATGGGATCTAGTTCCCTGACCAGGGATTGAACCCAGGCCCCTTGCATTGGGAACATGGAATTTTAGCCACTGGATCTCCAGGGAAGTCCCCTCTATTCTTGTTTTAACCCTAGGTGAGCTGATCATTTAAATATTCTTTGTATCTGCTGTTTTCATTGTTAGCATTTTCCCACAAATTAACATTTAACAACACAAGGTGGGTTTGGTTCTAATTGTTTGTTTAGCATTAGATAGCATACAAATAGAGAAGGCGATGGCACCCCACTCCAGTACTCTTGCCTGGAAAATCCCTTGGACGCAGGAGCCTGGTGGGCTGCAGTCCACAGGGTCCCTAAGAGTTGGACATGACTGAGCGACTTCACTTTCACTTTTCAGTTTCATGCACTGGAGAAGGAAATGGCAACCCACTCCAGTGTTCTTGCCTGGAGAATCCCAGGGATGGGGGAGCCTGGTGGGCTGCCGTCTATGGGGTCGCACAGAGTTGGACACGACTGAAGCGACTTAGCAGCAGCAGCAGCAGCAGCATACAAATATTTTATCTGTATTGCATGTAAATAAAATACAAACTGGAGCAACAAAGAACCAGTGCTGGTGCTCCCCTTACCTCCTGCCCACTGCCCCTGCCACCCCCCAACCCTGCCTGGCAACAGGCTGCCACCACTACCACATTGGATTTCTCTGACGCTGACTCTACTGCCCCTGCTTTCGCTCGGGAGCTCCAAGCTGAATCTTGTCCTATCCACTGGGGGGCTCCTCTGGCCTAAGAAATGCAGCAGCACCCTGAGGGTGCTGCTTAACCACGCTCACGAATTCCTCGGGCGAGGGTGGCTGCCTTCTCACGTTGCCCCACCTATGTTCACTACAGTCTTCAAAACCCAGCTCCGAACAGTAGCTTCCTAAGCAAAGCACTGCCCCCATGATGACAACCAAGCCTGGTGTTTCAGAGCACTATGGCAGTGCAACCACTTCCATATAACAGCACAGGCACTGGGCACATACCTGCTGACTGGGCAACCGGGTATTTCATTGTTTACATTGTCTCTTTAAGCAAACCACGATGTCCTTAGAAGGTAAACCATTTCTCTTACATTTTATCATATTGGTCACTAGGACTGGGTTAGGTAAACAATAACTGACTAATCAACAAAGTAACAGCCAACACTTTTCTCCTTCATAATATTTATGTTTTTACATCCTTTTCTTGCTTTTTTGCACTTGATAGGATTGATAATAGCTAAGCACTCTTACAGTGCTTCTTATATGCTAGACACAGTCCTAAGTGCTTTACCTGTATTAACTAATTTAATGTTCAGATAAACCCTGGTGACCGGGCACTGCTATCCCCTTCATTTTAGGCATGCGGGAGTGATGGGATTAAAATTCAAGTTTAAAAAAATTAGTTTGACCAAACATAGTATTTCATCCCAATATTTGTATCATTGAATTCCACAATTAAATATTTATCATGGATCAACTATGTCCTCAGCCCTATATAAGACTATTTTCTTCCATGGAGGAGGAGAAACAGCAAAAGAAGCCCTAAACACAAGGAAGACAGGCCAGACATCTACAAACATGAAGAGCGAAAGGGGGCCCCCCAAGTCCTATGATCAGAACAAGTCTCCCCCAAATGCTGGGAAATAAGGGGCCCTCAAAGTCACATCATTATTAGACCCAATAACGCAGAGGGTGGGCCCTCAGTGGAAACCACAATCTCAGAGCACGTTTGTGAGCCTTTGGCAGGATGCTGCACATCTGTTCACCCCTGGATGGAAGCACTGAGGCCAACTTTTCCTTGTTCTCCAAGAGATTCTTTGTTGCCAGCCCCACTCACTGTCTTATACCCCAGGAGTCTGGGATAGCTGGAGCAGGCAGGGCAGCCCAGCTTCTCCTTATCAACTGGGATACAATAGGCCAACAAATCACACAACTGACCAAACATTGTAGTGTATTTAAACAAGCAGAGAAGACAGGCTTCTCGTAAGATCTATTAGTGTATCATAAAATCACAACAATTCAACATGCTCATCATCAGCATCAATGCGTTTTTTGGCCAACATCTGAAACATGCACATCTTTTACGAATGCTCAGTAAGTAGCAGAGATCCACCTTCTAGAGTGGACCTGGAGTTTCCTGAGGCATCCATGACCTCCCTCGAGACAGCGAAGTCCCCAGAACAGCCTTCCAGAGGCCCGGTGCCCTGCTTCTCTTCCAGAAGGCAAGGCTCAGAAACAGACCCAATTCCTCAGTGCTCTTATCCACACCAGGGCTTCAACCATCATCTGAAATTAACTACACCCAAATGTATAACTCAGGGCCCAATCTACAGTCTCTCTGCCCTTCAACTCAGGCTGTCCAAACAGAACTCGCCGCTTCTTCGTGCATTCTCAGTGCTCACTCCCACCGAGCCAGAGACCTGAGCTGTCCACATCCCCACAGCCCCCTCCTCAGAGGCCACTAGTTCTGCGGCCTCTCCCTACCTACTGTTTCAGTTCAGGCCCAGCTCACAATAATACCTTTCTTACAGGCCCCCCCACCCATCTTTCCTCCCCACAAGCCGGAATAGTCTTTCAGAAGCACAAGCTGATGATTGGTGCTTTAAAACCCGGGAGCTCATTACATATTATCAGTAAGATCAAGCCAAACTCCCAAGCGTGGCTCCCTGGGCCCTGCCTGCAAGACCTGGTCCCTGCCTGCTTCTCAAGCCGCCTTTCATTCATCCCCACACAGACTCCTCCCCTTTTGCTTTCCAGGCCAAGAGCCATCAAAACAGGCCCTACCTTGTCACGGCCACCAAGCTGTTGCCCAAGCTAGTCCCTCTTCTCAGCACATCTTCCTTCCACTGGACAGCCCTGCAGGCCTCAGCACAAGGACGGCCTCCCACAGGAAGGCTTCCACGATGCCCTCACCTCAATCTGTATGACAAAGCACCACCACTGACACACGATATACCACACAGCATCACCATCAGTTTCCTTCAACATCTTCTCCACTAGCCTGCGAGCTCACTTCTGTGTCCGCAGGGCCCAGTGTGGTGGCCAGCACACAGCAAATGTTTCCCAAATCCAAGTCGGAGCCTAGAAATCCAAGCCCACCAGGCCTCATCCCCTTGCCCCTCATCCCTGACAGCCTGAAGGACTTACCCACACAATCACAGGTGGGGAACTCGGCCTGGGCTCTCTTGGCGGGTGTGTCCAGCAGACTCTTGGTGGGTGTGTCCAGGTACTTAAGAGGTGACTCCAGGAAGCCACTGAGGGTGGGTGTGAGTGGGTTCTCAGCCTTGGTGGGTGTGGCCTCCTGGCCTCCCTCCTCTGAATGGAAGCAGGTGGTTGAGAGCACAGTCACAGCCCCTGAAGATTCGATCTTGATTTGCTTAGGAGAGCGGGTAGCAAAAGGGCTCTCGGGGGCTGGGAGACAAGTTGGCTGGTTCTCAGGGTCCTGAATGGGCACAGACGGGGGGCCAGGAAGCCCAAAGCTATCCCCAAATTCAGCCTCAAACTGCCGGATGAGCTCTTCCAGCTTGTCATCAGCAGGGGGAAGAGGGCCAGTGGAGCCTGGCTGCAGGGCTGCCACGGGGCTGGGAGACCTCATTTCCTGAGTAGGGGCCAGCAGGCTGTCCCCGGAGGGACTAGGTGCAAATAGCGCAAGAGAAGGTTCTGGGGGCAGGGGGACAACAGAGCCCTGTGAGGTGGGGACGGGGGCAGGTGGGTGAGCCTGCACATCCTCAGAGGCTGGGGGCCTCAGCCCTTCCAGGATGATCTGCCGCAGAGGCGGGAAGAGGGGCTGCGCTTCTCGTGGCCTGGACTTCTTGATGTGAACAGGCTTCCGGACACCGGGCTTGATCCCAGGGCCAGCTCTGTCGGCTCCCAAGGGACCTCCAGCTGGTGTCAGGGGCTTCTTCTTCTTCTCCTTGGGTGGTCTGTCGGAAGGCCGAGGGGCAGGTGAGCTGGGTGGCGCCCACCAGCCAGGAGCAGGAAGCTCTGAGGGTGGCGGGCGGGAGGCGTCGTGGGCCTGTTCCAGGAAGAGACTGCGCTTATGGTGGAGGTGCTGCTGCAGGGCCGTCTGGGCCTTCTGGTGGGTGTCAGGCTCCGAGGACGGTGTGGGCGCCTCCCTCTGGAGAACAGGGGACGGGGAGGAAGAGGGCACCTCGACCTTGACCTTGGGCTTGGTGGGCAGGGCCTCGGGCCGCTTGAATACTGACTGGATGTAATCGCTGGCACTGCCCAACAACTGCTCCAGTTCAGCCATGGGGTCAGGGCTTGGGCGAGGCATGGGCCACGAGCTCTGGGGAGTTGCCGGTGGGGTGTCGGTGCCCCAGGCTTCAGGAAACTCTGTTCTCGGAGTTGCTGCAGGGAAGGCAGGGCCGTCAGGAGCAAAGGATGGGTGCTCTTCAGGAGGGACCACAGGCCACGAGGGAGCCCCGAGGTAGGACTGGGGAGATCTGAAAGGGGCAGGAGGAGACAAGGCCTCGGGAAGGGGGCAAGAAGCCTGGGAGGTGGCGTGAGAAGGTTGGGGGAGGGCAGAGGAGAGTTGTGTGAGGGCCTCAATGGCAATGGCAGTCTGCAGGCTGATGTTCTTCTCCTTGGCGATGCTCAGGGCGCTCTGGGACAGGGGCAGGCCCTCCAGAGGAGGCATCTGGGGGACCTCGGAGTTGAGAAGTGGCCCGGTGACTGGCGCCGGGAGGCCAGCATCACCAGAAGGCAGAGTCCCTGGCAGCCTAGGCCGCTCCTCCCCTCCCTCCACGACCACAGACTTGATCTTCCCCTCCAGCCACTCGAGGTAGTCAGGGCACTCTGGGCCATCGCAGTTGCAGTTGGGTGGTTTCATGCCATGCCGAGCGAGGGCCAGGGCCGTCTGCAGTGTGTCTAGGTCTTCACTGCTGGCGGAGCAGCTCTCGGGCCCTGGCCTGGGTCCCCTGCTGTTGTCCCCAGCCTCACGACTCATCTCACGGTTGAAGGTTTCATAGAGCTGGGTGCTAAGGGCTCCATAAGAGGACACGGCCTCGGCCACGGCCGAAAAGGCCACCAGGTCGTGGGCATCTTCCAGGCGAGCGGTGTGAGCTGGTCCTGGGGCTGTGTCCCAGTCGGGCTTCTGGTCTGCTTGCCAAGGACTCCCGGTGCCCAGTAGACTGGGTCCAGCAGGTTCTCTAGCACCATTGACTGGCGCCCCTGAGGCGCTTAGCTGCCGTGAGTCCCCATGGTACACTGGCCCTGAGTCCATCTGACCTGGAACAGGTCCATCAACTGGGCTGAGCTCTGAGCCTGTCTGAAGAGAGAGAGAGGGGAGGAGGAAGAAGAGGGAAAAAGATGAGCCACGATTCATGAAAAGCACTGTCCTGTGCCACACCAGTGAGAGGCACACCTAGCCCCGCTTTCCTTGCCCACTCTCCCTGTCTCTGACAGAGCCTGAGCCTCAGTGCGTCGCCCCACACCTCCTCTCCCAGCAGGCTGCACCCCAGAAGCGGATCTCTAAGAGAGCCTAACGTGGACATCTGAATGCTGCTCAGATCCTTTCTGGGTCTCATACTGATCACACCAATGAAAGGCCCCGGAAACCAAGCATCTGTTGAGGACACATGTAAAGGTCTTCAACGATGACCAAAGTGACGCCAGAACCTTTGCCTTCTGCCAGGAGGAGAAGAAAGCTAACTAAGCAGCCATGTAACAATGCGCCAGCAGGGCAAAGTGTGTGTGTGATGGGCAGGGGACGAGCACCTCTGACTAACAAACTCAGTCTGGACAAGGGGCCAACATGGCTTCTCGTGGGAAGGAATCCATGGTTCTTTTCTTGGCCTTTTACTGTCTTACTCAAGCCCAGGCTGAGCGCAGGTGGCAGACAGGACGACCTTCCTAGCCCCGCCCCAGGCCTGAGGAAGCTCTGATCATCCCATACAGCCTGTGTTTAGCCCCACACTGAGCCATTCATGCCAATGAAAAGCAAGTTCTTGCTGGAAAGAAGATCTAAGCTTCTGCCCAATCCCAGGAACCAGCATTATTCAGCTGATGTCCACCCGAAGGACACCGAAGGGGGAGAACACAAGAGGAAGTGGGCTGGGGCTCCACTCCAGCAAGTCAAAGGTAATGCAGAGAGGCAGAAGTGAGTCTGCATGAATTCATCCCACTGGAAGGGAAAGCTCTTCCTTACAGAAGAATGCGAATAAAACATAGAAAAGGCTAGAAAAGGATATAGACACTCATCAGTGGAGGCTACGAATAGCAGATGAAGGCTTGGCAAAACATCTCTCTAAAAATGACTTAGTTACAATAGCAACTTAGAAATCTAGCGGACACCAGTTTTACCAAATGATCAAAGTCATCACCATACTGGGACAAACCAACATCATGTGCCTCTTGATACACTACACTGAGGAGAAGGATGTAAGACTCACACAGACCCGCAACCAGAACATATAACCTAAACGTAATCATGCAGAAACATCAGATGAATCGAGACCACACGGCAGGCTAGAAAGCATCTGGGTTGTTCTCTCCAAAAAGTTTCAAAGACAAGAAAAGCAAACACCTCTCCCAGCAAAATGCATGATCATGGACTGGGGAAAAACAGCTATGAAGTACATGACTGAGGCCACGGATGAAATTTGAATATGAATGTGGATACGAACATATCATAGCAATCTCTGTGTTCCTGACATGATGGTTATACTATGATTGTGTAAAAGAATGTCCTTGTCCTTAGAACACATACACACTGAAGTATTTAGGGACAAATGGTATCTCCAATTTAATCTCAAATGGCTCAGAAAAAAAGTACATGCATATATTAAAATATCACACATAGACAAAACGATAAAGCAAATAAGACAAAATGTAAACAATTTGGGTATATGGGAGTCCCAGGTACTCTTCTTTAATCTTTTCTGTAAGTTTTAAAATTCTATCAAAATAAAAAGTTAAACAAATTAGTCCCTCAGGTAGAACATAAAGTATATTGAGCAGATGTTAAATGATATGAGTCCTTAGATGGTCAAAACAGCGCCATCATGGGCTCCAAAGCAGAGGTGGGAAGCTGGGCTTGAGACTGGCGTTTGGGAGGTGAGCAGAGACCCAGCCTAATGGTTCCCACCTCATTCTCGTCACTTGCCCGATTCTGGCCACAAAGGACCTTCATGCTTTTCTAATATGCTTTTCTGAGCTTTGCACATGCAGTTCTAATTCCCAGCCTCTGTGAGGTCTCTAGCTTCTTCTTCAAGCATCAGCTCGGTGTCACCTCTTTGACCTGGCTGGCAGACTGACCAGTGCTCCCTTCCTGAGGTTCCCACAGTAACTTATACATGCTTCTATTGGCACTTACCACACAACAAGGAGCTGCCTCCCCCAACTAGATGGTAGTTCCTTCAAGCCAAGAGCCAAATCTTAATAACTTCCGTGCCTCCTGCCTAGTCCCCCATACACACCCACAGGCCACGAGATACATCAGCCTCTCCCTGATGAAGACAGTCTTTCAGAACTAGGAACTAGGAACAAATACCTTTCCTCTAGAAATGCGGCTGAACACCCAGTTCTCCCCTCCTTCCTACTTTAAACCCTATACTCCTGTGGCTGCAAAGGCTACAGAATTTGAAGTGGTCAAATTTTACCATGTTTACCTATAAAAGACAGAAGAAGTATGTACAACCAAGAAGAAACATGAGAGATTAGCATGGATTTACAGAAACAGTGTCAGGAAGACTAATGCTGTATGAGCAGAGGCTTCTCCAAAATAGTCAAAACAACTAAAAGGATTTTTATAAGTTACTCTGGGTGTGTGAAGAAGAAGAACAAGTTAGAGTTAGGCCCACTCTCGTGCCTATGAATTCCCAGGGAAGGAAAATACTCTTTGGACTGAAAAGAAAAAGAAGACTAGATATAGATAAGAGTAAAGTGAAGCAAAGATAGGTGGGAGACTTTAAGAACCTCTAAATTTCAGTTTTCCCAGCCAAGGGAGCCCACTGGCACACTCTTGACACCTGCCAGTGATCCTAGAAGAAACTTGCCATCAGGAGAAGGTGCCAACAGGTGAGCCTTGCAAGTGTCATCCCCAACTTTCAGTACACTGGGTGAGATCAGTCCAGGTCAGAGTCCTGAGTGGGTAACTGAAGGGACCTCAAAGAGTCAGGTTCAAGGACAGCCATCAGCCCATCTACACCCATGTAATCAGTGCCTTATTTTACATGGTCACTGGACCAGGAGGTGAGGAGGTCACAGGTCACAAACGCAAGGGCTGCAGGTCAAATCTGCCACAGATCTATTTTGTTTGGTTTTTGTTTGGGGGAAAAAAAATCAAATTTCAGATATTCTTGAAGGCCCACACTCCTGTCTGGCAACTCTGTCTACAACTGAGCACAGACTACTTCTCCAGCTTACGACCAGCCGCATTATTCACATCGCCTCCTTTAAACCAAGGCCAGGAGTCAGGGATTATTTATTAACTGCTCAAATTAATTAGCACTTCATTCATTTGTGTTATTTGCCAGGGCCCTGGGTTTGTGAATCAGGCTGCAGACATCCAAGTTCCACAAGGTTGGCTGTGATCCCTCTTGAGGGCCAGCTTCAGGAAATGATGGGCTGGATGGGCTGGCTCACTAACAACTGAATAACCATACCCAGAGTACAAGTCGGGGATGGGGGGTGGTCTTCCGTGGTCTGCCACAGGGCTCTGTCCTCAGAACTGCCCTGGCCAACATATTAATTAATAATGATAGTGAAGGCACACTCATTAAATAGACAAGTGACAGGAATGGGCCAAACAGTCAACAGGCAGGAGAGAAAAAGATCTAACAGGTAAACAAGGTCCTGAAACACACCCGTGCAGGTCAAAGACGGCCGCAGTACAGGGCAGTGGCGCACGTGAAAACATCTTAGTAACCGGGAGGGGGAGAGGTCTACTGATTCCCTATACTCGATGTGATGTGATTTGGCAACTTCAAAAGGTCTTATCACTCAAGGTTTCTCCAAACTTCTTCACTATTGATACAACAGACAGTAAGAAACACCTTTTACACTGTGATCCATTAGGTTCTTGTATACATATGACAAGTTTACAAAACAGGATTTCCCCTTACTAGATACACAAATCCCTCCCTCCCTCTTCCGTGCAGGTTGATTTCACAGTCCACTAGCCTATCTGCAGGTGGATACACACATAGGACCTGCCTGGAACAGAACCCACAGCACAGACAGCAACAGCCCAGCTGTGCCTGCGCAGTGAGGGGGCACAGAGGAAGAGCAAGCAGCACAGCTCAACACCACTCGAGAAACAGGTCCCTTCTGGTTCTGAAGAAGATGAAACTCAAGAAGATCTTTAAACATCTGAGGGCCTACCATTTGGGAATAAACTTTAACTCGTTTTGAGTGGCCCTAAGAGGTGGAATCAGAAAACAGGGAAAGCTTGAGAAAGAAGACTTCGGCTCAATTTAGGAAAAAGTTTTAACACGGAGAGATACTTCAATAAAAAAATGCACTGAATCCTGTCCCCCAAACAAGCAGGGGGTACTGGAAAGGAAACCGAGCTGTTACTTGACGATTACTAGCAAGACACAGAGGACAATGTAGGAGGAGGATGGAGGTCCCTTCAAAGTCCCAGCTAGACATGCCCTAACCCTAAAGCCCTCCACACTTTCTCCCTTATTTCTCATTCCTCTCTGGGCTGTGGCAAGCACTGCTCTGAGGATGCTCCTTAAAGTTTGGCCTCCAGCTGCTTCCAGCCCCTGGAACATGCTACAGGCCCACTGAGAGCAGCCTCTCTCAAAAGGACCAAACTCCGTGTCCCTCCTCCAAAAGCTCTGTCCCCAACTCCTATTCTCCCAAGTGGTCCCGACCCAGACATCACCCACGTTCTTCCAATGTGCCAGCCACCAGGTCCACACAATTCTAAACACGAATGTCTCTCTACTCTATCTCCTCCTTCTCCCTTCCTCCCCTCCTAGCTGGGGTCTTGCGTGTGCACACTTTTTAATTGTCCAACTTGAGAGTAGCTCCCTAGTCCCCGCCGCTGCCCCCCATCTTTTCTCCACTCTGCAGTCTGCTATTGATCACACCCCTCCCTCAAGACTCTTCCTCACACCTCACCCTTGCTCAACCTTCAGAACTCAAGTGTGCCATCTGTACGCACCCAGTGCTGCGGGGGGGGGACAGACTTTATTCTCCAAAGATGGCCATCACAACCCCTCCACCCACACGCACCTCTCCCATGGAGAAGTGGGGTCTGTGTTCCCTCCCCTTGAACTGGGGTGAGTCTCTGACAGTGGTGGGAGCGCCACTGTCATGTTTTACAAATCTATCATAAAAGACAATACAGCTTCTTTCTGGTTCTCGGGGACACCCACGCTTGGCACCCGCTGCCGGGCTGTGAAATGCAGCCTGTCTGGAAAGGCCACATGCAGGTGTTCTGGACTTTTCTGGCTGAGGTTCCAGCCAAGAGTGGGCATCAACGTGCCAAGTCAGTGAGTGAAGGAGCCCTGCGAGAATTCCAGCCCTGTATCGAGTTACCTCCAGCTTTTGAGACCTCCCAGCTGAGGCCCCAACGTCAAAGAGCAGAGACCAGCTACCTACCCATGCTGTTTCCTTCCTGACTTCCAGGCCCAAGACTCCATGATCATAATGTTAATAAAACGATTCCTGCTGCATGCCACTTAATTCTGGGGTGGTTTCTTACCCTACAACGGACTGGACTACGTATTTCAGGAGCATCAAGAAGTTTATAAGCAAAAGGCAGGAGACAGACCCACAAACAAACAAATGCCCTCGTGCACTGGCGCCACGAGGACCATTTCTCCGGGACCTGGGGCACGGGAGCCACTTCTCTCTGGGAAGTAGACATGTCTATCAAGAAAGGTTTCCTCTTGAAGAGACCTTTGGGACGAGACTCAGAAGATGGGCAGGTGTTTTTGAGGAGGGGAAGGAGGGAGATGGAGGGACTCTCATGTGCAAAGGCACAGAGCCATGAGAAGGCCCGGCGGGCGAGCAGCTGGGCATATCCTGAGCGCGAGGCACAGGGAGGCATACATAGTGTGGCTCACATCACGGGCACACAGGAGCAGATTCACATTTCAGGAGGGGCACTCAGATGATCCCACAGAGCACTGACTGCAGACGGAGTCGAAGGCTGGTGACCCAAAGGCCAGTTAGGAGACATGCTGCTGTCCAGATCGGGGATGATGAGGGCCTGAACTAAGACAACAGCAGAGAGATGGGAACGAAGCGTGATTATGGAAGCAAGTGGTTAGAGGAAGGCTGAGACAAGGAACAGAATCAGCCCCTCGTGATAAAATCAGTCCTGCCCAACACAGGTCGGAGCCAGATCGTACACATGGCCACCTGGTGCAGATCTTTTTCTAAGAGACAGGGACCGATTACCCCATAAAAACTCCAAGGGGACACAGCTTCCACCATAGCTTCAGAATCTGACAGAGTACTCAGTATGTGTTCAAAATAGTCAGCTGCTTCTTCCTTCCTCCCAGGACCTGGCTGGTATAAGTCTCTTCAGCCTCGACTCTGAGACGGCCTGCGGGGTCTCCGGGCACTCTGGGACCCTCCCCTGTTAGGGCACCTGTCACAGTGCATGCACACAGAGGTCCGAAAAGCTGCCAAAGCCATCGGCTCCTGAACAGCCTGACCCGCCTCTCCATCTGCTTCCAAGGAGGGCCCCCCGAAGGTCTTGGTACTGCCCTTCTCAGAGCCACCTTCCAGGCACAGAACACAACCCTGCCCTCACGGGGACCCACATACCCAGACTAACCAGGTCTCTTCCCTGCTTTCACTAGAAAAACTCTGGCCCATCCCACTTGGTCTGGATAGGCCAGGGGTATGTGCTCCCCTCACCAGGCGGTGGGCAGCAGGGGGTTGTTACTGAAAGACAGGCAGAATAATGCCCTTCTCAGAGCCAAGAGACCTAACCCGTCACCTACTTCAGGAACGGCTGATGTGTATGTATTAGCATCGTCACCTGAAGTTGCCACTCTCACGTGCAGAGGACGCCAGGTCTTCCTCCAGGGCCCAGGAAACTCGCTCAGAATTCGGCCCTGTGCCCTGCTTACTCAGGACTCCCAAGGCCCAACAGCCCTCCTCCTCTAAAGCCTTCGCCTTGCTCCCTCCCAGAGCTGGCCCCTCAGACATCTGCAAGCATCCAACAACAGACTGACCCCCAACCCCACCACAGGGGCTCCAGAGCGCCCCAGATACCAGGCAAGGCTGCAGAAACATGCAACACCACCCCCAGACATCCCTTTTCATCCATGGCACAATGAAAGGTGTGGAAATGGCATCAGGTTTTCCAAGTCTTTCCCAACTCTCAGAATATCAACACATGAAAGCAGATCAGCAATCCTCCATTAAAGGGAAATGGAAGGAAGGCTGGAAGAAAAAAACTATTACTGTGAGAGACCAAAGTCCTCACTGGCTATCTTTCTCAGGGCTTCTGGGAAAGGAGACATTAGAAGAGCCAAGAGTCCTGGGGGCTGTCCTGTAGTCCAGCAGTTATACACCATGTTGGCAGAAACATGTCCAAGAAGGTGTTTTGAGCCAGGATGGATAAGCCTGTAGGCAGGTTCCACAAAGGCCAGCAAGTCCTAACCCCACACTTTCCCAGCTGCCTACACTACCAACTCAGCTCCTCTGCTCCTCCAGCAGCTATTCGACAGCTGCTTTCTAGCTGCATCCTTTTCCCCAGTCCTAGGGTTCAGCAGCCACCTCCATGTAAAACCAGTTCTTTCCTTCCCCCATATGGACGGCCCCACTCCCTCTAGTAGCACAGGGGTTGCATTCATGACATGTTCTGTCTAGAGTTGATCGGCTGGTCACCTCTCTAGAGAATTCTCCCCTCCTGGGATCTATTGATGACACAAATTTATAAGTAGGGAAAGAGACTTTCAGGGAAACCCTTTCAGAGGACGTACACATTTGCCTCTCTTTGTAGGAGTGAATGGTGTGTGTATGTGGGTACACTGGCTAACCCAGTCCCTTGACTGCATGCTCCACGTCCAAGTTCTCTATGTAGACAGCAAATCTCAGAGGGTTATACCTAACTTCCAGAAACTCACTGGACAGTGTAAAAATGAGTGTCCCTGTGTGTGATGCTGGGAGGTACCGTTTCTTGTGGTTACTATGTACATACCAATAATATAGTTTAAAGTCTAACTTTTTTCCTACTACGAAATGAACAGATACAGCAAATCTCTCAAAGGTTGGGGTGATGCTCAGGAAGAAGCTGAAACAAGGCCTGATCCCTTGAGGTCATCGTATCTGGCAGAAGCACAGGACCTTGATTATTCATGCCTCCTGATCGAATAGTAATTAATGTGGTTTGGGGGAAGAAAGGAAAACAAGAGGAGTGACTAGGAGAAGTCTCTACGTAATAATGATGGAATATTCTTATGACAGGCCAAGTATCATGCTCACCACTGCACACTCATTAACCTCCTCCAATCATCATAAACTCCTAGAAGGCAGAGGCTCACCGGCACAGATGAGGGCACGGTACCACACAGCAACCCAAAAGAGCACAGACATTTTTAAAAACTCCTAAACTCTTATATAGAAGAGGAAAAGGCAGAAGCAGTGACAGATTTTCTCTTCTCAGGCTCTAAAACCACTGCAGATGGTGACTGCAGCCATGAAACTAGAAAATGATTGCTTTTTGGAAGGAAAGCTATGACAAACCTACGGCTCACAAAGGTCCGTACAGTCAAAGCTATGATCTTTCCTGTAGTCACGTACGGATATGAGAGATGGACCATAAAGAAGGCAGAGTGCTGAAGAATTGATGCTTTCGAATTGTGGTGTTGGAGAAGACTCTTGAGAGTCTCTTAGACAGCAAGATCTAACCAGTTAATCCTAAAGGAAATCAACCCTGAATACTCATTAGAAGGACTGATGAAAAAGCTGAAGCTCCCATACTTTCTGGCCACCAGACGCGAAGAACTGACTCACTGGAAAAGACCCTGATTTTGGTAAAGATTGAGGGCAGAAAGAGAAGGGGGCAACAGAGGACGAGATGGTTGGATGGCATCACTGATTCAATGGACAAGAATTTGAGCAGACTCGGGAAATGGTGAGGGTCTGGGAGGGCTGGGGTGCTGCAGTTCATGGGGTCACAAAGAATGGGACACAATTTAGTGGCTGAATAACAACAACAACAACAAACTCAAGGGTTTCCCAGTTGGTTCCATGGTAAAGAATTTACCTGTAAATGCAGGAGACTCAGCTTTAATCCCTAGGTCAGGAAGATCCCCTGGAGGAGGAAATAGCAACCCACTCCAGTATTCTTGCCTGGAGAATCCCATGAAAAGAGGAGCCTGGTGGGCTAGTCCACGAGGTCGCAGAGTCGGACATGACTGAGTGACTCAGCCTGAGCACTAGCAAACTCACATTAAGGAAATGCAAACAAAATAAATAAAACAACAGAAGAAATTCTTAAATTATATGTTTTAAATTTTAAAATTACAAAGATTTTCCCTGAAGCATTAATAGTAAAAAGTTATAAATAACTTAAGTGACCCAACAATAAGGGAATGATTTTTAAATGTTTCTTTTTATGAAGAGAATGGGGAATGAACATAAGTAAAAAATATTCAACTTCAGTAGTAAACAGAAATATAAGACTGCTGTGAGAGTCAATTTTATAACCATGTTGAAGAATTTTTTTTTTTTTTAAATATACTTCGGCGTGGCTTCCTGACCGACTTGTTCCTCGGCGAGAGCGAACAGCGGTGAGTCAGGAGCAGGAGCGGGCGGCACACAAGTCCGCTGCAGCCGCGACCGCGTCTTCCTCAAAGAGGATGTTGAAGAATTTAAGAGCAAGAATGTTTAGTTAAAATCTTACCCCCACCGCTTACTAGTTGTGTGGTCTTGAATACATTAATTAACCTCTCTGTTTCTCATTTTTTAATCTGGGCTTCCCTGATAGCTCAGTTGGTAAAGAATTCACCTGCGATGCAGGAGACCCCAGTTTGATTCCTGGGTTGGGAATATCCCTGGAGAAGGGAAAAGCTACCCACTCCAGTATATTCTGGCCTGGAGAATTCCATGGACTGTACAGTCCACGGGGTCACAAAGAGTCAGACACGACTGAGCGACTTTCACTTCACTTCACTTCACTTCAATCTGTCTACCTGAGGTTAAAAGTTGACCTCCCTATGCCTGGATTAATAACAGTACCTAACTCCACAGGGTGGCCATGAGGATTAAACAAACTAACATACGAAGAACACTGACAACAGTACCAGGTACATAGTGAGGACCAGGAAAGGGTATTTTAATTTGATACCAAGTGCTGGTGAGGTTTAGCAGGAACTTTTTTCTTATGATCCACTGTTAGAGAGCAAAACAACTATTTTGGAAAGGTCGGTGGTACCATCTATTAATGTTAAATAAACAGGCACGTACCCTATGATTCTATACTCTACTCCTAGAGAAACACTGCACACGTGCCTCAGGAAATGTGTACGCAAACGTTCACAGCAGCATTACTCGTAATTATGGTAATCGTCTAAGGGCTCACCAACCACAGAATGGACAATGGAATATTACACAGCAGTGCAAATGAATGAGTCACAGGAACATGAATGAATCTCAGAGACTACACTGAGTAAGGTAAAAAAAAAAAAAAAAAAAGGCAAGCCTCGAAAGATTATATATAGTCTATCAACTCTAAAAAGCTTAAAGAAAAAAAGGATATGTCAATGTATTGTCTAAGAATACAAATATATGTAATCAAAACTATTTTAAAAAGCAAGGGGATGATAAACACGAAAGTCAAGGTAGTGGTTGCCTCTGGAGGTGAAGAGGGGGAGGGTCGGGAGAATACCAGATAGTCTCAGTGAGGTTAGCAACATCCCAGCTCTTAATGCAGGCAGGGAGTTTACATGTGTTTGTTATTATGCTTTATATGTTTAACATATACAAAACACTAAGGGTGTTTCAAATAAGACATCAGAAAAACTAACATATAATATTTAATCAGCAGATATGCCTACCTAAAGTGATAAAGAATAAAAACACATTATTAATAAAACCACTGGGAAATGTCTTCAATGAAAAAATGAAACTGAAGAATATACTTATAAATGGACACTTTCTGAGGGTTTTTATGACAGGGGAAGTGTTGACACTATTTGAAGTGGAAAAAAAATAGGATTGGAATTACTGCTTAATTTAAGAATCCAATTCTATTAACAATGCACATCTGTGCACACACAAAACAGCAAAGGGAAATCTGCAGAAATGCAAACAGTGCTCATCGCTGGGTAGTAGAGGATGGGTATATTCTCTGGTTCACAGGCTCCAGAATTTATTATAGGTGTTATATTTTTATTGAGGGGGAAAGCTTAAGAATAGAGTGGCTACAACACACCTGAAACTCTGCATAAACTATGCAGACCTCTCAACAAGCACTAGAGGGGAGTCAGGGAGAGGGATTCGTGGGTGCGTTTTCTTCTTGCTATTTCTGTTGCTACACACACACGCTCACACTCACACACACACAAGCGGCCCTCTGGGAGGCAGAATGGGTCTGGCTGAGGCAAGGTGCCAAGCCTGAGATTCCCCACCCATTAGAAATCCTCTGTAAGTCACCGTGCCCAGTACAGCCCTACCACGCTGACCCCGCAGCAGCTCGCTCCTCCCCCATGACAACGGCCGTGGCAGGGGCGGGATGGAGCCAGCTCTGCCGGTTCTCCAGACGGAAGCCCCTGCCTCAAGCGGCGGCCAGCCGAGGCCAGCGGGAGGAAATGGAGCCGACCACATCTGAGGCCTGGCGAAAGGAGCAACAGCTGCCTCAGAGGCCGCCAGCGCACGAGAACCAGGTCAGGACGCAGAGGCGGCTCCTCAGCCTGACAGCGAGAGAGGCCGCCTTCGCTGACACCACACACACACACAAACACACACACACACACACACACACCCCTCGCACACCCCGCACACAGCGCCACAGCCGCCGGGGCCATGGCCCAAGCCACGCAGTGCACGTCCCACAGCCAAAAAAGCCCCCACGAGTCCCCAGCCAGACTAGGCAAGCCACAGCTCCACCCACCCAGCTGCTCATATGCAGTTCTCACCACCCACCTCCTACCCCCAAAGTCTAAAAAGCGAAGGAAATGAGAAACTTTGCCAACATCACAGTCCATTGACAGAGAGCCAATCCTTAACTAATAGCCCCATGCACTCTCCCTAAAAGTGTCCCAAACCCCACAAAACCTAATGACAGTTCCAGTGTGTCAAAAGGTCCAGCACTGGAGGACAATGACGGTAAGAGAGCAGCTAATAATAGTTCTGAGGGCTAGGTGCTAACCTCTGGATTAAAAGAGCACTTTCCCTGGTGTCTGAGATGGTGAAGAATCCACCTGCAATGCGGGACACCCAGGTTCCATCCCTGGGTTGGGACGATCCTCTGGAAAAGGGAATGGCTACCCACTCCATTATTCTTGCCTGGAGAATTCCATGTACAGAGGAGCCTGGTGGGCTATAAGTCTATGGGGCTGCAAAGAGTCAGACACAACTAAGCAATAACAATTACTCAGTAACAGTTATTTCATGTTTAAACACAACCTTTTGAAGTCTTCCAACAACCCAACCCCCATTTTAGCAGATGAGCAATGGAGGCACGTGCTCCAAAGCCTCGAAATTGGTGAGTGGCAAAGCCCAAATCTAACATCAGGATGACAGTGGATGCCCATGGCCTCCTAAGCACCAGGGTTCTAGTCTTTCAGAGAATGCATGCCCACATTTGCAGAAGAGTCTAATAACTATGGATTTCAGCCTCCTACTTGAACCCCTGTTGAGTGAGTTTGCCCTCATCCTTTCCTTTCTCAAAGACTTGAGAGGATTTCCGTGTTTCGTTTTGTTTTTTAATTCAAAAAAGGAATTCTTAAGCCACCACTCAAAAACCTATAGGAAAAGTAACTTTTGGCAGAGGAGCCTGGTGGAGGCCAGTCGTAAGACAGACTTCACAC
The DNA here is from genome assembly GCF_055505025.1 of Bos grunniens. Classification (NCBI taxonomy): domain Eukaryota; kingdom Metazoa; phylum Chordata; class Mammalia; order Artiodactyla; family Bovidae; genus Bos; species Bos grunniens. The sequence continues at coordinate 96,909,624 of NC_141175.1, read as the reverse complement.
AGTGGGTTAGGAAATGGAAAAGGGGGAAACTGACACTTAGAGAAGCCAGGAGGCAGGGAACCGGGGAGTAATCTGGGGTCCTGTACATGTTTATCTCAAAGTTCCGTCTTCAGTGTTGGAAAAAAGGGCAACAGAAACCTCAGCCCCTTGTTATCCATGTTCTCCTCCATGAGGTTAGGGGTGATGAGGAAGTCAGCAGGAGTCCTCCCACCGCTCTGTGGCAGACGCCCACCCCCATACCTCCCTCCCTAGATTTTTGTGTCATTCCTGGATTCCGGTCCTCCTTCACTCCCTCCTCAGAGGTGCTCCCTGCCCTCCTGGAAACCTCACCTATACCCAAGGCTGCACTGCTCAGCCTGCACCAATAACTTAAAGCATCCTTTCTCCTGGACTGTTCCTCAAGCTCCTGGCCTGCTCTCCAACCAGCGCATGTATCCACCTCGGTACAACTTAACTCCAGCACATTCAAAACCTAACTCAGCACCTGTTCCCCTTTTCCAGCAACTCTTCCTCTGAACATTCCTTTATTACAATTTGTGTAAAGAGTCACTATCTTGGGGATCCTGGCTCAAACCTTTGATGTCCAGTCACTTTTGATGTCCTCCTCTTGATGTTTCCATATGCAGTCAGACCGCAGTCCTGTCAACTGCTCCTCTTGACAGTATTCCAGATCTGCCTTCTTTCAATTCTCTCCTTACTTCTCTCTCACAGGGACAAATGCAGGAGGCTCCTTGACCCGACAACCCACCTCTGCTTTTGCCCCAGCACACTAGCTTCAGAATCATGTTCAATCCACTAAGCCTCAAACCCACATCCCCCAGCTCCCAGGCTAGTGTGCTCTCTAATTCACTACTTCAGTCTTCTCTCTTGACATAAATGACAGAAATAAATGAACAGGTAAGCAAATAGATAGATAAATGTATCGAGGGCAATAAAGAACTTTCCATCTTGCCATGCTGCTTCAAGGAACTTAGCTTTATAAATATGAACTTCAAAAAATATATTCTATGTATTAGTGAAAACTGCAAACTCAAGATAACAGTTTAGTAAATTATGATATAACTCAGTGGAATATTAGACAGTCATTAAAACCCATAAATTATGAACACCAGGGAAATATACTGGGTAAAGTGGGAAGTGAATATCACAGTGAATGAACTATGTAAAACCATGCATACAAATGATAAAAGAGGGAAAGTCAGAGTTTTTTAAGTGAAAATAGCTGTAGTAGCCCCAAAGAATTATGAAATTTCACCTGTGGATACTATCAACACATTTTAACAATCATACCTTTCATGTATCAATATACATAATTAAGTATTCATTCATCCATCCCTTCAACAAATATATACAGAGCATTTACTATCTGAGTGTCAGTTTTAGGCACTGGGCATACAGCAGTGACTGAGCAGTCCCAGCCTCACAGACAGACTTTATAGATGTTGGATCTGTCCTGGGTCCCATTCAAGGTAAGTTCCTTGAGAGCAGACATGTACCACTATCTCTAAAATGTGTGTGGCAGCATAAACCTGTTATGTACTCTGTGACTTTGAGTATGTGATGAAGGCATTAAGAACTGATACTAACTGTAAGTTTATCTCTGAGTGAAGCTGCCCTTTGTGTAATTACTGAGAATATCAAAGGCATGCATGCTAAGTCACTTCAGTCATCTCTGACTCTTTGTAAACCCATGGACCATAGCCCACCAGGCTCCTCTGTCCATGGGTTTCTCCCAGGAAAAATACTGGAGTGGGTAGCCATTCCCTTCATCCAGGGGATCTTCCTGACCTAGGGATTGAACCTGGTCTCCTACATTGCAGACAAATTCTTACTGTCTGAGCCAGCAGGGAAGCCCTTGGGATGATAGAAATGTTCTTAGATAGTGCTGGCAGTTGCACAACTCTGTGATTATACTAAAACCACTGGATTGTACACTTTAAATGGAGAAACTGTATGTTATATAAAGTACATCTCAATAAATTCAAATTTAATTTTAAAAAACCTTTAGAGAAAATCCTCATTTCTATCTCCATAAGAAGCTGGAGAAAGAAATGGCAACCCACTCCAATAATCTTGCCTGGGAAACCCCATGGACACAGGAGCCTGGCAGGCTATAGTCCATGCAGTCGCAAAAGAGTCAGACACGACTTAGTGACTAAACAACGACAAGTTTTTAAAAAAGCGGAACACTTGCTCCAGGAGGGGAGGGCTGACCAGCCCAAAGGTAGAAGGAAAGGATGGAGGAACAACAGGAATATCGTTTAAAAACTCTTCTTAGTAACTCCTTCACACAAGTGTTTATCACTCCTCCTATTTCCTCATTGGGTTACGCGTGAAAGTGATAATACAATGGCCCTTAGCTCGGGGAAAGTGGTGGTGATCAAGACGGGGAGACCATCTCCCACTCCACTGCCAAGTATTGAAGGGATGGACCCCTTAGGCGAGCAGGGTTGTAACTTCTGAGAGGAGATGCGAGCAAGAGTGTGTGGCCGTGAGTTCTGGGTTGAGGAAGAAAGACATGAACTCTGAAAGTGTGTACACCACAGTCCCCAAAACCAAGAATCATGGACGTAAATCCTGCTGACCAGTTGAACACAGTCACAGATAAGTCAGACGTGAAATGTAGGATGGTTCAAAAGGTCCCTATTACTTAAAGGGGGGAGGGGAGAAGTTTGCAAGAGATTCAGTAAAATTTTAACAAGTGAGACAAAGAGTATGTATTAAGCAATAAGCATGGCCTTAAAAAGCTAAACTTTGTTGAAAAAATGAATCATGTTTTTAATACCCATTATACCAGAGGGCGCTGCCACTGCAAGATAACCTTACGCTCAACTCTCTGTTCCACACAAATGACCACTCCAGAACCTCCACAGAAGGACCCGGGGCAGGTGGGCAGGTGGCCTGCTAGCTCTGCCCCAGCCTTGGGACATATCCGGGGCTCCCACTTCTGGCTGTCTGGGTACTACCACAACATTGCCAAGGGGGGTTAATCCCACATTCCCAGCTGACAGCCACACCCTGCCCAAGGCTGAGATGCTTGCTCTTCAACCCTCTTCTCAAAAGGGAGTGGCAGTGGCTGAACCAGTTTTTCTGTTTGTTTAAAATTAGAAGTATATTTTTATTTGGCTTCAGCTATCAGAATGTTTTAGTATGAATTACTCACTTTTTCCTACTTGACTCGGAGGCTGGAGAAATACACACACACATATATACACACATACATACACACACACACACACACACACACGTATAAATAACTTTCTATGGATTTGCTCCGTAACTATGGAAAAACCCCGAAAGAACTTTTTGATCAACCAGTACTTTCCAGGTATGTTCTAAGAGTTTACATTTTTCATCCTCACAACCCCTTATTTTACACAAGAGAAAACTGAAGCATAGGAGGTTAAGTAACTAACTTGCCCTGAGGTAATGCTGGCTGGACCAGTTTTAAAGTCTCTTTCACCACCTCCGGCAAAGATCCCTGGCCAACACCAAACCGCCTAGGGAAGGGGAGGCAGGGGTGCTATGGGCAGGCACTGCAGACAGAGGGGCAAAGGGAAGTGCAGAAGAAGGCCGGTCCCTGGAGGACTGGGCCCTGCCCCACCTCTCTGCCCGGGGACTTGGCAAATGAGAAAGGAGTTAAGAGCTCACCTGAGCTGGACGGTGCGTGTGACCAGGAGAGTCCGTGAATAGAGGGACCAGACTCCCAGCCCCCAGCTCTTCTAAGACGGCTTGGCTGTTAAGTCTTGGACAAATCATTTTATCTATCTGGGCCTCAAATTTCTCACTTGCTTTAAAAAAATGTCAGGAAAAACTGAGAATCTGTTCCAGATACAAAGAGACTAAAAAAAACCTGACCAATGAATATGCATGATCTGGGCTATCTTCCCCCTGCAAGATAAATGGTGACAATTGGCAAAATTCGAATAAGGTCGGACAGATGAGTGTTACTAGTGTTCACAAGGTCTGTAGATTAAGTCTGTATTGGTGTTGTGTCTGTTAATTTCCTGATTTTGATCATTGCACTGTGGTTATTTATGTGGTTTTAGAAAATCCACATTCAGTATTTAGAAGAAAGGGGTGTCACATTTGCTACTTACTTTCAAAAACTTATAAAGAGACAGAAAAGGAATATGGCAAATGTAGCAAAATGTTAACATTTGGGCATCTGAGTGAAGAGAATTCTTTGTACTATTCTTGCAACTTTACTGAAATTGCGCCAAAATCAAAATATTTTTTAAAAGAGTTATGTTACTAGAAGATCTCTAAGACTCTTCCAATTTCTGTGAAAAGGTAACATTATCCACGTTTTACAGACAAGGAACAGGAAACGGTAGGTATGGCTCCTTGGTAGCAGAAGAAGGGCTTTAGAACTCAGGGTGTCTGACTCAAGTCCTTGCTCCCCACCAGCGCCCAAGCTCTCCCAGCCGCTGAAGGACAGTGAGCCCCAGACATCACCCTGGGCACTGGATGAGAACTGCAGGCAGAAGTCCAGTAAAGAAGAGGATACTTGGGCAGTTTCGGGCTGGCTGTCAGGAGATTGAGAGAGTCTCAGAATGTAGACCACTGCCCTCCCCACCATCTAGACCCTCTCCTTCCCCACATACAAAGCACACCCCAAGGGCTAGCCTGAAGCTTTAGCAACACGTACAACCCACACAAGCACCAAGAGAGCACACAGGGCCCCCCCTCCCCCGCCCCGGCCCAGCACAGAATCACAGCCCCCTGCTTCCCAAACTAGAGAAAGCCGCTGCGCCTCAATGAAGACCCAGAACAAAAACAGAGCGGCTAGAGTTTGTTTTTTTTTTTTAAGGTGAATTATACCAACGAAAACAATAATTATTAACAGAAAAAAATGTATGCTTCTATAATACCTTTGTTAAGTCAGAAGGAAAACAAAGATTTCAATCCAAGAAGCTAGAAAATAAACACTAAATAAAAGGCAGGAAAGAGAAACTGGTAAAGATAATGACAAAAACAGTTGATTAGCAAAAGAAAAGTAGTGGTATCTATAAATGAATCTAAGAGATGGTAAACCAAAAGGCCAATAAAATAAGCAAACTTCTGGCAAGCTTGATCATTTTTAACAGAAAACATAAAAATTTACATTAGAAATGTAAAAAGAATATAACCAAAGTCAGTGATTAAGAACTGCTTTACTAAAAACTTAGAAAACATGGACGAAAGGATGATTTTCAAGAAGTGGAAATATTGAAAACACTAATCATGAAACAGGCTTCCCTGGTGGTTCAGTCAGTAAAGAATCTGTCTGCAGTGCGGGAGACCTGGGTTTGATCCCTGGGTTGGGAAGATCCTCTAGAAGAGGGCACGGCAACCCACTCCAGTATTCTTGCCTGGAGAATCCCCATGGACAGAAGAGCCTGGCGTGCTACAGTCCATGGGGTCGCAAAGAGCTGGACACGACTGAGCAGCACAGCACAGCAATCACAAAACAAGTAGAAATCTGTCAGAGAGTTACCCTTGAAAAAAGGCACCAGGCCCACTGGTTGTTTATTACATTATTTTTCTAGGTCATAAAAAATGATCATCTTTCTTATTCGTTAATTATCCCAGATCCCTGTGAGGTAAGCACTACCTCTCTATTTTTAAAGACAAGAAATCCAAGGGCTCAGAAGGGCCAAGGCACTGTCTCTAAGTAACCCAGCCAGACATGCTCACAGCCTGACATCTCCAGGAGAAGGCCCAGAAAACCCAGTGTCTTAAAATGTTCCTTAAGTACCTCTGTGATAAGCCAGGCTTGGAAACTTCTGGCCCTAGCTTCTGACCACACTTGAAGTGTGGTCCAGGGAATTCCCTGGTGGTCCAGTGGTTAGGATGGTGTGCTTTCGCTGCCGAGGGTTCAGGTTCAATCCCTGGTCAGGAACTAAGATTCTGTAAAACTCAAAGCAGGGCCAAAATAAAGCATGATCCAGTAGCATCTCCAGAGAGCTTGTTAGAAATGCAGACTCTCAGGCATCACACCAGACCTGCTGAGTTAGAGAACGTATTGTACAGAAACGTCCAGGTGATCTGAATGGACATGAAAAAATGAGAAGCACAGGAATGGTCTCTATCAGTCTGATCTTAAATTTCTCTTAAAATATGCAAAAGCAGTGCTTGTCCTCTTAGGAAAAAAACAAAACAAAACAAAAAACCAACTGTTAAACTACTAGAACTAGATTTAGTTATATAAACATGTAAAAAAAAAAAAAGGTATGGCAAAGTAAAATAAAAACATTAAAAAATTAAGACAACTAGTATTTGCCAAGGTACAATGAAGCATTAATACCATTAACATATAAAGTTCTCTTATGAGTTCATAAGAAAAATCACACACAAGAATAATAGGCAAAGCAAATCAAAATATATTCACAAAGAAGTGCAGATCACACCTAAATACAGCAATAAAAATTTTGCTAATCAAAGTATTTTATACCAGTTAAAAATAGATTATAGTAAACATACTATTTTTATAATCCGGGTAAAAATCACTAAAGACATTTAAATTTTTTAAAATATGACTTATAAAGACTGTAAAATTTTAAAAGCTATAACAACATTAACAGGAGGAGTTCTGAGTGGTAAAATTACAGATGTTTTCGGTATTTGCATACCTGAACTTTCTGATTTTTCTATAGTGAATTAGCACTCTTTATAATCAACAACAAAATAGTTAACTACTCCCTAGAGTTTGATCTTGTCTGAAATTTAATAGCTTTTACACTTAAGTCTTTCTTGGTTTTTCACAAGTGTTTGCATAACACTTGGCCTTTTCACAAACCATCACAGCATTTAAAGGCATGTCTTTTCAGTCCTCATCAAGCATTGGGAGCCCCAAATAAACAGAGCCCCTTTTACATTACTCCGAAGACCAGCAGTTTCTCAAACTCCTGTGGGTAGAGGAATTGCCTGCAGGAAGCTGGCCTCTGATGCAGATTCCCAGGTCCCACCCACAGAGAGCAACCCTGTGTGTCTATGGAGGGGATTCACACACAGTTGCCTTCAAACTACTCTTTGAGTATCACCCTCCAATAACCTCATGGGAGTGAGGGTGAGTGTAGAAAATGGGAAGTCCTAGCTAGTTCAGAACCTGGGTGAAATGAGGGTCTTAACTGGTTGGCAGAGAACAATTTCTTTCCACCCACCAGGCGCACACCCAGCTCCACCCGTCGGCGGTCTGTGCCTCTACTTCTGGAAGAGGGCGACAAGTAGATGGGGGCAGGGCTAGGAAAAGGCTTTCTCCAACAGGTGAGCTGAAGCCCTAAGCAGCCCCACTTTGCAGCTGAACTGCCAGAATGCACTCTGCTCTGGGAGAAGGCACTTGGAACAACTCCACGGGTTCACAGAGGCCCATCTGTCAGAGAGTTCCTGCTCAGGACCCAGAGAGGGCAGCTCCTTCAGAGCTGGCAGAAATGCAGCCGTGGCTGCCATAAGAAGCCTGAGGACTCAGCATGGCCCAGGTAGGGCCCATGGCAGCCTCCTCCTGCCTGGGAGGGCACTGGGAGTAGGAGTAAGACTCGACTGGGGCAGGCGTATAGAGCAGTGCTCCTGACTTCTTCTCAACCTCATGGGTGTACCCTGGGGTCCACTGTTTCTGGGGGATTTAAATGAACTAGCAGAAAGAAGAGCCAGAGAAAGGGTTTTTATCTCCTCTGCCACCTGAGCATCGAAGGGGAGGGTGAGCACAGACCACAGGCTGAATGAGAACCATTCACTGCTGCAGTCAATGCAACTCCGTGACACACTGAACCAGATGCATGCCAGCACAGAGTGGTTGGGAAGCGGCTCAGAGCCCACCTCTAATTGCTATTTCTTTTACATGCATGAGCCAAGTTGATTCCCTCTCCCACTTTCTTTTTTCTGCTAAGAGGGAGAAATCTCAACTTCTGCTTAAAAGCAGCAGGGACTCTCTGTCTTTAGGTCTGTAGCACCCATACCCCAGGGATGGCGGGGTCCCTCATTCATGGGCCCTGGTGGGTCCAGCCTTCCCAGGCAGCGATCAGGGACCTGTGGTTATGGGAAGACTGGCAGGCGAGCGAGGCAGAGTGGCTTGCACTGGACAGCTCCACCAAGAAAAGGTGACTTTCATTTGCCAATCATAAGTAAAGCTTAAAATGAAAACATGATAAGGAGTAGCAGCACAATGATAGGAATAAACTTCATCTAGAAATCCTGCGGGTGGACGGGGAGGAGAGTGTCATAGACTCTGGAGAAACAGAAGACAGACACCACATTTGAGAAAGGAGACCAGCCACACAGATGCAGAGCCAGTATCACCAGTGAGTGGTCTTACAAGCTCTGTGTTCAGCCTTGATGAATCCTCACCCCCAGTGAGCAGTTAAGTTTGTTCTATGCTGTCTTCAGGTATCTGGGAACCATGAAGGCAGCTCTCCCTATTATTTAGTGCTAATGAGGATTAATGAGCAGTGGGCTGTCAGTCAACGGTTAATTATGAGGTGTGGGTTCAGAGGGTTCCTCCCTGATATCAGCTTGTGGGAAAATGGCCCATGACCTTCTTTTTATGTGGGGACGGAGCAGGTACCCCATGTCTTGCTATCCACCTCACAGCTTCCAGGCCGGCTTTAGATTCTGCTCCTCATGTTGGCCTAGGTTGTCACACTTTGAGGAGGTGAAGCTCATTGTCTCTGTCATCAATTTGATCTCACACCATTTACTAAAAGGATTTACTGCATGCCAGGCTCTGCGCCAGGTACTGGGGAACAGAATTGAGTGAGATGAGCACCTCATCACTAGCCACTCATACCAGGCACTAAAGCATCGCTGCACTGGTACAGCCAGTGCACACAGCAGGTGAGGAAATGAGGGGATGTCTGGCCATCACAGAGCAGCTGACAACAACCAGAGCATTTCCAATATACCTGTGGTAACAGGCTAGAAAGTGTAATGGCAACAACAGCAGAAGCTACAGTATCCAAAGCAGCAGCTTAATAAGAAACAGGTAAGACCTATCTGAAGAAAATGTTAAAAAAACTTTGACGGACATACAAAAAGACTACAATAGATAGATACACTTTCTATTTCCTGGATGGGAAGGCTCAATATAAAGCTGTCCGTTCTCCCCCATATCATCTATAAATTTCATGCTTTCCCAAATGAAAAATCCCAACATTTTCCACGGAGCTTGACAAATTGTTCATAAGCCTATTTGGAAAAGGAAATTATTTGGCAAAAGAAAAGCCAAAGAAACATTTGGAAAAAAAATGAATTTCTGTTTTTGTTTAAACCAAATCGTTGTATAAAAACTGCAATAATTAAAACAATGAAATATAGACACAGAATCGGAAGAGAGGCCCTAAAATGTTTGCCCATGAATATACGGGTATTTATAAAGTGCTTATGGTAGAATTACAAATCATTTGGAAAACTATAAATATTTAATAAACAGATTGGAGATAACAGACTTTCTATTGGGGAAAATTCAATCTCTATCTTATACCATATACAAAAATAAATCTCAGCTTAAAGAGATCTAAATATGTAAAACAAAACTATACAAACTTGGATGCCAAAATACTGATGAATTCCGACTGTACAAAAATCAAATTCCATTTGACAGACACAATGAAAGAAACCTGAGAGGCCAAACAGTTTTTCAAAATATAAGAGGCTAATACTGATGGATCAGTACAAAGACAGTCTAGGGACTCCCCTGGTGGTCCAGTGGCTAGGACTCTGAGCTCCCAACAGGGAATTAGATCCCACATGCCACAACCAAGACCCAGCACAGCCATGTAAATACATAAATAAAAATGAGTGAGTTAATTAAAAAAAAATTCTAAAGTAAAAGTGGGTACTGTATGTAACAGGTAATTCACAGAATAAATACAAAGTGGTTAACACTTAAAACATTCTCGGGAATTCCCTGGCAGTCCAATGGTTAGGTCTCAGTACTTTTCATTGCAGTGGCCTGGGTTCAAATCCCAGTCAGGGAACTAAGATCCCATAAGCCATACATTGCAACCTAAATAAATAAATAAATAGAACATTCTCACGTTCACTAATAAACTAATATGTTAGATCCTTTTCTCACTTACCAATTTGCTAAAAATTAAAAACTGATCATTTTTCATTCAGTGTTAGCAGGAGAGTATATCTGATACATATTATCAAATTACCTGTTGGAGGGTAATTTGGTGATGTCAGTTAAAACTTCATTTATATGATACTGTCCTAAACAAATACTTGAACAAATAACCCCAAAATATATGTACAAATATGTAAACTACTAACATCATTTATAATCGCAAGAAACGGAACTACACACGTCCACCAAAAGAAAACAATTCATTACAATAAACCCATAAAATCAAAGATCCCACAGCCATTTAAAAGGTTAAGATGAGGGTACTAACATGGAAAGATGGCCTCCGCATTTTATGAGCATATAAAAAATGACCCCATATGTATAACTGATCCACTTTGCTGTTCATCAGAAATTAACATCACATTTTAAATCAACTATACTCTAACAAAAATTTTAAAACAAAACATAATGTTTATTATAAACATTATTTAAAACGTTGTCTTAAACATTTGATTTTAAAATCATTTTTCACTTAAAAAAGAAAACATTACCCCCAAAACAGGCATGGTACAAACACATTATTGCAGGAAAGGCAATAAGTTCATGTGCTCATTTTGGAGTCATGTACTCATTTTCAATGGCAAATAGAGATTATACTGAGATGGAAAAGATGTAGGGATGTTCAGTTTCTGATTTATATACTTTGACATTATTTTATTTCTTTAAATGGGCATGTATTATTTTTAAAGTACAAAAATTTCTTTTCCATTTGGAAAAAAAGCAAAAAGTAGTAATATTGCCACTGGTTTCTGGGTTGAATTTGAAGTTCATCCCTTCTCTGTCCCCTGCCCAAAGCCTCCCCCTGGCCTTGACTGTTCTCTAGAGAGTCAAGATAAAGGGTGAGAAACGCTATGGACCAAGGTACTGCACTGTCTCCCCTTAGCGTAAGCCCCGGGCCCAGTCCGTCTCTGCTGGCTTGAACAAGTTTAGGCTGGGTACAGAGGCCTTCGCCTCACACCCTGCTGGTCTCAGAGAGCGGAGAATCTACTGTCCCAGCGGGCACCACTGTTGTAAGCACCCTGAGTTCTAAGGGGGCACACAGAAATGGATTTTCAGTGGACCACTGCAAGAGACAGATGCCCACCCTGTTTCTCCTAGCTCTGTGGATGCTTCACTTGTCTTCCACTGTCCTCGCCATCCAAGGACGTTTTTCACAGCCTCGGGGACACCAGCTGGGCCATAGTTTCTAAAGGTGCATGACGGATGCAAGAGCAAGGCTTGAAGATGCAGCCTAAGCCAGCTCAGCTAGGCCATAAGCTCTGGGTCAAACATTTCTCTCTTGCTCCTCTCAGCTTCTAACTTTATTTTCTCTGGTACTAATGTGTGAGGTTTTTCTAAATACTATTGAAAGTTCCATTTGGGTTTAGGATATGCTCTGGCCCTAGCAATCCAAACTGATACCGCTTATTAGGTTTAAAAACAAAGTTTTCCACAGGTTCTGTCTAACAAGCTGATAAACTATTACTAGTTCCCTTTCCAGGGGTTTGGAGACAGGTAAGCAAACGCTCCATTGTCTGGTCTTGCCATTTTCCACATACAGGGATTCTTTGCTAGGCCCATGTTAGGAGGAAGGTAGTCAGGCTACATTGGGACTTGCTATTTTCCCACAAGGGTAAGCCATCAGCACTTCCCCAAGAACGCCAGCAGACATAAAACAGCAAAACCTGGAGAATGAGGCCACAGTGCAACTTAGGAAAAACATCATATTTTTAAATGTGTTTGTGATCAAAGAAGAAAAAAGTAGAAAAAGACAGAAAAAATAGTGTCTTAAGGCTCCAACTGAGAATCTAGAAAAAGCATATTACCAGATAAACCTAAGAAAAAGACAATTAATAAAGACTAAAGTAGAAATTAACACTTCAGAAAGCAGAAGGCGCAACTGACAGATCTACCTTCTTTTATACAGAAAACTGGCAAAACTGAGAAGGAGAAGAGAAAAGATGAATATGCAACATCAGAAATTAAGAAAATGAAAAAAGTCACAGCTACTGAGGAAACTGAAAAGCAGTCCCTCTATACGCATCTTAGGAATAAACCTGAAAAATAGATCTCACGGAAAGACAAAGTAAATGCACCAACGGCCACAGAGGGAAAGAACTCTGGACACTGCAAAGACCCAGCCTTCAAAAAGGCACCAGGCTCAGGCAGTTTCAGATTTTTTTTCCCAAAAAATGACTGTTTCAACTGTTTCAGAGCATAAAGAAAGAATAAAAGTTTCACACTGCATTATATGAAGTTATCATTACTCTAATACCAATATCTGACAATGAAAACACAAAATGAAAATTATAGGTCGATCTCATTCACAAATATAGATCCCAAACTCCCACATTAATAAATCAAAACAGCATGTTTAAAAAAATTCCCCATTTCCAATTATGGTCTATTCAAGGAATCAAAGACAGCTCAGTATTAAGAACTGTATTAACATAATTCACTTTATCAGTAGGTGAAGGAGAAATATCTTTTATCTTCAAACCATGTTGAAAATATACCCCTGGGGCCAGAGGGGAATACCCCTGACCTTGATTCCAGTTCCACCCCATTATGAAGCACTGGCCCTTAGTCATACTACTGTTCCAAACTTCAGTTTTCTTATCTGACAGGTGGAGCTACCACCTGCCTGGGAGCTGTAATGAGAACTACGAGAGAGAGAGAACTATGAAAACTTCACCCCATGACACACACACACAGTAACTGCTCAACAGGTGAACCGCAGTACGTTATCATGTAGGGGAAACAGGTTATAACACAGCATGACTCTCTTTGTGAACGACACAGAACAGGCGTCTAGAGTGCATACAGTCAAGGGTAGAGGGATACTCCAGTTAAAAGTGATTAACCAGGTTGTGAATTATGGACAAATTCCTTCCCTTCTATTTATTTCTATTTTCTAATGTTTCCAAAGAACATGTAGCATCTCTATAATCAAAAAAGCGAATAAAAGCCCCAAAATGTTATAGACTATTGGATTTAGCCAAGATTGAGGACTGGCAAGCCTAAAGGCCAAGGTGGAAAAGGAACTAAAAGGGAGACAGAGTAAAGAGGAACATCAGGGAGGAGCTTGCAGGACTCCTCTGCCCTGCACCCTATCGCCACAAAACCCGCTCCCTTCCAGGAACGCCCACACAGGCGTGGAAAGGTGCTCCTGGCAGAGGACAAGCTGAAGCCTGTCCAAAGCCGGTACACACTCTCGTACGAAGCACAGCCTCACCTGCTTTGCCCAAATACCACAGAAATACTGAACAATGGCAGTGAGGTGAGGGTACTCGTTTCTCGGTTCAGGCGCTGGTCACACAGCTGTACTTACTTTGTAAAAACTCACCAGCTGTACACAGTATGTGCTCTCGAGTATGCTATACTTCAATAAAAAGTTTTTTCAAATTTAAAGCTGAGAGGAGAACACTTAGTTTCTGTCATCAGCTACAGAACTACCTTCTAAAGTTCTGGCTTTAATATGAACTTATGGGTCAGTTTCATGGAAAGGAACATTCCACCCAGTATTCTGTCTGACACGTCTCACTGTCTTAATAGAGTCTGCAAATAGTCTCACTAAAATTATCAATCAGATCAGATCAGATCAGATCAGTCGCTCAGGGCAACCCAAGGATATAGGAGACACAGGGCAAGCCAAATCAAATGAGGGCCGCAGCTCTCAAGCCTGGGCACACATTTAAGTCACCTGGAGAGCTCTGAAAAATGCTGGTGCCTGGGCTCCACCCCAGACCAGTTACTTCAGATTCTCAGGGGCTGAGGCCTAGACACCATTAATTTCTTTTTTAAACGCTCCAAAGAGATTCTAATATGCAATAAACAAGCTGGACCAGAAGGCCCAGCCACTGAGGCAAGTTGAAGCCTGGCCCCTGCCCATCCTGGTGGAGGCTGTGGGAGGGGGAGCAAGTATACAGGGCTGAAGTGCCCTGACCCACCCAGGTCTTTTTCCATATCCAGCTTCCCTAGACCTCAGCAGAGCTCCAGTGAGGAGGGATGCCCCTCTACATGAAGGAAGCAGCCTCTGGAAAGTAAGAGGGAGGGGCTTCCCAGGGATTGGACACAGAATCCTGGGCTCTGGCTCCCAGCTGGGTGTTCAGACTGTTCGGGACCACTTGTCAATACTGTCCCAAGACATACACCGCTCCAACCACACAACCCCAGAACTAAGCCCTAACTACTACCCAGGGTCCAAATGACACCACTGGGAACCCACAGCTGGAAAACAGGAAACCGAGGAGAAATAACAGCAGGGAAAAGGGCCACAGGGCAGAGGTCAGGGCACAGCCCAGTCATCAGGTAGGACCCGGCTCAGCGACAAGCAGTAGGTAGTAAAAGAGGATGCTGTGAGACACACGTGCTAAGGGGCTCAATCACGCACCTCCAGGGCCCCGCTCCCACCCGTCCTGCATCCACTCCACCTAATTATGTGACAGGAACCTACAGGTGGGGCTCCAACAGATGGCTCTCTTGGCCTGGCAGTCCAAGAGCATTTTTACAAGCTCCTAGATAATTTCAACACAAGGAGGCCTTTGCCCATATTCTGAAAAGCAGTGTTCTCGGAGGCCCTCTGTTAGTCTCCAGGGCTAAGCTCAAAGGACGAGGGTGAGAGTGAGGATGGGCTGAGACCATGAAGAGCATGTTAGGATGGAGAGCACAGAGGGGTAAAAGCAAGGCATGGGCAGTGCCAGCAAACAGGGTGGGGATCTCTCAGGCACAGCCTCCAGCACACCACTGAAAATCCGTTTCTGTATTCCCCCACTGGAGTTCAGGTGCACAGCAACAATGATCCCAACTGGGAAGGCATAGTCTCCCCTCTCTGGGTCCAGCAGGGCCTGGACAGTCAGGCAGCGTCCTCTTCACCCAGCCTGAACTTGTTCAAGCCAACAGAGAAACGAGTTAACCCAGGGGGAAGGTGCAGCAAAGGGAGTCTGTCTGGGGATTCAGATGAGGCGATCAGCCTGAATCCCTTTCAGGGTTTCTGCCTGTCTGGAGTTACTAACCTCCCAGGTTCTTACGCCTTCTGTAGAGTGGCCAGCAGTAATCAGAGGTAGAACCTTCCCCCTAGTGCATGGGAAGGTGGACTGGCAGGAAACAGCTCCTACTAGAAACTCCATCTGTTTAGCAGGGCTGGGAACCAAGACCCGCAAGCTAAAAGAGCAGACTCCCGGGGAAGAGGACACTGGGAGTGGTGTGGATGCTGCAGAGGCAAAGCAGGAAAACTCAGTCAAGTGGGCCGGGAGCTTAGCAGCTCACTGTCAGGGACAAGCTGAAAACCCTTTCAGTGTCTTTGTTTCCCTTACAAAGTCCATGAGGTTCGGATTACACATGGAAAACGCTTGGAGGTGGGAGTGAGAAATCCAATTACTTAAGCACCAAGGGCACAAGAGTTCCAGGTCGTAGAGGTAACCAGGATTTGCTTAGGCCCTATAGCAAGAAGAGATAAGAAAGCCTTCCTCAGTGATCAATGCAAAGAAATAGAGGAAAACATTAGAATGGGAAAGACTAGAGATCTCTTCAAGAAAACTAGAGATACCAAGGGGACATTTCATGCAAAGA
Source organism: Bos grunniens (assembly GCF_055505025.1). NCBI lineage: Eukaryota > Metazoa > Chordata > Mammalia > Artiodactyla > Bovidae > Bos > Bos grunniens. Next base: position 96,893,969 of record NC_141175.1, on the reverse strand, counting down.
TGGGCTCGATAAAGGACAGAAATGGTATGGACCTAACAGAAGCAGAATTTATTAAGAAGAGCTGGCAAGAATACGCAGAAGAACTGTACAAAATAGATCCTCACGACCCAGATAATCACGATGGTGTGATCACTGACCTAGAGCCAGACATCCTGGAATGTGAAGTCAAGTGGGTCTTAGAAAGCATCACTACGAACAAAGCTAGTGGAGGTGATGGAATTCCAATGGAGCTATTTCAAATCCTGAAAGATGATGCTGTGAAAGTGCTGCACTCAATATGCCAGCAAATTTGAAAACCTCAGCAGAGGCCACAGGACTGGAAAAGGTCAGTTGTCATTCCAATCCCAAAGAAAGGCAATGCCAAAGAATGCTCCAACTACCGCACAATTGCACTCATCTCACACACTAGTAAAGTAATGCTCAAAATTCTCCAAGCCAGGCTTTAGCAATACGTGAACCGTGAACTTCCAGTTGTTCAAGCTGGTTTTAGAAAAGGCAGAGGAATCAGAGATCAAATTGCCAATATCCACTGGATCATGGAAAAAGCAAGAGAGTTCCAGGAAAACATCTATTTCTGCTTTATTGACTATGCCAGAGCCTTTGACTGTGTGGATCACAATAAACTGTGGAAAATTCTGAAAGAGATGGGAATACCAGACCGCCTGATCTGCCTCTTGAGAAATCTGTATGCAGGTCAGGAAGCAACAGTTAGAACTGGACGTGGAACAACAGACTGGTTCCAAATAGGAAAAGGAGTATGTCAAGGCTGTATATTGTCACCCTGCTTATTTAACTTATATGCAGAGGACATCATGAGAAACGCTGGACTGGAAGAAACACAAGCTGGAATCAAGATTGCCGGGAGAAATATCGATAACCTCAGATATGCAGATGACACCACCCTTATGGCAGAAAGTGAAGAAGAACTAAAGAGCCTCTTGATGAAAGTGAAAGAGGAGAGTGAAAAAGTTGGCTTAAAGCTCAACATTCAGAAAATAAAGATCATGGCATCCGGTCCCATCACTTCATGGGAAATAGATGGGGAAACAGTGGAAACAGTCTCAGACTTTATTTTTTTGGGCTCCAAAATCACTGCAGATGGTGACTGCAGCCATGAAATTAAAAGACGCTTACTCCTTGGAAGGAAAGTTATGACCAACCTAGATAGCACATTCAAAAGCAGAGACATTACTTTGCCAACAAAGGTCCGTCTAGTCAAGGCTATGGTTTTTCCTGTGGTCATGTATGGATGTGAGAGTTGGACTGTGAAGAAGGCTGAGCGCCAAAGAATTGATGCTTTTGAACTGTGGTGTTGGAGAAGACTCTTGAGAATCCCTTGGACTGCAAGGAGATCCAACCAGTCCATTCTGAAGGAGATCAGCCCTGGGATTTCTTTGGAGGGAATGATGCTGAAGCTGAAACTCCAGTACTTTGGCCACCTCATGCGAAGAGTTGACTCATTGGAAAAGACTCTGATGCTGGGAGGGATTGGAGGCAGGAGAAGGGGATGACAGAGGATGAGATGGCTGCATGGCATCACTGACTCAATGGACGTGAGTCTGGGTGAACTCCGGGAGTTGGTGATGGATAGGGAGGCCTGGCGTGCTGCGATTCATGGGGTCACAAAGAGTCGGACACGACTGAGCAACTGAACTGAACTGAACTAATCTCACTGTCCTTGGAATGTCTGCCTCCTAAGGAATATTTCTGTGGCATGACAATATTATACTTTAGACCCTCCCCCCACCCTCCTCCAGGATGAGGCAGCTGGCATAGAAGGCAATTAATATTTTAACTTTTTTCTGTAATCTTCAGCATCTTAAATGAAAAGATCAAAGCTCATAAGCAGAAAAGAAAAAAAAAAACTTTGCAGAGTGTGGGGGGGCTAAGGGGGTGACATAAAGTAGGAGGGAGCTTCCCGAACTCAAACTATCAGAAATATTAGGAGACTCATCCTTAGGAGAAATCAGGGCGGAGGTTGTGACCAGCCCTCAGAGGAAAGGGGCTGAACCTCTCTATGTGATCAAGAGCTACCAAATGGAAGAAGCTCAGAAGTCAAGGTACACCGCCAGAGCAATAGAGCCTTAGTGTCCGGCAGGGCCCAAGTGTATTCTGGCAACTACAGGGGCCTGGCCTCAACCTTAACTGTACGTGCACGCATGCACACACACAGAGTCCCGCCAATCTACCATCAGAACCGAGACTTGCAGAGATAAAAGGACAGACAGGAGGCATCCTTATCTACAGAGGCTATGATGCAAGTGAAATCTTTTGAGGTACTCCAAGAGAATTCTGGGGTGACAAGATCTATATTCTTCCAAGTAGTGACTCTGATGGAGAGTATGGAAGAGAGGGGTCAAAACAAAGACCCTCTGCTGTTCCAGAAGCAAAGTTCTAAAGTAATGCTGTTCAGGGAATGACCCATAAATGTTATCACCAGTTCATCACAACATAAACACAGGAACCAAGAGGAAGCCTTTAGAAACTAGCACATGAGGTGAACTTCCTGCTCCATCCCTGAGTGCATCTGCCAGACCACCTCGTTCAATGGCTCACAGATTGGTCTGGATGGTGCTGAACCCCTGAAGGGGCTATGCATGGCGAGAGCTGCCAACTCTACATACAGAAGGAGCTGTTTGGTCTGCAGTATTTTGGAAATTAGGAAAACTGACCCTCAAACCCATTCATTTGAGAACAACCCCTTCATTTTACAGAGAAGACTAAAGTCCAGGGACTGCCAAATGGCTAAGGACAGAACCCAAGAACAGGAGAGGTGGGATCAGAGAGGAAAAGTAACTGCGTGGCTGCACTTCTCACCCTCCTCTTCCCAGTCAGCGGTCTCATGGGAGCTCCTAAACCAGTGAGGGCTGCTTACTGCTTCGAATGAGTAGAAGACAATTTGGGGTTCAAGGTAAAGGGCCCCAGCACAGTATTTCCTTCTAGCTTTTCTTGAATCTTAAACCCAAGGCAGCTAAAGCCAACACCTTCCTTTCAGAATTAAGCTATCGTCCCAGCTGGTCCATTTCTTGACCCCACCACCCTAATCTGTAATCGCCAGATCCCAGAAACGCCAACTTAGTGAAAACACAGTTGGTATGTTGATTGTTCCTTCAAAGTCCCCTGAGGTCCACTAAGTCCGTGATGAAAGCAGATGTAAAGAGCTAGGGCTGGTGTGGGGTGACAGGCTTCCTCTCTCTCCTGCAAATGGACAACCCCAAACACAAAGATCAAAAGCGTTCACTGAATTAGGGGAAAAAAACTGCCAGAGCTGGTTTTCCCATTCAGTGTTACAGTTTTAGGCAATTTAGTCAATGTCTCCTGCTTCCAGTGATACTGTGAATATCACATCATAATGATTTCTCTTATTTTTCAGGACCTAGTGCTACACATAGAACACGGTAAACAGTAAATGCAGAAAGACAAAGGGAGAAAGAAACAGAGATAAGGTGAATGGGGACAGGGTCACAGTTCTGGATAGCATGATAATCTGTAGATTTTAATTGTCTCAGCCACCCCCATCTCTATTTGCCCAAAGGCTTCCTCAACTAATCTGTAAGGAAGCTACCTCCTCCCTAGAAGCTACAGACAGCCTTGTAACAAGGGGAGTCCTCAGCTGACTCCCAGATGCCCGAGGACAAGAGAAAATGAGGCCAAAAACCCAGGAGGTCAGGATGGGAAAGACAAGAGGCCCCAAAACTAAGCCAAAACAAGGCCCCTCCCTATACTGCCTGCCCCCATCCCCAGCCAGCCAAACCATTTGCTACAGCCTCAGGGGCATGGGAGGGGACTTGGCAACACCACAATAACCATTTCTAGCAGAAATGCCCATCTGCAGCTGAAGGGAGCCCAAGCACCTAGGCCCCTCCGCAGCCAGCCCAGCCAGGGGGCTAAGGAGCCATCACAGTGGCCTTATAGGCAGCTCCAGGGGCAGAAAGGCTCTCCTTTGGACTCAGTCACCCATCTGTACTGCAAAGTTTCCCCCCTCTCCCACAACATTCAAAAATGGCTGGGGTCACAAAGGAGGTGGATCTGAGCTCTGGGACTCTAATACTGTACTCATTATGCACGGGGAAGCCCTCTCTTTCCATCCTCAAACTCAGCTCTGAAATCCCCTTGGTTGGTTCCTTTCCTAGTCTAGCTTGATATGCCCACCTGCTTCCATATCTGCCCAACTTCACTACCGCTTGTAAACAATACCTCAGAGATAAAAGAGTTCCCGCTGGACCCTCAGAGCGGGAAGAGCAGGCAAGAAAGAACTAGGAGGAGCTCCCCACGGTGTGTGGAAAGTTGAGGATCATAGATCCTTGACAAAAGGAGCAGTGGTCCAAAGGAGAGACAGAAGGCAGAGATCCTGGGCACAGGCCCAAAATAGTTTCCACACATCCTCAGCCAATCAAGGGTTCCCATGGGGCAGACCATGGGAGCAGCGTGGGAAGCCCAAGAGCCTGGTGCTTGCGGCTCTGGGCACTCACTCTTGTCCAGGCTACCAAGAGGCAGGAGGTGACAACAGTGTGTGCTATGGCATGTTCCTTGGGATGTCATAGGTAGACATGCAACACGCCAGACAGCAAAGTGACAGGCTGCACGTATCAAGCTCAGCTTCATGCCTGTGCTGGGCACGACACACACCCTGTATCATGGATATTTTTGAAACCCTGTCAGGACTCGGCACCTGCTAGATGTGCACATTCCCACTGCTGCTGGATATTCTTCACCCAGAGAGCTTACCCATCCTGGGCCTCTCCCATGGAAACCCCCAAACCGGGAGACCCCGTTTGCCCTGTGTCCCAGAGTTTTTGACTGCTCTGAATGAGTTCACACACCACACACATCTTCCTAAAGCACCACCTTCTGACAGAAGAGGATCTCACAAAACCACTCTCCGAGGGTATGTGGAACACCACACTAAACTATGTGAGAGAACTATGTGGGGCCGCGGGGAGGTGGCACCAGGAACAGAGGGCTCAGATCCGAGTGCTTGCTGGCAGTGCCCAAGCTGGGCCAAGAGGAAGCTAGGACTTTCCAACAGACAACTCAACAATAAAAACAAGCACAGACACCTCAGAGCTTTAAAAACACCACCAATTCAGGCCCCACGCCAAGAAGGGGGCAGGAAGAAGACACAGGTGAAGAGCATTCTCTACCTTCTCAGGCAGCCCTATTCCATGCCCACAACACTAAGGACTGAGATAGGCTGGGAGATCCCAGCAGGGTGGCAGGGCCGGCACAATGCAGGCAGGGAGGAATGGAGAACACACTTGGAGAAAGCTGAAGAGAAGCCATCGCTAGGCAGGAGGGGGTGCTTTCCGGAGTAAACAAACCTGCCAGCAGTCCCTCTTCTCAGCAGAAAGGGAAGCTCTGGCGGACAAGGCCAAAGACACAGAGAAGGGAGGGAGCTGCCGGCTCCGTGGGCCCATCTGTCCTCATCCCCTTGTCCTGCTTTCCCTACAGTGAGGGGCAGAGCAGGCGCACAATCTCCGTGTCCACAGCCCTCAACAGCACACAGGTGTCTATAGCAGTGGGCAGCCAGAGGCACAAGTGGAGGTGGAACCTGGGGGTTCTGCTCTGGATAAAGGGCACGGCGTGAGCTCACAGCTCTCTGCTCCCCACCCACAGCAAAGCCAGTATCGGCCACCTCTGCTTGCCTCAGGGGCCTGCCACGGTCTAGTCCCAGGCAGTCGCCCACTACTTGCAGCCTCACCAAGGCTCGCCCAACTCTCCAGGGCAGCCAAAGCCACCTGGCTCTTCTCCTTCCCCCAGAAGTAAATTTCTTGCCCTCCCTCAGGCACTTCTTTGCTGTAAGTTCCTCTGGAAGGAGGCCAGGGAACCACCCTGGCTCCTGATCCATCCCACGGCCTCACCCAGGAACCCCCAAACCCCCTGGGAAAGCGGAGGCCCTCCCGGCCAGCGTCCCACCCAGGCAGTGAGGGTGGCACTTTCAGCACCTCCAGGGAGCTTCCCACAGTTTTCCCAGGAAGTCAGAGGAGGATTTCCCAGGAGGAAAATCTAAGAGCATCTGGGGACATGAGCAGCTTGCCCACCTGCTACCCAAGCAACCAGATTCCCCCAGCTCCTCACAGGCTCCAGGGGCTGAAGGGGAAGACAGCGCTGAGGCAGGAGCAGGAAAGAGTTCCACTCTCCTAGGAGAAGTCCCATCCTGTCCTGCCTCCCACCTGTCCCTACTCTCTTTCCCCAGCCTCTCTCTGCTCTCCACCTGAGAGGCAGCCACTCTGAGCTGCCTCTTGCTCTGTTTTCTTCACTCTGGGCCAGCAGAAGATACTGCTGAGTAATCCCAAACTCACAGCAGATCCCCAGCCCTGAAAACAGGGCAAAGCCCAAGGAAACCTACTGATCCTGGCCTTTGCCAACCAGGGAAGAACATCTGTGTTTCCTCATAATGGCTTATATTCCACAAACTCTGCCCTGCCCCAAATACCCCAGCCCTGGCCTGAAGACAACCACATGGAGAAGCTCAGTGTCCCCTTCTCCACTTCCCACGCACCTGGTAACATTCCCTTCCGAGTCCCCCAGACACCCATCTGCACAGAGTAACAGCAGCCCACTGCCTGCAGGATTCCCAGTCATGATGTTGCATCAGCCCCCACCCTACCCAAAATATCCTCACCCCCACCACCTCCTCTCCTCTCCAGCCATCTCCATGGTGACAGCAGCATGACTAATGACACCCTATCAGCTTCAGACTCAGGAGCGCAACTCCCCCCCCCCCCTCCACCGTCCCCCCACCCCCACCCCGGGGATTTCTGCAGATTGGATGCAAACCAACAGTGCCAGGGACATTCTCGAGAGATTTCCAGAGGCAAGGGTGGGGAGTGGGTTGTGTGTCTTAAAAAAAAAAAAAAAACAGTTCAACCAACCCAATCCCAACTGCACCCAAACCATCCAGCTGAGAAAGCAAAAAGAATCCAAACAAAACCCACACAGGCCTGAGAATTCATTGGCCGCCTACACCCCCGCCGCCCCTCCCCCTCAGCTGCTGCTACACACACAGTGGGAGATTAAGGGATCACCAGAGGAGACCCTTTATTTTTATCCAATCCAGTCAAACACTTCACCTCTACCACACACACACACACACACACCACACACACCAGGTACCTTGACAGCAGCTCCTTGTCCCCACGGCCCGGCTCCTTCACCAGCCTTTATTTCCACCTGCAAAAGAAGCCGGAGAGACTGATAAGCCAGGCCACCACCAGGAAAGCAGCAAAGTCCTTCTGCTGCACTCCCAGCACGCTGCGGGGGAAGGGGGGAGAAGGGAAGGCAGGGGGGCCTCGGAAAGAAAGGATAGCAGGGACCATCTTCCTGCCTCCAGCTGCCACCCAGACGCGCGGTGGATGGACTCATTCGCCTTCAAGAGTGTTTTTGTTTTCATTTCTCCCCTATCCACCCTCCCAAGATCCAGGAGGGCTCGGCCCCTCCTCCTGTGTCCGGTCTGGCCTCGTCCCTCCCTGCCCTGCCCGCTCTACCTCGGCCGGCCTCCTCTGGTGCATCGGCCGGCGGGCCTCCCATTATCCCCGCCGGAGCGCACGGAGGGAGGCACTGCAGAGGCGGCGGCGGCCAGCTGCCGGCTTGGCTCCCCTCCCCGCCGCCGGCGAGGCTGGTGTGGAGGGGGCGGCGCGCTCGCCAGCCAATCCCCGCGGCCGGCCGGGCGGGGGCAGGGCCGCCGGGGGCTGGACCTGCCCGGCCGGGAGGCGGGGGCACCGCCAAGGGTGCCGCGGAGCCGGGCTGGCTGCGGCCCAGGCCCGCCGCCGCTCCCCGGCAGGCTGGGGATCCCGGGGCACCCCCGCCTCCTTCCGAGTCGAGGACCCGAAGGTAATACCCAGAGGCATCCTCTGCATCTCCAGGGTCAAAGACTGACTGCGCTCGGGGTCGAGCAGACGCTGGCGGGATTCCCCTTCAGGCCGCTCTCTGGCCCTAGGACACCAGCAAACTGCCTCATCCTAGCAGCAGCTAGGACAGTGCCAGGCACTATGATAAAAGCAACAGCCCCTGCAATCCTCCAAGGAAAAGAAAAGCCTTGAAGTGTGAACCTTTTACCCCGTTTTACAGATGAGGAAATAAGGTCAGATAAGTGAAGTAACTTACCCAAGGTGACACAGCTAGAAAGCAACAGCTCTGGGACTCCAAGCCAGGCTGTCCCGCACTAAAGACCAGACTCTCAACCATTATGCAGTCGTCTCCTCCCCACTTCCCATCAACAGATTTCCTCTCGAAGCCAACACTGCCTGTAGCTCAAAGCCTCACCAAGTCAGACTTGCCCTCCTTTGCTCACAAACACCTACACCTCACCCTACTATTGCTCATCCCTGCAGCTTGAACACAGGCCACCCCCTCCAGACAGCATTGCCTCCACCACCATTCGCAATGTTTCCTCCTCTTTCAGAAAGGCCATGGGAGGTGGCACACCCAGACTTCAGGGCTCCCCATCCCCTGGAAAGGCGGAGGAGAGGAGGCAGCCCAGACTCTGAGCCTTTGAAGGCTGCAACGCCCAGGAGACTGAAGGAGAACAGAATGGGGAGAGGAAAGCCCTGCAGTTCCTAGGCAACCCAAGAGATATCCTGCTTCACCCCAAGCCCTCCCTGTAGCCAACACCCCAGAGTTTCCACCTTCTAGGAAGGGAACCATCATATGGACTCTGGTACTCATGCATCTGGGTCAGCTCCTGGCTCCGTGGCTCCGCTATCCAGCCGCAGGACCTTGGTGGTGGTACCTTATCTCTCTCAGCCTATTTGTAGTTCTATTTTATAGATTAGTACTGCTCATGAGCCATAGCATCTACCTCATACACAGTTATGAGGAGTCTGAAGAAATGCCTCACAGCGCCTGCCACAGTGAAGGTGCTCCACCACCACGCTTCGTTTCTGAGCGCCATGGTGTGCCACTTCTGACTCACAGGTGTGGCTTGCAGGACTAGTTAGGTGTGTGAGAGCGTTCGGTGCTGTGCTCTGCTACCAACTCCACCACATCGGCCCAATTATGCCCGTCCCTGAAGCTCCAAGGGGGCACTCAGAATGGGACAAGCTGTCCTAGGAGAGACAGCAAAGCTGGCCTCTGGCGAGGAGACTCCAGGAGGTGCCAGGGACCACACCTGCCTCGCCTCTGGGGACAGAGGGCAGCTCTCCTGGGCTCCTCCCTAGGGCAGGGAGGAAGGAGGGTGACGAAGCAGGCCAAGGGGCACTGTCCTGAGCCGTGTGCTTCTGCTCCCCTTAGCTCTGACCTTGGCCAGGCCCAGCGAGGTCCCCTCCTTTATCCTGGTCCCCAAAACCCCTGCCCCACCCACCCACCGCAAACACAGTCTGCTGCTGGATAAGAGCAACTAACACTGCTTGGATAATAACGATCAATACTGTTGCTGCTCCGGCTGCCACAGTTTATCAAGCCCCTGCTACGTACCAGGCCCGGTGCCAGCACACTGTGGGAGCATCTCATTTGACTTACTCCACACACGACCTTATGGGGAAATGGGCTTAGAGATGTTAAGTTACTTGCCCGTCAACACACAGCTGGTGAGTGGTTAGCTAGAATTCCAAGCCAGGCATGTCTCATTCCAGTTCTTTAAGCCCTCCCTCCCAGCCTACCTCAGGGAAATGCAAAGAAGGATGGGGTCACTTGAACCACACTACTTCCCTTTAAGCTATGGGTCTGAGAATAGTAATATTTTCATGCCTCAGAGACTTGGCAATGCTGCTCCTTGCCTAGGTTCCCCTGCCTCTCCCCCACCTGGCAAATACGGTACAAGGCTTAATCCAAACGTCACCTCCCACTGCTCCCTTCCCAGCTCATCTAGCCCCCATGAGCTTCACCCCACTCCTCCCCGGGCCTCTTCTAGAGCAGTCACACCAAGTACAGTTATTTATTTACACGGCCGTCTCTCCCACGTGGGCAGGGGCCCTATCTTCCCCACTCACTAGGCTCTGCACAGAGGTGGAATGTGCTGAGCTGAGTTTCTACACAAGGAGGGTGGAAGGGCAGGGGGCTGGGCACTGAGATGCAGAAGCCACTCTCCAGGTCGGTCTGTTCTCTGAGGTCCCCAGAGATCAGAGGAACACTTGCTCTCCTGGGAGAGGACCTGCCACCTGAACTATAGCCAAGACCCAGCCTTGTTCAGCCAGCACACGTTTTCCTCACAAGGCTGCAAGCCACCCTGACTCTCTGCTCGAACCACCACCCCACCCCGTGCTAACTAAATCCCACCCCAACTGCAGGTCCCAGCCCACCCCCTGGCAGCCTGCAGACACACTAGCAGAGCCCATGGCCCCTAAGGCAGTGCACCTGCAACCACCTCCATCCCACGCTGGCCTCCTGCCCTGTTCTGAAACACCTGGAATGCTAGGGCTCCGAGGAGTCACAGAGGCGCATCCCGGGACCACCCTGCCTCCAGCAGGGACACTCTCCACACTTCACACCTGATCCCCTCTACTCTCTATCGGCCCCTCTTTCTGTATCTGGGGCTTCACAGTGACCAACCCAAAGGTAACTGGGACCCCCCCTCATAGGGGCTGAAGGTCTCTCCCCACTTTCCATCATGACCCGTAGACCCCACTGCACTCCCAGCAGGAGAAATGGAGTCACAGCTCTCTCCACTAGAGAAGAGGTGAATGGATTAACTCATTCTCAAAACCCACTAAATACCCCAACACAGAGAACCTCAGAAATACAGATCCTCACAGGCCAGAACCCACACAAATATATAAAGACTAAGAAATGGGGATGCATCCAGAAACAGATTTGGGGGGCTTTATAGGAGGATCAACCAAGCAGCAACCCCATGCCAAGCCCCATAACTGAAGCATGATGTACCGTATCTTATTTACCCCTCAAAACAAACCAATGACATAGGAATTATTAACGCCCATTTTACAGATGGAGAAATTAGGAGACTGAGTTGGGCCCTCTTCACTCCCTCACTGGCAGCAATACAGGTGGTGCTGTTCTGTGTAGCTCTATGATTTTATCAACCTACCTCTTCTAGAGTTGGCAGGGGGTAGATGGACGACTTCTCTTGCCTTGCCATGGCTGTGTCCTGAACAAGGTCACTCCCCACAGGGCTTTACTTCAATGCTCAGTTCAAGCCCCACTTCCTCCAGGAAGCCTTCTCAGGTTACCCGAGTCCTCTGCCAGCTGACCACACTTCCAGTGTTTCTCATTTGACACTTGGTACTGCTATTTGTCTGTGTATCCTGCCTCTCCAACCAGAATGGCTAGAGTCGTGCCTCTTCAAAGCCCTGGTTTTTTTTTTTTTTTTTTCTTTGCCCAGCATTCCATACACTGAAGGCACTTGGAATCCAATGTGGGGGAAGTCTGTGACCTTCCCTTCCCTCTCCACTGCACAAAGGATCCTGCCAAAGAAACCCAACACCCCCTCCACCTTCAGAGCCTATGTTTGAAGTCACTGGTGTCCACGCATCAATTTCCACCCAAGTAATTGCAGCCCATCACACACACATCATCCCCTATATTTGAAACTCTTTGCGGTTGTCATGGGAACTGCCTTTGCCTTCATTCACTGATCGGGCCTCACAATTAGCTTTGGCAGCGGAAGTCTGTGTCAACGGCAATCGTGGGGAGGAGAAAGCCGAGGAGGTGGAAGAACAGCAGCAAGGGAAGAAAAGGCGCTCCTCCCTGGAGATGCAGGAGAACCAGACTGAACTCGGGCACCCGGTGATGTCAGAGGGAAAACACAGCCAGCCAGTGACTCTACCTGGACACTTCCATGCCAACAAACAGACGCACCCAGACCCCCCAGGCTGGCAGGCAGCAGTCGTGGCTCTGCCCACAAACCCCCATGCCGTGCTAAATGCTTCTAAGAACATCTTATATTCTGTGAACTTCGTCAGGGTCTCCCCACTCCATATTCAACAGTTTTGGGCCATCAAATGTCCCAGGACCCAAGCAAATAATTGGAATGACAGAATAACAGAAACTTAACTGGTTATTGAGAAGGTGAGACAGGAATAGTGAGTGGTTTAGAAACCTGGGGACAGCCCCAGGGGAAGCCTTCTAAGAGTAATTAACACAAAACGTCTTATCTTCCACCTTGAAGATTCATGAACACCCTCAGCTGGCGCCCTGTGGTCCGTCTATGTCCTTTCACACCCCTGCCACCAGTCTCGAGCATTTGAGTAGCATCTCTGTACAACTCAGCTTCAGGGGAGATGCCTCCCTCCTCCTGGAAGCCCCACCTCATCCTTCACATATCACTCTGCTGAAACTCTCAAAACAGGTCCCTTTCCTTCCATGATGGGCTCTCTTGGCCTAACAGTGACTAAGACTGGTCTCTGCCCCTAAGGCATCCCTCCCTTGTAGCCCTACCAGACTGCTCTGTAATTATTTGTTGCCACGCTTGTCTCCCTGCCCAGACTGTGAGCTCATTAAGGACAGAGTAAATGCTGCCTCCCCTTTACCGCCAACTCAGGCTCAGCGCAGCACCCCACACAGCCAGTTGTGATATGCAGGAGGAGGCTGGGAAGGCAACTTGCAGTCTACCAGTCAAAGCGGGTGACATCCTGCCTCCAGAAACTAAAGTGACTCCAGTGCCCTCCCCCGGCACAGGGGACACAGGAGGGCCAGGGACCGAGGAGACACTCCAGGAAGGTACCTCTCCTCCGTATCCCTCTAGCACCAGCTCTCCTCTCACTGGCTCTCAGCGCCCCACCCCATCCTGCACTGTCAGCCGTCCAGACTGGACACAGCCTCCCCATGAGAAGATGCCATTCTCTCTCTCCTCTAGGGCTCCAGGATCATTCCCAGCATCAACCAGGGCACCCGGAGCCTACCCTTAAAGAGCAGAGCAGTCAATCAAAAGACTGGGACGCCCCCGGCAGTCCAGCAGTTAAGACTCTGTGCTTCCAATGAAAGGGGTGCAGGTTCCACCCCTGGTCTGGGAACTAAGATCCCACATGCCATGCAGCACAGCCAAAAGAATAAAATAAAAACATTAAAAAAAAAAACAAAATGAGACCAGAGAGAGCCACTCAGTGTCCTTCCCACAAGAAAGACTCAGAAGGGAACAGACTCTGGTTTGGTACATTGTCACTTATTTCTGACTCAGCATCTCCACACCCCTTCCTGAGGATTCCTCTGGCAGTAATTAAATGGGGTAGGGGGCTAGCGGGTACATGCATTCTGATAAATGGGCCCAAATGAGTCTACCTCATACAACTCCCTTTTCATTTGGAGCATCAGGAATTGGTCTGTACCAGTAGTGGGAGGCGCACCATTCTGTCCACGGATGCCCTGGCCAGCTGTGGGGAGGTGGGCACAATGGAGTTGGAATGCGTACAGGTCAGAACCAGCAGTTCAGGAACAGAGCTCGAGCGCCCTAAAGCAAGTGAGCAACCCCCCAGAGATCACCGAAGGCCTGGCCAGTTACCCCACACTGAGTGCCGACTTTTATTTTCCCCTCCCTCAATGACTAATAAAAACTCAGGTTATCAGATCTCTTAGGCAAATGACAGGAGACAAGGCCACGGGGGGGTGTGTCCACCCCAGGTGTGCCAGCAGGCTGCGCCCTGCACAGACACACTCAGGCTGAGGCCTAACGCCACCCTAAAGGACTCTCCCAGCCAAAGTGCGGCAGGGCTCAAGGCAGATAAAGGAGTCCTGTTCCTTTCCGACACCCTCTGTCCTGCTGAGCATGCTGCCCTCAATCCACAAGGGAGCTGTAAAGAAGGGATGGGGAGGGGAATCAGTGACAACTCCTGAGACCCCCGCCCCCCAGAGTGGTCTTTCAGCTCACCCAGTCCCCACACTGCCTCCTCCAGAACAAGAGGCCCAAGGCAGAGAGCCAGCTGCTGACTCAGGGTGGGGTCCGTGCCAGAGCAAGAACACTCAGACAAGGTTCACCAGGGCTGCTGGGCACGAGTGAGGGTGGGAGAGTCACCTCCCCCTAGGGAGTTTCAGAAAGTGTCTTTGAATAGGGAGCCACCCCTCATTCCTATTGTTTTTCCCCATAGCAGATAATTTAAACATGGCTCAAGCCTTCAATGAGAAGCAATAAGCTTTGCGTTGGGTTAGAACCCCCCAAAAAAGCACTGCCCCTGGGAACAGGAACCCTAACCCAACTTCCTTATCCCTCTCACCACTTACCTTGGCAGGGGAACAAGGATCCTAACCCAAAAAATCCTCCCAAGAATAGCCAACCAGGATAGCTACTTCCCCTACCCAGAAACAGGCTTCAGTGAGGGTTTAGAGACCACGGAGGAAAACTACATGTCCAGTAGAATTACCCACACAGATAAAACACACACACACACACACACACACACACACACACACACATATTTATATATCTAACACACAAGCCACTTGAAAGGCAGCCAGTGTGACTGAGTTACTGAATTTCATGTTAATTAAATTTAATTTTTGTAACCACACATAACTAATGGCATCCTTATCAGACAGCGCAGGTAGAGCATACTTTTTAAATTTGGGGTGTCATAAACAGTCCTGAGAATTTGCTGAAAACCATGAACCCTCTCCCCTGAGAAAAAACACCCCTGCACATTCACACACTTGGCTGAAATTTTCAGAAAGTTCACAGACCATATTCCCACCCAACTCTGAGATTAGGTCTAGAGATCGACCAAAAACTTCATGGACTAAGAACAAGGTTTTATCTGCAATGTAGTTGTCTAAGGAATATGCTACACCTTACATAGTTGGAGCAAGAGACCACCACATGAGGAAGCCCCCACCTGATAGAGGACGTCTTCATAACATCCCAGCCTCTACAAAGACCTATGCAGGCACAAACAAGACTGGTTCTTCAGTTTTGGAACAGCTATAAACGTTAGACAACTCTTTTTTTCAAACATGCACTCAGTCTACCTGCTTATAATTGCTATGCTCTAATATTGTCACCCTGCTTATTTAACTTATATGCAGAGTACACCATGAGAAACACTGGGCTGGAAGAAGCACAAGCTGGAATCAAGATTGCCAGAATTATCAATAACCTCAGATATGCAGATGACACCACCCTTATGGCAGAAAGTGAAGAAGAACTAAAGAGCCTCTTGATGAAAGTGAAAGAGGAGAGTGAAAAAGTTGGCTTAAAGCTCAACATTCAGAAAACTAAGATCATGGCATCTGGTCCCATCACTTCATGGCAAATAGATGGGAAAACAGTGGAAACAGTGTCAGACTTTATTTTTCTGGGCTCCAAAATCACTGCAAATGGTGATTGCGGCCATGAAATTAAAAGACGCTTACTCCTTGGAAGGAAAGTTATGACCAACCTAGATAGCATATTCAAAAGCAGAGACATTACTTTGCCAACAAAGGTCCTTCTAGTCAAGGCTATGGTTTTTCCAGTAGTCATGTATGGATGTGAGAGTTGGTCTGTGAAGAAAACTGAGCACCGAAGAATTGATGCTTTTGAACTGTGGTGTTGGAGAAGCCTCTTGAGAGTCCCTTGGACCGCAAGGAGATCCAACCAGTCCATTCTAAAGGAGATCAGTCCTGGGTGTTCTTTGGAAGGAATGATGCTAAAGCTGAAACTCCAATACTTCGGCCACCTCACGCAGAGTTGAGTCATTGGAAAAGACTCTAACGCCAGGAGGGATTGGGGGCAGGAGGAGAAGGGGACGACAGAGGATGAGATGGCTGGATGGCATCACCGACTCAATGGACGTGAGTCTGAGAGAACTCCGGGAGTTGGTGATGGACAGGGAGGCCTGGCGTGCTGCGATTCATGGGGTCGCAAAGAGTCGGACTCGACTAAGCGACTGAACTGAATAAAAGTTCTGCACATTCCCCGACACAAAGGAACTAACTCCCTCTTCCACATAGGACTCATCTTAGCCTGAGTTCCCCTACTTATTCATTTCCAAGCTGAACAACCATCTTTTTCAGTTGCCTTGCATGTGACCACTTTGACAGAGCTCCTAGAGACAGGCTTTCAACACACCTTTTAGAGTTTCAGCTCTTCCTACCTGCTGGGAAGCCAGGGATCCTTACTTGTACATTTCTTTCTTTTTTAAAAATACGTGCAGGACTTTGGATTTACCCCGATTAAATTCTGTTGAGTTTTGCTGAATCCCACTCTTCCAGACTGCCCCAATCTCCTTTACCCGTGTTTCACCATTCAGCTTCAATATCGCATCACCACTACTACTGCGACCATACACCTACCCACTGATCATACCTGCTCCTACCTACATCCGAGCTAGAGGGCACACATCTCTTCTGCTCCTAACCCTCCAGGCCCTTCCATGAAACCCAGAGTTCTATGGATGTGCTCCTGCCATTCCCAGCTACCACGAGCTACTACTCCCTCATGGGCTTCCCATGTCCCAAGTCAGGCTGCTGAGCAGCAAACATCTTCTGAGAGCCCTTTTCCAACTGTTCTCAGAATACACACATACACACACTCATAGACACACACACACAAGTTCTTAAAGGGTTACTGATAGCTCGTAAGACTAGACTGAAATGGACTCCAGAAAAACAAGAAGAAACATGGAGTAAATCTCAAGATGTTCTTGTCTCCCTGGCCTACAGGGTAAAAAATAGGTTGGGTCACCCTCCTTACTCTTGTTGGCAATGGGAGTACTTTACCTGTGTTCATCAAGACTTGTTTCTGTCCCCTTTTCCACGCCTTACCCCCTTCTCCACTCACAGAAGTGCCACAGACCAGCTCCTCAAACTCTCAAGGACATACAAATCACCTGGGAATGTGGTTCAAGTGCAGGCTCTCATTCAGTAAGTCTGATGTAAGGTCTGAGAGTCTGCGTTTCTAACAAGCTCCCAGGTGATGCTGATTCTGCCAGTCTACTGATCAGCAAGGTGGAAACATGGTTGTAATCCATTCAGGTCCCCTAAGACTCAGGTGAGCAACGTGCAGTCCTAGTGAGTGCCCATCAACTCAGCTCTCATCTGAGTCAGAGGAGTTCCACTCTAAATACACATTAGATATACCTGGCGGAGCACCAGCCCAATTGGAGTCCTCCCCAGAACAACCAAACTACTGACAGAATCCCTAGAAGTGGGATCCAGGTGATCCCAACATAAAATCCCTGATCCATACTGGTTGGTAAAATTCTGAACAGGGTAATTATACCTATGTCCGCTTCAGAATGCTGCTGTTGCTGCTAAGTCGCTTCAGTCGTGTCTGACTCCATGCAACCCCATAGACGGCAGCCCACCAGGCTCCCCTGTCCCTGGGATTCTCCAGGCAAGAACACTGGAGTGGGTTGCCATTTCCTTCTCCAATGCATGAAAGTGAAAAGTGAAAGTGAAGTTGCTCAGTCGTGTCTGACTCTTAGCGACCCCATGGACTGCCGCCTACCAGGCTCCTCCGTCCATGGGATTTTCCAGGCAAGAGTACTGGAGTGGGTTGCCGTTGCTTTCTCCGCCTCTTCAGAATGACTTTAGATAAAAAACTGGCCCTCTGATCTATGACGCTAGAAGGAAGCACTATCATTTATTTGCAGAAATCCAGGCCCACTGGTTTGACTTGAGTTGCTTTGTAGAGAACCACAGGGATCCCCGAGCCCACCGTTTGTCTTTCTAAATCTCATGAACCACCTTTTAAAAAATCTGCTCGTCTAGGACTTCCCTGGTGGTCCAGTGGTTAAGAGTCTGCCTGCCAATGCAGGGGACAGGGGTTTGATCCCTGATCTGGGAAGATTCCATACGCCACAGAGCAGCGAAGCCCATGCGACACAACTACTGAGCCCACGGGCCCTGGAGCCCATGCTGCACAACAAAGAAAGCCACTGCAGTGAGAAGCCCATGCGCCGCGACTGGAGAGCAGCCCCCGCCCACCACTAGAGAAGAGCCCGCACAGCAACAAAGACCCAGCACAGCCGTAAATGAAAAATCACTAATTTAGAAATCTGCTCTTGAATGGTCAAAAACTGACACTGGTTTACAATTTCCAGCATATCTTTGAAAAACTGAACTTTCTACCTGTCTCTGGTCTTCCGGCTCTCTCCCAATCATCATGTAATTCCACAATGATGCCATTCCATGGGCATACCTGAAGGTGTATAGTAGGGAGCTGATAACTCAGATTCAGGTAGGGTAGCTGTCTCTCCCTCCCTAACCACACATGCCATGGTTTATCCTTTCCCCAGTTTATAACAGTTTATACAGTTTATACCGACACAACAGGGACCTAGGGGCTTCTCTTTGTCACCAGTTCTGCTCCAAAGGCTTCTCTCTGTCACCAGTTCTGCTCCAAACCCTTTCCTTCTGTGTTGTACTGGGAACATATAAAAGACTATTATTGTCTTGAGCATCTTCCACCATCTCAGCACATTCTGGCCACTGGAGTCTCTAATATTCTTCTTAAAGGGTCAGACTACCGTTGACTCGCACCCCCTTTCCATGTAAAAAGCATCATCTTTCACCATCTGCACTCACCAGACAGCTGCCCAAGCAGCCACACAGATGGTCCAGCTCTTAGCCCCCACCACCTTCCTCCTTAGGGCCCCATTTGGGACTGCTGAGTCAGCATTTTCTTTGTATAAAGCAATCCTATCCCTCCAGCTAACTTCCCTTTTAGAGTCTGTAGCCATGGGGTTTAAAACTGTTTACATCTGAAAAACAATTTTCTGAAGTCTACGGCCAACATCACTCCCTGCCCAGGTGTCTCCCTGGATTCACAAATGCTGAGATGGGCTCCCTGTCTCTAAAGAGCCTCATCACTTCTACTTTACCAATCAATTCTCCCTTCGCTGGTGGGAACCGCTACCCTCCTGATAGCATCCCCCACCTCACCCCACCCACAGCCCATCTTCAGGAAGACAGAGCCAGGAGCAGGTGAGGCAAGAATTGGTCAGGTGTTCCGATACTGTTGAGAGATCCCAAATTCCAAAGTATCTTTTCTCAACACGGGCCTAGAGCTTTGTTTCAGCCACGAAATCCACCTGGCTGAGGGCTAGACACACCATATATATTTCTATTTCTCACTCATGCTTCTAACCTCATGTATACATACTTCCAGGAAGTTTTTTTTTACAAGGAGTTTTTCTCCTACCCTCTTTATCAAACTTTCACTTCCCTCACCCATGGGCAGTTTTTCGGTCAGGCCCTGGGCCACACCAGCTCCTCGCTCCTGGATGTCCAGTCTCCTCCCCGAGGAAAGAGGCTGGCAAACTCCTCCCTCCTCTTGCCTGGCCCCACAGTTCTATGAGTAAGCTGGAATGTCTTGAAATAAACATTTAATAAACAATTACAGCTCAGAGACTAACATATATAATTTTTATGCATAAAGATTAATTCTCTTCTAGATGTTCTAGGAATGTTTTGTCACCATGCACTGATTACCTACCATGTACTAGACATTCTGCATATTTTATCTCAATTAGTCCTCACAAAGAAGGGTTACCCCATCTGACATGTGAGGGGGAAAAAAAAAAGAAAACAATGCTCAAGAGAATAAGCAGCATAGCACTTACTTTGGGCTCTGCATCTCCACACTCACCAGAGCCTACTTTTCTACAAGCCACCACTCAGGTAAAAAAGGATGAGGATGTCAAACAGCCTCTGACATCAGCCTAGGATCTAAAGCCTTCCTGGGACTAGGAAGGAAGACCACAGCTGCAGAAATGAACTCCTGCAGGCGTGTTACCCAGAGGCGCGAGTAGTCACTTACCTCTGTGGTGGACAGGAACAGGCCTGGGAGTCGCCTCTAGAGTTAAAATATGGAATGTCTCTGACTAGAGGGGCTCTGTAGCACCACCTACCCACACTGGGTAAAAAAGTGAGGAGCAGGGAAGGAGACAAGAAAATCAAGATAAGGTTCCCCCTCTTACATGATGACACAAAGCAGCTGTCAGCAGACAGCTCTGTGTAAGTCCCAAAGGAAGCTGGAGGAGGTGGAGACAGGATGGACATGCAGAAAGGATGCCCAAAGGGGAGACACTGAGAAGCATGGATGCAGGGAGAGGGCCTGACCCCCAGGAGGCTCCTGGGACGCTCTGTCTTGTCCCACCTGAAGAGCAGGGGCTAAGATCTAAAGTTCTGTTCCCAAGGGATAGGTTTCCTCCTTTCCCAATCTCCCAAATCCTGGGACATGTCCCCTCCTTTACATGGCCGCTCAGACCTGGTGGTGAAGGTCCCAGCAGTCCCCTAGGGGCTGTAAATGCCGGGCTGGTTCCCTGGGCTCTCACTCAGGAACAGCCTAGAGGGCCTGTCAGCTTTGCCAGCGATACATTTGTCAAATGCAGTATTGCCTGGACAGTGGTTCCCACGCTCTTAGCCTTCACAGACCAATTAAAAAAAAAATTATGGTGAGAGACACTAGTTACTATTCTGTATTTTGCCAAGACTGTTTTTTAGATAAAAATAAAAAAAAGATCTACTTTCTATCAACACTTCCATTCCATAAAAGAAAGTATATTTTCAATCATCAAAAAAGTAGAAAGTACCTATCCCTAAAACAAAGTTCTGGTCTTTAAGTCAAACAAAGTTAGCTTCAAGACAAAGCTCACTCCATTGTCCCCTTCCCATGGTTTCTGCAGAAACCCAGAGAACTTGTCATGGGGCCGCACTGGTCCACAGATAAGCATGTGGACCCTCTGTCTGGGGGGAACCACAGGACACCAGCTGCGTTTTCCCCAATCCTGTGGGCCTTGAGAGCCAGCCGGCCGTGGCAAGGTCCGCAGAGACGTAAACATCCAGGGGCTTGACTCTAAGCCTCAGCCAAGCCAGATTCCTCCTCTCTTAACCGCGACCACTGGCAATCCAGGGCAGCAGCTTACACACAAGGATGACAGGCCCCTGGCTAGACTCCCAGCCCCTTCCATTCAGGTGCACCTCCTTGATGCCAAAAGAAGAACTTAAACACGGTTCACAAGAGCCACGCATTCTAGGAACATCCAGCCCAGAAAGCTCATCCCCCAGGGTTTGAGAGGAATGAAGTGAGAGGAAGGCAGCAAAGAAGGAGATAAACCCTAGAAGGAAGCAAGCAAAGGAACCAAGCCTTACAAAGTAGACGGGGCATGTCCTCCTTATACCGAAATAAGAGCTCTCATGCCCAGGAGTGAAGCCTACCCCTGGTCCCACCCCACCCCTCTTTCAGAAACGACCCACAGGGCACTGGGCCAGCAGGATACCAACTCCCCCGTAAACAGCAGCAACATAAAGGGGCTGCACACAGTCTCCCAGGCTGGGGTGGGGAGCTGCAGATGTGATCCAGATGTCTGCTTTAACCTTAGACTGGGGAAACAGGGCACCCATCCGCTATCCCTGGGCCGTGATATGCAGCTTCCACAGGGAGCAGACAAGAGAAGGAGAGAAGGGGCAGAAACATCCCAGCAACGGCCACTTTCCTGACCCAAACACTTGGATCTTTCTTCCCAGCCACAAGACCACGGCCCCACCAAACTGGCGGCACAGCTCCGACACTCAGCGGTCAGGGAAATCCCAAGTGCAAGGCGCCAGCCCATCGAAGCCACAGGTGCCCCGGCTCCCAGAAGCACAGCGGTTTCCAGCCCAGCTGGAAAGGGCTTCAAAGGCCAAGAAGCACAGCCCCTCCACGTCCCCAGGGAGAAGACAGACTCAGAGAGGGAACCTGAGTCGTCCGATCCCTTGGACAAATCAGGGGCAAAGCGGGGAAGCCCCACGGACAGCGCAGGCCTCGGTCTCTGTCCAGCGCGAGTCCCGCTGCCTGAAGCGACCTCGGCCGCTACAGCTCTCCTCCCAAGCTGCTTCACTTCACTCGTCCCTACTTCTGCCAACTCTCCGCTGTGGCGGCTGCCACCAGCCTCACGGCCAGCAACCCACCACCGGCATGCAAAGGAAAGACGGACAGTGCAGTGCCACTGCCTCTCCTCTCCCCTCTCTGTTCTCATTCCAACTCCTCCTCCCCTCCCTTGCCCTCCCAACTCCCAATTAAGGGAGTACTCCTTCCTGGGGTTGACAGCATCTCAAACACACATCATTCATTCATTCATTCAATTAGCATCTGAGGGCTTCCGACGCACCAAGGAACTGAGCCAGGTCCTAAGAACACAAGGCATAAAAAGTCCTTGACCTCAAGAAGTACTGTCTAGCGTGGGAACACAAACCATGGGTTTCTCATTGAATTCCCAAACATTTTTAGGTACCATCCCCAAAAGGATGGCACCCAAAAAAAGATTTAGGGAAAAAAACATCCCACTCCATCAGGGCAGCGTAAGACTACCCTATCACTCCAAATTTTTCCTTCCAAACCCATCAGCCTCCATCCCTTACCTGACACCATCACTCCCATATCACCCAAGCATTAGCATGACCTTGAAATATATCTGAGGCTTCAACCAGACAAAAAACTTCTAAAGATAAAGCTGGAAACCACTGTCCCAAGTCAAATGCAAACATCCGGGATGAGAGTGCTAGCTCAAAGCCCTGTGCAACCTGGTTACCCTCCCACCAATTGTTAGCGCGGCAAACTAGCCCGAACCAGCTTCTAAAGACAGCTATGCTCCTATTCACAGCCCTCACTGAAAGTTGGACCTGGAGGATCAAAACGGGAGAATGGCTTAACGGTCTTCAGCAAGACTCTTGTAAATGCAGCACCCTCAAGGAAGAAACAAGGCTGTCAAGCAAGACCCAACTTACCTCCTTGAGAAGCCCCACTTTTTTCTTCAGCACCTCACACTTGCGCAGTTTGCAGATTTGGTGTGTGCGGCGGTTGGTACAGCTGGTGCAAGCCCCACAGTTTTCCAGCCGCCGGCAGGGCTCACAAGTACCACACCGCTTCCGCTTCTTCCGCCCATCTCCACCCCCTCGGAGTTGGGGTTCAGTCCCGGCCACTGGAAGCCCAGGCCCCTGGTAGCCCGCTACCATCACCTGGCCCTGAGGGAAGTCATAAAGGCCTGGCAGGTCCGGCTGGACTGCCAGGGGCACCTGAAACTGACTCATGACGTTGCCAGAGGTGGGGGCATAGGTGCTGGGGCAGAGCCACAGTCCAGCTTCCTGCCTGCAAAGGCCACCAACAAGTCCTTCTTCCTAAAGCAGTCAAAATCTACAGAGCGAAGGCAAGTAGCTCCAGGCTGCGGGACGGGCACCTCTTCTCAACCCCTCTTCACCT
Source organism: Bos grunniens (assembly GCF_055505025.1). NCBI lineage: Eukaryota > Metazoa > Chordata > Mammalia > Artiodactyla > Bovidae > Bos > Bos grunniens. The sequence continues at coordinate 96,870,925 of NC_141175.1, read as the reverse complement.
CCTCTGCAGCAGTCTGACAGGACTCAGTTGGGGGCCACTCTCCCACCTGCTGGGGCCCGGGATCTGGGGGAGGACATCAGCGGCAGTCCCCAGAGAAGGGATCATCTTGGCTGGGTGGGCTCTTCACCCTCACCCACCCTGGACCCAGGCATGAGGTGGGCAGGTGGGTGTGTGACGGGGGCAGGGTAGGGTGAGGAGGTTCTCCTCCGGCTTTTCCTCTCCCGGGTCAGAATGATGGAGAAGGCAGCGCGCAGCCTGGAAAAGAGACAGAAAGGGGAAGCGCATCACTCGGGGCTGGGGGACAACTTTCACTCTTTCTGTTACCTCTTCCTGCTTCTGGGAAAAGAGAAGTTGGGGGAAGACAACGGGCTTGCTCTCATGAAATTCTGTCCAGAATCTCTGGCAGGGCACACTGGCCAACCCTCTCCCTGATGGAGCAGGATGAGGGCCTGACGGGGTGTTAAGGAAACCTGGACAGCGAATTTAAGGGGACGGTCAAGGTGAGATGTCTAAGAAAGTTGTCCTTTTCCCCACCCCCACAGGCTTGGGAGACTTTTGCCAAAATTCCCACACGCCCCTCACTGGAGGTCGCTGGGCCTTCCCCAAGGGAGCACAGCTTTCAAAATAAAGTTTGCCGAGAGCTTCACTCGGCGGGGCTGCCCAGGCGTCCCGGGCAGAGGCGGCCTGGAGTGGGGCGCGCCCGGGGTAGCCCGCGCCGGCCGCCCAGCCTGCGGGCCGGACCCTGGAGGGCGGCCCGCTCCAACGAGGGGGCGCGGGGAGGGGGGCGCGCTCCGGCTCAGGCCCGGCCGCGCGCGCGCAGCCGCTCGGGCTCCTTTGTTCTGGGGCCTCGGCCGCTCGGCTTCGGCGGCTCCGCAGCCCCCGCCCCGCCCCGCCGCCCCCGCCCGGCTCGGCTACACTATGACCCGCAGCACCCCCGCCTCGTCTCCCGCAACAAAGTAGCGGGGCCCCCCCGGACCGTCCCCTCCCCTGCGGGCCCCCCCCCCCGGCCTCCCCTCCCCCACTCCGGAGCCGGAAAGGCACCGACTGCACCGACCTGCCCGCCGCCTCCGGGGCGGAGCGCACAAAGGGGCAAAGTTTCCCGGCCCGCGCCGCCGCCACCACCGTCGCGGCCGCCGCCGCCGCCGCCTGGGGCGCCCGCCTCCTGGAGCGCCTGGCCCGGACCGAGCTCGGCGCACGGAGCCCCCCGCCCGGGCCGATGAGGGGACGGCGCAGGAGGAAGGAAGAGGCAGCGGCGGCCGCGGCGGCAGCAGCAGCAGCAATGAAGGCGTCCGCGGGACTCCCCGCCCCCCGCGCGCCGCGGCACGTGCTCGCCCGGGGACTCCCCCGCCCGGGAGGGCGCGCACGTGCGGCCCCGCCGAGCCCCGCCGGCCCCGCCGCCGCCCCCTCCGCCGGGCTCGGGGCTGCGCGAGGGGGCGAGTTCCGTGGAGGGGGAGGGGACGGTGCGGGCGGTCCTGAAGTGGATGGGGGCAGGGCCCGGCCCGGACGCCGCGCCTTTGCACCTGCAGTACCTCCCCTCCCCCGCGGTCGGTCCTCCCGGGACCCGGCCGCCCTCCTCGGGTTGGCCGCCCCCGCCCTCCGGCGCTTCTGCAGCCGAGCGGGCGCGGCGGGCGGCGCGGGGTGGGGCACGCGGAGCTCCCAGCCTAGGCCCTCGGCCGAGCCGGCCTCGGTGTCCCCACTTCCTGCCACTCCCTGCGGCCCGAGCGGCCTGGGACGGCCCCAGTGCCCCTGGGAGTCCTGAACTCCGGGCCCCACTGACCCCCCTCTCCTGGCCGCCGCTCGCTCATTCCGAGGCAGGACAATGGGGGACATCGCGCGTTTGCGTACCGAGTCAGCCTAGCGGGCAAGGAGGGGATACCCCGCGAACAGAGGCCAAGGGCCAACCGGCAGGAACCTTCGCCGGGATCGCAGCCCAGCGCCCTACCCAGGCGGACCCCGGGGCTCTGCCATCGCGAGCCTCCCCTGCGCCGCTCTCGGCTCTTTCGCGTCGAAAACAAAGACTAATCCGATACCCCCGCCCTGCCTCCCAGAGGAGGGGGAACGGGCACGTCGCGGAGGGTAACCGAGGAGGACAGCGTTCAGGAGGGGCTCGGACAGCCTCCGAGGGGTCGAGCCCTATAACCCAGCGCAGACTTTGAAAAGTCACCCTGGGCTGTTTTCCAGCCAGGGGGCAAGGGGCAAGGCATAAGAGTATTTCTAAGTTGCCGAACATCCCGTTCTCTCTGCTGCTTTTTTCATCTCACCTGTTGTTCAGGCCAAGTTGAAATTCCAGGTTAGATTAATTCAGCTCCACCCATCTGGCCACACTGCCAGGCTGGTCCCCGAAGCTACCTTCCACCTACCTGGGTTGCTGGGGAGAAGGGTGGGTCTCTAACACAACACACACACACACACACACACACACACAGGCAAGTCCTGGCAGAAACATCCACGGAGGACTAGCCTGACCAGTTTGGGCGGTGTTCACCGAGCCAGGTACCTGGCAGGCGTCACCACTGGGCTGAAGCTAACGACTCAGCCAGAACTGGAAAAAGAGCATTCGGCCGCTTATTTAGAAGAAGAAAAAAGTAATTGATCTCAAGCAGCGCTGTCCAGAAAGCCCTAGGCGGTAGGAGAAGCCCGCGTTCTGTCTGGAACTTCCCTCCCCACAGACCTAATTTTGACAGCCTCCTTGAGGGGCCAGGTTGTCAGCTGTGGGGAGGGTGTGAACATGGCTCCAATACCTACTTCCTACTCCGGCCTTTGAGAGTAGGAAAGAATTTCTGTTCAGGGAAGTTAAGACTGGAACTGAGAAGAGATACCAGTGGAGTGTAATTTCCAGTCAAACAGAACAGTTTGTGGGCTTGTAATTGTTTTTAATGTAATGAATGTTTAATGTTTTAAATATTTTATTTTTAGTAAAAATTATATATATTAAAGAAAACACAGGAAATAGAGAACTAGAAGACAAAAATAACCTCAATACAACATTTAACCGTTTGCTATATTTCCTTCTAGCATTTTCTGTCTTTAGAGTATTTCCTTTTTTTAAAAGATGGCTGCACTCACACTGGTTACGCAATTTGTTGTCCACTTTTTACTTAACATTATATTGAAAGTATTTCCCTATTTGATAGACAATCTCCAGATAGTGTGACAATGAAGAAGGGGGCGAACTGTGGGTTCCAGACCTGGCTCTGGCACGTAATAGCAGAGTGACCTCAGACTCATCAACTCTGAAGGAATCCACATAAAATACTTAACACAGTGCTTAATAAATAACAATTATTGTTAAACCCATATAACAACTTTCTGAGGTAGGGCCTATCTTGAAACCCACTGTACAGGTAAGGGAATAGATTAATTTGCTCAAAGTCACTCAGCTAGTGAACTGTAGACAAAATTTGAGCCTGGCATCTTTCCTCTTGTTTTCTGTCTTGGTGAATGGCACCAGCAATTCACTGTGCCAGTTCACTCTTCACCAGCTATATATGGAAGAGGCATTTCACAAAATCCTCTGGCTTAGGTAACAAGGTGGATGAGGGCCCCACTCACCAAGATAGAGTACAGGAGGCACCGGGGACATCTGTGTGGCACGGAGGAGGCTAGGCTTGGGCTGGAAACACATGTGGGCCCCAACAGGGAGCAGCTCAGGAGGCCTCACGTTTGGAGGAATGGACATGGAGAGTGAGAGGGAAAGGCAGCCAGGCCAGAGCCCTGGCAAACACCAGCTCGTGAGGGACAGCAGCTGACAAGAGGCCAGCAAAGAAAGGAGACAGAGGAGCAACCAGAGAAGCGGGAGGGAAACCGGCTGCCCACCAGACAAGCTCCCAGTCTCCCTCTGGAAACTTCTATTTGAGCAGTCTTGTCGCTCATTCCGTCTGCCTAACCCTTCCCACTTTAACCCCTTCCCAGTTTCTCCTTCTACCTGCCAAATTCCCATTCATTCTGCAAGTCTCTGCATAAATGCCAGTTCTTACATGAAACGGCTTCCGGCTCCTCAGGCTCCGAGTCCCACCCACTCTCTCCAGAAGTTTGACGCTGCCTCCCTAGAAACAGTTATCTTACCTGTATTGTAATCGTTTGCACATTTCCCTCCTAGTTACTATAAGCCCTTGGAAGGTTGGGACCCTGTCTTTTCACCGTTGTAACCCTAAACCTAGACAATCAATATATGTTCAGTGCAGAAAGGAGGTCAGGAGAATCTGATGAATGAAATATCTTGGTAACACCGAGCACCCACAGGCTTCCGAGGTTTATTCCTGCTTGCCTTCCTACCTGCAGGAACCCTTCAGGGGCCCCTAAGATAAAATCCAAATTCCTCAGGCCCTGCCTTCCCAGGGCTGCAGCCTCCTGTGCTGATGGGTTATTCCTACTAGACCAGCGCTCAGGGCAGTAGAGCAGCTGGGACCGGCGTGGAGGTTGCCAGCGAGCCTCTCCGTCTCCAGGCAGCCTAGAAGCTAAGTGCGGTCCTTGATGCGCAGCATCACCGACACCTGGGCACTTGTTAGAAATGCAAGCTCTTGGACCCCACCCTAAACCTACTCAGGCAGAAACTCTGGGGGTGGGGCGCAGCGCTCTGTTTTAACAAGCCCTTCCGGTGTTGCACCCTCAACTTTGAGAAGCGTACGAGAAGCTACTTCAGCACCTAGGCGCCGACCAAGATCACGCCGGAGGCGCTTAGAGGAGGCGGACCCAAGGAGGCTCCATTTATAAACCGGCTTGGCGGGCCCCACCCCTAGGGGCCGAGGGCTGAACCTTTTAGGCAATCGCTCAGATATGGTCAGGACCTGGTTGCGCCGCTGGCCCGAGGGTTAGAAAGGGAAATACCGTCTGGAGAGGCAAAAGCTTAAAGGACTGCTGGCACTACATAATTGGCAGGGGGCGTTTCGCTGGAGGGGGATAGAGGTGGGGCTGGGGAATAAGTAGGGCTTCCATTGATGAACTGAACTGAATTCAGCACTGAGCAAAGGGCACAAGAGGTATAATTGGATGTGCGCGCGCGGTTCTTCCGGAAGGCACTGCGTGGAAGCGCCACTGCTGGGTGGTTGCCCAACCAGCAAATGATTGAGTGTGACTGACCTCCTCTGAGGCATTTGACGGCACTCCTTCCCTTTTAGGTAATAAGCAATTTGTCCTATTTGAAGAATGAGCTTTGTATTATGGGACCTTTTGCAGAAATGTAAATACACTCCAGTGTCCACACTTTAGCTTGGTTTTAAAGACTGAAGGCATTGGGAAGTTCATTTTATGTTTCTTCTTTGGTCATGTGTTGGTTAAAAACATTATCAACTTATATTTGCATAGACCTTTCCTTTTTCCTTTCCATACCCTTTCTCAGTCTGTTTGAAGAGTATACCAAATGTGTAAATGTAACTTTCCTTCTCTTTCTATGACATAGCTATTATGTGTGTGTGTGTGTGTTTTAGTCACTCAGTTGTATCTGACCCTTTGCGACCCTATAGACTGTAGCCCGCCAGGCTCCTCTGTCCATGGAATTCTCCAGGCAAAAATACTGGAGTGGGTAGCCATTCCTTTCACCAGAGGATCTTCCCGACCCAGGGATCGAACCCTAGTCTCCTAAATTGCAGGCAGATACTTTACTATCTGAGCTACCAGAGAAGCCTGTTGTTACTATAACCATTTTCAGATAAAGGAACTAGGCCTCAAAGAGGTAATTTTTCCAAGGTCATCCACTACTAAATGGCAGAATTAGGCCTACAGTCGGGGGGACCTTTGAAATTAGCCTACTAGTGCTAGGGCTATTCCGGAGGAAGAAACTGGCATTTTGCTCTTGGTGAAAGGGAGGTTTGTTAGTGGATTGCTTTTGGACGTGCACTAGTCAGTGTGACATATGTAGACTATCTAGACTATGCTTTTGAATAACTCAGCAAATGCTTTCGTGTTTTTTAATCAATTAACGGCTGCACTGGGTCTTCATTGCTTTGTGCGTGCTTTCTGTAGTTGTGGGCCTACTCTTGGTTTCAGTGCACGGGCTTCTCTTTGCATGGCTTCTCTGGTTGCAGAGTACAGGCTCTAGAGCATGGGCTCAGTGGTGCATGGGCTTAGCTGCCACACGGCATGTGGAATCTTCCTAGACCAAGAATTGAACCCGTGTCCCCTGCATTGGCAGGCGAACTCTTATCCACTGTGCCACCAGGGAAACCCTGCTTTTGTGTTTTACAGCTATTTCTGTGAGTTCATTTTGAATTTAGGTTCAGTCAAATAGACTCCTTGTTCTACTCTTACAAGGAACATGCAAGCGTCCCCTTCATAATGGAAAAGAGATTAAATAACCTAAAAATATTCCAACCTAAGGGAACTGGGCAGGAGAATGGGAACTTTGATTGACTCAGAGACTCAAGATGCTGAATACCCAACAGGATCAGGATCAGTTAGGTTGTGGTAGAGTAACAAGCAATCCCCAGGTCTCACTGGTCTGACACAGTTTTATGTCTCCATCATGAAATATATCTTCTGGAGATCAACAGGAGCTCTGTTTTCCATAGCCACTTAGGGACTCTGGCTGCTGCAAGTAGACATGCTGCCTCCTCAACTCAGAAGGCAGGAAATGAGGGTGGGGCAAATTGAGCGTGAACTTTTAAAGCATTTACCTGGAAGTAACATAGATCACTTTTGCTCTGATTTCATTGGCCAAAGCAAGTCACAAGGGGCGGGGGAATGCCATAGGTGCAATGCTCTCATGTGCCTGGAAGGAGAAGCAGAAATACTTGGTTAATAACACTAATAGCTAATACATGGGGAAAAGCATGTGTGCGTACGTGTGAGATAGATGTGTGTGCCTTTGAGGTATGTGTTAATGCAATGAGTGCTGCCCATTTCTAGAGTGTTTCTGCCTCTTAGGGACATATATTTGAGATTTCCACTCTAATGGTTTGCCATTCCTCCCACTACACATGTTCAGAGATTTAGGCTAGGGTGAAAGAAACCTGAGTTGAGGGAAGCATGGTGGGAGAGGTAAGTGACAGTGGAGCAGACTCAGTAGAAATTAGTGTGTAAATAGAAAAAGAATCCAGGAAAGGAAGAGATTCAGGGTATATGTGTCATTAAGGGCCTGCCTCATAAAGAAAACTACTAAGACAGCATAGCTTTAGCAGAAGCATTTCCTGCTTCTTGCCATTCACTCCCCCTCATCCTTCCTGGCTAAACTCAGGTGGCACTCCAGGAAGCCTTTGATCTTTCAAGATTGAGCCCACCGATCACATCATGAGTCAGTCTGTCCCATCCACAGTGCAGTGGACAGGGACCATATCTTGCCCAGTGCCAGCTGCAGTCTGGGGTCTTGGAACGGAGGCAGAGAAATGAGCTGGAAGGCCTTTGCAGGATCCCAGGTGACAAAAAAACAATGGTCTCCCTTAGGGTAGTGGGAGTGGGGTAAAGAGAAGTATGTATAGGAGAGATTTAGAGAATCAAATAACAGGAAGGGACTGATTGGAGGAAAGGTGGCAAGGAAGTTTCTGGAAGAGTAGCAGGGTAGACAGTAGCATCAAGGGGCCCAGAGGAGGAGCAGGTTGCTACATAAGGTCAGCTAGGACATGTTCCATTTTGGGGCCCCTGTGGGACTAATCCATAGAGAGACCTGGAAGTAGTGCACACAGGGGCCGAGGTTCAGGAGTGGAGAGTGGCTGCACCCAGCTCCTAGATCTACCTCTTGGTTAAACGTCAACATTGAATCCTCAAACCGGGGAGGAAGCCACAGAATATATGTGTTGTATAAAAATCATGAAATTCCTGAACTACAGATCCTGAGAATCCAATTAGAGAAGAGCAAAGGTTTCACAGAAGGAGCTGAGCCTCCCTAAAAGATTGGCTCAACTTCCACCAGTTTGACTCATTAACTATTTCTATTTCTGTATGTTCCTCCCATCCCACTTCCTGCTGAGTAGGGGCCTACTTGTCCCATTTGAGACCTGAACTTGATATCAACTCCTTTTGTCCTTGAGACACCCCTTCCCCAAATCCTCTTATGGGTGAGGGTCAAGCCCCATTTATTCAAACTGTGCCATGCAGGGGGACAAATCCTCAGAAAAAACCAGAGACCACATTCTTCCCACTCAGCCATTGCGATGCATAGGTGCTCTAAAGATTGAGAAGCTCTACCTTATTAATAGAAGTCTGCAAGGACTAGGAATAAGAAGGTTAGAGAGAAAAAGGACCCAGGTGTCCCTCAAGCTGGGCGAGGCATTCTTAGAAACACCTGCACTAACGGATCCAGTCATTCCAGGTCACTCTAGCCTCGTTCCTGGGGAGCTCTTCTGTGTTCCCAACATTGCACTATGTATCTTCTAAACCAGGCAGGGGGTTATCAGCTTATGTCTCAGTCTTCTTGCCAATCTCTAGGACTGTCCTACTGGTGGCATGACTAGGTCATCACCTACATCCACCTGATGATATTCAGCCGTCTCAAACCACAATAAAACTTGAATTTGAATATCCAGCCTTTGGAAAGCAATCAAATTATGTATAGTGACTCAAAAGCCTGTAAGAGAGAAAGTGAACATTAAGGCAAAAGAAGCCACAGGGAACAAACAGATTGGCCATTCAAACAGGGATATGCAGCAGGTGAAGGGCACCTGAGCGAGGCAGTGATGGGCACTCAACAGGGCCTGCCTAGAACTACGCCCAAGAGGAGCCTCAGAGCTGCTGGAAAAAGGAGGAAGAACAATTCAGGACAGGAAGTGTGGACACTCCCCCCATCCCCACTCCAGAAGCCTGGCTTAGAGCGCAGATTTACAAGCAGATGCTGATGTCTGTAGAAAAGTCAATGAGTAGGGTTTCTGGAGAACATCTCTGGTGCCTCTTGGCTGTGAGAGCCCTCTTTGGACACAGGCAGGTAAATTCCTTCATGTGTATGCCAGAGATGCCAGGTTTATCTACTGTTTTCTGTGGGCTCTCCTGGGAGTTGGGCTCCAATATCAACCCCAACCTCAGGATTAGGGTTGCCAGATTTAGCAAATAAAAATACAGAGCATCCAGTTAAATTCAAAAGTCAGAAACAACAAATAAGTTATTAGTGTATGTATACCCCACATACTACATGCCAGAACAACTCTACCCAGGATTGGAGTCTATACTCAAGGCATGGGACCAGGGGAGCGGGCAGGGTAGAGGTATAGGGGTTGGCCTGAAAGAAAGCTTCTACCTGAGGCCCAGTTTCTATCCTAAGACCCACCCTGTTTTTTAATACAGAGTGGAAATGGGCTTTTGTTAGTTTTGGGGTGGGGCAGTCTTAGTTTGCTTTTTAAAAGTTTTTTCCTACGAAGTAGGAACTACCAACATGTATTTTTTACATGTGTTGGTGAGGTGGTTCAAGGAATGCATACCATTAAAGTAGTTTTGATACTTCCAAGTCTGGTTCCTATAGGAGACGGACTGTTTCTTGTGTGAAAGTCTTAGTTGCCAGTCATCCCCATGAACTGTAGCCCACCAGGCTCCTCTGTCCATGGAATTCTCCAGGCAAGAATATTGAGTAGGTAGCCATTCTCTTCTCCAGGGGATCTTCCCCACCCAGGGATCGAACCCAGGTCTCCCGAATTGGAGGCAGATTCTTTACTGTCTGAGCCACCAAGGAATCCTGGGCTGCTTCTTAGTCTAGACCAATAAAATCCTGCTTAACCAGAAAAACTGCTCTTACTTAAGCAGGCATTTATTCATTGAGACCTGTAGCAGAAAAATAGAACCATCTACCTGATCAAGCAATCAAAAAGTATTTCTAAGCATAAAATCAGTGAATCCTTCTGCATGTCAACAACCCAAGTTAAATTATAAAGTCAGGGAAAATACTTACAAAACAAATGAAAAGAAAAAGTGTTATAGTGTTGATATATAATAAAAAAGACACCCACAAGGAGGGGGAGAAGGCAACACTCACAAAAGAAGAAATGCAAATGACCGGTAAAGATATAAAAAGTCCAGCATCATTAATTATAGCAAACTGACAGATCACAAAATGAAAATACATTTGACCCTTGAAAATACAGGAGGTTTGAATGAAGCAGGTCCACTTAACCTATATTTTTTTCAGTAGTAAGTACTATAGTTTTGGGCTTCCCGACTGAGCGACTTCACTTTCACTTTTCACTTTCATGCATTGGAGAAGGAAATGGCAACCCACTCCAGTGCTCTTGCCTGGAGAATCCCAGGGATGGGGGAGCCTGGTGGGCTGCCATCTATGGGGTCGCACAGAGTCGGACACACTGAAGCGACTTAGCAGCAGCAGCAGCAGCAGCAGTGGTTCAGCAGTAAAGAATCTGTTTGCAATGCAGGAGATACAGAAGACCCAGGTTCAATCCCTGGGTCAGGAAGCCCCCCTGGAGGAGGAAATAGCAACCCACACCAGTATTCTTGCCAAGAAAATCCCATGGATAGAGGGACCTGGCGGGTTACAGTCCACGGGGTCACAAAGAGTTGGACACGACTGAGCAGCTGAGCGCGCACACACACGCGCGCGCGCACACAGTACTATAGTATAGCGCCATCTGTGGTAGGTTGAGTCCGAGGATGCAGAACCAAGGATACAGAGGGTTGACTACACTGTATTGTGATTTTGGACTTCTTACCAGAGTGCCAGTGCCCTAACCTCCCCCCAACCCCGTGTTGTTCAAAGGTCAACTGTACTCAATTTTGTAAATATTGTTAACAGTTTTCATGCCCAAGATATGCCACTGATGGGATCATAAACTCACATGCCCTTTGGGAAACAATTTAGCATGCTTATCAATAATCTTCAAAATATTTACACCCTCTCAATAATCCCACTTCTAGAAAAGTAGGGTACAAAAATCAAGGTACAAGAGTCTTCATGGAAGGCTTAGTTATAACAACAAAATTAGGAACAACCTACATGTCCAACATTACAGAATGATTAATTCATAAGATATAAACACAGTATAACATGATACAGCTATTATAATTTCATTAACTTAAAAATTAAAATTAAATACAAGTTAATTATAGAAAAATAAGAATAGACAAATGAGCAAAAAGAAAAATCGAAGAAGAACCTGCATTAGTCCAATATTAATCACCACTAACATTGTGGACTATATCTTTAAAAAATTTTTATATCTTAATATTAAAATAGTGTTTTGAAAAATATTTGGGAACATTGGAAAATATTTACCATATGAAGTCAAAACAAAATAATCAGTATATATTGAACTATTAAGAATTTGTAAGTAAATATGCATAAAGATTGGAAAGGAATACATAAAAATATTAACAATGGGTCTCTGGATGATTTTTGTTTTTCATACTTCTAAAATTTCTACAACAAATGGATATTAATCCTATAATTGAGAGATATTGATAGAAAACTATTTCTGTAAAAGGACAAGTGAACCTGCCTGAAAGCAGGTTGTTGAGAGAGCAGGATGCAAATAATGACAATTAACAGAATGGTTTTGACTTTCACACCGGAGTTGCCCTAGAGAACTTAAGGAAGCCGTTGCCTGGGCCCTACTCCCAGAGATTCCCGTGGGATGGGCATAAAGATTGGAAAGGAATACATAAAAATATTAACAATGGGTCTCTGGATGATTTTTGTTTTTCATACTTCTAAAATTTCTACAACAAATGGATATTAATCCTATAATTGAGAGATATTGATAGAAAACTATTTCTGTAAAAGGACAAGTGAACCTGCCTGAAAGCAGGTTGTTGAGAGAGCAGGATGCAAATAATGACAATTAACAGAATGGTTTTGACTTTCACACCGGAGTTGCCCTAGAGAACTTAAGGAAGCCGTTGCCTGGGCCCTACTCCCAGAGATTCCCGTGGGATGGGCTGAGCCAGGTCCTGGGCTTTATGCCCTTGGCAATATCTAGTCACTCTTGGGTGGGCGTATAATGTGCAGCCAGGCTGGGATGCACTGGCATAAGTCATCACAAGTTTCCTCAAGAGTTAGGCCACTGTGGTCTGGTGGAGGAGGACCCATGTAGCCTCTCTAGCTGTGTGCGTTAGCTGAGTCATTTAACTGCATCTTAGTCTATCTGTAAAATGGGAATATTTAATGCAGTATTTGGAGTCTGGCTTCAAGGAAGGAATAAATGAGAAAGTGCTATGTGAAATAGGAAGCATATAGAATATGCTCTTTGTGAGAACCTGAAAACTCAGATGATAGCAATTATCTTTGATCAATGAAATATCCTTGGCAACTCGGGAGCTCATGCAAATAGACAGGTTTTCTTCTAAGCTGTATCAGTCTTGTAATTTGATTTGATTCAGAGATCCTACAGGCAGGTGTTGTCAAATGTGGATGCCTGGGGCAGTCCTAGCCTGAGGGCTCATGGGCTGTGGACAGTAGACAATAGATCTGAGTTGGTTCAGACCATTTGGTCATCTTGCTTTGAAAGGTGGCTGGCCTCTGGAAGCTAAAATTTTGTTCTCATGAAGATGTGCCTGGACCTTTTACACAAATACCTCAGACTGTCACCTCAAAAAAAAAAACATCTAAACCATCTCCTTGGGAGATTATGTGGCTATTGCTTAAATGTCTTAGTAATTCCTCTTTTGAGACTGGTTTTGTCTAAGATACATTATTTTCTGAGTATTTTTCAATCAGTGAATTCATTCGCCGTCCTTTAAAGAAAAGTTTAACTTTAGAAAGCAGCCAGAAATATCGTTCAGAACCAAACCTGACAAGTAAGAAGGTATTCAAGCCTAGGTGAGACTATTTTTATGACTCTTAAATTTCTTTTAATTTGCAGGTTCACTGGTGACCCACTCCAGTACTCTTGCCTGGAAAATCCCATGGACGGAAGAGCTTGGTAGGCTGCAGTCCATTGGGTCATGAAGCGTCGGACACGACTGAGCAACTTCACTTTCACTTTTCACTTTCACACATTGGAGAAGGAAATGGCAACCCACTCCAGTGTTCTTGCCTGGAGAATCCCAGGGACAGAGGAGCCTGGTGGGCTGCCGTCTATGAGGTCGCACAGAGTCTGGACACAACTGAAGCAACTTAGCAGCAGCAGCAGCAGCTTTTGTTAATGAAATCAACTCATTTTCCTTATAGTATGTTACATTCTGGATTTGGCTGCTTGTATCCTGGAGTATTATGTTGTTGTCATAAATTTAAGGCACTGTTTCCATGTTCAGCTAGTTGGCTGTAGGCCTAGAGAAGGTCTGGAGTTATACCCAGCAGGGTAAGTAAATATAAAAGAACTAGAGTTGCTTTTCATAAGTTTCCCAGGTGGTACAGTGATAAAGAATCCACCTGCAATGCAAGAGACTCGGGAGATGTGGGTTCAATCCCTGGATCAGGAAGATCCCCTGAAGGAGGAAATGGCAACCCATTTCAGTATTCTTGCCTGAAAAATACCACACGATCACAGAGCCAGACACAACTGAGTGACTGAGCACACACAGAGCTGCTTTTCATAATGATGGATCAAGGGATCAAAGGCAGACAAGGGGAGAATGAAGGTAAGAAAAACATTATAGAGAACTTTTTAAAACGTATTGGGGTCGGTGGATTAGAGAAACCGAGGTGTTAGGTAGGGAGCTGTTTGGACAAAAATGATAAGAGTAGGGTTGAAAAGAAAGACAAGTAGTGCCTAGACTTCAGTGGACGAGAGAGAGCGACTGGGAGACGGGAGATCACTCAACTGTGGAAACAAGGAGATTCAGCTTTTGAAGAAAGAGGAACAATAGTTTGAGTGAAGACAGTTTATTTTTTAAGTGAAGCCGTCACTTGTAAATGTGTGTCTGTCTTGCTCTTCAGTGTTATTTCCCAGCACCCTCTATGGCGCAGTCAACAGTCTTATGAGTGGTGAATAGAGCCTGGTTCTCTACTGGGACCCAGAAACTGACTCAATAGGTAAGTCTGAGAAAGGTTTTTGAACAAAGCCGCCTGTTTGGGATTAATTTCTAGCTTGTATGCTGATTAGAAATCTGTCCCTTTCTTTTGATAAGTATGCTGTGGGTATACCTTACGCATTTGACTAAGGAGAAAATGGTGCAGTTCCTTCCCCTTATTGGGGCTAATACTGGATTTAGTCTCCTAAGACAACACTAATCAGCAACACTGGGCAAATCCAGGCAGTTTTGGAATTATTTTTCATGCCAACCCAATCCACAAAACACACAAACGTGGTATTGTCAATAAGGACAATACCCAAAATTCTTTTCACAAAAGAATTTCACGACACTGACATGAATCCAAATGAAGACTTGCAGATTAGCCGAGGTCCACACCTCCACGCACTAATGAATTTGAGACGTACAGAATTAAGCAGCTCAGAGCCAGGACTGAGAGCATCGCCTGTGAGTCAGAACTCCTGAGTTGGTTTTGCTCAGCGGGTAACTAGCTGTGTGGCCTGGGGGGTGGAGGGGACTTCACACCTCCCCCCTTGGTCTTTATCCGTCAGTGATCTCACACTCTAAAAGCCATCAATCCTAAGAACAATGAAGGAGGACAGGAAGCAAGGAGAGCAGGTTGCTAACAGCAGGCACCCTGCCGGCAGGGCAGTGGAGGGAAAGCTGGGTGCTGCCGAAAGAGCGAAAGACTCCGCTGAGACGAAGTCCCTGCTCTGAAGGAAAAAGAAAGCCAGACAGAGCTCGATCGCTCCTGGCAATGCAACTGTTTCCAAGAAGGGAATACACAGGTCATCTGAGGTCAAGTTCAGGGAACACAGCCAGCCGCCAGGCGGGAAGGAAGCTGCAGTGAATGCCCGCCTGCTCTCCCAGACCTTCGCCTTCTGAACACGAGTCTCGCACCAGCCCCTTTGCCAGGGCCCCCTTCCAGACCCCGGCCACCTGGCTTGGGCCTTGCGGAGGCAGCCCGTGCTGAGGGGTGGGAGAAGCAGGTGCGAGCACCCGGGCGGTGCCGGCTGGTCGGGTCTTGGCCTCTTGCAGCGCTCTCCTGAAAGCCTTAGAGAGTTCGTCATCCACCGCTGTCCTCCTCCAGCCTCACGGCCTCCCCTCCCCTAGACACAGGATTCTCTCTTAGCTCCCTGCCTTTGCCATTGGTGTTTAGCCCAAAGTCATTCTCATCACAACTTTTGCTCTGAAAATCCTATTATCATTTAATGCCCAGCTGGAAAGCCACGTGACCCATGAAGCCCCCAGAGCTGGAAGTAGCACTTGTTACCGTCTGTTCTGCATCACAGGTGGGCCATGTTGTCTCACCCAGATTTGGAATCGCATCGTATCCACTCCTCACCATGGCATCAGGTGACTTCCCTCCTAGCTCTGAGCTGCCCACCTGCCTACACATCTTTGAGGTTCTGCTACC
This sequence comes from Bos grunniens, assembly GCF_055505025.1. NCBI lineage: Eukaryota > Metazoa > Chordata > Mammalia > Artiodactyla > Bovidae > Bos > Bos grunniens. The sequence continues at coordinate 96,855,672 of NC_141175.1, read as the reverse complement.
ATCACACCCCTCACCTCACCCTTTGAGGCTCAGCTCAGAAACAGACTGTGAAGGACCTTCCAGCTCTCCCCATCTCTCCACCCACAGACATGCTGGCTCCATTTTTTGAGTGGCTACTCAGTGCCCAGAAGCTTATCTCGGGTATTTCTAATCTTTGGAACGTCTCTGCAAAGTAGGTGCAGAGTCTCACTTTCAGAGGTGAGAAAAGAAGCTCAGAGAGGTTAAGAAAGTGTCTGAGTTGCACTGTGTCCTTGTGGCCCAGCCAAGATTGGAACCCAGGCTTGCGTGACACCTGAACCCACGCCTTCCTTCCATTCCATGCAACTTCTTCATTCACAGGGCAAATATTTTAAGCCTAAGACTGTGAGGACCTTGAAGATTATCTTTGTTTTCAATGCAGGAAGCCTAAGGTGTCATGACTTGCCCAAGGTGACACAGTTTCTTCCTACCTGCTCTCCTCATCTCTCCCAGAAACCATCTGTCGGCTGCAGTGGTCCCTAATACCAGGTAACATTCCCTGGGCTCCCCAGCTGCAAACCATCTGACACAACTGCCTGGCAGCAGGGCTCCAAATAGGCAGGAGAGGATGTTGCAACAAGTTCAGAGTCACAGCTGTACGCAGTGATAACGTCCCAAACTGACAGTCACTTAGCATTTCTTTCTTGTCTGAGGAGGGCAATCCAAAGCTGCTGCTGCTGCAGTTTTACTGAGTCAGGGCCTGGGCCTCTGCTTTCTCCTGCAGTTCCCTCCTCAAGGGGTACTCGTGGTCTCCAGTGGCTCCAGGGTCGCCTAGAGCAAGGGTGCTGCCAGAAGAATCCAAGGACTCCCTGCCCATCTTCTGTTTCTGCCATTTACTCTAAGGATCTCCCAGTCACATAATCTAGTCCAGACGTGGATAAACTGCTCGAACCTAGCTGGGAGCTGGCTTGGGACCTGGCAAGTTTGTAGCATGTAGCTGGGAGCATAAAGGGATGAGGGTGTGGGAGACATTTCATTGCTTAGTCCAAGGGGCCCTTCTCAAGCCCAGCCTACTTCTTTCCATTCGTTTAACATTTATGAAGCTACTTATACCTATGTGACAAGCACTGGAGAGACAAAGAGGAATAAGACCCACTCTGAGTTTATTATAAAGAGACAAGGAAACAGATCATTTTAATGCTATGTGGCAAGTGCAACAATAAGGTATATGCAAAAGGCAGTCAACAGGAGTAAAATGCCAGACCCCTGACCCAGCTGCGGGGCAAGGGGTTCAGCTGAGGCTTCCTGAAGAGGGTACTTGCTGATGAGAAATACTAGGAGGGATGTTGTTAGCTCCAGATGACTGGCTGGATGTTGGGGATGAGTGAGAGAAGTTGGCCGCGCCGCCCCCCCCACCCGCCCCCACCCCCGCTGGCTGCAGGAATGATGGGAGAACGCTGAACAATGGATCTTCTCACAGAAGCCTAGTGCTTTCTTGCCTCAGAGCAGGTGGTTGCTTTCCCGCTGTTGCTCCCAAAGACATGAATTTGGGCCCTTCATTCTCTCAGAGACTTAACCCAGGTACCCTCAGGAGCTGAAGTCCCCCTGACCCTGGCCTAGCATATCAAATATAGGAGCACAGTCAGCACGGTACAAACTCCAGGCCAGACTCAGCTGGTGTTTCCCAAGTGTCACCCGAGTCTGATAGTCCCCAGGAGAAGCTCTGGCTCTAGAAAACCCACCTGTAAACACCTGCCACCTTGTGAAGGGCTGCTGTCTGAGAACATCCTGTGTTTGGGGACTTACCCACCTTGGTTGAAGGTAGAACCCACCTGCCGCAGGGAAGATGAAGACTCAGATACTGTTTTTCCCACCCTCCCTTGCAGGTACTTGGCATATCAAGCGCCCGTGGCCTAGATTCTAGGAGTCGACGATGCCTACCGGAGTCAGGTCCCTGACAACTTTCTGTGACAGCTCTGAGACCTTGCAGGTGAAGGGCCCTAGGGCTTCCTCAGGTTCACAGCAACTTGCTCCTCAGTGCAGTTTAGGTCCATGATGGAGTCTTCGGCCGTCATCAGTCCAGCAGAGGGTTGGGCTATGGCAAACATGGGGACCAGGAGAGCATGGCTTTGTTCCGAGGACAGTGAGTAAAACCATTGAGCTGGCACAGAGAGTTCTTTCATAGAGGCAGGAGAAGATGAGGTTGGAGGACCTCAAAATCCCAGTTAAGGAACCTGGTCATCATCTTGTAAGGAGCACCAACATTTTTGAAAAATGAACTTTTCCTTGGGAATAATTTTGGATTTACAGAGAAGTTTCAGAAATGCCGTAGAGAGTTTCCATATATCCCTTACCCAGTTCTCCCTAGTGCTAACATCTTATAGTGTATGGTACATTTGTTAAAACTAAGAAGCTGACATTGGTGCATTACTATTGTTCAAACTCCAGACTTAATTCGTATTTCACTAGCTTTTCCACTAAAATTTTCTTTTCTATTCCACAATCCTCTCCAGGATACCATTCTGCATTTAGACACCAACCTTTTTAAAGGAGAATATTAACATTATTAAAGGCATTTTAGGAGAACCATCTGACAGGAATGGTCAAGTGAGATAGGAAGGCATTTCAGAACCTTCAAACTTCCAAATACATCCCACTGCCCAGCATCTGAAGGAGCTCACCATCTTGAAAGTGCAGTTGCCAGGAAGAGGAAACCTGGGCCATTGGAAGCATCTCTGTGCCTGTTCAGGGTTCAGGGGGCCAAAGATATATTTAGGGTACACTTGGGAGCCAAGAAAAAGAAAAGTCCTTCCTTGGGAATTCTCTGGCAGTCCAGTAGTTAGGACACCATGCTTTCACTGCTGAGGGCCCATGTTTGATCCCTGGTTGGAAAACTAAAAAAAAAAAAAAAGAGAGAGAGAGAGAGAGAGACACCTGGGAGCCTCTGCCTAGCAGTGCTGCAAGCTAGAAGGTCTTCCTGCCTACGCACCCAAAGTTGGCTGGTAACCCAGACAGGTAGCCAAAGAAATGCATGTTTGCCTTCTTTTCTGAAAGTCTAGACTTGTCTCCCTTACAATTCAGTTTGGTGTTGTGGAAAGAGAACAGGCTCTAGGATCAGGATGGCCCAGGATTTAAGTCTTGACTCCACCACTTATTGTGGGACCATGTGTGAGTTACTGAACCTCTCTGAGCTTCAGTTTCCTCACTGATAATAACTGTTATATTAAACTTCTTTTATAAGATTACTGAGAGGATTGATTAACATTTACAAAGTGTTCAGTAGGGGGCCTGGCACACAATAGGTATTCAGTAATCAATTGGCTCCCTTGACAACAGGAGGGTAGGGCAGAGCCCATAATTTTCTTGCATATCCTCAAACTGCTTAACATGTGCAAAGCAATTCATACATTGATGATTGTGATATGGAGCTCACAAACCCAATGACTTCAGAAAGAGCAGATCATGACTCCAACTACAGCATTCATTTATTGAGCAAGTCTCTATTAGTCACTCACTAAATATCAATAAATAGGTAATGCCAGGCTCTGTGCTAAGTGACTAAGATGCTTTGCGTCAAGAATGGCAAAGCCCAGGAGGGAGAGAGAAGTTTATTCAGGTCTGATACATAGTCCTGATGTTCAAGCTGGTTTTAGAAAAGGAAGAGGAACCAGAGATCAAATTGCCAACATCCGCTGGATCATGGAAAAAGCAAGAGAGCTCCAGAAAAACATCTATTTCTGCTTTATTGACTACGCCAAAGCCTTTGACTGTGTGGATCACAATAAACTGTGGAAAATTCTGAAAGAGATGGGAACACCAGACCACCTGACCTGCCTCTTGAGAAATCTGTATGCAGGTCAGGAAGCAACAGTTAGAACTGGACATGGAACAACAGACTGGTTCCAAATAGGAAAAGGAGTACGTCAAGGCTGTATATTGTCACCCTGCTTATTTAACTTATATGCAGAGTACATCATGAAAAACGCTGGACTGGAAGAAATACAAGCTGGAATCAAGATTGCCGGGAGAAATCTCAATAACCTCAGATATGCAGATGACACCACCCTTATGGCAGAAAGTGAAGAGGAACTAAAAAGCCTCTTGATGAAAGTGAAAGTGGAGAGTGAAAAAGTGGGCTTAAAGCTCAACATTCAGAAAACTAAGATCATGGCATCTGGTCCCCCCACTTTATGGGAAATAGATGTGGAAACAGTGGAAACAGTCTCAGACTTTACTTTTTCGGGCTCCAAAATCACTGCAGATGGTGACTGCAGCCATGAAATTAAGACACTTACTCCTTGGGAAGGAAAGTTATGACCAACCTAGATAGCATATTCAAAAGCAGAGACATTACTTTGCCAACAAAGGTCCATCTAGTCAAGGCTATGGTTTTTCCTCTGGTCATTTATGGATGTGAGAGTTGGACTGTGCAGAAGGCTGAGCGCTGAAGAATTGATGCTTTTGAACTGTGGTGCTGGAGAAGACTCTTGAGAGTCCCTTGGACTGCAAGGAGATCCAACCAGTTCATTCTGAAGGAGATCAGCCCTGGGATTTCTTTGGAGGGAATGATGCTGAAGCTGAAACTCCAGTACTTTGGCCACCTCATGCGAAGAGTTGACTCATTGGAAAAGACTCTGATGCTGGGAGGGATTGGGGGCAGGAGGTGAAGGGGACGAAAGAGGATGAGATGGCTGGATGGCATCACTGACTCGATGGACGTGAGTCTGAGTGAACTCTGGGAGTTTGTGATGGATAGGGAGGCCTGGTGTGCTGCGATTCATGGGGTCGCAAAGAGTCGGACACAACTGAGCGACTGAACTGAACTGAACTGAACTGATACATAGTCTGACATAGTTTAATAAGCAGAGGGCCCAAGGTACAAAGCCTGGCTACTTGTGTGAGGGCTGAGGGAAGAGCCTCATTGAGAGAAGAGGAAGAGACTTGGGACTGGCAGAATAAGTAGGTCTTCCAGTAAAAAAAAAGAGTGAGGAAAAAGTGAGAGGGGGAGAGAGAGAGAATTGCATTATATGGGAAACACAGGTCATATTGTGGAACTTATGTTAGTCTTGTATGGAATGAGTGGTGGAAAATGAGGTTATCAAAACACAGCAGCTGGAATACTTCTGCACAGGAAGGGCTGTTTGGGGGTGGGGCCCGAGACCCAACTGGAAGCTCCAAGTAACCACTGCTTTTTTAACACATGGTTTAGTTGAGGGGAGGGCTTCCCAGGTGAAGAATCCGCCTGCCAATACAAGAGAAACAGGAGACCTGGGTTTGATCCCTGGGTTGGGAAAATCCCCTGGAGGAGGAAATGGCAAGCCACTCCAGTATTCTAGCCTGGGAAATCCCATGGACAGAGGAGCCTGGTGGGTTACAGTCCAGGGGATCGCAATAGGTCAGATACGACTGAGCGACTGAGCACGCATGCACACACTTTAGTTGCGGTATCTTGGGCAAGAGATGATTACTGGTAGTAGTGATGGGCAGGGTCTGGGCAGGGAGTGGGCATTCCAGCCACTCCTGGCATGCCCATGCAGGGAAGGAGCCATGTAAGCACCATGACAGAGCAGGTAGAGTGAATGAGTCAACCACAATATCCACTACACCTGTGACTAGAGAAACAAACCAAAGTGCAGAGAAGATCTGCACTATTTTGGAGATGAACAGGTAGACTTTGGTGAAAAAGGAGGGCATGATGATAGTTGGAAGGGGCAAAGATGACTCCACAGAGTCTGGTGAGTCAACTAGGTGAATGGAGGAGCAGGAGAAGTGGGTTTTGTTAGCTCAGGCTGGGGGTGGGTGTAGCGTGTGGGTGGGGATGAGACACTGTCTTGTACACACTATGATGGATGTCCAGGTCATGATATCCAGAGGTCAATATAGCTGTAGCTTTAGAAGTCCTCTTCCTTTCTGTAATTTGCTTCAAAACCTGTGTCAAAATTAGGTGGGTAGGCTATAAGTGAAACACAATTGGCTATGAGTAGATAACTGAAGTGGGTGAAAAAGTAAAAATTAGCTCATACTAGGGGAAAAAAAGCTGCCCTGCCATTCATCAGGCTGGGAGGACAGACATCTGTAAGGCTAGCTACAAAGTTACCATGAAACAATATTCCCCCCAAGGGCACGCTGCAGCTAAAGTGTCATAACCACCCCCTCCTTTGTGTGACTACTGCTTTCTGATTCACTGGGAAACCTTGTTCTCTAAAATGATAGATCAGAAACTTTGCTGTTTGAAATTTTATCACTAAAAATGAAACACCCTTCTGTTGCCAGGAGGATCTAAGTCACTTTGACACAGGGAAGCAGTCTTGATTTGCAACCCAGGTTCAGAGCCTCAGATAAGGGGCTTCTGAACACAACATTTCATGTTTAGCTTAACTTTGCACTTCCTAAGGAAATGAACCTGGGTCTAGCAAGCAGTTCAGACCAGATGTTGACTCCTGCTTTGCTTTGAGTCTATCAAAACATGGCTTCTTTTAAATTTTACCTAAATTCTATCCTTACCCTAAATCCTGTTAACTCTTTGTCTGTTTGGTGAGACACCCCATAGTTTCCCTGGTATGTGGGTTCCTTCATTTGAGTGAGCTAATAAATCTGATTTTGCCAAAATACACGTCTGTTCCCAGTGATCTGAGGCTGATTATGTCATGAGCAACTGGGATACAGGAATTCTCTATACTATTCTGTTGTAAATGATCCACGTTTTCCGTAACATTTCCAAGTTTTTAAAAAGTCCTCACCCCATGTTAGTAGTGTGCACTATGACAGTGTTTGAGGTCTAAGGCAGAATGATGCCCCTCCCCTCAATGTACAGACCCTAATTCCTGGCACCTGTGAATCTTACCTCACTAGCAAAAAGGACTCTGCAGATGTATTTAAGGCTAAAGACCTTGAGATGGCAGAGTATTCTAGACTATCCAGATGAGCCCAGTGTAATCAAGTGGGCCCTTAACAGCAAAGAACCTTTCCTGGTTGTGGTCAGAAAGAGATGAGATGGTGGAAGAGTCAGAGATGCAACACTGCTGGCCTTGATGAGGAAGGGGCCACAAGCCAAGGGACGTGGGCAGCCTCTAGAAGACCAAAAAAGGTAAGGGAACAAGTTTTCCTCTAGAAGCTCCAGAAAGGAATGCAGCCATGCAGATAATCTTATTTTAACCCAGTGAGACCCATGTGAGAGTTCTGACCTTCAGAACTGTGAGATGATCATCTGTACTGCTTTAAATCACCTTGCTGGTAATTTGGTATGGCAGCAATAGAAACCAATGCAAGATCACCCAGAAGACTGAGCAGACAGAGCGATGAGCCAAGGGTGCCTGGGGCAACACCAGCATTTCAGACTAGAAAAAAAAAGGTGAAGCAAAGAGACAGAAAGGGAAATACCAAGCACTGGAAGAGCCAGAAGAGACCAAAAAGGAGAGAGTCTCAGGAAGGAGAAAGTGGCCCAGAGACTGAAACTGCCTACTCTTTAAAGTGACAGCTGAAGAAGATTAAGTAGCAGTCTTTCAAACTATGTGTTATTTTCTTGCTTCATATTCCCAGTGATGCTTGTATTTGTATATAACAACTTTCACCTGAAACTATCACTTTCTCCCTCCTGTTAAAAGCCTGAGAGTTTGAGGACTTTCACCTCAACCCGCATTATAAACCCATTATGGTAATTATTCTGGTTCCAGAAGAGCAGGTTTTACCACATGGTAAGCGAAAAGCAAAGGAGAAAAGGAAAAATATAAGCATCTGAATGCAGTTCCAAAGAACAGCAAGAAGAGATAAGAAAGCCTTCTTCAGCGATCAATGCAAAGAAATAGAGGAAAACAACAGAATGGGAAAGACTAGAGATCTCTTCAAGAAAATTAGAGATACCAAGGGAACACTTCATGCAAAGATGGGCTCGATAAAGGACAGAAATGGTATGGACCTAACAGCAGCAGAAGATATTAAGAAGAGGTGGCAAGAATACACAGAAGAACTGTACAAAAAAGATCTTCATGACCCAGATAATCACAATGGTGTGATCACTGACCTAGAGCCAGACATTCTGGAATGTGAAGTCCAGTGGGCCTTAGAAAGCATCACTACGAACAAAGCTAGTGGAGGTGATGGAATTCCAGTTGAGCTATGCCAAATCCTGAAAGATGATGCTGTGAAAGTGCAGCACTCAATATGCCAGCAAATTTGGAAAACTCAGCAGTGGCCACAAGACTGGAAAAGGTGTTTTCATTCCAATCCTAAAGAAAGGCAATGCCAAAGAATGCTCCAACTACCGCACAATTGCACTCATCTCACACGCTAGTAAAGTAATGCTCAAAATTCTCCAAGCCAGGCTTTAGCAATACGTGAACCGTGAACTTCCTGATGTTCAAGCTGGTTTTAGAAAAGGAAGAGGAACCAGAGATCAAATTGCCAACATCCGCTGGATCATGGAAAAAGCAAGAGAGTTCCAGAAAAACATCTATTTCTGCTTTATTGACTATGCCAAAGCCATTGACTGTGTGGATCACAATAAACTGTGGAAAATTCTGAAAGAGATGGGAGTACCAGACCACTCGATCTGCCTCTTGAGAAACCTGTATGCAGGTCAGGAAGCAACAGTTAGAATTGGACATGGAACAACAGACTGGTTCCAAATAGGAAAAGGAGTACGTCAAGGTTGTATATTGTCACCCTGTTTATTTAACTTATATGCAGAGTACATCATGAGAAACGCTGGACTGGAAGAAACACAAGCTGGAATCAAGATTGCCGGGAGAAATACCAATAACCTCAGATATGCAGATGACACCACCCTTATGGCAGAAAGTGAAGAGGAACTAAAAAGCCTCTTGATGAAAGTGAAAGTGGAGAGTGAAAAAGTTGGCTTAAAGCTCAACATTCAGAAAACAAAGATCATGGCATCTGGTCCCATCACTTCATGGGAAATAGATGGGGAAACAGTGGAAACAGTCTCAGACTTTATTTTTTTGGGCTCCAAAATCACTGCAGACGGTGACTGCAGCCATGAAATTAAAAGACGCTTACTCCTTGGGAAGGAAAGTTATGACCAACCTAGATAGCATATTCAAAAGCAGAGACGTTACTTTGCCAACAAAGGTCCGTCTAGTCAAGGCTATGGTTTTTCCTGTGGCCATGTATGGATGTGAGAGCTGGACTGTGCAGAAGGCTGAGCGCCGAAGAATTGATGCTTTTGAACTGTGGTTTGGAGAAGACTCTTGAGAGTCCCTTGGACTGCAAGGAGATCCAACCAGTCCATTCTGAAGGAGATCAGCCCTGGGATTTCTTTGGAAGGAATGATGCTGAAGCTGAAACTCCAGTACTTTGGCCACCTCATGTGAAGAGTTGACTCATTGGAAAAGACTCTGATGCTGGGAGGGATTGGGGGCAGGAGGAGAAGGGGATGACAGAGGATGAGATGGCTGGATGGCATCACTGACTCAATGGACGTGAGTCTGGGTGAACTCCAGGCGTTTGTGATGGACAGGGAGGCCTGGCGTGCTGTGATTCGTGGGGTCACAAAGAGTTGGACATGACTGAGCGACTGAACTGAACTGAACTGAATGATACAGTGCAAAGAAATAGAGGAAAACAACAGAATGGGAAAGACTAGAGATCTCTTCAAGAAAATTAGAGATACCAAGGGAACATTTCATGCAAAGATGGGCTCGATAAAGGACAGAAATGGTATGGACCTAACAGCAGCAGAAGATATTAAGAAGAGGTGGCAAGAATACACAGAAAAACTGTACAAAAAAGATCTTCATGACCAAGATAATCACAATGGTGTGATCACTCACCTAGAGCCAGACATCCTGGAATGTGAAGTCAAGTGGGCCTTAGGAAGCGTCACTATGAACAAAGCTAGTGGAGGTGATGGAATTCCAGTTGAGCTATTTCAAATTCTGAAAGATAATGCTGTGAAAGTGCTGCACTCAATATGCCAGCAAATTTGGAAAAGTCAGCAGTGGCCACAGGACTGGAAAAGGTCAGTTTTCATCCCAACCCTAAAGAAAGGCAATGCCAAAGAATGCTCAAACTATCATACAATTGCACTCATCTCACACGCTAGTAATGCTCAAAATTCTCCAAGCCAGGCCTCAACAATACATGAACCGTGAACTTCCAGAAGTTCAAGCTGGTTTTAGAAAAAGCAGAGGAACCAGAGATCAAATTGCCAACATCCGCTGGATCATGGAAAAAGCAAGAGTTCCAGAAAAACATCTATTTCTGCTTTATTGACTATGCCAAAGCCTTTGACTGTGTGGATCACAATAAACTGTGGAAAATTCTGAAAGAGATGGGAATACCAGACCACCTGACCTGCCTCTTGAGAAATCTGTATGCAGGTCAGGAAGCAACAGTTAGAACTGGACATGAAACAACAGACTGGTTCCAAATAGGAAAAGGAGTGTCAAGGCTGTATATTGTCACCATGCTTATTTAACTTCTATGCAGAGTACATCATGTGAAATGCTGGGCTGGATGAAGCACAAGCTGGAATCAAGATTGCTGGGAGAAATATCAATAACCTCAGATATGCAGATGACACCATCCTTATGGCAGAAAGTGAAGAACTAAAGAGCCTCTTGATGAAAGTGAAAGTGGAGAGTGAAAAAGTGGGCTTAAAGCTCAACATTCAGAAAACTAAGATCATGGCATCTGGTCCCATGACTTCATGGCAAATAGATGGAGAAACAGTGGAAACAGTGGCAGACTTTATTTTTCTGGGCTCCAAAATCACTGCAGATGGTGACTGCAGCCATGAAATTAAGACACTTATTCCTTGGAAGGAAAGTTATGACCAACCTAGACAGCATATTAAAAAGCAGAAAAAATAAAATAAAAATAAATAAAATAAAAAGCAGAGACATTACTTTGCTAACAAAGGTCCATCTAGTCAAGGCTATGGTTTTTCCAGTAGTCATATATAGATGTGAGAGTTGGACTATAAAGAAAGCTGAGCGCCAAAGAACTGATGCTTTTGAACTGTGGTGTTGGAGAAGTCTTTGAGAGTCCCTTGGACTGCAAGGAGATCCAGCCGGCCCATCCTAAAGGAACTCAGTCCTGAATATTCATTGGAAGGACTGATGTTGAAGCTAAAGCTCCAATACTTTGGCTACCTGATGCAAAGAGCTAACTCATTTGAAAAGACCCTGATGCTGGAAAAGACAGAAGGCAGGAAGAAGGGGATGACAGAGGATGAGATGGTTGGATTGCATCACCGACTCAATGGACATGAGTTTGAGTAAGTTCTGGGAGTTGGTGATAGACAAAGAAGCCTGGCATGCTGCAGTCCATTGGGGTTGCAGAGTCACACACGACTAAGTGACTGAACTGAACTGAAGCTGGAAAGAAATGTAGCTGTTTTATGTGTTAATCCCAGTTACTTGACTCTGCTGCTGCTGCTACTAAGTCGCTTCAGTCGTGTCCAATTCTGTGCGACCCCATAGAGGGCAGCCCACCAGGCTCCCTGTCCCTGGGATTCTCCAGGCAAGAACACTGGAGTGGGTTGCCATGTCCTTCTCCAATGCATCAAAGTGAAAAGTGAAAGTGAAGTCGTTCAGTCGTGTCCAACTCATAGTGATCCCATGGACTGCAGCCCACCAGGCTCCTCCATCCATGGGATTTTCCAGGCAAGAGTACTGGAGTAGGGTGCCATTGCCTTCACTTGACTCTGGGGGACCATCTAATCCAAGACTGAGAACAGCCCACCCATTCTGGCCTGCCAGTGAAGACCTAATCTCCATATTTAAACACTTCACCCAGACCTACCCCTACCCACATTCTTAAAGTTCCAAACTACTCCTAATTAAAATATATACTCTCACCAGACCAGCTCAGCTACCAATTTGGAAAATGACAAATTGTTTCAGGTGAGACTGTTGACAGCTTTGATTATCTCACAGAATATTTACATTCTAAAGGCAATGCTTACAAATGGAAAGAAACACTGTATTTGCTTACAAATGGAAAGAAACACTGTTCTGACCAAAAGAGTGTAGAGAGGAGAGCATCCTTAAATAAGCTCTTTAACCTCATCAAGTTTGGTCCATCTGGGTCTAACGCCTCACTCTCACACGAAAGCCTCGGCACAGGACACTCTTCTCTGCCTAGACACTTCATTCTTCAGAGCAGCTGTCACTTTTGCAGGGGACTCCCGGACTACGTTGGCTCCTTCTGTTATGGCCCCCACAGTACACCTGATATCTTTGGAAACGGTCACCACACCTGCAACGTGTGGTCTGTGACTATCAGCCTCTCCACTAGCTGACAGTTTCTGTGAGCTGAGGATGAGGCCTGCCCTGTGCTGTGCTCACTGTTACCCTCCTGGTCTCTAGCATGTGGGAGATACTCAAATATTTGTTGATGACTGCATAAATGAATGAAGGGTGGGGACCGAGTGCTCTTACTCCGGGTTTACAGATGATTTCTACATTAGTGGCTCTGGGAAACTTAAGTAGGAATGAAACATTTGAGCCCCTCAGAGCTCAAGTACCAAAACCATTGACTTTCCAAACACGCCTAATATCCTGTATTCATCCCTGGTCTTGTCCAAAGCCCGAAGCGGCAAATAAACACATGAACAAGTGGGACAGATTTCTAACATGGTGCCAAGACTATTATTTTTTTTGGCCATGACAATTCAATGGGAGAAAAGAGTCATGTTTTCTACAAATAGTGTTGGAATAACTGTATATATGCATGCAAAAGAACCATGTTGAATCCCTTCCTTACACTCTACACAAAAATTAACTCAAAATGGATCACAGACCTAATGTAAGAGCTAAAACTATACAACTCTTAGAAGAAAACACAGCAGATATTTGTGACCCTGGGTTATTCAAAACTTCTTAGACATGATGCCAAAATAAGTTGATAAAAATAAATTTGACTTCATCAAGATTAAAAACATTCATGCTTCAAAGGACACTATCAAAATGAAAATATAACCCACAGAATGGGAAAAATACGAATAAATTATCTATGTAATAAGGATTTGTATCCAGAATATATACTCTTACAACTCAACAATAAAAAGCCACAAAACACAATTGAAAAAATGGATTTGAATAGACAGTTTTTCCCAAAGATATACAAATGACCAGTAAGTACATGAAAGTTACGTTCAACATCATTAGCCGTTAGTGCAATGTAAATCAAGACCCCAATGAGATACAGCTTCACTCCTATTCAGTTCAGTCGCTCAGTCGTGTCCGACTCTGCGACCCCACGAATCACAGCACACCAGGCCTCCCTATCCATCACCAACTCCCAGAGTTTACTCAGACTCATGTCTATGGAGTCGGTGATGCCATCCAGCCATCCCATCCTCTGTCGTCCCCTTCTCCTCCTGCCCCCAGTCCCTCCCAGCATCAGACTCTTTTCCAATGAGTCAACTCTTCACATGAGGTGGCCAAAGTACTGGAATTTCAGCTTTAGCATCATTCCTTCCAAAGAAATCCCAGGGCTGATCTCCTTCAGAATGGACTGGTTGGATCTCCTTGCAGTCCAAGGGACTCTCAAGAGTCTTCTCCAACACCACAGTTCAAAAGCATCAATTCTTCGGCGCTCAGCCTTCTGCACAGTCCAGCTCTCACATCCATACATGACCACAGGAAAAACCATAGCCTTGACTAGATGGACCTTTGTTGGCAAAGTAATGTCTCTGCTTTTGAATATGCTATCTAGGTTGGTCATAACTTTCCTTCCAAGGAGTAAGTGTCTTTTAATTTCATGGCTGCAGTCACCATCTGCAGTGATTTGGGAGCCCAAAAAAATAAAGTCTGACACTGTTTCCCCACCTATTTGCTATGAAGTGATGGGACCGGATGCCATGATCTTTGTTTTCTGAATGTTGAGCTTTAAGCCAACTTTTTCACTCTCCACTTTCACTTTCATCAAGAGGCTTTTTAGTTCCTCTTCACTTTCTGCCATAAGGGTGGTGTCATCTGCATATCTGAGGTTATTGGTATTTCTCCCGGCAATCTTGATTCCAGCTTGTGTTTCTTCCAGTCCAGCGTTTCTCATGATGTACTCTGCATATAAGTTAAATAAGCGGGGTGACAATATACAGCCTTGACGTACTCCTTTTCCTATTTGGAACCAGTCTGTTGTTTCATGTCCAGTTCTAACTGTTGCTTCCTGACCTGCATACAGGTTTCTCAAGAGGCAGATCGGGTGGTCTGGTATTCCCATCTCTTTCAGAATTTTCCAGTTTATTGTGATCCACACAGTCAAAGGCTTTGGCATAGTCAATAAAGCAGAAATAGATGTTTTTCTGGAACTCTCTTGCTTTTTCCATGATCCAGCGGATGTTGGCAATTTGATCTCTGGTTCCTCTTCCTTTTCTAAAACCAGCTTGAACATCAGCAAGTTCACGGTTCACATATTGCTGAAGCCTGGCTTGGAGAATTTTGAGCATTACTTTACTAGTGTGATGGTTATAATCAAAATGATAGATGGCGATGATGTGGAGAAAGTGGAACACTCATACACTGCTGGAGGGAATGTAACATGGAATTTCGCAAGTTTAGCAGTTCCTCAAAAAGTTAAACGTGGAGTTATCATCTGACCTAGTAATTCCATTCCTCAGTATATACCCAAGAGAAATTATAACATATGTCCACACAAAAACCTGTAGATGAATTTTCATAGCAGCGTTATTCCTAATAGTCAAAATGTGGAACCCTCATGTCCATCAATGGATAAATGGTTAAATGTATATTTACAAAATACTTAGCCATAATAAAGAATGAAGTACTGATATGTTTTACAACTTGAATGAATCTTGAAAACCTTGAAAATGAAAGAAGCCTGTCACAAAAGGCCACATATTATGTGACTCTGTTTACATGAAATGTCCAGAAGAGGCCAATCAGTAGAAATATAAAGTAGACTGCTGACTGCCCAGAGCAGGGTACAGGTGGGTGGGGATTGTGGGAAAGCAGGAGATACAGAGTGACTGCAATTGGTATGGCTTTTTTTTTTGAGGTGATGAAAACATTCTGGAATCGATTGTGGTGATGGCTGTACAACTCTATGACTACACTAAAAACTACAGAATCGAACACTTTAAATGGGTAAATCGTATGGTATGTGAATTACCTCAATAAAACTGTAAAAAATTTTTAAGTAGAATAAAGAAATGCTGTGCTATTTCAAAACATCACACGTCTATTAGAAACCAATCTCACATTCGTTTTGCCAAGTATCAGGGGAAACACAGATTTCTGTCTTCTGGGACACTCTGGGTCCCAAGCTCATTCATTTTCTGGTGGGCCTGTGCAGCTGTTAAGGGCTCAGTGCAGGAATTCCAATCCTGATGAATCGTGGATCTGTAGGCTTCTTTCAATGAAGCACTTCAATTCTATAGAGTCATGTATTTTTCTCTCTTTACAATAAACTATCCTTGAAGCTTGAACTGCAGCACACACAAAAAATTTTCTTTCTAGCATAGACAAATTCACTCCATGAAGTTAACCTGAAACTTACTTGGTAGGTGTTTGGAGGAGGCCAGAGTGCCATGATGACCAAGCCCTAAATGTCATATGCTGAACTTTTAAGCTTGTGATTTATTCTCTCCCTCCTTCCCTCCTTTTCTTTCATCCAGGTTCTTCAGCTTTGGGACAAAGGTCTAAGTACCGACCCCATCGCCCACACCAAGAGTGCTGGATGGGGAGAGACAGAGAAGCTTCCTGGAGTTTGAGCTCCATTTCCTGGCTCTGAGGGCTCACTTCACATCCACCCACTCCTGAGTCATTTTATTCCCCTTCTTCATTCCTAAGGCAGAGCTTGGTCAGGGTTCTGAAGCAATTCCTGCCCTATCATGTCACAAGGAGCCAATGAACATACAGGGAAGTCTGACAGGTGAAGGATTTAAAAGCAAGCCAGGACTTTTTTCAAGTGAAAATGGCTAGTCTAGAGGGAGCTCAGAGCAGTAGATACAAGCTGAAATAAATGAACAAATGGATTAACAAAATCCACAAAAGCACAGACTTTATTTAAGAAGTCCTTGAGATACAAAAGAAGACTAGGGCTAGGTCTACAGATAATAGAAGCTTAACCCCTGAGTGTCAGAGCACTCTAGGGGTAAAAGCAGGTGGGAGCAGAGGACAGAAAGGTGGGTGGCTTGGTATTTTCTGGCTTTAGAAAGTCAGAGAGCCCAGATCCCAGCTAGAACATCCCAGTACTGGTTATAGATTCTTTACAAAGGTGTTTACCTGTGGGAAAGAGAAAAACAAAAAGTTAAATTTCACATTTTCAGGAGACTATACAACAGTCCATCCATAATGCATGTGTAGCCAAGCCTTCGAGTTTTTTGTGAGGAAGAGAACACAGGTATGGAAAGGAAATGAGACCTGCCCAGGGTATCAAGTAGCAGAGCTGGAGAGAATCCAGAAGTCTCATTTCCCTAGTTCTAGAATACCTCAGACGAGGAAGTCAGCTGGAAAGCACATCTTACAAGGCAAATATTTAACAATTATTAGCCCCAAATACTTTAGAGAATAGAGATTATCTTAATAACTTATTCAAGGCCCTACAGGCTTCGGAGTGTGAAATGCAATTTGAGGCGCAATGCATAGGACCCATAGTGAAGTTTTGAAGTGATAAGAGTGTAAAAAAAGAAAAGCAGGAGTTAAGGTCTTCCCCACCCTCCTCATGAGCTCTCCTTGTATGGTTACTTCTTCCGAAAAATCATCATTGACATCCAA
This sequence comes from Bos grunniens, assembly GCF_055505025.1. Classification (NCBI taxonomy): domain Eukaryota; kingdom Metazoa; phylum Chordata; class Mammalia; order Artiodactyla; family Bovidae; genus Bos; species Bos grunniens. The sequence continues at coordinate 96,839,011 of NC_141175.1, read as the reverse complement.
CACGAGCACTGGAATGTTCAGCAGAGCCTCAGAGTGGAGCCTGTAAGAAGCACGAATATTTAGGGAACAGAAAAAAGATGGTAAGCTTCACATACTCACCAGTCTTAATAATTCATAATAGCTCTAAGGTCACAGGGCTTCTTAGGGAAATTTTATGTAAACAGTTTAAAAAAGGAACTCAATAAAGTCGGCTGGAAAGACGAGATTGAAATTTCTCTTTAGTCTGAAGACTGATACTGAAGGTCGGAGCCCCAAACAATTTAAATGGACAGCACACCAAGCCTGAAGGGAGGAAAGGCTGAAACCAGGAATATTAACTTAGTACACACTGACAATGTTTCAGCCCTTTACCCTGAGCCAACGACTTTATCATCATCAATCACCAAGTTCAGTCTAAGGGCATATCGAAAAATAAAAAAGCTGGGAAACAATCTAATAAAAAAGTTTCTTGAAATATATAGATTATATCCGGTATTAAATTTCTGCTGGGGATAACGCTTAACAATCCCAAGCACTTCCAGGACATTCTGAACCTGCTTAAGGGGCTGCGTGTTCAGCTTCCTGTATTTTAATGCCTGGCTGCAGGAAGGCAGGCCCCTGTCCACTGCCGCTCTCTTCTCCACTTACGGGGTTGTCTTGTGGACAAGCCAGGCTTCGTGTTGACCATGAAGCTGCTCCAGATAGGCCAACTCAACTTCTTTCTCCTCTTGCCGGGCCCTCCGCTGTAGTCTCTTTAAACAAACCTGAAAGACAATCCCCAGGCTCTGCTGAGCTCCTGGGTTATCTCGGCTGTTACAGAAGCTGGGGGGCTCTCAGGCCTCCTTGCTGTGTCTATCCTGGGCGCTAGTGTTGTGACATTCCTTCTGCTGCCTTGTCTTCTTAGTGAATCACAGGTTAATGGCAACCATCATCTACCCTAGGAACCTGGAATTATTATTTTTTTCCTCCTCCCTGCCACATCCAGGAAGTCACTGAATTCTCTTTCATCTCTCTCCAGCTGGTTCTCTCCTTGCCTCTCTCTCACCCCTGCCCTGGTCAGGTCCCCAGCATTTCTCACCTGGACTATGGAGCAAGAGCCTTCTGACTCTCTGCCTCCTGGAGGCAGTGAAGTGTATGGAAAGAGCACAGGCCTTAAGGTTAGAAAGTCCAGGGTTAAATTCCCATCTTAGCCAGGCACCAGGGGGGTAAGCTTTGTAGGCTTCCATTTCCTCTCATCAACCCCGTGGGTCACTGTGAAGACTCAGGGAAGGGAGCCCATCAGTTCCTGGCAAATGCTGTCTTTTCTCCTACTTTTCCTGCTCAGTCCACCCTTCCAGACTATTGCAATATACAGCTGTCCCTCAGCACGTGCAGAGGGGGTTGCAGGGGCGTTTGGTTCCAGGACCCTCTGTGGGTACGAAATTCCAAGGTTGCTGGAGCCCCTTATGTGTGTGAAATGGCAGTGGGCTCTCCACATCAGGGGTTCCGCGTCTGGATTCGGAGGGCTGACTCCAACGGTATGACTCTCCTTGCAGGGTGCTTATCGCCTTCAGTCACAGGTGCAAGGAAGTATGAGTAACATCATATTTACAAAACGGTACGTAACTTGAAGTCATGTCATATCACACATTCACTCTGGGGCAGAATGCAAATTCTGCATACGTCAAAGTTCAAAAAATAAAAAAGTGAGGCTTGAGATTCACTCTGTCCCTCAGTCCTTCCAGAGCGTGCGTAATTCCAGTCTGTCTTCATCTGATTAGAAATCTGAAGCACAATGACTCAAGGAATGTCACCTTCTCCTTTACTGGTCACACAGGGCCATTCCCAGAGTCTGGCCACCCCTCCTAACTCTCCACTCTTGACATCCTTAGCTCCTTCCTCCCCTGAAGCCGGATGTCACCTCCTGTCTGCAGTACAGACCAAGCTCTTTCGCATCTCAAAACTTTTGCTCTGAATGTCTGCTTTGCCTGAATTGCCTTCCTTTCTCTCTATGCATGGCAAACACTTCATTATTCAGTGTCATCTGTCCTGAGAAAAACACGTAGATTAACTCACTGATTTAGGACTTCTCTCTTTCAAATAGTTTAGTTTTATTCCCAAATGTAAACTTTTATTCCCCCAAAAATGTATAATATTCCCAAAGATGCAATCTGTGCTGTTTCCCTCTTGTATCATCTTTTCTCTATGGAAAGAAAATCATATAAACAAATTTCATTTATGATCTTCTGCCCAACTTTTCAAGTTGATTAACACAGGTTAACAGTCTAACATGCTAATACTTTTAGCACTTATCCCTTCTCATCTCTTTCCCTTGAATCAAGAACTGTTCTAAAGTTAGATGAAGTCCTTGTCCTAGGGAGTCTATAATCTAATTAGATAACAAGTAAAAGAACATATGCAAAACAGCAAATCAGGTGCTCTACTGTGAGGTTTGGATCTTAAGTACAGAAGTCAGATAAGGAAGGCAGCAACTGGGCTGGGGCAGTCAGAGGCGCTTCCTGGAAGCGGCAGGGGCTCCCCCTTCATCACTGGCACCAGCTTACTCAACACCACTCTGAAAGCAGGCCAGAATCTGTCTGGTCCAGGGCTGAGCACAGGGTCTGGCAGGGCAGGTGGTCAATACATATTTATCGCACATACTCACTGAATGTTTTCATTTCTGACCCCGTCTATCCCTGTTGACCGTCTGCTCCTACTTTCATCTTTTTCCATCTCTACTTTCCTTCCCTCTGAACCTTCTCTTTTTCTTTCTGTCATTCTGTCCCTACATCTTTTCCTCACTGCTGACTGCTTCAAGACCTCTCCGCCGTTCCCTTGCCTCCCCATCACACAGCTTTACAGCCCTGACTAACCACGACCCAGTGCTCTACCCCACTGATGACAGATGTTAGTGGCTATTGTCTACTTGCAGAAAGACTTTACACATATAGTCTTACCTCCACTTAAAAAAACATATAAAAGATCTCCTATTACACATTTGGTTCTTATTTTTCTTAAGAATATGTTTTGAAGATTGTTATATGTCAGTGTAGTACCTTCCAGTTCTTTTTCATGGCTTCAGAGTTTTTCAGTGCATCAATGGAGCATAATATACTTAACTGGCCTCTACTGATGACTACTTGCGTTGTTTATAATAATTTGCTATTATAAACAATGCTGCCCTGCACATGAGCCATTTTGCCTATGTGGGAGCATATTTATGTAGTAAATTCCAAGAAGCATGATTAATAGGGCAAAACTATGTATCCTGCTAGTATACACTGCCAGACTGCCTCCTTAGAGGCTGACCAATTCTCATTCCTGCCAGCAAGGTAGCTTCAGGATTTCTAAACATAGCAAAGCTACCTAATTTTCCTGAGAGAAAAATATTATCAGAATTAATGAAAATGCGTATTTTCCGAATGTGACGTTATGTTTTCAATTATACACTAGGGCAGAGCAATTCTTTTTATAAAAGCTATAATTATTCATTCATTGCTGGCAGGCAAACACTGATGCTAAAGTCTCTCCTGTTAAAATAGGCTAACATTTCCCTTTGCACTATTAATTTACTTAAGAGAGCAAACTTTTCTTCCCTCCCAGAAGCCTAGGTAAACTTCTATTTTGAACATTTGGTGTACTTCTTGCTGTACTGATATGGTTACAAGTTCTTTTTTAAAAAAAAAAAAAAAAAAACAACCTTGTGCAAACAGTGCTTTAGTCTGGTTCCTCTTTACCTCAGTCCTCATGGGGAGGACGCACTGAACGTGAACAGGAAAGAGCGTGGCTGGGACGGCAGCTGCCTGCTTCACTCCACCCGACCCTCCTGGAAGAGCTGCTGTTTGGACTGCCTGCAGTCAGAGGCAGCAACTGGACAGGGACTGCTAGTGGGTCTGACCACTGCACTTCCTAAGCCCCACACCCAGGTGCCCCTTGTCCCAGGTCTTCGCAGCACACGCTGTCCGGGCTGCAGACACGGCCTGGCTCTTGGAGGTACACTGGCCAGCTGCACTCTCTCTTGCTGATTGTTTGGGGCACTGAGGCCCAGCCGTTTCTCTTCTGATTTCTTTTTTTACTGTTGGCTCGCTTGCTTTTTACAGGTTAGTGAAGAGTAGGTAGGAAGGAGCAAAATGCCCTACTCAAGCCCATCACATGAGCTCTAAGCCAACATCTGCCGGGACTCTGCACCGCTTTCTACATAAAGATGTTTCACTTCTGTTCTGCTCTCTCACAGTCCCTCTGGGTCTCACAGCAGAGGTTAGGAATGACTTCAGGGGAAGGATATCAACATTCTCGGTTCTGGTGCCATCAAAACAGCACCAAAATCCCCATTCAATTCCAAAATGAGTAAGTAATTTTTTTCTACCATCAAGTTGCAGTAATCCTTAATCCTTCAACCCCTATTCCACCCCAGCTGAAATACCTCAATTCGTCTCTCCAAAAAGATGTTATCAGCCACACCGTAACAATTACAGCCACCACCACCATTGTTACCATCATTGTCCCATCTCACAGTCATTCCAAGTACACAAAGACGTGAGGAAGACTTCCTTCCTCTCCTGCTGGGTCCCAGTGGCCCAGCAGGCTAGGTCAGGAACCAGGCAAAGGTTAGGTGGCAGTGCTTTCAATTCTCTTAAAGCTCAGCCCAACCTGCTGCTGCCTTCAACTCTCCATCCCATGAACTCCTACTGGAAACCATCACCTCTTCAAACCCAACCACAATCTTCACTCAATTCAAGTCCACAATGCTCTTAATCCATCCTTGGCTCTGGCCATGAGCCTTCCTGGGGGCCAGGACTTTCCTCTCACCCTGAACCCTACATTCGGCTACCTCAAACCATCCTTTTGGCAGGGGTCTCCTTCTCCCCTAAACACTGACACCAATCCCTGCCCCTACCGGACAGTCACCTTCATAACTGGTCTCTTCTATTCCTGCTCCCAGGAAATGACAACTACTGCAAGAAGTCATAAATGTGCGAGGCTGCCACCTTCAGCTGTGCTTTTCACGGAAGGTTCTCAGCCCTCTGGCTTCACTGCATCTCCAGTTGAGTTTCACTTAAACCTGAGACTCTATTTACTTTCGTGGACTCTCTTTATTTCCTCACAATCTTCAGAAGCTCCCGACATAAAGAGCCCCGATCCCTGGTCCCCTTCACACCCAAGGCCCTTGCCTGCTGCCACCCTTGCTGAGGTCAGGCCCTTCCATCCGGTCCTCTCCCCTCTGGTTCCTGCGAGTCTGTGTCATGGGGGCGCTCCCACCCATTTTCTGACCCTGGCCAGTCTGCTCTCAGGCTTCTTCCTTCCACAAGACTGGGTCATATACCTAAAAGCCTGGCCTCTAGCCTCAAGAGAACTTTCCCTCCTAAGACTATGCGTTATACCTGGCATTTGACCGTATGTCAGGTATCTGTCTAAAAAGGTGAGAGCAACACATCCCTCAAAAATGCCCCCCAGCTTGACTCCCACTCCAGAGGAGCCCTTAGGGATCACGTGTCTGCGACACTGGATTGGACAGACAAGGACCCCTCCAGGGGAAAGGTTTCCAGGGCCTGCCCGCGGTTGGCAGAGCCAAGGACCCCTGCCATCTCCAGAGACTCCACATCACCACCCTACTGTGTGCTGGGCTGCCCCCATGGTCCAGGTCGGAGGTCATGGGAGGCAACTCCCACAGTCCATCGTGCCTTACCAGTGGCATCCTTCAGGTTCAAAAAAGCAGACAATGAATTAGGAGAGTACCAGGATGAGGTGAGGAAAGCCTCTTCGTCCTCCTAACATGATAGTCAGGAAACCATAGAGACCACAATGGACTCTGATGACCCAGTTAGAGGGAAGGAAAAGCTGAGGCAACTGGCTACAGATTAGCTGGTCAGAGGGTTGAAACTGTGGATCCCAGTGATAAAGCCCAATCTTCTCCAGGTGGGCACTACATCAAGAGGGACCCTTTAGCCCCCTGCTGCAGAAAGCCTAAGGGAACTGGGTCCTTGTGCTAGAATGGGAGGGTGCTCACCCACTGCTCTCCATGCTCCAGGTAATACCCACAACCAACTTTCTCCAACTGGAAAATCAGAGGCTCAGAGAACATCACCTCTTAAGTTTCATATGGCCCTAATGTTTAAGGCTTTAAATTCTGTCTTACCTGGGGAGCAGCCTGAAGGTAGATGAAGCCATGTAATCTGAGCCGGCTGGCAAACTCCTGCAGGAGAAAATAATGCCAGTCCTGATAGATATGCCATTCAATGTCACTGAGGGAACCATTTTCAAAAAGAGTCTTTGCAAAGATATACCTGGTTGGAAATGTAGGTGGGATGGGTGAGGGGAAGAGAATGGGAAATGGAATGAAAGGCAAAAGAAAGAAGCAAAAAACATTAATAACAACTTCTTCCACGTCTGTCCAAACCACTTAACCTTTTTGGTTCCTTACTGATTTTTAAGAAGTCTGAATTCTTCACCTACACTTTTTGCTCAATACTGAGAATAGCATTTAGACTTTAGAGGCCAAAATCTCTGAGTGGATTAATCCACTGGAAGAAAAAGGCCACTGAAAGACAGTACCATTGGTCGCTAACAATTTTCTCTCCTGGAAACCAGTCAAAACATGTGCAAATGGTGCATGTAGACTCAGACTTTTAAGATTTCCTTACTATTACTGTAAGTAAGCCCCCAAACAAAAAACAACCTAGTATAAAGCACCCATGACTTACTTTAAGGACTCAAGGGTTCTGAGGCTGCAGAGCCATCCTTTGGTCTAGCCGAGAAGTAGAGCAGGAACTGTACTTAAGTCATGTCCCCTGTGGAGCAGGAAACGCATTTCCTACTAACTGCAGTATCACCAAGAAAACAAACTCTCCTCCAAAGCAAGCCTCCTCTGCTTCTGAGCTTCTAATCCAGATATGAGAAGGCTAAATCTAAAAATCAATCTCATTTTGCCCCTTGCTTACTTCCGTAACTAAAGGAGCATCGGATAAATAGGAAGTCGGAGCTAACTAGAAACCATCGTTTCAGGAGGGGCAATTCTGCTTTCCAACCTCAGGCATCTTGATACAAAACACAGTTTACATCTTAAGCAGTGAATTCCAGTTTCTAAGGCAATACTCAGCAACTGGCTACTTCTGGAAAAATGAAATTCGGAAGCCTTGTCTATGAATGGCTCAGGGAGGTATACACCACAAGGCTGCGAGTGCTGCATAAGAGAAGGGGTTGGAGCGTCACACTCCTGAGTCTGACCTGGCTTCAAAATTCACTAGCTGTGTCACCAGGGGCAAGTCATCAAACTCTCAGGCTGCTTCTTCCTCTGTACATAGATAACAGTTGAACCTAATTCGTGGAGTTGTGAGAACTGTAATACTTACAAGGTGCTTCCAACAGTACCTTAGCTGTCACTGTAACTACTTCACTGTTAGGCTATGAAGGCACTAATTTGGGAGCTCTGAAATGGCTTACCTATAGCCTAGCTGAAGGCAACATAGAAAAGAGGTGAATTTCTAATTCAGTATCTGAACAATGTTTTCAGCTTCTTCATAAGTAACATGGAAATGAAGATCTTATAAAGAGCAAGTAAATACCTGTTAATTAGTCTTATAAAAGGCCCTGGCCTTTTTCTGAGGATGAGCACTTCTTTATTTCTCCAAAGCTGGTAGTGAAGGGGCGAGAGGACGTAAAGGCCATGGTGGTGCTCAATGCTGAGGCGGGTTGGGGAGCCACTGCAGCCTGAATGAAGGGGCTGCAGGAAAGGGCCAGCTTAAGCACCAAGGCATCAGGGTCCCTGCTCTAAAACCACATGCTATTGTTTTCTTTCAACTCAAACAGAAAAGATTTAGATTTCCCCCTCCTTGTCATCTACCCTCCCAAACAAGCGATGTTCCTCCTTTGGAATACGTATAACACACCTGGGCAGGTGTGCAGTCCCTGCCAGACTAAGGTCACCATGAGGGCAGGAACTGGGTCCGCCCTGCTTACTGCTGCAGCCCCAGGTCTGACCCAGTGCCTGAACACAGGTGGCATTCAACAAATCTGTTCATTTGCTGAGCCAAATGAATAAATGTTTAAAGGAGTGGAGAGGCTCTAAATTACCATCAGGGTTAGAGTGTGTAATCAGTTACCCTTTCTGTCTCAAAAATGTCCCCTCTGAAGAAAACATCTGGGATGTTGTAGCTGCCTACAGTGCAATCAGCTGTCTCCCTTTATACCATGGCACGCCACATGAGGGATCTTAGTCCCCTGATCAAGAATCAAACCCATGCCCCCTACAGTAGAAACACAGAGTCTCAACCACTGGACCGCCAGAGAAGTCTGGAGATCTTCTAAACAGATCTTCTCAAGTCCGTGTACTTTCTAAACAAAGTATTTCTATTTTTAAGGGGTCTCTCACATGTCTACCTCACTAAAGGGCTGAAAATCAAAAGACCAATGGCCAGTTTGTTTCCAGGAAGGTAGCAATATGTAATTCATCTTCCTAATTCAAGAGGCTAGGCTTGAGAGAAGGCAGAGGAAAATAAATAGTAGTGTATCCAACAGTTGAAAAAACAACAAAAGTCTATAGCTCAACCATTTACAATTCACATATTTAGCTTTTATAAAGAACAGGCTCTCTCTTGGGGTCCACAGAGAAGGAGTGCCTAGCCTATAGGGTTTGTATTACATTTCTTGAATGATTTTTAAGTAATGCTTAAAAAAAAAATCACAATACATTTACAAATATACCCTTATTTTTCCCCCTCCAGGCGGCTTTATGGGAAGACTAAGAAGTAGCGCTAGTTTTTGTAATTTGGAAGTAAACAGGTAACCAATCTAGCATCTTGAGAAGCGAATGGACAGGGCTTCTCTGGTGGCTCAGCAGTAAAGAATCTGCCTGCAAGAGACATGGGTTCAATCCCTGATCCAGGAAGACCCCACGTGCTCCACAGGAACTAAGCCCATACGCCACAACTCTTGAGCCTGTGCTCTGGAGCTGGGGAGCTGCAGCTACTGAAGCCTGCATGCCCTAAAGCCCGTGCTCCCCAGCCAAAGAAGCCACTGCTCCCTGAGCACCACAGTGAAGAGTAGCCCCCACTCTCTGCAACTAGAGAGAGCCTGGGCAGAATGAAGACCCAGCACAGCCAAAAATACATAAATAAAAATTTTAAAATAGACGTGAATGGACAATAAAAGTGAATTTTTCCATTCTGATAATTCAAAGGGGCTTCAGAGCTCAACATGCTTTGGGCCACCATCTCACACTGACACAGGTTCCTTCGGATAAAAAACCCTCAGTGATGTCCAGATCGAGGCACCCTCACTTCATCTCCAAATGGCTGAAACACAAGACTCAGCCTGGTCTTGTGGCAGAACCAGGAATTCCGGAGTATAGACGGACTAGCTCCTTTAGAATCAAGGGGCTGAATTCCCAAGCTAGCTGCTAGCCTTCGTGAAAAGTGACTCATCTCACTCCATCGGTAGATAGGATAATGCCCTTCCCTGGACCTATGAGAGACTGAATATCTCTTATAGACTCTGGCCAATAATAAGTCCTCTCACACGACAGAGTCAAAAATGGTTAAATCCAAGACAGAAGTCAATTTTTCAGATGTGCTTCTACTAAGAAATCCTTTCTTGAAGAATAAAACAAGGATAAATGTATTTCTCCTATCATTTTAGGAACACAGATTTTAATTCCATCTGCTTTTTTCTTCAAGGTGATAGCCAGCCACTGATTCATCTGGTTTGCTGAAACATACGCTGCTACTTAAGTGTCTCTTCCGAGCCTTTGTGCATGTAACGGTTTTACTAGGTAGCCACCAGCCTGCTTCTGTGACAGAAAAGACGACGACAAGGCAATCAGTGCCAGTGTGAGAAATTAGATGTATTAGTTTATGAAAAACAGTTTCCTTTCTTGACATGTGTGGTAACTGAAATTGCAAGTCTGAACAAATCTCTATAGTGTTGTCGTTAAAAAGAAGACAATTTTTTCAAGGATAACATTCAATGACAAGAGCAGTTCAGGGTCTGACCAAGAAAAGAAAACCTGTGGTGCTGAGCACAGCGCCTGTGGCCGGCAGAGGCTCGGGACCTTACCTGTCGCTGTACACAGACCTCTCAAAGATCTGTACTGCCCTCCCAACCTCTAAGAGTTTCTCAGGGAAGGGCTCCAACTGTACTTTCAGGCGGCTCAGGAAAGAAAATGTCTGGAAGGTGTAGGACCATCGTGCTGGCTCCTGGTACATCATATCCAGCAAGTTTCCAAGGCTGGTGGCAGCGCCGGCCTAGAGGCAAATTACAAAAGAGGAGAATCTCCTAGGACGCATTTACTTCAGTGTTCACCACCCTTCTACCTCATACCTTGTAATCACTGGGAGAAGCAATTACAGAGGTTTCCTCCCACTAAAAAGATACTGCATCCCTCACCGTTGGTGCAGTCAAAGCTACACAGCCAAGGGAGAGACTTTCCTACTTTATTAGGTGAGACCCTGATAGAGGGAGATGACATGCCTCAACACACCTAGAAGAGCGGAGGCAGAACCACCGTACAGTTAGCACGTGCACCGATAGATGTGTTTGCAGAGCGTGCCGGAGGAGGAGTTAACAATCACAACCACCTAAAAGTCTACTTGCAATCATACTACCTCTACCGCAACACCGTGCTGCCTCTCTCTGGGGCTTCCATTTGTGGTTCTTTCTTTCTACAACTAACCTAGACAAGAAAGGAACTGACTATAAAACCCAACCCACAAAACAAAGAGTTCTGTCTCTCTTATGGCAGAGCTACACGTTGTTAAACAAACACACACACGAACAAACAAAAACACACAAATCCCTCCTCCTGGATTCTAGACACTTTACGAAAGGCACGTGAAGACCCACTTACTCAGCATGTGCAGGCGGGAACGTGTGTAAGATACTCAGGAACCCTAGATTCTTTCCTGGGCTCTGCCACTGACTCAGTGCTAAAGTGAGTTTTGCGCAAAGCACTCTTATCTGTGTTCATTTAGTCACCATTAACTGAAGGCCTGTGTGGATGAGGTGCTACGTGAGCTAGGTGCTGTAAGGGGTACAGAAAACAAAATTAAGATTTATCTCAATGTTCACTGTGCTATGCTGTCTCATTTGATCTTCACAACAGCACCATGAGGTAGGTACCCCTGTTATGCCCATTTCCTTGAGGAGAACATCCACTCAGAAAGGTGACGGAACTTGCCTAAGGTTTCATGGTTAAGTGTTGAATGGGGACTCAAACCTGGCTTCCACTAACTTCTTCATTTTAATACTTCTCCATATAAAAGCAAGCAAGACGTGGTTCCTAAATTTAAGGAGCTCATAATGCAAACAGAAAGGGGGTGACAAAAATATGGAAAACTAGACTAGAAAGCAGAACATACAACAAAGGGGTGCTCACATATGGTGGAGAGAATCTGGGAAGTTTCTGGAAAAGAGTGGCATTAAGCTGGGAAGTAAGTAAATGGTACATGGAATCTCCATAGATGGAAATAGAGATTAAGAAGAAAGAATTTCACATAGAGACAAAAGTCTTGGTGGGGGTGGGGGGGGGGGAAGGGGAGGTTAGACAACCACAAGTGGTCCGGTTTCACAGAATATCAACCCTGGATTCCAAAGAAGGGTCTTACCCTTTGGAAGGTTTCATCAGGAGCAATGCAGGCAGAGCACAGCAAGTCACAAAACAACTTCCCTCCTTCCAGTCCCAACCCACACACACACACCAGCCTCACAAACGGCCCCTGGCTGAGAGCTGGAGGCTGAAGCAGGAGGACAAATTTGGATGTACTGGGGTCTCTGGCAGGGTCACTGGAGACTGTAGGGAGCCCATGGTGCGTGGCACAGTTCTGAGATGGCAGGGAAGCCAGCTGACTGGAGTGGGGCACCACGCTGGCAGAGGCACCAGGTTGACTGTACAGAGGCCTACACTATTTCTAAAGAACCTATCTCAACTACAGAACATGAAGCACATATCCCTTTAGACATAAAAACAAAAAAGGGGACAAGCAGTGGAAATAAAAATACTCAGCCATTCAAAAGGAGTGAACTCATCAATGTGCTCAGGACAAGCAGCCTCTCAGGAGACAGAGCTATTGCCAGAGAAAGGAGAAAATGGAAAAAGCTCAATGAGATTCAAGAGACTGCCACACTGATAAGAACAGGTTATCAAAAAAAGGAGCCAGAGACTTCCCTGGAGGTAAGACCCCGCACTTCCACTACAGGGGCAAGGCTCCGATCCCTGGTTGGGGAACTAAGGTCCCACAGACTGCATGGCATGCCCCCCAATAAAAGAAATGAACCCAGGCTCCAAATGGAACAATATGAAAAGAACATTCTTAGAGGGAAAAAATGCAATTGCCAAAACAAAACTCCCAATGAAGATAGTAACCAGCAGACTGTAAACTGCACTAAACCTCATTAGTGAGTATCAAACAGAACACTGCTTTCCTCCTGGCTCAGACTAGTACAGAATCTGCCTCCAAAGTGGGAGACCTGGGTTCGATTACCGGGTTGGGAAGATCCGATGGAGGAGAGCATGGCAACCCACTCCAGTGTTCTTGCCTGGAGAATTCATGGACAGAGGAGCCTAGCAGGCTACAGTCCATGGGGTCGCAAAGAGTCAGACACGACTGAGCAGAGTAGGACAGGACTGAGTGACTAAGCACAGCACACAGCACATACAGAGTATCGACTCAAGAAATTTTTCCTAAACTAACAGAAAAAAGCAGAAAGTTAAGAAACAAACAGAAACAGTTTAGGAGATCCAATATACACTGTTACACAGTGGGAGGGTATTTTTTGTTTTTTCTTTCTTCTGGAAAGATACATCAAGATGTAATGTCACCTTCTCCAACCCCACAGCAGTTAATACAATTTTGTATCAAATAACTTTTCAAACAAGAGCTAAAATAATGTGCAACTTTGCAGTACCCATATTTTAGATAAAACTACCTACCCAAAGTGAACAATTTTCTTTCTCAAGTGATGAGCCCAATACAGAGAGGTGAAATGCCACTACCCCCCCAAAAAAAGAGATGAATGGAGGAAGACCACTACTCATAAGGTCTGTGTCTCCCTCTCATCAAATTTCAGTCACTGAGAATCACTGTCTAATAGAAACATGACATATCTCTAGGTATTTTAGAACAAAAATAAACTTTTAAAACCATGGTACTTTTACTATGGTTTTAGTTCAGGTGAAAAAGAAGCCAAAACCAAAGAAAAAAATTAAAGAATATCTCTGAAGACGTGAGACTTTCCACCAGAGAAATTTGCTGAGTACCAGAAAGGATTTAATACAGATTTACATATGTGGCTTTCATATTCTCTCTTTCTCTCTCTCTATCTCACATACACACACACACCCAGACCTATCCTAGCAAGATCTCAATTCATAAAAACAAAACAAAAACCTAAGGAGGGGGGAAATATTAATTTCTTACATTTAAAAAAGGACCAGAACCACATAACACTTCCCTATAGCAGAAACCTAGATAGTATATTAAAAGGCAGAGACATTATTCTGCCAACAAAGGTCCCTATAGTCAAAGCTATGGTTTTTCCAGTATTCATGTGTGGATGTGAGAGTTGGACTATAAAGAAGGCTGAGCACCAAAGAATTGATGCTTTTGAACTGTGGTGTTGGAGAAGACTCTTGAGAGTCCCTTGGTCTGTAAGAAGATCCAACCAGTCCATCCTAAAGGAAATCAGTCCTGAATATTCACTGGAAGGACTGATGCTGAAGCTGAAGCTCCAATACTTTGGCCACCTGGTGCAAAGAGCCAACTCATGGAAAAAGACCCTGATGCTGGGAAAGACAGAAAGCAGGAGGAGAAGGAGCTGACAGAGGATGAGATGGTTGGACGGCATCACCAACTCAATGGACATGAGTCTGAGCAGGCTCCAAGGTATGGTGAAGGACAGGGAGGCCTGGTGTGCTGCAGTCTGTGGGGTCACAAAGAGTCAGACACGACTAAGCAACTGAGCAACAACACAACAGAAATTAAAGACATTTTAAGACAAGCAATCGCTCAGAGACTATATTAATACCACCTACATTCTAAAAAAAAAATTCCTCTAAAATAAACTTCAACCAATTGAAAAATGAATCAAAGAATCAAGAAATGGGAAGTGGCAATAAGAAAACAGTGTTCAGTGAATGACCAGCAGAAGAGAGTTAAGTATAAATTATTATTAATGTGGTTAAGAAGTTTACTGCCAATTTCTATAGTTAAAAGAGAAATTTCCAGGAATTCCCTGGCTATCCAGTGATTAGGACTTGGTGATTTTACTGCTGGGGTCCAAGTTCAATCCCTAATTAGGAAACTAAGATCTCACAAGCTGTCCAGCCTGGCCAGAAAAAAAGAGAGAAAGAGACAGAGAAATTTCACTATGTACAAACATTCCAGAACTATAAAATTACAGATTTCTATGCTTGGGTGGTAGAGCCTAGAGAAGAAAGTAATAAAACAGTAGTAAAATTTATTTTTTTCTTTCATGGAGATGCCATTAATATCGATAAATAGGCTTAAACATGAATATATATATATTTTTTATTGAAGTATAGTTGATGTACAATATTATATTAGTTTCAGGTGTACAACACAGTGATTCCGTATTTTTGCAGATTATACTCCACTATAGCTTATTACAACATAAATGGCTATAATTCCCTGTGCTGTATATTCTTGTTGCTTTGTCTATTTAGTATGTAGTAGTTTGTATCTGTTAATCCTACATTCCTGATTTGTTCCTCCCCCTTCCCTCTCCTCTTTGGTAACCACAAGTTTGTTTTCTGTATCTGTGAATCTTAAACATATATATATATATTTAACATGTATATTTTTAGTTTAAATGTTTCCACTAGCAGAGTAAAAATAGTAAAAATTTCCACAGGAATGAAGCGGAGAAAGATGAAAGAAATATTTAAATACAGAAAAAAGAAAAAAAAAAGGAGATGAAAGCACAAAAATAAGGTGGCAGGAAGAAGTTAAATATAATCATGATCAAAGAGAAAAATTCCCAGGAATGGGAAGCAGACCCTCAAAATGTGTAAAAGCTAAAACTCCTGTTCATAAGTGAAACACCAAACCAAGATGACAGATATTAGTTGAAAACAAAGGGGCAGAAAAATCCATCAAGTAGGTGCAAATAAAAAGAAAGCAGATGTGGCAAAGCTGTATTAAGAAAAAAGGCATTAGGGACTTCCCTGGTGATCCAGTGGTGAAGAATCTGCCTGTCAATGCAGGAAACATGGATTCAATCCCTGGTCCAGGATGACCCTGCATGCCTCAGAGCAACTAAGCCTGTGCTACAGAGCTGCAGAGCCACAGCTGCTGAGCCTGTGCACTGAAACTACTGAGGCCCGCGTGCCAGAGCCTGTGCTTGACACAAGCGAAGCCCCCACAAGAGGAAGACCACGCACTGGAGCGAGACAGGGGCCTCCCCGCTGCTCGCCGCAGCTAGAGGAGGCCAGTGTACAGCCACAAAGACCCATTTATTTTATGTAAAAATAAAAAATAAGTAAATAAATATTTTTAAAAATACAAGGAGAAATGGGCAAAACATAATAAAAGCACAAAACTTTAGTACACTTCTCTTAGCATTTAATTAAAAAAAAAACCTGTAGAGAACTTGGAGGATTAGACTCTAAACCATTTTTTTCACATATCAGAAACTGGGATACATAGTACAATGCTTACTAAACAGAACAGACATTTTAATTATTCCTTAGGAGTGTCACTAAATTGATAGTCTCATAATCAATGGCATCTTAGAATGGATAAAATATGTGACATCAAACTACACAGAATTTACGGAAATACATACTCTTCTTAAAAGTCCATGGCAAACTTATGAAAACTGACCATACACAGGCCATGAAGAAAACCTCAGTAAGTTTCCCCAATGAGAAACTGTATCAGCCACACTGATCTTAACAAAATAAAACTAGATTAACAAAATAATAAACATACAAAATCTACTCAGAATATGTAAAACACTAAAAATAATTCTTAGGCAAAAAATAAGTTAAAACTACAATTACATATTTTTTAGAAATTTCAGTTACAGTCTCATATGTCAAAATCTAGAAGATAGGGCCATAAGTTATTCTACGAAGAAACTTTCCCATTGCAAATGCTTTTATCGGGTTGGCCAAAAACAGGTGGGAGAAAACCTAGTGAACCTTTTTGGCCAACAGTATTATTAAGGCAGAAAAAAGGGGAAAATACACAAATTAATCATTAACTTTATTAAAGACTTTTCAAAATACAAAAATTCTGAGAAATAAATTTAAAAGCAAAAAGTAATGAACTAGAATGCAAGCCCCAACAGAATTAAAAATTACAATCTATTAATTGCACCTTTTAAAAAAGAATAATCATCTACCAAGTCTTTTCCTTTCAAAATATTCACACAGATAAGCAACATCAGACAAACAATAAAATAACTCTCAATACAGAATTTAAAGCATAAAAGACATGTACTAATTTTACATTATTAAATTTGAAAATCTTAATAAAAGGCAATTCTTTGGAAAAAAATTATCAAAAGTGACTAAAAACCCTGAATAATAATTGAGGAAGAAAGAGTTGTCCAATATTCCCCTCAAACAACACCAAGTCCATGTAATTTTGAAACTAATTTCTATCATACCTTCAAGGAATAGACAATTTCTATGCTAAAAATGATACAAAGCTCAATTCATTTTCATAACCTTGATGGTAAAACCTGTCAAAAACTGTATACCCAAATAGTAATACCAATTAAATTTATAAATACACATGCAAAAGTCCAAACAACGTATTAGCAAATTAATGCAACAGTACACCATGATCAAAAGGGTTCATTCTAGGAATGTGAGGATGACATCATTATCAAATCTATGACTAACACTAAGAGAAAAAAGCAAAGGAAAGAAAAATCCCATGGTTATCTCACTAGATGCTAAAAAAGGCTTTTGATGAAAACTTAACATCTGATACTGATAAAAACAGTTAATATCTTAGTAATAGAAGGGTACCTCCTCCACACAGTCTATTGAAATGAATGACAAGCACAGAACTTAATGATGATGCATTAGAGGTAGTTTCACTAAAGACAGAAAAGATAAGGGTGACTACCATCACTGCTACTATTTAATATTATTCTGGAACTTCTATCTAACAAAAGAAACCAGAAATGAGGTTTGGATATTGGAAAGCCCTTACAAGTGATTAGAATTTAGAGAAAACTATTATTTTCTAAAACCTCAAGCAAATAAAGCAAAAAAAAAAAAAAAGAGAGAAGAGAGAGAATTAAGTCACACAAGACATATACAACAATCAACTGCTTTTCTTTAAAACAGCAATAACCAGTTTGAAAAAGATGATGGAAAAACAGTTCCCAGTCACAATAACCACAAAATATATAACCACTCAACATGACTATTACTGGAAATGCAGATAACAATTGGGGGAAAATTAAGACTCCTGTAACTTTTAAAGTCACATAAAGGGTAAAACCTTAAAAGCAAAAGAAAGAAAAACAAGTGCATGTTTTTATCACCTTGGGCTTGTAACAGGTTTTTTTAGACTTTCACATCAAAGGCAGTAACTACGAAGAAAATGTAGCTCTGACCACATAAAAACTTTCAAGTATTACATTGCGAAATATCCCATACAGAAAGGCAAAGAAAAAATGACAACACTGGGGAAAGAATCGACAGTATATGACAAAGAGTTAAGATATTTAACAATACAATGAGTTCTTATGAAGCCAGTACAAAAACCTGAAGATCTCAATAGGAGGAAAAAGTGGCAAGAGGTTTGAACAAGCAGTTCATAAAGAATACTAAAACATAGCCAATAAAGATTAAAAAGTTGTTCAATTAATTGGTAATCAGTTCAGTTCAGTTCAGTCGCTCAGTCATGTACGACTCTTTGCAACCCCGTGAACCACAGCACGCCAGGCCTCCCTGTCCATCACCAACTCCGGGAGTCTACCCAAACCCATGTCCATCAAGTCAGTGATGCCATCCAACCATCTCATCCTCTGTCATCCCCTTCTCCCGCCTTCCCATCTTTCCCAGCATCAGGGTCTTTTCCAATGAGTCAGCTCTTCGCATCAGGTGGCCAAAGTATTGGAGTTTCAGCTTCAGCATCAGTCCTTCCAATGAACACCAAGGACTGATCTCCTTTAGGATAGACTGGTTGGATCTCCTTGCAGTCCAAGGGACTCTCAAGAGTCTTCTCCAACACCACAGTTCGAAAGCATCAATTCTTCAGTGCTCAGCTTTCTTCACAGTCCAACTCTCACATCCATACATGACCACTGGAAAAACCATAGCCTTGACTAGACGGACCTTTGTTGACAAAGTGATGTCTCTGCTTTTTAATATGCTATCTAGGATGGTCATAACTTTCTTTTCAAGGAGTCAGTTCAGTTCAGTCACTCAGTCATGTACAACTCTTTGCGACCCCATGAACCACAGCACACCAGGCCTCCCTGTCCATCACCAACTCCCGGAGTCTACCCAAACCCATGTCCATCAAGTCAGTGATGCCATCCAACCATCTCATCCTCTGTCATCCCCTTCTCCCGCCTTCCATCTTTCCCAGCATCAGGGTCTTTTCCAATGAGTTAGCTCTTCACATCAGGTGGCCAAAGTATTGGAGTTTCAGCTTCAGCATCAGTCCTTCCAATGAACACCCATGACTGATCTCCTTTAGGATGGACAGGCTGGACCTCCTTGCAGTCCAAGGGACTCTCAACAGTCTTCTCCAACACAACAGTTCAAAAGCATCAATTCTTTGGCACTCAGCTTTCTTTATAGTCCAACTCTCACATCCATACATGACCACTGGAAAAACCATAGCCTTGACTAGACAGACCTTTGTTGGCAAAGTAATGTCTCTGCTTTTGAATATGCTGTCTAGGCTGGTCATAAATTTCCTTCCAAGGAGTAAGCATTTTTTAATTTCATTGCTGCAATCACCATCTGCAGTGAATTTGGAGCCCAGAAAAATAAAGTCAGCACTGTTTCCACTGTTTCTCCATCTATCTGCCATGAAGTGATGGGACCGGATGCCATGATCTTAGTTTTCTGATGAAGGGATGCAGCCAAAGCAAAAACACCACCCAGTTGTAGATGGGACTGGTGATAGAAGCAAGGTCCGATGCTGTAAAGAGCAAAATTGCATAGGAACCTGGACTGTCAGGTCCATGAATCAAGGCAAATTGGAAGTGGTCAAACAGGAGATGCCAAGAGTGAACATCAACATTCTAGGAATCAGCGAACTAAGATGGACTGGAATGGGTGGATTTAACTCAGATGACCATTATATCTATAACTGCGGGCAGGAATCCCTTAGAAGAAATAGAGTAGCCGTCATAGTCAACAAAAGAGTCCGAAATGCAGTACTTGTATGCAATCTCAAAAACGACAGAATGATCTCTGTTCATTTCCAAGGCAATCCATTTAATATTACAGTAACCCAAGTCTATGCCCCAACCAGTAATGCTGAAGAAGCTGAAATTGAATGGTTCTATGAAGACCTACAAGACCTTCTAGAACTAACACCAAAAAAAGATGTCATTTCATCATAGGGGGCTAGAATGCAAAAGTAGGAAGTCAAGAAACACCTGGAGTAACAGGCAAATTTGGCCTTGGAATACAGATTGAAGCAGGGCAAAGGCTAATAGAGTTTTGCCAAGAAAATGCACTGGTCATAGCAAACACCCTCTTCCAACAACACAAGAGAAGATTCTACACATGGACATCACCAGATGGTCAACACCGAAATCAGATTGATTATATTCTTTGCAGCCAAAGATGGAGAAGCTCTATACAGTCAGCATAAACAAGACCAGAAGCTGACTGTGGCTCAGATCATGAACACCTTATTGCCAAATTCAGACTGAAATCGAAGAAAGTGGAGAAAAGCACTAGACCATTCAGGTATGACCTAAATCAAATCCCTTATGACATACAATAGAAGTGAGAATTAGATTTAAGGGACTAGATCTGATAGACAGAGTGCCTGATGAACTATAGACGGAGGTTCATGACATTGTACAGGAGACAGGAATCAAGACCATCCCCAAGAAAAAGAAATGCAAAAAAGCAAAATGGCTGTCTGAGGAGGCCTTACAAATTAATAATCAAATAAATGTAAAATAAAATAACATACCATTCATTTTCTTCACTCTCAAGTCAGAAAGGATAAAAAAATAATACCCTGTGTTGCTGAAAATATGAGAAAAATAGTAAAACTTTTCTGAAGGAAGATTTTACAAAATGTAACAAAAGTCTCAACAAAACATGTAATTTGGGGACATCCAAATACCACTTCTAGATTACCCTCAAAATTAAGCCATTAAAAAGAAAAAAAGATATGCTACAAAAATATTCATCATTGTGACAGTTTATAATAAGCAGAAATTAGAAAAGTAAACATTCAAAATAAGGCTGGATGACTAAATGATAGTACACCACATTATACAGTGTAACATCATACAGCAACCGTTAAAACGACATTAACGGAAAGGAAGAAGGCCTTGGGTATCAAGGGACGTGCAAGTGACAGTCACAATTTTTACTTTAAAAGAGGAAACGTGGGCATCCCTGGTGGCTCAGTGTAAAGAATCCACTTGCCAGGGCAGGGGACACTGGTTGGATCCCTGGTCCGGCAAGATCTCACATGCCTTGGAGCAGTAAGCCCATGCGCCAGCTACTACTTAGCACGCACACTGCAACCAATGAAGCCTGGTCACCTAGAGCCCATGCTCCGCAACCAGAGACGGCACCAGTGAGAAGCCCGAGCAGCGCAATGAGAGCAGTCCCTGCGTGCCGCAACTAGAGAAAAAGCCTGCGCAGCCACGAAGACCCAGCACAGCCATAAATACATTTTTTAAAAGATGAAATGTGTGTATGTTTCATACATTTATATGTGTGTTAATATATACATTTTGTCCTTTTAAAAAAATTTAAAAGGACAAAAATGTTAACTGTTTTATTTCTAGACAATGGGATTATCAGAGTAGTAATTATCTAAGTTGTGCCAAAATTTAGTGGCTTAAACAAAAAAAGACATTCATTAAATCCACTTCTACGGGAAAGGAATTCAGGACACAGCTTAGCCAGGTGGTTCTGCCTCAGGGTTTTCCATGAGATTTCAGTCAGGATATTGGCTGAGGCTACAGTCATCTGAAGACTTGACTGGGGATTCAAGGATTTGCTTCCAAGAAGACTCAGTCACACGGCTCCTGGCAGGACCAGTTCCTTGCTGCGTGGACCCCTTCACAGACAGGTACGCTGCATCACAGGGCAGCTGGCAGCCCCAGAGCCAAAAGTGATTGAGAGAGAGCAGAACGGAAGATACGGTGTCTTTTACCACCTACCACAGAAAGTCACACACTATTAATCCTGCTACACTGTACTCATTAGAAGCAAGTCACCAAGTCCAGATCACACTCCAGGGGAGAATTAAGAATAAAAGAATTAATACTATTTCCTTCTTGAAGGAAACAGTACCAAATCTGTGGTTATATTTTTAAATCCCCAAAGCAGGTGCCCTGTGGCATACTCAGAAAAAGATAATTTATTTACTAAATAGAAAAGTTAATCTCACAAATACACACACACATGTACATACATAGATGGAGACAGTTTAAAAAAAACAAATATCCTCAGTAAGTATAAGTGTCTGCCAAAAAAGGTAACACGATCCTAAGTTGGAAGCACAAGCAAAGGGCACGGAGAACCAGTTCTGTGGTATTCTGTACCATGTAGACGATATCTAAGATGTCCTGTTCAGCTCTGAGTGCTACTCTTACTAAAATCTAGGTGGAAAACCAACAGACAGGAGTGCATCTCCTACACAAAGTT
Organism: Bos grunniens; assembly: GCF_055505025.1. Taxonomy (NCBI): domain Eukaryota; kingdom Metazoa; phylum Chordata; class Mammalia; order Artiodactyla; family Bovidae; genus Bos; species Bos grunniens. Next base: position 96,817,218 of record NC_141175.1, on the reverse strand, counting down.
ACTTCTGCATGAGAAACAGTCTGGAGGAAAATGGTATTTGATTTCAAAGAGAAGACTCAACGGGGCAAAAAATCAAGAAATCATTGCCTTAGAAATGAATGAAGAGTTGCCATGTGGAAAAGTTAAAAGTCTTAAGAGTCAGAACTTGAACCAATGAATCAGAGTCACAGGTATGCAAAGTGGCTCATACAAGAACTTTCTAACAATAGGCTGTTAAAAGCAAGAATGAGGTACTCGTGACTGCTCCTGGAACTACAGGAGTCTGCGGAGATGCTGCCACTCCCTCAGTTGCTTCTGAGGGTCACGTCCAGTTGGTTGTTCCCTACTCACACTGATGTGGCTAGTGAGAAACCAAGCCCATGGCCTCTCGCAGAGCAACATACTGACGGGAGGGCTTCAGCCACAAGGCATCTGTGAAATGTACAGTGTTTGGGACAGGACAGTGCCTGGCACATAGTATGCACTTTATAAACGTTAGCTATGATTTCTGCATTGACTTAAAATGTGACAAGATCTTCTCTAAGATTCCTTTCAATTTCTAAGACTTCAAAACTAAGCTAAAATCACTGTAATTAACTACTATTCCTGATGGTCAATTTCAATAAAATACTTAAGGGTAGGAATGACAAAATTAATCTTCAATGACAGGATGGCTGGCCATGCTTTGGGAAACTGGAAAGAACAGAGGCAATCACTTAAACAGAAATGTCAAAACTACAAAAATCAAAACTTAACACATTCAAACAAGTCATCCCTCCCTGATGTACACGGTCTGCTTTCTGAAATGAAGGTATTTTAAAAAGGAGACACAAAATGGACTACTTCACCTACTCGGAGCAAATTAGATTACTGCAACTAGTTTATGAACCCAAGCCTGCCAACTACCCACCACAACTGAAAACTTACTTTTTGGGAGCCAGCAGCCAGGACATTCTGCCATGTTGCTACAGGTTCTGTAGCTACGTGCCACTCTGGGTAAGTTTTCGTGAGTAACTTCACAAAGGTGGATTTTCCCACAGCTGCAATGCAAACAGCATGTATTGGGACACTTCCCAAATCAGGTTACAGGAGAAGGCTGCTACTCAACTCTTCCACAAACACCCAACTCAGCAGCCACATCACTGTCAGACAGATGACAGGTCATGCCATGCCAACCAGAGTCACCATGATGAATGCAGGTAACAGGGAGGAAAAATACCCCTCAGATTGGATTTGTAATTTTATTGCCCCAACCTCCCAGAGGAATAGAGTATTTAATAACAGTTAAAAATGGAATACTCTCAAAAGTAGACGAAATCAACTACATATGTTATAAACCTTGAATCACAGTCAGTTATTCTGTGACAGTATAAAATTGCAAGTTTTTCTATAGAAAATGAAGACAATGACCCTCATTCATTCAACAAATCTAACCAATACTCAGGGAGTGCTATTACGTGCTCAGAACCGTCTGGCACTGGTGGTACCACGGTAAACAAAACACAGATTTTTTGTACGGATTCTGCCCTCACAGAGCTTGTGTGAGAGACAGACACCAAGCAAACACATGAGTAACTAACAACAAACTGTGTTAGTGCTAGGAAAGAAAAATGCATGCTGACTCTAATGTAGCTCGAAAGATCAAGGAAGGTTCCTCTGAAAAATGTGACCTGAGGTGAGACCTGAAAGACGAGGACTGGTCAGGTCAAGGGTGGGGTAAGGGGAGAGAGAGCAGCCAGGCCAAGGATGGGGGGAAAGGTCAGGAAAAGAGAAAAACAGTGCACAAGGGGAAAGAAGAGAATCTGTGGCCGTGAAGAAGGCACTGCAGAGACAGTGTGGTCAAAAGAGGGAGAAGGACGGCAAAAAGTGAGCGTGGAGAGGGCAGCAGGCAGGGCGGGCCAGGCCACACAGGGCCTTGTACCATGCGAAGAAGGGCAATGGGAAACCACTGAGGAAGAGTTTTAAGCAGGAAAATAACAAGTTACCACCTCATTTTTAAAAGACACTCCACCAGCTAGGTTGGAACACAACAGGAGCTTCAACCAAGGCAACAGCAGAGGAGGTGGAAAGTAGTGACTGCTATGAGAAATATTCTGGAGATGAAATTAACCCAGTACCACAACATTTAAGTTCCCTCTTCCCATTTACACCAACATCTAGCCCACATCTTCCTAAATTCCAGACTAAGAGCCCTCCAGACATTTCCACTTGAATGTCCCACAAGCACCTCGAAGTACTGACATTTGCTAAATGAACTCACCATCTTCCCCACCAAACTGAGCTTCCTCCCATATCCCAATCTCAGGGCACAACAGCACTATCCACTCAGTCACAACTTCCTCCTCTGCCAAACCTCAAGTGGCCGCCAAGTGCTGTTGAACATGCCTTCTAACATGTTGAACATGCCTTCACCATCTGTCCTTCTATTCCCATTTCCCACTCAAGACCAGGCTCTCATTTCTTGCCTCTCAAACTCTGGCCTTGCCCTCTTCAATCCATTATTCATACTGCAGCAGCCACACCACACAAAATAACCCTGCCTAAAATCCTCTGACAGGTCCCTACTCCCTTCATGACAAAATTCAAACCCTTTAGCATGGCGTATGACGGTGGTGGTGACGATGAAAGTCTCTCAGTCATGCCTGACTCTCTATGACCCCATGGACTGCAGGCCACCAAGCTTCTCTATCCATGGAATTCTCCAGGCAATAGGTTGGAGTGGGTTGCCACTTTCTTTTCCAGGGGATCTTTCTGATTCAAGGATCGAACCCAGGTCTCCTGTATTGCGGGCAGATTCTTTACTGTCTGAGCCACCAGGGAAGGCCAGCATGGCCTGTAAGACATATAAAAACCTGGCCCCTGCATAGACGGTTCTGCCTTAGCTTCTCTTCAGACACCCAGAGCTCCCGCTGGACCAAACGCCTTGCAACTTTAATCAGGCCGTGTGGTCTGCTGCAAATGTGCCTTCGCATGTGCTTTCCCACTTCCTGGGGAACCTCCTCTCCTCCTCTGACCAGCTACTACTCAGTCTTCAGGATTCTGCTTAGATACGCATCCTGTGTGCAGCCTTTCAGGACCTCACACCTATAAGCTGGATTGGCCCGGCAATGCTTGTGCTTGGCCTGGCGATGTGGATAAGACTCCATCACTGCCACTGTAATTCTGTTTCTCTAAGTAGAAGACGGGGTTCCTCCAAGGCAGGAACCAAAGCCCAGACTAATGACCCAGCCGAGTGAATCAAACATACATTATTAATTTCAGTTCCCTACGAAACCCACATCTATTAAAAACCAAAACATCCAAAACAATTGAGCACTTGGAGCTCAATCTCCCCTATCAGAGATGATCTTTCTCAAGTGAATTCCACCCTTAGAAGGAACCCAAATGGAACTAAGAGAAGGAAAGGGGAGGCATCCTTCCATCGATTCTATCAGCCATTCATGGTTGATGACTGGGAGTAAAGAGATGTCTCAGCAGGAGAGCCCACACATCCAATATGTGACATTTATCATACACTGCTCCAACTCCTCTCTGAACACAGGGGGTGAAAAACACACAACAGAAATCTGTGCATTTTGTACAGTCATGCTCATCTCTCAATCCCACGTCCACCGAGCTCCTGCGCGCCTCTGCCCCTCCCACACTTCCATGAATAAATGCCTTTCCCTGCTCTGTTCGGCCTGTGTCTAAATCCCTTCCCCATCATGCCCAAGGCCCACCTCTTCCACAAAGTTCAGGACATCTCTAGCTCACACCAAATTCCTACCATGTTGGGCAGTTGACTCAAACAAATATTTATTAACTGCCTCTGATACATTTAGCATTTAATTGGTTTGATTTTTCATGGGTCTCAATTTTGGTTTCCTAACAGGATCTGAATCTCTGAGGTTGGACCCCCAGGAATCCACATTTTTCAAGTATGCCCTAAGTGACTGTGATGTAGACTTACATTTCAGATTGTATCCAGAACAATCTGATCACAATCAACAGAGGTGGTTTTTAAAAAATATAGGTTCCAAAACCACATCCCAGACTACCAAAGAAGACCTTCTGGGCTTGTCATGGAGTGCCCAACAGGGCTGCAGGAACTACAAGCTGGTTGAATTTTCTATTATCAGACATCTGCCAGCCCTGAATCGTCCCTAGTTCAAAATATTGCAGAGATGGTCAATATTTAGATTGCAGGTTTTTGATGAAAGCTAAAACATGGTTCCTGGCTATGGGCTGAAAAACTATTTTAATTCACATGAAAAGATGAAGGTAACTGATTTCTTACATGGGTGGGGTAAAATGGTTGTTTGAATTAAATTTTTTTAAAGTTAAAAACAACTACCCAAGGAACAATTGCAGATGGAAAGGAAGGGCCCTGAGGGGTAGGGTGTGCCAACTTCACATCTGAGATCAGACACTATTAGTTCATCCAAGGGCAGTCAGTACTCTGAGAAACCGACTGGTGCTATTTAAACACACAAAACCCGGAATGCCAATAAACGAGATGTAATGGGAAATACACAGTCCCAATTACTGGAACAATCACACCAGTGCAACACCCCCAACTTGCACACCACTCCCCATTCCAAAAATTTTGGAAAGCCACTTTAAAAATGAGAAGCTAGACTTTCAGCAAAGAATAACAGTGAATGCTGATGGAAGGTCCTAGGAACTTTGCCATCCATGTCACTGTAGGGCTCGGAGAGCCTGGGTAATTTACCATAGAATGACCACAGAACTGCACTCCAATGGAGCTCAGCTGTGCCAAGCACCACCCACCAATACAGAATAATTATTTTAAAAAATAATTCAAAATTATGTATTTATAATACATAACTTTTTTGGGGGTTATGATACTTGACCATAATAGTTTTTTTCTTTTTCCTAAAAGGAAATGAAACTTAAAAAGTTTTATTTTTTTAAGACTTAAGTTTTAAAATATTCCCAGGGGTTTCATAAGAATGGTGCTGTCTGGTTCTCCACTGCTACACTGGTTTCCTCCTAGTGACCAGAACATCTGTGTCCAGACGTTCTCTTCTTCAGAGTAACACTGGGCCAGCTGAAAAATGCCTCCCCCTTGTCTGGTCTCTATACTGAGCACCAGCGTCTTCTGATATCATTATCTCAGACTTAAAACAATTAATTGTTCTTTTTCAGTATACGTCTAATATCATGAAACTTGGGAGGTTTCAGGCCTCATAAGCAGCATTAAATGCTCCCTTAGGGCCTTGGCTATCACTGTACTGTATTATGTGTGCCGTGACTTGAGAAAGGGCGGGAGGTACTTTGTGATTAGAGCACATTACATCAACAAGTTGACTTTTATTAGCACCAGTATTGTCATTCCACAGGATGGATCAAACAGTTCTGTTGTTAACATTCATCTTTTCCTAAATCATGTTTTTTTTTCCTCCCACAAGTTTTTCTATAAACTAGCAATACAATGCCTGTTACAGCTGCTGCAGCTGCTGCTAAGTCACTTCAGTCATGTCCGACTCTGTGCGACCCCACAGATGGCAGCCCACCAGGCTCCCCCGTCCCTGGGATTCTCCAGGCAAGAACACTGGACTGGGTTGCCATTTCCTTCTCCAATGCATGCAAGTGAAAAGTAAAAGTGAAGTCGCTCAGTCGTGTCTGACTCCTAGCGACCCCATGGACTGCAGCCTACCAGGCTCCTCTGTCCATGGGATTTACATTATACTAAAACCTAGTAGTTAAGATAGTATCTTGATGTAACGCTTACAGCTGTAGTTCATGGGAGCCTCTTAAATATACCATGATCTCTAGGCATTTTCTTCTGAACAAGATGTAAAATCCTTTACCAAGAAGCAAGCAAAAGCAGTAAATATAAAACTGCCTATCTTTAAGCAAAAAAATTCTTCCAAAGAAAATTTAAAGCCTTTATTTCAGGAACTATATCTGATGCTATATTCATTCATTCAACCAACAGATGTTTACAGAGTAGCCACTAACGGCGGGTACTATAACTAAAATGAAGCAAGCTGAGATGCTGCCCTCAAGGAACTTATATTGAGACTCTGAGCATAAAAGCATTCTGGGAAAAAAATCATCAGCTGACTTAAAAGAAACTTGATATATTTCAGCCCTGATTACTTTCTCTTCTTTTCATGAGAAGAAAAAAAAACATCATTGTTAAAAAAAGAGAAAAAAAAAACAGTCCTCACAACTTCCAAAGTGTAGTTAAGCTTCTGCACTCAGCACAGACCTTTGCTGGTCCGGAATGCCCTCCCCAGCTCTGCCCACCAGCTGATTCATCCTTTCAGTGTCTCCTTCTCAGTGAGGTCTCCTTGAACTCTCTCCAGCTCCACTTTATCCCTGGGCAGAGTTAATTACTGCCTGTTCTGCTTTAAAGGGCATCACAGTGTAATTATTTGTTGACTCATCAGTCTCTCCAGCTAGACTGGGAACTCACGTTTTGAAGACAGGGACCAACCTTATTTCCTTTGCATCCTGAGTATCTGGCCAGGTGCTAAGAACGAGATGGATGGATAGAATGATGTAAATCACAGAAACAGAGAATCCAATTTATTCCTAACATTGTATCCAATATACAAAGATTCCTTTTTTCCCTAGGAATCTTGCCCAAATGTTTACATTTAATGAAAATAAAAGATGACATTAGCAATGTTAAATCACTAATTTTGAATGCTGGAATGTTATTAGGAACGCTCTCCACTGCTTTACATACAAGCCTCTAACTGGCAAAAGAGAGGTTTCTTCTCTGCTGGGTCTTTGAAAACCAAGACGGGGGAAAAAAAAAATGAGACTAGTCTGAGATGACTCACTAACAAAAGTTCCTACAGCAATCCTTTATTCAATTTAGGTTTGTAAACACAAAATAACTGACTTTGGAAGGTGATAATACACTTTAGTGATGGATACACTTATATAAAAAAGATAGGGTAGGTATTTTATTTTTTAGATTTTAAGGGATTCTAGATCCCAAGCTTTGACTTTTAATCATAACATATGGCTCACAACTCATGCTAGATGCCATTACTTGCTGCTTCACTGATCCATTTCCTTACGTGCTACTGTGTGTACCTGCGGGGTCAGATTAGCAACATTTAGAGCAGAAAACAAGACAGGTCCCTCTAAACTTATCTAACTCCAGCTGGGACAGGGGTTCACCTTCCCCTGTTCAGGTTTCCTGAATGGATACTCCGACTTTTGGGGGTGGGGGGGAATGTCACCTGTGGTTAGAGAACAAGATAACTGTTTGATTATACAAGCAGTTTATTGTGTTTCCTCTGTGGATACCAATGACTAACTTGCACACGGCTATCACAGCCCAGGATTCAAGCATCTAGCAAACACTGAATGAGTACAATAGGCCACACATGGGTTAGATGCTGGTGACACAACGATGAACAAGACACTCTGTGGCTAATCCAGGAAAAGTACTGAGGGTGTCAACAATCTCAACAGAACTCAAGTGCTGCAGAAGTTGTGGGTACAAAATGTTATGTGAGCACACAGAGGAGGCAGTGCCCAATTCTGTCTGGGGAGAGTCATCACCGTGTGGGGGTGATGGAGAATAATATAATAGGAGATAAAACTAGAAAGAGCCAGATTAAGATCCCCCAGTCCACTTCGCATTAGTCACTTCCTTTGGGCAACTGCACTCACTTCCAAGACTTCAACAACTACCCTGACAAGTCAACAACCTCCATGTCTGGGACTGCAGCTCCAATCTGTCTATGCACTTCAGGCACTTACTCTAATCTACCTCAGAACATCTATCTCTTGTCTCAGGCACTTCCTCCAAACATCACTCTTACGTCCCAAGACTGCTTCTTCCTTCATTTCCATCCTCAGTTTTCAGTCAGTGTCTAAATTAAGGCTCCTTATCTCTCACCTCCAAGTGGTCACCAGGTCCTGTCAATACCACTTCCAAAATCTTTCTCAAACCATCATGATGTCTGATAATGTCCACCATTCTCTCTGTTCAGGCCTGCATCTTCCCTCCCTCCAACTACAATGGCCACAAAGCCTAGTCTGTCTACACCAACATTCATTCAACAAACTGCATGCAAGGCATGATGGGTACTGCAGCAAATAAGACATACAAAATGCCCACTTTATGAAGCTTTATTTTTATTCCTTCATTCTAGTCCATTTCCTTTTAAACATTAATCTGGCCATGGCACACACTAGCTTTAAGTCTTCAGTAGCCTCCCATAGCCTACGTGAGAAACTCCTCGCTGTTCAGCGTCTGGCAAATCCTACCCTTCCAAATTCTTGTTCTGCTATCCTCTCACAGGCCCTTCAAACTCCCAGCACAAGCCTGATATTAAAACTGCATGTCTCCTGAGGCTCTGTGTTGGCAAATATTACTTCCTGTGCCTGGAACACTCTTTCCTCTGGGGGAGGAATTCCTACCCCAGAGATTCCAAGTCTCCATGTCCGAACATAGCACTCATCACTTGGTATAGAAACTATGCTTAGAAGTCCGCTCCTCCCACTTAGCTGTGAGTTCCTTACAAGAGAAGGCCTGGACCACATCTGAGTCTACCTCCACAGCAGGCACACACTGAGCTTTGGCTGCAGGAAAAAGCAAGGAGGTGGCCCAGAAATCCGGAAAGGATAAGAAGAAAAGCAAAAGGCAGGAAAACTGGGATAGGCACTTCAAATTTCACTTGATCATCTGTCCAAACCACTTATTTTGTGAAGTACTCTGTTCCTCTCTGGGCTCTGAGGACAAAGTTTCCTTTAGCGGCATGTTTCCCAAAATATAGGACAGAAAATCTTTTTTAAAAAAAACACCATGAGGCAGGTAGCCCCTCTCATTCCCTTCAATGTTTCTGATTTAGCTGGAGAAAAACACACATCTGTGGTGACTGGTCTCACTTAAATTTCAAGACCGCTGAGTCCAAATGGGTCCTTAATGCTGCCCAGCAGTTCTACATTTCTCCTGCTCACTAACCAGACTATTTCATGTCTTTCCTCTCTCCTCACACTGAGCTGATCTTTCTTCCTTCTACTGAGAAACTGACACAACCAGAAGATGTTCCCCAGGTTCCCACTGCACCTACTCAGGTCAGTAATCATTTATGTTGCCATTCTCCCTGTTTATTAGGGATAAACTGCTCCTAGCTAAAGCCAATCTCTCATTCTTAACTTGGGCAAGAGATTCCATTCCTTCCTGCTTACTAAAATCACTCTGGCAAGTCTATCCTCTCTCCTGTTTCACCAATTTTCTCCCTTTCTACCAGCTTATAAATATGATCTAATTCCTCTTACTAAAAGAAAAGAAAAAAAAAATACAAAATCTAACTCTCTCAAACCCTTGTCCTATTTCAGCTATTACTCCACATCTCCCCTTTCAAGGAAAACTCCAAACAGTGGTCTTAACCCACTGTTTCCAATTCCTCACCTCCCATTCTCCTTGAACCTCTACAATCAGACTTTCATGCCCCCACTCCTATAAATTGTTCAAGTTCACCAAAGAGTTCCATTATTCAAACAACATTATACAGTCGATCATTTCTTTCCCAAACACCTTCTTCACTTAGTTTCCAGTATATCATGTTTCTGGCTTTCCTCTCATCTCAGTGGTCATTCCTCCTTTGTCTCTTTTGCTGGTTTCTTCTTATCATCTCAATCTCTCTTAACATTTGCATGCCCGGGACATGGTCCTTTCTATCAACATACATAGGCTCCTGGCTTTAAATACCATCTACATGTATAACTACAATCCAGGGAGACTCAACTCTAGACTCATATATCCAACTGACTATCCAGCCCTACTTAGATATCTAACAAGCTTATAAAAATCTAACATGCCTAAAACCAAAAACTTGAAATCACCCTTCTGTCCCCAGGCTGTTATTCCCACTTTTCTCTAAGAGAATTGGAACTCCATCTTTCAAGTTGCTCAGGCCAGAATGATTCGAGTCATCACTGACCCCTTTTATGTTATACTCCACAATTTCCTGTTACCAATTCCTGTGTGCCCTACCCTAAATGAAATTAGAATCGAATCACTTCTCACCACCTCCACTGTTAACATCCTGGTCCTACACACCATAACTCATCACTGCAGCAACTTCCTGACACCTTCTATTTTCAACAGATCAGCCAGAGTGATCTTTTTATAATCTTAGTCAAATCAAGTCACTTGACTGCTCAAATCTTCCAACAGTTTCTCATCTCAGTCAGAGTAAAATTCCATAATGGACTACAAGGCCTATACAATCTAGCCACCCTTACCCTCTGACCTCATCTCCCTCACCTGCCCCCTTGCCTCACTCCACTCCAGCCACAGCAGCTTTACTTTTGTTCCCTGAACACATTTCCCAGCTCAGGGCCTCTGCACTTGATCTTTCCTCTGCCTGGAAGATTCTTCTCCACATTACCCACATGGTTCACTTCCTCACCTTCTTCAGGCTTTTGCTCAAATTATCACCTTCTCAGTGAGGCCTGTCTTGACAACTCAACTTAAAATTGCAACTTCCTTCAATTTCTCAATCCTGTATTTCCTCCATCACACTTTTTAATATCTAACATACTATTTATTTGTTAATTGTGTATCTCTCTCTACTAGAGTCCCATGAGAGCAGAGATTTTATTTGTTCTCTTCACTACTGTATCCTCAGGGCCAACAGCAGTGCTGAAATATGGAAGTTGCTCAAAGGGCTATTTGTTGAATGAACAAATTGAGAAATTGTCAGTTTGCTGCTAAAAGTCTTCAATACTTAAAACTTCCTAATCCTTTTTTAGGGCTCAGCACCCTACAGGTAAAAGCCTCAAGTCAGACTTTAGCAACATTAGTAACTAACAGTAACTAATTGAATATTTTGCTTTATTTTGAAATATTTTTATTAAGGTACTGGACTTCTATTCACTCTTACAACAGTTATTTTTAATTTAACACGTTTTTAGGTTTAAAAAGTGAGCTGTTCTAAGAAAAATGTTAAGAAACTATAGTGGGACCAGCAGAGACATGGCAAAAATAGTGAAAGTGATATCTGAATGACTGGAGTTTATGAACTTAGGGTAGGGCTGCCAGATAAAATAAGGACACTCAGTTAAATTTGAATTTTAGATGGGGGAGGGGGTATGTTCCAAATACCGCATGGGACACACACTAAAATATTGTTATCTGAAATGCTATTTTAAATGGACATCCTTTTTTCCTCCCCTCAATCTAGCAACCTCATCTTAGGAGAACAAAGAAATTTCACCCTTCTCTTTGTCGCTTCCATTTTGATCTACCAAAACAAGATAGCTCTTGTCCCATTAACAGATTGCGTGGTTTTTATGCCTCAATAAACGTATCCCTGTGGGAGAGTACGAAGGCCTGACGTCTGAAAAATCCAAGAGGCAAAGGCACAGAGCGCACCTTGAGTGGGGAAAGGTCTGGCAGCTCAGAACAAGGAGCCTGGCCGCAACAGATCGAAAAGGAAGGGCTTCTGGGCCCAACTCCCTTTCCTAGCCTCTCAGGGACCTGCTCTGCGGAGGCCGAAGCCTGGCACCTACTTTCTGGCCCTTACCAATGTTGCCTTCGACGGAGAGCCTTCGGGGACCACGCCCCGCGTGTAGACCCCTGGAAGGGGGCACACCCTCGAGTAAGCGCTGAACCATGAACTTCGAGGGTGCGCGCAGCAACCTTAGATAGAGCCGGCCAGCGGTCATCCTACCCACGATTCACGCAGCGATCACTTCCGTCGAGAGCACTTCCGCCCCCGATACTGCTGTTGAGACACTCCGGCGCACCTTTGACGTCACGCGGGAAGTAGGTGGTGTTGAGCTGGCTCGAAGGGAGGGGCCGAGGCGGGGGGCGGGCGGTGGGGGAAATCTCTCTGTTCTCGCGATATTTGTAGGAAAGTGTTGCAAAAAGGACTTCTAGTGTTGGGTACTGGAGAGTTTAATGAAAGTTGGAGTTGCTGCTGCTTTATTCGCTTGTCTGTTTGTGTTCACTGGAAAAGCAGCATTTAAAAACTGCCATAACTCAACAATTCATCACCTTTGCATATTTGTCTCACTTTAGAATAAATTTCGTAACTAAAGACAAATAAAAATAATTGTAATTTTAAACGAGTTTTTCCCCCAAGCGTTTGTTTTTTGGCTTTTGTTCTAACGTGGGAAGAAATTGGACAGTTTTAAGTAGGAAAATGATGCAGTCTGATGATTTACACAAGTTAACTTCATATTCCGTATAACTTCCACCGCAATGCTGAAATCTTATTGAATAAATTAGCAAGTTAGTGTGTTAGTTACACGCCACCTCTTGTTTCGCTTCTTGAATAAATATAAAGTTCAATCGGTTGATTTGACTAGTAAGCAAAAAGTCCATAAGGGTGAAGAGGGTGGAGGGCTTCCCAAGTGGTGCAGTGGTAAAGAATCAACCTGCCATTGCAGGAGACTAACAAAGCTGGTTTCGATCCCTGGGTGGGGAAGATCCCCTGGAGTAGAAAATGGCAACCCACTCCAGTATTCTTGCCTGGAAAATTCCATGGACTAGGGGACCCTGTGGGCTACAGTCCATGGGGTCAAAAACAGCAGAGACATGACTGAATCCCTGGGACAGGCTGCAAAGTGAGAGTCCTCGGCTTCTTGCAGGAAGAATTCAAGAGCTAGCCATAGTAAAGTGAAAACAGGTGTATTTAGGAAGATATACGCTCCACAGTGTATGGGCTGTCTCAGAAGGCAAGAGCAGCAGAGGTGTGGAGGTGGTTAGTTTTTATGGGCTGGGGAGTGGGTGGAATATTCTAACATCTTGGAGAAGGGGCAAGGATTTCCAGAAATTGGAGCACCACCCACTTTTTGCCCATTTATGGTCAGCCTCAAAACTGTCATGGTGCCTGTGGGTGTCATTTAGATGCTAATGTATTACAATGAGCATATAATGAGGTTCATCTACTGGAAGTCAAATTTTCTGCCATCTTGGGCCTAGGAGGTTCTAACCTGTTTTTGTGATCTCCTGTTCTTCTTGTTAACTGTGCCATTCTTTTAATGATTGTGCCCTGCTGCCTTCCTGCCAGTCTCAGGACAACTATTTGCAAAGCAGGCACAAGATCCTTTTCCTATATTGATGTTTATATGGGATGGCTGAAGTGACATTCGTATATTTAGATATAGGTTCAATCCATGGAGAAGGAGATGGCAACCCACTCCAGTATTTTTTTCCTGGGAAATCCCATGAACAGGGAAGCCTGGTGGGCTATAGTCCATGGAGTTGCAAAGACTTGGACAAAATTGAGCACACACACATACACACACACATTAAAAAATAGATTCTAAATTTATTTAGGATAACCTGGGTAGAGTGCTAAAGGATATTGGAGCAGCTACAATCTGTCCCATTCCCCCACTTCCTCTGCCACAGTCACTTCTCCGTAGAAAAATTACTTCTGTTTCTTTATCTATGTAAACTCCGACTTGGGAAAATATTCCTCCAAAAAAGTTTGAGAAGCTCTCACCATCCTATGGCCTTGTTTGTCTCTTTGCCCTCAGGGTAGCTGTGAAGGTTAACTACAAAAGTTTCTGGGAGGTTTAGGTACAGATAGGCAATTAACCTGTTCCTAAAAGTTAGAGCTCCTAAAAATAATTTAACTAATTTATTTACTTATTTTTTAAAATAAGGTGTCTGGCTGCACCTTGTACATGTAAGATCTTAGTTCCCCAACCAGGGATTGAACCCACTTCGCCCCATACCTCAACAGTGGAAGTGCAGAGTTTTAACTACTGGATCACCAGAGAATTCCCTCAAGAGTCATTTAAAACAACTTTTTAGTGAGGCAGAATATGTAGTGAAGAAAAGAGCATGTGTTATAAGTATACAGTTTTATGAAATGTTCACAAACTAAGCACACCCTGTTACCCAGAATCAGAGCAAGAAATAAAGCATTACCACCACCCCCAGAATTCATTTCGCCTGCCAGTTACTACCCCCAAAGTTAACCAATAGGCTGACTTTTAACCGCAGACATTAGTTTTGCCCATTCTTTATGTAAATGAAATCATATAGTAAGTCATTCTTTCATTCAACATAATGTCTGTGAGATTTATGTATGTTATATAGATAGCTGTAGTTCATTTATTCTTGTTGTTGTGTGGTGCTCCATTATGTTATTATACCACCTTGAATTTAATTTATCCATTCTACTCTTTATGGGCATTTGAAAGTTTCTAGATTAAAGCTATAATAGATAGCATTGCTATGAATATTCTTGAGTATGTCTTTGGTAAAGCTAAGAACTCATTTGTCTTGGGCATATGCCTACAATTAGAACTGCTGCATGAGAGGTTATATGTGTGCTGAGCTTTAGTAGATATTCCGAAAGGGTATACAGTTTCACGGTGTTTGATCATACCAATCAAGAGTGCTACCATCAGTGAGTCAGCGCTCTTATAGTTCCACATTCTTGCCAACAATTGGTATTGTCAGCTTTTTTCATTTTATTCATTCTGCTGTATAATGGTGTCTTGCAGTTTTAATCTGCCTTTTCCTGATGATTAATGAAATGGAACATTTTTTTTGTATGTTTATCAGCCATTTCAGTAGCCTCTGTTGTGAAGGACCTGTTCAAGTCCTGTGCCCATTTTCTATTGGCTATCTCTCTTTTACTTATTGTTCTTTGTATATTCTGGATATGAATCCATTATGAATATTTCCTCTCACTCTGTTCCTTGCTTCCAAAAGCTTTTAAATTGGGGGGATGTATACTGTAAAGTAAGAAGCTAAAATGTCTTTTGCCTGTTAGTCATCCCTCAATTACTGATGATCCTTCTATTCCTCTGTATTTCTTCATGCTTGTTTGTTATGTTATACCATGTAGAAAAATTCAACACTTTTCTTGATCTTAATTCCAAATTTCCAAAAGAGAGACTCTGATTGGCCCGGCTATGGTCAAAAGGTAAGGGCTCAAGCAACAAATGGGTGTGTTGGAGGCCCACCCCAGGGTGCATGAGGAAGAAGGGTGATTAAAGGGATTGTCAGGAGCAAGGGAGAAAAAACGGTGATCAGTTCTTCCTGGAAGTGGTAAACAGGTTTTGGCCAGAAAGCAGTTGGTGCGCAGAATTATGTCCCATTTGCTTGAAAGAATGAAGTCACTTCCTGCTCCTGGGGGTTGTCAGACATCTGCTGAAGTTTATGAGTAAAAGCTGATGTTGCCCCAGGAGGACTGCAGTCATTCAGCATCCATTCCTTTATCCAGTATTGGCTCAGCATCTACCATGTACTAGACACTCTGTTTAGTCCTTAGAGCTCTGAAGGAATTACCACTTTCAAATATTTGTAAATGCTGCTGTGACAAGTAAACTGATCTGTACTACCAATGTGCCATGCAGCCACTAAAAATGGGGAGATAAGCATACAAAAGGTGACCCTGACCTTCTTCTGCGGCTTGATGTCTGGTCAGTTATATTCTTATCTACATCAAAGATATTCTAACATACTGGATTATGCTAACTCAGTCTGGTTAAACTGGGAAGTATGCTTCCAAAACCCCCTTGCGCTTACTCCTTGGAAGGAAAGTTATGACCAACCTAGATAGCATATTCAAAAGCAGAGACATTACTTTGCCAACAAAGGTCCATCTAGTCAAGGCTATGGTTTTTCCTGTGGTCATGTATGGATGTGAGAGTTGGACTGTGAAGAAGGCTGAGCGCCAAAGAACTGATGCTTTTGAACTGTGGTGTTGGAGAAGACTCTTGAGAGTCCCTTGGACTACAAGGAGATCCAACCAGTCCATCCTGAAGGAGATCAGCCCTGGGATTTCTTTGGAAGGAATGATGCTAAAGCTGAAACTCCAGTACTTTGGCCACCTCATGCGAAGTGTTGACTCATTGGAAAAGACACTGATGCTGGGAGGGATTGGGGGCAGGAGGAGAAGGGGACGACAGAGGATGAGATGGCTGGATGGCATCACTGAGTCAATGGACATGAGTCTCAGTGAACTCCAGGAGTTGGTGATGGCTAGGGAGGCCTGGCATGCTGCGATTCATGGGGTCGCAAAGAGTCGGACACGACTGAGCGACTGATCTGATCTGATCTGATCTGAACAGGGCTTTGAGTTTGAGTTGATCAAAAGAGGACCAGGTTTGAGATTTAGAAAGCAGGATGGGAGCCTCAGCAACTCTGAGGAGACCTTTGTCATTGGTGTGCCCAGAGATAGATGCCAGCTAGTCTTTGAGGCCTAGCAACTCCTCCCTGATTGCCCCACATTTCCCTCCAGACCTCCACTTCCCCAGCTTGTCCCATGTTGGTGCAGTCTTATTCCTATAATAACTCCCTTATCCCCATAATGGGCATGGTGGCTCTGCTTGCCTGAATGAACACTGATAGACCTAGTCATAAAAGGAGGCATATAGGAAACGGTTAAGTGTGTGGGCTCTTGTATTCAGACAGCTGGGGGTGAGGGTTAAGAAAGATAATCCATGTGCAGCGTTTAATGCAATGCCTGCAACACGGTTACCAAACAATAGGGATTACATAATAAGTAATGGCCGCCTTCAGCTTGGCCCTCAGGTCCTAGGATGTTATTTCTATTTAGTTGACTTCCTGTTGGATTTACACACTCCTCAAACCACTGTAACTGATCCATGCTCTCTCTTCTACCAGCACATAACTCAACTTCCCCCGCAGAAGTCTAGGACAGCATTTATTGAAGTGGGGTAAGATCAGGTCAGGGAAAAGGAGGAAGGACTGGTCAGCCTTCCCTTCTTGCCCCATGTGGAGACTCCTCTGTGCCCCTCCACAGTGGGAAGGGTCTGTGTGCCTGGGCATCATAATCCATCTTCCCTGTGCTTTCTCTCCCAATAGCCCATGCCTGTGGCTCTTCTTTGCAAGACAGCTCTTAACCTACTGGAGGAAAGTCTGGGACTTTCTGTCTGCTAAGAAGTGCCATCACCAATCACTGATATATGGCCGTGGCTCCTTGCCTGCAGTAAGGTTTATACTCCAGGGCTCCCTGGAGACCGGGCTGAAGTCACCCTCTTCTGTCCTGCCTCTCTCCTCACTCGCTGGTTTCCAGCGAGAGCACTTCTCTAATAAATCACTTGTACGTGAGTCCTCCTTCCAGGGTCTGCTTCTGGGAAACCCTTTAGAAGACAAAAATCCTCTAGGGATTTTGTTTTTGAAAATATGCCTCTCTACCACAACCCCAGAGGGCAAGTGAGGGGATAGTGGAGGAGGCATGTCTGACCTTGAGTTCTGTAATGCTTTAACTGGACTCCACTGTTTCCATATAGGTGTGTCCGCAAAGACCAGGTGGGCTCTGTTCAGGAGCATCAAGGATGGGACCTGGCCAGGTGGCAAGAGCAAAAGGCACGTTGGCAAAAGTAAGGACTTAGTTCTGCCAATAACTAGCTGGGCAATCTAGCTAACTAGTAAACTAGCTATGAAATGAGAATGATACTAGCACCTGTTTCATAGGGCTGTGGTAAGGATGAAATGAGAAAATCCATGTAACACTCTTAATCCAGTGCCTGGCATATTGTAAGCATTCAATCAATGGTAGCTGTTAGTATCCATTATTCTCCCATAGTATTTTGTGAAGGCTTCTGTTTCTGCTCAAATCATTGTTTTATATGCATGTGTCTGTCTCCTTCTTTAGGCATTGTGACCTTGATGGGCAGGAATCATCTTTGTAGGGTACATAAATCCCATTCAACCTTAACCAGGAATTGTAGATGCCAAAAATTCAAATAAATAAAAAAGTCAAGTAAATACTTGTGAAATAGGAGACTTGACCAAGGGCAGGGAGTGGGTAGCAAATAATCTGAGACAGAGAGAAAAGGGGAAGAGGGAGGGGGAAGAGAAGTGCAGGAAGAGAAAATATTCTTCCTGTGGTGCTGCTCCTTTCTTGATTAGTTTTTGGGGCAAAATACAACTTAATCCTCAATGACAAAGGACCTCATAGAGACTTAAGCCCACTATGACCATCCTTCACCTGAGTTTAAATAGCATTGTGTTTCAACCACTCATACGTTACATCCTATAAGTGCTATGTTTCTCTTTTTGTTCACATTGTCTAGTGTTATCACGCTTGAGTAAAAGGACTTATATCTCTGAAAGCCCTTGTTTCTTAACCCTCCTGTCCCCAAGAGTCATCTAGTCCTCATTCTTACTAAAGTTCAAAGAAAAAGAAAACAAGTTGGTAGAAGAAGCTCTAGGCTTTAGCATCAGATACACATGAATTTTTAACCCTGGTTCTGTGTGATCTTCAGCAAGTTTGTAACTTCTCAGAGCTCAATTTCCTCATCTGTGATATGTAACAGCAGCACCTACCTCATAGAGTCATTGTGTGGACTAGAAATAAGGTGTGAAAAGCCCTTAGCACTATGTGTGAGACATGGCCCAGGAAGATAAAAGACCTTCACACAGAGAAGGCAGGCTTGTAGGTTTTAATGTTTCATGATTCATGATTGTTAACAGAGCACGCTCAAGGAGGTCCCCAGAGAATCTGTTCTGACTTTAGAAGCACTTTCTGTGGACAATGGAGGGCCCCGCCTCATCATACTCTGGCTTGCTGATCCACATCTGCTGGAAGGTGGAGAGAGAGGCCAGGATGGAGCCTCCGATCCAGACTGAGTACTTCCGCTCTGGGGGAGCAATAATCTGCAAAGAGCAAATGTGGGGAATCATGGTCAGTTGCCAAGGTATAGGGAAGGTGGTCCAGGAATCATCTCATCATACTGCCAGACTGCCCTGGGAAAGGACAGCTCCTGTGGTCAGAAAGGAACTAGGAGAAACCTTGTGGTGGATCAGACTATTGCTCAGATTGTCACCCTGCCTCCCACTTCATTCCCCTGCCCCTCCATGAGAAGAATGGGCTGGGCCCTGTCTGCTTTGGCCAATAGGATATCAGCAGACTTGACATAGTGGCTAGAAATGTGCTTCAGTCATGCAAGTGGCACAGTCTCTTGTGTCTCTGTCATCTTCATGAGAAGAACTTCCCTTAAAGAGCTACTGGCCCTTTAACCCGAGCCCCACAGTAAGAGATGCGCCCCTGACCTGAGTTGGCTAGACCTGCAGAACTGCCAAGCCAAACTTGACCCAAAACAACTGACTCCCAGCTGACCTGCAGATGCATGAACAATAAATGCTTATTGTTATGTGACCTGACATTTCACAGTTGCTGTTACCCAGCAATAGCTAGCCAATACAAACATCTATAAGGGCAGTGCTGTTCTTTTCTTGCCTGGATGCATGGGCAGCTTGGGCTGGGATTCCTCCTTTCTGGAGTATAAGCCAGTCTACTCAATAGTCTCTTGTATCTGAGAAGTTCTCAAATTCATACATGCCACTGGGATTCCTGAGCTTGGCCTTTAGAACTTCGTTGCCATGTCAGACAACTTTGAACTTCATCTAAAAGTGGACTCAAAAGGACTATGACTCTTCAACTAACTCCTGTTTCTGAAAGGACTAAGAATCCAATGCTAGAACAAGCCAGATGTGAAACGGATTTTTTTTTTTGGTCTCCTAAGGATATCCCTACATATTTCCTAAATTGCAGATCAAGGAATTACAGAATAAGTAGGGTCTTTAGAAGTTATCTTTTTCACGCAGACAAAAGTCACACCGGGGCTCCTTTGACATACACCTCAAGGACGGGCACAGCCACTAAGAAGGTAAAGGATTTTATTGCTGGGCAGCTCTAGTGAGAAAACTCTGGGCTGTCTTGGGCTGGAGGCCCTAAATCTCAGCCCCATTTCCACCCTACTCTATTCTTCCATATTCTGGAGCTGGCCTCATCTCCCCCACACATTTTGCTGTCCAATTTGGCTGGGGAGTTTGTACATGCACACACCCTTGGGCACCTTTACTCACTCTCTTCCCCCTGCCTGCAGTGCCCTTTCCCTTCCTCTGGTCTTATTTAAGGTGTTCTCCCATTGCGCATGTCTAATGAGCAGATCTTAAACTCCTGAACAGCTGGCCATGTTATTAAACTCAGGGCATTGGCTCATAAATTGGGATATGCATCAAATCACTGGTGTCCGTTTGTCAGTGTAGGTGATGGCAGTACCCCATACCTGTTGAACAGGAATCTGGGGGTGAGGCTAGGTCTGGTATCCTGACACATGGTCTTAGTAAAAAAAACCACTGCCCAAGGCCTGGCACAGTGCCCACCATACGGCAGGCCTCAATAAACATGACTGCTTCAGTGGTTCCAAGTGAGAAGAGCTTGGAGGTGCTCATCTGTTTTCTGATGGCCCATTCTGCTTCCCTGGGCAGGGAGGCCTTTGTGAAAAAGGTTCTTAGAATACTAACATATAGAACACACTTCCTCAGCTCAGAGGCCAACTTTATCATGAGACTCTAACTTTCAACCTATTTGTTATTGCTATTTGGCACCTACCTTTTTCTAACCCCTCTAGCAAAACAGTTCCTAGAAATCCTGAAAAGGTCTGTCTGGTTGCTTGGGGACCAGAGGCTGGGGAGGGGTGGTAAGACAGGTGGGCTCCTGTGCTGAGGAGGCCTATGAGGTGCGAAGCAGTGTGGGAGGGCTGTGGCCGAGATGGGACACAGGTCAGAGGTTATCCAGGAATCGAGGCATGTCCCTGTAGCCTGTCCTACAGCCAACATTCTCTCTCTGGAACTTTCACCTTAAAAAGGTTTCCCAGGTCCTTTTTAAAGTTTAAAGATGGTGAGGTGCTGCCTCTTCCTTTTCTTTCCCTCTTTAAACTCCTCATTTCCTTCTCAACCCCTTCAACATTCTCTCCATTCCAAATTCATTTTACCTCCTTCTCATACAGTGTCCATGAGATTGTGCTTAAGAGCCCAGAATAAATGTGTATCCCGTTCAGGGTCCCAGGAACATACTCCCCCCACAAGATGAAATCTGCCTCAGGCCAGGATAAAGGTGACCACCAAGCTGTAGGCCTGGCAGCCTGACTTGGACCTGTGTACCCAAGTACACAGGTCTTTGTACAAAGAATAGGATGAGGGGAGCCAGGGTAGCACCTACCTTGATCTTCATGGTACTGGGGGCCAGGGCTGTGATCTCCTTCTGCATTCTGTCGGCAATGCCAGGGTACATGGTGGTACCCCCGGAGAGGACATTGTTGGCGTATAAATCCTTGCGGATGTCAATGTCACACTTCATGATGGAATTGTAGGTTGTTTCATGAATTCCAGCTGACTCCATGCCTAGGAGAGACCACAGTATCTGGTCAGGACCCACCACCCCACACCTACAGCTCCTCAGGTGACCCTTCTATCGGGACAGCTACCCTGATTTGCCTGTCACCTCCCTACTGGACTGTAAGATCAGACCCTCTAACTGGTCACTGCCCTGCCTTGAGTTTCCCCTATTCTGAGTGATCGTTCACGCTGCTGCCTGATGAATATTTCTAGAGGGACGCTTCCGTTGTATCACTTTTTTTACAACTTTATTGAGATATAATTCATGTACCATGATACTCACCCCTTTAAAGTGTATAGTTTAAAGAGTTGTACAACCACCACCACAGTCTAATTTTGGAACATGTTTAGCACCCCCCAAATAAACTCTATATCCATTGGCAGACACTCTCCATTTCCCCCTTCTCCCCTTTCCCAGCCTTAGGCAATCACTAATCTATTTTCAATCTCTATAGATGTGCCTATTCTGGACATTTCATATAAATGAAACCATACAATATTCTTTCATGTCTGGCTCACTTCACTTAGCATAATGTTTTCAAGGTTCTTCCATGTTATAGTCAGTTATAGCCAAAAAATATCCCACTCTAATCACATCGTGTTTGCCTACTAGTTGACATCTAGCCACCTTTGTCTGCAACCGAGATCTTCCACAGTAAAAGGCCCTGCCTGCCAAAACAGCTCATGCCCACATACCCGAGTTTCCCCACCTCCAGTCTTTTTCCATGTGGTATTATTCCACACTGTAGACAGAGGAATCTTCCTCAAGTGAAATTCGGACTTCTGTACTCTGCTGCTTAAAGACTTCCAGGGGATTTGAAATTGCTGATATGATTAACACCCACGCTCTTTGTGTGACCCAGCAGCTGTCTTCAATTTCCCGTGTGTGAATGCATGCACACGTGCACACACACACACACACAAACACACACACACTTCACCTGTGATGTCCCAAATAGAATATGACGTGCACATATTCCATAATTTTCACAAGCTTTCCCTCTGCCTTGCATGCCATTCCCCACTTTGCACTCCTTCCATCCCCAGATACCGTAAGGTGATGCTCATTCTTCAAGGTTCTGTTCAAAGATTCAGCTTGATGAGAAGCCTTGCCTGATTTCTTAGGCCTATAGCACTTTATCTGGTTTGCTATTTACCACTACATTGTATGCCAACATTTGCTAACAGGCCTTCCTCTTATATACTTCTCAAGATGATAGTTATCCTTATATTAAACATTATCTTATTTAACCCCTATCTAGTAGGTACTATCACGGTTTCTACTTTGTAGATAAAAAAACTGAGATTTGAAGAAGGTAACATGCCCAAGGTATAGCACTTGAAGGACCAGAATCAAGACTTAAAACCAGGTCTGACCCCCAAACCCACTCTGTCTACTCCTATAGATTTCAGACCCCGTGATCTAAATGGTGAGAATTCAAGAAGAGTTTTGTGTTTTAACCTCATTCTTAGTTTCATGTTATATTCCCATCCCATTTTTCCTTTATTTTGGTTTCCTTATCCTTTTATTTAAAATTAGATTTTATCTAGTTGTATTGTTCATGTATTTTCAGCCCTTTCTGGAAAATTTTGGGTAAGTATAAACAATAAACAGTGTGTGTGATTGGCCGGAACTAAGGCAGAGCCTCACCAATGAACGAGGGCTGGAAGAGGGTCTCTGGGCAGCGGAAGCGCTCATTGCCAATGGTGATGACCTGCCCATCTGGCAGCTCGTAGCTCTTCTCCAGGGAGGAAGAGGAGGCTGCCGTGGCCATCTCATTCTCGAAGTCCAGGGCCACGTAGCACAGCTTTTCCTTGATGTCTCGCACAATTTCTCGCTCGGCTAGAAAGAGTAGAAATGAGAGAGAGTAGATACTCGGCTCTGCTAGTTTGGTTGTCCCATTTTGGTCTCCATGAAAACTTCCTTCTTCCTTCTCCTTTGGATTCAGTCTCAAGATTTGCTTGATTCTCAAGCAAAACTTTGCATGTACTTTTCATCTAGCTCTTATCACTCTGTCTTGACAAAGCTGCAGGCCTTCCTGAGGGCCTTGCAGCACACATCTCCCATCTAGATGGAGGCTTATATGCTGGGATTGTACAGAATCTAGGAAAGCCCCTACCTATAAATTCTTCCTGCCTTGGGGACCACTTCCCCTTAGAAATTCAGACCTTAGTTATTCCATTTGTCCTCAAACCATAAACACTTTGAGGTAATGAAATGCACCACCAGTCTTGCCACCATCCAGCCCCATAAAAACTAGCTCTGATCCTGTGGACGTGGACAGAGGTAGCAGGACCCTGGGGAGGGAGGGTGTGCTGTGAAAGCACAGTTAACGGAGGGTGAAGACAAGCATTTCTTAGAATAAGTAGGTCTAAGCCTCGTACCCCTCCCCAGGGT
The DNA here is from genome assembly GCF_055505025.1 of Bos grunniens. Taxonomy (NCBI): domain Eukaryota; kingdom Metazoa; phylum Chordata; class Mammalia; order Artiodactyla; family Bovidae; genus Bos; species Bos grunniens. The sequence goes on along the minus strand of NC_141175.1, from coordinate 96,793,738 downwards.
GTCTTGGTTGGGAAACTTGTCCCTTGAAAAAGGCTCCCCTGACTATCTGGTCTGGTCCAGGGCCCCAACCCCAGCTCATGGCCTCCCTATCTACCCTAAGAGAGTTTGAGCACACAGGGCCACTGACTTCTCATTACTCATGAGAGTTTCTGGTCCTAGATCAGATTTGGTTCTGAGCCCAAGTCAAGTCCAGAAAGAGGATGCGTACCTGTGGTCACAAAGGAATAGCCTCTCTCTGTGAGGATCTTCATGAGGTAGTCCGTGAGGTCGCGGCCAGCCAGGTCAAGGCGCATGATGGCATGAGGCAGTGCATAGCCCTCGTAGATAGGAACATTGTGGGTGACACCATCCCCTGAATCCAGGACGATGCCTAAGGACGGAGGAGATAAGGCCTATGAAACCCTGTATTTTTTTCATCTGTTTCTTTCTGGGACCTGTCACCAAATGATCTTCAACGACCATATGTTTCTTTAGCAGCTGGAAAATTCACCCACTATGAGAATTATCAATCATATTTTTTGTGTAAGTCAATTTTGTGTATGTCAGTGTATTTTCCCAAATGAAACTGTAGGCTTCTGGAAGGCAAATGAAACGTCTCCTCTTCTTATATCCCTTGAAACACTTTCACAAAAATGCATGCTTGTCAACTGGCATCTAGGGTGCGCATTCCTTAAGTTAGAGTGAATAATTTGCATATCCTTCAGGCATCAAACTAACATATACGCTCATGCAATTAGAATGTTAGCACTCAAAGGACTATAAAAACCAGCTTGAAAAAAATGAACATTCTCTACTGATGAAACTTTTAGTAAACTATGAAAGGATATAAGTTTTCTCAGCATGATAAGAAATCCCTCTTGATCCAACAGCCATATAATGGATGGGGAAACATTACAATATTGTTACTATATTATTATTATTTAATATTGTCCTTGATGTTCTAGCCAATGCAATATGACGAGAAATAGAAATAAGAGGTATTATTATCAAAAGGAAAGAGGATCATCATTATTTGCAGATAAAGTGGTGTGTATGTTAATCGCTCAGTTGTGTCTGACTCTTTGAGATCCCATGGACTGTAGCCCATACTTAAAAGACCTAAGAGGACTAAGTGAGAAACCATTAGCGTTAATAAGATGTCTCAGTAAAGGGCAGATCCAAAATAAATATCCAGAGATCAGTAGCTTACTCTTATACAAGGATGTTGGTCACAGCATAACTTATAATAAGCAAAAATTGGAGGCAAACCTAAAGGTTCTGCATTAGAGAAATGGCAAAATCAGTCAACCAATCATGGAAGCCTCACACACAATGACTACCATGTGGCATGTGAACATGACGTCCACGGCATAAAACCAAGCGCAAGGCGCAGGATTCAAAACCATGTGTACCTGCATTCCCCCGTCACTGTCCTCATCACGTGCAGTGAAATTATCCTTTAATTTCTTCTCTCCTCCACTAGACTGTGTTAGCTGCAAACTGGCTCATCTGTCTTGTTTCCCAGTGTGTGCCCATGGCCTGCAGCGTTTGGCACAGGGTATGAAGTATTGGAGAATATTTGAATGGATGAATAAATGGACAAATCAATGAATACATGAATGAATGTTTGAAAGATGTTTCTGGAAGCTGTCAAGCCCTTATTAAAAATCACTTCATTTTGAAGTTCCCTCTGTTTTCCCTGAGTTTTCTATGCCAAGGCCACCTCATACTTATACAGCCACCATCACAGATTCTGCCATTGCTGCTTCGTGAGCAGAAACATTCCAGTACTGTTGGAAAGCGTGCACAAGCTCCCGGACTAACTCCTGTGATGGAAATGGCCCTTGTGGTCATGATTTGCTCATGTAGATTCTCTTCAGCTATACTGGGGGACTTGCACCTACATTCTACCTGGGCTTCCCTCTGTTATCCCTCACCCAGGTTTTCGTTGGGCTTTGGCTGTCCCTTTGATTCTTCTGAACAGGAATCTCTCCAGGAGCCCAGCTTTCCCTTTCTTCCCCTCAAGTCAAAAAGGGAACAGATTCCAGGGCTACTTACCCGTTGTACGGCCAGAAGCATAGAGGGAGAGCACAGCTTGAATGGCGACGTACATGGCGGGGACGTTGAAGGTTTCAAACATGATCTGAAAGAACAACGCAGAATGGAAGACTTAGAAATCACAGCTCTCTTGGCCCACAGAATGGTTGGTAATTTTATTAAGGGGGGGACCTGTGCCTGTTAACCCCGCTCCAACCTTCCATGGGTTCTGGCTTGGACTGCACGCATAGCAGGTCCTCAAAACTACTCTTTTGCATTGATGCATGGTTGGGAAAAAGAATCTGGCCAAGCATCCATGTGTGTTCCTGCGCTGGTACGCAGGTCTTCCTGGCCTCTTACCTGGGTCATCTTCTCCCTGTTGGCCTTGGGATTCAGAGGGGCCTCTGTGAGCAGGGTGGGGTGTTCCTCAGGGGCTACCCGCAGCTCATTGTAGAAGGAGTGGTGCCAGATCTGGTTGGGAGAAAAGTCAGATGAGTCCAGCAGACTCTCAGTGGGCGGGGAAATTCCAACTGGCATGTCCGTACTGGGGGAGGATGGCTTGATGGTCTCAGAATAGACTGGATCTGGAGAGGAGGCCCGTCAGCACTGGGAATTTCTGATCACTCTTTCAAGGGTATATTCCTTCTCATCAGGGCCCCAGACAAGACTCAGACCTAGGGCCAACATACTCAGTGTGTTGATTATTTCCATCTGACCACGGCTCCTTTTCACTCCTCTCCCTCGTCTTCCCTGCACCCCAAGGGACCAGGTGCACTGCAGCTCTCTGGCTTCTGGCTGTGTTTGGCTGATCGAAGATACCAGCAAGGGGTTGCAGAGTGTGAGGCGGGAGGAGGGCAGGGTGCCCTCCTGGCCAAGCTGAGGTCTCCCTGAGCAGGGCTCCTGCTGTGTGGCCCCTCTTCAGGCTCTAGCTCTCACTGACCTCTAGCCTCGCCACCCTTGCCCTTCAGCCTTCCAGCTCTAAGAGCTTTCCCTGCTGCTGGTACTCGGGTGTCTCTGCCTCTCTTTCTGGTTCCCTAACCTGCTCACACCTCTGTAAGTAGTCCTTCCTTAAATTAATTCAGAACCCCAGCTGAGTGTATACTGTCTCCTGTTTAAGCCTGACAGATATGCATGGACTGTCACTGTCTATTACTGACCAGGCTGTTCTTCAGAGCAGGGTTTCTCAGCCTCAGCGCTTTGACATTTTAGGTCAATAATTCTTCATCGTGGGGGCTGACCTGTGCATTACGGGGTGTTTAGCAGCATCCTTGGCTTCCACGCTCTGGAGGCCAGTAGCACCTCTCCAGTTGTGAGGAGCACAAATGTCTCCAGAAGTTGCCAGATGCCCCTGGGAGGCAAAATTATCCTGGCTGAGAATCACTGCTTTAGATGAAGCTAGTTCTTTTTTTTACTTCTGTATGTGTGCTGTGCTTAGTCACTCAGTCGTGTCTGACTCTTTGTGACCCCATGGACTGTAGCCCACCAGGCTCCTCTGTCCATGGGATTCTTCAGGCAAGAACACTGGAGTGGGTTGCCATGCCCTTCTCCAGGGAATCTTCCCAAACCAGGGATTGAGCCGAGGTCTCCTGCACCGCAGGCGGATTCTTTACTGTCTGAGCCACCGGGGAAGCCTGGTAGTTTACTTCTACATATTGAATATTTAATAGTTACAGGGCACAATATTAGATTCTGAAAACATTGCATGGTAGTTTTAGAGGAAGTTACTTCTTCCCACTGTGTCCGGTTCCCTCTGAGTAATCCAGACAGCAAACAAGAGCCTTTATTTCAAAGGGATTCAGCAAAGAGTGGTAGGGACACAGGGCTTTGATTTCCCCAGAGGTGGGGCACAGAGCCCTTGTGTCCATTGCACCGGTATGTTTATGGGCCTCCGGTTTTGCGCTGCTGCTGCTACTAAGTTGCTCAGTCCTGTCCAACTCTGTGTGACCCCAGAGACGGCAGCTAGGATGGTGCTAAATGTAACCTTAGTTTCCAAGTCTAGAGCGGAGAAAAGCAGTCAAAAAGACAAAATGCAAAGACACATTCATATTCAAGTGAAGGAAGAGGCAGGAGAAGTTCATTTTCTAGGAGATCTGAGAGAGCCCTGAAGGCAAAGGACGGTCTCCAAAGACTGAGAAGGGCACCCGAGGCAGAGCAAATGGCGCAGGCAGAGGCCGCAGGCTGTGGGGGTGTCACAGGAGACAGAAGAGACCGCAGTTAGGCTTAATAAGGTGATGTCAGTGTTTCCCCAAATGTGGCCTCAGTTATGGGGATAATTGCTATAGGTGCAGCTTCCCAGGCTGTATCCCAGGCCCATAAATCAGAATCTTTTTGGATGTTGGGTCCAACCATCTGCACTTCATTTTATTTCATTTTCAAAAGCTTTTATAAAGTACTTTGAAGTTTAAGTTATGAAGTACTTTAAAAGTTAAAGATGTTGACAATTTTTAAATTAGGAAAATTTCTTTAAGAGGAATACAAATTTCCCATATTTCCATCACTTACTAATAAACAGTTAACACTTTGGCTTTTTTCTCTCCCTAATCTTTCATCTTTATGTATTTTCAAATTTATTACTATTATAATTTATTCACTTCATATGCTTTCATTTATTTCTTACTTACTACGATTACATTTCTGTGTTCAATTTTGTTTCCTATCACTTTTCAGTTAATATAAGTAAATAATTTTCTTTTTCATAGTAAATATTTATTTTTAATAAATTGAATTAAAAACTGTTTTAATGCTTATATGACAGTTGATCATATCTCATCACCATCATATATTTAATCACATTGCTATTCAGGGTAGCTTGATTTTTTTGTATAATTGTGTGAAAACTATCTTTGTACCTATTACATTTTCTTTTTTCTATTCAGGATGTTTTCCAAAAAAGAAAAGTTCTAAGAGGGGCTGCACATACAACTGTGACTAATGCATCTACTGTATGGCAGAGACCAGCACAGCACCGCAAAGCAAGCATTCTGCAGCAACAACAACAAATTGTCCATCTAGAATTACTTTCAACTCTTTCAGCAGTGCCTGAGTTTTTATCATAAAAAAAGTTCATTCAGCTGATTCAGTATCCATTCATTCTTTGGTTAATCTTCACACACAGTTTTCTCAAATGTACTTTCAAATATTGCATAATGCTGAAAACCATGAACTATCCCAAAGACTGTCTGGAAAATGAGAGGAATCACCATTGCTTTTATCTCTGTTTGACAAGGCAGCAGCCAGTAAAATAAAACCCTTCCTTTTGGTGGCAGTGGAACTTGACTGCCAGACATCCATTTTTATAAAAAGCCAAAGCAGTGGGGTATAAAACACCACATGCCATGCCAATCAGTGAACTTCTCAGAACACAGTTTTCCTGGCTTGTATTACCTAAATACAAAGCATCTGTTATAAGAAGCCTGTAGGAAACTGTAGTGGACAAAAATGGGAGTAGAGTCAATGATGCATATGTCTTCAAAGCATCATGTTTAACCTTGAAGCAATGCCTGAAAATGAGGTTTCCCAATATTCCAGGGAAAGCAACTGTTGTTCCAAAGGTCACTGTTCCATATATAGAAAAGTCTTTTCTTTTCTAAAGTATTCAAATTTTTTTCTGTGATTTCAGTGACCATTGGTGTTCTGAGCTTTGCATCTCCTAAAGAAGGACTGGACTGATCATGTGTATGTGTTGGTATCTTGAGGTCCTTGCATGCTTCCCCAGCTCCCACCAGCACCACACCTGAAGCCCTCGGGTCAGCTCCAGCCTCACGCCTGGGTGCTGCCATCTTGGTGACTGCTGGAAAATGCTTTGATTTCTATTACTCACAAAGAGGCTAATTTTGTCTTTACTTCAGAATAAGAAATTGCCTATTTCACCCTTATCTGCATTCAATGTTCTCACTCTTAAAATATGAAATAATTTGACAGATAAAAATAACACCTAGCTGTTTTACTCTAAATTTTTAAATAAAACTTTAAATAATTTTTCAAATAATTTTCAGATTTTCAACTTTTAATCATTTCTATTTGGCCAACTCCCTGGTCATGCCCCTTGATTATTTGTCTGGTGGAGACTTTGTGTTTTTAATTATCAATTTATATTAGTTGTTTATATTAATCCTCTATTACACTAGTTGTGAAATTTCTTTGCAATCTGTTGTTTGCCTTCTAAATTTGGTTTTATTTTTCACATACTAGAAATTATGATTTTTAAGAAATCACATTTGTTATTCTTTCTATGACTTATTTCACCAGAAATTTGATACTCATACTTACTATATTGTATTTTTCTCATTAATTTTTTTACATTTAACTTTTGTGTTCAACTGATGTGTTTTAATGAAATTGTATGAGGTAAGGGCCATAAACAGATTCCCTGCCCCCCCAAATAATGAATCAGGTGTCACAGAATAATTCACTGAGTAATCCTTTTTTCCCCTCTGGTCTTAGAAGTTACATTTACTATTTCTTTTTTACCTTTGTACTGGCATCAGATTGTTTTAATTTGTATAACTGTATATCTTAATATTCAGATATAGCAAGTCTTCTGTCAGTTTTCCTTATTCATAATAGTCTCATAAATTTTATTTTATTTATTTCTCCAAACTTTATGATTATCTTGCATAATTAAAGCTTGTGTTATTTTTAGTCAAACTCAAGGAAGTAGAGAGTAAAAATGGAGTTACCAGGAGCTGGGGGGAGGGGAAAGGGAGGTGCTCTTGGTCAAGGCACACAGAGTGTCAGGTATGTGGAATGAGTAAACCTGGAGATCTAACAGAATATATTAGCATGGTGACTAGAGGTAACAATACTGTCCTTAAAATTTGCTAAGAGGATAAATATTAAGTGTTCTCACTACAAGGAAAAAAAACAAACTGTGAGGTAGTAGATATGTTATTAGCTTGAATATGGTGACTGATACATAATGTATATACATTATCGAATTATCAAGTTGTATACCTTAAATATATACAATTGTGAGATTTTTATTAGAATGGCAATGAGGGCTTCCCTGATAGCTCAGTTGGTAAAGAATCCACCTGCAATGCTGGACACCCCAGTTCAATTTCTGGGTCGGGAAGATCCACTGGAGAAGGGATAGGCTACCCACTCCAGTATTCTTGGGCTTCCCTGGTGGCTCAGCTGGTAAAGAATCCACCTGCAATGCGGGAGACCTGGGTTCGATCCTTGGGTTGGGAAGATCCCCTGGAGAAGGGAAAGGCTACCCACTCCAGTATTCTGGCCTGGAGAATTCCATGGACTGTACACTCCATGGGGTTACAAAGAGTCAGACATAACTGAGCGACTTTCACTTTACTTTTAATGAGCCTATAAATCAACTTGAAAAAATTTGACAGCTTTATCCTATTGAATTTTTCTTTTAAAGTATGTAATGTACTTTTAGGAATTTCTTTAAAGAGTCCATATTACTATTGTGAATAAAAATTTTGTCTGTTGTTTTTAAATTAGATATCATTAGACATATACAAGTAATATGTGCCATGTATTGAGCATTAAGTATGTTCCATGCTTTGGGATTATACTATTTGCCTAATTCAACCTTCAGCGCAACCTAGTGAAGAAAGTATTTTTATTTCCACAAGTAAGGAAGCTGAGGTTTAGAGGAAGTTTTTGCTCCCAAATCTCCCTGCTTCTGGTACCAGTGTCTGTGCTTTTAACTGCCTCACAGAGTGGAGCAAAAAGCAATTGCATTTGTTATCTGTTTATCTCTCATTCAGAGTGACTGAATTTAAGGTTTAGAGAAAAGTGTATGTGAAGCACAGATTTCAAATCAGCTTTCTTTATTCCCAGCTGCAAGACTGCAGCTGCTCAATAAGCCCTCTGTTACATTTCAAGAGACAGTCATTGCAGAAACAAGAATTCTCAGACAACTGTCAGTGGGATTTATCAAAAGAATATTAGAAATATTGTACACCAACTATACTTCAATTAAAAAAGAATATTAGAAAGGTTCTATTAGCATTTTGCACATGATTTTGTTGAACACAAACTACTATTTAAAAACTACCCCCATATCTTCCTTTTCTGGATATTTTATTTTCATTTATCATTCACAGGTGGTTTTGTTCCTGATATTAGTATTTCCTAGGTATCTAGTGAAAGTTTGATTTTTTTTGTTTTGGCCACACCACATGGCAGGCAGGATCTTAGTTCCCAGACCAGGGACGGAAGCCCCGTCCCCTGTGGTGGAAGCGTGGAGTCCTAACCACTGGACCACCAGGGAAGTCCTTCTTCCATTTTCTGACATGAAAAAAAGCTTCTAGAAACCAGTAGCAATTCTTACTTAAATTTTTCACTAGAGAAGCATCATAATAGTATAGCATCAATGTACCTATCTGAGGCAGGACAGGGAACATAAAGAGGAGAAGTTATTCACCTTTTTGGAGGGGACCATGCATTTTAAAGAAGGACAAGCACTGGGCTGGGATGAAAGCTGCAGGAAAGGATAAAACTCGGACTTAGGCTGGACCAGGTCCTCAGATGCCAGACACGGAGTTAGGAACCTACTGCTGGTCAGTGAGGAGCTACTGAAGAGTCCCAGGAGGCAAGTGACATGGTTTGGTCTGTTAGAAAGACAAGCTTTGCAACAGTGCAGAGAATGAATTAGGCGATTGAGACAGGAGACAGAGAAATCAGTCAGGAAGCCACTGGAATCATCCAGTGAGAGATGTTGGCAACTTAGGCTGGGGAATGCCCAGGGGGGTGGACAGGAAGGAAAGAAAGATGTGAGAAACATCGTAGAGGAAGAGTTGACAGGGCAGAAGGTCTTGATGATATTAAAATGAGCACATTACAGGAGGGGTCCACAAATACCTTCTCCATGTCATCCCAGTTAGTGATGATGCCGTGTTCAATGGGGTATTTGAGAGTAAGGATCCCGCGCTTGCTCTGAGCTTCATCCCCCACATAGCTGTCTTTCTGGCCCATTCCCACCATCACACCCTGCAATGCAAAAGAGAAGGAAGGAGAACAGAATTGGCTGAGGGTTCCACTTGGAGGGATTCAGGCATTGGAGAGTCTCTGAAGAAGGATAAAGACAAGAAGAATGTCCTTTTTCCCCACTGGAAACCAGGCTGAAGGAAGTGGGGTGAGGCAGATGCTGATGAATGGGGAAATGATGGGAGAGAAGACGGATGATTTCTCGTGGGCGTGTCTCCCTTCTCTGTCCTAAAACAATGTCATTTTTCTGAGAGAACAGGGCTCATCCATACACTTCTCCCTCTTACTTTACTTGAAACACACACACACACACACACACACACACACACACGGCTCCCCGTGGATGCCACAATGCAGTGCTTCTTCCCAGGAACTCAAAGCCTTGGGTCCACATGAGCGTACCTGGTGACGAGGGCGACCCACAATGGAAGGAAAGACGGCGCGGGGGGCGTCATCTCCTGCGAAGCCAGCTTTGCACAGGCCAGAGCCATTGTCACACACGAGCGCGGTGGTCTCTTCTTCACACATGGTGAGTGTGGCCGAGTGAACCAGGGGCTGGAGCAGCTAGGGAACTGGGGAGAAGAGAGGTAGTTGGCCACTTCTCAAAATCATGCTGGAGACGATCTTCTCGGCTTTGGGGTCTGACCCCGTCGGCAACTAGGGCCTACTTCCAGACGGACAGGCAAGGACCCGGCCCTGCACTCTGGCATTTGGGCCTCTTCCCTCTCTCTACCCTGCTGTTTTGAGCTCAACTGTGTACCCCCCAATTTCTGTGTTGAAGTCTAACCCTAGTGCCTCAGAATGTACCAGTATTGGAGGATAAAGCCTTTAAAGAGATAAGTAAGAGTAAAATGAGGTCATTGATCTATTATGACTGGTACCAAATGTGCCTAATTCAATAGAATGGGTATCTTTACAAGAGAAAATTGAAACAGAGACACACAGAGGAAGACCATGTAAAGACATAGCAAGAAGACAATCATCTACAAGCAAAGGAGAGAGGCCTCAGGAGAAACCAGCCCTGCTGACACCTTGCCCTCAGACTGCTAACCTCCAGAACTGTGAAAAAATAAAATTTCCCTTGCTAAGCCAGTCTGTGATACTTTATTATGGCAGCCCTCACAAACAAATCCACCTGCCTCTCAAAGGCCTGAAATGATACAAAGTGTTAATCCAATGGAAAAACTCTCTACAGACTTGAAGTTTAGAAAAGAAATAGAAAAAACTTGCAATAAACATAATTAAGGATTATCATTTACTATATACCAGAACTCTTATAAATCAATAAGAAAAAAGTAAATAGCTCAAAAGGAAAAAAAAAAAACAACTATGAAGTAGATAACTGACAGAAAAGGAAATGCACATACCCAACAATTACCTGAAAAGGTGATCAGCCTCATTAGTTATCAGGAAATGCAAATGAAGTAAGACCATTTTCACCCATCTCATTGTTAAGATTCGAAGTTTTATCATAGCTGTTGGCTAAGTTGTGGGAACACTGGCCCTCTTTAATCCGAAAAACACATCAATGTACAATCTGGCACTGCCTAAACGTCCCTTGTGGGATATTGTACTGAGGTTAAGGGAAGGGACAGGCAGATCGACATGGACTAATGTGGACAAGTTTCTAAACCATTCTGCTGAGTGAACAAAGCAAGTTGCAGGATAGATGGCCCAGCATAAAAAATTTGTGAGTTTTTTTTAAAGCACAAAAAATATTGCACATTTTCTATAATTTTCTTTTTGTGGATGTGAACACATAGCAAAAAGTTCTGGGGAAAAAAAACTAAGGCTGATCATAGCAGTTACCTGGAGGTGGGAAGGGGACTGGGAGGAGAAGTGTTGTAATGTTTTAATTTTTAACAAGGAGACTGTATCCATGTACAGTCTATAATTAAAATCAGTCATAACATATCATCAAGGAAAAAAAGATGCAGCAGTTCTAGGTGAAATGTACAATCCTAAGGATAGAAGCCCCTGGAGGACAAGGAAAGCAAGAGAATTCATGATGGGACTCACTGACCCTGTCACTTCAGATGGAAAAAAAAACAGAGAAGTCCTGCCTCCAGTGCTGATACCTGAATTGGGATGGCTGCAAACTGACTAGGAAATTAATTTTTCTAACATGTTGCAGGTTTTCTTTCTTTTGAGTGACAAAGGAGAAGTAATAGCAGTCTAGGAGCTGGTGTGCAGATCACTATCTGGCCAGCAAGCCCCGGGTGGAAGGTGGAGAGAGTCTCAGCTGAGGGGGATGGGGGTCCAGAGAAGAGAGGCACAAGGCGTGGAAAGAGAAGGTGGCTGCGGAGCCCACCGAGCTTCGCTCAGAACATGCAGCAGGAGGGAAGAAGACAGCTGCCGCAGACACCTGGGACCCCGGTTCCCGTACGACCTTACGTGGGAGGAGGACAGCAAAGACCATGACCAGAGGAAAGAGGGAGAGCCCTAGGCCTGTGAATGCCAAAGACTACCTAGAGACTGAGCAAAAGCTTGTTCACACAATTTTCGGGCTAAAAGGAAGCCCTTCCTGTTATGTTCAAAGCAGGGTGTACACCCGGGGAGAGGCCACCGGGACGTCTAGAATCCAACCCTGCTTGTCCTTGCTGACCCTCATGATGCCCTTGGCCATGGAGAGCAAGTCCCAACTTTCTCATTCAGCCCACAAGGTCCAGCAAGGTCTGGCCCCTGCCTGTGTCCCCAGACTCATCTCCTGTCTGGACCCTCTCCTTGGCCTTCTCACTGAGGCTATGTGGAGGTTCTTTCCATCCTCCGAACTGTGTCATCTCCTGTCCCTTCTGGACCTTTAGATGCAGGGTCTGGAACCCCCTTCTCCCAACCTGTTTACTACTCTGACTCCCATCACCTGTCAAGCTTCTGTATCAACATTGCATTTTCAGTCTTTTTGGCCCACCAGTCTCAGTGGCATAGAACAAACACTGGTGAGAAGACAAGACGGTCTGAGATGTGATGGAGATTGAAGGGAAGTGCCTGGTTGCTCAGAGCCCATGGTTGCCAATGGGGAAGAGATAGGGAGTTTGAGATCTACATGTGTACACTGCTAGACTGCAAATAGATAACCAACAACATCCTACTGCGTAGCACAGGGAACTCTGTTCAATGCTATGTGGCAGCCTGGATCAGAGGGGAGTTTAGGGAAGAATGAATACATGTATATGTATGGCTGAGTCCTTTTGCTGTCCACCTGAAACTATCACAACATTGTTAATTGCCAATACTCCAATATAAAATAAAAAGGTTTTAAAAAATTTAAAGAAAAAGTACCTAGTTGTTCAAAACAATGCTGCCTTTGGTTTGAACAGTTTCTGGATTGCAGAGAAGTTCCCTAACCTACCATATTGGAACCATGGAGAAATGGAGAGATGTCAGGAGATGGAGATGGCAAAAGTTCCAGTGTTCAAAAAGGGAAACAAGGCAGTGGTCTAAAACCTCAGGTAATCTTGATATCCAAATTAGGTGGGTTTCCAGAAGGCACTATTAAAGAAAGCATTATTAAAGAAGAAGTGATTTCTTATAACTGACTAGGGTTTACTAACAACAAATAGCCTCCTTTTTTTCCCAAGACTCTCTGGCTGGAAATGAAGGAGAACGTGGGAGAAATTGAGCTTAATTTGATCTTGGCATCTGACAAGTTCTCCTGTGACATCACTATTGATAAAGCCATGTAGGCCGAAGAATAAAACAATTAGGCATATTCACAGCTATCTGAGTTATTGTCACTGAAAGGTGTTCATTGATAGATCACTGTCAACCTGGAGGCAACGATATACCTCAGAACTCCACTCCTGGTCCTTTCTCATGTTTTATATATGAACTGGACAAAAATGTAGAGTACATGCTGATCATATGTCCAGATAAAACACATCTGTTGGCTGGAAGGATCAAAATCTAAGATGATCTCAAAAAGCAGAGAAAAACAAGTTAAATTCACTAGGATTAAATTTAACAGCATAAATATGAAATTGTAAAGGTGAGTCTGAATAACAAACTGTGAAAGTTCTTGTTCAGCCTCTGTGAGAAGGACCTGGGGTCTTGTGGACAGTCAGCAGTGTTCTGGAGCCAGGATAAAAGCTGACCCCATCTCCAGCCTGAAAGCTGTGTCTGCTCCTTAGGACTACACTTGCCCGCAGAGGTGTGGGAAGGTGAGCTCCTGTTCACAGCTGACGAGGCGAACAGGACTACCTTTCTGAAGGAGAATTCACAAATATTTATCAAAAGTCTTTAAAAATGCACATGTCTTTTCACAAATATACTTCTAGCAATTTATCCTTGACAGTGAAAGTGGACGTTGCTCAGTTGTGTCTGACTCTTTGCAATCCCGTTTACTATACAGTCCATGGGATTCTCCAGGCCAGAATTCTGAAGTAGATAGCCTTTCCCTTCTCCACGGGATCTTCCCAACTCAGGGATTGAACCCAGGTCTCCTGAATTGCGGGCAGACTCTTTACCAGCTGAGCCACCAGGGAAGCCCATTTATCCTTGGGTGAGTGCAAAGATTTGGCCAACTTTAATGCCAAAAAGTTTATTGAATAATAAATAAAATGCTTGTAAACTAGTTGCCAGAAACCTTCCCATAATAGAGCAGAATATTTACTGCCATGGAAAAGGTGCAGGCTGTTTTGTTAGGTGAAACACAGTATATTCTGTGTTTAGATTTTTGGTAAAAACACATCTTTAATTTTTAAAAATTGAATGCCTTTCACACATACTATCTATTTAATCCTCACAGAAGCCCTGAGTAAAGATATTCTTAGTTCCAACTTACAGATAAGCAAACCAAATCTCAGAAAAGTGAAAGGACATAGCTCTCAGGCTGCTCACCGGGGGAGGTAGGGCTGGCCACAGCCCATGAGGCTCCAAAGCCTGGGCTTGCCCCTTCCCCAGCAGCTCAGTGACACCCACACAACTTCTCCATGTTTGGTGTTTTTGTTTCTGCCTCTCTGTCTCTCTAGCACTGCTGGCAGCAAAAGCCCTAAAACAAAAGGGTCAGTGTTCTTTTCTCTCTCGGAGCCTTTGAGCCCCTCCCGTGCCATGACAAGATCTAGATTTATGTTGACAGCCCCCGTGCTGGTGGGCAGCACGAAGTAGATGCTCAGTAAATGTCAGATGACAATCCCTCCACCTGCCTGGGCTCCGCCGTGACAGTCTGCTCTGCCCCTGAGAGCTGAACTCCCAGTTCCCACAGTCCCAGGCAGCTCGCTCATACGATTTAGAACCACGAAGGGTCCAAAAGACTGTTCTATACATCAGTGTCTCTTTTGCTGTCTCGTACACAGGATTATTGTTACCATCTTTCTAAATTCCATATATATGCGTTAGTATACTGTATTGGTGTTTTTCTTTCTGGCTTACTTCACTCTGTATAATAGGCTCCAATTTCATCCACCTCATTAGAACTGATTCAAATGTATTCTTTTTAATGGCTGAGTAATACTCCATTGTGTATATGTACCACAGCTTTCTTATCCATTCATCTGCAGAGAGAGAGGGTGGGAAGATTTGGGAGAATGGCATTGAAGCATGTATAATATCATGTATGAAACGAGTCGCCAGTCCAGGTTCGATGTACCATACTGGATGCTTGGGGCTGGTGCACTGGGACGACCCAGAGGGATGGTATGGGGAGGGAGGAGGGAGGAGGGTTCAGGATGGGGAACACATGTATACCTGTGGCAGATTCATTTTGATATTTGGCAAAACTAACACAATATTGTAAAGTTTAAAAAAAAAAAAAAAAGAACCACGAAGGGATAGTCTTCTTCACAAGCTGGGCACAGAGCGCTGGGTTTCCTTGTTCTAGCAGGTGGTCCACCTAGAGGAGAAAACAACCTCCAAACGTGGCCAAGAAGCAAAGCTGCCCCTCTGTGACTATCTCCCTCTGGGGTCCCCTCTCTCGTGTGACCTGTAGTTCAAGCCGGTCTGGCTTTTTGGTGAACCCTATTGTCTCCCCCTGAAGTTCTGCACTTACAGGAAGAAAGCGTGTTGGACTTGATTTCCCAGCAGCTGAGACAAGCCACAGAGTGACTTCAAGCTGTCAGCCGTGCCATTCTGCAGCACTTGAGGTGGATTCAGATCTGCTTTTTCTTGAAGTTGGAACCAAATGAGAAGCGAGGGAGGTGAAGGCAGAGGGAGGGCAGCTGGCGGCGGGGGCCCTCTGGGGGAAGGCTTGGACCCTGGAGCCAGCCTCTCCTGGAAGGTCTCTGCTGGGGGAAATTCTAAACCTCACTCAGCCGCTTGCTGGTAATTTGTGGCTAGACTTGAGCGTGTCAGCTGAACCAGAGCCAACGTCACTGTGGTTTCCTGGGTCACAATCCCTTTACACTCGCAGAAAACCCAAGTGCACTGTTCTGGCCCTTTCAGCACATACTACATCTGGGCTTCATTGAGGATTTCACAGAGTTAGAAGCACAAATCCCCGCTCCTCCCCAAAAAGTGGCCAAAACCCAAAGACATAATGAGTGCAAAGGATTTGCTCACCCACACATACCCCTGGCCACCCCCAAGCAAATCCGAGAACAGGGTGAGCGCTCCCCACCCTCACTCTGAAGATTTGGTTTCAGAGTTCTCTCCCGCCCTCTTTTCTTTTCTCTCCTCCCTTCAGGTGCCCCTTCTCATGGCTCAGTTCCACGGCTCCCTCTCTGGCCTTCAGTTTCCTCAACTGTAAAATGGAAATGGTGACATCTATCTCCCGGGATAATGGATCAAATGAAATAATGGAAATGAAGTGCTTTATAAAGTGCAAATCAGAGTCAGTAAACTCCTGACCCTGTAGTCTACAAACTACAACACCTGTTTTTGTGACACCCTTGAATTAAGAATGGTTTTGATATTTTTTAATGGTTGAAAAAAAGTCAAAGAATAAGATTCTAATACCCAAGAAAATTATATGAAATCAAATAATAAATAAAGTTCTATTGGAACACAACTACATCCATTTATTTACATACTGTCCGTGGCTGCTCCAGTACAATGGCAGAGTTGAGTAATTGTGAGAGAGACCTTTAGACTCACAAAGCCTAAAATATTTACTATTTTGTTCTCTACAGAAAAAGTTTCCCAATCCCTATTGTAAAGGACTGAAAAAATAATAATTCTTGTTATCTCTCTTATCTTCTCCATTACAACTTGCTCTCAGGATGAAGTCTGCCACACTGGAAGGAGATGAAGGATCTGCTTCACCAATCAATGATTATTGAAAGGAAGGTTGAATTTATGCCAGTTTCCAAAGGCATTTTCATTTCAGTGAAAAGTTTGAGTCCTAAAAGGAAAGCCTCTCAAATATAGTGAGATTTCAAGTAATAGTTGGGGAAATAGATTGGAGTGAGGGCTTCAATTGACAGCTAAGCAGCCGCCTATTATAATCTGCAAGTGCATACATCCATACAATGACTGCATGAGGAACACTCCTACGGTGGAAAATTCTAGCGGCACCTCTTATTAACTTCAGGGTACCTTGACTTGGTTAATTCTAATTAAATTAAAAATGGCTTCTTGCTCGTAACCCTACTGGTCCTCAGGAATCTGCCATTTGGACTTGCTGTTCTGTTTTATCCTGGCCACTCTCTTCCCCTGCTCAGATCTAGACCTGACCCCTCTCCTGAGCCCCACGGCCCTGGCACCGCAACTCCATCTCTGAGACTGCCATCCTCATCGATGTCCTCTGGTTGGATTGGCCCCTCAGAGACTTGTACCCCCACCCAGGATGGAGCCCAGTTCCCCAGTCCTCCCTGCTCCTTCCCCTCCAATCCTCAGGCCTTTTATGTCTGGATCCACCGCCAACTGGGAGCAGTGCACTGCTGTAGCAGTCTTGCCCTGTTCCAGCGCACTCCCCTCACAGCTGCCTGAGCAGTCCTTTCAGGGGGCAGACCTCTTGCTGTTACCATTCTGCGATGCCCCATTGCCCAGTCCTTTAGTTTAGTGGAGAAGGCAATGGCACCCCACTCCAGTACTCTTGCCTGGGAAATCCCATGGATGGAGGAGCCTGGTGGGCTGCAGTCCATGGGATCTCTAAGAGTCGGACACACTGAGCAACTTCACTTTCACTTTTCACTTTCACGCATTGGAGAAGGAAATGGCAACCCAGTCCAGTGTTCTTGCCTGGAGAATCCCAGGAACAGGGGAGCCTGGTGGGCTGCTGTCTATGGGGTCGCAGAGTCGGACACGACTGAAGTGATTTAGCAGCAGCAGCACCAGCAGAAAGCCCTAGTAATCTGGCCCCGCCTTCTCCTCTGACCTTAGAACTCCCTGCTTCCTGCCTTGAAATCTATATTCAGTGGAGCTGAGCCACTTAAACAGTCCCAAAGACCACTTGTCCTCTGTCCTGGGACTATCCCGACTTTAGGACCCAGGTTAGGTACCCATTCTTCCAGGAAGCCTTCCCTGATAACTTCTGGGCTGGGTGAGAGACTCCTGGGCTTTACCTCTTTCATATATTTATCTTTTCCATGGTTTTCATTTGTCTCTCCTAGTGATTGCAGAACCCCTACTCTGTCCTAAGGAGCAGGGACAATGCCTGCTTACATAACAAGTGCGCAAGAAGTGTTGCCAGAATGAACAAAGGGAAGGAGGAAAGAAATGTAGCTTCAAGGTCATGATGTCATATTGCCCATCCTGGTTTCCCAGGTGTGACGTATAATATCTGCTCATTAGATTTCTTCTAGTTCCCCTCCATCTGTGTCATAGGAATCTCTCTATGCAGCCCAAGGGCTAACCTCAAACTCTAAACCCATTCAAATGGTAAAAGCAAGAGCTTAAAGCCTCCCTGTGCAAAGGGCGGTTCCAGACCAGCCACCTCAGCCTCACCTGGGAGCTTATTAGGGGTGGAAATTATCAGCTCCCATCCCAGTCTACTGAGTCAGAATCTGGGGTAAGGCAGTCTGTTTCAGCAAACTGTCCAGGTGATATTTAAGGTCTGAGCACTCAGGGCCAGGCCCTGACAGTGTTGAGCTGGGAACTTTCTACAAATATTATTTCATTTAATCCTCACAACAGCACTGCCAGGGAGATATAGTATTACTTCCATTGCTGGGTGGTCTATCTTCAAGGCCTGCACCACTACACCGGCCAGCCTCAGCTGTAAAGAGATGTTAGCAGAGTTTGATCGCAAAAGTGGACACAGCCCCTTGGTCTATTTCCCTCTTAATTATTTATGCTCACGTGTCTGTGTGTGTGTGTCACTGGGGGAGGACAACGACATTGGTGGTGGTCTCACAGCTGGGTGAGGGTCTTAACTTCCCCAGGTCTCAGTGTCTTCATCGCAGAATGAATTGTTAATAGATGGTTCCACTTCCTTCCAGCCCTAAAGTCACATGATGCCCCGGGACACTTACTCCACCCTACTCCTGATTTGTTGCATCCTGGAGCCTTCAAGACCGAGAAAACTCTTAGCCAAGCATGAAGCAGAAGTCAGAGAGACAAGAGGTGGTCTGAAGAAAATACTCACCCATCCCCAACAAGACATCTCACAGATACAAGGGCTATGACTGGTTTGGATTTAAATGCCCTGGGAAGTCATTTCTCTGAAAAGCATCTGCTCCCCTAAACAGCCTCCCAGACATCCTGAGCCATGACAAAGGACACGGAATAGATCTGCACTGGCCCTGGTGAGCAGTGAGAAGAGAGAGCGCGCAGGTAACATATCCCACCCGGCACCTGGTTAAGAGGGCAGGGAGCTGTGCTGCCCTTGCCCGAGGATGCCCCATGGCCAGAAATGCCTTCTCCTGGCAGGCAGCAGTGTGCTTGCAGGCGCCACTGCACACCAAGGGCCTTGACGTGTGACCTAGGCCAGCGTCACCAAAGCCAGGCCAATCTGAAGGCGCCTCCTGTACCCAGGGGGCCAGGCGGCCCCAAAAAGACAGAGACAGCAGAAGCTGTATAGTACTCACCGAGTGTAGGAGAGGTTCTTCTCCCAGTGACTGAGGGCTGGTGTGTCTTTGGCATAAATACCAGAGCAATATAAAACCCCAGAGGCGGATCTTCTTTAAACAGAGTCCCTAAAAAGGCCAGCTGACGGTGTGTTAGCAATATTACCATATAAGGTGGTTTTTTCAATAAATCGGCCTTGGGGGTGGGGAGGGTGGAGAAGGGGGTTGGGTAGAGTGAATTATCATTTGAAAAAATGTATGCAAAAGGACTCCAGAGGCAGCAGCCTCGGTGCTGGCGGATTTGTTCCTTTTATGCTGCACTTGCATAAACAAAACTCACACCAGGCCTTATAAGCTGCCCAGAGTGAGGCCAGATGGAGTTCTGCTCCTGGAGAGAGAACCATACCAAGAATGGCAGTGGGCCGCCTCCCTCTGCACCTCCCTACTTAGGCCCTGCTGCCTGCCACCCCAGGGCAGTGTCCCCAAAATGGATGCAATTGTGCCTGGTCTGGGGCAAGCCCAGGTCAGCTAAAAACCAGAGGGAAATGCCATCCACACTGGGAAAGCAATCCCGTGTACTCTCCTGACCTGTGGCCTCTCACACACTCTCCTAACCCCTGGGCTGGGTCACCTGCGGGCCCAGAACAGCATGAGCCTCTTCTGAAACCTCTGTCTCCTTTCCTGATTCCCTCTGCCAGTCCCTGGACCTTGGGAACACAGCCTAAGGTAGCTGCCTTGTTGTGGAGGGACACCCAACAAGACCCGCTCCACCTAACAAGGCCCGCAAGCTCGTAGACCTGTCCACAGTCCTGGGCTTCCTGCTCTTCTCACGTCCTCTTCCTGAGTAGCCGCTTCATTTCCAAGCTAGCAGCTAGAGCTCTGTGGCAATTACTCTCCCCACCATATTCCCCAGTCCCAACGCCTCATGCCTGACCCAGACTAAAAGAACCGACTGCCTGTTGGACGTTCCTGCCCAGATGACCCTCCAAAACGGAATCCTTGTCCCCTCCTGTCGATGTTGCTGTGACAATGGGCTCCCTACTTCAGAGTCCTTCCTCTCAGTCCTTTAAGCTAGTAACTGCCTCGCCCTCCCTGATGCCCATATCCACCCAGGCATCTTTCTGGTGCCCCTTCCCCTCGGAAATGCTCTGCCTCTTCCCTGCCACCCTCGTGGGCCCCCACCCTGCTTCAGGCTCTGGTCCTGCCCGGCACAGCCTCCTGACTGGCCTTCCTGACTCCGCCCCACCTTAAAACCCAGCAGTTCCCCGAGTGTGGTCCCCAGGCTGACTGGAAGGCAGCAACTGCATGACCTGGGCCGTGTTAGAAATGCAGACCCTCGGGTTTCACCCAACAGGACTAAATCAGAAACACTGGGGCTATGGCTCTGTGTTTCACAAACCTCTTCCTCCCACCCAGATGTCCAGGGTTCCTACCCGTCACCAGAAGAAATGTGTGTTGCATGCCTGCTTACATTGTCCTGGGCCCCCAGGGGACTCAGCCCCAAAGTTAGGGGCTTGTGTGAGGGGCAGCAGGGGAGGAGGGCACACGGGATTGTTTTCCCGGCTGTGGACGCCATTGCCCTTTGGGGGATTGTTTTCCCAGGTGTGGACGCCATGGCCCTTTGGCTTTTAGCTAACATGGGCTTGCAGCAGACCATGCACAACTGCATCCATTTTGGAGACACTGCGTGGAGGTCCCAGTGGTTTTGGGGGTCCTGGCACAATGGCTAGTATAGGTCTGTATCGCTCATTAATTAAGGACTGAGGCGGGCAGAGGTGTGGGTAAGGAGTGGCCACTGCTGAGAGGACCCAGAGGAAAGACTGGGGAAGGCTTTGCATGGAGACCTCGGATTGTCCCCTGTATAGAAGGGACACTGTAGCCATCATGAGGTATACTTACTTATCTTTGACCACTGGCCTGAGTGCTTAATGCCAGGTCTAAATTCCAGGCCCCCAGGAAGATTCCCTGACCCTTTCAAGTCCCTGGAAAAGCCCTCGTTGTGGATGGTGGGGCACGAGGGCGGCAGATGGGGTGGGAGCTGTCCAGCAAAGACACAGTGCTGCCAGTTCCGACTGGGCGGGACAGCTCAGCGCCAGTGCCAGGCCAAGCGCTCCCCACTAGTCTCCCTCCCTGGGCAGCAACAGAGCGTGAGTCTCGTCTGAGTGGATCAGGGGTATAATGGGGGTGTTTTTTTCTCTTCACAGTATCAGGGTTGGCTTCATTCTCTTCTAATCATTCTGAACTATGACTTGGGTGAAAGTTCATACCTTGGTTGCCACAATCATTTTATAAGCAATGAAGAATCTATAATCAAAGGGAATTGGTTGTGAGTCCGGGTCCAAACAGTCCAGAGTTCAGAGAAGGCTATCTGAATAAATTGAAGCCTGTCGGAAATACTTAGAGAGGCTGGAGTCTGCCTTGACTTTGACAGAGAGAAAGGGTGGAGGAGGCAGGAGGCCAAGCCATCTGTCAGAGGTGCTCAGTTGTTGTTGTCGTTTTTTTTTTTTTTTTATATTATGAAGATTCTCACCCTGAAACAGCTACTTCTTTCTTTTTTTTCCCTTGGTTTCAAAAATAATGCAAAAAATTCAAAGAACACAAAAATGTGTGTTTTAGAAGGCAATTGCCTCCAACAATCTCGTACAGACCTGAGTCAGAGATGGTTCTAACATGCTTTCAGTATGATGTACATTCTTTCAGTCTTCTTCCAGATTTTTTCTTCTATTTTTATGTGACTTTATAAAAATGGGATTATGTTATAACATACATTTTTGCAACTGTTCTGAAACTTGCCCTGTTTTCTTAATAATACTCTTGGATGGCTGTCCAAATCAGCTTATAGATTTTTTTAAACCCTAACATAGTTTTCCATAGTAGGGATATACTGTAAAATTTTTAACCAATATTCTGATTCATAGGTTCTTGAGTCATTTTCAATTTTTCACTTATGCAAACATTGCTGCAGTTTATAAAACTTTATATATTGTGCCTTTGTATACATGTGTAAGTATATCTATATATAGGTTCATTTCCTACAGTGGAATTGTCTGATCAAGCAAGGAACATTTAAAATATTGATAGATATGGCCAAATTGTCTTCCAAAAACGTTGTACTAGTTTACACTCTTGCCAATAAGATATGAGACCACTTCCTTCACACTGTTTCAGACACTGAGTATCAGTGGTTTTTTGTCCATTACATCTGTTTATTACCTTTGGAAACATACAAATTTTCATGTGGCTCACCACCTTAGAATTGGCTAAGTTTTCCCCCTAATTATAAAAGTAATGCATTCAATTTTTTTTAAAAAGGAAAATAGGGAAACAGGTGTCTTCATCTTAAGATGTTTCTTTTGGTGGACAGTTGGCCAACTGAGCATCTCTGCTCCTCTTGCTCTCTTTGTGCCCCAAAGAACCATGTGGCAATGAACCATCTTTTAAACTTTTCCTAATCCAAAAGGACAGACTTAGCATCTTCTTGTTTTGAAATTAAAATTTTAAATTACTTGGTGAACAATGAGAATAGACCCGTTTATTAATCTTTTGGGGGGAATCTTCCTCTGAGAAAGATCATATCTTTGTCTATTTTTTTATTGTATGGTTATGTCTTATTGTATGGTTATTGTCTTTATCTTCTTGAGTTTTAAGAGTCCTTGGTATATTTCAATAGTGATACCATTAGCCTTTTGTTTATTACAAGAGCTGCAATTATTTTCCCACCAGTTTAACTTTTATTTATTTATCTTTTGGCTTTATCTGGTAGCATTTGCCTTATTGGAATTTAATCTAAAGTCTTTCCTTTTTGCTATCTGTGTTTCATTATATTTTTAGATCTTTTATTTTTTATTTTAATTGTGGTAAAATACACATAACATAAAATTAGCCATTTTAAGTGTTCACTTCATTATTATTATGTTCACTTTGTTGTGCAATCTCCAGAACAATTTCATCTTGCAGAACTGAAACTCTGTATCCATTAAGTAACAACTCCCGACTTCCCCTGATAGTCACCAGTCTACTTTCTATCCAGATTTGACAACCCTGGGTACCTCATATGATGAGTGGAATCACACAGTATATGTCTTTTTGTGACTAGTTTATTTCACTTAGCACAATGTCCTCAGGGTTTGTCCATGTTGTGGCATGTATCAGAATGTTCTTTCTTTTTAAGGCTGAGTAATCCACACTGCTTATTTAACTTCTATGCAGAGTACATCATGAGAAACGCTGGACTAGAAGAAACACAAGCTGGAATCAAGATTGCCGGGAGAAATATCAATAACCTCAATATGCAGAAGACACCACCCTTATGGCAGAAAGTGAAGAGGAACTACAAAGCCTCTTGATGAAAGTGAAAGTGGAGAGTGAAAAAGTTGGCTTAAAGCTCAACATTCAGAAAACGAAGATCATGGCATCCAGTCCCATCACTTCATGGGAAATAGATGGGTAAACAGCGGAAACAGTGTCAGACTTTATTTTTTGGGCTCCAAAATCACTGCAGATGGTGACTGCAGCCATGAAATTAAAAGACGCTTACTCCTTGGAAGGAAAGTTATGACCAACCTAGATAGCATATTCAAAAGCAGAGACATTACTTTGCCAATAAAGGTCTGTCTAGTCAAGGCTATGGTTTTTCCTGTGGTCATGTATGGATGTGAGAGTTGGACTGTGAAGAAGGCTGAGCGCCAAAGAATTGATGCTTTTGAACTGTGGTGTTGGAGAAGACTCTTGAGAGTCCCTTGGACTGCAAGGAGATCCAACCAGTCCATTCTGAAGGAGATCAGCCCTGGGATTTCTTTGGAAGGAATGATGCTAAAGCTGAAACTCCAGTACTTTGGCCACCTCATGCGAAGAGTTGACTCATTGGAAAAGACTCTGATGCTGGGAGGGATTGGGGGCAGGAGGAGAAGGGGACGACAGAGGATGAGATGGCTGGATGGCATCACTGGACATGAGTCTCAGTGAACTCCAGGAGATGGTGATGGACATGGAGGCCTGGCGTGCTGCGATTCATGGGGTCGCAAAGAGTCGGACACGACTGAGCGACTGAACTGAACTGAACTGAATGTTCCATTGCGTGTGTGTACTTCATTTTGTTTCATTGGGAGATAAGTTTTTTCCACTTCTTGGTTACTGTGAATACTGCTGCTATAAACATGAGTGTACAAACACCTCTCTGAGACCCTGCTTTTGATTCTTTTGGGTGCATACTCAGAAGTGAAATTGTTGGACCACATAATATTCCTATTTTTAATTTTTTCAGGAACTAATACACTATTTTTCACAGCAATTACATCATTTTATATTCCCACCAGCTGTACACAAGAGTTCTAATTTTTCCACTTCATCACCAACACTTTTTGATAGTGGTCATCCTGATGGATGTAAAATGGTATATCACTGTGTGTATGTTTTTTTAAAATTAAATAGACTATTTCTTAGAGTAGTTTAGGCTTATAGAAAAATTGAGTAGAGAGTACAGACATTTTCCATATATCCCCTATCCCTACTCATGCATAGCTTTTCCCACTAGCAACATTCCCAATCAGACTAGTACATGTGTTAGAACTGGTGAGCCTGCAATGACATGTCATTGACACCTGAAGTCCATAGTGTATATTAGAGTTCACTTTAGGTGTTGTGTGTTCTCTAAGTTTTGACAAAGATATAATATCGTGTATGCATCATCACAGTATCATACAAGACAGAATCACTGTCCTAAAAATCCTCTGTGCTACACCTGTTCATCCCTCCCCACCCTCCAACCCCTGGCAATCACCAATCCTTTTATTGTCTCCATAGTTTGCCTTTTCCAAAACGTCATTTCGTTTGTGTCGTACAGCAGGTAACCTTTTAAGATTTTAAGCCACTTTTAAGTGGCTTTGTTCACTTAGTCACATGCGTTTAAGGTTCCCTCATGTCCTTTTATGGTTTGATAGCTGATTTTTCAGTAGTGAATAATATTGCATTATCTGAATGTACCACAGTTTATCGATTCACCTATTGAAAGACATCTTGATGCTTCCAAGTTTCGTCAATTATGAATAAAGCTGCTTTATAAACATCGTTGAGCAGGTTTTTGTGTGGATATGTTTTCAGCTCATTTGAGTAAATACCAGGAGTGTGACGGCTGGATCACATGTTGAGAGTGTGTTTAGTTTTGTAAGAAATTTCAAACGGCCTTCCAAAGTGGCTGTACCATTTTGCATTCTCACTAGTAATGAATGAGAGAGAGCCTGTTGCTCACATTACCGTGGTTCTGATTACATGTGAGCACTTCTTTTTAATGTCAAAAATGTCTCCTGTTTCACAGTTGTTGATCTCTTAATTTCTTTGAAGGAAGGAAACAAATATCATTATTTCATACACTCTTTAAAATAAAATTTTGTCATTTTATTTTTGTCAAAATAGAAATTTGTTAGTTTTCTTCTGATTTAAAAAGAATTAAAAACACTTCAAGAAAAAGATATATGAAATGAAAAATAAAAATCCCCACCATACAGATAACCATTATGAACCAAACTCTTTACAGACATTTTTCAATACAAATACACATTTATCGTACTGTACACACTGCTTTATATACTACATAATTTATTTCACTTTTTATTATCTTTCATTTGTCATTAGGCTGTCAGCTCTAGGAAGGCAATAGTTTTATTTCTTTTTTGCTCACCTCTGTAACGCCCATGACTACAGGAGGGCCTGACACATGTGGGCACTCAAGAAACATCTGCTAAATGAAGAAAGAAATAAACAAGTTCCACTTTTAATTGCTTAACAAAATGTCTTGGAATTTCTTTTTTTTTTTTCCTGTGTCCATAAATATAGACTTTCATCATCATCTGTTTTATTGGCTGCATATATTTCAATGTATTTATCAAATCAATCCTTTACTGATTGCCTGTAACAACTAGCTTCTACTTTGTCACTATTATATATAATACTGTGATGCATATGCTTTTACTTATGTTTGTATACATATGGGATTATCTCCTTAGATTATTCCAAAAGGAGAAGTTTCTTGGTTAAATAGAATACACATTGTAATTAAAAGTCATTTTGCTAAGTCAGACCTCCTGAAAGTAACTGCAATTTATTCTCCCACTTAGGTATGAGAGTGCATATTTTCTTAGAACCTAACTGGAGAGCATCAGACCTTTTTTTTTTCCAGTGGCTTACCCAGTTTTAATTATATCAGAAATTGCATCATCCTCTGCTTGTTTACAACTCAGATCTTCTATGAGTCAAACAACCAAGGGGAGCCAAACAGCTTTTACTCCTATTCTTAGAGCATATTCTATACTGTAGCTATTATCCAACGTATTTCTTTAAGTTTAATCGTTTTGAAAAGCTCTATTTTAATTTTGTTTTTACATGTAAACATTTATTTTTAAATGCAAAGTCTCAAATCCAGGCATTTTTGAGCACCCTAATTACATACCCCTACAATATCTAGTCCACATCCTGGAAGTATTATTTTCTGTTAATTATTCACTCCGTACAGTTAGAAAGAGAAAGGACAAGTGAAGTTATGGTTTAGAAAGACCAGTCAATCAAGTTGCTATCTTCCTTGGCTTTTAAATTTATAGTAAAGGCTCAGAGAAGTCCTAGGTACAGTAAACATTCAGAATTTCCCAACTGATTTACTCTTAGAACATTTCTTTTTATTTATTTTTTTACTTTACAATATTGTATTGGTTTTGGATAGAGTTCTACAGATGATCCACTTGAAAAATACAATTAGTTGTGGAGTCCTGGTCTGGGTTTGAATAACAGCTCTGTCCCCTACTATTAACTTTAGGCAAGCTCTAATTTTCTCATCCATAAACAAAGTTTCTTCATATGACTATTGTGAGGATTAAATGAAATCATGTGTGTAAAGCTTCTGGTGTATAGTAAGGGTTCTGTGGCAACTATCAGTAAATGAAAGCTGCGCTCTTACCATTTCAGGGCTCTCACCTCATCAGGTTATTTATCAAGCTCTATCATTGGTTTCATCAAGAACTATGTCCCACTCATCATCTAGATCACCTGGAATAGATTTGGGATATTCCTAAAACTGATACCAACGGAGAAGGCAATGGCAACCCACTCCAGTACTCTTGCCTGGAGAATCCCAGGGACGGGGAAGCCTGGTAAGCTGCCGTCTATGGGGTCACACAGAGTTGGACACGACTGAAGCAACTTAGCAGCAGCAGCAGCAGCAGCAGATACCAAACATTTTTCTGTTTGTATCATTTCTGCAGATGACTGGTCTACTTAATGTGTTAATTCTTAATTGCATTTTTGGAGGTAGCTTGCAGTTATCCTCTTGTGATATCCATAACTTACATGTTTGTTGTCATTCTTTAGTTACTAAATCGTGTCCAAATCTTTTGGGACCCTGTGGACTGTAGCCCTCCAGGCTCTTCTGTCCATGGGATTTCTCAGGCAAGAATATTGGAGCGTGTTGCCATTTTTTCTCCAGGGGATCTTCCTGACCCAGGTATCGAGCCTGCATTTCCTGTATTGGCAGGTGGAGTCTTTACTTACCTTTCAGTAAGCCAAGTGGCCAGTTATAGTAATGCCCTCGTATTTTGTTTTGCCCTTTTTTAGTTTAATCATTAGTTTCTAGATCTAGTATTAAGGCCTCTTTAGGACCAGAATTTGGTTTACCACTTCTAATACTTGGTATCTTTCTTCTCCAAACATGTTATTGAATTTTTGTCAGCACACATATTTTCCTGATTGTCAGGATGTTTTTGCACTGACTGACATTCCCTAAATTTTTATTCCAAACTCTGTTATTATTATTATTTTTTTTTAGTGATCCCAATTATGGTGACTTTTGGGTTCTTAGAGCTCATTCTTCAGTTGTAGCCATAGGATCTCATAGATAGGGAGGTATACCAGCTGCCCACTTTGGGCCTCTTGTAGGTGCTGTGAGGATCAAAATCCAGAACACTGATTTATGTCCACTCACACTAAACTGACTGGTTCCCTGGCCATATTAGCAGTTGAGTGATTGATATTCTGTTCCATATGTTATTAATACTTGGCAGTAAGTAAAACCTACTAAGAAGCCTAGAATAATGCTAGTAAATTCAAATTTTCTTTAAAACCAAGATAATATGCTTCTGCATCTAGATTAGAGGCTGACAAAAGGCAGCCTTCAGGCTGGCCACCTGTTTTGGCAAATATCATCTTCTTGGAATGTGGCCATTCCCGTGTTTATGCAGCTTCTCTGGCTGTTCTGTGGTGCCACAGATGCTGATTGGCTTCCACAGAGACCGAGTGGCCTGCAAGCCTAGAATGTTTACCGTCTGGCCCTTTAAGACACAGTTCACCAACCCTTGATCCAGACTATTAGAAGTTGCCAGATAATCATGGTTTTACAGCAAGGAGAGCTGGATGAGTTTAAGAGATGGTATAATCGAACTATGCCTGAAACCTCCTTCACCATTCTAGAATTATACTTGAATTCACTAGAATTCTTGAGTCCTGTTAGGTCTTGGTTTGGAGCTCTCTTTTTAAAAAGCTTTCTTTATGGTCTTTGTTTCAAAGTCTATTTTGTCTAAGTATTGTGACCCCTGCTTCCTTGTCATTTTCACTTGCATGAATTATCTTTCTTCATCCTTTCACTTTCAATCTATGTGTGTCCTTTGCCCTAAAGTGGGTCTCTTGTAGATAGCATATTGCAGGCTCTTGGTTTTGTTTTTTGTTTTTTTTTTTTTATCAAATCTGCCACTCTGTGTCTTTTAATTAGAGCATTTAGTCCTTTGATATTTAAGGTAATTTTTAAAAATTTATTTTTATTTATTTGGCTGCACCAGACTTTAGTTGTGGCACATTGTATCTTTAGTTGCAGCAGGTAGGATCTGTTTCCCTGGCCAGGGATCGAAACTGGGTCCCCTGAATTGGGAACAGACTCTTAGCCACTGGACCATCAGAGAAGTCCCAGAGGTAATTATTGATAGATATGTATTTTTTGCCATTTTAAACCTAGTTTACTAGCTGATTTTATATTTCTTCTTGTTCCTTTCTTTTTCCTTTTGTGATTTGATGATTTTCTTTTGCATTATGCTTGTGTTTTCTTCTTTTTCGTTTTTATGAATGTATTGTGTGTTTTTGATTTGTGGTTATCCTGTTTTTCAAGTATGTTAACCCATTACTATACCTACTTCCTTTAGACTGATAGTCATGTAGGCTCAAGCACATTCTAAAATATATACATAAACATACAAAATTTACATTTTCTTACTCTTGTCCACCACATTCTATGATTTTGATGTCCTCTTGTACATTTTCGTGTTTGTCCTTCTGCTATTCATTTTGGTTATCATCACTTCCACAAATTAAAAAAAATTTTTCTTAATCTGTACACTGGCTTATTTAAGTGATTTACTTTCCAACTGTGATTTTCTCTTTTCTTTAGATTCTTGTTTCTTTTCTATTTGGAGAAGACCTTTCAATATTTCTTTTATGATAGGTTTAGTATTGTGGTCAGAGAAGGCAATGGCACCCCACTCCAGTACTCTTGCCTGGAAAATCCCATGGATGGAGGAGCCTGGTAGGCTGCAGTCCATGGGGTCGCTAAGAGTCGGGCACGACTGAGCGACTTCACTTTCACTTTTCACTTTCATGCATTGGAGAAGGAAATGGCAACCCACTCCAGTGTTCTTGCCTGGAGAATCCCAGGGACACGGGAGCTTGATGGGCTGCCATCTCAGGGGTCACACAGAGTCAGACATGACTGAAGTGACTTAGCAGCAGCAGCAGCAGTATTGTGGTATTCTTTTAGTTTTTGATTATCTTAGAAATTCTTTATCTCTTCTTCTATTATAAATGACAATCTTGCTGGGTAGAGTATCCTAGATTCCTTTCAGGACTTTAAATCTAGCTTCCCTTCTGGTCTGCAACATTTCTGAAGAGAAATCATCTGAGAGCCTTATGGGGGTTCCCGTAATTAACTGTTTGTTTTTCTCTTGCTGCCTTTAGAATCCTCTCTTTAACTTTCGCCATTTTAACTACAATACGTCTTGATGTAGATCTGCATGGGTTCATCTTGTTTGAGATCCTTTGTGCTTCTTATCGGAGAAGGCAATGACAAGCCAGTCCAGTACTCTTGCCTAGAAAATCCCATGGATGGAGGAGCCTGGTGGGCTGCAGTCCATGGGGTCACTACGAGTCAGACACGACTGAGCGACTTCACTTTTCACTTTCATGCATTGGAGAAGGAAATGACAACCCACTCCAGTGTTCCTGCCTGGAGAATCCCAGGGATGGGGGAGCCTGGTGGGCTGCCGTCTATGGAGTCGCACAGAGTCAGACACGACTGAAACGACTTAGCAGCAGCAGCAGCAGCAGTGCTTCTTATACCTGGATATCTGTTTCCTTCTTTAGGTTTGGGAAGTTTTCAGTCATAATTTCTTCACATACATTTTGATCCCTTTTCTCCTTCTAGGATCCTTATTATGCATAGATTGTCATGCTTTATATTATCCCATAGGACTTTTATACCACTTTCATTTGTCTTTTTTTCTGTTCTTCCAGATCACTTATTCATTCTCCTGCATTATTGGATCTGCTATTTATTGCTTTTTAGCTCAGCTTTTGTCTTGGCAAATGAATTTTTCTTGGCTCCTCTTTAAAGTTTTTAGTTCTTTTTTTACAGTAATCTGCATTTTTATCAACGGCTTTTCTTAATTCCTTCAGTATTTTTATTATCTCCTTTTTGAATTCTGTGTCTTTTAAACTGAAGAGGTCTGCTTCATTGTCTGTTCTTTTGGGGGAATTCTCTTGTTCTTTTAAATGGGAGTGGTTCCTCTGCTTCTTCATTTTGCTTATATTTCTCTTATTCCATGAGTTTGGGAGAAACGATTATCTCTTGTGGTCTCGAAGGGCTATCTTTATGTGGGAGTGTCCCTGTGTAGCCTGTGTGGGTTTAATATTTTTGCTGTGAGTGCTGTTTTTAGTATGGATGCCTGTCACCTCTTTCTTCAGTGTGGAGCATCAAACCTTTTAGTTTTCACAATCTAACAGGGGAGAAATGTGCTGTACAGGGTTTAAATTTGCATCTATTTGGTTACTAGTGAGTTACACATATCTTCTTGTCTATTATCAACTTGTATTTCTTCTTCTGTAAATTTCCTGTTGGATGCATTTTTGTTAGATGCCGAAACTTTCCTTACTGATTTATAATAATTCTTCATATACTTAAGATACTACCATTTTGTATGTCATGAATACTGCAAGTATTCGTTCCTAGCTTGTCACTTCTTTTATTGCTTTCATGGTATCTTTTTAAAAAATTTTTTGTAAGAAATTTTACTTACAGGTGTTCTTAGTGATAAAGAACCCACCTGCCAGTGCAGGAGACACAGGAGAGGCAAGTTCAATTCCTGGAGTGGGGAGATCCCCTGGAGAAGGAAATGGCAATCCACTCCAGTGTTCTTGCCTGGAGAATCCCATGGACAGAGAAGCCTGGTGGGCTACGGTCCATGGGGTGGCAAAGAGTCGGACACAACTGAGCATGCACATTAATGAGTTTTTACACCCACATCATCACTGCCTGTATCAAGTTTCCATGTGACCTCTCCCAGTTGATAATCCTCCCAAGGTCAACACTACTCTGATAAAGCCTTAACTTTTGATGTAGTAAAACTTTAGCTTTCATAGTTTGTACCCTTGGGTCATGTTTTGAAATAATTACTCCTGTGTGCATCCTCAGTCATTTCAATCGTGTCCGACTCTTTGTGACCCCATGGGCCGTAAACCACCAGGCTCCTCTGTCCATGGGAATCTCCAGGCAAGAACACTGGAGTGGGTTGCCATGCCCTCCTCCAGGGGATCTTCCCGACCCAGGGACTGAATCTGCATCTCTTATGTTTCCTGCATTGGCAGGCAGGTTCTTTACCACTAGGGCTTCCCTGGTAGCTCAGCTGGTAAAGAATCTGCCTGCAGCGCAGGAGAACCCAGTTCGATTCCCAGATTGGGAAGATCCCCTGGAGAAGGGATAGGCTACCCACTCCAGTGTTCTTGGGCTTCCCGGTGGCTTAGACGGTAAAGAATCTGCCTGCAATGCGGGAGACCTGTGTTCAATCTCTGGGTCATGAAAACACCCTGGAGAAGGGAATGGCTACCCACTCCTGTATTTTTGCCTGGAGAATCCCCATGCACAGAGGAGCCTGGCAGGCTACAGTCCATGGGGTCATGAAGAATCTGACAGGACTGAGCAGATAAGCACAGCACCACCTGGGAAGCTCATTCCTCTACTCATAATTGTATAAATATTCACCTATGTTTTATTCTGGCACTTTAATTATGTCATTTATATTGAAATCTTTATTTAATCCAGATAAAATCTACTCTAATGTAAACAAGAGAGAAGGATCAAACTCCCCTATCTGTTCCTTCAAGGCTATTACCCAGCATTATTTGTTAACAAGTTAACATCATTTATAAACTAGTCAACACCATCTCCATGAGTTAAAACACTTTTATAGAGTCTACTCTCTTGCTTTATTTGCCAATTTCTGCACCAGTATCTCAGCATTTTAAATATAACTCCAGGTTCTAATATCTCCTTAATTAAATATTTCTTTGTTATTTTCTTTCAAACCTTTCTTGGTTATTATTTATCATTTATTCTCCAGAAAACCTTTAAAATCATTTTTTGACATTCTCTCCCCACATCCCCTGAAAAAGTTGAAATCTTAATTGGTTACATTGAGTTTACATATTAATTTATTTTTAAATTTTTTTTTTATTGATTTTTTTGGCCTCATTGAGTGGTATGCAGGATCTTAGTTACCCAACCAGGGACTGAACCCATACTCCCTGCAGTGGAAGCACGGAACCCTAACCACCAAACTGCAAGGGAATTCCCTATGTATTAATTTAGAAAACACTGATACCTTTACATCATTATGTATTTATTCAAAACTTTGTGTTCCTTAATAACATCTCAAGGTTTTCATCATATAGACTTTGCACAGTCTTGTTTTTCAAGTTAGGATTTTTATGTTTTTTGTTGCTATTATATTAGCATCTTTGCAATATTTCCTGATTACTGACATACAGGAAACACATACATTTTATTATGTACAAATATAAATATTATTATACACACATATCTTGTCATTTTGCTAAACTATCTCATTAGTTTGAAAGGTTTTTATTTAGTGGGTAGCATATCATTTGAAAATAGTATTTATTTCAACCAATATTTCTATATTTTATTTAGTTTCTTATTTTTATTATACTATTTAGAACTTACAGAACAATGTTTAATGTTTTGCTGTTACAAGTGGCATCCTTGTCTTTAATGAGAATGCCTCTAGTTCATTTTTCTTAACATCTCTACAACACTCAAGGGTTCTAATTCATTAATCTGAGGTGGCACCCAGGCAACTGCATCCTGTTAATTACACAAATAATATTGAAGCATGTTCCCAATATGTCATTAGGACGGTAGTCTAGCACTTTCCCGTTAAATATTTCAATATAGTATGCATTATTTTTCATATTATGGAATTATTGTTCCACCAAAGGTTTATTAAGAGTTATTAATTGGGAGTTTGGGATTTAATAAAATGTCTTCTCAGCATCTCAATGATCCTCCCTTCAGGATAAAACATGAAAACATCTGTTCAAAGGCACCAGAGAACACCCAAAATAGGACTTAAGAGGCCAGGTTTCTGGAGAGAGAAAACTCATTTGGGTGAACTTGATATTCTATGCCATTTTTCTCTTGAGATGTCTTTCAGTGTTTAAGCAGAGGTCAAGAAGTTGAATAAGGAGCAGTAACTAAGAGAATGGGAAGCTTATCAGTACTTTTGACAGACTTAGGCCAGGGAGAAAAACACTGTTCAGGAGGAGGGGCACTGTGAAATATTTCCGGCTTTCCACTGGGACCTGTGATGGTTAACTTTTTGTGTTAATTTGGCTAGGCCACAGTATCCAGATATTTGGTCAAGTACTAACTGAGGTATTTCTGTGAAGGTATTTTTTAAAGATGAGATTATCATTTACATCAGTAGACTTTGAATAATGCAGAATATCTTCCACAATGTGGGTGGTTCTCATCCAATCAGATGGCCTAAATAGAAAAAGACTGATCTTCCTGAAAGAAGAAATTCTGCCAGCAGACCATCTTTGGAGTTAAGCTGCAATTCTTTTTTGGGTCTGCAATCTGCTGGCTGTATGTATACAGACACACACATTCTCTTTCTTTCTTTCTCTCTCTCAATTTTGATTCTGTTTCTTTGGACAACCCTAACTAATACTAGTCCCAAGAAAAACTATGCTCTAGAGAATAAGGGCAAGCCAGAAATAGACCAGGCCTTACAAAGACTGAACCCAGCTTAAAATGAGTTCAATTCCAGATTAGAATAAGGTGATCTCTAATTATCTGCAAAAATTTAGAGTAAATTCTCTCTAGAGGAAGATAATACTTTTATTTATTTATTTTTTTAAGATAATACTTTTAAAAGCCTGTACAAATATTTGTCTACAGTATCTGGCATTCAACTTAAAAATTATCAGAAATACCAGGAAATAGGACTGAAAGAGAAAAAGCAAACAACAGAAACAGGTCACCGATGATCTGTATCTTGAAAAGCAGGAAAAATACAAAAGAGAGAAATTTGGATATGGTGAAAAGGTTTAACATGTGTAAATGTAATCCTTGAAGGAGAAGAGAGAAAGAAGGAGATGAAAAAGAATATTTGAAAAATAATGGCCAAGAAATTTCCCAAGCAGGTGAAATACATTAAGCTTCAGATTCAAGAAGTACTCTATATCCCAAGTAGGATAAATACAAAGAACATCATTCCTTTGGTACATCATAGTAGAACCAGGATATGCCAGGAGAGGGGTGGGTGGGAGAATCTAAGATTAAGAGAACAATTTAAAAGCAATGGGTTGAAATGTGATACCTTCAAAAGAACAGCAAAAAGACTTATAGCTGACTTTTCACAATGGCATGACATCTTTAAAATGCTGAATAGATGCAGTTTATAATTATATAATCTGTGAAATATTCCGGAAAATGAAGGCAAAAAATAAAGACATTTCCAGAGATGCTAACACTGTGATAATTGCCTTAAGGAGAATTCTTCAGGCAGAAGGAAAATTATCCCAGTAGGAGCCACATAAATTCAGGAAGGAATGAAGAACAATGAAAAGGGTTAGTATTACATAAATCTGCATGAATATTAATTATACAAAGCAAAGGTAAAAATTTCTTGTGAGCTTTAAAATATATGTGGAATTATACAACAACAGTAATACTGAAGTCAAGAGGGGATAAATGGAGTCGAAGTATTCTAAGTTTCTTGCATTGTCTTGGAAAGAGAAAATTCTATTTTACATGAAATGTTAATAAGTTAAGGATGAATGTTATAATATCTAGGGTAATCTCTAAAAGAAAAATAATGTATAACTAATAAGCTAAAAGAAGAGAAGGTAACTAGAATAATAGAACATACTCCATTAATTCAAAAGAAATCAAGAAAAGCCAGAAGGAAGATAAACAGGTGGGAAAAATAGAAAACAAATTGTAAGGTGCTAACTTTATGCCCAGACATATCAGTAATTATGTTAAATTCAAACTGAATAAATATTCCTATTTAAAGATAAAAATTGTTTGACTGCATATCTGATGATGTTAAATCAACAATAATCAATCCTTCTTATAAGAGATATGCCTTAAATGTAAGGATTCAGTAAAATTGAAAGTAAGAAGCACTAATCAAAAGAATGTTATACTAATATCAAAGTAGGTTTTTAAGGCAAGGAGCAGTCCTAAAGATAAAGAAACATTTTATAATGAAAATGGGTCAGTCCACCAGAGAATTCCTCAGTTCTATGGAATTATAACAATCCCACAGTTATGTGGACCTCACACACACACACACAGGGCAAAACTTAATCAAACAAAAAGGGGAAAGACACAAATTTGCAATCACGTTGGAAGACTTTTAACACAGGAAAGTCTCAGTAACTGTTAGAACAAGGCGACAAAAAGATCAGGAAGGATTTAGAGGATTTGAACATGATTAACTCTTATCTGTGTACAGAATGTTGAGTGAATGTTTTTTGTTTCCCTGAATCGTTGCTATGGCCCCATCTGCAAACAACAAGCTACAGGAGATGGCCAAAAACCAGAGCCCAACTCCTCTCCCAGGGCTTACTGAGAGGCAGCTCAACCACCCTGCTTTCTGGGAGCAGCACCCCTGCCCCCACTCGGAGCCCCCAGACACCTATGTGAGAAAGCTAGAGAGAGACTTGAGTCTTCGCAGTTGGAGCCCTCAGCCTTGGAGAGAGAGCAGTGCTAGGGGAGGGGGCGTTCTCTCCTTTCTCTGTGGGGAGGGGAGGGCTGCTTGTAATTCCCTGTCAACTAAGGGGGTTTCCAAGAGGACGATTTGGAAGGTCCAGTGAGTGTGAAAGTCACTCAGTCGTGTCTGACTCTTTGAGACCCCATGGACTACACAGTCCATGGAATTCTCCAGGCCAGAATACTGGAGTGGGTAGCCTTTCCCTTCTCCAGGGGATCTTCCCAACCCAGGGATCGAACCCAGGTCTCCCACATTCAAGTGGATTCTTTACCAGCTGAGCCACCAGGGAAGCCCAAGAATACTGGAGTGGGTAGCCTCTCTCTTCTCCAGCAGATCTTCCCAACCCAGGAATTGAACTGGGGTCTCCTGCATTGCAGGTGGATTCTTTACCAACTGAGCTATCAGGGAAGCCCCAGAAGGTCCAGTGCCCACAATAATTCTCCTCGTGGGGGTCTGCTGGTGCAGAGGCTGTACTGATCTTCTCCGAGTCCACCTGAGTGGGGTTTGCAGGAAGGCGATGAGACAGGTCAGACAGTGGGGAACTCTATGGAGAAGACTGGACACCCCCATCTGGGATGTTCTTACAGGTCCAATGGGCACAGGGAAGGTGGTTGGTCTTAAGCCTTCTTGCCAATATTTAAGCAAGAGAAAGACTGGGTGGTCCCCTGGTGAATGTATCCCTAGAGTTGGGCTAAGGGCAAGTGAAAGCATTTGAACTAGACCAGATTCCCCAGATCTGGGTGAAGGGTGTTGTTTAGGTGCTGGTGGGGGCGGGGGGGTGGCGGCGGTTTGCACACAGCATGCTGAAAACCCGACATGCGATCACTATGAGAAAGACAGTGCTAAATGGAGACATGAGAGCCAAAGAAAGAACTCTGAAACCGACCAGCCAACTAACGGGCAAAAGACACATGCCTGTTTCCTGCCCGCTCTCAGGGACGACCCCAAGTCTGGAGGAGCTAGAAACAGACCTCACCCTCTCTCCGCTTTCTAGGGGTCCTGAGCCTTGGGGCTGGACTGGAAGGTGCCCCGGGATCCCTGTCCCTTCCCTTACATTATTAGGCAGTTCCCTCTCCCACTCCTTCCAGGCAAGCCCTAGCGGTATGGTGCCCCAGGTCACTATTTTGAGCCTAGGAGACAAGAGAAACTAGAGGGGAGGGTTGGGGAAAGGATGATTAGAGGGCTTTGAAAGTAGAGTTGGTAGCCTCCTTGCTGGATGGTTCTTTAAAAGTAAAGCTCTACCTAACACTTCAGGCGAGCCCACTCAGAAGGGTGGCTTTGAAATGACAGACACCTGCCAGGCCATTTCATTTTGTGATCGGGGCAGTGGTTTCCCTGGGATAGGCCTCAGCATATAGGGACACCACTGAGCCTGGGCTAATAGGATCCTCTGCCCATCTCTCTAAGAAGGCAAGGATGTTCCCCTGAAAGAGCAGAGCCCCCAAAGGATGATTTGGAGCAAACTACTGGCCGTGGACCACACTATTATTGTTATTATTGCTGTTATTGATAGCTGCCATTTATTGATTGTGGTTTACAAATTGTACTAGGCCCTGTGTATGCATTCCCTTATCTAAACATGGTATTTTCTAGAGGTGAGAACTTTGAAGCTGTAAGGCACTTATTGAAGTGACATAATAAGCAAGTGAGGAAGCCAGGAATCCACCCCAGGTCAGTCTAGCTTTGAAGCCTGCTCTTAACCTCAGCATTTCGCTCTCCCCTAGTGTTGAGAGGAAAAAATACATATTTACAATTTGGTATTAGCTGAGAACTAGTAGTGTTCTGAAAGGGAGGTCTCCGATAACAACATAATGCACATAATTTAGAGTCAGCCTTAATTTTCAAAATGTTCCTGAGTAGTCAAAGTAACTTTTATTAAGTCAAATGAAGCAACTGTGAAAAACCAAAATAGTAAGAGGCTACTTGCTGCTGCTAAGTCGCTTCAGTCATGTCCGATTCTGTGCGACCCCACAGACGGCAGCCCACCAGGCTCCCCCGTCCCTGGGATTCTCCAGGCAAGAACACTGGAGTGGGTTGCCATTTCCTTCTCCAATGCATGCAAGTGAAAAATGAAAGTGAAGGACCTCATAAAAATTAAGGTTTAGGATACATTTTTCACTGTCTTAAAAATATTTTACTTTGGAGGGGAGGAGAAAAATGGGTTGAGAAAGAGTAAGAGATACAAACTTTCAGTTACAAAATAAATGTCACAGGTACGAAATGTACAGTGTGGGAAATATAGTCAATACTATGTAATACCTTTGTATAATGATAGATGACAACTAGATTTATCATGGTGGTCATTTTGAAATGTATAGAAATATCAAATCACTATGATGTACACCAGGAACTAACATAGTGTTGGAGATCAATTATTCTTCAAAAGTAAACAACGGGACAAGCTCATAGAAAAAGAGTGCAGATGTAGGGTTACCAGAGGTGGGGGAGGGTGGGATTTGAATGAGGGTGATCAAAAGGTACAGACTCTCAGTTATGAGACAAATGAATACTACAGAAGTCATGCACAACATGAGAAAGATAATTAACACTGTTCTATGTTACAAATAAAAGTTGTTAAGAGTAACACCTCTCCCAAGTAACTCCTAAGACTTCTTATCACAAGGAAAAAAAATGTTTTTCCATTTCTTCAGTCTTTACACTCTCCCAAGTGAGTTATTTTGGCTGCCTTTTTCTTTTCCTTTAATGCTGTAGTTATGTGAGATGATGGATGTTCACTTAATCTATTGTGGTCACCATTTCATGCACATATGTCAAATCATTATGTTATACACCTTAAACTTATACAGGGCTGTACATTAATTCTATCTCAATAAAACTGGGGAAATCTATTATCTTGTGGTGAGTATGGAATCTGGCAATAAGGGTAGACTCTAGAAAAGGTTTTCGAGTGGTTATCTTGG
Source organism: Bos grunniens (assembly GCF_055505025.1). Classification (NCBI taxonomy): domain Eukaryota; kingdom Metazoa; phylum Chordata; class Mammalia; order Artiodactyla; family Bovidae; genus Bos; species Bos grunniens. Next base: position 96,754,648 of record NC_141175.1, on the reverse strand, counting down.
AAAGTGTGTTTACGTGGGACCAAATGCAGAATAACACCTAGGAAGTTCACTTCCTCCAGCTCTCTGACCATGTGGCCAACAGCCCCCGTTGTCATAAATCTGAGGTCAGTCTCTGACTAGAGCCCAGTTATGTCTATCACTGCTCAATTTTAACACTTGAGCTAAGTAAAGCATCCATGGGGACTTTTTGCCTCTTGAATTTTTAATGTTCCTTCTGAATGATGGGGTCTAATCCCCATCTTTGTGAATTGTGCTTATTGTTTATTATTTTACTCTTTGGATTTAGTTCTAGCTTATTTTCCTTAAATAAGGATAACTTGTGCTTCCCCTAACTCAAATTAAGTCTATTTTTTTAAATTGGTCATTTTACCTAAATTCTATGCCCCCTTATTAACAATTTGTGCAATTCCAGGATTCTCAGATCAGCATTTGACATAAAGAGCAGATGGTCTTCAGACAACAATGCCACCACAGGTCACTGCTACAGCGCTTGCCCTACAGTGGCAAGAATAATACGAAATTGTCTGCAGCTTTCATTGACCTTTCCTCAGTCTGGGCCATGGACAAATTGATTTGGCACTGCTACTGCACTTCATGGGCCAGAGTGGGGGGAACAACTTTCCTGAGGGCTGATCCAGGCTGAGTTCTGACACCAGTACTTTTCCACTCATTCAAAAACAAAAACAAAAACCTGATACTATCTTTAGATGAGTTAGTTGCACAGCCCCTTGTGATAAAAAAAGAAAAGGAGGTATTCTTTTTTATTGCGGTGAGATGGCTTTTTTCCTGGACAAAGAATGGTCTATATATACAACAGTCTTTATTAGTTAAGGACACAGAAGGGCTACAGATCAAAATCTCTAACCGTAAAGTTATTACCTAGGAAGGTATTCCATGTTATTCCCAAGTTCATAAATGAGGAGACAACCACGTTGTTCAAAATTTGATTCCCCAAATTCGCTGTCCCAAACCTCTTTGTGGCTACTGCAAGTCCCTTTTCGACTGTAAAGTGGGAATCTATGTACTTAGTGGGCCAAGAGCTCTCTTACCCCACCGTGGTGAGCTGTGTTAAAACAAAAGTCCTTTGAAAGTCAGAGTCTCAGATCTTACTTAGCCACCAATAAAGAATGGCAGCTAAATTCCAGATACTTGCCAAGTATTGCAATTCCAAGTTCACTGTCACTAAATATTTATTAAAATGTCACCAGAGAAACTTGGAGTTGTTTAAAATCTCTGCAGTCCATCTTCAAATATGACAAAATATGTCCTTCAAATATGACAAAATACATCCCTAGGTTAAACCAGATTAAAAGACAACTAGGTATCTGAGCTGCACTATATATACTGCCTTGCCTCCATTCCCCATTTTTCCAGTAGAATTACTTTTACAACATATTGTGCTTTAGTGAGATGCCATCTTTTATATGAATAAAAATGATCCTCTATGTGCTGTTTGGGTTTATTACACAAAGGTTTCTGTTATTCACGACATCACACATCCCGTGGCCTATCCACGGGAATGTAAGTGAGCATTTTACTTTTTTGCTGTATTACTGTATCTACTTTCTTGTATGCTTGTATTCTATATTCCTTTGCCTCTACCTTCAATTTACTTTCCCTTTGTAGTATTTTACATATCCTGGAAAGCCTTTCTACTAGGTTCAGAGTCTAGCACGGGGTTTGGCACTTGGTAGTAAATATTTGCTGGAAAGTAGAATACAAAATAATTACATAGAGTATAAATTAAATTATAAAAGTGGACTATAAATGACGAAAACATTCATTTCTCCCTAATTTGGGGTATGTCAATACTCAGGCAAAGAACTGGTGCCCTTTCTGTATACACTGACCAATTACGAAGAAATCTATTTCATGGGAGTATAGTTTCTTTAGAACTTTCCAGGTGGCTCATTAGTAAAGAACCCACCTGCCAGTGAGAAGACGTGGCTTCAGTCCCTGAGTGGGAAGATCTCCTGGAGCAGGAAATGGCAACCCACTCCAGTATCCTTGCCTGGGAAATCCCGTGGACGGAGGACCCTGGGGTCCTGTGTCCATGGACACAGCAACATGGTTTCTTTAATGTACTCCATTATTTTTCTCCCTGAAGACAGAGTATAACATTTACTTTCTGCGTATTTTTAAGAGGGCGCTGCACACAGTAGATGCTCAGTAAGTACAAATTAAACGACCCATCTTTTGGGGAGTGAAACGGTTACTACCCCATAGTCAAGCTGCTGTTATCTGAAGCCAAGAACGCTTGGTGTTTGCATTTGCATTCTGTTAGCTTGCTCACCTTGGGTCATCATAGTGATGGTGCCCTAGCTTCTCCTTCTAGGCACTCGGTGTAGACGCTGTAGCTTTTTCCTGGCCAGCATCCACTCTTCCCTTAATGGCATCATGATTTTTCTTTGGAGAATGAATGTTCCCCCATTCCCAATGCACCTAGTTCAGATGGGGTATAGATACATGATCCAGGCCAGGCCAATCAGAGCATGCCATCCTCTTGGACACAGTGATTGATTCAAGGATGAAGTCATGACCCTATGACTCAATTCCAGGACTTGTTGGAATTGTTGACCACAGCTTCTCTTTTTCTTGCTGGATTTACCAAGACAATACGAACAAACCTATAGCTGATGGAGTTCCCATACTGGAAAAATCTAATTAAATCAACAAATACTGAGTATATAAGAGCTAAGAGAAGAAAGCAAAATGAGTCTTTGATAACAATGGGCACTGGATTCAGCTGTGCCTGAACACAAGTTTGAATTGAGTTTTCTGTCAGTGCAGTGAAAAGAATTCAAACCAACCCAGGATTCTCTGTCATTATACGGTCTCTTCCAAGGCCGTGTTGAAGCTCCAAGGGCTGTATCAGAAGTCTCGTGCTTACAGAGTGACACTGGGACTGGGAACTGAAAGATTTGTGTAAACTTATCCTGAGTCTGCCATGGTTCAATTAAAACAATGTAAAACTCCCGGGCCATTGGAAGGTATAGAACACTAAGCTGGATAAGAGAAGTCCGAGACACAGATGTTTAAGCATGGTGTGCAGGGATATTAAGAGCTATTCAGGGTGGCAAAGGGATCAGTGCTGTAGATGGCATGAACCGTATCTTGATGCAATTGTATTTTGATGTGATTTCTTTTTTTTAAGGCAAAGGGAGATGAAAAGAGGAGACAGGGGGGTAGATAAGTTAACTACAGAGAATGACTGAGGAATAGCCAAGAAAAATCTTACTTCCCTTAGGTGACATTTCCACTTCTTTCACCTATCAATAATCCATTACTATTCGTCCAACACAAGTAACATCCTATATTCTCACTCAGGCCCAGGAAGAAAAACAGAAATAACCCTTGAGCCACTGTGGGAATTCTGTTTTGGAGGACGGTGAGTTGGGGAAAAGTAATCCTTCCCTAGAAACTGAGCAGAGGAAAATCTGCTAATAAGCCCAAACAGATACATAGGAGCTCTTCAGGCCAAAGCCAGAGGTTGTCTTCTTTAGGTCTGTTCTTTCTTGGGCTTTCCACTCTCCAGGTTTTATCCACAGATGTCTGCCAGCCCTTGCAGCAAGGTTTATTTTGACTAGGTTCCAGTGGTGATGTCACCCTCATGGAAGGTTTCCATATATGACATCCTCTGCTGCTGTGCCCACGAGCATTCCTAAGGCCCTTTCACTGGTGCTGTCCAAGAATAAGGTCTTGGCTGGATTCCCACATTGAAAGGGCAGTGGAGCTTTGGTTTCTGAAAATAGTAGGCATTGTTCTTTCTGTCCAATTATAAAAACAATGCATGTTCTCTGTAGAATATTTGGAGAATTCAAAAAAGTATGGAGGGGAAAAAAGAGAGCGATTATGCCATAATTCTATCACCTACAGAAAAATACTATTAATATTTTGGTGTATTTCTTTCTCATAGTTTTAATGAATGCATTTATCTATGTATATTTTAGGAAGGTGGTATTGCATTGTGGTTGAGTGTGGGTTTGGAAGTTTGACACCACTCATTTGCAGTTCTATGGCTTTTGGCAACTCCAAAAAAGAACTCCCACAGTGGTCCAAGGGTTATTTCTGGTTTTTTCCTGGGTCTGAGTGAGAATATAGGATGTTACTTGTGTTGGACAAAAAAGTAATGGGTTTTAGTGGGTGAAAGAAGTGGAAACATCACCTAGACTAAAGGAAGTAAGACTATTCTTAGATATTTCTCAGTCATTCTCTGTAGTTAGCTTCCCTACTCCTCTGTACCTCATTTCACCTCACTTTGCCTTGGAAAAAAAAAAAAAAAGCATCACAGAAAAAGCCAAATAGCATCATATACCAAAGCACAATTCCATCAAGACACAGTCCATGCCATGCACAGCATTGTCTTTTCTCTTTAAACAACAAAGTTTGCTATTCTTAATCTAGTCTTCCATCAGTACACTATTATTTTAACTTATGTTTATAATAAGAATTGCCTAGTAATAAAATTTCCCCAACATTCACCTTTCAATTAAAAACTGGTTATTCCCTTATTCCAGATTAATTTTAGAGTAATTCTTTCAAGTTAGAAAAGTAAAATTTTTGTAGACTTGCATTTAATTTTATGGATTAAAGAATTAACATCCTTAAAGCATTAAATATTCCCCTCATAGAATATAGAATATTTGTCTTTCCATTTATTTTCTTCATGTCCCTCTGTACAGCTTAGTTTTCTTTATAATAAAGAAAGAAACTGAACATCTCCTGTTCATTTTGTTCCAAGTTATTTCATGTTTTGGTTTCTAAGGTGATTAAGAATCTTTTCCCCAATCACAACTGGCTATTGCCTGTACTAAAAAGAGAGAATTATATACATCTTTTAGTGGACAAACATTGCTACTCTTTTGTGATATTTTACCAAATTAAAAAAGGGCATGGGAATTATCCTTCACTTGAAAGGTTGAGAGAACTCATTCACAAAAGCCTCTGGAGATAATATTGTACACGTTTTCCCATTTCTTCATCGACTATTGGTCTTTTAAGTTCCACTTAAGATAAATTTTAGTTTCATGCATATGTATAATTTTTTTTTACTAGAAAATCATCTGTTTCACTGAAAAGATTATTCAGTGAGAAGCTTAGTTATACACAAGACTTTCTCATGGGCTTCCCTTGTGGCTCAGCTGGTAAAGAATCCGCCCGCATTGTGGGAGACCTGGGTTTGATCTCTATATATGCAGTTTTTATTTTTTCATATGCTTTCCTTCTTTTACCTTCTAAGAGGTAACCTTCTATGATTAACCTGTTAATTTTTAAATTGCATAATCTTTAAAGTCATTATTCAAACTGTGTGAACACTTAATATGCTGCCCCTGAAAAAACCAAAGCTTTCCCATTTATTGGTTGGGTGATTTGGGGTAAGTCTGTGCATGTATTCCTATCTTATCAAGTGTCCAGCACTGTGCTGGGAGCTGAGAATAGAAGAGTGAACAAAAATTGCCGTTTTCAGAGTATACTATATATGTATAGTATATATATTATACATTATTAATTATATATATTATACATTATTATTATATATAACATATACTATACATAAGCTAAAAATAAACAGGATGATTTTAGCTAATGACAGTGCTATGCAGACAGTAAAGAAGGAGATAGTGTAATGGAGTGGAGGTGATTTATATGGGGTTGTCAGGGAAGACCTCTGCCAGCTGCCAGATCTCATGGACCTTGGGTCCCTTGGTCATTAGCCTGAAAACCTCCCCTGAGCCTTTTGGTGCCACTCACCTCCCCCTTTTCTAAGCTGTTGCTTTCCTTTGTTTCTGCGACAAGGTAGTAATTACTTGTCGCCAGAGTCTCTTCGTTTCCTCCTCCCTCTCTGACATCCCCCTCTGAGCCTTCAGTGTGGGCACATCTTCCCCGTCCAGCTTTCGGGCAGCACAAGCAGCCGTCCTGGCAGCCGGAAGAAGAGCACAGCTGCTGGCAGCTCGTGCCTGTGTTCAGGTCTTTGGCATGAGGTGACACTGGGATGGTAGGACAGGCCCAGGATACACGTCTGAGTCAGGACCTTAACACAGCTTCCCACAGGTGGAGTCAGGGCACAGGTCCAGCTGGCTTTCTAGCACGTGGTCCAACACCAAGGCTGCTATTTCAAGGAAGGGCTCAGCAAAAGAAAGGAAGGAGCTACAAGGACTCAACACAGTGTTAGAAAGCAAACACGACATGAGTTTACATGACAGTTCAGCGACTCGACTCGCAAAAGACAATGAAAAAACACTGCAAAATAGCAAAAAAATCACGTACCAAACTGTGGATAACAGGCTTAAGTGCCACTGGAGCTCAAAGAAGGAAGCCCTAAGAGTGAATTTACCAGTTCGAGTGGACACTGGAAAAGGCAGAACTTGAATCAAACCCTCAGGGAAGCAGGTTTAATTAACAAGGACAAGAGTCCACGGTTATTTAGTGCGACAGGGCTGGATGCTGGATCTGACAGGCACCATGAATGATACTGCGTGTATCTTAGAAGCGTAAGGTCCACTGCTGACCCCAAGTAGGCAAAGGTTAACCAAAAACTCAACCTTGGACTAAGAAATAAAGACATCTGTGAAGAGGGTCCAAGTTCTCCTCCTATTCTTTCACCTCAAGAAGTAGTTGGAACAACAAAAGTAGGAGGTTCAAACAAAAGTGGGGTGGAAGGAAAAATAAAACTCTGCACAAGACATGATCTTATAAACAGAAAACCCTAAAGATGCCACCAGAAAATCACTAGATCTAATCAGTGAATTCAGTAAAATTGCAGGATACAAAATTAATACACAGAAATCTCTTGCATTCCTATACACTAACAACAAAAAAATCTTAAAAGGAAATTAAGGAAATAACCCCATTCATGACTGCCACAAAAAGAATAAAATACCTAGGAATAAACATACCTAAAGAAACCAAAGATCTATATGCAGAAAACCAAAAGACGCTGATGAAAGAAAATAATGACACAAACAGGCGGAGAGATACATTATGTTCTTGGATTGGAAGAATCAACATTGTGAACACTACCTAAAGCAGATTCAATGCAAATCCTATCAAATTACCAATGGTATTTTCACAGAACTAGAATAAAAAATTTTACAATGTGTATGGAAACACAAAAGACCCCAAATAGCCAAAGTAATCTTGAAAAAGAAAAACCGAGCTGGAGGAATCAACCTTCCTGACTTCAGGCTACACTATTAATACAAAGCTATAGTAATCAAGATGGGAGCTTCCCTGGTGACTCAATCGGTAAAGAATCCAACTGCAGTGCAGGAGACCTGGGTTCAATTCCTGGGTCAGGAAGATCCCCTGGAGAAGGAAATGGCTACCCACTCCAGTATTCTTGCCTGGAAAATCCCATGGACAGAGGAGCCTGGTGGGCCACAGTCCATGGGGCAGCAAAGGGTCGGACACAACAGAGCAACTAAAGCACACAGTAATTAAGACAGTATGGTACCGGCACAAAAAGAAATATAGCTCAGTGGAACAAGATAAAAAGCCCAGAGAAAACCCCACACACCTATGGGCACCTTATCTTTGACAAAGGAGGCAAGAATATGCAGTGGAGAAAAGACAATCTCTTCAATAAGTGGTTCTGGGAAAACAAGACAGCTACATATAAAAGAATGAAATCAGACCACTTTGTAACACTGTAAGACCAGAAACTATAAAACTCTTAGAAGAAAACATAGAACACTCTTTGAAATAAATCACAAGATCCTCTTTGACCTACATCCTAGAGTAATGGAAATAAAAACAAAAATAAACAAATGGGACCTGATTAAATTTAAAAGCTTTTGCAGAGCAAAGGAAACTATAAGATGAAAAGACAACACTCAGAATGGAAGAAAATAATTGCAAATGAAACAATGACAAAGGATTAATCTCCAAAATATACAAGCAGCTCATGCAGCTCAATATCAGAAAAACAAACAACCCAAATCAAAAAATGGGTGGAAGACCTAAACAGACATTTCTCCAAAGAAGACATCCAGATGGCCAACAAGCACATGAAAAGACGCTCAACACTGCTTATTATTAAATAAATGCAAATCAAAACTACAATGAAGTGTAACTCACACTGGTCAGAATGGCCATCATCAAAAAATCTACTGACGATAAATGCTGGAGAGGATGTGGAGAAAAGGGAACCCTCTTGCACTGTTGGTGGGACTAGAAACTGATAGAGCCATTATGGAGAACAGTACGGAGAGTCCCTAAAAAACTAGGAATAAAATGCCGTATGACCCAGCAATCCCACTACTGGGCTTACACCCTGAGGAGGCCATAATTCAAAGACACATGTACCCCAGTGTTCACTGCAGCACTGTTTACAATAGCCAGGACACGGAAGCAACCTAAAGGTCCATCAGCAGAGGAATGATAAAGGAGTTGTGGTATATATACACATACACACACATGGAATATTACTCAGCTATAAAAAGGAATGAATTTGAGTCGGCTGTAGGGAGGTGGATGAACCTAGAGCCTGTTACACAAGTAAGTCAGAAAGAGAAAAACAAGTATCATATATTAATGCATACGTATGGAATCTAGAAAAATGGTACTGATGAATCTATTTACAGAGCAGGAATAAAAATGCAGACAACGGACTTGTGGGTATAGTGGGGGAAGGAGAGGGGGAGATGCACTCAGTAACACTGACACAGATGCAATACCACGTGTGAAACAGAGTTAGCGGGAAGCTGCTGTATAAGACAGGGAGCTCAGCTCAGGGCTCTGTGACGACCCAGAGGGATGGGGTGGTGGGGGAGGTGGGAGGGCGGCTCAAGAGGGAGGGACATATGTATACTTATAGCTGATGCATCTTGTTGTACAGCAGAAACCAACAAAACAAAGCAATTATCCTCCAGTCAAAAATGAGCTTTAAAAAAGAGTGGGGGTGGAAACAAGAGATAAAAGATATGGTGCCATCTTTTAGGTCCTGGCTCTGCTCCGAGTCGTAGGGAAAATGAGTAGAAATTTGGAGTATTTCTTCTGGTTCTTGAGGTTTTCAGTTTTTTCAGTTCAGAACATCGGAGCAGACCAGAAAAGATAATCGGAGCTGAAGCCCAGTTAGTGACAAACAACGTGAATCTGTCTGAGGAGTCCTCTAGCTGGAAGCTGAAGCAGGTAGAGGTCTCACAGGTAGAAGCAAGGGCACCTCAACTCTAAGTCTTCCAGAGATACAAATAGTAAGTACGTTAAGCCTTTACAGCATCTTTACAACTCTCATAGTTACATATGGAGTTCATTTTATCATTTGAGGTAGGTATATTAGACTGATCCCACTTTATAGATTTTAAAGATGTTCGGGAAGTTAGGTGACTTGCTGGTAAGTGAACATCTGGGCCTAGAATCAAAATATCACGTTTAGTCTAGCACTTCCTCCCAAAAGGATAATGTTCCAGTGTTCCAAACAGGTTTTCTCAGTGCCCCAAGCAAAGCTTCTCACAAAAAGAAATGAGCCCTGGGGACTACCCTGGTGGTCCAGTGGTTGAGAATCCACTTGCCAATACAGTGGACATGGGTTTGATCCCTAGTCTAAGAGGATTCCATATGCCACAGAGCAGCTACTCTCCCCAACACGAAAACATTTCTTCCACTGGGGTAACTGAAACCCAGAAGTGAACAGCAATCAAAGGGGATAGGCATTATGATTTTAAATTCTGAGGTGCCAAATGAAAGTTGAAACCCTCCCCTCTCAAGCAACACATATCCATCATGACACCAGCCACACTAGGGAATGCTTCCCACATAAAGTGCCTGGTACCCAAGAGAGCATTATAAGGATTAAGAGGCTTTTTTCTTCCTCTCTGGTTTGGTATTTAATTAGGAGTATGTGAAAGTATGCTTGCTGCTTGGAAGAAAACCTATGACAAATCTAGACAGAATATTAAAAAGAAGAGACATCATTTTGCCAACAAAGGTCTGTATAGTCAAAGCTATGGTTTTTCCAGTAGTCACGTACAGATGTGAGAACTGGACCATAAAGTCGTCTGAGCACCAAAGAATTGATGCTTTCAAATTGTGGTGTTGGAGAAGACTCCTGAGAGTACCTTGGACAGCAAGGAGATCAAACCAGTCAATCCTAAAGGAAATCAACCCTGAATATTCATTGAATGTCTATGATGTACAGAGACTGATGAGAGCTCAAAACTCTTAGGTATAAATGACTAGTACAGTGGTTTTCAACCCTGGCTATACTTGAGAATCCTATCAGCTTAAAAGACAAAAACAAAAACAGTGTCTGAGGTCTCACTCCAGAGATCTTGATCTCATTGGTCGGGTGCGAAGCATGAGTATCAGTACTTTTTAAAAAGCTTCCCAGGTAACTAGTGTGTGGCCAAGGGTAAGAGCTTTATGTGACCATACGGTAAGTCTGGAATGAAGGCTAAATTTAGATGTTAAGCAACAGAAAGCTACTGTAGGTTTTTGAGTAAGTGAGGAAACATGAGGATGGCTGTAATGTGGGAAACTTCTTCTGACTGTATTGGGCAGAACAGACTAGAGTCAAGAAACACTAATAAGACTTCCTGGTGGTACAGGGGCCAAGAATCCCCTTGCCAGTGCAGGGGACACAGGTTCCATCCCTGCTCCAGGAAGATTCCACATGCCATGGAGCAACTAGCCTGTGTGCCACAACTACTGAGTTCACGTGCTGGAACCACTGAAGCCCGCGTGCCTAGAGCTCCTCAGGAAGAGAAGCCACCGCAGTGAGAAGCCTGCACACCGCAGCGAAGAGCAGCCCCCCGTCTGCAGCAACTAGAGAAAGCCTGTGCACAGTGACAAAGAAACAGTGCACCAAAAAATAAAAAAGCAACACTAAAAACAGTCTGGTAAGAAGTCTATTGAAATAGTTCAAGTAAGGGGTAATAAGATCATAAACTAAACAGCAGCCTTGAGAATGCAAAGGAGGCGGGCACTGCCTAGAAAATACAGAGCCAGGCAAGTGTGGGGCTGTAGCAGGGAAAGGAGGGCACCGGCCAGAGAGATGCTCTCCCTTGCCCAGACCCGCCTAGCCCCACATTCCCACCTACTCGGAAACTGCAGAAAAGGGAACTTCCAGTATCTTTGGAGTTAAGAACCTATGAGAACATGAATATAGACATTTGTCTCTTTCAGGGGAAAAGTTCAAGGGCCACAAACCTAAGTAATAAAGAATGAATATATTCAGGACACAAAATTTTTAAATGAAACAAAACTTCATACAGTTGTAAATTTTTTTTTCCCCACAGAATTTTGATACAAAAAGAAATCATTCTCCTATCCAAAGTATTTATTCTTCTGCCCTCTGAGGGGACACAAACAATACCATTAATTTCTAGGACACCTTAGAACATTAGGCTCAGCTCATAGGAAAAATACAGAATCAGCTACAGCTTCAAACATCTCCCTAGATGTTGCTTAAATCAGAAAGGAATAACCAACACAAAAAGCCAGTAGGGTGTGTTGGCATGGGAATATAATCATTTATTTGGAGTGTAACCTGGTACTCCAAATAAAGGCACTATTACCCTCAGCTGAAAGATTTCAGGGCACAAGGAGGAAGTGAATGGATGACCTACTTGAGACAGCACCAAAAGAACAAAGATGACTTCACACCTCTGGAAGATGGCAAGAGGCAGAATGAAAGGACTGAACAATTTAACGTGAACTGGGGCACACCTGCAATGTTGGCACATCTCAAAGCTCTATTTTTCCCTCACCTTTCCCCAAATAACCAGACCTTTTAGTTAACATTTAGTAAGCACTGTCTGTCTAGACAATGCTTGATCCAACAGATCGTCCTAGAGCACACGTACACACACACAACATATATATATATAAGTTAATTGTTATTTTATTGTAGAAGAAAAAATATCCTGAAATATTTGTTAAATAACAATAATTTCTGACAAAATCATTCTTTAGGGTTATTGAGCCTCACCATCTGGTCAGACATAGCAAGCTGACCTTCAGCCTTATAATAAGCTTCATTAATCTTGCCATAAACCACAGAAAAACCCAAAGATTTTTTAAATGGCTTCCAAACTTCTGCATAGATGCTCTTCATTAGTCCAAAGGTAAACAATAAACAAGTTGGCAAAGAAATTAGAAGGATACATGACAGGGAAAAAATGTTAACAATTGGTGAATCTTGAACAAAGCACATGTGAGTCTTCATTACACAGTTTTTCAACTTAATTTTTTAGTTACAGGCACACTGAAAAGTTGCTTTAGCATGACCATGCTATTTTCCAGATGGGTGCCTAAAAAACATACTTGATTATTTCTTTTCAAACCAGAAATAGAAAATCAGTTCTCCCCTGGGTGATACTTCCTATTGTTTTAAAAAGCTTCCAGAGCTTTCTGGAAAGTTTAAATTAAGGGGCTACAGTACACTGATATGGTTTTACAATTCTTGGGAGGCGTCTGAGTCAAACTCTCATCGAAGGTCTGTGACGGTCACAGCTCTGTCCACAACAGTCACGTGGCTGCAGCTCTGCAAGAGCGAAACAGAAAGAAAGGGGAAGTCCTGGAAAATTCAGAAAAGTCATCTTTTAAATGCTTAAATACTTAAAATGCTCATTCTGGCTAGTGGTTCCCAGACTGGCAGCCAGACTGTTACTTAAGTGGCAATTATGGTAAGGGGTCTGGGAATTATTATTTCTACCAATCCAGAATCAATAGCCTGTAGTCTGAATCAATATGGACCTATATATCTCCATTTATTCTTCAAATGTATGTGTATTCTAGAGTCATTTATAAAATATACATTTATTTTAAATAACTGCTGAATTAATTGCAGTATGCTGGGTCATTATGTCAACCAGATGATAAAGTACACCTATTCTCACAAGGGGAATACTCCCTCTTCGCATGCGCAAGGGGTCATCCTAACTGAAAGCCTAGGCCTTTCTGGGGGATTGTGCAGTCTCTGTTTCAACATCCTGGTACCTAGCCACTTATTACATTCCAAGGCAGACTTCCCTATTTGTGAGCAAATCTGTCAGAAATTTCTTTCTCGTACTCAGCTGAAAACTGGCACTTTCACAGGGTCTTAAGTTTTGGTTCTGGGAGTCATATGAAATATCTGGGACCTTTTTATACAACAGCTCTTCTAACACTCACAGTTAGTTCTCAGATGCTCCCTGAAGTTCTCTCCTAAACATCCCTAGTCTCTTTTACGTGACAAGGCTCTGGAGTCCCTTTTCCACATTGGTTTCTTTTCAGTGAACCCAAAAGAAATAATAATACTCCATGGCCAGCATGGAGTGAGGCAGTACTATCTCATTAGATTTGAGGAGAATACTGCAACATACTTATCAGCAACTACAGCTTTTTATCCACAGCTTTTTACCACTGTGAATTTACCAAAAACCCACAACATTTACCACTTGGGGGAAAAACTTTCTAAGAAGGTCATAAAAATCTCTATTACCTAAAATCAAATTAAAAGCAAAATTCCAAAATTAAATATACTTTACCTATCTTAAATGGCTTTTTTCTTTTGAATTCAAATCTCTTATTGAAATGCATGCTTAGCAACTGATGATGATGAAGGAAAAAAACCTAATGTTTAATAAGCAAGCTACTGCACTTGGTACTTTCATTTAATCCTGTCAACAACCTGTAAAAGTATATATTATTATTATCATCATCATCATCATCTCCATTTATAGGTGAGAAAGCTGAGGCCCAGGAAGGTTAAATAACTTGATCACAACCCTTAAGTAGCGGAGCTAAGACTCAAACCCCTTCCTGTTCCACACTGCTTCCCACACATGTCTTTGTAGGAAGATTTAGAAAAAGTAGTGACAAGGCTGATCTTCTGTGTGGGCCGTGAAGGACACTGTGTCGCATCAGCTCTGACTGTGCTCCCTGGTTAAAGCATAGCTGCAGCTTCCTCCACAGGGATACATACACAGAAGAGGGGTGGGTCCTTGCTGTGGGGATGAAATCCTTTCTGGCGACAGGAAGAAATCTCCTCTAGGCCATGGTCAGTGAGTCTAAAGAATCCAGTTCTGAAATAAGAAAAAGCAGGTCCAGAATCCAGCAAAGGTGTCCCCTCAATCACACATACACTGGGTAGGGCAGAGCTCATTCTGAGACACCTTCAAACGTCTGCTGGCCCGCGGATCTCTTCTCTGGTGAATGAATCAGACAGTGATTCATCACTGCCACCACATCAGTTTTACTGGGAGAATTCATAGTAAATAACAGGGTTTAAAATGAAAAAGTTAATTTTCAGAGATAATCTGTTGGGTACTGAAATTCTCTAATCTGACATCAATCTCTTGAAATTCCTACTGCTTCAAGTCAAACACTTCAAATTTCTTACATCCTTTTCTTATAAAAGCACCTACATTATTGCTTGGATACTTTTGTAAACAAGCAGAGTAGGTTTATCAGGCTATAGGACTTAAAAGGAAGACCTTTAGAAAAGCCAATCAAATATCACAATCTATATGTTAGATAGAGAACAAGGTCTTAAGAATGCAGAACATTTCCTCTGAGGCTTTTCCCCTGAACACCCTATGTACTTACTCCTGGAATTTGGGGGAACAAACAATGGCTATCGACTCTGGCAACATCATCTGGTATGAGCAGTGAGTGTGTAGGTCAACACTGGAGAGGAAGGCTGTCTGCGTGGGATGAGTCTGAGAAGAGGGAAAAAAAGCCTCTGAGAATACACAGGCAAGCCCAGCACATGAAGAAAGTGAAATGTTAGCTGCTCATGTCCAACTCTTTGCAACCCCATGGACTGCAGCCTGCCAGGCTCCTCTGTCCATGGAATGCTCCAGGCAAGAATACTGGAGTGGGTTGCCATGCCCTTATCCAAGGGATCTTCCTCACCCAGGGATCGAACGTGGATCTCCCACATTGTAGGCAGATTCTTACCATCTGAGCCACCAGGGAAGCCCCCCCATGAAGGAAGGCAGAGCCAAATAATTCTCAATAACTTGCCATGATCTCCTTAAGTTTAAGGTCATTAGCAGCCATGAGGAATATGCCTGAAGTTCCTAATAAGGAATGAACTTCCTTCCCTGCATTGTAAACAAATGTAATTTAACATGAGTATGTGCAGACTCATAATTTCTAATTGACCATCAAGATCTATCTGGCTCCTCACAAGCTCTCTCGACACGATGGAAAGTCACCCATACTGGAATAGACGGTATGTGCTACCCAATACTTCAACCTGGTAGACGTCAAGGACTTAACAAGCCACAGATGAATGATTCTTCTTCCTGAAAAAGGGGTTTAAAAGTCAGGCACAAGTCAGGGGCTCCATAGGCAAAAGTGGCAAAAGCTGTCCTGTGGGTAAAGCATATCATTCAAGGATATGAGAGGCAGAGGGTGACTGGGATTTCAGAGGGTGGTTAATCACAAGGACCCTGTCTTATCTGAGAAAAAGACCACGATGTCGAAATTTGAAAGCAATCAGTTAAAGCACCATTTAAATTTCATTCAGTTTATCTCACTTGTTTTCAGTTTTTTAATTTTGTTTTTTTGGCCGTGCTGCATGGCTTGTGGGATTTTAGTTCCTCAACTAGGGAGGGAATCTGGGCCATGGCACTGAAAGCGCCAAGTCCTAACTACTGAAATTCCCCAGTTATTTAATGTTTTATTGAACACTGTCTTTGTATACAAATGAACACTATATAAAGACTTACCTCAGAGGGGATATGATGTTAGATAATAAGGATGGAAAAAGGAAAGACCAAATATGACTAAAAAGAACACCAATCTTTACTGACTTAAAAGCACAGAAAATAAATATGCACACTTGACCAGTGTTTTTAACTCTGTTGTGCAAAAATGAAGCTCCCAAGGGAACTTGTCAAAAGCACAAGTTCCTGCACCCCACCCTGGAAATATCCATCCTGAGAAGGAAAAAAATATTTTTTTAAAGCTCATTAAATAATTCTTATGCGTAGCCTCATCCGAGAAGCATGACTGCACAAAACGCTGTGACCAGCTCACTGTGGAAGAAGTCTACAACACAGGAACAAGTTAGCTGAGTGCTGACAGCAAATCCACACACACGCCCGCACGGGGCAGGAAAGGGCTTCGATGACCACAAGGGAGGAACAGTTTCTACCAATAAGAATACGATCCCATAGGCTTTTAGGAACATGTGGCCTGTGTCAACACCTTTCATCCCATGTTAGAGCTTGCAATTTTAACTGAGAACAAACAAGGTCTACACAAGTTGATGAAGGTCTCCAATCTAAAGTTGGGTTAGCTAGAAAGACGACATAAAAACATATAGCAGGGCCTCAATAAATAACTGAAAACCAAAAAATCTTGTTTGAGGCTCTGCTCCCCTCTAACTACTATGCCTTCACTCCTTCCCGTCACAGTTGAGTTTCTTGAAAAAAAGTTATGCCTACTGTGCTCACATGCTGGAGACAGAGGAAGGCATTTTTATGAAAAAAAAAAAAAAATACACCAAAGGAACAGAAATGAGTGAGAAAAGTGAATGCTGAGGGCAGCCTGGGTGTTCAGATGAGCAGAGTGTCCACAAAGAACAATGCCAGCTAAGGCAGGGCTGAGACAAGGTGAAGGAGTGCCTTGAATACTGAGTTGGGGGTTACACGATAGTTGGCGATAAACATGACCATACAAAGTTTCTGACGAGGGGGGCTTCCTGGTGGCTCAATGGTAAAGAATCTGCCTGCCAGTGTAGAAGTAGTGGGTTCAATCTCTGTTCTGGGAAAATCCCACATGCAATTAAGCGCATGCACCAAAACTACTGAGCCTGTGCTGTAGGGCCTGGCAGCCGAAACCGCTAAGCCCGCGTGCTGCTGCAACTACAAGAGACGCCGCCGCGGGAGAAGCCCACACGCTGCAACCAGCCCGCGGGAGAAGCCACGCGCTGCAACCAGTGGGTAGCCCCTGCTTGCCTCATCTAGAGAACAGCCTGCACGGCAACGAAGACCCAGCACAGCCAGAAAAAATTCAAAGATTTTGACCAGGAACCTGATTCATAGCTGGCACGGTACAGAAGGAAGAATGGACCTTTTGCATTCTCCTCTTGCCAACTTTAAGATCTGAGCAAACATTACCGTCTGTTTTGGTTTGCTTTTAATCCCAAGTTAGGAAGAAATGGTACAGGGACATCATGGGGGAAAAAAAGCTGGAATACTATCAATTTAAGTTCTAAATTTCTTCCTAGCTAGGCCCTCACTGATATTAAAAATACTTTTACTCACTTGTGGCTAAGATGTACCTAAAGTCTAAACAGTAATTATTTCCAACTTTGCCTCATCTTGTCCAGTTCTTAAACTCTCCTGCCTCCTCCCGCTGGGCAATGGACCTAGATTTCAACCTCATTGAAAGATCGCCTAAAATGAGTTCCCTCAACATCTCCAATTATAACCTTGAAAATCTCTCTGTAACTTTCTTCCTTCAATTCTGTTGTAGAGGAGTGTTTTCTCCCTAATATGAAGATGACACCCTCTTTGTACTTTTGACTTAATTCCTTCCTACCCCCAGATTATCTTGTCTCTCCTGTCCTTTTACATCTCATTCACAGGTTCCACTATAGTTCACCCACTCACTGGGCTTAAAAACATGCTCAGACAACTATACACAAGAATGCAGATGAACCTTAAAGATACTGAGCAAAAGAAGCTGAATACAAAAGAATACATATTATATAATTCTATTTAAGTAAAGTTCAAAAGGGCTTCCCTGGTGGCGCATAGGTTCAGGAAGATCTCTGGAGGAGGAAATAGCAAACCACTCCAGTATTCTTGCTAGGAGAAGCCCATGGACAGAAGAGCCTGGCGGGTTACAGTCCATGGAGTCACCAAGAACTGAACGTGGCTGAGCACACACACGCGCATGTGAAGTTCAAACCCAGGAAAAAGCAAACTATTGAGTTTAGGGACACACAGTAAGGTGGCAAAGCTATAAAGAAAGCAAAGAATTTCAAAAGAAATCAAGAGAGGGATTACCTGTACCAGAGAGGAAGGGTGACTGGGCAGGAGCATGGGGTAGGAGTATGTTTCTGGCAATGCTCTATTTCTTAACCTAGGTAATGTGTACACATATATTTTTGTTTAATGATTCATTAAAGTGTACATTTAGTTTATATAATACTTTCTTATATATATTTCAAATATAAAGGTTTCAAGAAAATCAAAATAAAAACAACACATTTTTACACACTAAACCATAAATCAAGCAAACTTTCTCTCAACCTGGCTATTCCTTAAGCCACTATTCAATCTCTTTCCTTTCCTCTAGTTAGTGCTAAGCTCTTCAAAAAATTAGTGTACATTTCACTATCACCACAACCTCAATACCCATTACTTCTTAAACCTTTTAAATCTATTCCCACCATTGCCTAAAACCCACTAAACTGAGGTCATCAATGACTCAGCAAGTCCAATCAGCTCATACAAGTACTCATCATCCTGGAGCTCTCCACAGCATGTGACACAGTGAACATCCTGAAGTTTCTCTCTGAGACATTCCTCCTCCTTTGGTACCTATGCCTCAACACTACCTCACCTTTCTCTGACATCTCTGTGCTGCATGACTAACTACTCCCTATGCTCCCCTAGGTGGCCTGGCCTTCAGCTGCAAGTTAATTTCTTCTTGTTCTCCACCTTCCCCCAGCTCCAAAGCCTCCAAGGTCAGCTTGACATAGAGGTCTCCTGGTTCTCTTTCCCACCTTGACCTTGTTTCCAAGTTCAAATTCCTGATAACTACCTCTACTGATATAATGTCTGGAAAAAGAAAAAAATCAAAGTCAGTCGTGCCCGACTCTTTGTGACCCCATGGATGTAGCCCTCCAGGCTCCTCTGTCCATGGGATTCTCCTGGCAAGAATACAGGAGTGGGTTGCCATTCCCTTCTCCAGGGGACCTTTCCGACTCAGGGATCAAACCCAGGTCTCCCACACTGCAGGCAGATTCTTTACCACCTGAGCCACCAGGGAAGCCCAATGTCTTACCAGTATCTTAAATTCAACATACTCAGAACTGAAGACAACATTTGCCCCACTTCCAAGTAAGTTCTCTTGCTGGAACCTCTGTTTCTCCTTATGAGATGATTGATCACTGCCACTTCCATGAGTCAGGCCTGAAATTTCTAAGTCATCACATTTACTCATCATCCTCTCTGACTCATTCCCCACATCCTCTGAAATCCTACATTTGTCTCTTTTTTTCCCAAATGCACTGCCATCACCCTGGCTCTCTTCATTATTACATTTTAATCATCACATTAACCTCTTAAATGAGCTCCCTGCCTCATCCTACTCACTAAAATGCAGAACTATCCTGCCTGTCCACCCAAAATACTACTCCTAATGTATTACGTGAAAACTTATCTATCACTGTTTCCTGATATGAACTCTAAGCCACAGAAAACTGGACCACTCAACGTCCCAGGATTCCAGTCTGCCTCTTTCACTGCTGTCCCCTCCATATGCAACCCTCCCTTGGCCCCCCCCCCACAAATCTAGTACATCACCCCAGCTGTGATCCTTCCCTCCTCTAAATTCTACAGGGCATCTCTTAAAGTGCCAGGCACATTCTGCTTCACATAAGGAGTTAACGACTTGTCTATATGTCAATCTCCTCTATTAGACTAAAATCAAACCTTACTCAAATTGTATCCCCTGGTGGATAAGACACAGGTTTTCTATCCCCCATGTATCTATAATGGGGGATACACAATAGCAAGTATTTACAAAAGGACAGAGGCACACGGGACTGCCTCATAAGTCAGTGCTTCCCCAGTGCCAGTATACAGTATGTGCAATCTTCCCAAATCCAGAAATAAGCTGCCTTGTTTGTGTGGAACCCTGTCACACAATGTAAAAACAGCTTGGTCTATGAGAATGAGGGGTTGAAAAAGAATAAAAAGAAAAATTAAAATGTAATCTTTAGGGATGGAATTATATTTTACCTGAGTATTACTAGAAGACTGTTAGGATATGCAGATACTTAAAAATTTTCTATTTTGATAGCCCTTCGGATTTACATAAAGGTTTACATATAGGTTGTTTTGGGCTTCCCTGGAGGCTCAAATGGTAAAGAATCTGTCTGCAATGCAGGAGACCTGGGTTCGATCCCTGGGTCGGGAAGATCCCCTGGAGAAGGGAACAGCTACCCACTCCACTATTTGCGCCTGAAGAATTCCATGGACAGAGGAACCTGGCAGGCTGCAGTCCGTGGGGTTGCAAAGAGTCAGACATGACTGAGCAACTAACATTTTCACTTTCTTTCATAGGTTGTTTTAAGAAAGATGAAATGCAAGTATCTGAATTAACATCCTTGGTTCATTTTAAATACTTTGATTTGTACACCTTTCAGGAACATCATTTGTATGAAGTAAGGCATAAACCTCTATGGTCAAGGCGCTAGCATCCTATCAACATTCATGCTCACAGGGAATTTGGGACTTTGGAGGAAGAATTTCATTTCTATTAAAACATTATTTTGATTAAAAAGTCCTGGGCTTCCCTGGTGGTGCAGTGGAAGAATCTGCCTGCCAATGCAGGGGAGATGGGTTCGATCCCAGATCTGGGAAGACCTGCAGGGCAACTAAGCCTGTGTGCCACAACTACTGAGCCTGAGTGCTGCTACTACTGAAGCCCAGGTGCCCAGTGCCCAGGCTCCGCAAGAGAAGCCACCACAGTGAGAAGTCCATGCACCATAACTAAAGAAAGCCCGTGTGCAGCGATGAAGACCCAGCACAGTCAAAATAAATATATACATCTCTTAAAATATAATAAATCATAACATCTTTTAGAAATGAAAAGCCCCAGAAATCAACACTGGAGTGCAAGCAGGTAAGTATGCTAAGGAAGTCAAGTCTGTACCCAACAGAGGGGAATACAACCATCTAAACAGCCTGGATACAATTCACTCTGCTTCAAGAAAAGAACAAGCAGTGCGTCTGTAACATCATGTGAGATGAACCCCCGGAGGGCTCAGAACTGCTTACATGAATCCAGCCCAGTGTGATGAGACCCTGCTGATCCTGTATGAGGAAAAGCTCTTCTTCATTCTCGGTGTTGCAATAATCAGACCCAGCACTCTGCTTGGGGATGAGAACGTGGGTAATGGTAAATTCGTTCCTCATCTGTCAAATTAGAAAACAGCTCGTCACGATTCCGCGGTACGTAGGCAACCCTCTCTGTCACAGCAGTGGAAAGTTAAACTTCCATACAAGCAAAGGCCCTTCTCCCAGCATGAGTCTCCTCCATGAGATGAGTCCCTCAGGTCAGTCTTGCTCACAACTCTTACTGCCCAAGTATACCGCCTGGGGCCCTCTGCAAGGCCAAGATGCCCACAGCCCTGTGCGAATTTCCTGCTGCAGCCAAACAGGTCTGCTCATGAGTCTTAAGAAGCTCTGGGTATGGTACTGTTTCTCTTCCTTTATTCATGTCTAGAGGAGTTTCCTTTTACTATTTCTCTAAGCCCTTCCCAACCTTTAAGGCTCAGTTTAAGTCTATTCCACTTTACTCATTTATCTATTCAGCAGTTAGTAATGAGTTCTTTAAGTACCTCCATTTAATGATCCTTCTTTCCCCATAATTCCTAGTGCTTTTATTGTACGTGCTAGTCAGCAAACTATCTTTTGGTGTATATCTCCCATCTCTCTAAAGCGCCTGGGTACCTTTTGTGGACAGATGCTATCTGCCTTACATATTTATATTCTGATGATCTACCATAAAGCAGGTGTTCAAAAGCTGAACAAGGGATCTTCCTACCAAGTTTAGAATTAAGCATTTCTTATCACCAGCATTAAAATACTCAGTTAAATTCAATTAATTAATTGATTAATCAAAATTAACCAAATCCAGGGCTACTAAATTCAAGGTGACACTGCATTTTGCTGCCATGGCTCCTTCAGCAGAGGGATCTGTACAAAGAGTAACTGACCCTGGATATCTCTCTGAAAGTCACAGGAGGCCAAGGGTGAAGAAACAGTCTAGGCTCTAGAAAGCATTTTTTTTTTTTTTTTACCAGTTTTCCACAGAGAATTCCACATGTCTCCACTCCCCGGGTAGTGTTGGCACCGGCCAACTGGAGAAACTGTGGGCAGAGCTTCCCGGGCACCACCACGTGGCGCAATCCATCGATTGTAGGAGCTGTAAAGGAGAGACAAAAAAAATCTAAGACCTCCCCAAGCAGACCTCAGAGTTGGCAGCCCTAGGAGAGCAATGCCAAATCACTGGGGTCCCCCCAACTGCAGGCAGTAAGTGGGGATCTCATCCTAATGGCAGAAGAGAAAGGGCTGCAAAGGCTCTTCTCCAACCTCTGACCACAGCCACTGGGAGTAGGTTGTTTCAAGAAAAGAGAAGAGGCTTTAATCATTCAAGTGAAGACAAAGAGAAACTACTACTTAAGTTTCTGAGCTATTCAGGAATAATAGTGAGAGGCAACCCTGCCAAGTACATGGGGAGAAATCCTGAAAGCTTCAGAGTCTAACACCTCTTGCCCACTCTTACCTTGTCCTTTTAAGTAGATCTTCTACAAAGCTGAATTCCTTACATGACTACTTGAAAGACAATTCCTAACAAAAAGATCTATTCTAATCATCAAGGCATACTCATCATTTTGCTGCTACTGTTATTTTCTCGGGTAACTATTCATTGGTGAGAGAAGGAAAGACTCAATAGTTTTTATGGCTAGACTGAATTACCACTAAAGCAATGGCACCCCACTCCAGTACTCTTGCCTGGAGAATCCCATGGACAGAAGAGCCTGGTGGGCTGCAGTCCATGGGGTCGCTGAGAGTTGGACACGACTGAGCGACTTCACTTTCACTTTTCACTTTCACGCATTGGAGAAGGAAATGGCAACCCACTCCAGTGTTCTTGCCTGGAGAATCCCAGGGACAGGGGAGCCTGGTGGGCTGCCGTCTATGGGGTGGCACAGGGTCAGACACGACTGAAGCGACTTAGCAGTAGCAGCACACAGAATAGTTACCTTGACTAAGCTCCTTACCAATTAGGAATATTTGCAAGGCAAACACAGTTCAGTAGCTTTTATTTTTAAGTCAGTTGTTGAATTTTAAAGTGTTACTATAAATCTCAAATTTCCTTTACAAAAGGTTAACAGTGGTCTCTAGTTCACTGAACATGTCAAATCTCTATATAACCCTTAAAAGCTGAGAGTGAGTCTGACTTTCAAGGATTTTATTAGCGCTTCAGAAAATCAACCTAGCCCAGGTAAATTATATGGCTTAAGCAAAGGCCACTTTATAATACAGCTGTCATAGAACACAGTATGATAATATTGATCGAATGGATTTCTGTGACCAGAGCCTAAAGAGCGGGATCACGGAGGTAGTCGTCCGCTGAATCCCTTGGAATGACGCCCTTTTTGGCTGCAGCTGAGATGGAAGAGGATTCGAGCAAATGAATTCACTACCTTCCAAGTTGTTCAGTGCTCCAGGTTTCAAGGATCTGTCCACCACCGGTGGCTTGGCAAGCCTCACAGCTGCATTACAGTCTGAAGGCTGTGTGGGTATAGCAGGCACCGTGGGGAACACATCTAGGGAGGGTGTCTCCAGGTCAGGCACCAGTGGGCCCCCCAGGCCAGGGTCCACCTTCCCAAACTCCTGCACAATCTTCAGTCGTTCCTTTTCTAGCTCCTGGTTCCGGATCATCTCCTCGAAGGCGTGGAACTGCTCCTGCTCCAACTGCTGCTGCTTCTGCTGGGCCACCCTCTGTCTTTCCTTTTCCAGCTCTTCCTGCATGGCTACATTTCGGGCAAATTCTTCCGCTTCCTTCTTCTACAAAGCACAAATAGGAGTTAACAATAACACTTTACACTCAAGTAACTTCACACCTTAGGAGGACAAAGCTTTTTAGCAGGGAGACTGCCCCCAAATGTTCTGGCCTGATTTCCAAACACAGAATCCAGGCTTCCCTCAGTGCCTCTACACCCATAGGACAGTTACCCCTAATGGATCTAACCACCGTACCCCTATTCTTCAAGGACAGTTAAAGTCCTAATCCTCTCAGTACCCTTTCCCAATAACTCTAACTAATGCATTTTCTTCTTTACCAAAATCTCAATGCAGCATATTGCCTGTACATGCATATCATACAGAATTTTAGTCTCTAAGTGTGCCAGGTATACATTCTGTATCCCAAGTAGGGCTGCGAAAAGGAACCAGATCCCAGCTTACAAACGCCATGTAGGGGTCTGTATTGAATTTTAACCCTGAATGAAGCCTCTGAAATTCTTCTGGTGATTAGTAAAATACAGAGTGACATTTTAAACTATAAGAATCATCAAGTAATAGCTTCCTTCATGAAGATTTTTAACTCACCAGGTACCTTAGAAATATACAGCTGTTTTCCTCTCAGCTGATTTTCAACATCAGAGTCCAGAATAGAGTTTAGGAGAGTGTACAAAAGAATGCGAAATGCTTGCAGTGTGTGTTCCTGGCTGACAGACCAGTGACACTGCCTCAGAGCTTCTCACGTGTTTTAACTGACTCTTCCTAACAAGAAGTCATTGAAAATATTAACAGCTTGAAAAAATTTGATTATTATAAACAGGTATAATCTGTTTTGAATATAATCAAATGTGAATCAAACCCCAAATTCTCTGATCTAAAAATCCTATACTTTAGTGAGAACTTTCTTTGTTCTTAGGTTCTAGCTCTAGATGTAACAGGCAAGCAATAGATTTTCTGTCCCTCAAGTCATCCTCTTAGATAAAGGGGTTAATCTGTATTAGAATCCTCAGCCTCAACACTTTTTTCTGGATTTTGCCAAAAATATAAAATATCACAATGAAATTAAAAGATCCGCTGAAATACCTACTAGATTCCTAGAACACAGCCTAAGAAGCCAAAATAATTTCCTATTTTTGCTAATACATACTCACTTTTTCTTCATTATATTCTAAATATTCTTTGGTATATCGTTTTAACAGTTCTGCCTTCAGTTCTTCTGCTTTGGGAAATGCAATCTCCTTTAATTTCTGGGATACAAAATCAAAATCTGAGAGTTAGGACAATGGTCGCCAATTAAGTAGAAAAGTAAAAAGACTTAAGTCAAGTTGGCAATGGCAACACCACTTCTAAAAACATTTAAATAATGTAATTTAAATTACCCCTGCCATACTGTACCTGGTATTTTGTAACTGATCTACTGAAATGGCCTTATCTCCTATTTGCAGGATTTGACATTCAGATGCAGACTCTGCTTCTTATGTCTGGAAGTTAGTCTGTGCCTCTTTGAAGCTTTTAGATGGGCAAGAGTGAAAGTGAAGACCCACCTTTACTGTGTCTTTCTTTTCAGGAATGACAGCTGATTTGTAATCTCGATGCTTTGGTAGTTTCTCAATAAAGAGCCTAAGGGGACAGAACAGATTGATGGTGATGCAAAGAAGACATGCAAATGCCCAGAAGACTCTGAAGCAGTGCAACTCCCTTACCCTGTAGGGGCTATCTGACAGGTTTCCAGGTACGCACGGGTAACAGGCCCCCTCCCCCACTCACCCTCAGCCCCATAAAGAGCCACAGAATTGCTCTTCTCCCAACTCAGGCGTTCAGCAGCACGAGACGCCCACAACAAAAACTATGGAGGAGAGAAAATCCTAGCCTGTGCCCAAAAATACGCCTCCAAAGAAATTCTTTTCTGGTTGTGACAGTAACAGGCTTCCAAAGGAAAAGCCCTCTGTCACAAAGCATTCTTCAGTGAACAGTCTGGCAGCCAAAGGCAGGAGGCTAAGAGAAAACCCACGTTCTATTACTACTCCTAGCTCTGTGTGATCTTTGCTGTTGGCTTATTTTCTTTGGGATTCATGTTCCTTTGTAGAATCATCCTCGCACCAGATTAAGCACTGGGATGCTCAGAGAGTATATGTGTTATATGTGAACATTACATGTGTAATGTGTAATATGTGCACATGTGCATTATGTTTGATATGTGCATTATGGTCTCCGATGAAAACTGCTTAGAGAAACATAAGTGCTAGATTTCCTCTTTCAGTTCTTGTCCTTGACTGTAAAGCTCAGTGGGAAAAATAAACTCAATCAATTCATGAGCTCTAACATTTATGATGTCTACTTAGGAATGGTGAAAACAAACAGAAGTTCAGTAACTTGTCACAGCCAGAAGTGGAGGGCTCAGAATGCCAGATTCCAGATTCTGCTTATAAGTATATATAGTAACACAGGAAGTATATACAGAAGCTAACAAAAGGAGAGGGCAGGGGAAATAGAGTGCATGAGGCAGGAGTGGGAGTGAAAAATCTATATACCTTTTTTTAAAAAATTATTTTCATTTTGAACCATGTAATGAAAACTAGTTCATGAAGGATTTCCCTGGTGGTAGTTAGGAATCCGCCTGCCAATGCAGGGGACATGGGTTTGATTCCTGGTCTAAGATCCCACATGCTGTGGAGCTACTAAGCCTATGAACCACAATTACTGAGCTTGTACTTTCCAACAAGAGAAACCACTGCAGTGAGAAGACTGCACCGCAACCAGAGAGTAGCCTGTGCACAGCAATGAAGACCCAGCACAGCCAAAATAAATAAATAAATAAAATGAGTTTATAAAACTTCCAGACCTGAACATGAACACCTTTCTCGTGTTTCAGTAACTGTAGTCAATTTTCTGAATGGGGACATATGGGCAGAAGGGTCTCCTGAAAACAGAATGAGTAACACAACCCACTGCCCACACTGGAGGCAAG
Source organism: Bos grunniens (assembly GCF_055505025.1). Lineage (NCBI taxonomy): Eukaryota > Metazoa > Chordata > Mammalia > Artiodactyla > Bovidae > Bos > Bos grunniens. The sequence goes on along the minus strand of NC_141175.1, from coordinate 96,727,978 downwards.
AAAGCTTAATGGTTAGGAGGGCAGGCTCTGGAGCCACCCTGCTTAGGTTCAAATCCTGGTTTTAGCCACTTATCTACCAGCTGTGTGGCCTCCAGCACCATCCCTCAGTTGCTCTCTCTCTATAAATTATACACACAGAGACAAACTAGTACTACCTGAAACGGTTGCTATGATACCAAACAGAGTTTAAAAATAAATAAAGTGCTGAGCACAGTGCCTAGCGCATAGCCAACATCTGCTATATATACGATTGTTTTTACTATCATAATAAATAAAGATGTGAGCAAGAAAAAGAGAGGAAGATGTTAACACCAGGGTTAGAAGTTTTCCAGGCAGAGAATAGCTGTGGCCCAGAGGTATACTGTTCTCTGGGTTGTATCTGGTTGCAGTTCAGAGAGAGGAGCTGTACAAAAGCAAACAAAGATGCACTGGCAAAACACAAACGAAACAATCCAAAAGAACAAAAGGAAAAAATATGCATAAAAGTAAATAAAAGAGGGAAATAATTAAGTAAAATGGTACTCAATTTTACTTATAAATGAAAGAAATTCAAATTAAGATGAGCTATCATTTCTCATCTATCAGATTGGCAAAGGCTAAAACTGGATTGCAATCAGTGTAGGTAAAGGCACAGAGAAATAGGTGTCCTTTCACACTCCTAGCAGGACAGGAATTTGATAATACCTTTTTCCTTAGGGGAGGAAGGGGTGTAGGAGACAAGTATTCAAAATTTAAAATGTGTATACCATTTAAGCTCACAATTCCATCTCTGTGAATTTATCCTACAATAGTACAAAAATATATGAATAAGATTATTCAATTAGCATTGTTCATAAAAGAAAGACAAACTGAAAACCTAAATGGCCATCAGTAGGGGATTACTTCATAAATTATGGTAGACCCAAATGTGGAAAAACAATATAATCTTTCGCTCTTTCATTCAAAAAACATTTATTGAGCATCTGTGATGGGGTCAGGCATTATTATAAAGGCTGGGGAATTGGCAGTGAATGTCACAAATTCCTCCCCACCAGAGTATACATGACAGGGGGTAAGAGACAATAAACCAAACAAAGAGTACACAGATAATCAGTGCTGGGAAAGGCACTAACAGGGAAGGGGAATAAGTGACATGGAAGGGATGGAGATTTTAGGTAGCGCAGCTAAGGAAGGCATCACTGAGAAGGCAACATTTAAGTAAGGACTGGAAGAGCGAGCCATGAAGATATCTAGGATAAGACTGCTCCAGGTAGAAGAAACACCCCTAAAGCAGAATGAGATGATGGATCAGTGTCCTGATATGTAAAGATACAACTGTTAAGAAAGCAAGCTGTAGAGAAGACTATGTTGTATGATCTCATTCAGGTACCAAGGAAAAAGGATAAAGACATGAGCCCAGGTGCTTGCATGGGGATATTTTCTTAATAAACACACAAGAAATAGAACATGATTACCTCTGGTGGATGGGCATTTTCTTTTCACTTTAATATTTCCCTTGCTGTATGGTTTGAAAACAAACTGTTTTAATCATGAAAACATATTAATTTTGTGTAAAAATAATTTAAAAAGTCAAAAAGAAATTCTATAACGTGGATGTATTAAGGGCTCTAATTTCTTCCAATCTGAAAAGTTAGTGAGCAAAGCGAGCATGATCACAGAGGAAAACCCTCTTCAGTCCATAAGCCCCAATCCTGGGGGGAAACATTTTCAACGCAGGTGACAGACCATTTTCAGAAAGCAGGTTTGTGTTGTAAGAGGCTCACACAGCAGACAGGATTGCCTAAGGCCTCTGTAACTCTTTTCGATGTAGCCTAGTCAATGACCATAAAAAGCTGTGAAAGAATCCACTGCCTGGATTACTGTCTGTGCTCACCATGAAAATATGTACTGATTTAATATGTTGAGGATCCTTCTTCTATACTGGGGTCTGCAAAAGGAAAAGCATTCCTACAGTAAGGAAAACCTCTGAGGAGGGAAATGTGCTTGAGATCATTAAGATGCCTAAACTGATTGAGGGAAAAAAATATACCCTTTAAAATCTTGAATTAAAGTATCCACAAAAGGTCTAGAACAATGACTCAGTAGTGGGGGGGCGAAGCAGAGGAGTGGTGAAATAGAGGCCTACCCTCCTCTCTCCTCCTCAGTGTAATAATTGCCAAAGTGAGCTCTTGTTAACTGACAGGAACATACCAAGTAAAGTGTGGTAGAAAAACAGAGCAAGAATACTGAGCTAGAAGGTTTTTTTTGCAACTCCTAGGACTTGTCAGCTCACAGAATCAAGAGTTAGGGTCTTGAAGATATCTGCAAGAAAAATAAATGTAGCTATATTTGTTGATTCAGGTCAAGCCAATCCAACAACGTCCCAAATTAAAACCCAAATCTAACAAGTTAAGTAATACATTTTCCCCTCCTCTCACTTGACTCTCCTCCAGGCCAAGTTCATCACATTAAATGGTCCTATAAGCAAAACACCACATATAGGGACAGGCTCCCTTTACCAGTCTTGTTAACACTGATATTCATATCACTCAATGTAATAACAAGGCACAGAAAAAAAATCAACTGAAGTTTCTGTGTACTATTAATCCTACTCCTACTCCCTCTGGCCTATTTAGGAGTTTATTTCTATGCTCAATCTCTTTTCTGTACCATTAGCCTCTCCTACTCCACAGTATCCTTTCCAAAAAATATGCTCTAGCATCTCCCACCTGAAAACAGACACAAACACATTCATGTACTCTGTGTCCCCCTTCAGTTATTTCAATTTTCCACTTTACTTCTGGTCCAACTTCTCCAAAGAGCTGTCTATGCTAGGGCTTGGCAAACTATGGCCAGTGGGGCAAATCTAGCTCGCCATCTGTTTTTGTAAATGAAGTTTCATTGGAACACAGCCTCACTCATTCATTCATGTATTATCTATGACTTGCTTTCACACTATAAAGCAGAGGTTGTGACAGAGACCAACTTGCCTGTGAAGCCAAAAATATCTACCATCAGGTCCTTTTACAGGAAAAGTTTGCCAGTCTCGGAACTATACTCATCGCCCATTCCCCTTTTGACCCACTTCAGTGAAACTGCTGACCAAGATTACCAATCACATCATGACATCAAATCCCTGCCCACCTGACACAGTGCCCATTGTCCTGCAGTTACTTATTTCTTTCGGCTCCCATGACAAAGTGATGGATTTCCTCCTATCTCTCAAAACTTCCTTCCAAGTTTCCTCTACTGGCCTTCCCTTCACTAACCAACCTTGGGGCTCTCTCCTAAGTTCCTTTTCTTCTCATTCTACAGTCTCATAATCAAAGTCTCTTTTCCTTTAATACACCACGGATCCTTCTGGCCTCTAATGAAGCCTATGGACTCGAAATAATTTTTTAAAGGTGTAATATAAATAATGAAAGATTACAAAAAGCCCCATTCTACTCTAACAGTTTTCAAAATATTAAAAAATGATGAAATGTGCTTACTTATTGATGCATTGTTAATGCATTAAAAAACAAGATCTAGTTGTGGGTTTAAGAACTGTACTATAATTCTGAAGTAGTGATAAGTATAAATGTTATTTTGAGACCTACTGGACAATCATAATATGAAAATATCTTGATTTCTGTTGGTGACAAAACTACAAATATTAATAATACTGTGATTTGAGCCTATATCCAAAATTAAAGGAAGTGCTAAATTTCAGCTACACATTAGTAAAAATAAGAAAAGTTTTTCCCAACCAAGTTCATGGACACTGAATTCTATCAACAAATCCCTGTGGGTTCCTGGACCCTAGATTAAGAACCAGTGCACTAGATGGTCTCAGCATCCTTATGGCTTCGGGACCAACTATATGTTGAGGACTCCTGAGCTTGTTGCTCCAACAGAGACCTCTCCTCTGAGTTCAGACTGCTACACTCAACCTCCTACTGGACATCACTACTTGGATATCTCATAGATAACTTAAACTTAACACCTTAACATGAACTCTTTGTCTTCCCACTACCCAACAACCCCCTTTGACACCACTCTCCCCCATCTCAGTAAATGGACTGGCAAATCCTAAGTTACTCAAGGCAAAATGAGGTCAACTTTGATACCATCTTCTTTCCAAAATTATGAGTAAGTCTCATGGACTCTATCTCCAGAAAACAAAATCCATCTACTCTTTTCCAGGCTACCATGTTCTTTCAAGCCACCAGCCTTTCTCTTGAACTGCTGTTAAGAGTTTCCTAACTAATCTCACTGCCTTCTCTTAATACTCCCTCCACCAGCTACCGTATGGCAGCCAAAATTTATATTTCTAAAACATAAATAAGATTAGGTCACAGCCTCACTTAAAACTTTTCAGTGGCTTTCTATTACTCTCAAGATAAAATGTAAACTCTTTACTGTGGCCAATAAGATCCTCCATGATTTGGCCCCGTCTACCTCTCCAACTTCATCTGAGGTCATTCTCTCTCTTCACTTGCTACACTCCGAACACAATGATCTTTAATCCTCAGAACACACTAAGGTCTTTCCTACCTGAGACCTTCTGAATACACAGTACTATCTGTTTTAAACGCTCTGCTTTATGCTTTTGGAATGACCAACTCTATGGCACCCTTCAAGTCTCAGTTTAAATCTTACATTCTCAGATAGATGTTACTCTATTTAATTAGATATCCATGGTTATTTTCTATCACAGCACTTTCTCTGCTGCTCCCCTATTTTGTTACCATACATTTCTTTGTTTACCTGTATGCTGTCTTCTCCCATAATGAGAATAAGGACAAGGGCCATTTTATTTACTATGTACGTAGGACTTACTGCAGTGTCAAGTAGATAGAAGATATACACAATATATATTTGCTGAATAAATACGATCCTCACCCTTCAAGCACTTTCTATGTGGAACAACAAGACCCAGAAGGCCCTCAGAAAACACCTGGTAGAGTGATTCCATGATTCTCCTGCACTTACTCAACTATAATTTCCCAAAGGAACTGTGCCCCTCATTCTGAGAGAGCTATCTACAAGATTACTAGAAATATACTAGTTCCACCAGCAGCAGAGTAAATGAAGAGGAGGACAGTAGCCAAAGAAATATCTCGGGAAAATAAATTTTGTGCCCATTGTGCCTAGGAATGAGAAATTCCTAATAGCAAAGAGAGGGAGAAATGTAACTATGATTCTATGAACTTTATGAAACCACAGCACTCCCTTTGTTCCATTCTAAAATTACAATATGAATTCTAGGCAATCCACTCTTACACCTTCTTTAGAGTACTGGCTCTCAACTGGGGCAGTTTTCCCTCTCAGAAAGCATTAGTGATATCTGGAGACATTCTGGGTTGTCACAACTTGGAGATAAGGGGTTCTACTGGCATCTAGTGAGTAGAAAGACCAAAGATGCTACTAAACACACCACAATGCACAGGCCACTCCTGTGCAACAAAGTATTGTTCAACCCAAAATGTCACTAACACCAAAGTTGACAAACACTGCTTTACAGCAGTATGTGATCAAAAACTTAATATAATTAATATGCATCCATCACCTCTAGAAGAACATATAAGAAACTAATAAGGGTGCCAGCCTCTGGGGAGGGGAACTAAAGGTTTGGGGGAAAAGAGGAATGGTAGGGAAATTTAGTTTTTAAATATATATACCCTTTCGTGCCTTCTGAATTCTGCACTACATGCACGTTACCCATTCAAAAAACAATAAAAAATAAGCCCAAATTAGTGTGTCCCCAGACTATAATCTCAAAAGACTACCTTCAATTCAAGAAACAGCACCAAAAAGAAAACAAAAAGAACAGGCCTTATGCTGTAGAATGAATCCTGAATTAAGAGCTGGAAAATCCAGGTTTTGCCACTGCAAATTGTGGAATAAAACCTACCACTGAACCTGGAGGGTGTTTCCTCATATGCAGAATGGAAGGATGATGTGCCCTACACAGTGCACACAGAACCGTAAAGATCAAATGACATAAATGCAGGTGAAATGTTCTATGAACTATTTAAGAGCTATACAAATACAGTGAAATTATTATTACCTTAAGGTCCTACTATTATGAAAGGACAAGACTAGAAATTACAAATGAGATCTTTTAACATTATTATTCCCTTCCTAAATTACACATCTTTTCCAAAGTCACTGGGACTTTAGCAATTGTTCCTGTTAACTGAAATCTTCAATTCATGCTGCAAGAGGCTAAGCAACTCAAGGGAAAGGTCTTATGATGAGCTATACAAACTGTAGGTGGTCGGTACTTATTTAATGATTTACACGATTATGATAAAGGTTAAGAAAAAACTCTTTCCCGAGACACTCAATTTGCTACAAAATAAGTAAAGGTGAGGAATTTTGGCTCTGCTAAACCTCAACAATAACCCTCTGATTGGCTGCCTTAATAGAGAGGGGACAGGAAAAATCCTTCATCAATACAAAACATGTATAGTTTAAACACCAACTCTCTTGCCTAACAGCTGGGCCATGTGGGCACAGCCCAAAGAGCTAGGTCTCTTACTCATGAAATTACTGAGTCATGAAAACAACATTTTCAGTACCCAGTACCCATGTCTTTGAATGTCAAGAACAGCTAATATGTAGGAGCTGCCAGCAAAAATGATTAATGATAATGATGTTGTAAAGTTCTCTGGTTTTAGCAATTCTGAGCAGAAATAAATGAGCACAAGAGCACCATGAGTGGGGTATCAGTCACCAGAAAAGAAAAAGGAAACCGGAGGTGTCTTACGTGATATACTTGTTATAGAGGATGAAGGCATATTCGATGTTGCCTTCCTCACAGTAAACAGACGCCATCCGGATAATCTCCACTCCGGAGCGGAAGTACCGGCGGGGTGGAATGTCTTCATTTATCTCCACGGCGCTGCCCCTGTGGGACAGGGCCCTCACCCGGTCTTCGGGTGGGAGGCTCACATCTCCATGGTCAGACATGAGGACCAAGAAGTCCTGAAACAAACAAAAGATGGCATCAATACCAAGGCCCCCATCACCTCGGCACAGGTGTACATCTCAACAAACCTCTTCCTTACAAAGGAATTGAGAAAAACACCACATGCTGTTGCTCATATTAACTAAGGTCTCTTTCCCACAAGAAGCCTGAGACCCTCAAGGAAGCCCATTTCACAAGGATGAAAGGACTGCCAGACTCAGAAACCCACAATGCCTGTGGCATGATTAGGTGCTACAAAGGGTATAACAATAATGAGCCACAAGGGGTTCAGTTCTCTTTTCATGCTAATCATCCCGTCATTAGGAGGCCCTGACCTCGGCACCATAAAAAGAGGGACAGTATCTTGTATTTTTTCCATTATCTCTCCTCCCAGCTACCCACTTCCACCCACCCCAGTATCTGACAGAGAACACTCAATGACATTTCCTGATGATTGTTAACTGACTTTAAGTTGATCATTTAACCTGAGAGTAACAGACTTTGTCTACAACTTTTCGAACTTTAGCACAAGGTTAGTGAGGGGAAATGGTGTGGGGATGAATATTTATAATCCTGACTCTGCTCATAAAATCACTAGTCCAGTCAATGTACAACATCATCATTTCAGGGTAAGGAATTCAGATCTAGAAAACAGTTTACTCAAATCTATCTTCGAAGACTAAGTACTCCTTGAATAACAAAAGGACATGAAGGTAGCTTGAAAGGCAAAACCCAAACCAACAATAACAACAAAAACAACCCGGGAGTCTCCCCTCCCTGGGTCTCAGATTGCAGTCATTCTACAATCTTTCTTGATACTGTTGCTGTTAGAATCAGATTCTTTCTTCCAGTCAGATATCACTCTACATCACTTCCAAAAAGATTCTGGGTATTTGATGCATACTGAATTACAGCACACCCCCTACCCCAGTATTCTTGCCTGGAGAATCCCATGGACAAAGGAGCCTGGTGGGCTGTAGTCTATAGGGTCACAAAGTGGGACATGACTGAAGCGACACAGCACAGCCAGCATGCTGTAGAACATACAAGCTACAGCAGATTTTGGAATTCAAGGCCCTGTGTCAACTGGCCCCATTTGGTCCTTTTAAACCTCACTCATTGCCAACAGAGACCTTTTGCTTCAGTCAGGATTCTTATCTGCCCAGAAATCCTCATATTTGTTTCCTTTGTCTACCCACTGTTGTTTTCCATTCCAAGCACTCCCTCAAAGATGATTTTCTCCAGGTCAACTCTATCACTCGGTCACACTTCCTCCACCAAGCTTTTTCTCAAACACCCTGCTGCTGCTGCTGCTGCTGCTGCTGCTGCTGCTAAGTCGCTTCAGTCGTGTCCGACTCTGTGCGGTCCCATAGATGGCAGCCCACCAGGCTCCCCCATCCCTGAGATTCTCTAGGCAAGAGTACTGGAGTGGGTTGCCATTTCCTTCTCCAATGCGTGAAAGTGAAAAGTGAAAGTGAAGTCGCTCAGCCGTGTTCGACTCTTAACAACCCCATGGACTGCAGCCTACCAGGCTCCTCCACCTATGGGATTCCCCAGGCAAGAGTACTGGAGTGGGGTGCCATTGCCTTCTCCGTCAAACACCCTAAGGGTACAAAAATTGTGGGGACTACCAGGGATGTAGAGGCATTCCACCTTCTGTGGGAGTCTTTTCAGGGGCTCAAGAAGCCACTAGCAAATCTAAAACCTCCCCAAGTTAACTAATTAGTAAACTCAGCGCAGAGCCCAGCAAAGCTAACTGAGGCAGGAGAAGCTTGTTGCTCTTTATCACCTCTCGGGAGAGGATTTTTTGGTCGAGAATGGAACCCTTTCCCAAGGCCAGCAAGTGCTGCCCCACACAAGGCTGAGCAACACTCCAAAGAGGAGATGTAGCGTCGGCAAATAAGAGGGGAAAGTGGCGGAAAAAACCGAGGCGGGGGAAGATGACTGGGAGGCGAAAGGAAGTACCAGGAATGAGCGAAGGGGGCGTTTACAGCGGAGAAGGATCCACTGACAACTGCTTGAAGCCTTCTCGAAGGCACTCAAGCCCAAGTTGTCAACACCGGGCAAAATTATTCAAGGCTTTCGCGTCTGTCGCGTGCGGTAGGAGGGGACGCGCTGGGCTAGGCTGGGGACCGGAGCCGTCAGGGGCCGCGCGCGCGACAGGCCGGGCAGGGGGCGCAGGGAGGAGAAGGCTGCAGGCCCCACACTCACGGTGGCCGCTCCCCGTCAGACTCCGATCACGCTCAGCAGCAGGGCCCCACCACACTGCTGGGACCCTTGCCCACCTGTCCCCCGCGGACGACTCTCGGCGCTTCCGAAAACGTCACGTCCGGCATCCGCCCCGCCCCGCCCCCTCCCTCTGGTCTGTGAGTTAAATTCTCAAGAACTTAGGACCCGAGCGGTGACTGGTGGGCGGAGCTAGAGCTGCCACCTGCGGGGGAAGAAAACACCAATGAGGAGAGAGCGGGGCCATTTTGGTAAAGGAAAATCAACCAGCAAAGAAGAGAAAACGAGCAAAGGACCCAATGACCGAGCTAACTTTTCTCTTAGGTTAGTACAGACACGGTGAAAGGCTACACAAGTTGTAATACAACATCCCTTGGAAAAGCTTAAGAAGTATGAAATCAGATAAAGTCTGTTGCATAAATCATACATGTATTTAAATTAGACTGGTAACCTTCATGCTCACCCCATGCCTTTATGTCCTCCACATTTGTGCAGGTGAGTTATATGTTTGTGCGTGCCTGCTAAGTCGTTTCAGTCCTGTCCAACTCTGTGCGACCCTATGGATTGGAGCCTGCCAGGCTCCTGTGTCGTTGGGATTCTCCAGGCAAGAATACTGGAGTGGGTTGCCATGCCCTCCTTCAGTGAATCTTCCTGACTTAGGGATCAAACCTGCATTATGTCTCTTGCATTGGCAGGCAGGTTCTTTACTACTAGCGCCACCTGGGAAGCACGTGTTATATATTTATGTCAGTCCTAAAAACTAGGGTATCCCAGTTTTCTGCAGAAAATTCTATGAGCTTTATCAAGATTGATTGCATGTTGAAACCTACCCCACCAGATTATTAATACCCTGTTTATATTACGAAGTCACTGAAAAAACAGATGAGCTATGTCTTTAATGTTTTTATGCTAAATACACATCCTTGGGTCTTCTCTATGTGGAAATTTGCTTTCCCTGAATTTCCACTGACTTATTTTTTTAGAAATTACTCAAATCTTAGCTCTTCATTTCACCTTAATTTTGTTTATTGCCACATTCAGAAAGGTCATGTCGAGTTCTGTTTTAAACCTTTGTGGCCAGAAAGATAGGCCACGTTGGACTCATTGGCTGTTAGTGTCCATCCTGGTCAGTGACAAGATTTTCAGAGGAGTGTTTGGGGAACTGAGCAGTCATTCTAGTGGTTTCCACTAGTAGGATCTAAAAGTAAACTTCATTTTGCAAACTTTAGCACACCACTTAAGCCCTTCGAGTTCTTTTTTGCATACTGGTTAAGCCATTAAAATTTGGGGGGATTAACTTTTCTTTTTTTTTTTCCTAGCCATGCAGCACAGCCTGTGGGATACCAGTTGAACACATGCTCCCTGCTTGGAAGCATGGACTCTTAACCACTGGTCCACCAGGGAAGTCCCTAATTTTTTTTTTTTTTAGCATATATTACAATAAAATTTTATCTGTAAATTTGAAAAGCGTTTATTTTGTAACCATTTCCTTTTCAGACTGTAGGACTTTCAAAGCTTTGTTAAGAAAAGACTTCTTCAGCATTTCACTAGAAATTTCTAGGTTTTCATAGATTACCTGACTCTGTTGTGATCATAAAATTTGCAGTTACCATTGCAAAAAACAGGTGTACATTTGTTTTAGATTGGCAATATTAGATCTTGGCTGTCGTAGTTTTAATGTTTAAAGCTGTTTCAATATCCCATCTGAATTTTGTTAAAAATGACATTTGAATTTATCTCTTGCTTCAAGGTATAGTATTCAGCTTTATAAACTTTTAAAAATATTAGTAGACTAATTCTTGTTCATGTATGGCAGAAACCAACACAATATTGTAAAGCAATTATCCTTCAATTAAAAATAAATTTTAAAATTATGTTAGTAGACTAAAGCCCAATGTGTTTAATATTTGATTATCTAGAAATATTATATCAATATGTATTTGTTCTTTACCATTATATTGTTGTTGTTTAGTTGCTCAGTCATGTCCAATTCTTTGTGACCCCATGGGCTGCAGCATGCCAGGCTGCTGTGTCCTTCACTGTCTCCTGGAGTTTGCCCAAACTCGTGTCAGTTGAGTTGTTGATGACCACTATATAATATCGATGAATCTGCTTGCTTTGACCACCGCAAAATTGTCAAGAACTCTCCTATTTATCTACACGTACTATTTCATAAATGGGCGTGCTTAACAAGGACTAAACTATTTAAAACTGAAATAGAAACCTATTTGCTTTGGAGTCTGATTGTATTACCCAGTAATTGAATGATTTTGTTCTATTGCTATCTGGAAGAGTACCCACAACTTCTTTAAATTCTAAAAATAGTTGCTATAATAAAAAACATCTTTTGCCTCATTATCTCATTAACTTACAATTTTGAATCTTATGAAAGAACTACTATTTTCATTTTGAGTAGGGTTTTCCTGCCAGATAGATACTCTAACACACTGACATTAATCCAGTATTCAAAGAGGGATTGCCGATCTGAAAACCTGGCTAAACTTACCAGGTTTTCTAAATCAGAGAAAAGAAACTCCTGAAAATTTCCATTTGTTTGTTACATTCTAGACAAAATTGTTGGCCTGAAGTATTAGACAATTGTTTTTTGCCTAGAAGACTAACTTTTTAATGTCACAACACCAAAAATATGTATTGAAAATGAGTGTTTAATCTCTAAGGGTCACTGTGCAAAGCAATGGGGACACAAATATCTGTATGACACAGTTCCTACCCTACGACCAGGGCATGGTGTTTATTTACACCAAATACAGAGTGACACATTCTATTTGTGGATGTGTATATGTATGAATGTATGCACAGCCTCTTTCCAAAAAGTTCTGCAAGCCTACTAGTCATTCTGTTTCAGGAGACTGTTTATCGCCACTCTGAAACTTTATGCTGTGGTTTAAAAGTTTAGCTCTTGATTGTCATACTGAGTGAAGTAGGTCAGACAGAGGAGGAGAAATATCACGTGACATCCCTTATGTGTGGAATCTAAAAAGAAATTATACAAATGAACTTATTTACAAAACAGAAATAGACTCGCAGACTTTGAGAATGAATATACGGTTGCCAAGGAGGAAGAACTGGGGAAGGGACAGTTAGGGAGTTTGGGGATTGACAGGTACACACTTCTGTATTCAAAGTGGGTAACCAACAAGGACCACCGTATAGCACAGGGAGCTCTACTCAGTGTTATGTGGCGGCCTAGATGGGAGGGGAATTTCAGGGAGACTAGATATGTGTGCAAGTGTGGCTGAGTCCCTTTGCTAGCCACCTGAGACTACCACCACATTGTTAATTGGCTGTGCGCCAATATAAAATAAAAGGTTAAACTCTCTATACATACTTTAAACCCCAAATTTTGAAAGACTGTCTGTAAGCTTGTTAGTGTGATGACATGACACTGCAAGGTCTAGCTTAAAGCCCCTGCATAGGTATTGCCTCCTCCACTAGGCCAGCATCCAGATCTCTAATTTCTCCCATTCTCTGTTATGTATAATTTTCTTAAATTTCCCTGGAGTGATTCTGCACAGGCATTGGCTTTTTAGACTTACAGCTGAAATTGCTTATCAGATTTTTTCCCTTCACAACCATAAATATGCAAGTCGGCTAGGATTCCCCTGGAGGTGGGGAGGGGTGGGGCGGGTGGTGTTGAAAACCTCTTTTGACATACTCACAGCTCTATTCCTAGTGCCCAGGACAGCTTGGGACCCCAGATGACATTCAGTGAAGATCATTGGATGCTCAAATGTTGTTGAAATAAATGCTGTCTAACTGTCCCAAAAAAGAATTACTGGGATGGGTAATAATCATGGTGATAACTGAAATGAACAATGAAAATAGTGGCCATTATGTTCTTGGGACCAAATCTTCTCTATAAGGCAGTTAGAACCAAGAGCAGAAAGTCTCCAAGGCTAGATGCCTTCATTTATTGAGCAAAATTTTATTAAGTACCTATCATACTCATAGATCAGTGTCAGGCCATGGGTTTACAATAATGAAAAAGAAAAACTCAGCTCTTATTCTTTTAAGGCCCTCATAGATGAGAGCTGAGAGCCATCAGAAGGAAAACAAAAATGAGTAAGTTTCTCAAGTGGTTGCTAGGTGATTTCCATGCATTGAGACACCGAAACAGTTGAAACAGTTTATCTTTAAAATTGCTAGGGAAAGGAGATGCTCAGAAAGCAGAAATGGAATGTGTACTTAAGACAAATTATTCACATTGTTGAAACTTTTTCTGTGAACCCATTGGGAATATAAAATCACAAATTTGAATTCGAAAAGCAAGGATTTGAGAAGAAAAGATGTGGAAAGAGCTGTTTACAAGAAGGGAATTACAACAAGTACACTGGGATCTTTTACATTTGTATACTACGTATGCATGGAAATTATGTTCTTTTTGAGCTGGAGTTTGGAAATACATTGAGAAGGTTCGTTGAGAAGCCTACAGAAAAACCAGTAACATAAAGATGAACCTGAGGTTTGGGGCTCCACCTATTGTTAGTTTTGAAGAATGGTATCTCCTGTCGTCAAGAAAAATATCTAGTCAGGAAAATGAGTTTTTATGCATGCTTGTAAGGTTTTAAGTGTGTGTATATTATTACAACTAAATTTGCACGTATGCGGTCAATTTTATTTGGCATATTTTCTTCGTTTGTTACCTGCTAGTTAGCCATGAGTTATATGATTTATTTCCTAATAACTCAGAGCCTTTTGTTTTAAGTAAAAGTGTCATTCTATTCTCAAAGAGATAGGGCTCCTCTGGTGGCTCAGAGGTTAAAGCACCTGCCTAGAATGCAGGAGACCTGGGTTTGATCCCTGGGTTGGGAAGATCCCCTGGAGAAGAAAATGGCAACCCACTCCAGTACTTTTGCCTGGAGAATCCCATGGAGGGAGGAGCCTGGTAGGCTACAGTCCATGAGCGACTTCACTTTCACTTTTCACTTAAAAGAGATAAGAAGTTTTAGGACTATGTGAGTTGTACAATTTGGGCTGAGGGATTTTATCATTTTATATTTTATTTACATATTTATTTGCAAAAATATTGGCACATGACCAACCACTATAACTTTGGATGCAAGATAAAGAATTGCATGCCAATGTACTTGTACTCCTTGAAAAACATTCATTTATTGAATGAACAACTGTTTACTGACTACCTACTATGTGTCAAACACTATTCAAGGGATTGGACATATATTAGCAAACAAGCAGGCAAAAAATAAAACAATACTGCCCTCAAGGATCGGAGAAGGCAATGGCACCCCAATCCAGTACTCTTGCCTGGAAAATCCCATGGATGGAGGAGCCTGGTGGGCTGAAGTCCATGGGGTCACTAAGAGTCGAACATGACTGAAGCAACTTAGCAGCAGCAGCAGCGGCCCTCAAAGATCTTATATTCTAGTGATGGGTGAGGAAGTGATGGATTACGAACAAGTAAGTTACATGTTGCTGCTGCTGCTAAGTCGCTTTGGTCGTGTCCGACTCTGTGAGACCCCATAGACGGCAGCCTATGAGGCTCCCCCGTCCCTGGGATTCTCCAGGCAAGAACACTGGAGTGGGTTGCCATTTCCTTCTCCAATGCATGAAAGTGAAAAGTGAAAGTGAAGTCGCTCAGTTGTGCCCAACTCTTAGCGACCCTATGGACTGCAGCCTACCAGGCTCTTCCATCCATGGGATTTTCCAGGCAAGAGTACTGGAGTGGGGTGCTAGAAGATTCTAAATACAATGGGAAAAATGGGTCTGGGTGAAAGGAATCAGATTAAAGGAAAGAAGAACTGCAGGGGGTGCAATTGCAGTTCCAGACAGTGTGCGTAGTCAGGTAAACCCACATTGGAAAGATTTGACTAAAGACTTGGAAGGAACAGCAAGTACAAAGGCCCTGAGCCAGGAGGTAGCTGGTGTATTTAAGGACCGGCAATGGCTGAGTGTGTTGGAAGTGGAATGAGTGACAGGGAACATAGCAGTAGATCATGTACTGCAGGGGTCAGCAAGCTACCTGTTTTGTAAAGGAAGTTTTACTGGAACACAGCCATGCCCATTCATTTACATGGTTTCTATGACTGCTTTCATGCTACCACTGCAGAGTTGAATAGCAGAGACAAAGACAATCTGGCCCATAAAGACTAATATATTTACTGTCTGGCTCTTTATTTGCTGACTCCTGATGTAGGTAGGGCCTCATAGGCCATTGCAGGGCCATTGGCCTTGACTCTGACAAAAATGAGAACATGGGAGGGTTCAAACAGGACAGGGTCTAGTGTTTTTCAAGAATCATTATGGTGACTGAGTTGACAAACTTTAGGCAGAAAAGGGTGGGAAGAGAGAAGTCAGTCAGTATTGTGGTTCTCAACATACACTGGGGTCCTCCCAGGACACCATACAAATTCACCAGGTAATAGCAGGATATTTAAAATTTTTGAAGGATTCACAGCAATATTTGACATCTGTTAGAGACCATGTGTGGAGAAGGCAATGGCACCCCACTCCAGTACTTTTGCCTGGAAAATCCCATGGACAGAGGAGCCTGGAAGGCTGCAGTCCATGGGGTCGCTGAGGGTTGGACATGACTGAGCAACTTCACTTTCACTCTTCACTTTCCTGCACTGTAGAAGGAAATGGCAGCCCACTCCAGTGTTCTTGCCTGGAGAATCCCAGGGATGGGGGAGCCTGGTGGGCTGCCATCTATGGGGTCGCACAGAGTCGGACATGACTGAAGTGACTTAGTAGTAGTAGTAGAGACCATGTGACTTCTATCTGGTAAGTAGTTCACAGTTTCAACATTAGGTTGTGCCATATTCCTTTCAATGCTGACATATAAACCTGGGATTCTGGCAGTAGCTGTAACAAAAGACAAGTACTATTTGAAAATCAGTGTGGAGCAGGACATGAGACTGGCAGCATTCAATTTGATTCCAGAGTTTGAGATGTTGCATAGTGCCCAACAGTCCCCCACATTCCATTACAAATAACTGGTTATTTCAGAGTAAAAAAAAAAATATATATATATTTTAATTTTAATTTATCTGTATTGTTTTTCAAATGTCTGCCTAGTTATTGGAGCATTGTATTATTATACAATGGAACAGTTTTCCTGTGACTTCTCTAAGAAATCACCACAATTATTGGCTTAAAAAAGCAGACATTTAATAGTTCTGGAGGCCAGAAGTCTGAAATCAGTACCACTGGGACAAAATTAAGGTGTCTCTTGAGGGAGATTTCAGTCCTGCTTCTGCCACCCTCTGGTGGCTGCTGGCATTGCTTGGCCAGTGCCTGCAAAACTCCAGTCTTTGCCTCCATGGTCACATTGCCTTTTCATCTTCTGTCTCTATCAAATCTCTTTCTGCCCCCATTTTGTAAGGACACATAATGACTGTATTTAGGGCCTACCCTGATAATCCAGGAAAACTTCCCCATCTCTGGATCCTTAATCTGACCACATATATAAAGGTCTTTTTCTAAATAAGGTGATGATATTTATAGGCTTGAGAAATTAGGACCTAATCTCTTTGGGTGGCCATTTTCCAGCCTACTACAAACATAAATACTTATTAATTGTTGCCACCCAGCTACTTAATAAATGAGATCGTTAAGTATTTCTTTGAGCCTATAGGTGAGACAGCAAGGGCTCTGTGAATCTAGAAAGTTTGGGAAGCTTCTGAGTTAAATGTCTCTCCCAGTAATCCAGGCAGCAAGGAGAGAGGTTAGAAGTGGACAAGTTCTAGATACAATTTGAAGGTAAAGCAGACAGAATTTTCTGATGTGCAGTTGGGAACAAAAAAGAGGAGTCAAGCGGTTCTGAAGGCCTCTGGCCTGTGCAACTGGAGAAGTGACATTTCCATGAACTGTGATGAAGAAAACTGTCCATGGACCAATATTTTTGCTTGGTAAGAGGGCAGGTTGCAGATTCCATTTTGTACATGTTTAGAAAAGTCAGTAAGAGAGAAGGAAAAGAGGGAAGAGGGAAGAAAAGATACACACTCCTGACCAGGACCTGGCTCCAGACTCTCCCCCGTCCCCAGTTCATTCTTCCTTTCATGGTGGCCAAATGTCCCCCAACCCATGAGCCGTTTAGGTTGTTGTGTTTTGACTTCCTACTCAAAACATGGGCTGAGCAAATATTGAGATGAAACTTAGACAGAGAAGACTCAGAAAGCTTCACCTGACCCAGAGTCCTAATGTAGAGCAAATAAGTCTCTGCTTGGGGAACTGAAAATTATAGGATCCCCAAATTTCAAATAATTGTGTCAAATGATGGAGCAGAACTTCAGAAAGATGGAGGCTGTGGTGTAGCTTTTGAATCTCATCAAACCCTCCCATCTGGGAAGCAGATCTGCCAGATTGGATGTAGTCAAACAGGAGATGGCAAGAGTGAACAAGGACATTTTAGGAATCAGTGAACTAAAATGGATGGGAATGGGTGAATTTAATTCAGATGACCAATATATCTACTACTGTGGGCAAGAATCCCTGAGAAGGAATGGAGTAGCCCTCATAGTGAAAAAAGAGTCTGAAATGCAGTACTTGGTTGCAATCTCAAAAATGACAGAATGATCTCATTTCACGAAGGCAAACCATTCAACATCACAATAATCCAAGTCTATGAAGACCTACAAGACCACCTGGAACTAACACCAAAAAAAAAATATGTCCTTTTCATCATAGGGGACTGGAATGCAAAAGTAGGAAGTCAAGAGATACCTGGAGTAACAGGTAAGTTTGGCCTTGGAGTACAAAATGAAGCAGGGCAAAGGCTAAAGTGTTTGGCCAAGAGAATGCACTGGTCATAGCAAATACCCTGTTCCAACAATACAAGAGATGACTCTACACATAGACATCACCAGATGGTCAATACTGAAATCAGATTGATTATATTTTTTGCAGCCTAAGATGGAGAAGCTCTATACAGTCAGCAAAACACAAGACCTGAAGCTCACTGTGGCTCAGGTCATGAACTCCTTATTGCAAAATTCAGGCTCAAATTGAAGAAAGTAGGGACCACACTAGGCCATTCAGGTATAACCTAAATCAAATCCCTTATGATTATACAGTGAGGGTCTTAAGTAGATTCAAGTGACTGGATCTGGTAGTCAGAGTGCGTGAGGAACTATGGATGGAAGTTTATAACATTGTATGGGAGATGATGACCAAAACGATCCCCAAGAAAAAGAAATTCAGGAAAGCAAAGTGGTGTCTCAAGAGGTCTTACGAATAGCTGAAAAAATAAAGAAGGAAAAAAATACAGAAATAATAAAGAGAAGGGAAAGGCAAAGGAGAAGGGGAAAGATATACCCATCTGAATGCAGAGTTCCAGAGAATATCAAAGAGAAATAAGAAAGCCCTCTTAAGTGAACAATGCAGAGAAATAGAGGAAAACAATAGAATGGGAAAGACTAGATATCTCTTTATGAAAATTGTAGATACCAAGGGAATATTTCATGCAAACATAAGCAAAAATAAAGGAGAAAAATGGCAAGGACCTTACAGAAGCAGAAGAGATTAAGAAGAGTGGCAAGAATACACAGAAGAACTATACAAAAAAGATCTTCCTGACCCAGATAATCACTAAAGGCAGTGCCAAAGAATGCTCAAACCACCGCACAATTGCACTCATTTCACACGCTAGTAATGCTCAAAAATTTCCAAGCCAGGTTTCAGCAATACGTGAACCGTGAACTTCCAGATGTTCAAGCTGGCTTTAGAAAAGGCAGAGGAACCAGAGATCAAATTTCCAACATCTGCTGGATCATGGAAAAAGCAAGAGAGTTCCAGAAAAACATCTATCTCTGCTTTATTGACTATGCCAAAGCCTTTGACTGTGTGGCTCACAATAAACTGTGGAAAAATTCTGAAAGAGATGGGAATACTAGACCACCTGACCTGCCTCTTGAGAAATCTGTATGCAGGTCAGGAAGAAACAGTTAGAACTGGACCATGGAACAACAGACTGGTTCCAAATAGGAAAAGGAGTATGTCAAGGCTGTCTATTGTCACCCTGCTTATTTAACTTATATGCAGAGTACATCATGAGAAACGCTGGGCTGGAAGAAGCATAAGCTGGAATCAAGACTACCAGGAAAAATATCAATAACCTCAGATATGCAGATGACACCACCCTTATGGCAGAAAGTGAAGAGGAACTAAAAAGCCTCTTGATGAAAGTGAAAGTGGAGAGTGAAAAAGTTGGCTTAAAGCTCAACATTCAGAAAACGAAGATCATGGCATCTGGTCCCATCACTTCATGGGAAATAGACGGGGAAACAGTGGAAACGGTGTCAGACTTTATTTTTTGGGGCTCCAAAATCACTGCAGATGGTGACTTGCAGCCAATTAAAAGACGCTTACTCCTTGGAAGAAAAGTTATGACCAACCTAGATAGCATATTGAAAAGCAGAGACATTACTTTGCCAATAAAGGTCCGTCTAGTCAAGGCTATGGTTTTTCCAGTGGTCATGTATGGATGTGAGAGTTGGACTGTGAAGAAGGCTGAGCGCCAAAGAACTGATGCTTTTGAACTGTGGTGTTGGAGGAGACTCTTGAGAGTCCCTTAGATTGCAAGGAGATCCAACCAGTCCATTCTGAAGGAGATCAGCCCTGGGATTTCTTTGGAAGGAATGATGCTAAAGCTGAAACTCCAGTACTTTGGCCACCTCATGTGAAGAGTTGACTCACTGAAAAGACTCTGATGCTGGGAGGGATTGGGGGCAGGAGGAGAAGGGGACGACAGAGGATGAGATGGCTGGATGGCATCACTGACTCGATGGACGTGAGTCTGAGTGAACTCCGGGAGTTGGTGATGGACAGAGAGGCCTGGCGTGCTGCAATTCATGGGGTCGCAAAGAGTTGGACATGACTGAGCGACTGAACTGAACTGAACTGAACTGTGGTCACTAACCTAAAGCCAGACATCCTGGAATGTGAAGTCAAGCAGGCCTTACAAAGCATTACTATAAACAAAGCTAGTGGAGGTGATGGAATTCCACTGAGCTATTTCAAATCCTAAAAGATGATGCTGTTAAAGCGCTGCATGCAATATGCCAGCAAATTTGGAAAACTCAGCAGTGGCCACAGGACTGGAAAAGGTCAGTTTTCATTCCAGTCCCAAAGAAAGGTAATGGCAAAGAATGTTCAAATTACCATATGAATGCACTCATTTCACATGCTAGCAAGGTTATGCTCAAAATCCTTCAAGCTAGGCTTCAGCAGCACGTGAACTGAGAATTTCCAGATGTACAAGATGGATTTAGAAAAGGCAGATGAACCAGAGATCAAATTGCCAACATCTGTCTGCTGGATCATAGAAAAAGCAAGGGAATTCCCAAAAAATACCTACTTCTGCTTCATTGACTACACTGAAGCCTTTGTGTGGATCACAACAAACTGTGGAATATTCTTAAAGAGATGGGAATACAAGACCACCTTACCTGCCTCCTGTATGCAGGATAAGAAGCAAGTTAGAATTGGACATGAAACAATGGACTGGTTCATAATTGGGAAAGGAGTACATAAAGGCTGCATATTGTCACTCTGCTTATTTAGATTCTATGCAGAGTACATCATGCAAAATGCTGGGCTGGATGATTCACAAGCTGGAATCAAGATTGCCAGGAGAAATATCAACAGCCTGAGACATGAAGCTGATACCACTTTAATGACAGAAAGTGAAGAACTAAAAAGCCTCTTGAAGAAGGTGAAAGAGGAGACTGAAAAAGCTAGCTTAAAATTCAACATTCAAAATCATGGCATCCAGTCCCATCACTTCTTGGCAAATAGATGGGGAAATAGTGGGAACAGTGTCAGATTTCATTTTCTTGGGCTCCACAATCACTGTGGATGGTGACTGCAGCCACGAAATTAAAAGACGCTTGCTCCTTGGAAGAAAAGCTATGACAAACCTAGACGGCATATTAAAAAGCAGAGACATCCCTTTGCCAGCAAAGGTCTGTATAAGTCAAAGCTATGGCTTCTCCACTAGCCACGGATGGATGTGAGAATTGGACCATCAGGAAGGTTGAGCACCGAAGACTTGATGCTTTCAAACTGTGGTGCTTGAGAAGACTCTTGAGAGTCCCTTGGACAGCAAGAAGATCAAACCAATCAATTTTAAAGGAAATCAACCCTGAATATTCATTGCAAGGACTGGTGCTGAAGCTGAAGCTCCAATACCTTGGCCACCTTATGCAGAGAGCTGACTCATTGGAAAAGACCCTGATGCTGAGAAAGATTGAAGGCAAGAGGAGAAGGGGGTGACAGAGGATAAGATGGTTGAATGACATCACTGACTCAATGGACATGAGTTTGAGCAAACTCCAGGAGATAGTGAAGGACAGGGAAGCCTGGAGTGCTGCAGTTCAGGGGTCACAAAGAATCGGACATGACCTAGTGAGTGAGCAGCAACAACAAAACCTTCTCATGGAAATAGAGCAGCCAAAACCACATGCCCATGGGTAGCAGTTATTGGGAAACTAGAAACCCCCTCAGTCTCTGGTAAGACTGAGTCTTTCACAAAAATTACCAGGCTGTGGTGAAAGGAGAACAAAAATAAACCAGGTTCCTGCTGATGGGCAAGAAGCCAAAATAAAGAAGAATATTGGGTATCAGGGCAGTGTGATTAGGCCCACAGATACTATGTCTTCTGATAGTAGTTATGAATAGAAACCAAATAATAATTGCTAATAACATGTAGGTGACCAACCCTTGAGAGCTAAGGCAGAGAGAAGGAAGGATGCCATTACACCTTGTCTCTGGTTCACTGAGTTTCCTGGGGCTGGTGTGTGATCATCTTGGGTAAAATCATTTAACTAAATCATTTTTGCTAAGCTTTCATGGAGTCCTTCTCTGAATGGTATCTAATGATAAAGCCCACTGGTTTATGCCTCCTGCAGAAGTTATTGTTATTCCAGAAATGAATAGGTGAAATATTGATGGAACTGCCATGAAGAACCTATTTCCAGGTGGCCTCACATCTCCCTTTCAAAGTGTTTTAAAACTGGTTTCACCTAAAAGCAAATAGCAGAAATGAATTGGGATTAAATCCCATACAAAAGCAGTGTAAGGAAACAGAACAAGGAGCAGAATGTCATCTCTTCAGACAGTAAAAGCAAGTTGGAAAAGACAGGCCCACAAAACAGATCAAAAGCGTAGCCTATCATTTCAAAATGGGTGAAAAGACAGTAGGAAAAATGATGCAAAAAATGAAAGAACATGGATCAAAAGGGAATGGGAAGTTACTATTTAATGGTTACAAGTTTCTGTTGAGGATGGTGAAAAAGTTCTGGAAATATTAAATGCTGATAAATGCCACCCGCGGGTATTTGGTGGCTCTATTTCCATGAAAGGGTTTGGGGAGATTCAAAAACTATTCTGCTGGGCCCATCTTTCTGAGGTCCTGCTCAATGTTTTGATATAATTATTTTGAATTTGGATAGTGGTGATGGTTACACAACATCCTGAATGCATGTAATGTCATTGAATTGTATACTTAAAAATGGTTGAAATAATCAATTTTATGTATGTTTTACCATAATAAAAGATGAAAAAGCAGTATAAGTTAGAATTAGGTAAGATAACAGAATTTAGGACAGAATTCAAAATAAAAGAAATAAATTCATAAATGAAGTGTTTAAAATAATACAACATAATGTCTTAATAGAAACAGGAAAAGGAGAAAAATTTTATAATTTGATTTATTTATTGTTGCTGCGCGAGCTATTCTTTGGTTGTGGTAAGCAGGGTCTAACTTTTTGTTGCAGGGTGCAGGCTTCTCACTGTGGCGGCTTCTCTTGTTGTGGAGTACGGGCTCAATAGTTATGGCACATGGGCTTAGCTGCTTCATAGCATGAGGGATCCTCCTGGACCAAGGATTGAACCCATGTCTCCTGCATTGGCAGGCATATTCTTTACCCCTGAGTCACCAAGAAACCCAAAAAAGAAAATTTTTAAAAATAAGATGCAAAGAATTCTAGAGAAATGGGAAATATAAAAAAATGATAGGCAAAAAAAAGAGGACAATCTATAAAGAGTAATATAAATATGTAGAAGAATCTATTTTACCATAAAGGTGACATCTCAAATCTGTGAGACAGGTTAGTCAATAAATTGTGATATACACATGTTGGGGTATAAATATTTCTCTGGAAGCAAATCTCTGAGGAGGGAATGTGTGGCTGCAGAACTTAGGGAATAGGGTGAATTTCTGTTGAATATGCTTGCGTACCTTTTCAAACGTTTTGTCCTGTGAAGTTTGCCTGAGTTCTAACCCCAGCTCCCCCAGTTGCTAGCTCTTAATCTTGGGCAAATTCTTCCCACTCTCCAAACCTCTGTGTCTGTAAAATAGGGTCAGTAACTTAGCCTGGTGCTGCCTGGCACAAGATAAACTCTCGATAAATGGAAATACTTAGTGGAAACCACCCAAATGTTCACCGATGGATGAAAGGATTTTTATATTGGATTACACAGTCATAAAAAGGAATGACGCACTAACACAAGCTTCAACATGGATGAACTTGAAAACATTACGCTGAGAGAAGCCAGACACACTGGTCACGCTTACATTATTCCATATACATGCAGGGTCCAGAAAAGGGCAAAACCATAGAGACACAAAGTAAATTGATGATTGCAGGGGCTGAAGGAGGAGGGGATGAGGAGGGCCTGCTGAAGGTCATGGGGGTTTCTTTTGGGGGTGATGAAAATGTGATGGGTTAGATAC
This sequence comes from Bos grunniens, assembly GCF_055505025.1. NCBI lineage: Eukaryota > Metazoa > Chordata > Mammalia > Artiodactyla > Bovidae > Bos > Bos grunniens. The sequence goes on along the minus strand of NC_141175.1, from coordinate 96,704,105 downwards.
TGGTGATGATTGCATGCATAGGCTCGTGAATGTTCTAAATGGCACTGAAGTTGGAGTTTCAAAAGGCGAATTTTAAGATATGTGAATCATATCTCAATAAAATAATTTACAAACGAAAACTGCCAATTTTCCTATAGTCACTATCCTCTGTTTCCATCTCTCCCTCCTTTTCAGGCCCACTCTCTGCCACTGCCCCCAGCCCCTGGCCCGCATTAACCCCAGCCCCGACTCTGCCACCCCCCACCCCCGCCCACTACTCATCCCCAACCCTTGCCACCCCTACCACCCCAGCCACCGCACCTCCTCATCTTCACTCCCTTGAGCTGCCTCCCAAGGAGGCTCTGGACTGCAGGATACCTGCAACCTGTGCTGCGGAAGCAGCCACCTACTGCGCAAGCAGCCACCTACTGCGCATGTGCCTACCGCTCTCACCCTTGAAAATGGACACTTGCGGAGGATTTTTCTCGTGCGCTTCAGTTGATGGTGATGTTTTGATGGTGTTATTTAGAGAAGGCAGCACGCGCACGGGTCAATGGAGGAAGCCCCTCAAGTTAACGTTTCGGCCCCTGCAGAAGTTTGATCTCTTCCGCCAGAAACCTTCGGATGCTGTGCTCTAAAAGCCAGGTTGGCGGCCTACCGGAACTTGCAAATACTGAGGACTTTGCGGGGCCTTTGGGCCTCAGATTGAGGCCTTGTACCTCCGCATGCGATGTGACCTCAGCCTATTGCTGAAGCTCACTGAATGCAGAGGCAGAGGAATACTGGCCCTGCCTGTTGTTACCAGGGTTCACTCAACAGTGTATTGCTGCCCTGGTGCCTAGGTGTTGAGTAAATGGTGCTTTCTATCCGAGGCCCTGTTCCTGAGCCTCCTGCTGCAGCAGTTCACTTGGCCCTCGCCCTCTTGTCAGCTGCCAAGATAACACTGAGCCCTTGCCACTCACCTGGTAGACTTCCCAGTTCCCCTCTGTCATCACACTTAGGTAACTCAGACCTTTCGGAGGGGTGTCCTGAACCTCTTGAAATACATATCTGGTGGTGGTGAGACATAAGGCCAATCTCAAAGAGACACTTTTTCTGTTTCTCCTTGTCAAACTAGACTCATCTTCTGTCATCTTCAACTCTACTCATATTGTTCTTTCAACCCTAACCTCACCATAACCTCATTTTACTTCTACCATTTCCCCCACTCCTGCTTCCTTTTATAAATCCATAAAATCTCTTGGCCTTCCTAGCCCTGGGCCAAGTTCCTTCCTCTTTCCTCAGGTTTTACACCTTTTCCCTCCTTCTCTCATCCAACATTCAGTCCTTCCTTTCTTGTGCAGACTTTGATTCCTGCCCCAACCAAAAAAAAAAAAAGGCACAATTAACATCATCTCAAATTCAAAAGTCTTCTTTATTATTTGCCTATTAACTCTATTATATTTGTTCAGTTTTAAGTTTTAAAATATATCAGAATAAATAGAGAAATTTATATCTATCTATCTATGGAAAAACAACTGGTACCCCAGGTGGCACCAACAATCCTAGCAGCTCTCACATGACATACCCATAGTATCGAGCAATTTCCATCTCTTTTTCCCTCTCAATGAAATATTGCACTTTCCCCAAAGAGGTATATTTAGCAGCATTCTCACGCTCTAGTTGAGCCTTCCTCTTCATGGCCTCCCGCTCTGGCCGCTGCTCTTTTGTGATGGGCTTTGACATTACTGGCTCAGGAACATTGGGTTTCCTCCAAGGAATTGGTTGGAAGCAGAAGTCTTGGAGTAGAAACTGGGTTTGAGGCTTGGGTGGGGACTGGTGCTTGGTCACAGCAGGGGGAACAGACTCCCGCTGGAGAGAAGTGCAGGATGAAGTTCTGTAGGGCACAGGCCGAGGAGCAGCAGACTGAGGGACGCTAGGCCGGGTAGGTTTGGTCAAACCCGGTCGGGTTGGATTGGTCACAGTTGTCTGAGCTGGTTTGGCAGGACCTGGCAAAGATGCAGGAGCTGGCCGGGATGCATTGACTGCAGCAGGTTGAGCTGAGTTAGTAGAACCAGGCCAGGCAGGATAAGCCACAGTAGGCCGATACGAGGCCAGAGACTGTGGCCTCCGAGGAACAGGTCGAGCCTGAGGCTTGTCCAGGGTAGGAAAAGGCAAAGGTACTAACTTGACCTTCCCAGGAGGAGGCAGCTCGTACTGCGATGGAGATAGACACTCTTTTTCAGCACTGTCGTCTGGTTTCTGGGCTTTGACTGGAGTTTTCTCAGGACCTTTACCCTCACATGGGGTATTGAGCCATGACTTGATAGCAGGGGATGGCTGGGGGTCTTTAGGGTTGCTTGAATTTCCCAGGACCCGAGAGGAATTGAGTCCAGTTTTCTGATCGCTCTTCTTCCCCAGTGCGTGAAACACCTGCACAGACTCCAGCATGTGCATGCCTAGGCAGCTCCGAGGCTTTTTAAAGTTCTCTTGGCTAAAGTCAGGTTGGTTTTTCTTTCGCTTCATCTTGGGAACGCTTGGCTTTTCCTCTGCCTTGATTTTGTTCCCTGATGGCTTATTCTCTTCCGCCTTCTTGTTTTCTCTGGTTCTCTTGGTCTTTTCTTGCCCATGGCTCTTAGTTTTGTTGGTTCTGCTGGTTGCCGCGTTCTGAGTTTTGCTGTTCGGCTGTTTGGCTGTGTTCACGGGAGCCTTGTCACTGACTGCAGCATTGCATATAATCACTTCTCCCCCGAACGGGCACTCTGGGTCCTTTGGCTGGATTTTGGCCTTGGGAGCATCACTGACAGACTCAGAGGCTTTATGTTTGTTCTTCCTGGGTTGATCAGAGGGCGCCTTTATGACATTTGGCTTTTCCTGCACCTGATTCACCTTAACAATGCTGGTATCTTTGGCTGTGATCAGTTTTGGAGCTTCGGCTTGATCAAGGTCTTTCAAAGAATGAAAGAACTGGGGAAGGTGAATATCCTCCACCAGTGTAGCAATGTCTGCAAAGCCACTGCTAGATTCAAACCCATTTTCAAGTGTCCCCAAGTCCTCAAAACTCAAGCTATTCTTTCCCAGATTCACATTTTCAGAAACAAGTTGCTCCTCTTGGCTGAGGGGATCAATGCTGGCCAGGAGCTCGTGAATATCAGAGATTTCTAAAGGGACTAGTGGAGGATCTTGGTTTTCTATTGGGATCTGGTAAGCATCATCCAGAGGCTTTGAAAACTTAGTTTTCATATCATCCAAATTCTTATTCTCTGTTTGTTCCTGGCTTGGAGCTGGAGGCAGTGCCAGGAGATTACTGGCACTCTGGACTGGAGCTATCCTTGAAACGTCCCCAAGTTCAAGTGGTGGATTACTCTCAAGTATCTGGATATTTCTGCTAATGCAGGACCTGGGGAATTCTGAAGTTTCTGACAGACAAAATGTCTGGCTTGGAGGTTGCGATCCCAGGGAATTTTCCATCCTCAGGGAAGTCTCCATCACTACAGAGGAATCAAGGAAGAAGTCAGTCCCTGGTGAGTGAGATGCTCCCTCCACCCTCAGACACCAGCACAGTAATCATGTACCTTTCAGTGCTGGGCAAGGCATTTCTACTACCTAGTCTTAAGGGCGGTGGACACTGTCTTATGCTAGGAGCTAAGAGGTGACTGTTCTAATTCTTACTGGTGATCATTTGATGTCACTGATTTTTGGCTTTCTTTGTATTCCATAGGGATCTTATAAGCCAAATTAAAATGAGTCATATTTTTAAAATATAACATGTCTTACAAAGCCTAGGATTCTTGTGTAGAGTCCTTTCAATTCTCCCCGCTTTCCTGAGAGACTAAACACACTTCACACCATGAACTATGAGAGGGAGTAGAGCTCTTCCTGATAAAATATATAAACAAAGAATCTGCAGCCTGCCTGCTCCGGACAGGATCTCAGACCACAGGGTCTTAAATCTTGGTGTAAAGTAAGTAAATGAGGGACAGTTAAACTGGCACTATCATAATAAGAGTTCTGAAACACCTCCCAAGAAAACTACAGCAATAGATCAGGGAAGGGAGTGACACAGCGTGGTAGTACAGGGGGGACTGATCAACTAGAGCAGTGGAAAACGTGGTACCTTTTGGTACGCACTTGTGGTGTTGGAGAAGACTCTTGAGAGTCCCTTGAACTGCAAAGATCCAACCAGTCCATCCTAAAGGAAATCAATCCTGAATATTCATTGGAAGGACTAATGTTGAAGCAGAAACTCCAATACTTTGGCCACCTGATGCAAAGAGCTGACCCATTTGAAAAGAGAGCATCTTTCCTGATGCTGGGAAAGACTGAAGGTGGGAGGAGAAGGGGACGACAGAGGATGAGATGGTTGGATGGCATCAGCGACTCAATGGGTGTGAGTTTGATGACCTCTGCCCAACCAGAAATGGTCATGGTACTAAAGGAGATTCAGCCCACAAATATCCTCCAGGAGCTGGTGATGCACAGGGAGGCCTGGTGTGCTGCAGTCCATGGTGTCACAGAGAGTCGGACACGACTGAGCGACTGAACTGCGCTGTGGTTCTCTTACATGTAGCATAAATGACCTTCACAGTGCGCAGCCTTCCACCTGCATCAGGTGTTCTCACATACAGTCTAAAAACAGAGAGCACCGAGCAAAGGTCGTGGTTATTCAAGTCCCAGGATCTAAATTCTGTCTATACGCCACTTCCCAGCTGTAGATTTGACCCCATTTTTTGAATGCCGAGCTCATTCTACTTTCTTGCTGTTGTACTCACCTTGAAAACCTGTGTCTGTGATGGGCTGAGCAGACACAGAGTAGTAGACTCCAGAGGTAGAAGCTGGTGGTAGGATATTTGTGGGCTGAATCTCCTTTAGTACCATGACCATTTCTGGCTGGGCAGAGGTCCTGCTTCCTGTATACGACACAGAGCCATAGGACTGCAGGCGGGGGCCGAGTTCTTCAGATAGTAAAGGCCCCAGTGTGCCTTGGTGATAGTAATATACCTGGCTTCCTCCCTGGTGGGGAAGTGACAGGCTGTGTCCCTGATTTGGAATCTGAGATGGTGTTCCCTGAACAAGGCTGGCAGAAAGAGATGGATATAAAGGGACCATGCTATTGATGTCTGATGTTTTGTCATACTGGGCTGCCATAGACATGGAGGAAACAGCTGTGTCTTGGTCAATGACTGTCACAGTGAAGTCTCCAAGTGAAGAAGACTTCCTTTCAGTGCTTCCTGTGATGTTCCACTCAAAAACACCTGGATAGGAAGCAGCTGAGGTGGAGAGCTGGCTCTGGCCAGTGACTCCAGATAACATAGTTGTGCTGGAATGTTGGTAAAGGCAGGCACTACTCATGAGTGGCTGGAAAGAGGTGTCGGAGCCCGCTGGCAATAGCCATGCTGAACTGAGGGCTGGAGCAGAGACCCTGGAGAAGGTGCGGACACTTTCTGTGAGGGAAGCTGCGTTGCTCACCGCAGGAAGAGACAGCTGCAGAGAATTCTGGGTTCCAAGTGCAGATGGATTTTGGAAATTTTCTGTAAGAACAAGAGGGTAAGAAAAAGATGAGTGAGGTTGATAAATTTCCACTGTGTTTGAGGAACACCATTATCTTAAGGTTCTTGCTATCTGCTGCTGCTGCTGCTAAGTTGCTTCAGTCGTGTCCGACTCTGTGCGACCCCATAGACGGCAGCCCACCAGGCTCCCCCGTCCCTGGGGTTCTCCAGGCAAGAACACTGGAGTGGGTTGCCACTGCCTTCTCCAATGCATGAAAGTGAAAAGTGAAAGGGAAGTTGCTCAGTCGTGTCTGGTTCTTGCTATCAGACGCCTCTAATATCAATACTTCCTGAGAAACCAAAAATCAGGCAGTTATGACGGCTGTAAGGGTTGGAGCAGTTTGACACTTCCTTATGTTGACTACCTGTGCCCCTGTCTTGGACATACATTGTGCAGAAGACCCAAGTGATGTGATTCAGACATTGTTCTCCAGGCAGGAAATATTCTTCTTCCTGCCCTATCTTTCCCTTAAGCCTGCACTAGTATTGACTTGCATGCTGTTTCCTAGAATTGAAGCATTTTAGAACTAGGAGGTCCTTAGAGAACTTCTGTTCTCATAATTTCATTTCATGAGGAAGGAAACTGAGGCTAAGAGAGTTCAGATTGACTTGTTCAAGTTCTCTCATTATATTAGTATCATTATCAGGTTTCAGAATCTAAGTATCCTGACTTTCTTGCCAGGATGCCGATCTGAGCATGATACGGCCAGAAACCAGGAGAAATTCAACTTATAATGTAGGCATTTTTTTGTCCATTTGAAAACAGTATAGCTATTACTATTGTAATCTTTAGTGTCTCACTTTACTTGCACATTTCCCTCACTGTTACCTAGAGTCCAGTGATAAATTTAAAGGGTCATCTTTACCCTCTTCAAGCCTGACTTCTCATCCCACCTCAAAATGATTATCTGAAAGTGAATTTCTGAAATGCCTTTTGAATGAAAAAAGCTATTTAACTCTCTGAGTTTCAGACTACTTATCTATAGAGTGGTTATCACAACAAAAATAATAATAGCAGTAATAAGTAAATACGAATAATTAATATATTACATAATAAATAATACATGAATAAATGATATATTACATATGATTTATATGGAGGAAGATTTAATAAATTCTAGAAAGACATAGAAAAATGATGAAAAGCGAATTATTTTATACATTATATATATAGTTAATGTATATATACATGTATAATATAGATATGAAAACTTCAGCATGTGGCAAGTGTTAAAGCATAGTAAGTTTCATGATAAATGAAGTTCTGTATCATATATACAATATTACGAGTGAATATTGCTCACTTTATCTTGGTTAATACTATTAATGAAAAGACACAATAGAAGGTGATTTTAAATTAATTCCTGCTGCTGCTGCTAAGTCACTTGTCATGTCCGACTCTGTGCGACCCCATGGACTGCAGCCTACCAGCCTCCTCTGTCCATGGGATTTTCCAGGCAAGAGTACTGGAGTGGGGTGCCATTGCCTTCTCTGAAATGAATTCCTAGCCAATACATACCGACAGAGAAGATGTATCTGTAAAACATGCATAGCAAGCAACAGAATGCAATAAATGTGATTGTATAGGTAGCCCAATATATGTAGACAATTATTTCAGTAAAAAAAAGGCACAAAGTAGACAGCCAAATAATGTATAAAAGAATTTCATTATTGGGCTCATTCATATTTTTATGCAGCAAGTAACAGGTACTAAGTCTAGTAAAAATATATATTTCAATGAATGTAACTATGTCACAAGCAGAAAGGAAAACTTAAAAAGTATCAAGATGGTTTTCATATTTATCCTAGAACTTAGATTATAATCATCTTCAACATCCAGAAGGATGATATTCCAAAACCTGAGAGAACCATCTTCACTACAATCCAGTTTAAAAAGATTTTTAAATGTAGGAAAATCCAAAGGACTCCACAACAATATTTTAGATAAATGCAGATTTTTTTTCCTAGCAGCACTGTGCAGTCTGGCAGTGAAATCACCAAGTCCTAACTACACTGGACAACCAAGGAATTCCCTATATGTGGAATTAGAGATACAGGGTTTGCCTTTTTATTTTCCTTCCTAGGTAGCTAAGCTCTAAAAATGGATGATGGCTGTTGGTCAATGTGCTCTCTGTGTTAGGAAGGAAATAATTGTAAAGATGAAAAGCAACCTTGACTTAGAACCTACTATCACACAAAAGAATGAGTCTTTCTGATTTAAGTTAAAAATATCATTTTAAAATGTTATTTTTAATTGGTAAAATGTCTAATAGTTTCAAAGTCAGAATGAATGAATCAGCCCCCTGATTTTCATCACTTTTGTTTCTTGTTTATAGGAACTATCATTTCTAAAACATATTTCTAAAATATTTATATTCAAAATTGTCAAGTGCCATCTGTGTTGAGAGAGGCAATAAAAGAAAAACACCGAGTATGACTTTTCTGATAAGCTGTTTTTCCTGGTGATACCTTATTCTGGCCTTACTTTCCTTCCGAGTCTATTAACAGAAGCATTTGTGAAAATCAACTGTATTTTGCCCTGCTCTAAGCAGATTGTTCTCTGTGCTCTTTCTGCTTTAATTTAAAATCTCTGGATCCTGTCAGCATTCCATCCCAAACTACCTTTTTCCTGAGAACTCCTCCTTGCTCTCTCTCCTCATTCTTGTATTTTCTCCATCCTCTTGGTTCCCATCGGCCTCTGCTGATGAGGACAGTCCTAAACTTCCTTGTGTTTGACTACACGCCTCCCGTTAGCCCAGAGTTCTCCATCCCCTCTCCCTGTTTTCTCTTTTCAACTCATTTAGGTAGAAAACTCCAAAAACAAGTGAATATTACTTTTTGAGCAGCACTAAATTTAAAATACTAAAACTGAAATATTAACTGAGGGTGACCATTATGGGTGAGACAACTCAGTAAATATTGCTAATTTTCTACACCACCTGGTTTTTCTCTGTTTCTGTTGAAACACTCTTGAGAAGTCTCTGATTTCATGTTCTACATGGGTCCCCTTTGAGATTCAATATTGAAAAGAAAAGGACCAGAGAGATAGACCAATGTAGCATCCTAATGTAACATTAGATGTAACATTAGATGAGGAAAAAACAGACATTGTGAGACTTGTCCAAAGTGTCCAAAGTCACAGAGATAGTAAATGTCCAAGTCAAAACTGAAATTAGGTCTCCAGATTTCTAGTTCAATACTTTCCTTCATTATTCATTTTGAATCTACTACTAAATTTACGGGCAGAAAAAGAAATCTAATGAAAAACTTTACAAAGTTTCTTTCCATACCTGACATGGTCAGAGAAGTAGAGGAAAAACTAACTGTAGATACAAGGGAGGAGGAGATGATACGAGAGGATGTCTGGAATGACTGCAGCCAAGTGTACATGTGGCCAGTACAAAGGTCACTGGTCACTGGTCACTTGCGATGATCCAAATTTATTTACAGACAACTCCATGGAAACCCCAAGATTCTACCAGGTGGTAGTAGATTTGGTGGGAGAATGATGTCACAAAGCGGGCAGTTTAAAGGTATGATATAGCCAATAGGGAGGTCAGATCGCCAATAAGAAGACAGGATTGGATGCAGAAAAAAGGTGTAGGAAACACCTAAATGTTTGAGCTCCGGGGAGGCAAAATCCTCCAAGACAGATTTACTTCCCTCAAGCTCTTCCATGAAGGAAATCATTGCAACATTTCTTATAGATGCTCATTAATATAATTAACATAGTTACTTATATTCTACATAGCATTATATTTTATGTGTTATGCACTTACAGTTACGTATGTCTTGGTTAATTAATAACCTTAGAGAAGAAGGAAAGAGCCATCCAGTTTGAACTATTATAGTTGTTCTGAAGTCCTATCAGTCTATTAAATTAAGTGAACTTGCAGTAGCTTTTAAGGAGCAAAGGAAGGGATTAAGAAGCTCTTTTTGTAACTTCGTTAAAGAGTAGGGCGAAGTTGGTTGAATGCACCTTGTGGAGAATGATGTGGTCCAGTGGTCCAAGGCTCTTCTCTTTTAGTTTCGTCTCCTTGACTCCTCCTTTTCTTGGGCTTGGCCAGGTTGGACTTGCATTTCTCTTCTGCCCTCCATTTTTGTTGTTGTTGTTGTTCTAGGCATTGTTTCTGGGACAACTCTTGATCTTGAATTCTTACCGTCTTGCTTGTTACTTACTTCTTGTCAACTTCCAGCATCAGGAGTCTTCTTTTCAGTGCTTGATGCTTCACAAAATAGACTCTGCCCAATGGAAGCAAATACCAGAGAGCTAGGACACACAGCTGGTTGCAGACCTTTTCTCTTGCAGCCTTTGGTTGCAATTCTTTTGACCATGGTTTGCTACCTCTGGTTCCTTGGGCCACACAGGCATCCTGCCATCCAGCTCTTTTATATATGAGAGGCATTCTGGATACTGTCCCTTTTCCTTCCCACATTAAGTATATCCAGGGTGGCAGTTGCTGTAGCCTCCTCCCCCTTGCAAACAGCCACTCTAGAATCTTGGGCCTCTGGGATTCTCTCTTGCATGCTTGGGTGCAAGGCCAGACAAAATGAACAGGAGAATTAGAGATAGAAGAGGACATTTGTGGAAAATATGCTGGGGAGGGGGCTGGTGCTGGTAAGGTGAAAGGGCACAGGTTAAAAGAGAGTCATGTAGATTTTTCAATTTCTATGAGAAGCAAGTGGACACACTTTGACCTCACTTTGTATTAACAGAACCAACAATTTTAGATACAGATATATTTATGTAGCTAGATAGTGCAGCAACTGCCATGAAGTCTGTACACTAAAAAGAATAATCTTACATATATTTTTCATTTTATGTCATATTACCTTGTTTATATCATTCACTGATGTGTTTATAGAATACAGACTGTTTTTAAATGCTCTGGTTTTGCCTACAGAGCATTTCTTTCTTTGTCATATTTTGTAAGGAATCCAGCATTGTAAGGCATACTGCATGTTTATTTTGAAGCATCATGAACTAACTTGACCTGATGGATCTTGTGGAAAAACTTTAAAAAGCATCTGTGAAAAAGGCATTTTGTTGAGTTGCACTGTGCACCCAAGTGGAAGGAGCAGCTATCTGCTGTCAGCCTGACTTGGCCTGGAGTGCCTCTGCTTTCCCCCCCTGGTTAGTGCTTTTGTCACTAACCACTCTTGTGATTTTGATAATGTGAGTTATGGCTGAGTTGCTAATGACTTATATGTGGGGTAAACTGATTTGAAGGAGGGAATCTATGGTTCTATTCATTTTCCTTGGTAGTAAGCTTTCAGGGGTTCAAAGAGCAATCTATCTGGGGACTTTGCTAATACCAAGAAGGTTTCTCACAGATGGGATCTCTGAAGACACATATTTAATTTATATGCTTGTTTTCCCTATTATGAAATATATGGGGGATGATACTTAGCTGACAAGAAATTGTGAAAGATGTGGTGTACAGATGCGGCTTAGGCTTTTAAGTGCATATCAAGGTTTTTTCCCCCTAAACTTCATACTTCAGATGGCCTATTTCCATGATTCTAGTATGTGATGTGAGGCTAACAATATATACTAAATACCTGCAAGCCAAACAAGTCTCTCTTTCTCTATATTCCCATGGATATCAAGGGACTCATGACTACTGCAGGTTTGGGTGGATGGTGTGAGATAGAGGGAAATGCATTAAGACCAATTTTAGTAGCAATAAAGTGTTTACATATTAAAATGTTCAGTTCCAATATTCAATTCTACTTAGGGAAACTATGAGTTAGACTTCCTGATTCCACCAAACCTAAGTAACTTATTTGGTTTCCCTAGTTCCAATCATTTAACTTTAGCTTGCAATCTCAGCATCATCTTATCCTCTAAGAGAATCTTACATGTAGGAAGAAGAAATTAAAGAGTTCAACACTTTGGAAGATCAACCCTTCCCTGACCTTAGGTCTTATTTTTTTATTTTTAAAATTTATTTATTTTTAATTGGAATATGATTAATTTACAATGTTGTGATGGTTTCTGAAATACATCAACATGGGTCAGCCATAGCTATACATATGTCCCCTCCCTCTTGAACCTCCCTTCCACCTTCCATTCCATGTCACCCCTCTAGGTTGTCACACAGCACAGGGTCAAGCTCCCTGCATCTGGCTATCTATGTCACCTTTGGTAATGTACATGTTTCAATGCTATGCTCTTAATTCACCCCACCCTCTCCTTCACCCACTGTGTCCACAAGTCTGTTCTGTACATCTGAGCCTGTATTACTGCCCTACAAAGATGTTGATCAGTACTACTTTTCTAGATTCCATATGTATATGTTAGTACATGATAGTTGTTTTTCTCCTTCTGACTTACTTCACTTGTATAATAGGCACTAGGTTCATGCACCCCATGAGAACTGACAAATCATTCTTTTTTATGGTTGAGTAATATTCCATTATATAGATATACCACAACTTCATTATCCATTCATCTGTTGATGAACATCTAGGTTGCTTCCATGTCCTGGCTATTGTAAATAGTACTGCTAAGAACATTGGGGTACATGTGTCTTTTAGAATTGTGGTTTGCTCAAGGTATATTCCCAGTAGTGGGATTTCTGGGTCATATGATGGTTTTATTTCTGTTTTTTAAAGAAATCTCCTTACTGTTCTCCACAGTGGCTATATCAACTTACATTCCCACCAACAATGCAAGAGGGTTCCTTTTTCTCAACATCCTCTCCAGCATTTATTGTTTTTGACTTTTTGGTGATGTCAATTCTGACAGTAATAAGGTAATACTTCATTTTAGTTTTGATTTGCACTTATCTAATAATGAGCAATGTTGAGCATTTTTCATGTGTTTATTAGTGATCTGTATGTCCTCTTTAGAGACATGCATGTTTAGATCTTCTGCCCATTTTTTATTGGGCTATTTGTTTGTCTGATATTGAGCTGCCTGAGCTGTGTGTACATTTTGGAGATTAATCCTTTGTCAGTTGTTTCATTTGCAATTATTTTCTCCCATTCTAAGGTTTGTTTTTTAATCTTGCTTATGGTTTCCTTTGCTATGAAAAAACTTTTAGGTTTAATCAGGTCCCATTTGTTTATTTTTGTTTTTATTTCCATTACTCTAGGAGGTGGGTCATCGAGGATCTTGCTGTGATTTATGTCAAAGAGTATTCTACTTATGTTTTCCTCTAAGGGTTTTATAGTTTCTGGTCTTACATTTAAGTGTTTAATTCATTTTGAGTTTATCTTTGTGTATGGTGTTAGAAAGTGTTCTAATTTCACTCTTTTACATGTAGCTGTCCAGTTTTCCAGCAGCACTTATTGAAGAGACTATCTTTTTTTCCCATTGTATATTCATGCCTCCTTTGTCAAAGATAAGGTGCTCATAGGTGTGTGGGTTTACCTCTGGGCTTTCTGTCTTTTTCCACTGGTCTATATTTCTGTTTTTGTGCCAGTACCATACTGTCTTGGAGAAGGAAATGGCAACCCACTCCAGTCTTCTTGCCTGGAAAATTGCATGGATGGAGGAGCCTGGTAGGCCACAGTCCATGGGGTTGCAAAGAATTGGACACGACTGAGTGACTTCACTTTCACTTTCACCATACTGTCTTGAAGGCTGTAGCTTTTACCACTGTTATTTAGCATACTTTTGGAAGTCCTAGCCATGGCATCAGAGAAGATAAAAAATAAAAGGAACCCATATTGGAAAGAATTAAAACTGTTACTGTTTGCAGATGATGTGACACTATACATAGAAAGTCCTAAAGACACTATCAGAACTAGAGCTAGTCAGTGAATTTTGTAGAATTGCAGGACACAAAACAATACAGATATTACTTCCATTCCTATACACTAACATTGAAAAATCAGAAAGAGAAATTAAGATGTCAATCTCATTCACCATTACAACAAAAATAATAAAATATCTAGGAATAAACCTACCTAGGGAGACAAAAGTGTTGTATACACATAACTATATGACACTGATGAAAGAAATCAAAGATGACATAAACAGATGGAGAGATCTATTATGTTCCTGAACTGGAAGAATCAGTATTGTGAACATAACTATACTACCCAAAGCAATCTACAGATTCAATGCAATCCCTATCAAATTACCAATGGCATTTTTCACAAAACTAAAACAAAAAATTTCACAATTTGTATGGTAACACAAAAGACCCTGAATAATCAAAGAAATCTTGAGCAGAATGGAGCTAGAGAAATCACCCTTCCTGACTTCAGACTATACTACAAAGCTTTATTTTTATAGTTAGGGTGTTGTCTGGTCCCATAGACTCACTTCCTGCATTTTGAAACCATTAGGTTAACTGAGATGTCTTGGTGTAACATATCCAGTTCATCTACCCGCCAAGGCTCTTCTTCAGTTCAGTTCAGTTCAGTCACTCAGTTGTGTCTGACTCTTTGTGACCCCATGAACTGCAGCACACCAGGCCTCCCTGTCCATCACCAACTCCCAGAGTTCACCCAAACTCTTGTCCATCGAGTCGGTGATGCCATCCAGCCATCTCATCCTCTGTCATCCCCTTCTCCTGCCCCCAATCCCTCCCGGCATCAGAGTCTTTTCCAATGAGTTAACTCTTCACATGAGGTGGCCAAAGTATTGGAGTTTCAGCTTTAGCATCAGTCCTTCCAATGAACACCCAGGACTGATCTCCTTTAGAATGGATTGGTTGGATCTCCTTGCAGTCCAAGGGACTCTCAAGAGTCTTCTCCAACACCACAGTTCAAAAGCATCAATTCTTCGGTGCTCAGCTTTCTTCACAGTCCAACTTTCACATCTATACATTACCACTGGAAAAAACCATAGCCTTGACTAGACGGACCTTTGTTGGCAAAGTAATGTCTCTGCTTTTCAATATGCTATCTAGGTTGGTCATAACTTTCCTTCCAAGGAGCAAGCGTCTTTTAATTTCATGGCTGCAATCACCATCTGCAGTGATTTTGGAGCCCCCAAAAATAAAGTCTGACACTGTTTCCACTGTTTCCCCATCTATTTCCCATGAAGTGATGGGACCAGATGCCATGATCTTCGTTTTCTGAATGTTGAGCTTTAAGCCAACTTTTTCACTCTCCTCTTTCACTTAAATCAAGAGGCTTTTGAGTTCCTCTTCACTTTCTGCCATAAGGGTGGTGTCATCTGCATATCTGAGGTTATTGATATTTCTCCTGGCAATCTTAATTCCAGCTTGTGTTTCTTCCAGCCCAGCATTTCTCATGATGTACTCTGCATATAAGTTAAATAAGCAGGGTGACAATATACAGCCTTGATGTACTCCTTTTCCTATTTGGAACAAGTCTGTTGTTCTGTGTCCAGTTCTAACTGTTGCTTCCTGACCTGCATATAGGTTTCTCAAGAGGCAGGTCAGGTGGTCTGGTATTCCCATCTCTTTCAGAATTTTCCACAGTTTATTGTGATCCACACAGTCAAAGGCTTTGGCATAGTCAATAAAGCAGAAATAGATGTTTTTCTGGAACTCTCTTGCTTTTTCCACGAGCCAGTGGATGTTGGCAATTTGATCTCTGGTTTCTGTGCCTTTTCTAAAACCAGCTTGAACATCTGGAAGTTCACGGTTTGCATATTGCTGAAGCCTGGCTTGGAGAATTTTGAGCATTCCTTTACTAGCGTGTGAGATGAGTGCAATTGTGCAGTAGTTCGAGCATTCTTTGGGATTGCCTTTCTTTGGGATTGGAATGAAAACTGACTTTTCCAGTCCTGTTGTCACATTTGGATTTAATTAAACACTGAAATCCCTCAAACCCTTGCATGGCCTTACCAGATAATGTTATAGTTTGTTAGTGTCAAATACTTAGATGTCTGGTGCTCCAAATATCCTGGGGTCCTTTATTTTCCATTCCTGTATATTACATTCAATCTTTCCCAGCATCAGGGTCTTTTCCAATGAATTGGCTGTTAGCATCAGGTGCCCAAAATATTGAAGCTTCAGTTTCAGCATCAGTCCTTCCAATGAGTAGTCAGGGTTGATTGTCTTTAAGATTGACTAGTTTGATCGCCTAGCTGTCCAAGGGACTCTCAAGAATCTTCTCCAGCACCACAGCTCAAAAACATCAATTCTTTGGTGCTCTGCCTCCTTCATGGTCCAGCACTCACATCCGTACATGACTACTGGAAAGACCATAGCCTTGACTATATGGACCTTTGTCAGCAAGGCGTTGCCTTTGCTTTTTATTACACTGTCTAGGTTTCTCATAGCTTTCCTGCCAAGAAGCAATCCTCTTCTAATTTCATGGCTGCAGTCACCATGTGCAGTGATTTTAGAGCCCAAGAAGAAATCTGTCACTGCTTTCACCTTTTCCCTTCTATTTGCCATTAAGTGATGGGACTGTTAAGCAAGCTTTTTCACTCTCCTCTTTCACCCTCGTCAAGAGGCTCTTTAGTTCCTTTTCGCTATCTGCCATTAAAGTGGTATCATGGGCTTATCTGAGCCATTAGGCACAAATACTTATACACAAGTGTGAATGTAAGCACTTGGAAAATAGCTGAAAGTGCCACACAAAGCACTGGGAGAGTGGGAATACTCTCCATGTCCCGCACTATTGGAATTCTGAAGGGTGCACACACGAATTCATGGACCTGT
Source organism: Bos grunniens (assembly GCF_055505025.1). Classification (NCBI taxonomy): domain Eukaryota; kingdom Metazoa; phylum Chordata; class Mammalia; order Artiodactyla; family Bovidae; genus Bos; species Bos grunniens. Next base: position 96,688,003 of record NC_141175.1, on the reverse strand, counting down.
GCAACCCGCCTCCGGATAAAGAGGCCATTGCAGCCCCAGACTCTTGTTTACTGATCAAGTCTCTCAGTCAGCCGTCGTGATGACGTCATCTCGGCAGGCGGTGGCGCATGCGCAATAGAAGGAGATCCTGGCGCTGCGTGGGTAGCTTCTTAGGCGTTTCCGGTTCGGGGTAGTGCAGGCACCCGGGTCTCTGGGCTGGCAGCTTTTGCACTCTTGGCGTTGCGTTCGCGGCATCTTGGGGGTCACATGAGCCAGTGGCATCATGTCGGTGGTCACTGGGGCCAGGATCGCGTCTTTTCTGGATATTCGTCAGCCAAGAAGAAGGGCGGAAACCACATCCCCGAAAGGTAATACACGCCTTGGTCCTTGGGAGTTGCCCTTTCAGCTCAGAGCCCCTGGGCCTGGTCTTCATCTCTTGTGCTCTCCGCCTGTCGTGTTTACCCCGGCCGGCTTGGATCTTCCGCCTTGTGCTAGTCGGCTTTGACTCTCTCAGGGCTGCGTTCAGAGTAGCAGAAAGGGAGGGTGTGTGATGTTCTGATTTCTCTCCATTGTTTCAAAAGCGAGGCTCTAGTCATTGCTTTTCAGGTAAAATGCCAAAGGACTGCTTTTTTAAGGTGAGACTGTCGGTGTTGGGGATACAACGTAATTACCAAAATAGAATCCCCTTCAATTCCTCAGGTCTTCCCTGATGGCTCAGACGCGTTAAAGAATCCGCCTGCAATGCAGGAGTCCCGAGTTCGATCTCTTAGAAGATCCCCTTGGAGAAGGGAATGGCAACCCACTCCTGTATTTTTGCCTGGAGAATGCCATGGACAGAGGAGCCTGGTGGGCTACAGTCCATGGAGTCACAGAGTCGGACACAACTAAGCGACTGGCACTTTCAGTTTTCACTTCCAGTTCCTGAATCTGTGTTGTTTTTGGCACAGAAAATGTAATAGAAACTGAGTTTCAGTGGGAAAACAAAACAAAACAACATACCAATACCGCCGAATTTTCCAAAGAAACAGTTCTGTGTTATTTGTGTTGTCTCCGGGAATCATAAAGGGCATAGTCTTGCTTCAGAACCGGTGTCATTTGAGAGAGCTACCGCTGTACGTTCAAATTAATTTTGAGACTTCACTCATATGTACAGTAAACCCATTTATTCCCTGAGACTTTCGTTTCTTCCGCTGCATATCCTATTAAATCAACTCCGTTTTATCTCCTGAATTTCTCTTGAATCTGTCACGTCATCTTCATCCTAATACTGAACTTTTGTGCTCACTTTCTGTGCTTCTGAGTTAACCTTAGTTCCAACTCATCCTACAGAAATCAGTTCAAATATTACTTTTCACTGTGATTCCTAGCATTTTGTGACCTTCACACTCCTTTTATTATCAAGTTTTCTTTTAAAATACGGATTTGAAGTTCCCTACTGAATTTGATGGCCTCAGTTAAATGAGGACTAAGAATAAACTGGGAGGTTAAAGTATTGTGTTTAAACTATTTCAGGCAACCTGCTCGTATTAATGATACCTTAATACTCAACACCACTCATTGGAAAAGACTCTGATGCTGGGAGGGATTGGGGGCAGGAGGAGAAGGGAACGACAGAGGATGAGGTGGCTGGATGGCATGCCGACTTGATGGACGTGAGTCTGAGTGAACTCCAGGAGTTGGTGATGGACAGGGAGGCCTGGCGTGCTACAATTCATGGGGTGGCAAAGAGTCAGACACGACTGAGCGACTGAACTAACTAATAACTCAACACCAGGCCATTTTTATTAGGGAGTCGGAAGTTCTGGCCATCTCTGGTTTTAGATAGACTTTGTTAAGGCCTTGGCACTGTTTTGTTGCTTTTTATCTGTGTTCACGATCGGAAAACTGGAACTAGGGAAGTAAAGGTTATTACTAGGTGGATGTGAATAAAATGCAAAGCTGAAAGAAGAGGAATCTACTGTAGAGGACTTTCATTTCCATTTTGAATGTGCATTCATCCTATGCTGGGAGACAGACTAATATAAAATTTGCCTAACAAAAAATGTATTAATAGGTGGAAAGACTACCTCCCAGTTGGACAGAGGATGCCTGGGACTCGTTTCATTGCTTTCAAAGTTCCTTTGAAAAAGGTACGCAAAAGTTGATATAGTATTTTTTCAAAATCTGTATTCACCAGATAGAACCCTAGTTCTCAACCCTGTTGTACTCCGTTTTCCTTTTTGATACTTTTTTTTTTCTTTTTATACTTTTTACTACCCCCTTTACTATCCTGAAATGAATTCATAGATAAATACAACCTAATTTTATAGGGAAAAATCAATGTAATGCTTTAACTATAAGTAAAGAGTAAATAACGTAATCTATAATAAAGTAATATGTACCTTGGGATTTCCCTGGGGGCTCAGTGGTAAAGAATCTGCCTGCCAAGCAAGAGACACAAGTTTGATCCCTGGGTTGGAAAGATCCCTGGAGAAGGAAATGGCAACCCACTCCAGTATTCTTACTTTGGAAATCCCAGGGGCAGAGGAGCCTGGCAGGCTATAGTCCATTGGGTTGCAAAAGAGTCGGACATGACTTAACCAACTCAACAACAACAACAATGATATATATATCAGTATGTATATATTTGGGCATGACTGTAACAGAAATAAAAAAATAGTTCCTTGCGCCATGAATGCAAAAAACTGTGGACTTTGGTAATGGTGTGTCAGTGTTGGTTCATGAATTCTAAGAAATGAAGCACACTAGTATGGAATGTTGATCACGGAGAAGGCTGTATGGGATGAAGGATAGAAGGTATAAATGGGAACTCTGTACTTTCTGCTCAGTTTTGCTCTGAATCTAAAACTGCTGTAAAACTAGTCTAGTAATATATTTTGAAGAAAATGTGTTGCTGGGACTAGAATAACCAAACAGATCAACGGGAAAGAGTAGGTGAATAAGCCAAGTGCATACAAGAATATTTAGCAATGAAAGCCATCCTTCATATATGTATTCAAGAAGTATTTATTTATAAATATCTATTTACAGGCACTCTGCTTGGAGTTGGCAGTACAGTGGGAGGCAAAACTGATGTGGTCCCTGCCTTCTGGGAGTTTACAGTCTGGTTAGGAGACCAGCATGAAAGAAACAAATATAGAAATAAATATGTAGAAATGCTTCCCTCTAATCTCTCTGGAAGAAAGGATTGTAATATAGCTTGTAAATTCCAGAGGAGCAAACTTGGCTTTGAATCTGATGTTAGCATCACAGGGCTTGAGTAAATGAATAATATAAGAATGGATTTTAAGCACATGTTTTTTAAAATTTCATTCTCTCTGACAGAGTTTTGAAAAGCATCTTGCCCCAGAAGAATGTTTTTCCCCCTTGGATCTTTTTAACAAAATCCAAGAACAGAATGAAGAACTTGGACTGATTATTGACTTAACATATACTCGCCGCTATTATAAGCCAGAGGTAAATGGAACTTGCAGTTGAAAAGGACCTTCTTTCTGGTACTGTAATAATTTGTAGTAATTCGATGTTTACCATCTTATACTAAGGTGAATCCTGGCCTTCTTTCATGAGTAATAGTTCAAAAAGGAAAGTTGGTAGTTTCCTTAAGTACACATTTCTGATTTCTCTCTGCAGTGAGATTAAGAAAATGAGATTGAAGACATGAATTGAACTATACCATTTGGCAATAGGCTCTGGATCTGCTTAAGAATTCTATAAGCTTCCCTGTTGTATAGTTTGAAAATGAAGTAAACTCTTAGTAAGAATAGTAAGCTTGAAAGGAAAGAACGTATATCCATTATATCTTTATGTGTTTAAGCAGTCGCTTAAACATGTTTAAGCATCACAGTAAAAGGCAATTGTTCTCTAAGGTTTATGCTTTCTTTTCCTAATATCTTTTGATATAATACAGAAACCTGTATATTCTCTTGGCCCTCGTAGGACACATCAGTGCAAAAGAATTATTTTTCTTCTGATCTGTTCCATGGCCTTGGGAAACAATAACACCTCATGTTTGTTAGCACTTTATCGCATTTTGCCATTTAAAAAGTTCTTTCATATCCATTCCTCACAACAACCCTTTGCTGTTGAAGTGGTGGTAGTACTAATACCTTCTACTGCACTTCCTCTGCACTTAGCTCAGAGGATAGACAATTACACTTACTAGTTTTACATTAATGAAACTGAGATTCAGAAAAGGAAGAGTTGAAATTTGAACTTAGTTGTTCCTCTTTTTTTATTGTGGTAAAATATACATAAATAATATTTATTTTAGCCATTTATAAGTATACAATTCAGTGGCATTAAATACAGTCACAGTGTTATGTAGCCGTCACCAGTGTCTATACTCAAAATGTTTCATCATCCTCAACAGAAACTCTGTAATCCTTAACCACCACCAACCCCATTTTCCCTCCCAGCAGCCCTTAGTAACCTCTATTCTACTTTCTGTCTCTGTGAATTTGCCTCTTCGCTGTACCTCGTGTAAGTGGCATCTACAATATCTGTCCTACATCTGGCCTATTTCACGAAGCATAATATTTTCAGGGTTTATCATTGTTATAGCATGTGATGAAATGCCATTCCTTTTTAAGACCTCATAAATCCTATTGTGTGTATATACCGTATTTTGTTATTCTTCTGTTGACTGACACTTGGCTTGTTTGCACATTGTAGCAATTGGGAACCATGCTGCTGTGAACATTGGTGTACATACATTTGTTCAAATTGCAGCTCTCCGTCCTTTCGGATGTGCAGTGTAGGTCAGAGCAGAGTTGCCGGATTGTATGTTAGTTCTGTGTTTAACCTTTGAGAAACTATCAAACTGTTTCCTACAGTGTCATAAACAATTATTGCAAATTTAAACATATATGGAAGTATACAAAATCCTGAGTGTTCTTTGTATGTTGAGGATTCCATGAAATCATCTCGCTATAATATTTATCAACTGATGTCTATCATGCTTCATTTACACCTCTGCCTGTTTCATGCTGTTTCATTGTGTAGCAGATCCTAGATAACATTGAATTACACATAAATATTTTTTGTTATATATATATTTAAAATGTAGGACTTTTATTCCTTAGTATCATTCTTTAATATTATTAAATATCCAGTCAGTGCTGAAATTTGCAGTTGTGTTCTAAATGTCATAAAAAGCTGTTTTTAAGAATTCTGAATTGGATCCAAATATGGTCCACATGTTACTTGGTGTGGTCTTATTGTTGGGTCTCTAATTTTATTTTTATTTATTTTTTTGAAGGTTCTTCTTCCATGTCTCTCTCACTTTTTTTTCTCCTTGAATTTTATTTTTAAAAAAAACTGGTTTAATTGTCCGATCTAGATTTTGACGATCTCATTTGTTAATGTGTTGTTAAACATATTCTTCAATCCTTTTATTTCCTGTGAATTGGTAGTTGGACCTAGAGGCTTGATCTGAATGAAGCTTGAATGTTTTCTTTTGGTAAAGCAGTTTCATAGGTGAGAATGAACAGGTGTTTATCATCAGAAGTGGTGATGAATATAGGTCTTCTTCCGTGGAGACATATGGTTATCTCTTTCTGTGATATTAACAGTCACTGATGATTGATTCCTACATCCATGAACTCAGTTGGAGTTTCAAAAAATGGTGAATTCTATAGTTCCTTTTTCATTTATTAGCTGGGTGTTTCTATCAGAAGATTCCTTGCATAAGCTATTTGGTTGCCCAGCTATAGAGGCATGATTTCCTCCTTTTACTTAAAAGTGTTCAAAATAATGAGTTGATTCACAAATATCCTCCAGTGGTGACCAACTTTATTTATTTGTATCACTATGGACTGCATTGGGCTTCCCCGGTGGCTTAGTGGTAAAGAATCCACCTGCCAATGCAGGAGACTTGGGTTAAATTCCTGGGTTGGGAACATCCCCTGGAGAAGGCAGTGGCAACCCACTCTAGTATTCTTGCCTGGGAAATCCCACGGACAGAGGAGCCTGGCAGGCTACAGTCCATGGGGTCACAAAGAGTCAGACACAACTTAGTAACTAAACAAGAACAGTGGACTCCATTACAGTTGTTCTAACTGAGGGCCTGTCTTTGACCAGTGGAGCTTCTCAGTGATTCTTGCATCCTTTTGACATGACATCAGTTGTTCCTAGGCTTTTTCAGTGGTTCGAGATAGGAAATGTGTTTGTTTGTTTTTAATATAAAATATATCCTGGGTTCAAGGCTTTCCAGGTGGTGTTAGTGGTAAAGAACCCTTCCTGCTGATGCAGGAGACATAAGAGATGAGAGTTCAATGCCTGGGTCGGGAAGATCTGGTGGAGGAGGGCATGGCAGCCCACTCCAGTATTCTTGCCTGGAGAATCCCACAGACAGAGGAGCCTGGCAGGGACAGTCCATGGGGTCGCAAAGAGTCAGACACGACTGAAGCGACTTAGCACGCCACACGCATATCATAGGTTCATACTGCTACTTTCCATATAAGTTCTGAACTACAGAATTTTCACTTAGTCTATTCTGTCATTTATTGACAATCTACTTTCTCCCACCCCAAGAATACCAGTTCTCAACAGTGCATGAAATTTGCTCTGTTTTCCAGTTCTACGTTCTTTTGACTCTACTATACTATTCTACTTCAATCAATCACAGCTGCTTTATGCTTTTGAAATGTAAGATACTAGGTAGAACTCTTTCTTAGCATTTTGAGTTATACGTGCCTTCATTCATATTGATTTGCTTTTGCATCCCTAGTAACTGTCCTTTCTGTAGTTTAATGAGAATCATGTGATACTTCCTGCTTAAAGCAGCTTTGGAAAAAAAAAGTCCCTTATCAGAGTGACTGACATGCTTAGATTAATATAATGTCTTTGTTTATATTTTGCTTTCTCTAATTAATCTTTTGTTCTTTCCCTACAAATGAAATAATATCCATTCCATGGTTTTGCCTTCTAGGAATTACCAGAAAATTTTCCTTATTTAAAAATTTATACAGTTGGGCATCAGGTTCCTGATGATGACACTATTTTTAAATTCAAAAATGCTGTTAATGGGTTTTTGAGAGAAAATAAAGATAATGGTGAGTGTCTTTTTTTGTTGTTGTTCTTTTCTCTTTACCTGAATTTTGGTATGCATTTCAAGTGGGGTTGGAGAATTTTAATATTTTTAATAGTTCTGACATTAGGCCTCTTTGTTTGATAACATTAAGGTGGTGCTAACAGAGGTGTTTTTCCTTTTTATGGTCGCAAGCAATTTAGTTTTGGGGTTTTTTTTGAGGGGCTCAATTTAGTTTGGAAGGTGATTGTTGTGAGAAGTACGAACTGAACTAGCTTACTTACCTCTTTTTAAAAACTTTGAATGGGAAATATATAATAAAAATGTTCTTTTGTCCTGTGTATTGGTAGAAGGGTATCAAAGGGAACGTGGTATTTGCCATCTTTTAAGACTGAGTAATCTCTTGTCTTTGGAATGCCGCTGACCCAGATGACAGCATGCGACCCCTCTGTGGGTCTCTGCCAGCAGTGGGCTAACTTCACCGTGCTCTCTGACGTCTGGATCTTGCTTGTGATCCCTTCTGGTTTCCTCTGCTATAAATCCCTCCCACAGATGCCAGGCTCACTGATAAAGAGGGAGAGGCTACACTCTCCACTCCCTCAAATTGGTAGAGACTCAGAAAATAAATTGGTTTAGTAAACTGAGAGCCTATTAGGTTTGTTGTTAGGGCATGGGGAAACAGAGGTGACTAGCTGTCTTTGTTCAGCAGAGACTTAATAGTTATCTAGGAAGATAAGCATGTAGTAACTATAAGATAGTGGGTTAATTATAATAAAAGAACCAAGTGCAGGGACTTCCTCAGCCATCAGTGGTTAATACTCCATGCTTCCCGTGCAGGGGTCGCAGGTTCGATCCCTGGTCCAGAAGTGACCAAAAACAAAAGAATCAGGTGCCACAGGAGAAACCGAGGAGACCATCTGAGCTGGGCTTGGGGGAAGAGGATCTTGCCAGAATGAGGAAAGGACAGACCAGGTATTGGGAACAGGTGCAAAAGGCACAGGACTTGAACTTGTGCAGTGGGGGGCAGCGTCGGGTGTGACTAGAGGCAGTATGAAAGGACAGAGAGTTCATACGTTCATTTTCAACAAAAATATTGTATAACATCTGAGTTGAAGGCACTGTTCTAGCAAGTAGGAACAGAAGAGGTCTTGCCATTGCGCACTTTACATTCTAGTTGGGGGGATAGAGAAATAAGTAAACATACGGAGTGTCAGGCAGTGGGTGGTAAGTGCTCCGGAAAATAACAAAATAAGATAAAGAAGTGAGGGAGTGTGGAAGGTGACCAGGGAAGCCCTCTCTATTAAGGTGTCAGTTGATCAGAGCCTTACAGGAAGCAAGGAACAAGCCATTGGATATCTGAGGGAGTGGGGATGGGGTGGGAGGGAGTGTTCTAAAGCAGAGGGAATAGTAGGTACAAGTTCCCTGAGGCACAACTATGCTTGGCAGGTGTAAGGGATAGTAAGGCCAGTGTGGCTGGACAGGGGCAGGGAGTGAAGTCAGAGAAGTCGAAAGTGGGATCAGAGAGGCTGGCAGGGGACAGGAGGGAGGTGGATGGCATAGGTCAGAGTTTGAACTTATAATTCAGTTGGAGAAGCAAATTGATAGTTTGAATTTATAATTCAGTTGGAGAGACAAATTGATAGTTTGAATTTATAATTCAGTTGGAGAGACAGATTGATACTTGTTTATAAAGAGTTCTAAATTCTTTGCTAAAAATTTGGGCTTTATTCTATGCTAAATGAAGACTTTTAATTAACAGAGCAATCCAGCCAGGTTTATATTTTAGAAAATAACATCTTCCATGTGGCGGGTCAGTTGAAACAGAAGGGGTTAGAAGTTGGGTATTAGTAATCCAGGCCAGAGATGATGACTGTCACACACCGCCTAGTCACAGACGTGCCTTTTGCAGAGATCAAACGTGTTGTTTTGTATTTACTTTGTCATATATATATATATATATATTTTTTTTTTTAAGTGCTAAACTAAGAGATACTGTGGCATAGTTGGAAAAATCTGAGACTCGATTCTAGTCTTTGTTCTGTTTGCCTGCTGAGCCGCTGCTGCTCCTGCTAAGTCGCTTCAGCCATGTCCAACTCTATGCAACCCCATAGACAGCAGCCCACCAGGCTCCCCCGTTCCTGGGATTCTCCAGGCAAGAACACTGGAGTGGGTTGCCATTTCCTTCTCCAATGCATGAAAGTGAGAAGTGAAAGTGAAGTCGCTCAGTCGTGTCCGACTCTTAGCGACCCTGTGGACTGCAGCCCACCAGGCTCTTCGGTTCATGGGATTTTCCAGGCAAGAGTACTGGAGTGGGGTGCCATTGCCTGCTGTGCAGCTCGGGCTTAACATCTCAAGCCTTACTTTTTCATTGTGATATAAGAACAGTGCTATGTTCCCGAGAACTCCACAGGCATATAGACCCATGGTGTGTGTGGAGCAGCAAACGAGAGTAGAAACAACAGCACTTTGGGAACCCAAGAAAGCGTTTGTTCTTTTCATAAATACTATTGAGCATTAATAGTGAAGGCTTTCCATTTGTTTCACCCAAAAACAGATTTCATTCTTTTGGTAGCCTGTTTTGCTTTGTTTTTTCCCCACTCCCTTTTTCTATAGTCAAATCAGCTCATGATGGGCATGCTCCAGTCCGTACTATTGCATATGATTGGATGCTATGCAAAATTTTCCAGAGGCAATGAATTTTGACTATATTAATTCTTTATAGTATGTTCCTGCTGAAACATATTTTTCTTCAGAGTTTTTCCATTTTAGGATAGTGGTGGTATTGTAGTAACCAGTAAATGCTACTCTTCAGAAAATTGTATAACCTGTCTTCAGGTAGCTACTTCATTTATTTAATTCCATATGCCCTGTTTTATAGACAGACTTATTGGTGTCCACTGTACCCATGGTGTAAACAGGACTGGCTACCTCATCTGCAGGTGAGTTGCCAACCCCAAGAGGCAGACCATGTTTAAATTTTTTGTTCACAATAGTAATGTAAGCTGAATGCAGAAAATGAAGTCAGTTAAAGAATGTATGAAGTAGAAGCAGTCTTGCCCTCGACTTAAGAGATTACCACCAGTAATAATTTAGCACATATTTTTTTTTACTTAAAAAACACAAATAGAAGCACATATAATCGTCCCTTGATATATGCAAGGGATTGGTTTCAGACTATCCCATGGATACCAAAATCATCAGATGCTCAGGTCCCCTGTGTAAACTGGTGTAGTATAGTCAGCCCTCCATATCCACAGGAATGAAACCCGTGGATACAGAGGACTGACTCTACATGTGATTTCATGGTATAATATTTAGATGTTCTGGTTTATAATTTAATGTATGGTAGACATCTTCCTATGAAAATATTTGGAGACTTTGTTCTTTTTTAAAGACTGCATTGTTCCTTTGCTTACTGATGAAGAGAAAGTCAGAAGTTTTTGACATTGTAAAACATTGAAGTAATGAATATTCCTCTGTGAACGTCTTTGACTATATATGGTTTGTCTCAGATAACTTCACTCAGAATGGGACTTCTGAATTAAAGAGTTTATGCCCTTATGCTTTTTGTGACTGTACCAATTTTTGTTTGTTCATTCAGAAAATATTTAAAATATTGAGCATCTGTTGTGTTTAAGCACTGTGCTGGGTACTAGCAAAAAGCCTTGGGAAATTGTGTGAGCAAAGAGACTTTACCTACCCTTTGTGAATTCTGACAGTCCAGAGAGAGAATAGAGATTCAAGAATTACACTCTGCATGTACAGTTACAACTCTGACAAATGCCAAGGAAAGGGACATGGTACCACAAAAACATAGTTTAGGGAGGATTTGACCTCATCATGGAGATTAGAAGTTTCTTCCCGCCCCCGCCCCCTTTTGGGCTTTTATTGAGGTTATTATTACATAGGCATGATCGATTAAAACATTGGCTGTTGGCAATGGACTCAACTTCCAGCCCATCTCCAGCCCATAAAAGTTCCAGCCTTCATACAATATTTCTCCTTCGAGAAAGTTTCTTTAGGGATGTTTGAGCTGATATCTGATGAAGAAGTAGGTGTTAACCAGATAAAGACATTGGGAGAGATTTCTAAGTATAAGAAATAAGAAAGACCCTGTAAGAGGAAAGCATATGCTCTGTTGGAGGAACTGGCCAGGAAGGCAAGGGTGTGGGGGAAGCGTGTCATTAAAATGGAGCTGGAATTGTGGGTAGGAGCTCAGTCATTCAGGTTTGTGTTTAAGGTTTTAGACGTTAAGAGTATTAGAAAATCATTGCACTGTTTTTGTTGAAGGTGAGTGTAATTAAGTTTGTATTTTCAGCCTCTCATTTGGCTACTGAGTGGAGAATACACTGCAGGGATAAAGAGCAAGGAAACAAGTTAGGAGACATTAGTAGAAACTGGGCATAATGGTGGCTTGGACCAGGATTTGGTGGTCATTTTGGTGGAAAGATGTAACATATTCTAGAGATCTTTAGGCGATATCATTGTTTAGGCCTTGGTAGTGGGTTGAGGATGAAGATGAGGAAGAAGTAACTGTCAGTGAAGGTGATTCCTCAGTTTCTGGGTCCTACAGTTGGTTAATAGTGTTTTTTTTTAGATATAATGTTAATATTTTTCCTAATTTGTCTGTTACTTGTTGGTTCCTGGTGAATACTCTGTCATATTAGGTCTCCTGTTTTCAGTGTACAAAGCATTCTGATCAAAACTGACTGTTGTATCTTAGATACCTGTTTAATATTTGCCAGTTTGATCCTGTAGTTTATTCTCTTTCATTTATTAATTGTTGTATTAATGTAAGTAAATACATTAATAGATTTTCTAAAGCTAGGTCATTGTTGCATCCTTGGAATAAAGCCTTTTCGTATATCATTCTTTAATAATTACTGATTAGATGTGCTGATATTTTCTTAGGATTTTTATATCTATATTTGTAAAGTGAAATTGGACCTTTTTTTTTTTTTGCAAAAATGATTTTTTTTTTCTTTTTATTTACAAATGACTTGAATTTTGTTGTCTGTTAGGTATTTGATTGATGTAGAAGGCATGAGGCCAGATGATGCAATTGAATGTAAGTATGAGAGCTGTCACTGTTTTCCCTTTTTTTAAAAATTTGAAAGTAGAAATGTAGGTGAATTTCTCAAATTTTGGTAAAAGAGAAAAGTTTGTGATTCATTTGTTCTGACATAAGATAACCTTTTAGCGAAAGTTCATAAAGGGATGTATCTGGAAATAATGAGCTATGACAGCCTGTATAATCAGTAAGTGGACTTCCTCTTTGATCCGCTTTCTCTGGGAAAGATTCGCTTTTTGCACACTTATTTCTAACAGTTCATCCTCTTCTCAGTATTCAGTAGGTGCCGTGGGCATTGCTTAGAAAGGCAAAACTACATTGATGACCTTCGGAACGGTCCCATCAGAAAGTAAGCTGCATTTTATACCTGATATTTGTGGGGAGAAAGATGTGTTTTTGTATCATTTAAACTGCACCTATCCATTCTTCTTGTAGCTCATGAACTTGCTGTAGGAAACCTAAACAAATAGGATTGTGGGGGTCAGGTGGGATTGTTTTTTTCATGGGCCAAAATATAGTCACTGAACGGATACCAAATTGGACACCAATAATATTTTGTGGAAACATTCTGTTTGAGGAATTGGGATTCCAGTGTATCTAGAACAAGAGGTTTTGAAGATTCAACACATATGATGGAGCCAGTTTTCACAGCTACTAAGCCTGTTAACCGAAGACCTAAGCATAACATACATCAGACCCAAGGTTACCCAGAACCTCGGCATTTCCATACCTGGACTCAAGATTTACAGCAGTCAGAAAGGTATCTCTGCTTTCCCTTTGTCTAGAATTGAAATAGAAACTAGTATTATAAATTAGTGCAAACACAGTATGATAATATGAAGAAGTTGTATTTTCTTGCTGGTCAGTGTCAACCAGGAGGTATTGTTTTCTCCATATTTTGCATTTAGGGCTGGAAAATCAAGTATGGGATGGGGAATAGGTGATTTTTCAGAGGCAGTTGGGATAAGGTCTTGAAAGTTTTCATTGATCCTTCAGGTCAGATCAGATCAGATCAGTCGCTCAGTTGTGTCCGACTCTTTGCGACCCCATGAATCGCAGCACGCCAGGCCTCATTGATCCTTAAACTTAGTTTAAGGCAGTAATTTGATGTTCGTGCCAAAAAGGATCTTGCAAACTTGTCTGTGTGTGTTAGTCACTCAGTCACGTCCCACTCTTTGTGACCCCATGGACTGTAGCCTGCCAGGCTCCTCTGTCATGGGATTCTCCAGGCAAGAGTATTGGAGTGGGTTCCCATTTCCCAGTCATATCTCACTCTTTGTGACCCCATGGACTGTAGCCCGCCAGGCTCCTCTGTCATGGGATTCTCTAGGCAAGAGTATTGGAGTGGGTTCCCATTTCCTCCTCCAGAGGATCTTCCGGACCCAGGGATCGAACCCACGTCTTCCGCACTAGTATGTGGATTCTTTACCACTGTGCCATCTGGGAAGTCTCCTTGCATTCTTAGGCTCCATTAATAGTGGTACAGTTTTCAGAATAAGGAAGGTTGTTTTATTTAAGAGTAAACAAAAATTAGGGCTTCCCCTGTGGCACTAGTGGTAAAGAATCCACCTGCAGTGCAGGAGACAAAAGAGACTTGAGTTTGATCCCTGGGTTGGGAAGATCCCCTGGAGAAGCATACAGCAACCCACTCCAGTATTCTTGCCTGGAGAATCCCATGGACAGAGGAACCTGGGGCTATGGTCCATAGGCACAAAGAGTCAGACACTACTGAATGGATTTAGCACAGCATAATGAACACAAACTATACGGAAAATAGTCCAACGCCAGTAGAGAAATCTGCAGAGGAATTGAAGCATAAATCACACACACATTTTTTTACTTGAGAAACAGGAAAAACCTCAGAACAATTAAAATAGCACAGTATTATTCTTTGCCTATTAATTTGGCAACAGTTTTTGACAAGGTGGTCCAGGGTGGTGACTGTCAGGCTGGGCCTGGGTTTGCAGCCTAGCTCTGCTGTTCACTCTCTGTATGATCTCAGTAAGATCTCTAAATTCCTGTTCTCTTATCTGTTGGATGGAAATTTTAATAATATTATAAATAAAGCTTTTATAATACATACCTTGGGATTGTGATTATTACATAAGTTAATTAAGTATTTTAGCACATTGTAAACTTTCCACTTTCAAAAGATGTTGACATTTTTAGAAGATGTAAACATTTCAATGATTATTGCTTGTGTTGCCAGGGACTCTGAAAATAGGTATAGCCCTTTTGAAACATAACTGTAATAGCCATAAAAATGCTCATACCTGCTAACCTTGAAACTACAGAAAAACTTCCAAATATGGAGAAATCTATATGCATTTAATCATTCAACACATTTCTCTAAACTTCCTACTGTGCATCAGACTCTGAACTAAGTGCTTAGGATAGAGTCTCATATGTTCTGAAATGTTAATCCTGCCATTATTTACAGTAGTGGGAAAATTGGTAGCAACTTGAATTTCTAACAGTTACGAATAGCTAAGTAAATTATGTATCCATATTGCGATATTTTATAAAGCCATTAAAAGTGAGAGCTCACTTACAATAAGTGAAAATAATAGGTTATGATTCAATAGTCAAAAAAAGATGCAAGAGGAAAAGACCAAAAGAAAATATTAACCAGTTTAATTAGATTAATTGGGATTGAGGGGTTTTGGGGGTGTTTACTTTTCTCAGATCTCCAACTTTTCTTTTATATGATTATATTAGATTTACCGGTGTTAATTTTGAGACAGTTAAATTTTAATTTTCCAAATTTGCTGCATGTGCCATGGTTAGAATTTCTACATTTTGTAATTAATTTATATATCTATTGACTTATATGGAGAAGGCAATGGCACCCCACTCCAGTGCTCTTGCCTGGAAAATCCCATGGACGGAGGAGCCTGGTAGGCTGTAGTCCATGGGGTTGATAAGAGTTGGACACAACTGAGCGACTTCACTTTCACTTTTCACTTTCATGCATTAGAGGAGGAAATGGCAACCCACTCCAGTGTTCTTGCCTAGAGAATCCCAGGGACAGGGGAGCCTGGTGGGCTGCCGTCTATGGGGTCGCACAGAGTCGGACACGACTGAAGCGCCTTAGCTGCAGCAGCAGCAGCAGGGACTTACAAGGTGAAAGCAGCTTCCTGTTTGCAAACATAAATAGCTCGTTCTGTTTCCTGTCAGCCCTGCCACACTTGGAGAGAATATATCTGATTAGAATAGTATGAGCATTTACCTCTATAGGGAAAGGTGGAAAAGGCTTCTGGGAACCTACGGTGTGCCAAGTCGTGGTGGTGGGTAATAGAAATACGTTGTTTTAATTTACCTTCAAAACAGTCATGAAGATGGAGGGTGTTTAATAATACTCTGTTTTATAAAGCACTGAGAGATCCAAAGGTTAAGCAGTTTTATCTGCTAAAATCACACAGGTTGAAAACAGTAGAACCAGAGTGTCTAGGTATAATTTTATAAAGCTTGTTATATATAGTTATCAGAACTAATAATGTTTTATTACTTTTATTTTAAGGAAATTTTCCCAGAATTGGAACATTTACCAGAGATGCCATGTCCCTCCTCCTGGTCCGCCTGGAGAGGACTATTTCCAGAGGAGATACTCTTGGAATGTAAAGCCAAGTGCCGGTCAAGGAGGCCCGAACAAAAGGTTTTCTCCTGGCAGTTACTACAGAGTACCCTATTCAGCCTATTACAGATGGACCAAGTGACACACGCCTACCCTGGAAATCTGTCTGCGGACAGAGCAGGACTCAAATCAGCAAGTGACTTTTTGTAAGATCAGGTCAAATGAGGTTTATAATCTATTTTATTGCTCCCTTACGTGCTCAAGCTTAAGGAAAAATTCTGTTGATACTTACTACTGCTGACAGATTTGCAGTATTTACAACAGGGAAGGAAATCATCTGTCATTCCACTCTTAAATTTTTTTAAAGGAAGATGATATTTTAAAACTGATAAAGGTAATAAAGAATATCCCTTGTAAATTAATGAAAAATTCTACCTTCGTTTTCTGTGTATTTTTTCCTGACTAAATGTGTGGTGTTAGTGTGTCTGTATGTGTGTGTGTGTGTGTGCATGCAGAAACATGTTTGTTTTTTTTTTTCTTTTTTAAAAAATTATTTAATTATTTATTTATTTATTTTTAATTTTATTTTATTTTTAAACTTTACATAATTGTATTAGTTTTGCCAAATATCAAAATGAATCCATCACAGGTATACATGTGCTCCCCATCCTGAACCCTCCTCCCTCCTCCCTCCCCATACCATCCCTCTGGGTCGTCCCAGTGCACTAGCCCCAAGCATCCAGTATCGTGCATCGAACCTGGACTGGCATCTCGTTTCATACATGATATCTTACATGTTTCAATGCCATTCTCCCAAATCTTCCCACCCTCTCCCTCTCCCACAGAGTCCATAAGACTGTTCCATACATCAGTGTCTCTTTTGCTGTCTCGTACACAGGGTTATTGTTATCATCTTTCTAAATTCCATATATATGCATTAGTATACTGTATTGCCTTATGATCCAGCAATCCCACTGCTGGGCATACACACTGAGGAAACCAGAAGGGAAAGAGACACGTGTACCCCAATGTTCATCGCAGCACTGTTTATAATAGCCAGGACATGGAAGCAACCTAGATGTCCATCAGCAGATGAATGGATAAGAAAGCTGTGGTACATATACACAATGGAGTATTACTCAGCCATTAAAAAGAATTCATTTGAATCAGTTCTAATGAGGTGGATGAAACTGGAGCCTATTATACAGAGTGAAGTAAGCCAGAAACATGTTTTTATCATATTCTGTTATTGACCAAATCACTAGGGTATCTTTTTTCTCCCCCTAACTGTTCAATATTTTTGTTAAAATCTACCTAGGAGATAATCTCTTTAGAACCTAATCACTATGTAGTATTTTTGTCATTAGACATTTCTTTCATTGGCAATCTGTTTATTGTCAGCTTCCTTTCACTGAGTGTTCAGATAGGCCACCTAACACAGGAATGGATAAACTTTGAGACCGATTGTCAGTTGAGCAGGAAAGACCAATCGATAAACCTAAATACTTAATGCTGAGTAATTTACCTGACAGGGTAACTGTTATCAATTGGGTAGAGCTACTCAGAAAACTTGAAAACTTTTGTAGACTGTAAAGGTTGCTTGATGAACAGAATAAGATGTGACGTTTAAAGCCTGTGATATCCATGGAGACTTGCATGGCTCCTGAAGTTACTGCTTTTCTATTGAACGTAACCTGCTGCGGTCTTTTTCTGCTAGCCTCTCACCGTGGAATGGTGCCTGACCTTGACAGTTTGTAAGTTATCTCCTCAGCTGGTTTACACACGGATGGATCACTTGAGAGGTAGTAATTATTTTTAGTTGCAGAGGAAGCCAGAAACCTTTGTTTGCTCAAGAAAGGGTGTGACTGTCATGACATCATAAGCCTTGGTAGATGTTTGATGAAAGCTTGGGCAGATTGGCTTCATTTTTTAAGCCTCTGGTTTTGGGGTGTTGTGTCATAGAGTGATACTGCCGGTGACGCTTGTTTGCCGTTTCATAAATGAACATCCTGTGGAACCTGACGCCAAGGAGGTGCTCTAACTAACTTGCCTACTCCCTGGTCTGTGTCTGATGAACTCAGGCTGCTACCCTTCATCGAAATGGTGGCTCAGAAAATTTTTTTTTTCTACCCACCACATTTAACAGAGATACAAGAGTTTTTCTTGCTAAAAGGCTGCTCTTGTGGAATTGTTTCCTCGCATATATCATGAACTCCCCACTTGGAAAGAAATTGGAGCAGGACAACCGGTGAGGCAGAAAGAGAACCACCAGGGACAGGTGTGGGACTCCAGCGAGCCTACTATTCTACGGAGCTCTTGGCCAGCAGTTTCTGAGGAGGAGTGGCCAGCGCAGTGTCACGTAAGCAGGGCCACCTGGGAAGCTGTCTTCGACCCTGCGGTCCTCTCTGTCCCCATCTCATCTCAGTTGTCGACACAGCTTGTTGAAAACCACGCTCCTCTTGTGTCTTGTTTATTCTTCAGCTCTGGTTTTGGCTTCGGCTCACATCATACCACTGAAAGACCTCTGGCTAAAGGGACCGGCAACTTCCTCTTTTAAAGATGTGTCGTGGTCTGTTTAAGCTTTTACATTTTTTATTTTCATCACATCAAAAAACACATATAAGAAAAACACACACACACGAACATAGTTTAAAATTCAAATAGTTCTACTGAGATTTTTATGAAAAAGAGCAGTCTTCCCATTGGCACACCTGCCCTACCCCCTGATTGTCACTCCCCAAGGGCAACACTTTATGTATTTTTGCATTATTATCTAATATTTACCTCTTATTTAAATATTAGGCTTATACGACCACTTGTTGATTTTTCCGTTTCTAGTACTTTCTGTTGATTTCCTTACTGTAGAAGATGAGTATTTTTTAGCTCTTTCATATCATTTTTCCACATACACACTTCTGTTCCCCACATATGTTTAGTATAGTTATTTTCCACCTTTTGGTTACATTACTATCCTAAGGTAATGTTATTTTCTAGGTGAGTGTCCGCCTCTGAACCAGGGAGTGCCATGGTTATTCTTGCACCACTTTTGACTACATTTTTGTGTCTTTTCCTGTGGCCCTAATGTGGATAGCGTAAACACATCAGACTCTGTTTGTTTGAAATCTTTCTTGGGTTGATTGGATTTGTTCTTGGTCTAGGTTGGACACTGTTTGCCAGGGCTGCCATAAAAAGACATCACAGACTAGGTGTCTTAAACACTGGATATTTGTTTTCTCACAGTTCTGGGGGCCAGAAGTCCATGATCAAGGTATCAGCAGAGCTGGTTTCTTCTGAGGCCTCTCTCCTTGGCTTGTAAATGACCATCTTGGTCATGTGTCTATACACGGTCTACCCTCTATCTATGTCCAGATTTCCTTTTCTTTATGGAAACCAGTCACACTGGGTTGTGCCCACCATAATGAACTCATTTAAACTTAACTTTTTAAAGACCCCATCTTCCAAGTACAGTCACATTCTGAAGACCAGGTGGTTAGGATGACATCAACATACAGCTTTTGCAGGGACACAACTCAACCTATGACAGGTACACGGTGGTGGTTCTCTACACCGGGGGCACAGCTCTTGCCCTGGGATTTCTGTTTGCCTTCACCCAGGTCATTTCTTCTGTGCCCCTTCTGTTTCCTGGATCCACAGCTGCTGCTTTCATTGTTTACTTCCCTGTGTGGTGGAGCATATTCTTCCATGGTTTCCCAAGGATTAATGGGATGCAAACTTTTTGAGGCTTTTGCATGTCTGAAATGGGTTTATTTTATTCTTCACTGCATTGATAAGTTGATATGCTATACATTTGGAGGTAGGCAGTTTAAAATGCATTTAGTCATTATTTTCCATAGTCATTGTTGCTATTTAAACCCTGTGCTATTCTGATTTCTGTGCTGCAGTCCATGCGGTCACAAAGAGTGGGACACAATTGGGCAACTGAACAACAGTAACAGTTCTGATCCCAGAACTTTTATTTGTGACCTGTAATTTTTATTCCTGAAAGCTTTAGGATCTTTCTCTCAAGTGTCCTGAAATACCATGATATGACTTACCATGGGTAATTTTTTGGCTGCGCTGGGTCTTCACTGCTGCGTGAGGGCTTTCTCTAGTTGCAGCAAGCAGGGGCTACTCTGTTGCGGAGTGCAGGCTTCTCCTGTTGCTGGTCATAGGCTCGAGGGCACATGGGCTTCAGTAGTTTCTGCTTGAGGGCTCTAGAGCGGGGGCTCAGTTAGCTGTGCCTCACAGGCTGAGTTGCTCCACAGCATGTGGCATCTTCCCAGATAAGAGATCAAACCCATGTCTCCTGGCATTGAAAGGTGAATTCTTAACCACTGGACAACCAGAGAAGTCCCTAGTGTGGGTATTTTTAAAATTCATAATGCAAATGAGGCCTTCCAGTCTAGCAGGCTATATGCATCATTTCTGGGAAATGTTTTTCACTTTATCTTCTCTATATCTTACTTCTTTTTTTTTTCTTAAAGTGGAACGCTTCCCCAATTTGCATGTCATCCTTGTGCAGGGACCATGCTAATCTCTATATTGTTCCAATTTTAGTATATGTGCTGCCAAAGTCAGAGCTGCCTTCTGTTTCCTTCTGGGGGAACTTCTATTAGCTGACTATTTGATTTTCTGAAATGTACCTCTTAAGTTAATTGTATTTTTGTCTCTTATTTTCCATTTTTAATCTTTTTTGTTTTTTTTAAATCACAAAAATTTTCTCAGCTTTATTTCTACCCTTCTATTGGGTTTTTTGCTACATATTTTATATCTATTTTTTCTGCTCTATGTTTTTAATTTCCAATAGCTAGCTCTTTTCTGAATGGCTGTCTTTCCCCGGCACTTCATTCTTTTATTTTTTTTAATGAATGCATTATCTTTTCTCTATAAAGTTATCAGTTTTTAAGTTTCTTCTGTTCTCTATATCAGCTGTTTTTGGTTTTGATTTTCTCCTGTTTGTTGGCGCCTTTCCCTCTTGTTAGATGTGATGTTGGAATGTCTGGTGGTCTTTGCCTGTTGTTTAGAACTTAAGATTTGAGCACTCAGAGCGGATGGAAACTGCTCATGTATGGCAGACTTGTAATAAGGCGGTCACTCACCTTGTTATTTTTGTTTAGCTTCCCCTTGCTGCACAGAATCAGGTTTTATTTTTCTCCATTTTTTTTAAGCCCTTAAATTTTTTTTATTTTTTTACTTTTGGCTGTGCTGGCTCTTTGCTGCTACACAGGCTTTCCTTTCGTTGCAGCGAGTGGGGCTACTCTCCAGTTGCACTGCACAGGCTTCTCACTGAGGCGGCTTCTCTTGCGGAGCACGGGCTCTAGGGCTCCTGGGCTCCAGAGCCAGGCTCAACAGTTGTGGTGCACAAGCTTAGTTGTTCGAGGTACGTGGGATCTTCCTGGACAAGGGATCACTCCTGCATTGGCAGGTGGATTTTTTACCACTGAGCCACCAGGGAAACCCTATTTGTCTCCATTCTGACAGTTAATATCTCTGAAAGTTTTACTCTCTCATCTACCATTCATCATCCCTCCCCTTCTCTTGTGGGTTTTTAATCTTTGGGAGTCTATCTGTTTTGGTAGGGTTTGGGTGGTGAGTAGAGATATAGACATGAGTTCAATCTAGCCAGTATAATGAGACTTTGTCAATTAAATGAGTTTTGGATTTAACATCAGTCTGGTAAGCTTGATTTTTTAGGCATCACATCCCAGAATTGCAGGCCACTCAGAGCCCTAAGCCATGATCTGGACCCACACAGTCAACTACAGACACTCCTACTATGGAGAAAGCCCTTCCTAGGATCCTGTCTGAACCACCTTTCTAGTGTAATTCTAACAGCTGCCCCAGAATTACATCCTAAAACAAACTCATGAATGTTATTCCCCTCTTGGAAATTTTGAATGGCTTATGGCCTTGAGAATCCATTTCCAACTCCTTGTCAAGGCCTCGTGTGATCTGACTCCAGCTGACTTTTCAAAGCCTCTGCCATGTTCCACTCCATTCTTCAGTGTGCCAGCAGTTCTTGAGCACATACACATTTATGCCACGGTATCTTGGTCTTTCAGATTGTTCCTTGGCTGTAACAGCTCTCCTGCAGCCTCTATGGGCAAATCATTCTCGAAGCCCCATCTCCTCAGTAAAGCCATCTCTCCCAACCTTACCCACCTACTGAATTACTCCTTTAGCTACAAGGTACTTTGTAGGACTATTTAGCATTTATTTCATTTATATCATGCTATGTGAAATACAGATTCCAAGAATGGTCTCCTCCTCCTTCCTGAAAGTGCCATCTGCCACCTGGCCCATGCTCCCCAGTTTTGCCTTTGCAGGCGAACCCAGCACTCCCTAAGCTGACTGGAGCCCAAGATAAACTCTGGGCCTGCACGGCCCTTACAGCCCCCACATGAAGCCCTTTCTATCAGCCATCCCTCCACTTTGGAGTTGGAGGAAATGCCGCGTCAGGCCACAAGCTCTGGCTTTATGAGCTGCCATGGAAGGGTTAGATGATGTACAGAAGTGTAGAGCAGTTGACTCCCATGGGAGGAGCCTTAAATAATGAAATGCAGAAGAGAGAAGGGAGCCTGGCAGGTGGATTCCCCCTCCATTCTCCCTTCTGTGGAATACTCTTAGAATGGCTTTTCCTTCCAGGCCTTCCAGAGAAGAACCAACCTGCTGAGTGAACACATATACCAAACAACCTGTCTTTTTGGCTCACTGTGAAGCCTGTTCCTCACCCTCACCGCTCTATTCTTACATATCCCCAATAGAATTGTTATTTAGTCAATAAGTCATGTCTGACTCTTTGCGAACCCACGGACCATAGCCCACCAGGCTCCTCTGTCCGTGGGATTTCCCAGGCAAGAATACTGGAGTGGGTTGCCACTTCCTTCTCCACAAGTAGGTGGTAGTGGTTGCCACTGTATCGACATTAATGACTTCAGAAAGTGAGAGTAAAGTAGAACTACCTCAAGAGACCAACTGTGACCACATACACAGAGATTATAAGGGAATATTAATAGCATCAAAGAAAATGGAAACATTAGAGAGCCCTCTTTCCATCTGCTAGAGGTTATGTTCAAGAGAGAACATTTTCAACAGCCTGACACAAGGCATTTTTCTATTTCCTTATGAAGCAATTCAGCAAACTTAATTTCCGTTTTAAACTATTTTTTTTATTTAAGTATGGTTGACTTACAATGTTGTGTTAGTTTCTGCTGTATAACAAAGTGAATCAGCTATACATATATATTAAATATATATTCTATTCCTTTTAATATTCTTTTCCATTATGGTTTATCACAGAATATTGAATATAGTTTCTTATGCTATACAGTAGGATCTGTTCTATATAAATGATGGAATCACAGGATACACTATTTTTATGTCTGACCTTTTTTCAGCATAATTTTGAAATTTGTCCATGTTATTGTATGTAGTAATAGTTGATTTCCTTTTTACTGCCGAGTTGTGTTCCATTGTATGGATATACAGTTTGTTTATTCACTTAACAAGGGTTTGGGTTGTTTCCAGCTTTTGGTGATCACAGACAAGTCACTTTGAACTGGACTTTTTTTATGTCTATTTTTTAATCAACTCTACTGATAAATTTTATAAGATGTACTCTTTAAAATGACATAATTTGATGAATTTTAACAGTAGAAACAGTGTCAGACTTTATTTTTCTGGGCTCCAAAATCACTGCAGATGGTGACTGCAGCCATGAAATTAAAAGA
Source organism: Bos grunniens (assembly GCF_055505025.1). Lineage (NCBI taxonomy): Eukaryota > Metazoa > Chordata > Mammalia > Artiodactyla > Bovidae > Bos > Bos grunniens. The sequence continues at coordinate 96,664,622 of NC_141175.1, read as the reverse complement.
TGCTTACTCCTTGGAAGGAAAGTTATGACCAACCTAGACGGCATAGTCAAAAGCAGAGACATTACTTTGCCAACAAAAGTTCATCTAGTCAAGGCTATGGTTTTTCCTGTGGTCATGTATGGATGTGAGAGTTAGACTGTGAAGAAAGCTCAGCGCCGAAGAATTGATGCTTTTGAACTGTGGTGTTGGAGAAGACTCTTGAGAGTCCCTTGGACTGCAAGGAGATCCAACCAGTCCATTCTGAAGGAGATCAGCCCTGGGATTTCTTTGGAGGGAATGATGCTAAAGCTGAAACTCCAGTACTTTGGCCACCTCATGCGAAGAGTTGACTCATTGGAAAAAGACTGATGCTGGGAGGGATTGGGGGTAGGAGGAGAAGAGGACGACAGAGGATGAGATGGCTGGATGGCATCACCAACTCAATGGACATGAATTTGAGTGAACTCTGGGAGTTGGTGATGGACAGGGAGGCCTGGCGTGCTGTGATTCATGGGGTCGCAAAGAGTCGGACACGACTGAGCGACTGATCTGATCTGAACACAGGTTCCCTTGTAATTAACACCACATCAGGATATATAGAACATTGGCTTCAATCACAAAGGTTCCCTTGGGGTTTGTTTTTTTTTTTTTTTCAGTGTCTCCCACTTCCCCATCCCTAACAACCACTAATTTGCTTTCACTCTAGAATAAATTTGCTATATTTGCAATCCCTATAGTTTTGTAGAAATGGAATCATACAGTAACAATTTTACTTTGCTTTTTTGCTGAGCATGTTTTTAGATTGATCCATGTTTCAAGTATGTTCATTCCTTTTATTACTGAATAGTATTTCATGACATGAATTCACTATGATTTGTTTATCCATTCATGTATTATTGGGCATTGGGTTGTTTCCAGTTTGGGGTCATCATGAGTAAAGCTGCTATGAACATTCATGTTCAAGCCTTTGGGTGGACATGTTTTCACTGCTCCTGGTTAAATACCAAGGAGTGAAACTGCTGCGAATGGTTAAGTATGCACGTGCAAGGGAGTGTGCTCAGTTGTTTCAATCGTGTCCGACTCTTTTTAACCCTATGGACTGTAGCCTGCCATGCTCTTCTGTCCATGGGATTCTCTAGGCAAGAATACTGTAGTGGGTTGCCATGCCCTTCTCCAGGGGATTCTCCTGACCCAGGGATCAAACCAGCAGTCTCTTGTATCACCTGCATTGGCAGGTGGATTCTTAAACACTAGCGCCATGCATTTAATTTTTTAGGAAACTGCCAAACTCTTTTCCAAAGTGGTTACACTATTTTTATTTTATACTCCGACTAGCAATATGTGAAGGTTCCAGTTCTGGATGTTTGCACTTGATATTTAAAAATTTTAAGGCCTTTCAAATTTCAGCATTCTTATGGGTATGTAGTAATAACTCATGTTTTTAATTTGTATGTGTTTCCCTGATGACTAATGATGAGCATCTTTTCATGTTTTTATTGGCCTTTCATGTATCTTTCCTAAAATGTGTTCAATTGTGTCATCTATCCTTAATCAGGTTGTGTCTCTTACTATTTTCGAATTGGAGTTGGTTATATAATCTGGATACCAGTCTTTCCTCAGAATAATTTCATATATATTCCCACTGGGCTCAAGCCGCACGGTTCTCTTTGCTCTTTCTTAAATGAGGCCATATCTGTTCTGAGTCTTTAAACTCTCTCTGTTCCCTGGAATTGCTGCTCTTCAGATACACACAGAACCTGCCTCCAGACCTCCTCCAGTCACAAATGGCCCTTTTTGGTGAGATCTTTCTTAACCATCCTATTTTAAATAGTAATACTCACGGCCTGACATTACCCCCTATTCTCTAGTTTTTTCTCCATAGCACATATCTATCCTATTTATTATTTACCTGTCTTTTTGTTTAAAGAAAAGTATTGACCCAGATGAGCCCCCAAGCATAAAAAACATGGAAGAATAACATGTTAGAATAATATGGGAAAAAACATCCATTTAGCGATGACCTCGTCTTTCGGAGGCTGATACACTCAGGGATGGCAATCAAACCTGTGAGCCTGCTGGATGAAGGGGTTGTACTGTCACCTCTCTCAAGTACCCTAGGCAGATCGCCGAGCACTTTCGGCTCCAGGAGATCCTGGCCAAGTGGACCTCGCCCAGAACAAGAAAAAACTGAGTCCTGCCTGCCTCGAAAAAGAACTGTAGAATCTCGAGCAGCGGAGACATATGTAGAGCTCATCGGAGCCATTACTTTTCTTCCCATAGGACGAAACACGATGTCTCCTTCAAGGCCAAGCGGCTTAAGGACGCGGCGAAGACCCACACGCCGCCACTCTCATCGGAAGTGGCGGACCGAGCCCCTGCTCTCCTTCGGGTCAGCAGACGCGACTCATGCCGGCGAAACATTCAGTGTAAGGAGGTAGCCGAGAACCTTCCTCCCACCCCGACCTGAAAAGACGCTGCAGGGTCGGGGAGGGCGAGAAAGGAGCGCAGCTGCGGCCGATCTCCCGGAAGTTGAGGGCTTTGTTTCCGTGGGGAAGATCTTACGAGACGGACAGGGACGCGACGGTGAGTACTCCTGGCACCACAGCCCTGGCCGGGTCGGGCGGGAACTGGAGACCAGTGATTTTCCAGATGATACCTGTGATTCTCGGCGCCCTTGTTTATCGAGCGTTTGCCAAGGTCGGGTCCTGGGATGCAGCCCGGCAGTGATCGGCTCAGCCTCCCTTCGAGGGCGGACGATACAGCATTCTGATGAGCCTGAGACTCACCGAAGTTGTAACAGAGGAGGTCGTAGGAGACTGGTCCTGGGGTCCTGGGAGCGCTGGTAAATGGGCTCTTACTGGCCAGTCGAAAGGAGGGAGGATTAATTCAGAGTAACTGCCTGTCCGAGGGGGCGTGCTGGGCAGGGACTGGGGGTGGTGACAAGCTGGAAGGGCCAGTGCGGCGGTGGGGAAATGAGCGCGGTCTGCAGGGGTGAGCTAGGAAGCCAAAGAGAGAGGAAGGTCTCAGATCACAGAGTTTGGGACCCCGTGACATAAAGGGACTTTATAGCAGGGCAAGATTTGGTGTACATTTTGAAAAGATCACTTTGACTCTCGGGTGGAGGTTGGATGATAGGGAAGGAATTGTGAGGCGACCTCTTCTAGGAGGTCACCGACGTTGAGGAGAGAAGGTGGCCAACGGCGGTGGCAGAGTAGGTATGGAAGAGAATTGGACCCTTCAAAATGATACATAAAAGTTGAGAAGAGTTTTGCATAAGATATGGGATTTGAGTGGGAGGTAAGTATCCAGCGATGGTTCGAAGTTTCTGACTTAAGTGAGTGAATTATATGCTATGTTATGCTAAGTCACTTCAGTCGTGTCCGACTCTGTGCGACCCCATAAACGGCAGCCCACCAGGCTCCCCCGTCCCTGGGATTCTCCAGGCAAGAACACTGGAGTGGGTTGCCATTTCCTTCTCCAATGCATGAAAGTGAAAAGTGAAAGTGAAGTCGCTCAGTCGTGTCCGACTCTTAGCGACCCCATGGATTGCAGCCTAACAGGCAAACCAAAACCATTTTTGACGTTTGATAGGCGCCCTTTTCCCCCTACTGTAGAAACAAAAACCACAAAAAAATTGTTTCCTCCCTGGTTGTATGTACTCATTATCTTTTGTGTGCTCACTGTAGAAAATTAAGAACATGCAAACATATTTTTTCTAGAAAACAAAATTATCTGTAATTCTGCTAACCAGGATGGCCATAATAAAGATTGTGTGGCCCTGTTGTGCCAAGACATTATTCACCATTTTATTTTTCCAGATTGTAACAGAAAAAATCAGATGTAATTCTAGCAAATCAAAGATAACATTTTGTTGTTTGTTTTCAGTAGTTTTCTTTTTGTGTACATTTGTAAAAACCCACATATTATGCACATTTTGTGTTTTATTTTCCAATCAGATGTTAAGTACTTAATGTTATTTATTACTGTATTTACACATCCTTAGCTCCTCTTCAAGACTACAGTTTTTAGTGGTTGATCAGGAAAGCCACTGTAGTTGGGCCTATTACTAGTTAGGTAGGTTTTCAACCTTTTACTCTTAGGATGATAAGAAAAACATCTTATTACATAAATCTTCAGATTGCCAATGTATTCCTTCAGAAAACTGGTGGAGATAAAACTTCCTAGGTAAAAGGATAACGTGAACCTATATAAAATTGCTTCACCTAAATATCTCTCTGAGACTTGAAATTCTTTCAAAGATTATATTTTTGCAGTGCTTAGTTTTTTCATTCAAAGATAGATTATGTCTCTCCAGTTATTTGTTGTTTATGCTGCTTTTATGTTTTTTGTATATACCCTGTTCTTTCCTTGTTAAATTTATGTCTTTAAAGGGTGTTACTATTTAAGAATTGTACCCTTTAGGCTTAAATTCCCATGTATGTAATGAATATCTTTGAGTTGTGTCATACTTTCTTCCATAAGATTGTTTTCTGCCTTATATTTATGTCTAGATGCTGCCAAAATATAAATAAAATGGTGAGATTAGAAAGCTAAAAATACTAAGTTGGAGTGAGGTTTCCTTAATGCTGTAAGTAACCTGTGGTCTAAAAAGTGTTTGGTATCCTGCTCCTAGTTGTCTGTTGAGAAGCTCCCCCTCATCCAGAGCCTGCCTTATCTGTACCACTAGGGGACCCAGTGTTGCCCTTGATCCTTTCCCAGGAAGGAAGCTAAAACAGCTTAGCAGGGTTAGGAAGACAGTCTGTCATGAGGCTGCCAGATGTTTTGGGGTGGATTTTTCAAGTTTAACAGTTCTACATCTTATTATTAAAGTTATACTTTAATTGTGAGCAAGGATATTTGTTAGTGACTTACAGTTGTTAACTTTTGGTCTTTTGGTCTTGTGCAGTGGCATCCTGCTTATCTATGAAATGCAGTTAACACATCAGCTGGACCTATTTCCTGAATACAGGGTGACCCTTCTGTTATTTAAAGATGTAAAAAATGCTGCAGCCTTGAGAAAAAAGGCCATGGAAGGTGCCATTGATGGCTCATTAATAAACCCTACAATGGTAAGTACTCATGGCAATGAGTGAGCTTTATGGGAGTTTAAGAATCTGATGATTTTTCATGATGTTATGGGTTAGCCCAAAATTGTTATCTTCAAGTAAAAGGACTTGTCTAACCTGTAGAGTGGATTCAGATTTGGCCAGCCTTCAATTTAACAGTGAATAGAAGCCAAGTCGGAGAAGGCAATGGCACCCCACTCCAGTACTCTTGCTTGGAAAATCCCATGGACGGAGGAGCCTGGAAGGCTGCAGTCCATGGGCTCACTGAGGGTCAGACACGACTGGGCGACTTCACTTTCACTTTTCACTTTCATGCATTGGAGAAGGAAATGGCAACTCACTCCAGTGTTCTTGCCTGGAGAATCCCAGGAATGGGGGAGCCTGGTGGGCTGCCGTCTATGGGGTCACACAGAGTCGGACATGACTGAAGCGATTTAGTGGCAGCAGAAGCCAGGTGCTGAGCCCCGCCCTAGGAGACATGAAAGGTGGTCTCCCTCTGATATGATGGCTGATGCCTAGATATCCATCTTCTTGTGTGACCTAGAAAATCTCTGTAAAGGAGGCATTGTACAGTGGTAGAATCACCAGGACTTAAATCCCAGTTATGCCATTTATTACAACTTTGAGCATGTGGTAGCCAGCCTTTATACAGTGCTTATTTGGTAAGTTCTTTGTATATACTGCTAACTCACTTAATCTTTACAACAACTCTATGAAGTTGTGAGATGATTATCTGCTTCTAAAAGATAAAATGCTAAGGAATTTGCCCAGGTTCCCTTGGTGGTAAGTAGCAGAGCTGAAATTCCAACCCATTCTTTGCCTTGGTTTCCTCATTTATTGCACATGAAAATAATAGAAGATATCAAATAGGGTACTTTTGAGTAGAATAGAAAATAAAGTTTAAATGTTGAGTATATGGCCTTTCCCATAATAATGGTCCTCAATAAGTTGTTTTAAAACTTTTTGTGTCTTAATTGCCTGCAGCTGTAAAATTCTGTGATTTTTCTAAACACCTAGGCCCTTGAGATTTTGACAATTTTGAAAATATAGAAATTGTGATGAAGTAAAACAGCCTGACCCTGGAGGGTACAGGGCATTATTCTTCAGAGTACTCCAGATTCTTTGTGTATAATGTTTTCTGTTCTCTTTGGTAGATTGTTGATCCATTTCAGATAATTATGGCCGCAAACAAAGCAGTTCACCTCTACAAGCTGGGGAAAATGAAGACCAGAACTCTATCTGCTGAAGTTATTTTCAATCTTTCCCCAAATAACAATGTAATTAGTATGGAATATATACTTTCTTTATATCTGTTGACCTTGTCATGGTAGCCTGTGTGTGACTCAGTGTTGGGTTGGAGCCTGTTGCTGGTAACAAACCAAAATAACAGTGAAGAGTGAGTGCTGGACAGAGAGTTGTGGTTTAGCATTGCCTCCTACTAGACAATTAAGCTTTGGAGTCACTCACATGAAATTTAGCTAAATTGAGTGAGGATAGTTTTATTTGTCCTTCCTGACATACAGAGTCAGGAAAATGCTGTTTAAATCTCATGATAAAAAATTAGGTGTGGGTATTTGTGTGTTACCATGCGCATCTTTCGTTCTCCCTATAAACTCTTTGAGGATAGAACCACGCCTTTTCCATATACTGGAAGGCTGCTGGTACCTAGACTAGCTCTTCACACATGCTCATACACGTGGTACACAGGAAGAGTTTGTGTTTGAGATACTGATAGTAATCAAAGTTTTTGAGTTAAAAACATTCCACCTGCGCATATTTTTTAAAAAACCAACTAATTTTGCTGACGAAGTTTAATTATTACTACTACTAAACACAATCAAGTACTGCCATGGAGAGAAAGGTTAGGAAACCTGTGGCATGGTTTAAAATACAGATGTTTGAAAAATCTATAAAATGTGTAGTAATAGAATTCTCCTGTATCTTGGGGAAAATTACTGGGTAATTGTTTCTTTGAGATCGCTGAAATAACTCAAGAGACTGCAGTTCATAAACATGTGTTGAGCTTGTCCCTGTTCCAGTCTAGGGTCAGAAATGTTCCCAAGAAAGGCAGATGAACAAGACAAAGTTCAAGTGCCCTAAGTTAATTGATATAATGGAATAATAATGCAAATCTGTGGGAACAAAGAAGCAATTCATTCTATAAGGAGGAAAGTGCTAAAGGAGTGACATTTGAGCTGGACCCTTGAAAGATGAAGGCAGTCCAGGAGGAGGACAAAGTGCAGGCACAGGCAAGAAAAGTAGGAAAGAATGGGAGGCCCACAGCCCCACTGGCTGGAGGGCAGGAGGGCGCGGCGAGAGTCACTGGGTCCAGGAGAGGGTCATTGGTGCATCAAAGTCCAGGCTTGATGCTGTGGGAATGAGGTGCAGCTTTGAGCAGGGAGTACTCCAGAGGCAGAGGTGGTAGAGATTAGGAAGGGACATTGCAAGACTGTAGGCAGAGAGAACCACTAGGATATGAAAAATGAGAATCTGACCAGGAAAGGCTGCAAATGGGGAGAGGTTTCAGACGTTGAGACTACTGATTTTATTGTCTTTTTCACCCCTTAGATTTCAGAAGCCTTGAAAAAATTTGGTATCTCAGCAAATGATACTTCAATTCTGATTGCTTATATTGAAGAGGGTGAAAAACAAATAAATCAAGAACACCTAATATCTCAGGTAGAAGGTCATCAGGTTCCTCTGAAAAATCTCCCTGAAATAACAAATATTACAGAAGTCAAAAAGGTTTGTAAACCCATATTTTTAGAAAGAGCATGATAGATGTGGAATAATACTGTTTGCTTATTGATCACCAATGCTTCTATATTGTTTTAACTTGTAAGAAAGGTTAATAAGACTCTGATGCTAGGAGGGATTGGGGGCAGGAGGAGAAGGGGATGACAGAGGATGAGATGGCTGGATGGCATCACTGACTCGATGGACGTGAGTCTGGGTGAACTCCGGGAGTTGGTGATGGACAAGGAAGCCTGGTGTGCTGCGATTCATGGGGTTGCAAAGAGTCGGACACGACTGAGCGACTGAACTGAACTGAACTGAAAAATGATTAGACATGCAAAGAAATGCAGATTTATGTAAGATATAATTAGAAACTTAGTTGGTAAAGACATTCTTTTAAAAAGAATAGATGACTAGATATCAAGCTTACATTTGAAATATAAAATATAGTATGAAGTTAATGTCTAGATGTGTGCTTTTAAAATTGGTACAAATGTTTTGATGTTTAGAGACTTATCACTATAACTGCAGTTGAAACTTTTGACATAAGTGATGAGTTGCTGTCTACTTTGCGTGCCTTAATCACATTGTGATTCCATCCCATTATCCCAATAATTGAGTAATAAATTAGGTCACATATATGTATTTGTATAATGGAAATTAGTAGTGCATGAACATGTCAGCATGTCATAATCTGTCTTTTATGCTTACAGGTATATAAACTATCTTCACAAGAAGAAAGTATTGGAACATTATTGGATGGTATCATTTGTAGAATGTCAACAAAAGATGTTTTGTGAAATGACAGAAATATTAAAAAATTTTCAGCTTTTATACAAAACATTCATTGTTTTTCCTAGATCATAAAATCTATTATGTTGTAGAAAGTTTTAAAACACAGAATGGTAACAAAGGAAAGGAAAAAAAAACCACTCCTGGTCCTACCTTTTCATATTTTAAAAGATAATCACGGTTATTGTTGTTATTGTCTTTTGTTTCTGTCCAGATATATTTTATTTTTATATAATTGGAATAATTGCAAACATTTATTGAATGTCTACAAGATACTAGGTTCTTATCTAAATGACTGTATATCCATCAACTTACACCCTTGCACTTAATTCTGGCTACTCCAGCATCACCGTTCCAAGCCTCCTGGTTCCAAGTTTTTGTGTGCAAGAATTCATTTAATTATCACAGCATCATATGAAGTAGATTACTCCCATTAAAAGGTTGTACAAATAATAATGTGCGCAAGGTCACACAGCTAAAAATCATGTGTTATAAATGGTTTGGGATTTTTTTTTTTCATATTTTGTCTTAAAATATGGTTGTGTCAGTCAAGATAGAGTAGGTTACAGGCCATATGTTCATGTTTTGCTAAGTTTGCTTGTTCTTAGTCTTTTCTATGCATGGGCAAACACTTCTGAAATATTTGAAAGTAAATTGCAGCCCTTGGGGCACTTCACCCCCCATTGTATTTAGTTGTCATGTCTCTCTCAATTATTTTTTAATTGAAGGAAGAATTGCTTTACAGAATTTTGTTGGTTTCTGTCATATCAACAGTCATGTCTCTTTTAAAGGCTCCTTTAATCTAGAACTATTTTTTTTTTAAAGGTGATGTTGACAGTTTTTGAAGAGTACCCCAGATGTCTTTCAGAATTTCAGAATGAGTTTGTTCGTGATTCAAGTCAGTTTAAATATTTTGGAGAATGATACGTAGATTTTGTGTCCTTCCAATTTTACATCATTGGGAGGCACATAGCGTCACCTGGCCTCATCACTGGTGGTACAGTTTGGTCACTTCGTTAAGGTGGTACCCCAGACTTCTCCAATATGAAGGCATCTTTTCTCCTGAAGCTTAGGGAGAAGTCAAAGCTGCCCTAAAGCTCAAAGTGCCTGTAGCCAGGATTAAAACTCCAAGTGACCCCTGATTCTGTGCTCCTAATGACTCCACACAGCCATCACTATCAAACATGTTCTTTGTAAAAGTGAAACTTCACATATATAATTCTATTTTTATATATTAACATTGCTTTCAATTGTTCATTTTGCTTTTGCAAGTAAATCTCTGTACACGTCTTTTTCTGTAGGATAGCTTCCCTGAAGTGGAATTACTGGGGAAGAGGATATGAATTTTTAATACCAGAAAGGTGCCACTTCACACTTGTAATAGCAGTGCACAAGTGTGCCAATCTCAGGAGACTCACCAACAATGCCTTTAAACTTCTCAACATTTTCGCCATTTTGAAATGTCAGACTACTGGTGAAGCTGAACTATGTTTATTTGTTATGAAGTGTTTTATAAGGGTTTATACCTGTAACTATATAGATTTTTTTTTTAACTCTATGAGCCTTTGGGTGAAGAAGGAAAAAGAAGTAATGCCATTTCCTGGGAAAAAAGTTAATGTAAGGTCCACAAGCTTTTTCTCTTAAGAAAGTTGGGCCAATTTAGGAATAATGTTCTCTTTCTTCTTAAGTTAACCAGTTTGCTTCAGAGCTTAAACGCTTCCCCAGCAAAAGCAACCAGTGATTATAGGGCCTTTGGTGCTGGAAGAGAAGGGATGCAGTGTGGCAGGCCACCCTCAGTTGGCTCCTTGGTCAAGGGTTACAGGGTTATTAAGGGATACTAAGGCTGTTAGCTAGCTGTCGCTAGGATAACATGAGGAAAGGGGGCTCTGTCACCCAGGCAATCGTTGCTCCCCATCTCCCCCGTCTTGGGAACAAGGAAAGCTGCCACGAGTGGCAGAATCTTTAATCCCCTGCCCTTCTCCCCACCTCACACGGGAAAACCACAAGAACGCACCTAAGCACTGCGCCTTCTTTTTAGAAGGAGCCCTGGGGCTCGCAGACTTTTTCAGGCCACCTGCTGCAATTCTCATTTTCGCTTTTTCCTTTGATGACCTTTCTGCTTGTCTGGAAACCTGGAACCTGTGCTAGGGCTGCGGCTGCTTCTCTGCACCTGGTTTTGTTTTGCTGACTGCTGTGCTATCTGCACTCCGTGTTACAAAACTGAGTAAAGCACAGCTCTCTAGGTGATTGGTCTCAGGATGAGCCAAGTTTGTATTGTTTTCATAATCCTCTGTGCCAGTTATCTGCCATTGTTCCCTCCAGCTCACTCTTCATCCTTCTCCACTCTTCTCTCTGCCCTGGAGGCTGACTTCCCATGTACGTCCTCCCTTCCCCTTGGCTTCTGCTTGGGTTTGGCCAGTGTGTGGGGTGGAGAGGCTAGCAGGAGGATGAGGCCAAAGGTATTTCTTTTCCTGGCCCCTCACTGCAAGGATCCCTAGGCTGGCTTTGGCTTTGGACCTCTCAGGGTGGTCCTTGCTACTCAACTTCTGGGTCAGGGTCCTGTCCCCTCACCCTCCTGCCTCACTTCAGGCCTCTTGAGCATTAACATACCTGGTTCCCCTTTACCCACCCACACCTTCATAATTAGGCCCTTTGGTGATCTATATAAAATGAGCTTGGGTTATCCTAGTTTGAGTGTTGGGGCCTGATAATGCCTCCCTTTCGCTAAAAGGTTAGATTAGCAGTATTTCTATAGAGCTGGATCATTGTTCCAGTATTTCTGAACATCTTGCCAAGGAGTGACCTATCGGACCACTTTCTTTCCTCTTGAAACAATTTGCTGTTACTTCCTCTCACTCATGTCCTTTAAGTTATGAGTGCTCAGTGGGAATCCAGGGCACTGACCTGAGGCTGGCTTACTGGGAACCCTGATGAAGAGATCAGGGGAGATGATGTTCTTTCCAGGACAATTTCCTCCTCTGAGACTTCCAAAACATGACACCACTTGATTGTCTGACTTCCAGTTCATTGACCCAATTCTGGGCTTAGCTGGTCTAACAGGCAAGTGTTCTTCATAAATGCAAGCATAGGGTTTCATTGACATGCTGCTCTCAAGTCCCACAACTCTGAGAATAACAGTGATTTCAAAAATATAACTACCTATTATAATCAGGTTCCTATGGGTAATAGAAAAATTAAATAATTTATCAGGTCACTAGTAACTGTTTAACTGTTAATAAGTTAGCAGTTTTTAGCAAGTAACAAATTAACAGCAATATAAGTGCTGGATGAGAAGTGCAAAGTCTTCAAAGGAGGGAGCGGATACAAGATCCATCTGGTTGTCAGGGGTCAGAAATCTTGATGGAGGAGGTAGCACTGAGCTCGACCTTGACCCTGTCACATACTGGATCTGGGTCAGTATGGCCTGAACGTAGGCGCGTGATGAGGCTTAGAGGTGAATCTTGCATCCCAGCAGACAGCTGTTTCTGTTGGCATACAGAGCTTTATACTAATTAATAATTCAAACACTTGTCAGATACCTGTCTTTTGGGGTCAGCATGTGGTACTGAAAAAGCAAAATGTTCAGGCCTTCGAGTCAAAACTGCCAAGGCTTGGGTGCCACTCTCTTGGGTAGGAGATCTCAGGCTTGTGAGCCTCGGTTTCACATTTGTAAAATGGAAGCAATATGAGCCTTAGCTCTTAGATGATTGTGAATGTCAAATAGTACAGCACAGGAAAAGTGCTTTCTCACAGAGCCAGGTATCTAATATCTCAGCAAGTGACAGCTGTCTGTGTGTACCAGGCATAATACTGAGGCATACAGTAGAGTAAGACTCACTGCTGCCGGGGGAGTAAAACTTAGCACAGCAGTTTGGCAGCGCCTCCAGCTGTTAAAGTGGAGTTACCATATGACCCAGCAATTGCACTCCTGGATATATACCAGAGGAACTGAAAACACGTGTTGAAACAACCACTTGTGCAGAATATTCACAGCAACACTATTCACAACAGCCAGAATGTGGAAACAAGTGTCCACCAGCGGATGACTGGATAAACAAATGGTCTATCCTATCCATGGAACATTATTCAGCCATAAAAAGCAATGAAGTACTGATGCCTGCTAGGACATGGGTGAACTTTGAGAACCAAAGTGAAAGAAGCTAAAGATAAAAGTTCACATATCGTGTGATTCCATTTAAATGAAACATCCAGAATAGGTACGTCCAAAGAGACAGCAGGCTAGTGGTTGCCAGGGGTGCAAGAGGGGTGGAAATGGAGTGACTACCCACTGAATAAGGGGTTTCATTCTGGGGTGATGAAAATGCTTCAGAACAAGACCGAAGTGGTGGTTATACAACATTGTGAATGTCCTAAGTACCACTGAGTTGTACAAATGTGAATGGTTAATTGAAAATACTAGAATAACACACCTGCCTTACCTTCAGGAATTCACAATCTTTGATGGGTCTGTTTAGACTGACTCTCAAGAGTTGGCTGAAGTACATTTGCAGCAATATAAATGGACCTAGAGAATATCGTGCTAAGTGAAGAAAGTCAGAGAAGGATAAATACCATATGAGACCGCTGGTATGTGTATCTAAAATAGGACACAAATGAACTCATCCACAGAACAGAAACAGAATCAGACTTGGAGAATAAACTGTGGTTGCTATGCGGGAGAGGGAGGCAGTGGGGATTTGGAATTAGCAGGTGCAAGTTATTATACACAGAATGGATAAACAACAAGGTCCTACCGTATAGCACAGGGAACTGTATTCAATATCCGGTGATAAACCACAATGGAGAATAGGAAGAAGAATGTATATATATGTATAACTGAGTCACTTTGCTGTGCAGCAGAAATTAACACACTCTAATTCAATAAATGTTTTTAAAAAAGGAGTTGGCTGAGGCAGAGACAGGTAGATTCCCAGGCCTGTTTCATCATTTGAAAGCAGGGTCAAGAGCCTGCAATGTGCTGGTTTCCAGACCGGTATCTCTTACACAGAGAATTACCCATAATTCCTCTACCCAGACATAAATGCTGCCAATGTTTGGTGTAACCATTCAAGACTTTTCTTTCTGCATGCTTGTGAATATAAATTATTAGTTATATTTTTTCAAAAATGAATGAAAACATAGTTTTATCATCTTTTATAGCTTGACAATTATATTCTGACAATTATTTTTCATGTCAATAAATCCTCATGATCATCATTGATGACTCAGGAAGGTTAAAAAGCCTAAATGTAAACCAAGGTCACTGGGTTGAGGAAGCCACAGAAGTTGGTGAGAATACAGGAAAGAGAGGGTAGGGACAGACAGGGCTTCTGGCCCCTCAGCTTGACCACTAGGATCTGATTGTTTAATATTAGAGACTCATGAGGGTTACTCAGCTATACTCTGGAGCCTTCTATTCTCTTTTGGTTCCTTGTTCAAATTTTGCTTAACATTGAAATGTTATAAATGGCACCTTTGCGGTGATCTCTTTCACAAGTCTGGTCTCTGGAGCATCCTCCTAGTTGCTCTTGCCAGAAATCTAGCTGTCATCTCTGACCCCTTCTTCATCCTCAGATTAGCATTAACTTGTCATTTCTGTTCCCCAAAGATACTTCCAAGAGGGCCAGTTTCCATCCATGGCCCCATTCTGGTCCAAGTTACTGCTTTCTCTTGTAGGATCCCCACTAGCCTAGATGGCTCCTTTGTGAACAAAGAACAAGGCACCCCCTCAACACTGACACAACCTGCTGGACACACAGCTCAGTGGGCAGTGACACCTTTGAGCAAAATAAGAAAAAGATGCCTTTTCCTTTGGTCAGACTCAGCTCTGTGCCAGGGCTCGTGGATTGTAGTTCCCGCAAGCCTTCCTTGACAAGGTGATCTTGTAAAGTGAGCACCTGCGTATCTGTATCCAGAGGCCCTTCTGCTTGGACCGCTGCACTAGCCTCTGGGGGGCAGGGGGATATAGACTTCTATTCCGGGTCCTTTCAGTCCATTTTCCACAGGTCACCAGAATCACACACACATATCACACAACTCACCGCTACCTCTGGTTATGTTACGCCCCAGCTAAAAGAACAGCAGCGGGCTCCTGATGTTCTTAAAACAGAGCCCAAACTTTGTAACCTGGATGATATGCCCTGCATGGCCTCACCCAGCTGTGAAGGACCTTATGTACTGATCCAGCAGAACTGGACTCTGGCCTGTGATGACAGAGTGCAGGGTGAGGGGCGAATGCTCCAGGGTCATTGCAGGTGTACGGTGGGGCCAAGCATGGACATCAGAGAGCACCAAGGTGCCAGGTGAACTGCCATGGTTGGGGGTGTAGGCCAGCCACAAGGGCAAGGACCCCTGAGCTGTTCCAAACCCTGCGTGACCCCTCCAGGCTAATTCCCCAGAGTTCAGAGAACCAAGAATGGGCTTCGTGCTCTATCATGGCCCAGCCCCTTGAGCTTGGGCTTTATGATTAACAAATATTCAGAAGCCAGCCAATGAGGACCCGGGCCCCAGAAGTAGGACAGGCCCTGCAGTCTCTCCTGGATGCCAGTCGGATGCTGAGGACAGAGGCCAGGCAGAGGCTGCCCTGGACACTCCAGGTTCTTGTGACAGCAGGTGAGAGGACATGGGTGGAAGGACTGCTCTCAGGTGTGGCCTGGAGCTCCAGACTCGCCTGGCCTTCAAGGCTGGACTGCTTTTGGCGTTACGCCTCATGCCCCCTCAGCAGCCTGAGAATCTGCAATCAAGGGGGAAGGAACATTTGCTGTTTCCAACTGCTTGGAAACACAGGCTTCCCTCAGTGTATGGGCCCTGAGAGAGGGACCAAGAGGAGGACGCATGCGTGGCTGCTGCAGGGAGCGCCAGTGTATGGAGAAACTGAGACGAGGGCTAGGGAACGGGGAAAGACGGGAGGACACTTTACAATCAGAGCTTTGTTTATGCTATTTCATTAAACCCTCTGAACAACTTCTGAAGGCAGATTCTTAGGGATTATATAACATGCCCAAGATCATGCATGAAGCCATGATCAAATGCAGGTCTTTCGGACTCTACACCTTCTCCCAGTCGCTGTGGCCTACTTCCTCTTGGGTAGAAGCAGAGACACATCTTTGAGCAGGGTCTCCCTGGTTCTGCTAAGTGGGCCACTCACATGGCTTCCTCTTTCTGCCCCAGGGCTGCTGGGCAAGCATAAAGGGGCACCTAGGTCTTTCCTGGTGGCTCAGATGGTAAAGCAATGCAGGAGACCTGGGTTCAATCCCTGGGTTGGGAAGATCCCCTGGAGAAGGAAATGGCAACCCACTCCAGTATCCTTGCCTGGAGAATCCCATGGACAGAGGATCGATAGGCTACAGTCCATGGGGCCGCAGAGTAGGACACGACTGAGCGACTTCACTTTCACTTTCAGGTCTCTCTTGAACTTCGAGATCCAGACAACCAGAAGTCTTCTATGGCTCCTTATCACATCCGCAAATACCAGGATAATGACCGCAAATGGGTCATAGACTTGTTCTCTAAGGCGATGGCTGAGCACATTCCTACCACCTTCCGCCACATCCTGAAGCTGCCCCAAACCCTTGTGCTCTTGCTTGGGGGACCCCTTGCCCTATTCCTAGTCTCTGGCTCCTGGGTCCTGGCCTTCGTGGCCAGCCTCGCCCTCTTTGCTGCCCTGAGGTTCCTTGCCAAATACCCCTGGAAGCAGTTTAAAGTCATGTCTTTGCACACAGACTTGTCTGACATCACTAAATCTTACTTCAGTGAGAGTGGCTCCTGCTTCTGGGTGGCTGAGTCTAAGGGACAGGTGGTAGGCATAGTGGGAGCACTGCCTGTTAAGAAACCCATCCTGCAGAAGAAGCAGTTGGAGCTGCTTCACCTATGTGTGGCCCCTGAGCACCAAGGTCAAGGGATAGCCAAAGCCCTGGTCAGGACTCTCCTCACATTTGCACGAGACCAGGGCTATGGTGAAGTGGTCCTTACCACCAGCTTGCTGCAGCACTCTGCCCAGGCCCTTTACCAGCACCTTGGCTTCCAGAAGATGAGCCAGTTTTTCTTATCCACAAGCTGGAGGCTAATTTCTATCTCTCAAATTTCAATTTACCTACTGCCTCCCCTCTGCTCAGGTCTCTCAGGCACTGGAGCAGGGAGGGGGCCTGTGATCTGTTTTCTAGCAGATTAGTCAGGAGGAATCTTCTCTGCTGCAGAAACAGGCAGCCCCTGAAGTCTCAGTGTGATGGCAGGGTAAAAGCTTATTGCTTGTTCGCGCAGGCACTGGTGGTGGGGTGGCCCTGCTCCATTCAGTCTTTTGGGATTGCTACTGTTTCATTTATCTAATGCCAACAGATTGTTGCGTGAAAAACTACCACAAAACAATAATAAACCTTTTTCTTTGGCTCATGAGTCTGTGGGTCAGCAGCTTAGGCTGGGTTTCCCCTTTGGTGTCCAGGTGTCATGCTGGGGACCCTCCCCACTTTCAGTGAACAGAAATGCAAAATCATATGAAGAGGGCGTGGAGAAGGCGTGTGAGAAGAATCCACATGAGAAGGACTGGGGCCAATGATGCCGTCAATCTGTCATGGTCCCCAAGGTCTCTGCTGAACGGGAGAAGGCAGCCAGTGACAGGACTAGACCTAGAAGTGGCACCACCTGCGGCTCACTGGCCAGGACCAGGTCGTGATTTAAATCCAGCTACTGTTGTCTCCTGAGCTGTGCCTCTAAAAGCTAGCGGCCCTGAGGGAAGTTGGAGTGAGGCTAGGATGTGGCTCTGGACCCAAGGTGCCTGTGTCTGCCGAGTCTCTCTGGCTACTCAATGGCTACCTAAGCAGACACTGTCTCCACAGAATCAACAAAAGGGCTCTCACTACATTACATGGCATTTCTAAAGAAAGACCACATTTTATCTAACAGCCCATTTCCCTTGACTGGCACTTTTAGACTGAAGTCTCCCACACACCCCTGGAAACACTGCATAGCTCCTGGCACCTCTCCAGATGGAAAATAAAAAACCTTCTGCTGCTTGCTTTACTATGAGTCATCAGAAGTTATTTATTTTCTATAAAAACACATACAAAAAGGGACTTACTCTTGGCTAGAAGTAAGGTAGTATCATTGTAACAAATATCCTTGTGGGTAAGGCCACTGTGGAGAAAGTACTGCTCCTAAACCATTAATAATCTTAGTCATTCTACCCAAGACTCTTTAGAAGGTAACTATTTCTACATTACACATGGACGACAAGCTTTATTAAACCAGACTCATAAAAGTAAGGATTATGTTCCTCCAAGCTGATAAAATATAATTCCAAGGCGCTGAGGAAAATACTCTTTATTTCAGTCCCAAGGAACTTTTCTCCCCAAGAGTTGATTGGTCACTTTCTGTAGAAGAAAAGAAAGGGAAGAAAGAAGTTAGATATTCTTGCCATCAGAGGCAGACAGCCACTCCTCACCCTAGATGTGCTGCTGAAGAGACCAGTGTGGTTCTCCCAAACCTTATCTTTCCCAGCTTCAGAAGATATGGTAATTATAGTAAAAAAATACTTCCTCAAGTGTTTAGGAAAGACCATCTACAGTCTGTTATAGTCTACACAGAAACATTACATTAATATAATCCTAACAGACTAATCCGTCCGTCAGTTCACACACAGCGCAAGGAGAAGCCTGGCCTCGGGACGCTGGCGCACCACCCGCGGCGCAGCAGCGCCCGCGCCTCGCACTTGAGCGAGCCCAGCCCGAGCCGCGGCGCACGCTCCAGGAGCAGCTCTCCAATCCCACACGGGTCTCGCACGAACTCGTCTCTCGGTTCCTGACTTTCAGAGTCCTCTGAGGGTGAAACAAGGGGGTTGGGAAAGAAATGAGAACACCTGAAGGACCTAGACCTTCAGGTCCATCTGCTTTCTCAAGGAATTAATTGGCAGCAAGTCCCCTGGCCTGTGAGGTTCTGGGACTTGTAGCACCATTGATTCTACTGGGGCTATGGGTAGGAAATGGTGGTGGCGTCAAAGCCCCGCGTCCCCAAACTACCGACTTGTATGCTACACTTGGACATTTTCCAATTTATCTGAAAAGCTCTAATGGTATATGATTTACCTATAAGGGACATAAAACTACCATTTGGGACTCAAATGAAAGCCCAACAATTCTGAAGGATGTGGGGATTTCCAGCATGGCATGTAAACGGACACCTAAGCATGAAATTCGGTTTCACTCCGAATGTGTCTGGAAGGTGACTTATTTATCTACTGAATAATTTTAAAAAATTAAAAAAAAATTTTTTTTTTGGCCACACCACGCAGCATGCGTGATCTTGGTCCCCAACCAGGGATTGAACCTGTGCCCCTACAGTGGGAGCACAGAGTCTCAAACACACTGGACCTCTAGGGAAGCCCCTGAAAGGAGCCGTTTTTAGATTTGCCTTTTTAGATCTTCAGATTTGAAATCTAGTTACAGATGCTTTTGTCTTCTAAATTTCAGTGGTGGTACATGTATTTATTAGCTTAAGTTCACTCTCCAAATTCGGCTAATTCAAACAGGTCTCGATTTCTCTTTCCCCTGGTCAACCTCATCAATCCTGCTCTAGGACCGACTGACCTTTTTATACAGCTGGGCTCGCAGCCGGTACGACTTATATTCTGATCTCCTCTTTTCTTCTTCTCTCTTTTTCTGTACTTCAGGAAGCTGTTCATAAATCCTTAGAAATGGTACCAGTGGAAAGATAGAAAGCAGTGAGGTTACTGAGCACAGAGGCACACAATCACTTCTCCCCACATCTCCTAAGCTCTGCCACTCTCTAGGCACTCAGTCCCTCAGACAGGCTGTGGGCCTGTTGTGGGCCCAGCTTCCTGTTAGACACTTGGACATAAAGAACCCTGGCCTAGGGTGTTCAAGATCTGGGAAGAGACACAGATAAACAAAAACATAATAAAATCCTGATGATAGTGGTCACTTCTGGGAAAGGAGTGGAATAAAGGGTGCAGATGGACTTCTTGGCACTCTATATGCACAAATGTATGGTTTCAATATAACGACTACGTAATACTACCATACTTCTAAAGATGAAAAATAATGCAAAAAAGTACAATGGGTCATATCTACAAAATGCTCCGCAGGGTTATAGGAAATGGAAAAAACTTATTCTGACGGAAGGAGGTCAATGAAGACGAAAAGGAATAAGTTTGAGGTGGGTCTTGAAGAAGTTAGGAGTAGAAAGGAGATGGGAGGAGAAGGGAGTGTTGGTAAGAATGGAGTCAAGGTTTCATGGAGACAGTGCAGGGGAAACAGATGGGGTGAAGGTCTCGTAGTCAAGTGAAAATCTTGGGCTCTGTCCATCACGGATTGGATGCCACTGATTTTAAAGAACCATGTTTTGAGGAACAGGATCAAAGATACATTTGATATATACACTTTAATTGGAAATAATCTAAATTTCCAACAAGAAAACAAATAAATTATGGACTATAATAAAATTATTACAAAGCACGAAATGTTTTAAATAGCTTTTACAATATGGGAAAACATTTACAATACTCACAATATAGTGTTAAGCAAAATAAAACAAGCTACAAACTTTTGTATATAGTATGATCAACCATTTGGGGAAAAAGAAGTATTGCATTGGCCAAAAAGTTCCTTCAGTTTTAAAGTGAGAATAAAAGACACGCTTTTCATTTTCACTAAGAACTTTGTTGAACAGTGTATTCACTGTTTTGTTCTACGATCTTCTGCCATTTTCCAGGCAACTTCATAATTCCATCCTCCCAAAACTTTATCTTTTTGAGCAAAGAACTGTTTCAGGTGCCTTTCACAGTCTTCCAGGGAATTGAGAAATTTTCCATTAATTTTATAAAGACCAGAATAAATGTAAATCTGAAGGTGCAATGTCTGGGGAAAACGGCAGATGAATCAAAACTTCCCAGCCAAACTGTAACAGTTATTTCTTGGTCAACAAAGAAACATGCGGTCTTGTGTTATTCTGATGAAAGATTATGTGTTTTGTGTTGACTGATTCAACAGAATTAGTCTGACTCAATTTTCCGCGAGTGTTGCTTTCAGTTGGTCTAACTGGGAGCAGCACTTGTTGGAATTAATTGTTTGGTTTTCGAGAAGCAGTTCACAGTAAAGGACTCCCTTCCGATCCCACCATATATACAACATCACCTTCTTTGGATGAAGATTGGACTTTGGTGTGGTTGGTGGTTCATTTTGCTTGCCCCATGATCACTTCCTTTCCATATTATAGTACAGTATCCACTTTTGATCACCCATCACAATTTGTTTTAAAAAACAGAATGTTTTTGTTATGTTTAATAGAGAATCACATGCAGAAATATGGTCAAGGAGGTTTTTTTCACTTAACTTATGTGGAACCTAAACATCAAAGTGATTAACATAACCAAGCTGGTGCAAATGGTTTTTAAAGACTCAACATTTGATTTGGATATACTGAATACATTGGCTGTCTCTGCTGAGGTATAATGTTGATTGTTCTCAATGTCTCAATTTGATCAAGATCAACTTCAACTGATCAATCCCATCACCTGTGGAACTTCCAGCAAGAAATCTCCAGCATGAAATGAAACTTTGTAAACTACTTTTGATACATTCGATAAGTCACAGCACCTTCTCCATATATTGCACAAATCTTTTTCTGCACTTCAGCTGTGTTTTTATCCCTTTTGAAATAATAAAGTATAATATACTGAAAATTTACTTTTTCTTCCATCTTCAATATTAAAATGGATACACAAAAATTCACCAATTTTGATAAGTTTTAAAATGCATTCTGATATGACAGACAGTTGTCACAATACAACCTAACAAAACTGTTTTGAAAGAAGTTAAAGACAAGTAAGTGCTGCTAGAGCCATCTTCTGGAAAATACTGAATTTTTGCCAACCCACTATATGCATCTATGTAAACACAAATACTTTTTTTAAAAGACTACAAATGGTGGCAGTGTACACATGATTCTGAAACTTTATTTCAAGTTTCAAACTTTATTTAGCTACAAGCCTAATGTGTTGTATCTATCTCTTATTATATTGGATACAATTCCTAGAAAAAGAGCCCCAAATAAATATTTACTTTTATTTCAAAATATTTTTATTTATATTTAAGTTTCTAACAAAAACAAGCCTGACTAAAACATAAAAATTCATGACTGCTGCTGCTGCTAAGTCACTTCAGTCGTGTCCGACTCTGTGTGACCCCGTAGACGGCAGCCCACCAGGCTCCCCCGTCCCTGGGATTCTCCAGGCAAGAACACTGGAGTGGGTTGCCATTTCCTTCTCCAATGCATGAAAGTGAAAAGAGAAAGTGAAGTCACTCAGTTGTCTCTGACTCTAGCGACCCCATGGACGGCAGCCTACCAGGCTCCTCCGTCCATGGGATTTTCCAGGCAAGAGTACTGGAGTGGGGTGTACACTCTTTGTATTTTTTATATATGAGGCATCCATACCATGATCTGCTAATTTTCATTTCCATTTTAGAACCATAAGTGAGAAACTGTTTTTATAGCTAATTTGCTCATAATGTTGTAACTAGAGCATAATGCCTTTATTCTGGGCCAAGCTATAGCTCCTGACCATTCGGGGCCTGATTTATACTTTTATAGTTACTTATTCTTTTGGCCTTACCGTTTAGACCTCTGAATCATTTCCTTCTTTCCAACAGGCCTTTTCTTTTGGGCTGCCAGGAAGCCTAAGCAAGAGAAGAGATTTCTTTAGTGGATTGTGCCATTTTTTCTTTGAAGTGAAGTATAGTTGATTTACAGTATTATGTAAGTTTAAGGTGTACAACATAGTTATTCACAATTTTTAAAAACTATACCCTGTTTATAGTTATAAAATATTGGCTCTATCCTCTGTGCTATACAATACCTTCCTGTAGCTTGCTTATGTCTGAATCCCCAGTCCCTATCTTGACCCTCTCCTCTTCCCTTTCCCCACTAGTATAACCACTAGTTTGTTCTCAATATCTGTGAGTCTGTTTCTTTTTTCTTATATTCTTTAGTTTGTT
This sequence comes from Bos grunniens, assembly GCF_055505025.1. NCBI lineage: Eukaryota > Metazoa > Chordata > Mammalia > Artiodactyla > Bovidae > Bos > Bos grunniens. The sequence continues at coordinate 96,642,046 of NC_141175.1, read as the reverse complement.
GTATTTTTTAGATTCCATATACAAGTGATATAATACAGTATTTGTCTGACTTAATTCACTAAGCATAATAACCTCCAGATTACTCCATGCTGTTCCAAATGGCAAAATTTGATTCATTTTTATGGTTGAGTATCAAGTGGTATCACCAAACCACACCTAAAAACTGTGGACCTGTTTCCATACCAGACCCTGAGAGCTGGACATTTGACCTGATTTATCTCTGTGTTCATTTCAAAAGCACCTGGCATTTGGCAGAGATGTTTTGCAGCTGTGCTTTGGGAGATACATGTTTTGAGAGATATATAGTGGTCAACTGCCCCAAACCATTTCTGACTTGACCACAAGAACAAGCCTGCGTGGATGCAACCTGGAAGTGTTCAAAAGTGACTTTTGCTTCATGCTAAGGTCTCTGTCCAAAGGGGGCATTTATACTCGTCTAGGCATAAAGTTCCAAAGAATAGCAAGGAGAGATAAGAAAGCCTTCCTCATGATCAGTGCAAAGAAATAGAGGAAAACAATAGAGTGGGAAAGACTAGAGATCTCTTTGAGAAAAGTAGAGATACTAAGGGAACCTTTCATGCAAAGATGGGCTCAATAAAGTACAGAAATGGTATGGAACTGACAGAAGCAGAAGATATTAAGAAGAGGTGGCAAGAATACACAGAAGAACTGTACAAAAAAGACCTTCATGACCCAGTTAATCACGATGGTGTGATCACTCACCTAGAGCCAGACATCCTGGAGCGTGAAGTCAAGTGGGCCTTAGAAACCATCACTACGAACAAAGCTAGTGGAGGGGATGGAATTCCACTTGAGCTCTTTCAAATCCTAAAAGATGATGCTGTGAAAGTGCTGCAACTCAATATGTCAAGAAATTCGGAAAACTCAGCAGTGGCCACAGGACTGGAAAAGGTCAATTTTCATTCCAATCCTAAAGAAAGCCAATGCCAAAGAATGCTCAAACTACTGCACAATTGCACTCATCTCACATGCTAGTAAAGTAATGCTCAAAATTTTCCAAGCCAGGCTTCAGCAATATGTGAACCGTGAACTTCCAGATGTTCAAGCTGGTTTTAGAAAAGGCAGAGGAACCAGAGATCAAATAGCCAACATCCACTGGATCATCGAAAAAGAGAGTTCCAGAAAAACATCTACTTCTGCTTTATTGACTATGCCAAAGCCTTTGACTGTGTGGATCACAATAAACTGGAAAATTCTGAAAGAGATGGGAATACCAAACCACGTGACCTGCCTCTTGAGAAACCTGTATGCAGGTCAGGAAGCAATAGTTAGAACTGGACATAGAACAGACTGGTTCCAAATAGGAAAAGGAGTACGTCAAGGCTGTATATTGTCACCCTGCTTATTTAACTTATATGCAGAGTACATCATGAGAAACGCTGGGCTGGAGGAAGCACAAGCTGGAATCAAGATTGCTGGGAGAAATATCAATAACCTCAGATATGCAGATGACACCACCCTTATGGCAGAAAGTGAAGAGGAACTAAAGAGCCTCTTGATGAAAGTGAAAGAGGAGGGAAAAATTTGGCTTAAAGCTCAACATTCAGAAAACTAAGATCATGGCATCTGGTCCCATCACTTCATGGCAAATAGATGGGGAAACAGTGGAAACAGTGGCTGACTTTAATTTTGGGGGCTCCAAAATCACTGTGGATGGTGACTGCAGCCATGAATTTAAAAGACACTTACTCCTTGGAAGGAAAAAAATTATGACCAACCTAGACAGCATATTAAAAAGCAGAGACATTACTTTGCCAACAAAGGTCTGTCTAGTCAAAGCTATGGTTTTTCCAGTGGTCGTGTATGGATGTGAGAGTTGGACTATAAAGCTGTGCGCCAAAGAATTGTTGCTTTTGAACTGTGGTGTTGGAGAAGACTCTTGAGAGTCTATTGGACTGCAAGAAGATCCAACCAGTCCATCCTAAAGCAGATTAGTCCTGGGTGTTCATTGGAAGGACTGATGTTGAAGCTGAAACTCCAATACTTTGGCCACCTGATGTGAAGAGCTGACTCATTGGAAAAGATCCTGATGGTAGGAGGGATTGAGGGCAGGAGGAGAAGGGGACAACAGAGGAGGAGACGGTTGGATGGCATCACTGACTCAATGCACACGAGTGTGGGAAGACTGTGGGAGCTGATGATGGACAGGGAGGTCTGGCGTGCTGCGGTTCATGGGGTCGCAAAGAGTTGGACAGGATGGAGCGACTGAACTGAACTGAGGCACAATCTTTACCATGTGCAAAGGACCATGGAGGACTGTGCATGCCCTGGCTGCCCCTGAAAATCTCCGCCCCTTTCCTCAAGCCCTAATCAACCTATCTGCCTCCTAATCCTCAATTCCCTTACTCCGCTTCTCTTTAGAACACGAGCTCTACTGGGACTTCCCTGGCAGCCCAGTGGTTAAGACTTCACCTTCCAGTGCAGGGGGTGAAGTTCAGTCTCCGGTTGGGGAGCTAAGATCCCACATGCCTCTCGGCCAAAAACCAAAACATAAAACAGAAGCAATATTGTAATGAATTCAATAAAGATTTTAAAAATGGTTCACATTACAAAAATCTTTAAAGGAAAAAACAAACAAAAACATGAGCTCTCCATTCTCCATTCCATGATCAGCTAATGTTCTGCTATGCTGAGCCTGGTCTCATTCAATTGACAACTGTGACTCTGGGCAAAGGATCCATTGAGGGGATCCTGACCCTTAGGGGATTGGTAACAGAGGACTGTGTCTTAAGAAGGAAGAATGTGTTGCTCAGGAACTGAGAGGGAGCAGCTAGGGCTTTGTGCCCCTACCCTGAGCTGGCAGTGCAGGCTGGTGAGCAACGGCAAAGCCAGGGTTAGACGATGATGACTATGACAGCGGCCTAAGGCTCCTGAAGACACAATGCTGTGGCACAGACTAAGCAGTGAGAATTGAAACACTGACCTGTTTACAGGTAAGGCAGTGATGAAAGCATTAGGGAGTACTTTACAGTGTTCACAGCTTTCGCATATTATTTTATTGAGATATTACATCTAGCATAATTGTTACGAGCACAGAGTCTAGCACCAGCCCACCTGGGTTCAAATCCGTTTGGGCAAGGTACTTAATCTCTCTTTGCCTCAGTTTTCTTATTTGTGAAACAGGGATATTAATAGTATCCACCCCATAGAAGTGTTATAAACATTAAATAAGAATAATGTCTGAGCAAAACACAAGAGCTCTGTAAGTATTTATTATTACCCTTTGAGGGAAGCAAGCCCCGTCAAAACATTATACTTTTGGAACTAACTTGTTCATGGTGACAGAGCTGGTTTTTAAAAACATTATTCTCAGGAATTCCCTGGTGGTACAGTAGTTAGGACTCCACATTTTCACTGCCGGGGACCTGGGTTCAATCCGTGGTCAGGGAACTAAGATTCTGCAAGCTAAGTGCCCATTCTCACTGCACACTCTCATTTTTAAGATGTAGTGACAGGGCAAGATTAACTGTGCTTTTCTGGATCATGGAAGTGCTGAGAGCTTAATTAGGCAGGTTCTGTTATGTAAGGAGATTTGAGCCTCAACAAGCAAAAAGTCACTTTCTGAACTGTAACTGGCCTGGCATTGAGCAGTGCTGCCTTGCATGAAGCAGACCTTGCCCTCTCTACCAAGTAACAGGAGAGTGAACAGGCAGAGCGTACCTCTCTTACGGAGCAGGTGCACGGGGTCCCGGTAGCCCTGCCAGTCCTGCACGGTGTTGAACAGTGCCTCCCGCTCACCCTGTAACATATTCTGCAGCTTCCTCTCCTGGACTATTAACTTCAGGCGCTTTATCCGCTCCCCAGAGCGGGAGATGAAGTCCGGTCTGTGAAGCTGAAGTGATTCCTGAGGAGAAGAAAAAGCCCCCCAACCTCATATTAATGATGCAGTCTTTTCTCCAAAGGCCTACAAAAACAGTACCTGCCCAGCAGGTTTGGAAAGCCTATTTGTAACTTACAGAAAATACCTAGAGCTGAAGGATGATCGAACAACTCCCTGAGTAGGAGAATTCCAGTAGGAAAATCAGAGGGATCAAAGAAATGCCTTTGGAATAAATCAAGAACTAAGATTACGGCAATTACAACTCTCCCCAATGTGGATGGGATAAAGTTTGGCTCACTGTGCGATTTTAAATTTCCCTTCAAAGAAATACATCATTAAATAACATTTTCTTTGGGTCCCAAGTATTTATAAAAAAGAGACTTGGTGCCTTTTAAACCCTGTGCTAAGTAGAAATAGGAGTTATATAAATGGAGGAACAAACATAAGCCTGATGCAAACATCAGGCCTCTACTACACTCCCCGTGCAGGTATCTATCTACAAAACCCAATGAGTAGCTACACAACATCTTCGCTTCTATTGCCTTGCCCCTCTCAGATACTGAGGGTGATATGTGATTTATACTACTAATAGTAAGGCAGCCTTTGATTAATGAGTGTGAGAACAGATGAACTGTGGAAGTGCCCGAAACAAGGGTCACATGACTATACTTCAGAATGCCAAGTCACAGGTTTACCCTTTCTTCCTCCCTAAACATACAGCTAAAATTAATTCAACCTTACTGTACCTGGAGGGTTGCTCTCACAAATGGCTTCAGCGGCTCTTTGCCTGGGCCAGCTAGAGAACTGTGGCTGTCCATGTGCTGTCCCTGCCAGTTCTGTTCCCGCAGTGGCTCCCTCCAAGGTTTGGTGTTGGTTATTGGTGCAAACCAGGAGACACCAGGGCCATGAAGCTTGGGCATATTTTCCTTCTTAGGACCAGACTTCATATTTTCCACAGGAACAAACCATGAAACTCCTATAGGAGATATTTTTAAGAAAGAAAAAAGATTTTTCATTTTTCTCATCAGAAACATATGCATAATATAGGCTCTCAGGGAATCAGCTGTCAGGGGCCAGCAAAATGCCCTAGAGTCTGCTTAGTGCAGGTATATAGACTCTAACTGCAGCATTAAATACAGTCAGCCCTCTGTATACACGCATGCAGAATCCTTGCATTTGGGGGACAGTGCTAGGTCATTTTATATAAAAGACCTGAGCATCCATAGCCTTTGGTATTCAGGAGGGGTTCTCAATCCAAGCCCCTCCAGATATAGAGAGATGACTGTACTTTGAAAATGTGCCAAGGCGGTGCTGAGTGGTCAACATTAAGTTGTTTAGAAATGAAGAATCCTAGTGTTGCAAGAGAACAGAAATTCACAAGTTTTTCTACTAAGAAAGCAGGACTTAGAAACTGACCTTCACAGCAGGTCTTCTTGTTCTTCTTTAACTTTTTGTCCCCAAGATAACTGGTAAGGAGCCTCTTCTCTTCTATTTTTTCTTCTGACCAAGAAGTCACATCACTGTCCTCTTCTACTCTAGCCTCACTAGAACTTGGAGTTGGGAAAGTCATTCCAACATCTCGAGTGTTTTTTCTGACACCACTCACAATCTCCAAGTTACCTGAGGGTGAAGATCACAGACCTCTCTGAGAAAAGCCTTGAGATTTAGTTGGCAGATGCATTTAAGTCAGTAAATGAAAACTTAAAAAAAAAAATTTAATCATTTATTTTCTATTCTGCAAAGAAAAAGTATTGAGATCTATAATCTTCATAACTACATCTGGTAAAATAGGGAATTCCCGAGTGGGCCAGTGGTTAGGGTTCAATGCTTCCACAACAGTGGGCACGGGTTTGATTCCTGGTCAAGGAACTAAGATCCCACATGCTGTGCAGTGTGGCCAAAAGAAAAAGTAAATAAATAAATCTGGTAAAATATTCAAAACAATCATCGGGACACATTTTTAACAAGTATCATCATGTAAAAATATTTGTTGAAGACAGTGCTCTGAATGAGTATAAGCAAAAAGACAATGCAAGCAGAGTTGAAAGGTGATATAAACCGTTTTGGAATCACATTATTTGATTTACTACATCAAGCGTCTTCAAAGTTTTATTGTAATTTCAAATATGTGAGTTATCTTATTTTTAAGAACAAATTTGAGTTGTATTTTCTCTTATTGCCATCAGAAAGAATCCTAAACTATGATAAGTGATATACATCTTTTTCTTATTATGATGTCTGCATAAAGAATGGTAGTTTCACTGCTGCCTAAACTATTACCACTAGAGTTAAGTTTTTTTTTTATTCCACTTCAGTAAATTAAAAAAATTTTAAGGTTTCCGAACCGCAGGCTACTGACTCCTCTTGGGTGGGGTAAAAGGCTTTGAGAGAGAGAAGAGAAGGAAGATGAAGGTAGAGAGATGGAGATGTGTGTGTCTGTGGGAGGAGTTCACTTCTGTCAGTTTAGATATTAGAGGGAAAGAACTACTAATATGGATTCACTGGGAAAAAGATTTCAGTTCTGATCCCAAGTAAGAAGGACAGTAAATGCAGTCAACCAAGGTAAGGAAGAGGTTAACAGATGTAAAGACATGACTTGAAGGGAAAAATAATCAAGAGGCAGGTTTACTTCTGTTTTATAAAATCAAAAGATATAGGAAGTCATAAAGTGAAAGCCTCCTTCCCATTCCTGTTCTCCATTAAGTTTATAACCCTGTGATTCCAGAGAATTTTTGCACACATTCAAGCAATTCTCTTCATTTTTCAAATACATGTAGTAGCATGCTACATACAATTCTGTACTTTGCTTTTTTTTTTAATTATGTATCTTGGGGATCTTGACACATTAGTAGCAAAAGCTTCTTCATACTATGTAGGACTTCATTATGTTAGTCACTCAGTTGCGTCCGACTCTTTTGCAACCCCATGGACTGTAGCCCACCAGGCTCCTTGGTCCATGGGATTCTCCAGACAAGAATACTGGAGGGGGTTATCATTTCCTTCTCCAAAGACTTCATTATATGGATATACAATAATTTATTTAACAATTTAGCTACTGATGGACATCTAAGTTGATTTTACTTTAATGCTTATAATAAAACAATACTTCAGAGGTTAATTCTGTCATTAACTATTTGTCATTTTATACATTTGCACCACATATCTATAGGCTAAACTCCAAAAGTAAAAGTGTTGGGTCAAAGTAATTTTGATAGGAACTGCCAAGTTGTTAGTCATAAGGGTTGCACTCCCAACTTATACACCTCCTACAATGTACCTATTTCCATACATGCCTGCCCACAAACTTGCTATCAAATTTAAATTTTTGTCTGATAGGTGACAAATGGCATTTGAGTATATATTTTTTGTTAATTAAAAAAATTTACTTATGTATTTCTTTTTGGCTGTGCCAAGTTTTAATTGTGGTGAGCCAGCTCAATAGCTGCCCTGCAGCACGTGGGATCTCAGATCCCCGGGCAGTGATCGAACCCATGTTCCCTGCACTGCAAGGCAGATTCTTAACCGCTGGACCACCAGAGAATATACTTGAGTACATTTTTAATCTTCATTTCTTTTATTGTGAGTGAGGTGAGTGTCCTATCACAGGTTTAAGAGCTACTTATGTTAATATTTCAATGAAAATGTTTAATTTACCTGCTTGTACGCCCTTATTTAACATATGTGCATTTTGCTTGTTGCAAAGGGTAGAGTTCGAGCTCCAGAAACTACTGGTAGAAGATGAAACAGAGTCAGAAGAGACATGGTCCGTCACCTGGAAAAACAAAAGAGATCCTGTTATCACTACTTGTGGTCAAAGGCATAGTTACCTACAGAATAAGAAAATATACAAGTTACCAAGAGCCCTTTCCAATCCAGTTCAAATGGCTGAGATGACATTGCCAGGAAGCTTGCAGCAATGTGAACACACTACTCCATATTTTGTGATAGAGAGGTGGACGCTGTAGTTAGATAAGGGCTCAAGCTGTTTCAAGAAGCTAAGACAAGACTGGGTGTGTTCCCAGGGCTTGAAAACACTCTGAAGAGGGTGCTAGACAAAGATTAGCCTGGTGTGAGAATGAAATTCTGAAGTGACACTACCACAAAACTGGTAAGAAAGAGGGCAGAGGATAACTAAAGAGGCTGAGTGGTGAACTGCAGAGAGTGCTTTCCAATAAGATCCAACTTAGGCGTTTATTCAAGAATAAATGCCCAAAAGCTTAAAGGCCCTATGAGAAGTCCTGGATGTGAGGAATATTGCAGAAAGCACTTAAATATTTGAGCCCCAAAGGTTTTTTAGTTATATTCAGAGCAAGTAGAGCAATGAAGGGAGCTGATGGTGGAATGTTTGTGAATGACAAAGATTACCAAAATATAGTAAAAAAATTTTGATATAAAATGGTATTTCTTAAAACTGGTTCATCAGAACACTCTCCTGAGAAAGGGTCCTAACCCAGAACAATGAATTGGATGTTGTAAGTGAGGGGTCTGGGCATCCACATTTTGAATAAATGCCAGGTGCTTGTCTGATTAAGGACGTTTGGTAGAGTAAATTGAAGCCCAAGTCAGGAAAGGAAACAGAGCATCTCCTTCCCTGAGCTAGATAAACTATATTTCAGGATCTTCAGGGAACTTGCAACAGATCCTGCAGCAGAGGAACTATGTTAAATGTCTGGAGACAGGAAATTAATTTTTAAAAAGAATAGCATAGCAAACTGCAGGCTTTAAAAATGATGACCTGTATAATTCCAGAATGGATAACAAATTTGATTATTTGCAAGTATATGCAGGTTAAAAAAAAACAGATCAGCAAATTTTAGCCAAGATTCACTAAAGCAGGCAGAATAAAACCCTGCCAGGTTAGCCTTTTTTTTCCTGGTAGATATGGTCATTTAACTGGTAGACCAGAAATATATAGCAGAGAACTAATTTGAATAAAACAACAAAAATTCTCATAGCATACTTGAGGGCAAGATGGAGTTACAGGGGCTGAAGGATAAGCTGATGGAACCAGCTTTCCCATATAAAACATCCAGAAGGGACTAAAGGGCTGTCAGGATCCCTAATAATAACAGGAATGATAGGCCAAATCAAACAAGGGATAATTGTAAAGCCTTATGCATCAGACAGGAAGAATGGCAATAACTTTGATACAGTAGAAAAGCCGTGAGTCTGGAGTCCAAATACCTAAACCAGTCTCAGATCTTCCCTTTACTAGCTGTCTCTTCTTGAGCAAGCCATAATCTCTGTTGCCAGTTTCCCCATGTAGAAAAGGGAACAGCTGCATTCCTGAAACTATGCAAGTGTTACAAAGAACAAATGACTTAGATGCAAAAAATGTAAAAAGCTAATATAAAATTAGGAGACAAAGATCATGTTAAACCAATATGTATGAAAGTGTGGTGAGGAAGATTTGACTGACTGGTAATACACTATAATTTTTCTGCAGCTGTTTTTTAAAAAAGGGGAGAATAATTTACACACTAAAATGGACTTCCAATATTAATTGTCAAATACAAAAAGCAAAGTTTGCTGCCACTTTTGTGAAAAGGGAAGAAAATATATGCAATATATAGTTACTTGCTTTTATGTATAAAATACCTGTGAAATAAAAGAACCCAGATTGGAAAGGAAGAAGTAAAATTTTTATTTGCAGATGACATGATGCTATCTGTAGAAAATACTAAGGAATCTACAAAGTATTAAAACAAATTAAAAAGTTTAGCCAGATTGTGGAATATAAGGTCAAGAAGATAAAAAATCAATTGTATGTCTATATTCTTGTCAATTGTATTTCTATATCCTGCTGCTGCTAAGTCACTTCAGTCGTGTCTGACTCTGTGTGACCCCATAGACGGCAGCCCACCAGGCTCCCCCGTCCCTGGGATTCTCCAGGCAAGAACACTGGAGTGGGTTGCCATTTCCTTCTCCAATGCATGAAAGTGAAAAGTGAAAGTGAGGTTGCTCAGTCATGTCTGACCTTTAGCATGGACTGCAGCCTACCAGGCTCCTCTGTCCATGGGATTCCAGCAAGGTGCAATCTGAAAATAAAATTAAGGAAACAAACTCCATTCACAGTAGCATCAACAAGAATGAAATATCAGCAAATAAATTTAACAACAGAAGTGCAAGACTTGTACAATGAAAACTATAAAACTTTGGTGGGAGAAATTAAAGGCCTAAATAAGTTGTGAGATATTTCATGTATGTGGAATGGACAAAAGATTTGAATAGATATTTTACCAAAGAAGATGTAAGAGTGGCCAATAAACATATGAAAAGATTTCAACACTATCAGTCATGAAGGAAACAAACTAAAGTCACGGTGTGACACCACTTTACACCCACTAGGATGGCTATCACCAAAAAGATGTGCAGTGCTAAGTGCTGACAGGGAAGCAGAGAAACTGGAACCTTCACAAGCTGCTGCTGAGAATGCAAAATGATACAGCTACTTTGGAAAACATTTTGGGATTTTTCTTAAAAACTAAACATAAACTTACCATATGACCCAGCAATTCCACTCCTAGGTATATACTCAAAAGAAATGAGTCCACATAAAAATTTTTGTGTCTACACAAAAACTTCTACACAAATATTTGTAGCAGTATTATTCATATTATCCGCCCCCAATCAAACAATGCAAATGTCCAACTGGCCATCAGACAAACAAAATGTGGTAGAGCCACACAATACTAATCAGCAATAAAAAGGAGTACTGATACATACTGTAAGGTGAATCCTGAAAATATCCGTAAGAAGCTAGATACAAAAGACTAGCTATTACGTAATTCCATTTATATGAAATATGCAGAAAAAAGGAATATGGGAGTTTGTCTTGGGCTGGGAATGTGAATTGGTTATAAACAGGTATGAGACTTGTCTGGGTGACAGAAGTGTTCTAAAGCTGAATTGTGGTGATGACTGCACAGCTCCGTAAACTTACTTCAATAAAGCTGTTTAAAAATTTAAAGATATGCAAGAACTAGTAATACTGAGTAACTCTGAAAAGATGGGTGCTTGGGGAACAGGAGAGGGAAGAGACTTTATCAAATACTTAATGTATTTTAAATTTTGTACCATGTGATTGTATTATCAGTTTAAAAAATGAGAATAAATTAAACAAAAATAAGGAAGTGTGGCAATAAAGGTTTAATGGCTTTGATGAGTCAATAGGAGTAAAGCATATGTTAGGCCATAGAAGTGTTCTAGTTTACAGAAAGTGAAAATTGAAGTTGCAGAGTCGTGTCCGACTCTGCAACCCCATGGACTGTAGCTACCAGGCTCCTCCATCCGTGGGATTTTCCAGGCAAGAGTACTGGAGTGGGTTGCCATTTCCTTCTCCACAGGATCTTCCCAATCCAGGGATCGAACTCGGGTCTCCCGCATTGCAGGCAGATGCTTTACCCGTTTAGTTTACAGAGAGGAGGATGATAAATCTGCTGTCACTATCTGAGGCACACCATATGTAATTCAAAGCGACATGTTTAAATACAGGATATCAACAAATAGACCCAGAAGCTGCCAACTTAGGAAAGTGGAGTAGAAAGGATGACCTGTGAGAACTGCTTCAATGAGTGAAGACCTGAGAGAAAAACACTTCAGGGAAGGAAGTGGGGACCTGAGAAGTAGATTAGATCTCTTTCCTGTGCCTTCAGAGAGAACTGGGAACAGAGCCAGGAAATCTAACACAGGCAGATTTTGGATCTTTTTAAATTTTCAAAACCTTTGCCAACTGGTGCCTAGACAAATGAAATGAGATGCCAATGAGCAGTGAGTGAGTGGTGGAGCTGTGGAAGCAGAGGCTGGAGCACCTTATGGGGCAGAGGCAGCAAAGTGTGGATGGTCCTTCCCAAGAACGAGTCTGAGGACCTCCTGCACTTCCAAAGTACACGACTGGGCATGGTATGCACCGCTGGGTGTGAAAGAACAAGTGTTTACATCTGATTAAATGAGGAGTCTTGGTATGTGTGTCTGCTTCCACTTAAATCTTTCTGATTAAGTTCAGTCCTGTCTGTAAAAAGGTAAACATTTAAAAATAGAAAATAGTCTAAAAATAAATTCTTGCTCAACAAGATTTATCTAGTTAACTCTCTAGCGTGGTAAAAATCAAAAGGCTAGACAAAAACAAGTGTTTTCAAGGATGTGGAGAAATGAGAACCTTCACATATTGATGTTTAGAATGCAAAATGGTAACAATACTTTGCATAACAATCTGGTAGTCAGTCCTTCAGAGGGTTAAATATAGACTTACCATATGACCCAGAGTCTATCCACTCGTAGGCATATGCCCCAAAGAAATATAAGCTATGTCCACATAAAAACTTGTATATGGATGTTCACAGCAGCTCTGTTGATAGTAGCCCCACAGTGGAAGAAATCTAAATGTCCATTAACTAATGAACAGTTAAGTGAAATATGTATACTCATACAATGGAATATTATTTGGTCATACAAAGGAATGAATACATGCTACACTATAGATGAACTTTGAAAATATTAAGTGAAAGAAGCCAGTCACAAAAGATCACATATTATGTCCATTTACACGAAATATTTAAAATAAAGAACTCTAGAGAGAGAGGAAAAAAAAGCAGATTAGTAACATAGCCAGGGAAGGGGCAGGAAGTTGGAAGAAGTGACTGCTAATGTGTATATGGTAGGTATTGAAAACACCTTAAAATTGGGATGATGGTTGCACAGCTCTGTATATACTAAAACCCACTGAACTGTACACTTAAAATAGGTGAATTTTATGGCGTGTGAAACATCTCAAGAAAGCTATAAAATGTGTATATTTGTGTACGCAAACTGAAATACAAGCAGTTTATGAATAAAGATTTATCTTTATTTGGAGAAAAATTGCTGCTCATGCTTGGTGGTCTTGTATCTCCTGTTACTGAATCAGGGCTACAAGAACAAAGGAAGGTACCAACAGTGTCATCTTCATATAACAGTGAACAGTCCTAACAAATGTGGGCACTGAATACTGTACATATGGCAGCACTGTATACACACTATGGCTAGAGCTAAGTGCAAACTGTGAGAATGATGCAGTCATGCCATGCTGACTTCCTCAAACAAGAATCACAATTCGAAGCCTTGCACTGTGTCTGACAATCTGTGCTGAGGACCCAACACAGGATAGAAGGCAATTTTTGCTGAATTCATTTACAGACGCTGTTGGTAACCCACAATAACCCACCTTCCTTAGTCCAAGGGAGAGTCTTAGGCAGCTCCTATAGTGGTCTCAGCATCCCTCATGGCCTGGAGGTGAATCAGCCCACTCAGTTCTCTGCAGTTGGGCTTACACATAAAGATTTAAATGACCACAAGTCAACTGACATTACCAGCTACCATGGTTTTTAAGCTTTCTGTTGCAGAGTTGAAAGGAGATACATACTGGCTGGCTTCTTCTGTTTTAATTTCTATTATTGTAAGAGTAAACTCACCTGTTGATGCCTGATTACAACTAAGAAAAAACTGCCACCATCTCAGAGATGTTTCAGGTTTTTTGTTGTACTTCTTAACTAAAATCTAGGTGAAATTCATTCCCATATTCATTGATCAGACACACCATCAGATAGACCCAGAAAAAAAGGTTTTCAAGTAATTGCTTTTCAGGTGGAAACTGAGCTTAGGAAAATGTATCAAATGTAGGAAAAAGTCTATGTTTTCTTACACGACCTTCTACGGCTATTCTTCATGTATGAAGATTGTTATCGTTGACCTTCTGCCAGCAAGGTGCCTGCTGAGATACTTTTCTTTCAGAGTAATGGATTTACGCTAATTCATTTATAACTACTCTAGTACCAGAGATATACGTTGATAAAGCAGAGTCAAAATCAGAAATATAGTCAATAGCACCCAAAGACAGCCTTTCTTGTGAAAAGTTTTTAGATATGTGCAGCTCAAACTGGCAACTGTCAATTCAATACTAAAACTTATTAACCAGTAAAAGATGACACAAAGTGTGTGCCCTCAAAATAACATTTTGACATAGATTTAATTCTGAGAGGCAAGATTAAATCTTAAGCAGAACTCAGCTGAGAACTATTACTTACCATTAGAAAATCAGAACTGGTCAATTATTTCTGCAAGTATGGTAGATGATAACTATAAAATATCCTGTCCCCTAAAATGTATTGTGCCTGCAGAAAGGTCCTCAGAAAATTTCTTTTCATACAAAAATGAATAAAGATTGCAGAGACGTAATGAACCTGGATAATGCCAAAATTCAAAGTAAGGCCATGAGACTGTATAGTTAAAATGTAACAGCAGTACTTGTCATTAGAACTGAGGTTAAAAAATCTCTAATGGAGAGTAAAGTTTTCCAGATAATGGTTGGGTTTGGGGTAGAGAAGAAAGAAAACCAAGAGCTGAAGTCCTCAATTAATATACGGGAAAAACCAGAAGGTTAGAAAATGATCATTAAAATTTTACAGAGGGTGGTAGAGCTAGATGACATGAGTCTCAAAAATTATGGTCTGGCAGTGGTCCTCTCACTCTTTTGTTCTTCCCTGCATTCTCTCAAATCTTTCTTCTTGGCTATAGTATTTATAAGGATTATGATCACCTTTACATGGATGGCTCTAAAATCTTTATTCCACTCATGAGGTCATATATATCTATGGTTTTAGACATTTTCACTTGGATGCTCTGATCCAACTTCAAGTTTAACAAATAAAACTCCATATTTCATAAGTCAGAATTAGTTTCCTCTTCTTATCACTCTATTTTGATTACCTTATCACATAGGATTTTTAGCTGCTTTGCGCAGAAATTTCAAAAGAACCATGGCTATTAATTACCAAGTCCAACTGATCAAAGCTCAGCTTAAAAACAGTATTAATTTTTCTCATAAATTAACTTGTGAATATCACTATCTTATTTAAAAATCTGACAATTAACTAAACATTAGGCAATAAAATTACACCTAGACACACCAAAATAAATCCCATGAGGATTAAGGATTTAAGTACATTGTCCTCTACCCTAAATATGATAAACGACAACAACAAACCAAGGAGAATACTTTCTTACAATCTTGAGGACGGAGTGACCTTTCCTAGCATGTGACAAATAAATAAAGTTTAGTATACAACAATGCTATTACACCACTAGATGGTTTTAGATAGTGCATGCTCAGTCATGCTCGATTCTTTGCGACCCTATGGACTGTATGTAGCTTGCCAGGCTCCTCTGTCTATGGAATTGTCCAGGTAAGAATACTGCAGTGGGTTACCATTCCCTTCATTAATATCATATAATTATTGCTCAACAATTAACAAAAATTCTTCAGAGAAAAATGTGCAAAGTATATAGGAAGTTAATTCTCAAAATAAGAAATGTAACAAGCAACCTCTGAAATCTAATATTTAAAAATGTAATTTAAAGCAATGAGTTTTTTCACACATCAGATTAACAAAATTAGAAGGACTGATACTACTCAAAGCTGGCAAAAGAATGAAGAAACATTCCATCATACTTTTGGTGAGCACATATATTTGTACAAAATTTCTGGAGGGCACATAGGGGTAGGAAGGTCTAGAGATTTACTGATGGTCTTTTAATTTGTTGTTAATGATCTACTTATTTTCTTAGAAAATCATCCATTTAATTTAGGTTTTAAAATATATCAGCCTAAAGTTGCACATAGTAATCTTCTTTAAGAAATCCACATCTTTGACTGGAGTTACATCCTTCCAACCTATTAACATTGACCCTTTTCCTATGGTCACAATAACTAAAGATTTAGTCTTTTTTTTTTAAGAGCCAGATCTTGGTTATATTGATCAAGCTGGGGGACTAATTTTTAGAATGCTTACTTAATTACTTCCTAGTTGAATCTGCTCAACTAAAATATTAAAGGCTCTATATTTTCCTGTAAATATAGGTTTAGTCACATCCTATAATATCTGGATATTGCTTTTACTCTCATTAATGAAAAAAAAATTCTACAATCTCAATTTTTAGTTATCCCATAGCCCAAAAGTTTAGAATATTTTAAAATGTTTCCTTAAAAAAGTGACAGCCGTTAAATACCAACCTTACTGTATTGTGCTTAGAGAATATAAGCTTAGTTAGTAATCTACTTTGGGGATTTATCAACATTTTGCCTAAGTGTACAGTTAATCTTTGTAAACATTCCACGGGCATTTGGAACAAATGTGAATGCTGTGTTTTAGGAATAAAGTTTTATATAGATATCTTAAATCAGCACTGTTAATACTGCTATTAAATACTGCTATTTTATCTGTTATATATCAAAATCTGATAAAAACAATTAAAATATTCCATCCTTGTACTTTGTCACATTCCATATTATGTTTGGATGAACATATGAATTCATTCTGGTTGTAAGCACAGCAGTAATTCTGGCAGTCTCTGACAGACTTTCTTCCCTTGGAAATTACAGAGTGGAGATAGGGTAGACTCTCACAAAAAGTAACATTTAATTAAAAATGACCAAAAAATCCCTCACCTTTCAATGGTATAAAAACTTGTATTTCTAATCTGGCAAAGCTATAAATTATTGACCAAAAACTCAAAATAAAGGAATTTTCATGCACTGCAGGTAGAAATACAGACTAGAAAGTACTTTGGTATTAATGCAGAAAATTATGTATACATGTAATTTATGATCCAAGAATTCCACTTCTGGATTTATGTGCCAAAGACAGCCTCACAAGGTCCATAAGGCAATATGAACGCGCATGTGCACCGCTGGTGTTTTGCATTGTTGGGAATTGACGACAACATGGGTGTTACAGGGAAAGGTAAACCGGTAGAGGCACTCAATGGAGGGCTGTGCAATGATCAGAAACCTGAATTAGATGTATGAATAGCAATGTAGATGCATCTTAAAAATACAATGCTTAGTGAAAATAACAAAAATAATGATATACATTTTATATAAGCTGAAAATACATGACAACTACAGAATACATATTTTGTAAGAACTCTTCTAAGTCAAACGATATTTACATAACAAGGCCAGTTGCATATAGGAGGAGAGGAATGAGGATGGGATGTGGGAACCAAGTTTTTAAAAGAGACGCCATGAACCAAGAGTATATTTAACTCAATCTTTGGCAGCTGAAGTTAAAATTTTATTTTATTTTGGCATAAAAACTGTGTATATAGTACTTTTCTAATTCTATTCTTTCACTCTGCTTCTCGAAGGATTTATGATGTCTAGATTGGAATTCAAATGGGCACTTTAGGCAGAAACTAAAACACAATGAGAAGCTTAAGAATTCTGTTTTCCAGCTCTTAACTAATGTTTTGTTTGCTCAGTCTGGCTGAGGTCACTTTTTAGTTAGTGCCACAAAATTTTTTTTATGGTTTCATATTAGAAAATACTTGATTCTTGTTTTAAAGTGAAAAATTAAAAAGAAAAAATGTATAAACCCACAATCTTAAAATAACCTAATATTTTTGTTCCAGCTATATAAATACATGTGTTTGATAGCTTGCTTTTTATCTCTTAACACATAATGAAATTTATCCTTGGGTTCAAAGATACTGCCTTTGACTGTTGTTTCTCTCCACATATGTGTGACTGTGAAGAGTGATATGATATTAGCCTGTTTTATAAAAATGTAAGAAACACCAGTGAACATTTACACATGACTAAGGCTATCATTTTATTCTCTTGTGGGTGTCTGCTTGGTGGTTAACGTTGCTCATGTGCCCAACTGCTGGTAACGTGGGCAACTGGAAACAATGAGGGGTGACAAATACAGAAAAATCATTCAACTTTAGCTTTTTCTTCATAAACAAAAACTGAATGTGACTTCTTTTGTGCTGACAGTAGTAAACTATTCCTTTTCTTTAACCCCAATATACAACCAGACAGTGAGAGAGGGGAAAAGAAAGAAAAAACAGAGAGCGAGAGAGCAGGCAAGCACAGCAAGAACATGAAAGAGAGAGAGAGAAGGAAAGGAGAAGCTTTCACAAGAGATACGCAGCAGAGATGGTGAGACAATAGACGGCATGAAGTGGGGTAGAGGACAGCACAAGTGAACAGAATGCGGGTGCACGGAGGCAGAGAGGAAGAACACCGAGGTAGACAGAATGCAAATGCACTGCAGCATGGATTACAGAGTGTGGGGAGAGCCTGCACAGACACGTCAGACACGCACAGAGAGCGAGTCAGAGAAAGAGCAGGTGCCATCGAAGGAAGAGGGGAAGGACAAGCAGGCACTTGAACTTACTCCCTTCTGTTGACTCTTAAACCCTCACATGTACATGTCCTGGATACACATGTTCGGGGAAAAAAAGCATTAGCATATCTAAGGACACCTGGTTTAAAGATAAGATAGGCAATTCAAAAAAGAAATACAGAAAAGAAAATAAAAATTCAGTAGGTGTGGAGAAGGCAATGGCACCCCACTCCAGTACTCTTGCCTGGAAAATCCCATGGATGGAGGAGCCTGGTGGGCTCCATGGGGTCGCTAAGAGTCGGACACTACTGAGCGACTTCACTTTCACTTTTCACTTTCATTCATTGGAGAAGGAAATGGCAACCAGTGTTTTTGCCTGGAGAATCCCAGGGATGGGGGAGCCTGGTGGGCTGCTGTCTATGGGTCGCACAGAGTCAGACACGACTGAAGCGACTTAGCAGCAGGTGTGATGAAAGAAATATCAGTCAGGATAGATACCATATTTCTGGCCTATATGGCAAATATTAACAAGAATGCTACTGGCAGGTATTGAATCAACATTTTAAGAGGATCATTTAGTAGTGTGGAATAAACATTTTTCATGTACGTACTTGGTAACCCAGAAATTCTATGTTTAGAAATATATCTCTAGGAAAGAAAAATTCATAAAGATGTACCAAGACTACCCACCAAAGTGAAAATTATGATAAAGTGCAAAAAAAACCTTAAAACTATTGTATGTATACAATGGAACTCATAAAGCTATTAAAAATGACTAATAAATCTTTATTTATTGGCATAGAAAGATGTCTATAATATATTAAGTGTAGAGTTTCAAAACAACATACATAGTATGGTTTCATTTTTTTGGGACCATTGTTTCTCTCCATATATGAAAATGATTGTGAAGACTAATATGAAATCAGCCGGCTTTACAAAAATGTAAGAAACAGTGATAAACATTTAATTGGACAGTAATAAAGGTCTCATTTTATGCTGTCACGCAGGTTTCTTCATTTGATATTTAGCTTCATTAGAATGCCGATCAAGCAGATCCAGGGTAAGCAGTAGGTGTGTGCAACATAAAATATAAACCTGGAAGCTTATTTATGAAAATGTTGATCATGACTATTTCAGGATGGTGAGAATTATGGTTCATTTCCAATGTCTTTATATTTTATGTATTAAAC
Organism: Bos grunniens; assembly: GCF_055505025.1. Lineage (NCBI taxonomy): Eukaryota > Metazoa > Chordata > Mammalia > Artiodactyla > Bovidae > Bos > Bos grunniens. The sequence goes on along the minus strand of NC_141175.1, from coordinate 96,622,850 downwards.
TCTTTATATTTAGTTATCTTTTTACTTTTATATTCAAAAGTAATAAAATAATATCTTTTTTGACAAAAATAGTTGTTACTAAAGAGAAGAGAAAGATGTAACGTGGCTGAAGCATCAACAAAAGCTATCATGACAGGCAAGTCCTCCACTATAGTCTATGATAAGCACAGTTTTAGTTGAGAAGGAGCCTACAGAAAAAGAAGAAAGTGAATACGAAAGAGAGAGAAGAAAAAAAAATCCTAAGAAAACAGATAATGGATTTTGGAAAATATGATAGCACAGAGACAGGCTTATTGAACCTCTTTCTTAACTGAAATACACAAACAAAAACCATCAAAAATTGAAAAAAGTATTCAGAATCCAGGGAACAGACTCAACTGATGCCACCACAAAGCTCTTCCTACACAAAGGATCATACAGAAGGGTAAAAGGTGAGTCACTGAATTAAAACTATCTCACAGAAAAGGGACTGATTATAATAAGTGGCCCAGGAAAAAGAACATGTCTTCCAAGGGGAGACACGTTCCCAGTGAAAACATAGCTTCTTCTGTCCTAGCCAGAATGGTTTACTGTATACCCTCTTTGGCCAGGAAGAAATCAGAAAAAGGGATAGGAAATAACCTCTTAAGTCTAAAATCAAGTCTTTAGTTTCATTACTAAAATTTGCTAGAAAAAAATAAGGCCTCTGCTGTATCACTGCCCACACAAAACACAACAATGCTATGAAAGCAGCTCCCAGCTGACTTTATGTAGAACAGCAGCAAAACTCAAGGGCGCGTCCTATAGAACCAGGTATTTTCTCACCTCCACACGTAGAAAAGTGGCCATCCGTTTATGTTTCAAAACAATGGCAGAGAAAAATATCACCTGCTAAAGCTGTGCAGAATCCTAAAATCACTTACTATCTTTCTGCCTTTCCCAAACTCTGAAAGGCAAAAAAAAAAAAAAAAAAACCATATATAACCAACCTTCAGGTTCATGTCCTAGGAAGGGGACTCAGTATCTTGTAAACAGGTAATAAGCCAGTCAGAAAGAGTTTAACCACATTATGTGGGATCAAATAAATGGTTTTCACAAAACTGTTTAGAGACAAAGGTAATCTGAAAAAAAGAGAAGATATAATATGAAAATATTCTATAGCATTAAAGTGGAAGAAAGGAGAACAAAAAAGGGGGGAAGAATTTACTTTGCCAGAAGGTTTACCCATTTTAGTCAATAAAGAATTGGGGACTTCCCTTGCGGTACAGTGGATAAGAATCCGCCTGCCAGTGCAGGGCACATGGGTTCGATCCCTGATCTGGGAAGATTCCACATGCCACGGAGCAACTAAGCCAGAGTGCTGCAATTACTGAGCCCATGTGCTCTACAGCCCACAGTTCATAACTACTGAGCCCCTGCGTCTAGAGACCATGCTCCACAATGAGAGAAGCCACCACGGTAAGCCAGTGTACCACAACACAGTGTAAGCTCCCACTTGCTGCAGCTAGAGTGTCGGTGCCCAGCAACAAAGACCCAGTGCAATCGAAAATAAATAAATAAAAGAAAAAGAACCTGCATTTTCACTTTAGAGAAAAGTTAAAAAGAACATGGACTTAATGAAATAGATCCAAGATAAGCTGGGAAAACAAGGGGAGATTAACAGGTTGTTGACAAAATTAACACAATTCAATAAAAAGTTAATGAATATATGCCATATGTTGGAAAATCAATGCCAGGCATCAAAGGAAAAACTGAAGACAGTAATTATGTCGTTATATCATTGCAGAATTAATTTATGCAAAATAAAACAAATTTGATTTAAAAAAATAAAGAAAACTTAGCCAGTGGAGCAGAGTACAGTTTTAAAAGGTCTCCTGAAATGCAGAGAAAAAGATGAAGGGAATGAAAATAACTAGAATGCAAGAAGAGGATTCTATATGTGGCACTGGCCCCAACACTCACTTGTAAGACAGAAAACAGGTTGAGAGGAAAGGAAAAAGCACTCTAGGATACAATTTTTTAAAGTTTTTGCTGAAATTAAAAGTAAATCTGAATGTACAAGGGATACAGAGTTACTTGGTACCAGAAAAAAATTAATATCTGGAATACATAAAGCAAAAGGGACAGAAATACAGGGAGACAAAGACAATTCAACAGTAATAGCTAGAGACTGCAATATAACACTTTCAAAATGGATAGAAAAATTTGACTGGCCAATAAGGAAATTGAAGGCTTGAATGACACTATAAATCAAGTAGATCTAGAGACATATACATAATACTCCAACCAACGGAAGCAGAATATACATTCTTCTTGAGAGCATATTTAATGTTCTCTAGAAGAGACCATATTCTAGGTCAAAATAGTCACAATACATTTACAAATCATACACAGTATTAATATGTTCTCTGACCACAATGGAATGAAATTAGAAATCAAAAAGGAACTCTGAAAATTTTAGAAATAATAGAAATTAAACAACACACTCTTAACTGCCAACGTTCAAAGACAAAATCACCAAGGGCAATTAGAAAATACTTTGAGATGAATGAAAATGAAAGCAAAACGTAACCAAACTTACAGGATGCAGTGAAGGCAGAGCTTATAGAAATTTGTACCTCTAAATGTATATATTAAAAGAAGCAAGATTTCAAATCGATAACCTCATCTTCAATCTTAAGAAAACAGAAAAAGAAGAGCAAATAAAATCCAAAGCAGGCAAAATGAAGGAAATTATGTAGATCAGAATGAAAATATATGAATCACGGGCCTCCCTGATGGCTCAGCAGTAAAGAATCTGCCTGCCAATGCAGGAGTCATGGTTCAAACCCTGGTTCGGGAAGACCCCACATGCCGTGGAGCCACTAAGCCTGTGTGCCACAGCTACTGAGCCTGTGCTCTAGAGCCCAGAGCCACAACTAATGAATGCCACCCGCCTAGAGCCCGTGCCCCACAACAAGAGAAACCACTGCAGTGAGAAGCCCACGCAGCACAGCTGGAAAGTAGCTCTCACTAGCTGCAACTGGAGAAGACCCAGCACAGCCATAAATAAATCTTAAAAAGAAAAAAAAAATGAATCAGAGAATCAAAAAAAAAAAAAAGAGAGAAAATAAAAGAAATCAAAAGTTTGTTCTTTGCAAAGATCCAAAAAGCTGGACAAATTTTAGCTAGACTCACCAAAGGGAAAAAAAGAGAAAATGTAAATCATTATAAATTAAGAATGAACCAGGGGGTGTTACTATCAATCACACAGAAATTAAAAAGGACCATAAGGGAATATTATGAACAATTATATGTCAACAAATTAGATAACCTCGATGAAACAATTTCTTAGAAAAACAACCTACCAAAACTGACTCAAGTAAAAACAGAAAATCTGAACAGAACTATAATAAGGAAAGAGACTGAGTCAGTAATCAGAAAACATTCAACAAAGAAAAGCCCAAGCCTATTTCACTGGTAAATTCTAAAAAAAACCATTTAAAGTAGAATTAACAGTAACTACTCACAAACTTAAACAACTTCAAAACAAGAGGGCTTCCTTGGTGACTCAGTGGTAAAGAATCTGCCTGCTAATGCAGGAGACACGGGTTTGATTCCTGATCCAGGAACATCCCACATGTTGTGGAGCTACTAAGCCTGTGTGTCACAACTATTGAGCCTGTGTTCTAGAGCCCAGGAACCAAAACTTCTGAGCCCACGTGTCCCAACTACTGAAGGACACACACTCCAGGGCTTGTGCTCTGCAATGAGAAGCTACTGCAACGAGAAGCTACTGCAATGAGAAGCCCACGTACTGCACCTAGAGAGTAGCCCCTGCTTGCCACAATGAGAGAAACCCTGTGCGGCACTGAAGACCCAGCACAGCCAAAAAGAAGAAAAAACAAGGAGGATCACTTCCCAATTCATCCTATGAGAACAGTATTACCTTCAGAAAAAAAGGCTAAGATATAATAAAACTACAGACCAGTACCCCCTTAGCAATAGAGAAGGAAAATCTTCAACAAAATACTAGGAAACTGAATCCAGCAACACAGAAGAATTATACATCAAAACCAAAAGGGATTTATCGAGGGAAGGCAAGGTTGGTTTCATATATGATTATCAGTCAATGTAATACACATATTAATAAAGAAAGAAAACATATGATCATTTCATTATACATAGAAAAATCCTATGGCAAAACCCAAAACCCTTCCATAATAAAAACACTCAACAGGGACTTCCCTGGTGGTCCAGTGGTTAAGACTCTGCCTTTTTACTGCAGGAGGTACAGATTAGACTAGCTGGGGAACTAAGATCAGGCATGCTCTGTAGTATGGCCAAAAAGTAAAACAAACAAACAAACAAACACTAAACAAAATAGGAATAGAAGAGAATTTCCTCAGTCTGACAAAGAGCATTTATAAAAATCTCAGAGTAAACATCATCTTTAATGACCAGAAAGATTTCTCCCTAAAATCAGGGATAAGATGAGGATACTCAATCTTACCACTTCTATTCAAGATAGTACTGGAGATTCTAGCAAGGGCAACTAGGCAACAAAAACAGAAAAGTGACATTTTGGAAAGGAAGAAGGAAAACAATCTCTATTTGCAGATGACACACTATTCTACATAGAAAACACCAATGAACACACACAACTCAAACATACTCAAACTTATAAACAAGTTCAACAAAGTTGCAGTGACCAAGATAAATACGAAAAAAATCAGTAGATTCCTGTACAGTTCAGTTCAGCTGCTCAGTCATGTTCGACTCTGTGTGACCCCATGGACTGCAGCATCCCAGGCTTCCCTGTCCATCACTAACTCCTGGAGCTTGCTCAAACTCATGTCCATTTAGTTGGTGATGCCATCCAACCATCTCATCCTCTGTCATCCCCTTCTCTTCCTGCCCGCAATCTTTCCCAGCATCAGGGTCTTTTTCAATGAGTCAGTTCTTTGCTTGTTAATACTTGTTAGTCTACACTAACAAGGAAAAGTCCCAAATTGAACTTCAGAAAACTAGTTATGTTGGTTATTAAAAAGAATAAAAAATAAAATATTCAATATACTTTTAACAAAAGAAGTACCAAACTACAAAGAAGTGGAAACTACAAACATCATTGAAAGAAATTAAAGATGACCTAAGTAAGTAGAAAGACATCCCATGTTCATGGATTAGAAGATTTAATACCATTAGAGTAACAATATTCCCTAAATTCTTCTACAGTTTCAATGCAATCCCTCCCCAAGATTCAAGTTGTCTAGTTTCTTCTTTTGGGCAGAAAATGACAAGCTGATCTGAAAATTCCTAAATTTAAAATGACCCCAAAATAATACGCTTGAAAAGGAAAAAAGAAAGTTGGAAGATTCACACTAATTAGACAGTGTTGTAGTGGAATAAAGAGAGACATAGGTTCAGTGTCCAGAAATTAACCCTTACATTTATAACTTTATCATAAAAAAAATTTTTTTTCCTTTATGATCAACTGGTTTTGGCCAAGGGTGCCCAGACAATTCAATGGAGGAAAGAATAGTCTTTGCAACAAATGGTACTAAGACAACTGGATATCTACAGGCAAAAGAATGAAATTGTACTGCCTCAACACCACATGCAAAAATTATTCATCAAACTAAAAGTAAGAACTAAAATTATGAAACTTTTAGAAGAAACAAAAAAGAGTAAATATTTTGTAACCATGGGTTATATAGCAGTTTTAGATATTATACGAAAAGAATCAGGGACAAAAGAAATAACAGATCAACTGAATGGTTTTGTCAAAATTAAAACTTCTGTACCACAAATAATACCATCAAGAAAGTGAAAAGCAAGTCACAGAGTGTAAGGACATGTTTGGAAAACATAGGGACTTGTATTCAGAATAGAGAAGAAATAGTAATAAAATGACAAATAACTCAATTTTAAAATGGGCCAAGGATCTACATAGATATTTCTCTAAAGAAGATATATACAAATGGCCATTAGGCATATGAAAAAATGCTCAATATCAGTAGCTGTTAGGCAAATGCAAATTAAAATCACAGTGACATAACTCTTTACATCCATAAGATGGCTATTATCAAATGACAGAAAACAAGTGTTCATGAAGATGTAGAAAAACTGGAATAAAATCTAGGTGCAGCCACTAGATGCAGATGCAAAATGGTGCAGCCACTTTCGAAAACACTTTGGCAGTTACTCAAAAGCTTAAACAGAGTTACTACATGATTTAGCAATTGTACTCCTAGGTATATACACACCTAAGAAAACTGAGGAAACATGTGGACACAAAAACTTACGCATTAATGTTCACTGCAGCATTTTTCATAATGGCCAAAAGAGCAGAAACAATCCAAACGTCCAACAACTCATGAATAAACGTGTTGTACATGCATATGAAATACTGTTTGGCCATAATAAACACCAACTGACTCATGCTACAAAATGAACCCTGAAAAAATTAAGGGGAGGCTAGGAAACGACTGTTAATGGGCGTGGAGTTTCTTTTTGTATGAGAAGAACGTTCTGGAATTAGTGGTGATGGCTGCCCTTTAAAAGAATGAATTGTAGGGCTTCCCTGGTGGCTCAGTGGTGAAGAGTCCGCCTGCCAATGCAGGGACACTGGTTTGATCCCTGGTCCAGGAAGATCCCACAGGCCTCAGGGCAACTAAGCCTGTGCACCATAATTACAGAATCCTGGATACAAATACTGAGCCCATGTGCTGTAGCTACTGAAACCATGAGCCTGAGAGCCTGTGCTCAACAAGTGAAGCTATCAAAAAGAGAAGCCCATGCACGGCAACTAGAGAGCAACTCCAACTCGCCACAACTAGAGAAAAGCCTGTACAGCAACAAAAACCCAGCAGAGATAAAAACATAAATAATTTAAAAAAAGAATGAATTGTGCTGCTGCTACTCCTGCTAAGTCGCTTCAGTCGTGTCCGACTCTGTGCGAACCCATGGACGGCAGCCCACCAGGCTCCCCGTCCCTGGGATTCTCCAGGCAAGAACACTGGAATGGGTTGCCATTTCCTTCTCCAATGCATGAAAGTGAAAAGTGAAAGTGAAGTCGCTCAGTCATATCCGACTCCTAGCGACCCCATGGACTGCAGCCTACCAGGTCCCTCCGTCCATGGGATTTTCCAGGCAAGAGTACTGGACTGGGTTGCCATTGCCTTCTCCGATGAATTGTGAGGTACATAAATTTTATTTTTTGACCAACAATGAGACACACCCTGGGAAAGTAAGAAAACAAATTTTAAAAACCTGACAAATTTTGAAAATCCAGGATCCAACACAGGGAAAGAAATACGGTTGCATCTGGCACCAGATACATTACACATATGCACCCAGAAAAGGGGAACAAAATTAACTGAGCTCTGAATAAAAGATTATTACTGGGACTTCCCTGGTGGCCCAGTGGTTAAGAATCTGCCTTGCAACACAAGGGAGGTGGGTTCAATTCCTGGGAGGGAACTAAGATCCCATATGCCACATAGCACTAAGCCTGAACGCCACATCTAGAGTCCATGTGCCACACTGTACAATGAAGATCCGTGTGCTGCAACTAAGACCTGAGACAGCCAAATCAATAAATATTCTAAAAAACTGTTTAAAAGTTTTATACCCAAACAAGTTGTTATTCCTATACAAAGGTGACAGAATGATAATCTCAAATTTGCTAGAACTGAAGACATGTTCACTGCTAAAAAACTACTGAAAAATCTATCCAAACAATAAAATTATTTAAATTAATAAACTCAGTTATATTGAAAAGACTTGTAACAAATACCGATGCTTTTAAAAAACATACAGTGATTTTGCTTATAATATGAAAGAAAAATGTTATACTTCTTGAAAATAAAGCCAATCAATACAGGAATAATACTTCCAGAATAAACATAAAATTCACAAAATAAATATTGGTACATTGGGGGAAGTGTGCTGTATGTGGGGAGAAGTAGGGCAAGCACAACCAACTTAATTCTTCCTATAATAGTGGAGTCAATAGATATTAACTTCATTTCTGACAGTGATACATTTGAGACAGTGGCTTAAGCATATCTGTTAGTTACAAGGCTGCTGAATTAGCAAAAAAACTCAAAGAAATCATATACCAATGAAAAAAAATCGAAACCTGTAAGAAATCACTAGAAATGATAAGAAACACTGAAGAACCAAGACAATTTTGGAAAAGAACAACAAAGTTGGAGGATCCATACTTCCCAATTTCAAAACAGTAATACAACAGTGAAACACTGGCATAAGGACAAGTAAATCAATGGACTAGAATAGACAAAAATAAACCTTTGTGCCATATGGTCAAATGATCTATGATCAAAGGATCTCTGACCCTTGACAAGGGGCCAAGATCACTCAATGGGAAAAGAGTAATTTTCTTAACAAACAGTGCTGGGAAAACTGGATATCCACACACTCTTACAAAGAATGAAGTTGGAACCTTACTTTATAGCATATACAAAAATTACCTTGAAATGAAATAAATACCTAAAACCATAAAATTCTTGGAAGAACACGTTAGGAGAAAGTTTCGTGGCACTGGACTTGGTAATGATTTCAAAAGGATATGAAGCAAAAGTCAACAATTGGCATTGCATCAATATTAAAAATTTCTGTGCATCAAAGAACACAATTAAAAAAGGTGAAAAGGCAACTCACTGGTTGGGAGAAAAATTTATAAATCATGTATGTGATAAAAGGTTAATACTCAGAATATATAAAGAACTTCAACAACTCAATGACCAAAAAATAAATAACATGATTCAAGAATGGACCAAGTATTTGGACAGACATTTTTCCAAAGATGATATATGAATGGTCAAGAAGCATGTAAAAAGATGTTCAATATCAGTAACCATGAAAGAAATGCAAAGCAAAACTGTAAGATATCACTTCATACTTCTTAGGACACCACTATTAAAGAAACAGAAAATAAGTGTTGGCACAGATGTGGAGAAAGTGAACCGTTCTGTCTCGTTAGTGGGGCTGTAAATGGTGCAGCTACTGTGGAAAACAGTAGAGTAGTTCCTCAAATAGTTACAAACAGGATTACCACATAACTGAACCTCTCCACTTCTGGATATATAGCCACAAAACTGAAAGCAGGGTCTCGAACGGACATTAGTACACCCATGTCCACAGCATCACCATTCACAACAGTCTAAAGGCAGAAGCAACGCAAGTATCTACTGCTGGATGAATGACCAAATGTGGCACACACACACTGCAGCATTAGTCAGGCTCTTTTTTAAACAGACAATCCTGTCAGATGGTACAACACTGATGATCCTTGAGGAAATGCTAAGGGAAATAAACTTGCTACTTAAGGATAAACACCGTATTCCACTTACATGAGGTAACTAGTGTAGTCAAATTCTTAAGACACAGAGAGTAGAATAGTGGTTGCTAGGGGTGAAGCATAAGGTGGTATGTATTTAATATCACTGAACTATACCAGCCACAAAAATAAATTCAAAATGGATTAAAGACAAATGTAGGAACTGAAACTACAACCAAGAAAAGACTAAACTTCCTGAAGAAAACACAGGCAGGAAGCTATGTGACGCTGGTTGGCCTCAGTGCTTTTTCTTGGATGTATCTTCTCAGGCGTGGGAAACAAAACCAAAAATAAACAAATGGGACTACATCAAAATACAGAGCTTTTCCACAGTAAAGGGAACCATCAAGAAAAAGAATAGGCCATCTACTGAATGGGAGAAGATAACTGCAAGCAATTTATTGGAGAAGGGGTAAGTAAGCACAATATATAAAGAACTCATACAACTCAACACAAAAAACCTAAACAACCTGATTTTGAAAATAGGCAAAGGATCTGAATAGACATTTTTGCAAAGAAGACATGCAGATGGCCAAGAAGCACATGAAAAGATGCTCAACATCACTAATCATCAGTAAAGTAAAAAGCAGAAGTACAATAGGATATCATCTAACATGTCAGAATGACAGTTAGCAAAATACAACAAATAACAATGTGGAAAAGGATGCAGAGAAAACAGGATGCTCATGCACTACTGGTGGGGATGGAACTGGTGCAGCCGTTATGGAGAACATGGAGGCTCCCCTCAAAATTAAAAGCAGAACTACCACATGACCCAACAATTAACCTATGGCTATTTTTCAAAAGAAAACAGAAACACTAATTTGAAGAGATAACTCCACTACTACATTCACTGAAGCATCATTTAGAATAGCCAAGGTATGGAAGCATAAGAATTCTTATCACAAGGAAAATATCTTTTTCTATTTCTTTTATTTTCTATCTATATGAGGTGATGGATGTTCACTAAACTTACTGTGATAATCATTTCATGATGTATACATCATGTGAAATGCCAGGCTGGATGAATCACAAGCTGGAATCAAAACTGCCAGAAGTAATAACAACCTTAGATGTGCAGATGAGAATACCCTAATGGCAGAAAGAGAAGAAGAACTAAAGAGCCTCTTGATGAAGGTGAAAGAGAGTTTAAAAGCTGGCTTAAAACTCAACATTAAAAAAACCACAATCATGGCATCTGATTCCATTACTTCATGGCAAATAGAAGGGGAAAAAGTGAAAACAGTGACCAATTTTCTTTTCTTGGCTCCAAAATCACTGTGGATGGTGACTGCAGCCATGAAATTAAAAGACAATTGCTCCTTGGAAGAAAAGCTTTGACAAACCTAGACAGTGTATTATAAAACAGAGCCATCACTTTGCCTATAAAGGTCCATACAGTCAAAGCTACGGTTTTTCCAGTAGTCATGTATGGATGTGAGAACTGGGCTATAAAGAAGGCTGAGTGCCAAAGAATTGATGCTTTTGAACTGTGGTGCTGGAGAAGATTCTTGAGAGTTTCTCGGACTGCAAGGAGATCAAATCAGTCAATTCAAAGGAAACCTGGATATTCATTGGAAGGACTGGTGCTGAAGCTCCAATTCTTTGGCCACTTGATGCGTAGAGCTGACTCACTGGAAAAGACCCTAATGTTGTGAAAGACTGAAGGCAAGAGGAGAGAAGAGCAGAGGATGAGATGGTTAGACAGAATCACCGACTCAATGGATGGGAATATGAGCAAACTCCAGGAGACAGTAGAGGACAGAGGAGCCTGGCCTGTTGCGGTCCATGGGATCACAAAGAGTCAGACATGACTTAGCAACTAAAGAACAACAAATAAAAGATAAGTTATTATGCTGTACTCAAACAGATATGTCAATTATATCTCAATCAAACTGGAAGAAAAATAATTTATAACACTTGTACATTGACAACTACAAAACACTGCTGGAAGACATTAAAGATATAAATAAATGAAAAGACATTCTGTATTCCTGGATTGGAAGACAGTATCATTAGGATGGCATTAAGCCCTAAAGCAAACTACCTATTAAATGCAATTAATATCAAAATCACAATGACATTTTCAGCAGAAATAAAAAAGCTGATCCTGCTCTCTTTTTACTTCTGTCATTTTTTAGTTAAATTTTTGTTATATTGGAGTGTAGTTGATTTGCAATGCTGTGTCAGTTTCAAGTGTTTAGCAAAGTTACTCAGTTATACGTATACACATATCTATTTTTTAGATTCTTTTTTCCATTTCGGTTATAAAAGGAAAAAGAAAAAAAAAAAAAAAAAAGCTGATCCTAAAACTCACATGGAGACATAAGACCCCGACTGGCCAAAAGTGTCATTAAAAAAAAAAAAAGTTGTAAGGCTAACATTTCTCAATTTTAAAATTTACTGGCAGCCCAGTGGTTGAGAATCAGCCTTCCAATACAGGCGATGTGGGTTCAATCCCTGGTCAGGAAACAAAGATCCCACATGCTGTGAAGCAAGTTAAGCACCAAAACCACTGATGCCTGTGCTCTGCAACAAAGGACCCTGCATGACACGACGAAGATCCTGCTTGCCACAACTAAGATCCAAGGCAGCCCAATAAAAACAAATAAATAAATACTTTTTAAAAACCCCAAAACTTACTACCAAAACTACAGTAATCAAATAAGTGTGGTAATGACATAGATATGCATGTAGATCAAAGGAACAGAATTGAGACCCTAGAAATAAACCCTCACATCTGTGGTCAATGGTGTCAGGACATTCAATAAGTAAAGAACAGTCTTGACAACTGGTGCTGGGACAACTGGATATCTATGTGGAAAAGGATATTTGGTTTCTGTGCTGTGCTTAGCTGCTCAGTCATGTCTGACTCTTTGCAACCCTATAGACCATAGCCCGCCAGGCTCCTCTGTTACTGGAGATTCTCCAAGCGAGAATACTGGAGTGGGTTGCCATGCCCTCCTCCATAGGATCTTCCCAACCTAGGGATCAAACCCAGGTCTCCTGCAATGCAGGCGGATTCTTTACCATCTGAGCCGCCAGGGAAGCCCAAGAATATTGGAGTGGGTAGCCTGTCCCTTCTCCAGGGGAACTGCCTGACCCAGGAGTCTAATCAGGGTCTCCTGCATTGCAGGTGGATTCTTTACCAGTTGAGCTACCAAGGAAGTCTGTTTGACCCCTACCTCATACCATAAATTAACTCAGTATACATCCAAGATGCAAGTGAAAGAACTAAAAGTATAAAATTCTTGAAAAAAAATAAATGGACAGATCCTCATGACTCTGGATTTGGCACCAAAAGCACAAGCAACAAAAGAAAAGATAGGCACACTGGGGCTTCATCAAATATAAAATGCTATGCAGCAAGGAACAGTAAGTAAGTAGAAAACACATATTTGCAGATTACACATCTGATAAGCTTGCACAATCCAGAATATATAAAGAACTCTTACAACTCAAAAACATAAAGGACAATTAAAAAGTGGACAAAGACCTGAATAGATGTTTTTCTAAGGAAGATCTAAAAATGATCGAGTACATAAAAAGGTACTTTAACATCATTAGTCGTTTTGGGAAAGGGAAAGGCAAAACAAACCACAATGAAAATGACTGTGAGTATGAGATACAACTTGGTACCTACTGGGATGGCAAAAAAAGGTAGAGTGTTGGTGAATGCGGAGAAGCTGGAACCCTTAGAAATTGTTGGTGGGTATGTCAAATGAGGTAGCCACTGTGGAAAACAGTTTGAAGGTTTCAGAATAAGCTTAAAATTATTGGGTTGGCCAGAAAGTTCAAGTTTTTCCATAACCTCTTAGGGAAAAACCTGAATGAACTTTCTGGACAACCCAGTAGTATTTCCAACTCCTACGTATATACCCAAAAGAACTGTATGTAGGTGTTTAAAAACTTGTACACAAATGTTCATGTTAGGTCTATTCACAATAGCCAAAAGGCAGAAACAACTCAAATGTCCATGAATGGATGGATAAATAAAATGTCATCTAAACAAGTATTATTATTCAGCCATAAAAAGCAATGAACTACTGACAGATGCTAGGACATGGAGAAATCTCAGAAGATTATCCTAAAGTCAAAGAAGCCTGACACAAAGATCACATATGATGTGATTCCAATTAAATGAAATAACCTGAGTAGGAAAGTTCAGAAACACGAAGTAGACTTCTGTGGTTGTCAGGGACTGGTAGGAAGGAGAAAAGGGAGTGACTGCTTAATGAGGTTTCTCCTGGGTGATGAAAAATTTTGGGATTAGGCATGGTGATAGTTGTAAAACACTGTGAATGTATTTGGCGCCATGGAACTGTCCACGCAAAATGATCAACTGTAGACTTCATGCTTTATGTTTTACTACACTATCCCTCCCAAAATACTCTATCTGCATCCTTTCCCCCATCTCCTTATGGAACAAAATGCCTCAATCCTGTCTTTCCCTATTCTTTGCTTACTTAAAAAAAAATCTTATGGTACTATTTATACATGTAAGTACTGTCATTAAATACCTACCAAAAACTCAATGATGAGAAATAATATTTATGGTAAATGTCTGAATGTTTTGTGCCTTCTTCCCACTAGACTAGTGGTCTCCAAATTGTTTGAATTATTGGGTTCTACTGATTAAATATTTCTGAGCAGAAATTATTAGATACTTACAAGTTATGTATTATTGCTGTATTTATGTATTGTAAAACATAGACAAACTTTAAAAGGTTCATATTCCAATGAACCACTTTGCAAGTATCCTTATTTGGAGAGCACATCTCCAAATAAATTTTATCTTGGGTTAAAGTGATGGTTTGCATTTACTGACCCTGTAAAATCTGCCTTTATGGAATTCTCTAAATTAAGGCCATATTAGCCTCATATGACTATTGTTACTGAGAACATATTGTAAGGACTCCGCTGAGGATTTTGTTACACCACAATGATTTCTTAAGGACAGATTAAATTTCTCTTAAGTCTTTAGAACCAGAGATATCTGTACTGCTCTTGAAATTTTTGTTTTTCTATTAGAGTTATGCAACTGATCACAAAATTCTACCAATATTAACTAGTAGAAAACATAAAGCAAAATTTGTGACTCATTTTTAGGAACCATATCCACAAGGTATCAACTTGTCTTCCCATTACTCTTAATTATTCACTCATTTGTTTTAAAAATCATGTTGTAGCTCACTCCACCCTGGCTTCAATCTAACTTTCTATCATTCCAATTCTTCATCAACTTAAAAAAATCATATCATATTACTTATATATGTATGTGTGTATGTATATGTGTGCTTAAAAGAACGTCAAGATTTCTTAAAAGATAGGGAGGAATGAATAAAGAAAATCAACAGGCAAAAAAAAAGCAGGCAATATTGTTCAGAATGAAGGTCATTCTAAACTTGAAGTTCCCCTGTCCCAAGGGTATACACTGCAGATTCTGAAGCATTTAGCAGCAAAGCCTTTCATCCAAAGGGTAATTTGTAAATGAGTGTTGATGAAAAGAATGACAACTCACAATAGCACTGTGCTACACTTTCTCACTCTTTTCCAGTTGGTAAGAAATATTATAGGGAAGAAAGGGCAATTGGCTTTTTTTCACCTGTGTGCAAAGCTTAACTAAAGAAGTCCATGAAAAAGGCAGTCACATTGCCAGATGGAATTTGTAGCCATGTACCTGGATGTGTTTCCTTCTGGTGTGCTCTGAAGTAATTTGGGGATAACCTGTATTCAAAGCTTTCTTGTTTTTCTTGCTCCGCTTCTCAAGGTATCTCCTCTGGTGGTCGGTGATACTGCTGTATAATTTAATTCGCCTGGGTGACAAACAAACTCTTTCATGGCCAAAAGCATGGATCAATCGGGCAGTGTCAATGGTGGAAATTGAGCTGCTCCTCTCATGCAAAGTCATTTCCTTATCTGTTTGGGTCAATATATCTGATTCCACAGGAGAAGTGGTGGTAGAAAGGATGTTGGTGGTCGTATCTGTGAGCAGCTCACTATCCTCTGAGTGTCTAGAATCTGAAGAAGTGTTATTTATATAATGAAAACCTGGATGTTTTCTCAGAATGTATTTATCAAACTTAAACTGCTCAATTTTAATCTGATTGGGCCTCCCAGCTTGATGAGCAGAAAGAATCTTATTTTTTTTAAGATCACCTGTGTTTTTATGGCATTTCTCCAGGCTTTTATACCGTTTCTTTTTCTGAAGCTTGTTTTTCTGCTGCTGCTGTTTATCACTCCATTCCTTAGCATCTTGTTCCCCTCTGCTGTCATCCTGTGTACTTTCTGAGGGCTGAAGAGAATGTGTGATGGGATGCTGAAGAAGTTTAGCCAAACGATCAAGTCGCTCCACCAAGGAAAGTTCCTTCTTGGCACTGACCTCAGGTTTCTGCTGCTTCTGCCGTTCCTGGTATCTGTTCCAGAGTTCATTCAAACTCACAGTGTGCTCACTTGTTAGCTCTGGGGTGGCCTTAGGATCCCTTTTTAGATCATTAATTTGTTTGTCAGATTTTGGAAAATCTCTAGCCTGACTTTGAGTAGCACGCTTCAGTTCCTTGTTTTCCAAGTTTACGTTGATACTGAGGCTCTCTATTCTGGTATAATCTGTCTTTGTCTTTTCCATATGTTGACAAGGGGAAGGAAGACAAGTGTATTCTCTTTGTTTGTCTGGATGATGTTGAAAGAAATCTTTCCAAGAATGCCTCATGAAAACACTTCTTCCTAAGGATTCATGGCAAAAATCTTGGTCACTTGACAGGTGCACTGGATGATGAAAGTAAAACTTAGCTGACCTGAACACAGAATGGGTGGTGTTCTCAAATTCCGAATGACATCTGGATTCTGAAAAGGAGGGGAAAAAAAGATTTGAAGTACTTTCAAAATATCTGCATTCCATTTAGAAATAGTATTCACATTTAATTCTTTATATGGCAAGAGCGGGCAGTCCCCAAGCCTTTCCTGGACTACAAGGCCATCACCCTGGCCTCCCCTTTCCACAGCGATGGAAGGTGGAAGAAGTTAACTACATGATGACTGGACTGTATCCATGAAATAAGCTGCCACAATTCTGAGAACTGGCCTCAAAGAAATGGGAACAAACTGACCCTGGTATTGAAGACTAACTATACTTAAAATAGTCAAGATGATGCTGTGTGACCACTGCATGACCAATTTCAAGACGACTGTCAGAGCTGACTGCAGTTTCTGCATGTAGTCCCCTCCTTCCATGTATACACCCTGAAACTTGCCTTTAAAAGCTCTTACCCACTGGTTGTCAGTGGGGGAGTCAGCCTTTGGACGTAAGTCTCACCCACCCTCCCCCTAGTCTGCTAGCCTCCAAAAGAAAGCAAACTTTCCTTTCCTAAAAAAAAAAAGAATAGTTTATATACAGATTCAGAAAATTCACTGCCTGTATAAAGGATTCATGCTGTGTGCCTAGAGCCCAGACTGGCATGGTAATACTTCAAGAGACTCAGGGTCAAAAGACCCAGATTCTAGGTTGGATTCTGCCACAATCTGGCTGTATGACCTTGAGGAGGGCACTCTGGTTATTGGGATTGTAACAGCAGCTGCTATCTATCACTGCCTGCTATGTGTGGAGTATTATAAGATATGCTTTACCTCTTTTTTTCTCTCTCTTATAAACTTGATAGAGAGGTATTATTAACCTCATTTTCAGCAAAGAAACCTGAGACTTCACTTTTATCATCAGTAATTAAATGGATAATATTTTCAAAAATGCCAACTCTTTACATGTTTTACAGCCCAGGAAAATTCCTTTTTTGTGAAGTATCTTCACACCTCCCTCCACACAGATGATACCACTCTAACGGCAGAAAGCAAAGAAGAACTAAAGAGACTCTTGATGAGAGTGAAAGAGTTGAGTGAAGACACTTGCTCCTTGGAAGAAAAGCTATGACAATCCCAGACAGCATATTAAAACCCAGAGATATTGCTTTGGCCACAAAGGTCCTTCTAGTCAAAGCTATGGTTTTTCCAATAGTCATGTATGGATGTGGGGCTCCCCTTGTGGTTCAGATGGTAAAGAACCTGTTTGTGATACAGAGACCCAGGTTCGATCCCAGAAAGATACCCTGGAGAAGGGAATAGCAACCTACTCCCGTACTCTTGCCTGAGGAATTCTATGGACAGAAGAATCTGGCAGGCAACAGTCCATGGGGTCACAAAGAGTCAGACATGACTGAGCAGCTAACGACCTGGACTATAAAGAAGGCGGAGCACTGAAAAATTGATGCTTTCAAACTGTAATGCTGGAGAACTTGAGAGTCCGTTGAACTGCAATAAGATCAACCCAGTCAACCCTAAAGAAAACCAACCCTGAATATTCACTGAAGCACTGATGCTGAAGCTGAAACTCCAATACTCTGGCCACCTGATATGCAGAGCCAACTCACTGGAAAAGACCCTGATGCTGCGAAAGACTGAAGGCAAAAGGAGAAGGGGGCAGCAGAGGGTGTGATGGTTAGATAGCATCACCAAATAAATGGACATGATTCAAGCAAACTCCAGGAGACAGTGAAGGACAGGGGTGCTTGGCGTGCTGTAGTTCACAAGGCTGCAAAGTCAGACATGACTTAGTGACTGAACAATGCTCACCAGAATTAAGTGGAAACATGTGGACATTGGTGTTTGGGGGCACACATGCTCTCTCTCTCTTATAGCTCCTACCCCACCACCCAATCCCATTACCTGCAATATCTATCTGTAAGGCTTTCTTTTCTTCTGACCAGGCTTCCTTAGGAACCTTCCTCTTACTATGGATCTCCTCTTTCTGTTTAATGGCTTTAGCGTCTGGCAGACTATCAGTCTTTGTGTCTTGAGTTGAGTGCTGTGAAGGAGCAGCAGTACTGGAACCTAAGACAGGAAAAAGAAGACTGTAAGTTGACAAAACGTATTTTAAAATACTTTTCAAGCATCTACCCTGGGTTGGGAAGATCCCCTGGAGAAGGGAAAGGCTACCCACTCCAGTATTCTGGCCTAGAGAATTCCATGGACTGTACAGTCCATGGGGTTGCAAAGAGATGGACACGACTGAGCGACTTTCACTTTTCACTTTCACTAGAGTGAGAAGACAGTTAAGATGGGTAAACACTGAGAGTGAAAGAGAAAGACATCTTAGGGAAAGGGGACTACATATGAAAAAAATGGAATCAGGAAAGTAACTCAACATCTAAGAAAGAACAATTATATAATTTATTTGATTATAGAATTTGTAAGCACTGAAAAGTTGTTTGGGAGCCAATTCTACTATTCTGAAAGACTAGGCTAAAGAGGTTTATTTTTAATTTGTAAGGGCAATGAAAACTTTTTGATGTGGAGATTAACATGATCAAAACTTTTTTTGAAGCACTGATTTAGCTACAGCAAAGAAGGGGGTAAATTTTTGAAGTTCTGCTCAGAATACATATAAGTTCTGAAATAGAAGCAATACACACAAAAAAGAGAAGTGGCTAATTATACTCCAAAATATGTTTCAATATTTATAACTGTGGCAGAAACTACCAGCTGCTTTCTGAAATTGATTTTCCTCTGCCTCTGAAATAGAACCTGACTTAGCTGGGCATATGTTTATGAGAAGAAAGATTATATTCCCCAGCCTCCCTAGCATCACAGGTTGGTGTGACCATGTGAATAACTCTGGCTAACAGGATGGGAGGGGAATGATACATTTACATTTTGAGAAGTATTTAAAGGAAGAAATATACTTTTCTCTTTTCCTGTTTTCCTTTCTACCGCCTGGAATATGGGTCTGATGGCTACAGTATGAGAATGGAGGCTAAAACATTGAAGCAACGGGAGAGAAAGAGCTTTGTTACCTGCTTTATCTATTCTTTCTATCAACAAGTCTTTTTTGTTTTGTTTTGATCTCTGAGAGCTAAAGCTAATTCTAACTTAAACACACTTGAACAGGCATATTTAATTAGTACAGTCCTACTGAAGTGTTTTAACTGAGTAGGTAGTTAGGAAGTAAACAAGTTAAATTCCTGAAGAACAAAAGCCTATGTATGACAATGTTATTAAAGAGCTAGCATCTCATGGCACCAAATACTTTTATCAGAAATGTTTTTTAAAATCCATTATGTGAATTTATGGCAGTCAGATTAATTTGTGTACAATATACACAAAGTTTTCCAAAAATATCTCAAAGAGCTTTAAAAACGTTGATTCCACCTGCCAGTGCATACCAAAAGCTGCAGCTAATATTCTATTTCAGACATGGACAAGATGGAGCAGGGTTGAAGACAACTGGATAACACTTTTCTATTTACTGATATATTCATTTTAGAAGGCCAGAAGAAAATGAGTGATACCTCTACCTGTGGTATCTTTCTCCAAAGATTCTTTTTCTTCAGAGCCAGCAATCTTGGTCACTGCCTTTTTAGTGTAGATCTCCTTTTCTTGGTTTTTGTCTGAGAGGTCCTCATCCCCAGTGATGAGAACTTGAACGTGAGCATCTGGAATAATGATGTGATTTGATCCCATGGAGAAGGAAAAGGTAACACCAGAAAGTAATACACCACCCTCCCCCCAAAAACAAAACCTCTTTATATACTAGAGGAAAAAAGCATCTCATAGGCTCAACCATGTAAAAGCTGTGGCAGTTCTGAGGACTGCCACATATGACAGTTTTAACATATGACAGTTTTGGGGAGTTTGGAAAACTTTCCATATTTTTCTGTGTACAATCATTTTAAATAAAATCTGCTCTTTGCTGATTTGATGCAACAGTAAGAAAAAAAAAGGGGGGATCCAGATCAGGTATCTTTCAAAGTAGAAAAGTAGATCTGAACAATCTTTCAAGTTCTTTGGCCTAGTCAAAGTTTTTCTCAATTAGGGGGCAAATTTCATATAATACTAGAAAAAATTTATATCACCTAGATTTTATATACAGTACTCACGTAATTTTAAAAAATCTTCTTGAGTTAAATTTGCCTGATAATTTCTAATTCCTTTTTCTTGGTCATATTTGCTAGAGATTTATCTACTTAATTGGTCTTTTAAAGTGAGTTTTTTTGTGTATATGAGAAAACTCAAGTGCAAAATTATGTTGGTAAATAAATTAAAAATCACCAATACAACAACTAGGATACAGTTACCAAGCAGTTAATAATGGTTATAGAGCTTAAAAAATAAAACATTACAGATATAGTGATATAATCATAGATACTCTATGTGAAGGCTCAATTAATACCATTTTCAGCAGCAACCTTAAGCTCAATTTAGAATCTGCCAATTTCAAGGATGTTTTTGAATGTATTGGATTATTTTGCATGTCTTTCTTTAAACTTTATATAAAAAGGTGTAATACTCTGAGTACCTTTAACTTGTCTTTTACACTCCAAATTATGATTGGAGGATTTACTCATAGTGACTCTAATTAATTCATTCTCAATGTTACACAGAATTCTACTCAATTAATGTATCAAGTCATCTGTTGATAAACTTTAGGCTATTTCTAATTTTTTTAATATTAAAAAGCATTACAATGAACATTGTTGTAGAATTTCTTTGTAGCTTGTATGAATTGCAAATATTCTCTCAGTCTGTGTCTTGTCTTTGTTATATGTCTTTTGGTATACAAAATTTTTTAATAATATCATATTTATTTATTTTTTTCTTTCATGGGCTGTGCTTTGCAGGTCTCATTTAATAAACCAGTATTTCATGGTCAAAACACAGTCATCTAAATTCTAAAAGCTTAAAGTTTTCCTTTTTACATTTAATATCACTTGGACTACGCTTTTGTTTAGTTTGCACTAGGGCTTCCCTGTAGCTCAGATGGTAAAGAATCTGCCTGCAATGTTGGAGACCTGGGTTTGTTTGATCCCTGGGTTGGGAAGATCCCCCGGAGGAGGGCACGGCAACCCACTCTAGTATTCTTGCCTGGAAATCCCCATGGATAGAGGAACCTGGCTGGTTACATTCCACAGGGTCACAAAGAGTTGGACACTAACGAGTGACTAAGCACAGAGCACACAGGGATCTATCAGATTTTATTTTTTCTTACATCTATCATCAGTGGCCAAAACACTATTGACTAGTTCACCCCCTCCCCAGGATATGTCATCTGTGGCATATATTAAGTTTCCACATTCATGGGTGTGTTTCTGGTCAACACATTGTTTATTACTACATATTAGGTCTTAAATATATTTTATACACACACACACACACCACACACATGCACACAGTAAGTCTTTTGATATCTGGTATGGCAAGTTCCCTATCTTATTCTTTAAATATACTTCTTGATTTTCAAAAAAACCTTGGAATCAGCCTGTCAAGTCCCACGAAAAATTCTACTGGAATTTTGAGTAGTGATGCATTGAATTTACTTAGGGTTCCTTACTGTAATTCAATGAAGCTTAATCATTTTCTATGTCCTTTGTTAGAGTCATTTCTAAGTACTTATTTTTTGTTGTTTCTAAAAAGCGTATCTTAAAAATGCCTTTTGCATTATGTCTCAGAAGACACATACCAAATATTGCACAGAGAATTCAGTGAATTGTTAAAAAAAGTGAACATGTACCAGGGTTTTAAAAAAAACCTGGCTCGAAGTATACATGCTCCCCTCATTCTTTCTTCCAATCTCCCCCAGGATGATAATTAACAGCCCATTTTAAGTGCAACAAACTACTTATATTTCTGAACTTTCTGTAAATAGAAAAAAAGAGCACATAGCCTTATGTCTTGCTTTCTTCTCTCATGTTGTATTTGTAAGATCCATTAAGTGTTAAAACATATTTGTCCTTTACTTAGTCTCATTTTCTGGTTGGTATTAACAATGTTAATACAATTCATCCATACTACTGGAAAAATAACGGGCATTTGGTAATTTCTGGTTTGAAGCTATTACAAGAACTGCTGTAAAGAATATTCACTTGTTTCTCTTGGTGCTCATGCACATCCTCTTCCGTGGAGTATATGATTAGGATCAGAACTGCTTGATTATGCTTTTGTGTAACTTAGTAGATAATGGCAAATTGCTTTCCAAGGTTACTCTCGAAATTTACATTCTCACCAGTAGTGAATAAATACCTCTTGTTTTATATTCTTACCAGCACAGTACTGACTTTTTCATTCCAGCCATTCTAATGCATATGCAGAGATCTTACTGTGATCCTAATTTGCAAATCCCTGCTGATGAATCAAGTTGAATATTTTTGCCTTATGTTCATTGGCTATTCGATATTCTCTTTTATAAAGCACCTAATTCAAGTACTTTTGTCCTTTTCAAAAATTGGATAGCCTATCTTTTTCACATTGATTTGTATTAATTCATTTTATATTCTAGATAGAAGTCCTTTGTGAGATACGTATTGAAAACATCTTCCCCACTCTGTGGCTTGCCTTTGACTCTCTCATTTGGTGGTTAATTAATAGAATACCTTAATTTCATGTGATATATCTGTCAGTATTTTCTTTTATGGTTACTATTTTTGGGGGCTAGGGATTCGATTTAATAAATCTTTTCCCACTGCAAGATTATGAAGACATACTCCTCTGTATTTTCTTGCAGAAAACTGACATATTTCATCTACCTATGCCTTTCATATTTAAATCTATGAAGTATATGGAATTGATTTTGACGTGTAGTGAAGTAGGGGGGATCAGTGTTCTTTTTTTTTTTCCCCCTAATATCCAATTTACATAACATCATTTTACCAAAAACATCATCTTTTTCCCCACGGTACTGCAGTGGTAGCTTTATCATCAATCAGGTGTCCATACATATGTGAATCTGTTTCTGGAGTATTCTCTGCTCTGGTCAGTCTGTTTATCTTTGTGCCAACATCACACTGTCTTGATTACTACAGCTTTATAATAAGTTCTGATACTTGGTAGTATAAATCCTCTAGATTTGTTCTATTTCAATTTTTTATTACATATATTTAAGGGTATAACTTTACCCTAACTATCACTTTGGCTATCTTCTATACATTTTGATATCAGAGTTTTAAATATATTGCAACTTCCAGTATTACTTTAACTTCTGAGTTACTTAGAATTAGTTTTAAATTTTCAAATGCATGGTTATTGTATTAGTGTATGTATATAATATTTATATATTATGTATATTAGTTTCCCAGGGCTGCCACAGTAAATTATTACCAACTGAGTGGCTTAAAACAAAATACATTTATTCTCCCACAGATCTGGAGTCAAGTGTCAGCAGGAACATGCTCTCTCAAAAGGCTATCTGGGAGAATTCTTCCTTATCTCTTCCAGTCTTTGCTTTTGTCTTCACATGACCCCCTCTCCTAGTCAGTAAGTACATGAATCACTGGATTTAAGGTCCACTCTAAACCCACAATGATTTAATCTAAAGATCTTTAACTAATTACATCTGCAAGTAACATTACATACTGAAGTTCTCAGTGAACATGAGTTTTGGGGGAATACTATTCAACCCAAAACAAACAGATTTTTGTTTTGTTATTACAAGTTTTTATTGTTGATTTCTAATTTGGCTACAGTAGTCAAAGAAGTTGTTCTGTTTGAACATCATTTCTTTAAAAGCAACAACTTCATCCATTTTTCTAAGTGTTTCACCTGTTCTTTAAAAAAATGCAAAGTTCTCAATCAAATTTTAAAATTCCATTGTTTAAATCTTCTCTAATTTTTTTGTTTTTTTTTTTCCCTTTTTATTATTAAAACCCTTGTGTAAAGGGCTGACATTAAATAGAACTCAAGAAGGGTTCTCTGCTTCTTAGGAAACTCCCACCCAGAAGCAGGTTATC
This sequence comes from Bos grunniens, assembly GCF_055505025.1. Taxonomy (NCBI): domain Eukaryota; kingdom Metazoa; phylum Chordata; class Mammalia; order Artiodactyla; family Bovidae; genus Bos; species Bos grunniens. The sequence continues at coordinate 96,598,763 of NC_141175.1, read as the reverse complement.
TATGAATGGTTTAGTACCTGACAGGTGAGGGCTGTCCTGCACTGTCCAAAACCAAGCCAGGCATGCCGCACCACACCCCCGCGGATATGGGCAGCCGCCTGCCAGAGGGGGACCAGCTATCTGAACCCACCAAGGCTTCCATGGTGCTGCCGTATGGTTCTACCTCAGTGGGATTCCAGAGGTCTACAGTCTTAAATCTCACAGATGGTAGCTTTGACCAATTGGCTCCTCAACCAAGTACATACACTTTAATCCTCTTTCCAGCATCTCTCAGTTTCTGACGGATATGAACTGTTGGGTTTACCTATATCTTCCTGTCATTTTTCCTGCATACAAGTTTGAGTACGTGAAAATAAGCTCAAATTTTACCTTGCTTGTTGTTATATTTGAACCTTTTTTTATTGGAAGGGAAACTCGTGTGTGCATGCGTGTGTGCACTCTCAGTCGCCCAGTCATGTCTGACTCTTTGTGACCCCATGGACTGTAGCCTGCCAGGTTCCTCTGTCAATGGGATTCTCTAGGCACGAATACTAGAGTTGCCATTTCCTACTCTTATATATAGATATAGGCGTATATATATATATATAAAATTCATAATTATATATAATTACATATTATATAAACATATATGTTTTAATATCAGATATAATTATATAGGTTTATATAATATATAATTATATATTACATATTATATAATTAATATATATTACTATTAGGAGTATTCCTACTCCTAGGAGTATATATATTTTATATATACATATATATATATATATTATTTTTTGGCCTAGAATTTTATTTTGTCAATATTAACACTGCTCGCTACCTTTTCTTTGGTTAGTATTTGCCAAATATATCTTTTTCTATCTCCTTTATGTTTTGGGAGGTAACACAAAATAAACAGTAATCTAATCAAAATATCAGAAAGTCGAATAGTTCCGTTAAGCTTATAACAGAAATCAACAGTTTTCAAATACAACCAATTCATTTAGTCATTTCTTCCAGTATCACTAGCCTTGTTTCCAAATAACATGTTTCATATTGTTGTATCCTTTTTAGTTCCAGAAAATTTTTTATTTTCTTCTATGATCAATAGGGATTTACCTCTTAGAAAACTTTCCTGTCACAGCCATATTCCCTCCTTCTATCTTTTGAAGTTTTAACCCTATACTAATGTTCAGTGTTTATATAGTATGTAAATAAGAGTCTTGATTTAGTCAGTCTTCAGTTCATATGTGATTGTGTTATGTTTCTGTTATTCACATTAAACCAACTAGAATACTGTAAACATATTTACTTTCTTTTAAAAAGTTTTGCTTTCCCTGAGGAGTTAACAATTGCCTGTTTTTACATTTGCTAAGTTTCTCTATACCATTCCCTTCATCATCCTTATAAATGGAAACAGAATCGAAAATCTCTTCCAAATACAGTCAACTATATAAGGCAGTCTTATCAGCTTGACTTTTCTTACAGTCCTCTATCTGAACTCGTTCTCGATCTTCTGCACCACTGCTGCAATGGCAATTCCTTTCCCACTCTCCTATGTTGACCTCATTTCCTTCATTCTATGTTTTCCTTTAAAAAACTTAAATCTTTAATTTTAATGAAATAATTTTCCCTCATAATTTCAAGGCATTATTCCTTTAGTTTCTAGTCCCATGTATTACTTTCCTTTTTTTAATTGGAGTATAGTCACTTTACAGTGTTGTATCAAGTTTCTACTGTACAGCAAAAGGAACAAGCTATACATATACATATATCCCCTATTTTGGGATTTCCTTCCCATTTAGGTCACCACAGACCACTGAAGAGTTCCCTGTGCTATACAGTAGGTTCTCATTACTTGTCTATTTTATAGATAATATCAATAGTGCATGTATTATTTTTAAAAAGTTTAACATCAGTCTAATATCCATTTCTTTATATGGTACTTGTTTTCTCTTTGGAAGCCTTTTGAATCTCCTCTTGCCAGTGTATCAAAATTTCAAACAGTCATGTGCTTTGATGTGGATTTTTATGTACATAATGGTTCCTATTAATATGAAAATTAATATCCTTCACCTTTGGGATCTATTCCTATACTAGTCCTTTGATTGCTTCTTTTTTACCTTCTTTATCTTCTGTATGGAACACCTATTTTTTGATGATGACCCTTTGGAGTCAATCTTGAATTTTCTTTTCATTTTTTTTTCTTTTCCCTTCTTTTTACATTCTATTTCCTATCAGAATTTCTTACTTTTATATTCCAATCCTTATGAGATTTTTATTTCTGATATATTTAATGGGTTCACTTAGCTGGTATACAAAAGTTTTCTCCAGCAGGTATCTTCTCCCTATTCTTCTTAACCCTTTAAAGTGAGAGGTTCTAAGGCTCGGCTTCGCCCACGGTTAATCAGGAGGGCTTTTCCTTAGGATGTAAAGTCTGAAGTAGACCAACAATAATAGTAACAGATGATCCCTATAAGAAGCAGGAAGTTACAGGGGTCCCTCAGGTAACAAAGCCCAACTTTATTTCCAACACAACATCCTTACCAAATGCACAGTTAGTAAGTTCACTGTGCAGACTTCTAATGGAGTTCCCTGAGCCTACCACTTTTTGTCTCCTGTCAGTTTCTGCATATCTACCTTCTTCACAAGTGTCTAACAGTGGGATCACAGTGTCACCTACATGAACCAAACTGCCACTAGTATATAGCTAGCATATGAGCGTTTTCATTTATGAACTACATTTTGAAAAAAAGTTGCCTTTTTATTTACTTGGCAGCCTCAGTGCTAACTGGCAGATAAACTTATCTTATTTCAAAAGACCTCAAAATGCTTTTGAGTGCAACAAAAGTTATCTGGAAGAATGTCTGCACTTTAGCAAGCAGCCTTTCGTTTGGTTTCCTCATAAAAGCACTAACACCATCACAGGAAATCATTAACACTATGCCCAAACCAGAACATAGAGCCAGCAGCCCTTGTTTGAATACTGCCCCCAGATTAGTAGCTCCTATCTGGCTAATAGCTATGAACATGAATAAAAAACTGTAAATGTAACAAAGTAATATATGTAAGTATACATGTAGAGTTTTCAGTGGCTCCTGAAATTTTCCTTTAATAAATACTACTGTGTATCAATTAAAGAAGCACAATATCAGTGATGCAGAGGGAAAAAAAAATCAAGGAGATTCCTAAAGATTAAAAGCTTTTATAAAACATTGGGGCCTTTATCTGGGAATAAGAATGAAGACCCAAGATCGATGAATGAAGCAGACTGAGTCTTCATGAGCCTGAGACTCATGTGGACTGATGCAAACAGAAGAATGTGTATCCTTTCTGCAGAGGACAGTCATGCCTCAGGGTTCACTGATTATTGCCAAGAAGGAATACAAGCTGAGTGCAACCAGATATTCTGACTTTTCAAAGGAAGCCCGAAATCTTATTTTTAAATGTTGGCAGCAAAATTAAAAAACATTCAAAACAACATGTAAGCCACAGATTTTCCTGCAGAAGCCAATTGATGAGATATTTATACCATCTGACAGATAAATTCACGAAGCATTTTAATCAACACTTTCTATGAATTTTAGTCTTTAAAACATTTAATTGGATATAATTTCATTTTAAAAGCTGCAATCTAGTTTCCATAGTGAAACTAAAGTTTATTGTTTTCAAAAATTTGAAGCATTTAAAAAGATTTTATATTTTCCTTCTTGTACATACCCAATAAAACACCTAGGAGAAAAATTCGCATTAATGAAGTAGAAAAAAAAGAAAGGATAATACTCCCACTTAGGATGAATACAGAGAAAAAAAAAAAAAGCCACAAAATACACAAAGCCACTCCAGTCACCTGCATTATCTTTCTGAAAGGGTTTTTTCCCCATTGACAAGGATGCCTTAGTTACCGCCCTCTTACTGTAGATGCCCTCTTTATGTTTAATGTTAACAGTGTCTGCCAGGTCATCATCCCTTGTGCCTAGCACCTGAGCCGGGAAATCTGGAGCAATGGCATCATTGGATCCTACAGAAAAATGGAAAAGCAGTACAGTTAACATAAGTACAGATAAGAATTTAAAGAAAAACAAAAAAAATTACCTCTTAAACCACTTCTATAAAAAAGGCACTACCATGGGAGTGTTATAGGGTAATTAGAAGGAGACATCAGTCAAACTGAAGCTGTCAGAAATGTACAATACTGCTACAATACAATGGAGAAGCAAATGACATAAGAGGAGACAGAGAAAGCAGAATATCTGTTCAGAAGGGAGATCAAATTCTAGCTCAGAAATGTTTTCAGAAGAGGAGAAACAGATTACAAGTAGGGACTTTCTGAAATATGAAGAGGAAGGAAGAAACAAAAGCATTTTAGGTAGAGGTTATGGCATTAGCAAAGACAAGGAAAACAGTAAATAAGAAAATCAGATACTTTTGTGGTCAGACATTAAAGAGAGTGGTGGGAGATATTAAAAAGTAATTGGGACAAAATTCAGCGGGGCATAGCATCCCAAACTAAACGGGGTAATAATAAAGGGAAATACAATCAGGCACATTTTAGGAAGGTCAATCTGACAATAATACAAATTATTCTAAGGAAAATTTTATGTGATAAATGTAAGATTTGAATATAAGATTTTTTTCTTTTAAAATACATTTCAGTATTAAGTCCACTAATACAGGAACTGATAAGAAGTTTACCCATGTCACAAAGAAGAGGCAAAAGAACATCTCTAGATATGTAAGAGTTTGTAGTAACTATAGAATTATCTTCTACAAAAATGTGATTTTTTTTTTCCTTCTTATCTGATACTCCATATCTCATGCACTTTGTAAGCACCAAAAAGGTACATGGCCAAAAAAGCTAAGTATCAGTTCAGGTGGTTCAGTGGTAAAGAATCTGCCTGACAAGCAGGAGATGCAGGTTCAGTCCCTTGGTGGGGCAATTCCCTGGAGAAGGAAATGGCAACCCACTCTAGTATTCTTGCCTGGGAAATCCCATGGACAGAAGAGCCTCATGGGCTACAGTTCCTGGGGACGCAAAAGAGTCAGACGTGACTTAGTGATTAAACCACCACCACCACAAGTATCAGTCCATGAGTATAGTATAAATATGTCATGAGGAATATTTCAGGACAGACTGCAAGAATCCTGTTAAGCCTTCTGGGTCGTATGTCCATTGAGCTTTTCTTTGCTTCTGTGGCATCACTTTCTTTTATTTGCTCCCTATCCTTCAGGTAAATCCTCATTGTCCTTTCTTCAAGTAAAACTCTCAGTGTTGGAGTTCCTGAAGGGGTCAGAACTGGGTTCTCTTCTCTTCCTGGATGAACTCCCCAATCACCAATGTATAGAATTATATGTTGATGACCAACAAATATGTATCTCTAGCTGGAACCTTTCTTCTGAGCTTCAGATTCCAGTACTTAGGACACAACTAGCCTCTACAGCATTTGGGGGAGAAACTGTTGTAGCAAAAATAGAAATGACACTTTTCTTAAATAAAAATGAGAGTTTTCTGATAAACAAGGAAAATAAGGAAACAGTGAACAGGCTGGGGAAACAACATAAACAGGCCTGAAAAAGAATAATCTCGGCTTATTCTTTACTGTTACTACTAACACGTGTAGCTAGACTTCTTCACAAAGCCAAACAAAGCTAATTACTCTTTGATACAATTCATATGAATTGTACTCTGCACCTGGCATTCTTCTCCCCCTACACTCTCTCAGTAGCATTCTGCATTCCAAAAAGAAGGTTAGGATCAATAACTTGAGGGAGCGGCAGGCCCAGTTGCTGAGCTGCCTGATGCTAGCTGTGGCCTTTTTTTGAAATTTTGCAAAGGAAAAAAAAAAAAAAATACAAGGGACATCCCCAGTGGTCCAGTGGTTAAGAAGTCACCTTCCAATGTAGGTGATGTGGTCCAGAAACTACGATCCCACATGAAAGTGAAAGTGTCACTCAGTCAAGTTTGACCCTGTGACCCCATGGACTTCAGTCCACCAAGCTCCTCTGTCCATGCAATTCCCTAGGCACAAACACTGGAGTGTGTGGCCATTCACTTCTCCAGGGACTCTTCCCCACCCGGGGATCAAACTCAGGTCTCCTGCATTGCAGGCAGATTCTTTACTGTCTGAGCCATGGGGAAGTGGTGTACCTTGAGGCAACTGGTCCCTTGGGCCGCAAACTACTGAGCCCACACGCCACAGTTAGAGAGAAGCCCACACAGTGCATCTAAGATGTAGCCAAAAGCAAACAAACAGATAAATTTTTTTAAAATGCAAGACCTTCATTGTGATTCTCTCCCTATTACCCAAAGAAAAGGGGCATAGTCTTGAGACACTAGCCTGCTGTATTTTCCCCTTTGCTGGACAATGAAAGAATAAAGCCATCTCTCTCCTCCTCCAAAACTGTCTGTATGTCTGTTGGGCATCAATGCACAGAAAGCCAAGAATTTGGCAACAAAATTAGAAAAAGACTTCCTTTCCTCATTTAAAAAAAAATTTGTTTTTATATATTATGGAACAACACAAACAACTGTACATGAGGTTTTTTTCACAACTTCCCTTTATTCTCCAAGAGAGGTGATTATGTCAGCTTCAGAGGTGGGGAAGAATACAGTTCCTGAGAGCAGCAGGTATATATAAAAGAGAATCAACCTCACTGGAGCCAAGAGGCAGTTGAAAGAGTGCAGCCACACAATATATATATGCCATTGAGTGTATGCATACTTATTTTCCTGTATCTGTGTTCAGCTGTAAAATGTATCAAAATAAGTACAGGTTAATGTTTGGGACAGGAAGAGTCCAGAACTCTAACAGGAGATCTGGAATCTCTACACCCACCTGGATGTTTTCATAAAAAACAGCATATGTTTATCATGTGCCATATTCCATGTAGTGCACTTGTACACAAACACATCTGCAAACCAACTCTGTCTAAACTCAACTGCAGATTTAACATCTCCACATGGATGCAGAAGTCTCATTTTTAACATGTCCAAAGCAGGTATCTTGACCATCTTTCCCAAATCTGCTTCTTCCTCAGGCTTCTCCATCTCAGTAAATGTCACCTTTTTTTTACCAGTTGCTTATTCTAGAAAACTAGAAAGCATTTTTTTTTAACCTCCTCTCCCTCACTCTCCATATTTCATTACCAAGTCCAGGAGGAACTATTAAACTTATAAAAATAAGTTGAATGTTTCCATTTCTCTCCATCTCTATCATCATCACTCTAATCCTAGATGCTACCCCTTCTGATACTGACCACTGCAACAGCCTTTAGGTAACTAGTATCCTCAATTCCACTTCTTGACTCCCTACTTTTCATTCATAAGCTATCCTCTATGTAGCAGCATGAAAAAATTACAAATGTAAATCAAACCGTAATTGCCAACTGGAATAAAGTTCAAATGCCTTAATATAGTTTACACAACCCTGACTCGAAGGCAATGGCACCCCACTCCAGTACTCCTGCCTGGAAAATCCCATGGATGGAGGAGCCTGGTAGGCTGCAATCCATGGGGTCGCTGAGGGTCAGACACGACTGAGCGACTTCACTTTCACTTTTCACTTTCATGCTTTGGAGAAGGAAATGGCAACCCACTCCAGTGTTCTTGCCTGGAGAATCCCAGGGACGGGGGAGCCTGGTGGGCTGCCGTCTATGGGGTCACACAGAGTCGGACACGACTGAAGTGACTTAGCAGCAGCAGCCTCATCTTGAGCCTACCTAACTTTAACCAATTCTAGCCACAGCTCTGCTCTACCCACACTGCCTTCTTCTCATTTGCCAAATGCATCAAACTTCACTGTTTCTGGAGCTCTGTTCATATTGTTCCCTCCAGCCAGAGCACTTTCACTCCTCACTCTGTCTGCCTAATTTACCTATATCTTCTAGATCTCAGTTCTAGAGTTTCTTCTTTAGCAAGGTCTTCATGAGCTCCTAAAATTAAACTGGATCCTCTTATTCTCTTAGAACTCTTATTTTCTTAATGCATCATTTGTAATTTGTGTACTTATTTGTATCTATTTGTTCATATCTACCTCCCCACTTGAGCATAATCAGAGGGGACATGTTTATTTTGGACAACCTTATAAATGTAGCACCTAGTATAGTATCTGTCAGGAATACTGGGACCGTACTTAGAAGTAGAACTGTTAGTTCATATAGTAATTCTATGTTTAATGTTTTGAGGAACCACTATACAGTTTTCCATAGTTGCTACACCATTACCATTAGCAATACCCAAAGAGTTTCAATCTTCCATATTCCTGCAATCCTTGTTCTTTTTTATTTCCTAACAGCCATCCTACTGGGTATCTCTTCATAGTTTTCACTTGCATTTCCTTTATGACTAATGATGTAAAACATCTTTTCACATTCTTTTTGGCCATCTGTATATCTTTCCTGGAGAAATGTCTCTTTAGATGCTGTGCTCATTTAAAAATGAGATTTTGTTGTTGTTGTTGAGCTGTTAAGAGTTCTTCAGACATTATGGATATTAATCTCTTATCAGATATATAAGAACTGCAAATTTTTTTCTCAACTCTGTGAGCAAACTTTTTACAATGCTGATAATTTTTTGGGGGGAGCAAAAGTTATGTTATTAAAGTCCAATTTATTTATTTATTTTTGGCTGTGCTTTTAGTATCATTAGTTGTAGGAAAACCAAGTCATGAATAAAACAAAACCTCTTTAGTCTCTTAAAGATAAAAAATACAATTGTTTATTCTTTTTGTGCCTTTCATTCCAAAATTAACTTCTGACATTTTCCCCCAACCGTGTAACTAAATTTTCTATTTAGATGAGTGTTGTGTTAAACTGACTTCAAAGTTCACCACCAGTCACTTTCAGCTTCATTTCTCTGTAATGAATTCTTCATTTTGATTCATCTCTTCAGCTGGATGAGTCTTCAAGTAAATTTCCCAAGAAGGTACAGAGGTTGAACATACTTTCTAGCTCTTGTATACATGTGAAAATGTCTTTTCACTGTTATACTGCTTAATCTATATGCACTGGGTCTATAAATCCTTGAATTATATAATTTTCCCAATAAACACAGACTTGGTTCCATTATTTTTACATTTAACCTTTCAAATAAACCTGATATCAGATTTAATTTTGTTCCCTTTTTTCAACTGTATATTTATAGGATTTTTTTCCCTTTTAATACTCAAAAATCTTTTTCTGGTATGTATCTCAGTCTCTTTCTACTGATTTTTGCCTGGATTTTTATGATAACTTTCAATCTGCATACAGTGTTCCCTTTTTTAGGAGAAGGATGTTTTCCTCGGTTAAGCCTTTGACTATTACCTTTTTCCCCAGCTACAGGTAAAATTCTTGGTTTGGTTTACTTAGCTATGTTTCTTACGCCTCTCATCACCTTGTGCAGCATTTTCCTATTTACTTTTGGCCGTGCTGGGTCTTCGTTGCTGCAGGCTGGCTCCTCCAGCTGCGGCACGTGGGGACTACCCTCCCTTGCGGCGCAGGCTCCTCTTGTTGCAGAGCACAGGCTCCAGGCGCGGGCTCTGGCAGGTGCCACACGCTAGCTCGAGGGTGTGCAGGCTTCAGCAGTTGTGCCACGTGGGCTTAGTTGCTCCAGCAGCACGTGGAATCTTCCCAGATCAGGGATCAAATCCACGTCCACTGCACTGGCAGGCGGATTCTTAACCACTGTACCACCAGGAAGTCCCTCACAGCTGTTTCACTTTCTTTTTCCTCTGTAATTTTAGAGACTTTCTCAGATTTGTCTGCATCACTAATTTAACTTCCACCATGCTAATTCCATCCTTTCCTGCCTGAACAATATATTTTACGCCTGCTACCAAATCTTTACAGCTTTACACAGTCTTTTCCGTTGTATTGTTGCTGCCCCCCTTTTATCTAAACTGAGACAAAACAGAAAATTCACAAATTAAAATAAGTGTACAATTCAGTAGTTCTTAGTGCTTTCACAACCAATACTGATATCTAATTCTAGAACATTTTTGTCCCCCACAAAGAAATCTTACATATGGTAGCAGTTACTCCCTATTTTCCCATCCCCTACCATTCCCTTGGCATCCACTAAGCTACTTTCTGTCTATATGGATTTGCTTATTCTGGGAATTTCATGTAAATGAATTATACAATATATGACCTTTTGCTATTGGCTTGAAATATTTCTCCCTTTGTATTTTTTTTTTCAGTTGTTAGTTTTGATTTATATATTTGGTACTCTGCTATTAGGTGCATATACATTTTATAATTGTTATATTTTCTTGATGGATTGACTCTTTCATCATTATAAAATGACACTGTCATTAATAACAATTTTTGTTTTGAAGTTTATTTTGTCTCCTAATAGACACTCTAGCCCTCCTTTGCTTTTTTTTTTTTTACAGAGCATATTCTATTCCATCCTTTAACTTTTAACTAATTTATCTTTGAATCTCAAGTAAGTCTCTTTATTTTGGCCTCACTGCACGGGTTGCGGGATCTCAGTTCCCCAACTAAGGGTTGAACCCGGGTCCACGGCAGTGAAAGTGCTGAGTCTTAACCACTGAACCACCAGGGAATTACCCAAATAGGGGCTTTTTCAGAGAAAGACAAACACAGTATCATACCACTTATATGTGGAATCTAAAAACAATGATACCAATGATCTTATTTATAAAACAGAAATAGACTCATAGATGTTAAAAACAAACTTATGGTTATCAAAGGGAAAGCTGGGGACACGGGGTAAATTAGGAGTTTGGGATTAAAAGATACACACTACTATACATAAAGATAAAAAAAACAAGGACCTACTGTATAGCACAGGGAACTATATTCAGTATCTTATAATAACTATAATGGAAAATAATCTGAAAAAATATATATAGGTAAAATTGATCATTTTGCCATACACTTGAAACACAATATTGTAAATCAACTATACTTCAATAAAAAAATAAAGTGAGGCTTCTGCAGACAGCATACAGTTAAATTATGTCTTTTTAGCCAATCTGTCAATCTCTGCCTTTCTATCAAATTGTAATCCACTTACATTTAATGTAGTTTGAGTGTAGGATTTAAGTCTGCTATTTTTCTATTGTTTTCAATGTTTTATGCTTTTTTTTTGCTCCTCAGTTTCTGTACTATGCCCCTTTTGTGTCAAATAGCTATTTATTAGTATATCATTTTAATTCCTATGATGACTTTTACTATATATAAAGTTATTTTCTTAGTGATTGTCCTGGGAATTAACATTCACATGTTAATATAAATCAACAATCTATTTAAATTAATAGCAATTTTAATAGTATATATAAACTTTTCTCCTTTATAATTGTCTCCTCCCCTCTTTATGCTATTTTCACAAGTTATATAGCATTATACATTTTGTGTCCAATAACATAAATTTATAATTATTGTTTTGCATTAGTCTTTTATGTCATATAGAAGGAAAAAGGAACTACAAATAAAAATACCTTTCTACTGTCTGTATTAACTTATGTAGTTACTTTTATTACTCTTATTTTTCAATGTGGATTTGAGTTACTATTTAGGTTATTGAGTTATTATTTCATCTTGAAAAATCTTAAGTACTTTCTGTGAGTCAGTTTGTTAGCAATGTAGTCTCAATTTTTGTTTATCTGAGTATCTGAGAATGTCTTAATCTCTCCTTTTTTTTTGAAGTTTTTTTGGGTACAGAATACTTGGTAGGTAGGTTTTTTTCCCTCAGCCTTTGAATATGTCATTGTAATGCCTTCCGGTCTATATGGCTTCTGATGAGAAATCAGAAGTCTCTGTGCAGAGACTCTGTACTCGTGTTGGCTGCTTTAACATTCTTTGTCTTTTGATGGCTTATGATGTATCTAGACACGGATCTCTGAGTTTATCACGCTTGGACTTCCTTGAGTATTTCGGATGCACAGATTAACAGGAGTCCTTAAATTTGCCAGTTTGGGGCCATTATTTCTCCAAATACTTTTTCAGCCTTTTTCTCTCTCTTCATCTCATTATGTGTATATCAGATTGCTTGAGGGTAATCCATAGGGCTCTGAGGTTCTGTGGACCTCTCTTCATTCTTTTTTTATTCTGTTTCTCACACTGTATAATCTCGACTGACTTATCTTCACTAAGTCACTGATTCATTCTTCTGCCTGTTCAAATCTGATATTGAGTTTTCTCTAGTGAATTTTTTATTTTAGTTATTATACAAAATTTTCAACTCCAGAATTTCTGTTTGGTGATTTTTATAATTTCTCTTTTACTGATATTCTCTATTTGGTAAAACACTGTTCTTATACCTTCTTTTAATTCTTTGTTGAATTTTTGCTTGTTTATTTGTGGCTGTGCTGGGTCCTCCTTGCTGTGTGGGCTTTTCATTAGTTGTGGCGAGCGGGGATACTCTCTAGTTGCAGTGCATGGGCTTCTCATTGCAGTGGCTTCTTTGTTGCTGAGCATGGGCTCTAAGGGCTGCTGCTGCTGCTGCTAAGTCGCTTCAGTCGTGTCCAACTCTGTGCGACCCCATAGACGGAAGCCCAGCCCACCAGGCTCCGCCGTCCCTGGGATTCTCCAGGCAAGAACACTGGAGTGGGTTGCCATTTCCTTCTCCAATGCATGAAAGTGAAAAGTGAAAGTGAAGTCGCTCAGTCGTGTCCAACTCTTCGCAACCCCATGGACTGCGCAGCCACCAGGCTCCTCGGTCCATGGGATTTTCCAGGCAAGAGTACTGGAGTGGGGTGCCATCGCCTTCTCCAGGGATCTAAGGGTATGCAGGCTTAAATAGTAGCACGTGGGCTCAGCAGGTTGCGGCTCATGGGCTCTCTCTAGAGCACAGGCTCAACAAATGTGGCTCAGGGGCAGGGGCTTAATTATTCTGCGGCATGTGAGATATTCCCAGATCAGAGATCAAATCCTTGTGTGCTGCACTGGCAGGTGGATTCTTTACCACTCAGCCACCAGAGAAGCCCCCTTTAGTTCTTTAGACATGGTTTCACTTAGTTCTTTGAACATACTGTGACTTATGCTATTTTTTTAAAGTAACTTTTCTAAACTAATTCTGTAAACTCTACTGAAGTTCCCACTCAACTAGCTTAGTGATAAGCTAAGATACAGATATTCTTAAACATCTATAAACAATGAATCTCTCTGTCTTTGCTGAGGGATTACGTGCACAGAGCCTTCAACACTGAGGGCAGGGAGTTAAAAATTCTGCCTTAGCCTTTCCTTTCTTCTTGTCCACAGCCTTAAGGGCAGGCAAAAGTTAAAGGTCTCAGGTCTTTCCTGAGCATGCACACAGGCCTGTGCACATGTGTAAGTCTTCCAGAGCCCTAGGAATATGTTAATGGCTTTCAAAATATCTATAGACATCTCATCTTCAGTTTTTCCTTTAAAAGAAGCTCATACACACTGGACAGCTCTGAGTAATGTCAAATAAAGACATGCCTTTTGAGTGGAGTCTTGAAAGAGAACTAGCTCTGTTCTACTCCCTCTAGTCCTGGAACTATAGGCTGATATTTTTCAAGATTCTCATTGAGCTGGGTGTGGGGATGAGAATAGAGTAAATTAAAATGCCACAAGCTTACTACTCTTATCAAGGTTCAGACATTTTTCTTCAATAAATGCTTACTACAAAGGCTACAAGACTTTGGTTTATTTCCAGAATTTTGGAAAAGTTTTCTATAAAGTTTTGCCAAATTTCTGTTGTTTTTATCACAGGGCAAAATTTTTCATGCTACCATTTTTTTCTGCTATAATTTTCTCCACCATTTTTTGGCTATAACTTCTCATCTTCTTTTAAAAATTCCAGCCAGTTCTCTCCCAATGGCTTTTTGCTTCTATTGACAGTTAAGTGTTAGTAGTATATACATTATTTAAATATCTCTAAATGAATATAAAAATAACATATATACTTTATATTGATATGAGGTATAAATATCTTTAAAAACAGACATGGTACCTATCCTCACAGAGCTTACTCTCAAATATAACTGGAACCTTGTTACTATTTCACAGCGTTACTAGTCCCAAAGAGTGTATCTCTAACATCTATCTCTTTCTTTCATTTCAGGGAATATTGTCACCCTGTTTATTTAACTTATTTAACCACTGCAGAGTACATCATGTGAAATGCTGGGCTGGATGTAGCACAAGCTGGAATCAACATTGCCAGGAGAAATATCAATAATCTCAGATACACAAATGATACCACTCTAACAGCAAAAAGTGAAGAGGAACTAAAGAAACTTTTGATGAAAGTGAAAGAGGAGAGTGAAAAGCTAGCTTAAAACTCAACATTCAAAAAACTTAAGATTATGGCATCCGTTCCCATCACTTTCTGGCAAACAGATGGGGAAACAATGGAAACACTGATAGATTTTATTTTCTTGGGCTCCAAAATCACTGCAGAAGGTGACTGCAGCCATGAAATTAAAAGACGCTTGCTCCTTGGAAGAAAAGCTATGACCAACCTAGACAGCATGGGAAGTACTGATGCTGAAGCTGAAGCTCTAATACTTTGGCCACCTGATGTGAAGAGCTGACTCATTAGACAAGACCCTGATGCTGGGAAAGATGGTTGAATGGCATCACCGATTCAATGGACATGAGTTTCAGCAAGCTCTGGAATATGGTGAAGGACAGGGAAGCATGGTGTGCAGCAGTCCATGGGGTCCCATGGAGTCACAAAGAGTCAAACACAACTGAGCGACTGAACAACAAGAGCAAATCTCTTTTTTTGTGAGATTACCTTTGCCTTGTGTTTTTGTTTTTAAAAGGATTTTATGAGTTCAACAGTTTACTCATTCTCAATTGAGAAATTTTTTGGCCCAAATATCTGCAGTGGTTTATGACTTGCCCCCGGCTCCAAACTCTAGTTGGATCTTCCATATATCTATGGAAACACAATATACTCTTTAGACAATAGCTATCAGAACAGTTTCAAGGATTTCACCAGTAGCTCTACGGGTATAAGAAAGTATTATTTTCTATTGTTAATTCCATCCACTCTCAGAACAGATGGAAGAACATGAAAAAATTACAACCTCAAGTATATAGCTAACAGATCTCTTGTCTAACTGATGAATTCAGTACTTTATAGGGACAATATTTCTCATGATACAATGTACCATTCCTGAGTCATTTTCTCTTCCCACTGCTGTCCCATTTTTCTCAAAGTTAATGTCTCCAGAGGGAAGTGTTAGGGATGTAAATGAACAGAAGCACACAGGAGACCTCAAAAATACTGAACACTTGATCAGATTTCTATTGGTACATTTCTGTCTTCTGAACTAGGGGGCTGAAAGTGAGACTGAGATCAAAGATGTTCCTACCTACAATCAATTAAGTGAGCTTATTTTATTTCTGGTAGCCATTAAGTGTCTTTTTAAAATCATAGCCATGAAGGTAGTGAAAAATTCTTTCCAGATCTTGGTTATAGGCTTAACAATCAATCCTAACATTGGCATCACATTGGGAAGTCAGAAGCAGCAGTAACAGGGGTTTAACCTCAGTTACCATTAGACACTAGTTTGGTTTTCTTAAAATCAAATCTGTGTAACACCAGGGACAACTACTTTCTTTTTAATTCTTACACACATAAAGATGTCTACTGACCAATCATGAAAAATTCATATTTAAACTGAATCAAATCATCTCCCGTGGACCAATTAATATGTTATCCCAACAATCAAAACCCCACATCCTACCAACTCAGTATCTGTATCTTATAATTTTCCACAGAAAATGTTTATTGAGCTTTTCCATGGGGTGCTATTCACTTTCTAAATCTACAGTTCTCTTGTGGTGATCTCAAAGAAGTGCTGTGGGATATTTTAAAATCCTAGGGAAATAGTGATACTTAATATCTGGTGTACACTACAAATAACCAAATCCCATGGACAGAGGAACCTGGCGGGCTACAGTCCATAGGGTCACAAGAGACTTAGCACACACAGCACATACAGAAACTAGCACCTAAATGTTTCAACATTAGATACTGTTACATTCCTTTCAACTCTGTTGTATCTTTGCAGAGCTGGGTTTTTGACTGTTTCTGTAACAAAAATAGTGAAGGAGAGTGGTTGTGTCCCATTTCATCTCAGGGTTTGAGAAAGTTTACAGTGCCCAATAGCTGCACATGTCTCATCAGTAAGTAATTATGGGTATTTATGAACACAGTAAAATATTTTCTTTCAAACACAAAACCAAAAAAAAAACCTAATATTTTTGCTTATTAAGTTGCTAGATCAAAACAGTATTTTTATGTGCTAATAACACAATAGCTTAGTATTTGAAAAAAATACTTCTTGTAATTCTATGCTGCTGATGACTCATATCCACATGATAATGGGGAAAAAGATCACCCAACCAAAAACTAAGGTCACTATGAACACAGAAAACTTGGAAACCTTTGTCCTAGATGGAATCCACTAACCAAAACATGTAACTGTTCACACAATTTTCTTGAAATATTTATTATATGTTTGAGTGTACACAATATATCTGACACTTATCTGAACCAGAGACTGATCAAAAATAGTTCCATATTTCACTTAAAAACTAAATAGCAATGAGCTTTCATATGTTATACCTGAGTGTGAGCTCTCAATGGTGGTGTCTGATTTGGAATCCAGAGACGAAGGAATCTGTGTTAACTGTGGAACATAGTACATCTTCGTACTACCAGAAGGCTTATATGGCAACAGTAAAGGCTGGCCTAAGGAGATAAAGATCAGAATAATTATTAAGAAAACATTTATTAACTAACTGAATAAACATTAAGAACCCTTCAAGATTCTTGGGATATATTCATGAACTAGAATTCTAGAAGGACATAAACAGTATACAATTAGCACACTAAATAAGTAAATCATCTAGTATTTTAATAAATTATTAGTGATATAAAAAATTAGAAAATGCTGAGGAAGATAGGAAGTACTGGAGAAACTACAGCAGCATGCGGTCTAAATAAGAGTGGTTTTAGCACCTATTCCAATATATAGCAATCTATTCAAATATATTTCTCCAAGAAACACTTTACCTTATACTGAACGCAAACCTGGTCACTCTTAACCCCTACAACTCAACTTTGGAGGTTCTGCCTCTAGAATCATAGGAAATAAATCTAATTCTATTATTTGTGGCAGATTTTCAAACTAAAAGTTTTCTATTATAAAAGTATAAATTCTCAATATTAACAAAATACACAAAAGTAAAAAAGACAAAGTTCTACTACCCAAGATAGCTGTTATTAACATTTTAATGTACTTCCCACATGTCTTCCCTCTGTATTTGTTTACATAGTTGTGTACAGTATATATAACTTGGACTTCAGCTTTTCCACTTTACATTAATACAATTTTCATTTTATTTCACAGCTTCACATTTTAAAAAAATCATTATACTACAAATTAAGTGTATTTAACCCTTCTCCTAATGTTAAAAATTAGGGGTGAACTAAATTTTCAATAATTGAGAATTCTGTGAAAAAAAGACTTTCTGTTTATAGCATACCTATTCTCCCCTGCTGTCCTGTATCACACAGATTTTCTGATTTCAGAGTTTAAAAGTATGTCATTTATAAAGTTGTTTTATTATAAACTTCTAAAATTCTTTCTAAAATGTCTGTGACAGTATAATAATTTGATTATTATAGAGGATGAAGTCTTTTTCTATATACTTTTCTTTCAAGATGTGGTAGAAACCCTGATTCTATAACAGCATCTTTAAAAAAAATTAACCAATTAATTAATGGCTATGCTGGGTCTTTGTTGCTACTCGCAGGCTTTCTCTAGTTGCAGTGAATGGAGGCTATGTTTTCGTCATGGTGCATGGGCTCTAGGCACCTGGACTCAGTAGTTGCGGCTCATGGGCTTAGATGCCCTAAGACATGTGGGATCTTCCCAGATTGGGGATCAGACCCATGTTCCCTGTTCAGTTCAGTTCAGTTCAGTCGCTCAGTCGTGTCAGACTCTTTGCAACCCCATAAACCGCAGCACGTCAGGCTTCCCTGTCCATCACCAACTCCCAGAGTCCACCCAAACCCATGTCCATTGAGTCAGTGATGCCATCCAACTATCTCATTCTCTGTTGTCCCCTTCTCCTCTGCCCTCAATCTTTCCCAACATCTGGGTCTTTTCAAATGATTCAGCTCTTCGCGTCAGATGGCCAAAGTATTGGAGTTTCAGCTTCAACATCAGTCCTTTCAATGAACACCCAGGACTGATCTCCTTTAGGATGGACTGGTTGGATCTCCTTGTAGTCCAAGGGACTCTCAAGAGTCTTCTCCAACACCACAGTTCAAAAGCATCAATTCTTTGGCACTCAGCTTTCTTTATAGTCCAACTCTCATATCCATACATGACCACTGGAAAAACCACAGCCTTGACTAGATGGACCTTTGTTGACAAAGGAATGTCTCTGCTTTTTAATATGCTGTCTAGGTTGGTCATAACTTTCCTTCCAAGGAGTAAGTGTCTTTTAATTTCATGGCTGCAATCACCATCTGCAGTGATTTTGGAGCCCAGAAAAATAAAGTCAGCCACTGTTTCCCCATCTATTTGCCATGAAGTGATGGGACTGGATGCCATGATCTTAGTTTTCTGAATGTTGAGCTTTAAGCCAACTTTTTCACTCTCCTCTTTCACTTTCATCAAGAGGCTCATATCCCCTGTATCAGCAGGTAAACTCTCAACCACTGACCACCATGCAAGTCCTCTGTAACAGCGTGCATGTATGGTCAGTCACATCCGATTCTTTGTAACCCCACTGACTGTAGCCCATCAAGCTCCTATGTCCATGGGATTGTCCAAGCAAGCATATTGGAGTGGGTTGCCACTTTCTTCCCCCAGGATCTTCCTGATCCAGGGACTGAACCCACACCCCCCACTCCCCACCACCATCGCCTGCATTGTAGGCAGATTCTTTACCACTGCAATACCTGGGAAGTCCCCTCTGTAACAAGATCTTAATATTAGGCTGGGTACATACTGTCCATCTGTACATTATATTTCCCAATCTCCTCTGTAGCCATGTATGGACATATGACTAAGTCTCGGCCCATAAGTCAAGTGTGAGAATAATGTGTGCAACTTCTAGGCATCCCATTAAAACACTCCATCAGCTACTGCTAAAATTTATCCTCTTCATTACTCTTCTTTTTCAGAATTTTCTTTGTTATTCTCCATGATAAAATTTAAGATAAAAATTTAAGTACAAAACAACAATTTTGCTAGAATTTGAGTAGAATTATGTTAGGAGTATACATTCATTTGGGAATAAATGACATCTTTACAATATTCAGTTTTACTATTCAGAAATATTTCATCCCTTCTTTTAGTCTACTGGTCCTTTCTTTTCTATCCCTACACAGTGAAAGTGAACACGAAAGTGAAAGTCACTCAGTCATGTCCGACTCTTCTCGACTCCATGGACTATACAGAATAGTCCATGAAATAGAATCCATGGAATTCTCCAGGCCAGAATCCTGGAGTGGGTAGCCTTTCCCTTCTCCAGGGGATCTTCCCAACCCAGGGATCAAACCCAGGTCCCCAGCATTGCAGGCGGATTCTTTACCAACTGAGCCACAAGGGAAGCACAAGAATACTGGAGTGGGTAGCCTATCCCTTCTCCAGCGGATATTCCCGACCCAGGAATCGAACCGGGGTCTCTTGCATTGCAGGTGGATTGTTTATCAATTGAACTATCAGGGAAGCCCCATCCCTACACAAAGGTCGTATAAATTTCTTGTTCAGGTTATTTCTGAATATATTATGGGGTTGTATCACATATCTGAACAGAATTTTGTACACAGCTATCACCTCTGATCAAACAGACCAGCTTCTTCAGTTTATCCTCACAGACCATGATTTTCCCTTGTATCCTGTCATCAGCTCTAGACTGACTCCTAGTTACACATGTCTAGTTTATAAAAATCGTTTGATCTTAGCCAAAAGGCCAAGAAGTGATACTCAAGACAGAGTCTGATAGCCCCAGGAATGAGAACTCCCTGACTCTGGAGACAACAATAACTTTTATAGTACTTAGAATTACTACTCCATCATTCTGATGATTTGATATGAAATCCATATTACTAGTACCCTGCTTCCAACCAAGGAACTGACTTCAGAGTGAAGGAAATGAGACAAGAGGCTGATGCCTAAAGGAATTCACTCTTCTCATCAGAAGTCTGATCACCCACAACTACGGTAAACTCAAAAAAAAAAAAAGAAAAAAAGTGAGTGAACAATTCACTGAAAACCGTTGTGGCACAAGCTGGTGGGTATCACTTTCTGAGGCTGGAATGCTAGCTTCAGAATCTGGCACATGCTCAGAACCATATATGGTTCTGATACTTCTATCCCATAGACAGAATGCATGTATTCAGGAAAAAAGGTAGAAGCCTTTAAAATCGTTTCCTTTCCATCTCCGTGACTGTGCTTTGTTAGATGGAAGATCTTAGAAATAAGGGAGGGGCAATTCTATCAAGAGACAGGAGCCATCTAGTCATTTTACATTCTTTATGTCACTGAAATAGTGACATAAGCAGGCAATAGGGAGTCATAATGTTGACTAAACTATGACTGACCTTAACTATCAAGGAGAAATAAGGTTACCTTAGAAAAAAGACAGTCAAAAGGAGTCTGGCTAATAATAAGGGGACCACTTTACCAAGCTTGATCATAGAAATTAATAAAAATTATTTGAAATTTATAAATAAGGGCTAGTGAAGTCTTAGCCTACTTAAGAATACTTGTACCACTGCAACAAGCAAAAACCCAGCTAATGAGAACCTGGATGAATTCAAGGGGAACAAAGAGATGTATAAAGGATGGAAGAATTTAAATAATAGAAAAAATAGGCTATAGCCTTCACTTCTATTTGGACGTGCTGTAGTCATCATTGTAGGAATACTGATTTATTAGTTTTCTTCTTCTGTCAGTGTATGTAAATTTAGTTCAAAGTTCACAGAAAATGGACAATAACATTTGGACAGAATTACAGTGGACCTAGAGCAAGAATGGCTATCATGTGAGATGGAGAATTCTAAGAGAGAGGTGAGTTTTTGAATTGTCAACAAGTTTATATGTATGCATGCAGAAGTCTTAAAGTGTGAACTGCCTATCTATGGGGGAAGAAGCCACTATACAGCAAATAATAATTGTTCCTGGAAGAGAAAAAAAGGACTGGAGAATGGTAAAGAAGAAAGTTCAACCGTAAAATTTACTTCTTCAAAAAACTTGAAAATGGAATTAAATGTAGACATACAGCATATTACCCTTAATTTACTTCAGAGCAGTGGACACTCAATCATAAATTTAACTTTTTATTCCGTATACTTTAAAATATTTTTGAAAATTTTACTTTTAAATCCACAGAGTTAATCTTTTATTGGTAAACCAAACAATATTTACCTTTTAAAGCAGTCTTTTCTAAGTACCTGTATGTAAGACTATATAAACTGTGGCCTCTATATAGACTGATCCATTTGATGTCAGAAGAGGTATAAAATACACTTTCATAGTTGGATATCCTCTCTTGTGCTTCTGCCACCAACACGAGAACACAGCCAAGAGTACCCTGGCTTTCAGAATAAGGCATGTAGGACAGACCCAAAGCATTTTTGCATCCTGATGCCACACTTCAACTGACTAGTAAGCCCATGAGTGAGAAAAGCAAATGTTTGCTATAAAGCTCTGAGATTTTCGAGGTTCTTACATGGTATAATGGTGGCAACAGGTAACTAACACGTTAAAGATTTATTAGACTATACATTTGTGGGGTATGTTTTTATATTACAATAAAAATGTATGAGAAATATAACCATCTCAACATATAAATGTATTTATTCAAATTAAATTCAGTGCAATTTAAATTCAGAACAAAGCAATTTTCTTTATATATTTAAAGCATATCCCATCTTTATCTATAGACACATAAACTTTTTGCACAAGTAGGGAAACTTAAAATTTATTTTGAATAGATTTGTACAAGTTACTGGATACTTTAAAATTAGTAATTTAAAGCTTCCACTTTTATTTACAGGAAGAATGGGAACTTAATTTTCCAGTTACTGGTCTGAAAAAGAAAATAGCTTGCTATAATTTTGAATGTTACACAGTATGCTGCTACTGCTGCTGCTACTTCTAAGTTGCTTCAGTCGTGTCCGACTCTGTGCGACCCCATAGACAGCAGCCAACCAGGCTCCCCCGTCCCTGGGATTCTCTAGGCAAGAACACTGGAGTGGGTTGCCATTTCCTTCTCCAATGCATCAAAGTGAAAAGTGAAAGTGAAGTCGCTCAGTCGTGTCTGACTCTTCGCGACCCCATGGACTGCAGCCTACCAGGCTCCCCATGGGATTTTCCAGGCAAGAGTACTGGAGTGGGGTGCCATTGCTTTCTCCGGTTACATAGTATAAGCACTATCAAAACATCACTGTCAAGATGGCATACAAACACCCTAAATGTAAACCCTATGGTAGAGATCACTAGCTGTTCACCAAATCTCATTTCTTCTTCATCCTGGAAAGCACACTTAAACTAACCCTAGTCAGTGGAAAGTGATATGGGCCACCTCTAGGCCCAGCCCATAAGAGCCTCCCACATGTGCACCTCCATGTTTTCCATCCCTTCCAGTTGACTATGATGGTGAATCCATGGTTCCATGTTTTAAAGACAGCAGGGTCATAGCCAACCTGGGTCCCTGGTCAATGTTTCAAGAGCAAGAAATAGACTGGTATTGTGCTTGCAAAATCTGTTTAATATATTATATGAAATGATAGTTAAAAAATAAAAAAAAAGCCAAATCATTCGCCTGCCTCTCTTAAATTGAACCTCTACAGTTTTTCAGCTTTCATGAACTACTTGCACTCTTATGACAAGTATTATGAGATGAAAATATGTCAACCATAAGTAGCATGCGTTTCACATAGGTTGTTAACGCCAATGGAACAGAAATAAAAACATAATAAACTATATCCTTCTCATGGTTATGAAAAATAAATGATATAATCATGTACAGCTTAAAGATTAAAATTAAAATCAGGTTTTCTAACTAGAAAGACTCAATCAAGAAATTTCTTAATTACACATGAAAGTTGATAATATGACCTAAAACGCAATCATATTCTCTTACCATCTGTACCATGAGGAACAGTAATCTGTTGAACTGAAGATGATGAAGCAAACTTGACAGGAATGTTGCCCGACTTCTGTGTATTGAGCTCTGGAATTTCATGTCCACGATCTTCAGCATTAACAAAAATTTCAGATGAAAACGTGGCTTTACCTGGACTTTCTGTTGTTATCTGAGTGACTGCATCAGATGATAATTTTCCAGAGAAGGGAGAAAACGGGGATTTAATCTCCTCTGGTGATCTGAAAAAGAAGAGAAAGGGCAAAGCAGGTCATATCCTTGGCTTATCACAAATCGTTATTTCTTTCCAAACATTACTTCAATATTTTGTGGAGACACATCAGACTCCAATGGTTATTTCTGCAGTACCCTTTGCTTTTTTAGATACTTATTACAATGTGATCAAATGTACTTTAAAACCGACTTTTAGTTTCAATTCACAATGCTATTTAATAAGGACAAGGTCCTTTTCAGTTGAAGTGAAAATACATCCATTCAAAAATAAAATTACTAGAAAGTGAAAGTGAAGTCACTCAGTCGTGTCCGACTCTTTGCAACCCCATGGATCGTAGCCCACCAGGCTCCTCAATCCATGGGATTTTCCAGGGAAGAATACTGGAGTGGGTTGCCATTTCCTTCTCCAGGGGATCTTCCCAACCCAGGGATCGAACCCGGGTTTCCTGCATTGCAGACAGAAGCTTTACCGTCCGAGCCACTAGGGAAGGGAGTATGCTAAACACATAGAGTATACAAAAACAAACAAGAAATAAAATCTTTCCTCAAAAAATTTATATGTCAGTGGGGGAACTAGAGGTTTTTAAGGTTGCAATTATGTATAAAGATTATAAAGAATACATATTAAGATATAATAGAGTAAATAAATGACTGTATAAACAAGTAAATAATAGGAGGGATAAGACAAATCATGCTAATAGAAAAACCCCATATGTAGGTAAGCCCCTCTTGCCATTAATCTCCTCCCCAAGGAGGTGAAGCTTAATCTTCTCCTTAAGTCCAGTCCTGAATTCACTGAGTTCCAAAGAAGAGATCAAAAACGGGAGAAAAAGTAACTTCACAGTGGAGAACCTGGCAAACACCATGTTATCCAAGTGATGATGGTTCACATCACCAGTGATACCATGTGGACATTACGTATTCTGTTATGATGTGGTGAGAATTCACCTATGGTATTCTTTGCCAAATCCCAGAACTCCAGTCTGATCAAGAGAAAAACATCAGCCAAATTCAGATTGAGAAAAACTCCACAAAATGTCAGACCAATATTCCTCAAGACTTTCAAAATCATGAAAAACATGGAAGGAATGAGGAACTGTCACAGAGCAGAGAAGACTGAGGAGACATGACGACTACTAAATACAATGAGATACACTGGATTGGGTCCAGTATATTGGGAACAGGAAAAGGTCACCAATGGGAACACTAGTGAAATCTAAAAAGAGCCTGAAGTTTAGTTAATAGTAATATATAAATGTTGGCTTTTTTAATTTTTAAAAATATACTATGGTAAAGAGGTTAACTGACAGTAGGAAAAACTGGGAGAGGAGTTAACTGTGTTATGTTAATATCTTTTCTACAGATTTTAAAGTTTTTGAAAATAAAAAATATTTATTTTTAAAAAATGGAGTAATATTGGATTTCCCTGGTGGGCCAGTGGTTAAGAATTCTCCTGCCACTTCAGGCGACATGTGTTCAATCCTTGAACTGGGAGGATTCTGCAGAGTGGGGTGACTGGGCCTATGCCACAACTATTGAGCCTGTACTCTAGAGCCTGAAGCCACAACTAGTGAGCCCACAAAAGAAGCCACTACAATGACAAGCCCAAGCACCGAATGAGAGAAAGGCCCCACACAGAAACAAAGACCCAGCATAGCACCCCCCAAAAAAGGAGCAATACTGTATTGTATCATATTGATGTACTGGCTATATCACAAAACCAGAAGAGCTTTTAAATCTCTATCCTTTGTCTGCTGCCGCTGCTGCTAAGTCACTTCAGTCGTGTCCGACTCTGTGTGACCCCATAGATTGCAGCCCACCAGGCTCCCCCGTCCCTGGGATTCTCCAGGCAAGAACACTGGAGTGGGTTGCCATTTCCTTCTCCAATGCATGAAAGTGAAAAGTGAAAGTGAAGTCGCTCAGTCGTGTCTGACTCTTCACGACCCCATGGACTGCAGCTTACCAGGCTCCTCTGTCCATGGGATTTTCCAGGCAAGAGTACTGGAGTGGGGTGCCATCGCCTTCTCCGATCCTTTGTTTACTAGTCACTAATTAAAAGGACAATTATGAGAAAAGAAAGTAGGCCCATCTCCCTTATGTATATAGAAGTAAGAATCCTAAAATGTTAGACAACCAAATGTACAGTGAGTGAGTGAATGTCTGTGTGTGTGAATGAATTCCTATCAAGCTGGTTTACTCCAGAAGTTCAAGGTAAGTTAACATTCAAATATCAACCAATATGACTCACCACATCAAAAGGAGAAAATTTGCATGATCGTATCAATATAGTCAGATAAAACATTTGATGAAATTCAATAATTATGTATGATTAAAAACTTGTAGCAAAGGGGAACTACAAAAAACTTTAGAGCCACAATCCTATTTATAGTGAAGTGTGAACAATGTCCACTGTAGCATTAGGAACAAAATAAGGATGCCAACTCTTACCCTCTCTATTCAGTATGTTAGTAAAAGTCTTAAATGGCATTAGCAGGAAAAAGAAATCAGACATATAAGGATAAGAAAGGAAGAAATAATACTGTCACTTTTCATATTTGATATAATCAGGGATACAGAAAATCTAAAACAATCTACTGATAACATATAAAATATGTTAAGTTTTCAGAAGAGTTACCAGATAAGAGAACAAACTTTTAAGAATTCCCCTATATTCTTTGGTATCTGAAAAGTTACACAATTAAAAACCAAAAGATATGCACTTTACATTATCATCAAAACATCAAATAACTAACTATAAAAAAGATATAAGAACACTAAACAGAAAACTATTGATACATCACAGAGAGAAATTAAAGGTGGTCTGAATAGGATTTCCACTTCCAGTTATGACATACAGGTACACCTCATTCTACTGCACTTAACTTTATTGTACCTTGCAGATATTGCATTTTTTTTAAACAATTTGAATTTTAGTTAGTAGTAATAGTAATATATAGTTAATAGTAATACATAAATGTTGGATTTTTAATTTTTAAAAATATACTATGGCACAATGGAGTGAAATCTAGCAGAAAACAAAGTCAAGCTGATGGAGGACTAAGTGAAGAAAGCTGAGTGAAATTTCATGCACAGTCATAGAACTAATGAAACAGAAATCCCACTAGATAAAGGGGCTTGTGACAAACATTAGGCCTCTTCCACAAGACATTTGCCAGTTTTTGAACCTACATAAGACAGGAAACTAAATAACTAATGCTTGAGAGGAAGAAATTTCAAAAGTGACAAATCCAAGACCAGGAGATGACTGTGGCTCAGATCATGAGCTCCTTTTGCAAAATTCAGACTTAAACAGAAGTAGGGAAAACCATTAGGCCATTCATGTATAATCTAAATCAAATCTCTTATGTACAGGGATACCTTCCCTTTCCTTCCCATAGTTGAAGTGACAAACAGATTCAAGGGATTAGATCTGATAGACAGAATGCCTGAAGAACTATAATGGAGGTTCTTAACACTGCATGTAGGTGGCGACCAAAACCATCCCCAAGAAAAGAAATGCAATAAGGCAAAATAGTTGTCTGAGGAGGCCTTACAAATAGCTGAGAAAATAAGAGGAGCAAAGGAGAAAGGGAAAGATATACCCATCTGAATGCAGAGTTTCAAAGAATAGCAAGGAGAGATAAGAAAGTCTTCTTCAGTGAACAATGCAAAGAAATAGAGGGAAAAAACAGAATGGGAAAGACTAGAGACCTCCTTCAAGAAAATTAGAGATACCAAAGGAACATTTTATGCACAGATGGGCACAATAAAGGACAGAAACAGTATGGACCTAACAGAAGTGAAAGATATTAAGAAGAGGTGGCAAGAATACACAGAACTGTAAAAAAAAGGTCTTAATGACCTGGATAACCACGATGGTGTGATCATTCACCTACAGCCAGACATCCTGCAGTCTGAAGTCAACTGGGCCTTAGGAAATATTACTATGAACAAAGTTAGTGGAGGTGATGGAATTCCAGGTAAGCTATTTCAAATCCGGAAAGACGATATTGTTAAAGTACTGCACTTAATATGCCACCAAATTTGGAAAGCTCAGCCTAAATTATCCCTAAGTAAAGAGGCTCTGACCCAATTAGTAAGAAATTAAAATTAATTGGTTGGCACCAACAAATTGAATTGACAGCATTTGTATGTACAAGCAACAAATAACTAGAAAATACAAAATCTAAAATACCATATACAAAATTATCATAAAACATAAAATACTGAGGAATGAATTTAATGAAAAATGTGAAAGCCTACACAATGAAAATTACAACATCTTACTGAGAGATATCAAGTCAGTGGTGGGGAGGGAGGAAGAGGAGAACATGTTCACGCTTGAGGGGGACTCCAGTATTACTAAGATGTCAATCATTCTCAAAATGACTACAGATTCAATGCAATATTGAACAAAATCCCAGGAGGATTTTTGAAGAAACTGAGAAGACTATTCTAAAATTTATATGGAACTGCACAGAACCTAAAATAGAAAAAAATAATGTTGAAAATAAAATAAGGTCAGAGGACATAATCTGATTTCAAGACAATATAAAGCTACAATAATAAAAACATCCTGGTACGGCTGCATAGATAAATAGTTCAAAGGAACAGAGTGGAAACTTAAAAATAAACCCCCATATAAAAGGTCAACTGATTTTTGACAGAGGTGCCAACTACTTTAATAAGGAAATAAATAATTATTTCAATGATGGTGCTGGAATATCCAGTAAAAGAAAGTGGTCCTGAATTATGTAAACTACAGTATGTACAGAAATTAATTTGATACAGATAAAAGACATAAAAAAATAAAGCTAAAACTATTTTCATTTCTAGAAGAAATGTAGGAGAAAATTTCATAACACTGGCTTAGGCATCATTCTTAGACAAGACACAAAAAAGTACCAACCATAAAAGAGAAACTGGGTGTCCATCAGCAGATGAATGGATAAAGAGGATATTGTATATACATTTATATATACAATAAAATACTCAGCCATAAAAAAAGAATGAAATTTTGCCACTTTCAACAACATGGATGGACTGGAGGCTATGATATTAAGTGAAATAAGAGACTGAGAGAAAAAATGTCATATGATTATCAATTATATGTGGAATCTAAAAAATACAACAAACTAGTGAATATAATGAAAAAAACAAAACAGACTAACAGATACGGAAAACAGCCTCGCAGTTACCAGTGGGGAGGGAAGGGCAGGATGGGAGCAGAGGGTAAAGCGGCACAGACTGTTCTGCACAGAATAAGCTACAAGGGTGTGATGTGCAACACAAGGAGTATGGTTATGTTTTATAATAACCATGATACATGAAGTATGACCTTCAAAATGGTGAATCACTATATTGTACACATGGCACCCCACTCCAGTACTCTTGCCTGGAAAATCCCATGGACAGAGAAGCCTGGTAGGCTACAGTCCATGGGGTCACAAAGAGTCGGACACGACTAAGCGACCTCACTTTCACTTTCAACTTATACAGTATAGAAAAAGAAAAATTAACAAACTTGATTTCATAAAAATTAAAACTTTTTCTTCATGAAGCCACCAGTAAGAAAATGAAAATCAAACCTCATTCTGTGAGAAAATATCTGCAATACAGAGGATCTGTTATCTTGAATATATTAAATATTCTTAAAATCATGACACAATCTAATGTATAAGAGTGAACAGATACTTCATAAAGATATAAAAATGGCCAAGCACAGAAACAATACTCAACATCATGTGTCATCAGGGAAAAACAAATTAAAACCACAATAACATATCATTTCACATCCACATTTAAAATGGCCAAAATAAAAAATAACTGGAAATACCAAGTGTTAGCAATAGAATTTGCATATGCTGTTACTGAGAACAAAAAATGATACAGTCAGTTCCAGTTTTGGATAATCAATCAGTCTGTCTCTTCTACTAAGTGAAGCTATAAAACTGAGACAGACTACATGGAGCAGTTATTAGAAGACTTTTGAGAAATAATAGGAGCTGGCAATTTGGTTTACTGGCACATGTGAAGCACCAGTAAAACAGAGAAGAGTTTATCACTGTTCCCTTTGGTATCCAATGACCTGAACTCAATAGAGTCTGACACTTAGAAGTGGACATTAGTACAGACAGAAAGACCTCCAGAAGAAGCCTTCTATTTGGGCATGAGAAGTGGAACTGGAAATAATGTGAAAATCCCCTTTTCTTTTCTCTCTTTCTAGTAATCTCAAGCACTCAAGTGATTACATGGTGGCAGCAATACCAGCAGAAACAGGGCGTTTAAAACTCTGACCGAGGACCCTCCTCTTCCACTACAGGAGATGTGGTCTCAAGCTAAGCTAAGCTAAGTCACTTCAGTCGTGTCCGACTCTGTGCGACCCCATAGATGGCAGCCCACCAGGCTCCCCCGTCCCTGGGATTCTCCAGGCAAGAACACTGGAGTGGGTTGCCATTTCCTTCTCCAATGCAGGAAAGTGAAAAGTGAAAGTGAAGTCGCTCAGTCCTGTCTGACTCTTTGCGACCCCATGGACTGCAGCCTACCAGGCTCCTCCATCCATGGGATTTTCCAGGCAAGAGTACTGGAGTGGGGTGCCATGTGGTCTCAAGAGGGTAAGGCAAATCTGTGATTTTTTTTTCTCTGTACTGAACCACTTGGCACTGACACAGTCACAGGAAGCACACAAAAAACACACAGAAGAAAGGGCTAAGTTAAGCCCCTGCTTTCTGTTCTGAGGACCTGAAAAGGGGAGCTCAGGGTGAAACATATCAAGGAAAGCATCTATTATAATGGTTAATAAACAGGGACAGTACCACAAGTTGGTGAGGATGGAGAGTAACTGAAACATTTGTACATTGCTAGTGGGAATACAAAGATACAGCCACTTTGGAAAAACAGCTTAGCATAGTTTAGTTCTAAACAGTTCTTGTACAGTTAAATACACACACACACCACATGACTCAGCAGCTCTAATTATATATACATATATATACAAATATATTCTTATTTTTATAGCAGGTCTAACTATAATCAGCGAAAACTAGA
Organism: Bos grunniens; assembly: GCF_055505025.1. Lineage (NCBI taxonomy): Eukaryota > Metazoa > Chordata > Mammalia > Artiodactyla > Bovidae > Bos > Bos grunniens. The sequence continues at coordinate 96,568,406 of NC_141175.1, read as the reverse complement.
AACAACCCAGATATCCTTTAAGGAGTCAATGTACATAGATAAACTGTGTGTGTGTGTGTTTTGTTTTTTTTTTAACTTTTTACTGCTTTATGCTTGTAAAAAGTCAAGAAGTAATTAAAAAGTAAAAAACTATTGATTCACAAAACAAGATGGACAAATCTCAAATACACTTTGTAAAAGATGCCAAACCTGAAAGGCTATTCTATATTTTATGATTTCATTTACGTGACACTCTAGAAAGGCAAAACTTGGACTGAGAGAAATGCTTCGTATGGACCTGTGATGTGGATTAATCAAAACTGACAGAACTAATATTTTAACCACAAAAAGTGAATTTGATAATGTGCAAATTTTTAAAAAATTAACCAAGTTATTGGGGCAACATGGAATACAGGATGTAAGAAATGGATCTAACAGTGTTATAAATGAATCATATCATTATGCTAAAGCGTGTAGGGAAGAAAACAACTAACCTGGGAAACAGCAACAATGTCTGGACTGAATACTATACATAAAAAACCTGTACACAGTTGGAGAATTTGTTTCTCACCTGGGTATGGGACAAGAATTCTGAAACTACATATCCTGGGGTAAATATACTGTAGATAATGAGAGCCATGTTTATCACCATTGGAGAAAGAAGTTTATAAATAAAAGAAAAAAGCTAGAATCAACCCCATGGTTCTGGACTAGTTGGAGGTATCAACATTGATCTGCAATTTTTAAAAATACACACACACATAAATACATACACACATTACAATCAAGATGAAATGACTACAGATGTAGACACATGTGTGAGTTAATGCCTATAATCTTTAACTTTATTCACTCAGCAGGGCAAGAAGCAGTGTCAACCTAGTAAGTCTTAAAAAAATCAAAACAGAAAGCAAAATATATCTTGAAAGAAATGAAACTGTGAACAAAACATATCAAAACCTATGAGACAAAAGCAGTTCTAAGGACATTTATAATGATAAATGCCTTCATTAAGAAAAAGAAAGGCCTCGAATAATCTCACACTTCAAGGAATTAGAAAAAGAACGGACTAGCCCAAAGCACACAAAGAAAGGAAATAAGAAAGATCAAAGTAGAAATAAGAAAAATCAAAGGAAAAAAAAAAGGATCAGAGACCAGAAAAATAGAAAAGATCAAGATTAAGAACCTAATTTTTGATGATAGACAAAAATGACAAACCTTTAGCTAGAATAAGGAAGAAGGACTCAATCAGAAACGAAAGAGAAGACATGGCAATTGATACACAGGATCATAAGAGATTATTATGAACAGTTATATGCCAACAAATTGGATAACCTAGCAGAAATGGATAATTTCCACTATCCATAAGATACATACAATTTACCAAGACTGATTCATCAAGAAATAGAAAATATAAACAGACCAATGGAGTAAGGAAATAAAATCAGTAATCAAATCTTCCCAATAGATGGTTTAAGTGGTGAATTCTACCAAATGTTTCAAAAGGAAATAATACCAATTCTTCTGAAACTTGTCCAAAAATTGAAGAGAGAGGACCATCTGCAAACTCATTTTACAAGGCCAGCATTACCCTGATGACCCAAAGCTAAGTGAAGATATAGAAAACTACAAACCAATATCTGATGAATAAAGAGATAAAACTTCTCAACAAAATATTAGCAAACTGAATTAAACAGCACATTAGAATTATACATCAAGATCAACTGGGATTTATCCCTGAGGCATAAAGATAGTTTAACATATAAAAATCAATAAACATCCCACTTTAATAGAATAAAAGATTAAAATAATATGATTATTTCAGTAGATGAAGAAAGAGCATTTGACAAAATACATCTTTCTTGATAAAAACTCTCAACAAATTGGGTATAGAAGAAACATCCCTCAACATAATAAAGGTCATGTATGACAAACTCTCAGCTAACATGAGACTCAATGGTGAAAGGATGAAGCCTTCCCTCTAGTATGAGGAACAAGGTAAGAGTGCCCACTGCTAGCACTTTTACTCAACACAGCACTGGAAGTCCTAACCAGAATGATTAGGCAAGAAAAGGAAATAAAAGGCATCCCATCACTAAGGAAGAAGTAAGCTGTCTTTCTTTGCACATGATATGATCTAACATCTAACAGAAAATCCTAGAGACTTCATAAAAAAAAAAGTTAGAAATAATCAATGAATTCAGTAAAGTCACAGGATGCAAAATCAACATAGAAAAATCAGTTGTACACTAACAACAAAATATCCAAAAAGAAGGAAGAAAATACTATTCACAAGAGTAACAAATCAATAAATACCTAGAAATAAATTTAACCAAGGAGGTAAAAGATCTGTTCACTGAAAACTAAAAGACTTTGATGAAGGAAATTGAGGAAGACACAAAAATGAGAAGACACATGAAATGTGTTCATGAACCAGAATATTGTTTAAACATTCATATTCCTCAAAGCCATCAATATACATTCAATGCAATCCCTACCGAAATTCCAATGCCATTTTTCATAGAAAGGAGAAAAACAATTCTAAAATCTGTACAGAGTCACAAAAGACCCTGAATTGCCCAAGCAATTCTGAGAAAGAACAAAACTGGAGGTATCACACTTCCTGATTCCAATCTATAACACAAAGCTACAATAATCAAAACAGTATGGTACTGGCACAAAAACAGCCACACAGATCAGTGGACAGAACAGAGACCCGTAAATAAACCCCCACATACGCATTCAACTAGTATTTTACAAGGGAGCCAAGAATACTCAGTAGAGGAAAAACAGTCTCCTCAATAGAAGGTGCTGGAAAAACTAGATAATCACATGCCCCAAAAATGAAACTGGACTCCTATTTTAATACTAACAAATTAACTTGAAATGCGTTAAAGATTTAAACATAAGACCTGAAAACATAAGCTCCTAGTAAAAAACACAGGGAAAAACTCCTTGACATAGGTCTTGCCAGTGGTATTTTGGATGTAACACCAACAGCACAAGCTACAAAAGCAGAAGTCAGTACGCAGGACTACATCAAACCCCAAATTTTCTGTACAGCAAAACAGTCAACAAAATGAAAAGGCAACCTACACTGATGGACTTTTGCAGCATTTTGCCAAGCGAAATAAACCAGACAGGGAAAGAGAAACACCATGCACCACTACACATGGAACCTAAACAAGAGGACACAGAGTAGAAAGCTGTTTACCAGAAGCTGGAGGGCAGGAGAAAAGGGGAGCTACTGGTCCAAGAGCACAGACTTCCAGTTAGAAGATGAGTAAGTTTTGGGGATCTATGCACAGTACTGTGATGATAGTTAAAAATAATGTATTAATATAGTTGAAAGTTATTTTAGAGTATATCTTAAATTTTCTCACCACAAAGAAAGTAAGGATAATTATGTGATGTGATGCAAGTGTTAGCTAATGCTATCATGGTAATTATTTTGAAATATAAGTGTATTAAATCAACACACTGTAAACTTTAAACAAGGTTGCATATGAATTTTATCTCAACAAAGCTAGGGGAAAATCCTATACTCCAAAAGAGAAATCAGTATTCTTTGGGGAAATGATTGATTTCAGGGCTGTGACAGGGTATAGTAGCCAATCATGTTTTTAGTTGCTAAAACTGAATCAATTTGAGTAGTACTGGATTATAATCCAAAGGATGAAATAAATGCCCCATGGAAAACTAAAGGAATAAATAAATGGGAGGAACAACAGCTCTTGCTTACAGAAGAATTCCAATTAATAAATGTAGAAGGAATGAAGGAAATGATTTACCTACCAAGATTCTCTCTTTACAGTGGAGAATCTTGGTAGATACCACTTTTGTCAAGTAATCCAGGTTAACATCTTCAGTATATCAACTTAACATGCTTCCTGATGAAATGCACTGAAAATGGATAATCTCAATTTAATCTTGAGACAACATCAGACAAAGCCAATTTGAAACCAAAATAATTCCCTTCAAAGGTCATGAAAAATAAGGAAGTCTGAGAAACTGCCTTCAGTTTCTTCAGGAGATTCAGGAAACAGAACAACTGGAGATTAACTGGAGAGAACAACTAAATGCAAGGTGAAATGGTGGGATGGATCTGAAACGGAAAAGATTCATTTTTGGAAAAACCAGGAGAAATCCAAATTGGTCTATACATTTAATTATAATTTTGTATGATGGAGAATTTCTTAGTTTTGGTAAATGTTTTATGGTTATGATGTTAGGATAAGATGATAACATAAGGGGAGGTTTAGCAAAGGGTATATTGGCAACCTCTAAAACACTCCTCCAACACAACTTCCCTGGCGGTTCACTGGTTAAGACTCCATGCCTCCAATGCAGGGGGTAGTCTGGAAACTAAAATCCCCCGTGCCACACGGCACGGCCAAAATCAAACAAAAATGCCCCAGGTGATCTCTGCTTCCTGGTATTCATACATTTGAGTAATCCCTAATCCTTGAGGGTTGGCCGGAAATACTGATTCATTTCTTTCTAGTATTAGAATGTGGCAGAGGTGGTGAGATTAACTTCCAAGGTTAGGTTACAAAGTAAAGACTGTGTTTTGTCTTGGGCACATCTCCTGAACTCTCACTTGCTCATCTGAGAAAAGCTTAACTGTCACAGCTACCTTATGGAAGGAAGAAGCTGTTTCTGGCCAGTTACCATGTGAGTGAGCTTAAAAGGACATCGGTCTTAGTCAAGTCTTGGGATGGGACCACAGCTGCAGCCGATACCTTGTCTGAACCCTGTGAGAGACCCGAAGCCAGAAGCACCTAGCTAAGCCATGCCGGGATCTCTGACCCACAGAAACTTTGGGGTAATATTTACTGTTTTAAGCTTCTACATTTCAGGGTAATAGGTTACATTGCAATAGATAACACAGGGACTCTATTATTTTTGAAGCTCTCAGTCTAAATTTAATCTAAAAATAAAGTTTAATATTCTTAAACATTTTATGTATATATACACATATATACAGATGAGTGTGTATATTATTTACAGATTCTGGAGTCAGACAAACTAGGTTCAAATGTCATTTTTAACAGTTAATGGTCATATAATCTGGGGCAAATCATTTAATCTCTCTAAGGTTTGTAAAACCTATAAATTGAGGTCATAATATCTACCTATGATGATTACACTAAGTATAAAATTAGATATAAACATTGACTACAGTGCCTAGCACTTAGTACATTCTGGAACAAACAACATTGTTATTAGTTCATATGTATAATCAGCTATAATTTTCTCTCTGATTCAAAGAATTCAGCTCCAATAACGTGACACTTTATCACTTAGAAGAGTTTAAGTATTATATGCAAACTTGTCAATCTTTTCATTTCTAAACACTTTTCACACCCAAAAAGGATATATTTATAATACTATGGAAATCAGAGATTAAACTGCCCCAATCCAATTCTCAGTCACTAACGTTTCAGAGCTATAATGGACCTCCAAGCTTTCCAATTATTTCTTCCCACCAATCATCCATATACGAGTGCCAAAGATATTAAATGACTTGTCCGAGAGCACAGTTGATAGGATAGTTTAAGTATGGCTCAGGATTTGGGAGACATGGTAATGTGGTAAAGAAGCGCTTGCTTCCATTGAACAGACTGCATTATTTGAAACAACTGCTGCTTGCTGAAAAAGCAGCAATGTCAGTGCCTCAGTTTTCCAGAAGGCAAATAAGGATACCATCACCTACCCTATAGGGTTAACAAGCATTAAATCAGGAAACATATGTAAGTCCCTCACTGCATGACTACCACATGTGGATACTGATTAAACATTTTTTCCCCTTCTTTTCAAGGCCCACCACTATGATCTACTACCTTCTCAACTATAACGTGGAAACATTACACACAGAGGGTAAGTATTTAGCCATATAGTAAAGGACTCACTGATGTAAAAGAGAATTAATGATAGTCTTAAAATCAGCTTGAACAGTATAAATCTAATGCATTTATCCCTAAACTGGGTTTTCATTCCTACAATCATTGTGAAATAAGATATCACACTAGGGACCACATTATCTTGACATACACTACTTGTGATATTAACCTTGATAACTTGGTTAAGTGATGTCTGCCAGGAATTTTCACAGAGAAATTACCGCTTTGATATTCATTCAGAGAGGAAACATGAAACAGAAACAGAGAGAGAGGAGGAGAGGGAGCACATACATGCATGCATCCCCTTCCAAAGCCTGGTCTTCAGCATATTTCCAATGTAATAAATAAGGAATTACTAAATTGAACCACTTGGTGATCAAAGATTCTTCTGAGTAATGTTTTAAAATACTTGATGTCAAGTTGTTTTCCAGAAGTCTTTTGAGAGTATAAATACATTACATTCAGATGTTTTCTCTTACTTAGGTGTTCATTCCTTGAAAGATTTCTAGATTAGGCAGGTAACAACCTCCCCTAAGAGAAATTATCTGCCTCTCCCCCAAGAACTTACACTTGCTTAAGTATTTTAAACCCTTTATCATAAATTTCATCAGCTTGCTTGTCATCACAATGAGACTCACCGATCTGCAGATACCGGAGTCCCTTCTGGATTGGAATATTCTTCCAAATCTGAACTGTTCACTTGTGTTTGCCTTGATGTTACTATCTGGCTATTCTGATAAGGTATGGTTTTCAAGTCCTGAGTAATAACATTACTATCTGGAAGAGGAGATTGTACGACTTGAAAGTCCGATGAAGATTTAGGTCCTAGAAAACCTAAAGATTCTTGATTCTGTGCTACAGGTTTACTGATCAATAATTTGGAGGTTGGTTCCAATGATCTTGAAGATATAGTTTGTAGGTCAGAGTTAAACTCACTATTCATCCTTGTTTTAGTGGCAGGATCCAATGAATGAAATCTTTTATCTAAGTTTCCACTATCCAACTTGGAAGGAGTCTTGGGGCAAAGAGTTATACGAATACAAGAAAGTGCTTTTCTATTTGAAGGTGGAGTAGATGCAGATGTTACTACTGTACATTGATTTGGGACTGATGGGGAGACCACATCACTGAATTTGGCTTCAACATCTATCACATCAGAAATGTGTAATTTAGGCTTATGCTCATTATTCTTTTCTACTACAGAATCCTGACTTTGAGGAAGGGGGGAATGGAGTTTCCTCAGGTGGTGATCTACATTTGGGGCTTTGCTTTGTTCAAAGAGCTGACGCTGCTCAAGAAAAATGGAAGAAGGAAGGTCTGAAGCTGTATAATCCTGACTCTGAGGAAGGGGACAGTGGTTTTCTCTTAACTGATCTACATGCGGGGTCTTGCTCTGTTTAAAGAGTTCTCGCTTTTCAAGAAAAATACGACAAGGAAGATTTGGAGCTACATGATCCTGACACTGAGGAGGGGGCGAATGGTGTTTTCTCACATGGTGATCTGCATGTGGGGCTTTGCTTTGTTCAAAGACCTCCTGTTCAAGAAAAATGTGTGAAGGAAGATCTGCAGTAATAGTTACATTCTTCTCCTTTACTTCTAGTGTGGAATTTGGTCTGCCCATGCTAATGAGAGTATGATTATCAGAAAAATGAACTTCTTTGAAATTGCTATCATTTGCACTGGCACTGGGCTTAGGATGACTGCTTTTAAAATCTGATTTTTCTAAGGGTTTTTCTTCTTGATAAGAATGTTCAACAGATAATTTTTGGCTTTGGCTACTATTTTCTGCTAAAATAGTCACAGCTTTATCTGGTGACTGACTAATGATTTTAAATGATGAAGGGGAAGAGGTTCTCTGTTTTAGATCTCTAGGAGGATTCTGCTCTTCAGTGAAATGAGAATTAACTACCCCCACAGATGCTCCAGAACACTGGCTACCTTCAGTAACACCAACCTTAAGAAAAGAGGAATCTGAAAAGCATTTAGAATGTCGGTGAGATGAGAAAGTGATGGAGGTAGTAAACTTTTTCATGGGTTCTGGGGGCAGCATTTGTGATGAAGAATGACAATCCATTTCTTCAGGTGGCATACAAGCAGGTTCTACTAATTCTGACAGCCAAGGGTCCAACTTTTCATGAAATGGCATTCGAAGGCCCTTGCTAATTTCCAAGTCTTCACTGATAAAGTTTTGAAATGGGGAATGACTTTGTAACTGCAAGGAATTCCAAACTTTGAACTGGGAGTTGTTCTGGTCCAGTGACTTGGAAAGGTTGATGTGCCTAGTTCTCCATGATGACGGGCTCCGTTGTCCTCTGACTATTTCTGAGGGTTCAGCAGATCTAAAAACACAAGGGTGGCTGTCCAATCGGGGTCGTTCAGCTGTTAGAGTTCTGAAACATCCTTTTTCATGGCTCTCAATAATAATGTGACTACAGACAGCTTCTGGCTTGTATCCTATTCCCCGTGGACTCTGTAAATCCTAGAAGATATAAACAAGTTCTTACTTGAAGTAGTCTGAATAATTATAAAAACCCAACAAGAAAAGATAGTTAACTATAGAATAAAATGGCTCATGATAACTAAGATCACACAGTTAATTTCTTCTAAAAGTTTTCACTTAAGTTACAAAAGCAAAGACTTTTGCTCACCTTTTTAGTTTTAGTAACAGGGGTCCCTTACCCAAATTCTGCTGGTCACATGACTACCAAGCAGAGACTCTTCTTTTGCAGCCAGATAGGATCATGTGACTAGATACAAGCCAATGGGAGGTGAGCAAAAGCAGTAAGTACAACTTCTGGCTCTTGTCCTTAAAAAATGTATTTCTTGGCCTCCATGATCTCCTACTGCCACCTTCGATCATTACCATCACGACTACTCTTTCTTTTCTTAATTGGAGTGTAACTGCTTTACCATGTTGTTAGTTTCTGCTATACAACAACCCATTACCATTGTTTTTGCCAAATGAAAATGGTGATGTCTAGAACAACCCTGGGAGGCCACTTGTAATGGTGCCTCAACTGCCCACCCAGCTTGGTTCCTCAGAAGATTTCAAGAAGCAAAGTTACTTTCTTACCCTGGACCCGAAAGAGAAATACAATTCTACCTTATCTGAGCCACTGTATTTGGGTCTCTCTGCTACAGAAACATGGCCTACAACCTAATATTTACCAATAAAAATAGGAAAAAAGAATTAGTACTTCTTACTAGGGTACAGGATCAGTGCTAAAGATACCATAAATATTTAACACTTCTTTGAGATTTCTCTGTTTTATCTCTAAAATGATAACCTGGCATTCTATTTAATTTTAGTGCCACATGTGATTTCATATAAAAATATTTTACATTGCATTGCCATTTCTCATATAATGGAGATGTACTTTTCCCTAGTCCTCCTGCAAAGTACAACTAACATTGTACTGGACATTATATACACAACAAACTTAAGAAGAATCTGAAAGGTAAAGAGAAAAAAGGCAGACTGGCTAGGGACTTTGGGATCAGAGAATAACAAGAGAGTGATCCCTGGGTTTTGTTTTTACTTCAAATATCCCAGACTTCCAGTTAAAGACAGCTACCATGAACAAAGAGCACAGAAGAATCCAAAGAGCTCTAACAAAAACCTGCTCTCATTAGTTTAAAAACAAGTAAAGGTGAAGTTCAGCAAGACGGAAAACTTTTAGACAATAACTGCTCTCTTCCAGCCAAACATCACAGAAAAAAACTATGGCCTCACCCATACCCACACCAGCAAAGGCCAAGTGAGAAGCCTAAAGTTCCATCCCTGGAAAACTCTAATGCAGAATCCCAACATCCAGGCCAATGTGGTATTAGAGATGGTCAAAAAAGTATACAACTACCTTATGACCCAGCAAAGCAATAAAGACTGATGTTCATCAAAAACCTAGACAGGAATGTTTATAGCAGCTTTATTTGTAACAGCCAACAACTGGAAAACAACCAAGTCACCTCATTCAATCAGTATATATTTAAACAAATTGTGGCACGTTCATACCATGGAATACTACACATCAGTAAAAAATGAACAGACTACTGACACTGAATATTGTCCAGAGAATTATGCTGAGAAAAAGCCAATACTAAAAGATTGCATACAGTATGATTTCATTTACATGACATTCTTAAAAGGACAAAATTATAGCAATAGAAACTAGATTAATGGTTGCCAGGGGTTAAGAAAGGAGTGGGAACAAGACAGAAGTGGATATAATTATTACAGGGAAACAAAAGGGACCATTGGGGTGGTGAAAACATTAAGTTTCCTGACTCTATCAATGTCATTATCCTGGTTGTAATATATTATTACATATTTGCAAGACATCTTCATTTTTGGAAACTGGGTAAAGTGTAGAGGCAATCCTTCTATATTATTTCTTACTACTTTATGTGAATCTACGATTATTTCAAAATAAAATGTTTCAATTTTTAAAAAGTCAATAAACTAAATACCACTGGACAAAACATTTTAAAAATGTGATTTTAATTCCATGGCTTCTCACTATCCTGACACTGCCACACATATCACTGGGAAATAAATGCTCCAATTTGAGAAGCATAAACTTAGTCCAGCTTCTTAAAATTGGGCATGATTAGATTTATATTCATCCCAAAAGACATTTCTTCTTTCTTCCCAACAATCTGTATCTTATAATTTTTTAGAATACGCAAAACCCCACAACCATCCATCACCTCCTTCAAGCTTTATAATAATCATAAACAGCTTTTTATAATAACTTTTCCATTTAAAATTTTTTTTATAGCTTTGGTACTGGGCAAATCAATTTTAGTATTTTCATACAACCTTCTCCAGATACAGCCATAAGAACTTATATTACATCCCAACAATGCATCCTTTGATATGGGATAGGCTCTTAAATGTGGACTTCCCTGGTGATCCAGTGGTTAAGATATACCTAGCAGAAAATGGCTAAAATAAATGCACTTCCAATGTGAGGGACCCAGATTCAATCCCTGGTCAGGGAACTGATCCCGAATGCTGCAACTATATCCTGCATGCCACAGCAAAGACCTAGCACAGCACACTAGCCCCCCAAAAGGCTACTGTTTCGCTCACAACCCTCTTTAATGATAAAATCATTCAGCAAACTATAAATGAAAGGGACTTTCTCAACCAGATGAACAGCATTTACAAAAGATGCACAGCTAACATTATAGTAAATGGTAAAAGATCAGACGCTTTTCCCTTAGGATAAGAACAACATAGAATGTACATACTTCCTCTTATCATACTAAAGGGTCTAGCCAGAGCAATCTGGAAACCAATGAAAAGAAATCAAGAATGGAGAGGAAGAAGTAAAACCATCTCTGTTTGCAGATGACATGATCTTCTACATAGAAAACACCAAGGACACCATAAGAAAACCAACTAGAACTAATAAACAAGTTCCTTAAAATTTAGGACATGAGTTTAACAGACAACAGTCAACTACATTTCAACACACAGTGAACAATCCAAAAATGAAATAAAACAATTCCATCTACAACAGCATAAAAATAAAATACTTAAGAACATACTTATCAAAAAAATGAAGACTACCACAGAACACTATTGAGACAAACTATAAAAGACCAAAATAAATGGAAAACTGGCTCAATGAATTGGGCCAGACTTTAATACTGACTTTAATATTGTCAAGATGGCAATACTTCCCATACTGATTGATAGATTCAAGGGAATTCCCAATAAAATGTCAGCTGGCTTTTTTTCTTTGTAAAAATTGATCCTAAAGTTTATTCAGAAATTCAAAGGAGACACAGCCAAACCATTTGGAAAATGGTGAACAAAGTTGGAGGACTCACATTCTGATTTCAAAACTTAACCACACAGCTACAGTAATCAAAACTGAGTGGTACTGGGAACGAGAACAGAACTGATAGTTCAGAAATAAATACTAACATTCATGATGAATTGTCAAGGAGGCTAGAAAATTCATGGGGAAAAAGCCTTTTACACAAACAGTGCTGGGACAACTAAATATCTATGTGTAAAATAATGAATATGTAACTCCATATATAAACAAATGCCATTTCAGCTACTACATATACGGATTATTTTTATATTTAAAGTTTTGATACTTTGGTATATATATAAAATAGGAGATATTGGTATAACCTAACTTTTTGTTTTTTTAAGAAGTGGCAAGCAGCCTGATTCATGAGAAGTGAAGTTTCTTGGCTGTGTGTGACTCCTTGAGATCCCATGACCTGTAGCCTACCAGGCTGCTCTGTCCGTGGAATTTTCCAGGCAAGAGTGTTGGAGTGGGTTGCCAATAACCTAACTTTTTCATAAGTGTTTTCTAGTTCTTTATAAATCTATTATTTTGCTTAAATAAATAATGCCTCTAAGTGGACAGGCAACAAAAGTAAAAATACATGCATGCAGTTGTCCAGTTTCCCCAGCAACACTTATTGAAGACACTGTCTTTTCTCCATCATATATTCTTGTCTCTTTTGTCACAGATTACAATAAATGGCCATAGGCGCATGGGTTTGTCTCTAGACTTTCTATCCTGTTCCACTAATTTATATTTCTGTTCTTCTCCCAGTACCGATAGCTTACTGTAGCTTTGTAGTATGGTCTGAAGGGAGCTTGATTTCTCCAGGTCCACTATTCTTTCTCAAGATTGCTTTCACTATTCAGGATTTTTTTGTGATTCCATATAAAGTGTAAAAAATTTTGTTCTAATTCTCTGAAAAATGCCTTTGATAATCTGACAGGGTTGGCACCGAATCAGAACACTCCCTAACACTATACACAAAAATAAACTCAAAAATGCTTATTCACACTCAGAAACAGTCACAGACATAGGGAACAAAGTTATGGTTCAGTTCAGTCGCTCAGTCATGTACGACTCTTTGCAACCCCGTGGACTGCAGCGTGTCAGGCCTCCCTGCCCATCACCAACTCCTGGGGTCTACTCAAACACATGTCCATTGAGTTGGTAATACCATCCAACCATCTCATCCTCTGTTGTCCCCTTCTCCTCCTGCCTTTAATCTTTCCCAGCATCAGGGTCTTTTCCAATGAGTTAATTCTTCACATCAGGTAGCCAAAGTATTGGCGTTTCAGCTTCAACATCAGTCCTTCCAGTGAACACTCAGGACTGATTTCCTTTAGGATGGACTGGTTGATCTCTGTGCAGTCCAAGGGACTCTCAAGAGTCTTTTCCAATACCACAGTTCAAAAGCATCAACTCTTTGGCGCTCAGCTTTCTTTATAGTCCAACTCTCACATCCATACATGACTACTGGAAAAACCATAGCTTTGACTAGACATATCTTTATTGGCAAAGTACTCTGCTTTTTAATATGCTGTCTCGGTTTGTCATAACTTCTCTTTCAAGGAACAAGCGTCTTTTAATTTCATGGCTGCAGTCATCATCTGTAGTGATTTTGGAGCCCAAGGGGGTAAATGGGTGGTGGGCTGGGAGATTGGGACTGACACAAACGTACTACCATGTAGAAAACAGATAACTAATGAGAACCTACTGTATAGCACAGGGCACTCTACTCAATGCTCTGTAGTGACCTAAATGGGAAGGAAATCTTAAAAAGAATGGATATATGTATATGAATGACTGATTCACTTTGCTATAAAGCAAGAAACTAACACAACATAGTAAGTCAACTATATGCCAACAAAAATTAATTTGAAGAAATACACCCCGAATTAAAAGAAATATTGGTGCAATTTTAAGTGAAGGCTTCCCTGGTGGCTCAGATGGTAAAGAATCTGCCTGCAATGTGGGAGATCTGGGTTCAATCCCTGGGTCAGGAAGATTCCCTGGAGAAGGAAAGGCAACCCACTCCAGTATTCTTGCCTGGAGAATCCCATGGACAGAGGAGCCTGGCAGGTTACTGTTCATGGGGTCGCAAAGAGTTGGACACAACTGAGCTACTAACACACACATCTAGAATATATAAAGAATTCTTACAACTTAAACAATAAAAAAAAAACCCAATCCAAAAATGGGTACAGGTCTTGAATAGATATTTCTCCAGAGAAGATATACAACTGGCCAATAAGTCCATGAAAAGATATTCAAATCAATAATCATCAGCAAAATGCAACTCAAGCACAATAAGGTATCACTTTATATCTGCAACATGGCCATTATGAAATAAAAAAAACACCCAGAAAATAATAAGTGTTGGTGAGAATGTGAAAAAAATTAAATCTTTGTGCATCATTGATGTTAATGTAAAGTGGCTACTAAAGAAAACTATGGCAGTTCCACAAGAAACAAGTTCCACAAGAAAAGTAGAGCGACCACAAGATCTAGCGATTCCACCTCTGGGTCTGTACTGAAATACTGAAAAGAAGGCTCTCAAGGAGGTATTTTTGTATTTTCATATTCACAGCAGCTCTATTCACAACAGCCAAAAGATGGAAACAACTCAAGTGTCCACGGATGGATGAATGGATAAACAAATATCGTACATACATACAATGAAATACTATTCGGCCTAAAAAGGAGATACTGTGACACATGCTACAAAATGGATGAGTTCTGAGGACACAGTTGTCAGAGAAAGACAAATACTATATGATCCCACTTTTATGGAGCTACCTAAAGGAGGGAAATTCAGAGACAAATTATAATGGGGACTGCCAGGGGTTGGAGAAAAAGGGAGAAGGGAATAGGGGATTATGGTTTAATGAATATAGAGTTTCAGTTTTATAAGAAGAAGAGCTCTGAGGATTCTTTAACAACAATGTTAATACAGTTAAATGCAGTCAACTGCACGATTAAAAATGGTTAAGATGATAGATTTTGTTATGTATAATTCAGCACAATTTTTAAAAGCAAAAATAATTTAAAATTGCCTCAAAGGGGATCATGGACCTAGACATAAGAATTAAAACTAAATCTCTTTGAAGATAATGTTAAACCTTTGTGACTCTCAGTTATGCCATGATTTCTTAATATGATACCAAAAGCACAGCAATAAACGAGAATTCATTATAAGTCAGACTTTGTCAAAATAAAAAAACTTGTGCTTTGAAGGTCACAACCAAGAAAGTGAAATGACAGCATACAGAATGAGAGAAAATACATGCAAACAATATATCTGATAAGAATCTAATATCAGAATATACAATTCAACAGTGGTGGTAGTGGTGGTTTAGTTGCCAAGCCGTGTCCAACTCTTGCTATCCCATGGACTGTAGCCCGCCAGGCTCCTCTGTCCATGAGATTCTCCAGGCAAGAATACTGGAGTGGGTTGCCATTTCCTTCTCCAGGGCATCTTCTCAACCCAGGAATAGAACTGGTGTCTCCTGCATTGCAGGCAGATGATTTATCAACTAAGCTATGAAGGAAGCCCACAGTAAAGGGGGAATTCAACAGTAAAGATAATCAAATTTTAAAATGGTCAAAAGATCTGAATAGAGATGTTTCTGCAAAGAAGATCAACAAATGACAAGCACATGAAAAGATGTTCAATATCATTAATTATTAGGAAAATAAAAAACATGATGATACCACTTCATACTCATCAGAATAATTATAAACAAAAAGACAGAAAATAGTTTAAAAGGATATGGAGAAACTAGAACTCTCATATACTGATGACAGGAATGTAAAATAGTACAGTTACTTTGAAAAACACCGTATTAGTTCCTTAAGATGTTAAACAGAGTTACCACAACGTCCTGGCAATTCCACTCCTAGGTATATAGCCAAGAGGTATGAGACACGTGTACCCCAGTGTTCATCACAGCACTGTTTATAATAGCCAGGACATGGAAGCAACTTAGATGTCCATCAGCAGACGAATGGATAAGAAAGCTGTGGTACATATACACAATGGAATATTACTCAGCCATTAAAAAGAATGCATTTGAATTAGTTCTAATGAGGTGGATGAAACTAAAGAGCCTATTATACAGAGTGAAGTAAGTCAGAAAGAAAAACACCAATACAGTATACTAACGCATATATATGGAATTTAGAAAGATGGTACCGATAACCCTACATGCGCAACAGCAAAAGAGACACAGACGTATAGAACAATCTTTTGGACTCTGTGGGAGAAGGCGAGGGTGGGATGATCTGAGAGAATAGCATTGAAACATGTGTATCATCATATGTGAAACAGGTCACCAGTCCAGGTTCAATGCATGAGACAGGATGCTCAGGGCTGGTGCACTGGGATGATCCAGAGGGATGGGATGGGGAGGGAGGTGAGAGGGGGGTTCAGGATGGGGAACACATGTACACCCATGGCTGATTCATGTCAATGTATGGCAAAAACGACTACAATAATGTAAAGTAATTAGCCTCCAATTAAAATAAATTAAAAAAAAATGTCCAATCAAAACCTCTTTATACCAGCACCATGCACAACAGCCAAAAGTGGAACCAAATGTCTATCAACTATTGAATGGATAAATAAAATATATCTATACAGTGGTATATTATTTGGCAATTAAAAGTACTTAAGTACTGATTCACGCTACTATGCAACATGCATGAATCTCAGAACTGTTATGCTAAGTAAAAAAAGCAGTCACAAAAGATCGTGTATTATAGGACTCCATTTATAAGAAATACCCAGAACAGGCAAATCCATAAGGAAAGATAGTAGATTATTGGTTCTAGTAAGAGAGGAATGGGGGTAGAATAGTAAAAAAAAAAATGTTCTAACATTTAGCTATTGGACAATTCTGTAAATAAAGAAAAAACCACTGAATTATATATTTTAAATGAGTGATTATTACTGTGTATATATTACAGTGAGATAAAGCTGTTAAAAAGTAGTTTATTCTCTGTGAGCCTCTGTTTGTAAGTGCATTTGTATTATTTCTTTTTAGATTCCACATATAAGGGATGTCATATGATATTTCTTCCTTGTCTGACTCACTTCACTCAGTATCATAATATCTAGGTCCATCCATGTTGCTGCAAATAACATTATTTCATTCTTTTTAATGGCTGAGTAAAACTCTATTATATGTATATGTGTGTGTGTATATATACACACACACACACATATATACCACATGGTTGCTGGGTGGGGAAGGATGGGGGGAAAGGATAGTTACGGAGTTTGGGATGGACATGTACTCACTGCTACATTTAAAATGGAAAACCAACAAGGACCTACTATACAGCACATGGAACGCTGCTCAGTGTTACGTGGCAACTGAAAAGGAGGGGAGTTAGGGGAAGAATGGATTCATGTGTACGTATGGCTGAGTCCCAGGGCTGTTCACCTCAAACTATCACAACATTATTAATTGGTTATAGCCCAATACAAAGCTAAAAAGATTTTTTTAAGTACAGTTTAGCTAATATATGTCCTTTATGAATTTCCATAGACTATTTCTCAATTAAAATTTCTACCTAACAGAGCTATTTGAGTTTTATCAGATTATTCTCTTATTGTTCAGTTAATATCACAAATCACAGACCTCATATAACAAACCAGAAAGAAAATAACAGCTCTTCCCTGTCACATAAAACAAACAAAACTAAACACAAACATACACATACACACACGCACAGCCACACAAACAGTCATCTAGCACCAAAAGCAAAATCTACTCTCTACAAACAAATGAACCATGGATTACTGTTTCATGCAAAACTCCCCTGAGCAAATTTCCTCACAGTCCAGTGGTTAGGACTCTGTGGGCTTTCTTGGTAGTCCAGTGTTTAAGAATACTCCTCCCAATGCAGGGGACACTGGTTTGATCCTTGATTCAGGAAATTCCACCTGCTGCAGGGCAACTGAACTGATGCTCTGGAGCACACCCTAGAGCCAGTGCTCAGTAACAATGAGAAGTCACTGACTCAATGGAAGTGAATTTGAGCAAATTCCAAGATAACATGGAGGATGGCGGAGTCTGGCATGCTGCAGTCCACGGGGTCACAAAAAGTCAGACGAGACTGAACAACAATAATAGCACTGAACAATCTGCATCTGCTTAAACCCCTGGATGCAGAAGGACAACTGTGTAATTACATGTGAATTTTCAGCTGAATGGAGCCAGGTCAGACTCCCTAACCTCCGTATTTTTCAAGGAGCAACTGTACTGTGTCTCAGTGTGGGGAACTTTTTCTGTTTACCCTGCTCAAAGTTAATTAAGCTTCTTGGATGTATATTTTCTATCAAATTTGGAAAGTTTTCAATAATTACTTCATTAAATATTATTTCTTTTCTCTTTTCTCTCCCTCTGGGACTTCCATTATACACATGTTGGTATGCTGGTGGTATCTCACAGCTCTGATCATTTTTTTCATTCTTTTCTCTTTCTGGGTTTTCAAAGTTGCCAATCTCAACTGATGTATTTTTAAATTCACTGATTCTGTTTGCCTGCTCAAATGTGCTACTAAAACCTGCCAGTGGATTTTTCCTTTCAGTTATTATATTTTCAGCTCCAGAATTTCAATTTGGATCCTTTTTATAATTGTTGGATATCCCTTTTTTGACATCTCTCTTTGGTGAGATAGCTTTTTCTTGGTTGTCTTCAGTGTGTTGAACACAACTTCTTTAGCTCTTTGAGCACCTTTAAAATCTTTTTTTTATAATTCCTGGGCTTCCTCAGGGGCAGTTTTTATAAATTACTGTTGACTTTTGAACAACTTGGATTTGAACTGTGAGGGTCCACTTATGTGATTATTTTGCAACAGTAAATATCAATACTATAGTCCATCATGGTTTGTGGTTGAATCCACAGATGGGATAAAAAAAAAAAATCACAGAAATGGAGAAATGAGTAAAGTTATATGGGAATTAATCCCTGCATAGTGTTACTGTAAACTGTATTTTCCCCTGACAACAGCCATATTCTGTTTCTTTAAGCATGTCATGATTTGTTGACAACTGGACATATCAAATACAGTGTGGCAACTCTGGATACGAGATTCTCCCCTACAGCTGGAGTTTGGTGTTGCTGCTTGCTGTGGATAACTGTTTTGTACATTCTTTGTGTGTGGCACTGGAGTCTTGTTAGCTTTGCTCAACTGTGAGCTATTATCTTGACAGTTTCCATAAACATCCACAGCCAAAAAGAAAAAAGAAAACAACTTTCCCCAGTCTGTACTGACTTTATGTTGAAGCATTCCAACAGTTAGCCAGCTCTGTACTTTCATTTACAGCCTGTGCAATGCAAGTCTGAAAGTTCAGCCAGAGATGAAAGTTTAAGGTCTTCTTGGGCCTTTTCTGAGAATGAGTCCAGCTTTGGGCAAGCACATGGCCTCAACTCCCCAGTATAAGCAGGACCTTTAAAAAGTCCTACTCAAAAAAAAAAAAAAAAAAAAAAGTCCTACTCTCCATGTATCTGGTTTTTCAACTGCTTTCTCCCCAAGTTTTACAATGTTCCTATTGTTTATCCTGTTAACCCTAGACCCAGTCTGCTACAGTCAATACTCCAGCCAAACACTGGCAGGGAAGTTGTTTCATCCTCAGAAAAGCTCTTGGTTGAGTGAAAGCCGCCACACTAGTCCTTCAGGGAGTTGTAAGACAGGCTGAAACACCTCCTAACAATTTTTTAAGAGCAGGGTTTGTATTGCACCCTCTGTAAGTGTTGACCCGCATTAGGAGTGTGGTCTGCAATCCTCAAAGCTACTGCAGACTGGGGGATGGTGAGGCAGGCGATTGAAGAAGCCTCAGTCAGTGTTCTCCTATAGAACAATTGCTCTTTACTTCAGTAATCCTTCCCTAGTTTTTTAAGTTCTGACTAGATTCCAGAGATCTACAAAAATTGGTTCTGATAGATTTTGCTAGCTTGTTATTTTTGTGCAGAAATGGAGCCTTGGAGTTCCCTACTTGACCATTTATGGCAACATCACTTACAAATGTTTTATATGTATAAAAAAAGAGTACTGATCTTTGATTATGTGACTGCTAATTTCAAATACATATTTTTTTTATCATATTGAGGCATTACTGGCCTACTCTTGAGAAATATTTTTAACTGGGAACAGATTTTTTTACTTTTTATTTTTATTCCCAAATATCTTTTTGGAACACAATGAAATAACTACAGTTTTCCTGCTATGTAAAACATGTTTATAAATTTCCTAAGACTGAACTATCTGCTTTGCTAGCTTAAGCTCTACTTGCTCATGATACATTATTGATACCGAATACCAAATATTAATATTTACTTTAAATATTTTTCATCTATTTGCCACATTAGATTCTTTAATATAAAACACATATTGTGCTAAGAACACTTAATACAAGACACACCCTGTTGACAGAGTACATCTCTTTTTTAAGTGCAAAAAGGAGTATTATTAACTATAAGCACCATATTGCAGAGCAGGTATCTCTCTAGGATTTATTTTATATAATTGAAACTATATGCCCACTGAACACCAACTTCCTACTTATTATTCCCCACAGCCCTGACAACCACCATTCTACTCTGTTTTTATGAGTTTGGCCATTTTGGAAATCCCATATATGCAGAATCATGCAGTTGTCCTTCTGTACCTGGCTTATTTCACTTAGCATAATGTCTTCCACATTAATTCATGCTGATGCATATGGCAGGATATCCTTCTTTTTAATGGCTATGTATTTACCATTTTATTTATCCATCAATATACTGCTTCCCTGGTGGCTCAGACCGTAAAGAATCTGCCTGCAATGTGGAAGACCTGGGTTTGACCCCTGGGTTTGGAAAATCCCCTAGAGAAGGGAAAGACTACCCACTACACTATATGTTTACTGTTTATCCGTAAATAAACATATAGGTTATTTCCGTATCTTAACTACTGCGAAATCTTGCAAAGAACATGGGAGTGCAGATATCTCTTTGAGATCCTAATTTTAATTCTTTTAGGTATCTACCCAAAGTAGGGATGCAGATCATATAGTGATTCTTTTTAACTTTTTGAAAAACCTCTACACTGTTTACTATAGTGGCTGCACAATTTTATATTTCCTCCAACAATGCACAAGGTCTTCAGTTTTTTCACATCCTCTCCAACCCTTGTCTGGCATTTTGATAGCAGCCATAAGGAAAGTTATGACCAACCTAGATAGCATATTAAAAAGCAGAGACATTACTTTGCCAACAAAGGTCTGTCTAGTCAAAGCTATGGTTTTTCTAGTAGTCATGCATGGATGTGAGAGTTGGACTATAAAGAAAGCTGAGCACCAAAGAACTGATGCTTTTGAACTGTGGTGTTGGAGAAGACTCTTGGGAGTCCCTTGGACTGCAAGGAGATCCAACCAGTCCATCCTAAAGGAGATTGTTGTTGTTTAGTTGCTCATTCGTGTTCAACCCTTTGCGACCCCATGAACAGTAGTCCCCTAGGCTCCTCTGTCCATGGGATTCTCCAGGCAAGAGTAGTGGAGTGGGTTGCCATTTCCTTCTCCAGAGGATAGTCCCGACCCAGGGATCAAACCCACATCTCCTGCACTGGCAGCTGGATTCTTTACTACTGAACCACCAGGGAAACCCAGTTAAAGCATATACCTAAAAAAATAAAAAATTATAAATCGCAAAAGATGACAGATTGCTATCAGAAGGAAATCTGATGCTTTTATCTCAGAGGACAATTACATTTTCCCCAACATTTTTGAGTTCCCTTACAGATTTTAAAATGTCAATCACCTTGCCTTCTAATACTCATCTGGTACTTTAGCTATAAAACCCTCTGGTCAGAGAGAGTCCTGGCTCATTAGAGGAACACAGATCCACTAGGAGGCTGCTGGACTACACTTAACCAAGTAACTTGATATGCATATTTCAACTGAGATTTCAACGTACAGTGAGTGCCCTCAGTGGACAGTTCATTTCTCCCAACCATACCTCCCACTAGGAAGTAGAAATAATTAACCCTGGATCCAGTGAAAGGACGGTGTGGGTGGAAATCTAAAAGGGGAGAAGAGGCATTCAGGTTGACATCAGCAACATCAGAAGATGACATCATGGTGATACAATCACACCTGGCGCTATCTCACTTTGGAGGAAGCCACCAAAGACATACTGACCCACAACAGCCCAATAACCAGTTATCACATGGGGCACTCAGAGGGCAAGCACAAAACTATAAAATGTAGATGTCTGCTATTGTTGTCCCTTTTCTGTGACTTCCATGCCATCTGAGTCATGGGGCTTTCTCCACGACCCCAGGAGACAACACCAGAAAGTTACTGGAAAACCACAGCACTCACTCACAACTGAACCCCAGGATGGAGGGATGGCATATGTTGGAAGTCAGCCCAAGAAGGCCTGGGCCCAAAATGCCACCAGGTTACTAACTGAGTGATTCAAGCACTGTCTTAAATGGCACCAAAGCACAAATGCTTCAAGGCCACCTGCCTCACGCTGCCCTAATTTCACCCCTAACTGGCTCATAGGATTATACAGTTCAAACCCATCTGGTAATACAAGACTAAAGATTAAATTGTCAGAAGCATATAACTAAATTTTCTTTAAACCAAGGGTACACACGTGCCTCTAATCTTTACTATTTACAATGGTGACCTCCTATGCCTTGAAGAAGGGCACCACTTAATCATTTGCAAGATTCACCCCCACAGACCTCCAAAATTTACCAAGAATTTGAGTTAGCAACAGACACTCCCAAAAGTGCAAGCAAACCTTAATCAGAATATCCCAACTCTATGCAACCCTGTTAGACCCTATGGGCCTTCAATTCCCTTCCTCACTGACCAGAGCAACCTACTCTAGAACGGCTCCTTCACATGCAATAGCACTTGATAATGCCCAAGTCCATGATAATGCCAAACATGATGATCTGAGATGACAAAGTCTCAGCAGACGACAGCATAGGACACAACTTCATCATGAATACTGCCTCCACAATTTTCCACTATGGAAGAGGTGACACCCAGGGAAGCATGGCGGCTGATGATGGCAAGCACTTCCCAGAACTTGGTTGCCAAACTGAATGCCTAGTTATCTAAATTCCCAGCTGATGACCCATTTTCGTGGCATTTTGTAGAGCTACCCCAAGTTCTCCTTGCTTACTACACTTGCTGCTGAGATGTGAGGTGGCACTTTGACTGCAGGCTGCTCTCCACTATACCTTTAAATTTTGATAGGTTAAGGTATATGTCAAGTCTCTAAACCTTTTAAATGTCTGATTAAATGCTTCATATAATTGCTTACCCTCACCACACAATATTAGATTGACCCACATTATGTGACCTAATTGAGGGCTAGTAAATTTAATTCTGTTGAAAGGACTCCTCCCTGGGTATAGATGCTACAATCACCATAGGACTCCCTCATCACTCCCCTACATACAAACTCTCCAGAATTGCAGACACAGGGTCATCTCCCTACATAACACCAAGGGAATCTTTTCCCACTGGTTATGGAACCACTCAGGGTTCCATAATCTTCTCATTCAAGTCCTCCCATAGTCTTAATATTTTTGTACAATGGGCAGAAACCAGTGTTTTTTTTTTTTTTTCTGAGCTGCTGTAATTGCTGAACATATTATCAAACTCAACAAAGGCTTCTTTCCTGAGTCAGTGGCCTACTTAGCTAATTTCTTGACCCTGCCCCCATTTTCCCAGTGGAAGCCATCTCATGCATCTCCACGGCTTACCCAGCTCCTCTCTATGGTGATCAACTGTTCCCATGCAGCACTTTACAATACAGTATGTGGCATTTGGCAGGAGCCCCACATGCACTTTATAATCCACCATGTCTGTCCATGCACTAACACACTCCACCTGTGACACCACACAGTTAAATAAACCTATACCTCTCATCCCAAGGAGCACAATTCCCATGGTCTTGAGTCTCATGGCTCAGGCTCCCCAAGGGAACCCCAACTTATTTGGATATACCCAGTATAACAGTCGGTGTCCACTGTGGGTTTAGTACCCAGGAGCAAACATATATACATGGTTCCTCATTTATGTGCTTCTCCCTTCCTCAGCCACCAATGCATCTGCCTCCTTGCCAGCTCCCTGCTAAGTCCTGTCTGTTCACACCAAGATAGTTAAGTCTCCCTGGGACTATCCTTACAAATCACTGAATAGGATCCCCAAAATGTCTCTTTTTAAACCACCTCATGTCAAAAACGTTCAGTACTCATCCCCATTATGTTGGGAATAGGTCTGCTACTATCCTTCATGGGAACTGAGTTAGGCACGACCACAACAGCCAAGCAACAACAAATTATTAAATTAAATTGTTAAGGCAAACACCAAAGTTTCAACTCTCCTGTCTAAAAACATTGGGCTGTTACACCAAAGCCCAGCCTTAATGCAGTAACAGTACAATTCTTTAGTGTAGATGGTTTTGGACAACGATTTAGCTTTAGGTTACTATTGGCCAAGGAAGGGGAACCTGCAAAGGGTACCTCTTGTTGCATGTTTATTAATAATTCTGGACAAACTTAGACATTTACAAATGATATCCCAACAGGTACAAGTATTTCATAATCCCACCCAAGTTTTAAATCAAATACCTACCTTAATCTTATCCATGAGCTTTATTTTCTGGGCTGAACCCCCCAAAATGGGAGGAGATGGTTACAGACAGGATTTCAAACCACCATTTGTCTATTTATATTGTTGAGTGGCATTTTGCTTTGCTTAGATGTTTCATGTGCTGGGTGACCAAAATCCTGCCAGCAGCTTTTAATATCTCCACCATCTAGACAGTGCCCATGATTTCCCCTAAAGACTAATGCCTAGGCATCACAGGGTCAATTGTGATGAGAAAACAGCTATTCTGAGTTGCTACATAAGCATTTTACAGTATGACAACCCTGCTCACACCCAGAGCCTGGACAGGTAAGGACCTGAGCTTAGGACTCCTGTGACAAGTTCCTGTTTCCTTTTTCTCAGAGCTCCTTTAAAAATAACCACATACAGTTGAATTCACAAAAAGGTAGCAAAATCTCCCCTGAAACACTTTTCAACTAATATGTGCTCTTCTGCTCACTTGTGACTGGGACAGAGGATTGCCTTTCCTAGGCTACTGGACACCCCATCCCCCTTATGGGATCTGTAAGAATAAACGTGACTTTACTCCCTTGTAAAGTGTAGTGCCATTGTGTCTTCAATCAAAATGACTGAGTGTTTACACTTCCTCAAAGTGAAAGCTCAGGTGCTAACAGAGCTATATGTCAACCCCATGTGAATGGCTTGTGCCTACTAATTCATCCAGTTATAATGTGAGTATTCTTAATTTAATACAGAAGTTATAGGCCCCACAACAGAACATATTTACAAAGCAAAAGAAAATTACATAAAGAGACAGAGCAAGTATCAAACCCAGATATGGAGAAGATGCTGAGATTATAAGATCAGAAATTTACAACAACTATGACTAATATGCTAAAGGCTCTAATGAATAAAGTGGAAAGCATTCATCAAGAATAAAGGGACAATATAAGCAGAAAGATGAAAATGTGAAGAAAGAATAAAAAACAGATGCTAGAGATCAAAAACACTGTAGCAGAAATGAAGAATACCTCTGAAGGAATTATTAGATTGCACAGGATTCAAGACAAGAAACCTGAGATTTAGCATTGAAACATATATATATTACCATATGTAAAACAGATGACCAGTGCAAGTTCGATGCATGAAGCAGGGCACTCAAAGCCAGTGCTCTGGGATAACCCAGAGGGATGAAGTGGGGAGGGAGGTGGGAGCGGGTTTCAGGATGAGGGGACACATGTGCATCTGTGGCTAATTCATGTTGATGTTTGGCAAAAACCATCACAATATTGGAAAGTAGTAATCCTCCAATTAAAATAAATAATTAAAAAAAAAAGAATATCTCAACAAAAAGCCCTGAAAATACAAAACAAGGAGAACATAGACTGAGCAGGAAAAGCAGGACAGAATCTCAAAGAACTCTAAGAAAACTACAAAAGGTTTAACATATGAGAATGAAAATACTGGACAAAGAAAAGGACAGAAAAAAATCACTGAAGCAACAATGACTAAGAATTTCCCCTAAATTAATGTCAGACACCAAACTGCAGATTCATGAAGTTCAAAGAACATCAGGCAGAGTAAATGTGAAGAAAAAAATCACTAAGCCTAAGTATAATATAACATTTACAAAGTACAGAAAATCAAAGAAAAATAAATCCTGAAAGAAGCCAGATAGAGAAAAATCTAAAGAGAAGCAAAGAATTACTTCCAACTTTCCCACAAAACCATGTAAACAAAATAGACTGAAATATTAAAAATGTTAAGAGAAAAACTGCACCAGCTTAGAATTCTAAACTCTCCCTATGAAATTATCCTTCAAATTGATGAAGAAATACATTCTCAGAAAAACAAAAATCGAGGGAATTTGTTACCTGTAGGACTGCCATGTAATAACTTAACAGAAGTACTAAAGAAGAGAAAATATAGTTTAGAAACTGAGATCTATATAAAGATAGTAAGATCGTCAAAAGAGGAAACAAGGAAAGGATTAAAAAAAAAAAATAACACAACTTCTTTTCCTTATCCTTAATTGGTCTCAATAGCTTACTCAACAAATTTCTTGTGCATCTTTTTAAACCACAATGGCATGAAACTAGAAATCAACCACAGAAAGAAACAGAGGATAAAAACTACTACACGGAGCCTAAACAATGTGCTACAAAAAATCTTTCATTGAGTCAACAATGAAATCAAAAAGAAAATAAAAAATACCTTGAAGCAAATGACAACAAAAATATAACTACACAAAATCTACGGGGTGCAGCAAAAGCAGTCTGAAGAGGGATGTTTATAGCAATATAGGCCTCATTTAAAAAACAAGAAAAATCTCAAATAAACCAATATAAAAAGCAGAAAAAGAAGAACATTCAAACCTAAAGTCATCAAAGGAAGGAAATGATAAAGATCAGAGAGGAAAAAAATACAGATAAAAAAAAATCAATAAAAGCAACAGATGGGTTTTTCAAATGATAAAATCAAAAAACCTCTAGAAAGGCTCACCAAGAACAAAGAGGACAAAATAAAATGAAAAATAAAAGGGGGGGGGGACATAACAGAAATACAAAAATCATAAGAATATACTAGGAACAACTATAATACTTTAAGACAACAAGATGGACAACCTAGAAGAAATGGACAAGTTACTGGATATAGAGCCTGCCAAAACTGAATTAAGAAAAAACAGATAATCTGAACAGACAGTCACTAGAAGTGAAGTAGAATCTTTAACTGGGAAAAAAAAAAATTCCCTACAAACAAAAGGAAGGACCGAATGACCTCACTCGGGAATTCTACCAAACAACAAAGAAGAAAAGAACTTAAACCTACACTACTGAAACTTTTCCAAAAGATTAAAGGGAAGGAAGACTCCCAAAATCATTCTATGAAACCACCACCATCACCCTAATATCAAAACCAGACAGACACACTACCAAAAAAGAAAAATATAGGCCAATATCTTTTATAAATATAGATGTAAAAATCCTCAACAAAAGATCAGCAAACCAAATTCAACAATGCATAAAAAGGATCATACATCATGACCAAGTTGGATTAATACCAGGGTCACAAGGATGGTTCAACATATGCAAATCAATCAATGTGATATACCATATCAACAAAAGAAAAGACCAAAACCTCATGCTGCTGTTGCTGCTAAGTCGCTTCAGTCGTGTCCAACTCTGCGACCCCATGGACTGCAGCCTACCAGGCTTCTCCGTCCATGGGATTCTCCAGGCAAGAACGCTGGAGTGGGTTGCCATTTCCTTCTCCAATGCATGAAAGTGGAAAGTGAAAGTGAAGTCACTCAGTCGTGTCTGACTCTTAGCGACCCCATGGACTGCAGCCTACCAGGTTCCTCCATCCATGGGATTTTCTGGGCAACAGTACTGGAGTGGGGTGCCATTGCCACTTCATGCTAAACAGATGCAAAAAATTCAACATCCATTTATGATAAAAACTCTCACCAAAGTGAGTATAAAGGGAAGACACATCAACATAATAAAAGCCACTTATGACAAATCCACAGTCAACATAATGCTCAACAGTGAAAACCTAAAAGCCATCTTGCTAAATTCTGGAACAAAACAAGGATGCCTACTCTTACCACTTCTATTCAACACAGTATTAGAAATCCTAGATACAGCAATCAGACAAGAAAAAGAAATAAAAGGTTTCCAAATTGAAAAGTAAGAGGTAAAATTATCATTAGATGCAGATGACATGATAGTCTATATAGAATATCCTAAAGATTCCACAAAAAAACTATTAGAACTAATAAATGAACTCAGCAAGTCGGCAGAATACAAGATTTATATACATACACACACACACACACACACACACACACACACATAAATCTGCTGCATTATTTTACACTAAACTATGAAATGCTAGAGAGAGAAAGTAAAAACGGAATCCTATTCCAAACTGAATCAAAGAAAATAAGCTTCAGAAATCAAACAAGTGGGATATTGGGACAAAACCAGACATACAGATCAACAGAACAGAATAGAGAGCCCAGAAATAAGCCCAGAAACCTACACTCAATTAGCCTTCAAAAGAGGAGGTTAAAAGCTACAATGGAGAAAAGACAGTCTTTTCAGCAAGTAGTGTTGGGAAAGAGGGACAGCCTAATGTAACCAATAAAGTTAGAAGAGTCCATCACACCAAAAATAAACCCAAAATGACTTAGAGGCTTAACTTCTAGAAGAGAACACTCCCTGAAAACAAAACAAAAACACAGCAACATCTTCTTAGATCAGGCTTGCAAGACAAAAGAAATAAAAGCAAATTTAAACAAACAGGGCCTAATCAAATTTATAAGCTTTTCCACAGCAAAGAGACCATAACCAAAATGAAAATAACCTATGGACTGGGAGAAAATATCTGCAAATGATGCATCAAAAGAGATATTAATTTCTAAAACATAGTAATAAAAATCAGTATCAAACAAACCAATCAAAAAAACTGGGAGAAGACCTAAATAGACATTTCTACAAAGACATATACATGGCCAGAGGCATATGAAAATATACTCAACATCCTAATTAGAGAAATGCAAATCAAAACTACAATGACCTCACAACAGTCAGAATGGCCATCACCAAAAATTTTACAAACAATAAATACCGCACAAGCTGTAGAGAAAAGGGAACCCTCCTACACTGGTTGTGAGAATTTAAATTGGTGCGGCCACTATGGAAAACAACAAGGACCTTCCTTTAAAAACAGAGTTACCACATGATCCAACAACCCCTCACTTGGGTGCATGTCCAGAAAGATGAAAACTCTAATTCAAAAAGACATATAAACCTCAATTTTCATAGCAGCACTATTTACAATACATGGAAGCAACCTAAGTGTCCACAGACAGATGAAGGGATAAAGACGTGGCACATGCGCACACACACACACACACACACACACACACACACGGAAATATTACTTGACCACCAAAAAGAATGAAATATTGTCCTTTTCAGCAACATGAATAAACCTAAAGACTACCATACTAAGTGAAGTAAGTCAGACGAGAAAGACAAATATCATATGGTACAACTTACATGTTAAATCTAAGAAATAATAGAAATGAACATACAAAACAGAAACAGACTCAAAGACATAGAAAACAAACTTACAGTTACCAAAGGGGAAAGGAGGAGAGGAGGGATAAAATAAGAGTATGGGATTAACACATCACTATATAGAAACTATATAAACAACAAGGGTTTACTGCATAGTACAGGGAATTATAGTCAGTATCTTATAATAACCTACAATAGGAAAGAGTCTGAAAAAGATTCCATAATGCAAACATATAATGAAGATACATGAATTATTTTGCAGTACACCTGAAATTAACACAATATTCTAAGTTAAATAGAATTCCCCAAAGTTTTTCTAATAAATTAAAAAATAAATGCCCAGAAATAAGAAAACAAGTAAATGAAGGTATATCTATGAGATACTATACTCTACTACACTGTAGCTCAAACTGTGTATGGTCTGTGGGCTGAATCCAGTCAACTGCCTATTTATTTTTTGTCTTCATAATATCTGAGTCAGACATGACCCAGCAACTGAACTGAACTTCATTATATACTACTGTAAATAATTGAGTAAATTTTAAAATTCTTTTGGAGATGGGAGGGAAAATGGTAGCAATGATAAAAGAAATAAAACAAAAGAATTGGGGCTGTTCTGTTACTGGAAAGTAATCGTACTACCTATGAAATGCTGTAGTGTTATTTGAAAGTATACCTGAACTGGGTACAAACATAATTTACAAATTCTAGGACAATTACAAAAAAAAATTTTTTTTTAAGAAAAACCTATAACATATATGCTAAGAAATGAGCGAAAATGTACTCACATAGATGCTCAACTAAAATCATGAAAGGCATCCACCAGAGGGCAGATAGCACAAGTAAAACTACAATCCTGCAGCCTATGGAACACAAACTGCAACAACAAAAACTTAGTAAAAATGAGATGGCAGAGGAATTTGTCCCAGATGAAGGAACACGATGATACCCCAGAAAAACAACTAAGAGGAAATGGCCAGCCTACCGGAAAAAGAATTCAGAATAATGACAGTGAAGATCATCCAAGATTTCAGGAAAACAATGGATGCAAAGATTGAGAAGATGCAAGAAATGTTCAACAAAGACCTAAAAAACTAAAGAACAAACAGAGATGAACAATACAATAACTGAAATGAAAAATACACTACAAGGAATCAATAGCAGAGAAAGTGAAGCAGAAAAACGGATATGTGACCTGGACAACAGAACAGCAGAAATCACTCCTCAGAAAAGAATAAAGAAAAAAACAAAAAATGAAAAGCAATGAAGAACGTCAAAGGGACCTCTGTGATAACATTAAATGCACCAATGTTCATTTATAGGAGTCCCAGAAGGAGAAGAGAAAGGCGCTGAGAAGATATTTGAAGAGATAATAGCTGAAAAGACAAAGAAAAAATACTTAAAGCAACAAGGGAATAACAACCAATACAAGAGAATTACCATTATCAGCTTAAACTCTGCAGGCCAGAATTTAATATATATTAAATTCAATATATACATTTAAGTGATCAAAGTGGCACAATATATTTAGGGTGATGAAAGGGAAGAACTCGCAACCAAGAATGCTCTACCCAGTGAGGCTCTCACACAGACTTGATGGAGAAATCAAAAGCTTTACAGAGAAGCAAAAGCTAAGAGAATTCAACACCACCAGACCAGCTTTGCAACAAGTGCTAAAGGAACTTCTCTAGGCGGGAAAAGACCAGAAACTTAAAACAACCTTGTACATTATACAGACAGCCGTATCAAAACCTTATAGTGAACAGCAAAGACAAAAACTACAACAGATACACACACAAAAGAGAAAGAGCAACCCAAGCATACACTAAAGATGGTGCTCAAACAAGAGACAGGAACAAAAGAGGAGGGGAAGAAAAATACCCTCCAAAAACAAACCCAAAACACTTAGCAAAATGGCAATAGGAATATATACCAAAAATGTAAATGAATTAAATGCTTCAACCAAAAGACACAGACTGCCTGAACAGATAAAAAAATAAGACCCCTATAAAGAGCTTCACAACCCAGATAATCACAATGATGTGATCACTCACCTAGAGCCAGACATGCTGGAATGTGAAGTCAAGTGGGTATTAGAAAGCATCACTACAAACAAAGCTAGTGGAGGTGATAGAATTCCAGTTGAACAATTTCAAATCCTGAAAGATGATGCTGTGAAAGTGCTGCACTCAACATGCCAGCAAATTTGGAAAACTCAGCAGTGGCCACAGGACTGGAAAAGGTCAATTTTCATTCCAATCCCAAAGAAAGGCAATGCCAAAGAATGCTCAAACTACCACACAATTACACTCATCTCACACGCTAGTAAAGTAATGCTCAAAATTCTCCAAGCCAGGCTTCATCAATACATGAACTGTGAACTTCCAGATGTTCAAGCTGGTTTTAGAAAAGGCAAAGGAACCAGAGATCAAATTGCAAACATCCACTGGATCATCAAAAAAGCAAGACAGTTCCAGAAAAACATCTATTTCTGCTTTATTGACTATGCCAAAGCCTTTGACTGTGTGGATCATAATAAACTGTGCAAAATTCTTCAAGAGATGGGAATACCAGACCACCTAACCTGCCTCTTGAGAAACCTGTATGCAGGTCAGGAAACAACAGTTAGAACTGGACATGGAACAACAGACTGGTTCCAAATAGGAAAAGGAGTACGTCAAGGCTGTATCTTGTCACCCTGCTTATTTAACTTAAATGCAGAGTACATCGTGAGAAACACTGGACTGGAAAAACCACAAGCTGGAATCTAGATTGCCGGGAGAAATATCAATAACCTCAGATATGCAGATGACACGACCTTTATGGCAGAAAGTGAAGAGGAACTAAAAAGCCTCTTGATAAAGGTGAAAGAGGAGAGTGAAAAAGTTGGCTTAAAGCTCAACATTCAGAAAACTAAGATCATGGCATCTGGTCCCACCACTTCATGGGAAATAGATGGGGAAACAGTGGAAACAGTGTCAGACATTATTTTTGGAGGCTCCAAAATTACTGCAGATGGTGATTGCAGCCATGAAATTAAAAGACGCTTACTCCTTGGAAGGAAAGTTATGACCAACCTAGATAGCATATTCAAAAGCAGAGACATTACTTTGCCAACAAAGGTCTGTCTAGTCAAGGCTATGGTTTTTCCTGTGGTCATGTATGGATGTGAGAGTTGGACTGTGAAGAAGGCTGAGTGCCAAAGAATTGATGCTTTTGAACTGTGGTGTTGGAGAAGACTCTTAAGAGTCCCTTGGACTGCAAGGAGATCCAAACAGACCATCCTAAAGGAGATCAGTCCTGGGTGTTCATTGGAAGGAATGATGCTGAAGCTGAAACTCCCAATACTTTGGCCAGAGTTGACTCACTGGAAAGACCCTGATGCTGGGAGGGATTGGGGGCAGGAGGAGAAGGGGACAACTGCCAGGAGCAGGAGCTCCGCCCACGGCAAAGGTCATGAGGAAGGAGGCTCGGCATACGCAAAGGCGGGATCAAGTCTCAGGAGTCCCCCTGGAAATCCTCGAGCATCTACCCCCAAAACCAGAGTCTGCCTACTTTCTGCTTTGTGCTCTCGCCTACACCTCTGACTTTATGGGGGGCTGTCCCCCACTACCTCTCTCTGAAAAAAGAGTTAACTTATAGCTCCAGTTAATAAAGTTCCTAGGTGTGACAGTGTTTCAACCTACAAACTCCTTTGGAAGTCCTCTAGCCTGCCTGAATAGGTTTTTCCGGCCACATGTGATTGCTCAGAGCCTCCCAACTGTGAGAGGCATGAGATGTTCTAAACTGTCTAAGTACAGATTCCTTTGAGCAGTTAAAAGATTGATTAGAAATTGTATTGGTGAAGGGTTTTTCACTTGTTGCGCCAATGTTTGCTGCTAGGTCTCCATATCCCTTATCTGCTGTGTCCCTGGCAGTGTATTGATTAATATAATTGGTGTAAGTAGTAGCTTTAATGTTTGTAACCTTGGACCCTTGAGTTAATTCTTTTTCTTGTTACAGCCCACCACACCTTTGCCCTATAGGAATGCAACTTTAATGCTTTTGGAGGGTGGCGCCTGACTAATCACCTTTAGAGAAAAATAAGTTTTCTGAAGAAAGGGTCTTAAAATGTTAACAGGCCTCTGGGCCAGAAGATGATGCAAATCACCTAAACTTTTGCATATGATAAGTGTGCAGGAAGAAAGCCTGGCTTACTGCATGACTCTACCCCTTCCCCCATTATCCTCTATGCATAACTTAAGGTATAAAAACTACTTTGGAAAATAAAGTGCAGCCCTTGTTCACTGAAACTTGGTCTCCCCATGTCGTTCTTTCTCTCACCTTCTGGCTGAATTATTCAGCCTCTTTTCTCCACTGAATTTCCTCACTGAGCTATCCTCGTTCTATTATTCTTTATATCTTTGATGAATATTTAAATAAATAGGTTGCCGATGCCGTCTCTCCTTCGAATACCCTGGATCAGCCGGGGCTGGACCCCGGCAGACGACAGAGGATGAGATGGCTGGATGGCATCACCGACTCGATGTACATTAGTTTGAGTGAACTCCAGGAGTTGGTGATGGACAGGGAGGCCTGGCATGCTGTGATTCGCAGGGTTGCAGAGAATCGGACACGACTGAGCAACTGAACTGAACTGAACTGAAAAGTTGTCTATAAGAAACCCACTTCAGGGACTTCCTTGCTGGCACATTAGATAAGAATTCGCCTGCCGATGCAGGGCACACAGGTTCAATCCCCCATCCAGGAACATCCCACAAGCCAAGGAGCAACTAAGCCCATGTGCCACAACTACTGAAGCCTATGCTCTGCAATGAGAGTAGCTCCCACTCTCTACAACTAGACAAAGTCTGTGTGAAGCAACAAAGACCCAGCACAGCCAAAAATAAATAATTATTAAAAAAAAAAAAAGAGAGAGACCTCACTTCAGACATAGGGATATGTACACACTGAAAGTGAAGGGAAGGAAAAACGTATTCCAGGCTAATGGAACTCTAAAGGGTGGAGTTGCAATGCTCTTATCAGACAAAACAGACTTTAAATCAAGGACTACTAAAACAAAGGTCACTACATAATAATCAAGGGACCAATGCAAGAATTAAGATATAACAATTATAAATATATATGCATCCAACACAGGAGCACCTCAATATATATAGCAAACACTAACAGCCATGAAGGGAGAATCAATAGTAACACAATAGTGGGAGACTTTGTAACACCCCACTTTCATCAATGCACAGACCATCCAGAGAGAAATCAATAAGGAAACACAAGCCTTAAACGATACATGAAATCAGATGGATTTGATAATTATAGAGCATTCTATCCCAAAGAAGCAGAATAAACATTCCTTTCATGTCCACACAGAATAGCCTCAGTAATGATCACAATCTGCACTACAAAGGGAGCTGTGGGTAAATTTTAGAGGACTCAAGTTATATCAAGCATCTTTTCCAACCACAACTGAGATTAAAAATAAACTACAAGAAAAAGAAACTATAAAACAACAGAAACAGGTGGAGACTAAACAGTTTGCTAATAAACAGCCAATGGATCACTGAAGAAATCAAAGAGGAACTCAGCGGCTTCCCTGGTAGTCCAGTTGTTATGAATCTGTCTGCCAATGCAAGGGACATGGGTTTGATCTCTGGTCCAGGAAGATACCACATGCTGCACAGCAACTAAGCCCGTGAGCCACAATCAGTGAGTCTGCACTCTAGAACCCGAAAGCGGGAACCACTGAGCCCATGTGCTGCAACTATTGCTCTGCGACGAGAAGCCACCACACTGCAATGAAGAGTGGCCCTCGCTTGCTGCAACTAGTGAAAGCCTGCACTCAGCAACAAAGACCCAGTCCATCAAAATAAATAACTTTTTTTTTAAAAGAACTCAAAAAATACGTAGAGACAAGTGAAAATGAAATCACTGCAACCCAAAATCTGTGCAGTGCTGCAAAAGGAGTTTTAAAAGGGAACTTTACAGCAATACAATCTTATCTTAAAAAAACAAAAAATCTGAAATAACCTAACCTCACACCTGAAACAACTAGAGAAAGAAGAAACAAAACATAAAATTAGTAGGAGGAAAGAAATCATAGAGATCAGAGCAGAAATAAATGAAACAACAGCAAAGATACATGAAGCTAAAAGCTAGTTCTTTGAAAAGATAAACAAAATCGATTAACCTTTACTACTGCTGCTGCTGGTAAGTGGCTTCAGTGGTGTCTGACTCTGTGTGACCCCAGAGACGGCAGCCCACCAGGCTCTGCCGTCCCTGGGATTCTCCAGACAAGAACACTGGAGTGGGTTGCCATCTCCTTCTCCAATGCATTAAAGTGAAAAGTGAAAGTGAAGTCACTCATTCGTGTCTGACTCTTTGTGATCCCATGGACTTCAGCCTACCAGGTTCCTCCGTCCATGGGATTTTCCAGGCAAGAGTACTGGAGTGGGGTGCCTTCGCCTTCTCCAAACCTTTACTAGACTCATCAATTAAAAAACAGAGAGGATTCCAATCAATAAAATCAGAGATGAAAAAGGATAAGTTACAAATGACAACACAGATATACAAAGGATCATAAGAGACTTTTACCAGCAACTGTATACAAATAAAATGGACAACCTGAAAGAAATGGACAAATTCTTAGAAAGGTACAATCAGAGTTGGACTGTGAAGAAAGCTGAGCACCGAACAATTGATGCTTTTGGACTGTGGTGTTGGAGAAGACTCTTGAGAGTCCCTTGGACTGCAAGGAGATCCAACCAGTCCATCCTAAAGGAGATCAGTCCTGAGTGTTCTTTGGAAGGACTGATGCTAAAGCTGAAACTCCAGTACTTTGGCCATCTCATGTGAAGAGCTGACTCATTGGAAAAGACTCTGATGCTGGGAGGGATTGGGGGCAGGAGGAGAAGGGGACAACAGAGGATGGGATGGCTAGATGGCATCACTGATTCGATGGACATGAGTTTGAGTGAACTCCGGGAACTGGTGATGGACAGGGAGGCCTGGCATTTTGCAATTCATGGGGTTGCAAAGAGTAGGACACGACTGAGCGACTGAACTGACTGAACTGAACTGAAGGGAAACAAAAGCAAAGATAAGCAAATGGACTACATGAAACTAAAAAGTTACCACACAGCAAAGGGAACTACCAATAAAACAAAAAGGCAGCCTACTGAATAGTAGGTATCTGCAAACAATGAATGTATCTAACAAGGGGTTAATATCCAACATATACAAAGAATTCATACAACTCAATTAAAAAATTCAGACAACTCAGTGAAAAAATGGGCAAAGGATTTGAATGACATTTTCGTAAAAAAAGACACATAGATGGCTAACAGACACACAAAACAATGCTCAACATCACTAATCATCAGGGAAATGTAAATTTTAAAAAGTCACTAAAATATCAACTCATACTTGTTAGAATGGTTATGAAAAGGACAACATGTAAGACGTGTTGATGAGGATATGAAGAAAAAGGAACACTTGCACACTGTTGTTGGGAATGTAAATTGGTGCAGCCACTATGGAAAACAGTATGGAGGTTCCTCACAAAATTAAAAATATAACCAAAATCACATGAGCCATCAATTAACTTATGTGTATTTTTCCAAAGAAAATGAAACACTAATTCAAAAAGATATATGCACCCCTATATCCATTTCATCATTATTTCTAATAGTCAAGATATGGAAGTAATCTAAGTATGTACATACATATACACCACATGGTTAATATACCATAAAAAAGAATGAAATCTTGCCATTTGAAACAACATGGATGGACTTAGAGGGTACTACAGTAAGTAAAATAAGTCAAAGACAGACTAATACTGTATGATTTCGATTACATGGGGAATCTAAAAAATAAATGGACAGACGTAACAAGACAGAAATAGTCTCATGGACAGAACAAACAAGTGGTTGCCAGAGGGAACCACTGGCAGGAAGGGAAGAGCAAAATAGGTGAGGAAGGCTAAGATGTACAAAATAAATGAGTCATGGGGATGAAATGTACAACATAGAGGGAATATATCAGCGTGTAAAATTAAAATCCAATCTAATTTATACTTTAAAAAACTGATAACCTTTTCAAAACTGATGAGCTATGTAAAACTAAAATCCAATCTAATTCATAGTTTCAAAAACTGATAACCTTTCCAAAATTGATGAGCCAAATAATTATGCTATTATCACTGACAATTTTCTAAGACACTGTATGAATTAAGTCATTAAGTGTACATATCTGATAGCTATATCAATTTTTATAGAATTAATAATAGCAGTTATCGATTTAAAATAGATAACAACAGGTCCTACTGTATAGCACAGGGGAACTCTGCTCAATGTTGTGTGGCAGCCTGGATGGGAGGGGAGTTTGGGGAAGAATGGATACACGTACACAACACTGTTAACTGGCTATACTTCAATATAAAATTAAAAGTTAAAATAGTAACAGTTGTCAATTATTGAGTACTACCTAGATATCACACACCCCAGCATTTTATAGGCATTATCTCATGTAAGCCATAGCAAAACCCTGTAAGAGAGATATGTCCCATTACTATTCATAAGCAGACAAAATCTATAGAACCAAATTCTTAAATCTTAACTTTTGAAGACTTAAGACTCCCAACACTTTAGCCAAAGACTATCAGTGACTCAGCAGGAGTCATCAATGCCCAGGTAAGAGATTCAAATTACACACCCTTTCTGTCACATTTTGTCTCTTAATTTTTAGATTTCTTTTATACCTTGGACAAGTCAGTTGTTCTCCCTTGACCAAACAACTTTGCTTTGATCTCTTCTACTTTTCTCCTGTCATCTTCATTTAATTCTGAAATGGAGTAGCCATAGTCATGAGCCATATTAAACTTCAGATTCCAGGCTGGAGAGAAAAGATAAAAGCATTCGAGACAATACAGAGCAAAACTATCAGTGATTACAAGAGCAGAGATCATCATCAATATAGCCAATTTAATGCCTACCACAGTGCTTAGTAAACAGTGTGCGCTCTCAGTTTTATAACAAACTATTCGAAGTTCTTGAGAGAGATAATTTCACTGAAAAGTCAGATTTAAAAACAAATAAAAACATATTCTACAGACATTTCTCCAATGAGGCCACTTGAAATATAGTATTTAGCCTATTTCATCTTAATCTTCCTTCCAATCAAAAGAGTCCCTTTGTCTCCCTTATTAGCTCCTGCTACAGTCTTTGCCACTTCCACA
The DNA here is from genome assembly GCF_055505025.1 of Bos grunniens. NCBI lineage: Eukaryota > Metazoa > Chordata > Mammalia > Artiodactyla > Bovidae > Bos > Bos grunniens. Next base: position 96,529,767 of record NC_141175.1, on the reverse strand, counting down.
GTTGTTAATATTTTAAAATAATAAATAAAACCTGGGAGTTTCTGGAGAATCAAAATAAGCACAAATGATCAAAAAAATGGCATAGGAAGCTGACCTCAAGAGATTTCCAGGTAGACCTGAATTGCTTAAAAGTTGCCTTCTAAAATATATTTATTCGCCATGTTATTGTAAAGATTTTTTTTTCTTTTTTAATGGAATTCTACAATTTAGAGATTAATGGAATTTAACTCTAACCCAAGTTTTAGTGTTAAATACTTTCATTCAGTTTTTCCTAATGTCTATCTAAGATCTGCTTTAAGAATCTTAATAGAGAAGGGGATAGAAAATATACGTAAGTTTTATGAAACACAGTGACTTAGAGAGTCAAATACTCTAATGAGTATTTCATTGCCTCCACAATGAGGACAGTACAAAGAAAAGATTAGGAAAACATTCAAGCTTTAGGAGTTTGAAAACCCAAATTTTCTTACTTTTCTTCAGACATCAGAACTTACAGTTCCTTAAGACCTCAAACTAGCACTATTAATACTGTGACTTCATTATTGGTTAAATGAGTTTATTCTGGGTTGCCAGTAGATAATGCAATCATTTTAACAGTTCTACAAGAACAGTTCTACAGGAAAATTACCTAGAGCATCAAATATTTAACTTTAAGTAAATTATTAAACTATAATGCTTGAGTCTGACCTGCCTTTATAACAAATTATCTTTTCCTACCTCGTGCTCGTACCCGAGATTCCTCTTCCTCTGCATTTTTGAGTATTTGTTTAGCATGGTTCAATGAGGATTCACATTTCAGAAGGTTTTTCACGTGTGCAGCCAGTGAGTCTACACTGCTTCCACCACCATCGTCACTCTCTAACACCCCCTCTTCCTCTCTGCTATCTGTCATGCTTGTCTTGGGTGAAGAATATGGAAAGAAATTTAGAAGTACATCAGAAACTGACTCCAAGGAATTACTGTCCCATGAGCAAGAACTTGCATCACTACTTGAATCACTTTTAATGATAGTCATCATAGGGATAACAATCTTATTCCCAATGGTTCTACTATACTCTTCAGGTTCAGATCTCATTACAGATCTGGCTGCTTTATATTGTTTAAGGGTTTCATCAAATGCCACTCTGGCTTTGCCTTCTGCTTCCTGTAAAGGACTTCTAACTGTAGTTGAACTAATAAACTCCCAATTTTCAATGCCTCTCTGGCATTTCAGATTCGTCTGTGTGCTAATATCCTTCTGTATACACTTGTTGCTTGAGCTTTCTTCTGTGAATGGCTGTCTCTGAGACAAATCATCATTAGATTCATCAGTTGTGAGGGGTTCTTTGAAGCAAACCATCTTCTTAGATTGTATAAATGAAATATCACTAACATCTCTGAAAGGGACAAGGGGAGCAGGAACATTGTATCGTCTTAGTGCTATATTTTCTGCTTCCATTAAAAGTGTCTGAATCTCTTTAAGAGTTTTGGAACTGTTTTCTGTATCCCGGATTTCCTCAGAGCCAACATCTTCAAAACCAGAAGATTCTGGCTTATTTATTACAACTCTACCATCAGCCTGAGAATTTAAAGGCATATTGTTTGAGATAACACTGGTGTGAGAAGAATCCAAATTATCTGTTAGCCTTTGAACATGATGTGAAACAGGTTTGTGCTTCTCACTATGTGAGTAAGTACCAGGGGGAACTATTGATAACCCATTATTCTGATCAGCTTGCTCAAGACTGCTTGAGAACTTCAGGTTATCTTCAGTTAGATGTCTTTCTGGGAAATCCTGATGGTACAATATAGCTGGTTTTTCTCTATGTGAAAAGGAGCTAGGAGGAACTGCTGGTAACACAGTTTTTTTGTCAGCTGGTCCAGGAACTGTTGAAACCTTCAGTGAATCTTCCCTTAGATGTTTGTCTGGCAATTCCTTTGGGTAGAAAATATTAGATTTCTCACTGTGTGAATAGGAAGCAGAAAGAGGTATTGATATCTGAGAATTCACATCAGTTGGCTCAGCAACAGATGAAATCTTCAGAATATCTCCACTTTGATGTCTATCTCCCAACTGCTGTTGAAAGAAAATACTAGGCTTTACTCTCTGAGAATAAGAATTAGGAAAACCTGTCAATAATGGAGTCTTCTGGTCAGCTGGTCCAATTATAGTTGAAGTCTTGGGCTTCTCTCTATGTGAGTAGGAACCAGAGGGAGTTGATGGTAACTCAGTCTTTTGATCGTCTGGTAAAGTCTTGAGTCTCTCTTTATGTGAGTAAGAACTAGAAGGTCCTATTGGTATCTCAGCATTCTGATCAGCTGGTCCAGGAAGAGCAAAAACTTTCAAAGCTTCCTCAGTAAGATCTGGTAACTCCTGCTGGTAAGAAAAGATGGGACTCTCTCTATGTGAATAGGAAGCAGGGGGCATAATTCGCACACCAACGGTCTGGTCTGCTTGTCTAGGAACCCCTAAACCTCTTAAAGCATTTTCATTAGCATCTGGCAACTCTTGCTGGTAAGAAATGATGGGCTTTTCTCCATATGAGTAAGAAGCAGAGGTTACTGGTGGTATCCCAATCTTCTGGTCAGCTGGGCCAGGAACCTCAAAAACTTTCAAAGCCACCTGAGTAAGATCTGGTGACTCTTGCTGGTAAGAAATGATGGGCTTCTCTCTATATGAATAGGAACTAGGTGGTACTGTAGGTATCCCAGTCTTCTGGTCAGATGGTCCAGGAACATCTGAAACCTTCAGAGCCTCCACAGTCAGTTGACTGTCAGGCAAGGCCTGTTGGTAGAAAATAATGGGTTTTTCGTTATATGAGAAGGAAGGAGAGGTTACTATGGGTATCCCAGTCTTCTGGTCAGCCTGTGCAGGAGCATTTGAAACATTCAGAGCCTCTTTAGTAAGGTGTGTATCTGGTAAGACCTGCTGGTAGAAAACAATGGGCTTCTCTCTCTGTGAGTAGGAAGGAGAGGTTATTATGGGTATCCCAGTTTTCTGGTCACCTGTTCCAGAAACACCTGAAATTTTCAGAGCCTCTCCAGTTATATGGCTATCTGGCAACTCCTGTTGGTAGAAAATACTGGATTTCTCTCTATGTGAATAGGAACCAGAAGGTTCTGATGTCCCAGTCTTCTGGTCAGCTGGTCCAAGAACAGCTGAATCTTTCAGAGTCTCTTCAGATAAGTGACTGCTGGGCAAGGCCTGTGGGTAGAAAATACCAGGCTTCTCTCTATGTGAGTAGGAACTAGCAGGCAGTAAGAGGACGCCAGTCTTCTGGTCACTTGGTCTCGATGCAGGTGAAACTTTCAGAGCTTCTTCAGTTAGACTACCATCCGGTAGCACGTGCTGATAGAAAAGACCACTTGGCTTCTCTCCAAATAAGTAAGACTGAGAGGACCCTGTTATTATCCCAGTGTTCTGGTCAGTTGTTCTAGGAAGAGCCGAAACTTTTAGAACCTCTTCAGTTAGGAGCCTGCCTGGCAACTCCTGCTGGTAAAAAGTAATGGGCTTCTCCCTATATGAGTAGGAACTAGAGGGTGCTGTCTGTATGCCAGTGTTCTGGTCTACTGGTCCAGGAATAGCTGAAATTTTCTGAGTCTGATCACTTAGATGACTGTCTGGCAACTCCTGCTGATAGAAAAGACTGGTCTTCCCGCCATGTGAGTAGAAAGCAGGGGGCACTATCGGTATTCCACTCTTCTGGTGAGCTAGTCCAGAAACAGTTGGAACTTTCTGAGCCTCTTTAGTTAGATGACTGTCTGGCAAATCCTGTTGGTAGAAAATAATGGGCTTCTCTCTATATGAATAAGAAGCAGAAGTTATTATAGGAATCCCAGTCTTCTGCTCAGCAGGTCCAGGAGCAGCTGAAGCTTTCTGAACTTGTTCAGTTAGATGACTATCTGGCAATTCTTGTTGGTACAAAATACTGGGTTTCTCTCTATGTGAGTAAGTAGTAGAGGGTATGACAGGAATCCTAGCCTTCTGCTCAGCCAATCCAGGAACAGATGAAACTTCTGGAACTTCGTGAATTACATGAATGTCTGGCAACTCTTGCTGGTACAAAATACTGGGCTTCTCTCTACGCGAATAGGAAGTAGAGGCTACTGTTGATATCCCAGTCTTCTGCTCAGCCAATCCAGGAACAGATGAAACTTTATGAGCCTGTTCAGTTAGATGACTCTCTGGCAACTCCTGTTGGTAAAAAATATGAGGTTTCTCTCTATGTGAATAGGAAGTAGAGGGCACAGTAGGAATCCCAGTCTTCTGCTCAAGGGGTCCAGCAGCAGTTGAAACTTGCTGAACCTCTTGAGTTAGATGACTGTCTGGCAATCCTTGTTGGTAGAAAATACTGGATTTCTCTCTATGTGAATAGGAAGTAGAGGGTACTGTAGGAATCCCAGTCTTCTGCTCAGCCAGTCCAGGAACAGCTGAAACTTGCTGAATCTCTTGAATTAGATGACTGTCTGGCAACTCTTGTTGGTAGAAAATACTGGACTTCTCTCTATGTGAATAGGAAGTAGAGGGTACTGTAGGAATCCCAGTCTTCTGCTCAGCCAGTCCAGGAACAGATGAAACTTTTTGAGACTGTTCAATTAGTTGACTGTCTGACAATTCTTGCTGGTACACAATACTGGGCTTTTCTCTATGTGAATAGGAAGTAGAGGGTACTGTAGGAATCCCAGTCTTCTGCTCAGCCAATCCAGGAGCAGCTGAAACCTGCTGAACTTCTTGAATTAGATGACTCTCTGGCAACTCTTGTTGGTACACAACATGAGGCTTCTCTCTATGTGAATAGGAAGTAGAGGGTACTATTGATATCCCAGTCTTCTGTTCAACCAATACAGGAGCAGCTGAAACTTGATGAGCCTCCTGAATTAGACGTCTGTTTGGCAATTCTGGTTGGTAGAAAATACTGGGCTTCTCTTTATGTGGGTAAGAAGCAGAGGTTACAGCAGGAACCCCAGTCTTCTGCTCAGCCAATCCAGGAGCAGCTGAAACTTTCAGAGTCTGCTCACTTGGATGAGTATCTGGCAATGTCTGTTGATAGAAAATATGAGGCTTCTCTCCATATGAGTAAGTAGAGGATGGAGTAGGCAACCCACTCTTTTGATCAACCGGTCTAGGAGAAGCCAAAACTTTCAGAGCTTCTTCAGGTGGCTGACTGTCTGGCAAGACTTGATGGTAGAAAATACCAGGCTCCTCTCCAACTGAGTAAGAACTAGCAGGTACTATTGGTTTTCCAGTCTTTTGATCAGCTAGTCCAGGAAGAACTGAAACATTCAGAGACTCTTCAGTTTGATGACTGTCTGGCAATGCCTGTGGGTAGAAAATACTGTGCTTCTCTCCAAGTGAGTAGGAACTTGGAGGAACTGTAGATACACCTGTCTTCTGGTCACCAAGTCCAGGAACAGCTCCAACTTTTAGAGCCTCTTCAGTTAGATGACTGTCTGGCAAGGCTTGTGGGTAGAAGATATTTGGCTTCCCTCTTTGTGAGTACGAACTAGAGGACGCTGCTGCTATTCCAGTCTTCTGGTCAGCTAGGCCAGGAATAGCTGAAATTTTTAAAGTCTCTTCAGTTAGACGACTGTCTGTTAATGTCTGCTGGTTGACAGTATCAGTATATTCACCAATATTCTTCACTTGAGGAGACCTTCCAGCCAATTGAGGAAAGTCCTCAGGGGACAAGGATAAAGGAGATACAGTGTCTGAATCTTCAGGAAAGGTAGTGATGCCTGGTTTAAAGGTAGATTGAGGAATTTCAGCTATGCCTCCTTTAGAAGTATCCCCTAAAGAAAAAGGGATTTGTTAATATTTTTAATATTATAAATAAATACACACACACACACACACATTTATATATACAGAATTAAAATGTATTCTTTTTATGCATTAAAAGAAATCAGGCAAGCTTTTCTTCTTCTGGCCTTTATGCTACCAGAAAGGACTCCAAAAGAAATAACTCACCATCAGAAGAAATAAAGATTTACAGATAAAGATGTTAATTACAAAGTGATTTATAACAACAAACTAATGTGGAAATAAATATGCAATGAGAGTAATTTTTTTTAAATAGCAGAATATATACTTTATGGAATATTATGTGGAGCTTAAAATTTAGATTTTAAAGAATTTTCATTATGATGAACAAATCGTATCTACTATGGCATCTGATTTCATGCTACTTATAAGCTAATAAGTTAGCCTGTTACTGTGTCATGTATGTTGTTAGAAGACAAAAGACTCCTCAATCAAGGACAAAATATTTATTCCATGGGATAGTAAAGGAAAATCAACTTATTTTCATGAAATTCCCTTTCCCCTAAGTTATATGAGGGCAAAGCAATATAGCCCAGATGGATGCTATACATGCAATGGATTTAAATGATTCTCCTAATAAACACACCGTGAATAAAATATGTATTTTTAACTACATGAAACTCTAAAGACTCTAAAGGTTACACTAAAAAGTATGAAATTAATTCTATATGACATGGGGAGTTGTTGACTGATCTGATCAATACTGCAGAAACAGATTCAGGATGAGTAGAAGGAATAAAAGGGTAAGCAGTACTATCTAAAAGAACTTTCTGCAACAATGGAAACATGCCATATTTGTATTATCTAATGTGCTGTGCTTAGTCAGTCAGTCACGTCTGACTCTTTGTGATCCCAGGGACTGCAGCCCACCAGGCTCCTCTGTAAAGGGATTCTCCAGGCAACACTACTGGAATGGCTTGCCATGCTCTCCTCCAGGAATCTTCCCAACCCAGGGATCAAACCCAGGTCTCCTGCATTGCAGGTGGATTCTTTCCCGTCTAAATCACCAGGGAAGCCCAACATTGCTGGAGTGGGTAGCCTATCCCTTCTCCAGGGGATCTTCAGACCCAGGAATCAAACTGGGGTCTCCTGCATTGAAGGCAAACTCTGATACTGGATTATCTAACAGAGTAATTCTAAATGAAAGCAGTTCTGAGTAGCAGTGAAAAATAAATAACTGCAATAAAAATAACAAGATTTGACATTCATTTGGTGATTCAAAAAAATCAATGTTTACTCTGTTCTAGCCACTGTTCTAGATATAGGAAATAGAGCAGCAAACAAAGAAAGCTTGCATTCCAATTCTGCCTCACAGAGCTTACATTCTACTAGAAGAAAGCAGACAATAAATTATTAAAACTTGGTATGACAGATGGTGATGAGATGATTAATATATACAGCAAACATGATCTATACCTTACACAGAGGGAAAGTAAGTTTCAAAGATGATGAAGCAACAGTGCTTTTCATTGAGAAGATCTTGTTAACTTGCAGATTCTGACTAAGTGGGTCTGGAATGAAAGCTGAAATCCTGCATTTCTAACAAGCTCCCTGATAATGCACAATACTACTGACCCTCAGATTACATTCTGAATAGTTGTACATTAATTGACAAAAACAGGCCTTTTAACCCTTTAATTCTAACTCTAAATTCTGAACTCCTTTCACTAAAATGAATTGCCATTCTAAAACCATTAATGAGTTTTAAAACAAAAATAGTAGTTGAATACATCATGAAACAGGTTGAGTTAATGACTAATGATTGCAAAGAACTAATAAAAAGGAACAATATAAGCTACACAGTAACTTGAAAAGGAATATGGGTTACAGAAATCTTTGTGAAGAAATAAAACAGCTAGAAAATTAATAAACCAACACAGACTGACAAAATGAACAACCAATGGGTCAAAGAAAAAAATCAAAAAGGAATTAAAAAATACATACCTGCAGACAAATGAAAATGGAAATATGCCATACTAAAACTTAAGAGGATACAGAAAAAAGTTCAGAGAGAAGGTTATAGCAACAAATAACTACGTCAAGAAGCAAGAAAAACAAGCAAATAAACATCTGAACTTTACAACTCAAAGAACTAGAAAGAGAAAAATAAAGCTCCAAGTTAAAAGGGAAGGAAATAACAAAGATCAGACTGGAAATAAATAAAATGGAGACTAAAAAGACAGTGTAAAAGATCAGTGAAACTAAGGGCTTGTTCTTTAAAAAGATAAACTGACAGTCCTTCAGCTAGATTCCAAAGAGAAAAAAGGGGACACAAATAAACTAAGAAATGAAAAAGATGTTACAAATAATAGCACAGAAATAATAAGGATAAGAGACTGCTATGAACAATTATGGACTAACAAATTTGACAACCCAGAAGAGATGGATAAATTTCTAGAAACATATCAATACAATCTACCAAGTCTCAATCATGAAACAAGAAATCTGAACAGACTAGTAAGGAGATTGAATCAGTACTCAAAAGTATCCCAACAAACAAAAGTCCAGGTCCAGAATTTATAGAACTGAATTCTATGAAACATTCAGAGAATTAAAACCAACACGTATCAAATTTTTCTAAAAAGTAGAAGAGAGCACTTCCAAACTCATTTCACTAAGCCATCATTACCCTCATACCAAACTCAGAAAAGGACATTACATAAAAAGAAAATTACAGGCCTGATAAATTTAGATCTAAATTGAAGACTTGATAAATTTAGACCTAAAAATCCTCCACAAAATATGAGCAAACCAAATTCAATAATACATGAAAGGGGTGCTATACCATAATCAAGTGGAAATTATTCCAGGGAACATTAACAAATCAATCAATGAAATACACCTTGTTAACAAAATGAAGGATAAATTATATGATCTCAATATGCAAAGAAAAAGCATTTGACAAGATTTACTACCCATTTATAATAAGAATTCTCAACAAAAGGGATATACAAGGAATGCACCTCAGCATAAAGGTTATATACAACAAGAGAACTGCTAGCATCATATTCAAGGGTGACAAGCTAAATGCTTTTCCTCTTAACACTGGGAAGAAGACAAGGATGCTCATTCTCATCAGTTTTACTCAGCTTAGTTTTGGAAGTCCTAGTGGAGTAATTAGGTAAGAAAAAGAAATAAAATGTATCCAAGTCAGAAAAGAAGAAAAACTGTCTCTACTGCAGATAACACGATGCTATATGTAGAAAACCCTAAAGACTCCAACAACAACAAAAAAATGAATTCAGTAAAGTTGTGAGATACAAAATCACTATACAAAAGTTACATTTCTATGCACTAAATATGAATGATCAGAAAACAAAATTAAGAAAACAATCATATTTACAATTGCATCAAAAAGAATAAAATACCTAGGAATAAATTTAACCAAGGAGGTAAAAGCTCTGTACACTGAAAACTGTAAATAAGACACAGTTAAAAGTAATGGAAGACCCAAAGAAATGGAAAGATAGTTTGTACTGAGGGACTTCCTAAAGGTCAAGTGTGCCTTTAAGAATTATCACTACAAACAAAGCTAGTGGAGGTGATGGAATTCCAGTTGAGCTATTTGAAATCGCTGCACTCAATATGCCAGCAAATTTGGAAAACTCAGCAGAAGCCACAGGACTGGAAAAGGTCAGTTTTCATTCCAATCCCAATGAAAGGCAATGCCAAAGAATGTTCAGGAGAAGGCAGTGGCACCCCACTCCAGTACTCTTGCCTGGAAAATCCCATGGATGGAGGAGCCTGGAAGGCTGCAGTCCATGGGGTCGCTGAGGGTCAAACATGACTGAGCGACTTCACTTTCACTTTTCACTTTCATGCACTGGAGAAGGAAATGGCAACCCACTCCCGTGTTCTTGCCTGGAGAATCCCAGGGATGGGGAAGCCTGGTGGGCTGCCGTCTATGGGGTCACACAGAGTCGGACACGACTGAAGTGACTTAGCAATAGCAATAGCAAAGAATGTTCAAACTACCACACAATTGCACGCATCTCACACGCTAGCAAATTAATGCCCCAAATTCTCCAAGCCAGGTTTCAATAGTACATGAACCAAGAATTTCCAGATGTTCAAGCCGATTTTAGAAAAGGCAGAGGAACCAGAGATCAAATTGCCAACATCTGCTGGATCATCAAAAAAGCAAGAGAGTTCCAGAAAAACATCTATTTCTACTTTATTGACTATGCCAAAGCCTTTCACTGTGTGGATCACAACAAACTGTGGGAAATTCTTCAAGAGATGGGAATACCAAACCACTTGACCTGAGAAATCTGTATGCAGGTCAGAAGCAACAGTTAGAACCAGACATGGAACAACAGACTGGTCCCAAATTGGGAAAGGAGTACATCAAGTATGTATATTATCCAGTTGCTTATTTAACTTATATGCAGAGTACATCATGTGAAATGCTGGGCTGGATGAAGCACAAGCTGGAATCAAGATTTCTGGGAGAAATAACAATAATTTCAGATATGCAGATGACACCACCCTTTGGCAGAAAGCAAAGCAGAACTAAAGAGCCTCTTGATGAAAGAGGCGAGTGAAAAAGCTGGCTTAAAACTCAATGTTCAAAAAACCAAGATCCAGTCCCATCACTTTATGGGAAATAGTTGGGGAAACAATGGAAACAGTGAAAGACTATTTTGGGGGGCTCCAAAATCACTGCACATGGTGACTGCAACCATGAAATTAAAAGACGCTTGCTCCTTGGAAGAAAAGCTATGACAAACCTAGACAGCATATTAAAAAGCAGAGATATTACTTTGCCGACAAAAGTCTGTCTAGTCAAAGCTATGGTTTTTCCAGTAGTCATGTATGGATGTGAGAGCTGGACCATAATAAAAGCTAAGGGCCGAAGAATTGATGCTTTTGAACTGTGGCATTGGAGAAGAATCTTGAGAGTCCCTTGGACTGCAAGGAGATCAAACCAGTCCATCCTAAAGGAAATCAGTCCTGAATATTCACTGGAAGGACTGATACTGAAGCTGAAGTTCCAACAGTTTGGCCACCTGATGGGAAGTACTGACTCACTGGAAAAGACCCTGATGCTGGGAAAAACTGAAGGCAGGAGGAGAAAAGGATGACAGAGGATGAGATGGTTGGATGGCACCATCGACTGGATGGACATGAGTTTGAGCAAGCTCCAGGAGTTGGTGATGAACAGGGAAGCCTGGCGTGCTACAGAGCATGGGGTCACCAAGAGACGGACACAACTGAGCAAATGAACTGAATTGCACAAGATGATGAAAACAGGAGACAGTAAAAGAGAACTGAGTTAAAACCATAGGCAGAGGAGGGGAGAATGGATAGAGATCACAGTAAGGCAGGCTCTACACATACCAAAGCCTCTGGTTTCCAGTGAATGTGGAAGGTCCATACTGCAGGAGAATCATTAGATTTATTTAAACTACTAGACAGGACTTCCCTGGTGATCCAGTTGTTAAGAATCTGCCTGCCAATGCAGGGGACACAGGTTGAATCCCTAGTCTGGGAAGATTTCACAGGTCATGTGGCAACTGAGCCCAGTCTCCATAACCACTGAGTCCCTGAATTACAACTACTGAGCCCACATGTCCCAGAGGCAGTGCTCCGCAGCTGTAGAAGGAAGCCACTGCAATGAGAAGCCTACACACCACAACTGGAGTCAAGCCCACGTGCACCCACAAAAACCCAGCATAGCCAAAAATAAATAAATACATTTTTAAGAAAAATTTTAATAATCAGACAAGCAAAACAATAACAAATATTCTCAGCACCAGAGAAGCTGTTAGTATCCAGGGCTGCAACAATATATTATCTAAAATGTCCAGTTTATAAAAATATTGAGACATACAAAGAAAAAGTGAACTATTCATAGGAAAAAAAATAAGTAACCAATAGAAACTGCCTTTAAGGAGACCCACATGTTGGATTTAGCCAGCAAAGATTTCAAAGCAGTTATTATAAATATGCTCAAAGAAGAAAAGAAAATCATGCTTAAAAACTAAAAGAAGGTAATGGCAATGTCTCATCAAATATAAAGTAAGGTTATAGAACTTATAATTGAACCAAATGGAAGTTCAACTTCCATTTGGGGCTGAAAAGTACTACTGAAATGAAAAATTTCCTAGAGGCTCAATGGTAAATAGGGACAGACAGAAGAACCAGTGAACGTGATGGTAACAGAGACTACGCAGGATGAAGGACAGCCCCCAAAAAGAACAAATGAACATGAACAAAGGCTCCGAGAGCTATTAAACAAGATTAAGTACACTGACACATGTATAATGGGGGATCATCTGAGGCAGAAAAGAGCAAAAAAAAAAAAAAATACTCAAAGGAAATAATGTTTGAAAACTTCCCAAATTTGATGAAAAACATCCTATGTATCTGATAATCCAAGTGAACTCAATGTAAGATAAACAGACACATCATAATCAGAATGTTGGAAGAGGATACTCTAAAAACAGTAAGAAAAACGAAGTCACATACAATGGAACATTAATAAGAGTAACAGTTGATTTCTCATCAGAAACAATAAATAAAGGTAGAATACAGTGGAAAGACATATTCAAAGTGCTGAAAGAAAATAACTGTCAACTAAGAATTCAAAATCCAGCAAAAAACACTTCCAAAAATATAAAAATATTTCCAGATATATAAAAACTGAGAGCAACTGTTGGTAGCAGGCCCATCTTACAAGAAGTACAAAAGGAAGTTCTTCAGGTTGAAAGCAAGTGATACCAAACAGTAATTTGAACTTACATAACAAAACAAATAGTGCTAGGAAAGATAATTATACTAGGTAATTACAAAAAAACAGCATACTTGCATACTTTCCTTTCTTCCAACAATTTTTTTAAAAAAGTTTACATAAAACAACGTATGTAATTGTATTATTGGAGCTATAAGACACAGAAATGTGACATATTTGACAATAACAAAAGGAGGTACATGAGAACAAAGTTAGAGTACAGCAAGGAAATGACACTGGATGATAACAAGTCCACAGGAACAAATAAAGAATAAAAAATGGTAAATTCAAATACAAATGCAATACGCCCTAATAAACAAATGTTTGTGCTCTCTACTTAAGTTTTTTTAAAACCCATAAAATTATATAAATAATTATGACAATGTAATAATGTACTCCTTGGTTTGTAACATATAGGTATATTATATATCAAAAGAATAGCAAATACAGGGAGTGAACAGATCTATATAGCAGAAACACCTCTTTATTACACTAGAATTCAGTTAGTATAAATTTGGGGCATATTCTGGTATGTTAAAATAAATTTTCTAAGTCCTAGAACAACCACTAATAATATAACTTTAACAATTAGCCAGAAAACTATTAAAGAAGTTAAAATACTGGAAAATATTCACTTAATGCAATGAAAGCCAGTAAAAGAGGAAAGAAAAAAAAAGACATGAGACAGATGGAAAATAAAAAGTAAATCAGCAAATATAAACCCAATCTTAATCAATAATTACATTAAATGTGAAGGGATAATATAATCACATTAAAAGGCAAAGACTATCATTCTGGAATTAAGAAATAAAGATACAACTGTAAGTTACTTATAAGACATAAACCTGAGCTTCAAAAATATAAGTAGACTAAAAGTAAAGGGATGAATAAAGACATGACATTCAAGCAGCAACCATAAGAAGTGGGATGTCAACACTGATATAGACAAAACAGACTTTAAAACAAAACAAAACAAAAAATGTTTCTAGAATTAAAGAGGGACAATGTATAACAACAAAAGGCCCAATTCATCAGGACTACAGAACAATTAGAAACATAGATTCACTTAATATCAAAATATATGAAGCAATTCTGACAGAAAAGGGAGAAATAATAATAGTTGGAGATTTCAATACCCTACTTTCAAAAATGGAGAAAATTAGCAGAAGATCAACAAGGATACAGAAGACTTGAACACTATCAACCCACTGGAACGAAGACACATGTATAGAACACACCACCTAACAACAACAGAATGCACATTCTTCTCAAGTGCAAACCATACATTCTACAGGATAAACTATGCCGTAGGACATAAAGCATGCCTCAACAAAGTGTAAAAGGACTCCTACAATTATACTAGGAAACAGTTTGGATGAATTAAAACAAAAACACAACAAACCAAAAGTTAATGCATGCAGTTAGTCTTTAGAAATCTATCAACATAAATACCTATATTAAAAAGAAAAATCTCAAATCAATAACCTTTCATCATAAGAAACAATAAAAAGCACAAACTAAAACTGAAGCAAATGAAAGAAAGGAAATAAAAAGAAACTAAAATGCAAATAGATTTAAGAAGTAGAAAAAATAGAGATTAGAAAAAGAGAAGAAATCAAAATTTCTTCAAAAAGATCAACAACAGGGAAAAATTTAGCTAGACTCACAAAAAGAGACAGAGAAAGAAAACTCAAATTACTTCTAACACAACTTATGACACTACTGTTACTTTTGTACCAAAACCTAACCAAAAAAAAAAAAAAAAGGCAAGAAATGTACACATCAATATCTATTATGAATCACAAAATTCCCCCCAAAAAATCACTGGTAAAATGAATCCAACAGCACATACAAGGATTATACACCATAACCAAGTAGCACTTATAACCAAGAAAGCAAGGTTGACTCAACATCTGAAAATTAATTAATAATGCTTCATAATATTAGAATAAAGAACAAAAATCATACACACAACCATCCTTTTAAAAATACAGAAAAAGCATCTGACAAAATCTAATACCTTTTATGTGATAAACGCACTCTAGAAACTACAAATAAAAAATAATTTCCCCAACCTGATAAAGGGCATCTACAAAAACCCCTCAGCTAACATGATAAAAGACATTCCTACAAAGACCTGCACAAGACTGCTCTTGCCACCTATAGGCAACACTGTACTGAAGGTTATCACTGTACTTGTCAAGGCAACTAGGAAATATAGAAAAAAGAATACATTCTAGAAAGGAAGAAGACATCTCTACTTGCAGATGACACTGGCTTATATACAAAAATAAGAAAACCACACAAAAAATTATAGGAATAACAAAGAGGTAGGTCAGCAAGGTTGCCAGCTACAAGATGAACATACAAAATTAAACTTTATTTCTATACACTAGCAGTGACTATTCCAAAAATGAAATTAAGAAAACTTTTCCATGTATAGTAACATCAAAAAGATTTAAATACTTGAAATTAATTTAACAAGGACATACAAGAGTTGTATGCTGAAAACTACAAAACACTGTTGAAAGAAATAAAGACCTAAATAAACAAAAAGAAATCCCACATGCACAGATCAAAATATGCAATATTATTAATATGGCAATATTCTCAAAAAAATCTACAAATTCAAAGAAATCGAACACCTGCTACACCATGAATAAAACTTAAAAAACATTATTCCAAGTGAAATGAATCAGTCACAGACAAACACTTATATGAGGTACCTAGAGTAGTCAAATTCACAGCAGAGGTGAAAAGTAAAACCATGGTTGATGGGGAAGTAGGAGGGAATGGGGAGTTATTCTTTAATATTTAGATAAAGAGTTCCAGTTTCACAAGATGAAAGAGCTTTGTGAATGCATGACATTGTTTACATGACAATGTAAATGTATTTAATGCCAATGAACTATATATGTAAAAATAGCTAAGATGAAACATTATCAGTATTTTACCACTATTTAAAACTAACTTAAAAAAAAAAAACAACAAGATAAAATAAGACTTTATCAAATTAAAAATTCTGTGAAGTCAACAGCATCAAGTAAGTGAACCCATAACTCAACAAGAGTGGAAGAATTTTTGCAAATAACATATCTAATAAGGGACCTGTATCCAGAATATACAAAGAACTTTTAAAATGCAGTAACAAAAAGTTAATAAACCAATTAAAAAGTGAGTGAGAATTTTAACAGACATTTCTCCAAAGAAGATATATAACTGTCCAATAAACACAACAAAAGATGTTCAACATCATTAGCCATTCAGTTCAGTTCAGTTCAGTCACTCTCTGAGACCCCATGAATCGCAGCACGCCAGGCCTCTCTGTCCATCACCAACTCCCAGGGCAATCTTGCTTTCTACCTCAAAATTAATTTCTCAGTCTCCTCTCTATAAACTTATATCTGCTCCTGTGTTCATTCAGTTTCCTTTTCCCTTCAAGTCTCAAAAAGGAATATAGAAACAAACTGACTTTAATATCAGACTCCTCCACGTAATTCAGGTCTAAACACTGTCATGAAGAACTCAATGAAAAATCAAACGGTTCATCTAATAAAATATCTGAGGATTTATAAATATACCTAATCCAAAGTTAACATCATTGCAGTTCAAAAGTTGAAAATTAATTAGGCATAGCAAGCTAGTTATAAAGACACAATGTATCCTTCTCTACGTACCTGTTAAATGTCTGACAGTCCTTGACACAGTGTCAGGAGATACCCTCAACATTCTGAGATTTGAAGAGTGATATTCCAAATCTCCAGTTGGCTCATGAGGAACAAATGGAGGCAACACAGATGAAAAAGATTCATTAATGTCCATATTAGAAGGACATACCTATGAAAAAGAGATTAATTTTAGACTTCATCTACCAAAAAATAAACCTCATTTTATGAAAATGAATGCTAAACAGTTATACCAGTTCCTTAAGATCATACTCTTAAGTCTCCTGAATTCATATATAGGTCATATCTTATTTGGTTAATTCCAAGATGGCTCTACAAATTATTCTGAGGGTTTTCAAGTCAACCTGTACAGAATATTACAGATAGGAGACATAATAGTATTCTATTACTCAGAAGTTTGATCCTTACAATAATTTTATGAACACTGCAGGATTTGAACTATTACAATACTCTTGACAAGCTCAAGGATCTTTTTTTCTCCTTAAGTAGGAAAGATATGCTAGGGTAAGGAAAGAGATGAGAACAGAAATATTTTCAAGAAATCCACAAATGTTTAGAAGAAAAATAAAAGCACCAAAGAACTGGATCTGTGATCAGTTACCAAAAAACATAAGTCCTCAAATTTCTTGAAACAAAAATAGTAGGAAATATAAATTGATGAAATAAAAGTTAAATGCTGAAAAAGAAGTTCCTGAAGTTTCATGGCATTCCAGCAAATCCTTGCTAAAAAGGAAATTAGAAACTATTATTAGTGATGTTGGTACATAAATATACACAACTCTTCACCAAATGCATAGTATACTGCCATATATTCATATATGAGTATACATACACTTTCTCGATAAAAACAGCATACCACTTTTAGGTTTATTTTCCTAAAATATTATTCCAGTGCTGCCCTCCCAGGACGGAGTCTGAAATTTTTCTATCCTCTTTATGAATTTTTCTATTCTCTTTATGAAAGTTTTTTCATTGTGCAGTAACAAACATTCTTATGAAGCTGGCAGAATGTGAAAATAAATAATTCTACTTCTACTGCCTATATCGTTTCTCTAGACCCATGGTTCTCAACTGGGGAAGATTTTGTACTCCCTCACCTCCCCCACCAAGGAATATGTGGCAAGGCCTGGAGACATTTTTCTCCGTCCTGCCGTCTATGGGGTCACACAGAGTCGGACACGACTGAAGTGACGCAGCAGCAGCAGCAACTTTAGTGGAGGTAATGCTACTCAGCGAACAGAGGCCAGGGATATTACTAAACATCCTAAAATGTACAGAACACCCCCACACAACAAAGAATTAGCCAACCCCAAACCAATAATGTGGAGAAATCCTAAACATAACACAAAGTTCTTAGTTTCCAACTCTCCTACTGCTGAAGGAGACGTGCAGCTCACTAATGTACAGTTGACCCTTGAACAGCACAGGTTTGAACTGTACTAGTCTACTTATTAGGAGAAGGTAATGGCACCCCACTCCAGTACTCTTGCCTGGAAAATCCCATGGACGGAGGAGCCTGGTGGGCTACAGTCCATGGGGTCGCTAAGAGTTGGACATGACTGAGCGAATTCACTTTCACTTTTCACTTTCATGCATTGGAGAAGGAAATGGCAACCCACTCCAGTGTTCTTACCTGGAGAATCCCAGGGATGGGGGAGCCCGGTGGGCTGCTGTCTATGGGGTCGCAGAGTCAGACATGACTGAAGCAACTTAGCAGTAGCAGCAGTCCACTTATTGGGGAAGGCAATGGCAACCCTCTCCAGTGTTCTTGCCTGGAGAATCCCGGGGATGGCAGAGCCTGGTGGGCTGCCGTCTCTGGGGTCACACAGAGTGGGACGCGACTGAAGCGACTTAGCAGCAGCAGCAGTCCACTTATACATGTTTTTTTTTTCCAACAGTAAATACTACAGTACTACACATGATCCAAGATTGGATGAATCTGGGGATGTGGAAGAATCCTAGATTTGGTGGAATCGGGGATACAGGAGGCCAACTATGGATTTTCAACTTCGCAAAGGGTCAGTGCCCCTAATTCCCACATTGTTCAAGGTCAACTGTATACATCACATATGCGATAGATGAATACTCGTGTGTGCACACTGTGTTTAATAGCAGTTTCCCCCTAAAGCTTCTAAACATAGGGAAAACCATTTCTATTCCAATTTTAACTTTAATAAAATTTCAAAGCTTCAAAATATACAGATATTAGAGTAGGTAATAAAGAAAATGTAGAATGAAAAAGATGAGACATATTTAAGAGATCAACAGATATTTATCACTAAAAATTAGGGGAGTTAGAAGGGGAAAAAAAATCAAGATTGGTTTATCTCCTAGTTTATAATCAATAATGAAGATAGAATCAATGACAATAAAGAAACCAAGAAATGTTAACATCTCTAGAGGAACAGAAAATCTGTAAGTCACTCTGACTTTAGAGAAAAGATAAGTTATTCTGATTTAGGCAAGGTAAATTTTGAGATGATGGGAATATTCACAAGAAAATGTCATACAAGATAGTATATGGGTCTATGTAGGAAAAATACTAGGGTCTAAAAATGGAGATGATGATCATCCACACAGAAAATCTTGAGTGGAAACAAATTCTTTGAAATTTGGTAAGTGTCAGTCATTCAGTTGTGTCCGACTCTTTGCGACCCCATGAACGGGGGCACACCAGGCTCCTCGGTCCATGGGGCTCTCCAGGTAAGAACAATGGAGTGGGTTGCCATTTCCTTCTCCAGGGGATCTTCCCGACCCAGCAATCGAACCCAGTTTCCTGCACTGTGGGCAGATTCTTTACTATCTGAGCTACAGGGAAGCCCATGGGATGGACAGGGAATCAACAAGACAAAAAAGAAAGAGATCTAAGGAGTCAACCTTAAATAATAGTTAAGAGTTATACGGCCAAAATAAGGGATACAAAAACAGTATTTTATTATAGAGGATAAAAGAATGTAGTATGCTTCCAGGAACAAGGCAAGAGAAAGAACAAAATAACAAATTAGAGTAGGAAACCCCTGGTAATAGACTGATCTACTTTCACTAAAATAAAGGGAACTAACAGCCAGGCACTATATACATGCTACATACCTTACCCCATTCAATATAACAATGTTTGAGGTTGATTATTACTGCTTATTTCTTTATGTAGACAAGGAAGGAGAATAAACCTCCAAAATCATTTGACCAAGGTACAAGGCCAAGAAAGTAACTGAACAGGGTTTTGACTCCAATTCTCCACACTCTCTTCACAGCCCCAGCCTACATCATATGTAAGTGGATACCCAAATAATCATTCAGAGAATGATGGATGGGTACCAAAGTGAGACAAACAAGTATGAACGACTCTTCTGAGACCCAGATGAGAATAAGGAAGAAACTAAGCAGTAGGCAGACCTCCTGAGAGCAAGCTGAGCCATGTAGAAAGATGATTACCATGTCTGGCTCATTGCTTCTCTCATATTTAGCATGATGTAAGTCCCAGATTATAACAGAGACCTAAGAATGAAAGACAACAGAGAAAACAGCATCCGCCCTGGACTAAAAAAAATATACTTAAGGTTACAGTTAAGGGCAAATACAATTTGGAGCTGTGTCAGAGTTAATCCCCGCACATCACTATTAACTAAGTAAATATATATCTTCACATCTTCAAATATACTTTATCTATATGAAAAGTTGACATAAGTTGCAAAAGTAGTTCTATCAAAAAAAATTAGAAACTCAACTGTAAATATAATTAACAATGCTGTTTTAAAAGAGTACATCCTAAGAGTTCTAATAATAGGAAAAAATTTTTTGTTTCCTTAATATGTTTATGAAATGATGGGTGTTCACTAAATTTACTGCAGTAATCACTTCATGATGTATGTAAGTCAAGTCATTACACTGTATCCCTTAAACTTATTATACCTCAATAAAACTGAAAGAAAAACAACAAAAAGAAACTCTTAAGTTTAAAATTGATATTTTGCTTCTCATTCTTATTAAAACTAATTTTGACCTTCATTCTTGCCAAAATAATGCAAAATCTTGGCTTTGGTGTCACTGAAGAACAGTTAAACAGGGAGGCAATTTATGGTATATTCCTTAAGTATATATACAAGGATAGTTGCAAATACTAGTTCCTCTACTTGCTAAATGATTACCAGCAAGTTCCTTAACCCTCTAAATATCAATTGTAAAATGGGGATGATAATCAGTTCAGTTCAGTTGCTCAGTCGTGTCCGACTCTTTGGGATCCCATGAATTGCAGCACACCAGGCCTCCCTGTCCATCACCAACTCCCAGAGTTCACCTAAACTCATGTCCATCGAGTCAATGATGCCATCCAACCATCTCATCCTCTGTCATCCCCCTTCTCCTCTGCCTTCAATCTTTCCCAGCATCAGGGTCTTTTCAAATGAGTTGCTCTTCACATCAGGTGGCCAAAGTATTGGAGTTTCAGCTTCAAAATCAGTCCTTCCAATAAACACCCAGGACTGATCTCCTTTAGGATGGACTGGTTGGATCTCCTCGCAGTCCAAAGGACTCTCAAGAGTCTTCTCCAACATCACAGTTCAAAAGCATCAATTCTTTGGCACTCAGCTTTCTTTATAGTCCAACTCTCACATCCATACATGACCACTGGAAAAACCATAGCCTTGACTAGATGGACCTCTGCTGAAAAAGTAATGTCTCTGCTTTTTAATATGCTGTCTAGGTTGGCCATAACTTTCCTTCCAAGGAGGAAGAGTCTTTTAATTTCATGGCTGCAATCACCATCTGCAGTGATTTTGGAACCCCAAAAAATAAAGTCTGACACTGTTTCCACATCTATCTGCCATGAAGTGATGGGACCGCATGCCATGATCTTAGTTTTCTGAATGTTGAGCTTGAAGCCAACTTTTTCCATCTCCTCTTTCACTTTTATCAAGAGGCTCTTTAGTTCTTCTTCACTTTCTGCCATAACGGTGGTGTTATCTGCATATCTGAGGTTATTGGTATTTCTCCCGGCACTCTTGATTCCAGCTTGTGCTTCCTCCAGCCCAGCGTTTCTCATGATGTACTCTGCGAATAAGTTAAATAAGCAGGGTGACAACATACAGCCTTGACGTACTCCTTTTCCTATTTGGAACCAGTCTGTTGTTCTATGTCCAGTTCGAACTGTTGCTTCCTGACCTGTATACAGGTTTCTCAAGAGGCAGGTCAGGTGGTCTGGTATTCCCATCTCTTTCAGAATTTTCCAGTTTGTTGTGGTCTACACAGTCAAAGGCTTTGGCATAGTCAATAAAGCAGAAGTAGATGTTTTTCTGGAACTCTCTTTTTCGATGATCCAGTGGATGTTTGCAATTTGATCTCTGGTTCCTCTGCCTTTTCTAAAACCAGTTTGAACATCAGGAAGTTCATGGTTCACGTATTGCTGAAGCCTGGCTTGGAGAATTTTGAGCATTACTTAACTAGCATGTGAGATGAGTGCAATTGTACAGTAGTTTGAGCATTCTTTGGCATTGCCTTTCTTTGGGATTGGAATGAAAACGGACCTTTTCCAGTCCTGTGGCCACTGCTGAGTTTTCCAAATGTGCTGGCATATTGAGTGCAGCACTTTCACAGCATCATCTTTTAAGATTTGAAATAGCTCAACTGGAATCCCATCACCTCCACCAGCTTTGTTTGTAGTGATGCTTCCTATGGCCCACTTGACTTCACATTCCAGGATGTCTGGCTCTAGGTGCGTGATCACACCACAGTGATTATCTGGGTTGTAAAGATCTTTTTTGTACAGTTCTTCTGTGTATTCTTGCCACCTCTTCTTAATATCTTCTGCTTATGTTAGGTCCATACCATTTCTGTCCTTTATTGAGCCCATCTTTGGTATTGCCCCATCTTTGGTATCAAGGGAAATGTTCCCTTGGTATCTCTATAATCCTACCTGATAGGACTGACCAAAGGACTAAATGAATTGAGGTATCATATATAAAGTAAACCTCTTAGCATAGTATTTGAGCGCAAAACATTAGCTATCATTATCATCCCCATTGTTATTAAATTGAAAAATAGAAGTAAACAATGTCTAGAATGTTGAAGAAAATAAAACTACCTATAAATAAATTCTACTATCTGTAAATAAATTCAATAAACTGAAATAAAAGGAAAAGCTTATCACAATATTTTTGTTCATTTTGTCTTTTTAACTACCCGAACCTAGAGGTCAAAATATAATTGCAACTCAAACTAGCAGCTTTCCAATGACATATTTATCTTATACATGGGAAAATAGGAAAAGGAAAGTAACATTAAGTACATATATATGTGTATATATATGTGTAACCATATATATGTAACCTAACTATATTTGATGACTAATAGAATGTAAGGATATATCATCAGGTAACAGGACTCAGGGCAGGGCTGACAGTGTCAGATGAAACCAGATGGGCAACGGGACCAGAGAACCATTAAAGTCAGAAGAGCCAAGGGTCCAAGCAAATCAAGCCTTGTATAAAACAAAATTTTGACTTTAAGATATCTCTGAAATTAAAATCTTTCAGGGGCTTCTAAACAGAAATACATGAATATTTCAGGGCCTATTCCAAGGGCTGTTACACTGAAGGCCAGAGGGTAGAAAAAGCACAATTGAGTATCTCCATGAATGAGTTTAATCTTAACACCATCCCAGAGGTTCTTGCTAGCACAATTTGAAAGAGTTAAGATATTTCAATATGAAGGGCCTGGATGCTCCAAAGGCTGACCTTTTTTCCCAAAGCACCATAGAACTTAGTGAGTCTCATGGTCTACAAATCACAAACATTTCTTTTATGCCAACCTCTAATAAATTAATGCAGCATACTCCTGGATATCATATGAAAGCCAGATTACACATCAAAATTTGGTATCGGAGGATATAAATAGACCTTTATTCTCATCCCCGTTTTTCAACTAAAATTTCTTTCCCCACCAAACAAGAAACGTCAAGTAGAAAGACTTACAGAATCTTCAAAACTGCTGTCTTCCTTAGATGGTAGCCGTACAGTAGATTGCCACTGCAGGGAGCTGTCACAAATCTCTAGATCATCAAGCAAATTCTCTAAACCTGCTAGCTCAACGCACTCACCGGTCAAGTCACCTTGGTCACATATCTGGGAAACAGCAAAAAGTAAAAAAAACAAACAATACCATTTCCTAAAACAATAATGAAGAAGACCATGTCTCTCCCCAATACTCATTTTATTGCCTTACCTCTTGTCTTTTACTGCATACAACAGCATTTTCATCTACGCTACAGCATTCAGTATCATCGTCCAGAGTACAGATGTCAGATTCAGCCTTCCCCTGCAGGCCCTCTACAAAATACGAGTCATTTTGCATAATTGTATGTATAGTAAAACTGGACCTGGCTCCCAAAGGCCGAGGAATTTCCCCTTGGCCCGTATCAGCTTTCAGCAATGTCTTTTGGCCGACTGCAATTAACGGTGCATTACTCATCACTGGTAAAGCACCTTGTGACTTTGCATCACATGCCACCAAGTTTGCTGAAAAGCCGCTTCCTACAGCTGCAGATGGACCTTCAATGATGTAACTAGAGTTTACAGTCTTACCCAAAATACAGTTTGAGGAATCTGCTTCTTCAAAGCTGTGCTGCTTTAAATCTTGTGAAACCAAAGAATCTGAAGTCCATACTTTCATTGGGTAAATAATGTTTGAAGATCCTAACTTCTCTGCAAGGTCAAGAGCAGAAACAGACTTTATCTTCCCAAGGGGAAGAAACTGTTCATTGTCTATACCATACTGAAATAAAGTTGACCATGTTCTGCCAAGACCAACAGCCTGTTTGAGAGATTTTTCACTTAAAGAAGATGATGGCTTAAGCTCTGGACTAAGAGAAAGTGGCTTAATCAGTGTTTCCTGAGAAGCACTGGGGATTGAGTTTAAATTGTGATGCCAGTACAGGGAGCTATCACCATCATCTTTTTTATACAATGATTTTGAAGCTCCTGATTCAAACACCCCAGGAGTAGACTGATAGCGTGGACGTTTAAGTTTATCAAATAAAAGGTTTTCATCATAATTTAACAGGGAAGGATCTGGACTTTTTGGTTCACTTTCTTGGCTGTCATTTGTTAAAGATTTGTTGATGTCAGTTTGGATTTCATTTACTGTACTCTCCTTCTTGGAAGGTTCAATAGAGGCAATAACTGCCCGAAAAGCTACATTTTTCATAGCACCAACATTTTCCCCATCAAAAACAGAAGTTGCCTCTTGGTTTCTTTCTTCTTGAAAATACAGTTGTTCTGATGTCTCATTTGAGTTGAATTTAATAGTCTGAAGAGGACCACCAGAAATCTCCATTGTAGAGGTATCAAGCCCCCGGGAGAGTATATGTGCTTCTGAAACTTCTACAGAATTATCAGGAACTACAACATTCTCAATATGTTGTATTTCTGAAGATCTGGGATGCACCTCTGAAAACACTAAAGTATTTCTATTCTCCTTTACTTCAAAACACTGAGATAATCCTTTCCCCAGATCTTCTTCATTGCTTTTATAACTCTCCAAAGAATCCACCTTTTGTTTCACCTCATTCTCAACAGGAGCCCTTAAACAAACACTCTCAAAATAATGACTATCAGACATCAAGGGAACCTCGCTTCCTCCTGATCCCAACAAACAATGCCAGAAAGAATGTGGCATTTTATTATTAAAATGAGGAGCAACTTCATGTGGAAAAGAAACATGATCCTTACTGATTAGATATATTTCTGGATGGTGTGAAGCTCCCTGCTTGCTCCACGGCATATTTGAAAAAGAGAAATTGTCACTTTCCTTAGGAATTTTATTTCTATCAATTGTGTCAGATGAATCTGAATAAGAATCATGGTCCTTACTGGCTAAATATTTTTCTGATTGTTGTAAAGTTCCTTGGTTCCCATACTGTGCATATAAATAAGAAGCATCAAAATCGTCACTTCCTCTAGGATTTATGTATTCATCACTTATATCAGATGCAGTTGAAAAAGAAACGTGATCTTTATCAGCTAAATTGGTTGCTGGCTCCTGCATAACTTGTTGTGTCTCCCATGACATATATGAATAAACAGCATCATAATTACCAGAGTCTTCGCAGGTTTTCAGATCAAGTGTATTAGATGAAGCAGTCTCTTCTTTAGTCCCTTGTTCAGGAGTTAATAAAGAGTGCTGAGACTTAACAGCTGTACTACCTATAAGTGGGTGCTGAGATCTACTAAAGCAACTGTTAACTAAGTCTGATGCTACTCCTGAGGCTGCCTGGAATAAAGCTTCACTAACTTCCGACGGTCGAGAAAACCATTCAGTGTCTTCAGACTTACCAGGAATTCCCCTGAAAATATACAGTTAAAAATAAATAAATAACACATTAAAAACATTTATCTTTTTTAAATACTAATATGAAAAAAATGCAAAACTGATGTTACTAAAATTGAGGTTATTTGAAAAGTATGTTGAAAAAGTTCTAATTTCAAATTCCTTTAGAGTGGCTGATGATTGAATGCAGCAAATTTTTTGTAGACAGAAGATGAACTACCATCCTATGACCTGATATTTTCTCAGGCTTCTCTCAAAACAATACTATGCCCCAAAGATGATTCTTTAAATGAAAATTTCAAACTTTACCATTTAAAATATGCAATTTATTACCTACCATAATTTAATATTCATTTAACATGCATTAATTAATTCTTTTACTAGTTATTATGTTCTTAAAAACCACTTAAGTGATCTACTCTTCAAACAAAACATAACCTAATCATTGGTTGACTACTGTGTACAGAACACTTTTCATAAAAGTAATTTTAAAGTAAAACACAGCATAAGGGCAGAGGTTTTTAACTCTGTAAACATTTATAGTTTTTCATTTACATTGTCTTTTTTATTTCTAAAAGAAGAAAACATATTCTTGGATAATTCCAAATATGATTTGAAGAATTCGAGACTTGTCTCTCATGATGACTAAAAGACATTAATTTGGAATAACTTAATTTAGATACATCTATTAGAAAAATCATGCTACTTCATTACTTCCTATTTGCATCTCCTACACAGGAAAGAGAGATAACTAGGTTCACGCAATACTGGCTGACAAAAATGAGAATGCCAAACAAGCTAGTGACCATGAAATGAATGCTTTTCACAGAATGGGAGTGGGCTGATGGATAGCAAATCAGCAGATATATAAAGAAGAAAATCGAGTGTGCTTTCTAAACTAAAATATGCCTAGTATGCTAGAATACATTAGAAATTATTTTTAAATAAACTACACTCCCCTGCCTCATCTTTACACACGTTATTCTGCCAAATTAACATGTACCGTGTGTTAAGGCCTTGTCACCCAAAGTCTCACTACAAGTCATTAATTTAGTAACAACTTAGAACAAGAAAAGAAAGAGTAAAAAGGTTATATGCAAGTACAAAAATAAATCATCCTACCTCAGAGGTGCAAAATCTAGTTCACTTTGATGAAATAAGGAATCAGGCCCAAACTCTTGACGTTCTGTCAAACATGTCAGCAAAGGCAAATCAGGAGAAGCAAAATTGTCCTGTAGGACTGCAAAGTTTCAAATATAAAAATGTTGGGAATGCTGATAATTTAACTGCTTAGCTTATATAATATTTTAAAGAACCTAAATGTTGCCATCTGGAACTTTCTACAAGCATTAGTATGATAATGTAACAACAGCAGCAAATACCATTTATTAAGATCCAAGTTTGGAGAAGAAAATGGCTACCCACTCCAGCAATCTTACCTGGAAAATACCATGGACAGAGGAACCTGGCGGGCTACAGTCCATGGGACCACAAAGAATCAGACACAACCGAGCGACTAAACAACAACAAGATGCAGGCACTTAACCTAATATTTTATTTAACCTTCATAACAACCTTGAAGTATAGGTATTATTACAGTCATCTTATAGCTGGGGAGACATGACCATAAATCTTAAAAAATATTAAGTAATCTGTCCACATTCAAATAGCTTATATGCCAGAGTACAATCTAGACCTAAACACTATATTTTTTAGCAAATGCTCCTAACAATTATGATCGTTTCTTTCCATCTTACATCAAAATGTGGTTCACAGGCTCCCAAACATCCTTAAGATACTCCCAGAAGATGCCTGGGTCAAAGTGATATTCAAAATATTAACATATCATTTGCTTTTTTCACTCTCATTATTTCATAAGGATACCATGGAATTTCCCAGGAGCTACATCACATATGATAGAGCAACATCCTGAAGGCAGAAGCAGACATCAGAACCTGTTTGTCTTCTAATAAGTCAGACATTACATATTTTTAAGTAAAACAACACTAGCCCTCTAAATATTTTTGATTTTGAAAGTTATTTTTCTAATAAACCAGGTTAATTTATAACATCAATGGAATTGCTACTTTTGAATGAATTGATAAACTCATTTTTAAAGTTTTTAAGTTTTAATAATTTCTAATATTGCAAAACATCACTAAGCCACATCAACAAAAGTTCTCAGTAATTTTAAATGTGTCAAGGAAATCCTGTGGGCAAAATGTTTGAAAACTGCTAATTTAAAGGGAAAAAAATGCTTGTGAATACCTGAATGTCACCTTAAATAAGTTCTAACATCCCTAAATATGTACAACTAGGTATAAACTCCTATTCCTTATAGTATTTATACAATTACAAAAACAAAAAAGTAAACACTAGCAGAAACAAATCTATGAAACCAATAGTCTTCTATCTCATATTAATTTAACTAGACAAGTGATGTTTTGCTAAAACTGAAATGTGCTTTAAATATGAATGTAATACTGTGACTACAGTATACCTTCTTGATTTCACAATGCCTATAATAAAACTGCATTCCTTCCCTATCATAACTGTCACACTCTTGTTTTAATCTTCAGTCTGTCTGCTTCCCACTTTGATTACCAATTCCATGTCTGCTTTATTCAGAGCTATATCCTCAGTGCTTAGCAAAATACCTGCTACAAAGTACCTCCTACACTTAGTAGGCACTCAGAATACAATTATTTATTTAATAAATGGATTAATAAAAAATGGGAAACTGAAAGATAACAGTAACATTTACCACCAAGGACTAATTGGTACAACTCTTCCTTGGCTCTGGCCAATAAGCTCAGTCTTAAACCTTCATAACAGAAATCTTTCATTCCTCTAAGAATCGTGAAGATTTTTCAACAAAGACCCCACATTTCCTCACACCTGGACAACTGTTGCTGGCCTGGATAGTCTTTTTTGAAATATCTAACCGTTCCAGCCACAGTCATCATCATGACATTTGCCACTGATGAGATCCACTCTACAATGACTGGATTCCAGCCTAACAAAGTCACAGTGATGAAATTTCCTCTGGTCATCAGATCCCAGGATCTGATCTAATTATTAAAATGTTCTATTGTATCTACAGTAAATGAGAAACTGGAGCTGTATAACTCAAGCCATGTAGCAGAATCTCCAACCCAATGCTGAAACTATTCTATTGGAGAACTTCACTTACTTGCTGTGACATAATGCTCACCTTTTTTTGTTATATAGCTATATAACATTATTAGCTATATTATTATTATTAGCTATATCCCATTATTAAATGGCTCTACTAGTTGAAAACAGCCTCCCTACAAGTTTTGTAGTCTCATTTTCAATTCTGCTGCTGCTGCTGCTGCTAAGTCGCTTCAGTCATGTCCGACTCTGTGCGACCCCATAGAGGGCAGCCCATTAAGCTCCACCGTCCCTGGGATTCTCCAGGTAAGAACACTGGAGCAGGTTGCCATTTCCTTCTCCAATGCATGAAAGTGAAAAGTGAAAGTGAAGTCGCTCAGTCGTGTCTGACTCTTAGCAACCCCATGGACTGCAGCCCACCAGGCTCCTCCATACATGGGATTTTCCAGGCAAGAGTACTGGAGTGAGGTGCCACTGCTTTCTCTGATTTTCAACTCTAGACTAGGAATTGGCAAACATTTCCTATAAAAGGTCAGCGAGTAAATAAATACTTTAGGCTTTGTTGATCACACATGGTGTCTCTGCCCCATGTAATTCTTTTGTTCATTTGTTTTTTACAATCCTCTAAGATGCTAAAACCTTTTTTAGCCCACAGACAGTACAAAATCAGGCTTCAGCCTGTGACTAGTAGCTTTCAGACCCCTGCTGTAGACCATTATCTAACTCAGCCTATGGTACTATTATTTTCCTTTTATGTACTGTCTTTCCAAAAGACAACACAGCTTTCCTTTATATATTCCTAGTGTATATTAGATATTTGCTAAATAAATGAATAAATGAAAAATAAGTTGCTTCATCTTTAGCATGACAGTCCTTCAAACATCTGATCATAGCAAAGTCTTTTCGTTCATATGCTATCAATGTTACCTCCTCTTCAAGGGAACTCTAACTCTTGTCAACATCTTTCTTTAAATATAAAACTAAAATTGACTTTGATGATCTACATCACTGAATATATTGGCACTGATACTTTTTACTTGGATAGCATTTGAAAAGAACTTGTTGGATTAACTGCTAATTCATGCTCCTCTACAAAATTCTGTTAAGACACCTCTATGGTTGAATCCCACACCCTTGACAAAGGTTAACTGTAAAATCTGTGATGGTTGCATTTTCTTCAATTTTTGAAACTAAAAATCTGAAGAAAACAGAAGGAAAACAAAATAATATTTGAATTATGAATTAGGCATAAAAAAATTGAAATTATCATACTGCCTAAGCATTCCTATATATGTGCAGCAATCTAAAGTAATGAGAGTATAATTCTATGTCCTACCTTGATGATTTGAAAAGGACTTAAAGTTTATCTTTTGTAAAGAGCTAATAAATTAGTTCCATATTAAACAGAAGAAAGCAGGAAGATCTGCCTCAGACAAGTCATTTAACCTCTTTATCTCAATGTTTGGATCTAAAAACTTAGGATAATGATAAATGTCTTAACTAGTTCTAAGAAGCTAATTAGGTAAGCATGAACATTTGTTTTCTGTTTGGTTTTTATACATCATGGAGCCTCCATTGCTGAGAGAAGCAGTCAAAAGATAACACATGTGCTTACCCCCAGGAAAAACCCCAGAGTCAGGACTGAGGAGGCATATCCATGACAGAAAGCTTCTATGCCTTCTGAGAGCAACAGAGAATGATAAAATGAGGAACAATTGCACATTTAACGTAACTAGACCAGCTGGCCAGTGTGAAAAACCAGAAATAAACTAACACGTTTGAGTACAGTTCTACAGAGCTCAACTCAAGGATTTGGACGCAAGATTTGGAGTCCCCCGTGTGTATTTTGTAAATGTGAGGTATTACTACTAGCTAAAAATAAAGAGGTATTACCTAGCAACGGAGAACATAAGAGGTCTCTGTTGGGATCCTTTCCTTGATTTTCTGATTGGGTCAATATACCTTCCTCCAAAGAGGTGAAGTCGGTCACTTCAGTCCCTTTCTCTCTCATATTAAACCCAGTCTGGGCTGTATCCAAGGTGCAGGATGAGTCCATTTCTTGAGGAAGACAATGCCAAGATTCTGTTCTCTAAAACAAGAATTTTAAAGGAAAATATGCTAAATCATTAACTGAGTTACCATACATATTAACATTTAGATTAAAATGTCCATTTACATTAGCATATAGCTTTCTATTTCACATTTTCATCAAAATTTTTTTCACAATAAGATTTTTTACCTTTTCCCATTATTACACATCTTTTAATGTGTTGAACCACTGGCATTTCTGCTATTCTTTAATATTACTTCTCATCATTAAAACAATAAATTTGGTTCTTCATGATGAAATCCTACAGTATCATAAAACTGAAAAAAAATTTCCAAATCTAAAGCTACAATATTCTTTACACATGACCACTTTACTAACTCTTATTTACTATACTAGTTTCTAGTGGACTTCTTGGTACAAAACATGTGGTTTCATGAGTCGTGAGTGGTACATTTGTCTCTTTCAAACGTTAACTCTTTTACTTGTGGCATGATTCAGAGCAATGTCTCTCAAAATACCTATGGTCAGTTCTCCCTACTTCCAACTCATTACAGAATAACATTTTATTAATACTAATAAAAATTAATAGGTAACAAATAAATAAAAAATAAATTTACAAACTAGTAAAAAAAAAAAACTAGGAAAATGAAACTGAAAAGGTATATAAACCCAAAATACAAAACACATGTCTAAGTGTCATTTTCTGATACTAAAAAACATCAATTTGCTATAAAAGTTTCTAAACACTTCCTCTCAATTCTTTTTATTTCTTGACAGTAACAGGCAATTCATGGACTGGCACCAATCTACAAACCACACTAAGCAGCAATGTTGAACTAAAGTTGAATTAAAGACTAATGGTAACCAGTTTTATAGGCATTTTCTGTTTAAATCTGGTTATTTAAAAAACAAATTTAGTATTAGCTATTAAGAATATTCTTCCTGTCATGCTATTAAAGTATTCCTTTATTTTCACTTTAAAATAATTTGATTAGGAATGGGCACGAAATTTGATCAAACAGCATTAGAGCATCATTTTTCCCCAATTACATCTGATAAAATACAGCAATAAATTTCTTCATAATGTAACAACTTCACAGTAGTAGGCCGATGGTAGATGAGACCTTTAACTAGATTTGATAGCAGTCTTTAACATTCTCAGTGATTAAGATTCATTAGTATTTTTAAATGCTTTTGTTCTCTAACCTTGTTCTGTATATTTTAATACAAGGAAATTTTTTAAAAAATATAAAAGACTTCATGGTTGAATTCATTAGATCCAAAAACCTTTTTGATAGTTGGTACTATTATAACATTCTTGATTTCTTCTTAGTTTCAGTTCAACTCCATAAACTTTGACAGGTTTGTATTAAGTCTACCTCATTAAGGTGGGGTTTTTTTTTCTTGATTGGATTTGCTAGGAATGTATACATTTTTTCTATCTTCAGTGTAACAGTTCTACTTTCTAACTTATTTCTGCTTTTCTCTTTATCATGTTTCCTCTACTTTCAGCCTTTCATTAATTATACAAACAAAATTTTTTATTAAACAATGAATTATTTTAACCTATCTGTTTAAAAAGATGAGACAATGACATTATATTGATGGCTATCAACAGGCTTAGATATATGATGTACTGATATTCATTATTTTATTCCTTAACCAAATTAAATTTTTTTAATTCCCAAATGACCCACATATAAAAATATATATTGTAATTTAGGACGATTTCACAATTTCAACAAAACTTTAAAGGATTATTTCCATTAGTTAAAATCCTCTAACCAAATGTGCTTAAGAGTAGGCTTAAAAAAAAAAAAAAAGATACACAACTATCCACTTTCTAATATCAGCTATAAAAAAATAAATATACAGAGAAAAATAATCCTGGAGAATAATATTCTAAAATATTAACACTATCCATCTATGGCTTACCAGATAATAGACCTTTGGCATTCCAAAATATACCAATCCCATCTATGTCAGATAAATTAGTCAAATCCGTAACATCAAATTGCTATTGGAAACATGCTTTATACATTTTTCATACTTGAAAAATAAAAAGGAATGTGAGAATGATTTTTTTTTTCTTTTGAGAGTATTCAATTCAATAGGGAATAGTGGGCCAATGAATAGGTTTGAAAGCAAGGGAATTCCAATCATCTTGGGATTTTCACTACAACAAAATTTCGGGTCCCAACTCATCTCTTAGCCCCTCTGACCAGGGTTTGAGCCTTGTCCCATAGTTTATTCTTCACTACAGATGAAAGATATATGCATTTGTTCTCCTGTCCATACTCTGACCTCCACAGATCACTCAGCTCCTAAACTGCAATAATTTTGCAACCTTATGAAGACAACTATCCTACCACATTTACACTTCCCTGGTAGCCCAGTTGGTAAAGAATCTGCCTGCAATGCAGGAGAGCCAGGTTCAATCCCAAGGTCAGGATGATCCCCTGAAGAAGCAAATGGCAACCCACACCAGTATTCTGCCTGGAAAAATTCCAGGGACAGAGGAGCCTGGGAGTTGGACATGACTGAGTAACACTTATTAACTGCATTTTCCTCTTTACCACTCTTAAGTGCTTGTCAGTTCAGTTCAGTCGCTCAGTCATGTCCAACTCTTTGCGACCCCATGGACTGCAGCACGCCAGGCCTCCCTGTCCATCACCAACTCCCAGAATTCACCCAAACCCATGTCCATCGAGTCGGTGATGCCCTCCAAACATCTCATCCTCTGTCATCCCCTTCTCCTCCTACCCTCAATCTTTCCCAGCATCAGGGTCTTTTCCAAGAGTCAGCTCTTCACATCAGGTGGCCAAAGTATTAAGAGTTTCAGCTTCAACATCAATCCTTCCAATGAATGCCCAGGACTGATCTCCTTTACGATGGAGTGGTTGGATCTCCTTGCAGTCCAAGGGACTCTCAAGAGTCTTCTCCAACACCACAGTTCAAAAGCATCAATTCTTCCGCACTCGGCTTTCTTTATACTCTCATATCTTTATACTTTATACTTTCCCATCTTTATACTTCAACTCGCACATCCATACATGACCACTGAAAAAACCATAGCCTTGACTAGACGAACCTTTGTTGGCAAAGTAATGTCTCTGCTTTTGAATATGCTGTCTAGGTTGGTCATAACTTTCCTTCTAAGGAGTAAGTGTCTTTTAATTTCACAGCTGCAATCACCATCTGCAGTGATTCTGGAGCCCCCAAAAATAAAGTCAGCCACTGTTTCCCCATCTATTTGCCATGAAGTGATGGGACCAGATGCCATGATCTTCGTTTTCTGAATGTTGAGCTTTAAACTAACTTTTTCACTCCCCTCTTTCACTTTCATCAAGAGGCTCTTTAGTTCTTCTTTGCTTTCTGTCATAATGGTGGTATCATCTGCATATCTGAGGTTACTGATATTTCTCCTGGCAATCTTGATTCCAGCTTGTGCTTCCTCCAGCCCAGCATTTCACATGATGTACTCTGCATATAAGTTAAATAAGCAGGGTGACAACATACAGCCTTCACGTACTCCTTTCCTGATTTGGAACCAGTCTGTTATTCCATGTCCAGCTCTAACTGTTGCTTCTTGACCTGCATACAGATTTCTCAGAAGGCAGATAAGGTGGTCTGGTGTTCCCATCTCTTTCAGAATTTTCCATAGTTTGTTGTGATCCACGCAGTCAAAGGCTTTGGCATAGTCAATAAAGCAGAAATAGATGTTTTTCTGGAACTCTCTTGCTTTTTCAATGATACAGCAGATGTTGGCAATTTGATCTCTGGTTCCTCTGCCTTTTCTAAAACCAGCTTGAACATTTGGAAGTTCATGGTTCACGTATTGTTGAAAACTCACTTGGAGAATTTGGGGCATTACTTTGCTAGCATGTGAGATGAGTGCAATTGTACAGTAGTTTGAGCATTCTTTGGCATTGCCTTTCTTTGGGATTGGAATGAAAACTGACCTTTTCCAGTCCTGTGACCACTGCTGAGTTTTCCAAATGTGCTGGCATATTGAGTGCAGCACTTTCACAGCATCATCTTTTAAGATTTGAAACAGCTCAACTGAAATTCCATCACCTCCACTAGCTTTGTTCGTAGTGATGCTTCCTATGGCCCACTTGACTTCACATTCCAGGATGTCTGGCTCTAGGTGAGTGTGAGTGATCACACCATTGTGATTATCTGGGCCATGAAGATTTTTTTTGTACAGTTTTTCTGTGTATTCTTGTCACCTTTTCTTAATATCTTCTGCTTATGTTAGATCCATACCATTTCTGTCCTTTATTGAGCCCATCTTTGCATGAAAAGTTCCCTTGGTATCTCTACTTTTCTTGACGAGATCTCTAGTCTTTCCCATTCTATTGTTTTCCTCTATTTCTTTGCATTGATCACTGAGGAAGGCTTTCTTATCTGTCCTTGCTATTCTTTACAACTCTGCATTCAAATAGGTATATCTTTCCTTTTCTCCTTTGCCTTTCACTTTTCTTCTTTCCTCAGCTATTTGTAAGGTCTCCTCAGACAACCATTTTGCCTTTTGCACTTCTTTTTCTTGGGGATGGTCTTGACCACTGCCTCCTGGACAATGTCATGAACCTCTGTCCATCCGTCCATAGTTCTTCACGCACTCTATGAGATCTAATCCTTTGAATCTACTTGTCAGTTCCACTGTATAACGCGAAGGGATTTGATTTAGGTCATACCTGAATGGTCTAGTGGTTTTCCCTACTTTCTTCAATTTAAGTCTGAATTTTGCAATACTAAGTTCATGATCTGAGCCACAGTCACCACTGAACAGTGACCCCACAAGAGACTGACCCAGACTTGTTTCTGAGTGTCCAGGAGTGTCCAGTAGAGGCGTGGGTCTGCGGTGGCTGCTGCAGGGTCAGAGGCACTGAGTGCAGCAGTGCGTGCCCGCACCTTTTGAAGGAGGTCGCCGTTATCTTCATCACCTCCACCATAGTTTGGTCTCAGGTCAAACAACAGGGAGGGAACACAGCATCCCCCCACCATCAACAGAAAACTGGATTTAAGATTTACTGAGAAAGGCCCTGCAGCCCATCAGAACAGACCCAGTTTCCCCCTCAGTCTCTCCCATCAGGAAGCTTCCATAAGCCTCTTATCCTTCTCCATCAGAGGGCAGACAGAATGAAAACCACAATCACAGAAAACTAACCAAACTGATCACATGGACCACAGCCTTGTCTAACTCAATTAAACTACCCAAGACAGACGGGTCATGGTGGAGACATCTGACAAAATGTGGTCCACTGGAGAAGGGAATGGCAAACCACTTCAGTATTCTTGCCTAGGAGAACCCCATGAACACTATGAGTGTTCACAGTCATCTTTATAAACACTGTTTCACAAACACTTCTGACTTTCTTACCCTTTTCCCCTACCATCCTATCTGCCTAGCAAAAGTTGAGTTCTAGTTGAACCTCTCCTTGTCTTAATCCAAGCAACAGCACACTGCTGAACAAAACACACATTCAGACTGGATTTCCTTTAGATTTTTTTAAAATGAATTTTTACTGGAGTATAGTTGATTTTTTTTATTTTAAAAATCTTGCTTCCCAGGTGGCACTAGTGGTAAAAAAAAAAACAAAAAACACCCGCCTGCCACTGCAGGAGACACAGAAGATGCAGGTTCAATCCCTGGAGGAGGAAATGACAACCCACTCCAGTTTTATCACCTGGGAAATCCCATGGCCAGAGGAGCCCGGTGGGCTACAGTCCAAGGGGTCACAAGGAATCAGACGTGACTGAGCACACATGCACTGGTGAACCGTTGGTTTACAATGTGTTCGTTTGTGCTGTACAACAAAGTGAATCAGCAATATGTATACATATATCTTTTTTTTGGATTTTCTTCCTATTTAGGTCTCCACCAAGCACTGAGTAGAGTTCCCTGTGCTACAAAGTAGGTTCTCATTAGTTATTTATTTTATACTTAGCAACAATGTGAGCTGCTGGCTCAGAGCTTAAAGCCTCTGCCTGCAATGTGGGAGACCTGGGTCCAATCCCTGGGTCGGGAAGATCCCCTGGAGAAGGAAATGACAACCCACTCCAGTACTCTTGCCTGGAGAATCCCATGGAGGGAAGAGCCTGGGAGGCTACAGTCCACAGGGTCGCAAAGAGTTGGACACGACTGAGCGACTTCACTTTAGCAACAATAGTGTATACATGTCAATCCCAATTCCCCAATTCATCCCACCACTCTCCCTTCTTCCTTGGTATTCATATATTTGTTCTCTATGTCTGTGTCTCTATTTCTGCTCTATGAATAAGATCACCTATACCAGTTTTTCTAGATTTCATATATATACATTAACATACACTATTTGCTTTAGATTGATAACACTAAACCTCAAAGGCACTCAGCCCTGCCTGGAAGTTCTACTATAGTTTCCTGCCAAGCTGACTAGCCAAAATGATTACTTTATACTTTCCTCAGAACTACTGAACTCTCCTTCCTCATTTTCAACTGATGACCTCATTTCCCACTTTAGTAAGCAAAGAGCAGGAGATGGAGCTCCCTTATTTTCCTATCACAAGATCTACAGCCCTATTACCTAACCCAGATTTTCATTTTATGACTTAAACTGTCTTTCCCTCTAACCTATCAATGGCTTACCCATCTCATTCCATTTTTTTCTAATGATTTCTTTCCTATATGTGATTTCCTACTTTCCTTCACACAATTTCCCTTCCTACTGAACAATTCTTCTCTTTATGCAAACATACTCCAATAATTTCCCATCATAAAATAAAACTTTAAAAAAATCTGTTGACCATTCTTTTCTTTCTGCTTATTTTGCTATGATCCTGAGTGTTATATCCTTTTAATTAATATAAAAAGACCCTCAAATCTCTAACTATTTTTGATTGATATGGAGAGGGATGACAATAAAATAAATACAAACAAATTTTTAAGGAGAAGTAAAGGCTGGAGATACAAATTTGCAATCTTTAAGTATACAGGTATATTTAAAGCCCCAGATCTATATGAGAATCAAAATATTCCAACAAACAGAAGTCAAAAATTCAAATAAGTTGAGGGGACACAATTCAACAAATAACAATCTCCCTTCCATTAACGGTCACAATTACTATGCTTTTTCTTGTTAGGGTTTCTCGTAACCCTTTTAGCTTGGTGACAGTAAATCTCCTTCCTCTGTATCTTGCATTCAATGGATAGTAACTGCAATTCAGAGAAAACTGCAGGAACCAGAAGAAATCTGATATCTAAGTTATTACATAATCACCTTTAAATATTTAATCATTATGAGTAAGACTGTATTTTTTTCCTCCTACAAACATATATGAACTTTTTCCTATCTGCTCACAATTTTTCCATTTCCTCTAAGTTTATTACTATGTTCTAGATTAATGGTTCCCAAAATTTGGTCCGAAGATCCCTAGGAGTCACTGACATCCTTTCAGGGAAGTGACATGGGCCTCCATTTTCTAACTATGTACCTATATAAGGTTAGATTTTCTTCATATAATTTAAGCAAAACAATATATCCCAATGGACTAAATGCAGAAAGCAAATCTGAAAGTTTAGTTATGACAGTTAATTTTATGTGTTACTTGGCTGGGCCACAGGGTGCCCAGATATTTGGTTAAACAATCTGGGCACTGTGAGAGCATGTCTGGATGAGATTAACATTTGATCCACAGACTTAGTAAAGCAGACTGCCCTTCCTGATGTGGGCAGGCCTCACCTAATCCACTAAAGGCCTGAATAGAACAAAAGGCTAGACAAAAGATAATTCGCTCTCTCTGTCTGATGGTTTTCAAGCTGGGACATCAGTCTTCTGCCTTTGGAATCAGACTTGGCACAGAACTTACACCATCCGCTGGCCTATCATTGAGCCTTTAGACTTGGGTTAGAACATATACCATCAGTCAACTCCTAGATCCAGACTGGAATTAAGCTATCAGTGCTCCTGGGTCCCCACATTATAGAACTTGGGATTTCTCAGCCTCCATAATCACATGAGCCAATCTGCTAAGGGAAATGCGGACTGAAACTGCCCGCCATGACCAAGCAAGTGGCCAGCCACTTGCATGAGTTATCTTAACAATAGGAGGTCCACGGTAAGTAATGTGGAAGTACAAGCTACCACCGTCAGGAAGAATTTGGGAAAGGTCAAAAGGAGATAGGAGACACCAGCCCAAACATCCTACCAATCTCCTAGAATCCTCTTGGCTGAGCTATGCACACACCACCAGGAAGGACCCTGAGACAGAACGAGCAACCCAGAAACTAAACCCCATCACCATAAATCCAGAGACTGCAAGTCTCATGGCAGAGTAGTTCTCTTGGGTTCCCTTACCCTCCTGCTCGCCACCTGGGTTTTCCCCAACAAAATCTCTTGCTTTGTCTGCATGTGTGTCTCCCTGGATAATTAATATCCAAGTATTTAGACAAGCGCCCACTTTGGGGCCATAGACGGGGTCTCCACTCCTGCAACAAATTCCTTATAATACACACACAGACACAAATACATATATATATATATATATATATACACACACATACACACACACACACATATATATACACACACATATATACATACTGTATATATGTGGGCTTTCCTGGTGGCTCAGACGGTAAAGAATCTGACTGCAATGCAGGAGGCCTTGGTTTGATCCCTGGGTCAGGAAGATCCCCTGGAGAAGAAAATGGCTACCCACTCCAATACTCTTGCCTAAAGAAATCCATGGACAGAGGAGCCTGGCAGGCTACGGTCTAAGGGGTTGCAAAGAGTTGGACACAACTGAGCAACTAACACTATTGTAAATACACATTTATTATCTCCTATTGGTTCTATTTTTCTGGAGAACCCTGTCTAATATAACAACTGTCTTCTAGTAAGGCTAACATTAAAGAGATGTGCAAAAATGTAAAACGATGCCATCCTTTCAACCAATTTTTTTTTGCTTTGGAAAACAGTAAATTTTCATTTTAAAACATATTTTTATGTTAATATATAATGGATTCGTATTTTTAAATAAATGTTCTTAGAATGATTTAATTTTAATAACTTGACATCAGTTCAATTCAGTCGCGTCCAACTCTGCGACCCCACGAATTGCAGCATGCCAGGCCTCCCTGTCCATCACCAACTCCTGGAGTTCACTCAAACTCATGTCCATCGAGTCGGTGATGCCATCCAGCCATCTCATCCTCTGTCGTCCCCTTCTCCTCCTGCCCCCAATCCCTCCCAGCATCAGGGTCTTTTCCAATGAGTTAACTCTTCACATGAGGTGGCCAAAGTACTGGAGTTTCAGCTTTAGCATCATTCCTTCCAAAGAACACCCAGGACTGGTCTCCTTTAGGATGGACTGGTTGAATCTCCTTGCAGTCCAAGGGACTCTCAACAGTCTTCTCCTACACCACGGTTCAGAAGCATCAATTCTTTGGCACTCAGCTTTCTTCACCGTCCAACTCTCACATCCATACATGACCACTGGAAAAACCATAGCCTTGACTAGACGAACCTTTGTTGGCAAAGTAATGTCTCTGCTTTTGAATATGCCGTCTAGGTTGGTCATAACTTTCCTTCCAAGGGGTAAGTGGCTTTTAATTTCATGGCTGCAATCACCATCTGCAGTGATTTTGGAGCCCCAAAAAATAAAGTCAGCTACTATTTCCCCATCTATTTGCCATGAAGTGATGGGACCAGATGCCATGATCTTCGTTTTCTGAATGTTGAGCTTTAAGCCAACTTTTTCACTGTCCTCTTTCACTTTCATCAAGAGGCTTTTTAGTTCCTCTTCACTTTCTGCCATAAGGGTGGTGTCTGTCATCTGCATATCTGAGGTTATTGATATAGACAACCCTTATAAACAAAAACTCTTTAAAACACTTTTGAAAAATGTAAAGGAATCCTGAGACCAAAAAAGAGTAAACTGTTGTTCTATATAATTAAGGCTGCCAAAGATCTACTAGAAAAGTGGAATATTAAACTAATTCACCTCTTTCTGCTCTTCATAGCTAAACCAGAATTTCTCATGCTGCTTATCAAAAGAAAGTTTTCCAGTTACAGAAGACATACCTGATCATCGCCAGAACCCCACGGAGCTATATTTTCCAAAGAGGCCACGTTAGTATCAGAAATTTGTGTTCCACTATTGTTGTGATATAATGGCTGTTGCCACAGATGACAAGTCAATGGAACAACCTGAAAATCAAAGGCAGATTTAAAGAGAGTAATAACACAATCCCTATGACTAAACAATAAACAAATTTAACGTTTAAATTATGTTTGTCAGTTTATAAAGCACTTTCACAAATATAACATTTAGACTTCATAATCACTGTCCAACTTACTATCTTCAACCTCCCTGGTGGTCCAGTAGTTAAGAATCCATCTGCCAACGCAGGAGACATGAGTCTGATCCTTGGTCCAAGGAGATCCCATATGCCAGAGGGCAACTAAGCCCATGCACCACAATTACTAAGCCCAAGCTCTAGAGCCCCTGTGCTC
This sequence comes from Bos grunniens, assembly GCF_055505025.1. Classification (NCBI taxonomy): domain Eukaryota; kingdom Metazoa; phylum Chordata; class Mammalia; order Artiodactyla; family Bovidae; genus Bos; species Bos grunniens. The sequence goes on along the minus strand of NC_141175.1, from coordinate 96,488,540 downwards.
TACAACAAAAGGAGCCACCACAAAGAGAAGCCTGCACAGCCTAACCAGACAGTAGCCCCACTCCCCACAACTAGAGAAAGCCGATGCACAGAACGCAGTGCAGCCAAAGTTAATTATTTTTTAATTAATTAATTTAAAAAAATTAGGAAATAGTGATTTTGATTACACAGTAAGGACTTGATATATTCCAACAAACCACACCAGTTCTTTAACCTATGCTTGTACCTGGAGAAGGTAATGGCAACCCACTCTGCTATTCTTGCCTGGAAAATCTCATGGACAGGGGAGCCTGGTGGGCTACAGTCCATAGGCTCGCAAAGAGTTGGACACTGCTGAAGTGACTTCGCACACATACTTGTAGAAGTGAAAGAAGCAAGTAGAAGCAAGCAAGTTACCTATTTCACAATCTTACTATTTGAGACATCTAAGAAATTAACCCAAATAACAGGAATTAAAATCATCCGAGAGCATGGAAAATGGGGACAAAGTTGGGCTCATTTTGCATAATCAGAGGTTGAAGCAGGGCTCTCCTATTTGTGAAAGAAGGCAATAAAAACTGAAGCAGTGTACATGGAAAAGATCAGAGGCAATCAAACAAAAATGACTTCAGTCACGCCAAGTCATCTACTGGTTCAGGATGGGTTACTGAGATTTTCCCCAATATTCTTGGAGTGTAAGAACCCAAAGCTTCCAATGTAAAACCTCCTTTTAAAGGAGATGCAAGGGGCAAGGTGGAGACAACCAGAATAGAGAAGAACACCAGGAAGAGAAGAATGTACCAAAGGACAAAACAAAGCAACACTCCTGCTAAAAATGAAATTACAAACTATACTTTCAAAGGTATTTCAAAAGACTTCAAAATGAGAATACCTCAGACTCTTAAAGAGACTTTTTAAAAAGAGACATATACAGGGAGGGAGGAGGGAGGAGGGTTCAGGATAGGGAACACGTGTATACCTGTGGCAGATTCATGTTGATACATGGCAAAACCAATACAATATTGTAAAGTTAAAAAATAAAATAAAAAGAGACATAATGTCCATAAAAAAAGAAGAGATTGATAAAAATAAAACAGGCAGCTATGAGTCAAGAAAAGATGCCTGCTCACAAACCCACAAATGTCAAAGAACCTCTGAAGGAAACTCAAGATCATAAGGTAATTTTTTTCCCCATAATTAAAACAGTTACTACACTAACAAAACATTTTTACAGAGCACATACAACAATGTGCTTTTGATGAGAAAGGCAAGCTTAACTCAAAAATCTATTCAATAACTAAAGAGATTCTATTCAATAACTAAAGAGATTTCTATGGTATAGACTCTTTCATGAGGTTTTTCTCAAAAGGTAGAACACCATGGGGCACACCCACCTTGCTCCAGTGGCATTTTCTGAGGAATAACGAACAAAAAGCAAAGAAAGGCATTTTGCAAATTCATTTTGGCAATTTGAAATCCCTAAATAAATAAAAATAGAGCCAATGTTCTGGCACAGTTAGTATTCCTGGAGCCCTCCAGGAACGAAGAATGCCAAAATGAATGTTCATAATGGCTATTCACTGCAACTAAATAATGCTGGGTGTACTGCACAGGGTCTTGCCTTTGAAAACAGCTGATTCATATTAGCTTACAAAAAAAAGTTCAATTCCCTAGGATATTTGTAGAACACTAATGATACAATATTACGAAAACCAACACTTTGACAAACTAACCCAGTGTGTGAGAAAAAAGAACACACTCTCACTTTTATCAGCTAAAAAAACCTTAAAACTTAAAATTAAATATTAGAAGTTCTTATTGTTTTTCATTCGCTCAGTTGTATCCGACTCTTTGTGACCTCATGGACTCCAGCACGCCAGGCTTCCCTATCCTTCACTATCTCCCAGAGTTTGCTCAAACTCATGTCCATTGAGTCCATGATGACATCCAACCATCTCATCCTCTGTCGCTCCCTTCTTCTGCCCTCAATCTTTCCCAGCATGAGGGTCTTTTCCAGAAAGTGGGCTCATTGGAAAAGTTCTTATTAAAAAATACATTTCCCAGAACTTATTTTTATTACCTACCCAATGGTTTATAGACTTCATTAAGGAAATTAATTTCTAATACATTCCCGTATGTTTGATCAGTTTTCCCACAGGTGCCTCAGGTATTGGTATAACCCAAACACTTGAAAGAGAATTCTTAAGATGAATGCTTTAAAACTAAGCAGGTGTCATCAGCAACTCTGATCTGAGGTTAAATGCCTTCTGGAATAAACAGTTTCAGAGTCCTTCCCTGATTAGCTTTTAATATTAAAAGTTTGTGGTCTTTAGTGGTCTTCCAACTACATACTACCTATCAAAGAAACATTTTAGATCTAAGGATGCATATCAATTAAAAGGATTAAAAAAAGATATTTCATGCAACAGTAACCAAAATAACACAGGAACAACTGTATTAATTTCAGACAAAATGGACTTTTAAGTCAAAAACTGTTACAAGAGACAAAGAAGTATGTCATATAATGATAAAAGGGTCAATTCACCAAGAAAATATGAAAAGTATATTTCTGCACCAAACCTCAGAGCTCCTAAATTAATGAGACAGATGTTGAAAGAACTGAAGGGAGAAATATACAACGACATAATGAATAATGTCCTTTCAATAATGCATAGAACAACCAATAAGAAGAATAAGAAAATACAGAAGTTGAACAACACTACAGACCAATCAAACCTAACAGATACATATATAGAAGACTCCATCCACAAACAGCAGAATACATTTTCTCAATTACACATGAAACACTCCTCAGGACAGAACACATGTCTAGCCATAAAACTAGTCTGAATAAATTCAAGAAGACTGAAATAATACACAGTACCTTTTCCAATCACAATGTAATGAAACTAGAAATAAACAGCCTAAGAAAAAACTGGAAATTTTACAATATGTGGAAATTAAACACTACACTCTTAAACAACAAGAAGTCATAAAGGAAATTAGAAAATACCTTGACACAAATGAAAATGCAAAATACCAAAAAAATTTATGGATGCAGTTAAAGAAGTACTAAGAAGGAAGTTTAAGCTATAAATGGCATGCCTTAAAAAAAGGTAAGATCTCAAGTAACAATCTAACTTGCACCTCAAGGAACTAAAAGAAAAACTAAAACCTAAAAGTGAAAATAACAAAAACTGGAGTACAGATAAATGAAATGGTCAACAAGGAAAAAAATCATGAAACTAAAAGTGATTTTTCAGAAAACTGACAAAATTGATAACCCCTTAGGCTAGACAAAGAAAGAAAAAAAAAAACTCAAATAATAAAATCAGAAATGCAAGAGTTGTAATATTCCATTACAACCAATGCCACAAATAAGGACCATAAGAGAACATTATGAACAACTGCACACCAACAAACAGGACACACATTAATCCCTAGAAAGACACAACCTACTAAGACTGAACAATGAAAAAACAGAAAATCTGAAATGTATAACTAGCAAGGAGATTGAATCAGTAATCAAAAACTTGGCAACACAGAAAAGCCAAGGACCAAATCACTTCAATCACCCTCAAAAATGTTAGCACACAGAATTCACAACACATTAAAAGAAGTATACACCATGATCACGTGGGGATTAACCATGGAATGCAAGGATGATTCAACTCATAAAAATCAATCAATACTTCACATTGACAGAATGAAGAACAAAACCACTGATGATCTTTACTGATACGGAAAAAGCACCTGAATATTCAATACCCTTGCATGATAAAAGCACTCAACAAATGAGGAACAGAAGGAAACTAATCAATATAATGGGACTTCCCAAAGGTGGCTTAGTAGGTAAAGAATCTGCCTGCAATGCAGGAGACACAGGTTCAATCCCTGAATTGGGAAGATCCCCTGGAAGAGGGCATAAATCCACTCCAGTATTCTTGCCTGGAGACTCCCATGGACAGAGGAGCCTGGTGGGATACAGTCCACAGGGTTGCAAACAGTCAAACATGACCTAGGCCACTTATGAGGACCCACAACTAACTCATAGCATACTCAATGGTGGAAAACTGAAAGTTTTTCCTCTAAGACCAGGAACAATGCTTAAGAATGCCTACTCTTGCCATTTCTAATCAACACAGTATTGGGAGTATCAGCCAGAGCAGAGACCCCAATAAATTCTCACATATATATGGTCAAATAATTTTCAATAAAAGTATAAAGTTCATTCAATGGGAAAAGGATGGTCTTTTCAACAAATATAAAATTAAAAGGGAAATAAACTTTCCCACAGAAAAGGACAGAAAAGAAACTTCCACTTCTCAACCTTGGCACTGAGTGGAGGGAGTTAAAAAGAACTTCCCTGAGAATCTGAACGGTAAGCCAGTACTGATTCAGGTTTTCAGTCTGAATTCATGCTGCAGTATTGTCCAAAACCGGAGAATGCAACGGCACCCCACTCCAGTACTCCTGCCTGGAAAATCCCATGGATGGAGGAGCCTGGTGGGCTGCCATCCATGGGGTCGCACAGAGTCGGACACGACTGAAGTGACTTAGCAGCAGCAGTAAAACTCAAAAACAAAACAAAAACCACCCAATTAACCTATTATCAAATAGGCAAAGAACTTGCAGAGCCATTTCTCCAAACATACAAATAGCCACTAAGTACAGGGAAAGATGTTCAACATCACTCATCAAAATAGTAAGACATCACCTCATACTCATCAGGATAGTGAAAATGAAAGTCACTCAGTCGTGTCCAACTCTTGATGACCCCATGGACTGTATCCATGGAATTCTCCAGGTTCAGTATACTGGAGTGGGTAGCCTTTCTCTTCTCCAGGGAATCTTCCCAATCCAGGGACTGAACTCAGGTCTCCCGCATTGCAGGTAGATTCTTTACCAGCTGAGCCACAAGGGAAGCCCAAGAGTACTGAAGTGGGTAGCCGATCCCTTCTCCAGCGGATCTTCCCGACCCAGGAATCGAACCAGGGTCTCCTGCATTGCAGGCAGGTTCTTTACCAACTGAGCTATGAGGGAAGCCCACTCATCAGGATGGCTACTATCAAAAAAGAAGAAAAAGAGAAAGAAAAAAAATAACAAATGTTGGCAAACATGTGGAGAAACTGGGACCCTTGTGTAGTGTTGGTGAAACTATAAAATGGAACAACTACTATGGAAAACAGTAGGGAGGTTCCTCAGAAAACTAAAAATAGAACTACCACCATGTTCTAGCAATCCCACTTCTGCGTATATATCCAAAAGAACTGAAGGCCAGGTCTAGAGATATTTGCAAACCTATGCTCATAGCAGCACTACTCAGAACAGCCAACAGGCAGAAGCAATCCAAGTGTCTTATCAGCTGATAAGGGATAAACAAAATGTTGTACATACATACAGTGGAATGTTATTCAGACGTAAAAGGAAGGTAATTGGGTCACTACTACAACATGGATGAATCTTGAGGATGAAAGTGAAAATAAGCCAGTCACAAAGGACAGATACTGTATGGTTCCACTTAAAAGAGGCATCTAGAGTAATCAAATTCATAGAAACACAAAGCAGAAACGTGGCTGCTAGGAGCTAAGATGAGGGGAAATGGGGAGTTGTTTATGGTGCAGAGTTTCAGCTTTGCAAAATGAAAAGAGTTCTGGACACCGGTTGTACAACAAGGTTAATGTATTTAACATGATCAAACTATACACTTTAAAATGGTTAAGATGGTTAAGATATTCTCTGTATTTTATCACAATTAAAATTCTTTTTAAAAATTTTCAATCCCCAGATAAACCTAAACAGAAAATTTATTTCTTTTACAAGAAATACTAAGGGAAATGCTTCAGGATGATACTAGAGAGTAACTGAAATTTATACAAAATAACAGAGAATTAATTAAAGTAATTACACAGCTAACTGCAAAAGACAGTGTAACTGCGTATTTCTTCTCCTTTCTTCCCTTTGACAATCTAAAAAGCCTTCACTGGCAGGATGTGCAGCAAGAAGACCAGGCGGAAAGGGGCAAGGCAGGCTGTCACCGCCAGCATCAACACGGGCAGCCTAGTTCGCCACCGAAAGGAAAACAGCAGATCTGGAGGAGCAGTTGTCTGATGAGAAGGTATGCATAGCAGCAAAATTCATCATTCATGCCCCTCCTGGAGAATTTAACGAGGTGTTTAATGATGTTCTGTTATTGCTTAACAATGATACTCTTCTGAGGGAAGGGGCAATCCATGCATACCTCAGTAAAACCGAAGGTTTTGAAAATCAGGTACTGAAAACAGAACATGGTAACTTGGGAAACGGAAAGTTTTTGGAACCAAAAAACTTGATCACTTAAAAAAGGACACAACTGATCCAACACTGTATGAAGTAGAAAACGCAACTGAACCATGGCAAACTTCAGTAATAACTCCTCTCTGCTGCTGCTGCTGCTGCTGCTAAGTCACTTCAGTTGTGTGTGACACAGTACTCTGTGTCAGTACTGTATGTGGTTAAAAAAAATAGACAGCAAACAGTTATTGCATGCATAGAAAGCCATTAATTTCAAGCAAAAGACTTTTGGAATGGTCATTGGAGGTCAGAGTGGACGTTTACAATCATTCCTTCAACTACTCAGGTGCCTGGCATCTTGAATTCAGGTTCATTATTATGAAAATGTTAAGGTTCAGCTATGAGTCATAAAGATATACAAGATTCCCTAACGGTGTCTAACGAGGTGCAAACAGCAAATGAATTTATAAAGACTGAAGAGGCTAAAAAGAATGAATATCAAACTGTCATCAGTGAAAATTATCAGACAATGTCAGACACAACTTTCATCAACGGTTCCCAATTATTCACACTAAGACTGATTGGAACAAGATCCTTAACTACAAGCTTGGCAAAGAAATGCAGAATGCATTAAGATAAACACTGCAAGACCAGATCATTTTAGTGCCTTTGTGTTTTAAAAAATACTCATTACAAAAACATTCAAAACTGTCAAGCTCACCACCTAGTCAGATGGGCAGTTGCCATTTAAAATCACTGTAATTAATTAGTTCGATTAAAGCACAAAGTTTAGTAATCATTATTTTCTATTTCTCTTGTTCAAAGAGGACTGAAAATCAGTTTAGTTTAAATGTTTTTTACTTTCTGTTATGCCTTTCTTTCTTATAATGAAGAGATGATTTCTCTAATGTCAAACATTTTTCAAGTGTTTCAAAATTTTTTTACTTACCATAACCCTAAAATTTCTGCCTTTGGTTTATAAAGTGGATAACTTTCGATATTTGCCCAGTTCATTTTAATGAAGTCAGTAATGGACACTAGTTTAAGGAGGCTGAAGTACTTAGCCATATACGCTAAAGAAATTGTCTACATTTTTCCCCTCATCTCTTTCTCTTATGTAAGATTGAGATTAGAGGGAAAACATTTTCTTTATCTGTGTTTAAACCTTTCAAGAAGGTTATTTAGCTAGCTTAGCATTTAAACTTTTTTGAAACAAGGCCAATGTCTAATGCTGTCTTGACATTCTGAATTAAATGAAAATACTTATTTCAGAAATGCATTTAATGCTTTTTCCCCTCGTGAGTTATGCAAATTAGCTTTGGATTACAAGCTATGTCCCCAATTTATGTTTATCATAAAGCCACAACTGTATTGTAACAAGGCAAAATGTAACATATATAATCCTGAACTCATGACCATGACTCAGTTTGTTTTTCTCTTGTACAGAGAAGCACTAAAATTCAGTGTCTTCCCTGGTGAGCTAATGACTGGGAATTCACCTTGCAATGCAGGGGACACAGACAGGTTCAATCCCTGGTCCAGGAACTAGGATCCCACGTACCACAGAGCAACTAAGCCCGCGTGCCACAACTACTGAGCTTATACGCCACAACTAGAGAGTATGTGTGTTGCAACAAAAGATCCCGCACGCTGCAGTTGACCTGACAGCGAAAGAAAGGAAGGAAGGAAGGAAGGAAAGGGGAAAAAAAGTAAAGTACTAAAATTCAATGTGACAATAAAGTGAAAATTTTCCTATTTCAAAAAAGAACGATTGTATGAAACAATATATATCTAACTGTACTGCTAGGCACATAAACATACAGAAATGTATTTGACAATGAGAGCACAAAGGAGATCAACAGGTACTGATCTGTGCTGAAATAAGGAAACAATACCAGATGATAACTCAAAAGAAAGGAAGAAATGAGCACAGAAAAAGAAGACAAAAGAAAGTTCATATAACTAACTACAAAACATCTGCTTGTTATTCTCCCTCCTCCCAGATTCTTCAAAAAACCTATTACAGAAAGTATTAACTCTTACAATACCTCACTTGGTATGTAACATATATCTGTAACATATGCAGACATATGTTTAACAGTAATAACATTGAAGGGGCAGGGTAAGGAATGGGGTTATATTGGCATAAACCTTCTATATTTCACTGAAATTTAGTCCTAATGAATCTCAAGCAGATTCTGATAAATTAACAGTGTATACTGTAAGCCACAGAAAATAACTCAGTAATTATAACTTTAAAAATCATTAGAATTAAACCAAAACAAGAGAAAAATATCTACTTAAAACCAAAAATGGCAATATAAGGTCTAAAAGAACAAAAAGACACAATATATAGAAAACAAAAAATTAAACAGTAGATATAAATCAAAACATATCAATAGCATTTAATGTGAGTGAATTAAACAACCCAATCAAAGATATATAGTTGTGCTAGACTACATGAAAAACAAGATTCAACTATACGCTCTCTACAGGAGACACACTTTAGGCTGAAAACACAAACAGGGTGAAAGGAAAAGGATGAAGAGCAGATTTATAATCTAAAACATGCAGAGTGGCTAGTGCAATATAAAAATGTATTACAATAAAAAAGGCTACTAAAAATAAAGAGGAGCATTTCAGAATGACAAAAGGGTCAATCCACCAAGAATAATCTAATAATTCAAAATATATATTCACTTCGCATCAGAGCTCCAAAATACCTTAAGGAAAAATTAACAGAACTGAAGGAAAAAAGAGACAATCCAACAATAATTAGAATTCAATACTCCAGTTTCCCAAAGTAGTGGATGGATATTTTTTGGTGATACTTGAACATTTAAAGGTGGCTGCGACAGGCCAAAGCCTTTGACTGTGTGGATCACAATAAACTGTGGAAAATTCTTCAAGAGATGGGAATACCAGACCACCTGATCTGCCTCTTGAGAAATCTGTATGCAGGTCAGGAAGCAACAGTTAGAACTAGACATGGAACAACAGACTGATTCCAAATAGGAAAAGGAGTTGGTCAAGGCTGTATATTGTCACCCTGTTTATTTAACTTATATGCAGAGTACATCATGAGAAACACTGGACTGGAAGAAACACAAACTGGAATCAAGATTGCCGGGAGAAATATCAATAACCTCAGATATGCAGATGACACCACCCTTATGGCAGAAAGTGAAGAGGAACTCAAAAGCCTCTTGATGAAAGTGAAAGTGGAGAGTGAAAAAGTTGGCTTAAAGCTCAACATTCAGAAAACGAAGATCATGGCATCTGGTCCCACCACTTCATGGGAAATAGATGGGGAAACAGTGGAAACAGTGGCAGACTTTATTTTTCTGGGCTCCAAAATGACTGCAGATGGTGACTGCAGCCATGAAATTAAAAGACGCTTACTCCTTGGAAGGAAAGTTATGACCAACCTAGATAGCATATTCAAAAGCAGAGACATTACTTTGCCAACAAAGTTCCGTCTAGTCAAGGCTACGATTTTTCCTGTGGTCATGTATGGATGTGAGAGTTGGACTGTGAAGAAGGCTGAATGCTGAAGAATTGATGCTTTTGAACTGTGGTGTTGGAGAAGACTCTTGAGAGTCCCTTGGACTGCAAGGAGATCCAACCAGTCCATTCTGAAGGAGATCAGCCCTGGGATTTCTTTGGAAGGAATGATGCTAAAGCTGAAACTCCAGTACTTTGGCCACCTCATGCGAAGAGTTGACTCATTGGAAAAGACTCTGATGCTGGGAGGGATTGGGGGCAGGAGGAGAAGGGGAAGACAGAGGATGAGATGGCTGGATGGCATCACTAACTCAATGGATGTGAGTCTCAGTGAACTCCGTGAGTTGGTGATGGACAGGGAGGCCTGGCGTGCTGCGATTCATGGGGTCGCAAAGAGTCAGACACGACTGAGCGACTGATCTGATCTGAACATTTAAAAAAACAAACAACAAAAAAACCAGAGCAAATCAATGGGTTTCCTACACACCGGCAGTGAACGATTAGAATTTGAAATTAAAAACACGATACCATTGGGACTTCCCCGGCAGTCTAGTGGGTAAGACTCTGGGTGCTTCCATTGCAGGAAGGGTGGGTTTGGTATGTGGTCAGGGAACTAAGATCCCACATGATGTACAGGGAGGAAAAAACCCATTTACATTAGCACCCAAAAAATGAAATAGGTATAAATCTAAACAAATATGCACCAAATCTAAACTCTGGTGAAAGAAATCAAAACAGAACTAATTAAATGGACAGATAGTTCATCTTCATTGTTAGCAAGACTCAATACTGTCAACATGTCAGTTCTTCCCAACTTGATGTATATATTCAATACAATTCCAATGCAATCCAAGCAAGTTATTTTGTGGATATCGATAAACTGGTTCTAAAGTTTATATGGCAGACAGCCAAGGCGGCAGTGAGGGAAGGCATGCAGTCTGCATCTGCCCACCCCTAGGATATTCACCAGGCAATGGTGGGGGATTTCCTGTGGACAGGCTGAAGGGAGGAGCCCTGGGGGAGACCAGGTACCAGGTAGGGCCAAGCAGGGGAAAGTGCAGGCCTGGGGACCAGTGACTGAGGGGCTGCTGGGGGAGAGGGAGCAGTTTTAGCACCAGAAGTGGTTTCGGTGCCCAGAGCAGTCTGGGCACCTTTTGGTGCTAGAAGCCGCACGCCTGCTTGCCTCGGAGGGGTGGGGATCCTGGGGGATCACAGGATCCACTGGGAAAAGCCCCTGGGGTGCCCCTTTCACTTTTCAGAGACTGAGGGGCTGCGGGGGGAGGGGTAGCAGTTTCGGCATCAGAAGCAGTTTGGACGCCAGGGACAGTTTGGATGCCTTTGGGTGCTGGGAGTGGCATACGTGCTCTACCAGAAAGGGGAGGGACCTCTGAGGGGATAAGAAGTCCCACTGTGGAAGGCCCTGGGGTTCCCCCTTCACTTGGCCCCAGGGAGCCTTTATGGGGCCCAAGGGCCTCTGGGACCCTCTCAACCCTCCTGAGGAGCTCTTTGCCTTCCAGGGTACCTTTTACTCTTCAGGGACTCATCCACCTGGATGGGTCCTGTAGATGTGAAACAGGGGAGGGAGGCTCCTGCAGGGAGAGAAGACCACCCAGCCGGGGGAGGCAACTGCAGGGTTCCAGTAGCAGGGAACTGCCTAGTGTACCCCTGCCCACTCGGCCCTGGAGCGTCTCCTAAGACCACCACCTCCGGGCCCCCCTCCACCCTCCAGGGGGCCCCCCTCCAGCCCCTCTCCTCCCTCCAGGGCTTACTCCTCTTTCCAGGCCAAGTGCTCAGCCATCCGGGTGGCCCCCCACCCTTCAGGGTCCCCCTCTATCCTCCAGTTCCCTCTCCCCTCCAAGGTCCCTGTCCTCTGTGGGCCCTCATCCCCCAACCAGGGGCTCTGTCTGCCCTCTGGACTGGGCCTCCACCATCTGGGACCCCTTTCTCTACCCTCTGGCTCCCTCCTCCTTCCAGGGGCACCCTCTATTCTTCAGGACCCCTCTCCCTCCAGGGTCACCTCCAAGGGCACCCACTGCCCACACAGGTCCTGCGACTGCAGAAGGGAAGGAAGACAAAGCAGAGCCAGCAGGGAAGGGTCCCTCTGGATGGGGAGGAGAGGGGAATCCATCTGGTGTTCCCCTACCCACTCGGCCCCAGGGAGCCTCCTGGAGACCCAGGTTTATCCTCCCCACCCTGAAGCCAGAAGCACTGCAGAAACTTGGGTGGAGTCCAGGCCACCTGCCACGCCCTACAGAGAGGCACTGCAGAGGCTTTCTCAGTTTGGGTAGAGCCCCCTCTCTAGGGTCTTCTCTGGAGGCTTAGGTCCTGAATCAGGACCCCATCCCCCCAATAAATCCCATCTCCACCCAAACAACACCACATAAGTCATCCCCCACCTAAGCAGCCCTTCACATTCAAGGTTTGTTTCTGTTTTTGAGGTTGTTTTTTTTTTTCCAATACTTTTTTTACTGTTTACCAGCAGAGTTCGGTTTTACCCTGCAGTGGTTGTTTCACACATATTCTTATTTTTTCTATTATTTGTTAGTTTTCTAAATTTATTTTATTATTTTTTAATCTTCATTATTTTTCTGCTCCCTCTTGATTTTTCTTATTTTTTATTTTTATAGATATAATTTTTTTTCTTCTCTCACTTTGCTACTGGAGTCCAGTTTCACCCTTCTGAGGTTATTTTCTATTCTTTGTTATTGTTCTGCCCTTTTTTTTTTCCTTTTCTTCCTTTTCTATATTTTTCTTTTCCACAACCATGGCTTGTGGAATCCCAGTTCAGGACTGAGCCCCAGGAGGCAGGAGTGCCGAGTCCGAAGGGCTAGAGTAACAGAGAAAACTTCAGGTGCCAGGGAATATTAATTAGAGTGAGGTTTCCCAAAGGTCCACATCTCAAAACAAAGACCCAGCTCTACCCAACTACCTGAAAACTCCACTGCTGGAAACTAAGACTAAACAACTTGTGAGACAGGAACGTAGTCCCAACTATCAAAAAAAAAAAAAAAGAAATGACAAAAAAAATATGTTACGGATGAAGGAGCAAGTTAAAAACTACAAGACCAAATAAATGAAGAGGAAACAGGCAACCTATGTGAAAAAGAATTTCAAGTATTGACAGTAAAGAAGTTTCAAAATATCAAAAATAGAAAAAATAGAAGAATTATTTAACACATTTACTAAAGACCTAGAAAAAATAAAAATAAACAGAGATGAACAACACAATCACTGAAATTAAAAATAATCTAAAAGGAATCAATAGTAGAATAACTGAGGCAGAAGAATGAATAAGTGAGCTGGAAGACAGAATAACAGAAATAACTGCTGAGGAGCAGAAAAAGAAATATAAGAGTAGAGGACAGTCTCAGAGACCTCTGGGACAATAATAAATGCACCAAAATTCAAATTATTAGCATTCCAGAAGAAGAGAAACAAAGGGTATGAGAAAATATGTGAGGAGATTATAGCGGAAAACTCCCCTACTATAGGAAAGGAAATAGCACCCAAGTCCAGGAAGCCCAGACAGTCCCATACAGGATAAACCCAAAGAGAAATACAACAACACACATATTACTCACACTAAAAAAAATTAAACACAAAGAAAAAATACTAAAAGCAGCAAGGGAAAAGCAAAAAATAACATACGAAGCAATCCCCATAAGGTTAACAGCTGATTTTTCAGCAGAAACTCTGCAGGCCAGAGAGAGTGGAAGGATATATTTAAAGTGATGAAGGATAAAAACTTACAACCAAGAGTACCAGCAAGGATCTCATTGAAGAAGAAATCAAAAGCTTTACAGACAAGCAAAAGTTCAGTGAATTCAGCACCACCAAACCAGCTTTCGGAGAAGGCAATGGCACCCCACTCCAGTACTCTTGCCTGGAAAATACCATGGACGGAGGAGCCTGGTAGGCTGCAGTCCATGGGGTCGCTAAGAGTCGGACACGACTGAGCGACTTCACTTTCTCTTTTCATTCATGCATTGGAGAAGGAAATGGCAACCCACTCCACTGTTCTTGCCTGGAGAATCCCAGGGACAGGGGAGCCTGGTGGGCTGCCGTCTCTGGAGTCGCACAGAGTTGGACACGACTGAAGCAACTTAGTAGTAGTAGTAGTAGTAGTAGTAGTAGTATGGGCACCTTATCTTTGACAAAGAAGGCAAGAATATACAATGGAGAAAAGACAGCCTCTTTAGCAAGTAGTTCTGAGAAAACTGGACAGCTACATGCTAAAGAATGACACTAGAAGACTTCCTAACATCATACTCAAAAATAAATTCAAACTGGATTGACTTAAATGTAAGGTCAGAAAGTATAAAGCTCTTAGGGGAAAACATAGGCAGAATATTCCTTGACATAAACCACAATAAGATCCTCTATGACCCACCTCCTAGAGTAATGGAAAAAAAAAAAAAAACAAATGAGACCTAATTATACTTAAAAGCTTTTGCACCGCAAAGGAAACAATAAAAAAGATTAAAAGACAACTCTCAAAATAGGAGAAAATTGCAAATGAAACAACTGACAAAGGATTAATCTAGAATATATAAGCAGCTCATACAGCTCAATATTAGGAAAACAAACAGCCCAATCAAAAAATGGGTCAGATCAGATCAGATCAGTTGCTCAGTTGTGTCCAACTCTTTGCGACCCCATGAATCGCAGCACGCCAGGCCTCCCTGTCCATCACCAACTCCTGGAGTTCACTCAGACTCACGTCCATAGAGTCAGTGATGCCATCCAGCCATCTCATCCTCTGTCGTCCCCTTCTCCTCCTGCCTCCAATCCCTCCCAGCATCAGAGTCTTTTCCAATGAATCAACTCTTCGTATGAGGTGGCCAAAGTACTGGAGTTTCAGCTTTAGCATCATTCCCTCCAAAGAAATCCCAGGGCTGATCTCCTTCAGAATGGACTTGTTGGATCTCCTTGCAGTCCAAGGGACTCTCAAGAGTCTTCTCCAACACCACACTTCAAAAGCATCAATTCTTCAGCATTCAGCCTTCTTCACAGTCCAACTCTCACATCCATACATGACCACAGGAAAAATCATAGCCTTGACTAGACAAACCTCTGTTGGCAAAGTAATGTCTCTGCTTTTGAATATGCTATGTAGGTTGGTCATAACTTTCCTTCCAAGGAGTAAGCGTCTTTTAATTTCATGGCTGCAGTCACCATCTGCGGTGATTTTGGAGCCCAGAAAAATAAAGTCTGACACTGTTTCCACTGTTTCCCCATCTATTTCCCATGAAGTGATGGGACCGGATGCCATGATCTTTGTTTTCTGAAGACATATAGATGGCCAATAAACAGATGAAAAGATGCTTAACGTCACTAATTATTAGAGAAATGCAAATCAAAACTTCAATGAGGTATCACCTCACACCAGTCAGAATGGCCATCATCAAAAAATGTACAAACAATAAATGTTGGAGAGGATGTAGAGAAAAGGGAACTCTACACTGTTGGTGGGAATACAAACTGATGCAGACTTTATGGAGAACAGGATAAAGATTACTTCAAATACTAGGAATAAATCATCGTATGACCCAGCAATTCCACTACTGGGCCATAATCAATATGAGAAAACCATAATCAAAACTCAAGACACATGTACCCCAACGTTCACTGCAGCACTGCTGACAACAGCCAGAACATGGAAGCAACCTGGATGTCCATCAGCAGAGGAATCAACAAAAAAGATGTGGTACATACATACTACTCAGTCATCAAGAAGAATGAATTTGAGTCAGTTCTCATGAGATGGATGAAGCTAGAGCCTGTTATACAAAGTGAAGTAAGTTAGAAAGACAAAAACAAATATAGTAATTAACGCATATATACAGAACCTAGAAAAATTATATTGATGAAGCTATCTGCAGGGAAGGAATGAAGACAAAGATGTAGAGAATGGACTTATGGACACTGTGGGGGAGGGAGAGAGTGGGACAAATGGAGAACGCAGCATCAATATACACACATTGTCCAGTGTAAGCTGGACAGGTGGGAGAAGCTGCTGTGCGGCACAGGGAGCCCATCTAGTGCTCTGTGATGACGTGGAGGGGGGATGATGGTGGGGAGAGACGCTAGGGAGGCAGGGGATGTACGTATAGTTATGGCTGATTGCACTGTTGTACAGCAGAAACCAACACACCAATGGGGAAAAAAAAAAAGTAATTTGAACTTAAAAAATAGAGTGTATAGGGGGAGTCAAAAGATCCAAGAAAGCCAAAAAAACAACAGACACTATCTGACTTAAAGACTTCCTGTAAAGCTACAGCAATCAAGACAATGTGGCACTGGTGAAAGACCAGCAAACAGATCGCTGTAACACAACAAAGTCCAGAAACAGACCGAGATAAAGACCGCTGATCCTTGACAAAGGAACAAGGCAACGTAATGGAGCCAAGACCGTCTTTTCGACAAACGACACCGGGATAACTGGACATGCACATGCAAAAAGCGAATTGGGACAGATCTTACAGCTCTCACAAAATTCAACTCAAAACAGGGAATATAAAACTGTAAAAACTGTAGAACACCTAGAAGATAATACAGGAGAAAACCTAGATGACCTGGGCTATGGTGATCACTTTTTAGGTACAACACCAAAGGCACAACCCTTGAAAGAAAGAATTGATAAGCTGGACTCATCAAAATTAAAAACTTTCGTTCCATGAAAGACAATGTCAAGAGAATGAGAAGACAAGCCACAGGCGAGGAGAAGATATTTCTAAAAGACATAACCTGATAAGGACTGTTAACCAACATACAGCACTGAGCACACATGCAGCGAGTCATCAGACTGCTTGGTACTGACCCAAATGGACTGAAAAGATGGTTAGTCTCTCAGTCGTGTCTGATTCTCTGCAGCCTCACACACTGCAGCCCACCACGCTGCTCTGTCATGGAATTTTCCAGGCAAGAATACTGCAGTGGGTAGCCATTCCCTTCTCCAGGGGGTCTTGCCGACCCAGGGATTGAACCCAGGTCTTCTGCATTGCAGGTACATTCGTTACAGTCTGACTCATCAGGGAAGTCCAACGAAAATATCCTTTAGTAGATGAATGGATAAAATAAACTGTGGCTCATTTAGACAATAATATTATCGAGAACTAAAAAGAAATGAGCCACTAAGTCATGAAAAGACATGGAGAAACTATATTGGTGGATACATGCCATTATACATTTGTCAAAAACCACAGAATGTACAATACCAAAAGTGAGCCCTAATATACACTCTGGCTTTGGATGTCAATGTAGGTTCATCATAACAAACGTATTACACTCTGACGTTGGAAATTGACAGTGGAGGACGCTGTGCATGTGTGGGAGCAGGAAGTAGATGGGAAATCTCAATTTTTTTTTGGA
Organism: Bos grunniens; assembly: GCF_055505025.1. NCBI lineage: Eukaryota > Metazoa > Chordata > Mammalia > Artiodactyla > Bovidae > Bos > Bos grunniens. The sequence goes on along the minus strand of NC_141175.1, from coordinate 96,471,414 downwards.
ACCTACAATTGCTCTAAAAAATGATCTGTTGAGGAAATTCCCTGGTGGTCCAATGGTTAGGACGCCATGCTTTCACTGCCAAGGGCACAGGTTCAATCCCTTGTGGGGGAACTATGATCCCACAAGCTGTGAAAGTGAAAGTCACTTTGCGACCCCATGGACTATACAGTCCATGGACTTCTCCAGGCCAGAATACTGGAGTGAGTAGCTGCTCCCCTCTTCAGGGGATCTTCCCAACCCAGGCATCAAACCCAGGTCTCCAGCATTGCAGGCGGATTCTTTACCAGCTGAGCCACAAGGGAACCCCAAGAACACTGGAGTGGGTAGCCTATCCCTTCTCCAGAGGATCTTCCTGACTCAGGAATTGAACCAGGGTCTCCTGCATTGAAGGCGGATTCTTTACCAACTGAGCTACTAGGGAAGCCAAGCTATGGAGCATGGTGAAAACAAACAAACAAACAAAACCACAGTCTGCTGAAAAACAACTAAAACAAGGCTCCGGTCCAGCATGCAAGGAGTTAGGAAGTCATCACTCCCATCCCTACAAAAAGAAAACACCCTAACCAAATTGAAAATCAACAACTCTTCTTATATCCACCAGAGAACTGAAATTAAGGGCAAACTACAGTCCCAGACATCCTGGAATGGGAAGTCAAGTGGCCTTAGGAAGCATCACTACAAACAAAGCTAGTAGAGGTGATGGAATTCCAGTTGAGCTATTTCAAATCCTGAAAGATGATGCTGTGAAAATGCTGCCAGCAAATTTGGAAAACTCAGCAGTGGCCACAGGACTGGAAAAGGTCAGTTTTCATTCCAATCCCAAAGAAAGGCAATGCCAAAGAATGCTCAAACTACTGCACAATTGCACTCATCTCACACGCTAGTAAAGTAATGCTCAAAATTCTCCAAGCCAGGCTTCAGCAGTACATGAACCGTGAACTTCCAGATGTTCAAGCTCATTTTAGAAAATGCAGAGGAACCAGAGATCAAATTGCCAACATCCTCTGGATCATGGAAAAAGCAAGAGAGTTCCAGAAAAACATATATTTCTGCTTTATTGACTATGCCAAAGCCTTTGACTGTGTGGATCACAATAAACTGTGGAAAATTCTTCAAGAGATGGGAATACCAGACCACCTTATCTGCCTCCTGAGAAACCTATATGCAGGTCAGGAAGCAACAGTTAGAACTGGACATGGAACAACAGACTGGTTCCAAATAGGAAAAGGAATACGTCAAGGCTGTATATTGTCACCCTGCTTATTTAACTTATATGCAGAGTGCATCATGAAAAACGCTGGGCTGGAAGAAGCACAGCCGGAATCAAGATTGCCGGGAGAAATATCAATAACTTCAGATATGCAGATAACACCACCCTTACGGCAGAAAGTGAAGAGGAACTAAAAAGCCTCTTGATCAAAGTGAAAGAGGAGAGTGAAAAAGTTGGCTTAAAGCTCAACATTCAGAAAACAAAAGATCATGGCATCTGGTCCCATCACTTCATGGGAAATAGATGGGGAAACAGTGGAAACAGTGTCAGACTTTATTTTTGGGGGGCTCCAAAATCATGGCAGATGGCGACTGCAGCCATGAAATTAAAAAGACGCTTACTGCTTGGAAGGAAAGTTATGACCAACCTAGATAGCATATTGAAAAGCAGAGACATTCTTTGCCAACAAAGGTCCGTCTAGTCAAGTGGTCATGTATGGATGTGAGAGTTGGACTGTGAAGAAAGCTAAGCACCTAAGAATTGATGCTTCTGAACTGTGGTGTAGGAGAAGACTCTTGAGAGTCCCTTGGACTGCAAGGAGACCCAACCAGTCCATTCTGAAGGAGATCAGCCCTGGGTGTTCTTTGGAAGGACTAATGCTAAAGCTGAAACTCCAGTACTTTGGCCACCTCATGCAAAGAGTTGACTCACTGGAAAAGACTCTGATGCTGGGAGGGATTGGGGGCAGGAGGAGAAGGAGACGACAGAGGATGGCATGGCTGGATGGCATCACCGACTGGATGGACGTGAGTTTGAGTGAACTCCAGGAGTTGGTGATGGACAGGGAGGCCTGGCGTGCTGCAATTCACGGGGTCACAAAGAGTCGGACACGACTGAGCAACTGAACTGAACTGAACAGTCCAGCAAATCTGGGACAGACAAACAGATACAGACAATCACAACTAACGGGACAGAGTTCCAGAGCAGACACCACGAAGGACAGGGAAGGAAAGCCTAAATTGTAACTGACAAATTATTAGAGGCTCAGGATAGAGAACTGTGAGATTTAAAAAGTCCAGGGAAAGTCTTAGAGGGGCTCCCACACTTTTGTAGTTTTACTTCCAGGAACTGCACCAGGTTTCACAGTTAAGATTAGAGAAAAATCTCTTGCTGTGGCAGGAGAAGAGGGAAAAGTAGTCGTTTTGAAATAAGTCTAGAAGCATTTTGTCCTTAAGACCTGCCTGCAAAAGAAACTATTTTACCAGAGACTGGGGTTTTACCAGAGACTAAGTGATGTCGGGGAAGGGAAATATTCAACTCCAAGCCCCCTCCTAGCTTTCTTATTTTATTTAAGGAGAAACCAATGAGAAACCCTAGTGAAGCTCACAGCCTAGAGAAAGACTGAGACCTCACAATATGACTACAGAACACCTCCCCTCCGCCCATACCTCACCACTACATCAACGGGGCTCCTGATGAGAATGGTAGACGAATGCAAGAACAGCACATCCAGATCTTATTTAGGAGGTCCTTAGAGAAATCCAAAGAAAACGGGCGGAACACAAGCAAGGCCATCAGAGGAAATTTTAGCCTCTGACACCTACTGCTATAGCAAACAAACACAAAATCACCTCTAACCAGATAAACTTATGAAACCTCACACTAAAAGGCTATTTACTTCAGTTCCTAGCATATCATATTCATTCGGTACACGCCTGGTTTTCCACACACACACACACAAATTACAAAACATAAACGACAAAAACAACTTTTTTGTTTTACAAAAAACAAAAGCAGGTTAAAGAGACAGCAAGGATCAGAATCAGACTCAGATAAGGCAGAAATGTTGGAGGTTCAGTTTGTAAAGATGCAAAAGTTCTGGAGATAGATGGTGGTAAAGATTATAAAACAATGTGAATGTACTTAATGTCACTTAAACCTGGTTAAAATGGGGAAATTCCCTGGTAGCCCACTGTTTAGGACTCGGTGCTTTAACTGCCAGGGCCCGAAGTTCAATCCCTGGTTGTGGAACTAAGATCCTGCAAGCTGCGAGGCTCAGCCAAAATAAATATATTTTATTTATAGCTTAAACCAGTAAATTTTATGGTATACATATTTTACCACAATTTTTAAGAAAAGAAAAAGAAATCAAGGTAGAAAAAAAGAAACAAGCCACCAGACCATGAAAAGACATGGAAGAACCTTAAAAGCATATTCCTAAGTGAAAGAAGCCATCCTAAAAGGCTACATACTGTATGACTCTAAGCACATGACTTTCTGGAAAATGCTAAACTACAAAGACAATAAAAACAGCAGCAGCTGCCAGGGTTTCAGAGGAAGGAGGGAAGGGACAAATAAGCAGAACACGGGGATTTTTTTTTAGGCAGTGAAACTATTCTGTGTGATACTGTAAAATAGTGGATATATGTCATTATACATTTGTCAAAATCCAAAGAATGTACAAAAAAGTGGACTCTAATAAAAACATACACTTATAATTAATAGCAATGTATCAATATTGGCTTACCAACTGTAACAAATATGCCAGCCTAATACAAGATGCTAATAACAGAGAAAACAGGGGAGGGAAAAGAGGTACATGGGAATTCTGAGCTTTTTGCTAAACATAAAACGGCTCCCAATAAAGTCTACTGGGACTTCCCTGGTGGTCCAATGGTTAAGAATCCATCTGCCAAAGCAGGGGACACAGGTTCCATCCTTGGTCTGGGAAAATACCACAAGCCAGGAGGCCACTAAGCCCAGGCACCACAACTTCTGAAGCCCACACACCTAGAGCCCACGCTCTGCAACAGAAGCCACCGCAGTGAGAGGCCTGAGCAGCGCAACTAGAGTAGTCCCTACTCACCACAGCTGGAGAAAGCCTACGGGCTGCCACAAAGATCCAGGGCAGCCAAAAAATAATACTAATAATTTAAAAAAAAAAAAAAAAGGACAGCCACCTGTGAGAAGATCCACAAGGAAATATAAGATGTGAACACACTATAAGCAAACTACATTATAGAATATTCCATCCTAGAGCAGCAGAATATACATTCTTCTCAGCATACATGGAACATCTCCAGGACAGACAACGTGTTAGGTTACAAAGCAAGCCTCAATGTTTTAAAATTTTATTTTATTAATGAATAGGTGATTTACAATGTTGTGTTAACTTCTGCTGTACAGCACAGTGATTCAGTTATAAACACAAGCCTCACATTTTTTAAAAAATTTAAATCATGGAAAGTATATTCTCCAGCCAAAATGGAATGAAATTAGAAATCTATAACAGAAGGAAGTTAAGGACATTCACAAACATGTAGAAATTAAGCAACAGACTTCTAAACAACCAATGAAAAAAAATCACAAAGAGAATTTTCAAATATTTTGAGATAGACAACAGGCAGAAAACAACTCAAATGTCCATCAACTGATAACGGATAAACAAATATAGTATATCCATACAATGGAATACTATTAAGTCATAAAAAGGAACGAAAAATTGATGTTATATTCATGGATTCCTAAAAACATTATGCTAAGTGAAAGAAGCCAGTCATAAAAGACCACACATTGGAATTGGTGGTGCAGTGGCTAGGACTCAATGCTCTCACTGCCAGGGTTCAAACCCTGGTGGGGGAACTAAGATCCAGAATCCGTGTGACATGTACCATATATTATATGATTCCATTTATATTAAATGACCAGAACAGGCAACTCTACAGAGAGGGAAAGTAGATTAATAGTTGCCTTGAGGAATGGAAGCAAGAGGGGCGATAGCGAAAGTGTATAGGGTTTCTTTTTGAGGTCGTGAAAAAATTGTTCTAAAATTGTGGTGATGGCTACACATATCCATTAATATACTGAAAACCACTGAGCTGTGCAGTAAAATACAGGGTAAATTGCACGGTTTTTAAATTATATCACAACAAAACTGTTTAGAATGTTTTTAAATAAGCCGGTTGAACATTCAGCACATTAAGTAAAATTAAATAAATCAAATAAACCTAGGGAAATAGTAAAAGATGAGAGCTGAAATTAACGAACCAAATGGTGAAAAAGTCAATAGAATTAAACTTAAATATAAGAGTGGTTTCCTTGGATGAAAAAAATTAACAAAATATATCCATAGTTATTCAGATCAAGAGGAAAATAAAATATATAACATTAGGAATGAGAAGTGGAAATAATCACAAATGCAATGGAAAAAATAAAGAATACTATGTAACACTTCATTATAATTAACTAAAAATCCTTATTGAAATGATTTTCCAGAAAAATCATAAATTATCAAAATTAACTCCCCCCCCCAAAAAAAGGGGCTTACCCGGTGGGTAAGATGTTAATGAATCTGCCTGCAATGCCAGAGACCCAGGTTCGATCCCTAGGTCAGGAAGATCCCCTGGAGAAGGGAATAGCAATCCCATGGACAGAGGAGCCTGGAGCTGCAAAGAGCCAGACACAACTGAGCAACTAAGAGTTTCAACTCAAAAAAAGTGAGACAGTATATACAAATTATAACCCTGAAAGGAATCCATAGGCACAGTAGCTTCACAAGTTATTATTTTTCCAACATGCAAGAAAGTCTTATATTATTTAAACTGTTCCAAGACATTAAAAAATCTTCCCAGTACCTCACATAAAAACATCATAATTCTGACTTCAAATTTGACCAAAAAAGTCAAGAAAACAATTTAACTTAAAACTATTATCATTTATCAAATATCTAAAGATAAAATTCAGCACTTCCTTAAGAGAGAAACACATTCTAACTGACAGCTTTCATCCCCAAGCTCAAAAAAGTTTTAATACTAAGAAAAAAATCTGTACTAATAGGCAAAAAAGAAAAGATTAAGAGTTGTACAGTGTAGATAAATTTGGAGATGGGGGCTAGGAAGGTGAAGGAGTTCAGGCCTAAGCGTCTCTCCTAAGAAATGATAACCTGCTGACAGGAGAATGCTGAACACTAGATGAAGGCCAGAGGATAAGGGTGATAATGCAGAAGAATCTGAAGAAGGAAACATAAAAATATTTCCAAGAACTCTTGATGATCCAGTTAAAAGTTGGAGACCAAGTGGTCAAAAGGCACAAACTTCCAATAATAAGATAAATAAGAACTAAGTATATAATGCACAACATGACAAATAAATTAACGCTGCTGTATGCTATATATGAACACTGCTAACAGTAAACGCTGAGTTCTCATCACCAGGAAAAAATTATTTTCTATTCATGTTTCTAAGCCACATGAGATGACGACTTGTGATAATTACTTTATGATGTATGTAAGTCAAACCATGCTATATACCTTAAACTTATAAGTGCTTCATGTCAATTATATCTCAATATAGTTGGAAGAAAAGACTATTGTAAATAAATAATAACACTAAAAACAAAAAAAGTTGAAGACCAAGAACTTCTATGATACCGATTCACAGAACTGAATTATTTTCCCTAGCACAGTTCAGAAATTTAGGTTTAGGAATTACAAAGCAGAGATGTCTGAAACGGTTCTTGTTGAATGGTCTGTAGGACTGGCCTGGCATAAGACCAACAAAGTAAAGGCTCTGAATCACTCACTTCCCTGAACTCTTAAAAAGACTTGGTTGTGGGACTTCCCTGGTGGTCCAGTGGTTAAGAATCGGCTTGCCAATGCCGGGTACATGGGTTCAGTTCCTGGTCCCGGAAGAGCCCATAGGCCGAGAGGCAACTAAGCCAGTGCTCACAACTACTGAAGCCCCCCAACTCTGAGCCTGTGCTCCACAGTAAGAAAAGCCGCTGCCGTGAGAAGACGGCACACTGCCATGAGAAGCTGGCGTACCGCAATGAAGATTAGCCCTCACTCACCACAGCTAGAGAAAGCCCTCCCACAGCAACAAAGACCCAGCTCAGCTAAAAATAAATCTTTTTTTTTTTTTTTTTAAGACTTGGTTGTAAGGCAGGTCACATTTTGTACTGAACTTAAAACAGTTCCATACCTTAGCTCGGTGTCATTACTTGGAGTTGCAAACTTAATCAGTACCTTGCAAATTAGCACTAGAACATCCTTATTGTCAGAGACATGAGAGTGAGTCAAATATTACAATTTTGTTATTTAACTTGAGGCTATCCTGAATGAAATTAATGTCTCCCATCATTTGGTCTCTTCCTTTGAATGCTGCTGCTGTTCAGTCACTATATCATGTCTGATTCTTTGCAACCCCATGGACTGTAGCCTACCGGGCTCCTCTGTCCATGGAATTTCCCAGGCAAGAATACTGGAGTGGGTTGCCATTTCCTTCTTCACAGGATCGTCCCAATCCAAGGACGGAACCCACATCTCCTGCTTGGCGGGTGGATTCTTTACTACTGAGTCACCTGGGAAGCCCCATCCTTTGAAGACACTGAATTAAATACTACACAACAAACTCATTTTCAAAAACTTATAGTTCATAAATTTCTAGCAAGAAATATAGAAGTCTCTCCTTTAAACATTTTTCCAATTTATGCCAGTAAATCTTAATATATTAGTAAATAAATCTTAACATATTAGTGAGCAAAAAAATTATCTTAATACATTTTATATCATTTTAAAACTACTTTTAATACAGCACATCACCCACACCTTCATAAACCCACCAAGGTAAACAAGAGAATATCTTTCTCTCAAAAAAAAAAAAAAAAACCCTCTACGGAAAAAATACTCAGGCTCTAAAAAGCAGTATCTTCTATTACACAGATAGATCACTGCTAAACAAAAGAATAATCTCGTCACATTGGCTGTAAAGAAGTAAAAGGGCTTAATTAAAATCTTCAAGAAATATTAAAATTAAATATTAACAGTTATTCAAACAAGAAGTCATAGAACAAAATTAAAGTTACGAGACCTTATCCACAAGTGTGGCTTTAGTTTTGGTCCATATGTATATAGATAACTTACAATTTGAAATGTCTAGCCCAGATCCCTCCCCTGATCTCCAAAGCCAAACCCATAGTCTTAACACCCATCCCAGCCATCTCATCACCCTACCCCATGGCCACCACTTCTACCATAAACCTGGCCATTTTTCAATATTTGGCACAACCATTTATCCAATAACCTGACACCTCCTTGCCATCGTGTTCCACATCTAATCCATTATTGGTGTAATAATAATGTAAAATTAGTGTACCACTGTGATTATTTTACTTCTTAAATTCCTCTTGAATCAGTCTACTTTTCTACATCCACCAACAGGTGCCTATTCCAAAATATCATCAGTTCCCGGCAATACTGCAATGTCCTAATTAATTAGCATCCTTGACATTATTGCTGCTCCCCACCCAGCCCAGGCATCAAAGCTGTTCTCTGCTCTGCTACAAAGTGATCTTCCTGAAACACAAATCTTATTCTGTATTTCTTTGTTTAAAAACATTTCAATGACTTCCACGGATAAAGCTTCCAAATCCTTGACATAGAACAGAAAGCCTTGAAATCTGTAATCAACCCTTATTGGCTCCTGGTTCCTTGAAAACGCCATTCTCTCTTACCTACAGTACCTTTCCATGTGGCTTTCCCTCAGCTGGAAAGCTTCTTTTCCCTTTAATTGTGATCTGTCTTCAGACCTCAGCTTGTCATAACTTCCTCAGAGAAGCTTGCCCCAACTTCACTGACACAACAGATTCCCTTACTAAATGTTTTCAAAGCATGTTAGGACATACGATTTTTACTTTTCTTTCTTCGACCAACTGAATTTTGTCTGCCTCCCTCTTTAAAGTGCATACGCTAGGAAAAAAGAAAAAACAAATATTTCCGTTCATCAAAATTCCACAGCATAAAGCATAATGTGTGGCCCATGATGAATGCTCAATACATGCTCAACGAATTGAGTACCGACAGGAATATTTACCAAGCAAAACAACTATTATTCTTTAATTATCAACAGCCTACAGCAATAATGTCCAGTAGAACTTTCTGTAATGATGAAATTATTCTACATCTGCACCGTCCAATTACACAGCCTCTAATCAAGCGTGGCTACCGAGCACTTGAAAAGTGGTTGGTACAACAGAGGCACTGAATTTTTAATTTCACTTGATTTTAACAAATTAAGATGTAAAGAGTCAGACATTGCTATGACTACTGTATTGAACAGCACAGGTCTATATAGTCTTTTCTCTGTCTTTTCAATCGTTGCATCTTGTTTCACTCTACCCAGCTGACACCTTATCTAAGGAGCAGTCTTGAACAATAAACCCTAGACTTCTTTTTGTCCCCACAATGTTCCTCTCACAGAATAGAAACTTAATGTCTGATGACTAGATATCCGAATTGTATATCTTTCCTTTCTCCCTGAAAAATAATCAATTAAATGCAGTTATTTTCAAAATGACCTTCAGAAGCCAGCCAAAAAATCAGCTCTTTCTAATTTTCCAGACTGGTGGGAGCTGCAGCATAATAAACCTCCTGTATTTCGAAGCCCCTCCTACCTGCTAGGGACCCCTTTAGGGCTACAAAGAAGCTGAAGAAGCACAATTGGCCAGAAACCACTAGAGATTACTATTCAGGTAGCTTACTGAATGGGGAAACAATGAAAACTTGGGTTTCAAAATCACTGCAGATGATGATTGCAGCCATGAAATTAAAAGACGCTTGCTCCTTGGAAGAAAAGCTATGACCAACCTAGACAGCACAGTAAAAGGCAGAGACATCACTTTGACGAAAAAAGGTCCGTCTAGTCAAAGCTATGGTTTTTTCAGTAGTCATGTACAGATGTGAGAGTTGGGCTATAAAGAAAGCTGAGCGCCAAAGGATTGATGCTTTTGAACTGTGGTGTTGAAGAAGACTCTTGAGAGTCCCTTGGACTGCAAGGAGATCCAACCAGTCAATCCTAAAGGAAATCAGTCCTAAATATTCATTGGAAGGACTGATGCTGAAGCTCCAATACTTGGGCCACCTGATGCGAAGTACTGACTCCTTAGAAAAGACCCTGATGCTGGGAAAGACTGAACGCAGGAGAAAGGGACGACAGAGGATGAGATGGTTGGATGGCATCAGCGACTCAATGGACATGAATTTGAGCAAGCTCCGGGAGTTGGTGATGGACAGGGAAGCGTGCAGCAGTCCATGGGGTCGCAAAGAGTCGGACACGACTGAGCGATTGAACTAACTGTCGTACAGAATCCACACTGCTCTCTCAAGCGGAGTTCCGCCCTTCAGGCAGATAATTTTCTGTCTCCAAAACAACAGAGTCCCTGGACAACCATTCTCTCCTTTCCTACACCGCTCTTTTCCTCTCCCTCAGGGGACAAGCCCCACCTCCTCCCAACAGCGTTTCTGAAACCACAGTACTGACTCCTCTGAACCCCTGGTGTAATTCAAAAAGCCCGGGGCCTGGGGCGGGGGAACAAGAGAGATCTTTGCCTGAAAGGACGGGAGACTTGGAGTACTCGGCAAGAGTCGGGGCCCAGGAAGCGACAAGGCCCCTACAAGCCTTTAAAAGCACACGTACTACTGTCAGGCATCGTGACGGGCGGCGAGCAGGAGGCAGACGGCAGGGAACATGCAAAGCGCTCAGGGACCACCTGCCCGACGGCGGCCCATACCTCTCCCCGGCCAGCTCACCTTCCCGGGGCTGGTCAGCTCGCTCTCCGAATAGCGGTGCCTTGGGAGAGACGCCTGAGGCAAAGTGGCGCCGGGGTGCGCTTGCAGCCAGGCTTTGGCCTCCTCGTCGTCCTCCTCGTCCGTACTCTCTCGACGCTGGCTCTCATAGTTAAAATCCGCCTCCGGCTCCCGTCTCTCCTCTTCCTCCATCTCCTCCACCATCACCACCTCGTCCTCGTCCAAGTTCTCCGCCCCCTCCTCCTCCTCCTCCTCGAGCTCGCCGGGCCATGGTAGGTCCTCAGGCTCCATATTGGCGTCTCGCTCTAGGAGATGGAGGAGGAGGAGGAGAGGGGAGGGGAGAGGGAAGGGAGGGGAAAATAAACGACTGGCGGTTTTGGCTGCGCGCAGGCGCAAAGACCGCCGACGCCTTGCGCGGGGCTGGGTGTTGGGAGGACAGGGCGGGGCAGGGAGTGAGCGCCCGTTGCTAAGGACGCCCCGAAGGGGCCGGCGGGAAGGCCCGCGGCGCTGAGCGGCGGGCTGGCTAAGCCGACGCCTAGTCCCCGTCACCGGCTGGGGTCTCGCTCACAGTACTGTAAGCTCACAATAAACCCAGACAGGGCTCCTGTCGGAATGGGGAAGAATCTAGTCCTCGACTGGGCCGAGCCAAAACTGAATTTTCCCCTGCCCCGAGGGGCAATCAGACTCTGGGACAAACCCAAAATAATCAAACCTGCAAACTATAAATTTTTCAAAGTTTTCAATGTATTATGGGCACTTGAACCCAACAGCGGAAAAGCGTCAGAGGCAGTAGAGGGGTTAAGTAAGAACTGGACTTTGGTATCAAAAAGATGGGAGCTTGAATCCTAACATGGCCTCTAACAGCACTGAGACTAACCCTCTTTGAAATGAGGGTAATAGGCCCTTGTATAGGATGGTCCTGATAATTAAGGGAGATAACTTGTGAAGGGGTAGTGGTAGGTATTATTTGTTGACTACTGAATAGTAACGGTAAATGCTTACAGATTTGTGAGACAAGTGTTATAACCATTTTGTATTTGAAGAATCTTTTTTTTTTTATGGTTTTTTTTTCCATTTTTTTTTCTAATTTTATTTTATTTTTAAACTTTACATAATTGTATTAGTTTTGCCAAATATCAAAATGAATCCGCCACAGGTATACATGTGTTCCCCATCCCGAACCCTCCTCCCTCCTCCCTCCCCATACCATCCCTCTGGGCCGTCCCAGTGCACCAGCCCCAAGCATCCAGCATCGTGCAACGAACCTGGACTGGCAACTCGTTTCCTACATGATATTTTACATGTTTCATTGCCATTCTCCCAAATCTTCCCACCCTCTCCCTCTCCCACAGAGTCCATAAGACTGTTCTATACATCGGTGTCTCTTTTGCTGTCTCGTACACCGGGTTATTGTTACCATCTTTCTAAATTCCATATATATGCGTTAGTATACTGTATTTATGTTTTTCCTTCTGGCTTCCTTCACTCTGTATAATAGGGTCCAGTTTCATCCACCTCATTAGAACTGATTCAAATGTATTCTTTTTAATGGCTGAGTAATACTCCATTGTGTATATGTACCACAGCTTTCTTATCCATTCATCTGCTGATGGACATCTAGGTTGCTTCCATGAAGAATCTAAGGCTGAGAAGAATAACTTGGCCAAAGTCTCTTACCTTATAAGTGGCTGGCAGTGCCATCCCAGGTCTTCTGTAAGTCCAGTAATTGCCTTTGCCCAGACCTACAGCTAATAAAGAATAAAGTAGAAATATTTATACTGATAATATATATGTTTGGGGGTTCAGATCAGATCAGTCGCTCAGTCATGTCTGACTCTTTGCGACCCCATGAATCGCAGCACGACAGGCCTCCCTGTCCATCACCAACTCCCGGAGTTCACCCAGACTCACGTCCATCGAGTCAGTGATGCCATCCAGCCAGCTCATCCTCTGTCGTCCCCTTCTCCTCCTGCCCCCAATCCCTCCCAGCATCAGAGTCTTTTCCAATGAGTCAACTCTTCGCGTGAGGTGGCCAAAGTACTGGAGTTTCAGCTTTAGCGTCATTCCTTCCAAAGAAATCCCAGGGCTGATCTCCTTTAGAATGGACTGGTTGGATCTCCTTGCAGTCCCAGGGACTCTCAAGAGTCTTCTCCAACACCACAGTTCAAAAGCATCAATGGCTGGGCTTTGCTGGAGCAGCCGTGAAGAGATACCCCCCGCCCAAGGTGAGAGAAACCCAAGTAAGACGGTAGGTGTTGCAAGAGGGCATCAGAGGGCAAACACACGGAAACCATACTCACAGAAAACTAGTCAATCTAATCACACTAGGACCACAGCCTTGTCTACCTCAATGAAACTAAGCCATGCCCGTGGGGCAACTCAAGATGGGCGGGTCATGGTGGAGAGATCTGACAGAATGTGGTCCACTGGAGAAGGAAATGGCAAACCACTTAGTATTCTTGCCTTGAGAATCCCATGAACAGTATGAAAAGGCAAAATGATAGGATACTGAAAGAGAAACATAAAGGTGCCCAATATGCTACTGGAGATCAGTGGAGAAATAACTCCATAAAGAATGAAGGGATGGAGCCAAAGCAAAAAGAATACCCAGCTGTGGATGTGACTGGTGATAGAAGCAAGATCTAATGCTGTAAAAAGCAATATTGCATAGGAACCTGGAATGTCAGGTCCATGAATCAAGGCAAATTGGAAGTGGTCAAACAAGAGATGGCAAGAGTGAATGTCGACATTCTAGGAATCAGCGAACTGAAATGGACTGGAATGGGTGAATTTAACTCAGATGACCATTATATCTACTACTGTGGGCAGGAATCTCTCAGAAGAAATGGAGTGGCCATCATGGTCAACAAAAGAGTCTGAAATGCAGTACTTGGATGCAATCTCAAAAATGACAGAATAATCTCTGTTCGTTTCCAAGGCAAACCATTCAGTATCACAGTAATCCAAGTCTATGCCCCAACCAGTAATGCTGAAGAAGCTGAAGTTGAACGGTTCTATGAAGACCTACAAGACCTTTTAGAACTAACACCCAAAAAAGATGTCCTTTTCATTATAGGGGACTGGAATGCAAAAGTAGGAAGTCAAGAAACACCTGGAGTAAAAGGCAAATTTGGCCTTGGAATAGAGAATGAAGCAGGGCAAAGACTAATAGAGTTTTGCCAAGAAAATGCACTGGTCATAACAAACACCCTCTTCCAACAACACAAGAGAAGACTCTATACATGGACATCACCAGATGGTCAACACCGAAATCAGATTGATTATATTCTTTGCAGCCAAAGATGGAGAAGCTCTATACAGTCAGCAAAAACAAGACCAGGAGCTGACTGTGGCTCAGACCATGAACTCCTTATTGCCAAATTCAGACTTAAACTGAAGAAAGTAGGGAAAACCACTAGACCATTCAGGTATGACCTAAATCAAATCCCTTATGATTATACAGTGGAAGTGAGAAATAGATTTAAGGGACTGGATCTGATAGATAGAGTCCTGATGAAGTATGGAATGAGGTTCGTGACATTGTACAGGAGACAGGGATCAAGACCATCCCCATGGAAAAGAAATGCAAAAAAAGCAAAATGGCTGTCTGGGGAGGCCTTACAAATAGCTGTGAAAAGAGGAGAAGCGAAAAGCAAAGGAGAAAAGGAAAGATATAAACATCCGAATGCAGAGTTCCAAAGAATAGCAAGAAGAGATAAGAAAGCCTTCTTCAGCGATCAATGCAAAGAAATAGAGGAAAACAACAGAATGGGAAAGACTAGGGATCTCTTCAAGAAAATCAGAGATACCAAAGGAATATTTCATGCAAAGATGGGCTCGATAAAGGACAGAAATGGTAGGGACCTAACAGAAGCAGAAGATATTAAGAAGAGATGGCAAGAATACACAGAAGAACTGTACAAAAAAGATCTTTACGACCCAGATAATCACGATGGTGTGATCACTGACCTAGAGCCAGACATCCTGGAATGTGAAGTCAAGTGGGCCTTAGAAAGCATCACTATGAACAAAGCTAGTGGAGGTGATGGAATTCCGGTTGAGCTATTCCAAATCCTGAAAGATGATGTTTGGGGGTTAGTCAATGATTTTTAAATGCTTTAAAAACAAAGATTTCCCTATCCCTTAAGAACGCCTATAAAATGAATGGGAAATTAAAGAATCTTGAGATCCCTTGTTGTTATCTAAGGAGACAGACACAAAGTGAAGTCCAGCAAAAATTCTTCTCGGTATTGTAACAGGAGGGAAAGGGGCAGGGCACAACCAACAGTTGTGGCATAATTTAGGGGCTTTGCCAAGAATGAAGGTCCTATCTGCCAATGACACAATCCTGGGAAAACCATAAAGATAGCATATGGAGGCCCAAAGCCTCAGGACTCCTTGGAACACCTCTAAATGAACTTTGAGTACATATAAGTACAATTCTTCTTATGGTGGGTTCGGGCTTTTTCTTGCTGGAGAGCTATGGCTTTAATGATAGGGAAAAAATTGCTTTATTTTATATTTTGACTTGAGAAATCTCGATGTACCTCTCCAGTAACAGGATCACACATTTCGTTGAATCTGTTATTAAGTAATTCTGTAAAACTTTACCATTTACCTAGAAACCCCACTGTCCTTATCATCCACAAATGTCAGGAAAAATAAAGAGAACTAGTGGAATTATAAAACTAATTATCAAATCTTTCAGAAATCTTCAAACTTCCAAGGCCCAAAGAACTTCTATTTACCTTGATAGCAATAACATGAACCTCTCTAGGCTGCAGTCCATGGGGTCGCTAAGAGTCGTGCACGACTGAGTGACTTCACTTTCACTTTTCACTTTCATGCATTGGAGAAGGAGATGGCAACCCACTCCAGTATTCTTGCCTGGAGAATCCCAGGGATGGAGGAGCCTGGTGGGCTGCCGCACAGAGTCGGACACGACTGAAGTGACTTAGCAGCAGGATATATGTATCTCCTTCTGAATTAAGGATAGGCTGCCTCCTGTATTTAGGAACTATTTTCAATACTAAATTCTACCTTGATACAATCTGGTATGACTAATTGCTCCAGGGGCCCACATAATAATTCCTGCTTTATCAACAATAGGTAGAATCTGCATTTCCAAAGTATCCACCTAAGTAACTTTTGCATGATCTGAAACCTGGAAATTTGATCTTTCTGAAAAAATATCAGAAGAAAACTTCCCTTGAACCTCAATGGAAAAGACCTGATTAGGTACTGCTAACAAGTGGACCAGCAGTGAAATTCCAAGGCATTGATCTTGGGTCCATGTTTCTCAGCCAAAAATATAAGCATCATTTTTTCCTGACTACAGGACATCCATTCCATTAGAAGACCTCAAACTGAAGATTCTTGGGAATTCTCCAGAGGCTGCTGATTATAGAAGTGGACAGCTTGTGCCCATGACAACAAAACAAGATTACTTTTCTGATTCTTCAGCATCCTTCACCCTACCACTAATCTTGCCTATTATTGTACTTTGACAACTAACAAAATGATTTCTCAATATGATCTACCTTATCTGCATCTTTTTACTTTTGACTCCCTGTACTTTTCTGCTGCTTAAGAAAAGCAATACTTGTATATATTTCTCAAACCATAGCTATGCTCTTAATTAAACTGGCTATTGACAAAATTCAGTAGCTGCACTTTTAAGCACTTCATAGTGTAGATTTTCCTCTATAGGCCCCTTCTGGTTCTTAAGCTTTTCTCATGTAATTAATCCCAGACTTCAATCTTGTAAAAATCAGACCTTGATCCACACCTCAACAAAATGTTTCTCTGAGGGTTAAGATCATCCAGTCATGTCCAGCTCTTTGCAACCCCAGGTACTGTAACCTGTCAGGCTTCTCTGAGGGTATTACAACCTTATTAGAAAAATCTAGCTTATCAGGAATGGCAACTAATATTGGGGCTATCCTTGCTCCAACAGTCAGTTCGTTCTCTTCAGAAATACTGGAGCCCACTTTGCAGAAACCTATTTTACTTAACCAAGAAATCTGCCCATCTTGAGGGACAAACTACTGGCTTGCTCCCGATACACGTAATAATACTTGTACTCCCAGTATAGTCTGTACCCCTACTAGAGTACTGCTTCTTACGTGAATGTCAGGCTTATACACTCCTACTAACTTACCCTGTACATTGAATCAAATTGTTAGAGGTTTTCAGATGCTTAAAATGGTCAGGCCTCCAGTGGCTCATATTTCCCTGAGAAAGATACCCAGAAACCAAGCAAATGAGGCGAGCAGAGACTCACAGACAACTTGGGAGAACTCCCAGGAGGGAAAGCTGACTTTCTCTGTGTATGTCCTCAGTGAATGAAATTCCCACAACAAGATTAATACAACTGAAAAAGATGCTGCAAACATTTCTCTCTGACTTTATTATTAAGACTTGGCGACTGAAAAGTCATGTCCAACTCTTTGTGACCACATGAACTGTAGCACTCCAGGCTTCCCTGTCCTTCACTATCTCCCGGAGTTTGTTCAGACTCATCATGTCCATTGAGTCAGTGATGCCATCCAACCATCTCATCCTCTGTTGCCCCCTTCTCCTCCTGCCTTCAATCTTTCCCAGCATCAGGGTCTCTTCCAATGAATCAGCTTTTCACATAAGTTGGCCAAAGTGTTAGAGCTTCAGCTTCAGCATCAGTCCTTTTAATGAATATTCAGGACTGATTTCCTTTAGGATTGGCTGGTTGGATCTCCTTGCTGTCCAAGGGACTCAGGAGTCTTCTCCAGCATCGTAATTCAAAAGCATCAATTCTTCAGCGCTCAGCCTTCTTTATGGTCCAACTCTCACAACCATACATGACTACTGGAAAAACCATAGCTTTGACTAGATGGACCTTTTTTCATCAAAGTGATGTCTCTGCCTTTTACTATGCTGTCTAGGTTGGTCATAGCTTTTCTTCCAAGCAGCAAGCGTCATTCAATTTCATGGCTATAGTCACTGTCCACAGTGATTTTGGAGCCCAAGAAAATGAAAAGCTGTCACTATTTACATTGTTTCCCTATCTATTTGCCATGAAGTGATGGGACCAGATGCCATGATCTTCGTTTTTTGAATGTTGAGTTTTAAGCAAACCAGCTTTTTTACTTTCCTCTTTAACCTTCATCAAGAGGCTCTTTAGTTCCTCTTCACTTTCTGCCATTAGGATGATATCTGGGGTTACTGATATTTCTCTGAACAATCTTGATTCCAGTTTGTGATTCATCCAGCCTGGCATTTCCCATGATCTTAGCAGACATTATAAATGACCGAACTTCTACTTTAGAAGCTCAACCAATTAAATTTGAATACATTAGCCAGAGTTTTTATGGACAGTCGTATAGGCCTTGATTTTCTCATAGCTAGCCACAGGGGAGTTTGTGTTCAGCAATACTTATTCCTGCATCGGTTACCCTTCAGGGTAGTAGAACATAGCTAAAAGATAAAACCTAAAACAGAGTCAGCTGGGTTATTCTGGGCTTTTGTTTTCACTGCCAGGATTTTATAATCTGGGCCTCTGACTTCCAGACTTACAACGAATGTGAATAAGCATTTTGTTTCTGGTAACTGCTTTTTTTTTACAGTTGCTCACTGTACCCTGTCCAGAGTACTAATGTTACTACACAGTCATTGTCATAGCATATGATTCAATAACTTATCCTACAACAGGAGTATGAGGAGAGATTAACCCTAGTCCAACCACAGCCCATTTTCCGACTCAGCAGAATCTCAGCAATAGTAAAAAGAAAAGAAATCTGAATATAATGTATTAACATCCCATGGGCTAACTTTTCCTCTGACTCAAAATTTTGGGGAAGGGGCACTAAGGAAACAAACCTCTGGATCAGGAAACTGGTCTGACACTAATAACTAAGCCTCAGCGCTGTTAGGAGCTGGCCTGTCAGTTGAAGCTATGCTGTGATACTTTCCTATTGAGCATAATCAATTTCTTAGAACACCAGCATCACACAAGGTCACTCTATGACTGTGATGAGGGGAAACAAAAAACAAGACCACTTGTCTAAGCACAGACAGAAACACTGTTACTGTGCAAACCATAAACATACTAAACATCTGTCTTTTCTAACTAATTTGGGTGACTGCTACTGTTTTATCAATTATAGCTCTAGCTTCACTCCATTCTTCTAGATAAGATTCATTAATGTACTCAGTCATAGAATTATTCCCTTGTCCTGACATCATCTGATTCAGAGTAAAGCCCTGCTTCTCTGAACCTTCCTCAAAATCACTTGCTGCTGCTGCTGCTAAGTCACTTCAGTCGTGTCCGACTCTGTGTGACCCCATAGATGGCAGCCACCAGGCTTCCCCATCCCTGGGATTCTCCAGGCAAGAACACTGGAGTGGGTTGCCATTTCCTTCTCCAATGCAGGAAAGTGAAAAGTGAAAGTGAAGTTGCTCAGTCGTGTCTGACTCTTAGCGACCCCATGGACTGCAGCCTACCAGACTCCTCCATCCATGGGATTTTCCAGGCAAGAGTACTGGAGTGGGGTGCCATTGCCTTCTCCACTGAGGTACTCTTTAATTTCACATGATGTGTGTTCTGTCTTGGTGCAACAAATAATAAATCCAACTTTGCTTTAACTATAGGTGGGTTTCCAAGGATCACTGGCCGGAGAGTGCTGAAATATTAAACTAAAGAAACTCTGTAGGCTCTATGCTGATTTTAAACTTATGAGTGGGGAGCATTCCCAGTTACTAGAATTCTGGTTTCTGCTCTGAATCACAAATCTCTCGATCGAAGATTGACTGCTTTGTAGGTTCAAGGCACTGTGCTAGAAAGTAGGAATGCCATCTCCTGTCATCAGTCCTTCTATGGCTAAGCAAGCACCCCTGTTGGTGTTTTCTTCTAGCAGTAGCAGTAGCCAGTGTTAAAGGTGGTGCTGCCATAAGACAGGACAGGAGCTGAGAATGCTTTTTCCCTGAAAGCACAGAGAAACCTGGGCCTCCACCATGGTGGGATTAAAACCCAAGCCTCATCATTCAGATTCTTCCTATTCCTAGGTTCTCCATACTATTTCCCAGCTGTTATCCCTTTAGGGAATTCAACTTTGGCCCAAATAAAGATTCAGAGCTTTCTGTTTCTCTGGGAAAGAAGAAACTAGGTAAGAATGCAGTCAATGCAAAAGCAGAGGGCTTTAGTCACAAAAAGAGAGTGACGATTCTGTTCACACTGTGCCTCCTGAGTCCTAGCTCCAACTCCCACCATAGCCACCTTGGACAGATGTTTGAGGTCTTATAGAGGAGAGATAGTACAGAGAAGTTTGGAGACATCAGAAACCACATACACGTGGCTTCCCTGGAGTCCAGTGGTTGAGAGTCCACCCGCCCACACGGGGCATTCAGGTGCCATCTCTGGTCCAGGGGGAGTCCACATGCCAAGAGACAACTAAGCCTGTGCAGCGCAACTACTGAAGCCCATGCACCTGGAGCCTGTGCTCCTCAGCAAGAGAAGCCACGACAATGAGAAGCCTGCGCGCCGCAACTAGAGAGTGTGGAGAGCAGCCCCTGCTTACTGCAGCTAGAGAAAGCCTGTGAGCAGCAACAAAGACTCAGTGCGGCCAAAAATAAATAAACAAATATTTTTATAAAAAAATAAAGAAACCACACACACACACACTTTTATCAGCCATAATACATTGTAGTGACTCCAGTTCTGGCTAAGAGTGCTGTGCAAATATTGTTTATAGATGAAGTACATAGATACATAGTAAGTTTACCTTACATACTGCCTGAGACTGTGGTAAAGGGTCTTAGCTAAAAATGTTAAGTGTAAATTAGATACTGATATTGTACTAAAAAAAAAAAGTCATTATTATCTGTGATAGCCATCTCTTGAGGCAGGGTTCCAAAGAATGGAAAAAGACAGGTGGAGACCTATGGTGAAGGTGAGACCTACTCATACACCTTGAACAGAGGGTCTGACAGCTGAGACTGACAGTTCATGTTCCTGGCTAACACTTCCTATAGCAGGACTACACAAATGAGTGCATAAAACATGGGAATTTGCCAATTATAAATGGTGTGGATTCCTACAACACATGTCTAATGTGCCCACAAGATTGAGAGTCTGCTTAGACTAGACCTGCCCACTCACAGGTCATGCCCACTCCTTCATCTAGGAGCCAGGAAGCAGTGAAACAGGGTTAAGGGCGTCATGCCCTCCCTTCCCCTCCCATAGTCATTGTTGTTGCCTCACGCTCCTCCACCTCCTTTCTTCTTCTCCTTCTCCTTTTCTGGATAAACAGAGGTGAAAAAAAAAACAAAAATTTGTCTACTAGGGAGAGTTCAAATGTACAGCAAAAGGCAGAATTCAGTAAAAAGTGAAAAACACTGGATTCATTAAAACCGCAAAACACAAATCACATGCAGACTACAACAAGACCTTTGCATTTGCTACCCTCCGCCCCCCCCCCCCCAAGATATCCCCTATTGGAGACTCTTTTACTTTATTAAAAGTAAAAGACCTCAGACATCAGAGGTCTTTTCTGATCATCTAAGATGGCATCTATATCCCCGCCTCCTCCTCCATTCTCTTATCACTCTGCTTTATTTTCCTTATTACTAATACATCAGTCATTAACTAACATTGTATATGTTTGTCTGTTTTCTGTTTCTACCCACTAGAATATAAACTTCATGAAAGCAGAGACCCTATATTTTTCACAACCTTAACACTTGGAATTATTCCTGCTATATAGTTGCCCTTAATATTTGTCCAGTGATTTGGTGATCCTCTCACAAAAGGAATTTAAAAGGAGCAAGACACATTCTCACTGATTCTACTATAGATATATGGAAAATCAGATATGAGGGCTTCCAGACCTTGGTGGTGAGGTCCAGAAATGCCCAACGCAAATTTTATGGCCACTGAAGACCACGGGGCCTATCAGGCAATAGCAGAAACAATTATAGTGTCTAGTGGGAGAATTAGTGTTCCAGAGATGAACAACCTAGGAGAAACTACAGCCATGCCCAGATAAGGCAGTGTAACCATGGGAGAGGCTCTCCCTTGCTGGTGGCAACAATGCCCTGCACCCATCACATGACAGCTAGCTGGGCTTCTTGGGAAAGTCATGAATGACAGACTGACAACTTCCAGAAAAATCTGGAAGCAGGGCTGATACTCATCTGATGTGTACCGGTCCAGCTATATTGGTTGTTAGAATATTGAGATATTTCCATATTCACTGGTAATTAGCCAGGGCTTCAAGCACCCTTCTCATCTCCACTCCTATTACCTCCTGCTACCCCAGACCTACCTTCCTAGAATGGAAAAACTAAAGGGTTAATGCCTGTTATATCCTAAGCTTCTGGTTTGATTGTCTTATGTCCTCACCATTCCAGATGTTGAAATACTTTTAATATCACCACCACCTGAGGACAAAGGGAAAATGAGGGACTATTTGAAGAAGGAACAGAACCGAATTGGGAGATTACCATTAACTTGGACTTACCTGGAGCCAAAGGCTGGTGAAGTTTTAGTTTGTAAAACTATTATGAATCTCCAGCTTGCCAGAGCTGTGCTAAAGGAAATCCATGGAAAAAGTCTCCAATGACCATTGAGACAGAACATTTGAAGCATGTAGGCCAGTATGGCAGTGACAGGAGTCATTAAACTGAGCCTACTGCCTAGGAAAGATGAAACTCAGGGGGCTACTTCAAATTGCAGGGTCAGCTGACTTTCTCCCATCAAAGGATTCACTTTTCAAACCGAAGCCTTTAAAAGTTCAAGCTTTGGTTTTTAAACTGGGAGAAAGTATACATAAGCAGATTACCCCCAGATAGTCAGGTTACAACATAGCTAATAAATTACATCCCTCTTTAGCTCCCTGTCAGTCCTGAGGCTCTGCCTTATCACATTGGTGGCTCTGGATCAGCCCCAGGTCTCCAATAGCATTTACTCAACAGTTATTGACCAACTACTAAATGCCAATCACTTTGCCAGATATTAGAGTAACAGAGACTGAATGACACTTTCTCTGCCTTCAGAGGAGTTACAATCAATAGGGCCACTTAACCAGACTTGCCCCTTTGAAATCAATGTCCTGTCTTGCTTGTATTTCATTTTCAAAACATCCCTGGACTCAATCATGGGATATTTTTCATGAAACCAGTAATAAAATTATGAATTGAGGAACTTCAGTAATTCTTGTAATAGAGTTAACCATAACATACTGTACTTAAATTTTAAGAGGGTAGGTTTTGTGTTCTGTGATTTTTACCACAATTTTTTTTAAGTCACTTTAATTGCTGTTGCTATCTATAGTGTTTGAACCAAGACTGGGATTGGTCAGTATAGCAGAGTTCTCATTGATTCCTTCTGCTATGATTGTATACAGTGGATTACTTTCTCCAAAGATGACTCAGCAAGAATGTATAAGGTTATGTGTAAGTGAGAAAGTAATTACTGGTAGATCTATTAGCTGGTGGCAAACTATCCCAATGTCTACATCTGAAGTGTTTAAGCCTGTCCAGCAGCTTTCATATTCCAAGTGGACAGTCTGAAAGACAAACCTGAGTCTGAGATTTTCAGAGAATAAACTGAAATCATCCTTCAACTACAACATCCTTTAAACAAATGGTTGCATCTTTGAGTTATACAAATATGTTCCTATATCTTTTCACCCATTATCCTTAGAAATAAAAGCATCTGATGATGTGAAGAAAACCCTGGTAAAAAAAAAAAAGGAGATCCCCTAAGGAAGTTACAACAGTAGTTTAGATGATAATTGAAAGAACACAGTGGTGTGGAAAAGGAGAGGAGAAAACAGAGGCAAAAGCTACAAAAGGAGCAACACGAATAGTATCTAGTGACCGGATGTGGGGAAGAGAGATGGAAAGGGAACAGTAAAGTTAAATCCCAGATTTTGGTTTGGGTAACTGAGTTGATGATAGAAGTAGGAAGATGCATCTTTTCTCGGCCTTTTGGGTAAGATCGAGTATAGAAGTAGGAAGATGCAGGCCTGAAGGGGAAAATCATGTGTTCAATTTATGAGCATATTGAGTTTTAGTTGCCCAAGAGATATCCAGGAAGGATGTTCAATTAGCAGTTGTATATACAGATCTAGGACTCAAGAAAGAGGGAGGTGTGTGCTACTGACAAGGAGTGTATATATGTTAAAGGAAGTCATAACTCAAGTACATGTGCCAATATACACATCCCCAAAGGAGGAAAAACAGAACGCAGATTAAGAAGGAACTGCCAGGGAGATAGGAAGAAAACAGAAAAAGACCGATATCATTGAAAACGGGACATCAAAGAGTTTTAAGACTGAAGAAACCAACAGGATCAAATGCAGCAGAAAGATAAAATAAGGACTGAAAAGTGTCTATTGAATTTGGCATTAAGACATTTATTGGTAACTTGCACAAGAAATTATTTTAATGGGATGGTGAGAGGAAACTCCAGATCCGGAAGTTGAGAAATCATTGGGGGTGAGGAAGGTGAAATATTGAGTATAGAAAGGAGGAATTTGGCCATGAAAGGAAAGGAAATTGATGAGGTAGTAGCTAGGGCAGGAAAAGAAATATGGGAATTTGGAGTTTTTTAATATGGGAGAGTATATTGGTATGCGAGAAAACTGACCCAAAGGAAAGAAAGACATTGAAAATAGCAGGTTCCCCAAAGTATTCTCCTTCCAGGCTGGAGGTAGGAAGCTCTCAGAGGTGAGTGGAAATCCATCCTTCTTAAGGCCACAGGCATTCCTTCTATACTTTATTGACCAAAGCAAATCACATGGGCCCATCCACTTCATATTTCTCCCATGGAGGTTGATGGAGGAGAAGTAATAAATATTTATTGAATGATAAACCTAATATATGATACCAACCCTTTTCTAAACCTGTCTTCCAGCTTTCCAACTGGTTCAAAGAACCCTACACATTCTCTCTAGGAGGTTCCTTTTCTGCTGCAGCAAGCTAGAGCCAGCTTCTTTTGCCCGAAACCAAAAGCTCTCACTGACTGATCCACAGGAGGAAATCTAAGTCAAAAGGGGAGAAGATGGCATCCCAGGATGCAGCTGTCAGGCTTGGAGAAGAAGCATCTGGAGACTGAGTGCGCATGATGCTGAGATGCCATGAAGGGGTGAGTGGAGGAAGAGGAGGCTTTGACTGGAGACCAAGTCATTGGTGTTTAAAAAGTTCAGGGTGTGCCAACACGGGAGCACCACAGTACGTAAGACAAATGCTAACAAGTATGAAAGGAGAAATTAACAATAACACAATAATAGTGGGAGACTTTAGTACCCCACTTACACCTATGGATAGATCAACTAAACAGAAAATTAACAAGGAAACACAAACTTTAAACGATACAATAGACCAGTTAGACCTAATTGATATCTATAGGACATTTCATCCCAAAACAATGAATTTCACCTTTTTCTCAAGCACACATGGAACCTTCTCCAGGATAGATCACATCCTGGGCCATAAAGCTAGCCTTGGTAAATTCAGAAAAATAGAAATCATTCCAAGCATGTTTTCTGACCACAATGCAGTAAGATTAGATCTCAATTACAGGAGAAAAACTATTAAAAATTCCAACATATGGAGGCTGAACAACACGCTGCTGAATAACCAACAAATCACAAAAGAAATCAAAAAAGAAATCAAAATTTGCATAGAAACGAATGAAAATGAAAACACAACAACCCAAAACCTGTGGGACACGGTAAAAGCAGTCCTAAGGGGAAAGTTCATAGCAATACAGGCACACCTCAAGAAACAAGAAAAAAGTCAAATAAATAACCTAACGCTACACCTAAAGCAACTAGAAAAGGAAGAAATGAAGAACCCCAGGGTTAGTAGAAGGAAAGAAATCTTAAAAATTAGAGCAGAAATAAATGCAAAAGAAACAAAAGAGACCATAGCAAAAATCAACAAAACCAAAAGCTGGTTCTTTGAAAGGATAAATAAAATTGACAAACCATTAGCCAGACTCATCAAGAAACAAAGGGAGAAAAATCAAATCAACAAAATTAGAAATGAAAATGGAGAGATCACAACAGACAACACAGAAATACAAAGGATCATAAGAGACTACTATCAACAATTATATGCCAATAAAATGGACAACGTGGAAGAAATGGACAAATTCTTAGAAAAGTACAACTTTCCAAAACTGGACCAGGAAGAAATAGAAAATCTTAACAGACCCATCACAAGCATGGAAATTGAAACTGTAATCAAAAATCTTCCAGCAAACAAAAGCCCCGGTCCAGATGGCTTCACAGCTGAATTCTACCAAAAATTTAGAGAAGAGCTAACACCTATCCTGCTCAAACTCTTCCAGAAAATTGCAGAGGAAGGTAAACTTCCAAACTCATTCTATGAGGCCACCATCACCCTAATACCAAAACCTGACAAAGATCCCACAAAAAAAGAAAACTACAGGCCAATATCACTGATGAACATAGATGCAAAAATCCTTAACAAAATTCTAGCAATCAGAATCCAACAACACATTAAAAAGATCATACACCATGATCAAGTGGGCTTTATCCCAGGGATGCAAGGATTCTTCAATATCCGCAAATCAATCAATGTAATACACCACATTAACAAATTGAAAAATAAAAACCATATGATTATCTCAATAGATGCAGAGAAAGCCTTTGACAAAATTCAACATCCATTTATGATAAAAACTCTCCAGAAAGCAGGAATAGAAGGAACATACCTCAACATAATAAAAGCTATATATGACAAACCCACAGCAAACATTATCCTCAATGGTGAAAAATTGAAAGCATTTCCTCTAAAGTCAGGAACAAGACAAGGGTGCCCACTTCCACCATTACTATTCAACATAGTTTTGGAAGTTTTGGCCACAGCAATCAGAGCAGAAAAAGAAATAAAAGGAATCCAAATTGGAAAAGAAGAAGTAAAACTCTCACTATTTGCAGATGACATGATCCTCTACATAGAAAACCCTAAAGATTCCACCAGAAAATTACTAGAAATAATCAATGACTATAGTAAAGTTGCAGGATATAAAATCAACACACAGAAATCCCTTGCATTCCTATACACTAATAATGAGAAAACAGAAAGAGAAATTAAGGAAACAATTCCATTCACCATTGCAACAGAAAGAATAAAATACTTAGGAATATATCTACCTAAAGAAACTAAAGACCTATATATAGAAAACTATAAAACACTGGTGAAAGAAATCAAAGAGGACACTAATAGATGGAGAAATATACCATGCTCATGGATTGGAAGAATCAATATAGTGAAAATGAGTATACTACCCAAAGCAATTTATAGATTCAATGCAATCCCTATCAAGCTACCAACAGTATTCTTCACAGAGCTAGAACAAATAATTTCACAATTTGTATGGAAATACAAAAAAACTCGAATAGCCAAAGCGATCTTGAGAAAGAAGAATGGAACTGGAGGAATCAACCTACCTGACTTCAGGCTCTACTACAAAGCCACAGTTATCAAGACAGTATGGTACTGGCACAAAGACAGAAATATTGATCAATGGAATAAAATAGAAAGCCCAGAGATAAATCCACGCACATATGGACACCTTATCTTTGACAAAGGAGGCAAGAATATACAATGGATTAAAGACAATCTCTTTAACAAGTGGTGCTGGGAAATCTGGTCAACCACTTGTAAAAGAATGAAACTGGACCACTTTCTAACACCATACACAAAAATAAACTCAAAATGGATTAAAGATCTCAACGTAAGACCAGAAACTATAAAACTCCTAGAGGAGAACATAGGCAAAACAATCTCCGACATACATCACAGCAGGATCCTCTATGACCCACCTCCCAGAATATTGGAAATAAAAGCAAAAATAAACAAATGGGACCTAATTAACCTCAAAAGCTTCTGCACATCAAAGGAAACTATTAGCAAGGTGAAAAGACAGCCTTCAGAATGGGAGAAAATAATAGCAAATGAAGCAACTGACAAACAACTAATCTCAAAAATATACAAGCAACTCCTACAGCTCAACTCCAGAAAAATAAACGACCCAATCAAAAAATGGGCCAAAGAACTAAATAGACATTTCTCCAAAGAAGACATACAGATGGCTAACAAACACGTGAAAAGATGCTCAACATCACTCATTATCAGAGAAATGCAAATCAAAACCACTATGAGGTACCATTTCACACCAGTCAGAATGGCTGCGATCCAAAAGTCTACAAATAATAAATGCTGGAGAGGGTGTGGAGAAAAGGGAACCCTCTTACACTGTTGGTGGGAATGCAAACTAGTACAGCCACTATGGAGAACAGTGTGGAGATTCCTTAAAAAACTGGAAATAGAACTGCCTTATGATCCAGCAACCCCACTGCTGGGCATACACACTGAGAAAACCAGAAGGGAAAGAGACACGTGTACCCCAATGTTCATCGCAGCACTGTTTATAATAGCCAAGACATGGAAGCAACCTAGATGTCCATCAGCAGATGAATGGATAAGAAAGCTGTGGTACATATACACAATGGAGTATTACTCAGCCATTAAAAAGAATACATTTGAATCAGTTCTAATGAGGTGGATGAAACTGGAGCCTATTATACAGAGTGAAGTAAGCCAGAAGGAAAAACATAATTACAGTATACTAACGCATATATATGGAATTTAGAAAGATGGTAACAATAACCCGGTGTACGAGACAGCAAAAGAGACACTGATGTATAGAACAGTCTTATGGACTCTGTGGGAGAGGGAGAGGGTGGGAAGATTTGGGAGAATGGCAATGAAACATGTGAAATATCATGTAGGAAACGAGTTGCCAGTCCAGGTTCGATGCACGATGCTGGATGCTTGGGGCTGGTGCACTGGGACGGCCCAGAGGGATGGTATGGGGAGGGAGGAGGGAGGAGGGTTCGGGATGGGGAACACATGTATACCTGTGGCGGATTCATTTTGATATTTGGCAAAACTAATACAATTATGTAAAGGTTAAAAATAAAATAAAATTAGAAAAAAAAAAAAAAGTTCAGGGTGTGGCTACCAGAGTTGAAAAGGCTTCAGGTGCGGTGTAGCAGTGTGTTCCTAAAACGGGTCTCCTTATGTGCTCATTAAAACCCCCTAGGATGGAGACAGAAGTGGAATTAGAGACAAGATAGATCAGATGCCACATTCTCCCTGCACACCACCCAGATGAGTGACATGAGGGCAATATGAACATCCAAGGGACAGGGGGAAGGGAAATCTAAGGTTCTTTGAGTACCAGGCACTATGATGAGTATTTTACAATCGTTGCCGCCTCTAATCTTCACAATTTGGCAAAGTAGTTTACAGATGAGGAAACCAAAGTCAGTAAGTTAAACAATTTGCCCAATATAACCGAGTCAGTAAGAGGGGGTGAAGTATAGCTCCAAGTCCAGTCTGACTATACAGTCTATGCCCCTTCCTGTTTAACCTTATGATATAGAAGCTTCCAGTAGGGCAGGAGAAGCAGGCACACCCCAACTCCTAGCTCAGTTGTAAGTAGAACATGGGTCAACCTTCCCTGCAGAGGTGACAAGGACACATATGTCCACAGAAGCAAACTGGGTGTCAGTTAAGGGTAGAATGAGGTGAGGAGCTGTGGGGGCATGGGAAGATTTTCAACAACTGTGGGACAGGTTTGGAAGAAGGAGGTCAGCAGGAAGAGAAGCTAAAGAAGATTTGCAAAAATATGCAGAGGAAAGCCCTGCAGCAAGAGGAAATGGGAGGAGCTCTCCTTTAGAGATGAGGCTGAAAATGAAGAAACTTAGAGGTGTGGAACTAGTTTCCATCAAAGACCATTCTCTACAGGCGAACAAGAGTGGTCTAGTTAAATCTTTAACCTGAGCATTTCGTGTCTCTATTCAAAACCCCACAAGGGCTTTCAACTTCACTCAGAATACAATTCAAAGTCCTAACCAGGGCCTAAAAGAGCCTATATGATCTGGCTCCCACCTGGATATCTCCAGATCTAAACTTCTGCCCATCCTTTTTGCTTACACCACTCCAGCCACACTGGCCTCCTCACTATTGCACAGTATGCAAAGTCCACACCCACCTCAGGGCCCTTGCACCTGCTATTCCCACTGCTGGAACACACAACCACAAAGTCTCTGCTCATTTTATCAGAGAGGCCTTCTGTAGTAACCCAATACGCCCATACCTTACCCACGCTTTATTTTTCTTCTTAGTGCTTCAGTTCAGTCATTCATTTAAGTCGCTTAGTCGTGTCCGACTCTTTGCGACCCCATGAATTGCAGCACGCCAGGCCTCCCTATCCATCACCAACTCCCGGAGTTCACTCAAACTCACATCCATCGTGTCCGTGATGCCATCCAGCCATCTCATCCTTTGTCGTCCCCTTCTCCTCCTGCCCCCAATCCCTCCCAGCATCAGAGTCTTTTCCAATGAGTAAACTCTTTGCATGAGGTGGCCAAAGTACTGGACTTTCAGCTTTAGCATCATTCCTTCCAAAGAACACCCAGGGCTGATCTCCTTTAGAATGGACTGGTTGGATCTCCTTGCAGTCCAAGGGACTCTCAAGAGTCTTCTCCAACACCACAGTTCAAAAGCATCAATTCTTCGGCGCTCAGCTTTCTTCACAGTCCAACTCTCACATCCATACATGACTACTGGAAAAACCATAGCCTTGACTAGATGGACCTTTGTTGGCAAAGTAATATCTCTGCTTTTTAATATGCTATCTAGGTTGGTCATAACTTTCCTTCCAAGGAGTAAGTGTCTTTTAATTTCATGGCTGCAATCACCATCTGCAGTGATTTTGGAGCCCCAAAAAATAAGTTCTGACACTGTTTCCACTGTTTCCCCATCTATTTCCCATGAAGTGATGGGACCGGATGCCATGATCTTTATTTTCTGAATGTTGAGCTTTAAGCCAACTTTTTCACTCTCCTCTTTCACTTTCATCAAGAGGCTTTTGAGTTCCTCTTCACTTTCTGCCATAAGGGTGGTGTCATCTGCATATCTGAGGTTATTGATATTTCTCCCAGCAATCTTGATTCCAGCTTGTGCTTCTTCCAGCCCAGCATTTCTCATGATGTACTCTACATATAAGTTAAATAAGCAGGGTGACAATATACAGCCTTGACATATTCCTTTTCCTATTTGGAACTAGTCTGTTGCTCCATGTCCAGTTCAAACTGTTGCTTCCTGACCTGCATATAGGTTTCTCAAGAGGCAGGTCAGGTGGTCTGGTATTCCCATCTCTTGAAGAATTTCCCACAGTTCATTGTGATCCACACAGTCAAAGGCTTTGGCATAGTCAATAAAGCAGAAATAGATGTTTTTCTGGAACTCTCTTGCTTTTTCGATGATCCAGCGGATATTGGCAATTTGATCTCTGGTTCCTCTGCCTTTTCTAAAACCAGCTTGAACGTCTGGAAGTTCACAGTTCACGTATTGCTGAAGCCTGGCTTGGAGAATTTTGAGCATTACTTTACTAGCATGTGAGATGAGTGCAATTGTGCGGTAGTTTGAGCATTCTTTGGCATTGCCTTTCTTTGGGATTGGAATGAAAACTGACCTTTTCCGGTCCTGTGGCCACTGCTGAGTTTTCCAAATTTGCTGGCATATTGAGTGCAGCACTTTCACAGCATCATCTTTCAGGATTTGAAATAGCTCAACTGGAATTCCATCACCTCCACTAGCTTTGTTCGTAGTGATGCTTTCTAAGGCCCACTTGACTTCACATTCCAGGATGTCTGGCTCTAGGTGAGTGATCACACTATCGTGATTATCTTGGTCATGAAGATCTTTCTTGTACAGTTTTTCTGTGTATTCTTAGTGCTTATCACCACCCAAAATCTGTTTGTTGATGTCTTATTTATTCCCACTGCAACTCACTGCTGCCAGTAGGATGCAAGCTCCATGAGAGAAGGAATTTTGTCTGTTTTGCATTGTTGAATGAAACAAATGGAGACTGAATTGAGGTAGCTGGTCAAAAGTTTCTGAATAGAACTTCAGAATAAGTTTGGTTTTACCAAAGTTGATAAAGATGTCTGCTACTGGGCAACTTTTCATATCCTCTCCCAGCTGGCTCCTGGGGGTATTAGGTGAGCAGAAAGTGGTATGCATCTCAGGTGCTTGAGTGGCTGGAGGGGAAGATGATCCCAAACTGTAGTTGACTCCTGGTGGCAAACTCTCCCTTAGGATGAGTCATTTCCATTGATGGCTAACTTAATCCACTGATAGCTTCATTTTCATAATCAGTTAAAGAAATTTTAGAAGTTTATATGTGGCATATAGAGAGAGAAATTTTGTTTTATACATACATACATGTGTCTCCCTGTGTATATATGTAAATATATATGTAATAGTAATTTTAGTATATGATATATCAATGAGGACAACATAGACTATGCAAAAAGTTTCTATTCCTAATTTTGTAAGTACAAAATTACCATCTCAACTCACTGATCTGCTTGAGGGTTGTTACCGTACTACTGGATCACGACTAGATGCTACTATCAGCATTTAAATGCATAACAGTGGTGGTAGGCAGATCAAATTTAGTAAGAGGAAGTGCATATTGTTGAGTTCCTACATATTAATAGCATCCATCCTCACCACTAAGACCACTTCGTTCAGGTGCCCACGCTCTGGACTTCATTCTAGGCACCTGCTACCATAGAAATTTTCTGTTTCTCCACTGAGTTCCATGAGGTACTACTTTCCTCTCCCCCAGTATTAATTGGAGTCTCACTGCCTTTTGCATTATCTTGGTCAGATGATCTATTGCAAATGCACCGTATTTCATGAAGGGCCTTTTGCTTAGAACACACTCTCAAGTAACTATTTCTGTTCCAACTGGTGTTTCTTGAATATAAGCAATAGAAATGACCCTGGTCAACTTAATTATTGAAAAGATATAGTCTAGCTCAAATATTACATGAATCAGAACAACCCAGTCAACTCGTAGAATTGTGGAAGGTAGTAAACTGTTTTGGTTTTAAGCCATGAAACTTTGAGGTGGTTTGTTACCCAGCATCAGATAACAAAGCATTTGTGTTATATAAAATAGTAGAAGAAAGATACAAGGAAAATTAAGATGGATAGCTCTAAAAAGACATTTATTCACACATAAGTAATTACATATGCATAATGTGAGGGCTTCCCTGGTGGCTCAGACAGTCAAGAATCTGCCTGCAATGCAGATCCCCAGGTTTGATCCCTGAGTCAGGAAGATCCCCTGGAGAAGGGAATGGCTACCCACTCCAATGTTCTTGCCTGGAGAATTCCATGGACAGAAGAGCCTGGCAGGCTACAGTCCATGAGTTCGCAGAATCAGACCTGACTGAGCAACTAACATACACTCACACATGCATAAAGTGAGGAAAACAAGATAACTCTTAATACCCTCACTCTTGTGCTGAGCACAAATCACACAGCACTAGAATGATTCTATAACGTCCATTTCACGTTCCCTTTCAGTGTTCATCTCAGCCAGCTGCATTTTTTTACCCTTGGGGTGACCCAAACCACCATATCTGAGGGGTCCTTCCCATATAAGGTTGTTATGATCTTGCACTGACTTTTATTGCAGCGTATGTCATTGTTAGGAAGTGTTCCAGAGGATCCCTTGTGTTCCAGACGTATTTTCTCACTCAGTGTTGTGGCAGTGTTCCTAGTTCTCTTTGATAATATTATTTCCCTTTGGTAATCCACAATCGAACAGTAACCTCCTTTTTAACCTGTTAATCCAGGTGTATAAAGAGCACAAAATCGTCGGATGACAGTTTTAACTTTCAGTTCAGCGGAACCCTTGTTTGTCCAATGGTGGTAACGCGCGTTCCTTGGATACTAAGACCACTAAACCAGTAGAGCCAATGATGGAAGAACAGGAAACAGTTTCCATGTACTTTTGAGAAGTAACACTCCAATCTTCACACCGTTGGCTCTCAGATCCATGTATTTTGACTGTAGAAAAGAGAGTATTAAATATTAGTTACTAGTTTGGAGTGTGTATGTTACACGCTTTCTCTTGACTGCCCCAGTTGTTTGCCAGCTGGTTCACTAACTGAGGCCTTTAAAAAATTTTTTTACTTAGCTATGTCAGGTCTTAGTTGTAGCATTCAGGATCTTTGTTGAGTCACACGGACTCTCTAGTTGTGACATGCAGGCTTAGTTGGTCCGTGGCATGTGGGATCTTAGTTCCCAACCAGGGATCGAACTTGGCCCTCGGCATTGCAAAGCAGATTCTTAACCACTGGACCACCAGGGAAGTCCCAAGTTGCTGAGTTTTAATTGAGCAGTTAACTATTCTATAAGCTCAGCTGTTTCTGGGCAATGAGATACATGTTAAGACCACCAGTTTCTATAAGTACTAGGCCACTGTCTTCTTCTTTCTTAGCTAGAGACAACGTTGTGCAGAATACCATGACCAAGTATAAGGCATCCAGTAATTTCTAGGATGATGTTTGTAGTAGAAGCAAGAGGCCAGATGTATGTGTTGAGCAATAGTTGTGTATAATATGCAAGTAGAGAACTAGATCAACTACTTTTAAACAGATTTTAAAAAAAGAATTGATGGAATAAATGATAATATGAAATACAGCAAATATTTGGTGGTGGTGTTGTTCAGTCACTAAGTCATTTCTGACTCTTTGTGACCTCATGAACCACAGCGTGCCAGGCTCCTCTGTCCTCCACTGTCTCCCAAAGTTTGCTCAGATTCATGTCCATTGAATCAGTGATGCTATTTAAATATCGAATTCTCTGCTACCCCATGTCCTTTTGCTTTCAATCTTTCCCAGCATCAGGGTCTTTTCCAGTGAGTCAGTTCTCTGCATCAGGTAGCCAAAGTATTGGAGCTTCAGCTTCAGCATCAGTCCTTTCAATAAATATTCAAGGTTGATTTCCTTTAGGATTGACTAGTTTGATCTCCTTGGAGTCCAAGGGACTCCCTAGAGTCTTCTCCAGCACTACCAAGAATTCAAAAACATCAATTCTTCAGTGCTCAGTCTTCTTTATGGTCCAGCTCTCACATCTGTACATGACTACTGGAAAAACTTCAGCTTTGACTATATGAATCCTTGTTAGCAAAATGTTGTCTCTGCTTTTTAATATGCTGTCTAGGTTGATCATAGCTTTTCTTCCAAGGAGCAAGTGTCTTTTAATTTCATGGTTGTAGTCACCATCCACAGTGATTTTGGAGCCCAAGAAAATAAAATCTGTCACTGTTTTCATTTTTCCCCTTCTATTTGCCATGAAGTGATGGGACCAGATGCCATGATCTTAGTTTTTTTGAACGTTGAGCCAGCTTTTTCACTCTCCTCCTTCCCTTTCATCAAGAGGCTCTTTAGTTCCTCTTTGGTTTCTGCCTTTAGAGTGGTATCATCTGCATGTCTAAGATTGTTGATATTTCTCCTGAAATTTTAATTCCAGCTTATGATACATACAGCCTAGCATTTTGCATGATGCACTCTGCATAGTAGTTAAATTAGCAGGGTGACAAATATAGCCTTATTGTACTCCTGTCCCAATTTTGAACCAGATAGTTGTTCATGTCTGGTTGTAACTGTTGCTTCTTGACCTGCATACGGATTTCACAGGACACAGGCACGGTGGCCTGATACTCCCATCCCTTTAAGAATTTTCTAGTTTGTTATGATCCACACAGTCAAAGACTTTGGTGTAATCAGTGAAGCAGAAGTAGATGGTTTTCTGGAATTTTTTTGCTTTCTCCATGATCCAATGAATGTTGGCAGTTTGATCTCTGGTTCGTCTGCCTTTTCTAAACCCAGCTTTTACATCTGGAAGTTCTCATTTCATGTACTGCTAAAGCCTAGGATTTTGAGCATAACCTTGCTAGCGTGTGAAATGAGTGCAATTGTATGATAGTTGGAACATTCTTTGGCATTGCCCTTCTTCAGGATGGGAATGAAAACTGACCTTTTCCAGTCCTGTCACCACTGCTGAGTTTTCCAAATTTGCTAACATATTGAGTGCAGCATTTAACAGCACCATCTTTTAGAAGTTTAAATAGCTCAGCTGGCATTCTGCCACCTCTACTAGCTTTGTTCATAGTAATGCTTCCTAAGGCCCACTTGACTTCACATTCCAGAATGTCCAACTCTAGGTGAGTCACCACACCATCGTGGTTATCTGGACCATTAAGATTGGTTTTGTATAGTTCTTCTGTGTATTCTTGCCACCTCTTCTTAATCTCTCCTGCTTCTATTATGTCCTTACCATTTCTATCCTTTATCATGCTCATCTTTGTGTGAAATGTTCCCTTGGCATTTCCAAATTTCTTGAACAGATCTATAGTCTTTCCCATTCTCTTGTTTTCCTCTATTTGTTTGCATTGTTCATTTAAGAAGGTCTTCTTAGCTCTCCTTGCTGTTCTCTGGAACTCTGCATTCAGTTGGGTATATCTTTCTTTTTCTCCCTTGCCTTTTGCTTCTCTTCTTTCCTCAGTTATTTGTGAAGTCTCTGCAGACAACCACTTTGCAACCTTCTTGCATTTCTTTTTCTTAGGGATGGTTTTGATCTCTGAAGGGGGGTTACCATTTTCTCCTCTGAAAGTATGGATCTGATCATTAAAATGCACGTGTGTGTATATGCATGTATGTATATGCACACTTCATTCTCCTGGTCTGCCAGAACACATGCATGCAGATTCTTTTCTGTCTTGTGTCTACAGGGTGACAGGAAATAGCCTTATGTAAAATTAAAATATTTTGCCATCAAAACAGAAAGAACAGGTGGATTTGAAGACCCATTGGGCCATTGTGAGAGGAATGATAAGCAAACTACATCACATAGCTCTCACAAGCCACACCCTGACTGGGGTAGACCACAGGGTAACTCTGGTTCCTTAGGGATTAACTCTGGCTCTGAGCCAGTAACTAATAATTCCCAAGAGGTCTGGGTATTTCTCTTTCCCTAGCTACAGTTGCCACAGTAAAGAAGCATGAGTCCCTTTTAGGAAGACTAAGAAAAAGAGCTCTGTGTGTATCTACGTTATCACATGGTCCTTCCAGGAGGGTTCCTAATTTTTCCTTCATTCAAGGGGTCCTGGGACTTTGAACAGATTCAAAAATGGAAAACAGATAAGAGGCCACGAGTCTTCATTGTGATGGCTTATGGCAGGACTCTTCATATACCTAAAGTTTTGTTTGTTTGTTTCCTGTTACTACAATTTAAGTAGAACTTCAGTGGGCTGTCTGTTTTGGCCTTGAATACTCTGTGTTAGGCATTATTAAAGTTTTCTGTGGGTCAGACTGTTCTGATGACCACTCTAGCCCTGCTGCCTGTTATGGTAGCCATGTTCATCCTTTTCTGTTGGTCAAGAACCACTCTATAGCCTCTGCCATTCTGAGATACGATTATCTCCACTGAAATCAAGGAATGCATTTCAGTAGCAGAATATCTCATCTCATCCACAGCTTACAGAGGACAGCTATGGTTTCTTTTAAAGATATGGGGCTCTCCACATCAGTGTATTTTTCTATGCCATAATGAAGGGAATGTCCTCTGGTGTTATTGTTGTTCAGTCACTAAGTCAAGTCCAACCCTTTGCAACCCCATGAACTGCAGCACGCCAGGCTTCACTCTCCTTCACTATCTCCCTGAGTTTGCTCAAACTTATGTCCATTGAGTCAGTGATGCCATCCAACAGTCTCATCCTCTGTCACCCCCTTCTCCTCTTGCCCTCAATCTTTCCCAGCATCAAGTCTTTTTCAAAGAGTCAGCATCAAGTGTCCAAAGTATTGGAGCTTCAGCTTCAGCATCAGTCCTTCCAATGAATATTCAGAGTTGATTTCCTTTAGGATTGAATGGTTTGATCTCCTTGCTGTCCAAGAGACTCTCAGCAGTCTTCTCCAGCACCACAATTCGAAAGCATCAGTTCTTCAGTGCTCAGCCTTCTTAATTAGATGGGTGAATGATAAATCCACATTTAATAAATCCACTCTATAATACCAAATACCAAAGTCTTTGGATTTCTCTATGTCATACTGAAGAGTTTCTGGTATCTCAGCTTCATGTAGTATAAGCCACCCTAGGTTTTAATCAACCAACCAAGCAGTTAAATCCTCTAAAGTTAAATAAATTTAGGCCAATGTAGAATTATGTCCCTAATCTGTTGAACTCTGTGTTCATATGTATTATCCATTTTGTGTTGAAATAAATTAGCAAAATTTTGCAATTATCTTGCTAAGTAATCTTGGACTTTTAATTGGTCCCCTGGGACATGGGACAATATGACTTATTTGCCTGAATATAATTAGAGGGGGATAGGAGGAGTGTGTGCAGAATTCCATTCACTTGCCAGGAAACTATCTCAGGTAAAGTCGTAAGGAAGGTTTTTCAACCAGGGCAGGAATCAGCACATCAGACAAAAGCAAGGAAGAGGGCTCCTTCTGCCATCAAGAGAAGCTCAGTAGAGTCTAATGTACTTGTTATCAGCCAGATCCTCCAGCTTCCTCATTCCAATCTCATAGTACCACCTGGTTGATGCCCTAACTTTTGCCTAAAAGATTAGACAAGACTATTGGTTCAGCCTATGTTAACCCACTCAGCCATTTGTGACTACATGAAGAGATTCTTTTAGGACAGACGTAAGAACTCCCTGGTTCTCTAACTATGCCTTGAACGTGTGAAACTGAAAGTGTTAGTCACTCAGT
The DNA here is from genome assembly GCF_055505025.1 of Bos grunniens. Taxonomy (NCBI): domain Eukaryota; kingdom Metazoa; phylum Chordata; class Mammalia; order Artiodactyla; family Bovidae; genus Bos; species Bos grunniens. The sequence continues at coordinate 96,432,965 of NC_141175.1, read as the reverse complement.
CGTGCCCGACTCTTTGCAACCCCAAGGACTGCAGCCCATCAGGCTCCTCTGTCCATGGGTTTTCCAAGCAAGGACCCTGGAGTAGTTTTGCGTTTCCTTCTCCAGGGAATCTTCCCAACCCAGGGATCGAACCTGGGTCTCCTGCACTGCAGGCAGATTCTTTACCAACTGAGCTACCAGGAGAAGATGCAACTATGCCTTGAGGCAAGAACTTAAAACCCAGAGACTTCATTTTCTTTCTTTAAGCATGGTTTGAAAAAGCCAATCCAAGCTGCAATCTTTGTACTCTTATGCCCTTGACATGGTCTATCACAGCAACCACTTTGATCACTAAGGTATTGTCTTCAAGGTGTACTTTTCACTCCAGATAACCACAGATGATAGTTGAAGTGATTGTTCAACACTGTGTATGATGCACCATTTTAGCAATCCATTCTCTGATGTTAGACAACCAGGTCAAATGGCCAATCCCACTTTCCCATTTCACTGCCGTAGAATTGTCTGCGGGCACAGCTGCTTCTGGTCAGGATTATTTGCTTTAGCCAACAGAATCCACTGTAGCGTGTTTTAATTAAGAGCGTTTGTTATATAATATTGTCTTAAGAATTTCCAGGAAATTTGGGGTGCTAATGCAGCCAGGAGAAACACTCAACCTCACTATGAAAGGTCCCAGTGGAAATTTCACTGCTACCACTACTTTTTATAGACATGTTTGAGAGTGGAGAAAGAAGAGAAGAACTCCAACAAGCTCCCCCAAAAGAATCAAATGCTTCTACCACGATATGCAAAACCAGTTCTCACATAGCTCACTTCTAACAATTTATCCTGCACAGGTGTATTAACTTGGATGAACTAACTGGAGTCTGGGATTTTGTTTTAGTTTTCCATCCTTGCTTCTGTGGGAAAGTGTGCTAGAAGAGGGATGCAATGGATATTGAATGACCCAATCTTCATTCCTGCAACAGTCAGAAACACTTGTGGCCCAGTAAATATACTCCTGAGACTCTACCTCTTGGAAACAAAAGAACTCACATATAAGAATTTATATAAGGGTGTCTATTACAGATGCTTTTATAGCAATAAAAATCCATAAATGAAGTGAAGGCGCAACACTAGAAACATGGTTGAATTAATTACAATCCATGTACATTTCTGAATGCTATCATTAAAAAGAAGGAACTAGAGTTCTACAAGGTGACTTGGAGCAATGTCCTTAGGATATTGTTGACAGAAAGGCAAGATGAAAAAAAGTACACAGGATCTTGTTTCTGTCAAAAAAATTAAAATGAAACCATATATAATGCATAATGTATATGATTATATGAATGCAATAAAAACCATAGAAAAACAGACACTAAGTTTAGAACATGAGTTATCTGAGGAGATATATGTGTGAGGGAAGTGAAGACAATATCAAGGGAGAAAGAAGAAAAGAAAGCAGATCACATTTGAAAACTAAGTGATGGATTCCTCAAAGCTGGCAGTGGCAGCACCAGCAAAGTCTTTGAACCTCTACGAATCTCCATGAAATAGCAGCAGAACCACTAGACAGCAAAACCAACATGCATGAGAAATATTTACAACTAGGATAGCCAGATTTAACATAAAAATACAGGGTGTCCCGTTAAATTCACATTTCAGGTAAATAATGAATAAGTTTTTAGTGTAAGTAGGTTCTAAATACTGCATGGAAATAGAAACGCTAGATCTAAATGGGGGAGGGGAATAGAACCAGAAAAATCCCAGAAAACAAACCACATATTTCTGCACACTACACAAAAGCAACAGAAGAGGGAGCTCTATGAAATTAGAAAAGCTTTCCTGAACTCCATCTTATTTCTTTATAAGTTCAGGAAAACTAATTTCACATGAAAATGGGAAACCAAATAGCATCAAAGTCAAATCCTACACAAAAGTATATAAAAAAAAAAAAAAACGGAATAAGAAGCATAAGACATCCAAAAAACAACAAAAGCATGTCAAAAAGACATGCTCACAAAAGCTGTAACATATGTTTCAAAATAAATATTAAGAAAATTATAGAAAACACAAAAAAACTACATAGATCAGAAAAACTCAGAAATGAGTTGACGGAACTCAAGAAAGAATAAGGAAAGGAAGAAAAGACTGAAAAGAAATAGAAAGTGAAAATAGGAAATTTTTTAATCAAAAAGAAACGAAGAGAGAGAAAAGCAATGGAGATCAAACACACATTCCTTTAGAAATAGAAATTCCTAAAGGAGAAAACCAATGTGAGGGCATAGAACAAAAGCTGCTGCTGCTGCTAAGTCGCTTCAGTCGTGTCCGACTCTGTGTGACCTCATAGACAGCAGCCCACCAGGCTCCCCCGTCCCTGGGATTCTCCAGGCAAGAACACTGGAGTGGGTTGCCATTTCCTTCTCCAATCCATGAAAGTGAAAAGTGAAAGTGAAGTCGCTCAGTCGTGTCCAACTCTTCTCGACCCCATGGACTGCAGCCTATCAGGCTCCTCTGTCCATGAGATTTTCCAGGCAAGAATACTGAAGTGGGGTGCCAATGCCTCCGAGAACAAAAGCTACATCCTATAAATTAAAAAATGAAACAAATGACGACAAATCTTTCCTGAATATAGAAAAGATTTGAAACTGCATGTGTAAAAGAGCACACCACACAGTTGAGATTATTGGCCCAGAACAAACAATGCCACAACATAAACTACTGGACTGTAAAGAAAAATAAAAACTCTCTGAACATCTAGAATAAAGAGCATGTGATTTTTAAGGAAAAGGAAATTAGATTATTAGAATCTTTTTAACAATGCTTTATGCCAGAGAAAAAGAGAGAAAAGGAGTAATATAAGACACTCAAGAAAAGAAAGTGTGAAACAAGGGTTTTATATCATCTCAAAATAACTTTCAGATATAAAGGACATAGACAAACTATTACCAACATGTGAAGACCAGGGACTATTATTCTCAGGAGCCCATCCTAGAAAAATTTATTACGGAAAGAGCTTCAGACCACCAAAATAAGTAGAGACTCACTGATATAAGGGCAGATATTAAACATTCAAAGTATATTACCTGTAGAACTATGAATAAATGAGAATTAAAAGATAAAGTATTATATAAAAATATGTATTCTAACAGTGTAAATATGGCAGAAGTATCTCCTTTATTTTTTACTTTTCAAAAACAGCTTTATTGAGTTATAATTCATATGCCATATAGTTCATCCATTTAAAGTGTACAATTGAATTGAAGTATACAATTATATATGGCTTTTAGAATATATACAGAGTTGTGCATCCATCACCACAATCAAATTTAGAATATTTCATTATCCCCCAAAGAAATCCCTGTTACTTCCTAAACCTGCCGTTACAATCTAGAATATTATTCAGTCATAAAAAGGACCCAAAATAACACCATTTGTAGCGACATGGATGGACTGGCACACAGAGTAAAATAAGTCAGAGAAGACCAATATTATATGATATTGTTCATGTGTGGAGTCTAGACAAATGGTACAGATAAACTTATTTGCAAAGTGAAAACAGAGCCACAGATGTAGAAAACAAACTCATGGTTACCAAGCGGGGAAGGAAAGGTGGGATGAACTAGGAGATTGGGATTGACATATATATATACACTATTATATGTAAAATAGATAACTAATGAGAACCTACTGTACAACAAAGCAAAAGACACCAGAGAGGTGGGTTTGAGCCCCAAGTCGGCAAGATCCCTTGGAGGAAATGGCAACCCATTCCAGTATTCTTAGCTGGAAAATTCCATGGACAGAGGAGCCTGGCAGGCTACTCGCTATAGGATTGTAAGAGTGGGACACAACTCAGCAACTGAGCATGCACGAACGCTCAGGGAATGCTACTCGGTGCTCTGTGGTGACTTAATGTGAAAGAAATCTAAAAAAGAGTGTATATGTGTATCTATAACATGATTCACCTTGCCGTACAGCAGAAACTAGCACAACATTGTAAAGTAACTATACTCTAATAAAAATTGATTTTAAAAAAGAAAAGTACTGGTATAAATGAGTGTATAGTTGACTCTTGAACAACACAGGTTTGAACTTCCCTCAAGTCCACTTAGATATGCATTTTTTTCTATAAATACTGTAGTATTACTTGATTTGTGGTTGGTTAATTCCCCAGATATGGAACCGCAGGTCTGGAGGGCAGACTACAAAGTTATATATGGATTTTCTACTGCTGGGAATTAGGCACCCCAAGTCCAGCAGCTGTTGAAGAGAAAACTATACAAGTTTTTGTGTGTACACATTTTTTGTGTGTTTTGAGTTCTCTTAGGTAGATACCTAGGAGTGGAATTGCTGGGTACATGGAAGAGCTTCTGGAATGCTTGCCGAAGTTCAATTTTTTTGGTTTAGATGCTGTCCACCCTAAAATAATTCATTAAGCCACATGTTTTATTTGTGTGGTGTTCTGCAGTGGTATTTTATTTCATAACAGAAATATATGTACTTAATTTTCCTATATCCAGTCACACCCTGGCCAATTATATTAAGTTCTCTGGAAGTGAGACCCAGGCATGAGTATGCTTTAAATTTCCCTAGTGATTCCAAAGTGCAGTCAGTTTAAGAACCACTGTATAGGAAGAATCTCTGGCTCAGTATCAGGGGTCTGGGTTTGAATCTTCAAATAGCCACCAATACATCTGTGTGACCTGAAGTAGGGTTTTAGCTATTCTGGGCCACAGTGGCACACATGTTATATCGTGAAAACAGTTTACCTACCCAAAGTTGGGATTGTTTAGGTTGATTTTTTAAATTCCTCTTGGTTCTAGAATCTGATAAACTTTTTTTTAAAGTAGAGATTGTATTAGAACAGTGAATTGTATAAAACTTCATACACTTTATACAACATATGTTATACATATATTATATGTATAATATACAGTACATATATTATTATGTATATGATCATGTTTATGCATCCATGTGCAAAGTTTTTTTTGTGTTTGTATGTCGTTCAGTGCCTGGTGAGAATAATTCATTATATATGGCTTAATAAAGAGACCTAATGAGGGAGCTAGATACAGACTTGTGGACAGGATTACTGTACTTTTATAGACTCAAAACAGTGAGAAACCATTACCCCTCGAAGTTTGAAGAACAAGAGGAGATTTCCAGCAAGATCTGGAGCTATGGAGAAGGTTGAGCTACAACTACACTTCACCTGATAGGAGTTGTAGAAGGACACGGTCACTCACTGTGGAGCCGTTCATTTGTGTGTTTGTGTAGATGATTACACCCCAATACATTTATCCATTCATGCACATTTGGGTTATCCAAAGATTTTTGTTCTCCTAAATAATGTTGCTAAGAATATTCTTGTACCTGCTTTCTTGTAAACATCTGCATACACTTCTGTTGGGTATATTCATAAGAAGGGGATTGCTAGGTCATAGCATATATGATTCTTCAGCATGTATTGCCAAACGGTTTTCCAAAGTGCATGTACCAATTTACATTCTCTAACAGCAAGACTTCCTCTTGCTCCATAGTCTTATTAACAGTTTCCAAAGGAGACAGGCAAAGTGGAAGGACCTACATAATCATATATGAATACATTGTAAAACTAAGTAATTAAGACTGTGATCTGTGCAGTAAGGTTAGATGTCAACCACAGGAAAAAAAGAACGGTAATGCCAAAGAATGCTCAAACTACCGCACAATTGTACTCATCTCACACGCTAGTAAAGTAATGCTCAAAATTCTCCAAGCCAGGCTTCAGCAATATGTGAACTGTGAACTTCCTGATGTTCAAGCTGGTTTTAGAAAAGGCAGAGGAACCAGAGATCAAATTGCCAACATCCACTGGATCATGGAAAAAGCAAGAGAGTTCCAGGAAAACATCTATTTCTGCTTTATCGACTATGCCAAAGCTTTTGACTGTGTGGATCACAATAAACTGTGGGAAATTCTGAAAGAGATGGGAATACCAGACCACCTGATCTGCCTCTTGAGAAATTTGTTTGCAGGTCAGGAAGCAACAGTTAGAACTGGACATGGAACAACAGACTGGTTCCAAATAGGAAAAGGAGTACGTCAAGGCTGTATATTGTCACCCTGCTTATTTAACTTATATGCAGAGTACACCATGAAAAACGCTGAACTGGAAGAAACACAAGCTGGAATCAAGATTACCGGGAGAAATATCAATAACCTCAGATATGCAAATGACACCACCCTTATGACAGAAAGTGAAGAGGAACTCAAAAGCCTCTTGATGAGAGTGAAAGAGGAGAGGGAAAAAGTTGGCTTAAAGCTCAACATTCAGAAAACGAAGATCATGACATCCGGTCCCACCACTTCATGGGAAATAGATGGGGAAACAGCGGAAACAGTGTCAGACTTTATTTTTGGGGGCTCCAAAATCACTGCAGATGGTGATTGCAGCCATGAAATTAAAAGACGCTTACTCCTTGGAAGGGAAGTTATGACCAACCTAGATAGCATATTCAAAAGCAGAGACATTACTTTGCCAACAAAGGTTCATCTAGTCAAGGCTATGGTTTTTCCAGTGGTCATGTATGGATGTGAAAGTTGGACTGTGAAGAAAGCTGAGTGCCAAAGAATTGATGCTTTTGAACTGTGGTGTTGGAGAAGCCTCTTGGGAGTCCCTTGGACTGCAAGGAGATCCAACCAGTCCATTCTGAAGGAGATCAGCCCTGGGATTTCTTTGGAAGGAATGATGCTAAAGCTGAAACTCCAGTACTTTGGCCACCTCATGCGAAGAGTTGACTCATTGGAAAAGACTCTGATGCTGGGAGGGATTGGGGGCAGGAGGAGAAGGGGACGACAGAGGATGAGATGGCTGGATGGCATCACTGACTCAGTGGACGTGAGTCTGAGTGAACTCAGGAAGAATAACGTGAGAAGTTACATAAGATAAGAAAAGGCAATGGTCCATTGGATTTGGCATTCAGGAAGTCATCAGTGACCTCAGGGAGAAAAGTCTCAGTGGAGTGATGGGCACAGAAGCATGGCTACAGTGGTTTTAAGTGAAATATTAACAACAATACTTGTAGGCAATTTTTAAAAATACCCTGGCTGTGAAATGGTGAAATTATAGGCCAGTAGGATATTGAGAATTTGACTTGAGCAAGTGCTTAAGGAAAAGCACTGTGAATGAAGAAGAGATTGAAGAGCCAAGGGAAAGAGTTGTCAGTGAGCAAGTTCATGAGAAAGTGAGAGGGATTCCAAGCGTGTGGAGGGAGAAACCACTTTTCCTGAGGTAAGAGGGAAGGAAACAGGACAGGTCAAGAGAGAGTTTAATTTGTAGGTGGTTGGGAAAGAAGTTGAAAGAGTTTTTGCCTAATGGCCTCAATTTTCCCAATGGAATAGGCAAATCCTTAGCATCAGTTCAGTTCAGTCGCTCAGTCGTGTCTGACTCTTTGCGACCCCATGAATCACAGCACACCAGGCCTCCCTGTCCATCACCATCTCCCAGAGTTCACTCAAACTGACATCCATCAAGTCAGTGATGCCATCCAGTCATCTCATCCTCTGTCGTCCCCTTCTCCTCCTGCCCCCAATCCCTCCCAGCATCAGAGTCTTTTCCAATGAGTCAACTCTTCGCATGAGGTGGCCAAAGTACTGGAGTTTCAGCTTTAGCGTCATTCCTTCCAAAGAAATCCCAGGGCTGACCTCCTTCAGAATGGACTGGTTGGATCTCCTTGCAGTCCAAGGGACTCTCAAGAGTCTTCTCCAATACCACAGTTCAAAAGCATCAGTTCCTCGGTGCTCAGCTTTCTTCACAGTCCCACTCTCACATCCATACATGACCACTGGAAAAACCATAGCCTTGACTAGATGGACTTTTGTTGGCAAAGTCCTTAGCATAGAGGAAGATAATGGGGAAAGAGATTTGAGGAAAGAGCAAACAAGCTGAATTAAGTGCTAAAGAGATGAAACGAGGCATAACTTCTAATACAGAGAGGAACTGATGAGCAGGTATGAAGACCCACAGGAAACTGGCGACTTGAGTGGACAGTACTAGTGCAAATTTCTTTAGCAGTGCTAAACTGAGCACCTGAATGCTCGAATTAACTGAGCTTTGTGGTTCTATAGGTCAAGTACACTGGCATGCCAAAGGTCAAAAAGGTCTAGGGAAACAAAAAGGAGAAAAGGGTATAGATTCAATAGGAAACAAGTGATGCATGAGGATGCTGATTTCTTCGGGAAAAAATGGAATAAACAAGGGACCTACTGTCAGATTGTGACCAAAATGGTAGTATAGAGAGTTGTACCACAGAAGGGATCAGATTCTAAAGGCAGCACTTAGGACATAAATTTCGTAAGGTCAAATTTTCCCTTGGAAATTCCTTAAATTGGCCTTAAAACATAGTTTGCATTGACATCCTGACATACTATTTTCCAGCAAGTCCACGCTGGCCTAGAACTCTGTCTTTGGTTGAGCAGCGTGTAAGTAGTTGGCATGTGTTCAGAGGCCATATTAACAAAAATAGGGAGTGTTCTTTGACCATTAGAATCACAGTGAAGGCAACAAGATGTTCCCCCAGTAAGAGATAAAAGGGAACTGAGGTCAACCTGCAAAGTAGCAGAATCCTGGCTCCCACCTTATCCTCACTTATTGGCACACACTCATTGAAAGGAAAGGCCTTGAAGCAACTGTGCTATTTAAATTGTTCTTTCTTTTTCTCACTTTCCCTTCAGGCAGTAGAACCAAATTTAAATAAGTTTAAAACATGAATGATGTGATTTCACTATTTTAGGAATAAGATTAAGAGTGAGCTTAAACAATTAGAGACTGTGGTCTGTGTGAATCATGAAAGTAAGATTTCAAAGATTCAGAGAGTGATGAAAGCAAACGACAAGTATCGAAATAGTTAACTATCATTATCAATCCTTGTGCTGCCTCCAAAAATTTCCATTTCAAGCATCTCTCTGACCACCTCCCAATCTTCCTGTCTATTAATTCTAGTACCCCCACACTAGGCAATTATCCAAACGAGTGACTGCCCTTTCTCATTTTCTCTTCCCCTTCTCTTAGTATCCTGTGTACACAGACTCCTCCTAATGGTCCTTCATTACAGATTTGCTTGCAAACCACCTTGATTCCTTGATCCTCTCTTCTTCCAACACACTTGCTTGGTCAGGCTCAACAATGTGCCTACTTAAGTACCTGAAGAGTTGAACATTATTTTCTCCCCAGTGTTTCTTGTATTACTATTTGGACTGGTTTCACTTTATTTTTTTTGTGGTTATTTTTAATTGAGGTATAGTTGATGTGTAATATTATATAAGCTTCAAGTGTACAATAATTATTAAAGATTATATTCTATTTATAGTTATTATAAAATACTGGCCATATTCCTCACATTGTACTGTATATCCTCAAAGCTTACTTATTTTATACGTAGTACGTTGTGCCTCTTAAGCCCTTACCCCATCTTACCCCTCCACTCTTCCTTCTTCCCACCAGTATCCACTAGTTTTTTCTCTGTATCTATGAATCTATTTCTTTTTGCTGTTACATTCCTCACTTGTTTTATTTTTCAGATTACACGTATAAATGATATACAATTTTTGTCTTTCTCTGTCTGACTTATTTATCTTAGCATAATATCCTCCAAAAAAATGATTTCACTTCAAATTCATGGTTGCAAATTTAGTGTGGGATCACAAATCTGTATTGCCTGGCAGTCCTACATTTCTCTACCAAGATAAGTGTACAAGAGAAGTCTGTTTTGAAATTTCTCCTATTTCTCCTCAAACCTCCAACACCCTTTCTACATACTTTCTCAGCTGAAGCCTTTATGTCAAATGTCACTAGTCATAGGGGCAGCCAGATAGGAACAGTCCCTCTTTTCCACCACAGGATCCACTGCCTTGTATCTGTCCATGCAGTCTTTTTTCCCTCTCACAGTGGATGGATTGCCAATCCTAAGTTCAATTATTCCATTAATGCTTTGAATCCCATTGTCTTCTGCCTTAAGATCTTGTCCCTGCAACCATTTCTATGTTCTCTTCCATCGTTTATTTCTCCCTCTCTAGTATATTATTCCCACTGATTGTAAGCATGTCATAGGATCACTCGTCACTAAAAAACCCACCTTTGTCCATACATCTTCCTCCAACAGTTGTCCCATTTCTCTGTCTCTCTTCACAACAAAACTCCTCAATTTGCCTATACTCAACCATCCTGGCCCTTTGTTCTCTATTCCCTTCTCATCTGTCTTATTTCATTCCTTCACTCTATTGAAACTGATTTTATCAAGGTCACCAGTGTCATCCATACAGCCAAATGCAATGGTCACTTCTCTGTACTCATCTTACTCACTCTCTTAGCAACACTGAACACGCATAATTATTCCTTCTTTCTTGGTATCAGGATCCCACAGTCTCTTCATTTCTCTTTAACTTCTCTACTTTTTCTTTCTCCTCTGACTTCTCCTCCTCCTCTGTCCAACAACCAAGTGTTGGTATATTCTAGTGATCAATCTGGATCCTCTTCTCTTTTTTTCTTTCTACTTCCTCTGTAGAGAGTTCATTCAGTTTCATGACTTTAATGTTATCTTCTGATGGCTCCCCAAATTATATTATGATTCTGGCTCTTCTTTAAGTTTCAAGTTTGTATAGCTAATTGCCTGCTTGACATCTCACTCTGATATCTAATAGGAAGCTAAAATTTAACATGGCTGAAATATAACCTTTAAGACATGACTATGTCTCCAATCTTTCTTCCCAGTGCTTTCTGTTTCCCAAAATGCACCACCATTCCCAGGGTATTAGCTTTCTATTGCTACATAACAATATTACCACAAACTTAATATCTTAAAATTATACACATTTACCAAAAAAAAAAAAAACTCTCCAGGAAGCAAGCATAGAAGGAACACACCTCAACATAATAAAGGCCATATATGACAAACCATATATGCCAAAGAATGCTCAAACTACTGCACAATTGCACCCATCTCACACATTAGCAAAATAATGCTCAAAATTCTCCAAGCCAGGCTTCAACAATACGTGAACTGTGAATTTCCAGATCTTCAAGTTGGTTTTAGAAAAGGCAGAGGAACCAGAGATCAAATTGCCAACATCCGCTGGATCATGGAAAAAGCAAGCGAGTTCCAGAAAAATATCTATTTCTGCTTTATTGACTATGCCAAAGCCTTTGACTGTGTGGATCACAATAAACTGTGGAAAATTCTGAAAGAGATGGGAATACCAGACCACCTGACCTGGCTCTTGAGAAACCTGTATGCAGGTCAGGAAGCAACAGTTAGAACTGGACATGGAACAACAGACTGGTTCCAAATAGGAAAAGGAATATGTCAAGGCTGTATATTGTCACCATGCTTATTTAACTTATATGCAGAGTACATCATGGAAAATGCTGGGCTGGATGAAGCACAAGCTGGAATCAAGATTGCTGGGAGAAATATCAATAACTTCAGATATGCAGATGATACCACCCTTAAGGCAGAAAGTAAAGAGGAAATAAAGAGCCTCTTAATGAAAGTGAAAGTGGAGAGTGAAAAAGGTGGCTTAAAGCTCAACATTCAGAAAACAAAGATCATAGCATCCGGTCCCATCACTTCATGGCAAATAGATGGAGATATAGTGGAAACAGTGGCGGACTTTATTTTGGGGGGCTCCAAAATCACTGCAGATGGTGACTGCAGCCATGAAATTAAAAGATGCTTACTCTTTGGAAGAAAAGTTATGACCAACCTAGACAGCATATTAAAAAGCACAGACATTACTTTGCCAACAAAGGTCCATCTAGTCAAGGCTATGGTTTTTCCAGTAATCATGTATGGATGTGAGAGTTGGACTATAAAGAAAGCTGAGCGCCGAAGAATTGATGCTTTTGAACTGTGGTGTTGAAGAAGACTCTTGAGAGTCTCTTGGACTGCAAGGAGATCCAACCAGTCCATCCTAAAGGAAATCAGTCCTGAATGTTCATTGGAAGGACTGATGTTGAAGCTGAAACTCCAATATTTTGGCCACCTGATGTGAAGAGCTGACTCCTTTGAAAAGACCCTGATGCTGGGTAAGATTGAAGGCAGGAGGAGAAGGGGACAACAGAAGATGAGATGGTTCGAGGGCATCACCAACTCAAAGGACATGAGTCTGAGTGAACTCTGGGAGTTGGTGATGGACAGGGAGGCCTGGCCTGCTGCAGTCCATGGGGTCGCAAAGAGTCGGACATGACTGAGCAACTGAACTGATGAAAAACCCACAGTTAACATCGTACTCAACAGTGAAAACTGAAAGCATTTTGCCTAAGATCAAGAACAAGAAAAAATGCCCACTCTCACCACTTTTATTTAATATAATTTTGAAAGTCTGAATCACAGCAACCAGAGGAAGAAAAGAAATTAATGGAATCCAAACTGGAAAGGAAGAAGTAAAACTGTCACTGTTTGCAAATGATGTGATTCTATATATAGAATATCCTAAAGATGCTACCAGGAAATTATTAGAGCTTATCAATGAATTTGGTAAAGTTGCAGGATACAAAATTAACACTTAGAAATTTGTAACATTTCTATACATTAACAACAAAAAATCAGAAAGAAAAATTAAGAGAACAATCTTATTTGTCATCACATCAAAAAGAATTAAATACCTAGGAATAAACCTACATAAGGTTAGGCAAAAGACCTGTACTCTGAAGACTATTAGACACTGACGAAAGAAACTGAAGACAACAAACAGATGGAAATATATACCATGTTCTTGTTTGGAAAATCTATATTGTTCAAATGACCATACTATCCAAGACAATCTACAGATTGAAAGCAATCCTATAGAAAATGGCATTTTTCACAAAACTAGAACAAATATTTAAAAAATTTGTAGAAGTACAAAACACCCTAAATATCCAATCTTGAGAAAGAACAGATCTGGAGGAATTGTGTTCCCTGATTTCAGACTATACTACAAAACTACAGTAATCAAAACAGTGTGGTTCTGGTGCAAAAGCAGACGCGTAGATCAATGGAACAGAATAGAAAGCCCAGAAATAAACCCACCTAACTATGGTCAGTTAACTTATGACAAAGGAGGTAAGAATATAAAATGGAGAAAAGACAGTCTTTAATAAGTGATGCTGGGAAACTGGACAACTACATGTAAAAGAATGAAAAAAGAACATTCTCTAACATTCATCATGTACAAAAATAAACTCTGCATTGACTAGAGATCTAAATGTAAGAGTGGATACTATAAAACTTCTATAGGAAAACATAGGCAGAACGCTCTCTGACATAACTCACAGCAATGTTTTTAGGATCTGTGTCCTAAATGCTTATTCACTTACTATTATTTGGCTGTGCTGGGTCTTAGTTGCAGCACAAAAGATTTTTGATCTCTGTTAAGGCATGTGGGATCTTTTAGTTGCAGCATGCAAACCCTTTAGTTTCAGCATGTGGGATCTGGTTCCCTGACCAGGGATTAAACCCAGGACCCTTTCATTGGGAGTGAAGAGTCTTAGCCACTGGACCACGAGGGAAGTTCCTGGATCTGTCTCCTAAAGCAAAGGAAACAAAAGCAAAAATGAACAAATGGGACCTAATTAAACTTAAATGCTTCTGCACAACAAAGGAAATCATCAACAAAGGAAAAGACAACGTACTGAGAAAATATTTGCAACTGATAGGACCAATAAGAGATTAATATCCAACAAATATAAACGTCTCGTATAACTCAACACCCAAAAAACAAACAACCCAACTAAAAAAACGGGTAGAAGACCTAAACAGACATTTCTACGAAGAAGACATACAGTTGTCCAACAAACACATGAAAAGACGTATAACATAGCTCATTATTAGAGAAATGAAAATCAAAGCTACAATGAGGGAGGCTTCCCTGGTGGTTCAGTGGCAAAGAATCTGCCTGCCAATGCAGGAGACATGGGTTCAATCCCTGATCCAGGAAGATCCCACATGCAATGGAGCAATTAAGCTCACGCACCATAGCTGCTGAGCTTGTACTCTAGAGTCCTGGAGCCTCAACTACTGAGCCCATGTGCTGCAGCCACTGAAACTCATGCACCCTAGAGCCCATGATTTGCAACAAGAGAAGCCACCACAACGGAAAACCTGCACATCACAATTAGAGAGTAGCCCCCACTCGCCACAATTAGAGAAAAGCTCATGCAACAATGAAGACCCAGCACAGCCATAAATAAATCAAATCATATTTTAAAAAACTACAATGAGGTATCATCTCATACCAGTCAGAATGGCCATCATCAAAAAATCTACAAACAATAAATGGTGAAGAGGATATGGAAAAAAGAGAACCTCTTGCACTGTTGATGGGAATGTAAATTGATACAGCCACTATGGAGAACAGTATAGAGATTCCTTAAAAATCCAGGAGATAGTGAAAGACAGGGAAGCCTGTCATGCTGCAGTCCACGGGGTCACAAAGAGTCAGACACGACTTAGTGACTGAAAAACAACAACAAATGTAATTGCAAGTGTGATATTCCCATCATCTTTACCATATTGTATTGGTTAGAAGTAAGTCACAGGTCCTGCCTGCACTAAAGGGAGGGGATTACCAAAAGTGTGGACACCAGGAGGCAGAAATTATAGGAGCCACCTTAGCATCCGTTCACCATATGGAGTGGGCTATAGCTATTACTTTTTGTCTTCCTATAATTCAACAGGTATTAACTGTTGATCAAATACACACACACACAAAATCACACTTAGTTCCCAAAAACAAATACGGGTTTCTTGAAGATAGCACAGTCTAAATTTACATTGCAGAAGAAAAAATTTTTCCTTAGAACCATATAAATTTAATGACTACCCCTACCTCATGCGAAGAGTTGACTCATTGGAAAAGACTCTGATGCCTGGGAGGGATTGGGGGCAGGAGGAAAAGGGGATGACAGAGGATGAGATGGCTGGATGGCATCACTGACTTGATGGACGTGAGTCTGAGTGAACTCTGGGAGTTGGTGATGGACAGGGGGGCCTGGCGTGCTGCGATTCATGGGGTTACAAAGTCAGACACGACTGAGCGACTGAACTGACTGAACTGAACTGACCCCTACCTGAGAGTACCTGAAATTATGTAAAACACTGTGAATTCCTCTTATTCATCTTAATCCCTCAACCTTTCTTCATTCCCTTCAAATGCCTAGTGTTCTGGGCCCAAGATCAGGGTTCATTATTAAACTATGTATCTTTTATTAACTACTGGTTAGCTACACAAAGAACTGTCTTTGAAATTGCCCTTTATCTTAACCATCAGTCAAATTAAATTATTAGCCAAGGCTTATCTTTCCTCTACTCTCCGACAGTGAGAGAGAAAGGGTGTTTCCTTTTCTAATTACATAACCAATTCTCTCTTGATTGACATTTTAAATAATTTAATTTCTCTTTCTGAATCTGTATTCTGTCCTAAGTGTTTTTCCTATTTCAATCTATCTCAAACTGTTTCGGGAAATAGGTAAACTGTAAAGAATCAACTAAAAGTAAATAAACATCTAGGGTCATAATTTCCCTGAGTCTTACATGCCCAGGCTGGATAAGAACTGAATGAGGTTGTGAAGGGATTGATGGATAGTGAAAAATCAATGGATTATGATCTCAGTATGGCTAAGAATTGCTGGGGGACTCCCTGGTGGTCCAGTGGTTAAGAATCTGCCTTCCAACGAAGGGCATGTGAGTTCAGACTAACATCCCATATGCAGCAGGGCAACTAAAGCTATGTGCCACAACTACAGAACCCACGTACTCTGGAGCCCTTGGGTCACAACAAAAGATCCCACATTTTGCAGCTAAGACCTGAAGCAGTCATACATAAGTAAATAAAAATTTTAAAGAGAATTGCTGGAATGGATTCATGAAAACAAGTACACTGGAAGGATAAGAGATAGTAGTCAAAGAAAGGGATGCCTGAAATCAACATATTGGAGATGTACAGAAAGCAATGGTGACCGATGTTTAAATACTTGTCTTTGACTTGCCGTTGATTCCTTTTATTGTCCTTTCAGCAGAGGAAGTTTCCCAAACTTTTGGTTTTACAGATTATCTTCATCTTGTTCTGGATTCTCTGGTGACTAAGGCAATCTTTATCCAGGATGGGCGCCTCTAAGGAAAGCATCTTCAGAGAAAATGTTTATAGGGCATCAGTTATAACCTTTCAGAGAGGGAGGAATTTGGATGCAAGCCTACTGGTCATATAGTTGCTTTTCTCCCATAGCACCATGCAACTTCCCTCTTCCCACACACAAGCTCTGGAGTGGTGCTGGCACTGAAAATGCTCAGAACCATTATCATGGTTTTATAGACACCCTTCATTGGGTCCCTTTGACAAATGAGAAGAAAGCCAGGAGGAAAATTAGAGCTCTAATTATGGATTAACCTGCTGAGATAATGTTTGCCAGCACACTTTCCATGATTAAATCAATGGCACACCATAGAAAAGAGATATTTCTGTTCTTGCTCTTTGAAAATGACTTTTCTGTCAGCAAATTTCTGTCCCAACAGACCCTCTTTGAGTTTGGTAAAATTGCATCATGAGGAGTTCTTTTTATTTGAAAATTACTCAGTTTAAGAGAGCATAAAAATAAACTTGTGTTACTAATTGTAATCATGCTAATGAAGTTTGCATCTCTTCAGCAGGCATAGGCACAGCAGATAACAGCCACTGGAACACAAGATTTTTCTCTCCAAAATCTACCCCTCTTACCACTGAACAATCACTCCCTTCCTTCAGTTTCTGAGACCTCTACAGTCTGGGTTCACATGCCCCATTACTTCTTGGAAATCAGGGGCTCATTTTCATAAAAATGTATTGATGCCCCTCATTTTTAAATATAAGTGATTATATAAAAGCAACAAATCTCCTAAAATTACACACATTTGGTGCCTATCATTCTAGATACATTTCAATGAATATGTGTTTTATGGAGATATAATTCACAGGCCACAAAATTTATTTTTCAAAGTGTACAAATCCTGTCAATTTTAGTATTTTCACAGAATTTTGCAATCAGTACCACTAATTTTAGAGCATTTTCATCATCCCAAAACTCAATACTCATTAGCAGTCACTTCTCATTTTCCCCTATCCTCAGCCTCTGACAAACATTAATCTTTCTCTCTATAGTTGATGAAAATTCCCTTAGCTACCAAGTAAAGAAGAAAAAGGGCTTCCCTGGTGGCTCAGAGGTTAAAGCATCTGCCTGCAATGTGGGAGACCTGGGTTTGATCCCTGGGTCAGGAAGATCCCCTGGAGAAGGAAATGGCAACCCATTCCAGTATTCTTGCCTGGAGAATCCCATGGACGGAGGAGCCTGGTGGGCTACAGTCCACGGGGTCACAAAGAGTCGGACACAACTGAGAGACTTCACTTCTTCACTTCAAAGAACAAAGAGAAGGGCATCGCTGGTGATCCAGTGGTTAAGAATCTGCCTTGCAATAGAGGGTATACAGATTCAGTCCCTGATCAGGGAACTAAGATCCCATATACCTCGGAATAACTAAGCCTGCATGCCATGCAGAAGCCCACACTCTAGAGCCTGTGCGCCCAACTAGGGAGTCCATGTGCTTCAATGAAAGGTCTCATGTGCTGCAACTAGGTCTCTTGTGCCCAACACAGCCAAATAAATAAATAATTTAAAAAAAAAAAAAAAGAAGAGAAAACAAAATTTTATTGAAGCCAAATTTAGGATTATAACCCAGGAAGCAGATTCTCAGAAAGCTCTGAGCACTGTTATACCTGTTAGAAGTTGAAGGCATAGTCGTGTGAGACAGGATCGTATTATACATCAAAATGACATACTGATACTTCACAAAATTCACCAAGGATTCATAGTCTAGCTAAGCACCTACAAAGTGAGCAGCAAGTCACAGAAACCCCCTACAGAGCTGGTAAAGAATGCTGTTCTTTTTAAGAAGTTACATTGCTAACATCAGAAGAGAGAAAAAAAATTGATATATACCGTTGAGCAGACACTCCCATCTTTGAGGTGCCCTGGTTAATGTGTAAGTCAGGCACACTGCACATTAAGGAGGGAGAAGGCCCCAACAAACACACAGAGATAATTTTATGTTTATTTTTTCTTATCCTATCTTAAAATATAAATTTTACTTCATCATTTCTCCCCTTTTGATCATTAATCTTTCAATAGAAAACAAATCAAATATTTGGTGCCCCTGATGCCAGGGTGGTTTGTTTACCTGGCTCTATCATGTCCCTCTATGCCAGGTCTAAACAGCCTAGTTCTTTCTTTTCTTTTAAGGGGTAGGTCTAGTAGAATGCTTGGCAAGGACTGACAGTCAATTCTAGGTTGTCCAATAGGATTCAAATTTTATCCTGTATACGCATTGTGCATGCTCATCATTTTATACAGAACTATAGAAATGATCAGTAATTTCAAGTCATTCAGACACCATCATTTTAGTTGAATATACACTGACACACAAGAGATTATTTTTCTATAAATGATATAGAATACAATCAAAATCGCCAACAACGATAACAAAATCAGAAGCCATGAATCCCCAGAACTGAGTCAAGATTTTATTTAGGTTAGAAAAGGGGATCCTTCAATGCAGAACTTTGTTTGATATGTGAGTCATTAGGTGGTTATATTAGAGGAGTCATCTGATATGAAAGCACAACACTGTCTGTATTATAGCATAAGTTTCCCTCCTCAAAGTAGTTTTAAAAATCAGGAACCATTTGGTTTTGCAACATCACTTTCTCATCATAGAAGCTTCAGAAATGAGTATATAAATTGAATGTAGTAAATGAACATGGAGGTGTATGCTGATGAGGAAGCATTTTATAGATTGTAAGAATACCCAAAAAGTCAGTGACAAGAATTATGAAGGGCTTATATTGGCCTGTATTGACCAACGAATTTGATAAGAGATCCAACAATCAGTTAAATTGCTCCCAGTAGTTATACTTTGTGAATGAGTTTTCACTGAGGCAAAAACATAGATATCATAAAACAATAACTTTCAATTTTGGTAGCGAGACAGACATTTGGGAAACGCTCTATTTGAACTTGTGGGATGGGTGTCAGGGTCAGCCATCTCCTACTGTTGTCATATTATCCTTGCTTGGTAATGCTTGGCTTAGTTGAAGCCGGGCGCTAGAAACAGGGGTCAAAGTACATTCCAGTGGAGGGGTCTTTTTAAAATGAGGGATGTGAACCCATGAATTAATGTCTTTTAGTTGGGCTGTGCATGGATTAGCTAATACTATTCTGGACATATCAGATAAATGGAATCTTACAATGCATAATCTTTTGTGATTGGCTTACTTTCACTTAGTATAATGTTTTCAAGGCTCACCCATGTTGTAGCATGTATCAATACTTCATTCCTTTTTATTGCCATACAATATTCCAATGTATAGATATACCACATTCTGTTTACCCATTTATCCATTGATGGACATATGGGCTATTTCAACTTTTTAGCTATCCTGCATACTGCTGCTATAAATACTCATTTATAGGTTTTATGTGGATATATGCTTTCATTTTTCGTATGTAGAAGCTACAAGTGGAGTTTCTGGGTCATATGATAACTCAATGTTTAATCTTTAAATGTGGTAAAATGAACATAAAATGTACCATTTTCATCATTTTAAGGGTTCAAAGTTAACCTTGTACCACTTCATATAGAATATAGGAAACTTGCAGCTATATAGGTCCATTTAGAACCCCCTCACCACTGACCTACATGATGTAGTTATCATATGTATAATATCTACATCTACTGAAAACCCCACCATAGAGGAAAAAGGGTGATCAGCTATTTTTACATAGCTATTTATCATTTTTGTGATTCCTCATTTCTGAAGAACCAAATTTCCCTCTGGTAACATTTCTTTCAACCTGAAGTACTTTCTTTAGGACTCATCGTAAATAGGGCAATGAATTATCTTAGTTTCCCTTTGCCTGAAAATGTCTTCATTTCACCTTCACTCCTACAGAACATTTTTATGGCTCTATGGTTCTGTTTTTTTCCGATGAAAAACCTGTAAACATATCATTATTCCCTGTGTGTAACGTTTTGTTTTCTCTAGCTAGTTTCAAAGACCTTCCTTAATTTTTGTTTTTAAGGGATTTTATTAGGAAGATTCCTGGGACTCTCCTGGTGGTCCAGTTTCTAAACCGTTGTACTCCCAGTGAAGGAGGCCCAGGCTTGTTGGATCCCTGGTCAGGAAACTAGATCCCACATGCCGCAATTGAGTTCTCATGCTGCAGTTAAGACCCTGCAATGACACAGTGAAGGTGGAAAATAAGACTTAGGAAAATGTTTAAGGAAATAAAATTTAAAAAAAAGTTTAAGTGTGGTTTTCTTTCAATCTATCCTGCTTAGGGCTTGCTAAACTTCTTGAATTTGTAAATTTACACCTGTCACCAAATTTAGGATATCGAGGACCATTATTTCCCCAGATGTTCTTTACTGTACTGACCTTTTTTTCTTCCCCTTTTGGAACTCCAGTTACACGTATATTATTGGATCTTTTGATTTTTTTTCCACAGATTCCCTGAAGCTCTATTCATTTTTTTCAGTCTATGTCCCAAGAACAATCTCTGTTCTGATGGAATCATTTCTATTGATTTAGCTTTAATTTCACTGTCTTTCCCTCTGTCATCCCTATTCTGCTACTGAGCCCTTCCAGTGAGTTTCTCATTTCAGGGGTTGTATTTCTCAGCTGTGCGCTTTTCATTAGATTCTTTTTTATGCTTTCTATTTTCTTTTCTATTTATTTCTTTCACTTATAGTGTATTTTTCTTTGCTTCATGTTATAACAGTTAGATAATTGTTTTTATATGTGCATGTATAGATTATTATAATTTTATTTTCTATACTTATATGTTTGTTGTAATAGCTTTTTAAAAATTTCCATCTGACCATCCAGGTTATCTTGGGGTTGGCATCTGTTGACTGTATTTTCTCTCAAGAATTATTTATATTTCCTAATTCTTAATTATGTTGATGAACTTTGTACTGTATTTTAAAAATTTATTTATTTTAATTGGAGGATAATTACTTTACAATATTGTGATGGTTTGGGGCATACATCAATATGAATCGGCCATAGGTATAAATGTGTCCCCTCCATCCTGAACCCCCTGCCCTGTATTGTACCTTGAAATTGTGACTGTCATGTTAGACAGACCAGATTCTATTAAAGTCCTCTGAAGAATGCTTGTTTCTGTTTTAGCAGGCAGTCAACCTTTCTGCCTCGCCTCCTGTGATAGAGGCTTAGAGCCTCTCAGCTCGGTTCTCTAAGCCTTTGTAACACCGCTCTGGCTCTGACCTGTTCAGCAGCGGCAGAGATTACTCCGAAAGTTGGTCACGTGGCCCAAGTCCTGCTTTCGCTCTCCCGCTTGAGTCACCTGTGTTTGCATTTGTTCTGCACATGTGCTCCTCAGTGGTTGGATTCCCCAATATTCGATCATGTGGTTAAAACCTTGGCATCTGTCCACACACTCATAGCTCAGGGCTTGTGCTGAGACTTACATGGGTTCATACGCAGAATTAACGGATTTCTTTCTTTGGGTCTCTTTCATATAGGATTCTATTCCCCAGTCTCAGGCAGGTAGGGGCCCTTTTCCTGGTTTTTTTTTTTTGGCCCTAAGCATGGGATTTCTGTTCGCGTTTTAGCCATAGATACCTTTATACTTCTCCACAACCAGGGCTCAGCCACAGAGCAAGGCCAGAAAAGAAAAAGAGGAGAAACAAAGGGCAGCTTATCCCCATGGTGGCTGCCTCTCTAATTTTTTACTCTCCTCCACAATCTGCTGCATTTTCAATTAAAAAAATGTTTTTTTAATTTTCAGGTAATGGTTATAGGTAATGGGTTTTTGTGCTTTGTCTAGCAGGAGAGATGGGTTATGTACACCACCATGGTAAAATTCAAATCTGTCATGATTTTTTTAAACTTTGAATGCTGATGTAAAACTTGTGTTTATTCAGTTTAGATTCTAACATCACCCCCTACCAGCTATGCTGCTGCTGCTGCTGCTGCTAAGTCGCTTCAGTCGTGTCCGACTCTGTGCGACCCCATAGACGGCAGCCCACCAGGCTCCCCCGTCCCTGGGATTCTCCAGGCAAGAACGCTGGAGTGGGTTGCCATTTCCTTCTCCAATGCATGAAAGTGACAAGTGAAAGTGAAGTCCCTCAGTCGTGTCCGACCCTTAGGGACCCCATGGGACTGCAGTGGGGTCCCTAAGGGTCCCCATGGGTCCCTTATGATCCCACCAGGCTCCTCTGTCTGTGGGATTTTCCAGGCAAGTGTACTGGAGTGGGGTGCCATTGCCTTCTCCGTACCAGCTATGAGACCTTGGGAAAATCACTTGATTTATCTGAACCTGATTTTCTCAGTTTGTAAAATAGGATTATATCGCCTGCTTTAGAGACTTGTTGTGAGGATTAATTGAAATTACACATTTAATGCTTGGCTTATGGTAGTTGCTCTTTAAATGTGAGATCCCTTCCCCTAGACTGGGATAGCAAATAGGTTCAACTCTCAAGCCCCTCAAAAGAATTCTCAAAAGAATTCTGAGGAACAATTGTTATGGATGGTAATATTTATTTCAAGATCTTTAATAGTAGCTTATATATTTTAGTCATTGAATACAACAAAAACAAATACACACAATAATATTAAAAGTACAATTTAAGATTGACGATAAGATTTTTATCAAGTTTTTTTCAACTTTATTGAGGTATAATTGACAAATAAAAGTGTAAGGTATTTAAAGTGTATATCCAAGTTTTAAAATTTGAACACTTTTGTTTCATATTGTTCATGGGGCTGTTCATATTTGGGGTAATATTTCCTGGATTGCAATGTAACAGTTAGAGCAATTGATTATGTAGTTCCAACCAGATACAAGTCATAAACAAGTAATGCTTTTGCAAAACTAGCTATTTGCAAAACATTATCAAAAGATAAATTACATTATAACATTGTTCCAATTGCAATTATCAAACTATAATTGCTAAATGGGCAGACAGTGAAACAGCAATGTATTCAAAGGCAAATGAGTGTAAGTAGCTGAAAACACTCTACCTTTACAATTGATCTGTAACATTCTAGACCTCAGATATAGAGTTAATAA
Source organism: Bos grunniens (assembly GCF_055505025.1). Classification (NCBI taxonomy): domain Eukaryota; kingdom Metazoa; phylum Chordata; class Mammalia; order Artiodactyla; family Bovidae; genus Bos; species Bos grunniens. Next base: position 96,409,843 of record NC_141175.1, on the reverse strand, counting down.
TTCCCATCAGTTCATGGCCATTATTATGCTTGTTATAGGCAAAGTATTTTCTAATTTTTTCTTTTTTTAATGTTCATTCCCCAAAGCCTATCTATCCCCAGTCCCCATCCATACACACACATAGGCAAGTATGCTAATAAGATTATAATGTATCCTTTGTACATAGACAGAAATGTTATATATAACATATAAGGAAGTTATGGTACATATACACAATGGAATACTACTCAGCTATAAAAAAGAACATATTTGAGGCAGTTCTAATGAGGCGGATGAAACTGGAGCCTTATTATACAGAATGAAGTAAACTAGAAAGAGAAACACCAATACAGTATATTAACACATATATATGGAATTTAGGAAGACGGTAACAATGACCTTATATGCAAGACAGCAAAAGAGACACAGATGTAAAGAACAGATTTTGGACTATGTGGGAGAAGGAGAGAGTGGGACAATATGAGAGAATAGCATTGAAACATGTATATTACCGTATGTAAAATAGATGACCAGTGCAAATTCAATGCATGAAGCAGGGCATCCAAAGCTTGTGCTCTGGGACAACCCAGAGGGATGGGGTGAGGGGGGAGGTGGGAGAGGAGGTTCAGGTTGGTGGGACACATGTACATTCATTGCTGATTCATGTCGATGTATGGCAAAAACCACCACAATATTATAAAGTAATTAGCCTCCAATTAAAATAAATAAATAAAATTTTTAAAATGTACTTTGTATATAACATGCCTGTATAATGTATGGATAACACAAACAAGTGTTTAACCTATACACATGTGTAACATACATTTTGTATAAACGTCTCACAAAACATACATTTTTGTTTTGTGTATTTCTTTATTGAAGAATAGTTGGTTTACAATATTGTGCTTGTTTCAAGTGATTCAGTTACATACATTTTTTCAGATTATTTTCCATTATCGATTATTATAAGCTATTGAATGCAGTTCTGTATGCAACACAGAAAATCTTTGTTGCTTATCTATTTTATATAGTTTGTATCTGTTAATCTAATTTTTTGAAATTTTAAAAATTATGTGCTTTAGGTCTCATTCTATTTCTCATTTTTTAAAAAAAATATTTATTTATTTATTGGTCACACTGCACGGCATGTGGTATCTTAGTTCCCCAACCAGGGATTGAACCTGTGTCCCCTGCATTGGAAGCACGGCACTGTAACCACTGGACCACCAAGGAAGTCCCCTGTTTCTCATGTCTTTGACTTAGCACTCTAATATTAGTATATATTCGCGTTGCTTGAGCACATCCAATCTCTTTCTTCTACATGCTACATAGTCTTCCCTGGGGTATGTCCAGTACATTTTGCTTATCCAACTCCCCAGAAATCAACCTTAGACTGCTCCCAGATCCCTGCAAAGAGGATTGAAATTTCCAGATATGCCCCCTTCTTATCAGTCCATGTGAGATTTTTTTGTGATATACAGTTGGCTCAATAGTAAAGAATTTACCTGCCAATTCAGGAAACACAGGATACATGGGTTTGATCCCTGGGTTGGGAAGATCTCCTGGAAGAGGAAATGATAACCCACTCTAGTATTCTTGCTTGGAAAATTCCAGGGACAGAGGAGCCTGGTGGGCTATAGTCCATGGGGTCGTAAAGAGTTGGACACAGCTGAGCTCACACGCACGTACAGGATTACTAAACCCCAGATTATATTATTACTCTCTAGAATGTCCGAATTAGCCTACACCAAGGGTCAGGAAACTAAAGTCCATGCTTCATATTCATCCAGTTCCTTAAAGAAAAAAAGATACTGGAATACATCAATTCATTTATCTATGGCTGTTTTTGTGCTACAGCTGCAGAGTTGAGTAGTTAAGACATACACCATCTGGCCTGCAAAGACAAAAATATTTAGTATTATCTGTTCCTTTACAGAAAATAGTCTGTATGATATTGATTTTATGGAATTTTTTAAGGTTTACTTTGTTGTCTAGTATATGGTAAATTTTTGTAAATATTACACATATACTAAAAAAAATATATATTCTGTTTAATGTAGAGTTCAATATACGTTTAGCAGCTAGATATTAATGCATTCAGATTTTCTATATCTCTGATAATTTTTTGTTTGCTGATTTAGCAACTTGTAGTTAAAATCACTGATGATAATTGATGATCTATTTTTCTCAGTGTTTTGTCAGTTGTTATTTTATATATTTCATGTATATAAAATGCATACATGTACATGATGGCTATATGTCCTTGCCCTGTGGTTCTTTTTCCCAGCATATGATGATACTCTTTGTCTCTTATTATTTCTATCTAGGAATCTATTTCTTCAGACACAAAGATTGCTATTCAGCTTTCTTTTTTTAATTATTTATTTAATTGAAGGATAATTGCTTTACAGTATTGTCCAACTTTTGTTTACTTCTTTTAATGACATCTTTATTTGTATTATTCTTTATTTATATTATTTTTATTCATATTCTTTATTTATATTATTTATATAAAATTCTTTATTCTATATAAATTCTATATAAATTCTTATTCATATAAAATTCTTTATTCTATATAAATTCTTTATATAAGATTCTTTATTTATATTATTAAATAACCTCTTTTACTTTTTTCAGCCTTCTTTTCTCATCTCTTTTCCCTCTCTCCTTGAAGATAATAACTTGATTTTCATTAATTATTTGCATTCACTGCCATTTTAAACACTGTAAGACAAGAAAGAATCAGGAAAGCCTCAAGCAAAATAAACATGACATCTTATTTCAAGCCAGACTGCTGTTCAAATACTTAGGTAACAGATTCAAACATAAAGGAATTCTGAGAATTTCTATCAGTTCAAATGAAGGCTTCTATGGGAGTGTAAACTTGGGTCTACCAAGAGATGATGAAAAAGTTGCAACAAAAAAACTGGCAGAGAATATTGAATGCATATCACCAGGTGTGCGAGCTCAGTCCCTCAGCCACGTCCAATTCTGCATCCCCGTGAACTGCAGCCCGCCAAGCCCCTCTGTCCATGGAATTTTCCAGACAAGAATATTGGAGTGAGTCTGTTGCCATCTCCTACCACAGGGCATCTTCCCGACCCAGGAATCAAACCCGCATCTCCTGCGTCTCCAGCACTGGCAGGCAGATTCTTTACCATTGAGCCACCGGGGAAGCCCGTGTGTCACCATAGACCAAGACAAAACACATGCAGTGCATCTGGCTGAAGAACAGATTGGAAATGATCTGGAAATGATCTAACTGACAAAACTTCTGTTGAGAAGGGTGTACATAGGTAGGATGAGGTATAAATACTTTGCAGCATAAATGTGTTTCTTCATCTTTAATAGCTTGGGCTACAAAGCTACCAAATCAAGTGAGAGAAGTATATTAACAATATAAAATTTAACTCTATAAAAATAAAACTATCAATTCATATTTAGGAGTGAGGAGAAGGGAGTAGGGGAAATGGGAAGTATAAATATTCTAATTTCACCATTGCTCATAGTGTGGAATTAATACTCTATTTAGAAAAATAGAAAATAAAGATAGCTATATAAATATAAAAAAAGACAAGAAATGACAAATGCAGCAAGAATGTGGAATAAACAGAATCCTTGGGCCCTGTTGATGGGATGTAAATTGGTATAACCACTATGGAAAAGAGTATGGAGGTGAAGGCACCTCAAAAAATTAAAAGTAGAACTACTGTATGATCCAGCAACTCCACTTCTGGGTATATATTTGGAGGAAATGAAATCACTATCTTGAAGAGATATCTGCACCCCAGTGTTCTATTGCAGCATTATTCACAATAGCAAGACATGGAAATAACCTAAGCGTCACTGATGAATGAACAGATAAAGAAGTGTTTTTATATATATATAAAGTGATAATTATATGAGGTGATAAATGTGTTAACTAACTTTATTGTGGTAATCATTTTACAGTATATATGTGTATCAAATCATCATGCTGTACACCTTAAACCTACACAATGTTATGTGTCAGTAATATTTCAATAAAGTGTTCTTGCCTGGAGAATCCCAGGGACGGGGGAGCCTGGTGGGCTGCCGTCTATGGGGTCGCACAGAGTTGGACACGACTGCAGCGACGCAGCAGCAGCAGCAGGGGAACAAAGAACAAAACCAACCAACCAAACCAACCAATGGCGAGCATGTAATAGAGTAACATAACCTGAGCAGACCAGTCAACCAGTGGCAGACTGATTTTGTTGGATCCCTGCCAGGGCAGTGCCCATACTAGAATAGACATTTATTTTAAACATAGACTTGTCTTTCTTACTTACCATGCCTCTGCTGCAAACACCATCCTTGAAATCACCGGATGCCTTCTTCCTGGTCATGGTATTCTGCACAACATTGTTTCTAGCTAGCAAAGAAGGCAACGGGCTTAATCATACAGAAATTGGTGGTCTTATCGTGTACTCATCACTCAGAAACATCTGAGCTTATAGAACAGTTAACTGACCAGTTAAGACTCAGTTATTGAACCAGCCGGGGAAAAGGGTGGGTGCCATACTTGCTCTGAACTAGTAATTAATACATAGTGCTTTCTCCTATGGACAGAATACGTGGATCTGAGAGCCAAAGGCTTGAAAGTTGTAGAGTTACTTTTCAGTATCATATCTAAGTTTGCTTCCTGTTCCTTCCATTTTTGGCTCTATTGGTTTAGAGGTCTTAGTACCCAAAGAATGAGTGTTACCACCATAAGACAAAACAAGGGTTCCACTGAACTGAAAGTCAAAACTCACCTGACAATTTTGTGCTCTTTATAAACCTGGATTAACAAGACAAAAAGGAGGTTACTGTTTGGCTTCAGATTACCAAAGAGAAATGCCATTATCAAGGAGAAATAGGAACACTGCCACAACACTGAGTGAGAGAAGAACGTGTCTGGAGCACTTCCTAACAATGACATATGCTGTAATAAACTTCAGTGGAAGATTATAGCAAACTTATATGGGAAGGACTCCTCAGAAATGGTGATTTGGGTCTCCCCAAGAGTAAAAACCTAGCTGGCTGAGATGCCCACTGAAAGGGAACATGAACTAGACATTATCAAATCATCATAGTGCTGGGTAATTTGTGCCCAGCTACAGAAATGAGGACACTAAGAGTCATCTTATTTCCCTCACATTAGCATGCATGCATGCATGTGCAGTTACTTCATTCGTTTCTGACTCTTTCTGACCTCCTGGACTGTAGCCCGCCAGGCTCCTCTGTCCATGGGATTCTCCAGGCAAGAATACTGGAGTGGGGTGCCATGCCCCTATCCAGCACATTATGTATATGCATATGTAATTATATATACGTGAATATCTATTTAGAGTTATACAGCTTAATTTTCCATGTATTTTTCTTCTACTATTTTTTATAAGGTGAATGCTTTGTTATCTGATGCTGGGTAACAAACCACCTCAAAATTTAATAGTTTAGGGACTTCCCTGGAGGTCCAGTGGTTAAGACTCCATGCTTCCAACGCAGCATGGCGCATGGTCCCCTGATTAGAAAAACTAAGATCCCACATGCCATGTGGCATGGCCAAAAGATAAAAAAATTTAAAAATTTAAAATGTCAATGGCTTAAAATAACAGTTTATTGCCTTTCACAGTTCTGTGAGTTGACTGGGTAGTTCTGGTTCATGTATTATGTGAGCTAAACTATACCTTTTCAATAAATTTCTCTTTTAATTAAGTTGACCAGTCATTTCATTGCTTATAATCAAAGAACACCAACTGGAACAGAAATTGTTATCTGACAGCATGTTCCAACCAAAAGGCCTTTGATGACATATGGGGTATTTGGAGTTGGTCATCAGACCAATATAAGGCAAAAGGCAGTGAGATTCCAATTAATATTTTGGGAGAGGAAAGTAGTAGCTCATGGAACTAGGGGAGAAGCAGAAAGTTTCTATGGTAGCAGGTGCCTAGAATGCAGTCCAGAGCATGGGCACCCGAACAAATTGGTCCTAGTGGTGGGGATGACTCAACAATGTGGACTTTCCTTCACTAAATTTGATCTGATTTGGAGTCAAATCATTATGTTGAAAAGCTATCTGCTCCTCCATGTTCATTGCAACGTTAATTACAATAACGGAGACATGGAAGCAACCTAAGTGTCCATCAGTGGATAAATGGATAAAGATATGCAAAATGGAAGATTATTCAGCCATAAAAAAAGTAGAAATCCTGCCACATGCTACAACATGAATGGACCTTGAAGGCAAAATGAGTCAGAAAGTCAGACAGAGAGAAGAACAAATACTGTATGATCTCACATATGTGAAATCTTAAAAGACTGAATTATGACTTCCCTGGTGGCCTAGTGGTTAGGATTCCAGGCTTTCACTCCTGTGGCCCATGTTCAATCCCTGGCTGAAGAACTGAGATCCAAAAGCTGTGTGGTGCAGCCAAAAAAATTAATTTAAAATATGAAGCAATTTTAAAAACTGAATTCACATTTACAGAGAACAGACTGATGGTTGCCAGAGGCGGGTGTAGCAGTGTGGGGTGAGCAAAATGGGTGAAGGCAGTTAAAAGGTATAAACTTCAGTTCTGAGTCATGCAGATGTGATGTACGGCATGGTGGCCACCGTTAGCAACACTGTACTGGATGTTTCAAAGCTGCTAAGAGAATAGGTCTTAAAAAGTTCTCATCACAGGAAAAAAGTTTTGTAACTACATGGGGTGATGGATGTTAACTAAACTGATTTAGATAATCATTTTGCAATACGTACATATATCAAATCATTATGTGGTACAACTAAAACAACATGACATGTTAATTACATATCAATTGTTAAAAGATAGTTATTTAAAATTAAAGCTAAAAACTAGAATTAAAGTGTCTAATTTCCAAATTATTAGAAGGAACACACATTCAAACAACTGAGGAAAGCGGATTAAGGCTGATGGTTTTACTAGTGACAATGGTCTGGCTGTGAGATTTTACCAGGGCTTGAAAACATTACCACTGAGGCAGACGGGGTCAAGGGTACATGGGATTTCTCTGGATTATTTCAAGTGCATGTGAATCTACAGTTATCTCAATTGCAATGAAATTGGAATGAAAAAGTACATAGACCCCTCCCAGCATTTACATTCTATCCTCAAGACTGTACAAGTATATATGTGTATTCTTGTTACACTAAGGATGATGTCATTAGGACCTAGCAGACAAAACACCCCATCATATTTAGAGGCAGTGGGAGATTTTAAAATAATAGGAAATTTTTGTTCTACCACATTTGAGAGTGCTACATAATAAGCCTTGAAATTTTGACTTTGGGGACCTTCCGTTTACTAAAGAGTAAAAGGAGAGGTTGAGGAGGTAGCTGTGTTGAGGAGGAGAGCAGTGTGTTCTCACATGGGTGGGATGGAAGTGCAGCCGAAGGGAGAATCTCACCAGAGCTTTAAAGTGCTCAAGGCCGTGTGAGACACGCGCAAGAAGCACTGCTTTATCCGAAGTTAGAATTCCGAAGGAAAAATGCTGAAAAAAATTGTGTTTTAGGAGGTATCAGTTTTGGGATTCATACCCAAATTCTGGAGATTATATACTTCCCCAGTTGTGGTAGTGAAGAAAGGGGGAACAAATATGTGTAGATTACCATATTCTTAATTAACTGCATACTTCTATATTACTTCTTGAGTATTTGAAGATTGAATAATTACTTTCTCCTTTCCCCTTTCTTTAAAATACTAGTTATGGCAATTTCTTCCTCTTACTCATTTCTACCTCTCACTATTCTAAGTGGCTGTGTAGGCGGTAGTTAAATTTATCATTCATTTCCTAGGTCAGAGGATCCTGGAATTATGGTAGACTGGAGGAGAATCCCAGGGACGGGGAGCCTGGTGGGCTGCCGTCTATGGAGTCGCACAGAGTCGGATACGACTGAAGCGACTTAGCAGCAGGAGCAGAGGAAGAATGGGCATCACTTGGAAACTGCAGTGTCCAAGATTAACTAGTAGCTCTGAAAATGAAAACAGGCGAACATGGACTTAAACGTGGCTAAGAACAATGGACTTGGGAACCACACACTTGGTCTAAATACTCTGCCATGCAACCCATGTGCCCTGTGAGGACTACGTGAATAAAGTACTTAGGAAAAAAAATACCTGGCTCACAGTATGGGCTCAAGAGAAGAATTTAATAGTCCCATGCTTTCATCTCAAGGTGCTGAACATGATTTTGTATTGGTTCCCAGGGAGTATTCTGTGTTATCCTATTAGTGGTATGGAATAGAGAGCTAAATATATTATTGTGCTGCCCCCCAAATTCAAGGGTGTCTTTGAAACATTGGTCTTCTTCTTAGTGATGAAGCACAAGGTGGAGAAACTTGTCTTTCATTTTGGATGGAATATACCCAAATATCCCAGATTTCTGCATACTCCATCCAAGAATTTCTCTAAAGTAAAAGACTTCTGTATTTTCACAGGATTTATCTCTTTTCTTTGCTCTGTTCGCACAAATCTTACTGAAATATCCAGTGTACTTGTGGCTTCTAGTTCTCCAGAGCCTTTAGTGTGACACCATTCTTGCAAAGCAGCATGCTGTTCTTTGGGCTGGAGATGGAGCCAGGAACTCTGCAGAGTTCCAGAGTCCCACTTGGTTGTGGGTTCTCCCAGACTCGGTTCCTGACTCATCAGCCACCTACCTTATCAGCCTCTGGTTTAATTGGTCTATTTGTAAGATGGAGCAAGATTGGCATGGAGAAGGGGTCCAAGAAAATGGATAGAGAAAGACCTGAAATGAGTGGAGACTCATGAACGTGGGACATCCAGTGGTGGCAAAGAATGACAAAAGTCTTGGCTGATGGCTGTAGCACAAATAGCGTCCGTCCTGTACTTAAATACCAGCGTTCCCAGCAGATTGAATCTGTTTTCATTCTGTTTTAAAAAGTGGCAGAGGGGGTGGGAGTGGTAAGGAGCAACCAGACAGACTAAAAAAGAAACCATCTTATTCCCTTTTTTATGCAGCTTCTGGAAGCCACTCAGATGGTAAGACATCCTATTCCAAGGAAGAGAAATGCTTTTCATTACTTGGCAATCAATAAGCTGGATTGGCATTTTATTAGCATCTATTTCAACATCCAAGGCATCTCATATAATGACAGAAGAGGCTGATCAACATTTATAGAGAAACATTTCAGAACTTAAATAAATTTGTGTTTCCTGTACAGAGCACTGACAATTCGGAGATGCAAGGAAGATTTTGAAATCGGGATTTAGGAATTCCTTTGAAATCGGTCCAGGCTTGTCAGTGCCTTTGAAAAGCATATGGCTAAAGGCAGCAATGATAATAAAAAACCCAAGGAGGCACAGCTCAGTCACTCAGCTGCTTCTTTCTCTCTTGCTGCCTTTGCTATCCATCCATTATGTGCTCTCCAGGCCACTGGCAGGAAATCTGTAAATGTCAATGTGAGGAGTTTCCGGTGCATTATTATAGCAGGCAACATTATTGTTTTTTTCTCCTTTAAAAAATATTTTGGCAAGATACCTGAGACTCTGGAGTGGGCCGCCAAATCTCAGTAGGATTCCAGATGGTTGAGATTCCGGCTCCTGATGCCCTGATGGCTCCCCGTCCCTCCTCTCTTAGATATTTTCATTTGTGTTCTCCTCAGGGATAAATATTTTTCTGTCAACCCGCCTCAATAGCGGTCATTACTGAACATTTCTGGATTAACCTTGAGGTGAATGAGCTTAATGATACATACTTGTGAGGTTCAGCCTTCATATCCCCCCTCTCCACACTGCTCTTGCCCCTTTCAGCATCCTCCTCCCCTCCCTCTCCCACTGAGGTGTCCTGTGTAGACTTGACCTACTAATGCTCCCTCTTTCTGCCCTCATTTACCCGGCTCGTCCCTGATAGGTGCTCAAGCACTCACAGAATGATGTGTGAGCCTTCTGTGATCCTCTCCTGACCTCAGCAGTCAGGGTGACCGCCTTTCCCTGGGTTCCAGTAGCGCCCATGTTGTCCTCTCTTGTAAGAACATGATGAAGTGCTCGTACACAGAGATGTCAGCCAGAACTCAGTGCGACTCCAAGCTCTGCCTCTTGTTATCTGTGCGGCCTTGGGCAAGCTCTTAGCCTCTTTAAACCTCAGCTCCCTCATCTGAAATCTGGCACTACTAAAATTACCTTAGTTAAGATTGCCATGAAGACTAAACAAGATAAAACATGACTTATACAGAGTAATTATTGCATGGACATTTAGCTATTCTCCTTACTATTATTATACTTATTTCAAAAGTTGGGTGGGTGTCTGTTTCCCATTCTGGATTGTAAGCTCCTTGAGAGCAGGTGTCATCTCTGATTCCCAATCTCTAACACAGTAGGTATTAATATATTCTGTTCAAAGGGTATTTGTACACTTAAGTAGAGGCTATTGTGCCCTAACTTGTGCCTGAAATAAAAAGTGTCATTTTTTCCCAAAAAGGAGAAATTTCAGTTATATGTAAAACAAGGATATTTCTATTACTTTATTCATGTGTCCATTTTTGCCCATAAGGGAGGAAATAGCACATTATGAGTCCTTCCCGAGGGAGGAGGAGTTGTCCAAAGCCTGGGGCATTCTTGAGCCTTGTGTCCACTGGTGGGTAGACTGATTGTATTTTGTTACAGGTTGAATGTCTGGGCTCAACTCTTTCTTCTACTCCCTACCTCAGGCTTGACTGTCCTTCTGGTCAACCATCCTGTTTTGTCTGCCTGGACCTGTTGGAGGAAGGGAAATGTGTAGGCTCTGCATTCTCAATTATCTTCAGTTTAGAAAAGAGGGAAGAGGAAGCTGTTCCCCGATTTTCAGAACTAAGTCCTGTTTATTCCAGGTGACATCTACTTGTGCACTATCACACATGTGATGCTAAGTATATGTGGAAGTGTTTCCCACTTCCATTTACAGCTGAATGAAGCCCAGGATGGATAAGAGACACATGCTATGACCTAAAATCCCACCCCAAATTGAAGCATAGAATATGTGGGATGGACCGCAATATCTTCACAAACATTTCAAGAGCACGTGACCCATGCCAGGGGCCATGGAAAGGATGGCAACACTAAACCAGACACTCCTGAGACATTCTAGGAGGATTCTTGAGATGGGTTGGAGCAGAGGAGTTTGACATGTTCCTAGCTACCCTTCTTTTCTGATTGAATTACTTACCATGAGCCCATATGGCTTCTACAGTAATAAAGAGGTGATTGAAAGAAAACAGAGGCATTAGGCTGGCTTGGCAGCAGTGAAGAGGAGCCAGGCAGGGAACCTACCTCCTCTTTCCTCCTTTGAGCCACACCTCAGGTCTCCTTCCTTCTATGATCTGCTTCCCCTCATTGAGCCATTGTGTCTTCTCCCTAGAACCCTCTACATTTGTGAGTAAACATCCTTCGGTTGGAAGTCAGGTGACCTGCATCCTTGCCCAGCTCTACCCCTAACTCACAATCCTTGGGACTCTGAGTCTTTAACTCTTTCAAAAGTCAATTTCTTATCTGGAAAGTAGATATAAACACATAGTTCTTAGGAGACTGTCAGGTCTTAGCCAGATAATATATTTAAAAGCTCTTTCCAAAGTACACAGTGCTATAAACAATGCCCTCATATGTTTGGGAAGGTCTTGAAATACTTAGTCCAACCCCAAATCCCACATGGTCCAAAACCTATATAACCCGACCCCAAAGAGTCAAGAGGAAGGCAGAGCTGAATAGCCAAAGACAGTGCAATCTCAAGCAGCACGACTGGACGCTCAGACTAGGGGCTGGGAAAAACAGCTCCAGCCCCCAGTTTCTTCACGCTGTGACCCTAAGTACGTCTCAAATCTTTAATTACACGATTTAGAGTGAGAAGAAGTCTTGAAATGTATTTACCTGCCACCTCAGTTTCTGTTTTGTTATGTGTGGGTTAATATTTTATTTCTTCCTTGTTGCTGGTCACGTTGTTGTACCACCTCATTTTATAGAGGTAGAAATTAAGCCCCAGAAGGCCTGACAACCTCTCCTGGTTCTCAATCCAGTGTTCTTCACACTACATACACCTTTTGACAAAATGAGCCTTCAGTTCTCAGCATCTGTGATCTGATAAAATTGTGGCTCAAAGAAACTAAGTGAATTTCCCAGGATGACAGATGTTGGTATTAGTAGACTAGAGGGAGAAGCCTGATCTCATACTGCTTGGTCCAGAGGCAGTGCTCTTGGTTCCCACTGGGATATGAATGGGAAATTGAAATTCTAGTCCCCACATCCCAGTAGAGCCCCTGCCTACAGGGTGTTCAGACTTTACAAGGACTCTTTTGCTAAAAGCCACGACTTTTGAGTAAGTCATTTATGTTGGGAGAATCCACCTGCATATAATCCCTTAATTTCCATTTCCCTTTCAGCCCTTTCTTAGCCCCACTGCCTAGCAAACAATGCAGAGGCAAAACTTATGCGGTAGTGCTTTATTGAGAGGGACAAGCTCAGGGCAGCAATTTAGGAGACGCAAGAGATGTGGGTTTGATCCCGGGGTTGGGAAGATCCCCTGGAGTAAAAAATGACAACCCACTCCAGTATTCTTATCTGGAAAATTCCATGGACAGAGGAACCTGGCAGGCTACAGGCCATGAGGTTGCAAAGCATAGGACACTTTGCAAGGGACTGAGCAAAAACACACACACACAGATGTATATACCAATATATACACACAAATATGTACTTAGTTGGATAACAGATCACCCCAAAACTTAGCAGCTTGAAACAACAACAACAAAAATTTATTATCTCACACAGTTTCCATGGGTCAGGAATTCAGTGACATTTTATGTGGGTGGTTCTGGCTCAGGTGAAATTCTCAGGGGGTTAAAGTCAAGATGCTGGCCTGAAAGCCTGACTGAGGCTGGAGGATCCATTTCCCTCTAGATTATCACCACCGATGTGACTTGGCTTTAGGGACTCCCAGTCCATGTGCGTCTCTGTTTCATATTCCAAATTCTACCAGAAGGTGGAACACAACTGGCCCAACCTAGATCAGGTCTCCTCCTCTGGGCTAATCACCTACCTTGGGGAAGATTTAGAGAATGAAGATCTGGTTGCTGGGTCACAGGGCTATGATTAGTGGGTAGCTCTCAGGCAAGGAGCAGTTGTGGGCTGGGTACCACCTACAGCGCTCTTTACCATAGCACCCATTGTAAGCCATATGCACTAGTACACCATCTCAGCAGAGCTCTGGCTTGCAGAAAGCCAACCCAAACCCTTGCTCATGCTTATGGTCTTCCTTATGTCACCCTGTTCTTATGTCCTGCAATGTCTTGACCGAAAAGAAAACAATCTTTTCTGTAGCCAGACATGATGATATCAAAAGCCCAGAGAAGGATGAGAAACAAGTCCTTACTTTTTACTTAATACAGCCCTTGGGAATTCCCTGGAGGTCCAGTGGCTAGGACTCTACACTCTCACTGACAAGGGCCCAGGTTTGATCCCTGGTTGGGGAACTAAGATCCCATAAGCCAAAAAGGAAAACAAAAAATACAGCCCTTCAGTGCAGGCTGAATAAGCCTTAGGTTGAAGTCCCAAGTCCCTCCTTTCCCCAGCTCCCTCCCTCTCCTTTTTCTACCTCTCTGCTCCCACCTACCCCACCCCATCCCCATCCTCACTCACAGGCTTCAGGCTTAGATTCTACTCTGACAGAGTCCCTGGTGGTCAATGTCTTAGAAATTGTATTCTCTCGGTGGCAGATGGAACCTCCTTGTAACACTTCAAGCCTAGACAACTTTAGGTCTTGCAGACTCTCCAGAGTAAAATGTCTACAAGACAAACGGCTTTATCCTGCTAATTCAAATCAACTCCCAGAATGCATTTTTTATTGAGGTATAGTTGACTGACAATAATAGATTAGTTTTGGGTGATAGCACAGTGATTCACAATTTTCAGAGGTTATACTCCATTTACAGCTACAAAATATTGGCTGTATTCCCTGTGTTATACAATATACCCTTGTAGCTTGTTTATTTTAAATATAGTAGTTTGTACCTCTGAATCCTCTGCACCCATCTTGCCCTTCTTCCCTTTCCTCTCCCCATTGCTAACCATTAGTTTGTATTCTGTATCTAAGAATTCACTTTTATTCTAAGAGACCCTCTCCCCAAGAAAGGATCTACAACATGTATCGTACTTTTTATCCCCTCTTCAAACCTGGCTGTGAAACATGATACAGATTCAGTGCTGGAAAGAGTGACTAATGGCCATATTTGTCACTCTATGCAGCAGCCTCTAAATTCTAAGTATGAGCCTAGATGGAGACTGTCACTCAGGAGCCATTATGCGCCCTGGTGGAGGCTGAGGGAAAAACACTAATCAGTACTGGAGAGGAGGTGGGCAGGGAGTGTGGGGTGGGGATCTCTTAGTCAGCGACCCTGGTCCTATCCTAGAAGGAAGAATTTCTAGAATATGACAAAAGAAGTTATATCCGAATTAGTGGGTGATAGCTTCAAGATGAATAATATCTCAGCTATATTTGCACTCCTGTTAAACATAGAAAATTATGCTACAAGAAGTAGCATTTATTCTGAGCTTTTTTCTCTGCCAAGTAAGGCCATTTAAGGATATTTTAAAATGTTAAGATTGCCAAAGTAGAATTGCCCTATTGGTGGCAATGAGAACAGATGAGAAAGTGATAAAACAAGGCAGGTCCCTGACTCCAGCCTGATTTGAGTGGAGCATGGAAAGTCACCTTGAGTGAGGGAAGGTGAAGCCATGGCTGGGGGACCGCACAGTCAGATGCGGGGTACTGTCATGGGCCAAGTTTTGAGTAGTGAATTTATGGTGCTTGTTACATTATTAAAATTAACTAAATAAAAAGAACTTTTAAAGGAGGATGAGGGGTGGGGTGGAAGAGTCGCTAAGCCTTTAGCAGCTCCATGTTCCTATCTTTTAAATGGTTTTTTTTTTAAGTTTAGAAAATATTAGATTGATAAAAGAGTAAACATCTCTATAATCCTATTGTGTGGTTGATGTAAGAATTATAAACATTTCTCCCACCACACCTCCAAATTCTGAAGGGGACCTCAGAGGGGTTGGGGCATACATTTTCTAACTCAGAAAATGGCAATATAATAGACAGATCTTCCACTTCATCACCTCCCTCAATCCACTTGGTAAAAATATCCCTTTAAATATCTTCAAAAGTGTTTCCTCACAAATAACTACCATGATGTGAGTCTCAGTGATGAGCAAAGGGAGGTGAATGGACCCAGATCCTGGAACTCTCACCACCTTGCTATTTAGGAATGATTAGGGAAGACCACGGAGAAGGCAATGGCACCCCACTCCAGCATTCTTGCCTGGAGAATCCCAGGGACGGGGGAGCCTGGTGGGCTGCTGTCTATGAGGTTGCACAGAGTTGGACATGACTGCAGCGACTTAGCAGCAGCAGCAGCAGCAGCAGCAGGGAAGACCAGGTATTAAATGAATACATGAATGTAAAGCAGGGTGCTTTCACTCCATTCAAGCAAAAAGTGAAGGGCATTTGATGAGTGATGAGGAAACTGTGGGGCCAAGCATCACCTGCAGCCCTCTGGCAAGTCACCTGGTCAAACAGTCCATTGCCAACTCCCGGAGTTTATGCAAACTCATGTCCATTGAGTCAGTGATGGCATCCAACCATCTCATCCTCTGTCATCCCCTTCTCCTCCTGCCTTCGATCTTTCCCAACATCAGGGTCTTTTCAAATGAGTCAGTTCTTCACTTCAGGTGGCCCAAGTATTGGAGTTTCAGCTTCAGCATCTGTCCTTCCAATGAATATTCAGGACTGATTTTCTTTAGGATTGATTGGTTTGATCTCCTTGCAGTCCAAGGGACTCTCAAGAGTCTTCTCCAACACCACAGTTCAAAAGCATCAATTCTTCAGCACTCAGCTTTCTTTATAGTCCAACTCTTACATCCATACATGACTACTGGAAAAACCATAGCTTTGACTAGATGGACCTTTGTTGGCAAAGTAATGTCTCTGCTTTTTAACATGCTGCCTAGGTTGGTCATAACTTTTCTTCCAAGGAACAAGTGTCTTTTAATTTCACAGCTGCAGGCACCATCTGCAGTGATTTTGGAGTTCAAGAAAATAAAGTCTCTCACTGTTTCCCCATCTATTTGCTATGAAGTGATAGGACCAGATGCCATGATCTCAGTTTTCTGAATGTTGAGTTTTAAGCCAACTTTTCACTCTCTTCTTTCACTTTCATCGAGAGGCTCTTTAGTTCTTCTTTGCTTTCTGGCATAAGGGTGGTGTCATCTGCATATCTAAGGTTATTGATATTTTTCCCAGCAATCTTGATTTCAGCTTGTGCTTCATCCAGCCCGGCATTTTGCACGATGTACTCTGCATATCAGTTAAATAAGCACAGTGACAATATACAACCTTGACCTATTCCTTTCCCTATTTGGAACCAGCCTGTTGTTCCATGTCCAGTTTTAACTGTTGCTTCCTGACCTGCCTACAGATTTCTCAAGAGGTAGGTCAGGTGCTCTGTATTCCCATTTCTTGAAGAATTTTCCAGAGTTTGTTGTGGTCCACACAATCAAAAGCTTTGGCATAGTCAATAAAGCAGAAGTAGATATTTTTCTGGACTAGAGTGAGACTAACAAAGCTAAACTGATAAATGGGCCGGGCATAGATACTGGGAAAGATGAGGGGCTGCACCTGCCCTGGGGCCCACCACCTGGGAGGGGGCAGCTGTGTCGACTCTGAGAGGTGAGTTGACAAGAACTAGCATATAGTTTGGAGAAGGCAATGGCACCCCACTCCAGTACTCTTGCCTGGAGAATCCCATGGATGGAGGAGCCTGGTGGGCTGCAGTCCATGGGGTCGAGAAGAGTTGGACACGACTGAGTGACTTCACTTTCACTTTTCACTTTCATGCGTTGGAGAAGGAAATGGCAACCCACTCCAGTGTTCTTGCCTGGAGAATCCCAGGGACGGGGGAGCCTGGTGGGCTGCCATCTATGGGGTCGCACAGAGTCGGACACGACTGAAGAGACTTAGCAGCAGCAGCAGCAGCATATAGTTGGGCTTCCCAGGTGGTGCTAGTGGTAAAAAACCCGCCTGCCAATGCAGGGGACTTAAGAGATGAGGGTTCAATCCCTGGGTCGAGAAGATCCCCTGGAGGAGGGCATGACAACCCACTGCAGTATTCTTGGAGAATAGCATAGACAGGGGAGGTCGCACAGGATTGGACAGGACTGAAGCAACTTAGCACACACCCACGCACAGCATATAGTTAGCCCTCACCAGTGTTTGCCAGGATTAGTCTCTAGGCATTCAGCCTCAGTGCCCCCTACCTGCCTGCCATCTTTCTATCTTCACTGATTTTTAAAAAAATCCATTCCATTTAATCCAGGACCAATTCATTCAAGTGGTCAAAATCTGTACTGAGTCCCACGGGTTGGGGCTCTGTCTCTCTACCAGTCCACTACGGCTTCTTGGTTCTACGTCAGAGATGAAGCACAGAAGCACAGACTCCACCCTGGCAGGGGGCGGGGGCTGGGCAGGGGGCAGACAGCCATTGGGAAGCCGGTGCCCTCAGTCATGGGGGCCCCTGTAGGAAAGCAGATGCAGGCGGGGCCTCGTCTCCCCATTTAACCCCACCACCACTCCCACCACTCTTCAATTTTCTCAAATTAGGAGACGAAGTGTTTTCAATCACATTGTCAATATTTCCTTCTTCTTCCCACCCACCTTCCTACCTCCTCCAGCCCTTTCTACAAAGCTAACACCCAAATGAAGAGAGATGATGCTCCTGCTGCTTGGGAGAAAGGTTAGCTTCTAATAACACAGGAGACATGAGGCTCTTGAAGGCAGCAGAACCACAGGCAGCTGGCGAGGTTGGAGGCAGAGGTGCTGGCAGCAGGCACCCGCAGCTCATACAGGGAGCTGCCAGGGAAGTGTTTCCAGGGTAGGCTGACACAGCCTTTCAGGAAAGGAGCAACTCAAAACTCAGCAACGTAACTGAAGCCTGCCGTGCCTCCTCTCACACCTCCACCCTCACCCAGCTCCTGCTCTGCTTGGGACTGTTTAGGAGGATTCGCTGCTGGCACCCAACAGCTGGGCGAATGCTGCTCACATGTGTTTCCCAAACAGCCCTGGAGGAAACATGGGTCTTACACAGGAATGGGGGCTTGGGGTTCGATAACAGGAATCCATTGTGGTGGAAATGATAGCAACCCAGTGGAGAGAAGGACGAAAGAGTCGAAGGAAATGGCACAGAAGCGCTGCCCAGGAATTGAATCAACTCAGACTCTCCCATTCGGAAATGATAGTGCGTGCTTCTGACGATGACTGAATCATCTTTTAATCACCACCATTAAAACCAAACAACCATAAGGGCAATAGCAGATTAAATACAAGAAAGTGAGGAATCCAAGTACTGGCAGCATGCTTCTGTGAGGATACACTGGTCTCCTGGCTCCTGATGACAACTTCAGCCCAAGTCCAGGGTCTCTTTCTACCTTCACCTGCACAGGGGGAAATGGCCTCCACAAGAAGTGGCCCAGGGGGACCCTGTTGTCTCCTTACCAGGAGGATGGCCCAGTTGTGACGGCCACAAAGACAAGGAAAGGCCTGGACAAGGCAGCAAAGTCCAAGGAAATTTGCTCTGGTAGAAGTCTGAAATTAGCACGGAGAAGAAATGAGAGACACAGCGAGAGATTAGCCCAAATGATGAGACCTCCAAAGCCACGTGGCAGCGTTACCAGCGGCAGCCACGAAGGTCACAGGGCTTTTGAAGAGGGATTCCTTCCATCTAGGGCCAGAACCCACCTTAAACTGGCCTTTAGTTACTTTTTTTCTTATTTTAACAGAGATGTATTTGGTTTAATGCTTTCAGTCGCAGTGCTTTTGAACATGTTTTGTTGTCTGAATGTGGACCATTTTAATTGTTCTTTTTCTATCCTTGTTCTTATTTTATTGCTTCTTTTTTTCAGTCTTCTAGTTCTACCTTCTCTCTGTTATTTTCCTCTACCTTCACACCTTACCTATGAAACTTTATTCTGTAGAAAAATATTTGCTTCTATATTTAGCCTTTCTATTTAAAAACTAATCTTGTAAAAATCTCCCCTTTTCTTTTCTTGTATATTTCTTTAAATGTTACTGTTTCGTTATTTACAGACAATACCTTCTATAGAATTTAATTTTAGCCCAACTTTCTATTCTTAAGGTTTAAATAGAAAAGCAACCTTGTTATTAACTGTATCAATTATGTTTCAGAACAGGAACGTGGCAGATTGTACTTCCTAAAAATGGCCACAATATTTCCATCCCCCAGGCTTTTCTAGAACTCTGCCACTCTTCCATCAAGAGGTGGTGTCTTAACTTCCCTCTCCTTGACCCTGAATAGGTTGAACCTGAGTGGGTCTTTGTGACTGTCTCAACTACTAAAGTTTGGCAGAAGTGATGCTCCAGGACTTGTGATAGAGTGTGGTATGTGATGAAGATGATCATGCACACATACACAAACACACACATTCAATCTTGAAGGCCAACCACTATGCTGTGAGGAGAGGGATCAGAAGAAGCAATTTAGCTGCCAGCCAGCACCAATTTGCTCTCTATATAAGTGAGCCCTCCCCTGGAGAAGGGCTTGGCAACCCAATCCAGTATTCTTGCCTGGAGAATCCCATCTAAGGACAGAGGAGCTTGGCAGGGTACAGTCCATAGGGTCCCACAGTCAGACACAACTGAAATGACTTAGCGCTTAAGAAAGATAGTCAGCCTTCTGTAGAGCCACTCTAATGAGCTTTCCCCACCAAATCCTGCCCAAATCACATTCTGAGCAAAATAAACAATTGTTGCTGTTTTAAAGCCCATTAAGTTTTGAGTGGTTTGTCAGGTAGCACCAAGATAACTGAAACAAGGAAATAGAAATTACTTCAGGTATTTTAAAGAGGTATTTTTGGTTTATTACAGGATATTGGGGACTTAAAAATCTTTGAAAAGACTGAAATGACTCTCAGAATGTAACATTATTTAGCTCAAAAACACACTACAGTAGATGTAATCCAAAGAATAGAAGTCCCTACTGGCCAACACAGTCACCTTTCCACATGGAAGAAGCCAGGGAGTGGAGCACTCTGGTTTGGCAGCAGAAAAAAGAAATAGGAAGAGGCAAAATGATGACTTCTATCCCACACCTGTCTTCCAGATCTCACACAATGCAGCTACCTGGTATTACTTAATTTGCATTCAAAATTCTAGCTGAAAAGGAGTCAAGACTGTGATGTTCAACTTCCCTGCCTCCACAATACAAGGAGGTCCTTAGAAGCTAGGTGACATAGGGATGCAGCAAATCAACCAGAAACAGTCACATCTGCCTTCTGCCCAGTTGATAACATCAACTTTTATCTTTTCAAACTGTTTTCATTTCATTTTCTTTTCCTTCTCTTCTCCATCTATACTACCTTGTTTTTCATGATCTGTTTTTATACTGTCTATGGAATTAATGGATGTAATAATGATCGCACTGAGGAGATAGCACATTACAAGCAGGGGAGATCAAAACCTTCTGCACCCAGCTACACCCACAGGACCCATCTGGCCTCTCCTAATAGACGTCCAGCTGTGCCTGTCTTATGCCCTCCCTTCAGCTCCACTCTCCAAAGGTTAGTGCTGTTACCAGTCTGAAGTATATTCACCCATTTGTAAAACTCACAAAAATGTAATGAACTCAAAATATATACTGTTCTGCAGTTAGTTACAATGCACCAAATTGTTTAGTTCAGTTCAGTCGCTCAGTCGTGTCCGACTCTTTGCGACCCCATGATTTGCAGCACGCCAGGCCTCCCTGTCCATCACCAACTCCCGGAGTTCACTCAAATTCATGTCCATCAAGTCGGTGACGCTATCCAGCCATCTGTCGTCCCCGTCTCCTCCTGCCCCCAATCCCTCACAACATCAGAGTCTTTTCCAATGAGTCAACTCTTCGCGTGAGGTGGCCAAAGTACTGGAGTTTCAGCTTTAGCATCATTCCTTCCAAAGAACATCCAGGACTGATCTCCTTTGGAATGGACTGGTTGGATCTCCTTGCAGTCCAAGGGACTCTCAAGAGTCTTCTCCAACACCACAGTTCAAAAGCATCAATTCTTCGGCGCTCAGCTTTCTTCACAGTCCAACTCTCACATCCATACATGACATGACTACTGGAAAAGCCATAGCCTTGACTAGACAGACATTTGTTGGCAAAGTAATGCCTCTGCTTTTCAATATGCTATCTAGGTTGGTCATAACTTTCCTTCCAAGGAGCAAGTGTCTTTTAATTTCATGGCTGCAATCACCATCTGCAGTGATTTTGGAGCCCCCAAAAATAAAGTCTGACACTGTTTACACTGTTTCCCATGAAGTGATGGGACCGGATGCCATGATCTTCATTTTCTGAATGTTGAGCTTTAAGCCAACTTTTTCACTCTCCTCTTTCACTTTCATCAAGAGGCTCTTTAGTTCTTCACTTTATGCCATACGGTGGTGTCATCTGCATATCTGAGGTTATTGATATTTTTCCCAGCAATCTTGATTCCAGCTTGTGCTTCTTCCAGCCCAACATTTCTCATGATGTACTCTGCATATAAGGTAAATAAGCAGGGTGACAATATACAGCTTTGACGTACTCCTTTTCCTATTTGGAACCAGTCTGTTGTTCCATGTCCAGTTCTAACTGTTGCTTCCTGATCTGCATATAGGTTTCTCAAGAAGCAGGTCAGGTGGTCTGGTATTCCCATCTCTTTCAGAATTTTCCACAGTTTATTGTGATCCACACAGTCAAAGGCTTTGGCATAGTCAATAAAGCAGAAATAGATGTTTTTCTGGAACTCTCTTGCTTTTTCCATGATCCAGCAGATGTTGGCAATTTGATCCTTGGTTCTTCTGTCTTTTGTAAAACCAGCTTGAACATCTGGAAGTTCATGGCTCACATATTGCTGAAGCCTGGCTTGGAGAATTTTGAGCATTACTTTACTAGCGTGTGAGATGAGTGCAATTATGCGGTAGTTTGAGCATTCTTTGGCATTGCCTTTCTTTGGCATTGGAATGAAACTGATCCTTTCCAGTCTTGTAGCCACTGCTGAGTTTTCCAAATTTGCTGGCACATTGAGTGCAGCACTTTCACAGCATCATCTTTCAGGATTTGAAATAGCTCAACTGGAATTCCATCACATCCACTAGCTTTGTTTATAATGACGCTTCCTAAGACCCACTTGACTTCACATTCCAGGATGTCTGGCTGTAGGTGAGTGATCACACCATCATGATTATCTGGGTAGTGAAGCTCTTTTTTGTACAGTTCTTCTGTGTATTCTTGCCACACCTTCTTAATATCTTCTGCTTCTGTTAGGTCCCTACCATTTCTGTCCTATATTGAGCCCATGTTTGCATGAAATGTTCCCTTGGTATCTCTAATTTTCTTGAAAAGATCTCTAGTCTTTCCCATTCTGTTGTTTTCCTCTATTTCTTTGCATTGATCACTGAGGAAGGCTTTCTTATCTCTCCTTGCTATTCTTTGGAACTCTGCATTCAGATACTTATATCTTTCCTTTTCTCCTTTGCTTTTTGCTTCTCTTCTTTTCACAGCTATTTGTAAGGCCTCCTCAGACAGCCATTTTGCTTTTTTGCATTTCTTTTCCATGGGGATGGTCTTGATCCCTGTCTCCTGTACAATGTCACGAATCTCTGTCCATAGTTCATCAGGCACTCTGTCTATCAAATCTAGTCCCTTAAATCTATTTCTCAGTTCCACTGTATAATCATGAGGGATTTGGTTTAGGTCATACCTGAATGGTCTAGTGGTTTTCCCTACTTTCTTCAGTTTAAGTCTGAATTTGGCAATAAGGGGTTCATGATATGAGCCAGAGTCAGCTCCCGGTCTTGTTTTTGCTGACTGTATAGAGCTTTTCCATCTTTGGCCGCAAAGAATATAATCAATCTGATTTTGGTGTTGACCATCTGGTGATGTCCATGTGTAGAGTCCATGGTACACATATACCATGGAATATTATTCAGCCATAAAAATGAATGAAATAATGCTATTTGTAGCAAAATGGATGAACCTACAGATTTTCATACTCTATTGAAGTAATTCAGACAGAAAGAAACATATCATATGATATCACTTACATGTGGAATCTAAAAGAGATACAAATGAACTTATTTACACAACAGAAACAGACTCACATTCACATAAAAAACAAACTCATAGTAACCAAAGGGGATTGGAGGGGAGATAAATTAGGAGTTTGGGATTAACATATATACACCACAATATATAAAACAGATAAAAAACAAGGACCTACTTTCAGCAAAGAGAATTATATTCAATATCTTATAATAACCTCTAGTGTAAAGAATCTGAAAAAGAATATATGTGTGTGTATGTGAATCACTTTGCTGTACGCCTGAAACTATCAATAACACAATATTGTAAGTTAACTATATTTCAACTTTTTAAAATTTTTTTGAAAATAAAAAGCCATGTGAAGCAGAAAAATAGGTTAGCTATGCAAGTCTTTTTCAAATTCTTTACCCACAAAAATAATGAGATATAATAAAATAGATGGTGTTTTATACTGAAAATAAAATTTAGGTCACAGTGACCAGTCTCACCCCCACATAAAGAGGTGCCCAGAAAACAGGGAGCACATCTGGGGGTGGCAGGGGTTATCCACTATTTCTTAAGTGGACATACTGCTTCTCACATCATCTCTCATTGCTACAGTAAGTACTTGTGCTTCAGCTGCTTAATTTGTTCCTTCTAGCTCTCAGTCATCAGATTGTAGGTAGAGCAAATAACATACTACCATTTCACAGGTGAGGAAATGCAAGCACAGAACGATTGGGAATTTGTTCAGGGTCACAGAGCAAGCTAACAGCAGAGCTGGGTTGGAATCAGTCCCCTGATTCCAGGCTGGAGGTCACTCCTCCATTGTGGGATCCCCTATGATCCTGCAGGCTGTGTGTGCCTAGTCTGGCTTTTATGGGGCCTGGTATTTAGAAGTCCTGTTGACGTTCCTTCTGTTCCCTAACTCCCTGTTTCAGAAGCCCACGGTACACAATTGATAAAGCCGGTTCTGTTCTCGGCCCCTGCTTGCTGCTGCCTGGGCAAGGGGTCCCCCGGGCCTCCCCGTCATGCCCTGACTAAGGAAGGGTCCCTGCTGGAGTCTTTACATGGCACACTGCATGCATCTGTGGGGCCCACTGGTTGCCAAGCCAAGTATGGCTCCAGATTATTCTAGGAAACAAATATACTGGTTTTCTGGATTGCAGGAATTACTAATCACAGATTTTTATTTGGGGCAGTGCTCCTTGGAGCTGGCAGACAGATGGAATAGGTGACGCTCCAGGGGCGTTGGAGAACTTGCAGAGCCCAATGCTTCCCAGCTTGTGCCATCAACGACTGAGGCGGAGGCCTCTTGGGAGGTTTCTGGCTTCCACTGGCTTCCCTTCTCCAGGAATGGCTCTTAAGACCCGAGTGCAAGCCTTGAGTGGTCTCATCAGCTGTGCTACCCTGACCCTTAGCCAGATCATTATCTTAAGTAGGACAGCAGAGGTCTTTCCTAGGATTTCCTACCTGGAATTGAGAATGGGAACCCATTAATCACAGAAGGTAGGCATGGAGAATTCAGAATCTGCTAGTTGCCAAGTTTTCAGTCACAACTGAGAGAAAAGAGAAAGAGTTGAAACTATCTGAAAAACTCTTTGCCCCTGGTTCTACCAGCTCCTTACATCAGCTGTGTCTCTATTCCCTTATAGGGTCATTGTTTGACACTCCCTTGGATTCTATGAACTGATAAATTCCCTTTTGGGTCTAAACTAATTCAGGTTGCATTTCTATCACTTTCAAGTAGAAACCTAGCTTAGTGGAGGACAGGGTTCAGGGACACACAGAGGACTCAGTTGTAGATAAACTGCCTGAGTATTTTGGATCTCAGTGCATTGAACAATCTACTTCAAGCCAGTTTAAGGAATGCTATTACAGGATGGAGGAGGAGAGGTGATTCAAAAAAAAAGAAAAAAATAAGATAAGCACAGGTGCAAGGAAGCAGGAAGAGGCCAGGGAGAAGAGAGGTATGCTGGGGAGGTTGACCAGGTTTCTTTATGATTCCATTTCTGTTTTGGAGCTCTAGGCCTCCCACTCTACTCTCAGCCTCTTTTTTCCCTTCTCAGTTCATGAATTGAAAGCCAGTGCTCTGAACACCATTACCTAACCAAATAAAAGCACATATCAGGATCCCAGTCCATTATTGCTCACGAATGCAGAAACAGGCTTAGAGACAAAAGAGGTTGATTCCAAACTGCAGGGTGGGTAGCAGCATTGAGATGTCATTCTGTCCATCCCCCTGCCTCTGACCCTCCTAGAACCCACCCTAGTCATACCTCCTCTGTGATCAGCTCTGTACAATGCTGATTTTGCCCAAGGAGGAGTGTAGAATGGAAGATAAGAGAAAGAATAACCTCCCTCTCTCCTGTGAGAGAAGTTTAGAAGCTGCTTTGGGAGAACCTAAGAAGCTTTTTCTGAATGGTTTCCAGCTGCCTTGTTCTCTTCTCTACCTCCACCATGACTCAAACTAGAAAAAAAAAAATAATCATAAGGAGAGTGCAAAATCCCCTAGACCCCACGTCCCCACACAATTCATGCAACAACAGCCTCATCTCCAGTGCCCACTGCAGGAATGTAAGGAGCGGAGCACAAGAAAGGCTCCCACTCAGATGTCTTTGGATGAGGCAGTAGGCCCCTAGATCACAGAAGAGGGAATAATAAGGTCCTATGAAAAGTTTCTTGTCCTTACGTATAATTTTTACAATGTAAATTAAAATATCGCAGGAATACCTTTTCCAGAAATGCTTCCTGGTTGGCTCTCATATGCTGCTCTCTGGCCCCAAATTGGAACAATCTTTTTAGAGGAAGGTTTGACAACATACACTGTAATTTTAAATATTCTACCTTTGATCTAGGACTTCTACTTTTTGGAATCTATTCTATGATTACACTGTAGGTTAGTCTTAACCCTGTAAACTTGAGTACGTTTCTTAACCTCTTCATGCTGCGATTTCCCCATTTATGAAGCAGAGATAGTTAATAGTATTTAACAAGTCATCGTGAGGATTTACATATACTTGTGAGTACATGTAAAGCTCTCAATACCCAATTAATAGTGCCCATAGCAAGTGGTATACAAATGTTAACTAGCATATTGTAGTGTTATTACCCTTATCAGTACACCAAGTACACATAAAGGGCTGTGTGTAGCCAGATTCTTTATAATAGTGGGGAAAAAACTGTCAGTTTAAAAAATTAGATATATTGACATGATGGAATACTCTGGAGCAATTATTAATTGCTATAGGTTATAAGGTGATATAAATATAAGGATATATATACATATACATATATATGGTTATAACTTATAAGACTTTAAATTAGTCTGTACCATGATTAGGGAAAAAGAAAAACTGTTCAATGTACAATGTCATACAAGAGTATGTATAGTATGATACCATTGGTATAATGACAAGTATAACAATGCTACAACTGAATACATGGAAGATAAGTGAAATGCATGAAGAAAACCTAAAGGAATCAACCTGAAACTTTTTAATTTTATATATCTGGGTATAGAATTGTATGTATCATTTTTCACTTTATAAATTTTAATGTTTGTCTTTTTTCAATGAGCCTGGGTTACTTTTGTGGTCATTAAAAAAAACCAAACACATATTGAGAATCCAAATCATAAACCAAGAACTGAACATGGTCAGGGAAGAGGAGGGGTACAAAGAAGGACCCTGATGGTGGGTCACTTGCCTCGGGGACAGATACTGGACTCCTTCTGGCCTAGCGGTCAGTGAGGCATAGGGCACTGCAGGGTCCCGGGGAGGGGCGCTACGTACTGCAGAAACTGCAGTTGGACACAAACTTCATCTCTCCTGCAGCCTCAGTGGCCTTGCTCTGTGTTAGTCGGGCGTCTGGATCTTGCCTCTGCCCCTGCTTTTAAATAAACCCTCTCGGGAGAATAATGAGAGGCAGCGGAAGGGGAGATGGGAGAGAAGAAAGGAAAGGGAGAGTGGGTAGAGAAGAGAGGAAGAGAGGAGAGAGAAACGCTGTGTGCCTGCATCTCCACGGCCCCAGGAAGTGGGACGTGGAGCTGCTCCTCGGCATTCTGTGCCAGGAGTCGCCATGGAGACTGAGCGCTGGCCTCTTCATGATTAATACTCTGAGGCAGCTGTCTTCTTGGAGTCTTTTAAAATATACACTATTATTTGAATACAATGATATTTAGAGCAGAAAAATCAAGGTGGGGAGTGGGGGAGGAGACAGTAGCATTACCAGAATGATGGCAGGGTCTGGGCCCTTCCCAGAAGACAGAAAAGGGAGGCTTACTTCTCTGATCCCTCTCCCTCCACCCTCCCTGGATCCAGAGCTTCCAATCTCACTGCCTGAGACATCAGCATCCGCATCTGAAGGGCCTGTGCAGCGCCTGGCACAGGGCTGTATTCAATGAACATTTGATGAATGAATTTGTTGATTCATTAATTCATTCAGTAATTGTCTGTCTATTCAATGCTTGTCTAGAAAGCAAACTCTCCTTCCATCACCTTTTCCCACGGAAGCCAGAAATTTCCTCTCGCTTTCCCCACAATCACAGCTAGATCATCACCACCACCTTTCACACTGGCTCCCAAGAGCCTTGCACGCCGTCCTCCTCAGCATGTGTCTGAAATGACCCACCATGTTCCTAATGGCAGCCACTCCAGAGAATTCTTGCACGGATGGATCCCAGCCAGATGGAGTTTGTATGTTTAAAAAGCTAGAGGAAGGTTCTCCACATATAGCCATTTTAATCTTTTTGTAAAATGAATGATCTTTTCCTAAATTATCTGACAGAGTAGGCTAGCCTGGGCTTGACTGTCAGTCCCACCACGAAATAGAAGTGTGGCCTTGATGAGTTGTTGAACATTTTTCAGTGTGTTTCCTCATCTGAAGTGGGTCTTCAATTCATTATTCCATGGAGCTTTTGTTTAGTGCCAAACCCTAACCACTAGACCACCAGGGAATTCCCTATGATCTATTTTTAAGCTGTTAAAATTTGGGAGTAAGATGGGCTGAGCTGCGAAGGGCTACAAAATGCTCATTCCCCCTTTATCTTCCCTCCTCCTCCTCAAAGAGCCAAATGTAGGTGCAGCTGCCCTCCAGAGGTCCCATGTGTGAGAGTATGGGTGTGCGCACGCACTGAAGGTGAGGACGCGGGGGCGGGAATGTGGGCCAGCCCACACCCAGAACACAGGCTGTGTCCCCTGTCTCCTCTCCTACTCTCTCCCCTTCCCAGCTCTGCCTCCAGGCCCGGCCTCAAACAAAAGGAAGTTGGACCTTTGTCTTAACACAGACTTAGCCCGACAACCCTTGGCAAAGAGCAGCAATGGCCTGGGAACTTGCCAAAGGAGTAGGGGAATTATCCATGACTAAGAAGGAGAAGGAATGCTGTGGCAGAGGGAAGAACAGCAGAGGGATGGAGAACCTGGGGCTGGCCAATCTGGCCCGACGGGGCAACCTGGGGAGCCTTGGACACCGGCCTAGTCAAACTTCCCCCCTCCTCCTCCCTCCCAGGCAGCAAGATGCCAGCAAGGACTAGAGACATGTGTGCCCCGTGTGTCTGGTACGGGCTCACCTGGCTTTGGCAATGCATTTGGATTAGGATTCAAATCAGGGTCTGAAATAGAGTATAAAAGAAATGGTGGCCTGTGTGCCTAATCCTTACAGACAAGTGCTGAGCTTCTGCATTTCCTACATGGAAACACATGTGCTGCTAACATGGAACTATGTCTATGGCATTTGTTAGGTCATTCTGGATGCACGTGAGTTCCAGGCACGAGAAAATGAATGCAAGTGTGTCGGCATGTGTTTTTTGGGTGATTATATGATGCCATATTCTGTGAACACACTTTAGCACTGTTGTGGAATGGGGATGAAGATATATCTCACAGCCTTTGTAGAACAAAAACCAAAATCTACCTTCTAATCCATACTAGGCACTTAAGGAATAAATACTGAATGAACAAACATTGAGAAGTTAAATGAATGAATATT
Source organism: Bos grunniens (assembly GCF_055505025.1). Lineage (NCBI taxonomy): Eukaryota > Metazoa > Chordata > Mammalia > Artiodactyla > Bovidae > Bos > Bos grunniens. Next base: position 96,380,763 of record NC_141175.1, on the reverse strand, counting down.
TGCATAATGAACATAGGGTAAACACATGAGCATTTGGTGGGTATTGGGCATTCCTGGCACTCTCCCTTGAAAAAGGAGGCTGGGCAAGGGGGGCTTGGAGATATACTGCCAGTCATGCTAGAGCCCATCACCCCTAAATGACTTTGTTTCCATTCCTAAGGAAGAAGGGATCCCAACCTGCCCTCCATACCAGCTGGCACCCAGAGTCTCAAGAATTGATGCTCTTTGTAAAGAAAAACATACTTAATTTACTTAATTTCCTAATTTGGTCCAGAAAGGAGTTAACTGAACTATAATACAAAATAAAATGAAAAATTTTTTAAGATGAAAAAATAAAACGAAGTAAAAACTATAGAAGAAGAGAAAGGGGATCAGGAGGGCAGGTAGGCTTCTTTGCTAGAGTTGACTAGCCTTCTGTAGCCAAGAGCCACAGCCTCCTTAACACTAGGAAATATATTTGTTTAAGTTTTGCAGAAGAAGTCTAATTATTCCAGGAACTGATTCCAGGCATGTATAGCCTATAAATTCTCTGTGTGCTCCTGGGCAAAAAAAAAAAAAAGACTACTATAAAGGCATCTCAAACCTTGTGGGTGAGGGAATGGGGAGCAGGGATTGGCCCTACTTCTCTGGAGGACAACTGCCAGTTGTATCAAAATTTTACATACTCTTAGATCTAGAATTATACTCATTGCAATTTATCCCACAGATATATTCACATTTATGCACTCAAGGACTACAACAACAATGGCAAGCAAAGGACTGGAAACTTTCTATATGCTAATGGATGCAAGGAGATCCAACCAGTCCATTCTGAAGGAGATCAGCCCTGGGATTTCTCTGGAAGGAATGATGCTAAAGCTGAAACTCCAGTACTTTGGCCACCTGATGCGAAGAGTTGACTCATTGGAAAAGACTCTGATGCTGGGAGGGATTGGGGGCAGGAGGAGAAGGGGACGACAGAGGATGAGATGGCTGGATGGCATCACTGACTCGATGGACCTGAGTCTGGGTGAACTCCGGGAGTTGGTGATGGACAGGGAGGCCTGGCGTGCTGCGATTCATGGGGTTGCAAATAGTCGGACACCACTGAGCAACTGAACTGAACTGAACTGAAGGGACAAATTGTTGTCCCTTGCAGTGGAGTACTATACAGCCTTACAAAAGAAGGATCAAGCTCTTTATGTTTGGACATGAGTCAACCTCTCAGCTGTTACAAGTTGGGGAAAATTCTACTGCAAGACAGTGTGTATGCTTGCATATGCATATTTTTTTCTGAAAAAAAAAATGGTGGGTAAAGAGAGACCTTTACTTTTCAATCTTGAATATACAATTTTGTGCTAATTGACATTTTCTCTCAAGACATGACTCTTTTTAATTTAAATGTTATTTTTCCTAGCACAAACTAACCAAAACCAACAAAACTATTAAGAAAATGAAACACACACAGACGTGAGCAAATACTAAATTACGGCAATAATCTCTACAGTTTATTGAGTGCCCCTGTGCCTAGAATTTCATATGGTCTAATCCATTGACTCTTTATAGCAAATTTATGAAGTAGATATGTGTATCTCCATTTCACAGGTGAGGAAACTGACGTTTGGGGAGATGAAACGACACAGCTAGCAGTTGACAGAGAGGATTCGAACCCAAATTATGGAATCCCTAAGGTCACGCGGTCTTTTTTAGCCGTCCTTCGGCGTCTGCCTACAGGGGAGAAGAGCACTTTCTAGACGTCCGGACCCACGCGGCGTAGCGCCCCAGCCAGATGCACCCGCGCTCCCGGCGCGCACGGGGCTCCACGCTTGGGGAGTGCGCGCGCACGCAGCGGCGCGGGCCCGGCGACGGCTGAGGCAACGACGTCACAGCCCGAGTTTTCCTTTTCGGGAGTCCCCGGCACACATCCTGTGTCCATGTTTGGGCATTTACGTCACGGCGGCAGAGCCGGGGCCTCCCGAAATGGCAGTGGCCCGGGGAGTCGGAAGCCCTGAGCCAGCGCCGCCGCTGCTATATAAGTGGGGGGGCCGCGGGTTGGGGGAGCCCGGTTGCGCTTTGGAGAGACGAGGAACTGCCACCTCCCAGCGCTAGGGCGCTTCAGCCACCCCTTCCCAACCCTTTCCCAGAGGTGAGAGCCAGGAGTCCGAGCATCTAGGTCTGTGAGGTGCGGGCGCCCCGACTGTCGGCTCCCCGCCATTTGCGCGCCCCCAAGCCCAGCGGGCGAGGCCACGGGAGCCCCGCCGCCGCCGCCGAGCCATGCTCCACCTTAGCGAGTTTTCCGGCCCCGACGCGCTCCTAGTAAAGTCTACCGAGGGCTGTTGCTCTGAACCCAGTACCGACCTAACCCGGCTGCCCGCCAGGGACCCACCCGCAGCCACTGGCTATCCGGCAGGTAAGGAGCGAGGCCAGGGGTGCTCAGACGGCGGCGCACCGCGGGGACGCAAGGTGGCTGAGAACAGGGAGGGATGGGGACGCTCGAGCGGTAGGGATAGGGGCGGAAGGAGATTCGGGGTCTTGTGGTGCGCGCCCCCAGTCCCACCCACACCGGGCCTCCTGCGCCTCCGTAGGAACCTGTGCGTGTATCGAGGCGTCCTTTTGCTTTTGCACGTGTGTTTTGTGTGTGCATGTTTGTATGTATGTCTTGGGGCGTATGCCGGCTCCTGCTGGATCGGAATGTGCAAAAGGCACTTTGCGTGTGTCAGCGAGCACCGAGGGCTTCTTGGGTAGGGGCTTCGGGCTCCGAGGCTCCGGCTTTGATGTGCGCGGAGCTGATTCCTGCTCCCTCCTCAGCAGGTGATTTCTTGAGCTGGGCCTTGAGCAGCTGTGGCGCCGGGGAGTACTTAACCGACTCCTGCCTCCTGGAGGGGCCTGCGCCCACGCCTCCCCCTGGCCTCGGCTACAGTGGTAGCTTCTTCATCCAGGCAGTACCCGAACACCCGCACGATCCAGAAGCACTCTTCAACCTCATGTCGGGCATCCTAGGCCTGACACCTTTCCCCGGCGCTGAGGCGGCAGCATCCCGGTCTCCTCTGGACGCCTCTTTTCCCGCAGGCTCCGACGCCTTGCTGCCAGGTCCGCCAGACCTTTTCTCCCCGGATCCGGGCGCTGCTGCTTTCCCAGAGGCGTTCTGGGAGGCCTCGCCCTCGGCAGGCGCCCCCTCACAGTGCCTGTATGAGCCTCATCTCTCCCCACCCGACGTCAAGCCAGGCCTCCGGGCTCCTCCGGCTTCCCCTGCTCTGGACACTGCCTCGGCCTTCAAAGGTCCGTACTCTCCATGGGAGCTGCTCTCAGCCGGGGCTCCAGGGAGCTGTGGGTCACAAGGAGGCTACCAGGCCGCCCCGGAGGCCCGTTTCCCCACGATGGGGGCCAAGATTGAAGACCTGCTGTCCATCAGCTGCCCCGCGGAGCTGCCGGGTGGCCCTGCCAGCAGACTCTACACCATGGGGACCTACGATGCTTTCCCGCTGGCCCCGGGTGACTTAGGAGAAGGAGCCGAGAGCCTCCCGGGGCTCCTGACCCCTCCTAGTGGGGAGGGAGGGAGTAGCGGCGAAGGCGGAGAGTTTCTAGATGGTACGCAGCCTGAGCTTTCCCCGCTGGGCCTTCGCAGCGCCACGGCGGACTTCCCGAAACCTCTGGTGGCGGACATCCCCGGGAGCAGCACTGTGCCCGAACCTCCTGTCCCGCCGCCGGCCCCGTTCCCCCCAGCCAAGGCGCGACGCAAGGGGCGCCGGGGCGGCAAGTGCAGCGCACGCTGCTTCTGCCCTCGGCCGCATGCAAAGGCGTTTGCTTGCCCGGTGGAGAGCTGTGTGCGCAGTTTCGCGCGCTCCGACGAGCTCAACCGCCACCTGCGCATCCACACGGGCCACAAGCCCTTCCAGTGCCGCATCTGCCTCCGCAACTTCAGCCGCAGCGACCACCTTACCACACACGTGCGCACGCACACGGGCGAGAAGCCCTTTGCCTGCGACGTGTGCGGCCGCCGCTTCGCGCGCAGCGACGAGAAGAAACGGCACAGCAAGGTGCACCTCAAGCAGAAGGCGCGCGCCGAGGAGCGGCTCAAGGGCCTCGGCTTTTATTCGTTGGGCCTCTCCTTCGCAGCCCTGTGAGGGTGAAATGGGTTGTAGATTGGGGCGCCTCAATCTGGCGCGCAAGAGAAAACCTGCCCCCACCTTCCGCCCTCCTCCCCACTCCTCTGCCCACTTTTTTCCGGCACGCCCTAGGGCGAGCCTCTGGTCCAGCTTCTAGTTCCCTTGAAGCGCCCGCCGCACACACCCTGTTCAGCACCAGCTCCACGGACAGCTCCCATGGTCTAGGCGCTGTTTCTGAGTCAGCTGCGCTTTGGAGGGAAGTTCTCGGGGCCACCCCACTGAGCAGGCACTTACTTGGAACTTAAAACACTCTTTGTAACTGGCGCACGCCCCACGCCTCCTCGAAGACCCCCAGAGACAGGCTGGGGTAGCGCCGAGCTGGTCTCGCGCGGGATTTTGTACAGCAATGTCGTTTTCAGCGGCCATTGGTTGTAACGTTTTGCTTTGGGGTTATTTCCTTTTTGTTGTTAATTTTTGTAAAGCAGACGCTACTCTCAAGCAGTTGACAGAACTGTTTATTTTTGCAATTAAAATTATTGTGCTAAAAGCTTACTGAATCTGCCATCCAAGCTCCTGACCATCCCTCTCCCCTCCATGAAGATGTGTGCCAGAAAAGAAAGGAGATGTCATGCTCATGGAGTCATTACACACCTACTATCAGGCACAATGGCATGTGATAGGCATTCAATAAATATGTACTGCATTAACGAATGAATTTAATCACAGCTGACCTAAGGGTTCAAGGTGTTTCTGGAACTTGAGAGTCGTTGAGAGGCTTAGGCATTAAACATTGTGCGTATATTATCCTCCTTAGTCCTTGCAATCTTGAGTGTAGCATAAGGAAGCAAAGTATGTAACTTTCTGGGTAACCCAGACAGGGTCAAACTCAGATCTGTCTGGTTCCAAAGCCAATGCTTTTTTCCCAGCTCCAGTATGGCGGCACCTCAGCTTAAAATCACTGTTTGGAAAGGCATCTTAGCAAGAGGTGAAATAAATTTGGCAACTAGAGGGAGCTCCAGGCAGTAGCAACAGCAGCAAAAGACTGCAGTATTTCAGTGCTCCTTGTGAACGCCCAGAGTATTGGTTATAACAACCAGTGCATTTGCATCTGTATAAGAATGACATGCTGTCAGGGCCAGAAGGGACTCAGCATTCAGCTAGACCACTGATGAGAATAGCCAAGCCCAGTAAGGACAGGATGTTTGTCAGAGGCTCACAGTCAACATTAATTGCTTTTCCCATAGCAGTCCATTTACCACCTAGTCATGCAATGACCACAGCCCCTTCTCCCTAACTCTCCTTCCAGGTGAACATCTGTGGCTTTGCTGGAGGAGAGGGGCGGGCAGAAGTGGGGAGTGGAGCTAGGAGGATGGTGAGGAAATATGATCCTCTGATGGGGAAGGTGGGTAATGGGTGAATCTTGGCCCTCCCTTTACTCCCTAAATTCCTAACCCAAAAGCTTTTACTTTTCCTGGCCATCTTGGGTAGGTGCTGGAGTATTAAAATTCTGCTGTGCACCCCATCTCTCCTCCCTGATAGCTCCTCTCTGCTATGGAAAGGATAGAGCCTGTCTGAGGACTTCTTTCTTTTCTGAGCTGAGCTATTCCTGAATTAAGAGAGTCCTACAGCCCTAAGATGCCAGATCAACCCAGCTTTTGATCCTTTGGCCACTTCATTCCTTCACTAACTCAGATGTGCTCGCCCTCCATCCCCACACTCTGGTTCACAAGAGACAAAATTATCAAGTCAGTGAGTTCTACCCATTTTTCTCCCAAAGTGCTAAGTGCTTTCATGTAGTTGGGTACCTTGTATCTAATAAACCAGTCTGTGGTAAAGGATTCACTGCTCTCTCCTCTAGGAGGGGTTTCCCTAGCTTAGACAGTAAAGAATCTGCCTGCAATACAGGAGACCCAGGTTCAATCCTTGGGTCAGGAAGATCCCCCGGAGGAGGGAGTGGCTACCCACTCCAGTATTCTTGCCTGGAGAATCCCATGGACAGAGGAGCCTGGCGGGTTCGACAGAGTTGGACATGATTGAGCGACTAACAGTTCTAGGAGAGTCAGCACTTTAATAGAGTAGCCTATATAGAGCAATGTTTAGCCCTGTAGTGAGTCTCAAATGGTGGAGCATCAGGCACTGTAATAGGGAAGTGGTAGATCCATGGAGACATAAGATGATGATGACTCTCATTATCTTACTATTTAAGGGACCACACCTTTCACTTTATAGGCATAGACCACCTGACTATACTTCCCATGCAGAGTAGGGTAAGAAAGAGCATAAAGACCCCGATTTCAAGCAACTGGTTTCAAACTACACAACCTGAACAAGTAAGAAGGGCAGAAGGTGAGTGGTGTCTGACCACCCCTCCCCTGCCCCCTTCAGCAGCAGTCCATCAAGTACTGTCAGCTCCAGTGTGTCCACCTTGTCCTCACACCCACCTAGGCTCAAAGTCACTGATAAGAAAATTGCACCCCAAAGAAATGACTTAGTAGTGGTGCTTGTATCAGGGCCCAGCCTGGGTTCTAGAACTCCCAGCTAAGAAGGCCCTTCTATTTATTCCCAAAAGAAACTGCTCCATTTACTGGAACTTCCCCTAGAAATTTTGAGGGAAAAGAATGTTAGGCCAGAGATGGAAAGGATTAAGTGAAACACTCAGAAAATTGTCCCAAACCAGGACCCAAACATAATCGGGGACAAATAGCTCATTTTCCTTACTCCCTCCTATTTTTAATTTAGTCCTCAAAAATGTGGGTGTTTTCCCAGACTTAGTTCTGAGACCCTCATTCCCCATTTCAACACTCTCCTTGGAGAGCACGTCAGTTCCTAGGCTTTCAGCTATCACTGCTACACAGATGACATCTAAGCCAGCCAGCCCTCATCTCTACTCCAGCTGAAGCCCATGACTCTGAATAATGAACATCTCCATATGGGGAAGTTATATGGGGATGCTCACCATCATTTCAAATACAATCTGTTTAAAACCAAATCATCCTTTTGCATACCCAGTTTATGCTAATGGAGACCACCATTTGTTTGGTTCTCAAAATCACCTAAATAACTACAATTCTGTGGGATTCATTTTTTACCTTTCTCTCCCCCACATCCAGGCTGTCAACTCAGACTTCCTGGATCTTACTGAAGTTCAAAAGGGTCTTACACACTCTAATTCACGGTACATTGCTTCCTTTTATGTAGTGTCATTTTTAGCTTGTGAGATCATCTTAAGTGGGGATTTACCTGGTCAGTAATATTCTGTAGCCTGGGTTGAGGGCATGTTTCTTCTGAGCAGTTTTGTGCTTACTTCTGCCAGGCATTCCAGGAATATCAACTGATGAAGGCCAATCTTTATGTTAATTTCTTGGCTTGGGGTTCTTATATTATGCAGGTGTTGTGAGTTCAAACTCTAACTCAAATAGTTCCAGCTTCTCAGAGGCAACTCCCCTTTTCCACCTAGGGCCCAGGTCAGGACAGACAAGCAATACGGGAAGGTCTTCCTTCTCCATACCTCCACAGCACGTCTTGTGCTCTCATCTATTGGTCTCAGCTCCCTTGTTCTGGTCCAAGTAGATTTTCTTCCCTTTCTTGCAAGGTCAGTTGGGCATTTCAGATGTCTGTTGTATCTTGTGACTCAGTCCATGCATTCTTTAGCAGGAGGGACTTGGGTTTATTCCACAATATTGCTGAAAACTGAAGCCAGAAGATACAGATTCCTCTATTAAAATATTTCCCCCATTTATCCTGTCTGTGCCTATTGCCAACACCTAAGTCCATGCCACCCGCTCCACATACACAAACACCTTGGCTATGACAATCACGTAATAATTAGAAGGATCTTACAAGAACATCCTGACTGACCCCTCATTGTACGGAGTAGGAAATTGAGGTCCCAGAAGTTGGGATTTTCTTAAGAGCACACAGATGATGAGAGACTGAAGTGGACCTTGAATCTGGGCTTTCCAGGTCCAAGACCAGTGCATTTCCATATATCCACTTGCTTCACAAGTATTACTGAGTGCCTACCATATGTTGGGCCTGTGGTTACCAATTTTTTTCCTTTCCAGTGCACCTGAAGAATTTGACACACATACACATCAATAACAAAGCCTCACTCAGATCCTGGCTCTCATCTTGGAAAGACAGGGAAGAGTAATAAGAATCTTGATGATGTGGGACATGGGGGAGAGTTTGACAAAGCAACTGAGAGTGCTGTTTCCTCCCTCTTCACCCCAACCTCTGGCCTTGTTTGAAACAAGCTTGTACTATACCAGACTGCTTCCTGTGGTCCCTCTGCCTCCATTCTCTCTCCTTCCATTTCACATCGCACAGCACTACTGATGTAATAGTGTTTTATTCCAAACTGACCACAGCTTCCAGCTTCCTACAAAAAATACACTGCAGTTAAAGCCCTCCATATCTGATCCAAACTTATTGTCCATCCTCTTCCGTCTTCTCTCCCTTCGCTCTGTCCTCTCCCCTCCACCCACGTGAATCCTCCCACCAAACCCTGCAACTACTACGCTTCTTCAAGGGCAGAGACCTTGTCTGATCCACACATGCGGCCACAGTATCACTATGCCTTCTGCCCGGTACACCTTAAGTGCCTAATTATTGTGCTGATTGATTGGCCAAAAACAAAAAGGCCTGAGGCCTAAAAGGAGAAGAGGAAAAGAGAAGGGGCCGAGAAAGGAAGGAAGGTGGTTGGAGAGCATGAAACTGGGAAAGGGTCAGGAGGGAGATGGGAAGAAGCGAGACTGAGGCCCTGAGCCAAGCCCAGGGGCCTCATGAGTAGGGCATACTTCTGGCTGGTTTGTGCCTGTCCAGTTCTTCCCGAGCCCATGATTCTCTGCCTCAGCTTTGGGTCCCCAGATGTGTCTGTTATTCAGCTCTCTCTCTCCCTTTTAGTTTTTCTGGCCCACATGGAGTGGGATTCAGTTTAACATTTTTAGAACTGTGGTTCCCATAACAACCAAGCAGGAACTGTTGTCCATAAAATGTAGCCTGGGCACACATGCACATATACATACGCACGTGTGTGTACATGCACACCTGAATACACACTTATACAAGTACATGTATGCCTGCTTACATACACATGTGCATTTACTCATATACACATTCATATGTACAAACACCCCCCCGTACAATGTATACATTCACACATCCATGCACTCACTAACACACGTGCATATATGTGCATATGCACAGATATACACCTGAATGCATATGCATGTATATACACATTCACAAAAACACATGTACATACACATGCATGCCCTAAATTGCTTTTACAGATTCAGAGGAAGCACAGACTGAGAACAAACATCACTAGAACAAAAAATACATGAATATTTTTGGCAGTCTACAAAAGCAGGTGAATTTAGAGAATCTTCAATTTGGCAGCAGAAGGTTGGATGGGCTTAATACAGCCAAGGGGTGTCGGGGGGCACTATATTCAAGCACAGACCTTAGAATTTAGTGAGTTGAGTTCAGATCCTAACTGTTCCCTTTTTTGAGCTCTGAACTCCAGCTTCCCAATCTGTATGTGGGTATAATAATAATACCTACTCAGTAGGTCTGACATTTGAGTAATATATACAAAAATGATGTGTAATGCCCAGCATTTGGGTGGGCTTCCCTGGTAGCTCAGTGGTAAAGAACCCACCTGCAAAGCAGGAAACACAGGAGACTCACATTCAGTCCTTGGATTGGGAAGATCCCCTGGAGGAGGACAAGGCAACCCACTCCAGTATTCTTGCTTGGAGAATCCCATGGACATAGGTGCCTGGCAGGCCAGAGTCAGACACAACTGAAGCGACTGAGCATGCAGCATTTGGTTAATAGCTGTTATAACAAGTCATAAGCAATTTCTTATTTGCTCAATCTAAGATTTCCTCAAGGAGGAAAGAAATTCAGGAGCTAAGGGAAGAAAAAGAAGATGTGGGGGAGGAGGGGAGTTTGAACTGACTGGCCTGGGTCCTTATTAAATTTCCCTTTCTTCAGAAACTACCTGACAGCTCTACAAATTATCCTGTTGCTGTTTAGTTGCTTCAGTGGTGTCCAACTGTTTGTGACCTCATGGACTATAGCCTGCCAGGCTCCTCTGTCCATAGGATTTCCCAGAATATTGGAAATTTGAATGGGTTTCCAGTATTCAGATTATATAAGAATGGGTTTCCCGTATTCCAGTATATAAGAATACTGGAATGGGTTGTCATTTCCTTTTCCAGGGGACCTTCCTCACCCAGGGATTGAACCTGCATCTATTGCATTGCCAACAGATTCTTTGCCACTGAGCCATCAGGGAAGCCCACAAACTATCCCTCCAGATACTAAATGCCCAATGACCCTGCCTTAGCAGAAATAGGATGGGGTCAAGGAGAGTCTCCATCGGCCTCATTTACTGGAGAATCCTGGGGCTATGCTGGATTTCTGTTCTGCTGCTGCCGGAAGACCCCTCATGGTCTTGGCCCTCAACTTTGCCCAAGACAGTTTCTTTGCCTTTGTGCAAGCACTACCCCTAGTCTGAAATGACTTACTTTTCTCATCCAAAGCTCAGTTCATCTCATCCCTGGGCTTAGTGGCCCAAACACCCTATCTGAGTTTACCCACTGCAGTCCTATAAACTTCCTCCAAGCTTGGACCGTCAGATTGTTCCTGCTTCATCAGCTGGATGGGCCTCAAGTCAAGGATGGGCCCTCTAGGTGCTCAAGTTCCGTAGAGCCAGGCTTCTCCCCTAACCAAGTTTGAGATGGGAGTGGGTAGGAAGGAACCAGGGGTCTCCTGTCCCTTTCTTCCCCCTCCAGGTCCCGAATAGGATTTGTGACGGGGACATGTGCTCCTATACGGCACCCTCAGGGGCAAGATTGGGTCCCGGGACCTGGTGGAGTCTGGCCAAAGACACTCCTAGCTCCTCTGGGTCGCTGGGGATGCCCAGAGGGGATGGGCCCAGGCATCTCCTCGAAGGCTGTGACCCGACGTCGCTGAGTGCACACCCCAGGCGCGCATCCTAGGCGGCTGCGTAGGGCCGGTGGCGCAGATCTTAGTAGGGCAGCGCGCCGGCCCTCTTCCCGACCCACAGAATTCCGCACCCCAGGGTTTGCCCCGGGTGGGAGCAGGCCCAAACCGGACTGGTAGGGTTAGGGCGGAGAGGTTCGGATTAAAGGTGGGCAGCAGAAGTCACAACCGGAGGTGCCTGGGGCAGGGGGAGTGCACTGGGCGGTGCCGAGACCAAGGAAGACAGGGACCCAGGAGGAGCTCGGCCGGAGAGGCCCGGGAACCCCCAGGGCGGCGCCGCGGACCCCTCCCCCACCGAAGCCACCTTCAGCGGAAAACGTGGGGTCCCGGCGCAGCCGCTTCTGGCGGCATCTGCCGCTCCCCAGCTCGCTGGAGAGCCCGCCCCGGAGGAGGGGCCGGCTCTGCCCCACCTCCTCGCCGCCTCCCTACCCCTTCCTTTCCTTTCCTCCGGCCGCGCGCCCCCTCCTCCCTCCTCCATCCTTCCCCCACCCTGTTTGTGTGCCCCTCCCGCTGCGACTGAGTGGGAGGCTTGGCCGCCCCCGCCCCGATAGGGAGGCGGGGGCGCCAGCCGCGGCGGCCACCCGAGGCTGCGGAGGGGAGCGAGATCCGAGGCCCCGAGGCGGCCCTGCATCTGGTCCGGGCACGCGGGGGCTGCCTCTGCACCCCCAGCCGAGGGCCGCGGGGCCTGGCCTCGTCGCGGGGTGGAGGAGGTAAGGGCGAGTCGCGGGCGCGCTGCGGGACCGCTCCTGGAGAGAAGGCAGGGAGGACCCCAGCCGCTGCCTCCTCCCCTTGCTTCTCCCCTACAGCCCTCTGGAGGCCCGGGAGGCTCCCCGACCGCGGGGGATTGGAGCAGGCCAGAGGCAAAGAAGGGGTTAATATAAGGACTTAAAATCAGAACGATTCAAGACCAGGCTTCCCATCCCCCCTTTCGCCATTCGTTCCTCAAGCCAGGTTGGGGGGCGGGGCGGGCTCCAAACCCCACTGGGACTCTGGACCTTGGAGAGCAGGGACCCGAGGGAGGGAGGAGAAAGAGCGCCCTAAAACCCCAGCCCTTTCCACCTGCTTCTGCACAGGGGTGGGGGAGGGGCTTGGTGTTGAGGCCTGGCCGGGCACCTGTGCGGGTGTCTGAGGGTGGGAGTGTTTGTGTGCACGTGTGATGGTCTAGAGGTGTGCATGCGTGTGCACGCATGTTTCCTCACATCCTAGTGCTTCTGCCTGTGACTGTGCCCACAGTGATCTGGATATGTGTGCCCCACTGCATTGCTTTGCATGTCGGTGTATGCCACGGTGCCTGTAAGCGCTTGCCACCCTCTCCTGTGAATAGGAGAGGGGCCTGCTCTCTCCTTAGTTGAGTCTGCAGTGAGGGGCCCAGGTGGTTTTCTGGGTTTGGGATCCCGGTGCTGGAGCCATGTGTGTGTGACCTTGGGAGGTGTGTGCATGCTTGCAGGAGCCTGAGAGTGAGGGGGAGCTTAGAACGGAAGAGGCAGTGTCAGAGCTACCAAGAAGCAGAGGACTGGATGCAGAGGACCCGTGGGTCTTTTCCAGGTGACAGGGACTACTCTGGGAGGGACAGATGTTGGGCCACAGCCCCAGGTGGAGACAGCCAGAGCCTCTGGCTTCTTGGGGGATTCAGGGGGCAGTCCTTTATTCTCCAGCCACAGGGACACCTCCAGTTGCCTCCCCATTCTCCCCCTCCTCCACCTGCTGGCAGATGGCTCCTGGAAGCACTGAGCTTGGAGTATCATGTCTTTGGCCTATAATGCCATCTACTAATATCCAGGTCCTCCTCATTTCTGTAATTTCCACCGCTCTGCTTTTCTGCATGTGGATTTTATAGGAAAGAGGGAGAAAGAGCTTTTGGGCCTAGAAGGCAACATAGGAGAGAGAAAAGATGCCAGGGGCTAGGTGGAGAGTTGGGGGCAAAGGGGAATGACCATCAGAACCAAACTCTTTGAAATTCCCAGTTTTACCTGATTTGAATTTAACAGAAAAAGATACAGATGGAATTTGGTGACATCCACATACTTATTTCTAGATTTAGGGGATATTTGTTCTTGGAATAATTGTAGTGGGAAAGGGGATCATGGCTGTGGAAAGGTTACTGCCATCTTGCCTTTGAAGTCTGTAGACTTTCCTATCTCTGTGGTAGCCCACCACACCCTTCATTCATTCATTCGACATAAACATATTGAGTGCTACTATGGGCCAATCTATAAATATTATAGTATTGGTATGACATGCCACTCCCAACCAGAAGGAACACAGTGTTGAAACTAAGAGTGTGGTTTTGAAGTCAGTCAGATATTGCAGGGTTCAAATCCTAGCTTGTCACTGTTTCAGTTATTCTCTGGTGTATAACAAACCTCCCCAGCATACAGCAGCTTAAAATAATACTGATTTATTATTCATGATGGTCTGCGGGCTGGCTGTGACTATGGGTTCACTTGGCTCTTCTCAGGTGCACACAGTTGAGAGACTGGCTGACAAGGTGGCTTTCCTCCTACAGTGCGTCTCTACACACGGCATCTAATCACCCAGGTCAAGCCCAAGTTTTCTACATGACAGCTGGGTCCCCAGGGGAAGTTATTCCAAGAGGATAAACTCTGAGCAACTGCTTATCAAACCTTGCTTGCATCAGGCTTGATTAATGTCCCACCAGCCAAAGTCACATAGCCAAGCTCTGAGTCAGTGTGGGAGAGGACCACGTAAGGGCAAGGATACTGGGAGGCATGGCTCATTGGGTGCCACCAAAGCAGCAGTTTGTAACAGTCACTTACTAGTCTTGGACACATGATCTGGATGCTCTGAGCCTCAATTTCCTCATCCTAAAATGATGATACTGTGTACTTGGCAGCACTGTCTTGAGCACTAAATGAAAACCATGTTATCTCAGCAGAATAATTGGTAGGTAAATGTTCACTGTTTTGATTGTTAGACTGCAAGCACTTTGACAGCATTGCTGTCTTAGTCATCTTTATATCCTCAGTGCCTGGCATGGGCCTTGTATTTGACATCTTTTTGTTGGGTGGATAAAGTAGAATGAAGCAGACAAGTCCTAAACCTTGGAGCTCTGCTAGAGCAATGGTGTCAAGAAGACACATCAAGGTCTGACCTCCCAGCGGTGACTTGCAGAGCCAGGGAAGAACATGTTACTCAAGGGGATTCTTGGGTTGATTTAAATTGTAACCAAATTCACCCATTCCATGATGATGAGTGGTGGAAATCACTTTGCTTATGTAAATCAATCTGTTCATCCTCCATTATTCATTGTGATTCCTCTAAGAATATACTAGTGTCTGCTCTGTCTGTGGAAGGTGTGAGGATGAGTCAGTTGTATTGCCCCGCCCTCCAAATGTATGTGAAGAATAGGATCAGCTGTGCGAACAAGTCCATGACCATCCAGTATTCGATGTTACCATGTGTTCACACCCGTTACCATGTGTGAAGAGCTATGGTGAGGAGTGATTCATGTTTTGATGTGACTTGAGCTGGAGGAATGGGTAGAAGGCTTCATGGAAAGAGGAGCATCTGAGCTGGGCCTGCAGAATTCACCAGTTAGTGGAAGGAGTCCTGGAAAGAGGGACCAGCATGAGCCAAGACGCAAGCATATAACATCACATGGCACTTCTCAGTGAAGCTAAGCCCCATAGGGCTCACTAAGCATAAACTGGGGCTGACAAGCCGAGTGGTGGTCAGATTCCAGCCAGCTTTGAGGGCAGGCAAGGCAGGGTAGACTTTACCTCTCAGAAGATGGCCTGCCTTCAGACATGTCTTTACTAGAAGAAGAATCACATGACTGCATCTCTTCTTGAGAAACCATGAAAATTCAAAGCTGGAGGGGTTAGAGACTCCAGTTAGAAGTGGTATCAGCATCCAGATGCGGGGGATAGGAGATCTGGGGCCTTGGCTAAAGGAAGAGCAACAAATAGAGGCAAATATTTAGAAGATAGTATTGACAAAAATCAGCAACTGATGAGATCTGAGGGGGACACTTAAGAATTCAGGGATGCATTGGGGTTGCACACAGGGTACTGAGTAGACAGTGAGCATGTTGGCCAAGATGGGAAACAGGAGGAAGAAGCAGGTTTCAGGGTGAGTACTGTGCTATGAGTTCACTATTAGCCATATTAAGCACTCAGCTGCCTACACTAAAATATCATCCTTTTCGTCCTCTCTGCTTTGCTGCTTCTTAGAAGCAGTTAAAAAAAAAAAAAGAATTGCTATAAATTACAGGTCTGAGGCATGTATAACTCCAGGCTAGCGGAAGTGATGGTATAGATTAAAATTAGGTTATCTCTAAGAAGCATTTAAATATGTTCAGGTGTTTTTCGTCTTCAGTACAGTCTGTCATTCTCCCATGCAGCCTCCTCCCCTTCACAGCTGGGCTTTCTGCATCCACTCACTGTCTACCACATCCTCACCTCACCCCCTCCTTAACCCACAGCAGCCAGGCTCAGCAGAGTGGCCCTCTCTGAAGTCCTCAGGGGACCTTTACCACCTCTGCTCTGACCTGAGTTGTCAACTCCTGTTGTTTACAGTCTTCTGGAAGGCAATGGCACCCCACTCCAGTGCTCTTGCCAGGAAAATCCCATGGACGGAGGGGCCTGGTGGGCTGCAGTCCATGGGGTCACTAGGAGTCGGACACAACTGAGCGACTTCACTTTCACTTTTCACTTTCATGCATTGGAGATGGAAATGGCAGCCCACTCCAGTGTGCTTGCCTGGAGAATCCCAGGGACGGGGAAGCCTGGTGGGCTGCCGTCTATGGGGTCGCACAGAGTCGGACTCGACTGAAGCGACTTAGCAGCAGCAGCAGCAGCAGCAGTAGATGTTAGGAGAAGGCAACGACACCCCACTCCAGCACTATTGCCTGGAAGATCCCATGGGCGGGGGAGCCTGGTGGGCTGCAGTCCATGGGGTCGCTGAGGGTCGGACATGACTGAGTGACTTCACTTTTGCTTTTCACTTTCATGCATTGGAGAAGGAAATGGCAACCCATTCCAGTGTTCTTGCCTGGAGAATCCCAGGGATGGGAGAGCCTGGTGGGCTGCCATCTATGGGGTCCCACAGAGTTGGACACGACTGAAGTGACTTAGCAGCAGCAGTACTCCTTCCATCCATGACATCCTCTCCCTGCTAAGGTTTCCTGCCAGAATTCCCATTTCTGCTGTTGGTTCTTAGGAACTTCTCGGCTCTTCTGCCTCCTCTGCCTCTCTGAGGATCCACCTTTTCCTCTCTGCTGTCCTCTCTCTAACCCTCTCCCTGGTCCTGTTCATCCACTTTTGTTTTTAAGCTTAAATTGCCAAAACTATATTTTCAGCTCCATATTGAAAACTATGTATCAAATATTTCTAAGGTCCACTGGAACCTCAAACTCATGGAATCTATAACTGAACTCACTGTCTCCCCCATGAACTGGCCCGGACTCATTTTCCCTCTTTACTGAGCCTCATCCCCATCTACGTAGATCCTCAAACCCCAAACCTGAGCCTGACCCTTGACTCCCGCCTTTCATACCCACCACAGTCATTCTGTCACCAAGCCTTCTAAATTGCTCCCAGATCCAGCCTTCTCACAATCTACACTTCTCCTGCCTTGGCTAACAGTTTCTGTGTTGTGTTCCTAGAGCCTTCTTCTTCCTGACCCTGGCCCTCTGTAGGCCGTTCTCTCAACTACATCTAGTTAAGCCTTTGCCTTCCCTTTGGGCTTCCCAGCTGGCTCAGTGGTAAAGAATCTGCCTGCCAGTGGAGGAGATGCTGGAGACACAGGTTCAATCCCTGGGTCGGGAGGATCCCCTGGAGGAGGAAATGGCAACCCACTCCAGTATTCTTGCCTGGAAAATCCCACAGACAGAAGAGAGACTAGGAGGCTACAGTCCATGGGATCGCAGAGTTGGGCACAACTGAGCATGCTCACACGCCTTTCCTTTATTCCATAAACACTTCCTGAGCACTTAGTGGGCACTATTGTTCAGTGCTGGGAAAATAGCAGGGATCGAGAAAGATAATGTCTCTACTCTTGTGGAGCTTACATTTTCCTCCCAAGGGTTCCCCAACCCCCAAACTCCTGAAGCTTAGTGTAGAGGAACTTCTACTTCTTCTGTGCCGGTCTCCTACATAGCCTTTATCTCATGACTGCACCGTCCAATGCCTTAGTCTGTCCCAGATTACAGGCTACTTGAAGGCAAGGATTGGATCTTGTAGGTTTCTTTTTCTTTTTTTTTTTGGATCTTGTAGGTTTGTGGGTCCTCAACATGCCCAGCATAGCACCTGGTGTGGTTCATGGTAGGTACTCAGTAAATGAATGTTGAATTAATTCATGTTGGAATGGTGTTTAGGAGAGAATTCTAGGTTAGAGATAAAGATTTATACGAGTATTAGTTAAGACTTTTGATTGCAAGTGACAGAAATCTAACCCAACCCAAATTATTTTAAGCAAAAAAGGATATGTACTAATGCATATAACTGGAAAAAAAGAGGGATGAGTGGGTCTTGGGCATAACTGTACACAGGTTCTCAAAAATGGGTGAGGACTCTAACTCTGGACTCGACTTCCCTCTGAGTGTTGCCACATTTTTTCCCCACCATACATGAGTTTTCTTCTTGTTATAGGTGGAAGTTGCACAGGGCCATAGATAGCGTCATCATCCTTAGGATGTGATCCCAGAGAGAATTTAGTCTTTCATATAAGACTAAAGGAGATCTCTTTAGTCTTTCATATAAATTCCCAGAGAAGGGTTCAGGGGCTCAGCCTGAGGAATCATCATGACCAAGATCAGGTACTATGACTGGTCAGGTCCGGGACCACCCTACTAGGACTGGCAGCCCTGTCAGAACTCCAGCATGGGGTAGGAAGGGGAACCTCACCCAAAAGAAGATGAGATGTTGCTATTAACAGAAGATGAAGAAGACTTGCCAAGCAGATAAAAATAATAATGCTCACTGCAGGAACTGTCAGTGACCACGTGGTAGTGGAAGCCATGAAAATGCAAGATTATCAGTGTTTCTGGCAGAGTCAACGTGTGAAAATGTGACAGTGGGCAAGAGCCAAAGAAGACACATTTTGAGATGGTTGGTCTTCTTTGAGGAGATGAAACACACACTGGAAAGCCATTAAAAAAAAATGCTAATACCACTGATTGAGTCTTCTACTCAAAGAGAACCTTGCACTGGACTTAAAAGTAGACTTGAGATAGACATTTGAGATGGGGGAAGGAGATAACAGGTCCTGAGGATGGTGAAGAGACGGGACCAGGCTGAAAAAGGAGGCAGGTCTTAGGTCTGTAGAGGTTGCTGGTTTGGGGAGACTAGAACACAAAGGAATATGTCCAGGGGATCACAGTATAGGATTGTGGTAGAATCTGAATGGACCACATTTCTGTTTTGCTCTTCTCTCCCCTCCTCCCTCCATCATCTTGCTTGTGTTTAGGCAAAGCTTCATGTTTATGCTGAGGAGGTGGGTAAAATCTAGGCAGAAATATTTCTAAGAATGATTTTTAGTCATTTCTCAGCTCCAGGAGATGGAGGGAAACTGTGGGGTGGGCGGGCCTCAGGTGAGGACCATGGATTCCAGATTCCTGTTCTTCCTCTAGCTTGCACCTCCACACTCAGGCCTGTGCCCCCAGGATTACCCTGATCTTCAAGAAGCCTGGCTAGCAAGGTGCTGTGTAGGTCAGATTCCCCCACAGGAAGGGCCAGCACTTAGCTGGGACAGACAGGCAAACACAGGTGCTCAGACACTGGACTGAACGGGTGTGAAGAATAACCCTGTTCCTGAACAGTTATGTGTGTGTGTGAACCACATTCTCCTTATAATATATCCCTGATCACTTTGCCAACTTCTGCAGTTTTATCTATAACCATTAGTCTAGCCAGGTTTTTAAAATTTCTTCCTGAGTCAATTTTGATCATTTATATTTTCCTAGAAAAGTATTCAGTTAATCCAGATTTTCATAAATTTGGGCCAGGAGTTGTACCTGGTAGCATTTCAGTAATTAAAAAAAATCTCCTCTGTGTCAGCGTTTATATCCTTTTTTTTGCTATAGCACTTGTTTCCCTTCCTTTTCTCTGGGAATAGATTTGCCAGAGGAATATTTACTTTGTTGGTTTTTTCAGAGAACCATCTTTTGGATTACCTCTCAAGGCTACTTTTTTGAGTTTTAATAGACCTAAAAAGACAATAATATTGTGATAATAAGTGACTAACATTTAGTTTTTAAAAGAAGGTTTAAGTTGTTTTATACATACTAAGGTACTTTTAGATGAACTAATACAATAACTTGTATTTGCTCAAAATTATCCAGTGGTGGAGATGGAGGAGGTGTGAAGTCAGAGAACAGTGTACAGATGAACAAAACTGGCCATGAGCTGATAATTTCTGAAGCTACATGATGAGTACATCAGTTATCATCATAGTCTCTTTATTTTGGGATACGTGTGAAAATGTCCATAACAAAAAGTTTTTTAATCCCTGTCTCACTATGCATATCAAGAATTTCTAGATGGATGAAAACTCCTTTGCATGAAAGGAAACCACAGATCCTGAAGTATTTGAATGCTACCAGTCATTGTGTTTATAGTATTATGGTGGTTTGTTTAAAGCCCTTAATTTTAAAAACGTTCTGGACTTAAAAAGACCAGGGGCTTCCCTGGTGCCTCAGATGGTAAAGAATCTGCCTGCAATGCAGGAGACCCAGCTTTGATTCCTGGGTCAGGAAGATCCCCTGGAGAAGGGAATGGCTATCCACAAAAGATTCTTGCCTGGAGAATTCCATGGACAGAGGAGCGTGGCAGGCTATAGTCCATGGGGTTGCAAAGAGTCGGACATGACTGAGCGACTGAAAAAAAAAGGGAGACCACAAATTACCAAAAGAAAACATAATATAATCCTTGGGTAGGGATGGACTTCCTAAGAATGACAACAAAATGAGAAATCCTAAAGATTTTACTGATGCAACTTTAAAGCTTTAGCATGTCAATAAAGATTATAAACAAAAGTAAAAGCCAATCAACACATGAGAAAAATATTTGCAGTACATAAATGACAAAAGATCAATATTATAAAAAGCCTTTGCAAATCAATAAGCAAAGATGAAACTTCAGTACAAAAATGAGCAAACTAGTACATAGTCAAGTTACCAAAGAGATATAAATGACTGATAAATTGTGAAAAAAAAGTCCAGCCATTAGTAGTCCCCAAAAATGCAAGTGAAATAGCCAGGCCATTTTTCAAACTGGCAAGACTACATCGAAGCCAAAGCATGAAGCTGTGGAATTTGGCTGCAGTTGACAGACGATGGGCACCACTGAAGGATGGTGAACAGGAGTTATCTCATATCAGAGGCATTTGGTGGTACCTTACAGAGGATGCTAGAGAGCTGTGAGACCCAAGACTGGACCTCGGGGACTTCCAGGTGTGGGGGGAGCATGAAGCACAAGAGAACAGTTGTGTTGAGAGCATTCAAAGGAAAAGTCAGCCAGTCTTGATGGTTAGCAGGGAGCAGAATTGAGATGGCCAGGGCTGTGGCTGGCACTGTTGAGGGAAACAAGGATGCTGGGGAGTATGTCAGGGGAAGTCCAAGGTTAGTCTTTTGACACTGTGGGTCATTGTGTTATTCTAGAGCCTCATTCCTGGCAACCAATTCAAATTGTTTAATCCACAAAAAAATTTTTGCTGCCTCACGCAATTGACAAGTCCTGGGTTAAAGGTTTCGGCACATCTGGCTCAGTGGCTCAGGGGGGTCATAAGGAGTCTTTTTCTTCACCTTGCCCAAAGAGAGGGCAGAAAGGGCCACCGGCAGCTCCAGCCTCACATCCTGCCGGTTTTGCACAGATCCTGGAGGAGCTGTATTGGCCTGGCCTAGGAAACTTGCCCAAGACCAAGTGACAGCTGTGACTGATGAAAAGGCCAAGGTCATATGAGCTCCCCTGGAAAAGCTCATGGAGCCGGGGGGTGAGGTCAGCTGAACAACATTGACTGAAAGAGGAGGGAATGGTTCTCCAAGGGAAAACTGGGGTGTGCACCTATCAAGGGGGACTGGAGTTGAGCAGCAAAACCAACAAATCTCCATTCCCTTCCACCTCTGTCCAAGATCTAAACAGATCCCCCTTCTCATATAATTTAAAACTTTTCTGTTTTATCATCATGCAATTAGCCCTCACAAAACTTAAAACACACTTGTCCCATCTCCGGAAGGAGAGGGTCCAAGTTCTCTCCCACTTACTACGTCCAGCCCCAATGCAAGTCTCATCTCTTATGGTATTGGGCTAGCTGCTCCTGGTCTTTCAATTTATGGACAAACTACAACAATGGAGGAAAAGTCCGACAGCTGAAAGAGCAAAGCCTTTCCAGTTGAACAGGGGACGGGAGGGAGAACACTCCGGGATCACAGGTCCATAGCCTGGACCACAAGCTTGACCAGTCAGTGTGGACAAGGTGACTGGCCCACTAGCAGCTGCTCTGCTTCTGCTGTCTTGAGAGCCTCCGTTAACCTTCATGCTTTGTGGCCACGTGCACAAGGGGCTTTGAGGGGTCACCTCCCATTGGTACAAATTTGGGGGCAGGAACACTTCAGGGGTTGAGTAATCCCTGGCCTTTGTTTTCCAGGTTTGTGGGGGTTTCCTGGCAATACTATCCCTTTAATCATTAGAAAGCTCTCAGTCAGTCTGCATTCAGCCATCCCCAGAGCTATTAACCAAACCAGAGACCTCATTGAAAGTTATAATTCTTGAATCAAGTCCCTGGTGATGGTGTTGGGGGAGGAGGAGGAGTTGTCTCTTAGCAACAGATCTTGGTGCTCTGCTTGTCCCAGGAGCCCATGGTTCTGTGGCTCTAGTAGGGCTCTGCCGCAGGGCAGTGCAGACTCTCCTAGTCTGTGGTGAGAGGCAGAGCTCTCTGCCCCTTCTCCCTCAAGCTGCAACCCACTGGAAGCCTGCTTGTAATGGAAGCCACGGTGGCCTCTGTTGAGCTGGGAGGAGTTCAAGAGGGCCTGAGGAGTCAAGAGCCTGTCAGGCTCCAGGTTTGTCTCCCTCTGTGTTTCCAGCCTGTCTGTCTTTGCTTGAGGTGACTTTAGCTAGCAGCAGAGAACTGGCTCTTAATTATCTCTCAGCCCTATTGAATTACTGGCCTCAGGCAGAAAGGGCCTCTCTGGGCAAAGCAGCATTTTCTTCCTTTCCTGCTTTCAGATGAGCCCCTTTCGGCCAAAGTATCTCTTTCTTGTTGGACATTTTCCTCCAGGTCCCCTAAAGTTCTAGCTCACCTCTAGAGGCAGCGGGAGAGTTTAGCCACTGCTTTGCTGCTGTGTAGCAGACAGGGGACGTGGTACCATCCTGTTTAGTTCAGCCAATTCCTTCTTTCAAAAAACTTTGACTTCTGAATCTAATTTCTGAGTTTGGACTTTTTCCTGGTACAGACTGGCTAAAGCAGAAAAGGGAATCGACTGGCTCACCTAACTGAACAGACCAGGACCTCAAACTGTGAGGAATCGCTCTCTCTCCGTCTCAGTTCTACCTCTGTATTGGCTTCATTCCCAGGTGGTTCCTCCCAAAGGAGACAAAGATGGCCCTCACAGCTTGGCCCGCCCCTGCGCTTAGAAACCTGAGCCCAAAGAGGACGCTTTCCCCAGTAATGCCAGAGAAGTCCTCAAGAAATGACTCATTGACTCAAGTTAGGTGATCTGTGCCCATCTCAGGACTCTGATTGGCCAGGCCTCTATCACATTCTGACCCCTGGGGGAACCATTGGCTCCCACTCAGACCACATGGACTGAGAAAGTGGGGAAGAAAGGATGGTTACCCAATGTCAAGGCAGGGTGCTGTTGCCAGGATGAGGACTGGGTGCTGGGCTGGCATAGAGAACAGGCATCCATCCATACACCCAGGTGTAAAGCCAGAAGGCAAATGGAACTTAAGAGTAGGTCAGGATGGAGAGGTGGAGCTGAAAGTAAAGGCTTAAAGATATGAGTGAGCCAGACTGTGGGAGTGAACCAGATAGAGGCAAATGGGGCGTGAAGGCACACCTCCCATCAGAAGACAGGACGGTTAGGAAGACAGCTAGAAGAAGAGGTTGGAGAGCCCAAACAGGGCAGCTGCATGGCAGCTTGCCAACATGGAGCGGTCAGTGACATCATCCAAGGGACCAAGTAGGTGAAGACCCTTGATGACAACTACGTTGTCTGATTAGCAGATGGCCTGTGACTTGGAAGGGCACAGTGACACCCGAGGTTATTGAAGGCCAGTTACAGGGTAGAGAGCCCACGAGGCAGGGGAAGGGCGACCAGAAGCGAGAGCCGAGGCAGGACAGACAGCAGGAGCTGAGGGTGGCCAGGAGTGGGGTGCCAGGAAGGGCGGTGACTTGTGCCAGAAGGAACCTGGAGAAGACAAATATCATGGCCCTTGGAGCAAAGGGCAGAGCAGGGATGAGAGACAGTGGGACAGAAGCAGGAACAGAAAGAGTGACATGCACACATCGGTATCATTAAGTGAGGTGACTTCTTGGTCACTGCAGCATGGTACCAGTAGTCCAGCTGGTTTGATGAGTGTGGTTGCAAGACATGGAAATAAGCATTTTTTTGAGATATAACATACAGCTGGTACATACAGTACACTAAACTTAAATGTACGTGTGCATACACTGTGTAACTTTATGTATATACCTGTATAGCCACTACTCATATCAAGATAAAGAACATTTTCAGCATCACATAAAGTTGCCTCCTGCCCCTTTCTAGTCCACATGGGTCCCAGAGGTGACCTCTGTTCTGACTTCTGTCCTCATCAGTTTAGTCTGTTCTCCATGTGTATGGAACCAACAGTATGCACTCCAGTCTGGCTTCTGTCATGCAGCATGATATTAAATGGCTTCATCCATGTTCCATGTACCAACAGTTCCTTCTTATTGCTGGGTAACATCCCATTATGAATATAACACGATTTATCCATTCTACTAGTGATGGGCACTTCGGTTATGTCCAGGTTGTTACTATTATAAATAAAACTAATGCTGTCCCCCCCTCCCTCCTTAGAGGATTCTCATTCTTTCTCACTCTCATACATGCACAGCCCTCACGCAGGTACTGGAGCAGGCCAGTCTCCTCTGGGAGGTCTGGCCATTGGTCTCCCCTTGCCCCTCTCTTGTGGGCACATGTTTTCTGGGGAAGTCAGTTTCGTCAAGGGTGGGGAATACGGGTTGGAGGTGGGGAGGGATACCACCCTCCTAAGGCTTGCTTCCCTCTCTTCTAGCCTCCTTGCCCCTGGCTGCCAGCGCCCTGAGCCTGCCCAACCCCTCAGGGGGGCTCGCCCGCGTCCCCCCATGAGCGCGCCCGGCTGACCTCCAGGGCGGCCGCGGTGGAGCCCGGGCGCCACGGGGGCAGCGGGGCCATGGCCTCGCTGGACCTGCCCTACCGCTGCCCGCGCTGCGGGGAGCACAAGCGCTTCCGGAGCCTGTCGTCGCTGCGCGCGCACCTGGAATACAGCCACACGTACGAGACGCTCTACATTCTCTCCAAGACCAACAGCATCTGCGACGGCGCCGCGGCGGCCTTCCCGCTGGCGCCCGAGCCCGCCGCCCTGCTGGCCGTGCCGGGCGCCCGGCGCGAGGTCTTCGAGAGCACTTCCTTTCAGGGCAAGGAGCAGGCAGTCGGGCAGTCGTCCGCGGCGCCACACCTGCTGCACCACCATCACCACCACGCGCCCCTCGCCCACTTTCCTGGCGACCTGGTGCCGGCCGGCCTGCCTTGCGAGGAGCTGGCAGAGCCGGGCCTCGTGCCCGCCGCGCGCTACGCACTCCGCGAGATCGAGATCCCGCTGGGGGAGCTGTTCGCCCGCAAGTCCGTGGCCTCCTCGGCGTGCTCGACGCCGCCGCCCGGGCCTGGCCCTGGCCCCTGCCCCGGGCCCGCGTCCGCCTCGCCCGCGTCTCCCTCGCCCGCCGACGTGGCCTACGAAGAGGGCCTGGCCCGCCTCAAGATCCGGGCGCTGGAGAAGCTGGAGGTGGACCGACGGCTGGAGCGGCTGAGCGAGGAGGTGGAGCAGAAGATCGCGGGCCAGGTGGGCCGGCTGCAGGCCGAGCTGGAGCGAAAGGCGGCGGAGCTGGAGACTGCACGGCAGGAGAGCGCGCGGCTGGGGCGTGAGAAGGAGGAGCTGGAGGAGCGCGCCTCCGAGCTCTCGCGCCAGGTGGACGTGAGTGTGGAGCTGCTGGCCTCGCTCAAGCAGGACCTGGTGCACAAAGAACAGGAGCTGAGCCGCAAGCAGCAGTGAGTGGCCCACGGGGCCCCGTGGGTGGGTGTGTCCGCGAACGTACCAGAGTCGGTGATGGCATCACTGTGTTCCCGCCACCATCGTGAGTGTGGCTGTGGGTGCGGCCGAATTACGCGGCTCTGTGGCCACGGGCATGTATTGGTGGTGCGCGTGGGGCCAAGAGTGGCATGAAGGTGTGTGTTTAGGACCCTGAGACCATGACAGTGTGACCGCGTTCGTGTGTGTGAATCTTTCTCGTCCATCTCTTTGCTCCTTGACAAGGCTGTTTCCTGATTGTGACACCAGACTCTTCTCTTCTGCCGACCCAAAGACAAGGCTCAGTTCTCTCCTTTCCCTTTCCCTCCTCAGGTTTTTTCCTATCTATTGTATCATTCTTTTCTCTCCTCCTCAGAGAAAAACTTGAAAATATTTTTTCTCCTTGTCTTCGATTTCTTTCCCCACTTTCTGTCTTGAACCCACTCTGATCAGGTGTCCACCTCCATCGTTATTCTCCGTGTCATCAATGACCTTCATGTTACAAAGGCCAAGTCGTCTTCTTATTTGGCCCCTTGGCAGCCATTTGATACAGCTGATCCTTGAAACATATCTTTTAACTTGGCTTCTAAGACACTCTCCTGGAATTTCCATCTCTTTCTATTGGCTTCCTCTCAGCCTTTGCTGGGTTTCTCCTCATTCCTCTGGTCTTCAAATGTAGACTCATGAAGTACATAGATGTTATTTGTCCCCATCGTGATAAGCCCCATGGGGGCAGAGATTTTTTTCCTGCTTTGTTCACTGCTGTAGCCCCAACACCTAGAAGGTGCCCATACATGTTGAATAGATGCATGAATGACTATGAATGCATGTGAGAGTAAATACTCAAATGACTCTTTTAAGTATGCTGTGTATCTGTGCAACTCCTGGAGGTTGGTGCAACTATAAGTGTGCTTTTCTGCATCTGAGAACATTTCTGAAAATGTGTGTGTGTGTTTGAATGTGTTGGTAGGACTGTGCCTCAGTCTGTGCATGCCTGTGGATGAACGTTACATGAATATGTGTACATGAGTGTGCGGGGCTGGCTTCTTGGCTGTGTGTGGGCTTCTGGAGGGAGGAGGTGGCTGTGTGTGACTGAACGTGCCTGTGAGTACTTCTGTGGGGAGCAGGAGTGTCTGCTTGTGTGCTTGGGTCTGGGTTGGTGGGGTGTGAACGTATGACTAGGGGTGTATACTTGCATTTCTGTAAGTGCTGTTGTGTGGGCAGTGTTCCTGGGTGTGCTCTGCGTGTACCCATGTGACCACGAGCAGACACTGTGGCCAGCATGCCCTTGTCTTTCCCTGCTGTTCTGGGTCTCCTCCAGCGGGTGGGTGGGCAGCCAGGCCAGGGCACTCGGGTAAGAGACTGCTCTGGGCCCAGGGAGGTGGTGCAGATCGACCAGTTCCTGAAGGAGACGGCGGCGCGGGAGGCCAGTGCCAAGCTGCGGCTGCAGCAGTTCATCGAGGAGCTCCTCGAGCGGGCTGACCGGGCTGAGCGGCAGCTGCAGGTCATCAGCAGCAGCTGTGGCAGCACGCCCAGTGCCAGCCTGGGCCGCGGAGGTGGGGGAGCTGGTGCTGGGCCCAGTACCCGGGCCCCAGGCAGGATGGTGAGTGCCCACCTGCCTTCCCTCCTTTGCCTGCCCAGCTGACCCCTACCACCTTGCCTCACACATGCCTGAATCTCCCTCTGATACTCCATGCTTCCTTCTTTGGCTCTTCCCCATGAGCAGACTGCAGGCCTGAAGTAGGGGTCCAGGAATAGGGGAGCCCCTCCCTGAGGCTGTAGTGAGATACCATCCAGCAACCCCAGGCCTCAGGCAGGGGCTCACCTCTGCCCATCTCTGCAAATGAGACCCAGGAGCCACAAGCCGGGGTCTGGGGTGCGTGGTGGGTACAGGGAGGGGGCTGGTGAGCCTGCTTCTCCAGGCTGTCTGTCTGTCTACTTGTCCACCTCTCCCAACTGTTTTTCTTTTTCTCTCTCTTCTCCCCCATCTCTTATCTCCATCTTGTACCCTGTTTCTCCCGCTCCTTCTCATCCTCTGGCCCCCTCTGCCTCCTGCCTTTCCTTCCCTCTCTGGGGGCCCACAGCGAGAACACCACGCGGGCCCGGCCATGCCTAGCACGTATGCAGTGTCCCGGCATGGCTCCTCTCCCAGCACAGGGTAAGCCACGGGCCTGGCCCGTCCCGCACAGCCCACCCTCCCCTAGAAAGATCCACTGCTCTGCTGGCCCTTCTGCGGCTTGGCTTCTCCTCCTCCCTCATCGTCCTTGGGTCACCTCTGTCTGCCTTTCCACACTCAGAGGGGACTTTTGGACAGTAGGGTGGGTGGATTGCCCTTGGCCAGTGGCAGGTGGTATGGAGAGTTTGGGCAGGCCTAGGACCCTTTGCTCCTCACCGTCTGGTCCACCCCCCACCCCAGGGCCTCCAGTCGCATCCCAGCTGCATCTCAGAGCTCAGGTTGTTATGACAGTGACAGTCTGGAGTTGCCCCGGCCAGAAGAGGGGGCCCCCGAGGACAGCGGCCCCGGGGGCTTAGGCACGCGGGTCCAGGCTGCCAATGGTGGCTCGGAGCGGGCCCAGCCCCCTCGCAGCTCTGGACTGCGGCGCCAGGCCATCCAGAACTGGCAGCGCAGACCCCGTCGACACAGCACAGAAGGGGAGGAAGGTGACGTCTCCGACGTGGGCTCCCGAACCACCGAGTCAGAGGCTGAGGGCCCCTCGGAGGTCCCCCGCCCCGGGCCTGCTATGGCTGGGCCGGTGAGCAGCTGCCGCCTCTCTGGTGAGTCCTGAGGGGGTGGGTACTAAGAGACTGGGTTTTCCTTGGTGCTGACTGCTCTCAGGGCACGCAGGGCTGAGGCAGTAAATCTCCTGGGCTCCTGCACCGCCTCTCCCCTTGCCCCAGACTTCCCACATGTACAGGGCCCTGCAGGCTTAGGGCAGGAGCTGCTGGGACACAGGTATCCATTCATGTGACATTCATAGGAGAGGAGTTGGGAGTTCAAAGTGAAGCCAGGGGCCAGTGGGGCAA
The DNA here is from genome assembly GCF_055505025.1 of Bos grunniens. Lineage (NCBI taxonomy): Eukaryota > Metazoa > Chordata > Mammalia > Artiodactyla > Bovidae > Bos > Bos grunniens. The sequence goes on along the minus strand of NC_141175.1, from coordinate 96,352,370 downwards.
GTCCTCTCCCATATCCATACAGGGCCACATGTGTATGTGGGTGGGTCCGGGGGCAGAAAGCTCAGGTCAGGGTGCACGGCTGTGCCTGGTGACTGCTCTGGGCAACCTCACCTGCCTTCTGTTCACAGATGCACGGTTTCTATCCAAACCTTTTCCCTCCTCCAATCGCTCAGTTGCCTCCTCTAGGGGATGACTTTGCACAGTGTCATGATACACGACCTTAAAAAGAAAGTTCACTTGAGGAAGGGCCACCTTTTTCTAATTTGCAAAATTAGGGAGGGGGCTAATGCAGTGGAGGGGGAAGCAGAGGCCCTTTGTCCCTCCTCCCCAGTTTCTGGTCCCCCAGCATGGTTCTGTCATGCCCATTCCTCCTGCAGTTCCGGCCCTACCCCAGCTCCCCATCTGTGTAACCCCCACACTGACCTCTGACCCTGTGGTATTGTGCAGCCCGCCCCGAGGGAGGCAGTGGGCGGGGTCGGCGAGCTGAGAGGGGCAGCCCCTCCCGCTCCAATGAGGTCATCAGCCCGGAGATCCTCAAGATGCGAGCTGCCCTGTTCTGCATCTTTACCTACCTGGACACGCGCACTCTGCTACACGCCGCCGAGGTCTGCCGGGACTGGCGCTTCGTGGCCCGCCACCCCGCCGTCTGGACCCGGGTGCTGCTCGAGAACGCCCGCGTCTGTTCCAAGGTGCCTGTACCTCTCTGCTGTCCTGCTCTCCCAGTCACCCTTGCTGTGACCCCATCTTTTCCCTGGCAGAGTCTAGCCCTGCAAGGTCTTGTCCTTGCAACGCTTACCACACCCCAGTTTCAACCTGGCTCCCTGAAATGTTCTCCTGAGGCCTCCTATCCTGGAGCTGGTTCATCTCCTGCCAACCAGACTCACATCCCATTATGCCCAGATAACTCCTCTCTTCCTGCAGTTTCTGGCAATGCTGGCTCAGTGGTGCACCCAGGCCCACTCGCTGACACTGCAGAACCTGAAGCCCCGGCAGCGAGGCAAGAAGGAGAGCAAAGAGGAGTATGCCCGGAGTACCCGGTGAGGCCATGGGGTGGGGGTGGGGGCACTGCTCCTGGGCTGCGGACCTAGAGTGAAGTCAGGGTGCTTCTGGAGGAGGATCTGGCTGCAGACAGTGCCCTGACTTCTTGGCCGTCCCCAGGGGCTGCTTGGAGGCAGGCCTGGAGTCTCTGCTGAAGGCAGCGGGAGGAAATCTGTTGATCCTGCGCATCTCCCACTGCCCCAACATCCTCACTGACCGTTCGCTGTGGCTGGCTAGCTGCTACTGCCGCGCCCTGCAGGCCGTCACCTACAGGTGGGTCCCCACTGCTAGAGGCGAGGCCTTGGCCAGAGGAATCCCCAGGCTCTGCATACACATACCTCCCCCCTCCCCGCAGGGCTCTGGGGCAGAAGGACCCAAGAGCTCTGAGGCCCAAAGGAAAGGAGCAGAGGCCTCCAGAATGGGTGGCCCCAGCTTTTGTCTTTTCAACAGAAGTGCCACAGACCCAGTGGGCCATGAGGTCATCTGGGCCCTGGGCGCAGGCTGCAGAGAGATCGTCTCCCTCCAGGTGGCACCACTTCACCCCTGGTGAGCCGAGGCCGCGGTGGGGATGGGCAGGGCTGGGCCCCGAGTGGGGCTGAGGACCCAGCAGATCTGGGCCCATTCCATGTGCTGTTTGGGGTGACAGATTCACATTCATCAGTCTATCTTTAGGCTTCAGAATCAGACGTGGGATCATGGCCTGGCTTGCGGGCAGTGTGACTTTGGGCTACCCGGTCGTGCCTGAGTTTCTCAACTGCAGAGTAAAAGTGGTATCAAGGATCTGTGGATCTTATTAAGCCTGCAGCTGGCTCAGACGAGATGTGTGCCTAAAGGCTGCAGAGCCCACAGAGTGTTCAGAAACGCTGGCCTGATGGCCAGCTTTGTTTGACACGTGAAAGGCAGTTAGGGAGGTCAGTGTATAATACACAAAAGAGCTGGTTTTCAGAGAATCCATGGTATGAGATCATTCATCGCTCTACTTGGAATTCTCAAACTACCAGGCTTTTTCATTCCCTGCTCGTGCCCTGCAAGACTGTCTCTTCATGACACCACCTCACGGGTCCCCAATATCCCATCACTAACACTCAGAGTTTGTTACTGCTCCCCTGTCTCCATTCCTCTTGCACCTTGTCCTAGCCCCTAACTAGTCAATTTTACAATAATTTCTCTATGTTTCAGTCTACACCAGACTCATGTTTCTTGGGGCAGAGGCTGTGAATGTCCATTTCTGTGTCCCTGGTACCGAGTGCGTGGCAGCTGCTGGGGATTGTTAGTGATGAAGTGTTCAGGGAAGTAGCAGGTTTGCTGTGAGTGGTGGGCAGGGCCCAACGAGCAGTGAGTGTGGAAAGGAAGGCTGGGCCAAGGTCAGGTCTTGCCTAAGAGATTTAGATTTTTGCATTTTATCTGGAAAGCACTGGGAAGCCATTGGGGGATCATCAGATCAGATCAGATCAGTCGCTCAGTCGTGTCCGATTCTTTGCAACCCCATGAATCGCAGCACGCCAGGCCTCCCTGTCCATCACCAACTCCTGGAGTTCACTCAGACTCATGTCCATCGAGTCAGTGATGCCATCCAGCCATCTCATCCTCTGTCGTCCCCTTCTCCTCCTGCCCCAATCCCTCCCAGCTTCAGAGTCTTTTCCAATGAGTCAGCTCTTTGCATGAGGTGCCCAAAGTACTGGAGTTTCAGCCTTAGCATCATTCCTTCCAAAGAAATCCCAGAGCTGATCTCCTTTAGAATGGACTGGTTGGATCTCCTTGCAGTCCAAGGGACTCTCAAGAGTCTTCTCCAACACCACAGTTCAAAAGCATCAATTCTTCGGCGCTCAGCCTTCTTCACAGTCCAACTCTCACATCCATACATGACCACTGGAAAAACCATAGCCCTGACTAGACGAACCTTTTTGGCAAAGTAATGTCTCTGCTTTTCAATATGCTATCTAGGTTGGTCATAACTTTCCTTCCAAGGAGTAAGCGTCTTTTAATTTCATGGCTGCAGTCACCATCTGCAGTGATTTTGGAGCCCAGAAAAATAAAGTCTGACACTGTTTCCACTGTTTCCCCATCTATTTCCCATGAAGTGATGGGACCAGATGCCATGATCTTCGTTTTCTGAATGTTGAGCTTTAAGCCAACTTTTTCACTCTCCACTTTCACCTTCATCAAGAGGCTTTTTAGTTCCTCTTCACTTTCTGCCATAAGGGCGGTGTCATCTGCATATCTGAGGTTATTGATGTTTCTCCCAGCAGTCTTGATTCCAGCTTGTGTTTCTTCCAGCCCAGCGTTTCTCATGATGTACTCTGCATATAAGTTAAATAAACAGGGTGACAATATACAGCCTTGACATACTCCCTTTCCTATTTGGAACCAGTCTATTGTTCCATGTCCAGTTCTAACTGTTGCTTCCTGACCTGCATACAAATTTCTCAAGAGGCAGATCATGTGGTCTGGTATTCCCATCTCTTTCAGAATTTTCCACAGTTTACTGTGATCCACACAGTCAAAGGCTTTGGCATAGTCAATAAAGCAGAAGTAGATGTTTTTCTGGAACTCTCTTGCTTTTTCCATAATGCAGCAGATGTTGGCAATTTGATCCCTGGTTCCTCTGCCTTTTCTAAAACCAGCTTGAACATCAGGAAGTTTACAGTTCACATATTGCTGAAGCCTGGCTTGGAGAATTTTGAGCATTACTTTACTAGCATGTGAGATGAGTGCAATTGTGCGGTAGTTTGAGCATTCTTTGGCATTGTCTTTCTTTGGGATTGGAATGAAAACTGACCTTTTCCAGTCCTGTGGCCACTGCTGAGTTTTCCACATTCGCTGGCATATTGAGTGCAGCACTTTCACAGCATCATCTTTCAGGACCTGGAACAGCTCAACTGGAATTCCACCACCTCCACTAGCTTTGTTCGTAGCGATGCTTTCTAAGGCCCACTTGACTTCACATTCCAGGATGTCTGGCTCTGGGTCAGTGATCACACCATCGTGACTATCTGGGTCGTGAACATCTTTTTTGTACAGTTCTTCTGTGTATTCTTGCCACCTCTTCTTAATATCTTCTGCTTCTGTTAGGTCCATACCATTTCTGTCCTTTATTGAGCCCATCTTTGCATGAAATCTTGCTTTGGTATCTCTGATTTTCTTGAAGAGATCTCTAGTCTTTCCCATTCTGTTGTTTTCCTCTATTTATTTGCATTGATTCTTAACAAATGGGATTATACCAGACTGGGAATGTTCTCTGTCTTCCCCTACACTGCGTACCTCTTGGAGGCAGGGTCCATGTGTTTATGTCACCACTCTATCCCCAGTTAGTGAGTGAAAGTCGCTCAGTCATGTCCGACTCTTTGCGACCCCACGGACTGACTATACAGTCCATGGAATTCTCCAGGCCAGAATACTGGAGTGGGTAGCTGTTCCCTTCTCCAGGGGATCTTCCCAACCCACGGATCGAACCCAGGTCTCCCACATTGCAGGTGAATTCTGGCCCAGCTCTGTTGTTCTTAGTCATGACAGGACTTGAGAAGCATTTTGTTGACTGACTGAGAGAATGTGGGAGTGAGTGGCTCTCGGCAGCCACTGGATGAACTGGCAGGGAGACTAGCTGCATAATCAGATGAATGTTGATTGTGGTCTGAGCTGTGGGTTCACGAGTTGTTGAGGAATCAGAATCTGCAGGTCTTGGCAGGAAGTGAAGGAGGAGGAGTCAGGGAAGATCCCAGGTTTCTGACTTGAACAGTTGGGTGGTTGGTGGGGCCCTCACCTTGTGGGGTGGGTCTTGACCGAGGAGCGGGCTTAGGATAGCATGCAGCCAGGGGCTCCCTGACGACCCTCCCTCCACCCCATTCTCCAGCCAGCAGCCCATGCGATTCAGTAACCGCTGCCTACAGATGATCGGTCGCTGTTGGCCCCACCTCCGGGCTCTGGGGGTCGGGGGTGCCGGCTGTGGGGTGCAGGGCCTGGCATCACTCGGTGAGTCTCTCCATGGGACTGGCATAGGGGGTGATGGGAAGCAGGCATGGGTGCAGCACTGAAATCCTAGCGGGGTTCGGGCGATGGTGTGGGTGGCAGCAGGAAGTGACCTGGGTGTTTGTCAGCAGGCCCTCCCCTCTCCTTCCCTCTTCCTAGCAAGGAACTGCATGCGGCTGCAGGTGCTGGAGTTGGACCACGTGTCGGAGATCACCCAGGAGGTGGCGGCTGAGGTCTGCCGGGAAGGCCTGAAGGGCCTGGAGATGCTTGTGCTCACAGCCACCCCCGTAACCCCCAAGGCCCTGCTGCATTTCAACAGTGAGTGATGGGGAGCAGGGGTGGGGCACCACTGTCAACTCTTACCATGTCTTGTCAGCAGGTCGCGCAGCCAACTCCCTCTTGATCCTGGTCAGCAAACACCAACACTGGGGTCAGGGTGAGCAGGGTTCTAGCCCTGGCTTTGCCACCGGTGCCTTCTGAGGCCAGGGTGGCACTGAAGGCCTGCCAGCGTCTGACCCGAATGGTTTAGTTCAGCCAAATGGACATGTGTTGCCCTGTGCTCTTTCCATGCTGGAGACATGGGCTCTTCAGTATCATCCACCATCTACCCCGACGTGAGCCTCCAGCAAAGGGCAAGAGCTGAACAGACGGGTTCTGGAACTTACTGACCTACATGTCCATTCTGTCTTTACTGCTTATTGGCTGTGTGACTTTGGGCAAGTTACTGTACTTCTCTTGAGTCTGTATCCCCATCTTTTAAGTGGAATTCTAAGCTGAATGGGTGGGAAGATTAATGAGATAATGTGTGTTAGCCCCCCAGGACAATTCTCAGGGTGAAGCCTTCAGCATGCCTCTGCTGGCCCCTACCTCCCTCCAGCCCCCACTCCCTCCCTGTGATTCCTTCACCTTCATTAAGGATGCAGGTACCCAGCTTGAGCTGCACATACCCAAGTGAGTCCCTCATCGGGGACTATTTGGCCCCTGGCAGGACCCCATATCCTGAGCACTGCAGGTTCCTTGACTTTCTTATCATCGCCAGGATCTTCTTCTTCCCTCCCCTTCAATCTCATGGCCCTGCCCTGGGCTGACCATCAGAACTAACTGCTTGGCCTCCAAAATCTTAACTTCTAGAATCCTCTCAGCCTCTTGACCTTCTCGCTCCTCCTCCCCTGACTTCATGGCAACATCCAGTCCCTTAAGCCCTCTGCTCCCAACTGATCTGCTCCCTGCCTCCACTCCTCCAGTACTCTGGCTGGGCCGAGACCCAGCAGCTGCACCTCAGCTACTCTGTTCCTGTAATTCATCTCCACATGCCCAGACCATAGCACAACGGTCCCCTCTGCCAGCGAAGTTGCTGGAACCCCTGCACAACTGGCTGTCATCCACTCGTCCTCCCAGAGTCCACCACAACCTGTGCTCTGAAACCTCACGCTCTTTCTCTCCTTGTCCAGGGGTGCCCGGAGCAGCGTGGATCTGCTCCCAGTGCTTAGCACGCGGTTGTCCCTCAGTGTTCTGATTTCATTGATTGGTAAGAGGAGAGAAGACAGGCCTCTTGCCCAGGTCAGACATGGGCCCCACCTCACTTATCTTTTCCTAGGTATCTGCCGGAACCTCAAGTCCATTGTGGTTCAGATTGGGATTGCCGATTATTTCAAAGAGCCCAGCAGTCCTGAGGCCCAGAAGCTGTTTGAGGACATGGTAACAAAGCTCCAGGTGAGCAGCTGGCTCTGAACGAGACCCCCAGGGCACTCTGCGGCTGGGACTGTGACCTGGGTGTTTGAAGGGAGGGCTCTGCCTGTCTGCCCTGAGGGGAACTAACTCAGGTTTGGTCCGCAGGCCCTACGGCGGAGGCCCGGCTTCTCTAAGATCCTGCACATCAAGGTGGAAGGCTGCTAACCCGGGTTGGGGGCGGCAGGGCCCCTGCCAGCCCCACGCCAGCCGCGCTCTTTGGACCTCCAGAGGGACCCTGATCTGGACTAGACTTTTGGAGGCTTGGTGTTATCCCTGGTGTCTGGGAGAGAGGTTGTCAGTCTCTTGTCCTCCTGCTGGGACAGCAGGACTCAGGCCCTCTCCAGGGCAGGGGCTTGGACAGCTGTCCCCCACCTCCACCCCACCCCCATCCGGAGCAGCCCTCTAGGCACAGCCAGCAAAGAGCTGAGTCTCCACCAGCACTCGGTGTCATCACCCTGAGGATCTGCAGTAACCACCAGTGGCTCCTTGGCTGCTCAAGCTGTTGGGGCAGGCCTCCCCTTTGTGAGGCCCAGCCTCCTGGTCGGGAGCCTCTGTCAGGCCCCAGACCAGAGGGGTTGCTCCAACAGGCAGCTCAGACTGGGCCCAGAGGCTCTTCTCTTCCCCCTGCTCAGTCCCAGCCCTCTGCGGGGCATCCCCTTCAGGCAGCCTGCCAGGGCTCTGGGTCCATAATCTCCAGGGATAACCCTAGGGGTCTTGGGGATGTGCTCAGCTGAAAGTGGGAAGTAGGGAGTTCAGTGAGGTAGTGGGGTCGGCTTGGAAGGGCAAGACATCTATTCAGAACTTCTCCCCGAGACATCCAGGCCACGCCTCCCAAGGGTGGATATTGCCAGGGTGAGAAAACTTTGAGTTTTTACTGCTGTAGAGAAGACAAGACTCCTCCCAGCCACCACATATCCCATGACACACCAGAACTAAATTCAGAGCTACAAGGCGCATGTTTCTATACCTTCTACCAATCCCGAGCCTCTGGAGGGGCCAGGTCCCAGCTCTGGGAAATGCTGTCAGCAGTGAGAAGCAGTTCCTGTCCTCAAGGAGTATACTTCTAATCTGGGTGCTTGGACAGGAATCTGATGGCCTTTGGGTCCCCAAGGTCATGTGAGAGGGAATCATTTGGCTGCCCTCTGCTGGGGCCTGGAGGAGGCTGGAAGAGGGGTGGTTTAGTTTGCTTCCTTGTCCGGCTACCTTGCTGGAAGATGTGGCCTTGGTGGGGAGCCACACCTTTGGGGCCCAAAAAGGAGCCCCAACATCAGACTTGTCCCCCCTCTTCAGTCTCCAGTGGTCCATGGGCTGAGGGCTGTGTTGGGGGGTCTTCTGCCTGGGGCAGTGCTGGGGTCTGAACCAGGATCACTGGCTTAGAGTGCAAATGGAGGCTCTCACTGACCCTTGCATGGTTCCCAAAGGGTCAGGTCCTGGCACTATGGCTCTAAAGACTCAGGTCTTCCGAGTTCCTCCTCTTAGCCCTCCCACAGTGGCACAAAGGCCGTGGGTCCTGCCAACCTCCATTTGGAAAGTTCTTTCAAACGTTAATCTGGTTTCATCTTAGGGTTTCCTTCTCTCTTGCTGTAAGATGGGCTCTCGGCCCTAAACATTAGGTTCTGGCTGGGGCCGGGCTTCTCTAGTTTCCCAGTCCTTTCCGGGAATCCAACTTTTCTGCTGCAACCTGGCATCAGGACATCAAGACCCACCCTGGGTTTCCCTGCAACAAGGCCTCCAGAGCTGGGACCTTCACAGGCTCAGAAGTGTATCCAGCTCTCCTGGCTCCCCACACAGCCGTGTCTTGCTCTTTCTGTTGTTTTCTTCCTGTGACTTGTTCTGGCCCTATCCTTTGAAGACTCCAAATGCCAAGGGTAGCATGTCGGTATCTCCATCTAGTCCTGCACGAAGCCTTGGCTGTGTGGCATCCCCACCCCAGAGCACCTGGTTCTGTTGACTCTAACCTCCCAGTTCTGTCCCCAGGAATCATGAAGGAGAAGCACAACTTTCCTCTGTTCTGGGACCGGAAGGGAGGTGGAGGTCCACTTGGCCTGGCTGCCCTGGGTGTGTGTTCCGCTTTACCAGCTGCACCCGCCACAGCCCCTGCTTCCTGTGACCCCAGGACTGGAGGTGCCCTCCATGTGTCTCCCGGACAAAGCACAAAGGGATGCCTTGCTTGGCCTGAGCCTGTCTACTGAGGGGCTTTTTCTGTCCGAGGAAGCCTCCATCCCTGAATACAAGGCTTTGGGTAATCTCCCTGGGAAGATGTCTGGTGGAATGCCTGCCATCAGTTCTGGGAAAGGTGAGGGCGCACGGGCAGCGAGCTCGAGTGAGAGGAAGGTGGTGCTGAAAGGCCTGATGGTTAAGTCCCTTCTGATCAGCAGCGCTGAGTATCACCAGCACGGGGGGCAGCCGGGTGAACAGGACACCCCTCACCTGTTGGTGGGAAGTTTTCCTCTCCGTGAGTTGGGCTGTTTCCAGAAACCCACCGAGTCCCCCATCCTTTGTTTTCCAGCTGAGTGTGAGGGATGCATAGTGCGTAGGTCCAAGCCCCTGCCCAGATGGGTCGTAGTGTGTCCCACTGCACACCTGGGACTGATAGGCTTGTGTGCCCCAGCCTGGATGTCTGCCCTGAGGACCTGCTGGGTGTGCAGGCTTCCACAGGTCCTTACCAGCTTGATGGTAGTTTTGCCTCTCCTCAGGGGGATGAGCCCTGAGTTGGGGGGGACCTCATCTTTCACTCACCCAAAGGGGAGTCCTCTTCCATATATCACATCTGATGAGATGCAAAACAGAGGAATATCTGGGAGAGCAAACCAAGGCAGGCCCTGCTCCAGGGGACCCAGCTGGTGTAGAGGCCCCATGGGTGATGGCCACTCGGTGTCCTTACCACCTCCTGCCAGCCCAGTGCCTGGGAGACTTGGGGTGTTTGTCCTAAGGACATCATGCTTTATTCAGGCTGCCTGCCCACAGCACTGGCAGAGAACAAAGGAGATGATGTATCTGGGTCCCTGAGGGAGACAAAGTGGGCCGCCCAGAACCATGGCTTTTACTGGCCAGGAGACCACCTGGCTGCTTTTACAAGGCAGAGTGGAGTTTGAGCCAGTCCTTCAAGAATTGCTGGGGTGGGGCTTGGGGAGGGAAGGCGGCCTCCTTCCCAAGTCCTGCTGCTGCAAGGCATGACTCCATGCTTTGTCTCTGGGTTCTGCATGGCCCCTGGCCCTCCGGTCCTCTGGGCTGTGGGTGGGGAGCCGCCCATGCCTAGTCCCTCTCGGGTGCTAAGCCGAAGATCTTTCCAGAGTGACTACTGGTGCCAAAGACCCAATTCCTGGTGGGCTTGGGGTGAAAACAAGCTGGGGACTGGGTACAGGCCCAGCCCCTGGAGGAGTTAACTCATGCTTTAGGATCTGTCCCAACCCATCAGTCCCTGAGGAGTGGAGCTTCCCTTCCCCAGGGCACTTCTCCCTACTGGTGGCTGTGCTCTCTCACCCAGCCTTTTCCCAGGCCCCGTTTCTGTATATACTGCTGTGTAACGTGTGTGTGTGTGTATATATATTCCTGGACAAGTGTGTTCATCTGCAGCCTTGCCTGAGGATAAGGTTTAGTTAGGATTGGATAAAGATCAGAATACCAGGGCCAACTAAGGCAACCAGCTCCTAGTCTGACCCCAACCCCTTGGGACCCTGGCCAGTCCCAAGACTGCCCCGACAATCAGGCAGGCTTCCCCGCTGCAAGTCCAAGCCTCGCCTGCCACTGCTGGCAGGGGCCCCGGCCTCAGCTCTGCCCTGGCAAAGGCCTAGCGCTCAGGGTCAGGCTCGCCTTGTGGCTGGCCCCAGTAGGCCTGGCTCGCATAACCCTGCTGGCGGGGACCTCCACAGCTGGCCCCCATGCCATGCCTTCCCTAAACAGCCAGGTGCAGTGGGCCTGAGCTGAGAGGGGAGCTTTCCTCACCCCAAACACATCAGGCAGAGGGGTGGACAGCAACTTTTGGTTTTGTTTCTGAAGTGGTGCCTGTACCTCCAGCCCCCAGGGGGCCTCCCCTGGCCCCACTTTTCTGCCCCACCCAGGCACCACCATCCCAGCACTTTGCTCCACATCGCCCATAGATGCCCTTTGCTGAATGTACCCGAGCGTATGTATTTAAAAGGACTCCAATGGGCATCTGAATTTGTGGCTTTGTATCCAATAAAAGATGGTGAAACTGGAATAATATCTGCCTCAGGAAAGTAAATGGTAGGTGGCCACATTTGCCAGTCTGTCACCAAACCTTCCTGTAGCTGAAATGCACTGATTAGCAAGGAGGTGGATGATCTGAATGACGTCAATGAGGCGAACTGAAGTATTACGAAGACCTGTCTCAGGAGGGTAGGCGTCGCTGGAGGAAGACCATGCGTGTTACTGCCCCCCCCAGAGCTTTCAGTGTCTGCAGGTAGAGCCTTGAGGGGTCATTTCTGACTCTCAGCCAGGAGAAGCCATCTTTAAGGGCAAGCCCAGCAGGAACAGCACGCACCTGCCCATCCCCTCACTGGCTTGGGCACCAGAGAGGGCTCCGGCCAGCCAATCCGACTTTCGCCTGACAGAGACCAAGTTTCCCATCATGGTCTGGCTCAACATTCCATTTGACAAAATGGGGTTCCCCTACTGATTTGATTCCTCAGGTCTTAAAATGAAAATCAGAAAATAGGTGTTTAGGCTTAAAACTGTGTGGCTCTAACATCAAACAAGTAGCTGAACACATCCCCACAACTCTGAGCCAGCTATTATCATCATACAGGTAGAACAACTGGAAAAAATTTACTTAAAGACCATCAAGTTAGGAGGGATGCCAGACTCCAATGTGTGGACCTACCACCACCTTAATCTACTTTTGAGTTCATCAAACTCGGAGTGGTTGAAATTCAGATCAAAAAAAAAAAACAAAAAAAAACCACTTCCCAGATTCAGGGAGCAGAAGCTTTCTATTAATTAGTTAACTGCAGGCCAACTCTGAGGACTAGCATAGAGGAGGAGGCAGTTAGAATGCTTATTTTATCTGTGCCGGCCATTTTTAACTTTCACTGGTTAGCAGAAAGCAGAAGGGACCCCCTCAGGACCATTAGTGGCTGAATTAAGACCAGGTGGCTCCTTCAGCCACCTCCTCAATGGACGCCCTTCTAAGAAGTCACAAGACTTTAGAAACATTGCTTCAAGACTCCTCAACCTCAAGATCTTAAATAAGAGAGATTAAGGGACCGAGTCAAAAGAATATGGAAGTAAAAGGGGTAAACAAGATATAATGTAATGCATTTAACAGAAACCCAGAGAAACCCTAGGAGCAGTGCTGGGCAAGGTCAGGGCCAAATAAGATGACATCAGAAAAAAAGGAAAAAAAAAAAACGAAGCAACTCCATATCTTCCAGCTGCTTCTAAGACTGAGAAAGCAGCTAAAGCAAAACTTCCAGACAGGAGCCACTCAAGTGGAGCGCCTCCCCTGACCGAGTTCTCTTTTCTACCTGCTGGGTGAGTACACATAAAGCTACAATTCTGAGCCACAGTCATTTATGAGTAAAATTCCTGCACCCAAATAATGTGCAAAATGGATTCAAGGTTTTTAAGTTTTATTTAAATAACCTCCAGTGAGAACACAGTGGGCCAAATACTACCCCTTCCTTGTAATATCTGACCAAGACAGAGTAAGCACAGCCTGCCGGGCACTCGTGTGAGGGCTGGGAACCTCAGTGAAGGCGGCCGCGACCTCGGCCCCGGCCAGCGGCTGGGGAAGCATCCACTGTTGAGCGAGGGTTCTTGATGGTCTCATCGACAGACACGATGAGGCACGCGGCCTCGGAGGCAGCAGTCAGGGCGTTGATCCGCACCATCGCTGGCTCCCACACAAAGGCCTCAAAGTTGTCAGCAATGTCCTCAGTGTTGATGTCCACCCCGTACCACATGCCCCCCTGAAAAAGCAGAACAAGAGGGAAAATGATACGGAACTGCTCTCAAATTTCTTCCTGCACATCCTCTGAATGACTGAGATTGAGGCATCCTCAGGCTCTCTGAACCCGCTGGCATCTCCCTAAGGAAGATGGCATTCCAACGGGAGCCTGGAAGCCTCTTCCCGTCCCTGCCCTCCACCACCCCTCCAAACCTGAGAGGCCCAGAGCCTCTCCCAGGCAAGCTGCTGGGTTTTAGGAAGGCCCCATTCTAACCCTCAGGTCATCTGAGGACTGTATGTCAAACCACGCTTCTCAAGAGGATGACTTTCCAACCCTTGATCTCATTTTATCATCACACCGCTTCCAGTAGCCCCCATTTTACAGATAAGGAAACGGACACACAAGAGAAAGTAGCTTGCTTCAAGTTCTGACACAAGTCGGAAGCAAGGCCACTTACTGAGTACTGTCGTCATCATATTGAGCATTTAACAAATGGCATTTAGCAAACATCTCAAAATGAGTACTGGCTCAACAGCAGACGAACAAATTAAATTCTCAAGAGATGCGTGCTCTACATGGAGGTAGTACAGCCATGGCTGGACTGCTGTCAGCAGGGCCCAGAAGTGCTGGAGGAACCCACGAGGAACCCCGTACACACAGTGGTCGTACACGCTTCAGGGAGGGGGCTACCGTGCTTCTTCATTCCCTCAGTGCACCAAAAGGAGTGACCAGACTCTTGAAAGCAGCACTGAAGAAACCCTGGAACAACTAGTCCTGACACCATGGCTTTCCTTTTGACCTCAGAGGAGGCAGTCAGTTGGTACCGGGTTTGGGTCCAGCACCATCACCTGGGCTGAGCACACAGAGCCCGAGTAAGCACAGCACACTCAAAGAATCTAGCCCCATCCACCCAGTCCCTGGACTCAAAGGAAAGGAAAAACCCACCTGGGCGTGCCGAGCCCGTAGCTTGTTGAGGATGTTTGTGGCATCAAAGCCAGCATTGTCACAGAGCTGGCGTGGGATAATTTCCAAGGCCTTGGCATAGGCCCCAATCAGTAGCTGCTGTTTTCCTGGAATGGTTCTTGAGTAATCTCGCAGGTACTTAGAGAGCTCCATCTCAATGGCGCCACCACCAGCCACCACTGAATCATTCTGCAAAGACCAGACACACCTCTAAATTCAAGGAGCCCCCTGTCCAAACTCCAGCCATGGCCAAATTGGGCCACTCAGTCAACAGGCCCCCTAGACTAGAAGGAGGGCTGGCTCCTCACTCCCTCCCCCAGCCCAAGCCACAGGAAGCCTGGACACGGACCACGCCTAGCACATCCCAACTGCAATCTGGTGAACCATATGGTTTCTGACCCTCTTCAAGGTCACCTACACCTTGAGGGCACTGTCACAATCCCTGGGATGACTGACTCCATCAGCTCCACAGGTGCTCACAAGAACAAGTCTTAGCTTTTAAGGCAGCATGACTTATTTTGAGAGACTGAGGATGTTTGATCTGAGACAATCAGGGCCCACATGCCCACTTGGAAGGACAGGTTATACAGGAAAGGGATCACCACACAAATCCAGGGTCACATCAGCTCAAGAGGCAGAGTAGGCTGTGCAGGCTGGAAGCCCCCAGTCCAGTACCTTGATGGCCCTCCTGACAATCATGATGGCGTCGTGCAGGGACCGCTCTGTCTCCTCCATAAATTGCTCTGCACCACCACGGAGGATGACAGTGCATGTCTTGGCCTTAGGGCAGCCAGTGAAGAAATTGTACCTACACCCAGGATCAAATTGTATCTGTGAAGTCATTTCTGCTGCCAACCCACAGTGTTCTGAAGTCACCAAGTCCTCCCAACACTCAACAGCTGCTCTTCTGTCCCTCACTAAAGTTCTCCAAGCCCACCCTTAAGAGCACGTTCTTGGGAAGGTCTAGGGCTGTACCACAGGGGTATAAAAGACTGTGGAGTCAGATTGTAGACCCGATTTGACCTTCTTTCTTCCTGAAACACTTTATATAACTTAACACTATTCACCCCAAGAGATTAAGACCTCAGAAGACAGTAGCACATGTTACTGTAGCCCGCCAGGCTCCTCTGTCCATGGGATTCTCCAAGCAAGAATACTGGAGTGGGTTGCCATTTCTTCCTCCAGGGCATCCTCCCCACCCAAGGACCGAACTCGCTTTTCTTCATTTCCTGCATTCGCAGGTAGGCTCTTTACCTCCAGCGCCACCTGGGAGGCCTGTTATATATACACCACGAACCAAAGATGGCAGAAGGCCACCAGGCAAGTCTCATGAGCTAAGCAAACAGAGCCCAGGCCTGCCACTCACCTCTCGCCTCCAATCTGAGTCTCTTCAAAGACCTGGCAGCGGCCCAGAACATCTGACGACAGCGCATTCACACTGGTCTGGATGGAGCCTCCACAAGCCTGAAGAACACAAGACAAAATCATCTAGCAGTGACAGATCACATGAGGTGGGAAGCAAGCATCCTGCCACCTAGTTTTATAGCCAATTCGCATGTTAGACTGCCATGGTGCCCCAGATACACTAAGGACCCACTCTCACCCTTGACCTCAAGGCTCCCTTTGGAAGAGGAGAAAACAAAACAGAATGAAGACACATGAAGGCAAACAAGCCCAGTTAAAAAGCTTTACCCAGTACCTTCTTCCCTAAACTAGGATGCTCTGAACCCAGTGACTGAAGTCATGATCAGTGCTTTAAAACTTAAAGCACCTTGGCGAGATGCTTAAGAAGGGAGGAGGGACTTCCCTAGCAGTCCAGTGGTTAAGACGCCATGCTTCCAGTGCAAGGGTGCAGGTTCCATCCCTGGTCGGGGAACTAAGATTCCACAGGTGCAAGATGCGGCAAAAAAAAAAAAAGAGAGAGAGAGGAAACCTGGCCTGCAGCACCAAGACTGGAGCTTAGCCAGCTAATCATAGCACTACTGCTAGGCTCCCTCACAAATCAGCTTTCCTGACTTGTTTGGTTAGATTGACTCTTATATAGTAGTATGCACACACTGGAACCGAAGTGTTTCATGGCAAAAAGAGTTGAGAAGACAAGCCCAGATTCACACACCACTCCAGTACACTAGGGTATGTGAAAACCCCTCTGGGGCCAGAAAGACCTAAAAGCGGCCCGTGAGAACCTGGTTACCATCATTGTCCTCTTCAGATCCTCCTCCGGCACTCGGCCAGCGCAGAACATGTCCCTGTCAGCAAAGTACTGGGTGGCCACATCCCCGATGGGGAGTTTAGATAAGACGACTTTGGCTCCAGAATGATGGATCTTCTCTAATTTGTCATAAAGAATGTTCCACTCAGCATCAACAATTGCCTGATAATCCTGAAGAGACCCAGAAAATATTAATTTATTAGGGAATTAACAGAGGGTAAACAGAAGAGACTCCCCTCAGTTCAAATAAACAAGGACCCTATAAGGTAACTTAGGAACCACCTAAAATCTTCAAACACAAAAGCAGAAAGTAATCTGAGCACTGGGAGCTACTCCAGAGCTGGTATTTGCTAAGGTGTGAGGCAGTTTGGCCAGCTAAGTTCTAGCTCCTCTGAGGCACTGCAGCCATGGAGTTCCCAATGACAAGCCCTTTCCTTCAAAGGCCATTCTGTGTTCGGGATGCATTTTCCAAGAACAGATGCTTACAGCTGGGTGACAGCCTTGCTGATACCAATGTTGGGAGCACACCAGTCCCAGCAGCATGGGACAGTCTAGAAGGGCAGAGCTCACATCTGCCCAAATAAGAGGAATCAAAATACAGGGCTCATTTTATAGCTGAAAGGCTCCCGCAAGCCCCTTCTCCAGGGCCAAAGGATAATGTTTCAGCAGATTTGCCCTATCCAAACCTCCTCAGGTCCAGGTCAGAGTAGAGTGAGAAGAGTGGGCCTAGCATTTAGACATCAATACTTAGGGGCATAGGAGGGGAAAGGAGCCCATAAGGTACCTGAGAAACAAAGCTAAGCCCAAGATGACCACGAAGGCCCAAGTCTTTGGCCCAGAATGCTGCCCAGTTTCATGCCACTGCCAGCTGGGAGGACCTACCTCAACTGTATGGACTCTGATTTCCGCATTATCTTTCTCAGCTTTCAGCTCGAGCTCAACATTTAAAAGGGCAATCATTGGATTATGGTACTTTTTGGGCTGCATTTCAAACCCAGCATAAGAGAAAGTCTTCTTGAATGCGACGCCAGCGACAAGCTGGGACTCCTGTTTAAAAAAATCAGACGGTTCAACAGTTCAGTACTGGCATGAAATAAAATCAAGTTAGTGGTGTGCTGGACTAATGCATGTCCATTTCTGTGAACCTGTAAGGGTTAATTATGTTTTTATTCCACTACTGTAACAAAGTTTTTCCATCATCCTAAATGCTAGGAAAAATATAAAAACATATTTTGGTTGTCCCTTCAGGATAAGGAAAACCACTTAGCTTGCAGAGACTAAGCATGGGAAAAGCCTGTCTGGGCTGTCCTTTAAGACTGACCCTCCAAAGCACACGTGCCAAGGGATGCACTGTCGTTCCAACTCGACACCTCCCAGTCTTCACTGCACATATGTACACACACCCCTCCCTACCCGTACTGCACGTGAGTGCACAAACACCTGTGTGCTGTAGCCTAGATGCTTCCTCTCTTCAGGAGATGAAAACAAAAGGTCATAACAGTCAGAAATTTCCCGCAGTTCTCAAGTTATCATTGTGGCTTCTCTCATCTCAATCCCTCAAAATATGAACTACTACACCACTCATTCCAAAACAGAGCCTGCTGCATGGAAGGGCATGATGAAAGTACACAGCACTTGGGAGTGACTTTAACACTATGAGAAGGCAGGCTCAACCTGAGACCTCTTATTAAATGACCTGGTCATTTCCCACTCCATAAAGAAGGGTATATTCAGGAAGTGAAGTCAGAAAGAAAAAGACAAATAGCGTATGATATCATTTACATGTAGAATCTAAAATACAACACAAATGAACCTATCTATGAAAGAGAAACACTTACAAAGTGAACAGACTTGTGGTTGCCATGGGGGTTGGGGGTTGGAGGAGAAGTGGGTTAGGAGTTTGGGGTTGCCATGCAAACTATTACACAGAATGGGTAAACAAAGTCCTACTATTCAATATTCAGTGATAAATCATAATTGAAAGGAGTATGAAAAAGAAGCACAAGCTGGAATCAAGATTGCCGGGAGAAATATCAATAACCTCAGATATGCAGATGACACCATCCTTATGGCAGAAAGTGAAGAGGAACTAAAAAGCCTCTTGATGAAGGTGAAAGTCGAGAGTGAAAAAGTTGGCTTAAAGCTCAACATTCAGAAAACTAAGATCATGGCATCTGGTCCCATCACTTCATGGGAAATAGATGGGGAAACAGTGGAAACAGTGTCAGACTTTATTTTTCTGGGCTCCAAAATCACTACAGATGGTGACTGCAATCATGAAATTAAAAGACGCTTACTCCTTGGAAGGAAAATTATGACAACCTAGATAGCATATTCAAAAGCAGAGATGTTACTTTGCCAAAAAGGTCCATCTAGTCAAGGCTATGGTTTTTCCTGTGGTCATGTATGGATGTGAGAGTTGGACTGTGAGGAAGGCTGAGCGCCGAAGAATTGATGCTTTTGAACTGTGGTGTTGGAGAAGACTCTTGAGAGTCCCTTGGACTGCAAGGAGATCCAACCAGTCCATTCTGAAGGAGATCAGCTCTGGGATTTCTTTGGAAGGAATGATGCTAAAGCTGAAACTCCAGTACTTTGGCCACCTCATGAGAAGAGTTGACTCATTGGAAAAGACTCTGATGCTGGGAGGGATTGGGGCAGGAGGAGAAGGGGACGACAGAGGATGAGATGGCTGGATGGCATCATTGACTCAACGGACGTGAGTCTGAGTGAACTCTGGGAGCTGGTGATGGACAGGGAGGCCTGGGGTGCTGCAATTCATAGGATCGCAAAGAGTCGGACACGACTGAGCAACTGATCTGATCTGATCTAATGAAAAAGAATTAGGTATGTGTTAACAATCACTCTACTGAACAGGAGAAATTAACAGAACATTGTAAATCAACTATATGTCGACAAAATAACAACTTTAAAAACTGTATTCCGTTCAATGACCTATGTGTTTTCTCGTAGTACTAATCTACAGTTTTAGTCTACAATACATAATACCGTAGCCTATCAGGGAACAGATTCCTACATCATTCAAATCCATAGCCTCCTAAAGGGGGTGATGTCTGAGCTGAATCTAGATGGATGCACTGAAATTAGTCAAATAGAAAACGAAAGAGATGTCCCCAACAGGCAGAGGCAGTATGGTGCAGTCAGGGGATGAAAAGCCATTAGCAGTTGTTGGAATACAAAATAAAGAGGGTAGGGGGGAAAAAAAGAGGGCAGGGACACGTTTAGGAGAATCTTAAAGGCTCTGCTAAGGCCTGACTCTTATCCTGTGGGCCTGCAGAACCCCAAGTGGCTTCACACACAGAGTGTAAATTGAGGAACCTCACCCTGCAGCAAAAAATAGAATGAACTTAGGGGATGCAAGATTGGAGGAAGGGTGCGTTACCAGGACAGAGGTCTAGTAAACGAGACAGACTGAACGTACGTGTGGCTTGCAGCCCCTGGCTTTCTCACCAGTTAAAATTACAGTTCTGATCCCTAGTTTAGTGAATGCCAATTTAATCTCAAGGGTTTCTGGAACAGAAGATGGAACCCTGAGATCAAAGCAGCGTGTAAAGACAATGTCAGCAAGTCATGACGTAGAGAATGGGCTGAAACACAACCATCTGGGGGCGAAAGGCATGGGAACGGCTCAGATGACTTTCAGGTTCTTTACAGCTTTGTTATATACAGGGAATCTCATCCCCCTCTCATGTGCCATGATAGGAAGAGGAGGAGATGAACAGAATGAAAACGCAATTGTGTTGTGCAAATACAGTAGACACTAGTCACTATTTTAAATAAGTGAAAAAATATGTTGTTAAATAAACAAAAGTTGCAGGACACTATGTACTACAAATGAGCATTCGTTTCAGAAAACAATATTTACATTTATACTTATCGACGCACAGTCTGGAAGAACACACACAGTTAATAGTGGTTTCTGGGGCAGGAGTGGTATAGGAGACATTTCTGTTTTCCTTTAGGACTTTCTATACAGTTTGACTTCCGTATTATCTGTTCAAGATAAATGAATAAAAGAAGGGACAGCCTGCCTGAACCTCTTGGAGAAGAATGGACTGCAAAGTACTTATATTTATTGAGAGGGTTTTAGATAATTTATCAGAGCTAGCCCTGTCCCCTCTGACATTAACACTGAGATTATGAAAATCAGCCAGTTCATCCTTCAATTCTGCTGACAAGTAATACAAGTCTGTGGAGGTTATAAAATGCACCTACAGGAGACACTTATAGCCACAGTATGAGGAACACAGCTGGCTTCCCGCCCAAGTGCTCTCTCTCTCTATTCCTCTAATGTGTGCTGTCCGCCTACACCAAGCTGCCTACAGGGTCGATGTGAAAGCAAGAGCCTCCCAGGGAGGCCTCGGCAGGCTCACCTCTAGGGCTCCACCTTGCACCTTCTTGATTCCAATCATTTTAAGCTGCAGCAAATCATCAAGCATCATCACTGCGTCCACCACCATCTTAGCGAAGAAGGCTTTCTGCTGGGAGATCAGCTTGGAGCTCAGAGCAGTCATGGCACATTTCTCAAGCAGCTTCCTCTGCTCCCTGGGACACAAGGGTGGGACCTGCATCAGGCCTCGAAAGCCCCTCTTATGGTACTCTATTGCAACGTGGAGATGGTTTCTATCCTAGCCTTTAAATTCAGCCCTCAACACTTTGTCTTCTGAATCTTTAGGGAAGATTACCAGTGACAGATGGTGATTGCACTCAAAGACCTCATGACTGACAGCTCTTCAACAGCTCTCTTGTACTACATGGACTGACTGGGGCACAGCAAGGGGTTTAGCAAGGGCCAAACAGCCCCAGTCCATGCAGGGTATTCCAGCACGCTTCTGCATCCAATCTGGCCATGGGAAGTCAAGGTTCTGACAAAGTTCACTGCAAACTTACACTTTATCTTCCTTCTTCACAGTCACTGCGATCTCTTTGATCTTGTTAACTGCCTGCCAAGAACAGAAACGGGGTGAGTCTCTCACGTTAAAAACAAACTGGAGAAGTGGATCCCAATCTCTCCTGCTAGTTCCTAATCTGTTTACGCCCAAATCTTAAGTACTTCGACAGCTGAAATAACATTTCTAAGTCTTAAAGCTGCCCAGAAAAATATAAATCTCTAGTTTAGAAAAATGCCCTAAGTTAGAAACGTAGAGCAGGCACAGAACAGCACTGGTGACAACTTGTAGTACTTTATATACTAACTATGTCATGTAACACATGATACACATATTTGTATGTTAAACATTGTATCTTTTCAAAGCCATCTTTTTCAAAAGATATCCTTTCATACATACTTCTCACATATGATTTCATTTTAATGTCACCACCCCAAAACAGAGACAGTAAAGAAAGTAAGGTGAGGAGGAACTGACTTATCCCAAGTTAAAGAATGAAAGTCAAAGGTCAATAAAAGCAAGGTCTCAAGATGTGCTATGAAGTACTTGATAAAAACAAAACAGCTCTCACTTACTGACAGCCTGTGGTATGTCTACATCATAGTCTGTGAGGAAACTGGAAGCTTAAACAGACTAAGTAATATACCTAGTCAATAGTTATTGAATGGTAGAACTGAGATTTCTATGGAGTAGAATTCAGAAAATATTCAAGGAATGTTGTCCCCAGACCCTCCACAACCCAATACAGACCATATCCCAAGAGAAACAAAAAGGTGCCCAAGCGGCCCAGCTTCACTAGCACTCCCATACCAACTGTGTGGCAGTGCGGAAGGCGCGGATGATGATCTGCGGGTGCAAACCTTCCTCCACGTAGGGTTTCACCTGTTTCAGAAATTCTGCAGCCAGCAGGGTCACTGAGGTGGTGCCGTCACCGACCTGGAACAGGATGACAGGAAACTCACATCCACTCATGTTCAGGAATAAAACTCCCAAACTCTGTTTTCTAGGCAATCTATCCATTTAAACTGGGGTGTTGCTGGGTAGATATTCATCCCATCAAATGGTCCTGGGCCACAAAATTAATTCCGCAGCCAGGCCCATTCTCCAAAGAGGGCTGGTCTGGACAAATTTTCCCAGAATATGAAATCATATACACAAATTAACCAAGAACTTATTTACTATGGACAAGGTACTATGATCAGTAACACAATATACATGCTTATAATATAATGCTAATATGTCTGATGCTGGGAGGGATTGGGGGCAGGAGGAGAAGGGGACGACAGAGGATGAGATGGCTGGATGGCATCACCAACTCAATGGACATGAGTTTGGGTGAACTCCGGGAGTTGGTGATGGACAGGGAGGCCTGGCGTGCTGCGATTCATGGGGTCGCAAAGAGTCAGACACGACTGAGCGACTGAACTGAACTGAATATGTCACAAATAACAAATAATGGTAGCAAAAGGTATGAGATAAATGGGAACAAATTCTACAGGAGTTCACAAAACAAACCTCTAAGGATCAAAGTCGTCTGTATTTTAAACACTATTTGGAATAAGCAGATTATGAGCTTGTTTTTCTTAATGGCAATTTTCTACAATGGGATCTAAACTTTATTTTTAATAAAGGAGAAAAAGAATAAGAGCTTTTTTTTCCCTCTGCTTCCCCTTTTCTTTGAGAAAAAAGAGTTTTTTTAGAAAACTGGTTAACCTCTGATATAGAAGAAATTTACTTTTAACTCACTTATGTTTCTGTGGACTGTAAGAGATTTTAGGGAGAAAAAAAGTTACTGTGGCAAAGGGTTTAAGCTGCCAAATTCCTAGACAGAAAAGTATTCCTTTGTTGAAAATTGCCATACTGTTTTCCAGGCTACAGGGTCTTAATAGACCTTTTAATATAACTTTGGGAGGTTATCTGTAACACTCTGAAATGCAAACTTGTCTCTCTCAATAAGACTCCAGTGTTAGAAATGATTTTTAAAAAGGCAAAGACAAGTTAATGTCACTGACAGGAACATAAAATGGCAAATTTTATGTTATGTGTGTTTTACCATTATAAATTTTTTTTTTTTAAGAAAGAAAAAAGTGAACTGGAAACAATCTCCAACTCCATCTTATAAGGCAACCAACAGATGAGAGGGTAAATTATTTACTGAGCAACTCATATGAATAACAGCCCACTGGCCTGGTTCTGAGACCTGAGCCACAACACAGTGAAACAGAAGGAATTTTAAAGGGCTATTAATTCCATCTACATAGTTTTACAAACCTGTATTTGTGAAATTATGGTTTTAGATATAAAATCAAAATGCTTAAAGAAAGAAGAGCAAAGGAACAAACAGGCATGTGTTTCAATCTCCACTGAAACACACAGACTTGATATTCCTACCTCAGCATCTTGGGATTTTGCAATGTCCACTAAAGTCTTCGCTGCAGGATGGACAACATCAAGGAGTTTCAGAATTGTGGCCCCATCATTAGAAATTGTTGCTTTGCCTTTAAAGGGACAAACACAAAGTAAAAATGTAAAGATCTTTCCTTAAATTCTGACTTCTAGTGGACTTGGAGCCCATATACACTTTACTGGGACAGGACAGAGGGTCTTGTGGAAATGAACTGATCTTTTTATGGATTTAGCTCTGGGCACAAAGGGCCACCTAAAACCACACATTTCCAAAAACCATGAGCTCTTCATTTTTCCTAATAGCAAACCTCTACTGGATGCAGAAAACATTTTAAAAAATAAGAATGGATAATCATTTAGATATTCTTAACAGTGGATGCCCTCGTATTTCACTTGTAAATTAATACATAAAGCATAATGTGGAATTTGTCTCAGCAACATGATACAACAGGAGTGACTACAGGCAACTTCGGAAGGTTCTATTTCATGTTTCTAGGCCAAATCTCTCTACAAGGCAAGATTCCTGAACCTGGCTTCTCCCATATATTCCCAAGAGGCTCAGCATTCACGACAGTGTATGAAAAGAAGTAGCTTCAGAGAGAGCAATCCTTCAGCGATCTTAAAAGCAGAGGGATTTCCGTTGCCAAGCTCTGCTGGCCCCAAACACTTTAGAGGAGCCTCCTCTTCTGCACACTGGTCTGAGAAACTCTGCACTTACCTCGGCCATCCACAATGAGCTTGTCCATACCACGGGGGCCCAGGGTAGTTCTGACAGCCTCAGCAATCACCTGGCAGGCACTGATGTTACTTACAAGCTGGGGGATGCCTTGGGAGCTATCAGTCCCCTCTTTCAACAGGATAACTGGTGTGGGCTAGAGAAGAAAGAGCAATTCACTTAAAAAAAAAAAAAAAAATCTGGAGGCCCCTTTAAAGCACATTCCCCCAATGTCCATCCACTACATCTATTCCTTAAATAGCCTCTACCCCCAGAGACAGCATGCTCTGTAGGTATACCAGAAAATGGTTTGAGAAGCACTGATTTAGTCAAAAAGAACAAATCAAATAATGTATTCTTCAGTGCCCAGTTGAAAAAGCATACCCCTTTCAGCTTCTGACCCTGTTTCCCGGGTTGAGGAGTTAGGCCACCGCACAGGAGGAAGCGGGCCGTACTTAGTGTTCACTCCAGCAAACACCCGTTCAACCGCCTGAGAGCTTAACCGCAGAGAAGGAGATGGGCACTGATGCAGAATGAGATGCCAAGAGCTTCAGATGTTGTTCCAGAGATGCCCAGGCAGGTGGTTTTACCAATGATGGTAGCTGGAGTGTAGGGAAATGGCTAGGCAGACAAACAAATGGCACGTTTGTCCTGCCTCACAAAATGACAACTCTAATTTGTACAGCAGTGTTTCCATCTCTCATGCTGGTTCCATAAAGCTTTCTTGTGACTAATCTCCAATCAGATACCCTAAACAAGTTTTTCTCTATTTTGCATTGGTCTCAGAACAGTCACTATTCTCTTATGACTGATTTATGTATATTAAACAGATAAGTGTAAACACTGTTTCAAAACTTTTCTTATGTTAGTTATGTGTATGCAATTAGGCTATGTTGTTATTTAGTCCCAAAGTTGTATCTGACCCTCTGCAACCCTATGCTTTGAAACTTATTTCTTACTGTGAATTGCAAACGTAAAGTTTGACAGTCACTGCCCATGTCCACCCCTGGGGATATTTCAAGTGTTTGAGTGGAGAAGACATAGAAAAGCCTCAGGCTGTCTCAGTCCAACAAAAAGAGCCAAGAATTCACAAACTAGAAACTCAAACAACCCATGAGGCTGACTCCACATTAACTGAACAATTTCTTTAAAAATTTGACTTCTTTGGCCCGTGTAGCTGGAAGGTAGTGAGAAAGCAAAAGACTGGAATGAGGTTGAAGAAGCAGACAGGAATCAAATCACTACTCATTTGCAGACTACGGTAAGGAGTTTATAGATTTTATTCCTACAAAGAAGGGATGCCCTGGAAAAGCTTTTAGCAGAGTAATGGCATAGTCTAATTTACACTGGGGTAAAACAACAACAACAAAAAATAACTATAAGAGGCAAGATATAATGAGCAACTGCATAAAAACAGGCTAGAAAGATGCACAACAAACTCAAATAAGTAAGAGTGGTAAAGAAAAATTTAAAACTTGGGTATTTTATTTTGTTTCAACTTTTCCTAACAAACATATCATACATTATTTAATGGCTTCTCTGTACTCTCAGAATTCCTTCGGGTCCCTTGCAAGGAAAAATGGGTTCCCCAAAGGCCCCTTCTCCCAGTCCTGCTAAATCATTCCTCAGGGCAGCTTCAAGTCATCTCTGGTCCAACCCTGCCCCAACAGAGATTTACATTATCAATCAAAAACCAACTTGAGTCTTAATCCCTTGCTAGTCCCTTCAACAGAGCCATTCACCCCACCAAGTCTAACTTATCCAATGCTTTTATAAACTTTTTCTCATCTCTAACTCCAAATTATACACCACCTGCAAGAGCCACACTGCCATATTCTACCGAAACCGCTTTCTTCCCACTAGGCCAGCAATTCCTCAGAGCTGCCATTCCTCTCAACAGTAGTTAACACGGGCACTGGGAACAGGGGATCCCAGAACTCTGCTCCTTCTCAAGCATAATGTTTATATTGCCATCCATCTTAAAATACAAGCTTCATAAAGGTAAGGACTACACTAATTTCAATGTGTAGAGTGCCTAGATTTGGCCACATACAAAGCAATATACAGAAGCTTTTGGTGCTGAAAATTCCAATTACATTATCAGTTGAACCTTGAACAGCATGGTTTGAACTGTGTAGGTCCACTTATGCCTGAGTTTTTTTTCAGCAATAAATACTACAGTACACCACCACCTGAGGTCGGTTGAATCCTCAGATACAAAGAAATCAAGATATGGGGGCTGACTAAATCATATGCAAACTTTTGACTTAGCAGAATCTGGGCCCCTAACTTCGGGAGTTATTCAAGGGCCAAATACACTTGAAAGTGCTTTATACACATCATGAAGTACGGTGGCAACCAGTCCTTATTTTTGGAAAAGCATCAGCAGTACGGTGACACTAAATTCACTGAGACTTCCTAAGTACAAGCAGGAAGGGCTTGGAAGCAGCTGCCCACGTTGTCCCAAGTTCTATGCTGTATAGGCCCTACAGAAATGGCAGGCTGGGTACAGAGATCCTGTGGGGAGGAAAAGGCGGCAGGACTGGACTGAGCCAAGCTAGGTCTACCAGGACGGTGCCTCTCTGTCAGTCCTCCAAGGGCAAGCCCAGCTCGTGTCCTTGTTACTTTCCAACCTCGTTTTTACTCAAGTGAAGAAACAACAGCAGGATCCAATAATCTGCCAAGGGTATCTACCATGAAAGGCTTGCTAATTTCAGCTTAATGATCTTCCTTTTCCTTAATAACTTTTAATAAGCATTATTTAGCTTGATGCTCTATAAAACCACAGGTGTTCATACGCTAAGGCATGCAGTGCTGAACACAAAGGCAAGGACATACCAATACCTTCTGTGTGGCTGTACCGAAGTCACAGGACTGAGCTTTTTGAGGAACCCTCCTACCTCTTTTTCAATCACAATTGGCTTCCAGAGTGTCAGGTACCAACTCAACACCAGGTACCAAACAATAACAGCAAGAGTTCTTGGTGACTTAAGTTTCATACTCAAAAAGGAGAGCTATAAAAAGTCAAAAAGCAAGGAAACAGACCAGGGGTCAGTTCAGGAAAAAGCTGAGGTGGTGGGCTGGGGCCTCTTGGTGAAGGGTTTTATCGCAAGTCAGAAGAACTTTGGGGGCCGGAAATATAATACCACACTCGAAGTCATACGTCCATTAAGTGGCACAGTTAATTACAAACATAGGCATTCGGTGTGGCTCCAGAGCCCCTACTCTCAAGTGTTCTACTATGCTGCCACTGCATGAGATGAAGATGACTTCAGGGAATAGGTACCATTGAAGACCGACTGAAAAAGGCAGTACTGGGTGTATGAAAGGGAGAGGGTACACAGAGTAACGCCAGGTTCCTACTGTCTCGGGCACAAGCAGCATTCTCAGGGCATTTGGTAGACTGCACACCTGACAGCTGTCAGTCTGACATATGACTAGGTCAGGCAGAAGTTGAGGAAGCAGGAGAAGAACAGAGAACTGAGCTGGACTGATAAAAATGGACAAGCGACCTGCCAAGTGCACAGGAACCACAGGTCAGGGTTTTACCTCAAACACTTAAGAGCTGGCCCTGTTCAACAGCAACTCGGGGGACATCACCGAGGTTGTTTGGGACCCATGGAAGGTACCTGTAGAGTTGGAGAAAGGGATGCCACAGAAGGGGGGAGGGGAGGGCTACAGACAGCCTCTAGGATTCACCTGCTTCCCTAAAGAAAATGAGACCCAGAATTAGGTGGCCAACTAGAAAAGCCATCTAATGTCACATCTGGAAGGGCAGACAGGGTTAGAGGCTGGGTCTTCTCACCTCTAATGCATCATCCCCACTGCCCTGCCCATTCTCCTAGTTGAGAAGTTGCACCTCAGAAGCTGTACTAGGGGCCTAGTACATTCAGTAGGTACTAAAAGTTCAAACTACCACCCAGCAGTGCTTATTTCACATCCTAGCAAGGTAATAATGCTCAAAATCCTTCAAGCTAGGCTTCAACAGTATGTGAACCAAGAACTTCCAAATGTACAAGCTGGATTTTGAAAAGGCAGAGGAACTAGAGATCAAACTGCCAACATCTGCTCGATCACAGAACAAGCAAGGGAATTCCAGGAAAACATCTATTTCTGATTCATTGACTACGCTAAAGACTTTGACTGTGTGGATCACAACAAACTGGAAAAACGTTAAAGAGATAAGTACACTAGACCACCTTAACTGCCTCCTGAGAAACCTGTATGAGGTCAAGAAGCAACAGTTAGAATCAGACACAGAACAATGGACTAATTCAAACTGGGAAAGGAGTATGTCACGGCTGTATACTGTCACCGTGCTTATTTAACTTATACGCAGAGTACATCGTGCAAAATGCCTGGCTGAAGCTCAAGCTGGAATCAAGATTGCTGGGAGAAATAGCAATAACCTCAGCCATGCGATGACACCACCCTAATGGCAGAAAGCAACTAAAAAGCCTCTTGATGAAGGTGAAAGAGGAGAGTGAAAAAGCTGGCTTAAAACTTAACATTCAAAATACAAAGATCATGGCATCCAGTCCCATCACTTTATGGCAAACAGATGGGGAAAAAATGGAAACAGTGACAGATTTTATTCACTTGGGCTCCAAAATCACTGCGGATAGTAGCTGCAGCCATGAAATTAAAAGACCCTTGTTCCTTGGAAGAAAAGCTATGACAAACCTAGACAGCATATTAAAAAGCAGAGACATCACTTTGTCGACAATGGTCTGTATAGTCAAAGCTAAGGTTTTTCCAGTAATCATGTACAGATCTGAGAGCTGGACCACAAAGGCGGCTGAGTGCTGGAGAAGACTCTTGAGAGTCCCTTGGACTGCAAGATCAAACTAGTCAATCCTAAAGGAAATAAGTCCTAAATATTCACTGGAAGGACTGATGCTGGAGCTGAAGCTCCAATATTTTGGCCATCTGATACGATGAACCGACTCAGTGGATAAAACCGTGATGCTGGGAAAGATTGAGGGCAGGAGAAGGGGACGACAAAGGATGAGATGGTTGGATGGCATCACCGACTCGGTGGACATGAGTTTGAGCAAGTCCGGGAGTTGGTGATGGACAGGGAAGCCTGGCGTGCTGCAGTCCATGGGGTCGCAGAGAGTCAGACAGGACTGAGCGACTGAACAACAAAATGCGTTTACTTAATGAATGAAGGGATGATGAGCGGAGTAATCTGTTTTCAATTATGCAGCAGCAAGGTGGCAGGGAGCGGGGCAATGAGAGACCACAGCTCTCCTTGGGCTCCGTCCCCATGCTGCCTCTGCCGTTTATAGGAAGCACCCTCCTTCACATCCGCATTTTTCAAGACAGCCAGAGCTTCCAAGTCTGGCCCTGGACCGCGTATGCACGCTCAACCCGCAGTCATTTGACCCAGGTCAAGATTATGGGGGGCTCGGAAAACCGGGTGATCGACGCAGGTTCAAGGCCCCGAAGCACCCTGGGACTTGTAGTCCCCAGCCGGCCCGACCGGAGCCTCCTCTTGACCCCCACAAAACCCTTGCTGAGGGCAGCTGCTCCGGGCCCGGGCCCACCAGGCGGTAGCGGGCCGGGGTCCTTCACAGACAGAGGGTCGGAGCGAGAACCGAGTCAATAAGCAGGAGAAGGTTCTACGAGACTAGTCTAGGCCAGGCGGCGCCAGCTACCGACCAGATGGCAGCGGATGGAGCCGGATGACTGAGATGCGACTCACCATCATCTTGTAAGCTTATCCAGTGGCCGGCTACTCCTCTTCTCCGCGCCCGGGACGCCCAGCAACCCCACAATGCTCCGCGACAGAGAAATCCCCAGAAGCTTCACAAAGCCGTTGGACCGGGAGAGGAAGGGGTGGGCCACTTCCGCCACTCTATGGTTCGCTACCATAGAGTCGGCGTGGCTAGAAGGGTCAGAGGCTGGGCCTCGGTGAGAGCTACGAGAATCGTTGGTAAGGGAAGGTTCGCCGGTTTTCCATGGTGCCATTATTTTTGAGCATGTAGAACCCTTGCTTGGCCGCGTTAGCCACTAACTCTAATTCCATTTCCCCTATCTCCCAAGACCAAGGGATGCAATAAAGGCATATATTTATTGACTGGTGACTGAGAGACAGGCCTTTACTAAGCATTTGACGTGAGTGAGCTCGTTGTTACACACTATCGTTTTGGTAGTACCACGATCACGCCCACTTTACAGACGAGGGAACTGAGGCTGAGGGGTTAGGTGTCCAACATCACACGTGGGTACCTGGCCCGAATGCTCGTTTTCTGGTTTGGCATTGTCAGAGCTTCCTCGAGTGTCGGGTACATAAGGCCTACTGGTACATCCCCAGAGCCTACTGACTACGACCGCACAAACGCCAGTGAAATTAGGCAGAGGATGAGCAGAGCAGGGGTCGCCCGAGACCACCTGGGCGCTAGACGAATGCCTTCCCAAGAAGAGGATGGGAAAAAGGAAAGCACAGCTAGAAGATAAATCGTTGTCTTGCGAAGCTGCCGCGGTGAGGATTCGGCCGAGGACGCACGGGCCGACTAGCCAAGTCTTTCGGGGCTACGGGTCTCCATTCTCCGTTCCCGCGGCCTCCCGGACCCGCCCTCTGCCTGAGAGGTCCTGCAGAGTCTAACCCAAAAAGAGAAATGCTGGGGCGGGGGCCGGCAGTTGCAGTTAACAATTTAGACCAATCAGCCCTCGGCCTCACTTCTCTCGACCAATAGGAAGTGGGCTAGGGCGTAGGGGCGGAAAATGTGGCTACATAAGCAGGCCTCAGAGCCAATCAGTCCTAGGCCTCATTCCGGTCCGCCAACCGACGGCGTGAGCGGGTCCGGGGGCGGGAGGCCAGAGCAGCTGTCAGGCCGAAGTCCGGCTAGCTACGCGCGGCGGGGTGGCTGGAAGAAGCGCGGCGCCCGGCCGGGCCCTGGAGATGGTCCCCGGCGCCGCGGGCTGGTGTTGTCTCGTGCTCTGGCTCCCCGCGTGCGTCGCGGCCCACGGTGAGCAGCAACGGGCGGGGCTACGCTTCAGGGCGGGGCTGGCGGACCAGCTTGAGCGCGTCCTGGGCCGGGGGCCACGGGTCACCTTGGGGACCCCGCGAATTCGGAGGAAGGCAGGTCCAGACACCGGCACCTGGAGTGGGTGGGTAGTGGTCCCCAGGGACATTAACTGGGCGCGGCCTGAGACTGGGCTGTGAGTCCCCAGCTACCCACGTCGAAGGAAGGCTCCCCCTACCCCCACTAGCGCCGACTTAGGTGGCTGAGGGGGGCGAAGAACAAGGAACACCTAGGGGTACTACAGGCTGGAAATATGTGAGCACTCACATACATAAATGGGACCCTGGAGAATGGAAAGGCTACCCACTCCAGTATTCTGGCCTGGAGAATTCCATGGACTGTATAATCCATGGGGTCGCAGAGTCGGACACGACTGAGCGACTTTCACACTCACAGGAATACTACAAGCTGGAAATATGTGAGCACTCACATACATAAATGGGACCACACGTTGCTATACGTGGGCTTACACGCACTTAGCACATACGCACACACTAAACCTGTTTGCATCTACACGAGAACATAAACATACACCCATATACATACGTGAGCACATGTGTGTATCTATACTTAATTTACACGGATCAGCGGATACAAAGGCTAGGCAAAGATGTGTAGGGAGGAGGGGAATTTTAGTGCTAATCCAGGAAGGCCTCCTGGGAGTGTATCTCTATTTGACTGGAAGCCTTCACTCCCAGGACAAAAGGCTGTATGTGTAGCCCAGTACCAACCAGTGGACCTCTACCTGGTGGCTGATTAGGATGTAGAAAAGGACAGCTAAAGCCACAGTTGATCCCAGCCCTGACACAAGCCCTGACTTGTGGCAGAAGTTTCCACCCTTTCACGCTACTCAATCTCTCTGGGCTAAGGAATCCAGCCACTTAAGTTCAGGTAAAACATTACACTTAGGTACTAAAGAGATCCACATCCCAGAAAAATCTAGTTGTTCTGGCACTTCCCTGCTGGAAATAGTTGTTCATTCACTCAACAACCTTTTAGAGCACGAGTTATAGTCTAGCCACTATGTTGGTTAAGGTGGATACAGTATGGAATGAAATCACAAACTTAAGTCCTTGTTCTAGTGCAGGAGAGAGACAACAAACAAAAATAATTCCAAATTATGTTAAAAGTGTCATTGGAGACAAAGTACATTTTTGAATGGGCATAAAGGAGGGCAGTCACAGGGCAGGTTTCTCTGAGAAAGTGATCTGATGGATGAATAGGAGTGAGCCCTATAAAGAGGTAGAGGTGTGGTATGGTGAGGGAACTTACAAGAAGACTTGGAGATGTGAAGAAACTGGAGGCCAGTGTAGTTAGAACACAGGAAGGGAAGAGATGAGGTTGGGGTAGCTGCCAACGGCCAGATCAAGCAGGGCCTTGCAGACTAGAGTTTAGGCTTTAAGTGCAAAAGGCAATCCTTGAAGGGTATTGACGCTCTGGCAGTGGTGATATGATCACATCTGCTTTAAGGTGTTTTAAGGAAATTCCTGGCAGTTGTTAGGGGAATGGACCTTAGGGAGCAAGAATACAGGCTAAGATAGACCAGTTAAAAAGCTGCATCAGCTAGGACAAGAAATGGTAGTGACTGGACGAGGGGGGAATGGCAGTGGAACCAGACTTTTTTTTTTTTTTTTACAACAGCTACCACATCTACCACCTTGAAACTCTAAAGTCTGCTTCAGAGCAAAGATGAATTAACCCTCAGAGAGGTAACACTGGAACTCTCAGTCTCCCTGGCTCACCTGTGTAAGCAGCAGCAGCTGTAAACCTCTGGGGTCACTAACTGTCTGCATCAGCTCTATCCTCCCCAGGGCAGAGACCATCTATACTACCTACTGTGAGGACACAGTTGGCTGAAGCTGGGTCTCTGGGCCCAGACCATAGCCAGCCTGTTGAAGGCCTGGGGTCCATGATCTGAACCTGAAACCAGCTTTTCCCCCGGAGGCTTCTCACCTGTACATTTTACCTTTCAGGCTTACGCATCCATGATTATTTGTACTTTCAAGTGCTGAGTCCTGGGGACATTCGCTACATCTTCACAGCCACGCCTGCCAAGGACTTTGGTGGTATCTTTGTAAGTTCAGGGAGGCCCCCTCACATCTGATGCTGTCTCCACATTTCCCCCTACTAAGTTGAGGTGACCTTCATCAATTCAATCAATACCTGAGTGCTGGGACAGAGAAGGGGGCAGAATTCTGCTCTGTCTTCCAGGGGCTATAGAGCCAGGAAGGCAGGGCTTCCGGCTATTCCTCTGGGTATAATACAGACCTGGGCATCACAGAGGGAAACTCTTCTTCTTAGGGACATGAAGTAGTTAAAAAAAAAAAAGCCAAAGGCTCTGCTAGCTCCACTGCTAAACTATTAATACATGACTCTGGGTCCACAGCAACTTCTCTGTGTCTGTGAAAGGGAGGGTGGAGAAAAAATAAATAAAATAAAGATTTGACCAAAAAAAAAAGGGGGAGGGTGGGATAGGACAACCAGACAATTGTGAGAATTGAGTAAAAGTGCTCAAGTGTCCAGCACACAGAAATCACGCATTTCCTTCTCATTTTGTGAGGAGCTGATATGATGGAATGATCAGCTCAGTCCTAACCCCTCCCTACACTTTCACCTGTTTAAATATCTTTCAGCACACAAGGTATGAGCAGATTCACCTTGTCCCTGCGGAACCTTCAGAGGCCTGCGGGGAACTCAGCAACGGTTTCTTCATCCAGGACCAGATCGCGCTGGTGGAGAGGGGGTAAGGCGCGGACAGGCACAGGCACCAGGGGAGAGTCTGAGATCAGTGTTGGTGGTGATACTTTGAAATAACTGTTTTTAAATAATTCATCTTTTTAAGAATCTTTTAAGAAATGTCTTAAAATTATCCAGGCCTTTGGCCATTTACTTGTGAGCCTCTATAAAAAAATAATCCTCCATGATTGGTCCTTCTTGCACCCTCCCAGGGTGGTGGTCTGGGGAGGGGATAGCTCCCCTGCCTTTTCTTTGGTCTCATCATCACCTCTTCCAGGGGCTGCTCCTTCCTGTCCAAGACCCGGGTGGTGCAGGAGCACGGCGGGCGGGCAGTGATCATCTCTGACAACGCGGTTGACAATGACAGCTTCTACGTGGAGATGATCCAAGACAGTACCCAGCGCACAGCTGACATCCCCGCCCTCTTCCTGCTTGGCCGAGATGGGTGAGGGGTCCTTGTCTCTGGCTGTATTAGCACCAAACTAGGTGCCACAACTCGGGGAGGTCAAGGGCAATTACTAGTCCCTACCCACAAGCCTCACCTTGGGGTGCCCTGGTTGGAGGGCCAAAAAAGTCCTCAGGCTCTGGAACTCCCAAAGTAATGGGGACAGTGGGGCATGATGGGGTGCCGAGAAAGTGACCATCACCACCTCTCTCCATGCCCTCCCAGCTACATGATCCGCCGCTCCCTGGAACAGCATGGGCTGCCTTGGGCCATCATTTCCATCCCAGTCAATGTCACCAGCATCCCCACCTTTGAGCTGCTGCAACCGCCCTGGACCTTCTGGTAGAAGAGTTGGTCCCACATTCCAGCCATAAGCAACTCTAGGCTGAGAAGGGAAAATCCAGGAATTCTGCTGTTCAGGATTTGGGGATAGCATTTGGGAACTGGTGGAGCCAGGCAGAGGAAAAGGGCTTGGGCCTTGGCTCAGCTAAAGGAAGCCACACCACTGGCCTTTCCTCCCCTGGACTCCTAAGGTGTCTCATGCTATGGGAAGAGGCAAGAGCCAGGCCCGGGGGCTGGTGGGCTCGGGTCTGAAACTAAAGGGGCCAACAGCAGGTGGTTTGAGAGCCATCTGAAAGCTGTCACATCCCACCTGGCTCCAGCCTCCCCACCCAGAGTCTTTCACAGCAATTGCTGGAATGGTGTAAGGAGCTGGTGTTTGAGGACTTAATAAACCCTCAGTGACTTTTTAGCAATAAAGCCTCTCATCAGGGTTGCAACTGTGTCCTAGAGTAAAGCACACAGGGGTGGGGTGGGGGGCTTCACTCACTCACTTGGTCCCACGCTCTTGTTTTGAAGGGAGGAAACTGAGGCCCAGAGAGGGTACAAGGCTTGCCCAGGGTCCTTCAGGACCAGTGCTCAGACTGCTAATCCTGGATCCCGACAGCCTCCTGCTCAAGAACTCAGGAAGCGGTGGTTCAGCCCCCGAGGAAAAGCCTCCTTGTTCTGTAGCCTGGTCCTGGGGATCCACACTGGACCTCAGAGGAGCCCTGCTCTTAGACCTGAGAAACGTTTGCACAGCAGATATAGACGAGACGAGGGATGAATCCAAACTGGGGAGCTGGAGCTCCCATCTCCTGCCGTCACCGCTCTGTCCTATGCATTCTGGGACCATCCACGTGACTGTTGCCTGCTTGTCAAGCCATCCTCCACAAAGCATTCCTGTAAAGGCCTGTCACCATTCATGTTTTATTGAGAACAGTGGGCAGGGGGGGAGGAGGGGGTGCTGGCTGCTCTGAAGAATTAAGAACCCAATAGGCTATTCAGGCAGATTCCACCTGCTCACGATCCAAGAAAGGGCCCGTGCGGCGGGACCTGGCCTCCCTAGGATCCCTCAGCAGGGGCATGCGGCAGGCCCCTCAGGGAAGGGGGGCAGAAAAGAATTGCGGGTGACAGGTTACAATTTCCACAGCTTCCAACCCAAGAGCAAGGGGTGGTGCTAATCTGGGGAGGAGGAGGACAGTCAGGGCTAATCTTGAGTATCCAGCCCAGCTCTTCTAGGTTTCTGGAAGACTTGTGTTCCTCTGTGGAGATCCTAAAGATGGAGATTGAGACCAGGAGAGCCCCTCACTGATCAAAGTTCTAGAAGACTCTAGAACATCCTCAGTTAGGGAGCAGAGGCCTTTCACCCCCCAAGTCTCAGCTATGCTGCTAGAGTCCTAAATGGATGAGGGTAAGAGGAGGGGTGCTGATCCCCCCATACCCCTCCCAAGGGAGGCAGACACCTCTTCCAGACCCTGTGAGGCTAGCCACTGTACCAGGGCCTAGAGGAAAGGCACAAGTACAGAGATTCTGGGGGAGGGGCTAATCGCTACTCCCCGATGTCTAAACGATGGGTGAGGTGGGGAGAGGCGGGTAATCCCCGTGGTTCAGTGCTCCCCACAGAGCGCCTAAGAGAAGGTGCAGTGGGGCCCAGTTCCCCACTCCTGCCTCGCTAGGCTGTGCCAGTGGTCAGGCTACAACAGTGGGAGGTAGGGAAGTCGGTAAGGGCATCTTGGCCCCTCTCTTCTTCAGTGGAGTCAGGGTGTTCTCGGGTTGCCACTCTGTTACTGCCCCCCTACCCCCATACTGAGTTGAGAGGGCTGAAGCCTCAAGCGGATGAGTAAGTGGGGCCATGGGGAAGAACACTGTTAGGCCCTGACCTTGGTTCCAGCCACTTACATCCGAACCTCAGGGGGAAGCCAGTTCTGAGCGGCTCAGTGACAGCGCAGAGCCTGAGCCACGCAGCAGCAGTGTCCGGGCGTGAGGTCCGGCGGGGGGAGAGGGCCTAGGGTCCAGCCTGTCTTACCCTCCGGCAGAAAGAGTGCTGAAATGGGGGGGAAGTGGGCGACAGGAGTGGGGTGTTCCTTCCAAGCCTCTGCTCTGGGGAAAGGCCCCCTCTTCTGCAGGGTTTGGGGTAGGAGTGCTTCCGAGCAGGGTGACATCACACATCAGTCATCTCATCCCCCAGCTCGGCATCTTCCGGCTCTCCCTCCTCCTCCTCCTCTTCCTCCTCCTCCTCCTCAGAGGTCATGTTGGGCTCATCGGCCTCTGCCAGACATTTAGGGCAGGAACAGACGAACAGATAGTTCTCCCTGCAGAGGGCGAGGGGGCACGATGGTGAGGGCAGTCAGGCAGCCACTGGAATGGAGGACCCCAGAGCCCCGCTGCCCACCGCAGCCCCCGCTGGCACCTGAGGATCTTGTGGCGGCTGTGGCGGCTTCGCTCCCGCTGACAGCAGTCTAAGTAGCTGATGCAGATTTCCTAAGGGGCACAAGAGAGGTTGGGCTGATGGTCTTTCTAACAGGTGGGATTAGGGCCTCCCCAACCTCTGCCCCGTGTCCAACCATTGCCTCGTCCCCAGGAGCCTGAGCTGCCCTTCAGCGAAAGGGCAGGCCACCCCAATCCATCCCCTTGTGCTCAGAGCAGGGATGGGACTGTGAGGCTTTGACAGTCTGAACTGGGGGCTATGGTTGGGCCTTAGGCCATGGCCAAGGTCTGTCTGTGGCTGGGGCAGAGGTTATCTTGCTGTGAAGCTACTTGCCCTGAAAGAAGTTTCAAGCAGGCTCTGTGTACTGCTCTAACAGCCAGGACCCCAAACCACATTAGCAACCCATAGTCCAAGCCACAAAGGGCCATTTCCTGTTTCCTTAGAAGCTGCAGATTCCTTGATCAAAAAGCAGCTGGACACAAGAACTCAGGCACACAGTGCTCTCTCAAACACTGCTGAGGCTTTCTGGAGTTATTTTTTGAAGTGAGGTGGGGTCAGAGCACACTCACAGGCAAGACTAAGGTCCTGCAGCATGAAGGGATTCAACCCAACAGCCTGAACCTGGGGCTGGAGCCACTGCTGCTCCTGATTCCTGGAGAGAACTTGCCAGGCCTCCTGCCCACCCACCCCCACAGCTACTTGCCCCCTCACCTCTCCTGGCTTAATATCCTCCAGGGCGGTGACATGCAAAAGGAAGTTGTTTTCTGGGAAGGAGGTCTCTGCATTGGGGACACAGCTGTGGTTGCCTGGGTCATGAGAGGCAGATAATGAGGATTGTTGACTAAGAAAAATAACAGCCTTAACTGTGCAGAGCCCTGGGCCCCGTCTTTCCTTGTTCTCTGATCCCTGTTGGGCTGTGCAGGTCCCCGGGCCCCGGTGTCCTGTCTCCCTGTCCAGCGCTCTTTCCTGAAGAGCACAGGCCCAGATGTGCTCCCACATCACTGCCCTGCCCCACCTGCCATGCCTGGCCCTGCTCTTCTCCTCACTGGTCCCCTTGATCCTCAGCTGTTCCCAGTGTCTCACAAAGGGAGGGACAGGGCTGTGAAAGGGATGCCCGTGCCGGAAACTTAACTCAGGCCTGTCTGTCACTGGTAACAGCTGGGAGCCTAGTTTAGGAAAAGTAGTCTCCCCAGAGCCTGGGAGGAAAGGTCTGCGGTGAGGAGAGCAGAGGGTGGGAGGCTGGGATCTGGAAAAACAGTCTGAACTGGCTCTGTCCCTCCATCAGGTGCTGATGAGACTGCCTTCCAGCCTGAGCTTCTCCTGGGTTCTTAGGACACTCAGGACTCACAGGGCAGTGGTGGGGCAAGACCCAGGGTTCCCTCT
This sequence comes from Bos grunniens, assembly GCF_055505025.1. Classification (NCBI taxonomy): domain Eukaryota; kingdom Metazoa; phylum Chordata; class Mammalia; order Artiodactyla; family Bovidae; genus Bos; species Bos grunniens. The sequence continues at coordinate 96,314,179 of NC_141175.1, read as the reverse complement.
GCAAGAATCAGAGCTCTGTGCCCTGCCTTAGCACCGGGCCAGCCCACTGGAAAGCATGAGCAGTCCAATAAATGAATGGAAAGTGATATGGGAGACCAAGCGGAAATCCTCCAGCTCAGCCCTAATCCCACTCCCAGACTCAACTCTACCAGCCCAGAAGGGACCAACAGAGGAGGACTGCAGCGTGAGGCTGCGCATTCTCAATGCCGGGACTCACAGCAGCTCTGCAGCACAAAGAGGCCAGATCCTTCACAGTTAAGAAACTCGCCGGTTGCTGTAAGACAGTCGTATGCAGGTGGTATTACGTCCATGTCATAGGTAGGAAAAGCAAACAGGCTTATAAGGACAGGCATGGCTCCACTGTCTGCCACCCAGTCACTCCCATTTACCTGACAATGCTTCTCTGAGGCACAAGCTTGCTTTCCTATATATGATACCAACGCACGATCTGGCACTCCTCCACCCCCCGCATGAGGCCTCTGCATGGACTGCAGGGCCATTTCTCATGTATGCCCTGCAGACAGGCATGAAGCTTCACACAGGGATTACCTTCCCCAACCATGAACTCAGAGCTCCCTGGGGGAAGACTGTGTCCACCAACTGACTGATGGGGGCTTCCAAAGTCAGGTGAAGCCAAGGCTCCATCTCACCAACCTGCCTCGATGTCCTTGTACAGCTGGTCAATGAAGGCGTCCAGCTGCTCACGGTCCTGAGGCTTCAGCTCCAGAGCATCACAGGCATGGACCCACTGGCTCAGGGAGCTGGGGGTTCCAGGCAGCCATGGTTGGAGAGGAGAAAGACCCAGCTCACAGGGCTCTCCACCTCCAAGCAAGTTAAGTCCATTTCTTTCTCCCGAGAGGGGGTGGGGGTGGGTAGGTGTGTCCTTTCCCAACTAAGTGTTCCCAAGAAAGACTCGGTCTGTCTGACCCTCGCCCCTGAGTTTAGTCCAGCATTCTGGCCAGAGTTACACCCTGCCCCACCCTAGTCTTGAAAGGAGCTTGGCTACTTTTCTCAATCTTCCACCCCAGCCCTGAGGGACAAGTCCAAGAGCTCTGGAACATTCTCTCCTAACCTGGTCCCAATTCCTTGGCCATTGGTCCCAACAAGAGCAAAGAGAGACCGGAATCCATCCGGAGTGAACCACTGTGGGGAGAAAGGAGAAGGGCACTCAGTGGGCAGCCACTTGCTCTTCTTCCTGATACAACTCTGTTGAGGAAGCTTGTTGTGAGTCAGTCCCACCCCAACTCCGTAAGACCAGGTCTGCTCTTGCTTACCTGTCCCAGGCGGACACGCTGCCCTGGTTGCTCCCAGAGGGCTGGAGTGACTGGGAGGCCACTGGTCCCACCTTCCCACTCACCTGGCTGAGTGCTTCTTCATAAAGCGCCTCTGTGAAGAGTCTCCGCAGTAGCTCCAGCTGACCCTGGGTTAGGGAAAGCAGGGAGAGACCTGCAGCTCTGGGGTTTCCCCTTAGCACCCAGGCAGGGCCCAGAAGACCATGTAAGGGAAGGAAAAGGGTGAGCTCTAAAGACAGCTTTCCCAGGGGGCAAAAGAAAGCCATGGAGTCCTGATCTCCAAAGAGCCTTGGCAGTCTGCTGGTCTCTTCCAACCCAGGGTAGCAAACCCCAAATTCCTATTTTCTAGCACTTATACCAGCACCACCCTCCAGAGCAGCTTGACGCTCCCCTCCTTTCCCCAGATTCAGTGCAGGAAGGCCTGCCCCAAAAGCCCTTTTACACCTGCCTCCCCCTTCAGGCAGCTCCTGCACAGAACTCTGCTCTCCTCGGGGAGAATGCATAACTCTTTGATCTGAAGCGAGTGCTCAGTACATGGGCAACTAGAAGTCTATTTCACCCCACTTCCTAACCTGCAGACCCCCTCAACCCTCCATTTTTCATTACACTTGATTTGCCCACTGCTATCCGATTATGGGGTCCTGCCTCCCATATCAGGGCACCCAGCCCCTCTATCCTTGGTCATCACCCCACTTTGCAATTTTAAGTCCACATTAGGTTATGAAGTTAAACAGCAACAGAAATACAAGTCTCTGAACAGATTTTTGGACCCAGGCGCGAACTTCTTCCTGTGACTGGGAAGGGAGCAAGTGTGAAGCTTCCTCCAGGTAGCCATAGACAGCCCAGGCTACTAGCAGGGGTGGGAGGGTCATGGGGGGAGACCAACCTTGAATTTGTCCCCTAGGAGTTTATGGACAATTTCCTCCTCCTCATTAGCAGTTTTATTACAGAACTGGGAGAAGAGCCTGATCCAACGATCCTTATCCTTAGCCTGTAGTGAACAAATATACTTCAAGGTCAGGTTGATACATGCCCATGCATGCATGTGCACAGATGGACTCACAGACACCCTCTTCTTTACTGTCATTCCCGCCCTTGTGGGAAGAGTCGGCTGTCATTCCAAAGCCCCAGCCCTCAGAGAAACACCATCACACATTAGCTTCTAGGTAGACTCTTCCTCCCAGCCCTGCCCATACCCAACCATCTCCCCAGCTGCTGCCAAGCTAGCCAATTCACGACACTTGGGAAAATAGAATGAGGCTGAGGAGCAACAGTATTAAAGAAGGGGTCAGAGCAGCTTCTCTTGCTGTACCTAAAGAGATACAATCCTGAAAAGGTGATGCTTATAAATGGCACGCATGAACTGCTGCTGCACAGGCAGTCATCTCATAGATCAAAGATCACAGGCAAGATAAGCCCCCCTCCCCCTGCCAGATTTATGGTTAGCTACTCCTAAGGTTTACATGCAAGCAGCTCTTCTTTGAGAGGCCCAGAAAGAACTCTGTATCCAAGCCAGAGTCTTAAAGTAAGAAGGAAACTGAGGTCAAGGGTTGAATGAGGCCAGAGTCAGCTTTCTCCGGAAGATCAGGTGGGCTCACCTGTTTCACTGTGGCCACCATCCGGGCCATCAACATTATGCTTGCAGTCTCAGGCGGGTAGTGAACACTCCTGGGGAGAAAGATAAAGGTTTGGCCTAGAAATTCCCTTCCCAGTAGCCGAATTCAGGAAAGCCTGGTCTGATTGCTATAGAGAATCCTTCCTACCAATCCCATTCATAACCAAAGAGGGAAAGCTACTGGCAAGGACATGGGCAGGATTTTATATCTCTATGGGCTTAATGAGGCTCTTCTGGGAGTGTGTAAAATGCTGAGGATGGTGGGGCTGGCAGCTCAGATTTAAGGCAGGGGAAATAGGTGAAATGACCTCTGTTTGGCCCTAAGAATGGAGGAAAAATCCAGGCAGTGGTAACTTAAGAAAGATGGCTGCATCTGCTGAGCACCGCGAAGACACGCAAGGAGGAAAGGATAAAGGAGAGAAGAGAGGAAATGCTACCTACCTCCAGGCCTCCTGCAGCTTATTGAGAGGATGCGCGGGGTCATCCTGGGAGGGGCCTGGGCACAGGATCTGATGGTATTGCTCAGCTGCGGCCAGTCGACATTCTGCACTGCAGTACGTCACCTGTTGGGGGAGGTGGAGGTCAGCACCCAAGGATCTGGCCTGGGGTGAGGCACAGACACCTGTGTGGCCTCACCTCCTCTAACTTCATTCCTCCCACAAACAGCCCCTGAGCAGCAGTCAGTGGCATTATAGTATTATGAGACGAGGAAGCACTCAGTGCTCTGGGGGCATGTGAGAGGAGCACCTGCCCCAGGCTTTAAAACCGTGAGAAGGAGAGACTGCTTCTCGGGGACAGGGAAGGGCCCTGCCAGGCTCCGAGGCAGAGGGCAAGCTCCCAACAAGCCTATTTTCTGGGCAGTGGGACTGGAACCGCGTGGACGAAACTGGAGTAGTACTCAAGGCTTTTCAATGTCTTCCCTCCACTGGGGGCTCTGAGGGCCATGACCAGGTCTGCGCTCACTCCCGTCTCCCCAGCCAGGACTTCAGCTCGGCCCCAGGGCTGCTCACCCGGCAGTGGGGACAGCTCTGGTGCAGGTCTTGGCGCACAGTGCACAGCTCGGGGTGAGGCAGAACCTGGCCTGGTTTCCCAGTCAGTCTCTGGGCGTTTTCCTCTGCCTTCTCCAGTGCCCGAAGACAGTGGTCACAGGCTGGGGGAGAGAGCCAGACATGACAGTGTGTCTCAGAGCAGGGGCTGCATCTGTCCTTTCACAGCAATATCCGCGGGGCTACGACAGCACCTGGCTCACATCAGATGTTTTAAGGGGTGAGTAAATGAATGACTATGTTAAAGAATGGAGCGAATGAATCAATTTCACATGCATTCAAAGATAGATGATACCTTCTTCCCTCTCTGCAGTCCCCACCCCGCCTGGCAGACTCTCCCTGCTTCTCCATGGGACTTAGTCTATGGGGCTCTCCACCCCTCCCCAAAACTGGGCTTTCCCCACATTCTGGAGCTGACTGACCCTCCTTTCAGAGATTTTTCTCTAGCCCAACGGAAGGGTGAAAAAAGCGAGTGGCTGGAAAGCTAAGAGCATGCTGTTTGTGATCCCTAATGCAGCCTTTTTTGAACAGGCGGCATGTGGTCTCTTCTTGGTAGTGGCTCCACTTTGGCACAGAGCCCTTCAGGATGGCGCTGCGTCCACCTGAGTGACAGGCCTCCTCCAGGGTACCCTTTGGAACAGCTTCTTTGCTATAGGCTCACAGCCCCAGACGGCCTGAGATTAGACAGGGGCATGGTTCTCAGGCACAGTTCTCCAAGAGAAGATGTGCTTTCCCTCCTGACACCGGGAGTCCCAGAGACTATCAGGGATATCTATGCTCTCCTCCAGGCGCCAAGGCTGCTGGGCACAGCGGCCCTCAGAGTGGGCGAGATGAGCTCACCTCGGTAGCGATAAAGTGCATTCCAGAGAAACTGCGCAGCCACCAGGGGCCGTTCTACGAATACGGTCTCCCCCTTCCGGATCAGCTGTGTGGCAAACAGCCCCTTTCCCTAAAAGGGCAGAGAAGGAATAGGATGGCCATAAGAAGAGGCAGAGGACAGAGCTTCAAGGGCTCCTCACCTCCACGTGCTTCCCTCTTGGCAGAGGCCTCTGTCTCAGGACGGTCACTTCTGGAGCGTCGTCAGCCCCCTTCATAATCACCTCCTCCAGAAATGCAGTTCTACCCTACATTCAGTAGCACATCTTCCAAACTGTCCAGGGCAGAGGGCTGGGATGGGAAGAGAGCCACCATGGCAACCATGTTGGGCTACCCAGAGGAGCGTTTTTAGCATGGCCAGAGGTTCACAGCAGGCTGGAGCCTCCAGTACTAGCGAGTGGTACAGGGCCGCCTTCTGAGTCACCCACGTGCCCCTCCAGGATCCTGGTCATGATGCTGCTCCTCAGGGTTGCAGAGAATCCTACACTGCAGGACGGGGAGGCCTAGTTTTCGGGAGAATGTGTCCTACTTCCCTAGTCAGCTCGGAACTCACAGTATCTAGCACAGTACCTGGTGCCCAACAAGTTCTCAGGTGCTACACTGGGAGGAATGACTAACCCTAGCACCAGTCCTAAGCCTAGCTTGCTGTGAAGCGTTGAGCCGACTGCCTTTTTCCATCTGTCTACCATGTGAAAAGCGAGTACTATAATAATACCTACCAGGTAGTTTCCAGGATGTTATGGTACAGCACAGGTGAGGGAACCCCACGTGCACCACACTACTCAAAATGAGGTGATGGACTGGCAGCATGGGGATCGCCTGGGAGATGTTAGAACGCACAAGCTCAGGCCCCACGCCAGACCTGCCACATCAGAACCTGCATTTTAACAAGATGCCCAGGTGATTCACATGCATGTTAGTGAGAAGTCCTGGTCTAAAGCACTGCAGACACCGTGTATGGGATGAAAGATGAGAAAACAACTGTTGAATTGCCATCTCTCAAATGTGCTTCCCTGGTGGCTCAGACGGTAAAGTGTCTGTTTACAATGTGGGAGACCTGGGTTCCATCCCTGGGTCAGGAAGATCCTCTGGAGAAGGAAATGGTACCCCACTCCAGTACTCTTGCCTGGAAAATCCCATGGACAGAGGAGCCTGGTAGGCCACAGTCCTTGGGGTCACAAAGAGTTGGACACGACTGAGTGACTTCAATTCACTTCAAATGTACAAAGGGACTCAGGAGACAGTTTTAAAAGCCAGGCAGTGACTGGCCCCGCTGGGCACTTTTGTGCACTCTACACTTAGAGGACTGGTGCCCCTGCCAATTGCCCCAGTAGTGCCAGTGAACTGTCACAAAAAGGGAGAGGAAGAAAATAACTGAGCCACCAGTGAAATGTCCTGTCATGTGGCCTCCTGGGTAGCTCCCCGTTTCCTCTGAACTCTAGTGCTTTGGCTAGGCAAGGGCACCTCCCCAAATCAGAGCGGCAGGATGTGTAGACCTGACATGCCCATGAGCCACAAATCTCAACCCTGTGAATAACTCTGGGAGCTCCAATAGCATGCTAGGGCAGCTGGAACAAAACCGTTGACAAAGCCGTGGATGCAGCTTGGTTGTCTTTCTAGAAGCCCACCTCCACACTGAGTAACCTCTGGGATCCCAACCTAGCAAAATGAAAACCTGGCCTTCCTCCGTGGGACGCAAAGATATTATGAACAGGGACCCACGCTACTTCTGACAGTCATCAATTTTGATATTGGATAAGCACTAATCTCTTTCTCCCTCTTTCTGGAGGACCAAATGGAGGAAATATTTAGTAATCAATGCAAAGGGAAGAATCAGAGCTGTTCCTCTATGAAACTACACATCCCCAGAACATATGAAGTGTTTCAAGAAAAAAACAGCTCTAATTCATATTACCAAGAAGCCTGGAGAGAAATGAATCTGAACCTGAATGTAAAGGGTACAAACTATGCAAAGTTATTTGCAATTTGAAAAGTAAGCTTATGTTTTTTTTAAAAGATTGTACAATAAAAATTTAAGACTCCAGTAAATAAATTCTTTATTAAATTATTTTCTAGAAAAATATCAATTGCCAAAAGTGAATTGAACAGGAAGGAAGCCAAGATAGACTAACAAGCAACACCAGCACCTGCCTGATGTGTACTAGTACAGCATCTTGGTTGACATTTATCATATTTGATTAGGTTTCTGTTGTGACCAGTCATATCCCTGGCATAGCAACTGGCAAAATTTTGAAAATCATTCTTGCCAATATCCATAGAGGCAAAACAGAAAGTGGTCAAAAACCACCCCCACATGAGGCCCCCAGTCTATATGGTTTCATAAATCAGCTCTCTTGAACCAAAGAAGTAATTCTTATGCTATTTAAACTATTCAATAACAGAGGGAAAAAAATGGAAAGTTTCTCTATTTCACAAAACAAACAAAAAACCAAGTATAACTCTGATGTCGTAACCTGAGGAAGATACCATAAAGGAAAAAGAAAAATCACAAACCAATCCCACTTGATGAATACAGATGCAAAAAGGATAAGCCATCTTGTCACCAAGTCTGGGTACATGATTCTTCTGCAGCAGCACATAAGCTGCGGGCATAGAGAGGGAAGCCAGCCCCTTCTTCCAGACCTGGGGTTTTGATGGAAGGCTAGAACAGGACAACTGGGCAAGGAGAGTGGCTGAAGTGATGTAAGAGAGAAGAAGTTAAAAAAAAAAAAAGGAGGAGGTTCAGAGACATGAGCAAAGTGAAAGTAAAGGTGAATATCTCTGCTTGCTAGGAGTGATGGAACTGAAACACCATCAAACTGTGAGCCAATGAGAGCACTGCAGGCCTTGGGGTGGAGATGGAGTTGTGGGCAGTGAGGAGCCCAAGGACACAGGGGAGTTGATTTACCACATTAAGAGAGGAATGCTCCAGACGCCTCTGGAGTGGAAAGAGGACAATGGAAGGTTAGGTTGGGGATCTGTGTGAATACCATGATGCTGAGAGCAGGAGCCAGATGACTAGAAGGCTGACATCCAGGGCAGGAGCAAGGATACACACTGCCATTACAAATGATAAATTATTCAACCTCATTAGTAAAGAAATACAAATGAGAACAAAGCAGTATCATTTTGCACATATCAACTAATAAAGATAACCAAGAAAGAAAATACTTAGTGCTGGTGAGAAGAAAAGGATGCGTGCACAGACACTGAGCTTCACCATCTTTGACCTCAGGGATGGAAAACAAGATACAGTATAAAGATCCATAAATGAACAGTTGTTGAGTGAACAGCGGTCCTCCCATGAAAGACTATTACTCAACTCTTAAAAATTAATACCTAAAAGGATTATTGATATTGAAATACATACTGCTGCATCAGAAAGCAGCCTAAAAATATAACTTTAATATGCACATATTTGTACATATACAAGATTATGAGTGTTTTACCTTTCCTTTTCTTACATGCACTTTCGAATTTTTTCTACACTGAACTTTAAAACACGATAGTAAAACAAAATGTCATCCTCTTGATTTAAACCTTTCAATGTTACCACGGGCTTCGGTCCAAATTCCTTGGCACTCCAAGACCCTTTGTGAAGTGTCCTGGCCTCTCTCCTCAATCCCCCCACCCAAATCTCACTCAGAAAGTTCTTGATGGCCGACGCTTTTTAGTACCGCAGCTCCCTCTGCCCGGCACGTCCCGCCCAACAGCTCTCAGGATCCAGCAGGAATATCCCCCGGCCTGGCGCTCCCCAGCCCAGCTAGCAGAAAGGCCCGGTTCCAGGGGAGGAGGGGGAGCGCACGAAGACTCCGCGGGCCCCAGGCCACCGCGTGATCGCCCTGGAAGCCTGCACGCGGGTACCGACAAGGAGCCCCCGGGGCCGGATAGCAGAGTCCAAGCGGCAGAGGACCCTCTAAGCTGCAGGCATAGGGTCCCGCGGGGCTGTTTCCAAGGACGGGCTGGGTGGGGAACCCCGGCACGATTCGCCGCGGCCTCACCTTGGCGCTGCTCACAAAGCGGACTTCCACGGCGATCCGGGCCGGGCCCGCCACGCCCACGCAGAAGGAGAACACGTCGCACATGGAGGCCGCCATCTTGGGCGTACCTCTGCCTTCTGACCCTTGACCCAGCCTCGACCCGGGAGGCCCCGCCCCGAAGGCCCCGCCCTCAGCGTGCGTGTCCGTGAGGCCGCGCGGGTTTTCGCACGAGTGTTTGAGCGATGTGCGTGTAGGTCGAGTGGTCTTTGTGCTTTTACATCTGTGCAGTTTTGCCTGTATTTTCGTGGCCATACCAGAGTTTGTGTGTGTCGTTTTGATGTGTGTATCTGTGTCTGAATTCCTGTTTGTGTCTGTTGTCTCTGCCTCTCAGTGGCCTGTCTTGTCAGTCGCTGTTTGGACTCAGCCTAAGGGGAAGAGCTAGCTTACCACTCTTAGCCAGCCTACGAAGTCCAGCTTACCACTCTTAGCCAGCCTACGAAGTCCAGCTTACCACTCTTAGCCAGCCTACGAAGTCCAGCGTAAGATTTCCTATTTCCACAGGCACTCTGGCAGGGGGCAGACAGTCCTGTGAAAGATCAAGCTGGAAGTGTGTCTTACTCAGACGCTGCAGGGGCATAGGGACCTTGTAGCCTGGGGGATGCTGGAGGGTCTAAGGACCATGAAGTTGTATGCGGAAGTGAGTCTGCATATGCATACTGTCCTGACTATGGGAGAGGGATCTGGTCTCTTGCTCAGGACTGACCTGTAGCATCTGTCCCCACAGCCAGGCCTGACCCCCGTCTCTCATTTTGTTCCCTCCTCCCATTGATCCTGTGCTACTTGACATAAGACCTGTGTCCACATCTGCTGTGGTCTCATGGTGACATTTAGGGATTGGATAGAGCCGGGTAACTGCTGAATAGGTAACTGACTGGTGATTTTTTTAAAAACGGGAGCCAACGATTCCTGGAAGAGCCACCTGCCGCTGTGTTCCTTTAATAGAGTTGACTGGATCCAGCTTTAGGAAGGATTTCGTGGAAGACGGGAACAGAAGGTTCTTGAAGCTGGACCGTGGCCTCCCCCCTCCCTCCAGCTGCAGCCTGGTATTCTCGAGACGGTGGTCCACTGCCTCAGGGACAGATGGTTTTCCAAGGACCGCTGCTCCCGCCTTTTCTCCCTCCCTCAAGAGCTCTCAAGAGCAGCGTGGACCGTGCCCTCTCTCGCCACCAGGTGGCAGGGCACACCTCCTTCCACCAGCTCATCTCAACACCCAGAAGTCATCCTGTATTCTAAGGGAGTACCCTCAACAGAGGCCCACCAGGAAATGTGAAGTGCTAGAGAAATTAGCTCTGGAAATGTTGGTGGCAGACTCCACAAGTGGAGGCTATAACATACACTTATTGGAGAGAAACGGAGTGGTTCCCGGGAAGGAATGGAAGCCATGAGAACTGGTTGTGAAGGGGTTGGGGTAATAATACAGCAGAGTTCAAGGCAAAATGCCAGTTTTGGCAAAGGCACAGTTAAATCTCTTTACTCGAAATAAAGATGGCTAGGGGGTCAAGTTGAGTAGCTAGAGGGAAAAAGATGGTGTTCAGGATAGCATGTCTGCTCCAAGGGGACAGCTGGGCCTGAGTTCCTTCTATGACTGGTAACAGTTCAGACAAAACTAAAAAACTTCAGGAAATTCTGTGAGAGGCAGTGGGCTAAATGGTCTATCCGTCCTTCTTTGCTCTCAATTCCACCATTTCCAATGGGGAAGAGTCTGCAATGCCCAGATGCTGATTCAAGGAGGCCATATCTCCTCTACAGCCAGGTCAGGCAAAGATTACTCTCTGGAGAGGCTGGGGCTGAGGTATTACTCCCACAGGTGAAGGAGACCTATAAGCCTTAGTAGATACTGCACACTTAGTGTTGAGCCTGGCACACTCTTAAGTGTTTTACAGACATCATCTCAGCCCTGGGAGGTCAAAGTTATCAACATACCCATTCTACAGGTGGGGGGAAAAACCCTCAGAAATTCAGTAACTTGGCCAAGGACATAGCTGAAGGCCAAAGTCTGTACCTGTGACTATTTGCATTATTACAACTCCCAGGGGTCAATACAGAAAAAGAGGGCTCCTGCTTTACAGTTCAGATTCTCCTGATGCCCTTTGACCTGACAAGCTCTTCATTAAGAATTGGAACAAGGAGGTCTGATGGGTGCTTCCAGGAAGAACTAGCCCAGCCTGGACTGAGCCTTTGTTGCAGTCCTCAGCTGTCCATTCCTGACTCCGCATCTTCTCTCTGGATGCTGGTGTCAGAGCTGCTGGAGGGCTCGTCTGGAGAGGCAGCCATGGCAGATGCAGCTGGCAGTTTCAGCCTTTGCTGCTTTTGATATTTGACCCTTCGGTTTTGGAACCAGACCCTCACCTATAATTGAGGCAGTGAGAAGAGATAAGAATGTGACTAACAGTTCCCACTGCATCCCCCATTCCCACAGTGCCCACTCCTCTCTGAAAATTTACTCTTCATTCTAAGGGAAGCACACCCTTCCCTCTAATTCCAGTACCACTCATTCACCCAAGTATTTACTGAGCTCCTGATCTGAACTCTGGAGAAGGAAATGGCAACCCACTCCAGTATTCTTGCCTGGAAAAATCCCATGGACAGAGGAGCCTGGTGGGCTACAGTCCATGGGATTGCAAAGAGTCGGACACGACTGAGCACTTGTGTATTGGCTTCACTTTAGACATCCACATCTGAGGCAGTGCTGGCCCTTCCCAGGTGATGGTGATAATAGTGAAGTACGAGCTCCACCCTCACAGAGCTCACAGTCTAGTGGAGGGAGACCAAAAACAAACATGGAAACAAATATATAAATACAAATGAGGGTACAAATAGGAGTTTGAGCCTCCCTGAAGAACCAGCACTTAAGCTGAGGCTCAGAGGATGAGAGGCCTGCCTGATGGGGACAGAGAAAAGCAAGCCAGGGCAGGGGAGTCAAGCTTGGAATGTCTGAGGATCAGAAAGGAGGAAAGCATGGCAGACACATCTGAGAAAGGGGAAAGCAAAGGAAGAGAAAGTGGAAGAGGTCAGTGGAGACCAGATCACCCAAAACTGTGAAGGCCATGGATTAGAAGTGTCACTTTTGAGTTTTTTAGTGGGATGTGACATAGTCCTATTTATATCAAGTGAACTGCAATTCTGGCAGTGGGTGAAGAATGGATATAAGCAGATTTGAGGAGACAGCTGGGGAGACTGTTGCAGTGATCCAGCAATAGTTGGGGCTGCACACTCCCTTCCCTGTATCATGAGAAGAATGGTCCCATTTGAAACTGGTGGCAATGGAGAAAAATGAAGTGATTCCAGTTGTATTTCAGAGGTAGAGGTGAAAAGGCTGGCTGATGAATTGGAATTGGGAAAGAAAAAGGAATCTAAGATGACTGAGTATCTTAGATACTCAGATCTAAGTATCTGAACTAGATACTTGAGCAGCTGGGTGGACAATGATGCCATGTGTGGGGAAGGGGAGAGATTTGGGTGGGGGGGTGGGAATCAAGAATTGAGGTTTTGACTTGTTAAGTTTGAAATGGCTTCCCACAAGACACCCAACTGGAGGCCCCAGGAAGGTAGTTAGATGCACAAGTCAGAAAAGAGGAGTGGGTGGAAGATACAAAGTAGGGAGTCACTGGCTTACAAATGGTATTTAAAACCCATGCTGCTGCTGCTAAGTCACTTCAGTCATGTCCGACTCTGTGCGACCCCATAGACGGCAGCCCACCAGGCTTCCCCATCCCTGGTATTCTCCAGGCAAGAACACTGGAGTGGGTTGCCATTTCCTTCTCCAATGCGTGAAAGTGGAAAGTGAAACTGAAGTCGCTCAGTCATGTCCGACTCTATCGACCCCATGGACTGCAGCCTACCAGGCTCCTCCATCCATGGGATTTTCTAGGAAAAAGTACTGGAGTGGGGTGCCATTGCCTTCTCTGTTAAAACCCATGGGGATAGATTAAATCATCTAGGGAGGAAAATTTGAGGCCCCAAAGAGAAGAGTTGCCTACAAAGGGAACCGAGAAGGGACTAGAGAGCTGGGAGAAAAACCGAGAGTGTGGTGTCTGGAAGCCAAGAGAACTGTGGGTTTCAAAACAGAAGGAGTGGTTGATTGTACTGAGTGGTGGGGTAAGATGAGGGAAGAAAGCATATGGTGGCTTTGCAACATGGAGGTCATTAGAGACCTTGATGAGAAGGTTCAGTGAAATGGCAGAATGAAAGAATTCACACTGCAGTGAATTAAGGAGTAGACGGGAGGTGAGGACATGGAGAGAACATAGCCAGTTCTTGAGAAATTTGCCTGTGAAAAGAGCAGCTATAATTCAGTCGCGAGGAGAATATAGGGTCAAGAGAATGTTTATTATTTTTAATATTTAGTCTCTTGAATACCAACTTAATTTCACTGTCAGCTCCTTATTTAGCATGGAAACATTATATTAGAAAGTTCTAGATTAACACATGTTGTTTCCATAATGTGATTTCAAATAGGACTATTTTTCTCATCATATAGAGAAGGGAGTGTGCCAGTGGTTAGGGCCCGTATCCCCTATCAGCCTGGCACAGAGAAAGAGGCCCATAAATTCCTCCCAGCCCCAACTCAGGGTTTTTTGAGAGAGTAGTAACTGTCCCTAGGTGCAGCCGAGCCCACAGGAGTCCCTGCTCTCACCTGGTTCTCTGTAAGGTTGAGCTGGGCTGCCAGCTGGGCTCTCTTCTTCCCCACTATATTGTGCTGTTTTGCAAACACTTTCTCCAATTCTTCCAGCTGCTCCAAGTTAAACATGGTTCGAATCCTCTTTGGGGATCTCTCAGTGTCCTGAAGGTCCTGAGCTTGGGCCCAGTCTCGGGGATCCCAGAGGCCTAGGCAGTGAACCAGCTCCAAGCCTGAAGAGCAATTAGCAGGAGGAAAGGTTAGCCGTAACCCCCTACCCTGTCATCTTGGAGGAGAGAGAACAAACTCACAGCTCCACTGCCCTGTCTTACCCTTGGCCAGGTAACAACACAGCAGGCAAGGTGGGAAGAGACTGCGCAGAAATAAAACAAATGAAAAAGGACATGAACTCTGCTGAATGTTATGGGGCAGGCTGGATGGGAGGGCAGTTTGGGGGAGAAGGGATATATATGTTTATGTGTGGCTGAATCCTTTCGCTGTTCACCTGAAACCATCACAACATTGTTAAATGGCTATACCCCAATACAAAATTTAAAAAAAAAATTTTTTTTTTAAAAGAAGGGACAGTGTTGTGAGACCGCTTTGGCCTCCATTAGTCAGGTTAGTGGCATAATCTCTGGCCCTAAGAGGAGCTGCCAAACCTCCATCTCTCCTTTCCTTGGCTACTTCAGGAAAACCCTATGAGATGAGCAGAGAAGCGACCCCTTTTTGAACAAAGAGTGAAGGTTCATCTTTTTTGTTCATTCAAAGTTTTGAATGGGTACTTTGATTCAGGCATGGTTCCAGGACAAAACAGAGAATCCCTAACAGCAAAAAACAGTAACAACAAAAAAGGCAAATAAGTAACATATTGAGTATGTCAGAAAGTGATCAGCACTAATAAGAATAAAGCAGGGAAGGACAGGGTAAGTGTGCGTGTGTGTGGGCAGGTGGAAGAGTTTGTATTAACATCTTTGGAAAGGGTAGCCACCTCACTCAGGTGACTCTTGAATAGGGCCACTGTGTACAGCTTGTATCCTGCACACAGGTACCCAGCTGAGAGGGTAAGTGGAGTCTGAAATTTCGCCTGCTCTTTATAAGCCCGTTCTTCCTCCCTGACAAGGTGTTGTGTTTGCATGGAGTTAGGAGGTGCCCTTTTCTAACGCACATAAGTGTGCTATTCAGCTCATAGAGCTGTGGGCCAGCGGAGATGCAGGTTGGTCTACCAGGGTCAGTACCTGACTCGTAACTCCAGAGGAGTGAGGAAGGAAGCCATTGGGCTAGCTTGGAAGGAAGTGTTCCAGACAGAGTTCTGGCAATGCAGGGCTAAGACTCCTCCGCTCCCACTAACCTTGGGGAGGGGCTCCAGGGCTAGCAGACAAAACTGCCCCACTGAAAGGAGTGAGGTCTGGCTGCCTAAGACCCCAGCCACTGGGCCCAGCTGGCTTACATAAGCATTAATAGCAAAATATAAGAAATCATCAATGGAGCCAGATTTAAAATATGGTATATTCTTGCAATGGACCATTCTGTGGCATACAGAAGCTCTGTGTGGACTTCTAAGGAAAAATCTCGATACATGGTCAAGTAAAAAGAGTAAGGTGCAGAGCAGTGTGTCTAGTGTTGGGGGAGGGTTAGAAGAATGCATGTGTGTGTATATATATATACATGTATTTTCACAAATACACATGTGTGTGAGCTCAGACGGTAAAGAATCTGCCTGCAATGCAGATACCCAGGTTCAATCCCTGGGTAGGGAAGATCCGTTGGAGAAGGGCATGGCAACCCACTCCAGTATTCTTGCCTGGAGAATTCCATGGACAGAGGAGCCTGGCAGGCTACAGTCCATGGGGTCACAAAGAGTCAGACACGACTAAGCGTCACACACACACACACGTGTGTCCAAGTATTAAATAGTATAAAATATACTAGAAGAATAAAGAAACTGGTGTCTGGCTGCCTGTGGGGTGGGGAGAACCAGGTGGCTAGGGGAAAGGAACGGTAAACTCTTCTCCATACTGTAACTTCATAGTTAACATTTTGAAGTTTGATTTGTGTGGCTGTAATACCCATGCAAAAACCAGTGAGGTATTTCCCTGGTGGTGCAGTAGCTAAGGCTTGGTGCTCCCCGTGCAGAGGGTCTGGGTTCAATCTCTGGTCAGGAAACTAGATTCCATGCTGAAACTAAAATATCCCACATGCCTCAACTAAGACCTAGCACAGCCAAATCAATCAATCAATCAATATATATATATTTAAAAAAATAACTTGAAAATGAGACAATAGTAATACGGAGTAGAAAGTTACAATTCAGACCTCAGGTGTGTGGGGACATTAGAAAAAGGTGGCTTGGAGTGAGGGCTGTGACTCTCATGAAAGTGAAAATGTTAGTCGCTCAGTCATGTCCAACTCTTTGCAACCCTATGGTCTGTAACCCACCAGGCTCCTCTGTCCATGGAATTCTCCAGGCAAGAATACTGGAGTGTGTTGCCATGCTCTTCTCCAGGGGATTTTCCTGATTCAGGGATCGAACCGGCATCTCCCACATAGCAGGCAGATTCTTTGCCTTCTGAGCCACCAGAGGTGGCTCTCATTATGTAGCAAGAATTTGGATAGTGCTTGGGAGACCAGGGTTTCTCTCCCACGTGGGTGGGAGGAATGCCCAACTGAAGGGAGGTGAGGAGACACAGGGTGGGGGTAACCGAAGAAAGATTGTCTTACCAGGATCTTGGTTTGGGTTGATAAGGCTTGCACTAAATTTACTCTTGTTTCCCCTCATGGGAGCCATGGGGATGCATGAACCAGATAGCCAAAAATGGTAAAAACTCATATAGGTGGATGTTAATACTAGAGGAGAAAATTACCCCAACGGTTAAAGTCTCATGGGGATTTAAGTGACTGTGCTCCAGGGCCCAGAGCCCCAGGGAACCATTCTAAGAGCTGAAGGAACCTGGCTCAGAGCAGTAAAGTGCGGAAGCTAAGCTCACACAGAGGTGAGCAGTGGAGGCTGTAACTCGGTCGGCTAATCCCCGACAGCTCCTCGCTCTGGCTGAAGGGTACCAGTAGCAGCTGCCTCTCCGGCCGAGTTGGCCGCGCTGGGGAAAAGCCTGCTCCACAAAGCATTGTGCAAAGCAGGTGTGCAAGGGAGCAAGGGCCTCTCCCACTCCCTAGACCAGGGAGAGGCCGGGCTGCCTGCAGCCCTGCGCTGATCATGGTTGTCCGAGTCGCTCTCGGGCCTGCCCTCACCTTCCTCTCTGCACACGTACTCACCCACCCCCCGACACACACCTTTTCCCACCTCAGCGGCGGGCCGGATAGTCTCCCACCTGGTCTGGGTCCCTCTCTCCGCCCGGTATCACCTGCAGGGTCAAGGGTCATAAACTTGACATCTACTCCAACCACGCGTGGCTCTCAAACTCGGGGACTTCTCCTCTATCCTGTGCCCGCCGTGGCGGCCATCCGCTCCCTCGTACCTGTGACGCTGAGACCCTGGAGGCCGCAGAAGTGGGAGGCGAGGGGCCGCAGCGCACGGGGCTGGGGGCGCGGCTGGTGCAGCCCCGCGCTCAGGCAGGCGGGCAGCCACGTCGGCGGGCACGCCCCGGGCAGAGCCTGGGCGGGAGGCCTGGAGGGCACGTTCCAGAGGTCCCCGTGGGCGCCAGCGGAGACTGACAGCGGGGAGGTGGTAGGCGCGCGGGGGTCAGGTCTGGCTAGGATGGCCTCAACGGAAAAGGAGGACGCGAGGCGTCCGGGCGCGCGGGCCGGGCCTGGATTTGCAGAACCGCGAGGCAGAGCGGGGGACGCGGGCCGGGGAGAGCGGCTGGAGCGCTGGGGCTGGACCCCGGCGCCCGAAAGAGGGAGCGGCCGGCAGCCCCGCGGCCCGGGGCTGGGCATAGCGCGGCCCTTGCTCGGAAGGGCCCAAGAAGGGGAGCTGGGGCCTCTGGGCTGTGGGCAGCGCGGGAGGCGCGGGAGGACACCTGCTTTAAATAAGGGAGCGAGCCTTGTCGGCCAGGAACGGTCACAGCTGTCTCCCGCGGCTCTTAAATTGGACAGGGCGGGGCCGGGCTTTTCCTTCCCATCGCCCAGGTGGGCGCCACCTCCCGCGGGCAGGACCCCCCCCCCCCCCAACGTTTCAAAGCCCAGGGCGCCTTAGCGCCCTTCCTCCTTCCTCGTAAAATATATCCCCATCCTGTGCAGTAGGGAAAAGAACCTTAAACTCACTGTAGCTTGCTGGTGACCCCAGGCGAGCCACCCTGTAGTGCCGCGACTTTAGGTTTTGGCTCATCGGCTCACTGTCTTTTAAAGCCCTGGCCACATTCACCTATGACTGTGCAAGCCCTTAAATAAAAAAAAAAAAAAATTAAAAAAGAATAATTGAAATACCTTGTTTAAACACTGAAAAGTAAAATTCCCACCTTTTCTTGCTTGGAGACACCGCTGTAGTTATCAATTTCTGTTGTGTCTTTTCAGGGACTTTTCTGCACTCTCGCCTTACTGAAGCCCCAGTGGAAAAATCTTTCCGGTATACAAAAAAAAAAAAAAAGGAAGGGTAAGAAATACGAATTTATTGCAAATGCATGGGAGTTAGTGTCCTACAAAACCTGCCTTATGTAAGGTGTAAGGCAAGCATATGCATCTCCCTTTTACAGTTGGATAATCGGTGTTTTTGGATGTCCTTGGGTAAACTGCAAGTTACTGTTTCAATGTCTTCGTCTGTAAAATGGATAGTATTAGTAGGTACCTCATGGAGTTGCTGTGTGGTCACACAAGAGTTAATGCACCTAAACCATGTAGCATTGGCCAGTGAGCACTATGCAGTGATTGCGGCACTGGGAGGAATTCCTGCCTTCCAGACTCCCATGGTATTCTGCCTCCTCAAATCAATGCCTAATGTTGAAGCCACTCTAGCAGGTCGAGGCACAGTTCAGTGGCGTTGTCCATAGGTGTTAGCTCTTGGAACACCAGTATGCCCTGTCTGCTCTGCTAAGTGAGGGCTGGAGGAAATCTTGCTGGGTTCCTGTCCCTCCCCACTTCCCACTTGAGCAAATACTGGCCCTGCCTTCTGAACAACACCCCCAGCCCACCCCCACCCCAGGCAGTCTGCAACGTGAGATTGTGGGAAAAACAAAGAACAGGTGTCCCATCTGACCCCAGGTCTAGGTCTCCTGTGTTGTGGCCAGAGAATGCAGGGTCAGAAATGAGGGTACAGCAATGAGAGCTCCAGGGAAGGGGCCTGGGTGGGAAGGACTCTCTCTTCCGGTGAGGTCAGATCCACTGGGAGTTGGAAAGTTCTGGACCCCATAACTTTCAAATCTTACATATACTATTTCATTTCTCACCATGTTTCTTTCTTAAAAAAAAAAAAAAAATATTGGCTGCACTGGGTCCAGTTCCCCGACAAGGGATGGAACTCCTGTTTCCAGCATTCGAGCTCCAGTCTTAGCCACTGGACCATCAGGGAAGTCCCCCTCAATGTGTTTCTTTTTGAGGAGCTTTTCCTCCAAGAGGTAGAGTCTGTGTTGACATCTGTTACCCCTAGGGCCACCCAGACTGCAGTGCTAAAGTACCAAAAGTGGGCCTTATGAGGAGGGATACAGACACTGCTTTTTTTGGGCCTACAATGATAGTGACTTAGGTGGTTGGGGAACCGTGGAGCAAGATGATGGAAAATGTGGGTTTTGGAGTTGGACAAACCTGGCCTCAAATCCCAACTTTGTCACTGAACTGTAACTTCAGATAAGTGGTATATTCACTCTAA
Source organism: Bos grunniens (assembly GCF_055505025.1). NCBI lineage: Eukaryota > Metazoa > Chordata > Mammalia > Artiodactyla > Bovidae > Bos > Bos grunniens. The sequence continues at coordinate 96,294,937 of NC_141175.1, read as the reverse complement.
GCCTCAATTTCTTATAAAATGGGAATGATCTCTTAAGTGAGAAAATAATACTTACCTAATGAGATTCTTACAAGAGTTGAATGAGATTGAGTTTTTAGCTGCTGCTGCTGCTAAGTCGCTTCAGTCATGTCCGACTCTGTGCAACCCCAGAGATGGCAGCCCACCAGGCTCCCCTGTCCCTGGGATTCTCCAGGCAAGAACACTGGAGTGGGTTGCCATTTCCTTCTCCAATGCATGAAAGTGAAAAGTGAAAGTGAAGCCGCTCAGTCGTGTCCAACTCTTAGTGACCCCATGGACTGCAGCCCACCAGGCTCCTCCGTCCATGGGATTTTCCAGGCAAGAGTACCGGAGTGGGGTGCCATTGCCTTCTCATGATAGCTATTGTGGCGAGGAGAGAAGCTATTTACAATAACAGCATGCACCCTGGAATCAGGGGGAGTTGACAAATAACAAGAAAAAACTTGTAAAATAGAAGATGTATGAAAACTTTGTTAAGTCTGTGCTGATTTTTAGGTAAAAAGTATGGTCACTGTGTCTCTAGGTCTGGGTTTTCCATACATACACTGAATTTCAGTACATTGTTATCTGTTTTCTATTATTTGAATTATTTCTCTTCAAACTGTAAGTTCATGAGTATATAGATATTAATATCCCTAGTTTACATACGAGTAAATAGAGCAAGAGAGGTTAACAGACTGCCTAGGTTCAAATCCCCCTAGCTATGTGACCTTTAGAAAAATGTATTTTAATTTACATTTATTTCCCTGAAAACTCTTTAGGTTGAGCTTTTGGATATCAGCCATTCGGATATCCCCTTTTGTGTGAAGCCCCTGTTCCAGCGGTTTCCATATTTTTCCATTGGGCTACTATCTTTTTCTTATTAATTTGTAAGAGTAGTTATGGATAGAGATAGATATTTTGGGATTAAGCTTTTTATTACAGTATATATAGATGCAAATATTAATATCTTCTTCCACTCTGTGGCCTGCCTTCTCGTTCTTTTAATATTTTCTTTTAATGAACAAGATAACTAATTGTAATAAAGCTTAACAATCTGCTTTTATGTCCTTCCAGAGAAACCTTTTTGCCTAGCTGAAGCCATGAAGGTATTCTTTTGTGATTACTGATAGATATGCCCTTATTGCTATTTTAATTGTTTCCTGGTTCTTTTTTGTTCCTTTTTCTTTTACTCTCATAACTTTTGATTTGATGACTATCTTTAGTGTTATATTTGGATTTCTTTCCTTTTGTGTGAGTTATAAGCGAGTTCCCTTGTATGTAACTAATGCTTTTCTCTTGCTGCTTTTAAATATCTTTATATTTATAGCTAATTATATTTATGTCTAAATATAACTAAATATCCTTCATTTTTGCCATTTTAATTGCAGCATGTCTTGGTGTGGACTTCTTTGGGTTCATCTTATTTGGGACTCTGTGATTTTTGAACCCGCATGTGCTTCTTTTCCCAGGTTAGGGAAGTTTTCACTTATTAATTCTTTGAGTAAGTTCTTTGCCCCTCCCTTTCTCTCTCTTTTCCTTCTGGGCCTCTGGAATGTAAATATTAGCATGTTTGATATTGTTCCAGAAGTCTCTTAAACTGTCCTCATTAAAATTTTTTTTCTGTTCAACTTGGGTGATTTCCATTCCTCTGTCTTCTAATTCAGTGTTTCTCTGTATCATCTAATCTACTTTCAATTCCTTCTTCTTCTTTCTTTTTTTGGTATAAAGCAGCACAGATTTATTATATTATAGTTCTAGTGGTCAGAAGTAAAAACTGGGTCTCTTAGGACTAATTCAAGATGTTGACAGGGTTGTCTCCCCTCTGGAATCTCCAAGGGAAGAATCTGTCTCCTTGCTGGTCATTTCTTATTTAATCTGTTCTGTTGCTTTTCTCGAGCTTCTAGAGGCTGCTAGTAGGTCTTTGTTCTTAGCTAGCCTCTTTCTCCTTCAAGTGCAGGAGCATAACATCTTTAAATCTTCCTCCCTTTTTCTGACATTCTTGCTTGCTTTTTTTGTGGCTGTGCTGGATCTTCGTTGCTGTGCGGGCTTTTCTCTAGTTGTGGAGAGTGGGGGCTACCCTCTAGTTGCAGTGGCGTCTCTCACTGCAGATTATGGGCTCTAGGGCACGCGGCCATCAGGGGTTGCGGCCTGCAGGCTCTAGAGCACAGGCTCATTAGTTGTGGCATGTGGACTTCGTTGCCCCGCAGCATGTAGGATCTTCCTGGACCAGGGATGGAACCTGTGGCTCCTGCATTGGCAAGTGGATTCTTTACTAGGGAAGCCCTTGCTTTCTTCTTATAAGGACCCCTGTGATTACACTGGGTCCATCCAGATAATCCAGAATTATTCCCCCCAACTCAAAATTCTTAGCTTGATGACCTATAACAATTTCACTTCAGTAATTATCTTCAAATCTCATTCATCCTTCTTTATAAATTTCTGATGCCTTATTAAACTTCCCATGGTTCATCTACTCTTCTCCTCAGTTTGTTGAGCATCTTTTATGATCAGTACCTTGAACTCTTTATTGGGTAGATTGCTTATCTGGAGATAAGTAGACGTCATTTAGTTCTCCTTTGGAGTTTTGTGTGGCTTCTTTGTTTGCAACATATTCTTCTAACTCCTCATTTTACTACTTCTCCATGTTTATTTCTATGTGTTAGGTAGGTTGGTTACATTTCCTGATCTTGGAGAAGTGATCTTATGCAGGTGACATTCTGTGGGGCCCAGAAATACACTCCCCTCTGTCAGGGTGCCTCCTAAGCAGGCTTCATGGGCCTTTCTGGTGTGGTGAGGCTGACTACCATGGGCATGCTTGTAAGCGGGGTTGGCCCCCAGACCAGCTGGCTGCCAGGTCCTACCTTGGGCAGTGGTTGCTGGCCACTTGTAGGTGGAACCAGGTCCTGGGGTGCCTGGCTATGGGGACTGGAAAGGCTGGTGCTGAGCCATTTTTCAGGCAGGGCTGGGTCCTTGCATGTCTGCCTGCTCAGCCCTGGGGGTCTTGGGACTGGTTCTGACCTGCTGGTGGATGAGTAAGCTCCTAGCATTATAAACTAGAGGGGGATTCCGAAATTGTGCTTTGCAGCACCAGTGTCCTGGTAGAATGAGCTCCCCCAAATGGCTGCCCCTAAGGGACTACCAGTCACTTCCTACTTCTCTGGGAGGTTTTCCCAGGATCAGAAAGTAGGTCTGACCCAAGCTCATACAAATTATTGCCATTGTGTTGGATCTCAGACTATATAATATTTTTGTGTGCCCTCTAAGAACAGAGTCTCTGTTTTCTACTGTTGCTGGCTCTCCCATATGCAAGCCTTCAAAGCCAGATGTTCTGGGGCTCATCTTCTGATACAGAACCCCCAGCCTGGGGGCCTCAATGTTGGGCTCAGACCCCTCACTTCTTGGGAAGAAGCTCTACAGTTGTGATTAGCCTCCTGTTTTGGCATTTCCTATCCAGGGATGGGGGTCTTGACCATACCAGGTCTCTGCCCCTCCTACCTGTCTTGTGGGTCCTTCTTTATATCTTTGGTAGTGGTGGTTTAGTTGCTAAGTTGTGTCCAACTCTTGTGACCCCATGGACTGTAGCCTGCCAGGCTCCTCTGTCCATGGGATTCTCTAGGCAAGAACACTGGAGTGGGCTGCCATTTCCTTCTCCAGGTTTCATATCTGTAGTTGTAGAAAAATCTTTTCTGCTGGTCTTCAGGTTGTCCTCATAGCTAGTTGCTCTGTAAGTAGTTGTAAATTTCGTGTGCTGGTGACAGGACGTGAGCTCAGGGTCTTCCTATTCCACCATTTTGGCCATATCTCTTCAGTGAAAGGAAATTCAGCAATATGGATGAAACTTGAGGACATTGTGCTAAGTGAAGTAAGCCTTTCACAATAAAACAGATACTGTGTGATTCCACTTACATAAGGTAGAGTAGTCAAAATCATAAAGACAGAAAATATAATGGTGGTCGCTAGGGACTAGGTGGAGGGGACTACAGGAAATTTTTATTTAGAGGGTATAGAGTTTCAGTATACAAGATGGAAAGAATTATGGGGATGGGTGGTTGTGATGGTTATAGAACAATGTAAATGTGCTTAATACTACAAATGCACACTTACAATTGGTTAAGATGGTAATTCTTTGCACATTTTACCACAATTTTTTAAGAAATGGGAAAAAAACCAATGAGGTAGTCTCTTTAAAGTACTGAGAGATGTTAATTGTCTACATAAAATGTATATCCATGGAAATTATCATTCAAGAGAGAGGTAAAAATGAAAACATTTTCAGACACACAGAGGCCAAGAAAGTTTGCAACCCAAAGGCCATTCCTTACGAAACCTATTTAAAGAGTAGTTTAGCAAGGGAAAAAACCCAAGAGGTACAGGTATAAGAAAAATATAGAAGTTGATTAATTATCAACTGTTTATTGTTAAAAAGAATCTTTTTTAATTAAAAAAGCTAACGCTTCACACAGCAAAATAAGATTGAATGCATTATGCAATGGGCCTCTTAATGTCATTGTCATGTTCAGGAGAAAAATGTAAGATATTGGCTAATTTTACATATTAGTGGACAAAAATAATAGTTAAGAATGTATATTAACTACTTAAGGGCAAAGACTAAAAGAATAGAAATGCAATGCATATCTTCCAAACCAGTAAAGGCTTTTTAAAAGTGGGCAGGATGTATATGGAAAATTTTATCAGTTCTCTAGAAGGTGGGAAAGGTGTAAAACAGAAATTAAAAGAAAAATGCTAAACAGAAAATACAAAAAAAGATAGCAGAAAAAAGTCCAAATAGAGAAGCAGTCACATTGCGACATAAAAGACAGAACTCTTAGCCTATGTTTAAGTGAGATGAGTGTTTATTCCAGATCAGGAGAAAAGGCCAAGATAGCTTTCCTAACTTCCTAAGATGTTTTTGTGAAGAGCTAAAAAGAGAAAGAGGGAATATTGTTCCCAGAATCTGTCTGAAGAATTTACTAGAAAAAAAATTTTTTTAGACAACTAGAGTGGTGAGACAGAAATTAGCATTAATCATAATGGCAAGAATCATCAGTGGCCTCTAACATCACAATCAGAAAGACAACTAGAAATTATGTGCCTACTGGTGAAGGTATGCAACTTTATGTATGAAGTTTTCTTGTCAAAAAAAACGTCAAACATGAATCTGATCAAGTTTTTAGATCTAAATCCCAATTCACAGAACATATAGTGGCAAGATAGAGAAGGCAATGGCACCCCACTCCAGTACTCTTGCCTGGAAAATCCCATGGACAGAGGAGACTGGTGGGCTGCAGTCCATGGGGTCTCTAAGAGTCGGACACGACTGAGTGACTTCACTTTCACTTTTCACTTTCATGCATTGGAGAAGGAAATGGCAACCCACTCCAGTGGGTTCTTGCCTGGAGAATTCCAGGGACGGAGGAGCCTGGTGGGCTGCTGTCTGTGGGGTCGCACAGAGTCGGACTTAGCAGCAGCAGCATATGAAACAATGATACAGTTGAAAAAAACAATAAAATCCAAAATGGTTCTTTGAAAAAGAGAATAGAATAAAGAAAACACTATCAAAATTGATCAAGAGTAAAAGGAGAAAAGACAAAATAAGAATTAGTGGAAATGATGGCAGAACAAAGCTAGAAATAGAGATCATCTCATTGTTAGGGATTATCATGAATTGTCAATACATTTGAAACATTATATAAAACAGATCATTTTCCAGAAATATATAAATTGTTAAAATTGACTTTAGAAAAAACAGAAAACAATATGCCACTAACTGTTCAATTGGTAATCAAAATTTTACAAATCATTTTTCCTTTCAACCTCCCAAATCCAGTCCCAACAGTTTAAGAAATCCTGGTTTTATACTGTTTCACAGTTGAAAAAAGGGCAAGCTACCCAAATCATTTTTTTTTTTTTCAGGGTCTACAAATAATTTTATTGAACAAATAACACAACAGCCTTCCTAGATTGAGGACTACCCTCCCCAAGCCATTTCTCACACGCTTAAAGCACAGAGTTTGCACAGTAAGGAATTAAAAAAAAAATCATTTCTATGTAGAAATCAGACTCTGCCCCAATAACATCATGGACTAGACTATTTACAAGCTTTCACATTTTAAGTATTCCTATTATGGTTGTTTTCTTTCTGCCCCTATCCAGGGGCTCCAGTACTTTTCTCTTGACTGATACTGAAGGGAGGGGTATACTGTAGGGAAAAGGGGTGGTGGGCTCCTCAGAGCTACTGGCACCAGCCCTAGGGTGCTGTGCCTTACCACAGGGTGGTGGATGTGTAAGGGCAAGGGGGATTAGATACAGTAAGTGGGATGGGGCACAGGCATCCAGAGCCCTTCCTGATCCACATCCACACCCTCTCAACTTGGGGTGGGGGGGGAGGGGGAGAAACAACTAGTTGCAGTGGGGAGGGATCGGGCCAGCCCTGGGTAGAGGGAGAAACCTCCCACACCAGTCCCTACTCCTATTAACAGCCAGCAAAGTGTCCATCCATCTGGGGCTGGGAACAAACGGGCAGGTAGGCAGGAAAAATCAGGCTTGTTCTGCCCCCAGCCTCTGTCCAACACAGGAGGAATCGAGGTAGCAAACGGCTGAAATGCTCCAACGAGAGGGTAAAGGAAGTGAGGAGGGAAAGGAAGTTCCCACTTTTGTAGAGCTCCCATTGCCCTGGGGCTGGAAAAAGGCAGACCTTGCTTTTAAAGTGCTGTAGCCTCTAGCAGGGCTGGGCCCTAGGCAAGCTTGGAAGAATGCAGGCCAGGCAAGGGCACAGGAACCAGGCATTCCTGACCAGCATGTGCCCTGCCATGCTCCTTGTAGGGATTGCTGGGAAAGGTGGACTGGTAACTCCGCCATCAGCCCTCACCAGCTTCCAGCCATCTCTGGTCCACATACAAACCAACACCCAACCAGCACTGTAGGACTGCCCTGCTCACAGCTGAAGGTTCCAGGCCAGTGGAGTTTATTCACGGTTGTGGCCCCAGCCTAGGTTCCTCAATGGAAGCCACACCTTGAGCCTGGGGGTGTCTTGCTGGGGCAGGGGGTGTTTACGCCTGCCACCCCCCAGGCTCACACCTCATAGAGGATCACAGGGAAATCCACGTGGATGCGGGGGGGATCCAACTTCACGGTGCCCTGAGGAATCAGGTTCTTATGCACCCGCCTCAGCTTGGCCCGCTTCTGCCCGTTCTTGGTGACGATTGTCTCCTCATAGAATTCGTGAGCCAGATCCCCATCCTCGTCATAGAACATGGAGCCGCGGCGCGTGAATACGAAGGGGGGCACGACTCGGCCTCGCGGTCGCACCAAAGCTTGCTCAGCGACCGCCGCCTCTGGGCCGCCACCCCCCGCCGCCGAGGTGAAGGGCCACAGGCCCCGAGCTTTGGAGCCGCTGGCGCCCATGTCAGGGCCGCCGGCGCATGGCGGGCCCGGCAGTAACTTCGCTCTTACAAGGCCGTCGGCGCCACCATACCGTGCCTGGGCCTTGGCTCGCAGATGCCGCCGCAGCCGCTGCCGCTGCCTTCCGCAGGGTCCGCTGTCTCCACCCCCAAATCATTTTTGAGGCTAGCATAACCTTGATGTCCAAACCAGAAAATAATATACTGTGAGACAAAAAATTTTAAATCAATTATTCTTATGATCCTAAGGTGGTGAATTGTTAAATAAAATGTTAGCAAATCAAATTTGGCAGTTTATATAATAATAATCATGATCAAGTAGGGTTTGTCCTGGGAGTGTAAGAAAACATCATAAAATCTATTGAGGTGTACACCATATTTACAAAATAAAGAAAAAAAATGTGATACTTTAAATAGATGCAGAAGAATATTTAATAACATTCTATAATCATTTAAAAAATGACATTTTTAGTAAACTTCAGGGTGAAAAGGTAGATATCAAAGTAGTATTCTACAAAACTAGATTGAATAAAAATATAATGATCTTAATAGACACAGAAAAAATTTTTATAAAATTCAACACTCATTCATTTAAAAATTATACACTTTACTGAACTAAAGGTAAAGGATGGTCATTAAAAACCTACAGCAAGAATTATATTTAAAAATGAGACTTCAGAAGCAGTCCTAATTAAAGTCAAGAATAAGACATGCATATCCAATGTTGTAGTGTCTATTTATCATTTTTGTTGTTGTTTAGTCGCTCAGTCATGTCTTACTTCTTGCAACCCCATGGACTGCAGCATGCTAGGTTTCCCTGTCCTTCAGCATCTCCCAGAGCTTGCTCAAACTCATGTCTGTTGAGTCGGTGATGCCATCCAACCATCTCATCCTCTGTTGTTCCCTTCTCCTCATGCCTTCAATCTTTCCCAGCATCAAGGTCTTTTCTAATGAGTCAGTTTTTCGCATCAGGTGGCCAAAGTATTGGAGCTTCAGCTTCAACATCAGTCCTTCCAATGAATATTCAGGATTGATTTTTTAGGATTGACTGGTTTGATCTCCTTGCAGTCCAAGGGACTCTCAAGAATCTTCTCCAACACCACAGTTTAAAAGCATCTGTTCTTCGGCACTCAGCCTTCTTTATAGTCCAACTCTCGTATCCATACATGACTACTGGAAAAACTATAGCTTTGATGATATGGACCTTTGTAATAAATATGGAAAAAGATAAAAGGAGATTTCTTTTTTCAAAAAGGCATAGTTTTATGACCTCAGGATAAGAAGTAATTCCTTAAATACAAGAAACACAATAAATTTTTAAAACATTCAAGTGTAGAACTCTATACAATAAAAGACACCATAAACAAAGATAAAAAGACAAATCACAAAATGAGAGAAGATATTTACAACCCACAGAGCTAACAGGATTTGATTAGAAAATCTAATCCACTAGGGGTGATGTGGAATAAAGCATTTATTGTGAAAATCTGATCTTATATAACTATAGGAACTAGTTAAACAGTTTATGGATATTGCTTCTCCATCTAGTACTGAGACTTCAAGTAGGTAGGGTAGGCAGTGAGGAATGAAAGTGGACATGAAGTGGAGAGGAATGGAATCACTGGAACCTTCGAGGAAGAGCTGAAACTCATAAGAAGAAACTGAAACTCACTTTTTTCACTACCTCGAAGCCTCCAACTTCCGTGATGTAAGAGAGCCATAGCTGAATTCATCTCAGAGCTAAAATTGTACCTAGCCCAGGAGTTGAAGAAGCTGAAGAAGGAGATCCAGTGAGACCTAAAAGCTGCAGACTCAGCTCCTGCCTTACACCAGTAAAGTGAACCAACAGGCCCACAGCTCTGTGCTTGAGCTGCAATAACACCTGACCGAACAGCGACCTTCCAAGTATAAACTCAGATACTTCACTTCTACCTTTCATGGAAATTTCTCCTGTGGCCAATCCTACCTCAGAACCACAGAGGAAAGGAAATTCTAGGAAGTATGATTCCAGCTTAGCTAAGGTGACAAAGTACAAAGCCATCATTGTCCACCCTTTGTCAACTTGGCATCCTTAAATACTTGTTTTCACCAGACTTAACTTTCAAATGGAGAAGGCAATGGCACCCCACTCCAGTACTTTTGCCTGGAAAATCCCATGGACGGAGGAGCCTGGTGGGCTGTAGTCCATGGGGACGCTAGGAGTCGGACACGACTGAGGGACTTCACTTTCACTTTTCACTTTCATGCATTGGAGAAGGAAATGGCAACCCACTCCAGTGTTCTTGCCCGGAGAATCCGGGGACGGGGGAGCCTGGCGGGCTGCCGTCTATGGGGTCGCACAGAGTCGGACACGACTGAAGCGACTTAGCAGCAGCAGCAACTTTCAAATAAAGATTGAAAGCAAATGACAGCAAAACTGTGTTTCTGCTTAACATGATATACCTATTTCTGTACAATGAAAATATGTCATATCAATTGGGTATCCATGTGGAAAAGGTTCATTTCTAACTCTGCCCTGCCAAAAGAGGATATAAAGTCTACAGGTTCATAGTTTTCATAGTTTGGTGATGTTCACTTCTCTTCTAGCTAAGTCACACTATCCATTACATCCTGTAACAATTAGTGTTAAAATTTTATTTATACAGTAGATGAATTGGAAGGGAAGGAAAATTTTGGTTAAAACATGAAAATATTTACGTTGAAATAAAAAGAAAAATTTTGTCCTTATTCCTGCAACAGTTTGTGTTGTTTTAGCTGGTATTTATAAACACTCCTCCACTCCCCATTTCATATTCCCTGCCTGATAGGGTGACCTTTGTTTCTGGTATGTGCCAATAGCACTCCTTCTTGTATTAGTCTGCAGTAGTTTTGCTATGGGTTTTAAGTTTTGCTATGGATTTTAAGATGCTCCCCATCCCCCACCCTTGATCAGGACCAACCACCCCAGGCAATACAGTAACCTTCTTTGCTTGCTGATTGACTGGCAAGAGAAGCCCGAAGTAGCCAGGGCCAGTCTCAATTTATAGTTCAACGGAACCACTCCTGTGTCTCCTGAGAAAATATTTCTCTTTGGGGAACTAATACTCTAAATAGCCGAGCCCAAAGTTTCAGGTCTTATATGATAAATCTACTGTAGCATTCCAATCTTTCTTAACCTTTGAATATTTTCTTCTACTGTATACCAAAGAAGTTTTGACCTTCTAACTTCCAGATTTCAATCAACCAACTGAGCAAATGGTTGGAAACACTCAAGCTCTCAGTTGAATCAGAAATCTCTACATTAGTAAATAAATATAGCCTAATCTGACTTTATAGTCCTTCTATCCTGATTCTGTACCTTAGGGATCCATATCTATATATTTCCCTAGGTTTCTGTTGATGTAAATTGGCAAAGTCATGCAATTATTTTGGTGTTTATCATATCTTCTCATGAATCATGCTTTGTATTTCACCCTTTAAAGTCTGTCTGGACTTAAGCCTATAAGCAGTGGAGGTAGATCCTGAGAAAAATCAAGACCACTACTTCAGGGAAGGCCATTACAGGCCCCACAAGCAAGGAAGATTCCTTACTGGGGTGGAAGGGTCATTGCCACTGAAAAAAGAGGTTCAACAGAACTTAGGCACTCAAGGTCCCCAGGTTCACTGGAATCTGTCCATACATGTCTCCATCCTAACTTTCATGGTCCTACTCCTTCACAATCAACTTCCTAAATTTAACAGAAGAGGCTTATGAGGCTTATACAAGCCTCTTAGCCTCCTCCATCAGAGGGTAGACAGAGAAGCAAAAAAAAAAAAAACAAAGTCCTGTAGTGACTAAAACAAAAACCACATTACAGAAAGTTAATCAGCATGAAAAAGCACAAAGTTATGTCCCAGATGAAGGGACAAGATAAAACCCCAGAAAAACAGCTAAATGAGGTGGAGATAGGCAACCTTCCAGAAAAATGATTCAGAATAATGATAGTGAAGATAATTCAGGGTCTCAGAAAAAGAATAGAGGCAAAGATTGAGAAGATGCAAGAAATGTTTACCAAAGACCTACAAGAGCTAAAGAACAAACAAACAGAGATGAATAATGCACTAGAAGGAATCAATAGCAGAATAACTAAGGCAGAAGAACAGATAAGTGACCTGGAGGACAGAATGGTGGAAATCACTGTGGCAGAGCAGAATAGAAAAAAAGAATGAAAAGAAAAGAAGACAGCCTAAGAAACCTCTAGGACAACATTAAATGCACCAACATTTACATTGTAGGGGGTCCCAGCAGGAGAAGAGAGAGAGAAAGGACCTGAGAAAATATTTGAAGAGGTAATAGCTGAAAACTTACCTAACATGGGAAAGATATGGTCAACCATGTCCAGGAAGTGCAGAGTCCCAGGCAGGATAAACCCAAGGAGGAACACACCAAGACACATAGTAATCAAATTGATGAAAATTAAAGACAAGGATAAAATATTAAAAACAACAAGGGAAAAATGACAGTATACAAGGGAACTCCTATAAGGTTATCTGTTCATTTCTCAACAGAAACTCTACAAGCCAGAAAGGAATGGCATGATATGTTTAAAGTGATGAAAGGGAAGAACTTAATTGAGAATACTCTACCCAGCAAGACTCTCATTCAGATTTGACAGAGAAATCAAAAGCTTTCCAGACAAGCAAAAGTTAAGAGAATTCACCACCACCAAACCAGCTTTACAACAAATGCTAAAGGAACTTCTCTAGGCAGGAAACACAAGAGAAGGAAAAGACCTACACAAAATAAACCCAAAAACAATTAAAATGATAATAGGATCATACATATTGATAATTACCTTAAATGTAAATGGATTAAATGCACCAACCAAAAGACATAAACTGGCTAGCTGGATGAAAACCTATACATGTACACACTTCCACTCACCGCATCACTCTACTTAACCCCCCAGATTGTATGTTATTATTTGATATTGTTAGGCTAATCATGTTTCCATTATAGCTTGCAATTGTAATTATCTTTTATCTTTTGTCTGGCTATTGACTGTGAAAACTGATAAATGTCTTCTACTATTGTGATTATGTAACTATTATTCACTTAATACCATTCTATCTTGATTGGTCAATAGAAAATAATAGAATTCTATATCACTAAAACTACCATTTAATAGAAGAACCAATAATCACTTCTTAAAATTCAGATACATATCAGAATTATCTCAGAATTTTTTGAAACATACAAATGTTCAGATATTGCTTTCTTTCTCCAAAGCTGCGGATGTGTTTTTAATGAGCAGCCATGTTTAAAAATAACTGGACTATAAGACGATCTTCTACTTTTATCTGGTTTGTTTCACTTTTCCTATTTCATATTCAATGCTCCTATTTCACTTAGTTTTTGTTTTCCAATTTCTCCATCTCCTTTTTGTTGTTGTTCTTTCTCAAGCCTTTATCAAGCATAGTAGAAAAACTTTTGTATACATATATATATATAAATAGTGTGTATAATATCAGTTCAGTTCAGTCACTCAGTCACGTCCAACTCTTTGCAACTCCATGGACTGCAGCATGCCAGGCTTCCCTGTCCATCACCAACTCCTGGAGCTTATTCAAACTCATGTCCATTGAGTCCATAATGCCATCCAACCATCTCGTCCTCTGTCATCCCCTTCTCCTCTTGCTTTCAATCTTTCCCAGCATCAAGGTCTTTACCAAGGAGTCAGTTTTTCACATCAGGTGGCCAAAGTATTGGAGTTTCAGCTTCAGCATCAGTCCTTCCAATGAATATTCAGGACTGATTTCCTTTAGGATTGACTGGTTGGATCTCCTTGCAGTCCAAGGGACTCTCAAGAGTCTTCTCCAACACCACAGTTCAAAGTATCAAGTCTTTGGTGCTCAGCTTTCTTTAAGACCCAATTCTCGTATCCATACATGACTATTGGAAAAACCATGGTTTTGACTAGACAGACCTTTGTCGGCAAAGTAACGTCTCTGCTTTTTAATAAGCTGTCTAGGTTTGTCATAGCTTTTCTTCCAAGGAGCAAGCATCTTTTAATTTCACGGCTGCAGGCACCATCTGCAGTGATTTTGGAGCCCCCCAAAATAAAGTGAGCCACTGTTTCCCCATCTATTTGCCATGAAGTGATGGGACCGGATGCCATGATCTTAGTTTTCTGAATGTTGAGCTTTAAGCCAATTTTTTCACTCTCCTCTTTCACTTTCATCAAGAGGCTCTTTAGTTCTTCTTCACTTTCTGCCATAAGGGTGGTGTCATCTGCATATCTGAGATTATTGATATTTCTCCTGGCAATCTTGATTCCAGCTTGTGCTTCATCCAGCCCAGCATTTTTCATGATGTACTCTGCATTTAAGTTAAATAAACAGGGTGACAATATACAACCTTGATGTACTCCTTTCCTAATTTGGAGCCAGTCCGTTGTTCCATGTCTGGTTCTAACTGTTGCTTCTTGGACTGCATACAGATTTCTCAGGAGGCAGGTAAGGTGGTCTGGTTTTCCCATCTTTTGAAGAATTTTCCACAATTTGTTATGATCCACACAGTCAAAGGCTTTGGCATAGTCAATAAAGAAGAAGTAGATGTTTTTCTGGAACTGTCTTGGTTTTTTGATGATCTGACAGATGTTGGCAATTTGATCTCTGGTTCCTCTGCCTTTTCTAAATCCAGCTTGAACATCTGGAAGTCCTTGGTTCATGTATTGTTGAAAACTCGCCTGGAGAATTTGGGGCATTACTTTGCTAGCGTGTGAGATGAGTGCAATTGTGCAGTAGTGTGTGCATTCTTTGGCATTGCCTTTCTTTGGGATTGGAATGAAAACTGACTGTTTCCAGTCCTGTGGCCATTGCTGAGTTTTCCAAATTTGCTGGCATACTGAGTGCAGCACTTTAGCAACATCATCTTTTAGGACTTGAAATAGCTCAGCTGGAATTCTATCACCTCCACTAACTTTGTTCATAGTGATGCTGTTCTAAGGCCCACTTGATTTTGCACTCCAGGATGTCTGGCTCTAGGTGAGCGATCACACCATTGTGGTTATCTGGGTCATGAAGATCTTTTTTTGTACAGTTCTGTGTATTCTTGCCACCTTTTCTTAATATCTTCTGCTTCTGTTAGGTCCATACCATTTCTGTCTTTTATTGTGTCCATCTTTGCATGAAATGTTCCCTTGGTATCTCTAATTTTCTTGAAGAGATCTCTAGTCTTTCCCATTCTATTGTTTTCCTCTATTTTTTTGCACTGATCACTGAGGAAGGCTTTCTTATGTCTCCTTGCTATTTTTTGGGACTCTGCATTCAAATGAGTATATCTTTCCTTTTCTCCTTTGCCTTTAGCTTCTCTTATTTTCTCAGCTATTTATAAATCCTCCTTAGATAACCATTTTGCCTTTTTACATTTCTTTTTCTTGGGGATGGTCTTGATCACTGCCTTCTGTATAATATATATATTTTAGAAAACATGTATAATATATAATTTTATATTATAACATAATATATATTTTAGAAAACATTAATTTTTTCCCAGCTAAAAAATGTATAACATTTTGATTCCAGTTGTTTGATTAGTATGAATAAAATGCTAGATTTCTAATTTATATTCACTCAAAACTTTAATATAATTGCATGCATTTTGGCATCTACTATTATTGCTAAAATCTAGAAATTTTATCTTAATGATTTAAAAATTGTTTTGGAATGAAGCTTGAAACTTCTAATCCAATTCTGAGAATATAAAGAAATACTGTGCTGTAAAAGAAACAGCAAATGAACATGTGATACAATATTATTAACTAAAGTACAGAGTTTGTTCAAATTTAACAAAATGTTATGCTAGTGTCCATTATTTGGCAAAGAACCTGTCTGCTGATGTAGGAGATGTAAGAGATGCAGGTTCAATACCTGGATTGGGAAGATCTCCCTGGAGGAGGGCATGGTAACCCAGTCCAGTATTCTTGCCTGGAGAATCCAATGGACAGAGGAGCCTGGCGGGCTACAGCCCACAGGGTTGTGGAGTTGAACACGACTGAAGTGACTAATAGCAACAGCAGCAGAACACACCACCGCAGTAGAGAACTAGTTTCTTTCTCAGGATTAAGGGAAGAAACCTCGCAGTACACACCAACATTCTGAGCCTTAGTCAGGACAGGGCCACTGGGGACTGAGGAAGTTGGAACAGGTATGTTGGGAGGCCCCTTAGCTGCCCTTTCCTCCAGCACCCTTGAAAATCTTTGCCCCTTTTCTCTTTTTCCACCTTCTCTATTGTAGATTCTTTCTCCATCTCTTTTTCTCTTTCATCTTTTCAAAGGGAGACTTTTTCGCTCAGAAGAAAGGAGCTAACTGGGGAATATGAAGGTCATTGCAGCTGAGATGCAGGGCCCTCACATATCAGGGCTCAAGTCCAGCCCAGCCTACAGGAAGAGAGAGCCTGAAGGCTACCTCGAGGGAAGCCCCACGCCTCCTGTCCAGCTGCCTCAGCTCCCTCCCACACCTGCTTCCCCGCCCCTCTGCCCCTCCCGAACCCCCTTGCCCCTGACAGGCCAAGAGCAAACAAGTTGTTTGTTCATCTCCCAGGAACGCGCAGCGACACAGAGGGGCACACATTGCTAACACGCGTTGCACTTTGCACTTACCTACTGTTTCCCAGCTTTTTCTTATGCATGCTGCTTTTAAGACTTTCTCTGAAATTCTATGCTCTTTAATTAGACTGGAGTCAACAAACATCTATTTGCTTGAGACCTATTTTATGTGCTGGGTTTACGAGGGCTACAAAGAAATGAGGACTACCATTTGTTCCCACTGGGAACTCCCAGTCTCACGGTAGGGGAGAGTCACAGCTAAGTGATGCAACCGTCAAACGACAAGAGCAGATTCCATGTGAGTATGAAGGACAGAGATTAGTTATAGCTTCAAAGAACTGGGACGTCTCCTCGGAGGAGGCTTTCTTCTGCGGATACTTCCAAAGAGAGGAAAGCCAGCCAAGGCAAGAAGAGGGGGAGATTATGCAGAAAGAAAGTGCTTTGAGAGAAGAGAGAAGGGCTAGCTAGTATGGACCCATGGGGGCTCCCCAGGTTTAGGAATGGGCAAAGGCAGAGGAAGAAGCAGTGAGCAGAGAGGAAGTCTAAGTACCAGGGCAAACAGCCCTAATTCAGGGAACTGGTGTATTTTCTACCCACTGAGAGTACTCTAGAACTGAGGTCTAAAGTACTTCAACTGAGCTGTTGAGATCTTCACAACCAGCTAGTCAAAGCCCTCTGTTGTACTGAAAAGGACATTGAGTCCAGCCCGCTAAATGGGGAGAGATTTGCACAAAAGGCAAAACTCGGTCCAGGATTGTTTCCAGCTCACTGTACACCATGCCCTCATGACAACCCAGACCCAGTCAGCAGCTTCTTTGTCATTTTACCCGCCAGCCACGCCTACCACAGTGGTTACACACATATTTGCTGAATTGAATTCTGTTTGTCCTTTATCCCTCCAGCTTCTAAAGAAAGGAGTAAACAAGAGGCATGGTCTCTACCCAACCCCTAAGTATACCACAGGCCCTGTGTAAGGCGTGTATCTTATTCATCTCCATGGTTTCTGTCATTTCCATTTTACTGATGGGGAAACTGGATCTTGAAGAGCTAAGATTTGTTTCAGTTAGTGAACTATAAGAACTCAAACCCAGGTCCATCTGACTCTAAATTCCACAATGAAGTGTCAACTTAAGTGGCTGAAATTAATTTTATTAAACTTTATTTATGGCTGTGCTAGATCTTTGTTGCTGTGTGCCGACTTTCTCTAGTTGCGATGAGCAGGGGCTAGTCTTCATTGTGGTGGTTTCTCCTGTCGCGGAGCGCAGGCTCTAGGCTTGTGAGCTTCAGTAGCTGCAGAGCGCGGGCTCAGTAATTGTGGTGCATGGACTTAGATGCTCCACAGTACGTGGAATCTTCCCAGACCAGGGATCTAACCTGTGTCCCCTGCACTGGCAGGCAGATTCTTAACGTCTGGACCACCAGGGAAGTCCTGAAATTGAATTTAATCGAATTAATTTCTCCTCTCTGCTTCACAGTCCTTCAAAGGGGAAGGGTTATTTTTTTTTCCCTTTGGGGGTGAATGGGGGATGAAGTTATAGTAGAAGAGTGTGTGTGTGAGACAGAGTAATGCCTCTAAAAGACCAGCTTGTTTCAACTGCTCATAAGTGACTGAACTTCCAACACCACTAGAAGAGGCGACCAAGGGGATTGGTTCTTTTAAGAAAGTCACCGCCAGTCAGGCTGAGCCCGTCTCTGCATCATCATATTCAAACCTGGTCTGAGGGTCCAGAAACTCAGGGGTGTTGTTGAAATGGAAAAACCCAGGAGGAGTTGGGTTATCATGTGTGTGACCTCTCCAAGTGTCTTGTAAGCAGATGGAGTTGGAGGGGGAGAAGATGAAAGAACGACCTAGAAAGCAGTTTCTGTGTTCAGAAGGAAGGGAAATAGAGGTCATCATTTTGGTGGTGGTGGTGTGCGTGTGAGTCACAGGCAGACGTGAAGGTGTGTTGGGCAGTGAAAAGAGGGCAGACCTGTCTCAGGCCCTCATACCCGCCCAGACCTTCCCTTGTGCCCTTGTAACCGTTTTAAGGCTCTTCCACAAGTGGGCTTCAGGGGTTGTCACCAAGCCTTTGCCATCACCTACTAAGGCCGGGGAGGCCAAGTCCAGGACTGGGGAGAGAACTGGGTGGAAAGGAGCACTGGAGTCCTGGGAAACCTCACGTCCAGGCCAGGAGCAGAGGCTGGGTCTTGCCACCAGCTGGTGGTCTAGGGGTCGGGGTGGGGGGGGCTCTGGCTGCCTGTTTGTTCAGCACTGAATTGAGGTTCCTGTTAGGAAGTAACCTTATTTGTGTTCAGACTGACTTGTTTGCTGTTCACACTTGCATGGAGAGCTGCCCCTTGGGGTCCTGACTTCAAACATAGGGGTAGGCGTGGGGTGTGGGAGTACTTCCCCCAGGGTCCAGCGAGTGCTCTGGGAAAACCAGTGTCTACAAGCTCCCGATGAGGAGAGGGAGGGTTGGACCCCTCCTGGAAACTATGCCCTGGCTCCCGGCTTTCCCGAGGGGAGCCATGCAGGGCTTGCCTAGTGAGGAGTCCTAAGCCAGGAAGGGTGTGGAGCCTGGCTTCTTCACTCAGCAGGGGAAGGCGTAGTGAGGAACGAAGTATTCTAAGGCCAGGCTCCCACCTTGAGATGCTGATCTGGTTGGCCTGGGGTGTGCCCAGGGCACTTCTGGAGTGATTCCACTGTGGGGTCAAGGTGAGAAACTCTGTTCTAGAGTCTACCAGCTTCTCGAACTTTAGTGTGCATACACATCACCCAGGAATCTAGTTAAACTGCAGATCCAACTCAAAGTGGGTCTGGGCTGGGTTCTTAGATTCTGCATTTCTAATGCACTCCTACATGGTGGGGCTAGTCTGGGGACCATTCCTTGAATGGCAAGGCTCTATACATGCTTTGAACTCCTCATTCCAGTTGTCAGGGGAAGGGGGTAGAGCCATGTCCCCAGCTTACTGCACCTGTTTGCTCGGCCTGCCCTTTCCTCACCACCTTACTTGGTTAAGCAATCAATTTCACAGCCTCTCTGGTCAAGGCCAGTCCTCTATTCATTCTCAAAGTTTAAGGGGACAAAATAGACCCCCTACCCTACTTGAGACAAACCAATTCAGCTGGCTTCAGCTGGGGGGTTTGGCAGAGGTAGGGAGGGCAGCAGCAAAAGCAGCAGGCAGATCCTGCGGGCCCAGAGGCCACACACATGGAATGAATGGTAGGGTATGTGTTCAAAGACGGCTTCTTCCTCACATGCTCTGTTGCAAAGAGGCCTTGCCGTTTCTTCATCCCCTCTTCCTGGATCTGGGTTAGCCCTACAACTTGCTTTCGTCAGTAGAATATGAAGAAAGTGACACTGTGTAACTTCTGAGGCAGGACTCTGAAGTTTTCCCTTTGCCATTTGGGTGCCCGCTCTTGGGATCCAGCTGCTATGTGAGGAAGCCCAAGCTAATCATGCAGAGAGAATGCGAGAGTCCCAGCCTCCCAGTCAAGATGCTAAATGTGTGAATAAAGCTAATCTGAATGGTCCAGTCCCAGCCACTATCTGATCGCAAGCCAGACAAGCTACATAATTTGCAGAGCCCAGGTAGCTTAGTGGTAAAGAATCTATCAACTCCATTGACTCCCCGAGTCACCCCAGGTGGGGGCTGACAAGGTCCTCCACTCCTGTTATTTCTCTAGCCTCATGCGCTACTGTCCCCATCTCACTCTGCTCCAGACGCACTGGCCTTCTGGCCTTCCCTTGACCAAATACACCCCTATCTCAGGGCCTTTGCACTCGCTATTCCCTCTTCCTGTTTGCCCTGCAGCTGTGTGCATGGCTCAGTCCCTCACCTTCTTTTGGTCCTTGCTGCAGTGTTACCTTCCTAGCGAGGCCTCCCCTGACCTGACTTTCTTGGCCTTGTCCTGGGGTCCTTATTTCCCTGTACTGCTTACTTTCTCTCCATAGTGCTTATGTGTGTGTGTGTGCTCAGTCACTCAATTGTGTCTGACTCTTTACAACCCCATGGACTGTAGCCCACCAGACTCCTCTGTTCATGGAATTTTCCAGGCAAGAATAGTGGAGTGGGTTGCCATTTCCTACTCCAGGGGATCTTCCCGATCCAGAGATCAAACCTTCTCTTGCATCTCCTGCACTGGCACTTTACCACTGCCCTACCTGGGAAACCATTAGTGCTTATTACTCTCCAATAAATATATACCTCCAATAAATATATATTTATTTATTTTTGTTATGTCTCTCAACAATAATGTAAGCTCCCTAAAGAGCAGAGATTTTTCAAATTTGCTTTGCTTACTGATTTTTCCCTTGGTGCCTAGAACTGAGCCTGGTACAGAATGGTCAGCCCACAAATATTTGCTACATGAATAAATCCATGAATGAATGAGTGTAACTGATGGTTTAGGTTCACCAAATACAGTCCATCCAGTTTGTTTGGATTTAGTAAAATCTAAAACAAGTAATACAGATACAGTTCCTGGGGTGGAGCAGAGGCTCGCGCACACACATTGTGAATGTAGGGGAGTTGGAGGAAGGCATGGCACCCCACTCCAGTACTCTTGCCTGGAAAATCTCATGGACAGAGGAGCCTGGCGGGATACAGTCCAGGAGGTCACAAAGAGCCAGATACAACTGAGCGTGTGCGCGCGAACACACACACACACACACATACACCCCTCGTTGTTTAATCCATTGCCTGAATTTGGGAACACTTTTCTTTTTTAATGATTTTTTTTGCATTTTGGACCTCAGGAGCAGAGGATTGAGTACCGTTTCCTGCCTCTTCAGGGCCATCGCCGTGAGAGGTCCACACCAGACTACTCTTCTTTTTCGCCTGTCTTTTGCTCTTTGTCCTTGTCCTCTTGCCAGTTCTCCTGCTCCCCTAATAAACTTTTCTCTCATATATTTGTTATCTGTTATCGACTGTTTATGGATCCATGTAAAATATGCAGGGCTGTTTTGTATATGTGTTCTTAATTTACATAAATGGTCATTTTTTTTTCCCTTGTTCCTTTTTACTCAAAACTATTTTTTTTTTATTCTTCCAATTTTATTTTATTTTTAAACTTTACATAATTGTATTAGTTTTGCCAAATATCAAAATGAATCCGCCACAGGTATACATGTGTTCCCCATCCTCAAAACTATTTTAAAGTTCTCTCTTTAGTGCCCTGTGGACAGCAGTTTCCTTGCTCTGACAGCTGTTTTCTAGCATCTCACGTTGCAGATGAAAAGTCTGCTGTCAGGCTGACTTTCATTTGTAGAAAACCCTTCTGCTGTTAAAAAGCTTGGAAGACCTTTTTATTTATCATCAGCATTCAAAAGTTTCCACAAGATATCTGAGTATCTATCTTCTTTCAGCATGTCCTATTAGGGGTACTTCTGGCCATATTGAGGGTTAGGGTCTGAGAAACATTGCTGTGGAGACATCTGACAAGAAGTTGGGTAAGAGAAGGTGTCTGGGCTAGATTTGGGAGTCATCTGCATTTAGGTTCTAGTTTGACAAGAAAAACATGGCTGGATAAGATTAAAGATGGAGGAGAAGTGGTCAAGTGGGGGTGCAGGGCTGCTGAACGCAGGGGGTTATCAAAGGGTGTATTATTAGGTGAGCAACTGTTATCTTCTGCTTTTTTATTATAATAAGGTATTTCAAACACTAAGAAAGTTATAGATAAAAACATGATAAATACCCAAGAAGTCACCATCCAACGTTGTCAACTTTGGCTATGTTTACTTCAGTTTTTGTTCGTTTGTTTTCTTTTTTAAAGTAAAAGTCATTGTCGGACTTCCCTGGTGGTCCACTGGCTAAGAATCCGCCTTGTAATGCAAGGGACACCAGTTTGACTCCTGGTTTGGGAAGATCCCACATGCCGTGGAGCAACCGACTACTGAGTCCCCAGCCTAGAGCCTGCAGGCCAGAGGCAGCAGCTTCTGAAGCCCACAAGCCTACAGCCTGTGTTCCGACAAGAGCAGCCACTGCCGTGAGAAGCCCGAGCACCAGCTTGGAGAGCAGCCCCTGCTGGCTGCAACCAGAGCAAGCCCGCATGCAGCAACGGAGACCCACCATAGTCAAAAATAAAATAAATAAACAAATAAATGTTTTTTTAAAAAGTGTACCATGGACACATACATAGCCCCTTATACTTCTCACCAGTTCCATTCACTGGAGTGAATTACTATTCTAGCCTGGTGCTATCATTTCCATTCATGTTCTTACAATTCTGCCGCAGTTACTTATCCATAAGCAGCATACAGCGTGAAATGTTTTGCATGCTTCTAAACCTTATATAGATGGTATCACATTGTACTGGCCATTTTTCAGCTTGCCTCTTTCACTCAGCACTATGTGAGTTTCATATATGTAGCTATAGTTTATTAATTTTCACGGGTTTAGAGTATTCAGACTTCCCTGGAGGCTCAGACAGTAAAGAATCCGCCTGCAATGCAGGAGACCTGGGCTCGATCCCGGGGTTGGGAAGATCCCTTGTAGAAGGAAACAGCTACCCACTCCAGTATTCTGGCATGGAGAATTCCAAGGAGCCTGGCAGGCTATAGTCTATGGGGTTGCAAAGACCTGGACAAGACTGAGCAACTTTCACTTTCTTCAGAGTATTCAAAAAATGAATAGACTACAATTTATTTTTCCATTACGCTGTTAATGAACATTTACAGGTCATGTGCTGTGTGCTAGATATGGCAAAGTTGTAGCAGTGAATCCACTTCTCAACCTATGATAAATTATGAATGCTGTTTTACAGATAAGGAACATAAGGCTCAGACAGGGCAAGCCATTTATCCAGGTGGCACAGCTGGTACATAGCAGAAGGGCACCGTTTCTTCCCTTCAGGATCCTCTGGCCCTGACCTTGCATTGTCTCTTCTTCCCCAGGGAACTCACAGCTTCAGCCCCTTGGGGAGGGGTGCTTCTGGAGCTTTCCTGAGCAGGGGCTTTTCTGTGTGCTGGGAGCGCACCTGGAGTTGGTTGGGGAGGCCCCTGTCAATGCTCACCACCTGGGCAGGTCCAGCCCAGGACAGAACAGCCACACTCACAGGGCTGGCCCCTGGCCCGCGAGGGCAGCTGACAGGACACAGAATCAGGCCTGCTCCTGCTCTGGGGCTCTAGGCTTTCGGGAGGCAGGACCCTATCTTAGTCTCCGCACAGCTCCTCATACAGTGCTTGGAGAATTTACGCCCTCTGTTCCCTCAGTGCTTCGTAGAGGTCTGGACTCGCTGTCAGGGAACAGGCTGTGGTTTGCTCCTACGTCTTACCTGCGAAACGTGATGCAGAAAAGTCACTTAGGCCTCTTCCGAGGTGGGATTATAGCCTCGGGGGTGCTGTGCCCATTCACGGAGGCACCATTTTGCTTTTTAAATGCCTGGGCGCTGTAGAAGGGGTCCTGGTGCTTAGCTCTCCGACTGAAGGGCCAAAGGGCCCGGCCGATGGAGAGTGTCATTTCTCACAGAGGGCAGCAGGGGGCGCGCGCAGACCGTGTGATGTGGGCACCGCCTCCTCCGGCTGCAGGCTGCAATCGCATCCGCCGGGTCTCGGCGGCTCTGGCGAGAGAGCGCCAGCAGACTGAGCAAGGTAGAAAAGGCCTTTTACCCGGGAGCTTAGTTAGGGGTTAGGATCAACTTGGTCTACAGACCCCTTAGAAACTCCGGGAAATGAAGCTCGAGTCGGGAGGTGGTACGCAGCGCTGTGCCCGAGGGCACTAGAGGGGCAAGGACGGATGTTGTGTCCTGCGTCTAAGATCACTGCTTTCCGGCTGGCGAAGTCAACGCTTCCTAACTGCGGGGTAGAGACAAGCATGACCCGCTGGTACAATTGGCTGGAAGAAAACAGCCAATTGCAGCATATTCCCAAATGTCAAAACAAAAACTACAATTTTCGTCTGGCTACCTTCCCAACCTGGGGGCGGAAGGGAGGGAAGGGGAGGAGCCGGAGCAGGCGGGGAGGTTTCGAGGAAAGCCCCCCTCCTCCTACGCAGTCACACCTAGGAGATGTCAGTGTGTTGGTGGGACTCGTCTTCCTGCTAGAGCATAACCCTTGCCAGCCTCAAATGTGCTTCCAGTCAAGACCCTCTGTCCCGACAAGATGATCCATAGACGTATTTTTCTTTTTGAATTCCGAAGCTAATATATACATTTTGCATAAAAATTAAACAATACCAAATTATTAAGAAAATGAAAGCTTCTCTATAATCTCCTAACAAAATAACCACCATTTTTTCAGGTTTACTTCTGTCCCATAAGTATACTAACATTTATTATAACAATTTTTACAAAAAAATCATTGAATCAAAGTATTTTTAACTATTTTAAACTTGCTTTGTTCTTCGTTCAATATATATTGGACACGTCGCTGTGTCGGTATATATGCCTCCATCAAATTTTTCACAAACGGTTGCACAGCATGCAAACGGTTGAGGCAGCCCACCACTGATGGGCTTTAAGATGTTTTTCTCTTTCCCCTCATGACAAGCATCCTCCTAGGTGCTGTGCTCCTTGCAAGCACTTTTCAGGAGAGATTCTTGTGTAACTCCTGGGATGAAAGAGAGGCTCATTTGAAATGGCTGAAGTGGCTGCATTGCCCTCCACAGGCTGCACAGTCGGTCGGGTCAGTATGTCCACCCATGGTGAGGGCAGCTTCCTGGTGGTTTTAGCCACAACCTCTCTAGAGGTGAGGGCTTAACCTCCCAAATCTTGGAACTGGTGGTTGCCTGAACTGATCATTTCTAGAGGTTCCAGCAGCTCACTAAGGACCTCAGGAGAGGGTGAAAACGAAGCTTGTTTAGTTCAGAGGTGTCAACAGCCAGAGAAGGGACTTCATAAGCATTCCAAGAACAGGGGAGATTACAAAGTGGCCTTACCTCCCAAGGGATATCAGTGGGGTGGGGGAAGGAGCAGAGGAGCCAGTTAGAGGAGTGAGGAACTGGGTGGGGTTCCCTGGGAGACAACCTGTGTCACTCCTAAGGGAGGAAGGCCCTCATGGGCACAAGTACCTCCCGGGCCAGCCCACTAACTTTTTAAGCTCCAGCTGTCTGGAGGTGGGGGTGGGTGTGGGCAGATCCTATTCACGGCCAAACTGCTCAGTTCTAAGAGAACATACAGCCCGACTTTGAAAGAGAAAAGAGAAGGCCAGGGCCCACCACAGAGGAGTCTTGAGATGGAATCAGATGCTAAATTGGAAGAGGCTCTGAGTTGGAGAAGCCCTAAAAGGCTTCCAGGAGGAAGAGACTGGATGCTTGTTGTGCCTTGGTGGGTGGTCAGGATTTGGACCGTCCCAGAAACCTGAGCAAAGGCATGTTTGTAGGAATGGCCAGTCTGCTCCGGCAACAGGAAGAAGCAGGGACTGAGGGCTGTGGAAGGGCAGGAGGAACTGTAGCTGGGGCTGTGGCAGAAGCCAGGGGGTGAATCCTACAGCTCCCAGAATTTGTTCTGGGGTCCCAGACTGTCCTTCTGGCCTTTGGGTCCCGGAAGCTCTGGGTTAAGAGTCTGGACATGTCTTCCTGCGCTCCTGGAGGCTTATCAAAGGCTCGCTTCCCAGAGCAGCGGAGAACTCAGACCTAGGGCAGCGGTCGGCGCCGGGCAGCGCGGGCCCCTGGACACAGGAGGCGCCGTCCTCCGCCGCACGGCCCGGGGCTGCGGGCGTCTGCGCAGGGCTGTTGGCTCCCTGCGCTCGCACGGCCAGGGCCCCGCCGCTCCCAGGTCTTCACACCTCCACCTTTGCCTCTTTTTCCTTTCCCATCCCCAGCCGGAGCTCTTTGCCCTCACCCCACCGGGCAGATGGGGAGGCAGGGATGCGGGGAGAGAGGAGGGTCGAAGGGCCCGGCGCCTGGCTTTCCTCCATTCGCCTTCCGTCTTCCCCTTCCTTGTCCTCCCGACTCCACCCAGGTCCTGCCCTGTTATCCATGCCCTCCTTCTTTTTCTTATTCTCCCACCATGATCCATGGTACCAACCCAATTTTTAAGGGAGTTGGTCTTCCACGTGTAAGCTTATTAAGGAGCAAAACTGATAAATATTTGAAGGAAGAAAAAAAAAATCCATCGCTTCCCCGCCAGGCGCAGCTCGGCTCTGCGCCCCGCCCCCGCAGCTAGCGCCTGCAGGCGGAGCGTCCCCGGGAGAGCGCGGAGGCCCGGGCAGGGTAGGGGCCGCGGCCTCCCCTGCCCGCGTGGGCGCCTCCCCGCGTCCCGGCCCTGCGTTGCCGCGGGCGGAATAGAGGACGGCGGATTGAGGCGGCCGCCGCGTGTTTGTCCAGCGCCCGCCCCCGCCGCCGCGGGCCCTAATCTCCGATACTCTTGCGAGTTGGCTTCCTGCCCCGGAGCCCCCACTCCCCGAGCAAACAGGGCGGCGCGGCGCTGCATCCGAAATGCGGCATTTGAGCCCCGCAGTGGAGGAAAGCCGGTGCAGGCCGCTCGGCTGTAATTGCCCTTCTCCGCCCTAATCCTTCGGTCCGGCCCAGTCCGCCGGCTGCGGCCCATTGATCAGCGCTGCAGTGGAGGGCTCCGGGAGGGGCGCCCCACCTTCTCCCCGGGGCCTAGGAGGCAGTCGGGACCCACCTACCCGTCCCCCACCCCTTGTTCTTAGAGCCCCTCTTGCTGAGGTCAATCCGGCCTTGAAGGCGGAGAACGTCCTTGGAAAGGGCATCGAGGTTGCCGGGGGAAATGAGCGTGGGGGGAGGAAGAGAACACCTACACCCTTGGCAGGGCCCGCCAGGCTGAGACCCCAGATCGCGCTGGCCTTCGTTAGGTGAGGGATGGGGTCTGGCTGAGCTTGACACTGTGAGAGTCAGCTATGGAGCTGGGGGGCGTTGAGAGGCCCCTGTGTGCCCCAAACCACCCCCCAGGCCCCAGAGCTTCTGCAGTTTTTTGAGGGTCCCACTTCCTGAAGTCTGCCAGAGAGGCCTGGGCGTCACTGTATCCGCGTTCAGTCTTTCTCCACTGAATATGCAGTGCAGAGTGCCAAGTGCTCCAAGCTGGGAAACAGACATGGTCTCTTGTATTATACGGGATTCCCTGGTAACTCAGATGGTAAAGTGTCCGCCTGCAACGCGGAAGACCCAGGTTCCATCCCTAGGTCGGGAAGATGCCCTGGAGAAGGAAATGGCAACCCACTCCAGTACTCTTGCCTGGAAAATCCTATGGACCGAGGAGCCTGGTAGGCTACCGACCATGGGGTCACAAAGAGTCGGACACGACTGAGCGACTTCACTTTACTTGTATTATACAGGTCCTTAATGAGAGAGATCAGAGCAGGAAAAGAGAGAAAGAGGGTGACACAGGAGCCTTTGGGGACAAACCCACTGTGGCCCGAATGATGGCTTCACCGGGACCAGACTCTGTTCCTAGCTAGGGTGAGCTTTCTTTCTTCCCAGTCTCCCATTCAGGTCCCCACAGTGCACCCCTCCCCCTCCCAGAACAGCCATTGCAGGCGGCGGTGGGGGGGGGTAGCGGGGGAATTGAACCTTGACCTTCTAAGACCTCTCTGGGCCTAGGTCCACAGTTCAAAGCTTGGCTTCTCTGTGCAGGAGCAGGGCTTGATGGTGTGGGGGGTGGGGGGTGGGTGAGG
Source organism: Bos grunniens (assembly GCF_055505025.1). NCBI lineage: Eukaryota > Metazoa > Chordata > Mammalia > Artiodactyla > Bovidae > Bos > Bos grunniens. Next base: position 96,267,415 of record NC_141175.1, on the reverse strand, counting down.
GGGGTTGGGGGTGGGTAGGGAGCGGGGTACCTCCTCTGACATCCTGAGGCCTAGGGAAGGAAAGCTAAGGCTGGGGCCAGAGTAACTGGGGGTCTACGGAAATGGAGGATAAAAACGGAGACAGACATAGAGGAGAAATCAGACTAGGAGGACTTGATAGCACACTGGAGCCTCCTGCCTAGGCTCCTCCCTTTAGTGTTCTTGAACACAACTGGGATGAGTGTGAGGCAAGGGAGGTGCCACTGAGGGCACAGATTTAAGGGCGCTCTCCTGGAGGTTGCACGGCGCAGGGGCGGCTCCTGGGAGGGAGGGTCTCCTTGCTTTGCCCTGGTCCCAGGCCTGCCCTCTCGCCCTAGGAGCCCTCCCCTGTCCTAGGGTAGCCCCAGGCACTGCCCATTACCTCATAGCCTGACACCCCCTTGACATCACCCTCCCTATGGACTAGGTTGGTGCTGACTTTCTCCCAGCTGGGATAGAAGTGGCAGAAGGCAGGGGTCTTCTTCCTCAGAGCACTAGGTAGGCTGTAGATGCTGAGTAAATAAATAGCTGATGAATGAATAAATGACTGTTTCTCCCTCCTTCCTCACTCCCAAGAATGAATTCTTCGCTGTAGACATGGCCAGTTGCTGTGGCCACCCCGGGGTTGCTTGATTTACCTCAAACCCCATTTGATCCTCAGGGTTTCCACCTGAGAGTGAATTTGCACAATTGGTGTGTGTTTGTTCTTACATCTTCTGATACGAAGCCCTGCTTCTCTCTCCAGCTTGATGCTGACTCCTTGAGAGCAGGGACCAAGCCTGGCCTGGAATTCCTTATCTGCCCTGCAGCACCCAGGCCGGGGTGGCCCTCAGTATATACCCAGGGACCTAATGCCTGTCTGAAGACTTTGGACAGTTCCTCCTATTGCTTTATTTCTGGTTGTGGACAGGGTGACCCAGGTCACATGTCTGCAGGGACAGGACTGAGCTAAAGCCTGAGCCCTGCACCCCGGAAGCGGTGGGATCTCCTCCTCCTGCATCTCATCAGGCAGATTACGAAGGCACAGCTGTCTCCACCTCATGCTTTTCGGTGCGGCCTGGTGGGGGCTCCTCAGCTTTCTCATATACCAGGTGTATGGCCACCAACTCCACTGAATGTGAGGGCACGTGTGAGCAGGTGGGTGTGCATATAGTGTGTGTTGGGGGTGTGTGGGTGTGGTGTCTGCTGTGTATGAATGTGTGGGTGCCTGGGAAAGTGTGAGGGTGTATGTGTATTCTGTCAGCAGAGGGTATACATGGCTTTTGTCGGTTATGAGCATAGGTTGGTGGGGGGCAGTGTTAGCTGGGTGTGTGTGTCTGCTGAGTGTGGGTGTGTTTTTGGTACCTCTTGGCTTGTGTCTGTATGTGTGTAGTGTTTGCCGAGGGTGAGGGTAAGTGGTGTCTGTGGGGAGGGATGTGTCGGTGGAGTGTCTGCAGTGTTGACTGGGAAGTGTGTGTGTGATCTCTGCTCTGTGTGCATCATGGCTGGAGTGTCTATAGGTTGTTGGGTGATATTGCCTTCCGATGTCCCCAATCAGTGACCCTGTGCGTAGCCAGAGAATGCTGTCCCTAGGCCTAGGCTGGCTAGGGAGCCATGCAAGGAGGGTCTGGGAAGTTCAGTGTCTCAGGAGGTCAGGAAGCTGAGGGACAGGAAGCTGGTCTACTGTGACCAGAGGCATGGAGACCCAGGCAGGGACAGCAGCTGGCTGCAGTAAGTGGACAGAGGCCAGTGCCTGAGGGCCTTGGCTCCTGATGAGTACAGATGGCAAGGCCCCAAGCTCCACACAGACCCAGGATGGGGGAGAGGTGTGGACACGTCAAGTCTGGGTCTCGATCCAGACAACACATTCATGCTTAGGACAATTCAGAAGGAGAGGAGCCCTGGGGGAAGGCTGAGCTCAGAGGGTTAGGGCAGGTGGGGCAGAGAAGTGAGTCAGCTCTGAGCCCTCATCCACTTGGGATCCTTCTGGGCAGAGACAGCTCCATGCCAGGGCAGCACAGGACTCAATGAAGGCAGCAGGGGCTGTATTTCAGCCCTTGCCCACCTGGCCAGTGCCTCTGTGCAGTGTGCAACCTGCCCAAGGGCCGCCATGACTCTGGATTGGGAACCTGCGGCTTCCGCTTGCTCTGGGGTAGAGAAGAAGACAGCTTCCATAGGCTCTGGAGGAGTGGGAAGGCCTGGCTGGCCGGTGGAGGATGGCTTTGCGGCAGGATAGCTGGAGGCCTGTTGCCTGGGTGTACGGTCTCCTAGGTCCTGGGCTGACCTTCACAGGAAGGCAAGGCAGAAGGCACCAGCAATCCAGAGGGCCAGAATGGCCACTCATTTCCTAGGGAAGAGCTATGACAGGAAAGAGATGACAAAAAGGTCAGAGGGCTGACCAAAAAGGGCATTCAGAAAGGAGCTTGCTGGAGGAGAGGAGAGAAGCCTCCCAAACAATAATAGCACCAAGATGACCCACTGACTGGATTCACCACCTCCATCTACCGATTTCTGTCCTCAGTTCTGTCATCTGATTCTGGGAACTGAACTAAGACAACTTTAAGGTTCATTTCCCTGTAACTTTGACCACAGACAGAACTGGCCTGGCCATAGCCTGACCCAGGGACAGTTCACACTAGCTCCTGCCCTCGGTCGCAGGGAGGCTGGGAGAGTGTGTGTGCGGCTCGGTGGAGTGGAAACCCAGCCCAGGGCCCACGGCCCGCTGTCTGGAACACTGTCCTCACAAGTGAACCAAGGCTTGAAAGGATGGGTACAAACTTTAGCTCCAGGGAGAGCTTTGTTTTTCTAATTCTAATCATAGAGTCAAATTTGGAGCTCAGGTCTTCAAGAAAGACTTCCAAGGCTGAGATTCTGGGGAAGCCCAGCCAAACTCCAGAGCTTTTGTGAGTAACCTGCGACCGTTGCTTTGGTCACTGGGGCCTTTAGGACAGAGAAGGGCAAGAGGCAGAGAATTCCAGACCTTTGGATGTCAGGAGAATACGGAGGAGGCAGGAGCCGGCTGCCTCAGCACTGAGGAGGGAGGGGGGCAGTGGTGAGCAAGACTTTTCACCCCTTCAATAAAACAACAAAAAATTATTTCTCCTATTTCCTTCGCTGAGATTAATGATAAACTGTCTATCCCCTAAAAGAAAATGATAAAGACTCTAATTTTACTTGAAGGCTTAGAAATGCCATTTCTACACAAAACAGGGAACCCATAATCAGACTTGAGCAGGGCAGAGCTTTGATAGAAAATGTTTTCCTCTCTCCTTCTATTTCTTCCCCTCCTTTCCCTGCAAACCAAGATGCCCGACAGCTAAGAACAATGCTCAATAAAGTGAAATAATATTTTAGTCAAAATAGGTCGAGACTGCTCCCAGCCAACTGTAAATTAGCATTTTGAGGGCAAATATGCAGACAATTTGAGATAATGAAGCCTGATTATTCAATCCAATGAATGTTAACTAGGGAGCAGAGGCTCCACTGCCTTATCTCACTCTCTTCGATTTATTTTTTAATCGTTTCACATTTGAACTCTTTATTTGTTTCTGCTTTATGTGCCCGCTCCCTCCCTCTGTCTCTGTCTCACACACACACACACACACACACACACACACACACACACCCCCCTTGGTCTCCCTCCCTTCTCTCCCGCCTCCACTGCTGCCCAGGCGGCAGAAGAGGCCCCTTGGAGATGGTCAGTCTGTCCACCCAGTCTCCTGGCCTGCCTTCACGCTGGCTCAGCAAGCCCCATGGAGCACCCACTGTGTGCATGGCTCTTTGTGGAGCTGTGGTGTTGGAGAAGACTCCTGAGAGGGAGGGCCCAGGTGCACTGAGCAGTTGATACAGGCCCTGCTTCTCAGAGCCTGGAGCTGGGCTGGATACAGGATATGGGAAAGTCATGCACATTTACAAGGAATATACTGGGTGCATGTGAGGGGGAGGAATCCAAAACAACAGGAGGAATGTCTTCCCAGGCCTTCAGCCACCCTCCCTGAAAGATCCATGGGGAGCCCCCACCCCAATGCCCAGGAATCACTGAAAAACTTTCTTCGATTATTCATCATTCCAGGCAGCACTAGCTTCATGATTTGTGGGCCCAGTGCAAACTGAAAGATGCAGTTCAGTTCAGTTGCTCAGTCATGTCCAACTCTTTGCGACCCCATGGACTGTAGCATGCCATGCTTCCCTGTTCATCACCAACTCCTGGAGCTTACTCAAACTCATGTGCATTGAGTCAGTGATGCCATCCAGCCATCTCATCCTCTGTAGTCCCCTTCTTCCCTTGCCTTCAATTTTTCCCAGCATCAGGGTCTTTTCTAGTGAGTCAGTTCTTCCCATCAGATCCAAAGTATTGGAGTTTCAGCTTCAGCATCAGTCCTTCCAATGAATATTCAGGACTGATTTCCTTTAGAATGGACTGGTTGGATCTCCTTGCAGTCCAAGGGACTCTCAAGAGTCTTCTCCAACACCACAGTTCAAAAGCATCAATTCTTTGGCACTGAGCTTTCTTTATAGTCCAACTCTAACATCCATACATGATTACTGGAAAAACCATAGCTTTGACTAGAGAACCTTTGTTGGCAAAGTAACGTCTCTGCTTTTTAATATGCTGTCTAGGTTGATCATAGCTTTTCTTCCAAGGAGCAAGTGTCTTTTAATTTCATGGCTGCGATCACCATCTGCAGTGATTTTGGAGCCCCCCAAAATTAAGTCTCTCACTGTTTCCATTGTTTTCCCATCTATTTGCCATGAAGTGATGGGACCGGATGCCAGGATCTTAGTTTTCTGAATGTTGAGCTTTAAGCCGATTTTTTCACTCTCTTCTTTCTTTCATCAAGAGGCTCTTTAGTTCTTCACTTTCTGCCATGAGGGTGGTGTCATCTACATATCTGAGGTTATTGATATTTCTCCTGGCAATCTTGATTCCAGCTTGTGCTTCCTCCAGCCCAGTGTGTCTCATGATGTACTGTGCATATAAGGTAAATAAGCAGGGTGACAATATGCAGCCTTGACGTACTCCGTTCCTGACTTGGAACTAGTCTGTTGTTCCACATCCAGTTCTAACTGTTGCTTCTTGTCCTGCATACAGATTTCTCAGAAGGCAGGTCAGGTGGTCTGGTATTCCCATCTCTTTCAGAATTTTCCACAGTTTGTTGTGATCCACATAGTCAAAGGCTTTGGGGTAGTCAATAAAGCAAAAAAAATGCAGAGTCCCATGTTAAAATATTAGTGAGAATTTCAAGATGGTGATGGTAAAGCACTAAACCAAGCATGGAGCCTTCTTCTTCTGAGCATGGGGCTTGGGCAGCTGCACAGGCCATATGCCCATGGAGCTGGCCCTGGCTCCAGGAGCTCCTGGTGGAGGTAATGCAAGAAGGCTTTCTGGAGGAGGAATGAATGAGGCCATCAAGAGATGAGTGCTGCTCCGAAGACCCTGGGGAGGTCCCAATTGGCCAGGGCTACCCCTGGGTGGGCTGCAGAGGGGACAAGGCAGGAACCCCCGGCTACTGAATAGCTGTCAGTGTGGCTCTGTTTCCCCTTGGCAGTGCCTGTTCTCCAGCCCAGAAATAATGCTTACTTGGTGGTGGACAGAACAGCTCACACCTGGGCAAGGCCGCCTTGATGCTCTGGTGATCACCGAGCCTCAGCTTCCTCCTGTGAACCTGGTCCTACTCTTTCCTCACCAGTGCCTGCCTCCCAGTTCCTGCCCCTTTCCCAGGCAGTGCTGAGCCTGCAGCTCCCCTTCCCTCTCTGTCCAGCCAGTCCCCCTCATGGTGTGCGCAGCAGTCTCCTCCTGAGCCTGGACCCACCCCTCCTCCGCCCTTCCCCTCAGCATGCCCACTCCCCACAAGATCTCCTGCTCACTGCTGCCCACATCCAGCACTCTCAGACCCCACAGCGCCTCTGCTCATGTGGCTTCCTCACCTGGGGGATCTTCCTTCAGCCCCTCCCATCTCCCATCTACTTTATTTCTGTCTCCCGCTTCACACCTAACCAGAGCTTTGGTGTCAACCAGCTCTGGTTCTATGCCCTGTTCTGCCCTTTTCCTGTGTGTGCTCTTGGGCAGGCTGTTTAACCTCTCTGAGCTTCTGTTTCCATGAGTAAATGGGGATGCATTAAGCTCTGTCTTATGAGGTAGGTGGGAGGATAGAATGAGCTGTGCAGGAGCTGGCCCCCGTGTATACGTGAATATACATATACCACCTGGGAGGCCGTAAGGCGAGCTACCCTCTCAGAACGTCTGTACCATTTGGAGTCCCCTTCAATAGCACCCCACTCCAGTACTCTTGCCTGGAAAATCCCATGGATAAACCTAAACTAAAGCAAATTAGTACCCAGTACCATGGATGGAGGAGCCTGGTAGGCTGCAGTCCATGGGGTCCCTAAGAGTCGGACATGACTGAGCGACTTCACTTTCACCTCTCACTTTCATGCATTGGAGAAGGAAATGGCAACCCACTCCAATGTTCTTGCCTGGAGAATCCCAGGGACAGGGGAGCCTGGTAGGCTGCCGTCTATGGGGTCGCACAGAGTCAGACACGACTGAAGCGACTTAGCATAGCATAGCATCATACCGTGCAGCCTGAGGTCCTGCACTGCTTCCTCCATCTGAGTTTCCCACCCCAAGTGGGATGGTGGACAAGGAGAACAGGCTTCCTCAGTGTCCCATGTCACCTTCCTTTCCGATGAAGAGGCTGGAAAATGAAAACCTGCATTTCCCGGACTCCCTTGCAGCTCAAGTTCTCTAGAAATGAATAGGATTCCAGTAATCAGTTACATCCATGACGTCTGGAAGGTGGATGTGAGGGGAAGGCTGTTTCCCGTCTCTGATTGTTTCTGGGTTTTTTGCTTGTTTTCTACGGCAGCTTCTCATGGTCTGTTTCCTAGCTTCTGGATTTCAAGAGGCAAAGACAGCGGTGACAATGTCAGCGGTGGCTTCATTCTGGTTTCTTGATCTCTGTGTTGCAGCTACAGTGGTTTTGAATGCATTCAAAAGATAAGCCCAAGAGATGGTCTCAGAGGCTGTAGTGTTACTGGGGTCAGTTTAGAATTCTTCTGGAAATCATTCCTGGGTGTTCAGTCTTGAATTCACTATTCTGGCTCTTCCAACAATTTGGAACACATCTAATTCTCTGCACTAAATCTCTCCTTGAGATTCTGTTTCTATATAGAAGCTTGACAGGCACAGGTGCAAACCAGACCTTCTCTTTGTTCTGCACACCCAGAGTGCACACTACTCAGGCCTCTGTCTCTTAAAGAAAACCTCACCCTTCACACCTGCAGACCCAGCATCACATGGGCTTCATGTGTTGGTCATTGTTTGCACTTCCATTCACCTCCTGCCCTTTCTCTGCTCTCCTCTGTATGCATGGAGTTGACCCCTGCAAACTGTGTTTCCCAGGGGGAGCCTGGTGGGCTGCCGTCTATGGGATCCCACAGAGTCAGACACAACTGAAGCGACTTAGCAGCAGCAGCAAGTTGCTCTATCCACTGGTTTACTGCTGGGTTAAATGAACGTGAAGCACTGGTGGGTGACTGGAGGGTGGGAGGAGGAAAAAGCCCAGAGTACTTCTTATCCTCTCTCTGCTTCCACTGGTTTCTATTCTGTGCAGTCAGCCTCTGCCAGCACCCTCCCCGATGGCTCCAGCTCCCAGGTGTTGGCCCCTTGGAGTTGTAGTTCTGCCCTGGCAGCTCCAGCTCAGGTTCCAGTCAACAGCACCTCCTCCCCTGACAGTCCAGCTCTGGGGTTCTAGCAGATTCCGGCAACAGTTAATCTTTGAGTTGCCTCACCTTCCCCCGTTTTTATCTCTTCTAGTGCTCCTGTAACTGGATTCTCAAATTAAATCTCCTCTGTGGTGAGCTACTTGGTGTGAATGACTTTTCCTGACTCTAACATTATTCCCCATACATGTCGGTAGAGGGGCTGAGGGCTCCAAGCCACATCTTCCCTCCTCAGGGACACAGTCTGCCTTTGAGACCTGCCTGATCAGCCTGTCCTGGTCCAGGCTGCAGACACATCTGGGCAGAGCGCTACAGGGTCCCTTCCCCAAGCTGGGAATGGGGGCCAGGGGAGGAGCCAGGGTGAATGGCAGCTTTCACCAACACCTCACTCTTCTCTTCTCGACATGTTTACTCACAGGCTGTCTGGAAAGTGAGAATCCTCCTTAATGGATGTTTCGCCCAATTAAATAATTAACTCAGAGTGTTACTAAGCATCCCCAGCATAGCATCTTCCAGTCCTGGAGGGTCCCCCTTACCAGAAAATAGATACTTAACCCCAGGGAATCTAGATTCTCAAATCAGTATTTTTCAATCATTTTGGCCTGATGTCATAGTGAGAAATAGGTTCCCAGGAGATCGAAGTACACACATGTATATATATCTGAAACAGAAATTCCACAAAAAGATGTTTGCCCTTAGTACATGTCATGTACTGTTTTTCTATTAAATTTTTTTTTCCCTTTAAAAATACTGATTGTGATCCTCTAAATAGATTTCAAGGATTAATGGGTTCCAAAATGCAGTTTTGGAAAACACTGTCTAAACTGTCGGGGCTGCTGGGCTCTCCTAAAAAAGCCTTGGTCGTCAGGGGTCCTGCTAGTCAGGAGAGGAAGCCAGGAGACTTTGGTTTCAAGTCCCGGAGGGAACAGGGAGAGGATGTTCTTTGCTGGCATGACCACAAGGTGGCAGCGCTGGCTGCATTCACTACCAACCTGAGCGCCAGCTCAGAGGTTTGTCTTTAAACTGAACCATCGCCAACGCTCACCCCCACCTCCAAGAGATCCCTATATTGAAAGACGTTAGAGACAAGCCTCTACATAGAAAACAAACGAAAAAACTCAAAACACTGTGGAGTGTTTTAAGAATGGAACCAAATCCCATCCAAGTTCCAAAGTGGCCTTGGACAAATTACTTAACTGATTTGTGTCTCAGTTTCCTTATCTGTAAAGTGGGCATAGGTTAAGTTAGGTTAAGGTGTTTTAAAGATCAAATGAGTTAATGCACACTGAGCTTTAAGAGGGCTTCGCAGGTGGCTCAGTGATAAAAGAATCCTCCTGTCAATGCAGGAGAGGCGGGTTCAATCCCTGGGTCCCCGAAGGCTCCCTGGAGAAGAAAATGGCAACGCACCCCAGTATTCTTGCCTGGAAAATTCCATGCACAGAGGAGCCTGGTAGGCTGCAATCCATGGAGTCGCAGAGTCGGACCACTGAGCGACTGAGCACGCAGGCACAAGGCGTAAGCCCTAAGAACAGTGCCTGCAGTCAGCAAGCGTGGGCTATTACCACCCGTCTTTCCCTCCTGATTGCTCGCTCTGGAGATGCGCCCGCGGGCGAGCAGTACTTTCGTGGGCAATTAAATGCAGACATGAATGAAATCCAGCAGAGTCCATTTCCACCCTTTCCCTTGGGCGGGGCAATGGGCCGGAGCGGTTGGTCGGGGTGAGGGGAGGTGGAGTGTGGCAGGCGCCGATGAGGCTGATAAGTCACGAGTCCAGCTCCCTCGTGACCCAGCCTGGGGGCCTGGCCGCCGACCCCTGACTCCTCCGCTCCCCCAGCCAGGCCTATCTTGGCCATCACTGCCGCCCCCTTTCCCTAGCCAGTGGGGCGGGAGGCAGACACGCCCCACAGACCTGGAAGCCAACCTAAGGTCGCCTGGAAAGGTGCCCCCTCCATCCCCGCCGCCCCGCCGCCCCGCCGCCCCGCCGCCCGCTCTGCTCCTCCCCCCGCTCTGCTCCTCCCCCCGCTCTGCTCCTCCACCCCGCTCTGCTCCTCCACCCCGCTCACCCCGCCCCCCGGCCCCCCCCCCCCCCCGCTCTGCTCCTCCCCCCCCGCCCGCCCCCCGCTCTGCGCCTCCCTTCCGCCAGGTGCAGCACTCCTGCGCAAGCTCCCCTCCTCCAAGGGTTCTGGTCCTCAGGTCAACCTCCCTCCTCAATTCTCTGATCGTGCTAAAAAGCATCCTTAATACCCTGGGCTCCCTAAAGCCCTTTTCCTGACCTGGGTTAGTTCAGTTCAGTCGCTCAGTCGCGTCAGACTCTGCGACCCCGTGGACTTGCAGCACACCAGGTCCATCTTAACTTGGGTTAAGTCAGGCCCATCTCAGCCGTCACTGGCCCGGAGGCCAGCGGCTTCAACTTCTTCATCTTTAGAAACCCGGAGAAATCATCCAAAAGTATTGGAAGTTACCTTCAAAAGGGCCATGATGGTTCGTTTTAACTGTCTCAACTGAGACAAACAACACAGGGTGGAACAAAGAAGGACCAGAGAACTAGCCCCAGCATTTAAATTGGAATACATTTAAACTTCTCTTTTTGGCGTGTAGTTTTATGGGTTTTGACCGCTATAGAGAATCCTGTAACCGCCACCAAAATCAGGATACACAGCAGTCTATCCCCAATTCTCTCCTGCCTCCTCTTTCCTCAGCCTCTCCTCCACCCAACGCCCTGCGGCCTCTCATTTGTTCTTCCTGGTGGCTTGCCTTTTCCAAAAATGTCACATAAAAGGAACGCTAGACTGTGTAGCCTTTTATATCTGACTTCATCACTCAGCACAGCACTTTTAAGAATCAGTCAGGTCACTGTGTGTATTATAGCTTGTTCCTTCTTATGGCTGAGCAGTATTCCATTGTCGGGGAAGGCAATGGCACCCCACTCTAGTACTCTTGCCTGGAAAATCCCATGGATGGAGGAGCCTGGTAGGCTGCAGTCCATGGGGTCGCTAAGAGTCGGACACAAGTGAGTGACTTCACTTTCACTTTTCACTTCCATGCATTGGAGAAGGAAATGGCAGCCCACTCCAGTGTTCTTGCCTGGAGAATCCCAGGGACTGGGGAGCCTGGTGGGCTGCCGTCTATGGGGTCTCACAGAGTCGGACATGACTGAAGCGACTTAGCAACAGCAGCAGCATTCCATTGTATAGATGTGCCAGTTTGCTTACTCGTGACAGGTGAGAGACATGTGAGTAGTTTCTAGTTTGGGGCTATAATGAATAAAGCTCCTATATGCTAGACCGGTTTCTATAAGAACATAAGTTTTCATTTCTCTTGAGTAAATACCTCAGAGTGGGGTTGCTGGGTCACAAGTAAGTTATTTAAAATTAAAGGGAGCAAATCTCTTCCCAGGCCTCTAGCACCCCAGGCAGCCTCCATTACCTTTTTCTCTGTATTTTTCCAAAAAACATGTGTGTGCACGTGCACATGTGTGTGTGTATAAAAGAGAAAACATAATTTTTAAAAATAGTGATCTGATAATACACATATTTTGCTTTTGTTGCCTTTTTTACCCAGTGGATCTTGAAGATTATACCCTCTTAATTCATATAGCTCTGTCTCATTTTTTCCTGTGAGTATTGGATATACCATACTTCCCTTAACAACTCTGTATTGGTGATTTCTGATTTTTTTGAATTACAATATTGTAATACATATCCTGCACAGGTTTTCCCCGCTTTCTGAAAATAAAATGTTCTTGTGAAACCTTTCATAAGCTGAAGTGGAGTAAAGCAAAGAAGCATATACCTTAGGATACATCTTGCTAACAGATGCACAGATTGCTGCTGCTGCTGCTGCTAAGTCGCTTCAGTCGTGTCCGACTCTGTGCGACCCCATAGACGGCAGCCCACCAGGCTCCCCTGTCCCTGGGACTCTCCAGGCAAGAACACTGGAGTGGGTTGCCAGACAGGAGCAACCTTTCCTTCTCCAATGCAAAAAGTGAAAAGTGAAAGTGAAGTCGCTCAGTCGTGTCTGACTCTTAGCGACCCCATGGACTGCGGCCCACCAGGGCCCTCCATCCATGGGATTTTCCAGGCAAGAGTACTGGGGCGGGATGCCATTGCCTTCCCCGGATGCACAGATTAAGTGGAGATAAAACACAGATGCTCACAGACACGGTTCAGAGCTGTGGTGGCTGATGCTGAGAGTAGATCCACGGAACGGGCCTGGTGTGCCCCTCTTGCTGCTGGAGATGCGAGCTGCCTCCGTAACAGCTCACTGCAAAACAAATGCTGAAGGCTATTTTCACTTCAAAGGGAAACTCCTCTTCTAATTTCTTTGGGTTAGTGGAAGCAGTTACTGATGCCAGTCTTTTGGCGTGGGGTGTGCTTTCAAAAAGTAGAGCACATCTATGTGCTTCCTGGGCCCTGGTTTGAGCAGAACTACAGGATAACTGAGAGGTGGACCTCTTAAAAGAGCAGCGTACAGCCCACTGCCAGCTGCTGCCCTTTTCCGCTCCTGCCTGGCCTGCAGCAGTTTGGCCTATGCCCCCAGCACACCAGTGAAAGGGCGGTCTCCAAGGCCACCACCGACCCTTCACTCTAACCCTCCTCGATTTCTCAGAGGCCAGTGATGTTGCTGACAGCACCCTTCTGTTTGAAACATTCCTTTCGGGGTTTCTGATCTTTCTTGGGTCCCTTACTTGTCTGATGATCTCTTCCACGTTTCTGCTTCCTCCCCATGGCCCTTGCACACATTCAGTAAGACGTCCTTGGCTCTCTCTTGTCCCACCTGCATCTTCAGCCACACTTGCTATTAGGCAGCTCCTAAGTCCACAGTTCTGAGCTCTGTTCTCAGCTCTAATCAACTTCACTGGAGTGTGGCCCCACATTGTGAGCCGGGCATCCCAAATCCGACTCAGCATCTCACTGCCCTCCAAAGCTGGTCCTCACCTACCAGCCCTGGCTTTATTTATGCAGCTGGCATGCTTCCAGGAAACTGGGGGACATTGTGTCCCCCACTCTCTCCTCCTACTAATTAGTCACCCAGAGCCGCCCTTCCCGTGATTCTTCCCCTTCTAATTCCAGACCAGTCAGTCTGGGGCTAAGCTTCCCTTGACAATAAAGCCTGATTCTTACTGAGTATTTGCTGTGTACCAAGCACAATGCAAGAATTACTAAGTGAATGTGAAACCTCACACTTCAAGAAAGATTCTATTTGCCTTTGAAGCTCAGATTCATCAGCACATTTAGGAAATGGTGAGTCCAGGATCTGGTCTTGAATAGTCCAGAGTCTGTGGTGAGACTGCATCACGACACAGCTTTACTCACTGAGATTGTTTTGGGCCAGAGTGTCTGGCCTCCAGACCTTACCATATCCAACTGACACTTGGCTCACAGATTGATAGCCCTAAAGCCTTGCTCTAGCTGGGTCATAAGTTGGATCAAAAGCCTTCACTGCCTCCAAATAGAACCTTGATGCCAGGCTTGCCATACAAGGTCCTCCAGGTGCTGGGCCCAGCCTCCCCATCCTGCCTCCCTAAACCTCCAGCTGTTCTCCTAAGTCCCTCGTTTCTATCTCCGCTCACACATTCCTTTGCTGGGAGTGCCATCCCCTCTCATTTCAGCCGGGTCAAATCCATCCCATCTTTTATGGCTCAGCTAAATTTTACCTCCTCCACAAAGCCTCCCACTTAACAAAATAGTGGCCATAAAAAGAGAATCCTTTCTACTCAAACTTCTCTTTACCATCCTCTGTTCTTCCAGTTCAACCAGCCCGACCCTCTCAGAGGTCTCATTTTAACAACTATGGTGGACTGAAATCAGTTTGATGAAAAAAAGAATATTCCAGAGACATTTAAAATGAATTTATTTTTTTGGATGATTAATAGCTTTACATTGTACCCTTTATATCTGCAAAGGGTACAAAGTAAAATTCTTCCTCGCCTCTCCCAGCCACCCAGTTCTTATGCTCACAGGAAAAAAATTTTATTGGTATCTTGTTCTTTTTTTCCCCCAGAGGTATTTGGTTGTGGTAGTTTAAAGCTGCCTATAAATTCTCTGATATTCTTCCTCTGAATGTGGGTTGGACTAATTGACTAACTGATGGTAGTGGGAAAAGCTTCCAAGACCAGGGTGTAAAGGCATGTGACCTTCTCCTTGCTTTGCTCTAGTGGATCTAGCTTCTGTGTCACAAGGACACTCAAGCAAGCCCTCTGGAGTGTCCCGCACGATGAGGAACTGAGGCCTCCTGCCAACAGCCGTGGGGGAGCTATGCTGCAAGCAGAACTTCCAGCCTCAGACACGCCTTCAGATGACTGCAGCCCTGGCCCACGACTTGACTGCAACCTCATGAGATACTCTGAGCCAAAGTCACCCAGCTAAGTACCCAAATTTCTGGCCTACAGAAATTATGAGATAATTCAGTTGATTCTTGTTATTCATGTTTTATATAGTCACCAGGAATTATAGTCACACTGAAATATTTAAACCATTGCTCCTATGGGAAATATAGTTAGATTCTGCAAGCTTCTGGTCACATTTTTATCAACTGATCAAGATCAATAAGCCTGTTTTATGTGTGTTTCTATTTAAGGATAACAATATATATTGTTGATTCATTAGCCAACAGCACTGTAACTCATATCTGAACAAATCTTCTTTAACACACATGCTTTCTCTGTAAAGCACATCACATCCTTTTTATGGCTAAGGGGGCCATTTTAAACAGTGAAATTACCAGTGAAAAGTGCAAAAATACAAAAAGTATGGCACTAAATAGAATAAGAAAAGGATACTTCTTTACAGTGTGTAAACTGAATCAGGGAACCTTATTCAACCTCAGCTGGGAATGCACCCACAGGGGACCTCAAATTTTGCTGCTCTGTTTTATATATATATATATATTTATATGTATGTATATGTATATGTATATGTATACATGGGCTTCCCTGGGGGCTGAAATGGTAAAGAATCTGCCTGCAGTGTAGGAGACGTGGATTTGATCCTTGGGTTGGGAAGATCCCTTGGAGAAGGGAATGGCAACCCACTCCAGTATTTTTGCCTGGAGAATCCAATGAACAGAGGAGTCTGGTGGGCTACAGTCCATGAGATAGCAAAAAGCCGGACACAACTGAGTGCCTAAGCACACACACACACACACACACACACACACACACACATATATATATACAGAAATGGTCATGAAAACACTTTGAGAATTGATTGTGGGATTATAAATTAATTTTCATGAGTAGGTGAGTTCACAAATACAGAATACACAAACGAGGAGGATTAACTGTAAATATTTGCTGTTTTAGTTCACTAAGAATTGGGGTTTCTTACTCTGCAGCAGATCAATAGTATGCATACCCTAAGTATGTGCACCACGATTCCAGTTTTGCAGAGTAATGATCTATGCACAGAAAAGGACTGAAACAAAAAATTCCAGAATAAGTAACGTTGGGTGTGTCATTATGGGTGCTTTAAGTGTCTTTGTTTCATGGCATTTTCTGATTTTTCCTGAAATAAGTGTGTATTTCTTTGTGATAAGAAAACACAATAAAAGAGACATTTAAAATTATATTGTTCAATGTTGTTTGTTCCAATGAGTTACCAATCTTTAGATGAATATTTTGCTATAAATTCCATATTGTTAGACATTTATTTAACCTAAACAATCTCTTTTTGGATATATAAGTAATCTCATCCCATCTCAAACCAGATTACTTTTGGCCAAATTGTTTGGGGCCCCGTGTTATGTTACCCATTCGACCACTCCTTGTCCTTTTTCTTCAACTTACTCTCCCTGATTCCTTTCTAGACCCCACTCAGGTTTCTCTCGTTAAGACAAACCCTTCTTTGCCAAGAATTCCTATATGCGCAGCTCTCCCTTTGTCACTCCCAGATTCTCTGTCCACTTTAGTGTACCTGCTGCCTGTACCCATCTAGCAAAGCTGTCCCCTCAGTCTCCTTGTGGCTGAGTCCAATGGCCACCTCTCAGGACCTTTATTACCCTAGGACTTCTGGCTGTTGCCCCTTCCTCTTTCTGAAGCACTCTGGGTTTCCATGTCCACACACCTTCTCCCTACCTGTCTGCCTGGTCCTCTGTGGCCTCTTTCTCAGGCTGTCTCCTCACTCGGCACCCCTGTCTCCAGGAGCCACCCCCATGGCTGCAGGGCTCCCATCAGCTCCCTGCTGTCACACCTGAGCTCCAGCCTGCCCGTCAGCCGTCCGCTGGGCCTCTCATGTGGAGGTCTTATCCGCACCACCCACTCAGTCTGTCCACGCGGGACCCATCATCTCCCTCCCTTAGCCTTCAAGTCTGTCCTTTCCACTTCCTGGTTTCAGATTCTCACACTAGGAACCTGGGAGTTCCTCCCGCTCTCTGCCCCCTTTCTTCAGGTTCTACACAGTGTCCGGCACTCAGGAACATTCAATTAATATTCATTTAATGATTTTAATCAACCACCACGCCCAGTCAGTCCCACCTTCTGAATGACACTAGGCCTGTTGGTCTCCCTCCACCACCTTCCATTGCCTGTTGTTTGTTCCTTCTTTAGACTATGGGACCCACCTCAGAGGTGGCAGAGCTGTGAACCCAGGACACTTTAATCAGATGCTACAGGAGAATGAAGTCCAACCCACAGGCACAAAACTGTGGGACCTGGCATACTGCTTCTTCTCACCCCTCCCTGGCTGCCACCCTCCATCCAAGGGGAAGTGGAGCCTTTAAATCTGTCTTCAGGGCTGCAATCCCTTTCTACACACTCAAAGGTGAGATCCATCCACACCCAGAGTCTGGTCCAGCAGGCTGCATGTCCAACTAAGCTCAAGGAAAGCGAGGGACTCCTGCTTCCAGGAGGTTCCACTTGGCTGTGAGCCAGGAGAGGTGGGAGGAGGGAAGGGGAAGGGGCAGAGGGGCGGTGTGCCTTGTGGAGCAGTGGGTTCAGGTTGGATGGTCAGCGGCTGGAAGAGGGGAGGATGAGTGACTTCCCCACTGTTCGCAGACCTCCCTGGGGGTGGCCTTCCTGGTTGGGGCAAAGCAACCAAATTCAGTGGAGCGATCCGGTCCAAGTCCTGAGAGCGACTCTAGGAGTGCAGGTGCTCAAAGGAGTTGTAGTTTCTTCAAACCATCAGCAGAGGGCGCCCTCAGTTCACCTCTGCTCCTTGCCGGGAGGGGTGTGCCAGGTGAGATGCGATAGGAAGGTTCCGATAAGCTGTTGAACGTGGGAAGCAAGTGTGAGAGACAGGTGGGCTGACTTCCACATTTCTCGCATGTGTAACATTCAAAAGCCAAGAATACAGGAGACAGCAGTGTGGTGGTAGTCAGGGAAAGTGAGTGAGATTTGAACCTGTGGGGAGTGAGGTCCTGAGATACGTCCCGCGGGAGATGTATATTGGGTGATTGATATACAATTCTGGAGCTGGGAGAGATGACCTCAAACATAAAGATCTGAGGTCATTGTTCTGTATGCAATGGTGCAAGACCTGAAGTGACCGAGACTGTCTAGGGAGCATGAGAAAGAGACAGGCCAAACGCAGAGGCCTGGGGAGCCTTAGTATTTAAGGGCTGGGAAGAGAGGACGTGGACACATCAGAGAGGTTGTAGAATAACCAAGGGATAATGCAATAGATGCAAGGGATGAGACGCTTTAGATGAGTTTCCCGATTGCCAGCCTGGTCCCAGGACCTTTTACGATGCAGGGCCCAGAGAGTGAGAAGAGAGAAACAGGGAATTCCCTAGTGGGTCAGTGGTAAAGCGTGGTGAAGCCTTGCAATGCAGGGGGCGTGAGTTCGATCCCTGGTCAGGGAACTAAGTTCCCACATGTCATGAAGCAACTAAGCCTGCACGCCAAAACTACCAGAGCCCGTCGTTGTCTGCTCTGGAGTCTGTGTGCCACAACTAGAGAGTCTGTGCACTACAACCAAGAGATCCCGCACGACGCAACCAAGACACGAGACACCCAAATAAATAAATATTCAGAAAGAGAGAGACAAAACCAAGAGGCTGGAGGGAAGGTGGGGCCCCTAGCTTGAGAGACTAAGTACCTGATAAAAAGAGTACATTTTAAAAGTTAGAGAAAGAAAATCCATGTGAGGTCGGGGGTGGGGGGGCATTACTGTATTGGGGCTTAAAAAGTTTTGGGTTTGGAAATGTGAAGGTCTCCAGAGTAGCTCCAGAGTAAAAGAAAATTAGAGGAAGGAAAGAAAAGGGGGCTCTTGGAATGTATGTTCTTTTAGTAGGATGTAAATAGTAATTTCTTCTTGATTTCTATTTGGAGGCCAGATAACACATCTTTGAATGGAACACATCTTTGAAGATCTTTGAGATCTTTGAGGATCTCAGCTGTATTAGGATTCATTAGACTTTAGCAAGCTAAAAATGGAAAAAAATATTCTTAACATGTTGAAGGGAAACTACCAGAAATCAATACCATACTTAATGGTGAATTGTTAAGAGCATTCCCATAATCCTAAGACTAAGGCAAAAATGTCCATTATCATTGCTGTTATTCAACATGTACTAAAGGTCCCACCTTGACAAGAAGACGCAAAGAAAGTCTACTTTTTGGAAAGGAAGAATCAAAATATTATTGTGTACAAATGTTGCTATTATATACCTAGAAAAGAGAATTAACTGAAAAACTCTTTTAACGAACAAGAGAATTAAGTGGCCAATACAAGATCAACATACAGAAATCAACAGTTACACAATGATAAGTGATTAAAAAACATGAAAGTCAAAAGATACCATTTCCAATAGGGACTAAAAACTATAAAACACTGTATGTATACACTTTAAAATGGTTAAAATGGTAAATTTTATGCTATTTATACTTTACACAATACAAAAATTAAAAACACTATATCGAGGATTTAAATTAATAAGGGGAAACTTTTATATGAAGAAAACTCTAAAGCATTACGTAAGAGGAAGAAAAGCTAACAAGTGAAGAGATACACCACATTCTGAGATACTATTGTTTTCTAGTATTTTAGCTATGTTTTTAAACCCCACAAATTAGACACTATTAGAATCACTTTATAGGCAATATCTGTTTACCTACATGTTTACCAATTTCTTTGCTCACCATTCCTTCTTAAATCTCTGACCTTCCTTCTTGGATCATTTTCCTTCTTTCTGAAAGAACATTCTTCGTATAAGTTTATTCAAGCTAAGCTTAGTCTTTGTCATGTATGAAAGAAAGTGTGAGTCCATCAGTTGTGTCTGACTCTTTGCGACCCCATGGTCGCACCAGACTCCTTTGTCCGTGGAATTCTCCAAGCAAGAATACTGGAGTGGGTTGTCAGTCCCTTCTCCAGAGGATCTTCCCAACCCATGGATTGAACCTGGGTCTCCTGCATTGCGGGCATACTCTTTACCATCTGAGCCATCAGGGAAGCCCTTATCATTATATATATATGTCCCTAATTCATCTCATTCTTCTTTTTTTGTTTTTGCTGTGGATCATTTTTAAAGTCTTTATTGAATTTGTCACAATATTACTTTTGTTTCATCTTTTTGGCCACAGGCATGTGGAATCTTAGCTCCCTGACCAGGGATGGAAGCCCTGCATTGGAAGGTGAAATCTTAACTACAGGAGTTTCAGGGAAGTTCCTACCTCATTCTTCGAAGATAGTTTTGCTGAGTATGTAATCCTAGCATGGCAGCTGTTTGCTTTTGGTCCTTTGAGTATATTGTTCTGCTACCTTCTGTTTCCCACTCTTGTTGTTAAGCAGTCTTTGTCGCTTAATTGTTGTTTCTTTGTGAGTGATAAGACTTTTCTTTCAGATTGCCTTAAGAAAAAAAAAATTCTTTTTCCTGGCTGCACTGCAAGGCTTGTGGGATCTTAGTTCCCTGACTAGGATTGAACCCAGGACTCAGCAGCACTGGACCACCAGAGAATGTCCAGGAAAACTTTTTATTATGGAAAATTTCAAATGTATCCCAGAGAGAAGAGTTTAGTGAACTTCCTCATTCCCCACACCCAGGTTCAGAAGTTAACATTTTGCCAGTAAAGTTTCCTCTATTCTGCCTCCCCTCCTTGGAAGTATTTTTTTTTGCTTTTGCTGAAGCATTTAAAGCAAATTCCACATTATGTATATGGATCAGATTGTGTCTTTGATAGATGAAGACATTTTGCTTTATTTTTATGTTAATTTCTTAATGTCATCTAATTGCTAGGCATGTTCAAATTCCATATTGGTCTGTTCCATAAAGGTCTTAGCCCCGCTCCACCTCCGTTTATTTGTTGATAAAAACAGAACATTTGCCTGTAGATTTTCCCACAGAATTCGTCTGATTGCTTCTTCAGGCGTCATCTCACTTGTTCCTCTGCTGCTGCTGCTAAGTTGCTTCAGTCGTGTCCGACTCTGTGTGACCCCATAGACGGCAGCCCACCAGGCTCCCCCGTCCCTGGGATTCTCCAGACAAGAACACTGGAGCGGGTTGCCATTTCCTTCTCCAATGCATGAAAGTGAAAAGTGAAAGTGAAGTCGCTCAGTCTTGTCTGACTCTTCGAGACCCCATGGACCGCAGCCCACCAGGCTCCTCCGTCCATGGGATTTTCCAGGCAAGAGTACTGGAGTGGGGTGCCATTGCCTTCTCCCACTTGTTCCTGTGGACCCTGTATTTCCCATAAATTGGCAGTTATATCTAGGTCTTAATTAGATTTAGGTTAAATTATTTTGGGAAAAGCTCCCTGTGCATCAGGCCAGGAGGTACACTGTGTTTGGTTGTTCCACTTTGATTTTAAATTCATCTGTTACTGAATTAGGGGGTGTAAAATGGTGATTTCCTTCAAGTCTGTGATTCCTTCTCCATTTATTAGCTGGAATTTATTCATCAGAAACTTTTCTTCATTAAGTACTTGATTAAAATGCAGTTGATATGCCCACAGGTGAGGGGTGTGTATGTGTGAGATTATAAAATTATGTAAGTTTCTGTATTCCATGTGCTTTAATATGCAGTCATTATCATACTGTTTTTTATGCTGAAGTGATCCCATCTTTAGCCAAAGTCCCTTCAAGTTGCCTCCTATGATCTTTTAAAAATTCCTGAGATGGTTGTTTCTCCCTCCTTATTTAACTTATGTGGAGAGTACATCATTTGAAATGCTGGGCTGGATGAAGCACAAGGTGGAATCAAGATTGCTGGGAGAAATATCAACGACCTCAGATATGCATATACTACCACCCTAATGGCAGAGAGTAAAGAGGAACGAAAGAGCCTGTGGATGAAGGTGAAAGAGGAGCATGAAAAAGCTGGCTTATAACTCAACATTCAAAAAACTAAGATCATGGCCTCTGGTCCCATGACTTCATGGCAAATAGATGGGGAAAAAATGAAAATAGTGACAGATTTTCTTTTCTTGGGCTCCAAAGTCACTGCAGATGGTGACTGCAGCTATGAAATTAAAAGATGCTTGCTTAATGGAAGAAAAGCTATGACAAACCTAGATGGCATATTAAAAAGTAGAGACATTGCTTTTCCAACAAAGGTCTGTACAGTCAAAGCTATGGTTTTTCCAGCAGTTATATACGGAGATGAGAGTTGGATCGTAAAGAAGGCTGAGGGCTGAAGAACTGATGCTTTTGTATTGTGGTGCTGGTAAAGGCTCTTGAGAGTCCCTTGGACAGCAAGGAGATCAAAAGAGTCAATCCTAAAGGAAATCAACACTGCATATTCATTGGAAAGGCTGATGCAGAAGCTCCAACACTTAGGCTGTCTGATAAGAGCTGACTCATTGGGAAAAAACCTTGATTCTGGGAAAGATTGAGGGGAGGAGGAGAAGGGGGCAACAGAGGATGAGATGGTTAGATGGCATCGCCGACTCAATGGACATGAATTTGAGCAAACTCTGGGAGAGGGAGAAGGACAGGGAAGCCTGGTGTGCTGGTCCATGGGGATGCAAAGAGTCAGATATGATTTAACGACTGAACAACGTAGTTGTTTGCAACTTCCTTCTTTATGGCTCAATTGATCTCCTAGGTTTGACTTGTACATTTCTTGGCCTGTAACTGGAATCAGACATTTCTCCAGGGAGCTCTGGTTCGTTTTTATGAGAGATGGTATTCAGAGAGCAAAACTTGGTCACTAAAGGTGCTTATTGCTATTGGGTTGTCATTTCTTCAGAGGACAGAGCTGGAAAATACCAGTTTTTCTTTTTTTTTTTAAAGTAAGTCATGAGTTCATAGTGATACTTCCAATTCAATTTCAAGATTATGAGATTTTTAAGCTGAACAAAAAATTTTAAATCTCTGGTGGCTTTTTACAATTCCTTCTTTGTCTTTAGTATTCTCCAGTTTCCTTACAAGCATCTAGGGGTGGATTTCTTTTTACTTATCCCACTTGATATTATGTTGTACATCCATCCTGTTTCTGTGGATTCATATACTTCATCAGTTCTGGAATACTCTTCCTCTGTCTCTTCATATATTGCTTCTCCTACAGTCTTGCTATTATGTAATGCCCTACTGGGACTTCAGTTAAACAAATTACAGGCTTTTTCATTCTATACTCCACGACTCTTAAACCGTCTTTCACACTTTCCATTTCCTGTTTATTTCTGCTGCATTTTAAGTAATTTCTTCAGCTCTTTCTTCACTGTATCCCTTTTCAGTTGTATATAATCTATTGCTCAGCATATCCAGTGAAATGCTTTTTTATTGAGGTATTATTTGTATTTTTAAACATATATATTCTTTTTCATTATGGCTTATTGCAGGATATTGAATACAGTTCCCTGTGTAGTATTATTGTTGACAGTAAAACTGAAAGAAGATTAAATTCCATCACTGTAAATTATTATATGTATATAGAATGAATATTTTTAAATCATTTACATGATATATATAAAACTTTAAAAATAGTGTACAAAATTATGTTAAACAATTTCAAGCAAAAAAATCAATCATATGCACATTTATCTCAGTTACATAAAAATTATGTACAGAAATAACTAAAGTGTGATCCATTGAAAATAGAATAAGAAAAATAGATAAGACTGTGGTACCTGCAACACAATAGAGCAGTGAAAAATGCAATTCAGCTACGCAAATGAACATGAACGAATCTCATGACTATGAAAAAGCAAACTACAGAAAAATACACGCAATAGGATTTATAGAAAATCAAAACTAAATGAAGCGACATATTGCTTAGAAATGGGTACAGTTTGGACTATGTGAAATTGCTTAATACATATGTGGTAAAACTATAAAGAAAAGTTAAGTGAAAACAACAAAATTGAAAACACCTTGATGCTATTCGGGATGAAAGGGCTGGGATCTGGGAAGGGCAGCAGAGATTTCAGAAGTTCTGGCTTACTAACTAGGTGGTGGATCCACTGATGTTTAAATTGTGTTTCTATTCCTTATGTCTTAAACATATGTAATAAATGTTCTTTTATAATTATTCAGCATTTAATAAGACCATATGTTTAAAAGAGTAAAAGGAAATATATTACAGTGATAGTCATTGCTGCATCTGGGCATTTTGATGATGTGTGATTTTCCCCCCCTCTTCTATATTTGTACGTCATTAAGATTTTGTACAGCAAGAATGTATTACTTTTACAGACGGAAAAATATCTCCCAGCTAAGATGAAAAGTTGGCAGGAAAAAGATGAATGTTTTTAGAAATGAACCTCATATTGGAATGTTAAAAAAAAAAAAAAGAAAATTTAGGTGAGATATCTTACTGGTCCTTCTGCATAAGAAAAAAACAGCATTTTTTTTTTTTTTTTGCATGATGACAATAATATGTACCTCACAAGGTTACTGCAATGATCTCAAAGTGATGACACTTTGAGAATGTTACACAGTGTTCTACAAGTGTTATTTTTAACATTTATTATTTATTTAGCAGTGGGTCTTAGTTGTGGCACATGGGATCTTCAATCTCATTTGCTACTTGTGGGATCTTTAGCTGCAGCTTGCAAACTTTTAGTTGTGGCCTGTGGAATCTAGTTCCCCAAATAGGGATCGAACCCGCCACCCTCCCCCCACATTGGGAGCATGAAGTCTTAGCCCCTGGGCCACCAGAGAAGTCCTTCTATAAGTATTAATTATGGTGAGAAATGAATAAGAAAGACTAAGCATAAAACTGTTCAGATAGAATTTATAAAGCATTCTTCAACAGTAAGATTTTGGAGATTTTATAAATGTTGACAAGATAAGTATAATATCCTTCTCTAGAGACTTGGAAGTCATTTATTATGGAAAATTTCAAACACACCTGGGGCTTCCCTTGTGGCTCAGCTGGTAAAGAATCCACCTGCAATGTGGGAGACCTAGGCTCGATCCCTGGGTTGGGAAGATCTCCTGGAGAAGGGAAAGCCTACCCACTCCAGTATTCTGGCCCAAATTCCACGAACTGTATAGTCCATGGCGTCGCAAAGAGTTGGACATGACTGAGCGACTTTGACTTTTCAAACATACCTGAAAACTGGGGGAGAACATTTTAATGAATTCCCATATATCTATTACCCAGATTCAACAATTAACAAGATTTTGTCAAACTTGCTTCATCTTTTCCTTGTGAGGGTGTGTGTTTGCTGTTGATGAAGTATTTGGAAACAAAATCTAGACTAATGCAACTTTGCTCAGTTGTGTCCAACTCTTTGTGACCCCGTGGATTGTAGCCCACCAGGCTCCTCTGTCTATGGGATTCTCCAGGCAAGAATACTGGAGTGTGTTGCCGTTTCCTTCTACAGGAGATCTTCTTGACCCAGGGATAGAACCCAGGTGCCTACCTTGCACGTGGACTGTTTACCATCTGAGCCACCAGGGAAGCCCCCTAAAATATACACACTTTTTCTTACACAGACATAATGCCATTATCACACTTAACAAAATTAACAATAATTTCTCTAATATCAGGTCATATTCAAATTTCCCTAATTTTCTTGGAAATGTCTTTTCATAGTTCATTTCTTTGCATTAGGATTAACATACTGCGTTTAGTAATTGTGTATTTTAAATTTCTTTTAGTCTAGAGCTATCTTTTTTTCTTGTTGTTTGTTTGCTTTCCTTCCGATAGTGACATGGTGAAGAAACAGGGTCAGTTGTCTTGTGGAATGTCCCAGTTTTTGTTCTTACCTCTGACCTTCCTAATGGTGTGGTGGCCAGTTTTCCTTTGCCTTGTGTTGATGTAAACTGGCAGTCAGTTCCGGAGGCTTGTTGAGGTCTAGGTTCTTATTTTGTTGAGACCACTTTGTACACAGGGTTGTGTCCTGTACATTGCATCACATCAACATGCAGATATTGCCCTTGCTCCATATCCACTAAGTTTTCCCACTTTAAGAATTCCATTTTTCTTTTCTAGAAGCACTCATTTTTTCTATTCTCTTTTGTCCTTTTAAATAGTCTCTTTTCTCCTGCTCATCTGTGATTCCATCTCTTATTTCCTTAAACATTTCATACATAGGCATTTCCATTATGTAGCTGATAATTTCATTCTCACTGAGAATCTACATCTGCTGACTCTCATTGTTCATGGTTTGGATGGTACTCTATTTACGGTGATTAGGGATACTTTCTCCAGAAAGCGTCTTGTTTTGTTTCCAGGAGAAACTGGGCACAAGGGGCGAGAACAACCTTGGTTTCCTCACAGAGTCCTGACTGTGGTGCTGAGCCCCAGACTCGGGTCCCCACCCTGCTTCAGTCCTGCAGATTGATGGAGGGCGCTGTTGACAATTGACTTGAGTTCCTATCATTTACCATTCTGGTTTCAGCTTAAGGCTTTTTTTTGTTTTTTTCCCACTTCTACCAGTTTATTGCTACCAACCCATCTCCCTGCACCCTCATGCATGCATGCTCAGTCATGTAACCTTATGGACTGCAGCCCACCAGGCTCCTCTGTCCATGGACTTTTCCAGGCAAGAACACTGGAGTGGGTTGCCGTTTCCTTCTCCTTAGCTTAAGGTTTTTGCTTCTTTGTATTTTGTTTTGTTTTTCTTTTCTCTTTTGAAATTTTTCTTGTTTCTAGTGAACTCAGAAAAATGCTATGTTTTATGTAGTAATTATTATTACTATTATTTACCTCTAATAATTTTGTAGCAGGAGGGCCTTTCAAAGTATATAGTAAGCCACACTCCTGGAAGGAAGTGGGGAGCCTACAGCACAATTTGTGGAATTAAAGTGTGGAAACAGAATATAACAAATGAGTAAATATTAACAAAATAGAAACAGACTCATAGATAAAGAGAACAAATTAGCTGTTACCAATGGAGAGAGGGGAGAAGGGAGGGGCAAGATAGGGCTATGGGATTAAGATGTACAAACTACTATGTATAAAATAAATAGGTGGACTTTCCTGATGGTCCAGAGATTAAGAATCCACCTGCTTTGAATTCTTAACTAAAGTACATACTGTGTTCACTTTTCACAAAATTTTATGCTAGTGTTTGTTATTCGTCTTCATACCTTATTCAAGAGTCCACATTGTATTCAGTTGCCTTGAGCAGCTTCAGCTGCATGCAACAAATACTGATAAATTCTCTTTTCATTCTTATCCTGTTACAAATGTTTTCTAATTTTCCTTGTTGTGGCTTCTTAGATATACCCATCATTTAAAAGTGGACATTCAATTTCCAAATACATGGGTTTTTTTTAAGTATTTTTGATATTAATTCATTTTGATATTAATTTTTCATTTAAATGCTTTCTTCTCTACAATCACCTTCTGTGTTTTTTGTCTTTTAACTTTATTGAGGCTTTCAATAGCTAAGTGACAGGTCTCTTTAATCTTGAAGATTCCCTGAGAAATCCTGAAGATTTCCTGGAGGAGGAAATCCAACCCACTCTAGTATTCCTGCCTGGGAAATCCCATGGACAGAGGAGTCTGGCAGGCTGCAGCCCATGGGGTTGCAAAAAAGTCGGACATGACTGAGCCTGAGCTTGCACACAATCATTAGTGATATTGAGCATTTTTTCATGTACTTGTTAGCCATTTGCATGTCTTGTTTTTTTTTTTTTTTTTGCACCTCAGTTGTATTTTTGTAATTTCCCCGGTTTATTTGAGAACAATTTTTTCTGACATATATTCATATGAATTTTAGATCAGTTATTTTAAATGTGCACAAATTATGTATATTTCCCTATAACCAGGCACTGACAAAAAATACTTAATATATCAATATTTAAGCATTCCAACATAAAAGGACTTTTTCCAACTTGATACTTTTTCCCACACAAGGTGATCTATAATTGACATTCAGGCAATTATACGCATGTAGAAGCAGACACAGTCCCCCAACTGACCATAAGATAAACCCTCACACTCGCCCTTTTCCTGGATATAACTACATTTCCAGAGGCAAACGGGTTCAAATGGGAGCACATAAGGTGACTTCCTCATGAAATGAACTGCACAGACACAAACTAAGACGGAGTGAAGGTGCTAAGGATGAATCCCACGAGCCTCGCTCCTTCCTGGCCTGAGAGTGTGCGCTTGCGCACTGCCAGCCAGTGGCAACTCACCACCGCGGGGCGCCAGGCCCCGTCGAGGCGGTGAGGGCAGGGCCAGTCCACAGAGGGAGGGGCAGTGCAGGCTCCCGAGGGGCGTCTCACTTCACTTCACTATGGTCTACTGTGCTGCTCCACTACTTCGATTGTTCCACTGTTTTTGTAACTGGGGCATAGTGGGAGGTTTAGCTAGTCTAAGGAACTCTTACCCATAAACTATCTGAATCAAAGATTTTTTTATTTACTCTTTCGCCAAACACAAAGACTGAGTTCCATCTACAAGAGGGCTGCGGCCTTGGCTCCGAATGGTGACACTCTTGACACTTGACACACGGCCTCAGGGGACGAGCCTGGGCCACAGCGGGACGGCCGGGTCAGCGAACCTTCCCCAGGAAGGCCCTGCAGCACCGCACGCACTGCTGGTAGACGGCCTCAAAGTCAGCGTTGTCGCCATAATAGGGATCTTCAATGATAAGTTGTTTTTGTGGATCATAGTTCCCGAGTAGTTCGATTTTCGCTCTGCAGTTTTTAACTTGATTACTTTTTCTATTCATATCTCTCAGATTGCTCTCATCCATACATAGTATATAATCAAAAGTGGCAAAGTCTTCTTTGGTAACCTGCCGGGCAACGTGACTCATGGGGATACCATGCTTCTTCATGCAAGCCTGCCCCCGATAATCAGGAGGGTTTCCTAGTTCATACGTGGATGTCGCTGCACTGTCTATCCTCCAATTATCTGAAATGTTTTGATCAGTTACAAGATTCCTGAAAACCGCTTCTGCGATGGGTGATCGACAGATGTTACCCAGACACACGAACAGCACTGACTTGGTCACCTGCTCAGCCATCTTCCGGGCGCGCTGCCTGTCTTCTTTGGAGAAACATCTGTTTAGCTTTTCTGCCCATTTTTTTGTTCCGGGTGTTTGTTTCGTTACTCAGTTGTATGAGGAGTTTGCATACTTTGGAAATTAAGCCTTTGTTGGTCCCATCATTTGCAAATATTTTTTCCTGCTCCACTGGTTGTCTTTTCATTTTGTTTATGGTTTCCTTTGCTGTGCAAAAGCTTGTAAGTTTGATTAGGCTTCATTTGTTTATTTTTGCTTTTATTTCTATCATCCTGGGAGACTGACCTAAAAAAATATTGCTACAATTTATGCCAGATGATGTTTTACCTGTTTTCTTCTAGTTTTATGGTATCACATATATGTTTATATACTTAAGACTTAAAGCCATTTTGAGTTTATTTTTGTATATGGTGTGAAGGAATGTTTAAATTGAAGGAATTGTTCAAATCAATCAAATAAATTTTCATTGATATACATGTGGCTGTCCAGCTTTCCCAACATTACTTGCCGAAGAGACTGTCTCTTCTCCATTGTATATTCTTGCCTCTGTTGTCAAAGATTAAGTGACCACAGGTGTGGAGAAGTGATTGATGTTTTGCTCTTGCCTCGTCCACATCTTTGCATTGGATGAGCATTGTTTATTCTTTGTTGCAGAACTGCAGATGCAGTGGCTCAGACCACCAGTCAGGGTGTCTATGGGGATGAACAAAGGGCAGCATAAAGCCCTGCCAGGGTCAAAAGTTGATAAACTTGGGGAACAACTGTTTTTGAGCAACCCCTCACCCCATCTTTTGCTCTCCAAATTCCCAGGCTGGCCCCTCCCTCAAATCAATAGAGGAGCTTCCTTTCAGCACAGGGTAGAAAGTGAAATCAAGAACCCAGGGAGTTTGGGGACCAAATGCAAACAAGCAGGAGTGCTGACCTGTGACTGTGTGATGCCTGGGGTACTCCAGCTGAGATCTGAAACCCTGTCCGCTCCTTGAAGTTAATAGGCTGGCAGACACTGAATGGCCTTCTGTCCTTCCCTCAAATGCAGTACAGGGTAGAACAGTAAATACCCCCAGGGAATAGGGGTTCACAAGCCAAAAATGTTGAGACACTCACAGAGTAAAATTAAACCGAAAGAAAAATAAAATCACAACATATAAGATCAGAAACAGTAGGAGAGAAGCAGCAGTATTCTTTAGTAGAGATGGACTAAGGATTTCAAATCAGTTCTATAAATACACAAAAGATATATTAGCAGTGTAAAAGAAAAACAAGAAAACACAAGAATCAAAGGAAAGTATTAGATATGAAAAAGGTAAGAGCTGAAATAAAGAACACAATAAATGAGATATATAACTGATAAAAATAGATTAGAATATCATATTGAGAAACACTTTAAGAAGGACTCATTGAAGAATGAGAAGATAAAAAATTAAGTTGAAGAAATAAGGAGGATAGAAGTAGAATGCCCACACCCATGCAACAGGAATCCAGGAGAAAATGAAACTGAAAAGAGGAATACATTTGAAGAACAAAGGATCTAATTTTTTTTTTTTTCAGGTTTAAAAAGAATGAATGACCAGATTGAAAAGGTCATTTTTTTTTCCATAGAGTGGAAAATAAAAGAGAGAAAGGAAAGCCCACTAGATGGTAAAATTTAAAAATACCAGAGAGGGGATTCTCTGGTGGTCCAGTGCTTGGGACTCCACGCTTTCCCTTTTGAGAGCCCTGTTTGGGGAACGAGGATCCCACAAACAGTGTGGCCCAAACCGCAATAACAACAACAGAAAACAAAAACAGAAAAAAACACATCAAAACCAAAGAGAAAATTTTAACAGTGTTAGATTGATGCTAGACCCCTCAGCTACAACACTGGGCACAAGAAGACAATGGAGCAGTGTTTCTTAAGTACTAAGGAAAATAACTTTGAACCTATAATTTTATATACAGCCAGCTTGTCTTTCAAAATTCTTAAAGAGATGGGAATACCAGACCACCTTACCTGCCTCCTGAGAAATCTTGACCTCCAGGTCAAGAAGCAACAGTTAGAACCAGACATGGAACAATGGACTGGTCCCAAATTGGTAAAGGTGTATGTCAAGGCTGTATATTCTCACCCTACTTATTTAACTTACATGCAGAGTACATCATGCGAAATGCTGGGCTGGATGAAGCACAAGCTGGAATCAAGATTGCCGGGAGAAATATCAATAATCTCAGATATGCAGATGATACCATCCTTACTGGAGAAGGAAATGGCAACCCACTCCAGTGTTCTTGCCTGGAGAATCCCAGGGACGGGGGAGCCTGGTGGGCTGTTGTCTCTGGGGTCGCATAGAGTCGGACACGACTGAAGCGACTTAGCAGCAGCACCATCCTTACCGCAGAAATGGAAGAGGATCTGAAGAGCATCTTGATGAAAGTGAAAGAGGAGAGTGAAAAAGCTGACTTAAAACTTACCATTCAAAAAACTAAGATCATGGTATCTGTTCCCATCACTTCATGCCAAAATAGATGGGGAAACAATAGAAACAGTGACAGACTTTATTTTCTTGAGCTCCAAAATCACTGCAGATGGTGACTGCAGCCATGAAATTAAAAGATGCTTGCACCTTGGAAGAAAAGCTATAAGCAACCTAGCAGCGTATTAAAAAGCAGAGACATTACTTTGCTGACAAAGGTCCATATCGTCAAAGCTATGGTTTGTCCAGTAGTCATGTATGGTTGTGAGAGTTGGACCATAAAGAAAGCTGAGTGCCAAAGAATTGATGCTTTTGAACTGTGGTGTTGGAGAAGACTCTTGAGAGTCCCTTGGACTGCAAGGAGATCAAACCAGTCAATCCTAAAGGAAATCAGTCCTTAATATACATTGGAAGGATGATGCTGAAGCTGAAGCTCCAATACTTTGGCCACCTGATGTGAAGAACTGACTCACTGGAAAAGACACTGATACTGGGAAAGACTGAAGGCAGGAGGAGAAGGGGACGACAGAGGATGAGATGGTTGGATGGCATCACCGACTTGATGGACATGAGTTTGAGTAAGCTCCGGCAGTTGGTGATGGATAGGGAGGCCTGGCATGCTGCGGTTCATGGGGCCGCAAAGAGTTGGACATGACTGAGTGACTGACCTGAACTATCTTTCAAATGTGAAAAGAGTGAAAAAAATATATCAGGAAAGGGAATCATCCTGCATTGTTGGTGGGACTGTAAATTGGTATAGTCACTGTGCAAAATGGTATGGAGGTTCCTTAAAAACTAAAAATAAAACTACCAAATAATCCAGCAATCCCACTCCTAGGCATATTATCTGGGAAAAAAATAAACTCTAATTTGAAAAGATACACATGCTCCAATGTTCAAAGTAGCACGATTTACAAAACCCCAAACACGGAAACAACCCAAGTGCCTATCAACAGACAACTGATTTAAGAAGATGTGGCATACATACATACAATGGCATAATAGTCCTAACGAAGAATGAAGTATGGCCATTTGCAGCAACATGGACAGACCTAGAGAATATTATGCTTAGTGAAGTAAGTCAGACAGATAAAGATAAATATTATATGATACAATTTATATCTGAAATCTAAAAAGTAATACAAGTGAATCTATATACAAAACAGACTCACAGACGGAAAACAAAGTTATCGTTACCAAAGAGGGGAGTGAGGGATAGACAAATTAGGAATATAGGATTAACAGATACAAACTACTACACGTAAATAGATAAGCAACACGGATTTACTGTATAGGACTGGGAATTATATTGAATAATTTGTAATAACCTATAATGGAATATAATCTGAAAAAGAAAATAATCACCATGCTATAAAGTAACACAACATTTTAAATCAACTGTCGTTTAAAAAATTCTCAGGCAACAAAGTTTCAAAATGCTTGCTGTACTAAGAACCACATTACAGATATCTCTGGGGAGCTGAAAAGGAAGGACAAACTGAAATATCAATGGAAGGATTTTGAATTGTTTAACCTAATACATAAAGCAAACTGTTTAAAAATGTTATGGGGGAGGGATATATTGATGTTCATTTTACTATCATTTTTACTTTCTTAGAAGTATGAAAACTCTTATAATAAAAAATTTAAGACATTTTGGACGAAGTGCACAAACAAGAAGAGACACATTCAGAAGACTTTGCAAGAAATATATAGAGTAAGTGTGATTAAATACACTGGTAAAATTTTGTGTTGTCTGGACAACAATAGCAAGAACAAGCACAAACTTAAGACCAATGAAAATAAATAGAAAATGCATCCATAATAACTTCAGATTAATATTCTATATAATCAGTTCAGTTCAGTTCAGTTGCTCAGTCGTGTCTGACTCTTTGCGACCCCATGAATCGCAGCACGCCAGGCCTCCCTGTCCATCACCAACTCCCAGAGTTCACTCAGACTCACGTCCATTGAGTCAGTGATGCCATCCAGCCATCTCATCCTCTGTCGTCCCCTTCTCCTCCTGCCCCCAATCCCTCCCAGCATCAGAGTCTTTTCCAATGAGTCAACCCTTCGCATGAGGTGGCTAAAGTACTGGAGTTTCAGCTTTAGCATCATTCCTTCCAAAGAAATCCCAGGGCTGATCTCCTTCAGAATGGACTGGTTGGATCTCCTTGCAGTCCAAGGGACTCTCAAGAGTCTTCTCCAACACCACAGTTCAAAAGCATCAATTCTTCGGCGCTCAGCCTTCTTCACAGTCCAACTCTCACATCCATACATGACCACAGGAAAAATCATAGCCTAAGGATTGAGGGTAGGTAGAAATTTGGGAAATCTCCAAATATTTGGAAATTAAACAACACATTTAGGCATAACCCATGAGTCAAAGAAGAAATCACAAGAAAAATTATTCATCTTTTTAACTTAATAAAAAAGAAAATTCAACATACCAAAATTTTGGGGATGTAGTAAAAGCAGTATTTACAGGGGAATTTGTAGCTTTAAACATCTAGATTAGAAAAGAAGCAGTTTCTACTTTAAGAATCTGCAAAAAGAAGAGCCAACTAAATCCAAAACAAGAAAAAGGACGAAAATAGTAAAGATTAGAGTGTAAGTAAGTGAAATAGAAAAAAAATAATAGAGAAAAACTGATAAAACAAAAAGCTGGTGTTTTGGAAAAAATTAACAGAACTGACAAATCTTTAGCTAGAATAACAAAGAGAGAAAAAAAAAGAAAAAAAAATTACAAAATCATTACTGACCCTAAATAAATGAAAAGAACAAAAGTGAATATTTTGCAAATGTAAGGGAATATAAGGGGGTAAAATACAAATTTAACAACTTGGTTGAAATGGACAAATTTTTAGAATGATATAGATTATAAAAATTGACTCAAGAAGAAATAGAAAATCTGAGTAGACTAATAGCAAGACAGAATTCATACTTAAAATTTTCCTACCAAGAAAAGCTCAGTCCCAGAACATTTCACTGGTGAATTCTTTTAGATAATTAAAGATGATATAATACTATCTTTTATAAATTCTTACTGCCTTTTCATATTGCTCATGGGGTTCTTGAGGCAAGAATGCTGAAGCGGTTTGCCACCCCCTTCTCCAGTGGACCACATTTTGTCAGAACTCTCCACCATGACCCATCACTCTTGGGTGGCCCTGCACGGCATGGCTCACAGTTTCAGTGAATTACACAAGGCTGTGATCCATGTGAGCTTAGCTTTCTGTGGCTGTGGTTTTCGTTCTGGGGGCCATAGGACTGAAGCTCTTATTTCTTCTGTCTGTCCTCTGATGGATGACGATAAGAGGTTTGTGCAAGCTTCCTGATGGGAGGGACTGACTGTGGGGAAAGCTGGTTCTTGCTCTAGTGGGCAGGGCCAGGCTTCCCAAATCTTTAATCCCATTTTCTGCTGGTGGGTGGGGCTGTGCTCCCTCCCTGTTGTTTGGCCTGAGGTGGCCCAGTCATGGAGTCTGCAGTCTCTATGATGGGCTGTATGTTCTATGGTAAGACTAATGGCGACCTCCTCCAAGAGGGCTTCTGCGCCTCCCAGGACTGCTGCTGCTGGTGCTGCTGCCCCCACAGCACGCTACTGTCAACCCACACCTCTCCTGGAGACTCCCACACACTCAGGGCAAGATTGGCTCAGTCTCTTGTAAGGTCACATCATGGATGTGAGAGTTGGACCATAAAGAAGGCTGAGTGCCAAAGAACGGATGCTTTTTAACTGTGGTGCTGGAGAAGACTCTTGAGTGTCCCTTGGACAACAAGGAGATCCAACCAGTCAATCCTAAAGGAAATCAACCCTGGATATTCACTGGAAGGACTAATGCTGAAGCTGAAGCTCCAATACTTTGGCCACCTGATGCAAACAGCTGACTCACTGGAAAAGACCCTGATGCTGAGAAAGATTGAGGGCATGAGGAGAAGGGAATGACAGAGGTTGGATGGCATCATTGACTCAATGGATATGAGTTTGAGCAAACTCAGGGAGATAGTGAAGGACAGGGAAGCCTGGTGTGCTACAGTCCATGCAGTCGCAAAAAGTAGGACACGACTGAGCGACTGATCAACAATAAATTCTTTCATAAAGCAGAGAAGAAGGGGACAGTTGCCAATTATTCTATGAAAACTACACAATATCCCTTATAAACATATTTGGCAAAAATCCTTAACATTATATAATAAAATCCAGCAACATTTAAATAGAGTTATACACTATAACCAAGTCACCTTTATCCCAGGAGTGCAAGGCTGGTTTAACATCTGAAAATCAATGAGGGTAAATCCTATGTTAATAAAATAAAGGACAAAAACCGTATGATCATTTCTGGAAATGTAGAAAAAGCATTTGAAAAACTCTTAAGCTAGGAATAAAAATAACCATAAAAACTCTTAAGCTAGGAATAAAAGGGGACTTTCTCAATGTGATAAAGGGTATCTAACTAAAATTTACAGTCTACATTATATGTAATCGTAAAAGACTGCGTCCCTATAGATCTGGAACAAGGCAAGGATATCTGCTGTTGCCACTTTTAATCAACATTGTACTGGAGGTTTTAGTTAGTATGAGAAGGCCAAAAAGTAAAAAATAAAAATAAAGCCATTCACATTGGAAAAGAAGTAAGACTGTCTTTATTCAAAGATGACATGACCCTGCACATAGAAAATGCTACGGAATTTAGAACTACTATTGTTAATATAATAATACTGCCCCAATTGATCTACAAATTCAATGCAATCCTTATTAAAATCCCAGCTCTGTTTTTTTGCAGAAATTGACACGCTAATTCTAAAATTAATATGGAAATGCAAAGGATCCAGAATAGCCAAAACAATCTTGAAAAAAATTGGAGAACTCACAATTTCTGATTTCAAAACTTACTACAAGATTACAGTAATCAACAAAACACGGTACTGGCATTAAGACAGAAATATAGGCCAATGGAATAGAACTGAAATAAGCCCTCACATGTAAAGTCAATTTAGTTCTGGCAAAGTTTCCAAAGCGATTCAACGAGAAAAGGATATCCTATACAAGTATTAGCAAGGATGTGGAGAAACCGGATCCCTCATACTTTCCAAATAGGAGTGGAAAACGGTACAGCCACTTTGGAAAACAGCTTGGTAGTTTCTCCCTTCCTAGGTATCTATCCAAAGAAATGAAAACATACATCCACACGAAGAACTCATATATGAATATTCACAGTGCCATTTATTTGTAAGAGCCAAAACCAGGAAATAACCCAAATGTCCATCAATAGGTTAATGGATAAACAAATGTGATTTATTCTTAAAATGCAATATGACTCAGGAATAAAAAGGAATAACTACTGATTACTGATACACACTACGACACAGATGAACCTCAGAAACATACTAAGTGAAAGCTAGACACGGAAGACTATCTGGTATGACCCCATTCATAAGTAGAAAAGGTAAATGTATACAGATAGAAGTAGATTAGTGGATGCCTTAGCTGGACTTAGGAATGGTGATTGACTGCAGATAAGCACAGGGTAGTTTTTGAGTTGATGGAAATGTTCTAAATCTGGATTGCTGTGATAGTTACGTAACTCCAAAAATCTACTAAAAATAATTGTGTATGTACTTATGTAATTACAATGGGTGGATTTTATGGCATATACATTGAACCTCAGAAAAACTGTTTTTAAAAAAGTATCATAGGTTTAGGGACCAGAGTATTGGGATAATTTAGGGATATTTTATTATCATAGCTGAGGGAAAAATCTGAGATAGGTTGAAGTCTGAGGGCTGTATTCAACTATATACCTGTGAAAAGTTGAAATGGCCCCAAAGATATTGATGCTAATCCTTTAAATTTGTGAATATAATCTTACATGGCAAAAGGGACTCTGAAGATGTGATTGTTAAGGATCTTGAAATGGGAAAATTATTCTGGATTATCTAGGTATGTGGCCCCTACATATAATCACAAGCACTGTTATAAGAAGGAAGCCGAGGGAGATTTGACTACAGGGTTAAGAAATGTGAAAATGGAAGCAAGAGCTGGAGGAAGGGATCATGAGCTAAGGAATGCAGGCATGTCCAGGAGCTTGGAAATGGAAGTAGATTCTCCCTTAGAACCTCCAGAAAAACTCAGGGTCGTCGATGCTTTAACTTTAGACCATTAATACTGACTGCAGATATCTGGCCTCTAGAACACTAAAGGAACACATGTGTGCTATTTTAAATCACCAATGTTATGGTAATTTGTTGTAAATGGCAATAGGAAATTAACATAATGTCCAATCTCAAACATATTTGATTTATATTTTATAAATTTTGAATTCATTGAAAACACATAAAAACTTTAAAATCTCATACTCTGAACATTGTTAAATTGGAAAATTAGGCAGTACAAATTTCCCCCATCAATATGCAGAACTTACTGCAGTTTACCCGTTTCCCAAATCCCTTCCCCACCCAAGAACACCCTCGGCGTACTTTCCGCATCTGGATGGAAAGCCTCATGAAACAGCCCCACAGCTGTGCTTTGGCACTGCCAGTGGGGGCCCTTGGGATATCCATTCTTCCCCTGGGGTCTCCATTCTGAAGAGGAGATTGGCCTAGAATACTCTGGCTGCCTTCCTGGCTCTCCTCCCAATTTCCTGTGGGTAACTGTTTTGAGCAGGATATACCCACACCTTTGCCAAAACACATTGGCTCTGGAGACTGCCTGGTCTGAATCACACTTGTTGAAAAGCAATATTTTCCTAATCCACAGTTTTGCATTGCCGTTAGTGGAAAATCCCAAATTCTTAAAGTGGCCCACACCAGCCTTTTGTTAATGTCGTAAATGCTCCCAGCAATTCCTTATCTTGGACTTTTGCACAAGCCCTTCTTTTTCATTTTTCTGCTGCGCTCCACGACATGTGGAATTTTAGTTCCCCAACCAGAGGCCAGAGATTGAACCCAAGCCCTCTGAGTTGGAAGTTTAGAGTCTTAACCACAGGACTGCCAGGGAAATTCCAAGTCCTTTCCTTTTTATGCAAACTGTTCTGGGATTCCTTTCTCTGGTCTCACCTAACATAATCTCCTCTGGGAAACCATCCCTGACCAACTGAAATGAATCTCCCTATATTCCCTATAACATAGTCCCCTATATATAAGCCCCATAATACAGGCTCCCGTAATCCTTCACAGTGCTTACTGAACTTTGTAGTTTTATCTTTTTTGCAGTTAAATATTTAGTATCCATTCCCTGGTGGCTCAGATGGTAAACAATCTGCCTGCAACACAGAAGAACTGGATTCCATCTCTGGGTTGTGAAGATACCCTGGAGAAGGGAATGGAACCCACTCTAGTAGACTTGCCTGGAGAATTCCGAATCCCTGCTGGCTCATGTGGTAAAGAATCCGCCTGCAATACAGGAGACCCAGGTTCAATTCCTTGGTCAGGAAGATCCCCTGGAGAAGGAAATGGCAACTCACTCCAGTATTCTTGCCTAAGAAATCCCATGGACAGAGGAAGCTGGCGGGCTACAGTCCATGGGGTCGCAAAGAGTCGGACACGACTCAGCGATTCACACACAGACATACACACATCCATTCCTTCACAAGAGTTCCTCCCCTCATGAAGGGAGCTTCTTGAGAGGCTGTGTCTGTTCCTCATTTGTTGAATCAATACACGAATGAACGGGAACCGTTTACAAAGACACGTTCCCCCTCCATCACCAGCAATATAAAATGTGCAGAGATTCTTACTGCTTTAAACCTTTTTATTTTAAAATAGGATGTTGTATATACCTTTACAACTTTTCTAACTAAAAGTCCCAGAGTTTAAATGTTTTTCTCAAAATCAATGATAAGTCAGTCACCAAAGCTGAAGTCTAGCAGCATAAAAATACTCTGGCACTGGGAGACCAGAGCCCGTCCCCGATGGGACTGAAGGTCTGAGTGACCCTGGACCTCCGACCAGTAGGCTCTGCCAGAAATCTTCCCTAGCACAGGGCCAGTGAGACTACAGCTTCCCTTCCCTCAGCAGCCTGCAGTGCTCATGGCCATTTTCTCTGATAGGCTGTGACCTCATCTCTATTAATGGATATTTACACTCCACTCCAAGAAGTTTGCTGTTTTAACGCAGAAATGAACATCCTTATACAATGTTCTTTGTATACTTATGTGAGTATTTCCACAGGGTAAAGTCCTTGAAATGCAATCACCAGATTATAGGGACTACCTGTTTTAAATGACTGGTAGATACTGTTGAATTGGTCTCCAAAAAGGCTTTGCCAGTTCATACCCCCAGAGAAGGCAATGGCACCCCACTCCAGTACTTTTACCTGGAAAATCCCATGGGCCGAGGAGCCTGGTGGGCTGCAGTCCATGGGGTCGCTAAGAGTTGGGCACGACTGAGTGACTTCAGTTTCACTTTTCACTTTCATGCATTGGAGAAGGAAATGGCAACCCACTCCAGTGTTCTTGCCTGGAGAATCCCAGGGACGGGGGAGCCTGGTGGGCTGCCGTCTATGGGGTCGCACAGAGTCAGACACGACTGAAGTGACTTAGCAGCAGCAGCAGCAGCAGTTCATACCCCAAAGGTGTCCTTTTGCCCCCTGACCCCACTGGGTATCGCTGTCATACTGATTTATCATTTTAAGCTACCGGTGAGGTTAAGCTTTGTTTTCTCCATGTTTAACTGGCCTTTACATTTCCCTTGTGAACTGTTTATTCAAATTCTCTGAGCAGTTGAGATGGAACTCCAAATATGAAAAGTAAACTTCTAAATTTTATTCTATTACTTAAGTGGGATTTTTAATGTTTAGATCTTTAGTCTATCTGATACCTTTTTTTAAGCTGAAACTCTTAAGTTTATATTGAATATTTATGGCTGTTTATTCTTTACAAGTAGGAAGTAAAGTTGTCCTTTCCTTATGCATTTGAGCTATCATCTTTATCATAGATTAAATTCTTATGCACATGTAAGGGTATTTCCAGACTTCCTGTTCTGTTCCTGCTGACTCTGTTGGTCTACTTTTGGCTCTACCCCCGTTGTTTTAATTATTGAAGCTTTAAAACACATGCCTGGTACCCAGTAGGCATTCAACAAATATTTGTTACTCTCTGAATTTACTCTTTTGAATATACTTAAGAATCAATTTGTCAAGTTTTTTTAAAACCCACTGTTTAGTTCTTTTACTTTCAAACTCCTTGAGCAGTTTTATTTTAGGCTATCTTTATTGATAGCATATATTTTCATTTATTTTTTTTTAAATTATATCTGACAATATTTTCTTTTAGTTTGCAAGTTTATCCCATTCAGTTATTGTTAACCAGATAGATTTAGTTGTGTCATCTTTTACAGATTCAGATTGGTTTTTAATACTCTCATTTTCCCTCATTTGCTTTCTGGTCTGTGTTTTCTTTGTTGTTTCTCCCCAACCTCCATAATTTGAAAAAGGTATAATTTTTATAAATTAGTCTTTATATTTTTACTTACAGAGAAATATCCTTAAGCATGTGTAACTCCAAAGTCAGTCTTCTTAGAAACCTAGACACCAAGAGAGCAAGACAAAACTTAAATAGAGATAATGAAGATATTCTTTCCTGAGAAGGCAACAGCAACCCACTCAGTATTCTTGCCTGGAAAATCCCATGGACAGAGGAGCCTGGTGGGCTACAGTCCATGGGGTTGCAAAGAGTCAGACACAACTTAGCGACTAAACCATAAACCACCAATGAAGATATAAACAATACAGTTAATAAATTTGATCAATTAGATATAAAAGAACCCCACACTGGACAAATAATTCACATTCTTTTTGAGCCAGAAGAACATTTAAATTGGCCATAAAAGAAACTATAATAAATTTCACAGAATCAATATAATATAGACCATGTTATCTGCCCATAATGCACTAAAATTAGAAATTAATAACAAAAGTCGGGCTTAAAAGCATATGCCTCTTGCAATTTTGCTGATTCTGCTGTCTGTTCTTCCTTCCGATCTATTCTGCCTGCCCCTCCCTCGTGGATTGCTTTGTGGCTGTGGGAAACTTGAAATTCGCACTCTGCACAGCAAGTCAGATTCTCTAGCCTCTCCTTGAGGAGCTCATGAACCAGTTTTTTTCATCCAGAACCCATTCAGGTGAGCAGCAGAAACAAAAGGGTTATCTTCTGACTTACCAGGATCCATGCTCCTAAGAAGTTTTTAATGGCAACTTCATATACAATCAGTATCTAATGATTTTCCATCCCCATCTCCATGAAAAATGAATAAGCTATAAACACTGCGGTAATTCCCTCCTCCTCTCTCCCTTCCTCCCCTACCTTTTAAGCATGTTTTATGATTTTCATTCATCTCTGAAATCAACAAATGGTGTTGAGCATCTCCTACCTGCCAGGCACTGTGGAGGAAGCTGATAGAGGTGGTCCCTACTGTCAGATGCGGTCCCTACTTTCATGTAGCTTATGGTCTAGCAGAGAGACAGACAGAAACAAATAGCCACTCAAACCAGTCCAGCACTGTGGAAGCAATGAGAGCCTGTGGCAAGGAGAGTCTACCCAGCTAGGGAGGCCAGTCAAGGCTAGACTGTAAAAGGATGCTGAAATGATAGCAACAGAGGAGCAGGAGTTACCTTGGCAAAGAGGAGGGAAGAGTGTGCCAGGTAGAGGAATGGCAGGTGCAAAGCCCCTGTGGCAGGAAGGAGCAGGTAAAATATGAGAGACAGAAAGGGGGCCTGCTTGACTAGGCCACTATGAATCAGGCAGAGATAGGCTGGCACAAAGTCATTTGGGCTTCACTGGCCAGGCTGAGGCTAGCTGCCATTATTCTAAGAGCAATGAGAAGTTACTGTAATTTTTTGTTTTTGATTTTAACTTGTTATTGTT
The DNA here is from genome assembly GCF_055505025.1 of Bos grunniens. NCBI lineage: Eukaryota > Metazoa > Chordata > Mammalia > Artiodactyla > Bovidae > Bos > Bos grunniens. Next base: position 96,226,079 of record NC_141175.1, on the reverse strand, counting down.
AAATATAACATAAAATTAAGAAAATCATATAGAGCATATGTATCATTTAATGAATTGCTATCAAGTAGGCCTGGCGTGCTGCAATTCATGGGGTCACAAAGAGTTGGACACGACTGAGTGACTGAACTGAACTGAACTGAACTGAAACATCACAGAGGGTTTCCCGGGTGGTGCTAGTGGTAAAGAACCTGCACGTCAAGGCAGAAGACGCAAGAGACGTGGGTTCAATTCCCGGGTCAGGAAGATCCCCTAGAGAAGGGGATGGCAACCCACTCCAGTATTCTTGCCTGGAGAATCCCATGGACAGAGGAGCCTGGAAGGCTATGGTTCATAGGGTCGCAAAGAGTTGGACATGACTGCAGTGACTCAGCACACGTACACACAAACATCACAGATGGGAGGAAGCTACAGAGACATGATGACCAAAGGCAATGTGGGATCCTGGGTTGGATCTTGAACAGAAAAAGTGATGTTAATGGAAAAACTGGTGAACTCTCAAGTCTGTAGTCTAGTTAACGATACTATACCAAATGTTGGTTTCTTAGTTTGGTCAATGTACCTATAAAATGTTAACATTAATGGAAGCTGGGTTAAGGATAAATGGGAACTCTCTATATTATGTTTGCAACTTTTCTGTAAACTTAAAATTGCCCCCAAAATTGAAAAAAAAAGTTTAAGCTGACAAATTCCGAAAACATCCTGCAATCCAGAAAACAATGTAATTCAAAAAGCTAACCAACTCACATACTTTAAGAATACTTTTCTCCTATTGTTTTTTGGTTTCATTTGACAATGTCTTCACATAACAATGATTTTGTAATATTTTCTAAAATAGAATAAGAGGTCTCTTTTCCCTCAGACTGCACTACAAAGCTACAATAATCAAAACAGTATGGTACTGGAACACACACCATTGTGTGTGTAGATCAGTGGAACAGAACGGAGAGCCCAGAGATAAATTCATGCAATTATGGTCAGTTAATCTACAACAAAGGAGGCTAGACTATACATGGAAAAAAGTTAGTCTTTTCAATAAGTGGTGCTGGGAAAATGGTACAAATACATACAAAAGAATGAAATTAATCCATCTTCTCACATCATATGTAAGAAAAACTCAAAATGGATTGAAAACATAAATGTAAGGCAGGAAACCATAAAACTAAAAGAAAACATAGGCAGAATATTTTTTGACATAAATTATAGCAATATTCTTTTTGACTGTGTCTAAAAGAACTAAAAACAAAAATAAATAAATGGGACCTAATTAAAACATTCTGCACAGCAAAGGAAACCATCAACAAAACAAAAAGATAACCTACTAAATGGGAGGAAATATTTGCAAATGATATGACTGATAAGGGGTTAATATACAAAATACACGAGCAGATCATACAACTCAACATCAAAAACAGCAAACAACCCGATTAAAAACTGAGCAGAAGACCTGAACATTTCTCCAAAGAAGATATACAGATGACCAACAGCCACATGAGAGGATGCACAATATTATCACAGGGAAACGCAAATCAAAGCCACAAGGAGATATCACCTGTCAGAAAGGCTATCATCAGAAAGAGCACAAAAATAAATGTTTGTAAGAATCTGGGGCAAAGGCAACCTTTGTACACTATTGGTGAGAATGTAAATTGGTGCAGCCACTGTGGAAAACAGTATGGAGGTTCCTAAAAAAACTGAAAACAGAACTACCCTAATCCAGCAATTCTACTCCTTGCTATATATCTGAAGAAAATAAAAACATTAATTTGAAAAGATATATGAACCCCTCAATGTTCATAGCAGCATATTTACAATGGCCAAGATATGGAAGCAACCTAAGGGTTCAATAACAGATGAATGTATAACAATATGGTGCTTCCCTGGTGGCTCAGGAGTAAAGAATCTGCCTGCAGTGCAGGAGACACAGGTTTGATTCCTGAGTCAAGAAGAAGAAGGAAGGCATAGCAACCCACTCCAGTATTCTTGCCTGAAGAATCCCATCGACAGAGGAGCCTGGTAGGTTACAGTCCATAAGGCAGCAAAGCATCAGACACGACTAAATTGATTATACATACACACACACACACACACAATGGAATATTATTCAGCCCTAAAGAAGAATGAAAACTTGCCATTTGCAAAAACATGGATAGACGTAAAGGATATCACGCTTAGTGAAATGTCAGACAGAGGGAGACAAATAGTGTATGTTATAACTTATATGTGGAATCTAAAAATACAGCATACCAGTGAATATAACAAAAAAGAAACATTTACAGATACAGAGATCAAGCTAGTGGTTACCAGAGAGGAAAGGGAAGGGGGAGGGGCAAGATAGGAGTAGAGGATTAAGAGGTACAAACTGCAGTGTATAAAATAAGCTACAAAGATATATTGTACAGCACAGGGAATATAGCCAGTATTTTACGATAACTATAAATGGAGTATAAACTTTAAAAATTGTGAATCACTATGCTATACACCTGAAATTTATTTAATCTTATAAATCGACTATATCTCAATAAAAATAATTTTTAAAAGGCAATTTCTTCAAAATAACAGGTAAAACTAAAACCTAGTGTTTAGGGATCACACTTGGGGGATGAATTAGACAAGGATGTGCACAGTTTAGGTCCCCTCAAGGAAGGACATGTCTCCTAAGTTTCCTCCCGTCTCTGATGATTATCATGACCTTGACACTTGGGAAGGGTACTGCTCAGATATTCTGAAGCATGTCCCTCAATTTGTATTTGTCTGTTGTTTTTCTCTTGCTAGAAAGCAGCTGTGAGTTTTTATTTTTTTTTAAAAATTGGAATATTGTTGATTTACAATGTTGTGTTAGTTTCAGATGTACAGCAAAGAGAATCTGTTATATGTATACATATACCCATTCTTTTTTTTCAGATTCTTTTTCCAAATAGGCCATTACAGAGTATTCAGTAGAGCTTCCTGTTCTATGGGCTTCCCTGGTGGCTCAGATGATAAAGAGTCTGCCTGCAGTGCTGGAAACTGGGGTTTGATTCCTGGATCTGGATCCCCTGGAGAAGGAAATGGCAACCCACCCATTCTTGTCTGGAAAATCCCATGGACGGAGGAGCCTGACAGGCTACAGTCCATGAGGTTGCAGAGTTGGACACGACTGAGCGACTTCACTTTCTTTCTTTTTCTTTCCTGTTCTATACCATAGGTTCTTATTAGCTGTCTATCTTATATATGGTAGTATGTATGTGTAAATCCCAGCCTTTCAATTTATCCTTCCCTGCCCCATCTTTGCCCCTGGTAACCATAAGTTTATTTTGCATACATGTAACTCTGTTTTGTATATAAGTTCATTCATAGCCTTTTAAAATTAGATTCCACACATAAGCAATATTATATGACCCTTGTCTTCATCTGACTTCCTTCACTCAGTATGACAATCTCTAGGTCCATCCAGGTTGCTGCAAATGACATTATTTTGACCTTTCTAATAGCTGAGTAATATTCCACTAATATATGTACCTATCTTTTTTATCCATTCCTTTGTTGATGGACATTTGGTTGCTTCCATGTTCTGGTTATTGTAAATAGTGCTTCAATGAATATTGGCATGCAAGTATTGTTGAATTATGGTATTCTCTAGATATATGCACAGGAGTGGGATTCTTGGATCATATGGTAGCTCTATTTTTAATTTTTCAAGGAACCTCCATACTGTTCTCCATAGTGGCTATAGCAGTTTACATTCTCACCTACAGGGCAGGAGGGCTATGAGTTTTTATAACATAAAGGCACAGAGGTGAAATGCCCTTATTGCACTGTACGTATGCTAATCAATAGGATTTATCACTAGTGATGAAAGTGAAAAAGGAGAGTGAAAAAGTTGGCTTAAAGCTCAACATTCAGAAAACTAAGATCATGGCATCTGGTCCCATCACTTCATGGCAAATAGATGGGGAAACAGTGGAAACAGTGTCAGACTTTTTTTAGGGGGGCTCCAAAATCACTGTAGATGGTGACTGCAGCCATGAAATTAAAAGATGCTTGCTCCTTAGAAGGAAAGTTATGACCAACCTAGACAGCGTATTGAAAAGTAGAGACAGTACTTTATCAACAACGGTCCGTCTAGTCAAGGCTATGGTTCTTCCTGTGGTCATGTATGGATGTCAGAGTGGGACTATAAAGAAGCTGAGCGTCAAAGAATTAATGCTTTTGAACCGTGGTGTTGGAGAAGACTCTTGAAAGTCCCTTGGACTGCAAGGAGATCCAACCAATCCATCCTAAATGAGATCAGTCCTGGGTGTTCATTGGAAGGACTGATGTTGAAGTTGAAACTCCAATACTTTGGCCACCTGACGTGAAGAGCTGACTCATTTGAAAAGACCCTAATGCTGGGAAAGATTGAGGGCAGGAGGAGAAGGGGCCGACAGAGGATGAGATGGTTGGATGGCATCACCCACCCAATGGACATGGATTTGGGTAGATTCTGGGAGTTGGTGATGGACAGGGAGGCCTGGCATGCTGTGGTTCATGGGGTTGCAAAGAGTCGGACATGACTGAGCGACTGAACTGAACTGAACTGAACCGATGTTAATCTAGATCACTTGATTAAGGTGGTGTCTGTCAGGTTTCGCCACTGCAAAATTTCTAATTTTCATACTCTATTCTTTGAAGGTGAGTCTCTGAGTCCAGTCACACTCAAGGAGAGGTAAATTACATTCCGCTTCTTGGAGAAGCAGTATCTGTTAGAATTCTTGGACTTCCTTTGTGGTCCAGTGGTTAAGAATCTGCTTGCCAATGCAGGGGACACAGGTTCAATCCCTGGTCTTGCAAGTTTCCACCTGCTGCAACTAAGCCCTTGTTCTACAACTACTGATCCTGTCCTCTAGCCTTTGAGCTGCAACTACTGAAGCTCTTGTGCCCTAGAGCCTGTGCTCAGCAACAAGAGAAGCCACTGCAAAGGGAAGCCTAGGCCATGCAAATAGAGAGTAGCCTCCACTTGTTGCAACTAGAGAAAAAGCCTAAGTATAGTAATGAAGACCCAGAAAAGCCAAAAATAAATACATAAAAAAAAATTCTTCCATAAAGAAGAATTTTCTCTTATTTACTTATTCAATCATTAATTCATATAACTTTAGGTTTATGGGTTATAATCCAACACTACTGATATATTTTATTGCTCAAATTACTCCAGCTCTGGTCACTGGGAGTTCCTTCAGGTTGGTGGCTGTACTCTTTTGACACTATCCCTCCCCTCTTTTCTTCCTGAGGACTTCCTTGTTTTCTGGCATTACAAAACCATACAAGCCCATCTCGTATTATCCCTGCCCTAGTCCTAGAGTCAGCCATTTCTCCAAGGATCTTGGTTCTTTTTCATCAGTGAATGGTATTTAGAAACCACAATCTGGGTGCTGGATGTACTCACTGCTATGGGAGAGGGCGGTATTTACTCGTTTTTTAAAAATGTATTTTTCAAGTTTCTGGGTTCTTCCTCTAGCTCTTTTTTCCTTGCAATTTATTTTTTTGAAAAAAATTGTCCTGTAATTTCCCACAGTTTGGATTTTACTGGTTATGTCCCTGAGTTGTTGTTCAGCATTTTTTTCTGTCCCATGTAAGTTTCCTGTAAATTTGTAGTTGGATCTACAGGCATGAGCAGGTTCTGGCTGGATTTTGGGGGCAAGACTGCCTCATAAGTGGTGGTATGGTTCTTCCATCAGGAGGTGCATAATTACAGGTCATCTATTTTTTGGTGAGATGTCAATAGCCACGGACAATCACTGCCTAATATACTCATTCTTTCCAGGCTGCCAGATGGTGATCTTCCACTTCAGTCATTCCTCCTTCATTCATTTGTGGGAACACAAAAAAATTCGTTTCATTCTAATAAAAAATATATTCTCCTCCTCTACTATTCTGTTACCTCATGTTGCAGTTCATATAGAAGGGAGGCTTTTCCCCCTTTATTTAGCAGTTTTAAAACATAAAGTGTTGGCTCCTCTGACATCCTGTCACCCCACTGATTGCCAGGGTTGATTTGGCCGATGTGGCTGGGTTGGTGGGTGTCCTGTTCCTCCCTTACAGTTCTGTGTATGTGTTTCCTGAAGCTGCATGCTCAAGTCAGAGAGGATGACCTTCCCCCAGGATGGTTTTTTTGGTTAAGGGTAAATTAGTAGCTGTGCTCTCCTACCAGAACCTCCAAAGAAGTTCCTTAGTATCTTCTAATGATGACAAATCATTATGAGATCATTAAATATATTTTATGTATTTCAATGCATTGATTTATTATCCCTTTGATGCCCTATTTGTTGCACTTCGGGCCAGTGAAAGCCCCTCAAGTCGGCTCCTGAGTCCTTGTCTGACACAATACTAGTAGTCTCTGGCAGTTTCTTCCAATATGGTATCGAGTAAGCAGGCAGGAGGCAGACACCCTATGTGGCTTCCAGGTCTTGTGGGAACACCTCTGTTTAGTTTCACCCTTAGAGAGGATACTACACCCTCTAGGTTCCTGGCGAGGGCCTTGAGAGATTCACCAAGAGAGGGATTACACAGATGGAGTTGGTGGCGATGGTGGGGAGATGATGAGTTCAACTTTTAACTTTGTTATGGGCTAAATTTCGACATCCCCCTGCTCCTCCCGCCAATTCCTTTGTCCTAACCCCCAGTACCTCATATTGTGACTGTATTTGGAGACAGTGCCTTTGAAGAGGTCCTTGCCTTGCTCAGTCACTTCAGTCGTGTCCGACTCTCTGTGACCCTATGGACCATGGCCCGCCAGGCTCCCCTGTCCATGGGATTCTCCAGGCAAGAATATTGGAGTGGGTTGCCATTTCCTTCTCCAGTGATAAAGTATGAAGTGAGTGAAGTGAAGTCGCTCAGTCATGTCTGACTCTTTGCAACCCCATGGACTACCAGGGCCTACCAGGCTCCTCCGTCCATGTGATTTTCCAGGCAAGAGTACTGGAGTGGGTTGCCATTTCCTTCTCCATTTGAAGAGGTAATTAAGGTAAAATATGGTTATATTAATGGGCCTTAATCCAGTAGGATGAGCACAAGCTGGAATCAAGATTGCCGGGAGAAATATCAATAACCTCAGATATGCAGATGACACCACGCTTATGGCAGAAAGTGAAGAGGGACTAAAGAGCCTTTTGATGAAAGTGAAAGAGGAGAGTAAAAAAGCTAGCTTAAAACTCAACATGCAAAAAACTAAGATCATGGCATCCAGTCCCATCATTTCATGGCAGATAGATGGGGAAACAATGGAAACAGTGACAGACTTTATTTTCTTGGGCTCCAAAATCACTGCAGATGGTGACTGCAGCCATGAAATTAAAAGATGCTTGCTCCATGGAAGAAAAGCTATGATAGCATATTAAAATGCAGAGACATTACTTTGCTGACAAAGGTCCATCTAGTCAAAGCTATGGTTTTTCCAGTAGTCATGTATGGATGTGAGAGTTGGACTGTGAAGAAGGCTGTGGTGTTGGAGAAGATTGTTGAGAGTCCCCCGGACTGCAAGGAGATCAAATCAATCAATCCTAAAGGAAATCAGTCCTGAATATTCATTGGAAGTTGAAGTTGCATATTCAGTATTCATTCAAGTTGAATATTCATGCTGAAGTTGAAGCTCCAACAGTTTGGCCACCTGATGCGAAGAACTGACTCAGTGGAAAAGACCCTGATGCTGGGGAAGATTGAAGGCAGAAAGAGAAGGGGACGACAGAGGATGAGATGGCTGGATGGCATCACCAACTTGATGGACATGAGTTTAAGCAAGCTCTGAGAGTTGGTGATGGACAGGGAAGCCTGGTGTGCCACAGTCAATGGGGTCACAAAGAGTTGGCCATGACTGAGCGGCTGAACTGAACTGAATCCAGCAGGACTGGTATCCTTTATAAGAAGAGAAGATTAGGACAGGGACAACACCTGGGCGAGGGGAAAACCACTCGAGGAGGAAGCAAGAAGACCACCACCAGCAAGCCAAGCAGCAAGGCCTCAGAAGAAGCCAAATTTGCCAACAACTTGACCTTGGACTTCTAGCTTCCAGAACTGAGAAAAATCAATTTGTGTTGTTTAAGCCACCCAGCAGCAGCAGCCCTAGAAAATGAATACAAACAACATTGTTGAGTGAGAGGTATTTGGGGGATGTTCGCAGCATTCACAAGGGTGGGTTCAGGGCTCAGGAAAGAGGACTGGCGTGGAAGCAGAACTATGGGAGCTGGGGACAAATACAGGGTGGATAAAACCATGTGGGAGGAAGTGAATCCCAGGGAGAGTCTGAGGACTGGAAAGAGAAGAGAGCTGGGAAATAAACTCACGTTAAGAAATGGGGGAAAGGGACATCCCTAGTGGTCTAGCCGTTATGAATCCCCTTGGTGATCTGGGGTTAAGAATCCCCTGCCCTGCAAAGGATGTGGGTTTGGTCCCTGGACAGGGAACTAAGATCCCGCATGCTGTGAGGCAACTAAGCCTGTGTGCCACAGCTATTGAGCCTGAGCTCTAGAGTCCATGAGCTGCACTTACTGAAGTCTGTGTTCCCTAGAACTCATGCACCACAACAAGAGAAGCCGCCACAATGAGAAACCTGCGCACCGTACCTAGACAGTAGCCCCTGCTCGTCTCTAGAGAAAAGCCCTCATGGCAACGAAAGCTCAGCAAAGCCAAAAATAAACAAATAAAAAGAAATGGAGGAAGGAAGAGAAGCCTCTGCAGTAGACCTAGTAGTGAGTGGAGGGAGAGGCAGGAGCAAAAGTGTAAAAACAGGCCCAGAGGCAGAAAGTGGGGTTAAGGGAGTTTGGAGACGGGAATGGTTAACTACCAAATGCCAGAGAGAGGTCAAGTAACAAAAGGATTGAAGGAGAGTCCTGGGATGCTGCAATCATAGATGGGGTGGGAGCTTGGAGAGCCAGGCTGCGGTGGTTCAGGGTAGGAAGGGGGAAGAAGGAGATAACGGTAAATCATCTTCAGGAAGCCTGACAGAAAGGACGTGGTACAGACTGATAGAGGGATTTGTTGTTTTCTCTTGTGTTTATTAGGAGTGACTTGAGCATGCGTTATATGATGAGATGAAGGAGCCAGTGGATATGAAATAAACAAATGAAGGAAGAGATGGAACCCTGGATTATTCCGAGGCAAAAAGAGGAACATTAAGCACACAGGAACACCTATTTCTCTGAGAAAGGAAGAATGCAGGTGGTGATAGGTTTGGAGGTTTGGGGTAGGAATCTGGGGATGAATATTCATGCACACTTTTTATGTAAGACGCATGTTTTCACTTCTCGGGTATATTTCTAGGAGTGAAATTGCTAGGTGATATGGTAGCTCCCATGTTTAACAATTTAACTGCCAAACTGTTTTCCAAAGCAGCTGTACCATTTTATACTCCTACCAGCAATGTATGAGGGTTCCAGGGTCTCCACATCCTGACAACGCTCATTATCATCTGTCTTTTTAAAATATACCCATTCTAGAGGGAGTCAAGTGGTACTTCAGTGTGGGTTTTTTAAGCTTTTAGGGGACCTATAGTTAATTAATTAATTTTTGGCTGTGCTGGGTCTTCAGTGCTGCGCACGGGCTGTCTCTAGCTGCAGTGCTGGCTTATTGCGGTGGCTGTTCTTGTTGTGGGGCACAGGGTCTAGGGTGTGGGAGCTTCAATAACTGCGGCATGTGGGCTCAGGAGTTGCGGCTCATGGGTCTGGGGCACAGGCTCAATAGTTGTGGCACATGGGCTTAGTTCTCCTGAGTCATGCGGAATCTTCCCTGTCCAGGGATTGAACCTGTGTTTCCTGTTTTGGCAGGCAGATTCTTAACCGCTGGACCATCAAGGAAATTTTTCATTGTGGTTTTGATTTATATCTCCTTAATGGCTAATATTTTGATATCTTTTCACGTATGTATTAGCTATTTGCAAATCTTCTTTAGGGATATATCTTTTCAAATCATTTGCCCATTTTAAAACTGGGTTATTTGTCTTTATTGTTGAACTGTAAGAGTTCTTTAAATATTCTGTATGGGTGTGCATGCTAAGTCATTTTAGTCGTGTCCGATTCTGTATGACCCTATGGACTGCAACCCACTATGCTCCTCTATCCACGGGATTCTCCAGGCAAGAATACTGGAGTGTGAGGCTTCCCTGGTGGCTCAGTGGTGGAGAATCCACCTTCCAATGCAGGGGACACTGGTTTGATCCCTGGTCCGAAAAGATCCCACATGCTGCAGAGCAGCTAAGCCCATGAGCCACAACTACTGAGCCTGTGCTCTAGAGCCCAGGAGCCTCAACTACTGAACCTCAGAGCCTGTGCTCTGCAACAGAAGCCATGAGAAGCTTCCCATCGCAATGAGAAGCCTGCACACCACAACCAGAAAGTAACCCCCTGTTGACCACAACTAGAGAAAAGCTCATGGAGCAATGAAGACCCAGCACAGCCAAATAAATAAATAAAATTTTATATATATATATTAAAAAAAAAAGAATACTGGAGTGGGTTGCTATTTCCTTCTCCAAAATATTCTGGATACTAGTACCTTATCGATGGCACCCCACTCCAGTACTCTTGCCTGGAGAATCCCATGGATGGAGGAGCCTGGTAGGCTGCAGTCCATGGGGTCGACGAGGGTCGGACATGACTGAGTGACTTCGCTTTCACTTTTCACTTTCATGCATTGGAGAAGGACATGGCAACCCACTCCAGTGTTCTTGCCTGGAGAATCCCAGGGACGGGGGAGCCTGGTGGGCTGCCGTCTACGGGGTCGCACAGAGTCGGACACGACTGAAGCGACTTAGCAGCAGCAGCAGCAGCAGTACCTTATCATATATTATGATTTAAAAATATCTTCTCTCAACCCATTCGTTGTCCTTTTACTTTCTTGATGATGTTCTTCAAAGGACAAGAGTTTTTAATTTTGATGAAGTGTAGTTTATCTGTTCTTTTCTTTGGTTGTTTGTGCTTGTGGTGTTGTATCTAAGAAGGCTTTGCCTAACCCAAGGTCATGAATATTTCTTCTAAAAGTTTTATAGGTTTAGTGCTTACATTTAGGTCTATGATCTATTTTAGATTAACTTTTGTGTATGGTGTAGGGAAGGGGTCCAACTTAATTCTTTTGCATGCAAATATCCAGCTGTCCTAACACCATTTGTTGAAAAGACTATTCTTTCTCCAGGAAATGGTCTTGGAACCTTTTCTGAAAAATCAGTCGGCCATGAATATAAGGGTGTATTTTTGGAATCTCAATTCTATTCCACTGATCTATGTCTATCCTTATGCCAGTATCTTATTGTCTTGATTTGTAGTAAGTTTGAAATCGGGACATGTTAGTCCTCCAACTTTGTTTTTTGTTTCCAAAATTTGTTTAGCTATTCTGGGTCCCTCGAGTTTCCATATGATTTCCTGGATCAGCTTGTCAATTTCTGCAAAAACAGCAGCTGGGATATTGATGGGGAATGTGTTGAATCTGCAGACCAACTTGGGGTGTACTGGCATCTTAACAATATTAAGTCTTCCAATTTATGAACATGAGATGTCTTTTAATTAGGTCTTTGTTAATTTCGTTCAGTGATGTTTTGTAGTTTACAGTGTGTAAATCTTACACTTCTTTTTGTTATGTCCTATTTGTTTCTAAGCATTTTATTCTTTTTGATACTCATAAATGGAATTATTTTAATTTTATTAAAAAATGTTCATTGCTAGTATGTAGAAATAGTTGACTTGAATATACTGATCTTGTATCCTGTACCCATTTATTAGTTCTAATTGTTTCTTATGGTTTTCTGTTTACAAGGTCATCTAATCTGTAAATAGATAGTTTTACTCTTCCTTTCCAATCTAGTTTTATTTTGTTTTCTTGCCTAATTGCCCTAGCTAGAACCTCCAGCACAATGTTAAAATAGAAGTCAGGAGTATGGCTATTGTTTTAAAAGATGTCAATTTTTCTCATAACAATTTCTCTTATAATTCCAAAAAGAATTAGAGCTCATGTGGATGAATACACAGCTGAGAGCAGCTATAAAAAGAGAAACGAGTGAAGATTTTCCCTTCTGCTATAGTAAAGCATTTATAAGACAACAATAATCAAAATGGAACAGCACTGACAGAAAGATATAAATGTCAGTGGATTAGAGTAAAAAGTTCAGACTCTGTATATATAAGAACAAGAAAACCAATGGCAAAGGGATAGGGTTTTTTAGTAAGTATTGGGGAACTTGGATAGCTTTTGGGGGAGACAGAGTTAGATTTTCACCTCAAGTCATTCATCAAAATAGTTTCTAGAAGAAATTAAAGAGAATGAAGGAACAAATAAAAAGCCAAACAATTTAAAAACTAGAAAAAATATGAATGGATATTATTGGACCTATGAGTGTGGAAGAACGTATGCTTGAAATATTAGAAGAAATTCAAGGATTTGACTCCATAATGTATGTCAAAACATATTTGCGATAAATAAAAAAGGCAAAGTATTATTATTCCTAACATAGACAGGGTTAATATAAATTAGTAAGTTAAGGCTTCAAAGAAAAATGGGCATAGAAAAGAGACAATTCAAAAATAAACTTATTAAAAGGGGAAATACAGATGAGTAATAACTGAAAAAAATGTTCAATCTCACTGGCAATCAAAGAACTGCAAAGGGAACAAGAAGGTACTACCTTTAGCTTTCAGCAGAGATTTCTAAGGTGTTACTCATCACTGCTTAGGGTATGTTGAGATAGCTCTCATACTAATCTTATGAATTATTAGATATATTATTAGGCCCATGGTATAATGTGGAGACTGAGATTCTGAGGTTCAGTATTTTGCCCAAGCTTATACTGCTAGTAAGTGGTGGCACCAGGATTTAAATCCAGGCTGGGCAACTCTATTACAGTAAAGTGAAAGTGAAGTCGCTCATCGTGTCCAACTCTTTGCGACCCCATGGACTGTAGCCTACCAGGTTCCTCCGTCTATGGGATTTTCCACGCAAGAATACTGGAGTGGGTTGCCATTTCCTCCTCCAGGAGATCTTCCCCACCCAGGGATCGAACCCGGGTCTTCCACATTGTAGACAGACGCTTTACCCTGAGCCACCAGGGAAGTCAATTATAGTAAAGGCCCTTTAAAATAGCCGTGGGAGGGAGAGGTGAAGGACAGGGGGAAATGTAGCTTGCAGAGCCAGGCAGATGCATTTTTATAGTGCCTGCATGGAAGCGTTATGATATTGCACAGGGAAGCAATGAGTGGAAATTACATAGAAGGACCACTGTTTCAGAGCAAGAACTGTCCCAAATGGACTAGAGAGGCCCAGGAAGGCAGAGAACACACCCAGCCCTGGGGAAGAAGAGGAAGCAGGAGGGTTCTCTCTTTAACCCTCACATCAGACTGCAGTTGGGTGATCTCACCTCCTAGACCAGAAAACACCTCTAGGTGGCCAAGACCTCAATGTTTTCAGAGTTTCTGCTCTTTTCTCAACTGCAAACAGCTAGTAGAGCCCACCCTTTCTCTTAGGGCCAAGTGCCCTGCAGTGGAGACCTTCCTGACTTCACTGCCCTCTTGCAGCTGCAATCCCAGGCTAGCAGGAAGCCTGAGCTTGCCAAATTATGAGGGCCAGGGCAGGAGGAAGGAGGGAGTAGCCCATCTTGTTCTCTTTTGCCCTTTCCTGGAGCCTTACTACTCCATGGGGGAGGGGGAGGGAAGTGGGTGGACAGAGCCAGTCCCGTCACGTTGGAGAGCTAAGAAAAACCCATGAAACGGAGCCATTAAAGGACAATGACAAGCATATGCTAGTCATGCCTTGGCAAAGATACCTTCATTTGCAAAGCCCTGGGGAGTTCATTCTTAAAGTGTGGCTTCATCCTGACTCTTAACCTTGGGTAAGCCTGTTTAACCTTTTTTTATACCTCAATTTCTTCATCTGTAAAATGGGTATGACAACACTTCCTGCTTTACTGACTTCAGATGATATAGTAGGCTTAGACGACCAACAAACTAAGCTAGTTTAAGGGCAGAGTACCACAGGCAGTAGAGTCACTTGGACCTGAGCCCAAGTCCAGTCTGCAATTTTCTGGTTACAAACTTGGGGAAAATCATCCAAGCTTTTCTTGCTTTAGCTTCCTCAACCATGAAGATGAAGTAGCAATTTGTTGCTGCTGTTTAGCCGCCAAGTCGTATCCGACTCTTTGCAACCCCATGGGTTGTAGCCTGCCACTCTCCTCTGTCCATGGGATTTCCCAGGCAAGAATACTGGAGTAGGTTGCCATGACCTTCTCCAGGGGATTTTCCCAATCCAGGGATTGAACCCACATCTCCTGAATTGCAGTTGGAGTCTTTGCTGCTGAGCCACCCGGGAAGCCCAAAGGTAGCAATAGCATTTGCTTTAAAGGGTTGTCTTCAAAGGAAAATGAAAAAGTACACATAGAGCAATTGGTAGAACAAGGACTCGAGAGCACCCAGGTTTAACCATTATACTGTAATTCCCTCACAACTGTAATGCATATAAAACAACATATACTGTAAAGACTGGAAATTCAACAAGTTGTTAACAGTGCTTATTTCTGAACAGTGAGATCTTAATCTATTTTTTATTTCCTTCTTTATATTTTTCTGTATTTTCCAAATAAATTTTATAATCAGAAAGAAGCTATATATGATGTTCAGATGCTTTGAGATCATTTGTGATGGTCTCTATCATGTAATCTCAGCAACTGCTTAAAGTAGGAATCATTATTCCCATTTTGTAGATCAGGAAACAAGGCTGAGAGAGGTTAGAGAGCTGGCTTAACCTTCAGGTCTTACTGTTGTTAAGTGGCAGAGAGCCACGATCCATAGGCAGAGGTGGCTGTCTCCAAAGCTAGGTGCTGTCCACAGGGATGCTGGGCTGCGGGGCTCAGAGTGCACTCCTTCACCCCATTTTGATCATAGGTGAGGTAGAAGGATGGAGCCCTGGTGCATAATATGCTCCCATGGGTCTCATGTACCTGGAATACAACCATATTCCTGGTAGAGGACATGGCCTGGAAAACTGGGGATTCTGGCATCCTTCTTTCACAGCATAAAACATCAAGAAGTACTGTGAAGTCTCCCCGAGAAGAAATAAAGGTTTCCACTATCAAAGTCTGCAATGCAGGAGACCTGGGTTAGATCGCTGGGTTGGGAAGATCCCTTGGAGAAGGAAATGGCAACCCACTCCAGTATTCTTGCCTGGAGAAGCCCATGGACAGAGGAGCCTGGTGGGCTACAGTCCATGGGGTCACAAAGAGTCGGACACAACTGAGTGACTTTCACTTCACTTCACTATCAAAGTATCCAATAGAAGAACAACAACAACAGCAAAAGCATAACTACAATACATAAGATTGAGAGAGAAAAGTGGGCAGGAGCTAAATCATTATCTGTCATAGGAAGACAATAGATAGTGACCAGTCCTGATAAATCTAGATAAACTATGTAAGCATGTAGAGATGGGGAGGTAACCACCAGGCCCAAAATTAACCCTGGAATGAGGGGTGGGAAGGAAATATTTTGCTTTTCATCATAAGCATTTCTGTCCTATTTGATTTTTTTTAAGCTCTGTGTTTCATATATATTTTTTAAAATACGATTTTTAATACAGGCTCTAAAACAAAAACAACAAAAACGACTTTGGAGTCATCAGTGTGGATTCACATCCCACTTCTTCCAGTTATGAATCATGGCAGGTTAACCTCTCTAAGCTGCAATTTTATCTTCCTGAAAATAAGGATTAAAAACCATACTCACCCCACAGGGCTGCTTTGAGGACAAAATGAGGTAACGCATGTAAAACATATGGGCCAGCACTGGCTGAAATTTAGCATCTGCAATTATTAACCACTGTTGTCATTATCAATAATAAACCAAGCATGCAAGTAATACCAAGGGCTTTGCACAGAGTAGGCTCTTAATGGATATAAGGAATTGTTTAAAACCTCCACCAGAGCCTATAATTTTCCCCAACTCAGGACGCATGAGCCCCAGCGGTCCGAGTGAACACTTAAATATTGATGTGGTTACTCATTTATTCATTTCTGCTCTCCGACGCAGTGGCCGGTGACCGCGAGCTCCTTGGACTCCCTCGCCGGGTTCATACTTGGTCCCTCCCGCGCGTAGAAGTGGGAGACAGCGGCAGCTCACCCGCTTTCGGGTCGCTGACCCGGGACCATCACGCGGCGTAGCGTGAATCGCCTCTGGTTTCACGCGGGGAACTTTCCCGGCAAGGGCAGGCTAGAGGAGATACCAAGGGGGCAGCCGGGTGCGCATGGCTCCCACTTGCCAGCGCAAAGGAGATGGCCATCCAGGGGAGGGGTGGGGCGGGGCAGTTTTAGGGCGAGGGCTTTCCGGAGCAGGGACGTCTTGAAAGAAGGCTTGGGATTGGCCGGGAGGCGCGGAGCGGGCATTTCAGACCAGGCCGAGGGTGCGGCGCGGCCCCCAAGCGAGGCAGGGTTTCCCGGGCGCCCCCAGTTGGGGGCGGTACCGACGCGGGAGCCCCGCCCCCTCCTCTGCGGAGGCCGCGCGCCCCGCCCACGGCCCGCGCGGCACCCGGCTGACCTCTAGCTCCCGGTTGGTCTGCGGCGGCCGGGGCGAGGGCGTGGCTGGCACCTTCCCCCGGCTCTGCCGCACTATCGCGCGGGTTCGGGTCCCGGTCGCTAGTCGCGGGTCGCCGGCCGCGGGGCGGGGCGGGAGGCGGGGCGCTGACGTCGCGGCGCGGCCGGCGGCCGGGGAGGCGGGGAGGCGGCGGCCGGCTCGGCCCAGCCCGGCCCGGCCCAACCCGCAGCTGCGGCGGCGCTCCGAGCCGGCTCCTGGCCACCCTCCGCCGCTGTCCAGTTTCTTACTTGGTCCGGGTGTCTGCGGTCCTGGTTCGGCCAGGCCTCGCTCGCCGCCGCTTCACCCACTATGGCCCTGGTGCGGGGTGCCGAGCCGGCGGCGGGGCCCTCCCGCTGGCTACCCACGCACGTCCAGGTGACGGTGCTGCGGGCCCGCGGGCTGCGGGGCAAGAGCTCTGGCGCGGGCAGCACCAGCGACGCTTACACGGTGATCCAGGTGGGCCGCGAGAAGTACAGCACGTCGGTGGTGGAGAAGACGCCAGGATGTCCCGAGTGGCGCGAGGAGTGCTCCTTCGAGCTGCCGCCCGGCGCCCTGGACGGCCTGCTACGGGCGCAGGAGGCCGATGCGGGCCCGGCGCCCTGGGCCGCGGGCTCAGCCGCCGCCTGCCAGCTGGTGCTCACCACCATGCACCGTTCGCTCATCGGCGTCGACAAATTCCTGGGCCAGGCCACGGTGGCGCTGGATGAGGTCTTCGGCGCAGGCCGCGCCCAGCACACTCAGTGAGTGCCGGGCGCGGGGGAGCGGAAACGGTTAAAGGCCTCGCGGGGCGGGGCTGGGGGACGCAGGACCCCACACCTTGGCCCGGGCGGTGCGCCCTTTTGCCTGGCACTCAAGGGCGTAAATCGACAAGTTGGTTCTTCACATATAGGGTCTCCTTCCGGCCCCCAAGTGTGCTCTGGGCTGTGTTTGGTTGCTGGCAGATCTTTGGGAGGCCTGGGGGGTTGAGAATGGTGGTCTACTGTTAGGAGTAGATTGTCAAGTGAAGTTAGGAGTGGGATCCAGAGACTCTTGGGCTGTGGGAACCTCAAGAAGGAAAATCTGGGGCCCATTCCTGGGGCCTCTGGGCCTGCCCCACTTTCTTCGAAGGGGAGGGTAACTGCCTGCGGACGCCTGTTCCACACCAGGCCCGCAGGGAAGTGGAGAGGCGCTGCCTCGCCCTGTGAGAGGAGGGCAGCGATTGAACGGAGGCGCCACACCAGATCTAGAGGCTGTAGAGGGCATCTGCTGCTTCCTGGCACTCGGATGCCCTCTGCTGCTTAGGGACGCCCCAAAACCTCCTCTTCAGTGTCCCTGATCAGGAAACAGGAGGACCTCTAAGAAGGAAACGCATTAGTTAGGTAGGCTTCAGGTGTCCTGCCTGAGGTGGAGGCAGCATGTGCTTAAGGCATAGCAGGAGATGGTCTCCCAGTCGCTTATACCTAGAAAGGCCAATGAGTTATTATTTTTTTCTTTAATCATTTATTTTGGCAGCATTTAACTTTCCCTGTGTTAAGATCAAGGCTTCAGACTTGGAGCCTCATTTCCTGTTTTGGGCTTGGGCAGGATCTGGAAGCCTGTCTCCAGGCCTGACAACCAGCCGTGGGTCTCTCACTTAGTTAACTGGGGTGATGCCACCCATAGGTCCCATGACCCCTGGATGGGGAGTGTAAGGGTTTGGGGGTCAGGGGTCCCATGGCTCCTGGATGAGGAGGGTAAGGGGTTGGGACAGGTGCTGGAAAGGTTTGCCCAAGTGAAATGGCATCCAACTGAGTCAATCTAGGAAGGCTTGCTGGAGAAGGATTGAGCCTGGTACAGACCCAGATGAAAGCAGGATTTGGACAGAAAAGATCTGACCTTGAACGCTTTAAAAACACGGGTACAGAAGGGCTTCATGGCTCGTTGTGGCTTTGGTGGGAAACCAGTTAGCACAGGGCGGGTTTGGGGAAGGCTGTGACCTAGCTCCCTCTCTCCCTCCCCTGGCCTCGCCTTCCCTCCTGACTTGCTGTTTGGTTGCTGGCTGTGGGATCATGTGGTATAGTTTGGCCCTCCTTTTGTTTTTTCCCTCCCCTTTTCTGTCCTCTCCCCCCAGCCTGGCTCAGGGAGCCCAAGGGGGTGGGGTGGGGCAGAAAGCTCTTCTTTGGCTCTCTTAGCCCTTTCTTTTCCTGGAGAGGCTCCTGCCCCCAAATTAATTCCACCCCTTTCTTTCCTGGTCCTTCAATCTCCACCTCTCAGCTAATCTGACCAGACTGGTAGATAACACATCCCGGGCTGAGGAGAGGGGGCTGTTGAATCCTAGAGGGGTGACTAAGAGCACAGACACAACGTCTCTAGGCTTGTGGGGAGGGGCTTCTGTGAGGTCAGTGACTTGCGGGGGGTAGAGGGGGTTGGGGAGGGGCTTTGATTTTTTTCAGTTCCTGCTCTTGCTTTCTTCTTGGCCTCTGGGTCTTAACTGAGCTGTCCCTGTCTTTCGGCCCGCATGCACCTGTTTTCAGCCAAGGACAGTCCCTCTTGGAGAACTGGACTTACTACCCCTTGGTCTCAGTGGGAGCTTTAATTTACTTTAGAGAAGTCATCTTTTCCACAGGATCTTTCCACACCCACCTGGCTGCCTTTCCTGTGATGCATTGACCTAAGTTATTTATAGAACTTGGAGGGGGCAGGAGGAGGGGACTTATGGGCAGCAGAAATGCCTGTGAAATCAGCCCAATCTTTTAGTTTATGGGACCAAACAGCATGCCCATTGACAGAGGGTGAGGGCTGCTACCCCCGCTCTAGTTTGCACCTTCCACCACTGGCTCTAATGGCCACTCTTCATGGCCTTTCCTGGAGCACCTTGGCGTGAACTGCTAAGACAGTGAGTCTGCACATTTTCCAGTGGGGAGAGGATTGGGGTGTGCCCTCCTCAGCTCTGGATAATGGTGGCAAAGAACTCCAGGAACCAGCTGTGGTGCTCTTAAGGAGAGCAGATGGCCCTGGGTTGCCCAGACAGCACTTGACTAGGGAAAAGCAGTCTCAAGCTTAAGAGGAGGGGCCTGTGGAGTTGCAGATTCCCTTCCCAAACCTGCCACCTTGTGGCCAGTCAAGTAAACTCTTGGTGCCTCAGTATTTTCATCTGTAAAATGGGCTAATTCATATCTTGACAGGGTTGATATAAGAGATGAAATGAGCACCTAGTTCCTGGACGTGTTTGGTGGTCAGTGAACAGCAGTGATGGTGGAGAGAGGTTTTGGTAGCCTGGTAGCTATGATCTGGGAGATGTCCCCTGTCTTAGAGGAGCCTCTCATGTGACAGGAGGAGATAATACAGAACTTAGCACCTTGGAAGTGTTGACTTCCCTGGTGGCTCAGACGGTAAAGCGTCTGTCTACAATGCGGGAGACCTGGGTTTGATCCCTGGGTTGGGAAGATGCCCTGGAGAAGGAAATGGCAGTCCACTCCAGGACTATTGCCTGGAAAATCCCATGGACAGAGGAGCCTGGTAGGCTACAGCCCATGGGGTCGCAAAGAGTTGGACATGACTGAGCAACTTCACTTTCTTTCACTTTAGCACCTGGGGAAGCCCCAGCACTGTGGTGGCAGGGTACTCACAGAAGTATGAGAGCTCCTGATGAAATGACCTGGCCCTTCCCAGCCCTCCACCATTCTCTTTGCTGCTGGAGTTTTGAGAATTGGGCTAGTCTTGGGAGCCCTTTGCAGTTCTAGAGCCACTCTCAGATCAGCCTTAGATCTCTGCAGCCATCTTTCTTGGCAGGGCAGCAGCAACATGAAAACTGGGATTTCCCAGTTCTATCACTTATTAGCAGGCAAGTTACTTAACCTGTTTCTTCAATTCTGAAAAGGTCATATGTGATAACAGTCATAGAATTGTACAAGTTAAATACAGTGGTGTCTCTAAAAGTCTTATTATTGTCCTAGAGACATAGCAAGCTTTCAAGATGTTCGTGTTGGGTTATTCCCAGGGCCCTCCTTGTGTAATGATAGTAATGATGATGAGGGCAAGGGTACTAGATACCTCAACAGTCCCCGAAGCTGCTTTGTCAGTGGGATGCTATTTGAGGTGAGGGATTTCACCGGAGGCTTCCAGTTGATTAAAAAGAAAATTGTCGAAACAAACTAACTATAACCCTTTCCCTTCAGTAAAACCATTCATGGTTCACTGTGGGTCTGAAAATCCCAAGAGATGCCTCTTCTTTGGCCACTCCAAGCAGCTTGCAGGATCTTAGTTCTCCAACAAGGGGTCGAACCCAGGCCCCTGCAGTGAAAAGCACCAAGTCCTAACCACTGGACTTGCAGGAAGTTCCTGCTTTAGCTTCTTTAGATGTGTCCTTTCTGGTTTGTACCTCAGTGCCATCCGTGATACTCCCCAGTGGGTACTTGTGTGCAGAAAAATGGTCCCTTCCTTAAAAGAACCCCCTTCCTGGGCCTGTTGGACAGAGGGTTACAGTCTGGCTCCTTGGAAACGCCACATCTGTGGCCTCGATTTGGGTTAAAATGGGACCATGGACAGGCTGCAGCTGTGGCCCTCTAAGTGGCTCCATCAGCCCTGGTTAGACCTGTCTCATTGATCTTATGAGGGCCTCAGGGGGGCCTGTGGCTGTGGAGGACTTAGGTTGGAGACCTGAGCCTTCTGCCTGGCTGGCGATGGTGGCCTGAAACCTCCTCGAGGAGGGTTTTGGGCACTGGGAGAGGCACCTGAAGCCAGTGTAGCCTGCTGGTCTAAGGTGACATGGTCTTTGAGGGCTTCCACCTGTCCCCTAGCCTCCTGATGGACTGCATGTTCCTCTTGTAGACAGATGGTGCAGGACCCACAGCCTCATCCCCACTGGTTTCCAGCTGTGACTGCTCCTCTGGAAGCAGCTGAGGCAATGAGGGTCCTTGGCCCTGGCTCCTGCTCCAGCCTCAGACCTGGCCACTGGGGAAGTCTGCTTGGCTGCTGGGAAGGGTGTGGCTGTTCTTAAAAGCAGTAGTTAGGACTTGGGGAGGCTGCATTCCCTGAGTTATGGGGCAGTTTTTATTTGGGGTTGCTTGAGCAGCAGCGTCTGGGGGTGTGGGGAGGGGTGGAAGTGACTCTCCCGTCAGACTGGCAAGCACAGCAGCTTCCCTTCCCTCCGCAGCTGGCCCTGTCCTCCCCTCCCTGCTGGCAGCCGGGGACAGACGCGACTCAGCAGAGCTCCATACGGGCGACCTTGAGGGCTGTGCCTTTCTTCTGATGGGGCTGCCTGCTCTCTTTATTGCTGCCGCCCCGGTGCTGTGACATACTCGCCAGCAACAGCGACACTGAAAGGCTCATCTGGCCTCGTCCAGGTGTTTCCCCTGCCATTCCCACCCTGCGCAGGGACAGAAGATTAACACAATGACAGGAGCTCTGTGTGTTCTCTGGGAGTCTGTACCTTATTTTTTTTCCTGCTCAGGGCTGTCTTCTGCAAACTGGTGTGGTCATGAAGAAGCCTTGCCCTTTCTCATGGCCAAGTAATAGGGATAAGTCCATGGAGTGGGTCCTTTCTGCACCTGGCACTTCTGTCAAGGAGGAGTCTGATGGCTTTGTTCTGACTGAGCTGGCCTGTGGGGCTGGGCCCAGGGCTCCTCAGTGAGCATAATAAGCTAGTTTAGCTCCCAGGAGATAGTGCTGGTGGTGTTGGGGAGGAGGGGTGTTGTCAGGGGCCACCTTGACCTTCAGTTGACCCCAGGGGTGGGAAATGGAAACACTGACCTTGACAGTGGACTTCTAATGTCAGAGCTGTGAGAGTGCTTAGACATGTGGAAATGGAGGCTGGGAGGGCAAGTGGCAGGCTCTCAGCTATGTAGCAATTAGGAAGGGTGGGGCTCTGTGGTTTCTCTTAGGCCCTGGCAGCTTGAAGGGCTGAAGGATTTGGGGTAAAGAAGAGATGGCACTTGGGGCCCTGAGTGCATCCCAAGGTTTCTGTGGAAGTGCCAGAGGGGTTTTAGGGAGATGGGGACATTTCCACTGGGATAGGGAAGGGGGCCTTGGGACTTCTCTGAGACGCTGAGGAACAGTCTAATCCACAGGCCTTTCTGCCTGGGCAGAGGCCAGGGGAGGCCACCGGCTGGGCAGGGAGTTGAAAGGAGGGGAGCACATGGACACCCCAGCCTGCATGTTCAGAGAGTGCAGTCTTATTAGGAGGATAGACCCCACATTTGGAGGAAGGGCCATGGCCAGGTGCTGTATTTTGGGGTCTAGCCAGGAAACACTGGAGATTTCAGAGCAGACAGAATCCCTGGGCTCAGCTGTGGTCAGGGACGGCCTCCTGGAGGAGGAGGTACCCCAGACCTGTCAGGCTGGCCATCAGGGATCCCGTTTGCCACCCAACTTGCTCTGAGTTCCCATACAGACCGCACGTAGCACTCGTTTTTGGAGAAATGTCATTGCCTCATTTGTCTAGTGTATCACTGATTATGTCCTGCTTAGGTGCTGACGCTGTCCTGAGGATTTGTCTTCCATCAGCTTATAACAACCTCTTGAGGTGTAGCTATTGTTACTGTGTTTAACAAGTGAGGAAACTGAGACGCAGAGAGGTGAAGTGACTTTTCTAAAGGTACCTAGTACACGGCCGTCAGGCTTGTACCCAGACAGTCTGGCTCCAGATTCTGTGCTCTTCAGCACCATGCTGCACCATCCGTCTGAGTCTTCCCTCATGTCTCCCAGCATTCAGCTTTGCACGGAACCTGGTGTTCAGCAGCTGCCCTCCTTAGGGTTCATCTCTCCTCCCCAAAGTCCATCTCTGTAGTCAGGCTTGGAGGCTCTGGAAGCATGACCTTCCATGCTTCTCCTGTGTGAGGCCTTGACTGGCTGGGATAAGTGCATTTAGTCTGCAGCTCCGTGTCTAGTCATATCTTTCTCAGGAGATGGGGGTGTTGCCTGGTCGTTTGGGGAAGAGGGTATCACTGCCACTACACTATCTCATACGAGTGAGGGAGGGGCTGGAAAGCTCTGCCTCGCCCCCAGACACCCCCACCCCCCACCCCAGGGAGATTTGCTCTCGTTGACTTGTACAGTATAGCTGGGCTTGGGATATCATCACCAGATACAAGACTTCCTGACCTTTCCCAAAAAAATGACATGCTTGTTTGACTGTGACGGAACCCTCCGAGCCATCTGGTTCCTCTTCCTACAGTCATGCGGTGGTTTGCTTTTTTCTTTCTTTCTTTTGTTCAACATCTAGTAAGTAATTACTGGGCAACCACTGTGCCAAGGTTAGGGCTTTGGAGGAAACATGAGAAAGAAAATTTATAGCCCTTTCCCTAGGAAGGCAAAAATATGTTTGAGGCAAGACTTAATACAGGAAGGGTAATTAACCAAAAAGCAGTATATAAAAAGTATGAGAGAAAGGATCAAAAGAAGGACCAACTCACCAGGGTTGGTGTGATCAGGGTGGACCGTGTGTAGGAGGTAGAGCCTTGAATGACAGATGAGGTGTGATAGGGGCTGGGTGAGTTGGGAGGGAGACTGCCCCTCTGGAAGGGAAGGGAAGTGTGATGGGCTGGGCCAGGAAAGGGAGTGGAGGGGAGCTGAGTTAGTTTAGCTATGTGCTTCTCTCAGCAAAACAGCCTGGCTTTCTTTCACATTTATTTTTGAGTAGTTTACTGGTCTAAAAATTCTAAAGATACAGAGGTTACACTGTGAAAAATTTTCCTTGCCCTGACCTTGAGTCATCTAGCTCCTTTCTCTGGAGGCAGCCAGCATTACCAGATCTCATCTACTTTTAAAAGCCAATGCATTATAGATTTCTTCTCCCCCTCACATTGTGTTTGCACAAACGCAGCTTTCTTCATGCACACGGTTCTATACCTACTGTCAGCCTGGCTTCCCCACAGAGGGATGTTACTGCTTGTGTCCACCTGTTGTGGTGCTTTCCCAGTGGCTCAGCAGGTAGAGTCTGCCTGCAATGCAGGAGACACAGGAGACGCTGGGTCTGGAACATTGCCTGGAGGAGGAAACTGAGACCCACTCCAGTAGTTTGCCTGAAAAATCCCATGGACAGAGGAACCTGAAAAATCCCATGGACAGAGGAGCCATGCAAAGAGTCGGACATGACTGAAGGACTGAGCACGCCACCTATTGTGTCTGAACCGAGACCCTAGCAGGGGGACGGCCATACTTAGTTTTATCCTCTGGAACTCAGGACTCTGGTTCGGGGTGAATATTGGGTTAGGAGCACCGGGGAGGGGAGTGTGGGTAAGTAGAATTTCTTCCTTATCCCTTGTCTCCCAGAGAGTCCCCTGGGAGGGTCATCTCGCTGGTTCTCCTTTCTCCTGGGCAGGGTCATCGCTCTTTGGTCCTGGGCCACCTTCCTCCCATAGGGCTGACGACAGCCCATAAAAGGTCCCGACAGTAAATCCAAATCTTTATGTGTGGGTTGGCCTACTTCTCAGAGTGCTTTCCCAGCATCACCTCATTTCCTTCTTCCCTGAGGGCAGGCAGGCTGACCCCCATTTTTACTGATGTTGAGACTGGGGTCTGAGGAGTGGGATGACCTATTCAAGGTCACACAGCTCATTAGTGGCAGCCAGATTTCTGACCCCCAAGCCCAGTGCTTTTCCCATACATCATGCTTTCAACTGTCCATACTTCCTGTTGCTGTGTGGTTAGACGTGTCTCCAAGTAGGCATGGGTCCCTGGCCTCTGCCTGAGGCAAGCTGACAGCGACTGACCTCTGGAGCCTACGGCAGGAGGAGGGGTGCGGACTGCTCGAGAAGTTTGTGCCTAGGCAGGGGGGAGGCTGAGCCTGACTGGGCTGAGGCGAGCCCAAGCAGCCCATGCCCACGGAGGCAGGGGCAGCTAATGAAATGACAGTTCTGGGCTCTGAGGACTGTTGCCCAGAGCCAGAGTAGGTGGTAAGAATCTCTGGCCTGATAAAGGGGCACTGTCCTCTCCTGCAGTTGAGTCTGGCTTGCAGTTTTTACCTTTGATACCAAATCAAAGGCAGGCTTAGGTTGTGAGCATTGAGAGCCGTAAGGGATTGGCCTTCTCCCTGCATCCTATCTGCTGGTGTGTGAGGAGGTCGGCCGGCCGGAGATCTGGGGAGAAGCGAAGGCATCTAGATGGAGGAGCCTCTGGGGAAAGCTTTTCCAGCCAGCTCTTCAAACTCTGAGTTACACAGTTTGAGTTGGTATTTCTCCCCGTCTTCACTGGCTTATTTTATCATCCCTCTTTTACAGAGGTGAAGCGGGTGGTTGAAAGCCACTTTGTAAGTCAGATCCAGGACTAGAACCTGGGTCTCCTGTCTTACAGCTCACTGAGGATTTTCCTCACGTGAACCGTGAACTTCCAGATGTTCAAGCTGGTTTTAGAAAAGGCAGAGGAATCAGAGATCAAATTGCCAACATCCGCTGGATCATGGAAAAAGCAAGAGAATTCCAGAAAAACATCTATTTCTGCTTTATTGACTATGCCAAAGCCTTTGACTGTGTGGATCACAATAAACTGTGGAAAATTCTGAAAGAGATGGGAATCCCAGACCACCTGACCTGCCTCTTGAGAGACCTATATGCAGGTCAGGAAGCAACAGTTAGAACTGGACATGGAACAACAGACTGGTTCCAAATAGGAAAAGGAGTACATCAAGGCTGTATATCGTCACCCTGCTTATTTAACTTCTCTGCAGAATACATCATGAGAAACGCTGGGCTGGAAGAAGCACAAACTGGAATCAAGATTGCCGGGAGAAATATCAATCACCTCAGATATGCAGATGACACCACCCTTATGGCAGAAAGTGAAGAGGAACTAAAAAGCCTCTTGATCAAAGTGAAAGAGGAGAGTGAACAAGTTGGCTTAAAGCTCAACATTCAGAAAACTAAGATCATGGCATCCGGTCCCATCACTTCATGGGAAATAGATGGGGAAACAGTGGAAACAGTGTCAGACTTTATTTTTTTGGGCTCCAAAATCACTGCAGCCATGAAGTTAAAAGACGCTTGCTCCTTGGAAGGAAAGTTATGACCAACCTAGATAGCATATTCAAAAACAGGGACATTACTTTGCCAACAAAGGTCCGTCTAGTCAAGGCTATGGTTTTTCCAGTAGTCATGTATGAATGTGAGAGTTGGACTGTGAAGAAAGCTGAGCACCGAAGAATTGATTCTTTTGAACTGTGGTGTTGGAGAAGACTCTTGACAGTCCCTTGTACTGCAAGGAGATCCAACCAGTCCATTCTAAAGATCAGTCCTGGGTGTTCTTTGGAAGGAATGATGCTAAAGCTGAAACTCCAGTATTTTGGCCACCTCATGCGAAGAGTTGACTCATTGGAAAAGACTGTGATGCTGGGAGGGATTGGGGGCAGGAGGAGAAGGGGATGACAGAGGATGAGATGGCTGGATGGCATCACTGACTCGATGGACGTGAGTTTGAGTGAACTTCAGGAGGTGGTGTTGGACAGGGAGGCCTGGTGTGCTACGATTCATGGGGTCGCAAAGAGTTGGACACGACTGAGCGACTGAACTGAACTGAGGTTTTTCCACTATTCCTTTAAAATATTTTTTTAATAAATATTTTATTTTTTAGAAAATTTATTTACTTTTTGGCTGCATTGGGTCTTAGTTGCAGCATGTGGGCTTCTCGCTAGTGTGGTGCACAGGTTCCAGGGCACGTGGGCTCTGAGTTTTGGCACATGGGCTTAGCTGCCCTGTGGCCTGTGGGATCTTCGTTCCCTGACCAGGGATCAAAGCTGCATCCCCTGCACTGGAAGGCGGATTCTTCATCACTGGACCACCAGGGAAGTTCCTAAAATAATTAGTTTTCCCAGCCTATTTCTGGGACTGAAGCTAAGCCCTGTCAACGCCATCTCGTCTATCCAGCGTGTGTTAGAGCAGGCCCAGTCCCTGGGTTGTGGGGGTGAAAGGTGAGTAACATTCCGTGCTGTCAGTAAGCAGTGACAGCACAGGTGGAGTGGCTCTGCTGTGCCCAGGAGTGCCACTCCTTCCCCTCCCCATTGCTCCTGTCCTAGTTAAGCAGTTTTTTTTTAACATCTCCTGCAGACTTAGCTGCTTCAGCTTTTTTATAAGCCAGAATGCCAGTGTATTAATTTATGATGAGAAATAACTGCTAAGGCACAGGGAATTGCCTGCGTCAGCCTGGCTGTGGGGCCTGTCCTGGGTTCAGCTCTGTGGCTGGCTCTGCGGCCTCACCTCTTGCCTGCCCCTTTCCCTGTTGCCCTGTGCTCTTCCTAGAGCCCAGCGGCCATAGGTCTTATCCTTGTTTCCTACCCTGTAGTGCTCTTCCAGGCCCAGAGGAAAGCTGCAGCTCTTTAGCATGATGTTTGGGGCAGTCTCCTCTATCTGCTCCAAAGCACCTTTCTGTCCATCTTCACTTCTCCAGCCCTCAGCACCTGGATATTCCGTTCCTCCCACCTGGAGTGTCTCTGCACCTGCCTCCTTGCCTCCTGACCCATCATTCAAGACCCAGTATGAGTGTTGGCATCTGTCAATGAAAA
The DNA here is from genome assembly GCF_055505025.1 of Bos grunniens. Taxonomy (NCBI): domain Eukaryota; kingdom Metazoa; phylum Chordata; class Mammalia; order Artiodactyla; family Bovidae; genus Bos; species Bos grunniens. Next base: position 96,198,083 of record NC_141175.1, on the reverse strand, counting down.
TAATAAACAGCCTATTATAAAAATAGGAAAGAATTTCGTTTGAGCCAAACTGAGGATTAGCCTGGACACCCACTTCCCAGATTACTCTAGAGAAACTGCTCTGGAGAAGCATGGTTTCCAGCACAAGTTTATATATCTTGTCAGAACAAAGAACATGAAACAAGTCAGGGATACATGTCAAGATCTCCACCCATCCACCCATAAGCATGCACACAGCAAGTCAGCATGGCCTTGCACCTGGGAAGGGAATCTTATCGTTAAAGGGGGACCAGCATTGGGTTCCCTGGAGAGGGGAGTGGCTACCCTCTCCAGTATTCTTGCCTGGAGAATTCCATGGACTGGATAGTTCGCGAGGTCACAAAGAGTTGGACAGTACTGAGTGACTTTCACTTATGAGAATTTATGAGCATTGGTGTCCCAAGAAGAGAAGTATTTAATCTTTATTTTTAACACGGGCATGCTTTACCTTTTGTTAGTGTCTTTTCTCTAATAATTAAAGCAGATGTCCAATGTATGTTTGTAACCTCATGGCAAATAGGTGGGGAAAAATGTGGAAACAGTGACATTTTATTTTTTTGGGTTCTGAAATCACTGCATGTGGCGACTGCAGCAACACAATTAATAGACGCTTGCTCCTTGGAAGAAAAGCTATGACAGCCCTAGACTAGCATATTAAAAAGCAGAGACAGTCACTTTGCTGACAAAGGTCCATACAGTCAAAGCTACGGTTTTTCTAGTAGTCACGTACAGATGGGAGTTGGACCACAGAGAAGGCTGAGTGCCGAAAAATGGATGCTTTCAAACTGTAGTGTTGGAGAAGACTCTTGAGAGTCCCTTGGACTGCAAGGAGATCAAACCAGTCAATCCTAAAGGAAATCAACCCTGAATATTCACTGGAAGGACTGATGCTGGAGCTTAAGCTCCAATACTTTGGCCACTTGATGCGAAGAGACTCATTAGAAAAGACCCTGATGCTGGGAAAGATTGAGGGCAAGAGGAGAAGGGGGCATCAGAGGATGAGATGGTTGGATGGCATCACGGACTCAATGGACATGAGTTTGAGCAAACTCCAGGAGATAGTGAAGGACAGGGAAGCCTGGCATGCTACAGTTCATGGGATCACAGAGTCAGACACGACTTGGCAGCTGAACGGCAACAACAGTGTATGTTTGATAGGCCACAAACAGGCTATTTTAGTGAGTATAAGAGTCAGGTTTTCTCAGGTATAAGCCAGAATGACTTCCTGTATCTCAATATGTGAAAATTTCTTTTATCAGGTCCTTTACCACTTCTCCTGAAATATTCTTTCATTTAGCCTATCTGTGCATTTTATTTGTACGTTTTTGTGGTGTTAATCACTTTCTTCCTTTATTTATGTGGCTGTCTTATTTCCCTACTATGATGTAAGCTTCTCAAGGACACCCCCCCCTTTTTTTTTTAACTTTGGCAAATACTTCGGAAATATTCTGAGCCTGGCTGAGGGCTCCTCTGGTTAGATGGGCAAGTTCCCTATGCCTCTGAGACTTTGTGGGTGTCAGGATGGGCTGTCAGGATCTCACGTGCCATGCCCTGTGCTGAGGCTATGGAGATGTGTAGATAGCACAAGGCTCAGGTATGCAACCAGGAGCAGGGCGCAGTCACAGGACAGGGAGAAGAAAACCTGTGTCCTGGCCCAAGGCTACCCTCGCCTCCACAGGGATCTAACAGAAAGGCCCCGTTAGTCTCAAGTGGGACTGAAGGAGAATATAGCTGAGTCAGTATGTGTTTCCAGCCATTTCCAACAGATGCTGGTGCTTTTCAAAAAACATCACCATGACGCTTGTTAACAGATAAAAAAAATCAGCAGTTCCTTAATCATCCAGTCAGTATCCAGTCCATATTCAAATTGCCCTGATATCAGGACCCCTGTTTATGAGTGGTTTGTTGAATCAGGATCCAAACGGGGCTCCCTCCCAGCCGGGGCCTAGTTGTTAGGTCTCCCAGGGCAACAGTCCCCTCCTCCCTTACCTGAGGGAGGAGCTGAGTCACTTGTCCTTGAGAGCATCCGCACTGTGGCTGATGGCTTCCCCTTTGATGTCCTTCACCCTAATTTTGCAGCCCCTGAGGGCTAGTTGCTAGGTCTGAAAGTCCTGCTCCCTAGACCCTGCCTCTTGCAGGAGTTCCTCTGCCCGAGGAGGCTGACTCTGCTGCATGGCCTCGGCAGGCACACCGGCTCCATCTCCACTTCAGTGGGGCTGAGATTAAGCAGTGGGTTCTGGACTGTTAGCTGACCCAGCTACCGTGGAGTTATCCATTCAGCCTTTCTCCCAATGGATTTTAGTATCCATTAATGATTGCTGCCTAGGACTCTAGTTGTTTTTTTTCTTTATTAGCAGGAATCTGGCATAAGGAAGCGTTTTCGTTTTCCCTGTGATTGTTTGGTCATTCTACACAGGAACATCAGGAATGGCAATTCTTTGCCATTGTTTTTCAGTTTGTGGTTGACTTCCAATTTAGAAATCCATAATAGTGTGATGACAACAGTCACTTACATGATGGTTTCCTGCCAAAGAGAAATTGTAGGACTTTGTGAGCCTGGAGAAAGGCAGACAAGGTGAATGGTCTCTGAAGGCTTCAGGCCTTTTCAGCTGTTGTTATTGAGTCACTCAGTTGGTCCAATTCTTCACGACCCTGTGGACTGTAGATGTCCAGCCTCCTCTATCCATGGAATTCTCCAGGCAAGAACACTGGAGTGGGTAGCCATTTCCTTCTCCAGGGCATCCTCCTGACTCAGGGATCAAACCCGGTTTTCCTGCATTGCAGGCAGATTCTTTACTGTTTGAGCCACCAGGAAGCCCTCAGGCCTTTTCAAAGCAAGAGATTTAATCAATACAGTGTTGCTTGAAGTGACTGATGGCTGCTGGCCTAGAATAGGGATTTGGGGCAGATTGTTATGCTCATCAGAATGTTATGAACAGGTATCTTGGTGTCTTCTCCTAGAGTTTCCCCCAACATCTGCTTTTTGAGTTGCAGTCTTCTCCTCTCTGGAGCTCTGTAGCCCCCACTTGTACTGACTCCCTGGGGAGGCTCAGTGGGGAGAGTAAGCCCTGGAAAGGACAACTGGATCAGTATATCTTTCCTTCACATTGGTGGTTCTTTTAGGAGATTCTTCAGCCAGAACAGCGGGCAGCACAGCTGTCTTCTCAGGGCCTCTCAGCTTCATTTATCTTGGGGCACAGTTCATTCCTACAGCTGTCAGCTTTGCAGGCCCCTCATCCCCAGCATGGTGGTAGCTGTTCCCTAGCCTGAGGTAGGCCTGTCTCTGAAGTTGGTGGCTACGGCCAGAAGAGAGAAGCTGCAGAAGCTGCAGATAAGTAGGCAGGTAAGGCTCAGGTGAGGACCAGCCTGGGAAAGTTGGAGATGTGGTGTTGGGGACACGAGGAAAACCTCTGGGAGCAGCCTGCCCCTGAGGCAGCAGGTGCACCTGGCTGCTTTTGTTTGTCTGGAGTCGCCTTCACTGCCTTGCTGGGTGTTGGAGGACTGGGCACTGTGGCGAGACGCTCAGGAGCTGCAGAGCCTTTGGCTGGTTCCTTGCCCCTTACCAGCAAGGCTCTCTTGTACCCAATGGGACATGAGGTGTCTGTCCTCTCATTTGGGATCTCAGCCTGGGAGCCGTGCATTGGGACAGGAAGGGGAAGACGTGCTCAGTATGTGCTTTGCAGCAAGCCCTGTAGAGGCAGCACAACCCGAGCAGTGAGAGGAGCATCGTCCAGCTCCTCCTCTGGGAACTACACTCAGCATCTTCCACAGAGCCCTCGCTTTAGCTTTGAGCTCTATCTCTAAGTGTGCTTTATTATTTTGTGCCTCTGTTAGCAAGATGTGGAGAAGGCGATGGCACCCCACTCCAGTACTCTTGCCTGGAAAATCCCAGGGACAGAGGAGCCTGGTGGGCTGCAGTCCATGGGGTTGCTAAGAGTCGGACACGACTGAGTGACTTCACTTTCACTTTTCACTTTCATGCATTGGAGAAGGAAATGGCAACCCACTCCAGTGTTCTTGCCTGGAGAATCCCAGGGACGGAGGGGCCTGGTGGGCTGCCGTCTATGGGGTTGCACAGAGTCGAACAGAACTGAAGTGACTTAGCAGCAGTAGCAAGATGTGTTCTAAGGTAGTTGCTTTTTCACTGTATGCCGTTTCAGCATAAAAAGTAGGAGTCCTCTACTTTCGGATGGCAGTAGAAGCCTGTAGCTTTAAAGTTCAAAGCAGTGATAGAGGCGATGCGTGTAGACGAGACTTGGCAACGCCTGCTGCAGCTGTCACGTGGTATGAAAATGCCCGGTTTCCCTTGGTGGCGTGTTCACAGGTACTGCTGCTCTACAAAGATTTGCAAAAATTCATAATTGAAAAAAGTGCCAAATTTCAGTTAGAGATGAGGGGAAATAGAGATGTAATGCTCCTATCTAACACATACCCCTGCTTTAGAGAAACTCCTTGGTTGGGAAGGAACATGGGGGTTTCTGGGTCCAGGTGTGTGTGTGTGCTGTACTTGGGGAGGGAGGCAGTCTAGTGCAGTGATCAGGGTCAGCTGCTCTGGAGACAAGGAGCCTGAGATTCCTGGTTCCTCTATTTACAAAAAAGAAGCGTGTGCCGTAACCCTGTGGACTTCTCTCTGTTCTGGTGCTTGCATCTGCAAAACATGTGAGCTAACACTTGGGTGGCGCTTCCCGTGTGCCAGACCCTGTTCTGAGTGCTTCACGTGTAATCTGTTTAATTGTCAGCGTGGTCTTGTGAAGGCAGCCAACATCCATTACCCTCATTTTATAGATAAGTATGAAAAGGCATAGAGAGATAGGGGAACCCACTCTCTGTCACGCAGCTGGTTATATGGTGATCTGGGGCTTAGACCAGGCAGCCAGGCTCCAGAGTCCAGGCTGGTAGCCACTTTCAAGGTCGGCCTCCCACACCTGCGTCACAGGGCTTTTAAGGGTATTATTTGGATCTAATTTGCTGTGTTGAGTGCTTAGTACAGTGCCTGCCCACAGTAGATGCTAAATGAGAGGTGTAGTTGTTGATGCTAAGATTATTGCCCTAGTGACGGGCTAGCATGGGGTCAACGCCTGACCTCCATTCAGGAAATGGGCACTTACCAGAGCTGATGGGTGTATTCTCTTAGGGAAGTTGATGGAATTCTTAGCTCAGGGATTGGGGATGAGGCCTTCACGGTTAAAGAAGGCATCCTTTTGGAACTGTCTGTCCCCTGAAGCCTGGCATGTGGCTCCCACCTCAGGAGGCTCTTTCTGGGAACAGGGGGTACCCTCTTTGCTCTGGGAGCTTCTGGTCTCATGATTAAGACTTGTGGGTTTGTGGTGATATAAACATTACATATAGGTCAGTTGTGAACAGGGACAAACAAGTTCCTAAGTTATTTCATAGATTAATTTGTTAGTTAATTGAAAAGATACTTGAATATCCACTCTTTCAAACCTGGTGACACACAGATGAGCAGAATAAAGTTCCTGCCTGTAGAGCAGGGAAAGACAGACATTACACAGCAGTGTATTGTTCAGTCGCTAAATCATGTCCGACTCTTTGTGACCCCATGAATTGCAGCATGCCAGGCTTCCCTGTCCTTAGTGTCTCCTGGAGTTTGCTCAAACTCATATCCATTGAATCCGTGGTATCATCCAACCATCCATCTCAAGCTCTGTCACCCCCTTCTCCTCTTCTCCTCAATCTTTCTCAACATCAGGGTCTTTTCCAATGAGTCGGCTCTACACATCAGATGGCCAAAGTATTGGAGCTTCAGCTCCAGCGTCAGTCCTTCCAATGAATATTCAGTGTTGATCTCCTTTAGGGTTTACTGGTTGGATCTCCTTGCAGTCCAAGGGACTCTCAAGAGTCTTCTCCAGCACCACAGTTCAAAAGCATCAATTCTTCGGTGCTCAGCCTTCTTTATGGTCCAACTCTCACATCCATACATGACTACTGGAAAAACCATAGCTTTGACTAGATGGACCTTTGTCAGCAAAGTGATGTTTCTGCTTTTTAATATGCTGTCTAGGTTTGTCACAGCCTTTCTTCCGAGGAGCAAGCACCTTTTAATTTCATGGCTGCGGTGATTTGGGAGTCCAAGAAGAGAAAATCTGTCATTTGTTTCCATTTTTTCCTCATCAATTTACCATGAAGTGATGGGACCAGGTACCATGATGTTAGTTTTTTGAATGTTGAGTCTTTTTTAAAAATTTTATTTATTTTAATTGGCAGCAAAACACTTTACAACATTGTGGTGGTTTTTGCCATACGTTGACATGAATCAGCCTGAATGTTGCGTCTTAAACCAGCTCTTTCAGTCTCCTCTTTCACCTTCATCAAGAGGCTCTTTAGTTCCTCTTAACTTCCTGCTATTAGAATGGTATCATCTGCGTATCTGAGGTTATTAATGTTTCTCCCGCTATTCTTGATTCCAGCTTGCATTTCATCCAGCCCGGCTTTTCACATGATGTAGTCTGCATGTAAGTTAAATAAGCAGGGTGACAATATGCAGCCTTGACGTACTCCTTTCCCAATTTGGAACCAGTCTGTTGTTCCATGTCCAGCTCAAACTGTTGCTCCTTGACCTGCGTTCAGATTTCTCAGGAGGCAGGTAAGGTGGTCTTGTATTCCCATCTCTTGAAGAATTTTCCACAGTTTGTTGTGATCCACACAGTCAAAGGCTTTAGCGTAGTCAATGAAGCAGAAGTAGATGTTTTTCTGGAATTCTCTTGCTTTTAATAGGATCTAACAGATGTTGACAGCTTGATCTTTGGTTCTGTGCCTTTTCTAAATCCAACCTGTACATCTGGACGTTCTTGGTTTGCATACTGTTGAAGCCTAGCATGTGAAATGAGCGCAATTGTGTGGTAGTTTGAACATTCTTTGGCATTGCCCTTCTTTGAGATTGGAATGAGAACTGACCTTTTCCAGTCCTGTGACCATTGCTGAGTTTTCCAAGTTTGCTGACATATTGAGTGGAGCACTTTAACAGCATCATCTTTTAGGATTTGAAGTAGCTCAGCTGGAATCCCATCACCTCCAGTAGCTTTGATTGTAGTGTGCTTCCTAAGGCCCACTTGACTTCACACTGCCCTGTCTGGCTGCTAGTGAGTGACCACACCATTGTGGTTATCCAGGTCATTAAGACCTTTTTTGCACAGTTCTGTGTATTCTTGCCACCTCTTCTTAATCTCTTCTGCTTCTGTTAGGTCCTTGCCATTTCTGCCCTTTTTTGTACCCATCTTTGCATGAAATGTTCCCTTGGTAGCTCTCATTTTCTTGAAGAGATCTCTAGTCTTTCCCATTCTGTTGTTTCACTGTGTGGGATACACGTGCACACACACACACACACACCCCTCTGTCAGGTGGTGTTAGTATGCTGAAGAAATAGAACAGAGTTAAGGAGCAGTTGTAGTTGGGGTACTCAAGGAAAACTGAGAAAGTTCAGACGAATGGGGACCTGTTGTGAGTGAGTAAGTGCAGATCTGGGCCTGTGTCTCAGGCAGAGGGAAAAGCAAGAGCAGTGGCCTGGAGGTGGGAACACAGTGAAGAGCAGTGTGGGATGAGATATGCAGAGGATCAGAGGAGCCGGGACCCAAAAGATGAGTCCTTTCTGCCATGCTGAGGAGCAGTGTGGGATGCACTCCAAGTTCACCCACATGCTGCAGGAAGCTTGGATGGCAGGGAGGCAGGTGAGCAGGGAATTGTGATATTCAGCAGGGGTTTGTGGTGGACTGTACTGTAGGCTGCCAGTGATGAGAGGGGTTGAAATCTAGATGTAGTCGGTTCATAGAGTTCAAAATTTAGATGTAGGGTGTGACGGGGAAAAAGAGACAAGGATGGTTCCTGGTTTGGGATTTGAAATAAATGAGGAGTGGATGCTTAGGAAGGGGCACCATTATTTGGGTCATAAGCTGAACTCTGGACTGATAGTGTTACTGAACTGAACTCAGGTCTGCCCGTCTGACATGCAGCAGAGCCAATCTCCTGACACTGGGTAGTGGTGAAGTAAAGAACAGTGTTTATCTGCAGGGTGGCAGTAAGATGAACAGGCAGCTCGTGCTCAAAAGGCCTGAACTCCCCGTTGGCTTTCAGGCAAAGGTTTGTAAAGACTGTTAGGAGTTAGCTCTGGACCTTCTTCTGGTCAGTCGGTGATGAGGTAACAGGATGTTGTTTGGGGAGCCTCAGTCATCAGCTTTCTGGTTCCTGCTTGTTGTGGTCAATAAGTAGTCACCACCCTCTGCCAGGTGGCGGAGGGGCCTTAGCTTCTGCAGAGCACCTCGAAGATAGGCATCAGCCTCCTGGAGGCACCCCTGAAGTCCTGTGGCTCCACTCTTCTAATCATTAACTACTTGAGTCTGCTCTGTGGAACTCAGGGAAGGTCTAGGATACTGAAGCCCTTTGTTCCCTGCAAGCAAGAAACAGGACATGGAGGGGCTTGTGTGTCCTGGAATGCCCCACAGAGTCCTCCTTGGTTACAGTTTCCCTTTTTCTTTGATACTCCTCAATCCTCGGGGGACAGGGGTGGGACAAGGAAAGGAATAAAGTTTTGAATCAAGAGATAAATCATAAAAGAGAACTAGGACACGAGGACACCTAACTCCAAGTCCACGTTCTTAACCTTCAGTGGGCGGTGCTTGTCATCAGGCTGAAGGCACACATTGGGCCTCTGGACATCCTGAGAGGACAGAGCTGGAAAAGGTCGGCAGGTGGACTTGGTTTCAGTAAGAATTGGAGACAAGTCAGGTGTGCCTGGCCCTGTGGCTGGCAAGGACCCCACCGCCCTTGGGGATCCTAAGAAGCCAACCAGGCGCTTACATGTGTGTGTTTGACATCTGCTGTAGGTCTGCTTTCCCGGGGTGGTGGCTTTTCCAGTTTTGCTATCTGGTAGCTGTCAGCCCAGCTCTGTTTACTGAGAAATGGGTGGAGAGCTGGGCATGGTAGGCCTGGGAGCCCCGCTCGTAGCAATAGCTAAGCCAGAATCTTGGTAACAGGTGAGGCAGCTACCACCCTCCTTCATCCCACCTTTGTCCTCTGCACCCCCGCAGAGGGTGGGGAGGGGTCCAGCAGGGTAGGAAGCTGAGGGCTGAGTCCTAAGTTCATACTCGGCCTGCTGAATTTTGTCAGACAGAGTGAGGCTGAGGGGGAGGTATGGTGACTGAGCCAGGGCCCTTGTAGAGGTTTTCTGTAGTTCTGCATCTCCTCCCGCTACCCCCTCCCCCCACCCCTGAAGTCTGAATGCTGATGGCTGCTAGAGGAGGCTGGGCTGCTCCCAGGCATGCTTTTAATGGTCTGGGGACAGGACAGACGCCTGTGGTTCCCTTAGTGACCTTCGGGCTCCATCCTCCTAGGATTGTGCCAACCCTTTGAAGGGGGTTCTGGTCTCCATATCCCACCTCCATGCCTCTTTGGGCCTCTGTCAGGTACTCCAGACCTTTTCCAGCTTCTGTCCTCTCAGGATGTCCAGCTTAATGAGAAAAGCTGCTCCTGGAAGGTTAAGAATGTGGACTGGGAGTTAGGCAGCTTCATGTTCAAGGACTGACTGTATCACTTACTAGCTATTTGATCCTGGGCAAGTCACAAACCTTTTGTGTAACTTGGTTTCCTCATCCACAGAATGGGGATGGTGGATCTCATCTCCTGGACTGTGTGGGTAATAAAGGAGATACAGAGTTCGGCACACACTGAGCATGCAGTAAGTCTAGCTCTGCGGAGTCTTTAGCACAAGTCACTTGTCCTGCCTCTCAGGTATGGTCCACAGGCCAGCAGCACTGGCATCCCCTGGAAGCTGGGAAGAGATGGAGCCTCTCAGGTCCATCTGCACCCATCGCATCAGAATCTGCATTTTAACTAGACTCAGTGATCCTTTTGTATTAATACTTGAGAAGCTCTGTTGTATGTCACTCCTGAAGAGCAGTGTCTATAGCGGTGCATACCTCTTGAAGTGAAAGTGAAAGTCGCTCAGTCGTGTCCACCTCTTTGCAACCCCATAGTCTGTAGCCCACCAGGCTCCTCTGTCCATGATATTCTCCAGGCAAGAATACTGGAGTGGGTAGTCATTTCCTTCTCCAGGGGCTTTCCCAATCCAGGGATCAAATCCGGGTCAAAACCTGCATGGCAGGTGCATTCTTTACCATCTGAGCCACCAGGGAAGTCCCATACCTCTTACATGCAAGGAATTGTCTCTTCCTATTTTTTTCCTGATGGAGCATGCCTTGGCTGCAGTCATACCTAGGATAAGTCCCAGATAATGATCATTGTCAAAACCCTTGTTTCCTGAGCACTTGCTGTCCAGGCTTTGGAAAGTTTAGGTGCTCGGACGGTGCAGGAGTTGAGGCGGGTGCCACGTAGGTGGAACAGTTAGGCTCCTACAGGGAAGGATGTGCAGATTGGTGATTTACATGCCACAGGGGCCAATGAATCCAGGCTTTGAGGGCTGAGCGGGTGTCAGGGAAACCGTATTGGGTCAGAATCACTGTCCTTCCTCCTGAGCTAGTGAGTCCCATTTTAGAAGTCACTTTGTGGAACAGAGGCCTTGTTCATTTTGGAACTCTTTATTCACAGAAAGCACTTAATGATGCCCGCCCCTCCCCCATGTCTGGATTCCTTCAGTAACTTGTCCCCAGTCGGGGGAGGGGAGGTGGGGGAGGGATGAGCATGTCTAGGGTCAGTTCTCTCAGAAGAAGCAGGTTCAGCGGACTTTGGAAGGGAAGCCTTGGCTGGGCAGGGGAGAGACGTGGGTTTCTTCTGGGAACCAATTGAGTGTTCCTTTTCAAAAATTTATTTATGTGGTTGCACCAGGTCTTAGTTGCAGCGCTTGGGGTCTTTAGCTGTGGCATGTGGGAGCTAGTGCCCTGACCGGGCGGGTGACCCTGGGCCCCTGTGTTGGGAGGAGTCTGAGCTGCTGGGCCACCAGGGAAGTCCCCCAGTTGAGTGTCGTTGATGAGGCACCCAGGTGGAGGGAGAGTTGGTCTCTGATCCGTGAAGCGTGTCGAGTAGGCAGGGGACCGGCCTGCTGTGGTTTTCACACTGGGTCTGGTGAATTCAGTCACCCAAGGACAGACTCCCTTCCACCTTAAATCATAGATTTTCTAGGCCTGTTGCTGCCTGCTGCTCCTTAGTCGCTCAGTCGTGTCTGACTCTTTGTGGCACCATGAACTGTAGCCTGCCAGGCTCCTCTATCCATCGGGTTTTTCAGGCAAGAATACTGAAGTGGGCTGCCATTCCCTTCTCCAGGGTTATCTTCCTGACCCAGGGATTGAACTCACGTCTCCTGCATTGCAGGCAGATTCTTTACCCACTGAGCCAATGGGGAATATTTTCTAGGCCTGGCCTTACTAATTTAGTGGGTTTTAGGTTGTATCTTGGTATGAGTAGGTATAAAGAAACCCCACACTGATGCATGCAGGTTAGGGTACTGCAGCAGCAGAACTCTGAAGATCAAATCTGTCTTGTGAGCCAACATCTGGGTGTGTGCTCAGGCCGTGGTCAAGTCCTGATTGGTTCCGGCCAGGTCTCACCTGTGGATGAGAGTGACAGGGCTTTGTCCAGGAGCGGTTGGCTGGTGGCCTTGCCGTTGTGCACAACCTGTGCGGGTCACACTCCTGGGAGAAGGCCTGCTCCAAGTACCTGGCAGGGTCCAACCAGCCCTGCCCGTGACCTGTAGGGAGACAGATGGCGACAGTGACTGAGGCGCCAGAGGCGGGTCCCAGCCATCCTCACTCTGCTCCAGATGGGGAGGGTGACAGCCAGAAAATGGCAAAGAAAGCCTTCTTTTCACTGCTGTCTCCCTGAAAAGCAGGTACAGAGGAAGAACCCCAGATTCCCTCGGGAAGAGCAGGAGCAGCAAAAGTGGCCTTATGGGGTGGAGGTTGGGAAAGGCAGGGACAAGGATCCTTGGGCCCAAGGACCCGAGCCCCAGGCTGGGCTGGCAACACATCCTCGGTGACTGAGGGGCTGGATGGAGCGGCGAGGAGCCCACCTGTCTCAGGCAGCTGAGGGCGTAAGAAAGGATGGGGCTTTCTTTCCTCTGTTTCCTATTATGATGGTAATATATGGCCCTTATAAAAAATTCACACAGAACAAAAATAGACAGTGGGAAGTGATAGTGCCCTGCAGCCTCGCCCCCAGAGAAAACCACTGTTAATGCCATGGTGTGTGGTGCGTGACCGGCTAGGGCTCAGGGCCTCTGACCTCAGCCCCAGAGACGGATGTCTGTGCTTGCTGATTCCCGTCACTCAGGGATTGGTGGCTTTGTGGCTGGAGTCCATATATTAATACTTCTCATTGCCCCACCTCCCAGAATCTTTTTGTACTAAATGAGGTCTAGTCCAGCTTTGAGCAAGTTGACTTGCCCTTGGACAACTTAAAGGGTCAGGCCCAGGGTGGATGTTGGGTTAAGAAGGCCGGGGGTGAGGATATTGGTGCTCGCTGTTTTGTCTTTCTAGTAACTGTCTCCTCGTGCCCCCAGACCTTCCTCACACACATCCCATCGGTCTGTCTGTGAGCTCCCTTCTCTGCTCCTCGCCTTGCCTCCCCCATCTTTCTTCCCTACCCCTGCTCATCTGAGAGCAGAGAAACACATACACCCCTGCTCTGAGCACTGCCCTCTGCCCTCCTTGCTTGTGCTGTGTCCTGAGTGAGCCTTCCCAGGGGGTGGTCTCTGAGGTTTGGGAGGGAAAACCAACAGCCAGGGCTCACTTTACTTAGGCTACCCAGTGGTCACCAAGAAGAGGCCAGGTGCAGAGCCCATGATGGGCACCCTAGAGGTTAGTCATGATGGATGCTTCCAAAGGGATCCAACTGGAAATGCCCCTGGGTAGACTTTTTTTTTTTAAGTTACAAGGTTTAAACCACCAACACCACCAATTCCTTGCAGTGACTTAATCTGGACATTTGCATATATAGGGGCTTTCATACAAAAGATCTCCCACCCCTTCTGTCCACGAGAAGCTCAAGGAGCTCATGCTGTGGGGTGAGCAGATGTTAGGTGGGAGATGACCACCACAGCAGGGACTGAGGCGTGTGCGGTGGGGTACATGTGTAGTGTTTGTGTGTGCTATGGGGGGTATGTGTGTGTGGTGTGTGTATACTCTGAGGCTCTTTGAGCCCTCCACTGGACTTTATTATGGAATAAAACTTGACTGGCTGGGTCTAGAATTCTGGTGAGTTTTTCCCTCAGAACTGCAAAGGCATGGCTCCATATGGTGTCCAGTGTTGCTAACGAGGACCTGATGCTGCTCTGATTTCTGAATGCGTTCTATGGACCTGTCTCCCCTCTGTGGGGGCCTCTAGGCTCCTTTTCATACCTGGGGCTCTGAAACCTCAGTGATCCCCATCACTAGGTCTTTCTTTGCTTGCTGTGCTGAATGCTGGTGAGTGCATCTGTGCTGGCGCTCACGGCCTTCGGGAGAACTTCCTTGTATTATTTCTTTCATGGCTTCTTGCTCACGTTCTCACTGTGCTCACTCTGTCTGCTTTTTTTAATTAAGAGTTTATTGTTAGAGTAGTTTTAGGTATACAGAAAAACGAGTGGAAAGTGCACAGAGCTCCCGTATATACCCCCTCCCTGCTCCTGCTGTAGTATCCTCTGTTAGTAACATCTGTATTAACATTAGTGTGGTACATTTATGATTGATTGAGCCAGGAGCAGTACATTATTGATAAGTACAGTCTCTTCCTGGCTGCTTGTTCTTGGCTGAGTTACCTCACTGTGGAGCTTTGACCTCCTGATCTGTAAAATCCCAGGCCTGTTGTGAGCTGTGCATGGAGGGGAGGTGAGAACATACCCTCCCCATTCCTTTGTAGCACATGGTGGTTGCTTCCAGATGAGGTGTGCGCTTTCCTTCCCTGGGTCTCTTGCTTAAGGCCTCTTTATGCCGTCTTGTCTGCTTCTCCATCTTGCAGAAGTGTGCCTGGCAGGGCTTTGGGTGAGTAAGTGAGGGCGTGAGAGGTGTGTGTGTGTGTGTGTGTGTGTGTGTGTTCGTGCACTAGCATTCCTGGCCCTGGGCTTCGGGGAGAGCTGTTCTTTCCAGGACTCACTGGTGGCTCACAGCAGAGCTTGGGCTACGACCAGTCAGAGGAGATGATGTAGATGGGGAAATGCGGGTAGTTGTGCCTGTACTTGGGGCCTGGGGTTGTCAGGGTTCCTCCCAGGCCTGTGGGAGGCTGTAGCAGTGGCTGTCATGACCCTCAGGGCAGGGAGGGGCTCTGGGAGGTCCCTGTGACCGGAGCCCTGACACCCTCTTCTTCCTCATAGGTGGTACAAGCTGCACTCGAAGGCGGGCAAGAAGGAGAAGGAGCGCGGGGAGATCCAGGTGACCATCCAGTTCACGCGCAACAACCTCAGCGCCAGCATGTTCGACCTGTCTGTGAAGGACAAGCCGCGGTCCCCCTTCAGTAAGATTAAGGACAAGATGAAGGGCAAGAAGAAGTTTGACCTGGAATCTGCCTCTGCCATCCTCCCCAGCAGTGCCCTGGAGGACCCCGAGCTGGGCAGCCTGGGCAAGATGGGCAAAGCCAAAGGCTTCTTCCTCCGAAACAAGCTGCGGAAGTCCTCGCTGACCCAGTCCAACACCTCGCTGGGCTCGGACAGCACTCTGTCCTCGGCCAGCGGGAGCCTGGCCTACCAGGGCCCCGGCGCCGAGCTCCTCACCCGCTCGCCCAGCCGCAGCAGCTGGCTGTCTTCAGAAGGGGGTGAGCGAGGGCAGTGGAGGGCGGGCTGTCCCCTCGGCTGTAGGGAAGGCCGGGGGGGAGCAGGCATCTCACCCAACGTGTGCTTCCCTTCCAGGCCGGGACTCTGCACAGTCCCCCAAGTTGCTCACCCACAAACGGACCTACAGTGACGAGGCCAGCCAGATGCGGGCAGCGCCTCCCCGGGCCCTTCTTGACCTTCAGGGCCACCTCGATGGGGCCTCGCGCTCCTCTCTCTGTGTCAACGGGAGCCACATATACAACGAGGAGCCCCCGGCGCCCCCACGGCACCGCAGTTCCATCTCGGGCCCGTTTCCACCCTCCAGCTCCCTGCACGCTGGCTCTTCCCGGCCCTCCGAGGAGGGGCCGCGGTCTGCGGATGACTCCTGGGCCCGAGGTAGCCACCGCCCCAGCAGCTCCGAGGCAGTGCCTGGACAGGAGGAGCTGAGCTCACAGCCCAGAGTGTTGGCCGTGGGGGCCCGCCGCTCTGGAGAGGAGGAGGGGGCCCGGCCCTCGGAGGGGAGGCCGGTGCAGGTCACCACCCCCATGGTGGCCTCCTCTGAGGCTGCGGTGGAGAAGGAGGGAGCCCGGAAGGACGAGCGGAAGCCCCGGATGGGCCTTTTCCACCATCACCACCAGGGGCTGAGTCGGAGCGAGATGGGGCGCCGAGGCTCTCTGGGGGAGAAGGGGAGCCCCACTCTGGGAGCCTCCCCCCACCACTCGTCCAGTGGGGAGGAAAAGGCCAAAAGTAGCTGGTTTGGCTTGAGAGAAGCCAAGGAGCCATCCCAGAAACCCAGGTATGTCCTTGGCAAGACCAGCTTTGGTCCCCGGGAAAGATGCTGGGGTGTCTGCACTGAACCCCGGGGCAGGGAGGATGGAGCAACTGGGGCCCTGGGGCAGGCTGCTGGGGCTCTGGCTTTGCATGGTTGAGCGGGGGAACCCTGTCTCCCTAAGCCAAGGCTTGTTGTCTGCACATGGACACAGGTGAGTTGAAGGGCACGGCACTCTGGGGATCCCGTGGGCCTCACTTCCTGAGTTGGCACACCTATCCTCTGAGGAGGGGGAGGAAGAGGACAAAAGCGGGAAAGGCCATTTGTTGGGATTCTTTGCTTCCCAACCTCTACCTCTTGCCTGCTGGCCTCAAGGTCATGAAGCTTTGCCAGGTAGAGAGGCGAGGACTGAGGACTCACTTGAGGCTTCCCCACCCTGTGTGACGGAGAAGGCAGTGGCACCCCACTCCAGTATTCTTGCCTGGAAAATCCCATGGATGGAGGATCCTGGTAGGCTGCAGTCCATGGGGTTGCTGAGGGTTGGACGCGACTTCACTTTCACTTTCACTTTCATGCATTGGAGAAGGAAATGGCAACCCACTCCAGTGTTCTTGCCTGGAGAATCCCAGAGACGGTGGAGCCTGATGGGCCGCCGTCTATGGGGTTTCGCAGAGTCAGACATGACTGAAGTGACTTAGCAGCAGCACCCTGTCTGAACCTAGATGACTTCCCACCAGCTGTTCCAGCTGGCTCTCTGCTCTCTTCTCTCTGAGAGAAAGGAGTTGAGTAATGGATGTGCCCGCTCCTCCCCCATATACTCATCCCTGGTTGCTCCCAGGGCTTGGCCAGAGGCTGTGGGCAGCTCCCCTGAAATCTGTGACGTGTTCCGTGTCTTTGGAGACTCTTGGGGCCCTGGCCCCTTCTGGTGTCTCTTGGTCTTGGGGTAGGGTGTGTGCTGATAGTAGTTGCTCTATTTTGAATATCCTGAGTCCCACCTAGGAGAAGATTGCAGTTATTCAGCCTAGGCCCGGGACAGAGCCCCTAGCCCCCACCTTAGCCCTTTGGCCTCCTCCTGAGTTTGAGCCTGTGGAGGTTGCTGCATTGTCCAGCAGGGCTCAGGGAGGGGCTCTGGGCTTCGACCAGGAGCAAGTATCCTGCCCTTCCAAGGGCTGGGAGTCAGCCCTGGACAGGTGCCTCTGCGACAACCTCAGCCAGTGTGGCAAGGGTGGCTGTTACTGTTCTCTCAGCAAGCCCGCCCGTCCCCGTCAGTGGATATGTGAGCCAGGGGTGGAGGGGGAAGATTGGGCACAGTGGTAAAGGGTAAAAGGTAGGGTGGAGGGAAGGGCCCTAAGCCTCTGCCCCAGCAGGGAGGCGTGGACTCCTGAAGTCCCGGTTCTTCTCTTTCCCTGTGAAGTTATGAGTGTGCTCAGGGGAGCAGGGAGAGAGATGCAGGGCCTTTTAGCTTTGAGCCCTGACTGTCTCGCAGCTCTCCGTACAGCCTTGGAGATGAGTATGTGGGGGGATCAGTCTCTGGGTGATGTGTCTCCTACTTAGGAGCAGCTTCTGTTCCTGCTCCCCAGCCCTATTCACCGGAGCCCAGGGAACTGCTGGCTGCCTGCTGCCTAGGGGAAGGAGTGGTGGGCCTTTCTCAGATGCCCAGGCTGAGCCAGTGGCCCTGTGGCTACTAAGAGATTGTAGGTGGTATGGTGGAGGGAGGGGCACAGACCACGGGCCAGTGCTGCCGTCCATGGGGTGTCTCTGGGCCTTTTCCAGAGCAGGAGGGATGAGGGGACGTTTCTCTGTAAGGCAGTTCTTAGGCAAGTGCCGGGCATTGTGCTCAGAGCTCTGCAAGCTGTGACTGAGTGATGTGGGGGTTGTCCTTGCTGCTGCTTACCGTTTTCCTTCAGTTTCTCCGTGTCTTCTGATGGCCTTTCAGAGGCAAGAGAAGTTGGATGACTCGTGAACATAAGGAAGCTGAGGTTTTTGTCCTTCTGGACTTGAATTCCAAGCTCACCCTCTGCAGGTTGGAGGGCAGATGGGGCTTCCTGCCCTCCCTGAGGCCCATTTGCTTACAGTGGCTGCAGAGCAGGCTCTGCGGCCTGGTGTCCAGGCAGGGGAGGGAATGTTCTTGGAGTAGAGTGACCTGGACTTTGAGCCTTGTCAGTGTCACCCTGGCCCAGTGTGCCTCGGAGCGGGGGCGCTGGTCTGGGAGAAACCACCTTTGGTGTCTGCTCAGAGGGCTTGGGGCTTTTGAGCAGAGAATAAGAGGTGAGCAGGAAGAACTTGTGGCAGGAAGCCATAAGTTGGACACCTAGAACTGGAGTGACTGAAAATAGCTGCGAGACCCCCAGGGGAGCCTGTCTGCAGACCCAGAGGTTTGGGTGCCTCTGCCCCAGGGCTACCATTGAGGAGTGCTGGGTGTTCCTCACTAGGCAGGGCAGCGGCGCCCTCTAGTGCTCCCACACGGCACTGAGCCCCAGGAGAGGCCGGAGGCGGGCTGTGCTGTGCTTGGTGTGCAGAGAAAAGCTGTTGCTGTTGGAGAAGGAGCCAGAGTATGCGAGGCCAGGAAGGGGGTCCTCCCGTTCCTCCTGCCCTGCCCCTCGTCTGCCAGGTCCCATGACTGCCACACTAGCCCGTACCAGCATTTGTGTGTGTGTGCGCATGCGTGTGCCTGTGTGTGTGTGTTGGGCGGAGTGGGTGGTTCAGATCTGGGCCATTGGATTAGGCCCTGCTTACCAGCCCTACTGTGGGCCATTCACCCTGGGCTGCAGCACAGGCTACTTTAGTGTGTGTTTTAGGACCATCATGACTGTGCGCGTAAAACCCACCAGTGCCAAAACAAGTGCTTTCTGTGTCTGTCCCTTTCTGATCCTCTTAGGGGGACCTCTTAGGGTGACCTCTTAGGGCACCTCAGGCTCCTGTCTCCTCCCTTCACACTAACCGTGGATCTTTGTGCTCAGTAGCAGATCAGGTGATGTATAAAAACATTTTATTAAAAAATTGAGGGTACTCATGGTCCAGCCTAGAGGCATATGTATTGTGGTGGTCTTTAGCAGTCTCTGCATCAGCCCCAGCCCCTCACCAGGTGTGAACAGCGAGGTCTCGATGAACCTGGAGTGTGCGCTGGCTACTGAGAGAACTCGGGGTCTCAGGGGCATCCTTAGTAGTGTAAACACGTAACTCAGGCGTGTGCCAGTGACTTAGAGGTAATGAGGCCCTAAGTCCTGTTTGTGCCTGTTTTCCTGGCATAGTCCCCTTTACTATATTAAAAATATTCTGGTTTGGAAGATAACTCTTATGGTCTCCCTACTTTGCATTTGCAGCATTCAGGCTGCCCCCATCCCGGTCACCTCACTGCCCAGATGAATGGAGAGGGTGTCTTGTTACATTTCCTGGACATTAGGGTACCTGCTAGGCAGATGGCAGGGTGGAGTCATGGGGGGTGCTGGCTGAAGGCATGTGGGCTGGGCTGGGGATGCCTGAAAGGCTGGCTTTGACCTTTTTAGGGAGTGTCTGGGGGAGAGCGTTTGTAGATCTCCATGCCCCTTACAAATAGCTGTGAAAAGAAGAGAAGTGAAAAGCAAAGGAGAAAAGGAAAGATATAAGCATCTGAATGCAGAGTTCCAAAGAATAGCAAGGAGAGTTAAGAAAGACTTCCTCAGCGATCAATGCAAAGAAATACAGGAAAACAACAGAATGGGAAAGACTAGAGATCTCTTCAAGAAAATTAGAGATACCAAGGGAACATTTCATGCAAAGATGGGCTCGATAAAGGACAGAAATGGTATGGGCCTAACAGAAGCAGAAGATATTAAGAAGAGGTGGCAAGAATACACAGAAGAACTGTACAAAAAAGATCTTCACAACCAAGATAATCACGATGGTGTGATGATCGCTTATCTAGAGCCAAACATCCTGGAATGTGAAGTCAAGTGGGCCTTAGGAAGCATCACCATGAACAAAGCTAGTGGAGGTGATGGAATTCCAGTTGAGCTATTTCAAATCCTAAAAGATGATGCTGTGAAAGTGCTGCACTCACTATGCCAGCAAATTTGGAAAACTCAGCAGTGGCCACAGGACTGGAAAAGATGAGTTTTCATTCCAATCCCAAAGAAAGGCAATGCCAAAGAATGCTCAAACTACCGCACAGTTGCACTCATCTCACACTAGTAAAGTAATGCTCAAAATTCTCCAAGCCAGGCTTCAGCAATACGTGAACCGTGAACTTCCAGATGTTGAAGCTGGATTTAGAAAAGGCAGAGGAACCAGAGATCACATTGCCAACATCTGCTGGATGGTGGAAAAAGCAAGAGAGTTCCAGAAAAACATCTATTTCTGATTTATTGACTGTGCCAAAGCCTTTGACTGTGTGGATCACAATAAACTGTGGGAAATTCTGAAAGAGATGGGAATACCAGACCACCTGACCTGCCTCTTGAGAAATCTGTATGCAGGTCAGGAAGCAACAGTTAGAACTGGACATGGAACAACAGACTGGTTCCAAATAGGAAAAGGAGTATTTAAGGCTGTATATTGTCACCCTGCTTATTTAACTTATATGCAGAGTACATCATGAGAAACGCTGGACTGGAAGAAGCACAAGCTGGAATCAAGATTGCCGGGAGAAATATCAATAACCTCAGATATGCAGATGACGCCACCCTTATGGCAGAAAGTGAAGAGGAACTGAAAAGCCTCTTGATGAAAGTGAAAGTGGAGAGTGAAAAAGTTGGCTTAAAGCTCAACATTCAGAAAACTAAGATCATGGCATCCGGTCCCATCACTTCATGGGAAATAGATGGGGAAACAGTGGAAACAGTGTCAGACTTTATTTTTCTGGGCTCCAAAATCATTGCAGATGGTGACTGCAGCCATGAAATTAAAAGACGCTTACTCCTTGGAAGGAAAGTTATGACCAACCTAGATAGCATATTCAAAAGCAGAGACATTACTTTGCCAACAAAGGTCCATCTAGTCAAGGCTATGGTTTTTCCTGTGGTCATGTATGGATGTGAGAGTTGGACTGTGAAGAAAGCTGAGTGCCAAAGAATTGATGCTTTTGAACTGTGGTGTTGGAGAAGACTCTTGAGAGTCCCTTGGACTGCAAGGAGATCCAACCAGTCCATTCTAAAGGAGATCAGTCCTGGGTGTTCTTTGGAAGGAATGATGCTAAAGCTGAAACTCCAGTACTTTGGCCACCTCATGCGAAGAGTTGACTCATTGGAAAAGACTGTGATGCTGGGAGGGATTGGGGGCAGGAGGAGAAGGGGACGACAGAGGATGAGATGGCTGGATGGCATCACTGACTCGATGGACATGAGTTTGGGTAAACTCCCAGAGTTGGTGATAGACAGGGAGGCCTGGTGTGCTGCAATTCATGGGGTCACAAAGAGTTGGACACGACTGAGCAACTGAATTGAACTGAACTGATGCCCCTGGGACCAGTGCATGGAACTAACAAGGACACACGGCTCGTCTCAGTCTAAGGAAGATCTGTCCACCAGTGCAGCCTTGCCCCTAGCTACAGGGGTGTCCTCCTCATGCTGTAGGGAGTCACCCAGCGACGGCTGTGTTTAAGAAGAGGGTGCTTGTCAGAGTGCGCAGACGACTGCTATGTTAAGTGCTGGGTTCATCCAATTGCTGTAAGGTTCTTGAAGCAACACTAAGGCCCTGAAGTTTTATTCTCTCACACCGGAGGGGCAGAGACCTTTGGACTTCTGATTTCTTTCCCCAGCTTTTGGTCCTGGAAGAGAAGATGAGTCAGGATATGTTGAAACCTCGATGGTTGGTGGGGGTCGGGAGGAGCAGGGCAGCAGTGTGCGGGGCTGGCATAGTGGGCCCTGTTCTCAGAGCATACCGTGCAAAGACAGCCCCACACGGCAAGGTGTCTCTGATCAGTGTCAGATGCAGTGGTAGGGAGGGGAGTTTTTTTTGTTGTTGTTTTTGCCCAGGCTGCACAACTTGGGGGATCTTAGTTCCCTAACTAGACATTGAACCTGGGCGCTCCACAGCGAAAGCGTGGAGTCCTAGCCACTGGACCGCAAAGGAATTCCTGGGAGGGGACTTTGTAAAGTGAGAACTTGCAGAATTTGCAGCTGGTGTGGAGCTGGGGGATGCATGGGGGCAGGGAGGACGGATGAACTAGCGAAGTGCTGGCTCTGGGGTGGCTGCTAGCTAGGCTTTGTACCTGGAGCTCCTTCCTCTAGGGAAAGCCATTTGCGGGTGCCATACCAACGGGTTCGTGTGCCCCTCTGGGGAGCCAGTGGAGGGAGGGTTGCCAGCCGAGCCTGGGGCTCCCAGCTCTTCCCCTGCCCTCTCCTGCCCTGTGGCTCTGACAGTCCGCCAGATTGCTGCAAGACCGCATGGGTGAGTGGGGCCAGGCCGGCGCTGAGGGCTGTGGCGTTAAGCTTGGGGCTGTTTCATGTTTGATGGAGCTGCTTCTGTCAGACCCCTCTGTCCACTTGTCATCAAGGGCACTGGGAAGAGCTGGCTCCGCTTCGCTCAGCCCTGCTCCTGGGGCCGAGCCCCGCCAGCAGGGTTGGTGCTCCGATGGTGGGGTGGACTGGACCACGCAGTGGTGGGGCTTTGCTCTCCTGGCCCCTGAGGCAGACGTTTCTGGAGGGAGGGAGAAGGGAACTCTGGGCACAGGGTCCTCCCTCTCTCAGTGTCTTTACCGTATGTCTTGACCATATGTCTTGACCGTAGAGGCAAAGCTGTTCTGGAAAGCCCTGGTGAGGTGGGAGAAGGCAGGACTTTATACGCCCCGCCCCCCACCCTTTCCTCCCCGCCTGCCGGGAGTTATTACAGGGCAAAAACAGGCTCAGAAGAGTCTCTGGAAGCTGGATTTTTAAGAGAAGCCCAGGGGTTGGGGTCTGACTGTGTCCCACCTTTGAGACTAGGCCGATAGACTCCAGCTTGTCTGGGAAGCCCTCCTGTGCTGCTGGTTGAACTGGCCTCCTTCTCATCACCTGCCCCTGGTGTCTGCAGATGAGCTGGCCCGGCCTCCGCCCAGCCCCCCGGGACCTCGTCCGACTGGGCCCTGGCTCCCTGGAAGCGTCCTGGCTTCAGACTCCTGGGCTTCATTCTGTAGGCGCCTCTCCTACCCCTGCCCTCCTTCCTCTTGGGCTGACTGTTGAAGCCTGGCCTGTGCGACCTCAGAGTTTGCCCCCAGCATTTCCCCGTGGGAAGGAGCTGCTTGAATGAAGACGGATGTATAGGAGTTCTTCAGGATGTTTCCATCTGGGCTGGCAGGGATCGAGGAATTGGGGGTCTTAGGGCTTGTGGGGATGGAAGATGGTACTCAAAATAGCAGGCAAGGCCACTGAGGTCTGGGTCTGACAGGTGGGCTGAGCTGCAAGGCATTGTTGGACTGCTGAGAATGAGGGTGTCAGGCCCCCCTTTTTCCCTGTGGTATCATTCTGGCCTTCTGTCTGTGTCCCGGGGGTGTCCCAGAGAAGCCAAGAGCTCTCATTTTAGAGTCTGTCCCTTCCCATTCCCCTCAAGTCAGCTGCATGCCATAGATAAGGCATAAGTGCAGGGTGTGCTCCCCGCAAGGAGACCCCAGAGGGGGCACCTGAAGGCCAGCAAGTGTCTTGGTTAATGTAAGTGTATCATCAGGGAGTGGATTTCCTAGGGGAGCCAGGGATCTGTGTGGGGGACCCCAGGAGGCCCCTGGTGACATCTAGAGTTGCTGCTGCTGCCACGTTCCAGCCTTGGTCTCCTCGCAGGGTCACTTCCAAGCCTGGCCTGCCGGTGTCCTTGGCAAGAGGCTGCCTGCCGGGTGCCGGGCTAGGTGGATGCCTGGTGGCAGACATCCTCAGCAGTGTCTCATCCTCTTTGGCTGGTTATGGTACCCCTCCCAGAAGCGAGAAGGCCACCACGGAACGTTCTGTCTGGTTGATACTGTGTTGCTTCTGATAACAGCCCCATCGTCACCTTCCATTTCTGCCAGGGCTCAGGAGGACCCAGGCTGTTTTCAGGGGTCAGAAGGTCAGGCACTGGCTGGGTTCTTGGTCCTGACTTTGTCCAGCCACATACCTGCGACTGGCTTTTCTCTGGTCTGTCTATCCTTTCCCAACCAGCCGGTATTTTCTTTTCTCAGTCCATAAAGAGATGTAAAGTGCTTTCTAGTTGGTTCTTCAGATGGCAGTCTGGCATTGAGTAGTTGTCAGCATGGGCTCGTCCCACCTGTAAAATGGGAGTATTGCTCCTCGGGGTTGGTGTGAGGATCAATCAGATGAGCTCTGTCCAGCATCTTCGTCCTGGGGGTGCTGCCTCATCATGTGCGTGCCGGGGGCTTCCCTCTATCCCTGGGCCTGCATCCCTGAGCCCAGCCCGTAGCACTGTGGCACCTCTTCCCCAGGCGGGTGGGGGGAAGGCCGTGGGGCTCAGCAGGGGCCTCTCCAGTCTTGACATTAACCAGGAGGCTCACGGTTTTGTCTCCCCCCACAGCCTGGACGTGTCTCCTCAGGTAGAATCTGGCCTGGCTGCTCTTCCTCACCACCACCCCTGCTCCCCCTGTGCTCCGGCCCCCCCCACTGCTCCCCTGCTAAGCACTAACCTTGGTGCAGCCGCCTCCCCTGCTGCTGCCGCTGCCGCCGCCATCCCCGAAGCCACCCCATCTGGATTCTCGGGTCTCACCAACCCGTTCCTCACCTCCCTGCAGAGCAACCCTTTCTTCGAGGAACTCATAGCCGACATAGCACTAAACTCTCCTTCACCTGCTCCCTCTCTCCCCAGTGCCTCGAGGGCCAACCCCACCCCCCTGGCCTCCCCTGGGAAAGCCCTGCCTGAGTGGGACGACACCTTCAACATCTTTGCTGCCAGCAGGCTGCGTCCAGAGGCCAGGAGTGAGATCCTGGCCCCACCAGGAGCAGGGCTGGAGGCGACTGGGCTGCAAGACCCAGGCCCCGGGGCCATGACAATGAAGGCAGCTGAGCTCCAGGGGGACCCTGGGGGAGGAGAAAGAGGTGGGAGCAGCGTGTGGCTGGAGCCCAGAGTTCCTCCGGACTTGGGACTGGACTGTTCGAGCACAAGTGTGGCTGACCCAGGGCCCCTCGGGTCAGAAGGGGCCTGTCTGCCTCCCGCGTCAGCCCAGCTGCACCCGGGAGCCTCAGCCTCCGGAGCAGACAGGGAGTTGCCTGCCCCAGGAGGGGAAGCAGGGCAGAGTCCGGCAGATAGCGCGACGTCTCTGTTTAGCTCCCCAGAAGTAATCAGCGTGTGGGAGAGGCTGCCTGGCCCAGACAGCTTCCCTGAGGCCCACCAGGACCAGGAGACCTGCCGAGGTGGAAGCCAGGTCTTCCACGAGCTCGATACAGTGGACGATTCCTGGCCATGGGATGTGGTCACCGTTTCTCCTGCGGCGGAGACTACCTCACCGGTCCTGCAGGGAGGGTCATCTGATGAGCTGCCTCCTCCCCAGATGCAGCCACGGTCACCAGAACCTGTGAGCCCCCAGAGGAGCGGGGGGCTGCCCCCCCCGGAGCCAGACTCAGAGTCCAAGCCCGAGTGGGAGTTGGACCAGGGGCTGCAGCCCCAGACACCACCTCCCAAGCCACCGCGTCTCTTCACGCCTTCAGATTCCCAGGAGAAGGAGGCAGCAGCAGCGGAGGAAGAGAAGAAGGCAGAGGCGGTGGAGGAGGAGGCGGTGGGGGGGCTGAGTCGCAGGGGGTCAGAGACGGGAGAAGAAGATGTCATCCCACGTGCCCCCATCGCTGGGCCCCAGGAGGCCGAGCAGGAGGAGGAGGCCGAGCAGGAGGAGGAGGCCGAGCAGGAGGAGGAGGCCCAGAAGCCCGAGCTGGAGTCTGACAGCCATTCCTCTGGAGCCACGCTGGGTGGGCCAGGCCCAGATCTAGCAGAGGGTGCCAGCCCTCCCGCGGTGTCCGGGCCCTGCCTCTCTGTGCCTGCCAGCTGCCCTCAGGGCCCTGCCCCCACACCCCATTACTCAAAGAGCTTGGCTCTTCAGCAGATGTGGGGGACTCCAAAGAGAGAAGACCCTGAGGCCCAGTGCCAGGATCCAGCAGGAGAGGGGCCTGGGTTCCTGACAGGCAGCCGCCGACAGGCTGGCTTAAGGCTCTCAGAGGAGGATGCCTTGAACCCCTTCACGTCTCAGGGGAGCCAAGATCCCCCCAGCCTTCCATCCACATCCCCTCCAGGGTCCAGGGAATCTTCCATCCGCTCTGGTCCAGAAGAGCTGCCCACCCCCCCAGAACCTGCCCTGCCACCACCCCATCTCCCGCCCGGGGCCAGCCACCACCATGGGAGCCCCAGCCCTCCATGTTCTCCCCTGCCTGGAGCCTGGACCTTGACCTCTTCCTCCCTACCCCCTGGGGAGCCAGCCTCCCCCACTGGGAGCCCCCCCACCCCACTTGGGGAGGACCACGCTGCAGGCACCCCAGCCTCCCCGCTTGCGCTTCTGCCCTTGGAGACACGACCAGCTGAGGATCCACAGCCCAGTGCCAGGTGAGCGGCCACCGGAAAACGCTCTCCAGGGGGAAAGGGGGTGAAGGGGGGGCAGAGCGGCCCAAGGACTGAGGTGTTCACATTCCCGCCTCAGCCCCTTCAGGGGTGGGTGACGGGCTCCTTCACCCCAGAGCTCTGGAGACACGAGCCTTCCATGGTGCTGGCTTGGAGGCTGCTTCCTCTTGGGACCTTGGGCCAGCAGGTGCCCCCCATAAGTCAGGAGTTGGGGGATGATGACGATAAGGTGAAGAGGGGAGGCATGGAGTGGGGAGAATGATACAGGCCAGCAGGGGAGCAGAGATGAGAGCTTAGGTTCTCAGCACAAGGGAGGCTGGGGCAGTTCAGCTTGTCAGATGGGGGCCATGTCCTCCCAGGCAGGCCTGGGGAAGTAGGTTGTGAAGGCAGAGAGTAGAGGGAAGGGGCTGGCACTGGAGTCAGAGAGGAGAGCCAAAATACCTTTAGAGGACAAAAGAAAATCTAAGATGCTCCCTCTGTATGACCCCCAGAAAAAAGGCTTGTTTTTTTCTGACTCCAGTAGGTGCTCATTGGTTTGCATTTGTGCCTTTCACGGGGTGGTCCTAGTGTGCTTAGGACTGTGCTGAGAGGACAGTGGATGCCTGTGAGGCTGTGGTCACTGTGGCAGTGGTCTGTTTGGGAGACTTAGGAGGCCGAGACCTCACCAGGTGCCTGGTGAGGGGTGACCAGAGCTGAGTCCTGTAGAGATAGGTCACTGTGGGGAATGGTGTACAACTGAGCAGGAGCAGCAAAATTCAGAGGGAGTCTGGCGCTCTGGGAGAGCTGAGTGAAGAGGCAGGGGTGGGTAGCAGGGGGCACAGGCTCTAGCACTGGGTCTGTAGGCCCCCAGCCCACCAGCTCATACCTTTGGGCATCCAAATTCATTTGAGTGTCCACTGTATGTCGGCCACTGAACAGAGATGAAAGACACTACTGTATCCCCAAGGGGTTCCCAGTCCAGACAGAAGACAAAAGTGAACCCGAAGGGAAGCCCCAGAGGGCCAGTGCTGATTTCTGAGAAGTGGGTGGGAAGGAGTCTGGGCTGCTCCCGACTGCTGTTCCGGTGAGAGGTGGTGATGCTGATCCCAGAGGTGGGAGAGAGGAGGTGATTGTAGCTTCCTTGCTCTGATGACAGCAGCCTCAGCTGGCGCTGCCACATTCCAGTACCACTTCTAATTATACTCACCACTTTCTGGAAGTTTTATTCTCTTCAGAGTTGGCATCACGTCTGTACTTGGCATGTTCCTTACATCAAGACATGGATGGGCCAAGTAAAGCTGTCCCCATTTCTCAGATGAGGAAATGAAGTCTGTGAGAGCTGCGGGGTCCAGGGTCCCCAGACGTATCGGACAAGCAGACCGAGGGCTCAGGACTCCAAGCCCCCATTCAGGGTGTTTCTGTGCCCTACTTGTATTCCTCCCCTCCTTTGGCACAGCCCCTCGGTGGCCTGAGCGCTGCCTTTGCATCTTCCTCCTCATGTGAACGCCTCCGTGGGCAGGACGGGCTGGATGTGTTCTTTTCCCTACTGTCTGCCTCCGCCTGGGCTCTCTGCCTCTCCTCCTGGGTTGACACTGAATCCGCAGCCCTGTCCTGAGTGCCAGAGCTGGCTTCTCTGGGGCTGGCTGGGCCTCCCTCCAGTGTAGTCAGGGCCTTGGACTAAGCCATTGTGCTTCCTCCCATTGAATAGTCCAAATCCTCTGTGAAGTAAGTGAAAATTTTGAGAGGTGCCCTAGAGACAGATGAGTTGATTTGGAGGCTAGTTCTTGCAGTTTGGGTACCTGTGACAGGTACCAGGTGCTGGGGGATCTCCAAGGAGAGTCGCCCCAGTAAGCATGGGGGAGATCAGGAAGGTTTCCTGGAAGAAATGGACTTGCACAGCCTTGAAATATGAACAGGCGTTAGCAGGCCGACAGGCAGAGGGACAGTGTTCCAGACAGAGGAACAGCTTTTATAAGAACGTGAAGGTGACGGAGAGCATGTTTTCCTCTGGCTGGAGGGACAGAGGGAATAGGGCCGGAGGACAGACCTGGGGCCCGGCTGTGGTGGAGATTGTGTTTTCTTACTTTGATAGGGGCTTCCCAGATTCAATGGTAAAGAATCTGCCTGCAAAGCAGGACTGCAGAAGACCTGGGTCCAATCCCTGGGTTGGGAGATCCCCTGGAGAAGGGCATGGGAACCCACTCCAGTATTCTTACCTGGAGAATCCCACAGACACAGGAGCCTGGTGGGCTACGGTCCATGGGGTTGCAAAGAATCAGACACGACTGAAGCGACTTGGTACACACACGCTTGGATAGGGAGCTGGTGGGTGGAAGGGTGAGGGGAGACCGTCGTCCACAGGGGATGGGGCAGCGGTTGGAGGTGGGTGCTTGGGTGTGGCTGGGAAAAGGCTTACCCAGTGCTGGCTTGGAAGGGAGGGGATCGTGTGGGAGAAGGCAGCAGAGCTTGATGTTTGTCAAGGTTGAAGTGGAAGGAGGGCGTTCAGAGGGCTTCCTAGGCTTCTGATTGGAGCCATAAGAAGCTAATGGTGCCTGATTCTCTCTGCCGGGGAGCACTTGAAAGGGCAGTCAGGCTGGAGATGAGTGTGGACCCTGAAGAAGCCAGTCTGCAACTGTCTACATAGGTCTGGAGCTCATGGGTGCAGTCTGGGCTGGAGATGGAGTGTAGGGGTTGGGGCGGGAACCGAGAGGCAGACCCTCAGCTGAGACTGAGAAGGATGTCAGGTGTCTGGAAGCCAGACAGAGGTTTGGGGTTTCCAACCAGGCAGAAGGGGCAGCCCAAAGGAAGAGTAAGTGAGCGGTGCCAGGGGAGGATCACAGAGAGGTCAGTGAGGCGAGAGCTGAGGGGTCCGTGGCCTCAGCAGGAACGCTTGTGACAGGCCAGTGGGGGCCGCTGTCCTGATGGGTTGAGGAGTCGATGAAAGGTGGGAACTTACAGAGAGAATGCAGTCCACATGCTCTGGAGAGGCTGGTGAGAAGGAAGAGGAGGTAGAGATGACCGAGGGGGATGGCTAGACGAAGACAAGCTCAGACAAGCTCGAGGGAGTGTTTCTCAGGCCTGTGTCAATTCTGCTAGCAAGCAACCAGTAGAGTGAGGTGGGCCAGTGACCAAGCACCACAGGTTTGCCTGGTCTTTCCGGTTCTAGCACTAAAAGACCTACCTGTTGGGAATTCCCCGCCCTGGGAAAATTAAGAAACTGGGAGGATTGATCATCACCCTAGAGAAAAGTTACAATAGAGAAGAGGAGGGAGGGAGGGAGTTGCGGGGTTGGGGGTTCTGGGATTAAAGACTAAAGACTGGGATTAGGTCCAGAGAAGTTTGTAGCACCTCCTGGGCTGTCTCCGTGAAGAGGGAGGGGTCTGAGGGAGGGAGGAGGGTCAGGTGGTGGCAGGCGGAGAGCAGGGCAAGGGGCCGCCAGGTGGTGAGCCCTGCTGGCCCCACGGAGAAGGTGGCCCTTCTCCCTTGTGCCACTCGTTCTCCCCGTAACGCATCTCCCGTCTGTCTTCACAGTCCCCACCCTGTGAAGCCCCTCAGCACTGCCCCAGTGGAGGGGAGCCCTGACCGGAAGCAGTCCCGCTCCAGTCTGAGCACAGCCCTGAGCAGCGGGCTGGAGAAGCTCAAGACAGTCACCTCCGGCAGCATTCAGCCTGTGGCTCCAGCCCCCCAGGTTGGCCAGACTGCGGACGCCAAGAGGCTGAAGGTGAGGTCGAGCAGGCTGCCAGGGGTTTCCGACCAGATGTGTGGTACTCGGAAGAGATGCCAGGTGTCTCGAGGTTTGGGGGCGGGGGAGGTATGCCAGGCAGGCTGGAGCAAGAAGCAGGCCTGGCCCCTGGTGAGCCAGGTCTGCCCAGTTGGGCAGAGCCTTGAAGCCAGTTAGGCTGTCCCTGGCGCTGGGGACAGAGGCAGCTCCTAGGGCCAGGGTTGGGAAACTGGGCTGTGGGTGGGTGGGGTGGGCCGGCCTGAGGCTGTTCTGCCCACACTCCCTCCGTCTGGCCTCAGGACTCGGGTGTGCTGGACCAGTCGGCCAAATACTACCACCTGACCCACGACGAGCTCATCGGCCTGCTTCTGCAGCGGGAGCGGGAGCTGAGCCAGCGGGACGAGCATGTGCAGGAGCTGGAGAGCTACATCGACCGGCTGCTGGTGCGGATCATGGAGAGCTCGCCCACGCTGCTGCAGATCCCCCCCGCTCCTCCCAAGTAGCCCCCTTCAGCCCCATCCCGGAGGGTTGGCGCAGACCTGCTATCCCACAGGGCTACTCCCTCTCTCCTGCTGAACTAAGCCCCAGCCTGTTCCCCCTGTCTCCTCCCTCAGCCGGGGCTGCTGGAAAGCGGGCCGTGGGGACTCCCACTGGCACCGTCAAGTACTGTGGACAACCTGTGTGTCTTTGGGAGCTCTGGGTCTTTCCCACCTGCCTGTTTTCATACCCCTTAGCTATGGGGGCTCCAGGGAATTGGAACAAAGAATTTAGCCCTCAAGATGAAACCAGGGTGAGCTCCAATTTGATGTGGTACCTGGGACATACTTTATTACCCCCATTTCTTCCACAGCTAAACCCTTGTCCTCTACACCTCCCTCCAGCCTATGGAGGGCTCCTAGTATTATTGGGGCTGTGGCAGGGACCAAGCTGCCCAGATATCTGTGAGTTGTGGGCAACCAGGGTACCTACTCTTCAGCCTCACATCCATTCCCCCGGGAGCGGGAGCCTCGTGGTCTAGCCTTTCTCTGCCATGTCCGAGTCTGCTTGTTTCATGATCGAGTGCAGCGTGGATGGAGGGAGAAGACGGAGGCCACTCCCCACCCTCCTCTTCTGACTTTTGCATCGAGTGAGTGTCATGTGTGAATGTGTGGAGAGCTGAGGCCAGAGTTGGGAGAGCGCCTCCTCACTCACCTCCGGCCTTTGGGTTGCTTATGTTTGGGGATCAAGCCTCCAGCTCTGTTCTCGTTGCCTGTCTAGATACCAAAACCCTGCTACTGCAGGGTTTGAACTTTTGGAAACCAATTAAAATGTGCCTTTTGTGGGTGGGGTCAAAAGCCTCTGGATGTAGACCTCTCCCCCTAATTGGTGTTCCCCTTTCCTCCTGTTGAGCACATGGGGTTGGATCTCTTGGGAGCCTGGGAGTGGGAAAGGAGGGTAGGGCAGTGCTGCTGCATGCTCTGCCCCTTCCCGTAGAATTAATTCCAGCTAAGGGTCTGGCCAAGCTGCTGCTGCTCCCTCAGCCTCCCTGCCATCTCCACCTCCCCAGTTGAGGAGGGTCTTAGGATAAAAACCACATTCTGGAAGTGGGAGGTCCCACCCTGCCTATACTTAGGAAGAAGCCTTTCTTGCCCTCCCATTCATCCACTAGCTGCTGACTAGCCTGTCCCTTCTGCCCCATGTCCTTGCCTGGCTTTGCTGCAGTGCACTTTGAAACAAAGTGTCTACCCTTTGACACCGCCTCTGGTTTGCTTGCAGAAAACTTAACAGGCTTCCCCATGGCATCTGCAGGGAAATCTTTGGTGGCTGGGGGCACTCTGCCTTAGCAAACCCTGTGGGGTGAGGAGGTGCTGAAGGGGGGATACTTCTGGCCCGCTGAAAACGTGAGAGCTCCTCTGTGGCCACCTCTTCTTCGTGAGACGGCTTGTGGGGTCACTTGGAAAGCCACGGGAAGGGATGTGCTGTCTGGTGATGTCTTCCTTCTGCCAGGATGAAGCCCCACACACAGGGGAAAGCCCTTGTCATGTCATCTACCTTAAGAATCACTCAGCAAAGCTGAAGAGTGTCCATGGGTGCTCAAGACTTCAGTCATGTTTTGGGGGGGTCACGAGGGTGTCACTTCAGGAGGAGGGGGATTACTCCTCTACTCGATGTTCCTCTGGGCACTATTCAGTCCCAGTCCTGACCCTGGTCTTCTGCTCACCCTTGGTTGTGGGCTTCTAAAATGCCCAGGGCAGAGGTCTCTTTAAAAGAGTTTTGGGTTGAAGCCCAGGGTTCTTGTGGCTGTTTCTGCTCCTGGCCACCACTTGGAGAAGTGCTGCAGGTGAGGTGGGCAGGGAGCAAGAGCTGCAGGTGAGGTGGGCAGGAGCAGGCACAGTACTGCTTTGCTGTTTGTCTTCCTAGTTGTAACGCCTGTTTATAAAGAGCTTGTTCTTCATGTTTTGAGCACTTTATGATGAATAAAAAATTAACATACTGTAGGTGGCTCTGTTGTGTTACTGTTGATAGGCATATGAAGGAGGCTTCTTCAGGAAGAAAGCAGCTTTTAATCAAGATGATGGGGTTCTCGGATGATACTGTCCCTGCCCTGACCTCAGGGGCAGCAGCACAGTGTTGCCTAGTGGGCTGGGCTGTCTTTTCTCATTCCCAGGTTGCCCATACTTGTTGAGTACTGTGGGAAATAACAGAGGGATTTCAAGACTCGATTCCTACTCTCAAGCCACTTAGTCTAGTAGGGAAGGATGAGATACAGATCCAAGATACAAATGGTTCTTCATGGCCAGCTAGACTCTCCACAGCTAGGCAAAGTCTGTTTCTTATGGTTTAATATGAATGAGGAACTGACTGCTACAGATAATGCAGTGTCCAGAAGGCATGAGCCAACCCTGCACTTCACCATAAGCCTGAGGAGACTCAAAGTTGGTCAGTGGGGAGGGAAGTTCCTAAGGTCAAAACCAAACATTTCTGCTGCCCTCTTGGGCAAAACAGGCAGCTCTCCCTCTGTCCTTCCCATAGTCCTCCCCCTAGCCTGGCTCACTGACCAGATAATTCAGCTGGGAATCTGCTAGTCTATTCTGCATGAGTGTGTTTATTATCCCTGCTGGCGCCTTGCTCTACAGTTGGTGGTACTCTTGCTTAAGGGAAAG
Organism: Bos grunniens; assembly: GCF_055505025.1. Taxonomy (NCBI): domain Eukaryota; kingdom Metazoa; phylum Chordata; class Mammalia; order Artiodactyla; family Bovidae; genus Bos; species Bos grunniens. The sequence goes on along the minus strand of NC_141175.1, from coordinate 96,165,291 downwards.
TCCTTGTACCTGATGGTTATTAAGCATTTCTGAAACTCCCCTTCCCCATCCCAGTTCTCTTCCTGCCCTGGAATTGCACCCAGAACAGATCTTCTGTTGGCCAGAGGAAGAGAAGGCTGCCAGGGCTCTTAAGCCCCTGCTGTTTTAACTCTTACAGCAATAGGATATTTGAGTCTCTGCTTGAGCCCTCTCAGCACTGAGGACTTAGCAATGAATCCCAAAGTCACAACTCCTGTCCTGTGGACCCCACAGAAGAAAAGGCAGATACTCAAAACCATGCTGCTGCTGCAGTCATGTCCAACTCTGTGCGACCCCATAGATGGCAGGCTCCCCCACCAGGCTCCCCCGTCCCTGGGGTTCTCCAGGCAAGAACACTGGAGTGGGTTGCCATTTCCTTCCCCAACGCATGAAAGTGAAAAGTGAAAGTGAAGTCACTTAGTCGTGTCTGACTCTTAGCGACCCCGTGGACTGAAGCCCACCAGGCTCCTCCATCCATGGAATTTTCCAGGCAAGAGCACTGAAGTGGGGTGCCATTGCCTTCGACTCAAAACCATAAATAATTATAAATGCAACGGCTGCGAAAGGAAAGTGCTGGCTGATAGGAACATGTAAGATTTTGCCCAAGCAGGGCGAGGATCGGGAAACGCAATATTCAGGCTGAAGCCAGAGAGAGCCTGCGTTAGGCCAAGGCCAAAAGTTAATATCTTCTGGGTCAATGGCGACGAGCGCCCAGAATGCTCCAGGAGCTGAATCAGGGTGACTGGAGAGCAAGAGCCAAGGGACAGTGTGGTGACAGAAGGACCTGCATGAAGATTCTGCAGTGCGATTCTTCGTAAAAAAGCTTTCCAAGATTTCCCTACTACGTCTGGAGTCCTTGCCCATCTGGTCCAAGGGTCGGGCCCATATCAGTAGTGTCCTTCTGGGCTGCAGCTCCAGGGGCGACGCCCACTGGTTGAACTCAAAATTCTAGGGGCAGTACCAGCGAGGGGTCGCCCGACTGACCCCTACTGAGATCTTAAGAGACGTACACGCGCCCTCTTCTCGGACTGCCGACGCCTGCAAAATTAGCGGCAGGAACCCAGACCCAGTCTGAGTCATAGGAACTCTCCGCAGTCTAGGGTTGTCAAGCTCCGAGACAAGAAAAACTACACTCCCCACAACCCTTTGCGCCTTCGGCTTGCTGCGGTAGCTTATGGCCAATCGGGACAGGCAGCTGTGGCGGGGGCCGAGGAGGGACATTTTAAAAGGGCCGGAGATTGCAGGCGTCAGTGGCCATGGCGGATACAGCGACTACAGCATCGGCGGCGGCGGCTAGTGCCGCTAATGCCTCGACCGATGCACCGCCTTTCCAGCTGGGCAAACCCCGCTTCCAGCAGGTGAGGACCGGGCTGTGGCTTGAGGGTCGGTGGGTGGCACAGGGAGGGCGAGCAAACTCCTCTCCAAAAGCCTCTTTAGCCCTAGGCTCTCCGACCCGCGGCCACCAGGGAGCCTGCAGCTACTGCCTGGTGGACCTCGGCCACAGTCACCTTTTTCCCATTGGTCAGTGGGGTGGGCGAGGGCTGATGTATTGGCTCCCTATTGGCCATCGGCGCCGTCATTCCCCAGCCGCCCGCGCCCTCCAGCCCTTCCTGCCAGAGGCGCTCTGTGATTGGACACTGCCCGCCGCGGCCGGGGATCCTAGCCCCGGGATCCAAGCTGCTTCTTCAGGGTCGCTTGGGCAGTGCAGCCGCCCACTCCAAGCGGAAAGTTCGAATCCGGCCCTGGGTGAAAAGTTGGCGTGGTCGAGACGCCTTCTAACTTTTTCCCCGGTTGGTGACCCACATTCTTTCCGAGCTGCTCCCCTCCCAGCTCTCCACCCCAAGCAAGGTCCGCAGTGGGGATGGGTTAGGACCGCCTGCCGAGGGGTGCCTGGCGACCCCTGCCCCCTCCGCTGATGCAGCCAGTCGGCCGGCAGGTGCCCTGTCGGGGATGGAGTGAGGACGTGCGGGGAGAGCCGGGGGTGCAGAGGAAACGCTGTGTCATCCCCGGAGCTCGGAGGGTCCGCGTCCCCGGGAGCTTACCCCAGCCCCCTAACCCGCTGCGATCTCCACGAAGCGCTCGTCTCTGTCCGACCCTATATGGCTCTTCGGAGCACGGTGACAGTCGTCCTTTTCCTTCGGACCCTCCTCTCCTCACGACAGGGCGTCTCTTCCTCTCCCTCGGCCCAGGAGAGAGAGTCCGCAGTTCAGACTTATTGCCCGGGCAGGAGCCTGGGAGGGACCTTTCCTACACCGCATACCCGGGTCCCTGCTGGACTTTGTTAAGAAAAGGGGCAAAGAGACTTGGCTAAAGTGAATCAGGCTTGCCTGGGGTTGGGGGGCGGGGGGAACGCCACGGAGGTGGATGGAAAGAAGTTTGCAGGAAGAAAGAAAGTTGTACCAAGATCGGTGCGGTGGTTGATTGGTTGGTTATTATCATGTTGGTGGGAGAGGGACTGGTTCCAGCAAAGCGGTGCACTGAGATTTGCTAATTAAGGAGCTGCGCTTTTGAGCCTTCTGAGAAAATATCCTCACTGTTTTAAAACAAGACTTTAATTCCTTTGAAAAATAAACCATCTCAGCATGCAAGTATCTAAGGGGAGACTGATGTCACCCTGCCAGTGCAAGGTGCCACCCGAATGGCCTGTTGGGGTGCCTGTGCCTGGACTTGAGTGACCCTTCATTAGCTGACCACTTCCCCACTCCCCAACCCCACATTCTACTAGTCCTTCAAGACTCAGGCCCACCTCCTTTTAAACACTTCCTCCCTTCTTTCCCTTATCCCCTGATGGGACCCCTTCCTGCCCAGCTCTTTGACTACCCCGAGTGGGATCCTCATAAGTCAGCCTTTACTGCAGTCTGCCCTGTGGTCCTCTAATATCCCTACTCCTCTGTGTGATTACTGGTCCTCCTCAACACTGGTGAACACACTCTGAGAGGAGGGGCTGCTCTTGTAGTTCCCCCTGTCTTCATGATACCCTGAGCTGGGGCTCAGCACATAGTAATGTGCTCAATTAATTTATGGGTTCATTTTTTTTTCCAGCAACTGTCCTGGGACAGTCACACACAGATATTTGAGAACCTCCTAGTGGCTCCGAATGACGGAGCCCATTGCTGTTATCCCTGCTGGAGACGTAAACGCATACTTGAGGCTAGTTTGTCGAGGCAGCCGTTGCTGGTACCTCTTTTTGGCACCACTCCCGAGGGCAGCAGGTGTTTGCTCTATTTGCTTTTGCAGCAGCTCTCCTCCAGCCCTGTGTAAAGCACAGTGCATGTGATATTCGTTCATGTTAAGGAACCTGCCTTTCCTCCAGTTCTGCCCCTCTCACACGACTCCCTGGTTGTGCAAGCAGCCCAAACTGCCATCAAGTTGACTCCAAGAGACCCAGAGAGCCCTGTGACTTCCTCTCCTTCACCCTCTAAATACAAACAGGATTTTCATCTCATATAGCTCTCAGATCCACTTGTCTCCACTGCTGGAATCCTAGACTGAGCTGCCATTCACTGATCTCTTGAGCCACTGCAGAAGCTTCCTACCAGGTCTCCCTGCTTGCACTCTGGCCCTCTTCCAATCCCTTCCTCTTCACATGGCAGAGTTCCAACAGTGCAGGTCTGATCAGGCGATGCTGCACCCTCCCTCAACACGTATGTTCTTAAACGCCTTCCAGTGGCTTTCCCTGCTTCTGAGGTAAAGACCTCTATTTTGAAGACCCCAAAGGCCTGCATGGCCCACCTCTGCTGCCCTCCAGTCAAACCCCCATCCATTCCCTGGAATCCTGCTTCCAACCACACTGGTTGTGTTCAGCACGTTGAACCCTGAATGGTTCATAATCCAGGGTTCAGTCCCAGAGCCCACACCAGGGACACTGCTCTTAATCCACTAACCAATAACACCATTTTCTGCAAGACTGCACAGAGTCTTTCCTTACTCCCTGGAGTCCCCCAGAACCCTTCTTGCTTTCATTCCTCAAGGATCTCTCTCTGTAGGGGGCAGGGGAAGGAGGAGCTCTGAGCCGTGTCAGAGGGTGGAGAAAGCTTGCTTCAATGGGCTTTGGTCTGTGAACATCTTTCTCCCCATAAGATGATGATGCTAGCCAAGCATTGTTCTAACCTTTTCATGTATTGACCAATTTAATTTTCATGACAACCATGGGAGACAGGTTGAGACAATTACCCTATATATTCTAGGTGAGAAAACTGGCACACAAAGAAACAGATTCAGTAGGCAGTCTGGCTCCAGAGTCTGCGGTTTTCTGTTTATTGTCAACTTTTTTATTAGGGAAATTTTCAAACATACAAAATTGAGGACAATTGTCAGTGAACTCCTGTGTACCCATCACCCAACTTCAGCAATTACCAGTGTTAGGCCAGCTTCGTTTCTATGCCTCCCACCCTCAATCAGGGAATTATTTTAATGCGAAGCCCATTATTCACTCTACCTGCTATAGGTAACTCTAAAACAGAAAGACTGTTTAAGTTAGCTTTTCTAAATACACTTTTTACCATTGGAAATCATTTCATGTGTGCAGAATTTGAGTAGCAGGATTCCTGAATAAGCCTCACCTCGTTTCCCCTAAAGTCATCTTCTCTGATTACCGTGGCACATTTGTCGGAATAAGAAACCAGCATTACTATTAACTATACTCCAGACTGTTGGATTTTACTATTTTTTACACTAATGTTATTCTTCTGTTCTAGGATCCCACATCGCATTTAGTTGTCATGTCTCCTCAGTCTGCCCTCTGTTTTATGACAGTTTTTCAGACTTACCTTCTATTTAATGACCTTGACTATTAATGACCAGTTTTGAGAAGTACTGGTCAAGTATTTTTTAGAAGGTCCCTCAGTTGGGGTTTGTCTAGTGTTTTTCTCATGGTTAGACAGTTATGGGTTTTACGGAGAGAATATCACAGAGGTGAAGTGCCTTCTTTTTCATATGATATCAGGGGATTTTTAAATTAGTTTTAACATAACCACTATACCATTAACACACCTAAAATAATTATTTCTTAATATCATCAAACCAGTCCGTTTGGACTGCAGTAACAAAATACTGTAGATTGGGTAGCTTGTAAACAACAGAAATTTATTTTTTACAGTTCTCAAAGCTGGAAGTCCAAGATCAAGGCACCGGCAGATTCATTGTCTGATGAGAGCTAACTTTCTTGTTCATAGATAGCGTCTTCTAGCTGAAACCCATGGCAGAAGGGAGGAGGGATCTTTCTGGGGTTTCTTTTATAAGGACATTAATACTTCCCCAAAGAAACCACTTCTTAAAACAATCACCTTGAGGTGGGAGGTGGGTGTTAGGATTTCAACGCTGACTTTGGGAGTATGGGGACAGGCGTTCAGTCCATTGCACTGTTCACATTTCCCTTACTGTGTTTTAAAAACAATTGCTTTGTTTCGATCAGAACCCACAGAGCGCACACATTATATTTGACTGATACGTTAATCTATTGGTTCATCCCTCTTTCTTTCTATTGGGTTGGCCAAAATGTTTGTTCAAGTTTTGCAAGCAAACCTTTTGGCCAACCCAGTATTTGTTGAAGAAACTGGGTTGTTTGTCCTGTACAATTTTCCTGTTCTGAACGTGGCTGAAGGCTTCTCTGTGGTATTAGTTAAGATGCTCCTCTGCCCCCTGTTGTTCCTGTAAACTTCAAGTCCATGCTCTTACCCATGGCCACATGTTACCTGGTGAAATGGCCAGAGTGCATGGGGGAGCTCTGTGTTCTGACTGCTCCCTTTGCTTCTTTTCTACTCATTTCCTTTCCTGAACCCACTCTTTTCTTCCTTTAGGGCTGACACCATTTTTGGCAAGTTGAGGCCCCAGGACAGGAAAAAAACATACATGATTCTTTCCATTTGTGATTTAATCTATCCAGAAATGTTTGCTTTATTATGATTATTTTTAAACTTCCTTGTTCCTTCAGAATCTCACTTATCTGCGAAGATGCCTGGGGGTATAGGTATGCTGTGTGTGCTGGGCCCCGAATCCACCGAGGCCTATGAGAACAGAGCAGGTGGCTTGTTGAGGGCTGCCTCTGGGGTCCGGGCAGCTTGTGGGCCCAGAAATGCACTCTTCACTTCAGGGTGGAGAGGTTTGTGTGGGCTGAGAGTCAGGAGGCAATGGGGCAGTTTCTCATATAGTTTACTGAAGTAAGTTCTGAAGTGAAAGTGCCTTGCAGGTGGTTATGTTTTAAATCATGTGCGTCCTATAGGCTAGAGAGCAACTGTGTCGCAGGGCTGGTCCTAGGGCTTCTTTGTGCCTTGGAGACGGTCAGCACCTTCGAGTCCAGTGGTTCTCACCCCTGCTGCACAGTAATCACCTGGTCGGGTTTTTAAACAGACTCTCATGCCCCGAGCCCACCCCAGGCCACTAGAATTCGAATCCCTGGGTGTACAGCCTGGATTTTAGAAAACCCAGGGGATTCCGTCCTCCGAGTGAGGACCACTGAGCTGGTCCAGCCTATCTGCTGTTGGGCTACAGCTTCAGTGAGTGCCTCATCAGTGAGTTCCTCATCCAGATGAGTTCCTCATCCAGATGAGCAGTCTGGATGAGAAGTGCAGTTGTGTAGAGGTCTGGATACAAGCCCGCTGTCAGTCTCTTCTCAGGCCTTTGCCCTGGGCTGCTGCTCGAGGCAGCTCTCTGGCTCTGCTCTCCTGGGCCGGGTCTGGGAGTTAGGAAGCAGCAGGCTGCGAGCCCCTGCTGAGAAGTAGCTGACTCACCTTTCATGTGAGAGGAATGGGAAGGAATTACTTTACTCACTCTTCCGTTGAAGAAAAAGGGAAGGAAAAAAAAAATCCACTGATTATCTGATGGGGTAAAAAGTGAATTTTGGAGGGCAAAAAAAAAAAAAAGACCATGTTACTAAACTGTTGAGAAAATAAAGACTGAGGAGGTTGCCATGTTATGCATCAGGCTGGGAAGACAGACACATGATGGCAGCTACAAAGAGTACTTCTCTCCAGGCCTACACAGCTCTGAGGGGCCCCAGCCGCCTCCTTCACTGAGTAGCCATTCTTTTGTACTCACTGAGAAATCACATTCTCCAAGGTTATGGATTGCCAGGAACTTCGCTGCTTAAATGGAGAAGAAAATGGCAACCCACTCCAGTACTCTTGTCTGCAGAATTCCACGGGCAGAGGAGCCTCTCAGGCTACAGTCTAAAATCCAGGCTGTACAGTCCATGGGATTACAAAGAGCTGGACACAACTGAGTGACTGTCACTCACTCACGTGCTGTTTATATCAGTAGGATCAATATTGAGGAAAACAAACACAAAAACGCAGCCTGTAAGAACTGTGAGTTGAGTTTATTTGCAATGGCACCCCACTCCAGCACTCTTGCCTGGAAAATCCCATGGACAGAGGAGCCTGGTAGGCTGCAGTCCATGGGGTCGCTAAGAGTCGGATACGACTGAGCGACTTCACTTTCACTTTTCACTTTCATGCATTGGAGAAGGAAATGGCAACCCACTCCAGTGTTCTTGCCTGGAGAATCCCAGGGACGAGGGAGCCTGGTGGGCTGCCGTCTCTGGGGTCACACAGAGTCGGACACGACTGAAGTGACTTAGCAGCAGCAGCAGCAGTAGCAGTGTCTATTGAGGACTATAGTCTGGGAGGCAGCCGCTCAGAGAGCTATGAAGAGGTAAGAGGGGAGAGGTCAGCATGTGTGTGATTTTGGCAAAAGGGTTACGTGTAATCAAGCACACATCTCAGAAGGTTGCTGCTATATGTGAGGAACAGATATCTTAATTAATGGGTTTAGTGCTTTTCTAAGAATGGGAAGATGTAAGAATCCAGGTTCATAAAAAGTGTCTCCTGAAATACTTAACTCTCTGAAGGGCTGTTCTACCAGTCTTCCTAGAGCACAGAGTGCTCTGCCTTAGACTCCTTTCAGGGTGTGTTGAAAGTCAGTGACTGCAATGGCTAATGGCTCAATCCTTCTATTAATAGAACCAGGTATTGATGACCTCCTCTACTTGGCAAGAGGATTGAAACATCCTGCTTTTGATTGGTGGGTCTTTGACTCAGAGAATCAATACAAGGGCAGGGCTTCAAATAAGGAGTTTCTGGACATCCCATGCCATAGTTAACTGAATTTTATAGTTTTTAAGAAACAAAACCCTCTGTTTACTTCTCAGTCCAGATCTATGTAGGCCTCTTCCCCACAGCCCTGCTTTGCCTTGAGCCTGTTAATGTACCGTTTCATTTAAATTTTGCTCTACCTTTCTGCAGGATTCTGCACTAACTCAGTTTTTCCTCCCTTGTTTGACAAAATGCCTTATGGTTCCTCTGCTTTGTGGTGTCCATCGTTGCCGTGAGTCAGGAAGCCTAACTTTCCCCCTGGTGGGTCAAGAGGAGGTTCTTTGGCTGATTGGGTTAGGACATTGTCATGTGTGCACATAAAGGGAATCTCAGACCTTTATGTGTAAGTGTTTATTGAAAAGTTACATCTGGAAGGCTCTTAAGTGTCCCAAGTGTACATGACCAACCCAGAACTGTTATCTTCCTCTCCACTGAATCAATACGCTTCTTGCTTTCCTCATCCTGGTTAGTAAGCATAGTGTCTGACTAGAAATCTGGGCATTACTATGACTATATTATTCCTCGTTCCCCCAACCAGTCAACTTTGCTCTATGCTCAGGACTAGCACAGCCTTGGGCACACAATAGGTCTCCAGTAGCTTTCTGGTGAATGACTGAATAAACTGCAGGAGCCAGGTGCAGCTTCTGACCTGAACCTGCATGCCTTTGCGCTCCTGCTGATACCCTTCTCTCCTCGGTAAATTCATCCATCCGCCCATCCCAGCTCTTCTGGGAAGCTTCCTGACTCACTAGGGAGAAATAACCTGTGTCCCCAGTGCCCGTTATGATGCCTCACTTAGTTTTATAGTTATCTCTTTACTTGTTTGTCTCTCTTGATGGTCTCAGCTCCTTGTGGGCTTGTTCACTGTGGTCTTCCATCAGCTAGTCCCGTAGGGGTTGGTAGGCATCTATGGAGCGAAATGCTTTACTTAGGACTCTCTCCCAGTGGCAGTGGTGGAGAGTGATACAGCAGGGTCAGCAGGCCGGGACAGAATGAAAACGGTGATGGGCCACAGGGCAAGTCAGAGGCTGGATGTTTTCCTGGATCATCTGCAAGAAGCACTTCCCTTAGGCCGTTCTCCTCCGGGCCCTCCCCTCTGCTGATCCTCTTCCCTCCCTGGGATGCTAACTGCTAATACTCTTATCCCTTTCACATCCTACCCTCCGTTCAAGGTCCAGCCCAGCTGCATCACTCCAGGAAGCCTCCAGGGCACTGGCTGCTCAGCAGCCCACTCGTTCGTGTTGGGGCTGATGTATTTATGGAACACCTGACTAGGAGCCAAGGCACATACAGAAAGAACATCCAATAGCCCGCAGCCTTCAGCAGTTTATAATCAAGTAATATATCAGTCTATTTTAATTTAAATACGTATTATAAAAATAGAATATTACTTCTTTATATTATTATACATAATATAATACTGATTTTTTTTTCATTTAAAAAGCAATGTAAAAGATATGGGAATAAAAATATACCATATTCTTATTACCCAGAGGCTATCTCTCTTAACATTTTAATATATTTTCATGTAGCTTTTTAAATAATGTAATTTTGAACTTTTAATTTTGAAGCAGTTTCAGTCTTACAGAAAAGTTGCAAGAAGAATTCAATTCCGTATACCCTTTGCTTAGGTCCACCAGCTTTCAACAGTTGTCACATTTCCTTTACTATGCTCTTTGTCTACAGGTGGCCATAAAGCCAGGCAAGATAGCAAATGCACATGATACTAAGAACATCTTCAATCTGTAAATAGAATAATAGTACCTGCATTTCCAGGTTTTATTGCTGCCCTGTGTATCCACACATCATTTTTTTCTCAACCTTTTGAGAGTAGATTCTATTCAGCTATCCCTTAATACTTCATTGTAACCTTAACAACAAGGACATTCTCTTATATCTCTGTCTTAGTCAGTTTGGGCTGTTATAGTAAAAATAGCATAGATGGGGTGCTTTATAAACAACAGAAGTTAATTTCTCCCAGTACTGAAGTCTGGGAAGTCCAGGACAAAGGCACTGGTAGATACAGTGTCTGGGGAGGGTCTGATTCCTAGTCGTAGACAGCTCACTGTGTTCTTACATGGTGGAACAGGGTGAGGGGTTTCTCTGGCATCTCTATAAGATTGTTAATGCCATTCATGAGGGCTCTGCCCTCATATAATCAGCTCTCAAAGGCCTCACCTCCAAATATCATCACCTAGGCGTTTAGGGTTTTAACACATGAATTTTGAGAGGACACTAATATTCAGTCTGTAGCAATAACCAGAGTGTGGTTATTCAGGAAATTTAGCATGGATACAATCCTTTTATTAATCTGTGATCCTATTCCAGTTTTATCCTTTGTCTCAGCAATCTCCTTGAACGCATTTCCCCCTCTAGTCCAGGATTCATTCAAGAATTACACATTATGTTCAATCGCCTTATCTCTTCAGTTTCCTTTAATGTGGGGCAGTTTTTCAGCCTTTCTTTGTCTTTACCGCATTGGCATATTTGGTGAACAAGGCCATTTATTTTACAGAATGCTCCTCAGTTTGGGTTTGTCTGATGTTTCCACATGGTTAGACTCAGTCCCTTCAGAATACACTGTGAACCCAATTGGAAACTTCTCAGAGACACAGAGTCCGTTTGCATCTTATTGGTCCTTCTGACATGCCCCCGTCATTTTGGGGAGGGGCACTTCGTTCCTTTCTAGCACAACAAAATGTGTCAGTCGCATCGTGTTCGTTCCCTACCTCAGCCCTGGAATCAGCCACTTCTCTAAGTCAGGGGTCCCCAACCTCTGGGATCTAATGCCTGATGCTCTGAGGTGGAGCTGATGTCATAATAATAGAAATAAAGCGCACAAGGTAAGGTGCTTGAATCATCCCGAACCCTTCCCCCCACCCCACCCGCAGTCTGTGGAAACATTTCTTCCACGAGAAACCAGAGGTCTCTGGTACCAAAAAGGTTGGGGTCCGCTGCTCTAAGGAACTCTGGTTTGTTTTAGTGGGTGTCACCCTGTCTCCTTGCTCCCCATTTAATATCCATCTCGCTGTTTATCTCCTACTAAGTTGAAATCATGCTTTTTAGATGCAGTTCACAAATCACAGGCTTTTTGCATGGCATAAACATTGTCCTAAACATGATGGCTGAGCTGTTCCATCCTGTGAATGGATCGTCATTTTCACAATTCACCTTTATAAATAATGCAGCAGTGAGTGTTCTCAGCACACACCTCTGCCTACACTTCTGAACATCTCTGATTGAGCATTGAGTGTAAGTTGGGGGATGGTTTAGGCCTCTGATGTATAAGAAGTTAGAGAAGCGACTGTTTTAGTTAGCAATGGTGTGGAAGCTTGATAGATCTGTGAAAGGCTGGAGCCGGGAGAGGGGTGGAAAGGCTGCTCCAGGCAGAGGGTGCCATGGTGTGTTAGGAGACCTTGTGATGACCCGGGTCTATTTTCGGTCTTTTTTGAGGAGGGGAAGGAGCAGAAATTGGCTGCAGGGTCTGATGTCCTAGTGAGAAGGGAAAATAGTGGGTGTGTTCTGTTTCCTTCCCGGCGTGGAGGCTGGGCTTGGAGAGCTGTGGGGCTCCAGGGAGGATGTGGGAGGGAGCCTGAGGATAGTGAGGCATGAACCCCCAGCGTTTGCAGCTTTCCCCTTTGTCCCCTCGCTGGGTCCCCTCTCTCCTCCCCTGGAGCTTGGCTTTGCCAAACTGGCTCTGTCCTGAGGGCAGAAGGCCCAGCAGCAGCGTTGCTTGGTTTCCTTTCACTGTTCTCTAATGCCCGTGGCCTGTTTAGCACAATGCCCTCCTTTTCCAAGGCCCCTGCTCAGGGATAAGGATGGGGAGCTGGCCCTCTGTCCTGAGGCGTGGGTGAAGGAAGGCCTGAGGGCTGCAAGCTGGGTATCCGCGCTTGAGCTCTACGGTGGGGAGCTTTCCCTGGCAGCAGAGCCTGTGCTGGACTTTGGGGAGAGACCCTCTCTCCTGAAGTCCTAAGCAAAGCACAAAGGCCGTGGTGGGCCGGGCAGACTGGGAGAGGGCTGGGGACCAGACCGCCCCTCTGGCCGTCATGCTTTTTGGTTCTTGGAGCTGCTGAAAGGCTCGGAGTTGATCTCAGGGCATTGGGAGAAGAGGGAGGAAAATGGGAGGCACATGGAAGAGACATTGGGTCAGACATGTCTCAATGGTCGTTCTGAGTTGACTTTGGAAAGCCTCAGACCTGGGAGAGCTGCCGTCAGGTCACCAAGAAGCGAGAGGCCTCGGCGTTCATCACCCGTGACTGTGGGACCCTGACAGTAAGGACGAGCTGTGGGTGGGTTCCCCATTGTCTAGAGAAAGGGGTACAGCAACTGATCCACTCTCCTCTCCCGCCCCTTCTCCAGACATCCTTCTTTGGTCGCTTCAGGCACTTCTTGGACATCATCGACCCACGCACACTCTTTGTCACTGAGGTGAGTCATGGCTGTCACTCTCAATGGAGGCCCCTTGGCCTTTATACCTTGTGACTTTGAAGATCCACAGGTCATCATTATCTCATTTCGTCTGGATCTCACAACATCCCTTCAAGGTAGATATGTCATTATTATTATTTCAAACTTCAATAAAACGATTACCAAGTACATGGATTATGTGCTCATTACAAAAATCCAAACGGTTCAGAACAAGAAGGATCCTTCGTGCCCTCTCCCTACTCACTCCCCTCCTCTGATAGGTAAGATTGCGACTCAGGCATACGTTATATTTTATATGTGAACACTCCTGTGAGTTTTGACAGACATATCAAGTGTCCACAATGAAGTGTTCATCATGAAGATGGAGAACATTTCTGTCATCCTACCGTACTCCTCATGACCATTTGTGATCCATCTCCCCAAGCCCCTGCTGAGCCCCCGCAACCGTTTTCTGCTCTTGTTGTTTTGCTGTTTCTGTGACGCCGTATGAGTGAGGTCCTACAGTGCGTAGCCTTGTGTGTCTGCTTCTTTCGCTTGACGTGGTGCTTCTGAGCTTCATCTGTGTCGCATGTGTCAGTACTTCATCCCTTCTTGCTGCTGAGCAGCATTCCATTGAAAGGATGTTCCAGATCTTGTTTCTTCTGTCCACTTGCTGATGAACACACGGGCTGTTTCCATTTTCTGATTATTCTGAATAAAATTGCTCTGAGCATTCTTTGTGTGGATGTATGCTTTCATTTCTCTTGAGTGAGTAACTAGGACTGGGGTTGCCGGTGCATATGGTAAGTATACGTTTAACTTCTTAGGAAACTGCCGAAAAGTTGCTTGAGGATTACTGTCCATTTTACATTCTCATCCAATGTTCCAGTCACTCCACATTCTCACTAATCCTTGATATTGTCACATTTACCATCAGATTTCTTTGAGCCATTCCAAGAAGTGTGTCTTTCTATCCTTTGTATTGTATTTACAAACGTTTATAGGAATGCATGCACATAAAATGTAGTGAATATTTGTTAAGCACTTTCTGTGAGCAAAGCAGTGTCATAAACATTTTACATGTATTAGCTTGTCGGATTAACTCAAAACAACCCTTTGAGGTAGATTCTATTTTAAGTTCCATTTTCCAGATGAGGAAACATACAGACAGAAGTTAAGTCTCAGGCACATGGTGCTGGCCAGTGATGGAGCCAGGGTATGAACCCAGGTAAGCTTGTCTCCAGAACACTTATTTTTGGCCACTTTGCATTCCTGTTCAGGTAACTCAAGTTTAGGGAGCTCTCCCAAGCTGGAAGAAGGCCTGAACTCCCCACCCCAGGCCCCACGTACCCTGATGGAAGCCACTGAGCCTCTGAGCCTCTGGGAAGAAAAAGAAGCACAGGGCCTGCTGGGCACCTGGCCCTAGAACCATCTCCATCTCTCCATCCCCACTGTGCCTGGGAGAGCAGTCCAGTTATGGGAAATGTGGGGATTACCCTGATATGTGATTTCCTGCTGCAGCCCAGGAAGGATGAAGGACTCTAGTACTTACCTGGCTGACCTTATTTCTGGGTGTAGTGTCTCTGAAGGGCAAGGCTATTGTACTTCCGGGCCCTGTCAGGAGTCTCCAAAGGAGTAATCAATGGGATTACATAAAAATTTGGAGGCGCACCAAACTAGAGGAACTACTTACCCAGCCTAGGTTATGTGTCTTTCTTGAAAGCTCTGGAATGGTGCCCAACTAGATAGAATTGTGACAAAAATCCCAACATAAATGCTTCCTGCTTGATGGAGGAGGTGGTGGAGACAAACGCTTATTTCAAAAGATGGAGATGCTGATGGTGAACTTGAAGGCAGCACATTGAGAGATGGTGGAGGGAGTCCTGGGCGGTCTGGACGTGTATCAGTGCCCCCCCCAGTTACCACGAGCAGGCAGGTGCTTTGGGGGCAGCTGGGCAGCACACCGCTTGTGCTGGGGGCTCACAGCTCCTCCTCTCTAGGCCACACTCCTCTCGTCCCCAGACCATTTCATGTTGCTGCTATCTTCCTGTGCCACATTTTTTCTTCCACTCTTGCATTTGGAAAGACCTCAGCATCTTTGTACATTACTAAGCCATCCTTTGCCTATTTCCCTGTGAGTAAATTTAAAAGTCTTATCTTTTTTTTTTTTTTTTTACCATTAATTGAAATGTCAAAGACTGTTAACTATTTAATGACCAGAAAATAACTGATGCAACAATCAGTTAAAAATATTTTTCAAATTTCTGTTTCTTCTCTTCATCAAGGATGCCGATAGGCTTTCTGGAAAAGATCTACACCTTTTCCTACTGCATCCCAGTTGGGGACTGTTTCCAGTACTACTTGCCTTGTGGAAATTTTCTGCCCATAGAAGATCTTCTAGGCCCTAAAAAATCCAAAAGGGCCATGAGTGGGCCCTTCCGTCCCTCCCTAGTTCCAATCCAGGCAGGTAGCTTGGCAAGGCCATTTGCCTGGAAGTGATGGAGATTAGGAGCAGGAAGAGGAAAGAATCTCTTACCTGAGCCCCTCCCCGACAACTGTGGTGCTATCAGGAGGGCCAGATTTCCCCTGCTGCTGGGCTCAGCCCAAGACCATGGCTTATGCCCACAAAGCACTGTCTCTCTCCCAGAGTGTCCTGGAACACTCCTAGGCTGCATCCTGGGAGGGAGCGTGGGGTGATGGCTGCCCAGGCAGAGGAGATCTGGACAGGCCAGCTCACCTGTGTGAGAGGAGAATGGAGGACATGAGAGGTGGCTCTGGAAGCCAGAGTTTCCTGCGGTGGAAAGATGCTGTGCATCTGGAGGCTTCTGATGACCCAGTTCTGAGGGGCAGTAGCTGAGTCAATGGATAGACTCATCTTGAGAGAGTTTTGCAGCTATCGTTTGTAATTTATAACTGGCGAAGCTTTAAAAAGATTCCAGCCCTTGTGTGTGTAATGAGGTGGAGCAAATTTTATTCACCATAATTTCTCTTAGGAAGAAGGCTGTCTTTGTTCTAAGAATGTCTTGAGCAAGGCTTCAGAGAGGAAGGAGGTTGCCTGTTTGACAAAAGAGGAAGAGTTGTGCTTTTCCAATCCTCCTAAGAGGGAGGAGAAAGAAGGAACATGAGGGGAAAACAGTGGGAAGGAGAGCAAGTAACCATGATGAACGGAAAGGCCAGTGTCTGGGGCTCTTTAGAGGTTGGTCATGCATGCTGTGAAAGGTGCTGTCCCTTCCACCATCATTCCTATTGTATTGTCATAAAATATGCCTGGTTCCTGAAGTCTCTGCAAGAATTCATTCTTTAAAGGGCTCTTGAGGGGCCGGGAGTCTGCTCTCAGTGCTGTAGGTGGACAGTTGGGCCTGAGGAAGGAAACCCCTGGGACCTGGCAGAAGCCCTAACTTCATCCTTTCATGTGGGTCCTGGAATTAGATCTAGATCTCTAAGGAAAGGCCGTACCAGCTGACATCTGAGTTACTTTAAATCATGAACTTAATGTGAAAGGGGTTTGCTATTCTGAATTCAATAATTATTTAAGAGAATGAATGTTTGGCAGATGATCATTCTGAAGGACGTGGAAAACCAACGGAAGCAGTGCAAATAGCAGAAACTCATTACTAGTATTTGTGAAGTAATCTGAGACTGTTTTGGGTGTATCATAGGACAGAATAAATCATTACGCTGATATTGGGAACCAGGGTTCTCTCCGCAGGAGTAGGGAGATACAAATATGAAGTAGGGGAAAAGAAAAAAACTACATTATGTTGTATTTGAATTGGAGGAATCAATGTGAACTCATGATTTATGCACATATACATTCATATACTTACATTTATATTTCTCAGTTTTCTGACTTTGATCACTGAAAGGGCCTAGAAACAATGACACCCCAGTAACAGGGGACATACTTGGCACTCAGATCTTCGTTCCTAAATGCCATCACTTACTAAAAGCACCCAGGGCTTCTTGGAGAGTTTGCCAAATCCACACCTGAGGCAAAGAGCATTGCTACAGAAAGTAAGAAAATGTTTCTAGAATGATGGAGACACAGGAACAGGAAGTGGCTGAGTCCCACTAGCCACATTTGGGACAATTTGAACATTAAGAAGAAAAACAATGGATTATAATACATTGAATAATAAAAAGAATCCATGAGTCCATAGTAAAACTAAAAATATGAGAGAGGGAAGCTCTTATTCTCAGAAGAATGTCAGCTAATAAATGTTGAAGGAAATAAACATTATGTAGTCCTCAGTGACAGAGAAGGCGATGGCACCCCACTCCAGTACTCTTGCCTGGAAAACCCCATGGACGGAGGAGCCAGGTAGGCTCCAGTCCATGGGGTCGCTAAGAGTTGGGCACGACTGAGTGACTTCACTTTCACTTTTCACTTTCATGCATTGGAGAAGGAAATGGCAACCCACTCCAGTGTTCTTGCCTGAAGAATCCCAGGGACAGAGGAGCCTGGTGGGCTGCCGTCTATGGGGTCGCACACAGTTGGACACGACTGAAGTGACTTAGCAGCAGGAGCAGCAGCAGTCCTCAGTGAAATAACTGATTTCAACCAGGATCATTAACAGATGCTATTTGCATGGAATAAAATGTTGTTGTAAAACAGGATATTCTTAGTCTTTCAGGTAAGTATCGCCTCCAAATGTTGCTTAGCAATTACTAAGGGAAAAGGTACTTTTACGGTGGTGAGCTTGGAGAACACTCCTTCAACCAGGTGACCAATGAAAACAATTGACATTATGTGCCTCTTGATGTTTTGTGATTCTGGTAGTAATCTCTAAATACTGGAACATATGAAAGTCTAAAAAAGAAAATAAAAGCTGCTCATTATCTCTCCTGCAAGAAATAATCACAATTATCATTCTAGTGTATGTATCTGTACAAAATTAGGGTGGTGTGTATAATGTGTACATATATATATCTGTATCTGTGTCTTACTCTCTCTCTCTATATCCACGGTCCCTGACTTAAGTCTACGATTTATGGGCTTTATGATGGTGTGAAAGTATGCTCAGTAGGAGTCATGGTTCCAGTTGTGGATTTTGATTATCTCCTGGGCTAGTGATATGCACACAGTACAATACTCTCTTGCGATGCTGGGCCACGACAGCCACAGGTCCCAGTCAGCCCCGTGATCACACACGGGAACCACCGATACACTTAGAACCATTCTACACCCGCACAACTATGCTGTTTTTCACTTTCAGTATAGTAGTCAATGAATTTCATGAGGTAGTCAACATTTTATTAGAAAATAGCCTCTGCATTAGATGATTTTCCCCAACTGTAGGCTAATGTTAGTGTTCTGAGCACGTGTAGGAAGGCCAGGCTAAGCCGTGATATTCAGTAGGTTAGGTGTGTTAAATGTATTTTCAACCTAAGATGTGATATTTTCACTTAAAGTGACATTTTTATGATAGGATGAACCCCATAGTAAGTCAAGGAAGATCTCTCTCTGTATGTATTGTGTATATATATATATGTAAATATATATTTAAAATCATATGTGACATATGTATACATGATATATATTGTTTTTTCCATATAGCATATCTTGAGCATTTTTCCTTGTCATTAAATGTTATTTCAAAGTGTGTTTAATAACTACATAGTAATCCATCAGGTGATTATTCTAAAACTTAATCATCTTCTCTATTGACCATTTGGGTAGTTTCAAGTCTTTTGCCAATATAAATAATATGGCGATAAATATCCTTGTACATATATCTCCCCATATTTCTCTTTATTTCCTTGGGGTAAATTCCTAGAAGTGGAATTTCTGAATGAAAGGCATTTTAAGGCTTTTGATATATATTGCCAAATTGCCCTGCAAATTGTACCAATCTGTACCAAGACTATCAGTTTATGCTGTCAATAGTAGTAAGACTATCCATTTAAATGCATTCTGGACAGCATCAGGTAGTCTAATTTTAAATTTTAAAATTTCCAAATTTCAGTACCCTTACACACTTCAGATTTTTGCCCATCTGTATACATTTTTGTCATGCTTATTACATTGAACATAGACTTTTTATTTGCTTTTTTCATTTATTTCCAAGTCTTTATAATTTTAGGAAGTCAAGTCTTTTAGTATAAATATCCATCTCTGTTAGGCTTTTAGGTCTAACAGATAGGTTGTTTCCTACCTTTTTCTTTCCTGCCAAAAATAGTTTTAGGCAAATTATTTTTCATTTCTGATAAATTTATTCTTTTAGAAAAATATTCCCAAAAGTAGGGTATCCAGGATGTAGACCACGATTGTTTTTAAAGTTCTTAGGCATAGCTGGACAGATTTACTTTCTAAAGGGCTATACCACCTGTCATGCTGTCAGAATTAACTCACATTCAGTGTCCTGAAGGTGGCCAGAGGTTGGCCACAGGGAAACGTGTGCCTGGTTTCCCCTTCTCTTGGGCCTCCCAGAGGTAGCTTGTGGTTGAGCTAGGAAACAGTCTCAGCACAGATAACCCTGTGGGTCCCAGGATTGCTGGGAAGGAACAAGAAGGGCTTAGGAAGGCCAAGGGAGGATGAGAGAAGGGCTTGAGACTCTGCCTGCACAAAGCCTTGGCCCCCAAATCCCACCATCCGGGATCCAGAAAGGAATGGTTGAAGATGTGGCAGGCAAGGTAAGAATGCACAGCCCTGCCTTTGGCTGATTCAAGACTGGCCCAGGTGAGAGCAATTGGATACTGAGCGATCAAGGCAGGCCTTGCCCCCGTCCCTACCGCCAGCTCCGTTCCCTCATGCACACCAACCCCGCTCCCCACATTCATTTTCACCCTGACCATTGACGCTTCTTTTTCCTTTCTCTTTCTTTTCCTTCCTTCCTTCCTTTCTCCCTCTTCCTCTCTCTCCTTCTCTCCTTCCCTTCCTCCCTTCTCCCCCACCCCCTATTTTAAGTGGGACTCCCAAATTTTGATTGCCTGAAATGTCCAGGTTTCAATTGTACCCACTTTTGCTAAACACGCAGCAGCAACTGGGCTTGCCTTTGAATGAGAATAAAGAAGGCCCTTCCCTTTCTTATGTGGGGTACCTGGCCACCATTGACATCGGCTTTTCAGGATGCAAGCATTTCTATGGTTTCTCTGGGAGACCACCCCTCTTTCAATTACTGACCATCTGGAGGACAGGAGGCTCTTCCATGCTCATGTCTCATGGAAATGGCCCAGAGCTGGGAATGCAGGGACTTGAGATTCCTAGATGACACCCACCCACTCTGTGACCCTGGGCATTGAAATGCCCTTCCTGCTCGGACCCCAGCTATCTCAGAGAAAGGAATGTCCACGTGGTTCAGTAGACACTCACAGAGGGGTACTGTCATCCACATCCTGTGTGAACAGGGCATGGTCTCTTGGAATCCCACGATTCCGTAGAACCAGCATACCTCTCAAGGGCCTCTGGCCTGCTGCTTTGGAGCCTGGTCCCTAACCCTGATTATACCCTTCACCTCTCCTCCCAGCAGCCTCATATTTATCAGTGCTCATTATGTGTGGCCCCGTGTTGGTGATGGACTGGGGTAGGAGTGCCCTGCGTTTCAGCCAACATAACCTACAGCAGTCTTCTGCTCCCTGCACCCTGCAGTCTCTGACAGGTAACAGGGGCACGTGGTGGTGAGTGACCATGGACCTCAAAGAGGTGCAAACCAAATGCTCTCTGAGTGTTCAGAGGGCAGAGGGAACTTTTCTGGAAGATTCCTTAATATGGCCCTGTGCCTTGAAGGATGGACATGGGTGGGGACAGACAACCCAGGGTGGTGGGGTGGTATAGGAAAGATCAGGGGTGAGGGCCTGCAGGAAAAGTGGGTGGCCTTTATCACAAGTAGGGGTGAAATGTTTCTGGGTAATCCTCACCTCCTGGCCCACTGCTGTCACGCCCATTGTATATCTTAACATATTAAACATTATAATAAATAAAATATTCAAATCATTTAGACATGCTCCCTAGCCAGGCATGGATTATACTGTGTGCATTTAGTTTGGGGGTTGGCTAAGGTATACCTCTTCCCTCCAAAGAGATTAGCTTTGCTTCTGATGACTTTCCTCATCTTCCCATTTTGTGCCTTTCCGTCCTGTGTTCCAACATCCTCATTCCTGTCTGCCAGGGTCTCCTGCCCGCTCTGCCACCACCCTAACACTGCAGGACTGCCCTTTGGCTTCCTTCCTCCCCCTGGGGCTTCGGGGCGGGACCTCTGTTCAAATTCTCTGCCCTGGAGCAGACCTCCCAGATGCCTGTCTCCAGAGAGACTTTCTGGAGATCATGCCCATCAGATACAAGAAGAGAGTCTTGCTGCGACAGTTTCTGGCAGGCAGGTGATGGAGCCTGGGAAGCAGCAACCTGGGCTGTCCATCCCCAAGCCCAGGGCTCCAGAATAGGGCCTGCAGCCTTGTCTCCAGGCCGGCTGGGCCCCTCACCATCTTAGCATTCAGGGCGTAGCTGCCTGTTTGTTCCTGACTGAAAAGACTTCCTGCAAATTTCACCCTGCCACTGGCCTCCTGCTTTCCCCATCCTTCAAGTGCCCAGGGCTTTTCTGTCAAGTGTGTAATGCATCGGGGTGAGAGGAGGACTTCAAGCAGAGAGACTCTCCTCCTATCCCTCAAGGCTCCCTGAAAATGGCTCCCTTCTCTGCTGTGAGAAGTCCAGCTCCCAGAACAGCCAGCCCTCAGGGACCTCTCAAGGCAAGGCCCGAGGCCTTTCCTGTCCCACAGAGGCGCTGGGAGCGCTATCCCTCAGTCTCTGAGCTAGGAGGCCAAGCTGAGGCTTAGCAAGGCCCAGAGGCAGACAAGCACATGCTAGCTTGTCCCAGTCCTGCATTAGCAGGCCTATCTCCGGAAGCTTTGGATTTGGTTCTTTCTCAATGAGCGCCAAGATCAGGGCTCTTTGGAACTTAATCCTGTGGCAAGAGGCCTCCCTTTGATGACTGTGTGGAATGAGATGGAATCTGGCCAGGTTGTTAGAGGAACTGAATCCCTGGAGTGGGAACATAATGAGAACACGGGGTCATTCACCATTCAGGGTGGAAAGTAGAGCACTTATTGTGGGGCCAAGGCTGAGGCTGGCAGGAAGCAGGCTTGGAGCGGGCAGCTTGTCGTATCACCAGGAGGATTTGGGGGGCAGTTGCAGAGACTAGTTAGCAAGGGTCTAACTAAACTCTGGCCTCAAATACTGAACTGCTCACTTTCTGTTGAACTTAAGCAAGTTAGAGCAATCAACCAACATGAAAGCAAATGTATTAAGTCTAGAAGGAAAATAATAACTTTTGCAGTGGTTATCTCTGTGGTATGTTTACAGGTGATTACAACATTTTTGTGAGTGCTTTCGATTTTTCTGACATTTTTTCTAAACAGAGTGGATTACACCTGGAAAAAACACCAACTCAAAGTTGTCTCTACTTTGAAAGCAAAGAGATTCTGGGGAAGGACTCTGGAATTCAGAAATTGATAGACATATATTTGAAAGGGAAGAGGCAGTACTTTACAGCAGTCGGGCTGTCCCAAGTAAGAAGTTCTCCTGGCCTCCTGACAGCCCAATTGGCTTGTCTGGGCTGGGGTTAGTCCTGCTGTTTTAGTGCGGGAGGTGGCTGTTCCTTTCCCATCCAATGCGACCACTGTCAGCCTGCTCAGAAGACACCCCATGGGGCAACCCGCCCTGGAGCTGCATCCTGCCTCTGGACCAGGGGCTTCTGTGGAGGTCTCTCTGCACTCCCATCCTTAGCCAACTTTGTCCCTTGGTCAAAGTGGAACAGGGTGGCTTCCCTGGGTTTCTTCCCTCATCATGAGCATCCCTGATGACCGTTCCTCATCTGACCTGGACATAGGCTGCCTTCTCTCACTGTTGTCTATTTATTATTGATTTTTTTTAAAAAAAGGATATACCATACATACAGCAAAATACATAAATCCAAAGTGTATGGCCTAATGGATTTTGACACATGTTTATACTGTGTAACTACCAGTCAGATCAAAACATTGAGCATTTCCATTATTCCAGAGGGTTCCTCATGCCCTCTCCAAGTCAACACCCCCACCCACCTTCACAAAGGTAATACCATAATGACGTCTACCACCATAGGTGTGTTTGACCTGTTTTTGAAATTTATATATACTTTTTGCATCTGCCTTTTTTGCTCATCATTGTGTGAATTGGCCTTCTATTATCATGTAACAAATCACCCTAAAATTTAATGGCCTGAAATAACAACAGGTAATTCTTTTGCTCACTGACCTTCAGTTTTGACAGGACTTAGAGAGGATGGTTTGTCTCGCAGCCTTGGCTAAGGCAGCTTGACGGGGGTGGGGAAGGTCCGTTTCAAGATGGCTCACTTCCATGGAGGGCCAATTGTTGCTGACCATTAGCTGGTCACTTAGCTGGAGCTGTGGGCCAGGCCCTCAGTTCTTAATCCACATGGGTCGCTTCATAGGCTACTTGGGCTTCCTTACAATGTGATGGCTAAGTTTCAAGAAAGCAACCATCCCAAGAGAGCCAGGTAGAAATGCAAGGCATTTTCATGACCTGGCCTCAGAGGTCACACAACCTCACCTTGGCAACACTCTATTGTTAAGGCAGTCACAAAGGCCTGCCGAGAATCACGTGGAGGGACATAGACTGTACCTCTGGATGGGGGATGTGGGAAAGTTCTAGAAGAACATGGGGTGAGAGATATCAGGGTGCCATTCTTGAGAAGATTTATCCGATTGTAACATATCTGTAGTTTGCATTTTAAATGCTGTGTAATATTTCATTGTGTGCGTATACTTACCCAGTCTGTCAACTGACATTTGAGTTGTTTGCAGTTTGGGCCTATTTGCAGAGTGCCACGATGAATATTCTTATACAAGTCTTTTCGGTGGACAAAGACTGCCTTCTCTCAGTGTTGCTGTCTCTAGTTTTTAAGATTTTAAAAATCATACAATTCTATTCTCTTTTATTTTTTCCCCATCAGTTACTGTAGCCATATGTATTTGAGTATGTAAATCTCTGCTAGTGTTTTTCAAATGTTGAGAAGAAATTATATAAGTATTACATAAATATGTTCTCTTTATAAAAACTTTCAATATTACAATTAAGACTAAAATTTCTTCCAACGCCACTTGCCAAATCTGAACTCTTTCCTCCTACCTCAAGGTAACCTCTGTCACTAGTTTGACGGGTCTCCTTTTAGAGCTTTTTTGATACATTTACTCACATAAATATTCTCATAGGAAAAACTGTTTTCTGTGTGTGTTGTTTGTTTGGTACAATGAATGGCATCATACGCCTCTGCAATTTCTTTCACACTTAAAAAAATACCTTGGAGATATGGCCATGGAGATCTACTTTACTTTTTAAACCACCGAATAATGTGTATAGTATTATTACACTGGGTAAATGGCAAACGTTTATCCATTGCCCTGTGAAAGGACGTTTAGGCTATAGTCCTCTTTATTGTTTTGCGTGTGTCCCATAAACTGAAGGGCAGGTCTTGCACACTGTGAAGATGGTCAGTGCTGGGTCAATACTGATGCACCCCTGCAAGGGAAAGTGTTGCTGGAGCCCTGGATCTGTGCCCCTCAGTGTCCCTTTTCTTTGCCTGCAGAGACGTCTCAGAGAGGCTGTGCAACTGCTGGAAGACTATAAGCATGGGACCCTGCGCCCAGGGGTTACCAATGAGCAGGTAACTCTGCTGGAGGTGGGGTGGGGGAATGGTGGCGGGGAAGGAAGGTGGCAAATTCGCTATCCCTGCCCTGCAGCCAGAACCGCTTCTCTTCCCCCCAGAATCCACTTTTACTGCTGCTACATCTCCTGTGGACTTGTGGGTTTTGGAGGGGATACTCAGGGCCCTCCTGTAAGCTGCTCTGGTGGGAAGTATGGAGGCTGCTAAGACTAGAGAAACCTAAGGCAATAATTTGCTGGCGCTGACATGTGCATCTTTTCCCAATTCCACATTCAGTGACACTGCAGTGATGACTTGAAATCAGCCACAATGTGAGAATTTACACCATGGAAATTGATAGATACTATAAATCAGGACTTTTTTCTCAAAAATACTCACCAGCATACCACTATCCGGAAGTTTAGACTGAGGATGAGAAACATGGAGGAGACAGTGTGGAATTAGGCTGCTGCTGCTGCTGCTAAGTTGCTTCAGTCGTGTCCGACCCTGTGCAACCCCATAGACGGCAGCCCACCAGGCTCCCCCGTCCCTGGGATTCTCCAGGCAAGAACACTGGAGTGGGGTGCCATTGCCTTCTCCATGGAATTAGGCTAAGACACTGCAATTTCTGTTTTGTTAATATCATGTAGAAACTTGAACTAGAGCTAATTGAAAAGTTGATGGTTTTGTCTGATTTGGGGGGAAGGTAGGGAGATGTAGTATAGGGCAGCTCTAGTGATTGTAGAGACAGATGGTTAATGTGCTGAAGTTTTTCTTTTTGTTCATAAGCTTTATTTTAAAAGCTATTAAAAATTAATCTCACAGTTTTTTTTTTTTTTTTCAAAGTTCAAAAAGTCAAATAGCACGAAAACACTTGTGAGGAAAAATAGTGTATTGCCCCATCTCTCCCCAGTTCCCATTTCTCTTCCCCAGAAGCAAATGCTGTTAGCTGTTTCTTCAGATAGAAATCTGTATTTCAAACTAAGCGTATCTGTACTGCTATTTCTCAACTAGTTCTTTTGTGTGGTAGTTGAGGATCCATCTCTCTTATTATTTACCTCCATAAACACATTTCTCTCCCCTACCCTCATCACCCTCCCAAAATAGTTATCATAGTTTTGGGGTCTATGGATATTCAATATTCACGTTATGACAATTATATGAGCAATACTACAACTTTGTTGTATATGATTATGTTTCCTCTCCTTTTTGACTTTATGTTTTATCTGGATTTAATAATTACCTCATTTTTCTCCCTGACAGAGTTTTCTTTGTACCATCTCTAATTCTTACTGTATCTTCTAGCAGCTTTTTGATATTTTTAATGGTGGTGGTGGTTTACTTGCTCAGTTGTATGTAACTCTGTGACCCCATGGACTGTAGCCAGCCAGTCTCATGGGATTTCCCATGGCCAGAGGAGCCTGAATATTGGAGTGGTTGCCATTTCCTTCTCCAGGGGATCTCCCAACCCAGGAATTGAACCCAGGTCTCCTGCACGGCAGGCAGATTATGTACCAGCTGAGCTACAAGGGAAGCCCTTTTCACTTCCATATTTTCCCCTGAAATTTTCAATTCTGGGGCGCAGCTCCCTCAGCTCCTCTTGGTGTACACCTTCATTTCAGTGGAAGACCTCTTCTGGTAGCTCCCTGAAAAAGGGTAAGTGGAAAGAAAATTTGGAGTCCTTTTATATCTGAAAAAAATGTAATTTGTAATTGTAATTCTGTACTCAGCTTTAACTGACAGTTTGGCTGAGGAGAAAATTCCAATTTTTAGGTTGACAACATTTTCCTTTAGAATTTTGAAGACATTGCTCTTCTGGCTTCTAGTCTAGCTTTTGAAAAATCCAGTGCTGTTTTATTCCTGATTCTTTGCAAGTGACCTGTTTTCTCTCTTTGGGAATGTTTAGGATCTCCTCTCTATGTATATGGTTTATTTCTGAAATTCCACAATGCTATGTCTTTTAAAATTTATTATTTTGGGTTTCTGGTGACCTCTTTCAATCTGAAGACTCCTGTCTCTCAGTTCTGGCAATTTTTCTTATACTATTTCTTTGATAATTTCTTCTCATTCTGGAATTCCTATTAGTCAAATATTCAACATCTTAGATTGATACTCAGATTTTCTTATCCTTTTCTTCTCTTTTATTCTTTCACTTTTTCCTTCTGTCTGGATTTACAGGAAATTTCCTTCAGTTTATTTTCAACGTGTCTATCGGATTTTTAACTTCAGCTAGTACAAATTTTAATTTCTGAGAGCTATTTGGTTGTTTCTTTTCTTTAGTCCTTTCAGCAGGATCCTCTTCCTATTTTGTAAATACAGTATCTTCTCACCTCTGCATTCTGGAAGCCAACTAGAGGAGCAAGGCTGAAGCCCCAGTATTCACTTTGCAGATTTTCATTGATTTCTCTGCTTTTAGCCTCACCTGCTCCCCCTTTCCAGAGAAGGCAGTGGCACCCCACTCCAGTACTCTTGCCTGGAAAATCCCATGGATGGAGGAGCCTGGTAGGCTGTAGTCCATGGGGTCGCTAAGAGTCGGACACGACTGAGCAACTTCCCTTTCACTTTTCACTTTCATGCGTTGGAGAAGGCAATGGCAACCCACTCCAGTGTTCTTGCCTGGAGAATCCCAGGGACGGGGGAGCATGGTGGCCTGTCGTCTATGGGGTCGCACAGAGTCGGACACAAGTGAAGCAACTTAGCAGCAGCAGCTCCCTCTTTCCACTGGGCTAGTGTTCCCAAGTTTGGAGTCACTTGGATTCCATTTCTCTAGAAGGTTGATAACCTTCCAGTGTTTGGGAGACACAGACGAGGGTGGTGAGAGCCCCCTTGCTGTGTGGAGAAGGCCGAGGGGTCCTACTGCTTTGAATTCAGATTTTCAACCAAGTCCCTCTGTTTAGCCCTATGATTAGCCCTTTGTTCCTGGGGTGCCTGGGCCCTCCAAGTCCTGAACTTCGCTGGCATCCTGGGGGTGATGGCCTGGCTTCTCAAGTGTGGCTTCTGCAGGCATTGAGGGATGGTTTCCTCCTCTCTGCTGGATCAGTTCCTAAAACTCTGCTTATTTTCCATCCAGAAACACATTTTCCTGTGCTGTAGTCTCTTCTGTTCTGTTGGTGACTGTGAGGCACCGCCCTGCCTTTTCACACCTTTAGGCACAAAGTCCACGCGACCCGCTGGTCCCTGGCTGGGTGTTCCCTGGGCCAGGTGGCTAAGCCATCAGCCCTCCCCAATCCAGTTTATTTTGCTATGTATTTACGGAGCATCTCCAGGCCAGTGTTGGTGCTAGGAGCTGGGGGAGAGCAGGGGAGAGGCTGGAGGAGGGTCCTGCCCCCGGGACACCCCAGAATCCAGGCCACGACAGTGAAAATACATGATGCCGTGGGAGAGCAGAGGAGTCACCTGACCAGAAGCAGGGAGTCTGGAAGAGATTTCTCACCTGAGACTGAGGGATGACCAAGGATTAGTGAGGAGGGGGCGCTGGGAAGGGGCGGAGGAAAAACATCCTGAGCACAGAGAGAACGGCCCCTAGAGGAAGATGGCCCCTAGAGGAAGGGACAGGCCAATGTGCTGGACAGCAGCCTGCCACATGGAGAGGGGGCAAAGGTGCCAAGAGAGGCAGCTCCTTGGCCAGATGCCCTTGTGTGGGGCCCCTGAAGTGACGCATGATGTTGCAGTGCTGGCTACGCAAGGTCTATCTTCAGGAGCCTGTGTTGCCTGCTGAGTTGGTTGGGAGCAGCCATCAGCAGACAGGGCAGGGCCGGATGTCCTTATTCCTGAGCGAAGTGCTGCCCTCTGGCTGTGGCACCGAGGATCCCGCTGGTGTGACCTGACATGCCCCTCTCTAGGGTGGGGGGCCGGTCCTCGGACCCTGGCAGCTCCTCATGGACCAGAGGAGTCCAGCCTCCAGGCCTTTCCTGCCCTTGTGTCTGCTCTCAGCCCAAGCTCCCCTCCAGCCTGGCTTTTCCTCTTGGGACTCTTTCCAGTTTTCAAGAGTTGGGAAATGAGGCCATGTTTCCTCTCTTTGTTCCCTTCAGAAGCTTAAAGCTGCCTGTCCTGTTTTCTGGGCCCGCTTTGTTTTCTATCCCGAAAGCTCTCATGTGCCTCCAGGCAGCTGGGAAGCCCGGAGGGTGGGGGGACCCTGCACTAGCTGGGGGAAGGTGGGGGGACCCTGCACTAGCTGGGGGAGGTTGGGGGGACCCTGCACTAGCTGGGGGAGGTTGGGGGGACCCTGCACTAGCTGGAGGAAGGTGGGGGGTCCTGCACTAGCTGGGGGAGGTTGGGGGGACCCTGCACTAGCTGGGGGAGGTTGGGGGGACCCTGTACTAGCTGGGGGAAGGTGGGGGGTCCTGCACTAGCTGGGGGAGGTTGGGGGGACCCTGCACTCGCTGGGGGAGGGTGGGGGGACCCTGCACTAGCTGGGGGAAGGTGGGGGACCCTGCACTAGCTGGGGGAAGGTGGGGGGTCCTGCACTAGCTGGGGGAGGGTGGAGGGACCTGCACTAGCTGGGGGAGGGTGGGGGGACCTGCACTAGCTGGGGGAGGGTGGGGGGTCCTGCACTAGCTGGGGGAGGGTGGGGGCCCTGCACTAGCTGGGGGAAGGTGGGGGGACCTGCACTAGCTGGGGGAGGGTGGGGACCCTGCACTAGCTGGGGGAGGGTGGGGGGACCTGCACTAGCTGGGGGAGGGTGGGGACCCTGCACTAGCTGGGGGAAGGTGGGGGGACCTGCACTAGCTGGGGGAGGGTGGGGGGACCTGCACTAGCTGGGGGAGGGTGGGGGGACCTGCACTAGCTGGGGGAGGGTGGGGGGACCTGTACTAGCTGGGGGAGGGTGGGGGGACCTGCACTAGCTGGGGGAGGGTGGGGGGACCTGCACTAGCTGGGGGAGGGTGGGGGGTCCTGCACTAGCTGGGGGAGGGTGGGGGGACCTGCACTAGCTGGGGGAGGGTGGGGGGACCTGCACTAGCTGGGGGAGGGTGGGGGGACCTGCACTAGCTGGGGGAGGGTGGGGGGACCTGCACTAGCTGGGGGAAGGTGGGGGGTCCTGCACTAGCTGGGGGAGGGTGGGGGGACCTGCACTAGCTGGGGGAGGGTGGGGGGACCTGCACTAGCTGGGGGAGGGTGGGGGGACCTGCACTAGCTGGGGGAGGGTGGGGGGACCTGCACTAGCTGGGGGAAGGTGGGGGGTCCTGCACTAGCTGGGGGAGGGTGGGGGGACCTGCACTAGCTGGGGGAGGGTGGGGGGACCTGCACTAGCCGCTCCTCCCCGTTCTGGCTCCAGTTGGTGATGCCTGCGGCGTCCCTCTGGAGGCCAGTGTGAGTCCACGGCTCAGCCCCCATCCCCGCACCCTCCTGGCTCCCCAGACATCAGGATTGGGCTCTGCTGCAGCTCTCCCAGTACCTCCTGGACCTTGTCTACAGAGCCCTGGCCCCCACCAGCCTCCACGGCCACAGCAAGAGCAGGTAGTGACATACCAGCTCAGGATCTGGGGAGCTTCAGGGATCAGAAATTCACAAAGTCCCCATCCCTGGTTCAGGCTTGCCCTGCTCAAAGGTCATGCCGGTGCTGTCTGAAGAGGCTGGGATGGTTCTTGACCTCGGTCTGGACAGCCTGTGTGCTTTTGGGCTCTGTGCCTCCCCTGATGTCATTTTGGTGGCATGTGACTCAGAAGCCTGTGGCTGTGTGCTGATGCCTATGGGCCTGACGCAATGTCTGGGCACCACTGGGTATCTTATGAACTAATTTGTTACCTAATCTGCCCTCCAGTTACAATATCCCACCAGGGGGCTACAAGCAGATTGAGAGTTTATTCACACCTGATGACCTGGGTTAGTGGGTGGCTGATATCTCCTCCAGAGACTGTTAACTTGTTGAAAGGTTGCTGTACCAGTGAAAAGTTAGTCCTAACAGTGAAATAAAAATAAGTACAATTTACTCTTTGGGCTTGACAGGTATATATTTGATATACTAGGAACCCTAATAAAGATTGCAGCTATCAGTTAAACAACAAAGCCATAGATGAGAGCGAAAACATAAGCCCAGGCAGCTAAGTTTCTGACTGCTGTGCTGTGTGCTTTTTGTAGGCTGGGGCTTTGCTGGGATGGTTTGGTATGGATGGAGATGGGTGGGGTTCAATATGGAAGACCCCCATGGTAATGAGTCACCACTCACTGTGAGCTCACCAAAGGCCAGGAGCCATGCTAAATATTTGCACTTTATATGTATTCTCTCAATTAATCTTCACAGAAGCCCTGTTTGGTTGATGCCTATATTGATCCCATTTTACAGGCAAGAAAACTGAGGCTCAGAGAGATTACAAAACTTATCTCAGGTTACATAACTAATGTGTGGTGGGACAAGGACACTGGACCTGGAAGATCTAATGCCCATTTTTCACTCACTGTCTGAAGATAGATTTGGAAGGGAAGGTAATACTCTGGAGTGGAATGTGTGTGCTAACAAGCAGAGTGGGTGGGTGGGGTAGAAGTGCCATCAGAGGGGCTTGGCATGTGTGCAGGTCTCTTAGCCCCAGTCACACTGTGCAGTTAACCCTGTCAGGCCAGGCCGTGGGCATCTGTGGAGCACCTGGTACATGAGAGGTGCAGTGGTAGGTGGGCACTGGGAGGCTCCTGCCCTCACGCAGCCAGCTCCCACGCAGGCGCACACTTAAGGGGGTGGCTAGAGGCAGGATTTAGGCTGCGGTAGTAGGAATTCAGCGGCGAGAGACTCCTGAGAACACAGGTGCTGAGGAAAGGCTTCGTGGAGGACACAAGCATTTGGACGTAGAATGTAGAGAGACCCAAGGCATGAGAGGGTCGTCCCTGTAAGTTGCAGACGAAGGCTGGGAAGTAGAGTGGAGAGAGAGGGAGAGAGAGTGCGTGATGAGAGAGGGACAGAAGGTGAGAGAGGAAGTTGGGAAGTTTCAGGCCAGATTGTGAAAGTTTCTGGAACCCAGAAGAGATGCTGGTTGTGTTGTCCTGGAGTAAGACGGGAGCAGGACAGTGGAACTGTGGTTGGATCCTCCTGTACCAGGTATATGGGGAGGGAAAAGTGCTGAAAGGAAAACAGCTTGGGAGCGGCGGGGGTGGTCGGAAATGAGGGGGCAGGGAGCCACTGTCGGCTTCTGAGCAGCGGTTCTGGTCCATCATTCCACACCCCCAGAGGCTGGGAACCAGCCCGCCTTACTTGGTGCCTACTCAGCACCCAGCACAGTGGTTGCCCAGGGGTCCCATGAAGGATGGGTTCTGCCTGCAGCCTGCCAAGGCGAAAGGGCAGCTGAGATGTGAGAGATCCTGTTGGTCTCCTCCCCTGGCAGAGCAGAAATGGGGTCAGCTGTGTTTGGGTTTTGCTGAAAATAGCAGAGAAGATACCAGAGAGTTAAAAATACTTGCACCCTGAATCTTCTCTGGGTATCAGCAGGATTGTCTATCAGAAGCTTGACTGACACCGCCCCCCACCCCCCACTTGCCCTGACCCCTGGCCTCTGGGATCCTGATCAGCACCCAGCACCTCTGGGGCAGCTACAAGCTGACCCTTATTATTAGCACAAAACAGGCAAGTGATCAGTATTAGCTGAAGCATTTGTATGATACTACATTTGTGGTACTGGGTGCTGTATAGCATCTCCAGGCTGGGTCTTGCAGTGGCCTCCTGGGTGGTCTTCCTGTTCTACCTGGGCTCCCTCTGCCCATTCCCAGTACAGCACTCAGACTGACCTGTGAAACTGCTCCAGGGTTTGTTGCCCCAGGGTTTCTCAGACTCAGCACGATTGGCATTTGGGGCTGGGTAATTCTTTGTCGTGGGGGCTGCCCTGTGCACTGTAGGACGTATAGCAACACCCCTGGTCTACCCACCGTGTGCTAATGGCATTCCTTCCCAATTCATGACAACGAGACATTTCCCAATGGCCCCTGGGTGGAAAACTGCCCTCCTGTTAAGGACCACTCTATAGTAAAAACTCAGAGTAAAAGCCACAGTCCTCAGCACAAACTGCAAAGCCCCAATTCCTCTCTGATCTTATTTCTTACTGCTCTTTCCCTCATTCAGCCCAAGTCAGTCACACAGGCCTCCTTGCTGTCCCTCAGATAGGCTGGGAGGCCCACTCTGCCTCAGGGCCTTTGCACTGGCTGTTCTGCTGGACAGAAAAATCTCCTACCAGGTATCTGCATGGCTTACTTCCTCCTTCAGGTATTTTCTCTAAAGCCATCTCAATGAAAACTACCCTGACCCCCTTACTAAACATCATTTACTTGAGAATCTGTCCAGGGAAAGAAAAGTTGGGGGAGCAAAAGAAGGAGCCACTAGAACCAGAGGCAGGACAAGAGATGGAATTTTAGGGAGCCCAACTCCAGCCTACAGCGCACAGGACAGCGCCCACGACAAAGAATTACCCAGCCCCAAATGCCAGCGAAGGGATCCAAGGAGTAGAGGCGCTTCTGGGGGTGGAGGATGCAGCCTGTGTCTCTCCCTCCCCTCTTCCAGCCCAGCTCCAGCCTAGCCTTTTCTTTTCTGTCCCCACTGTGACAGAAGCTGTGACCCTGGTCATGTCATCGTGTTCCTGAATGTTCTCCATCCTTCACCCCCTCCTTTCGTGAGGACCCCACTACAATAAATTTTTAAAAATCCATCCTTGCTGCCAGCACACTCTCCCTATCCTTACTCTGTTCTACTTTCCCGTGTTTCTTGAAGCACTCATCCTTCTCACATATGAGCAAATTTACTTTTTATTATTTTTTTGTTTATTGTTTGTCTCCACAATCATGTAAGCTCCACAAAACCAGAGATTTCGTGTTTGTTTTTTTTTTTTTTTGATATATTCTTAGTGCCTAGAGTGGTGCCCAGCACATAATATGTGCTCAATAAATATTTGTTGGATAAATGAATTGTTTTTAATTATCACAATAAGCATGAAAGTAAGTATTCATATTCCTATATTACAAATGAGGAAATGGAGGCTCAAAAAATTAAGTTGTTGTTTAGTCCCTAAGTTGTGTCCAACTCTTGTGACTGCATGGACTGTAGCTCGCCAGGCTCCTCTGTTTATGGGATTTCCCAGGCAAGAATACTGGAGTGGGTTGCCATTTCCTTCTCCAGGGGATCTTCCTGACCCAGGGCTTGAACCCGCATCTCCAAGTAAATTGCCCCAAGTCACATGGCTAGCAAGTGGGAGATCTGTAATTCCAATTCACAAAAGAGGGTTTGACTAGAGGCTCCAGCCTCTTAATAGAGAGAAGCTGTGTGTACATGGAAGTCATGACTGCTCATGTGTGTTGTGTAGCAGAGTGAGGGGGGATATTTGTCTCCTTTCATCTGTAGAATTGGCCCATCTTTTGCCCCACGTAGATTTGCATTTGTACATATTACCTGGGAGTAACCATGGCAACAAAGTTAATGGTGAGAAGTAATAGGATTGGCCCAAATGATGAATTAAGAAGATTTCTTATTGTGTCATGAAGGCATCCTCTGCCTTATAGAAGGATCCCTTTCAGGCTCTGTTTAATTACCTTCTAGAGGTTGTTTTAAATAGGCTCTGTTGTTGCTGCTTCAGAGGTTTGGAGAAGCAGCTTGGAAAGAGGAGAGGGGAAGGGGAAGGAGTCAGACTGGGGACAAGGCCTTGGCAGTGACTCCTCCATCTGAGGTCTGAGCATAGGAGGTCTCTGCCCTGAGAAGGAGGGGCTTCTCCCCCTGAAGATGTTTGGGGCCCACCCTCTGTCCCTCGCTTGGCCTCTGCACTGGGTTCCTGATAAGGTCAAATGGCAACTCAGCTGAGATTTAGGCCATTTCTGAAATCAGCAAACGTCTGCATTGTTCCAGCAACCTTTCTCCCAGGCTGTTTCCCCACATCCTCTGTGTCCTCATTCTGCAAGCTGAGAAATCAAGAAAGGTCGAAAGTCTCATATCCACACTGGTTGTTGCTGCACCAGTAAATACCAAGGGATTGGGGCTATGCATTTTAATGTTCAGCCAGAAACACAGAGGGAGATGACTGAGCTCAAAGGAGACCAGGTCACACTGAGGAATTGTAGCTTAAAATGGAGCTGCTGCAGTGGATCGACAAGAAGACGCAGGGGGCTCCCTGTTCTAGATTCTCAGTGTGGATGGACTGCCCACCATGTCTCCTTGGCCTCCATCAAGTGCTTTACATTCCAGGGTTTCCTTGCTTGTAACCTGTTTGCAGGGTTGGCTCATTAAACTTCAAATTATCAACCAGCTCTTGGCTTGTGGGTGATATCTGCTGCCATTTCTGTATCCATCATTCAACTCATGGGCCCAGCATGTCGCAGGGAAAAACCCAGACTCAAAAAATCAGGCCTGAGTCCTTGTTCTGGGCTCTCTGAAAGCCAGAATTGACATCATTAGATGGGAAGGGACCTTGGAGAGACTGGCTTCCATCTCCTGTCTCATTAATTAAAAAAACAAAACAATGTAATTCTAGGGAGTGAGGTGACTTGCACAGGAAGACCAGGCAAGTTAGTGGCTGAGCCAGGCCCGAGATCTGTGACCCTGACTGTTGTTGGTGCAGCCTGGAGATGGGATGAGCCCAAATGAGGTCGGGTCATGACTAGGAAGTTAATTTAAGATGGAGCTGTCCCTCCCTTCTCACCCCAAAACCTCCTGAGGTGGGAGCACTTCCAGATGCCATGAGAAGAACCTCAACATGACTCGGTGTTCATCCCTTCCTCTCTCCTGTGGCGAGGCTTCCCTGACAGCGTGGGAAGCACTTTCCCCAAACCCCAGATGGGTTACTTTGGTTAAGGTTATACTAACTGCTGTAATGAAATGACCTCAAAACACACCAGCTCAAACAAGATAGATGTTTATCTCTTGCCCGTGTCATAGTTCAAGTTCCAGGTGGGCAGGTGGCTCTGCTCCACAGGGTCAATCAGGAACCCAGGCTCCTTCCATCATGTTTCTCCACCATCTCCTTGGGTTCTTCCCTCTGCCTGGCCCACGCTGGGCTGCAGCCACATTGTTGTTCTGGCTCACAGGCAGGTGATAGAAAGTATAGGTTGGGAGGAGCTAGCTAGGGAAAGGCACATCTCACCTCCTCTCAGATGCCACTAAGGGACTCAGTCACAAGGATAAGCCTAATTGCAAAGGAGGCTGGGAAATGTAGTACAGCAGGCCAACCACCTGCCCTGCAAAGGAGGCTGGGAAATGTAGTGCAGCAGGTCAGCCACCTGCCCTCTACCTTTCTATTACTATGGCAGAAAAGGACATAGGTTTTGTTGGACCATTAACAGTCTATGCCATAGAGGACTGTAAGAGCTGAAAAGTTGTGCATGTTATGTCTATTTTTCTAATGCTTACTCTCAAATTTTTAAGAATTATTTTTGGGTAGGTAACACATGAACAAGGGCTTCCCTCGTAGCTCAATCGGTAAAGAATCTGCCTGCAATGCAGGAGACCTAAATTTGATCCCTGGGTTGGGAAGATCCCCTGGAGGAGGAAATGGCAACCCACACCAGTATTCTTGCCTAGAGAATCCCATGGACAGAGAGAGGAGCCTGGCAGGCTGCAGTTCGTGGGGTCGCAAGAGTTCATGG
This sequence comes from Bos grunniens, assembly GCF_055505025.1. Taxonomy (NCBI): domain Eukaryota; kingdom Metazoa; phylum Chordata; class Mammalia; order Artiodactyla; family Bovidae; genus Bos; species Bos grunniens. The sequence continues at coordinate 96,129,599 of NC_141175.1, read as the reverse complement.
GGTCACAAGAGTTGAATACAGCTTAGTGAGTAAATTGCCAACACATGAACAATCTACTGAATGCTGAAGGCATCAAAAGAAAATAGAGCACACAATGTTTCCCTTTCCCTGTCTGCCAATTCCCCACTTCTCCCTAGAGTAAGGACCAGTTTCTTCTGTATCCTGCCAGAGATATCTGCATGCATTCATGCTTTTCCTTTAAATATTATTGATATAATGGTGGTAACTCCAGGGACATTCACTGGAGTAGGGTCATAATAGCACAAGATGAGACAGTCACAGAAGGACAAATGTTGTATGATTCTACTTATATGAAATACCTAGAGTGGTTAAATTTAAAGAGGCAAGAGAGTAGAATGGTAGTTCCCTGGACCTGAGGGGAGGAGGATTTGGGAATTAGTACACACTGGGTACAGAGATTCAGTTGAGGAAGGTGAAAAAATTCTGGAGATGGATGGTGGTGATGGCTGTACAACAATGTGAATGTACTTAATGCCACTGAACTTCCACTTAAAAATGGTTAAATGGTACATTTTATTATTTATATTTTACCACAATGAAAGATTGGAAATAGTTTAAAAGTCTAGTATGCAGGTCAAGAAGCAACAGCTAGAAGCAGACATGGAACGATGGACTAGTTCAAAATTGGGAAAGGAGTATGTCAAGGCTGTATATTGTCACCCTGCTTATTTAACTTATGTGCAGAGTACATCATGCGAAGTGTTGAGCTGGATGAAGCACAAGCTGGAATCAAGATTGCTGGGAGAAATATCAATAACCTCAGATATGCAGATGACACCAACCTTATGGCAGAAAGTGAAGAGGAACTGAAGAGCCTTTGATGAAAGTGAAAAAGGAGAGTGAAAAAGCTGGCTTAAAACTCAACATACACACTGTGGAAACTAGAAGGGAAAGAGACACGTGTACCCCAATGTTCATCGCAGCACTGTTTATAATAGCCAGGACATTGAAGCAACCTAGATGTCCATCAGCAGATGAATGGATAAGAAAGCTATGGTACATATACACAATGGAGTATTACTCAGCCATTAAAAAGAATACATTTGAATCAGTTCTAATGAGGTGGATGAAACTGGAGCCTATTATACAGAGTGAAGTAAGCCAGAAGGAAAAACACCAATATAGTATACTAACGCATATATATGGAATTTAGAAAGATGGTAACAGTAACCCTGTATACGAGACAGCAAAAGAGACACTGATGTATAGAACAGTCTTATGGACTCTATGGGAGAGGGAGAGGGTGGGAAGATTTGGGAGAATGGCATTGAAACATGTAAAATATCATGTATGAAACGAGATGCCAGTCCAGGTTCGATGCCTGATACTGGATGCTTGTGGCTAGTGCACTGGGATGACCCAGAGGGATGGTATGGGGAGGGAGGCGGGAGGAGGGTTCAGGATGGGGAACACATGTATACCTGTGGCGGATTCATTTTGATATTTGGCAAAACTAATACAATTATGTAAAGTTTAAAAATAAAATAAAATTAGATTTAGAAAAAAAAAAAGAAAAAAAAATGTCTAATAAAAAAAAAAAAAACAAAAAAAAACCTCAACATTCAAAAACAAAGATCATGGCATCCGCTCCCATCATTTCATGGCAAATAGATGGGCAACAATGGAAACAGTGACAGACTTTATTTTCTTGGGCTCCAAAATCACTGCAGATGATGCCTGCAGCCATGAAATTATAAGACGCTTGCTCATTGAAAGAAAAGCTATGACCAACCTAGACAGCATATTAAAAAGCAGAGACATTACTTTGCTGACAAAAGTCCATATCGTCAAACTATGGTTTTTCCAGTAGTCATGTATGGATGTAAGAGTTGGACCGTAAAGAAAGCTAAGCACAGAAGAATTAATGTTTTTGAACTGTGATGTTGGAGAAGACTCTGGAAAGTCCTTTGGACTGCAAGGAGATCAAACCAGTCAATCCTAAAGGAATATTCATTGGAAGGACTGATGCTGAAGTTGAAGCTCCGATACTTTGGCCACCTGATGCAAAGAACTGACTCATTGGAAAAGACCCTGATGCTGGGAAAGATTGAAGGCAGGAGGAGAAAGGGACGACAGAGGATGAGATGGTTTGATGGTGTCATTGACTCAATGGACATGAGTTTCAGCAAGCTCTGGGAGTTGGTGATGGACAGGGAGGCCTGGCATGCTGCAGTCCATGGGGTTGCAAAGAGTCGAACACAATTGAGCAACTGAACTGAACTGAACTGAATAGGGTGAAGTTTATATGTTCATTCAATGTTTCTGTTAGGAAGAATAAGACTGCTCTCCATGCTCTGATGTGGAAAGATCTCCAGATTATACTAGATGCCTTAAGGGACAGAACAGTGTGAACTGGTGTGCCAGCATTTAGAGATGCGTGCATAGGGATTTGGGTGGGATTATGGAACCAGACGGCCTGGGTTCAAATCCCAGTGCTACTGTGGGACTTTGGGCAAATCACTGAACCTCTCAGTGCCTCAGTTTCCACATCTGTAAAATGGGAGATACACTACTCCCTGCTGCATAGGGTTGTTGAGAAGATTAATAAGTTAATATGTACAATACCCTCAGAAAGATGCTTGACACATAGCACTTGTTCACTAAATGTGAATGAATGCATGAAGATGAATGAAGGAATCTAAGTCACAGATCATAACCTGAAGTTCTGGCTCCACCTGTGAGAACTTGGGTGTGGCTGAGCTTCGCTTTTCTCATCTGTCTTATGGAAACAGTTTTCTGATTGTGAGATTCAAATAGATAACAGGTCCATTGCCTCTTATCTGTGGCACTAGCCTGCCCACACCGTGTGTGTGGGTGTCATTGTGGGGAGGGAACATGTCTGTGAGCTCGGGCCTCCTGGGCTTACCTGCTGACATTCCTGCTGAACTTCTGCCTTTGCTGCTAAGCCAGCACCTGCCTGAGTCTCCCATTGCTGGGTGGGGGTAGAGGAGGCAGCCCTTGAACTTGAGGGACTCAGATGCAGCCGTGGGTAGCAAGTGTTCCTTGGCTAGTCTTCCCGGGGAGGGGGAGAAGGAACAGGTGCTGGGGAAGCGCATCTGCTGCCCAGCAGCAAAGGGAGGTTCTGGGACCTCAGGTGATGTCAGCCGAGGTCCTCTTCCTCTTCTCATGCCTCAGGTCTGGCTGTCACCCTGGCCAGGCCAGACGTCAGTCTGCTCCAGAGAACAGGGGGCACACGAGTCTGGAGGCCAGGAGGCCTCCATCTTCGTCCTGCCACCAGGCCTCTGGAACCACAGCAGAGTCATTTAGTCTCTCAGATGAGTTGCTTTGTGTGATGTAGTCTACTCATGTTGTAGGAATGAAACAAAAGAGATGAATTTATTGAGAAATAATTAAGTTCTTTGAAAAATACTGCTCATTTGACTGACTTCCCCTTTATGTTAGACATTTATGGAGCATGATCTATGGGCCAAGTATACATGTCTCAGCGAACTTCTGTGTTGGTCAGTGTAAGCCAAGTGCTGTAACAAAACCCCCTGGATTTAGGGGCCTTAGACAGTAAGGTCGGTTTCTCACTCATGTCAGAGTCCAGTGCCACACAGGGACTCAGCACATGCCGATGTCCAGGAGCCAGGCTCCTTTCACCTTATAGCTTTCCTGTCTTCTAGGGCCCCACTGTCCTCCAATGGCTCCTCTGTGGGAGGCTTTGGGGCCAAGCCTGGAAATGGCGAACTCCATTTCTACCTACAGCCCATCAGCTGGCATCTGGTCGTGTGAGCCCACCTGACCGTGGGGAGGCTGGAAAGCATAGATTTAGCTGTCTACCCAAAGGGAAATGCCTGCTGCTGGGAGCATAAAGCATCGTCCTTACAACAACCTATGGTTTGATGGAAAAACTGAGGCATGGAGGCAAAGCAATTTGCCCTGGGTCACACATTCAGTAGGCACAGGAATGTAGACTGCTGGTTCTAGTGCCTGCTGTTTACACTGTCCTTTAATGTCTTAGATCAGTGTTTTCAGCCCAGACTGTTCATCAGGCGGGGGATCTTTTTCTTTATTTATAAGAATTGTATGAAGACATCTTAGTTTAAAAAAAACAAACAGCTGGTCGCGCGGAGGGGTGGTGCCACCTCGCTGAGTGGTCCCAAGCGGCCTCGCGCTCCGCCGGGCGCTGGGATCCCCGAGACCGACGATCCGCGGGGCCGCGAGTCTTCCGGGAGTGCGAGCCAGGTGACGGCCGCCTCCTATAAACAAACAAACAAACAAACAAACAAGTCTTAGGTTTGCTGTGTGTGCATGGTTCTGGGAGATGCTGTGGCCGGCACTCAAAGGCAGGACCCTGCTCCAAGGATCTGGGTCATGACCCCACAGGGTGAGGGGACACGGATGTAGGGGATTCTGACTTGGGGTGGAGAGCCTCGGGTGTCAGGAATTTGTGCCCAGGGCCTGGGGTCACACCTGGTTCGGCACTGGGACTTGGTGGGTTGCACTTCAGCAAGGCACTCTTTGAGCAATGAAAGATCAACCTATTATCATTTTTTTACTTCTCGACTGTTATGCTCTCACATACTGTCTTTGGCTAACAGTGATTCTACATTTGGTTTTTCTTTCTTTAGTCCCCTCTGTTCCTCAATTATAATTTTTAAAAAAATCTACTGCCTCTAATCTTTCTGGATATGGAATAGCAGACAATCAAATATGTTTGAAATGTATCTAAAATCAGAGTGATTAGACTGTGAATTAGACTTAAGGACTCGACTGTTGGTAAAAGCATAAACTTTAATACAGATGGTTCTTGACTTACGATGGCTCAGCTTACAGTTTACAGACTTGATGATGGTATGAAAATGATATGCATCCAGAGAAACTGTACTTTGAATTGTGAATATTGATCTTTTCCTAGCTAGCAATGCATGGTCTGATACCCTCTCGTGATGCTGGATAGACAGTGAGCCGCAGTTCCCAGTCAGCCACGAGATCAAGGGGGGAACCACCAATATACTTAGAACCATTCTGTACCCACACAACCAGTATATTTTTCACTTTCAGTACAGTATGCAATGAATTACATGAGATATTCAGTACTATATTATAAAATAGCCTCTGTGTTAGATAATTTTGCTCAACTGTAAGCTAATGTAAGCGTTCTGTGCCCTTTTAAGATGGGCCAGGCTAAGCTATGATGTTCGGTAGGTTTGATGTATTAATATTAAATGCAGTTTTGACAGTGATAATTTCAACTTATAATGGGTTTATTGGGACATAACCTCATTGTAAGTAGCAGACAATCTGTATGTCAATTTTATAACTCTATTATTGCTACCTAGTAGCATTCTGCAGCTTAATTTATATCCCAAATGACATTGCCATATAAATGAAGCATAGCTATTCCATTATAAAACTTTAAACATCAGTGCTTACCTGGTCGCCCCTCTTACCTCGTACCCTTCTTGATCCACTAAAGATGCACTGGCCTTTCATTTGCCTACAGTGTACATTTTTACTTGCCATATTTTCTTGATTCCAAAAGGTTATTTTATCACATATTATCATCTCTTAAATGGGGTGAATATTTTAACTGATGGACATCATGGTATTATGCCATAATTTTCTTTCTTAGTGGCACAATTAGTATATCTTAGGATAAATGATGTCTTAGAGTCAATGAGGAGAAGGCAATGGCACCCCATTCAGTACTCTTGCCTGGAAAATCCCATGGACGGAGGAGCCTGGTGGGCTGCAGTCCATGGGGTCGCTATGAGTTGAACATAACTGAGCGACTTCACTTTCACCTTTCACTTTCATGCATTGGAGGAGGAAATGGCAACCCATTCCAGTGTTCTTGCCTGGAGAATCCCAGGGACGCGGGAGCCTGGTGGGCTGCTGTCTGTAGGGTCGAACAGAGTCGGACACGACTGAAGCAACTTAGAAGCAGCAGCAGCAGAGTCAATGAAGTACAGTATTTTTTATTATTTGAAGAAATTGACAAATTGTTCTGTTCCTGTAGCCTGTCCCCACACTGTGCTGGAAGATACAACCTTCTCATTCATGTGAAAGTACACAACCTTCTTATAACGATAACAAAAATAAGAATAATAATATCTATAAGATTTAGCACTTGTAAAGCACCTACTGTGTGTCCAGCACTGCTCTGGGCACTTTTCATATGCCTCTTCAACAATGTTAGAGCCCAGCTATTATCCCCATTTTACAGATGAGGAAGTTGAGGCTCAGAGGTAGAAGTGGCAAATCCAGGGATCCAGGCAGTCTGTCTAGCTCTGAAAAATTATGCTGTGCGGTCTCTTGTGATTCTGGGAGACAGCTGAAGTATCTACCTAATGAAATGAAATGAAGGTACTTAAATGAAAAGTATCTTCATTTAAATCAGGGCTTCTTACCTATCTATACCGTAAAATGAACTAGGGAGTGTTAGGAACATGTTGGAAGAATTCTTCAAGTAGTTTTACAGCACAGTCAGAGTTGAGATCCCTTGGTTTAAATAGTCTGGATGAGTCCCCCCAGCTCTGCTCTTTTGGGATCCCTGGCCTTCCTTCCTGGTGATGCCACCTGCCCCAGTCCAGGGAAGCTGGGGCAACCAGGGGCAGGTAGTTACCTCTAAACAGCCTGAGCCTCTAAAGCCCTTTGAGATGGAGCCCCTGGTTAGAAAATGGGGCTATGAGACCTTAAACTAATATGTGCTTTTAATCTTTGTTCCTTCTTTTCTTTCCCTTTCTTTTTCTCCCTTCCTCCTTTCCAGCTCTGGAGCGCACAGAAAATCAAGCAGGTAATTCCATTTTGGATTCCTTTCCTGTTCCCTTCTGCTGACCTCTGAAACCCTGCCCTGCCCCGCCCCCACCCCACCCCACCCCAGTCCTCCCCACCTCACCCTACTCTACTCCACCCCACCCGCTTCCTTCTTGCTCTGCACCCAGGCCTAAATCTCTGAAGACTAGCACTCAGGTCAGCCTGCCTTTCCCTGGGCCCCCTGAGCTCCTTCCCTGTGGGTTCTCTTCATGAATCCTGGTTGTGTTTCTTGTGTGCATGGCATGGGGGACAGAGGGTCTGCCGTGCCTGCCTTCGGTTTGAGCATTTGTCAGGAGGGGAAGCTCCGCCTGTGGCCCGTGTTTGGTTTTTACTTGCCCCAAATGGTAGGGAGGACTGACCAGCCACAAGGCAAGATGGGCTACAGCTACAGGCCACTGGAGTCTCCCCTGGGGGGGGTCCCTCACCTCCTCCCCCTCTCTTCTCCCACGTCCCTTCCCCCTCCCCAGTTGTCACCCTGTGCCCTGTTCCCTGCTCTTGCCAGGCTATTCTACACCCGGACACCAATGAGAAGATCTTCATGCCTTTTAGAATGTCAGGTAAGCCCTCGGGACCCTCTGGTTCTTCTCAATTTGGGCCACTGTTGAGGGTCACAGCTCCAAGGGCATCCGGATGTTACATCCTGTTGCACACATGGCCACACTTGCACCTGCATGGTCATTTTGGCTCAACTGCACAAGACTGGCCAGCCTATGGAGCTTTTGAAATGTGTCTGTCTGTCTTTTCTGCCTGAGCAGTTGGGATGGAGTCGAGGCATCCACAGGTAAATCTGGGGCCCCCACTCCAGGCTGATACCCCGCTCACTTAGTGGCAGCTTCAGGGTGACTTTTGTTAGGACAGCCCTGCCTTCCGCGAGTCACTCCTCTCTTACCTGTGCATGCAGAGTGCCTTCCTTCCAAGCCCCTCTCCCTGCTCAGCCCTTTCATGCAGTGAATCCCCAGTCTAACTCCCTTGTCTCTGATCCTACCTTTAACCTGCCCTCTGCATGTACACCGGAGAAGGCAATGGCACCCCACTCCAGTATTCTTGCCTGAAAAATCCCATGGATGGAGGAACCTGGTGGGCTGCAGTCCATGGGGTCTCGAAGAGTTGGACACGACTGAGTGACTTCACTTTCACTTTTCACTTTCATGCATTGGAGAAGGAAATGGCAACCCACTCCAGGATTCTTGCCTGGAGAATCCCAGGGACAGGGGAGCCTGGTGGGCTGCCATCTATGGGGTCGCACAGAGTCGGACACGACTGAAGTGACTTAGCAGCAGCAGCAGCTGCATGTACACGCTGAGTTTGCACCACTGCACACACAGGGAGGCAGATTCCCATTGCACGGAGACCAGAGGGCAGAGGGGCAATGGGAGAATGTGTCTAAGATCCCTGCCCCCAGGAAGTCCCCACCCTGTGGCCACTAGAGGGACAGCTCTATGTACAGCTTGAAAGTGAACGTTCTCAGTCCTGTCCAACTCTTTGCGACCCCATGGACTATACAGTCCGTGGAATTCTCCAGGCCAGAATACTGGAGTGAGTAGCCTATCCCTTCCCAGGGCATCTTCCCGACCCAGGAATTGAAGCAGGGCCTCCTGCATTGCAGGCAGATTCTTTACCAACTGAGCTACACACAGCTTATGTACAGCTTAGTGGCCTAGAAAGCCCTTGCCTGTACACTGGCTGGGCCTGGCGTGGTTACCCTGCCTCCAGTTCTGCGAGGCTAGGGTCCTTGTCCAGAGTCACAAAACAGAGGCCAGTCTCACACCAGTGTGCTGACACCTCCTCCACACCATTTCCCAGGGTGATTGAGTGGATCCCCCACCCCTGACTTGCAGGGTGGATTGGGGGGCTGCTGACTGCTGCCTTGGGAAGCCCCACCAGGGGATGTTCTCAGTACAGGAGGTGAGTCAGTGTCCCCACCCTCAGAGAGCCTGACCTCATGAGGGTGGGAGAATATAGCCAGCCATGTGATGTCACTGTGTAAACCAGGGCAGTTAGTGCCCGTGACCCTGGCTCGGCCATGAGAAACTCCAAGGCAGCGAAGGTTCTTGTAGCCATGGCTATGGGTGCTCCCCAGTACCTGCACGGGGCCATAGCAGGCTCTCCACCTGAGACAACTGTATCCTGCAGTTCTCTGCTCAGTCTTTGGGCCTCTCCCCAGTGCTGCGGGTAGGAGAGTGGTCTCCTGGTATGCATACGCAGGAGACCAATGTTTGCTCTAGAAGTGACCCATGCAAGTGTGCTTCCCTGCTGCTCGGCCACCAGCTGACTGGCTGCTGGAAGCTAGAGGCTGGGACAGGAGGATGCCCACCTACAGCAGTGTGGGTAAAGGAGGGAGCCGTGTCATAGTCCAGGGCCGTGAGCAGCCATGAGATGGTGCTCAGTGCCCAGCTGCACCACACGCAAGCCCTTTCCTGATCTGTCGATGTCCAGCCAGGGCCCTGGAGATTCAGAGAGCTCTGGCACGAAGGCTCCAGTAATGGTCATAATGGCAAGAAAGTAAGGGTATGTTTTAGAAAGACAAGATGAGGGAAGGTGGAGGACATTCCAGGGCCTTCATAGACACTGTGGGGAGTGTGGGCAGGGGTGTGAGGCCTCGTGGAAGAAGTCATGGGAGGACCACTAAATGCAGAGTGCCAGCACCCCAGCCGTGGGTGGCCCCCTTCAGGAGTGGGGGCCCTGGTTTTGGAGCAGAATAACTGAGGGGAACAGAGACAAAGAGGTTGGGGGACACCGGGGAGCCCTCTGTCCTGGGGAGGGCTGAGCTGGGAGAAGGTCTGGGGGCTGGAGATGCCTCCTGGTTAACTGACTGAGCCCTTTCCTTGGGGCAACTGCTAAGATCAAGGTCAGAAGTCTCTGTGCCATCTCAGTTGAAAGGCAGGTGGGGCCAAGGATTATACAGCTTGACTCTTCTCTGCCCTCTTACAGGTTACATTCCTTTTGGGACGCCAATTGTAAGTATTACCTTCAAAGGGTTTTCTTTTCTAAAGTATTTTTTAATGTATAGCTTTACATCACCATTCATAAATATTTGAGTGAGTTACTGATTTAGGATAAATTCCTGGAGGGGAATTATTATAGAAAGCATGTATTTCTTTTTAATTCTCTTGATGTGTGTTATCAAACCTCTTCCCATAGATTGTCAGTAGTTAGGACTTGCTGGTTTGATTACAGGAAAGTTTTTCTACAGAGCTTGGGAAATCAGAAAGTAAGGATGCCTTCTGAAAGCTGAAGAAATCAGCACTATTTTTGTCCAGTTTTGAAATCGAGATTAAGTTTATTCAATTTTTTTTTATATTGCAGTAAAACGAATATACAGAAAGGTTGCATTTGTCATAAATGTACAGCTTGATAAATTTTCACAAAGTGAGCTCAACAAAGTAGACATCACTTAGATAAACAGCATTATCAGCATCTCAGAAAGCTCTCATGAACCCCTCTCAGCCACTGTCCTCACAGGGAACCAGTTTTCTGATTTCCTTCATTGTATTCTCATCTTGCCTGTTATCAAACTTTATATAAATGGAGTCACTTATATAAATTTACTTTTTTGGGGGGCTTGGCTTACCTCATTCAGCTGTATATGAGCCTTATCGTTATATGTAGTATTAACTTGTTCTAGTTCGTTGCTGTATAATGTTCACCACACATCCTCATTTCTCTTACATTTTACCTAAGAGGCCAAAGAGATAACAACTAAGTGTGAGATGTGATCCTAGAATCGGGGCTGGGTTCAGGGCAGGTGTATGTGTAAAATGATACCGCAGTTTCTTATAAAATTAAGCATAAGCTTACAATGTGAGTCAGCAATCCTACATTTAGGTATTTACTTTAAGAGACGTGAATACACATGTCCGTACAAAATCTATACATAAATGTGTATAGTAACTTTTTTCATATTAGTCTAAACTGATGGCCAAGATGCCCAACAGATGTTAAAACCACTAAGTGAAAAACGACTGGGAACAGGATATTTACCTAGTCTAAAATTTCCTATTTATTTCATAAATATCATTCTATATTTATTAATTTATAGCCTCCTATAAATAAGAGTCTTCCCTTCTACCTCCCACTTTCTTGTTTTTTAAAATTATCAGTATGGTCTTGTATATATTTTTGTGTTCCATGGATAATAATTTACTTTGGTCATTATTCAATTTTTTATAAAAATTGTGCCAACTTTGACCAGTAGAGAGCCTTAAGGCAATTTTTCTGTCCATTTGACATGACATGTTTTCATTCTTTGAATATGTACTTCAGTACTTGCTGGCAGAGTGTATGGATACTCCAAACTTATCGTGTAGTTTCTCTGCTCTGGACCTGGGCTCATCCATTTCTCCAAAGAGCCTGATTCCCTTCAGAGGGGAGTGGTATTTAGAAACCAAAATCTAGCCAGCTAGGTGTGCTTGCGCTCATTGTCCCTGGAGTGTCACTGTTTCTAGGCCCTCTTAGCAGACAGATTTAGGACATACAACTTTTTAAAAATCATGACTTCAGACTATTATGTCTAATTCCAATATTCTAATTCCAACATCTCAGAGTTAATCCCCTCCTTCCATTCCATATCTACAATCTTTCTTCTCCCTGAATGAGAATACAACACTGTATTTATTCAGTTACAAAATCTTGTATATACAAATAAAAGAACTTCAGAATTTCTGCATTAATGCCACTCAAACATATATTAATCCAACAAAATGTATTAAATAAACCTCAAGATTTCTTTGAAGCTTTTTTTGTCCATGGAATAGATCCTACCTATAGAGCATATAGTTAGAGGACTGTGTTCAAAAGTTACTTGAATTATTTTCTTCTGTGTGTATATGTTATTTATTTTAGATACAGTTAAGTTTATTTGTTTCTGTTGCCACTGAATTTCAGATGTTTCCCCATTCTTATTGTATTTTTGAAACTATATAAAATATCAACATAATTCAAAAGTCAAAGCTATATTGCATGCTGTGTGCTAAGTAGTTTCAGTCACGTCCAACTTTTTGTGACCCACCAGCTCCTTGGTCCATGGGATTCTCTAGGCAAGAATAATGGAGTGGGTTGTCATTTCCATCCCTAGTGGATCTTCCCTATCCAGGGATTCAACCTATGTCTCTTATGTCTCCTGCATTAGGAGTCAGGCTCTTTACCACCTAGCTGTATTAAAAAGGCATAATACAATTCCATTTCCCTCTCTAACCCTTCATGGGAGGTCCTTCCCACTTATCCTCTCTAAGTAAATAACCTTATGCTTCTATTTTTTTTTGTAAAAATAAGCAAATGCAAATATATTTTCCTTTCTATTTTATAAAAGGTAGCATACTATATCGGAGAAGGCAATGGCACCCCACTCCAGTACTCTTGCCTGGAAAATCCCATGGACCGAGGAGCCTGGTTGGCTGCAGTCCATGGGGTTGCTAAGAGTCAGACACGACTGAGCGACTTCACTTTCACTTTTCACTTTCATGCATTGGAGAAGGAAATGGCAATCCACTCCAGTGTTCTTGCCTGGAGAATCCCAGGGACGGGGGAGCCTGGTGGGCTGCCGTCTATGGGGTCTCACAGAGTTGGACACGACTGAAGCGACTTAGCAGCAGCAGCAGCAGCATACTATATAACCCTTTTGTCTAATGTTTTTTTCACTTAATGACATACCTTGGAAATCACAGTATATCAGTTTATAGAGATCTTCCTCATTCTTTTTTTTTTTAAAAATAGCTGCATAACAATATGCTATGTGGAAGTCCCATAATTTATTCAACTATTTTCTTACATGGCTTCCATGGTGGCTCAGACAATAAAGAACTGCCCGCAGCGTGGGAGACCCTGAGTTCCATCCCTGGGTCGGGAAATCCCCTGCAGAAGGGAATGGCTACCCACTCCAGTATTTTCCTACATATGGACATTTAGATTGTTCCCATTATTTTGCCAGTATGAATAACGCAAGAATAGATACTCTTGTACATATGTGTTTTGATATTGTTGGAAATATATATTAAGGGTAAATTTGTAGCTTTTCTGTAAGGAGTAATTAAATAGTCATTTCTGGCAATACTGAGCAAGAAAAAAGAAAGAAGATACAAATGAACAATACTAGGACTAAAAGATAGAATAATTAAAGCTATAATAGAAGTTTAAAAGATCAGAATGCAAATAATAGCAAATGAAGCAACGGACAAACAACTAATCTCAAAAATATACAAGCAACTCCTACAGCTCAACTCCACAAAAATAAATGACCCAATCAAAAAATGGGCCAAAGAACTAAATAGACATTTCTCCAAAGAAGACATACAGATGGCTAACAAACACATGAAAAGATGCTCAACATCACTCATTATCAGAGAAATGCAAATCAAAACCACTATGAGGTACCATTTCACGCCAGTCAGAATGGCTGCGATCCAAAAGTCTACAAGCAATAAATGCTGGAGAGGGTGTGGAGAAAAGGGAACTCTCTTACACTGTTGGTGGGAATGCAAACTAGTACAGCCACTATGGAGAACAGTGTGGAGATTCCTTAAAAAACTGGAAATAGAACTGCCTTATGATCCAGCAATCCCACTGCTGGGCATACACACTGAGGAAACCAGAAGAGAAAGAGACACGTGTACCCCAATGTTCATTGCAGCACTGTTTATAATAGCCAGGACATGGAAGCAACCTAGATGCCCATCAGCAGATGAATGGATAAGAAAGCTGTGGTACATATACACAATGGAGTATTACTCAGCCATTAAAAAGAATACATTTGAATCAGTTCTAATGAGATGGATGAATCTGGAACCTATTATACAGAGTGAAGTAAGCCAGAAAGAAAAACACCAATACAGTATACTAATGCATATATATGGAATTTAGAAAGATGGTAACAATAACCCTGTGTACGAGACTGCAAAAGAGACACCGATGTATAGATCAGTCTTATGGACTCTGTGGGAGAGGGAGAGGGTGGGGAGATTTGGGAGAATAGCATTGAAACATGTATAATATCATGTATGAAACGAGTCGCCAGTCCAGGTTCGATGCACGGTACTGGATGCTTGGGGCTGGTGCACTGGGACGACCCAGAGGGAGGGTAGGGGAGGGAAGAGGGAGGAGGGTTCAGGATGGGGAACTCGGGTATACCTGTGGTGGATTCATTTTGATATTTGGCAAAACTAATACAATATTGTAAAGTTTAAAAAAAAAAAAAAGATTAGAGGAAAAAAAAAAAAAGATCAGAATGCATTGAGCAATCTGAGGCAGTAAATTTGAAGACTTAGAAAAAATGGATACTTTTCTAAAAAAGTGTAGATTACCAAAAGCTGCCTAACAAGATGAAATACAGGATTTGAAAAGACCTGTAAAGAGAAAGAAATTAGATCAGTTGCTTAAAATGTATGCACCAAAGAAGTAACAAACAAACCAGAAGTTACCACTAGGCTCCTATGATCTTTCAGGTGAATACACTAAAGGAATAGCCAAATTCAATCTTTAAAAAACTCTTTAAAGAGAATAAAAAAGAGGAAATGTTCCCCAGTTCATTTATGAGGCACTTTGAGACCGATACCAAGTAAGTAGATATAAGAAAGAAAAATTTTAGGCCAATATCACTTATGAAATTATACATAAATAGTCTAAATGAAATAATAACAAGTTGAATCCAGCAATGTATTACAATATATCATATAATATTTACCAAAAATGGTAACATTAGAGAATGTATTCATGTAGTTTATCACTTTAACAAATTGAAGGAGAAATGATAACTTAGATACAGAAAAATCATTTGATACAATATAACTCCATTTATAATTATTAAAAAAAGATTATTTAGATCTAGAAGGGAAGTTCATTAACTTAATAGAATATCTGTCAAAAAAGAGAAAAACCACCAAACCCCATAGCAAGTACTATTCTTTAAAACATTTTTTTATTTGGAGGATAATTGCTTTGCTATTTTGCGTTGGTTTCTGATGTACATGAATCAGCATTGAGTATACATACGTCCCCTCCCTTTTGAGCTTCCCTCCCACCCTACCCCCATCCCAGCTCTCTAGGTCATCACACAGCACTGAGCTGAGTTCCCTGTGGTCGACAGCTGCTTCCTGCCAGCGAGCTATTTCACACGTGGGAGTGTATATGTCAATGCTACTGTCTCAGTTCGTCTCCTTCCCCCACTGTGTCCACAAGTTCATTCTCTATGTCTGTGTCTCTACTCCTGCCCTGGAAATAGGTTCATCAATACCATTTTTCTGGATTCCATGTATATTCGCTAATATGCAATATTTGTTTTTCTCTTTCAAACTTTCTTCATTCTGTATAATAGGCTGTAGGTTCATCCACCTCACTTTAACTGATTCAAATTCATTCTGTTTTATGACTGAGTAACATTCCATTGTGGGACTTCCCTGGTGGCTCAGTAGTAAAGAATCTACCTGCCAATGCAGGAAATGTGGCTTCACTCCCCGGGTTAGGAAGATGCCCTGGAGAAGGAAATGGCAACCCACTCCAGTATTCTTGCCTGGGGAATCCCATGGACAGAGGAGCCTGGTGGGCCACGGTCCACGGGGTCACAAAAGAGTTGGACATGACTTAGCGACTGAACAACAACAGCAACATAATGTATAAAAGCTTCTTTATCCATTCATCTATTGATGGACATCTAGGTCGTTTCCGTGTCCTAACTGTCACACATAGTGCTGCTGTGAACATTAGGGCACAGGTGTCTTTTTGAATTATTGTTTTCTCAGGGTATACGCCCAGTGGTGAGATTGCTGGGTCATATGGTAGTTTTATTCCTAGTTTTGTAAGGCTCCATACAGCTTTCCATAGTGCTGTATCAATGTATATTCTCACCAATAGGGCAAGAAGGTTCCCTTTTTTCCACATCCTCTCCAGCATTTATTATTTGTAGATTTTTTTGATGATGGCCATTCTGACTAGTGTGAGGTGATACCTCACTGTAGTTTTGATTTGCATTTCTTAATAATGAGCAATGTTGAACAACTTTTCATGAGTTTGTTGGCCATCTGTATGTCTTCTTTGGAGAAATATCTGTTTAAGTCTTCCACCCATTAATTTTTTTTTAATTGGAGGATATTGCTTTACAATGTTATGTTGGTTTCTGCTGTACAACAATGTGAATCAGCTATAAGTATACATATATTCCCTCCCTCTTGAGTTCCACCCATTATTTGATTGAGTTGTCTGTTGCAAGTACCATTCTTAAAGATGAATCAAATAAAGGTAAAATCTTAATGTCTGGGACAGAGTAAGAATGTTTGACAATAGAGCTTCTATCCGTCATTTTCCTAAGAGACTAACAAGTAGAATAAGACATGAAAAATATTAGGATTGGAAAGGAATAAACACAAGTATTCATGAGAATAGGCAAACTATTGGAACTACTATTTTATAAGATTTCTGGATGTAGGACAAATATATAAAATCATTGCTATATGCCTATAGTTCTGTTCAGTTCAGTTGCTCAGTCGTGTCCAACTCTTTGTGACCCCATGAATCGCAGCACGCCAGGCCTCCCGTCTATCACCAACTCCTGGAGTCCACCCAAACCCATGTCCATTGAGTCGGTGATGCCATCCAACCATCTCATCCTCTGTCGTCCCCTTCTCCTCCTGCCCTCAATCTTTCCCAGCATCAGGGTCTTTTCAAATGAGCCAGCTCTTTGCATCAGGTGGCCAAAGTATTGGAGTTTCAGCTTCAGCATCAGTCCTTCCAATGAATACCCAGGACTGATCTCCTTTAGGATGGACTGGTTGGATCTCCTTGCAGTCCAAGGGAAGTCCAACCACAGTTCAAAAGCATTAATTCTTCGGTGCTCAGCTTTCTATATAGTCCAACTTTCACATCCATACATGACCACTGGAAAAACCATAGCCTTGACTAGACGGACCTTTGTTGGCAAAGTAATGTCTGCCTATAAGCCTATAGCAAACATTTAGATTTTTATTAAAAAAAAAAACATTTAAAATAGCACTTAGAATGATAAGTTACCCAAAATAAATTCAAGAAAAAATAAATTACCCAAAATGAATTCAAGAAAGGATATGCAAGACTTTTATGGAAAAACTTACAGCACTTTATTGAAGGCCACTGGAACCCTTCAACTAAATAAATGGATTAATATATCACCTTGGGTAGAAGTAGTTGTAATCATGAAGATACTCATTTTCTTCAAATTATATTGCATATAATTCCAATCCAAATAACAGGATTTTTCATGGAACTTAACAAATTGATACTAAAAATTAATGAACAGGCTACAGGCCAAGAACAGCCAAGACAATTTTCAAGAATGTGGTAACAAGAGAGTCACTCTAGGAAGTAGTATAAAAGTGAAAGTGAAAGTCACTCAGTCGTGTCTGGCTCTTTGCAACCCCGTGGACTATACAATCCATGGAATTCTCCAAGCCAGAATACTGCAGTGGGAAGCCTATCCCTTCTCCAGTGGATCTTCCCGACCCAGGAATCAGACTGGGGTCTCCAGCATTGCAGGTGGATTCTTTACCAACTGAGTTTTCGTTTGGGTTTGGGGATAAGCAAATAGGTCATTGGAGTGGAATAGAAAGTTTGGAAATATGTCCATACCCATATGGAGTCTTGATATTTGACAGTTCAGTGGAGAAAAAGATGGACCTTTTAACAAATGATGCTACCTATATGGAGAAGAAATAAAGTTAGATTTCACCTCATACACAAAACACTTTCTATATGAAAAGAAAATACTTGCAACACTGTTTATAACAGCAAAATAAAGGAAACCACTGAAGTGCCCATCAACAAGAGAATGGAAAAATAAGTCATGATTTAGTCATACTTTAGAAAACTTAATACAGGAAAGAAAAAAATGAACAGGGCTACATTTGTCAGTACTGATAAATCTCAAAAACAATGATGAATGAAAAAAAAAGTAGCAGAGTAATAATACTGTCTGATGTAATTTATGTAATGTTTTAATACATAAAGCAATATTATATATACTATATATTAATATATAACATAATATATAATAATATATATTTATGGGTATATTTTTCATGGAGTCATACAAACATTCACGGGAACACTCAGCGACAGATTCATGATACTACGTACCTCTGGAGAGAGCGGCAGTGGGGTCTAGCTGAACAGGAGGAGCTTCACTTGTATCTTTTATGTTTCATCTTTTAAAAAGAAAATCTTCACAAAAATTTAACAAAATAATTAGATTTGGCAGTATGTGGCTGTTCATTATACTATCCTCTGGACTTCTCTGTACACTTGAAATCTTTCATTTTATGCATGTATTTTAAATATGTATCAGCATGTTCAGGAATCATTCTCATCTCTATCCATTTGTAGTTTCCCTGAAACTTCTACATTATTCTGAAATAGTCTGAGAAAGTATTATAAACCTCTCCCACCATAACTGTGTGTGTTTAATTTCCTTGCATTTCTCATGGTTGCTGCTGTGTGTATTTCAGTGCAGTGGGGTTTGGATGGTTCATGACATTTTTATCTTCTTGAGGTTATAATCTCCACCTTCCCACCTCTCTCTTTGTCTCACAGATGTACACATACACACACACACACGAAATATCTGTTTCTTTGAATATCGTTGTCTTGAATTCTACTTCATCTCATGTTAATATTTCTATTCCCTTTTTGTTTGTTCGACTTGTAAATTGTTGCCTACACGTTTTCAGTAGAGTGATATTTCTGTGTATATGTCTCTCGTAGACAAAACTGAACTGAATTCTACTTTTTTTCCTAACCCACTTTGAGAAACTCTTTAACGTCAATAATTAATGGAACTTACTCATATTTATTCTGCCACTGGTTATTGTGAGCACTTATCCCAGCCATCCAGTAGTAAGTTTGTTACTGTTTCCATTTATTTTCCTGATTTATACTAGACTGAATTTTTATTGGTCCTTTTTGTTTCTTAAGTAGTTTGGAAGGGGAGCATCTTGATCCTCTCTAGTTACCATTCACCTGTAATGTGTTATAGAGAGATTTCATTGTATTTGCCTTATCAATATCAATAACTGAATAGGAAATAGGACCTCCCCAATCCTACTCATAGAGGAAGAGATTTTTAGCACACCATCTTACCCTGTTTTATACCATTTCATTCATATACACTTGCCCAGATTTTGTATATAGTCTGGAATCTCACCAGCTTTTTGAACCCTTCCTTAACACCTATATTAAACTTCACAAGTATTTAGGCTGCATGTGTGTGTGTGTGCGTGTGTTCTCTATGCTTGGCTAGAGTACTTTTTTGAATAATATTAAGAGTGTGTGGGCAATACTTTCTGAGTCCTTGCATATCTGAAATGATTTTTTTTCCATCTTATACATGAACAATAGTTGGCCTGATTCTCTTTTTCTTTATAGGTAAACCTCCCCCATTCCCTTTGGGATCTTTTGGTATTTTTTCTCTTTATCTTTGGAGTGCAGAAATATACTTAGGATTAAAAAAATCTTCTCCATATATTTTATAAAATTATACAAGTAATACATGAATATGTTCTTTGGAATTCAAAAATATCACTAAGAATTTTTTAAAGAATATTTTTAAAGTTATACAAGTAATACATGAATATGTTCTCTCAACTCAGAATTCAAACAATGCAAAAAAATATTCAAGTTCCTCTGACAATCCTGAACTTCAAATCTGCTCACAGAAGTAACCTCTGTGAGAAGTTTAATGTGAACTTTCAGGATTTTTTCCTAGGTATTTGCATAAATATGAATCATCACTAAAATTTTTGTTTTGTTTTGTATTTTTTCCATTAAAAATACAAAAATATACTTATTTATCTACAAATAGCTTAATTACACTTAGCAATTTGCCTATGTAAAGATCTCTTTCCTTCCTTCCCTCCTCGTTCCATTTTTCCTGCTGAGTAACATTCTCTCCCATAGTGATGGATTTAGATTGTTTCTGATAATTTTCTATTAGAAATAACAGTGCTGTGGGAAAATCCTTATAAAGCTTTTTTTGTACAAGTATGAGGATTTCTTAAGGGCCCATTCCAGAAACTGAGCTTCCTGTGTAAAAGGCAATGCACAATTTCCCTGAACAACAAAAGATGTCACTTCTGTTCATATATTTATTGACTATTCACATTTCTTCTATTATGAATTAGCTGTTAACATCCTTTGTCCATTCTTCCATTGACTATATTTTTCTAATTAATTTGTAAGTATTGCTTATATGCTGCTGCTGCTGCTAAGTCGCTTCAGTCATGTCCAACTCTGTGAGACCCCATAGACGGCAGCCCACCAGGCTCCGCCGTCCCTGGGATTCTCCAGGCAAGAATACTGGAGTGGGTTGCCATTTCCTTCTCCAATGTATGGAAGCGAAAAGTGAAAGTGACGTTTTGTCCGACTCTTAACGACCCCATGGACTGCAGCCTACCAGACTCCTCTGTCCATGGGATTTTCCAGGCAAGAGTACTGGAGTGGGTTGCCATTTCCTTCCCCAATTCCTTATATATTTGAATATTAACCCTTTGAATTATATATATTGCAAATCTCTTCTCCTAACCATTCTTTCTTTACTCTCTGGTGTCTTTGGTAGAAAAGTTTTAAATATTGATTCTTAAAATATAA
This sequence comes from Bos grunniens, assembly GCF_055505025.1. Lineage (NCBI taxonomy): Eukaryota > Metazoa > Chordata > Mammalia > Artiodactyla > Bovidae > Bos > Bos grunniens. The sequence goes on along the minus strand of NC_141175.1, from coordinate 96,109,217 downwards.
TGGTCTTTCCTAGGATTGAGCTTTGAGTCTTGTCCTCACTTCTCACCTCCATCTCCTTTATTAAGATAACTGGATTTTTGAGAGTTGTGTCTAGGAATCAGCTCTTAGATGTGTTTATCAATTCTTCTGTTTTTATTTTCTAATTTATTCATTTCTTATTTTCATAATATCCACTTTTCCTCTTTGATTTGTTATGGCTGGCTTTTTTTAACTTATTGCTTTGAATTTATTCTTATTTATTCTCATTCTTTCCTTCTAATGAAAAACTCTTTAGGATTCTGACTTTGCTTCTGAGTATATCAGGTACTTGGCTATGTCTAATATGTTTTCATACAATGATCTATATTTTTATTTTTGAAATAACTTTGAAATTATTGAAGTAGGATCATTTGTATATAACAAAAAGTTCAAAACAATACTAGTTTAAACAAAATAATTTATTTCCCTCTCAGATTAAAGAATTTTGGAGATAGGCAGAACCCACAGTCATTGTGAATCCAGACTTCTGCTTTTCTACATCATTCTCAGTGCTGGCTTCTAGTGTCAGTAACTTCATAGCCCAGGATGGCTGCTGAAGTTCCAGTCATCACATCTACATCCCAGGGAGGAGAAAGAAGGGAGAACTAAAAAGATGTACCTCTTATGTGAGTCACTTTCCTTTAAGTAGTCCTCTTCAGAGTGTCACACAACAGTTTTGTTTACATTACATTAGAAATCAGCTGGATATATATAGTCAATCCCCAATTATAGGGATTTGTTAGTGAGAAAGAAGAGAAGAATAGCTATAGGTAGTCAAACAAGGATCTTCCATAATAATTTTTAATAAATATTCCATCAATGCTTAAAAATAAAGAGCTGTATCATTTGGCAGTATCGTCTCTCTCAAACCACAGAAGTTGAGTTTGGGGCTTATTCCTCATAGGTCAACTGGACCCTTTCAAAATTAATGGCTGCCATCAACTGGTATAATCTAGCCAACCCAAGGGATGTCCACACTCTCTCTAGTTCACAAGTGTTATTGAGGACGCCCATAGTTTTCCTCTCTCTCCTCTTCCTAAGACAAATCAATCACCCCAGGGCCACTACGGGCTTGTAGGCATTGTAGGAACGTGGTGCTGATTCCCGTGTTGCTCAAGGCTTTACTGCTGAAGTAGACACTGAATGTCCTACCAGGACCAGTCCCTCCCAGCCTGGAGCAAACATCCCTCTGCAAAGAAATGTGTAGGATGTGAGAATAGGAATCCTAGCCTCTGACACTCTGTATGAACACATGATTGGGATTAATGGGCAACGTGACCTGGGATGGTCTCAGTGGCAGCTGGAGCAAAATGACAATACTCACCTAGCCTCCCTAGGTGAGACTCACTTCTTAGCCCCAAGTAGCTGTATCCCAGGATTCAGAACAGCTGGACCAGAGGCCAGGTCCCAGGAGGAGCCGCTGGTTGTGGAGAACCTGTGGCCTTCTATCTGGGCACTTTGGTGTGGATAAGCAACATGAAGACTCATTGGTCCCATTCCCTTCTTGGGGCCACCACCTTGCCCAGTAAGGAGGGAGCACTGTGATTGTCTGGGCACTTCAACCCCTGGCCTGGCTTCCACCAGCCACATCACCTCTCCTAAGACCCTGCTGTCTCCCGCGAGCACTGATCATCTCAGTAAGGGCGTGGGCTGAAGGGGAGTGAAGGTTCCAGTCCATGCCTTAGGGAAGCCCCTGCTCTGATAGAATGGGTAAGAAATATACACATGCAGAAACCACTAAAATGCTTACCAAAATAGAAATGGGGTGCCAGCGAATGTGCTAGGAACTGGGTCCCTGAGTGATAAAGGGAAGGGGTGAGTCAGGCTGGCAGGTGTCTTGGCTAAGATGCATCTGGAAGTAATACCCAAATTACCTCCTTCCCAGGTGAGCATCCCTGACTTGACACCCCCCACCCATGCTGCTCCCACCTTGCCTGAGAGTAACCCTGCCCCCATCCTGCTCACTCCCAGAGCTCAGGAGAAACGAGCTGGTTTTCTCCCAGAAGCTGGTGCCAGTTTAGTCAGCAGATTTCACAGATCTACTGGCACCCATGTAGTGTCTTATTTTAAGCTTAACATTTGAAGATGGAAACTTTTCCCCCTTTGATGTGTGGCAAAGAGATCCCAATTTATACATAAGCATGGCGGCTAAGCCAGTGCACCAAGGCAGTTCCCAAGGCGGGTGCAGTTCATGGCTCCCCTTTTTCAGGTACCTTCCCAGAAAGACCCCCAGCAACTGTGATCGCTTCTGACAATTGGCATCTAAGTCCTCAGGTTTCCTTCAAGAAATATGCAGCCCTGTGCTTTCTGGGCACCTGTGGCTGGGAGAGGCAGGGCCAGGGTGTGGGCCCCCATCCTGTCCTCTCTGCATTTCTCCAGCTGCCAGCCTCTACCCTTGGCCCCCATAATGTCTCAGGGCAGCGAGCCTGAGGTTCTCCCAGGCAGCCTCTATGTCTCCCTCCTCGATCCTGAGCTCCCTGACACTGCCGTCCTTCTCTCCTCTCTCCTGTCATTCTGGGAGTCCCGCTACTCAAGGCTGAAACCCCTCATATCCAGCTGGGAGGCTGAGGAGGACAGACCAGGAGCATCCTGTCGGTGAATTCAGAGGTCTCAGGTTACATTCAAACCTGATATTTTCTTGGGACATGAGGAGCCCTATCTACTCTGAACCCTTTCATTTTAATGCTGCAGATGATCATGGAAACTTAGAAACCCCATTTCTGCAAAGGTGCTGGTATAAGTCACATCCTCTCCGTGGGGAGGACGGGTGGACCGTGGAGGGTCCACTTACGTGAGGATTTGGCTGAGTCTCAGGGCCTTTCTCACATCTCCTAACCCTCTTCATCCCAGACTCCACTTTTTCACACATTTCAATCCCAACCGCAATTTTCTTCCTGGCCATTGTAATCAGACACCAAAATGGCTGGTGTCTGATTTGCTTCTCACTGCAGCTCTGGCTTAGTTTACACCATCCGAGAGGTGGGGTTCAGTTACACTGGAATGGACCAGTCAGGGACAAACATTCATTTGACAAAAGATATTTTCTTGAAATGGTTGGGCTGCTTTAAATAGCGGCACCCCTAATGCGTCCGAGTGTTACTTTTCAGACTACTAGCTGTAGAGATCAGAAGATGGAGACAAAGTCGAAGGAAAAAGCAGGCAATTTGTTGAGTACCAGAGCCCATGCAAGGTCTTTTGAAAATGAAGAGAAACATTTTAGAAATGAACGCATCAGTGTGGAGGAGAAGCGTGTGATGCTAAAGAACTGTTGCTTTGCCGGCGAGGACTCCCGGGGATTTGAGAAGTGAATGTTATGTGGTCTCATCCCTCTGAAGCATCTGGAAGCTCTCAAGGAAGACAGATTTTAAACATATATTTACTACCAAGATAAATACTGCAAAGAGGGCAGGCAGGGTGCTGAGACAGCGTGTGACAGGAGACCCATGTCATCTTGAGGGCTGGAGGGGGCTTCCTGGAGGAGGTGACAACTGACCTGAAACCCAGAGGGTGAGGAGGGACTAGCCAAATGAGGATGGAGTGGCGGGCGGCAGGGCTAGTATTTCTGCCACTCTCCTGCCAAGCAAGACGATTCTGTACCCTGTAGTCTCCCCTGACTTAAATTTCACCACTCAGTTGTTTAGACACACACCCTGTTTCCCCTTTGAATTTGTTTTTATACATTTAAAGTTTTCTTTTTCTTATCACTTGAATCACTTTCATACGAGTGCCAGCCCAAGGGGTGGGAGGCTGCTCAGTTCTGAGTCCCAGTATCACAGTGGCCAGAACTGTGACCCGCAGACTTGCTGCCTTGCCCTTGTCTTCACTTGTTCATGCCCCCCTTCTGGCCAAGCAGACAGGGATATTTGGTGCCTGTCTCCCACCCTGAGACCTCCTCTCTTTGCAGAGGTTAGAACACTCTGAAGGTGGAGGGCTGAAGTGAAGTTGTGGTTTTTCTTGTGAGCCAGTTGCATAGGGGTACAATCGGCCCTGTTCCTCATTCTGTCCTGAGATGAGGCTCAGTTACAAACTTCCCTTCTTTCTGGACCAGCCAGGGTGGCCCCAGAACTGGGCCAATGGTCACCAGTTGGAGTAGGTTGACAAGCTGGGCTGCTCAGGAAGCAGCATCACTAGGGAAGACATTAGTGGTGGTACAGGTGCATTAGTAGAGGTACAGAATTTTCCCCAGGAAGGACAGCATATTCGCTCTTTATATGAAGTAATCCCTGTATCAATCAGCTATTGCTACTGTAGTACTGTGTAACAAACATCCACAAAATTGCAGCGGCAGCCATAGCATTCATTCTTAGGGATCTGCAGTTACCCGGGAGTTTGGCTGCTCTAGACTGGGCTTGATTGAGGCAGTTTTGCTTCTCACTGCAGGTCTGGGGTCAACTGGGAGTCAGCTCAACCAGGCTGGACTCTGCTCCTCACATCTTATCCTCCTTGGATGAATGAGAACACTAGTCAGGGCGTGTCACCTCTTGGCAATGTTAGGAGCACAGAGGGCCAGCATAAATAAGGTCTCTGAGGCCTGGGTTTCGAACTGGCACACTGCTACTTCCTCCCACATGCCATTGGCCAGAGCAATACCAAGAGCTTGGAAACAAATTCCTCCCCTCGCAGGGGTATGATGCAGGGACCAAACTCAAACTGCCCCCTCATCAAAGGCTGACAGCCTCATGCAATCAGACTTTAATAAAAGGAGTAAGAAAGAGATGGATGATGGTGGTCATTGTCACAATCCATCATAGATCTTTTCCTTGGCCAAGAATGAATTAATGTCCTTAATGATAAGTTAGCAATATTCTTCCAGTGTGTGCTGTGGGCCCAACTTTGTGCTGAGGGCTTTGGGGAACATCAGAGAGAAAAGCCCTGATTCTATCATCAGGAGCTCACTACTTTTTGTGGATTAAATGTTGCTCAATTGTGTAATGTAGACTGTGCAGGTCAGAGACATGAGAGAACAGCAAAGACTAGAAAAGAATGAGATAGAAGGAGAGGAACGATACTAACACCTAACACCTGGGGCGGGGAGGCAGCACATGCTCCGTTCCAGACACCGTGCCCGATTCTTGCCATGCCTCACTTCTCCTGATCATCCAGAGACGTACCACGACCATCCCCATTTAACAGATGAAAAAACAGAGGCACAAAGACCTCAAGTTACTTGTGCATGGTCACACAGCCACTACATATAAGAACCAGAATTGGAGTCCAGCTCCTCCCACCACCAGAGCCTGAGCACTGGTCACGAGGGCCTGTGGCCGGCCACCCAAGGGGAAGAGGAAGCAAAGGCAGACAGATGTGCAGAGAGGACAGCTGCCAGGGGGCGGGAGCCGTGGAGGGGACCCCAGTCGTGTTATGAACTATAAATGGGAGCAAAGATAGGATGTGCGATTTGGCCGAGGTCCTGCGACAAGATAGGGTGCAGGCTGGGAATTCTGGCTGTCGGCTCTCCTTCATGTTCCCTGGTCCCAGCCGCTTTCTGGGCTCTCTACCCGCTGAGCGGCCACACTGAAGCATCTCCGTCTTGGAAGAGGTGCCATCCACTGGCATTGAAGCCGGCGGACTGGCTCCCTCTCTCTATTCATCTCTTTCCTCCTTTCCCCTGCCGTGTTCTGGAAAGGGCAGCGTGAGGGAATGTGGGCAGGTTGCACCAGAGATATACATCTGAGAACTGAAGGAACATTTATTTTTAATTTAGACTTAAAAAGAAAAAAGGAAGTTATAAAATATCTGCTCTTGCTCCTGGGATTGTGCAGATGGTGCTGCGTGTTGCCTAATAGGGAGCGAGGCTGGCACCGCGTGCTTGCGGCCCCACCAGCCACGGTAGGAACCTGGAAGGCGGGTCCCGGTTCCTCTTGCCTCGGCCTCAGATGGCTCCCTTGCGTCCCCTTTGGCCAGTGTGGCTTGGTGTTCTGCTGCCTTCTCACCTCACCCTCCCTGGACTCCCATCTGCTGATTGCCTAAACCGCCTCCAATGAAGCTCATCTCTCAGCTGTTCCTGCTCCCAGGAGCACATGCATGCACACCTCAGCTCCAGCCTACCACCTCCTTTGGCAGATAACCAGACCTCTCTTTTCCTCACCTCCTGCTTGGATGTGAGAACTTATCAGTTTTACACACATCTAAATACCTGTTTAAACCATCTAGTCATTTCCATGCCCAGGAGTTATAGAAGACATCCCCATACATTTTCCTGTTTGGTCTTTGTGTTTATTGTGGTTCGATGCTATATATTCAACTCTTCTGGTAGGCTCCTCCGGAAGCTGATGGAGCTCAGTGCATAGAAGATGCTCGAAAATGGGCATATAATATGACTTTTCCCTTGTACTCAGGCAGCTGAGCTTTGAGAAGGAAGCCCTAGAGAGGTGGGGCTCCCAAGCCAGAAATCAAGAGACCTGACTCCCTCTAGCTTGCTTTGAAGCCTCTGGCAGATCACTGAATTTGTCTAAGCCTCAGTTGCCCCATTTGTAGAATATAGAAAGTAATCTTTATTTTGTTCGGACCCCAAAGTGATAATAAAGATCTTGAAAGTGACATAAGGAAAAACGCTTGGTGAAATCAATCAATTAATTTATCTCTTTAAGAAAGTGTGCCAAGGCACAGGTGCCCAGCCTGTGCAGGAGTTTGGGACAGGAGTCTGGTCAGATTGGCCAACCAGATGAAAACCGCACTGGTTACACTGTGTGTGTGTGTGTGTGTGTGTGTGTGTGTGTGTGTATTGCATAGACTGGGTACTAATTTGCTTTAGTTTAGGTTTATCCATGGGATTTTCCAGGCAAGAGTACTGGAGTGGGGTGCCACTGGAGAAGGCAATGGCACCCCGCTCCAGTACTCTTGCCTGGAAAATCCCATGGATGGAGGAGCCTGGTAGGCTGCAGTCCATGGGGTCGCTATGAGCCTGACATGACTGAGCGACTTCACTTTAACTTTTCACTTTTCACTCATTGGAGAAGGAAATGGCAACCCACTCCAGTGTTCTTGCCTGGAGAATCCCAGGGATGGCGGAGCCTGATGGTGGGCTGCCGTCTATGGGGTCGCACAGAGTTGGACACGACTGAAGTGACTTAGCAGGTTTGTTCTGAAAAATAACTCAATATCACATAAAAAAGGCATGCCATAGAAAAAACAAGTAAGTTGAAAATGAGACAAAAGGAAAGTTAGAGAAGAAAAGATAAAATAAAGGTATAAGTCCAGCTTCACACAAGACACATGCAGTGTGGTCTGTCTCCTTGGCAGATGTGGGTTGTGGAGACCCAGCCTGGACATCTTGACAGTCAGTGCAAAGAGGGACACAGTTGGATGCCCTGTGTCTATGAGATAGATGCAAACCAGATGTTCAGAAGTATAAATTTCTGATCCTGAAACCAGAAAATTTCCTCCAAGAGGATTCATAAAGGGGACCAATGTAATGGACAGTGAGTGTCCTGGACAACAGCTGTCTGGTAAATACAGTGAGTCCCATGGGCCACATCTTATGATGGTCCTGGTGACCCAAGCGCAATTCAGGGGGTGCAAAGGGAACCGAGGGGGAGAATGCAATGTAGTTCATAACACACCTGTGTTATGTAAACCGGTGGGTTAAGGGAATGTGTTTCCCAACAGTGGAAAATAGCTTTTATTTCCTTGGGCTTCAGGAGGCCGGCAGACATACACATACGTACATGTACATCCCAGGGTAGGAGAATGTACACACACACACACACACACACACACACATGCATACCACACACTCGTGGGCTCACTTGTCTGCCCAGCTTTGGCCTCTCTAGGCTCAGCTTCCTCGTTATGGTCTGGCTCCTGCCTAGGGCACTAGGAGGAGATCCTGGGTCCCCTGGGGTTCCTTCTTGGCAGGACTGGTGGGAAAATTCCCTTTTACAGACAATGGAACCATCTGTATTGGCTTCATACCTACTACTTGGACTCTGGGAATAGAATTTAAGTTGAGATAGGAAATCCAAGGTCACCTCTTCACCCTACAGGGAAGAAAGCTAGAACCCCAAAGGGGCAAGCCTTCTGCTGGAGACCACACCGGAATAGAGCCAAAGCTGAGACCCCAGGTCCCTGATTCTCACTCCAACACCCTAAGCTGTCATTGTGAAGAAAAATCGAGTTGGGATCTTACTTGGGGGAGAAAAATATCATAAGACAATCCTTCATTGGTGCTATGGAATGGCTTTACATTATATAATTTTATTCAAACTGATATGGGCCAATAAATATAAATGTGTATGCATTTCACTGTTTTAAAACATTTTAATGTTTAAAACATGATTTACTAATGCTGCTAAGGATGTCTAGAATTTGATTTACTGCATAGAATTGAATGTTTATACTTGTTCCTTACAGAAATTCTTGCCAAAGAGCCATTTTATCTACAGGAATAATAAATAAGTCAATATGTGGATGGCTGTGCACATTTTTTCCATATGCAGCAGCACTTGGTAGATGTTATTTTTCACACAAGCACTCAAAAGGTAAATCTCACAGACACACATGAATCCTTGAAGTCTAAGATGTGGTCAGTGTCAAGATCAGGCAATTAATCTGGACATAAACCAAAAGAATAAAGTCATTGGGTCTAGGTCTTAGGTGATATTTGGGCTTTGGGAATAATGGGTCCACATTTAATGTAACCAGACTTGGTCATATGTATGTATTTATTCATTCATTCACACATTCAACAAATACTTACTAGACATCTATGTTTCATTCAATAGCCTAAATATAGTGTAGGTTTTGCTTCATGGGGGCCCAGAGATAATATATAAATTTCCCTACTTGTGTTGTTAAAACACTTAAGGCCTTTAAATATGGAGCTTCCCAAGTGGACCAGTGGTAAAGAATCCGCCTGCCAATTCAGGAGATGTGGGTTCGATCCCTGGGTTGGGAAGATCCCCTGCAGGAGGAAATGGCAATCCACTCAAGTATTCTCGCTTAGAAAATTCCATGGACAGAGGAGTTTGGTGGGATACAGTCAATGGGGTCTCAAAGAGTCAGACACGACTGAGCACACACCCTTTCAGTTCAGTTCAGTTCAGTTGCTCAGTCGTGTCTGACTCCTTGTGACCCCATGAATCGCAGCACGCCAGGCCTCCCTGTCCATCACCAACTCCTGGAGTTCCCCCAAACTCATGTCCATCGAGTCGCTGATGCCATCCAGCCGTCTCATCCTCTGTCGTCCCCTTCTCCTCCTACCCCCAATCCCTCCCAGCAGCAGGGTCTTTTCCAATGAGTCAACTCTTCGCATGAGATGGCCAAAGTACTGGAGTTTCAGCTTTAGCATCAGTCCTTCCAATGAACACCCAGGACTGATCTCCTTTAAAGCCTTTGAAATGAATATTATTGAGTCCTCACAAAAATTCTGTTGGACAGCTAGGGTGCGAAGAAGCCAGGTTAGCTGGGAGGAAGTAAAGGGGCTTGTTTTGTGTGTTCCTTTCTTTTTATTGTTCCCTTGGACACCAATTATGAAAATACACATGTCTGTTGTTAAAAAGAATACAGAAATACTCAAGAAGAATGTGAAGAAGTACTGACCTGCAGGGACATCTACGTGCTGTGCTAAAGATTTTTTTGATGCTTGGAGATATGTATATGTATGTGTATTTGTGTATATGATATATATGGTGAGGTTTTTTTCCCTTTATAAAAATGGGATTATGCTGTCATATAATTCTGCAACCATGGTTTCTTCATTGTATGTCAACTCACTTTGGGCACTGGTTTGTACAGATCAAGCACATCAGTTTGTATAGATCGAGCTCACTTTTGTTCGTGACTGTGTCCTTTTTCTTTGCTAAAGTATAGGGGGTTTCTTCTGCCTTCCTTAGCCTTTTCTTTCTCTCTCGTAGGTTGTTGGTCTTCTCTTGCCCAATCAGACATTGGCGTCCACTGTCTTCTGGCAGGTAACAGTTTCCCTGCGAACAGAAGGCTCCTGAGAGGGCACCCAACAAGTGCTGGTTCTAGTCCCCTTGTGGAAAGTTGCCCCATTCCGACTCCTCCCCAACCCAGAAGCCGCTGGGAGAAACCCCGGGACTTCGGTCCTGCTGAGCAGGTCCCAGCAGCCCTTGGGCCAGAGGGGATGAGGGCTGGCTTCACCTGGATGCTTGTTCCATGGCCAGTGACCTGAGGCCCTCAGCCTCATTTTGACATCAGCCTCATCCAAATCTATGGGGGAGGTAATCCACCCTCAGCCCTACGGTAGTGAGGTGGGTGAAAGAGCATTGCGGCCCCTGGTCTCTGCCCTTGGAGGCAGTCTGGGCTGTGGCTGTCTCAGAAGAGTAGCTCTGTGTGTGTCTGTGTAGGCAAAGCAGGACAGGAAGAAAAACCTGTTAGTCTTCAGGAGAAAATGTCACAGTCTTCCTGAAGGGGAAAAAAACTCCTAATAGAGTCCATGTCTAGGCTCTGCAGGTGGTGCGGGACACTGGGCTGCGGTATTCTGAAAGGGGCCGAAGGCTGCCAGCCGCTCCAGGGCCCTTCTGGAGTGGTGTCTACCTTTGGTCCAGTCATCAGTGTAAAACGGATGATGCGACAGAGGCAGTGGGCCCATCTGGGGCCGTGGACCCTAGAATCCTGGGAGAGGGGGCCGGGTCTGGTCTGAGATGGACAGCTGGGTGGGATGGGGCCAGTGTCTTAGTTTGCCAGGAACTGAGGGGTCTCCCAGGAATGGGGCCTTTCGGTGCTGAAACCTGCATCATCCCGGCAAATCAGGATGGCTGGTCGCACTACCTTGGGGGGTGGATGGAGCCACCATGAATAGAGACCTGTGTCTTTCTGGAGGACTGTGGCCTCCCAGGGTCAGGCCTAGCTTCCAGGGAGGTGACCACAGCTCTCCTGACTTCTCCTCCCCCACCCCTTCCCCTTGCCTTTCAGTGGCTGAACCAGAGCCACAACGCCTGTGTCAACTATGCAAACCGCAACGCTACCAAGGTGAGCATGGCAGACCATCGCCTGGCGGTGGGCTGCAGGCAGGGTGACCCTCTCCTCTCTGCCACGTAGCATGCCTCCATCAGGGCTGCTCCTCGGGGTTTTACTGCCAGCCCTTCCGGAGGGGCCCCACCAGGGAGGGGCTGTTCACCTAGCATGACGAAGGCCCATCACGTGGGAGTGTGGTGCAGAAGGCAAAAGGGATAAGCCCCGCTGGTTTCTAAACATTTCTAGGGCAGCCCTTGGATCAGGACAGCATCAGCCACATGAGGACTGAATTCCTCTAAATCTGCCTCCAAGTTTGCCTGGAAGCAGCCCCGGTGCCCCAAGATCGCTGGCTGCAAAGCTTTGTAAAGGGCTGCCTGTGAGGGTGAGGGGTCTGAGAGGACTAGCTTGTCCCCCTAAAGTGCCCTGCACTCCTGGATGAGCTCACAGCAGAGGCCCAGTCATCCTTCTCTTGGCGAGGAAGGGCTGGGCTCCTGGACTCCGCTGGCAAGGCTTTCTCTCCCCGTGTCAGTGCCCTACACTTCCGTCCAAAGGCACCAGAGGAGAGGAGAAGTCTAGGTCCCCTTGGGGACTTTCAGTCTGGGGAGGAGAGGGTCTGGGCACTTACAGCCTTGGTGGGGAGTGACAGGGGAATCATGAGCTGGGATGAACAGAACAACTTCTGGGCCTGATTCTCCGGGAACATCGCCACCTTCTCCCATCTAAACCTTTGGCCCACATCTCTCTCCAATGCTCCACACCTGGACAGCTCTGCTTGGCTGGCTCCCGTTCACCTTAGACCAAACATCTCCAGAATTGCTGTCGTAGCTCCTCAGCTCTCGCTTAATTTTGTGTGTCACAATTTGGGATCCACTTTCCCATAGAAATATGGAGCAACAGCCTCCTACTGGCCTGAAAGACCTGCGTGGTTGACAAGGCCTGTGAGAGCCAGTCAGGCTGTGGCCACCTCAACATAGCCATTTCCACTGAGAACGTACTCTGGGTGCCAAACAGCCCATTCGCAACATTTAGCTTTCCTAATTGGATCTGCTTGCCCCAGCCATTTTGGCCCTTGCTGTTTTCTACTTCCAGTCAAATGTCTGCCAAGGACTTTTCTAGAATAAGGCAGAAGAGCAGTGGGCCCTTTGGCGTCTCCCTGGACATAGCTGCCCCGTGTTTCCATGTGCGGAGCTGTGCTGAGGGAGGCATGGATCCCTTTGGCTCCCAGAGGCCTTCCTTTTCTCCTGCCCCTCAGGCTACTGGGCAGGAATGTCCCTCGTGGCTGAGGCCGTTTGCAAGGGTGGGAGTTTTGGGCACCTGGGGTCCTGAAATTCTGTATCTTTCAGCCTTCACCTGCATCCAAGTTCATCCAGGGCTACCTGGGAGCCGTCATCAGTGCCGTCTCCATTGCTGTGAGTAGCCCCCACCCCGCGCCATCCACGCCACCCTGCTGCTCTGCGGCTGTCCCCTCAGCATTTTGGGCCAGACCTTGTCTGAGGGTCAGGGCTGGGCAAGCAGCGCGGGAGGCAGAGGTTTCTGTGTGGGGGCTGTCAGGCAGAGGAAAGTAGACCACAGGTAGAGAAGGCGACGCTTTTGTAGAGGGAGAGCACAGGCTGGTGCTCCAGGTTCCGGAGAACAGGAGGGGAGGGGAGGCAGTGCCCGTCGGCCATGTGAAGGGCTGACAGGCCCGCCGGGGCAGGAAGCCTGCTCTAGGGGGATGTGTGTTTACCTGCCGCCTTCCTCAAAGGAAGCTCAGCAGTGTGGCTGATGCAGCAGTGAAGGGCCTCGCAATCCAGCCCCAAGACTGGTCCAGATGTCAGCTCCTCTTTAGTCTTTGCCTGTGTTCCCTGGGTCCCCTCTTGGTGGCCTTGGTCATGTGGTCACATGTCCAAGCCCTCCTGGAATTCTGTGAATTCCTCAAGACAGGGGCAATAGACTCATTTTGAATCCCACAGGGCTTTGAGAATACCGCAGGTACTAAGCAGGGGAGGTTTGTAGACTGACTATGTTAGATCGACTATCTGCCCAGTTGAAGGCAGAGGGCAGGTAACCCAGCGAAGGGCCTGAGCCAGAGCCAGAGTGAAGATCAGGCTCCCAAGACCTTGGCGTGTTCATCCCACCCCTGCGCCTGTCTTTGGTCCTCTCTCCATCCTGGCTGGGTGGTCTCCCATAGCCCACTCCGGAGGGTAAGAGTCACTTTACAACTTCATTATTTTATTCATTACCCAATAAGTACAGGTAGTTGGCAAGAAAAATAATCAGGAAATGCAAAATTAAAAACATTTACACTTAATAAAAATTCGCATATACTCATCTTTTTGTAAAACCCACCTTTCCCATTGGAGAAGGCAATGGCACCCCACTCCAGTACTCTTGCCTGGAAAATCCCATGGACGGAGGAGCCTGGAAGGCTGCAGTCCATGGGGTCGCTAAGAGTCGGACATGACTGAGCAACTTCACTTTCACTTTTCACTTTCACGCATTGGAGAAGGAAATGGCAACCCACTCCAGTGTTCTTGGCTGAAGAATCCCAGGGACTCGGGAGCCTGGTGGGCTGCTGTCTATGGGGTCGCACAGAGTCGGACACTACTGAAGCGACTTAGCAGCAGCCACAGTAGCATCTTTCCCAAGTCTTTAAATAAATGTAGTGGTTCACACCCGTGTACTGACCCACTGGTATGGGTGATGCCCATATGGTATTGTGGTGATACCACACACCACCATTTATTTCACCGTTCTCCAAAACAGGGATTTGTGGCTGTACTGAGATGGCCTCATTTACTCTGTTCCCACGTGGACCAGGCTCACTTCCAAATACCTGTTAGGAGTCGGGGCGGGGGTCCCCACTTCATGCCCAAGATCCCTCTCTTTTCCTTACGTCTTACCCAAGCATGAAGCCAGAATTGCCAGATCCATTTAGATCACTCATTAAGAGGCTGCTAACCCACCCTGGTGGTCCTGCAACCCAGCATGGGACTTCATATCTTTGAGGGTCATACTAATTGGGATCTTTGATTCTGGGGGTTGCTGGTCAGGGTCAGGGGACCTTGTGAGAGAGGAGAAGGGACTCTGTCACCTTCCTCCGGCTCCTTATGATACACGGGGCCCATGGCTGTGCCTGTTTTAGTGGCTTGAAAATCCCAAGTTCCTTCTTTGAGATGTAAGGGGATGTAAGGGGAGGTGGGGAGGAGCCAGGAGGAGGAAGCCACACGGGGAGTGGCCTGGGCTGGGTTGGGCTGTAGTGCAAGGGGCTCACTGTCCTGGGGGACAGCCCTCTCCAGCAGGCCTGGGGCTGCAGGGATGGGGACATGGCTTCTTCTCAGGGCTCCGGGCTCTCTGCACCCCCAGTCCTCACTGCCCCACCCTTGCAGCCCTCAGTCATTCCATCCCAACTTTGTAGGGCCGGATCCAGCCCAGATTGTGGGGTGAGGGTTCTGACGCCCAAGCTGCAGAGTTCCTGGGGACTTAGGGCCCTCCAGGCTTGCAGAGCCAGGGCCTTACTCACAGGGGATGGGGCCTTGTGCTGGGCTGTCACAGCCCCCAGGGGGTGTCCCTGTGCTGGGGACACCCTCCTTCCCCTCCCCTCCTAGCTGCAGGGCCCCTGGAGGAGGTGTTCCCTCTATGCCAGCCCCAAGTCCTAGAAACTTCTCTTTCTCATACACTCACTCAGTTACAGCCCATGTCCTGTCCTCTCATCATTCTGCTGGATTTCACATTTACCAGGGACAGGGACAGGCCCCGTGTCTTCTCCCCCACAGAGCAGGGTGCGGAGCAGTGCTCCATGATCACTTGTTATTAGGTTGCTGACCCATGGTTGGCTTTGGAGGCCCCTCTGCGCTCCACCCGCCAGCAGCTTGTCCCCCCGCCTGACGTCTGCGCACAGTTAGGGTCTAACTCCAGCAGATGGAGTGGAGTTTCTGACTTGGAAAATTTGCAGCTTGCTTGCTTTTCTTTTGTGTGTGTAAATCATGAAACCTCCAAAGAAAGAGGCTTTATTTTATTTTCCTTTTCCCTTGTTCTTTGGAAGCCCAGGCCTCGAGGCCTCATTAACTGATCTCTGCTTCAATTAGTGACAAATCCACCCCTCTCCCTCCTGCCCCAGGGTGAGCCTGTTAGGAGGAGATGACCTGCAAACAAGTGTCACGGCCCCAGTGGTTGGCCCAGTTCTGGCATTAATTAAAGTGAGTCCTACAAGCAGGCGGCATGGATGAGGGCTGACAAGCCAAGGGCAGATCCCAGAGACTTGAGGACCTGCTGAGTCAAGGCCAGGCCCTGTGAGTCCAGCCCTCTCTCCGGACCTGGACAGCCCGTTTCCCCTCTCAGAAGAGCCACTGACCTTGGGCGGCAGCCCCAAGAATCAGTCCCCACTGTGCACCCGCTAACTGCAGCCTCCTACTGGTGGCAGGACCACCAGTGGGGGGGTTAGCAGCCTTTTGGTGAACCCTCTAAATAGATCTGGCAATGTCTGTCTTCTTACTCGGGAATAAAAAAGAAATTTCGTCTTAAGTTATTTTTGAAATCTAGCAGTTTGCTGTCTTTTAACAAAGGAAGTTCTGTCAGTGCTCGCTGTGCTTCAGTTCGGGCGTTTGTGTTGAGCGTTTCTGTGGTCACCCCCACCGAGTCCTGGCTACCGGAGGGAGACCCAGTCATTCCCTTCAGGAGTGCAGGAGTGCCAGGCATTTCGCCAGTGCTGGGGGATGGCACAGACCCGTGTGACCTTTAAGGTGCTTCGAGGGGAAGAAGCTGAGGATATTCTGTGCTGTCACCATGATTATGATAAAAGTGATTTGGTGGGAAGGACCCTGTCCTAATTCACACAGGGCTGACTCTTATAAGACAGGCTGGAAGGCGAGGGCAGGGCTGACTTGTAAGACAGGCTGCAGAGGTGAGGGCAGGGCTGGCTCTTATAAGACAGGCTGGAGGGCAAGGGCAGGGCTGGCTCTTGTAAGACAGGCTGGAGGGGAGGGCAGGGCTGGCTCTTGTAAGACAGGCTAGAGGGTGAGGGCAGGGCTGACTTGTAAGACAGGCTGGAGGGTGAGGGCAGGGCTGACTGGGGGGTGAGGGCAGGGCTGACTTGTAAGACAGGCTGGAGGGTGAGGGCAGGGCTGGCTCTTGTAAGACAGGCTGGAGGGTGAGGGCAGGGCTGACTTGTAAGACAGGCTGGAGAGGGGAGGGCAGGGCTGACTCTTGTAAAACAGGCTGGAGGGCGAGGGCAGGGCTGGCTCTTTTAAGACAGGCTGGAGGGTGAGGGCAGGCCTGGGTGCTCCAGAAAGAGGGCACAGCGCCCAAAGGGGCACCAGGAGAAGGAGAGCAGGACAGACTCCGGAAGCTGTCTGGAATGAGCATGGCTGCCGTAGAAGGAGTGATGGTGATGGGGGGACGATGAAGCGGGCGGGGGTGGGGCAGCAAGGGCCGGCCATGAATCACCATGAGTGCCTTGTCAGTCGTGAGGAGAGCCCTGCCAGGAACCCCTGCCTGGGCTCAGGGGCCTGGGGCATTGCAGAGGGTGTGGACAGAAGAGGGTTGGAGGGGAAGTTGTGAGCGGTTGGCAGGGCAGTAGGTGGACCACCTGTCTGGACACGGGGTCCTGGTTAAGAGTGGACTTGGGGCCAGAGAGGAAGGCTAAAGGCTCACGTGAACAGTCAGGAGCTGGATGGCAGAGCCAGAGGATGAGCGTCGCTTCATGCCTGATCCTCAAACTCTTCACCTTCAGCCAGGTCTTCGCTGGTCAAAGGCTTTCCCTGTTGGAGAAATGCAGACCTCTATTCCTAAAGGGCCTGGGCCCTGGAGGGTCCCTTCTGTATGCTGCTAAGTCACTTCAGTCATGTCTGACTCTGTGTGACCCCATAGACGTCAACCCACCAGGCTGTCCTGCCCCTGGGATTCTCCAGGCAAGAACACTGGGGTGGGTTGCCATTTCCTTCAATGCATGAAAGTGAAAAGTGAAAGTGAAGTCGCTCAGTCGTGTCTGACTCTTAGCGACCCCATGGACTGCAGCCAACCAGGCTCCTCCGTCCATGGGATTTTCCAGGCAAGAGTACTGGAGTGGGGTGCCATTGCCTTCTGTATAGGATGCAGTGATTGTTAACCTAGACAGTGGGCACAAGGAGGTATCCCGGGGGTGCCTGGGCTGAGCCCCACCCCTCCCAGTTCCCCTTGCTTACTGGAGCTCCGTGCCCCCCTGGTAGTCAGACTGGCAAGTAATCATAGTGGGTAACACTTATGGAATGCCTTCAACTTGCCAGGCATCTCCTAAGTCACACCCTAAGCTACACCCTGGACCATGGAGGACACCCTGAGCTACAGCTCAAGCACAGAGTGAGCCAGGTGTAGTCTTGCAGAACGCCCAGGAACCAAGTATGCAGGCGGGTAGAGTGCAACCCCTTGTTACACTTAAAGAGCCCCTCAAAATTTTTGTTGCAGTCCCCTCTGGTCTCAGAGCACCTGGGAGATACTTGTCTACCAGGGGGCAGGGTAAGAGTCCTCCAGTGGGGAGCCAACAGCACAGCTTGACTTTTCCAACCTCCCTACACCACAGGGAGGCAGGAAGGAAAAAGTGGCTTTAGTCAGTAAAATAGTGTCTGTCCTTGACTTGGCTTCTGTGCCTCAGTGTCTTCATCAGCGTCCTCAGCAGGTGCCTTCAGCAGTCCAGGGTGTAGCTCCGGGTGTCCTCATGGTCCAGGATGTAGCTTCAGGTGTCTTCATGGTCCAGGGTGTAGCTCCAGGTGCCCTCTGCAGTCCAGGGTGTAGCTCTGGGTGTCCTCATGGTCCAGGGTGTAGGTCAGAGTGTCCTCTGTAATCCAGGGCGTAGCTCTGGGTGTCCTCTGTGGTCCAAGGTGTAGCTCAGGATGTCCTCTGTGGTCCAGGGTGTAGCTTTGGGTGTCCTCTGCGGTCCACAGTGTAGCTCTGGTGTCCTCTGTGGTTCAGGGTATAGCTCAGGGTGTCCGCATGGTCCAGGGTGTAGGTCAGGGTGTCCTCATGGTCCAGGGTGTAGGTCAGGGTGTGCTGTATGGTCCCGGGTGTAGCTTCAGGTGTCTTCATGGTCCAGGGTGTAGGTCAGGGTTTGCTCTGGTCCAGGGTGTAGCTCCGGGTGTCCTCATGGTCCAGGGTGTAGGTCAGGGTGTGCTGTATGGTCCAGGGTGTAGCTTCAGGTGTCTTCATGGTCCAGGTTGTAACTCTGGGTGTTCTCATGGTCCAGGGTGTAGATCAGGGTGTGTTCTGCGGTCCAGGTTGTAGCTTCAGGTGTCTTCATGGTCCAGAGTGTAGGTCAGGGTGTGCTCTGTGGTCCAGGGTGTAGCTCCGGGTGTCCTCATGGTCCAGGGTGTGGCTTCAGGTGTCTTCATGGTCCAGGGTGTAGCTCCAGGTGTCCTCTGCAGTCCAGGGTGTAGCTCAGGGTGTGCTCTGCAGTCCAGGGTAAGCTCAGGGTGTCCTCTGTGGTCCAGAGTATAGCTCAGGGTGTCCTCTGTGGTCCAGGGTGTAGCTCAGGGTGTGCTCTGTGGTCCAGGGTAAGCTCAGGGTGTCCTCTGTGGTCCAGAGTATAGCTCAGGGTGTGCTCTGTGGTCCAGGGTAAGCTCAGGGTGTCCTCTGTGGTCCAGGGTGTAGCTCAGGGTGTCCTCTGTGGTCCAGGGTGTAGCTCAGGGTGTCCTCTGTAGTCCAGGGTGTAGCTCAGGGTGTCCTCTGTGGTCCAGGGTGTAGCTCAGGGTATAACTCTAGGTGTCCTCTGTGGTCCAGGGTGTAGCTCAGGGTATAACTCTAGGTGTCCTCTGTGGTCCAGGGTGTGGCTCTGGGTGTCCTCTGTGGTCCAGGGTGTAGCTCAGGGTGTAGCTCTGGGTGTCCTCTGTGGTCCAGGGTGTAGCTCTGGGTGTAGCTCTGGGTGTCCTCTGTGGTCCATGGTGTAGCCCAGGGTGTCCTCTGTCGTCCAGGGTGTAGCTCAGGGTGTCCTCTGAGGTCCAGGGTGTAGCTCTGGGTGTCCTCTGTGGTCCAGGGTATAGCTCAGGGTATAACTCTAGGTGTCCTCTGTGGTCCAGGGTGTGGCTCTGGGTGTCCTCTGTGGTCCAGGGTGTAGCTCTGGGTGTCCTCTGTGGTCCAGGGTGTAGCTCTGGGTGTAGCTCTGGGTGTCCTCTGTGGTCCATGGTGTAGCCCAGGGTGTCCTCTGTCGTCCAGGGTGTAGCTCAGGGTGTCCTCTGAGGTCCAGGGTGTAGCTCAGGGTGTCCTCTGAGGTCCAGGGTGTAGCTCTGGGTGTCCTCTGTGGTCCAGGGTGTAGCTCAGGGTGTCCTCTGAGGTCCAGGGTGTAGCTCAGGGTGTCCTCTGTGGTCCAGGGTGTAGCTCAGGGTATCCTCTGAGGTCCAGGGTATAGCTCAGGGTGTCCTCTGTGGTCCAGGGTGTAGCTCAGGGTGTCCTCTGAGGTCCAAGGTATAGCTCAGGGTGTCCTCTGAGGTCCAGGGTAAGCTCAGGGTGTAGCTCAGGGTGTAGCTCAGGGTGTAGCTCTGGGTGACCTCTGTGGTCCCGTGTGTAGCTCTGGGTGTCCTCTGTGGTCCAGGGTGTAGCTCAGGGTATCCTCTGAGGTCCAGGGTGTAGCTCTGGGTGTCCTCTGTGGTCCTGTGTGTAGCTCAGGGTGTCCTCTGTGGTCCAGGGCGTAGCTCAGGGTGTCCTCTGAGGTCCAGGGTGTAGCTCTGGATGTAGCTCAGGATGTCCTCATGGTCCAGAGTGTAGCTTAGGGTATGATCTGCGATCCAGGGTATAGCTCTGGGTGTCCTCTGTGGTCCAGGGTGTAGCTCAGGCCCAGATACTCTTCTCTGAGCCTGTTGGAGTTAGGAGACCAACAGCCTGGGAATCCAGACCAGACTCTTGCCTCTCTTCTGTCACTCTGTGTGGCTTCCAGGTTGGAGGGCCCATTGTATGGACCCTGTATCAGAATCTGAAGTGTTCTGGAAGCCTGCAGATGGTGATGCTGGCAGGGACAAGTCTGACGCAGATATTGGCTCCACATCTATCCTGGGGAGGACAAGTTGTTGTCCCTTCCTAGACAGAAGGGGTCTGATATAACTGGTTTTCCAGCAAGTGGCCAGCAGGTTCCTGTGGGGCATGGTTCAGGGGTCATTGTTGGTCACTATTGCTAGCAAAGAAGCTACACAGCTGTGGCTGGAGCTGACTGGTATTTGAACCTGTGCACAACTCTGTCCTGGCCACCTTGGCCCTTTGCTCCTGAACGTGTTGCCAAGAAACAGCCTGATTGGGGTTGCAGGACAAACTGACCTCCATAGAGGCTCAGGGTCCACTGCTTGCTATCAAGATTTTATTCTATTGAATCAATGCACGCCCTCTGGTGGGCAATTTTGGTACCTCAGCTATTCCTTGACCTGTTCCAGCCGTTGCTCCACCAGGGCCCGCAGAAACCCCTGACCACTTCGTTGCTGTTGTTCAGTCACTCAGTGGTGTCCGACTCTTTGCGACCCCATGGACTGAAGCACGCCAGGCTTCCCTGTCCTTCACCGTCTTCCAGAGCTTGCTCAAACTCATGTCCATTGAGTTGGTGATCCATCCAACTGTCTCATCCTCTGTCATCCCCTTCTTCTCCTCCCTTCAACCTTTCCCAACATCAGGGTCTTTTCCAATGAGTCAGCCCTTCCCATCAAGTGGCCAAAGTATTGGAGCTTCAGCTTCAGTATCAGTCCTTCCAATGAATGTTCAGGGTTGATTTGCTTTTGAATTGACTGATTTGATCTTGCAGTCCAAGGGACTCTCAAGAGTCTTCTCCAACACCATAGTTCAAAAGCAACAATTCTTGAGCGCTCAGCCTTCTTTATGGTCCAACTGTCATACTTGGTTGTATGACCACTTGGTTATTTTATTATCCACCACCCAGAAGTAGATCCTAAATTCTGACCTCATGCCATCCCTCCTTTCAGACATGCCCCGTCTATTGTCCTCCAGGGTGCCTTGGACCCTTATGGCAGGTGCCGTTAGTCTGCAGAACTGGCTGCAGACAACCTGGTATTTCATGTTTCTGCAGCCTGCAGAGTCCCCCTCCCTTCTTACCTGGCTGCCTCCTACCCTCCCTAAGGGCTCAGTTGGGCATCCCCTTTCTCAGAAACCTTCATATCCCTGGGGGAGGGGGCATGCCCCCTCAAAGCCCCTCCTCCTGGCAGAGTGGATATACCATCCACTCAGGTGGTCTTAGACCTGCAGGTGCACCTGGCCCCATAGAGCTGTGTTTGCCGAGGTGGACAGCAGTGGCTGCACAAGGCAAGTCTCATTTGCGGCTCTTTTTTTTTTTTTTTCTCTGCTTCAGAAATCAGTCACTTGATTTATCTAGAAACATTTATGAAGCACCTACTCATTTCATCAGGCACCAGAAATTCCATGAAGAATAAGAGTGTACACAAGCCCTGTGCCCAGCACTTTAGGGCCTATGGGGAGAGACGGATGTTTAGTAAAGTGTCCACAGATAAAAATATTTCCATATAATTCTGTTTTAAATAATACACACGTGTTACTTTGATTCCCAACATTTTAAGAAGTAAATGAATGTACTTAGGGACTGTGATAGGTATGTGGAAAGAAGAGCTCCAGGTTTTGTCAGAGGCTGTAAAAGGGGAGCCCTGAGTGAAGAGGAGGCCTCTCTGAGGGCCTGATGTTCAAGCGGAAAAGTGAGGAAGCCGAAAGAGGGCAGGGCTTGCGAGAAAAGGTGGGAGAGAAGGAGGGAGGGAACTGGCTCATTGGAGGAGCAGGGCGGGGCTGAGGTTACCGGAGCCTTGCAAGCATGGCCAGGTGGTCAGGTAGGGCCGTGTGGGGCTTAAATGCAGTGAAACCACTGAGAGACTTACGTGTGTTGATTCCACTCTGGCTGCTGTGGATTAGAAGGGTCAAGAGTGCAAATTGGGAGCCCAGTTAGGAGGTGGGCAGTTGTCCAGGGAGAAGTGATGGGTGTTTGAGCTAAATGGTGGGAGCAGAGAGAGAGAGAAATAGCTGTACTTAAGACACCCAGCAGACAGAGCTGGGTGTCGGGTAGCAGAGGCTCCTGTCCAGGTAGACCCCTAAGATTCTGGCTTGAAGAGCTGAGCTGGGAATGGGAGAAGCAGACAGGATGTGGGTGAGGAAGATCAAGATGACCCTCATTTGCTGTGTGTGCAGGTGGAGTGCCTGAAGCTCATGGAGATAGAGGCATCCTGCAGGGGGTCAGTGGGCTGGAGTGGAGGACACAGGCATTGTTCCAATCCCATCCGGTGTCTCATCTCTGGCCTCGCAGAAGCTAGGCTGGTGTTGGCCTGGAAGGCCCCTCCTACTCAAGGAGACAGTTATCAGCTGTGTTCCCCGAAGACACTGAAGGTCTTGGGACGTGGGTCTCCCACCCCTCCCCAGTTCTTGGTGCCGGTCAGCATTTATCTCCACTGTGGGGGTTTGCCAGACTTCCCTCCTTCCCCTCCTGCGCTCTCAGCTGCCCATGGCAAATCCAGCCTCCTGGGAGCAGAGCTTGGAGAGAGGTAGGTCCCCTGTTCTCTCAGCCCAACATGCTGTCCACGGGTCCTGGGCTCTGGCTTCTCCCAGGCCCCCTACGGCTGGCCCCATGGGGAATTCTTATACAAAATCCCCATCCTATTTGTGCTCCCCTCCACCAAAATGGAGCCCCTGTTTGGTTAATTTCTATTTTGTGGTTTATCTGGAGGCTGTTAAAACAAACCCTGGGGGACCCTCAGCAGTGACTGTTCCATATCTCATTATCTTTCCCGAACCCGATTATTAGCTCAGATTTTTCTGATCGCTAGCTGCTGTTCGTGATGAGTTGTGTGCCATTAATGCCAGCTGGTTCCCTTAAACAGGACCCACCATGCCAGAGAAAGTGAGCTGGCATTCAGAGCCATCAGCCACTTGGCTTTTTAATTTTAATGGGCTCTACCAAATGTTCCAGGCCAAAGGGTCCCCGAGGAACCAGAACAGACGGGCTCCCAACCCCCAGTCTGCAGCCCACCCTGGTTCCTTCCCAGACTGTGGCCATCCTGATTGCTGGGACAATAAGGTCTGGGTCGAGGCCTCACCTGTATTCATGCCTTCTTGCCACCAGGCCCATCCTCGATGAGTGGTCAGAGTGACTTCATGGGTTCCTAGCGAGCTTGCAACTACATATACCAAAGCTCTCTGGTCCCAGCCCCCTCCCTGGGGGAGACAGGCTGGGTCACCATTCTGAGCTGTGCTAATCCTAGCCTCTGGGAAGCACCGTCAGCTGGTCAGCCAAGTGTGGGGAAGGGTTGAGGGAGCAGGCAAGTCTGAGTGTTTGCTCCAGCCAGTGGCCCCTATTCCTTCCTGCCCTCCCCCACCGCCAGCCCGGCCTGTCCCCAGAAGGCTGCCTCGGGAAGGGCTCCAGCTCCCTGCTGGCTTCTCCTGCTCCCCATTCCTCCAGCACTCCCTGCGTCTTTCCAAACAAATGCAGAGGGTTTTGAACCCAGACCTTCAGTTTTCTAGCTGCCAGGTTTAAGAGGTGGCTCAGGGGCCCTGTCTTCTCTACCTGCAGCTGCCTTCCGCTCACCTGGGCCTCAGCCCAGGTCTCTTCAGGGAGGCTTTTGCGCTATAGACAGCCAGTCTGAAATGGCTTGTGGTCATTTAAAAAAATGTCCTGTCAGACATTCCTGACTGAGATAGAAGACAATTGGAAAGAAAATAGCACCGTGGCCAAGAGCAAAGCTTTGGAATTAGCAGACTGTGGATTTGAGTCCTAGCGTTACCTAGGACATCTTTGAGCAAAGTTACTTCACCTCTCTGAATCTGCCTGAACTTCCCTGAATCCGTTCAAGAGCAACATGCCCTGTCTCTAAGGCTGGCAGTGGGGATTGGAGTAAGATGTTTCATGTGATACGCTCAGCACTTGGCCTGGTATCTCCACTTGCCCCTTTCCTCCTTCTTACTCATCGCTTATGTCTGCCTGTGTCCTCCTTCTAGACTGGCATTCTGTAAGAACATATCCCCTGGTATTTTGGAGGGCTTGGGGGTGACCATTTCTGAGTCACCAAAATAGTCACTTGCTGTTTGAGAGTGGGGAGACCTGGCCTTGGTGAGTTCCCTCTGTGTAGCAGGGTTGCGGGGCCCAGGGTGGGCTGGCATCCCCTCAGCCTACCCACCTGCACTGCCCTGCCCCCTAAGTGCATCCAACCTGCCGTGCGTCTCCCTGCCTCTCCTTGAGCAGACAGAGAGGACAAGAATTGGACTCTGACCACCAGCTGGAGGCTTCAAATGGAAGCCAGGCCCCTGAGAGCCCAAGCTGGGTTTGCCTGGCAGCACTCTGGCTCCTGGTGTGGGGTCTTGGGCTGCCCACGGCTGGTGGGCTGGCACTTGCTCTCTTCCCGGGTCTTACAGTTGCAGCCTGGTCTGGGCCATTTGCACCAGGCCATGGCTTGATTTGATTGCTGTGGCATCCACCCTGATGCCCTGGAGGCCTTCCCAAGGCTCTGCCTCTCCCCGACAACCCAGAAGGTGGAGGCCAGAGCCAGGGCTGCGGGTGCAGGGTGGCCTGCTGAGCCGCCGGGTGTACCAGACAGAGAGCAGGCTGTCCGTGGTCCTGTCAGGCCAGGAGGCCCCCAGGGGAGGCCTGGCTGTGGCCTCAGTTTGGGGGAGCAGAGGCTTCTACACACCCTTCATCTAGGCCACAGGCTCCTCTTTTGTCTCCCGGTGTCTGTGCTCATGCTTGTCTTCCCACCGGAGTCCTCCCCAGCCCAATCCCCCCTTCTCCAGGATGCTCCTCCTCCAGCTGTTGCTGGTCTCTCCATCCATCCACTTGTTTGTTGGTTTCTTGCATTTATTCCTCAGCCACTGCTTTGCTGAGCCTGTATTATGTGCCCAGACATCCGAAGGTGAGGAAGGCGCAGTCCCTCCCCCTCAGTCTGGCCGGGGCGCCAGGCTCACAGACTCACAGGGTAGTGAGTGCTGGGGATGAGGGGAGTGATGTGCAAGGGAGTGACTTTCTGCTGGGAGAGGTGACGTCACTCCTACCTAGATTCTTTCACTGAGGCCTCTTATGTGCCAGGCTCATGCCAGGCACTATGCGTACGTTCTCACAGCAGCCCTGGGTGCTGTCAGATGTTATCATTCCTTTTTGCAGACAAGGAAGCCGAGGCAGACAAAGGTTAAATGACTCCCAGTGTCAGTGACACGGGAGGTGGAGTGCAGAGGTGGGCCTTACAGGACAGGCGGGGACTGAGCAGAGGAAGGAGGGAGTTCGGGGCACAGGGACCAGCACGGGCAAAGGCTCTGAGGTGGGAAACGCAGATGGTGTTGGTCACCAGCCGACTGGATCGTGGAGAGAGAGAAGGGGGTGCTGGAGGAGTGGGAAGGGAGGTTATGAAGGCCACGACTGCTGCATGGAGATGGCAGTTCTTTCACAGGCCATGGGGAGGTGGATATGATTGAACCTGTGTTCTAGGAAGATGAGGGTCAGTGTAGGGGGTGGACTGGAGTTGGGAGTGCCCATGGCAAAGGCAAGGCAGGCCCAGATGCCCCGGCCTGAGTGAAGGGAGCTAGAGTCTGAAGGTGGTCACTGAGCCCAGGATATCCACTGAGCCCCCATCCTGCTCTGGGCGGCTCTGCTTAGCTCTCCAGTCACCTATGGGTGTCCCTGTGTTGAGCCCTCTCAGTCTGGCCAGGCCTATGGCTGGGCTCACAGTGGGACCCCAGAAATGTGGTGCTTAAGACGCTGGAAGACAGAAAAGGTTCACGGACTTAGAGAATGAACTGACAGCTACTGGGCAGGGAGGGCAAAGGTTGGGGGGCTGGGAGATTGACATGTACCCACTGCTATATTTAAAATGGATAACCAACAAGGTCGTACTATATAGCACAGGGAACTCTTCTCAATATTATATAACAATCTGAATGGGAGAAGAATTTGAAAAAGAATAGATACATGTATATGTATAACTGAATCACATTACTATACAGCTGAAACCAACGCAACTTTCTTCATCAGCCGTGCTTCCCAGCCTGCTCTAGTGGTGAAGAACCCGCCTGCCAATGCAGGAGACGAGAAATGCGAGTTTGATCCCTGGCTCAGGAAGATCCCCTGGAGAAGGAAATGGCAATCCACTCCAGCATGCTTGCCTGGAGAATCCCGTAGGCAGAAGAGCCTGGTGGTCTATTCTGTTGGGTCGAGAAGCGTCGGATACGACTGAAGCGATTTAACACACACACCCACACTCCAGTATAAAATAAAAAGTTAAAAAAAAGAAGCTGAGTAGGAATGAGGGGCGTCCTATACTTCACCTACTTCCAGCTTATATATTTTTCTGACAGCAACCATGCTACCATCTCTTGTCCTGTCCCCAAGGAGGCTGTGTGCCTGCGTGCGTGTGGTGTAGCTATCTCCCAGGCCAGTTCACTGGGACGCCTGGGCAGTGATGCTTTAAGGAGCCGCACTGGGGCTCGGCAGCCTCAGGTGGGGCTGAGGATGTGGGTCTGGGGTGCAGTTGTAGGGCAAGACGGTGGCCCTCACTCTCTGCTCTTCCCCTGCCTGCCCCTTCCTCCCCAGGCCGCTGCAGCAGCACACACTTTCTCTGTTTTCTCTTTCGAAGGTGGGCCTTAATGTCCTGGTTCAGAAAGCCAACAAGTTCACCCCGGCCACCCGCCTTCTCGTCCAGAGATTTGTGCCATTCCCTGCCGTAGGTAAGCCTTGCACAGAGAGAAGCTTCTGTGCACGTGTGCACAGGGATGTCTGGGCACGTGGGCTGCTGGGCTCTGGGGAGCTGGAAGGCCCCTCCAAGCCTCTCTTGACACTGAGGTGGGGGGAGTTCTGCCTTCGGCAACTGGAGGAAAATGTATGCAGGTAGAAGAAAGGGTGATGGGGTAAAGAATCCGCCTGCCAACGCAGGAGATGTAGGTTCTATCCCTGGGTCGGGAAGATCCCCCAGAGAAGGAAACGGCAACCCACTCCAGTGTTCTTGCCTGGGAAAGCCCACAGACAGAGGAGCCTGGTGGGCTACAGTCCAGGGGGTCACAAAAGGGTCGGACATGACTCAGCAAGTAAACAACAAACTGAAATGTAACATTTCCTTCCATTGTGAATATAGGCAGCAAATTGCAGTAGAAAGCAGGACCGTGACTCTCCCCAGTAGAAATCACAGGTATTTTCATGTCCTATTACAGTTGTTACAGAGATCTTAAAAATACCATTTGTGCTTAACACTAACCCCAAATTATAAGTTGATAGATCCACTTAAAGATCTTGTTTTTTTTTTAATTCAGTAGTTTAAAAGCACATCTATTTACTGTATCACAATTGAAAAAATATTTTGATAATTTATTTCAATATAATCTCCTTGTAATCCCACTTGTTTGGCTTGTAAAGCATGAACTTTAGAGACATTATTTGGAGAGGGGTGTAGGGGCCTCGGGTTCCTGACACAAAAGAAGTTTCAAGGCTCCCACTAAATCTGGTGCTCCAAGCCCTTTATGTTTCAGGGGCCTCTAATCATAGGGATGGGTAGGTGTGTGTGTGTGTGTGTGTGTGTGTGTGTGTGTGAGTGTGTGTGTGCGTGCGTGTGTATGTGTGTAGGTGTTTTCACTTGCTTTCAGCAGAGCCTTTGCTGGTTTTGGAGTCATGAATTCACAATAGATGCCCCAGGTCTGGGCCCTGAGATCCCATAAAGCGCAGCCAGGCTCCTAAGAAGCCTACAGTTTATTTGGGGAGAAGGTACAAGAGGAGAAACAAGTGTTTGAACCACAACATCGAGCCCCCATCTGATGCCAGAGGACAAAGCTGGGGCACGCCCAGAAGGGGCAAGAGGTCCCGTGAGCTCCCTGGTGCCAAGACTCGGTCTGAAGAGCAGGGTGTGAGACCCAAGCTCATGGTCCCAACCCTGTTCTTCACCTCCAGGGCTCAGCTTCCCCATCTGTAAGATGTGGGCACCAGTACCTACTTTTCCACAGCCTTGAGCTGAGTGAGGAGCAGATGAGACCGCAGACTAGCTCTGTTCTTCAGAAAGGGCTTTGAAGCACCTGAAAAGCCCCTGTGAGTAGGTGAGAGATCACTGTTGAGCAGCCCCACCTCCTCCTGGGCCCGGAGGCTAACGAACTCCCAGGACCAGCCACCCGGCTGATCCTCAGCCGACCCAGATAATTGCTATAGCAACTCCACACTTTTAATGAACTCTCAGCTATTTCTGGTGTGGGCCATTAATGGAATAACTCTTTAGATCTGACTTTGTTAAGGGGCCTAATTGCGTGAACACAGCGGCCGATCTGGTGTTCCTCGCCGTCCTGAGCTGCGGGGTCAGATGCAGCCTGAGGAGGGGGCAGCTCTCAGCTGCACTGGACTGGATCTTGGTCTCAGCTGAGATGTAATCTGTCCTTGAGCCAAACTTCAGATAGGGACTCTACTGGGACCCATTGCAGCCTTGCTCCGCCAGCTATCTTGCTGTGTGACCTTGGAAGTGGTCTTAACCTCTCTGGGGGCTCCCTCAGGAGAAGGGCCCCTGCTCTCAGGTTTGACCTTTTCCGAGGCTTTCTGACCTGTCCCTCTTTGGGCTCCAGCCAATTCCTCTCCTATCTTATTGCTGGGGCGGAGTCTGGTCCAGCCGTCACAGAGGGTCTTGCAGCCCTGCGCGTCCCTAGCCAGTTGCACGGGGTGCTCATGGTGAGGTCTGCAGCCCTGATGGTCCTAGCTCACCAGGATCCTAACAGCAATGGGCCCTTTCTGCCTGCTTCCTCAGACTGCTGTCCAAGTCCTGGCTGTGTGCCTGCCTTCCACACCCTGCCCCTTTTCTCCTCTCCGACATGTGGGCTTCCATCTCTCTGGCCTCCAATGCCCATCCTAGGCCCACCTGCAATGGCATTTGCTGACTCCCCTAGCCGAGACGGACACAGTAGTGTTCAGGGTAAACAGGCATTGCACCTCACCCCCTAGGGGCTTAAAAGCCCC
Organism: Bos grunniens; assembly: GCF_055505025.1. Lineage (NCBI taxonomy): Eukaryota > Metazoa > Chordata > Mammalia > Artiodactyla > Bovidae > Bos > Bos grunniens. The sequence continues at coordinate 96,080,386 of NC_141175.1, read as the reverse complement.
CTGGTCCCCTTAGGCCACTGAATAGTTCCTGCACTTGGCCTCCTGCACCTTATCCCCTGGGGCCTCCAGCCAGACAGAGTACCTGTCTGCCCCACTGCACACTGACAGGGCCTAGGGCCCTCCAGGCGTCCACCTCTCGGCTGGCCACCAAGTCTTCTCAGAGCTTGTTGGTCCTCTGGACCCCCGGACTAATGGAGAGACAGAACTCATGGAGCCCTCAGTGCACATGGGGAGCAGGTTGAGGCAAGTGAAAGTGATCAAATCAAGCCCTGATTGCCAGGGTGGGGGTGGGAGGGTGGAGCAGCAGAGGGTCTCCCATTCAGGGTGAGAGAGGGTCCTGAGAGGGCCCAGGTGCCCTGTGCTCAGCGGCCACATCCCTCCCTCCTCTCCCCTGGGTGGGCTGGGGACTCAGGCTCTGGGGAGCAAGGAAGCTCTTGGGGCCAGCTGCTTCTTTCCACTGCTTTGCCCTGTCCTGATCCACCTTGAAGTCCGGAGGTGCCCCACTGCTGCCCAGGAGAGAGGTTCGAGACTGGGCACAGGACGCCTGATTCATGCCGCACCCACCCCTCTCTGGCATCAGGCCAGAGCTTCGGCCCTTCCCCGTGGGGGCCTCCGTGACAGTCACCTCAGGTCTTCCCTGGGTGTGCCAAGCCCCAGACACTCTGCCACCAGGAGCACTCTGCCACCTGGAGCACTCTGCCACCTGGAGCACTCCACCAGTTCTCCCCTCATTTTTCAGCTAGGGCTGTGCACACATGTGTGTGACTGATGTGTGTGCGTGAGTGTGTGCTGAGTACGTGGGAAGCCCCAAGGACACTCACTGCAGCCAATTCTCTCCCTCAAGGTGGTTTCGGAGCCTCGCCGTGCCCTGGTCTAGAACAGCAATCATGTGGGAAATCTCACTTTCTATTTATATGTGGAGATGTTAGGAAAGCCGGTGAGCCCAGGAGCATGTGTGCTGGCATTGGAATTGATTGGGGACTGGTAATTAATTTGTTTAGACCTTAATTAATTCTTCAGTTCTTTCTTATTTGTGGACTGTCACGCTTAATTGTGTTGAGGAGCTGGAGCTCAGAGCAGGCCCTCCATTAATTGATGTGCAATTGCTGTGAGGTGGAAGTTAATGGTTTGGGGAGCTGGGCAAACAGTGTAATTAAAGGTCAATCGAGGAGGTGTCGGAAAAATACCCCCGCCCCCAGGTCCAGCCACCAGTCTCCACGAGCAGAGTCCATTCCAGGGGAGGCGGGCTCCACAAACAGCCTTCTTGTGAGTCCTTGGGGTGGGAGCCTGGAGGAGTGGCAGGCAGGGTCAGAGGCAGGTGCTAGTTCCATGATAGGACACCAGGGAAGAGGCATAGACCCACCTGGTGAGAAGTGGGCATGGCAGGGACTGTGGCCTGGAGCTGAGAGGTGGAGGCCCGGATGTTACCTGGCAGTGCACCTGTGTGCCCGGCTCTGTGGATGTGGCGTGGGGCAGGGTAGGCGGCTCTGAAGGTCACCCCCAGGCTGCCTGGCTGCATCCGCGTGGAGCAGTGGACAGGTAGTGTCATGTGCTCAGGGCACCCTCTGGGCCTGAGCCCCCGATGGGGGAGGCCTGAGCCTCAGTACTAGCCGGTCAGCTCCTTGCACGGGAATAACCCTCCTGCATGGAGCCTCAATTATCCCTTTGTGGAAAGTCACTTCATCGTGTGCTGTTGGCAGCAGTCCCTTACATTAAATGTCACAGCTTATTTCACTGCCATGAAGAAGTCTCTGTGTTCAGCAGGGAGTCTGCTGCTCGGGGTGTCTGGGCAGCCTTTGGGGGAGGTCTTCTGTTGCTTCATACCCAGAGTGCCCCACCTCCACCCCCGTCTCTATGCTTCCCTTCACCCCAGACCACGGGTCTTCCTGTCATTGATTCCCCCTTCATTTTCCCGCTCTTCTCCTGGTGCTCAATCCGCCCTCTTCCTTCACCAGGACGTGGCCCTGGCAGTGTGCCCAAGCCCTGCGGTCCATCCCTGGGCATCGCCTCCTCCATCCCTGTGGTTGGAAGGCAGCAGGGTGCACCTGTGCCCGCTGTGTCCTGGGCCTTGTGACTTACCCCCCCTCTGTCTGGCTCAGTGATACTTAATGTTGCATCCACCCGCCTTAGGCAGCCTCAAGGCCCTGAGTCACCTTTTGGACGTGGCCTCTGGCCTTGCTCGAACCCTGTCGCACTGTGGCAAATCTTGTGACTCCCCTTCTGTCTGGGCCTCAGGCCCTTGCACAAGGCCCTGTTTGACTAGAGTGCCTGCTCTTCCCACTCTCTGCCTTCTCTTGGCTGCCAGGCCTTCATCTCTCACTCCAGACACCACCTTCTCCAGGAAGCCCTCCCTGGGAGCCCCAGTCAGGATTACACCGCAGCACCCTGCATGTGCCTCGGTCTGTCCTGGAACTGCTCATTTTGTTTTTGAGTCCGCCTCCCTCATCAGACTGTGAGCTCTCCAAGACAGGGACTGGATCTCATTCATCACCAACCCCCAGCCCCGCTCTTTGCTCGGCACCTAGCGTTCTGGGTGGGTTTGTACAGTGAGCAGATGAACGTTTTAGTAAAAATGGCTTGAAACTGGGCACCCAGAAGTGAAACTCCACCCTGATGACATTGGTGACCACATTGTGTCACCTTAGATGACATTGGTAGCCGCATTGTGGCTGCTTAGAATTTATTGTGCTGTGTTTAAAAAAAATTTTTTTTTGGAACGTTTTGTTTTCTCGTGCAAGTTTTTGCGGTCACTGTCATTCACTCAGTGGGCAGGCCTAGGGTGGATGACTCGGTCACCCTGGGCACGTTCTTCAGCCTTTCTTGTTTGGATCTGGGTGGGGAGGCGGGCCAGGCTGGGTGCCAGGATCAGGGCCCTAGAACTGGCATGGGGCCCTGGAGTGTGTCAGGCCCCAAGAGGACAGGGCCAGTGGGCCCGAGTCAAGCAAGGGGAAGCCCCCCAGTGGTGTGTTCTAGGGCTCCGCCTTCAGCCTTGTCCCCTCACTCATTTTATACCTGCCTTGGTCAGAGGAGGTCAAGGGGTCACACACAAGGAATGGAGATAGCAACTTGGCAATGATTATGAATTCATGGGCAAGGGTGTGTGTGTGCGCACTCATTCAGTCATGTTAAACTCTTTGAGACCCCATAAACTCTAGCCCACCAGGCTCCTCTATCCATGGTATTCTCCAGGCAAGAATACTGGAGTGGGTTGCCATTTCCTCCTCCAGGGGATCTTCTCAACCCAGGGATCAAACCCAGGTCTTCTGCATATCCTGCATTGGCAGGCAGATTCTTTACCACTGAGCCACCTACCAGGGTCCAAAAAGATCTCACAAGGTTTGATGTAAGGCTCACTATTCAAAAAATGCAGCTGCACAAGTGTGGAGGTGCTGAACTTGATTTGATTGGGGTACTTAGGATAACGCCTGGGGATTTTGTGGACTGTATGCCTGAAACAGGTCCACCCAAGTGGTGTGTTGGGCTTCCCTAGTAACTCAGACGGTAAAGCGTCTGCCTGCAATGGGGGAGACCCGGGTTTGATCCCTGGGTCGGGAAAGTCCCCTGGAGAAGGAAATGGCAACCCACTCCAGTATTCTTGCCTGGAGAATCCGTGGACAGAGGAGCCTGATGGGCTACAGTCTATGGGGTCTTAAAGAGCTGGACATGACTGAGCAACTAACATACAGATACAGACATGTGGTGTGTGGCTCTGATGAGGCTGCCTGGCTTCAGCTGCATGTTAGAGACAGTGGCCAGAACAAGGGTGTCTCTTTAGTTCTAGATCCTACACAGGCAGAATAGCACTGGGAGTGGAGACAAAAAGAGTAGCAGGATCTTCTGAAAAACTGACAGTCTATTGGTGGAATGAGCTGCCTGACTCCTGAGATAGAGAAGCACCTGAGTATCAGCTTGGTACAAAAATCTGAGAGAGGCACTTATGTGTGACCAAGTCACCTGTTGTGGGCAGATTGCTTAGAACCTGGCATATAGTAGGTGCTTAGAGAGTGCTTGTTGAATGAGTGACCTTCCAATTCAGTTATCTTCTAATTCCTGGAATCCGGAAGGCAGAGACGATCAGACGTAGAAGAGGCGGGGAAGCCCAAGACAGCGGAGGAGGGGTTATGAATGTGAAAGGAGGGGGCCTGGTTGTGGTGGGCCAGGCAGGGAAAGGGCATTTTGAGGCCCTGAATACTAGCTGAGAGTTCAAGCTTTAGTTTATGATTAATGGGGGATCATTGAACAATCGTCAGCTAGGGAGGAGCTGTGATAAAAGGGTGCTTTTCAGAAAATGAATGTGTCAACAAAAATCTTTTGTTAGGAGATCCCAAACTTCAGAGTCAGCCTATACCTATATTTACAGGCTGATTTTTCAACCCAGAAATTCCTAGTCCTGAGTTTGTGACACTTCAGTATGGGTTGTGAAATTCTCCCCAAATTCTCATGCTATTTAAAAGAAAATATGTGCCATAGGGCTTCCTTGGTGGCTCAGTGGTAAAGAATCCACCTGCAATGCAGGAGACGGAAGAAACCTGGGTTTGATCTTCCCTGGGTTGGGAAGATCCCCTGGAGGAGGGCATGGCAACCCACTCCAGTATTCTTGCCTGGAGAATCCCATGGACAGAGGAGGCTGGCGGGCTATAGTCCATGGGGTCTCTAAAAGTCAGACACGACTGAAGCAACTGAAGCATGCGTGAATATACCACACATGTGCCATACAGCCCGGCCTCACAGGCAGAATGTGAGGGGTATCACGAAATCGAGCAAGTATTAGGGTACACACTCCCATCTGATAGCCACTCCTCCAAAGACAAGGCTGTATAGTCTGGTGTGATTCAAGTGTGTGTGTATACATAAGGAATGATGTATCAATACATACATGTCTGCTTGTAAATAGACCATGTCTGGCAGGGACATGAGAATATGGCTACAGTGGCTGCCTAAGGGGAGGGGACTAAACTAAAGGTCAGGGACTGGAAGGAGACTTACTTTCTATTATTTACTCTTTTTCGTGATTTGGATTGTTTACTGTATGCACTTGTTACCTGCAAAATAAGAAGAGAGAAGAAGTGGAGTCTGGAGAGCTTGGAGCTCAAGTCTCCTGATTTCCACTAGAGTGTTTTGGGTTTTGTTTTAATAAAAATTGTTCTTTTTTTTTCTGATAATACTTGATTATTATATAAGTTAAACAATTTCACTTCTCTCCTCAGAGATAAGTTTGGTATATATCCCTCCAAATTCAAATAAATACCTCAAATTATAGGAATCTCTGCCTGTTTATTGTATTTATATACTATAAACATGCCAATATAAATATATATTTGATATAAGTAGGATCATACTGTGTATACTCGTCATAAATCTCTTTTTAACTTCACAATCAATTTTGGATGTCTTTCCATGACAGTCATAAAATTCCAACTTATCCTTTTAATAGCCACAATAATTCATCTGTGGCTTTTTTAAAGATTGTGATATATTCTTTCAAACATATGGAATATTATAGGAAATAGAGAATAAAATATTAGATGCACCCAAAGCTTTCTCTGCCCTCTGCTTTTTTAATTCTGTTTTCCTTCTTCTTTCTTGACGAAGGCTATTGACTTACACCTTCCCCATTTGTGTCTTTATACTGTATCTTATGTGTCTGTATCATAAACCAGAAATTGTATTGTTTATATGTTAAGTTTACATTATGTTGTGCTGAACCCTTTTAAACTGGCTCTTCGTTGTGGTTTTGAGATTTATCTGTGTTAATACATATGCATTCATCTCAGCTTCTGAAGACTAATTGGGAACATCCAGGCTGTTTGCAGTTTCTCACTATTATATGTAGCACTGCACCAGCCAGCCTTGTACACGCATCCATGTGCACACGAGTAGGAGCTTCTCTAGGCCAGAGGTTTCAAACAACCACCTTGGGAGCTTTAAAAAGCAATGCAGACATCTGGGTCCTTCCTCCGATTTGGTTTCGGTTGTGCAGCCAGTACTGAGAATTAGCGGTCGAGGGTCAGTACAGAGAAGTGGAATGATCACGTCAGAGGTAATGCCCATCTCTCAGTTCAGTTCACTTCAGTCTCTCAGTCGTGTCCAACTCTTTGCGACCCTAGGAACTGCAGCACGTCAGGTTTCCCGGTCCACCACCAACTCACGGAGCTTGCTCAAACTCATGTCCATTGAGTCGGTGATGCCATCCAACCATCTCATCCTCTGTCATCCCCTTCTCCTCCTGCCTTCAATCTTTCCCAGCATCAGGGTCTTTTCCAATGAGTCAGTTCTTCACATCAGATGACCAAAGTATTGGAGTTTCAGCTTCAGCAACAGTTGTTCCAAAGAATATTCAGGACTGATCTCCTTTAGAATTGACTAGTTTGATCTCCTTGCAGTCCAAGGGACTCTCAAGAGTCTTCTCCAACACCACAGTTCAAAAGCATCAATTCTTTGGCTCTCCGCTTTTTTATAGTCCAACTCTCACATCCATACATGACTACTGGAAAAACCACAGCTTTTACTAGACAGACCTTTGTCAGCAAAGTAATGTCTCTGCTTTTTAATATGCTGTCTAGGTTGGTCACAGAGAACTAGCCAAGCTGATCACATGGACCACAGCCTTGTCTAATTCAATGAAACTAAGCCATGCCATATAGAGACACCCAAGATGGTCAGGTCATGGTGGAGAGTTCTGACAAAATGTGGTCCACTGGAGAAGGGAATGGCAAACCACTTCAGTGTTCCTGCCTTAAGAACCCCATGAATAGTATGAAAAGGCAAAAAGATGGGACAATGAAAGATGAACCCCCCCCCAAGGTGGGTAGGTGCCCAATATGCTACTGGAGACCAGTGGAGAAATAACTCCAGAAAGGATGAAGGGACGGAGCCAAAGTGAAAACACCACCCAGTTGTGGATGTGACTGTGATAGAAGCAAGGTCCAAGGCTGTAAAGAGCAATATTGCATAGGAACCTGGAATGTTAGGTCCATGAATCAAGGCAAATTGGAAGTGGTCAAACAGGAGATGGCAAGAGTGAACATCTACATTCTAGGAATCAGCGAACTAAAATGGACTGGAATGGGTGAATTTAACTCAGATGACCATTATATCTACTACTGTGGGCAGGAATCCCTTAAAAGAAATGGAGTAGCCATCATGGTCAACAAAAGAGTCCAAAAGGCAGTGCTTGGATGCAGACTCAAAAATGACAGCATGATCTCTGTTCATTTCCAAGGCAAACCATTCAGTATCACAGTAATCCAAGTCTATGCCCTGACCAGTAATGCTGAAGAAGCTGAAGTTGAACGGTTCTATGAAGACCAACAAGGCCTTCTAGAACTAACACCCAATGTCCTTTTCATTATAGGGGACTTGAATGCAAAAGTAGGAAGTCAAGAAACACCTGGAGTAACAGGCAAATTTGGTCTTGGAATACAGAATGAAGCAGGACAAAGGCTAATAGAGTTTTGCCAAGAGAATGCACTGGTCATAGCAAACATCCTCTTCCAACAATACTAGAGAAGACTCTACACATGGACATCACCAGATGGCCAACACCGAAATCAGACTGATTATATTCTTTGCAGCCAAAGATGGAGAAGTTCTATACAGTCAGCAAAAACAAGACCGGGAGCTGACTGTCACTCAGATCATAAACTCCTTATTGCCAAATTCAGACTTAAATTGACGAAAGTGGGGAAAACCACTAGACCATTCAGGTATGACCTAAATAAAATCCCTTATGATTATACAATGAAAGTGACAAATAGATTTAAGGGACTAGATCTGATAGACAGAGTGCCTGATGAACTATGGATGGAGGTTCATGACATTGTGCAGAAGACAGGGATCAAGACCATTCCCAATAAAAAGAAATGAAAAAAAGCAAAATGGCTGTCTGAGGAGGGCTTACAGATAGCTGTGAAAAGAAGAGAGTCAAAAATCAAAGGAGAGAAGGAAAGATATACCCATTTGAATGCAGAGTTCCAAAAGAATAGCAAGGAGAGATAAGAAAGCCTTCATCAGTGATCATTGCAAAGAAATAGAGGAAAATAATAGAATGGGAAAGACTAGAGATCTCTTCAAGAAAATTAGAGATACCGAGGGAACATTCCATGCAAAGATGGGCACAATAAAGGACAGAAATGGTATAGACCTAACAGACGCAGAAGATATTAAGAAGAGGTGGCAAGAATACACAGAAGAACTGTACAAAAAAGATCTTCATGACCCAGATAATCACGATGGTGTTATCACTCACCTAGAGTCAGACATCCTGGAATATGAAATCAAGTGGGCCTTAGGAAGCACCACTATGAACAAAGCTAGTGGGGGTGATGGAATTCCAGTAGAGCTATTTCAAATCCTAAAAGGTGATGCTGTTAAAGTGCTGCACTCAATATGCCAGCAAATTTAGAAAACTCAGCAATGGCCGCAGGACTAGAAAAGGTCAGTTTTCATTCCAATCCCAAAGAAAGGCAATGCCAAAGAATGCTCAAACTACCGCACAATTGCACTCATCTCACACGCTAGCAAAGTAATGCTCAAAATTCTCCAAGCCAGGTTTCAGCAATATGTGAACCGTGAACTTCAAGATGTTCAAGCTGGATTTAGAAAAGGCAGAGGAACCAATGATCAAATTGCCAACATGCGTTGGATCATCAAAAAAGCAAGAGAGTTCCAGAAAAACATCTATTTCTGCTTTATTGACTATGCCAAAGCCTTTGACTGTGGGGATCATGATAAACTGTGGACAATTCTGAAAGAGATGGGAACACCAGACCACCTGACTTGCTATACAGGAGAAACTTGTGTGCAGGTCAGGAAGCAACAGTTAGAACTGGACATGGAAAAACAGACTGGTTCCAAATAGGAAAAGGACTACGTCAAGGCTGTATATTGTCACCCTGCTTATTTAACTTATATTCAGATACATCATGAGAAACGCTGGGCGGGATGAAGCACAAGCTGGAATCAAGATTGCTGGGAGAAATATCATTAACCTCAGATATGCAGATGATACCACCCTTATGGCAGAAAGTGAAGAACTGAAGAGCCTCTTGATGAACGTGAAAGAGGAGAGTGAAAAAGTTGGCTTAAAGCTCAACATTCAGAAAACTAAGATCATGGCATCTGGTCCCATCACTTCATGGCAAATAGATGGGGAAAACAGTACAAACAGTGGCTGACTTTATTTTTTTGGGCTCCAAAATCACTGCAGATGGTGACTGCAGCCATGAAATTAAAAGATGCTTACTCCTTGGAAGGAAAGTTATGACCAACCTAGATAGCATATTCAAAAGCAGAGACATTACTTTGCCAACAAAGGTCCATCTAGTCAAGGCTGTGGTTTTTCCAGTAGTAATGTATGGATGTGAGAGTTGGACTATAAAGAAAGCTGAGCACCGAAGAATTGATGCTTTTGAACTGTGGTGTTGGAGAAGACTCTTGAGAGTCCCTTGGATTGCAAGAAGGTCCAACCAATCCATCCTAAAGGAGATCAGTCCTGAGTGTTCATTGGAAGGACTGATGTTGAAGCTGAAACTCCAATACTTTGGCCACCTGATGCAAAGAGCTGACTCATTGGAAAAGACCCTGATGCTGGGAAGTTGAAGGCGGGAGGAGAAGGGGATGACAGAGGATGAGATAGTTGTATGGCATCACCGACTCGATGGACATGAGTTTGGGTAAACTCCGGGAGTTGGTGATGGACAGGGAGGCCTGGCATGCTGTGGTCCATGGGGTCGCAAAGATTTGGACATGACTGAGTGACTGAACTAAACTGAACTAGATTGGTCATAACTTTTCTTCCAAGGAGCAAGACTCTACCTGCACCAAATGAGCAGACTGGCTTTTACTCTGCCTGCAAGGGTGATTTTTGTTTCCCTACATCTTCTTCAACATTTGCTATTATCAATTTTTTTTATTATTTTATTTTTTAACTTTACAATATTGTATTGGTTTTGCCATATATCAAAATGAATCCACCACAGGTATACATGTGTTCCCCATTCTGAACCCCCCTATTATCAATTTTTAAAACTAAATTTTATCCATCTGAAATGGATCTTTCTCATTTTAATTTGCGCTTTCCAATTCACAGTATGGTTGAGAATCTTTTCCTAACTTCACTGGGCATTTGGGTTTCCAAATAGAAGAGAGAGAAGGAGATTTCTTTTCATTTATTGTTCAGTTGCTAAGTCTTGTCTGTTCTTTGGGATCCCATGGACTGCAGCATGCCAGGCTCCCCTGTCCTTCACTGTCTCCTAGAGTTTGCTCAAATTCATGTCTGTTGATTTGGTGATGCTAGCTAACCATCTCATCCTCTTCCACCCCTTCCTTCTTTTGCCTCAATCTTTCCCAACATTAGGGTCTTTTCCAATGAGTTAGCTTGTTATATGAGGTATCCAAAGTATTGGAGCTTCAGCTTCAGCATCAGTCCTTCCAATGAATATTAAGGATGGATTTCCTTTAGGATTGACTGGTTTGATCTCCTTGCAGTCCAACAAATTGCAGACAGATTGAAGACCTAAATGTGCACAGTAAAATGTTAAGGCTTCTAGAAGGAAATGTAGATGAACATTTTTGGAGTAAGGACAGAGTTTCTTGGAAATACAAAAAGTATATACCAGAGAGGAAAGGATTGCTTATTTGGCAACATATATGACGATCTAGTGTATGTTAAAGGGCTTCCCAGGTGGTGTAGTGGTAAAGAGTCTGCCTGCCAGTTCAGGAGACACAAGAAACATGGGTTTGATCCCTGGATCAGGAAGATCCCCTGGAATGGGAAATGACAAACCACTGCAGTATTCTTGCCTGGGAAATTCCATGGACAGAGGAACCAGGTGGGCTATAGTCCATGAGGTCAAAAAGAGTCAGACATGACTGCGTGACTGAGCATACACAAACACATATGTGTGTTAAACTGCATGACAGAAGACACCATCAACAAAGTGAGAAAACAAGCCCAAGCTATTTGTAAACCATTAAACCAATGAGTCAAACTCCCTTATTTTTTGCTTGCACCCAAAGATGAAGAACTCTTGCAGGTTAATTTTTTTCTTAGATTCAAAATCAGTCTTTGACTATTGTAAGTCCACATTCATTGAATTTTAAAATATTTAAAAGTATTTCTTTTATGAATTTTTACTTAAATATTTTTCAGTGAGTTTGATCATTGTATTTTTCTCTTTAATTTTTATCTTATATTGGAATATGGTTGATTGACAATGTTGTGTTAGTTTCAGATACACACCATAGTGATTCTGTTATATATATACATATATCTGTTCTTTTTCTAATTCTTTTCCCATTTATTTGGTTATTACAGAATATTGAGCAGAGTTCCCTGTGCCATACAGTAGGTCCGTGTTGGTCATCTGATTTAATTATTAGTAGTTTGTGTATGTCAATTCCAAACTCCAAATCTGTTCTCCCCCAACCCTTCCCCGACCCTGGTAACCTAAAGTTCATTCTTTGAGTCTGTTAATCACTATATCTTTTTCTTAATAATTGTTAAAGCTCTTTATGTATTTTGTGATCATTTTTGGCTGAAAGTAACAGAAACCCTCAAACTCAAACCGGCTTAAATAATAATGATTACTTTACAGAGCTCAAGTCTCCCTTCAGGCATCAAGGCCAGTCTTTCCTTTGCTCTGCCAGGGGCTTCATCTTCAGGCTTACTCCCTTCATGGTTGTGAGATGGCAACCGCAATTCCAAACTTCATATCCAAACCCACCACTGTCCAGAGGACAGAAGGTTCTGCTGACCACCACCTCTTTTTTAGTGGGAGGAGGACTTTCCCAGAAGTCCTGCAGACACCCCTCATTGTCTAAGTTGGTCACACATCCCATCCTAGATCAAGGGAAGGATTTTATACTTAATTATGGGGAGTCAGTCACCATGACCCTCCATTAGACCTTTCATATCAGTAGTCCTTTGTCATATATAATATATTTTAAAGCTTCCCATTTCTTGTAATATGGTTCATAAATAGGTATCAAATGCCATTGTTTCTTAATTCTAAGATACCTTAGCTGTGAGGCATTAATGTAACAATCTTTCCGAAGAGGAGAGGACTATATTTCATTTGAAGGAATAAATAAGCATATAATGCACATTCAATCCAAATCACTTTTTCAATATCACAGAGTCTGAATCTCAGCCTTTTCCACATTGTACAATACTGTTTTGGGCACTGATCGTTACATGCAGCATCATGACCAGCACTGCTTTTTCTAAGCTCTGCCTCTACTCTTGACCCTTTTTAGTCCCTGTTAAATTAACAGGATAATTTCAAAGCACATAAAAGATTATTGAGTTTTTTTTTTCAACTCCTACTTTATTATACTTGTGGTTTCATTTTATTCTTTACTTGAGGGAAAAAAATATTTTTAAAGTTAATCAGCTTCTTTAGGAAGTTTTTGAAACAGATGCCTAAGTACAGGACCCATGCATAGGTCACACCAACTCCTGCTGGGGTTTGAAATTTTTCTGATCTACTTTAAGAAGTTTGGCATTTCCTTTTCAACTTTTAGAAAAGAAAAGCCTGGTTACATTCTCTTTGCAAAAATGCAAAGTCTAGGTAAATTTAGGGTAAAAAAGTAGAAGTCCTTCAATAATCCCTAATTTCCAAGAGGATCACTTGGTGAGGTGTGACCCTTCCAGAACATTATCCAGGAATTTATGCAGACACGTGTGTGTACCAGTTATGTGGTTTACGTTCAGTAAATCACCCTGTACATGCTCAGTAAGTCTGCTCACATAAGTTTGTTCTGGCGATCTCCCCGTGTGAGTTCCCTAATGGTGGACATTTAGGCTGTTTCTAATTATTTGCTGTTACAAACAGTGCTATAATTAACATCCTTGTAAATGTCTCTTTGTGCATATGGGCAAGCATTTCTTTAGGGTAGCTATCTATGGTTTGGCAATTTCTGCTGCCTTTAATTGCATTGCCTGGTATCTGGCAGACGATCTTCTGCATGTACAATAACTTTTCATGTCCATGCTCTATTATAGTGTAAGTTTTAAAAAGATGTTTTAGGCAACAATTAGGAATCTAAGTTTAAGTTCAAATTCTGTGTGGATTGCTGTGGGCAGCTGAGGTGACACTTGGATGAACAGATGCCTCTACACGTGGCTAAGGTCGCCCATGCACAGGCAGTTGTGATGAAGAGCAAGTAAGGTCTCCCCTGCCACACGCATTGTAAGGCACATTGTGATTTTTGCACTGTTAAAATATGAGAAAATGCTTCTTAGAACAGAGCAGTTATGGTGTTTGATTTTCCCAGATAAATAGCCCACCCCATATTTTGAATGGCCCTTGCCCTGTGAGTTGATAACAACCGCATTTACAGAAATTCCTTTCCCCTACAGCTGGGAGTGTTTCGGGACTATTAACTCCATTGATCTATGCCTCTGTTCTGGTGCTAGTTCAAGGGGCAAGCTCCCCTGTAGTCTTCTTTTTGAGAACCTTCTTGCACATTTGTCTTTCTGTCTGCTGCTCTTTCTTCCTCCCCACGCTGTCCTTTTCACACGGGCACTTCATTAGCTGTTCACAATCTGCATGATTTTGCATCGTGGTGTGCCTGATGTGAGAACATCTGCGGTAGTCAAGAGCATATTTTCCTCAGGCCTTGACACTGAGCTCGCCATCAGCATGAAGCAGTCTCTCTCGCTTTCTCTCTCTCTCTTTCTCTCTCATCCACTGACATCTCCCAGCATCGCTGCTCCAACATCAGTTATGCCTGAGTCTTGAATGGTGTCAATCTGAGTTGAAAATGTGTCAGCTTTCTTAACATTATCACTAACAGACTGCTTAATTAACCTGCTGATACTATCAATAATGGATCTGGCTGGTACGATAGAAAGAAGACCCGCAGCCCACGGTTGGTCTCTCTCTCTTTTCATTTGTTTAGTCTCAGTGACAATGCTGCTAGAGCTGAACTTTTCAGGAGCGGGATAAGAGCGATCTGGGAGGGTTTGAAAGGAATACAGTAGAACTTAAAGCTCTGGAAGAGACAATGGAATCACTGAAACAGGCTGGCATTCTCGTTGCTCAGAGGTAGGGATGGCTAGTAACCGGTGCATACAGCAAGTGCTCAGTAAATGGCTAACCACTGTACAGAGTCAACAGAAGGGATTACAGGGCACGTGCTGTCTGAGTTGACAGTAAGAAAGTTGGTGTTCACCAGGAGGAGCCTGGGGTTGCCATCATTCTGTAGTGGCTTCCAGGGATTTCTCTCTTTTCCATCTCGCAGCTGAGATGAGAGGGGCACATTGTCGTTCTCAAAAGGGTCCAGACAGGGAGGAGGCTGGGTTTTCACTTCCTTTCATGCTTTATCTTTCATCTCAAGTGGCTTTGTGTTTGAACCAACGACCTCCTCTATCCTTCTGAGGCCACATCACATATTCAGAAATTTCAGAAAGCAGAGATGCCACCGCAGCCTGGAGCAACTCCATCACCTCCCAAACCATGCTCTCTCTTGTCTGTCTGTCTCGCGCGTGCACGTCAACACACACACACGCACATAGACGGACTTGACACGTCTCAGCTGTCCCTGGCTTCCCCCTACCTGGACAAGCCTGTAAGCTCAGCCAGCACCCAGAAATTCACGGACACACTAAACGCATCCCCATTTTCACACTTGGGAGGCCGGCAGGGAGCAGAGTTCATAGAGTGAGTTTAGGCAGCTGCTCCTCCCCTGAACCACATTCCTGTGGCCTTGCCTTTCCTGGAATGGTGGTGGTGGTGGTGGTAGAATGTATTCTCAGAGGGCAGAGATTAATGCCTTTCAGGGCAGAAAACCCCAATATCATCTCCAAAGGTTTTCTTGGGTCTCCTAGTACTTAAGGGCCTGGCTGTCCCAAGGGTGTGATAGGTTGCAGTACATCGCTGCCACCACTAGAGGGCAAATCACTAACACAGGCCAGGTGCCCCTACCCCAGGCCTCTCCAGGGGCCCTTCTGGACCCTAAGCCCTAGAGGGACCCTGGGGCTATCAGGAGCTCACCTCTAAGGGTGAGGAGCAGGAGATGCAGAGCCAGGCTTGGAACCCAAGGCCAACTGGTCTGAAACCCAGGCTCCCATTCTCTCCTCCCTTACCTCAGATTCACCTGCCTGACTCTCAGTCTCTGGGTGTGTTTAAGACAAGGGCTTTTCAGCATCAACTCTACTGACGTGTTGGGCTGGATAATTCTTTGCTGCGGGAGCTGTCCTGTGCATTGAAGGATGTTTAGTCTCTGGTCTACCCAGAGATGCCAGTAACAACCCCTGCCCGCCCCCCCCCCCCGCCCCAGATCGTGATCATCAAAAATGTCTCCAACTTTGCCAAATGCCTCACAAAATCAGCCCCGGTTGAGAGCCCCTGTTTGAGACAGGGGAGTGTGGCTGCTGTGGAGACAGCAGGGACTGAAGCCGACAAGGTCTGCCCATGGCTCCCACTGTGACTGTGTGTCGTGTGGAAACACGAGAGCTACTCGGAGACGGCATATGTGCTGTAAATACGTTTCAAAACTGTATTGGGTCTCCTGCTTTTCTTCTCCAAAGGCTGCAGAGTACCTCGGTCTTCCCCTCTGTTTATTCCACCTCCCTGCTTTACTGAAACAGGAGACGGAGGCTCAGAGACCCTCAGGGCTTCGAGCGGCCCCTCACCTGCAGGGCCGGGTCCCCCAACTGCAAGCGCCCTGGCCCGCTCTGCTCCCTAGCATTGGCTTGGGCACCAGGAGCATCTGCGGTCCTCCTACTCCACCTGCCCACTAGGCCCTGCCGCCCTCCAGTTCCCCAAACCCTGGCGCCCCCCCCCTCACTGGAGGGAGTGAGGAAGCAGCAGGTGTTGATGCTAATCAGCGTTCACAGCCCAGAACTGCAGTCGCTCCCAGGCTCACACACTCCCCAAAATTAAACACTCATTATACAAAATTAATTGACATTAATTAGCAAAAATTAAAACTTTAAACACAGCAAGGCGCTTTGGGGGGAGGAGTGAAGCAGGTGGGCTCCACATTTGTCACCCCCCCAACTGCCCACCCTCCCACCATCCCCAAGTCCCCCCACTTCCATCCTGGAGCAGAACCAGGGTTCAGGCGAGGTCAGCACCCACACCCGGCCCTGGGCCCAGACCTAGCCATGTGAATCCCAGGGGAGAGAAGCCAGCTGATGGGTGGCCCCCCAAAGTCGGCACACTCTGCTGAAGTAAGGAGCTAAGAGCCGTCCCCTCAGCCTGGGTCCCCATGATCTCAGCTGAGATGTGGAGGCATGGAAACCCAACCATCTGAATCAAGCATGTAGAAGGCATGCCATTCACCCCAAACTCGTCCATCTCCTGGGTACCCAGAGGATGGGGCACTGTAGCCTTTCAGCTCTGTCCCACTTTGCTGTGTGGCCTCAGATAAGTCACCCCCCTCTCTGAGCCTCAATCTTCCATCCATATGATGAGGGGGAGGTGCTGGGTGAGCACTGAGGTTCCTGCCTGCTCTGGCACCTGCTGTCAGGGAAGCAAGTCTCTGCGAGCTTGATTCACTCTGAGGAGCAAAGGGCTAAGTGTGTGGGGGGCAGCTGGCATTTTAAGAGGATGCCCAGAAAGGCAGCCAAGGGACTGAGGAGCTGACAGTGGAGGGTCCGGCACCAGTGGGGATTGGCCTTCAAGCCACAGAGCCCTCCTGGATGGGCATCCACTTTGCCTGCCGGTGGGGCCTGCCCCTGAGGAGAGGAAAGCAGTGTCCTGGACAACTGGCTGCTCTCTGAGCCCTGAACAGTTTCCCCTCCCCCCTCACACTGGTTATTTATTTTCCACCTTTGCTTTCCAGGTTCCCAAGAGCCCCACATCCTTCACCAGGCTGATAGGCAGCAGAGCCATGCCTCCACCCACTATGGGAACAGTGCCGTGCTTAGTCACTCAGTCGTGTCCGACTCTTTGTGACCCCATGGACTGTCGCCCACCAGGCTCCTTTGTCCATGGGAATTCTCCCAGGCAAGAATACTGGAGTGGGCTGTCATGCCCTCCTCCAGGGGATCTTCTCAACCCAGGGATCGAACCCAGGTTTCCTTCCTTGCAGGCGGATTCTTTACCATCTGAGCTATCAGGGAAGCCCATGAATACTGGAGTGGGTACCCAGAGAGGATCTTCTCCAGGGGATCCTCCCAACCCAGGAATGGAACCGGGGTCTCCTGCATTGCAGGTGGATTCTTTACCCGCTGAGCTACCAGGGAAGACCCGGCATTTATTCAGAAGCTTCGTTGCTTGGTGTGGGTGGAACCCAGTGGTCTTCTCCACAAGGTAGAATGCCATCCTCCCCCCCTCACTCCTGCTCCCTTCTCTCTCTCCAGCCAGCGCCAATATCTGCAACGTGGTTCTGATGCGATACGGGGAGCTGGAGGAGGGAATTGACGTTTTGGACAGTGATGGCAACCTCGTGGGCTCCTCCAAGATCGCCGCCAGACATGTGGGTCATCTGGGGGCTCAGGGGGCTGGTGGGGAGGCTCTGGTTAGTTTTCCCTTGACATGATCATTCCCCAGGGGTTTCTGTCCACCGTGCCCTTGCCTTTCCTCTTGAGCACGCCTCCCCGCCCCTGCCCCCCACTCCCATCCATGTGAACCACAGGCCTCAGGTCTGGCCCTCGCCAGCCCTGCCTCTTGGACACCCTTGCTTCTCTGCAGCAACCTCTTCACCCCTGGGAAGCATCCCCATCTCTTATCCCAGCCCCTTAGGACCTGCTTTCTCTGACCTGTTAATTGGTGAGGGCAGAGGAGGCCCCCCGCGCCCCGCCCCGCCCGCGCCCTGGAGCTTTCTTTCCCTTCCCCAGGACCTAGAGCCCTGCTCCTGGGGCCTTCATATCCCCCTGGGTGAGAAGAGGACAGGTGGAAGTGGATGATTTGTGGTTCTGTGCTAACAGGCACTTCTGCAGGTGATACGTCACCAGGGAGTGAGTGTGGCCAAGGTGAAGGGATTTCAGGCTTGCAGGAAGCCATGGAGATGGTTTGGGGAAGAGTATTTTGTTTCAGGAGGCCCTCTTTCACTTCTTTCACTTTTCACCAGCCTCACTCACTCTAGCAATTTTTTAAAAAATTCCAGTCTGTGTATATATCTCCCTGTGCTTTCCGGCCTTCATCCTAATGGCACCTAGTGTCATGTCCTGCTCTAGCCTCCGAGTGCTGGGTCCCCTCTGCTCCAGCCCCTCTCCCTCATCAGCTTGCACATGGGGCCGCCACTGCGCTGTCAGCGAGGCCATCTCCATAAGCCTCTGACCCCACTGGGAAAGTAAGTGTCCGTGCACGGCTTGTGAGGGGCAAGGAGCTCGAGGGTGCTGGCGTCCACACCACATCCTCTGCTTTCTGCACAGGCTCTGGGTGCCTGCCCCCCCCCACACACACATCCTTACACCTGTTCAGGAGACTGAAGGGACCCTCTCCCAGGCCTTCCTGCAGCTGATGATGAAGAACCCAGGTTCCTGGGAGAAATATTCAGCCCCCGGCCCCTCATCAGAGGGGAGTTAGCCTCAACTTCCCACCTGACCCTAACCTCCTATCCAGCCCTATTCTCTTTCCTGACTTCCTGAGAGGGTGGCCAGTAGTGACAGCTCCTTCACGTGGTCCAAACAGCAGGGACCCCCAACTCTTCTGCAGCCCTGGGCTTCCCTTGTCTTGAGGCTGCCGGCCCCTTGCCATTCTGGAGAAAGACTCCAGGGACCCACGTGTTACAAGCATTCCTTGAGCCTTCTCTGAGAGCCAGGAGCCTGCATCACAGCGACCATCAGGATGCAGAGATGCCACTGAGCTATACCTCGACAGCCGCCACTGCCCGGGGATCCTGAGGGAACCCCCCGAGCCAGGCCCCAGGCAGACCCCTTATGGGGACCACAGACACTCAGCAGAAGCCTTTCCCACTACAAAGTTGACCTCTTGTCGCTAAGAAAGACTCTCCTCCAGAGCCAGGAGATGCTTTAAGGGCCCAAAAAAGAAAGTCAGTCCCGGAACCTCTGTTCTCACTGGGCACAAGGAACCTCAGGCAGCTCAGCAGGTCCCAGCAGTTTGTTCTGGTCCTTCCAGCGCCTGCTTTGTTTCTGAGCATCTCGAGTCCTCCATGTGCTTCCTCTCAGCCGCAGCACCACCCCCCACCCCCAACTCGGGCACCTCCCTGGGCGCAGGCCTCTTCCTGGGACTGCCTCTGTATTGCCACCCCTCCCCCACACGTGGC
Source organism: Bos grunniens (assembly GCF_055505025.1). NCBI lineage: Eukaryota > Metazoa > Chordata > Mammalia > Artiodactyla > Bovidae > Bos > Bos grunniens. Next base: position 96,061,204 of record NC_141175.1, on the reverse strand, counting down.
AGGTGATGGGAATCTGTGATGGGAAGACAGGGAGAGCTTTTTTCTGTTGTGGGGAATACAGCTTAGCGAGCAATTCCATGAATTATTCCGTTCAGCCAGATGTGCTTAGCAGCAGTTCACACACCTAGGGGCTCCAGGGCGGGCTTTGCTGCCAGGCAGCTGTCCCACCCCCAGAAGCCCCTGCTCACCAAGCCTCTGCTTGCCCCTCAGGCCCTGCTGGAGACAGCGCTGACACGAGTGGTCCTCCCCATGCCCATCCTGGTGCTACCCCCGATCGTCATGTCCATGCTGGAGAAGTGAGTGGGGCCAGGACGGCGGCCATCGTGGAGGTGGAGGGGAGGGGGCCCTGCTGGCCCAGGGCAAGGGCCCTAGTTTGTTCTGACTCTCCTTGAAAGGACTGCTGGAATCATCTTGTGAGAATTAATGGACTCTCCCTGCTCAGGACCCTGTGCTAGGAGCTGGGAGGGAGGTCCTGATGCACAAGGCAGGGCTGGCGCTTCTTAGGGGTGTGTGTGTGTGTGTGTGTGTGTGTGTGTGTGTGTGCACTCTATTAGTGCACAGCATAGGACCAGTGATAGAGAGAGCGTTTGAGGACTGTGGAGGGAAGACTACACTTGGACCCAGCATACCCCTTTCAAGTATCTGCAGTGAGGCAAGTCTCCACCTCACTATGCCTCAGTTTCTCCATTTATAAAATAATAGTATTAACCTTCATGCCACCCTCAGAGGGATGTTCTGAGAACATATTTGTCCTGACTCTAAAGAAAGAGTCAGGAGTCATGATTGTGTCTCTAAAAGACATATCTGCTTTTTATAAGCAAAAGATATATTTTGCTTAATATAATTGTTATGGTAGTTGGTTCCTTTTAATTGACAAGTGATATCCCATTGTAAGGGCTTCCCTGGTAGCTCAGCTGGTAAAGAATCCGCCTGCAATGCAGGAGACCCCAGTTTGATTCCTGGGTCGGGAAGATCCCTGGAGAAGGGATAGGCTACCCACTCCAGTATTCTTGGGCTTCCCTGGTGGCTCAGACAGTAAAGAATCCACCTGCAAGGAGGGAGACCTGGGTTCGATCCCTGGGTTGGGAAGATCCCCTGGAGAAGGGAAAGGCAACCCACTCCAGTGTTCTGGCCTGGAGAATCCCCATGTACCAGAGAAACCTGGCAGGCCACAGCCCATGGGGTCACAGAGTCAGACTCTACTGAGCGACTAAGCACAACACAGCACAGAGGAGATACAATAATAAGAACAGTGATGTAGTGATTCTATTAATTAATGAGGGTAAAACTGAATGATGAAGATGGGGATGCTGCTGGGAGGAGAGGCTGAGGGGAGGAGGGAAGAAGCAGGCAGATCCCTGAAGATGAGGGCAAGTCTAGGAGGATGGCAAGAAGCAGGGAATGGTTCTAGGTGCAGGGAGGAAGATAAGCAAAGGCCTGGAGGTCTGGTACAGGTAGAAGTGAAGAGGTGATCGCTCCCTCCCTCTGGGGGCCCAGCCTGGAAGGGGGCACCTCAAGGCTATAGATGGGCTTGGGGCTGTGTAGGACAAGGATGGGGTTGGTGGCACTCCATGGAAGGCGTAGGTTAGGGGCTTCTCCCCAGTTTGAGGACTTTCTTATTCTCACAAACCAAATGACAATTAGCATCAAACCCTTATTAAACACTTGTTACATCCCAGTCCTCTCTCAGCCAGGTCCCTACCTAAATGCCATCTCCTCAAAGATGCCCTCCCTGACCACCCCATTGAAATGACAGCCACCAGGACTCCTTCCCTGGCTACACTGACTTATTTTTACTCACAGCACTTACCAATATCTGAGATTCTTTTTCTAGCTGTATATTATCTGTCTGCTTCACTAGAATGTCATCTACACTTTTGTTTTTAAAGTTACTCAGTCATGTCCAACTCTTTGTGACCCCATGGACTACACTGTCCATGGATTTCTCCGGGCCAGAATACTGGAGTGGGTAGCTATTCCCTTCTCCAGGGAATCTTCCCAACCCAGGGATCTAACCCAAGACTCCTGCATTGCAGGAGGATTCTTTACCATCTGAGTCACCATGGAGGTGGGTAAATTCCTTTTGTTTTCTGCCTGGCACAGTATCTAGCATAGTTCCTGGCAAATAGTGATGTTCAGTGTTTGTTGAATGAATGAATGATCTCATTTAACCTTCACAACAGTGCAATGAGGTCAGTATGGTATCCCTATTTTACAGATGAGTAAAGGAAGGCAAAAAGAGGTTGTGTATCATCTGCTTACAGTCACTCACTAGGAAATGGCAGAGCCAAGCATGACCCAGGAAGATGACTGCAAAGCTGGGCTCTTCCTACCACACTGACTGCGTTTTGGGTTTTTGGATCCAGCACATAATCACGTCTTTGGAATCCACCCCATATAGAGACAAGGGAGGAGCAAATTTGGGGACCTGGTCTCAGAAAGCTTGTGTTTTGATACAGGGGGAGACCCACACACAGGTCAGCTGCGGGTGGGACCCAGCAGTGTGTGAACAGGGTCAAGGTGATCTTGAGGGGGGTCTGGTCCAGAGGAAAGGGGCTGCAGCCAACTCTGAGATCAAGATAGGATTTGGTAGAAAGGAAGGCTTTGGGGGCAAGATTGGGCCTGTTGTGTGGACCTTGGAGAGCCCAGCCTAGGAGAAGAAAAGGAGCCCTGTGTCCAGCTATGGGGCTGATCCCTTTCTCCCCTGGAAGAGGGGAGGTGCAGGGTGGGAGTGAGTACCTGAGTGGGGATGGCATATTGAACACTGAGATTTAAGAAAATTAATCTCCTCTAGAAGTTGCGAAAATAAGTCCTGGAAGTGATTGCTTTGGTGCCCCTGACCCTGTAGACATAACTCTCTGGTGACCTGAAGCTGTCCCCAAATACCAGTGACTACAAGTGCACACAAGGACCCCACCTGGCAAAGAGGAAGTAGGGGGGCTTCTGTCTTCAAGGCGACTGAATCTTGAACCTGAAATTTGCAGAGGGAAAATGTATGTGATGGATGTTGGTGACATCTGAACTGGGTTTGCAGTAAGTGGAGTGGTGGTTAGTGTCCCATGAGTTGGAGGCTTCAAGGGAGATGGGGTGAGATTGTTCCAGTTCTGAACATCCTGGCCTGGAATCAGCCTGGACTACGGGCACCCCGAGTCTGACTCAGCTCTGAGTCCTGAAAAAGCCCCGAAGGCAGGTAGGTTAGTGGGTTAGTAGGCAGCCTTGTATTTGGTTGGTCCTTTCTCAAAGCTCGTGGGAGGGTCTCTGAGGGAAGAGAAAGAGTCCAGTCTGGATTGCCCCAGGAATATAAGGTGGGCAAGACTCAGTTTGCACCCTCAGAGACATAACTAACCTCACATACAGGGGGAACTGCCAGACAGAGGTGGGGGCCGGGCTGCGCAGGCACCAACAGAGACTCCTGGAGGCGGGGTTCCACGTCACCACTTCCGCTTCCGGGTCTGGCTCGTCAGTTTCCCACCTGGAGAACCATTGCACCGCCCCCCTGACTATCTGGTCTGCTACAGGTCGGCATTTTGCACCACCCAGCAGGCCCCCCCCTGTCGAGCACCCCACAGCCTTCCCATGCAGGGTGCTAATGACGGGGCCTCTGCTGAGGAGGCTGTTGGGGGAGGCAGCCTGACTCTCGACTCTCGACCCTGGGAGCCCTGGTTGGGTGAGGGAGTCAGGACCGCCAGGGAAAAAAGACAAAAGAACACTTACAAAGCAGCCTACTTGCAAATTAATGGAGCGCAAAGTAAAACTGCTCCAAGTGCTGAGGGAATGCACAACAATGGGGAGACAAGCTGTTGTGTGGCGGGCCTCAGTATCTCCTCTCCGGGGGAGCTCTCAGAGACGAGGTCCCTGGGTTTCCAGCTAGGATAGCACAGGTGGGGGGCATGTTCAGATGTCCCGTCTCTGAGACTGAAAGGAAAGGAGTCTCAAGTCAGAAGCCAAGAAGCCTTTAGCACCAGAGCAGGGCACCCCTCTGAGGAGCTGCACACCCTCCCCTCACCCTCCACTACCCCTCCTCTCAGGTCGGGGCTCACACTCCAGCTCCACCGTCCTGGGGAGGAAATTGGTTTTGGACTCTGGGCTGGGAGAGCAGCCCCATACCCCCACGTGATCCCCCCAACTCAGAGGCAGGTGTGGGGCTCTCTCCTCCAGCCCTGCGTCCCTGCCCTCGATTGGGGCCTTGGGTTCACTGCCCTCCCAGGACGGGTCTCAGCTGGTTGCGGTTCAGACCACACCCTCCACGGTAGTTCCTGAGGCCGCTCCCCAGCCTCCCTCAGTCCCTGGGATCCGGGTCTTTCCTCTCTCCCAGGCATTCGCACATCTCTCCATCTGCATATTCTAACTCCCCCAGCTGCCTTTCCAATTCCTCCCTGCCATTTCCCTCTCCTCCACCCCTCCCCCTGTCCTGCTGTGTTCACTCTCCCTCCCGGGCTGGGGCTTCAGAGCCCACTGTTGGCTGCTGTCTGAGCCTGCCTCCTTCCCGGGTGGGGAGCCAGGCCTGTACAGTGAAGACCTCAGCCAGCCACCTTGAAAGAGGAGCGGAGGTCACAGCCCCACGTGGAGGGGGCTGGTCTGTCCAGTGTCCCCACTGGAATGAACCCATGGCCTGCCCCTCACCTGTCAGGGAGGAAACCTCCCTCCATGACCCTGGGGGAGGGACAGTGCCTCCAGGGAAAACACACCCTCCTGTCTGTCCCCTTGCTCTGGCCACCCTCAGGGCCTGAGGTCCCAGTCACTGCCTCTCCTGGTCCTGCTGGAGAAGTTGTGCATGTTAAATCTCTTCAGTCATGTCTGATTCTTTGCAACTCTATGGACTGTAGCCCACCAGGTTCATCTGTCCATGGGATTCTCCAGGCAAGAATAGTGGAGTGGGTTGCCACGCCCTCCTCCAGGGGATCTTCCCAATCCAGGTGTTGAACCCAAGTCTTTTTATGTCTCCTGAAATGGCAAGCAGGCTCTTTATCACTGGCGCTGTTGTAGCCACACGTTCCAGGAAACACACTCACTCAGAAGGACAATGCAGATAGTGGAGTGCAGTTTATTACACCAGCAGGCCCAAGGCAGAGTCTCCTTTTAGCCTGACCGACTTTTGTGAAAACCTCATATACCTTAAATGTGCTGCTCAAGCCCACATCCCCAAATTCCTTAAATCAACCTTGGAAAGTGTTAAAGGGAGACACAATCAGGTTACAGCCATGATTCATAATCAGAAGGGTCAGCTGGTTATACATTGTGGCCTACACCAATTGGTGCCATAAAGATTACAAAGGTGATTGACTGCGTAGGGGATTATTACATTCTTTTTGGCAATGGGAAATCTTTGCCAAAAGAGGCGGCCAGTTCGGCCATAGGTATGTTATCCCCATTGCTACTGTTGTAGGAAGAGGGGGCCTCCCCTCCAGGGCCCCAAGAGCAGGCTCTTGTCTAATACTCGGAAAAGAATTGTCCGAGGAGACACGTGCTGACAAAGCAAGAGATTTTATTGGGAAAGGGCACCCGGGTGGAGAGGAGTAGGGTAAGGGAACCCAGGAGAACTGCTCTGCCAAGTGGCTGGCAGTCTCGGGTTTTTTGGTGATGGGATTAGTTTCCAGGTGGCCAATCATTCTGATTCAGAGTCCTTCCTGGTGGCACACGCATCGCTCAGCCAAGATGGATGCTAGCAAGAGGGATTCTGGGAAGTGGACAGACACGCGGTGTCTCTTTTTGACCTTTCCCGAACTCTTCCGGTTGGTGGTGGCTTATTAGTTCCGTATTCCTTACCAAGACCTCCTGTCGTAAAACAATTCGTGTGAATGGTTACTAGAGAGCCTGGTCAGGGTGGGCGGTTTCAGTCAGTGTGCTTCCCCTAACTCTACCAGGCACGTAGTCCAAAGCTCACTGAAAGTGCAAGATGGAGTTTCCCTCTTTTTCAAGATGGAGTTAGCTCAGCCTATTCCTTTCCTCCCTCAGCACCACCTAAGAAGCCCCCTGGACTGAGGCAGAGGGAAGGCCAGAAGGGTTTGAGTTTGATTTGGGCCATTCTGTCCCACTGCTCTTAATCCTATGGAAATTCCCCTCCCCAGTAGATCAATCAGGCTTAATTCAACAACTGGTCAGATGGTGGGGTCTAGGCCAGTGGGGAGGGCTGGGGGACAGCCCAGCCACCAGGATCTACCTCCTTCCAGCTGGAAACAAGGGCAGTAACAATAGCAACACTAACACCCCTCACTGAGCACTTAGTGTGTCCCCGTCTTTTACTGAATAGAACTTACAAGTAATTGGATCATTATTGGTACCTTAGCAGGCACATTCTGGGCCACAGTGTCCCAGAGTGTGGTCTGGGGATCACCTGTTTCAGACTCAGGGAGGGTTCCCAGGTGTGGTACCCACAGAATCAGGATCTCATGGAGGTGAGCCCGATTTAACCCCAGCCTGGGTACCAAGTTTGAAAACCACTGCTCCCAATTCTGCTGTCCCCTTAGAGCCAGAGTCACTCTTGGGATTTGTGTCTGGAGGTAATTACAGGTGGTGTGGGATTTGCCTGCCCACACACTGAGGCACAGCCCCCAGGAGGGCCTCCCCTACCTACTCCAGGAGAGGAGGGCAAGAGTCTCAGTTCCGTCTTCTTCCCACAGAACCGGTCTTCCTCCAGTGAAGGCTGACACTTCCTGAGGGCAGCGTTAGTACCCACCCAACATCCCTTGGCAAATAATCCATCCTGCTGGTGCATCCCACCCCAGGCCTCCCCCAGGTAGATGGCCTGTGGTGTTCACTAGGACCCAGTGGATTATACAGAACGAGATGCTCTGATGGACAACACAGTGAAGGTGGACCTGCCAACCACTATGGTCCCCACTCTGTCTGGAGAGCTTGTTCTGTCATGGGGCTGGGGACCTGGCCCCAGAGGGAGGAGGCTTTCATACCCCTTTCCTGTCCAAGAATCCCTCCTGACACTCGTTGCAGAGAGGGGTGTTAGCTGGCGATGATGTGGTCAGAGGGTCCACAGGCAGGAGCCGGAGCAGCTCAGTGACAGCACTTGCTGGGAGTCAGGAGTCCAGATAGCAGCCCTGCCTGCCTCCTGCAGACTTGGCCTTGGCCTTGGGCAAGTCCCTGTCTTCCTCTGTGGCTTTTGGGTCAAAGTTGACCAGGCGGCGTGTAATCTTCCCATACCCAGAAGAGGATCATCCCCTCCTGGCTATGCACATGTGTGTATGCGTGTTCGTGACGCGTGAATGTGTGATTTGTTATGTGCTGCCTTCAAGGACCGTCTTCCTCTGCTGTATCCCCGTGGGGTCCCCCCAGCCCCTACACAGGAGCAGGGATCGGCAGCTTCCTCTATTGTCTCCCCCATTCGGGGTCTTCTTTCCACAGTGGACATACAGTGGGGTGGGGCCCCCACAAGTGCTCGTTTATGAGCTGTGGTTGAGAGTTCAACCAGCAATGTTCTTCAGGGCAGGGCCTGGGGAAATGGGTGCCAATGGGTGAAGGTCCCCAAGACAGAATTTCTCCATTGCTATTTGACTACTGGCTAGCACTGGCCCTTGGGCCCAGTGGGACCCAGCGTGGTGGCTAGTGGCCAGCTCACTCTGTCTCCTGGTCTCATGGCTCCCCCTTTACTCTCTTCCACAGGACAGCTCTCCTGCAGGCGCGTCCCCGGCTGCTCCTCCCTGTGCAAAGCCTTGTGTGCCTGGCAGCCTTCGGCCTGGCCCTGCCGCTGGCCATCAGCCTCTTCCCTCAGATGTCAGAGGTCAGTGGAGGGAGGGGCTCAAGGGCAGGACAGGGAAGGTTTGCAGTTTGGTCATTTATAAACCAATACTTAGTGCTGACTCCTTAGCAAGGGGCTAACTAGGCACTGGGGTTAGAACATGAATGAGACAGGCCCAGGTTCTAACCTCAAAGAGCCGAGGTCAGGCAGTGAACACAGCGATGACACAAGGAATAACAAGTGAACGGTGAGTAGTGTGAGGACGGGAGGTGTTCGGCTGTGGGAGGGGACAGTAGGGGCCCAAACGGCGCCTAGAGAGACATGGCGTTTCATGGGGCCTGAAGGATGGGTTAGAGCTGCCCAGGCATGTAAGAGGTGAGAGGACACATAGGCTGAAGTCACCTGGTGTGAAGGTAGGCAACTGAGGCCTGCATTTCTGGTGGAGAGGGGGAAGATGAGGGGCTGGTAAGGGGGCCTAGGGTCAGGTGGTACTGGGAAGCTGGAAGCCACCACAGAGGGTAAGTGTTACCAGAAGAGCTGTACAGAGCAGGGCCAGAGTCCTGATTTTGAATGGTCCCTGTGCTTGCATGGTGAGGCTGGGTTGCAGCTCCAGAGGAGAAGGAGCCTTCAGGAGGCAGTGGCGCGCGTCCAGTGAGAGGATGGTGGCTTGGACCAGGCTGTTGGCAGTGAGCATGGAGAAAAGTGGGTCCTTGAAGATAGAGTTAGGAAGCAGCTTTATCCGGATTTGACGAAGAACTGCATGTGGTGGGAAGACAAGAAACCGGCAGGATATGCGCCCGGCTACCAGGCAGATGTAGGTACTACTTAACAAGATGGAGACACGGAGGTGCTGACATGCGGGAGGACAGCGAGTGGAGCTGGATGCGTGCATGGGGCTTGAGCCTGCGGAACACGTGAACGGAGATGCCCTGTGGGATTTGGCTTTGGGTCTAGAATCCAGGAAAGAGGCCTGGGCTGGAAGGACAGAAGCAGGGGCCCCCAGCCTAAACAGTGATGGAAGCCAGGGTAGTGGGTAGGACCAGTCAAGGAGTGTGTGGTGAATAGAGGCCTCCAGAAGTGTGCTGCCCAAGGACGAGTGGCCAGGGAGGTAGGGATAGAGCCAAATGGGATGAGATGTGGGGGCGTCCTTAGACAGCAGACCTTCCTGTGAGGTCAAGCTCTGTGAGGTTGAAGAGTGTCATTGGTATCTCTGGACATGAAGGCAAACCCCATCCCAAGGGATCAGTGGGGCTCAGCGGGGGGTGGGGGTGAGGAAATGGGGTGGCAGGCTGACCGCTTGGTCTAGAGGCTTGGGATGCAAAAGAGAGAAGAGAAAGGAAGCCAAGGGGAAAGAGAGAAGCAGTCCCACCACTGGAATGAGATGTAGGGTCAAGAGAGGCTTTATTTTCACTGTTTACAAATGGGAGAGACTGGAGCTTGAGCAAATGCAAAGGGAAGACCTCAGGAGAGAAGGAGGACATTGGAGGGGGAGGATGAAGAGCACGTCCATGAAGTGGGGGAGGCAGGGCACAGAAAGCAGTTCGGAGGATTCATTCGGTGTGGTGACCCCTCTCCCCTTCAGTAGGGGGAGGCAGATGTGGTTGGGGTGGAGTTCAGGGGTGGGAGGTTAAGGAAGTTGTTCTGATAGCTCCTGGGGTCTCAAGACTGAGCAGAGGAAGGAGGAGAGTGGGAAGGGGAAGTCAGAGGGCCATGGAGAAGGCTGGAGACCTTCAGAGGGAAGAGCAGGAGAGACCGGGGACCAAGGAAGTCAGAGAACCTGGAGGGCAGGGCCAGGGGTCAGCGGAGGGGATGGCTGGGGGAGGGTTCAGGGCTGTGGGGGTGGCCAGGGATCATCTACCCAGAGATACGGGGCCAGCTCCAGTTTTGTCTGGCTGGGTGAGCCATTTGGGAGGCTGGTATGAGTTCAGGAGGAGCAGAGGACTCCAGAATCTTAGCTGGGTTGGGGTGAAGAAGCACTAGCAAGCTGAGTGAGAAGAGCAAGGTTTGGTGCAGAGGCAGACCTATGGAGGCAAAGAACGACCACTGAACTCATGGGAAGATGGCGGCTGTGGCTGCAGCACTGACCCTGCTCAGTCCTCGCCAGAGGGAGTGCGAGGGGTACAGGTTCCCCCAGGGAAGTTGAGGAAGGTGAAAATAAGGTCCTGGGTGTTACACCTAGACTGTGAGGACTGGAGACATAGGGTCTTAAAATAGGAGGAAGTGACCCAGCCTCCAGGCCCCAAGGAGGGTATGGACTGGCGTCACTTCCCTCCACTGAGTCCCAGAGTTTTAGGAGGAAGCTATAATGGGAAGGGTCTCCTGTCTTGGGGGCCAGCCCAAGGCAGGTGGATGGAAAGCAGTATCCTCACGCCCACGGGCCCAGCCTTGCTACAAAGCTGGGGTACCCTTCCAAACCTTATAGCTCACTCCCAAAGCTGAACAGCTATATCCCGATGCTTAGGGACTCTAAATGGAGCTGGGGGTTCCAGGTTGCCTGGAAGCTCTGAAGATGGCGGGGAGGGCACTTCTTAGTGGTCCCAGCATCCCCATGTGGAAGGCCTGAGCCCACACTCCCCATGGTCACGAACTGCATCTCTGTGCAGTTGGGCCGCGTGTGCAGTTCTGGGCACGAGTTGAGTGCTCCAGGTGCTTGCAAGCACCCCTGTGTTCAGAAGCCTCCAGTAGCTCCCACAGCTCTACCCCTCTGCACAGGGGAGAGACCCAGGGCAGAGAGAGCCCACGAGGGAACTGGAGCCTGTCCCATTGGAAGGATTTTCAAGATCATCCAGTTTAGCACCCTCCTGGCTCTCTGTGGGGGGAAATGGAGGCCCAGAGAAGCTGAGGGTCCAGCCCAGAGTCGCAGATAAGCCAGAAACTGATGTGGGAGAACACCGCAGATGCCGGCTTCCAGTTCAGAGCTCCCAGGAAGTGTTGCATCTGCTTGTTTCGTGGGATTTTCTCTCTCTTTTCACCTACCCTGGGGCAGTGAGAGAGGAGGGAGCTGGGGCCTCTCTGTGGTGGTGGAGTCTAGAGCTGTAGGTCTTTGGAGGGTGCTGCTCTGGGACAAGTAACAGAGAAATGGCCACAGTCCAGCCACTCCAGCCTCCAGCTCTGGCTGCCGAGAGGTGGTCTAAGGGAGCGACGTCCAGGCTCCTTCCTTCCCCCATGCCTGCCACAAACAGGCATGAAAGTTAGTTCTGGGTGTCTAACCAAAGTCCATCTCGTTGCAACCCACGCCTCTTTCTCTAGATTGAGAAGAATGTAGTCATTTTGTAATAGATCTCTAGAACTTTCTCTGGGAAAGGAGGGTAGGGCCATGATTTTCAGAGCCTCCTCCTCGCCTGCATCAACCCTACAGAATGCAGGCTGGCCTGTGCATTATGGGGTGTTTGGAGGGCTGTCTCTGACCTGTGGCACTAAGGCCATCAGGCTGAGAGGACCTTGTTCCCTCTTTCTTCCTCCCAATTAATTCTCTCTAACGAGGTGCTGCTTCTGCTGTGTGGGGATCACGTCTCACATCCCAGAAGCCAATGGGATTTGCCACAATGAGTCTGGACTTGCTTGGGCTGACCCAACCTTGCCAAGAGCCACCAAGGCTGTCAATAGGAGTAATCGCTGGCACACTAATTAATTAATTAGGTGACCTGGAGATGGAATTTAGGAACTGGTTCCTAGAATGGCTGGCCTGCAGTGATTGGTGTGGGGTTTCCAACCCACTAACCCCAGAAGTTGAGGAAACAACTTCAATCCCCTCTTCAATCGCTGGGAAAGTTTTGTCTACTCTTTTCAAACTAGTGTTTCTGCCTATTAAAATGGTGCTAATTTTAAAATTAAAATTGCAAATGATAATAATTATAGCTACCATTTACTAAACATCTACTGGGCCAGGCAGCAGGCTGGGGTCTCTGAGTGCCTTGTATTAAATCTTCCTAATATTCCTTAAGTCAAGGGAGTACTCCTGTTTATCAAGGGGTGCTGCCTAGACAGTTAGATATATGAGTCTCAGGCTCTGGGGAGAGATTTTGGTGGGGGAACATGGAACCTTTGATGCATGGGGGAGACTAAAGCCCTAGAAGTGTCGAGGTTGCCATGGGAGGAAAAAAAGCTGTCTTAAAAAGGGCAGGAGCAGCCAGGGGAGAAACCTGATGAGCGTTTTCATGGACCCTGAGGACAAGGCCGTTTTGAGGAGGAGGGGGCTCCCTGCAAGTGAGCTGCTGCGGAGGAGACTAGCAGGGGTTGACAAGGCTTGGCAGCCCGGGACTGTAGCTGGACAAAGCAGCTGAGGAGGCAAAGTGGTGGTCAGGATTCTGTCTCTGTTCCAAGCAATGAGCTCAGGGATGGGAAGCCACTGGAGAACAGCAAAGAAAGTGTCACTTGCCAGTGTTCTGTGAGACGGTCAAGGGATGGGACACATCGGGTGGCCGCTGTCCTGTGAGATGGGGGGTTGGGAGCCCGGGGAGAGGGCCGTGATGGGGAAGGAGTCGTACAGCCCAGGGCAGAAAGGCCTGGCCTCCCGGGGGTCCTGGGGTCCAGTAAGCAGAGGGCCCTGGTTGATATGGTGGTGAAGTGTGATTCCAGAACATGACAGTCCTGCAAGGCAGGACCAGTACTACTCCATGTTTACAACTGGAAACTGAGGCATATAAGCAGTGTGCCCAAGGCCCCGAGTTGGTAATAACGGAGGGGCTCTGTATTCACAGAAGGATTCGAGAGCCCTCCCAGTCCACCCCCACCTTACCGTCAAGTGAGAAGGCACAGGTCTGGACCCCAGAGGGCTCCTTGCTAATTTGCCAGTGGGAACTTTCCAGTGTGTTCCCCCAGCCCTCCTCCTTCATGGGGAATCCATGTCCAATTCACAGGGACCTTCTGAAGTCTGCCTTTGTTCTCCAACCCAGAGCTGAGGTCAGGTGGGGATGGGGGCCTATAGGCCAGCAGTTTGGGTAGGAAGCTTCCTTAGGAGCTTGAGTGTGAGAATGGGGAAGCAAGGTCTGGCCTCCCTTCTGAGCCCCGGTCCTGTCACAGGGAGTGTGGGCTGTGTCCTGGTGGACCCTGGAGCCTACAGGTTAAGGCTTGGCCAAGGCCAACTCAGCCAGGCTGTGCCCAGGCAGCGATGGGCCCATCTGTATCCCTGCCGCAGATATTGGGGGTGCTTTCCCCTTTCCTTGTAATTCGGAGGCCCGTGTCATAGCCCCTGCTCTCAGGGAGCTCTGTTCTGGGGAGGCAGATAGAAACCCAATAACCAAGGAATGTCAGGTGCAGCGCAGCTAAGATGGAAATAAAGCAGGGTGCTGTGCTGGAGCTCACCCAGGGCTGTGCCAGTCGCAGAGGCCGCCCTGTGGCGTGTGGGGCCTGGTTTGTTTTGACCTTTCTGGCCCTACCCTCTCTGGAGGTTGGGGCTCTGGGCTCCAGGCCAACGTGGCCAGCTCTGTCCTCCCCCAGACACACATACACACACACACACACACACACACACACACACACACACGTGCTGGTGCCTAGGGTCCCTCAAGGGAGATGTCCAAGGTCCAGTCTCCGGGCCCGTGGGCTTGGCTGACCTGGGGATGATGAACGTCCCTCCCGCTCTGACAGCCAGTGTTCCCCACCTGGGAGCACTTCCAATCCCGTTTAATGAACCTCTTGTCTCCCCACAGCAAGAGGCAGCACCTTTGCCAAGTGCCCCGCCCGTGGCCCTGCCCGCTCTGTCTCTGTCTCTCTTTGTGCCTCTCTCCCTCGATTCCTCTGGGCTCTCCCCCACCCCATTCCCCTCTCTTCCCCCCGCAGTTCCCCCGGGAGCTTGGGGGGCTGGGGAACCGGGCAGCACATACAAGCCGGAGCCATTGTTCGACAATCTGTTTTTGTCTTCATCTTGTTGGCAGGCGGCAGGAGAGGAGCAAAAGGTTAATGAGACACTGTGCAGCGGGATTACCGCGACGGCGAGCGGCGGGCGGGCGAGCCAGCCGTGGTGACAGGGAACTAATTAGGAGCAGTTTAACAGGAGGAAAAAGTGAGATCTCCTCTTCACCAACTGTCAATAATTAGCTGGTTTGGTGAGGTTGAAATGTGTCCACAGGAAAAGGTGGGGCTTTTCTGTGGACGAGTCAGGCTCGGGGGTCCAGGGGCCCCTGGGGGCTCTGTCCTGTCCCTAGGTGGAGTTCAGGCTGGGGGCTGCCCCACGTGCCCTGGGTATGCCCTCCTCACCTCTGCCTGGCATCCCCCCACCTCAACTCTCTGTGTGAGTTTGGGCTTCACCCCAAGACCTCCATTTCCTTTGCCACAAGATGAGGGGTTGGAAGTAAGCTTTCTCCTGGTTCTGTCCATTAAGATTCTGGAAGTGAACCCATGAAACTGGGCCCTGGTACTGGAGCCAGGAGAGCCAATGGCGGGCTGTAGGACCTTAAGTCAGATGCTGACTGTAGGGTGCTTCTCTGGTAGTGTGGGTGCACCACCCTCTGGGGCCAGGCATGGCTTGTGAATGGTGCTGAGTGGCGAATGGGCAGAACCTTCCTTGGAACATGCCTTGGGGCCCCTGGACCCTGACTCAGCTCCTTAGCCCTCCCCGCAGCAATAGGGGTGGGAGCATAGGAAAGAGTGGCTGGACTGCTTCTATAGGGCCGGGGGCTCCCCAAGTGTGTACATGTCTCTGTCTCTCCCCTGCACCAGCTTCGCAGGGTCTGTGTGGGGCCAGGAGTCCGGTTCACCAGCAGCGAGGGTTGCATGTCTCTGTCCCTCCCCCGCACCAGCTTCGCAGGGCCTGTGTGGGGCCAGGAGTCCGGTTCACCAGCAGCGAGGGTTGCATGTCTCTGTCCCTCCCCCGCACCAGCTTCGCAGGGCCTGTGTGGGGCCAGGAGTCCGGTTCACCAGCAGTGAGGGTTGCATGTCTCTGTCCCTCCCCCGCACCAGCTTCGCAGGGTCTGTGTGGGGCCAGGAGTCCGGTTCACCAGCAGCGAGGGCTGTTGCCCTGTGGTTGCTACTGTGGATTGTTGGTTTGTTGGCCCCGACACCTCAGCAGGGAACCCCCCCTCTGCCCCTCCAGGCTCTGCCAAACACCTTGACAGGAAGAAAAGACATCATCTGAGCCCCCCAGGGCTTCCTGCTCAGAGCTCCCCCATCAGCCCTGCTAACCCCCACCCTCTCCCTCTCAGCCGAGCCCTTCCTTAACTCAGCCCTGGAGGGCCCAGGGCACCAGAAGCTCAGGGCCTCCCATGTCCTCACTCTAGTCACCCTGGTCTCAGAGATTGGCTTTTAGAGCTCACGTGCATGCTCTAGATGAGGTGTTTGAAGGTCAAGCTTAGCCATGCCCCTGCTCACTCCCCTACTCCTCCCAGGTCCCCCTCCCAGCTTCCATAGTTAAGAAACAAAGAGGCACACCATCCCTGTATGGGAAAAAATATGGGTACCCCCAGTGGGTACCAGAGCTTCCACCATCTCTCTCCTCATCACTAGCCCCAAAGTAAATGATAGCAACTAGCTTGGCTGGAAGCTGTGACCTGCCAGAAATAAATGTCTCTCCTAGCTTGCCTCTTTTTCTCTGAGAAAGCCTTTGAATTCCCAACCAAGAATGGAGAAGAGTTGGGAATGAGCTCAGGTTCATATTCAGGTCTTTCCAGGTGGAACTAACGGTAAAGGACCTGCCTGCCAATGCAGGAGACGTAAGAGACATGGGTTCGATCCCTGGGTCAGGAAGATCCCTTGGAGGAGGGCATGGCAACCCACTGCAGTATCCTTGCCTGGAGAATCCCATGGACAGAGGGGCCTAGTGGGCTATCCATAGGGTCTCAAAGAGTCAGACACGACTGAACTTAGCATGCAAGCTGTTCTGGAAGAGGTTCCTTCTCCAGGAAGTCCTCCCTGATGAGCCCCACTAGGATCTGTCTCACCCCACACGTGTAGACTCTGGTCACATGTTTCCTGCATCCCAACTCCCTCCCCAGGATGGTAGTACTGTCTCCGGGTATCGCTAAGGCTAAGAACTGGTGCTATTTAGCAACACCTAATGCAGAGCATGGCTTATCTGGGCTCACCTTGACTTGATTGCTTCCTGCTTTTCCCACTCTTCCAGGGCTGACACGAGACCAGAGCGATGTCTAGGAGGCATCGTGTCCCTCTTAGGTCCACCAAGATTGACCATCTCCCAGAGCAGGTGTTTCCTCCCCTCCAATCTCGAATCCATTTCCTACTTTGCTTGGAGATGTTTGTTTGGGGCTTTTCTCCTTTACTGCTTTAATCAGTCCCTATTGAACTCTGAAGCGGGCTATTTTTGCCATCAGAAATCTGCCGCCTCCCCGCCCGCTGCTTTCTTGGAGTTTGCCCACAGGACCCCCCAGGAGGGATGGATGGGGATGGCAAAGCCGCTCGGAGCCCAGGAACGCCAACGCCACCTGTCACGTTGCCTGTTCTGCACACCCCCACCCCAAACCTGCGCGTGCACGCAAGCCCACACACGGGCACGTGCACGAACATGCACACACGTGCCCTGGTGACAGGCGTCAGCAGGGCCACCTCTCAGGCCATCCCTCCCCAGTTCTTTCCAGGACCTTCTAGAACACCTATCTAAATAGAGGCCAGGAAGGAAGGAGGCTTGGTTATGCAAAGCTTTTGCGGAGACAATTAAACGGGTCAGTATATGTGAAGTGTTGCGGGTGTACCTGGCCCACAGCAAGGGCTCAGTCCTGTGAGCCGTGAGGAGACACAGGTAAGCAAGACCTAGGCTGGTGATGGGATAACCATGGAGTCCTGCCTTCCTTAAGCAGGTTTTCTAAGCCTCCAAAGGGTTCTCTCATCCATTTCTTGGTATTATCCACATTGCAGCCCCAGGAGTAGAAAATCTCCCCACCACACATACGGGGAAACTGAGACCTGAAGAAGATGGGGGCGGTAGAAGGATTCTGAGATTGGCCCACCAGGGGGCCCCTCAGGAGCTCCAAATGGGGAGGGAGCTCTGCACATTCCCTGGATGCACATTGCCTGGCGGGGGTTGGGGGGTGGGATGGAAAACATAACATAAGATTCCCAGACTTGAGGAGTTCAGTTTGGTTCAACTTTTATCAAGGACTGACTATGCACAGGGTGACCGAAACTACCCTGAATGGCTCACACTGACGTGGGGGGCGGACCCAGGATTCACAGCTGGTAAGAGTACGAATCAGTGCGTAGCTGGGGGTGTGATGGAGAAGAAACAAGTGCCCGGGGCACCAGGGGCGACAGCAGTGGGTTTGGTCTGAGAAGATCAGAGGAGGCTTCCTGGAGGTGGCAGGCAGCCTTAGCGGATTAGGCCTCAAAGCTTGAACACATGATGGAGAGGAGTTGGTGGATGAGGAGGCAGGAGAAGGTGGCAGAAGGCCTTGAGTGTCCAATCAATGAGTCTGACATTCATTGGGAAGGCAGTGGGGCCCAGCGCCACCACTGGAGGCCTGACCCAGGGATCTGGGCTCAGGCCCCAGCTGCTCCCAGCCCTGGCCTAACACCCCTGTCCTCTGAGAATGCTCAGGGTGATGCTCAGGCCTGGGTGTGCATATCTAAGCAGGACCTGAGATCTGCCCAGCCTTGGTGAGAGAGGGTGGTTTGCGGCTGCCCAGTGGGCAAGTTGGTTCCATACTTGGCAGAATTGGACAAGTTGGTGCCGGCTTGGGCTTTGGATCTGTGTCAATGTCGCCACCACCTGCAGACCCTCAGAGGCCCAGACCCCTGACCAGGAGCAGGAGGCAGCTTTGAGCCATGTCACAGGGTCATGCGTATCACCCCACCCCCTGCCCAGTGCCTTTGAAAGGGAGGCAGAAAAGCCACCAGAAGAAAGGCAAGGAGGAGGAACTTCTTTGTAGTAGGTAAAAGCCCCAGAGAATGGGGCACAGACTGGGGATCCAGTTTCCTGTTTATGTCTCAGCACCTTAGCTCCAGGTTCAAATATGTAAACTATCTGCTGGCTGCGGGCTGCAGGTGTGTGTGCTCCCAGGCTGCAGAGGCAGAGGTGGCCCCACATACATTCCTGCCTCTGCCCCCCATCCAAGATGAGCCAGGAGACAGAGGCAAATAGCTCAGGGTTAACCCTTCCAGCGCCACCAAGGAAGCCCATCCGGCCGCTCTAGGGTGCTCCGGGGCCAGTGGGCCTGGGAGTACTCTGGGGAGGCTGGTGCTTCCTGCTTGCTGCCTCTGACCTTAGATGTAGCTGGAAGTCTGGGGCTATCTGCTCCAAGGGGAGCAGAGTCTGAGCTGGGTCTGGAGACTAGGGTGGGGCCTCGGCTGGGGAGGGCATCTGGATGAGGCTGTGGGAGCCAGGGTGCAGTTCTGCCTGGCAGTCCTTGAGTGTGAGCAGGACAGCACTGCTCATCTCAAGGCAAAGTGGGGCTGTTCCCAGCAACCCATTTCTTCTTGACACCCCCAGTTCTAGGGTGGGATACCATCAGCCAGTGCTGCTGGATCACTTCAGCCAGGGCTCTGGCTCCCCATCCTAGACATCCCTTCTCTTGAGGCCCAGGCTGCTGGTGGACAGGCACCTGGGGAGGGGTTTGTCAGATGAAGGAAGGGACCCATAGGTTCCTGCAGGCCCCCTGGGCTGCCTGCACTGGGTCACCCTTCTCCCTGTGGCCACTCCTTGTCCAGCCTTCTTTCTCCTTGTCACCTCCCCAGAGGAGGCCCTTCAGAGCTTCTCTGTGGTCAAGCCCCTGCCCTTGGCCCCCTCCCCAGGGATTCTAGTCTTCTGGGCTGATGCTAGTGGCCTCTGCTTGCTACACTCACTCCTCTCACTGGGCCTTGGCCTCTCCCTCCATCCACAACCCACCTGTGAGCCAGTGTGGCCATCACACCATTTGTTCTGCTGCTGACATAGCACGTGAAGCAGGGGGAGCCCCAGAGAACACATTCCCGGTCTCTACTTCGGGGCCCTGGAGCTGGTTAGCTGCCCTCCCTCAGTACCTGAATCACATTCATTTACCAGCACAGCCTTGGATATGATTTCTGTGGAGGAGACTCAGGCCCACCCCACCCCCCACCACCAACCGCAGAGAGGTGATCGTCAAAGGGTGGGTAGCACAGAGGTCCCTGCCCCGGCCTCCCCTGCTGGGCCCAGTGGTGAGGACCCCCAGTGGTCCCAGCATCCGTGAGTCCACGAGATGCTGGGGCATTGGCTCAAGCCCCAGCTATGGTCAGAGAACTGGAGAGGCCTTAAGCAATGACCAGTTGAACTGGCCCGTGATAGAAGCGAGAGGCTAAGTGAGGGTTAGGAGTCCTCCTGGATTCTAGGGGGTCACCAGATCCCACCCAGATCCCGGTGCCAAGACCAAAGACTGAAGCCTCTCAGTCTTCGCCGGGGCCGTTCTGTTTGCCTGATGTCCATGCTGCTGTGGTCTGTGGTGCCCTCCGTCACTGTCTCTGCTCCTTGGGCTGGACCCCCAAGGCCACCATCATGGGCTTGTTCCCTACACCCACCCCTCAAATGTGCCTGTTCCCTCGGCCTGGCGCCCTCCCCTGCCATCTGCTCTTCTGGGCAAGCTCCTCTACTCCGGGGCTTCGACTGTGCTCTCACATCCAGGGCTCACTCTTCTGCCCAGGGCCCTGCCCAGAGCTCCACCCCCAAGACCTGCCTGCCTCCCCCTCTCCTCAGCCTGGGAGACCCAAGCCTACCACACCCCCACTCTGACCCGCCCCCCACATTCCCCTCCTCTGAGAATGGCGTCACCAGCCACCCCGGCTCCCGAGCTAGAATTAGGAATCATCCAGTGCACAGTCATCCTCCACACCTCCCTCTCACCCCCACGTGGAATTGGTCATCAACTCCTATGGCTTTTGTCTTCAGAAAGGATCCCCGCACACCCTCCCGTCAGCCCCCACTGGCGGCATCCTAGGGAAGACCTGGCACCTTTCTCTGATGCCTGAAGCTGCCGCCTCACTTACTCCTCCATCCCACCCCCACCAGCAAGATGGGGATCTTGGACCACCCCTGCTCAGAAGCCTCATGGCTTTGCCCTCAGATAAAATGCTGACATCTTCAAGTGGCCTACGAGGGCCTGCCTGTCCCAGCTCCGCCTCCATTTCCGCCACATTCCAACCTGTCCACCGTTGCCCACACCAAACATGCCATGCTGGCCAGCTAATGCTTTTCTCTTCCCCAGCAAGCTTTTTCTGCCCTCTCTCATCAAAACGCCCATTTCTTCCTGGCTTCCCTCCCCTGAGAAGTCTTCCTTTCCTGTTCTTTCATCGGTGCATGGTAACCCCCAATGCGTGGTAACTCCTCCCCAGTTGCCATGGCACTTTGTCTCTCTGGAACCCATCTGCTTTCCTGTCTGACTCCTCCCCTAGACTTGAAGCTTCTCAAGGGCACGGGCTGGTCTTGTCCATCTCTGTGTGCCCAGCCTGGTGTATGGCGTTGGCAGCCATAAGCATCCGCTACTTAAGAGCCGACTGAATTGAAATGAGAGGAAAAGCCTTAGATGCCATCTGTCCCCAAGTGCCTGCTCCTGAGTTGAGGGCCTCGACCACCGCCCTCCCCGGCAGCCTTCCCATTGCCTGCGTCTCCCCCCTGCTTCCCTCCTACCTGCTGTCCTCAGCTCAGTGGGGAGCTGGAGGGGGGAGCCTGGGTCTGCGACAGCTCCACTGAGAGGATGAGGTCTCGGTCTCCACCAGGGCCAGTGCTCTCCAGGGAACGGGCCGAGGAGGCTGTGGCCCTGGCCCGTGGTCCTCCACCATGGTGGTGAGCAGCCTCTCTGATTTTAATGCGGGACTCAGTGCTTCAGTGAAAGCCGGCATGGGAAGTTGCTAATAATGGCACTAAAATAAAATATGCTACATCTGTTATGGGTAGCAGAACAAAATTAGCTGCTCACACCTCTGACATCCAAGATGTCTTAACTTAAAATACTCCTTGGCTTACTTTACATCATTTACTGATTATATTTAAAAGAAATACAATTTTGCAATTACTGTTCTTTCCAGCGTGATATCTATGCATCATTTTCCTTTTATGTTTATATATTTCTCCTTCATTAGTGCAGTCTGAAGGGTGATTAGGATTCTTCAAACATTTTACAGAGGTTAAACGTTGATTAAGATTTAATTATTACTGTAAATAGCTTGGAATGACATATGGTGCAAAAGCCTGACATATGTGCATTTGAATAAATGAAGTGCTATTTCCCAGGATGCCTCAGTAGCTGTTTAACAGCTTTCCCGAAGGGTTATGTTACACCTCATGGTAAGATTGCTGGGATGTTATATTTTGTTGGTTTTTGCAGCTGAAAGCTAAGAACAGTTTTCCAGTTTTTTAAAAACATTGAATATTTTAAATACCTAAATTGTTTTGCACAAATTTTTGCTAATTTGTCTAACTAGGTTAAACATTTTCAAAAGCATTTAGATTTTTAAGCGTGGGCGCTGTGCATTGTGTCAGTGGCAGCATGGGGACGAGGGGAGCCGGTGGGGCGGAGAGGACTCGGAGGCCAGCAGGGTGTGCAGGGAGGAGGTGGTTCGAGGAGAGCGGGTGGGGACGAGGCCTGGGCCCTGAGCCTGGTTCTTGCCTCTTTGGCCTTCTCAAGTGGGCTGTGTATCGGGGTACCAGAGACCACAGGGAGAGGGTCCCTGCCAGCTGCAGTCCACAGGGACTCTTGTCTGGCCTCAGACCTGAGTTCTCCGAAAGCTGGGCCAGGCTATGGCACCTCCTGCCTGCTCCCCAGGGCTGCCATGTCTTGATATATAGCACGTACCTGGGACCAGGCTCAGCTGAGCTGACTGGTGCTTCCTGATTCAACCCAGGGCAGGGGTCAGGCTGGGGCTCCTCACGGAGCCTCCCTCCTGGCTCCCTCAGGTTTAGGGGCTCCGGCATCCCCACTGGCTCAGCCCCCAGAGCTGTGGGTCAACATCCGGGCTGCTGTGGGGACTCCCAGGGGACCCCGCCCTCCCAGTACTTTCTGCCTTTCTTCTTTCCACTCATTGACTCAACACTTGAGAACACCTGCTGTCTCCCGGCCTTGAGGAGCAGGATGCACAGCAGCATGCACTCGCTGCCTCATGGAGCTTGCGATCTACCGTGGGAAGAGGAGCAGGAGCAAGCAGTCAGCCTCAAATCATGTGCTACAAGTGTACAGAGGGAGGCAAGTGTGGGGCTGGAGAGGTAGCCACACCCAGCCTGGATGAGGGAAGATATCTGAAGCAGCGGCCTGGAAGCTGAGCGGAGGACCAGGGATTCAGAGTAGGCCAGGCGAGGAAGAGGCAGAGGGGCAGCTCAGGCAAAGACTCGGGGTGTGAATAAGCCAGTGTATCTGAGGCACTGTGATAGGCAGGTGTGCTGTGTCTCCAATCCCACGGACAGGGTGGCGAGAGCGAGGCAGGGTCTGGGTCCCTGAGGGCAGTGGTGCAGGTGAGCCCTTTCATAACAAAGAGAGGCATGATCGGACTTGCTGCTGAGAAGGCTCACCCTGGCTGTGGTGGAAGAGGGGCTGGAAGGGGTGAGACAGTGAGGGGAGGGAAAGAGAGTGGAGGTCTGGAAGACCTGCGGTCCCTGGCCAGAGCACCGTTGGACGGTGGTGTGAAGCTGGGGTCGGGGAGGAAGAGACGAGGAATTCAGTTCTGTTCTAGATGGGTTGAGTAGAAGTACCTATGGAGCTGTGCGCAGGGAAGAGGGACCCCCAGACCCTGAGAAGCGTCCAGTAGGTGTCACAAAAAGGGAGCTGGCAGTAAGCTTGGAGAGAAAGACTTTTGTGGAGGGGAGTGGAAACAGAAGCCAGGTTTGCAGTGGGCTGGGAAATCAGTGGGAGGTGAGGAGCTGGAGCTGCCCTTAAAGGAGTGGACAGTGCCTTAAAGAAGCGAGGTTGTTATGGGGGGAGAGAGCCCCAGTGGTAGCAGGAACACGACCTGGGGTAATGGAGGGTGTCAGATGGGAGGTTCTCTGCTGATGAGCAGGAGTCCCTGAAAAGGTGGGCAACAGGGTGGGCCATCTGGCAGTGGTCTCCAGTGTGGGGTCCTCCGGGGGCAGGGATAGCCACAGTGGGGCAGCAGGAGGGCAGATCCGGAGCAGAGTGAGAACACAGGTAGGTCATGGGTTTGACAAGAAGCTGAGGGGTGCCTCGTGAGGCCTTCTGTTTTCACTCCAAGGTAGGAAGATGAGTGGGAAGCTGAGGGCGGGGAGGCTGAGGAGAGCAGAGGAGGCTTTAGGCGGCCTCTGCGGAGAATGGGAGATGGAGCTGACCAACCATATGGCCCAAGGGTGGGGATTTTCTGGCCACTGTGAGGGTCAAGCCAAAGTCAAGGACAGTGAACTCTGAGCAGTCTCTGCTAGGTGGTCAGGTTCAAGTGGGGAGAAGGTAGATGCGTGATGGAGCTGCTCCTTCTGCCAGTCAGGCGTGAAGGGCCTTGCAGCTTGGAGAGGCTCAAGTGGTGGCCTCTCACATCCAGCTGGAGGGGGAGGATGTGAAGACAGCTCTAGAGAGTCTGGGGCTGGGGTCGGTGGTCTGAAAGCAGATAGGAGAGTGAGGAGGGTGCTTGGAGGGACAGAGGATGGTGGAGTGCAAGAGGGTGGGGTTTGGATTTGAGTTTGGGTGGAACATCCCTGGGGGACGAGGTCCTTGGAGATGAGGGAGACGGAGAACTCAGAAGGTAGGACTTTCCCCTACATGGACGTGCTGGCAGCGGGTGAGGTACAGCTTTGGCTGGAAGGGGTGTCGTGAGCCCCTAAGCAGAAGGGCAGGAAAAGAGGAAGATGCGTCACGAGGTGGCACGCATGGGCCCTGGTTGGGGGCCGGGGGCAGAGGAGAAGTGGCAGCACCAGGAGGTCCTGACCGCTGCTCCCAGCTCCCCACTTGTCCCCTCCCTCCCGTCCCCTCACCTTTCCTCTCTGCTCTCACTCTCTCCTCAGATCGAAACAAGCCAGTTAGAGCCTGAGATCGCCCAGGCCACGAGCAGCCGGACAGTGGTGTACAACAAGGGACTGTGAGCAGTGGCCGGCCGGCCTGGGGACAGAGCGTTGTCCAGGCCCGGAGTTGGGGGCAAGGAAGGAGTCCTGTGGGCTGCACCTGCAGGGAGAGACAAGCTGACCCCCACCCCTAGTCCCAGGCCACCTGGGGGAGCACTCCCCCCACAGTGGTAGGGAGACTAATCTATTCATGAATTAACATAAGGGAGAAGAATTCTGACACATTTACTATAAAAAATAATCAAGTGCATTTCTGGGCCTTACGTGGGGTTGTCAAAACTCTACTTAGCACAATTATGTGTGAAGCTGAAAAATTGTAGAGTGCCCACGGGGTAGGGTTAGGATCCTTTTATACTTGGTTTCTTTTTTATTTTTAATCAGAATCAAGCCTTGGTTACAGCTGCCCAGAGGCAGCAGGTGGTGGGAAGAGGAGAAGGCCTGGGAGCTGGTGGTCCTGGTGGCTGGGCTGCTGGATTTAAGATGCTACTGAGGCCAGGCCCGATGGCTGCCTGGGCTGGGGAGGGGAGGCAGGCAGATGAACCAGCTGTGAGGAAGTTCCTCAGGAAGTGGCCCAGGAAGTCAAGGGGCACTGGAAGATTCCTTGGGCAGCTGGCTCTGAGTGTGGCCAGCCTGCATTCACGCCTCTCCTGCAAAACCAGTTCCTCTGCATGAAGCCCAGTGACACACTTAGGCTGTTGTCACCCTACATGGAGCCCTCATCCACGTGGGACCCGAGATGGTTCCGGCTCCAGGCAGGAGGCCCTAAGAAGGAGCAGTATTTGGCGGAAACTGTGCCTGCATTCTGGCCTCTGTGGGAAGGTCTTCCTTCCAGGCACAGGCTGGAAGCAGGGTGTTGGGGCCGAGGGTGGGGCTGGAGCCAGGCTGCCTGCTGTCATCTCCAGCCACCAGGTCGGCTACCCAGCTCATCATTTCCCGAGCAGGAGGGTCTTATGCCCAAAGCCCAGATCTCTAGGCATCGACCTGAGAGTGTCAGCCCTGGAACAGCGGGCCCTGGCTCTGGCACTCATGGGCTGTGTGACCTTGGACAAGTGTACTCCCTTCACTGAGTCTCCACTCTCTGTCTGGAACCAGAGGACTGTACGGAGGCGTTCCCACCTGCTGTTTCAGCTAGACTTCATCTTTGCCCGTCCTGCTCAGTGGCTGGGCAGTCCAGGCACATCCCCAGTGTGGACACTGGACTGGGAATGGGGCAGGCTCCTTCGGAATGGCCAGCGGTTGGCCTCAGCACCGGAACCTTGCCCTTCTGTATGTGAACATCCTGGGAGCACGTGACCTTTGCCAAACACCTCACAGTTCTGGAGCAGGGGGCAGAGTGCCTGCCTGGGCCTGCGTGTGCACACGTGCCCGTGCCATCGCCTCTCACTGTGCACAGGTCTCTGAGGCCCCTTGCTGCTGGCTCCCACTGGCAGGCCAGAAAGAGGAGAGCTCTGCAGGAGCTTTGCAGAGGGAAGCAGGGCCTGCGGTGAAGATGAACAGGATAACCCCCCTGCCACACCCCCGTCTGAAAGGCCCAAAGAGGAAGCCTGGCCTCCAGGCATCCCTCACCTGGCCCTAGCTGGAGTGGAGCCTTTGATATGCTCCCCTGGTGACTTCACCCTGAGAGAGAGACGTGGCCAGAGATGAACACACACAGGGGCAGGAAAGGACAAGTGCGGGGCAGAAAGTGTGTGGCCATGGGCGGCTCTTCCTGTCTTTAGGGCAGGGTGGTTGTGAGGTGGGCCTCCCACAGGCATTGACACCGCGTACCCCCAGAAGCCCCTGCTTCTCTCTCCTCCCAGCCAAACCCTGATGCCCCCCAGCTAGCTCTGCAGGATACTGCTCTGAGGGCTCCTCACTTTCCAAAGGAGCAGCCCATCAGTAAAGGCAGAAGGCGGAGACAAGCATGGAGGGCATGAGCAGTGTTGGACGGGCAGGTGGTTTCAGCTAATCCCCCTGTAATGGGAATGTGCCAACTACTCGGGGCTGGGCATGTCTGGGGCCTCTCTTGAAAAGCTCACTTCAAGCTCACCTTGCCCCACCTCTCACAGGGTCTTGTTCTTTTGCACTTTACCTTGGGACCAAAACTGCCCACCCCAGCCCCTCTCCCATCCCCTCCTGGGCCCTGGCAGAGACGGGGGTCTTTCCAACTCGGTCTGTGTGCTTGCTGCCCCAACCCTGGGAGCCCTGTGGCCTCGGCATCTCATATCCTACTTACATTGTCTCCTGGGTGATTTCTGGTCATGCTCCCAATGCAATTTCATGTGAGCTAAGAGGGTTTCTCCTGGAGAGAGGGGAGTGAGGGGTGGGTGGCAAAGGATCCTGATAGCTCAGGGTAATAGTGACAGAGATTCAGGTGGCCATGCTGCTGAGTCCTGGTCTGGCTGCATTAAATACCGTGAGGGTAAACTTTTGGTCAGCATCCACCCTCTACCCTGCTGAGGCCAGAGGACAAGAGGCCTCGTGGGCAGACTGGTTCATATCTGGAATGGAGGCTGAGGCAGGACCTACTGAGGGCAGGGCCTGGCCCAGCTGTGCCATAGCACAGGGCATGCCTGCCACTGACTCTTGAGCCCTGATGTCCCAGCCTACCCTCCTCTGGTCACTTCAAACATTCCCTCAGGCTGGGGGATACCCTGCTGCTATCCCAGAGAGTAATCTGAGCGCGCAGGGATTAAAAGCCCAAGACGTCGAGATGACCGACCGGCCCCGTTTCAATCCCTGACTGTGAGCCAGCGGGTCTCCTGTCCTGATGGCCTGAGAGGAGAAGGGCCGGGGCACGGAAGCAAGGTGGTTTTCCAGCCCTGGGTCAGAGTGAGCGAGGCACCAGCACACATGCTGCGTTCCCTCCCAGGGTACTCTGCAGTGTCTTTTTAACCTTCTCAGAAAATTTCTCAAATTCTGTGATTTCTGTAATACTATTGAGCTGTGGGCAATAAATGATGGATTTAAGGCATCAGGGTTTGGCTTTGTGAATTGTGGGTGGGAAGGGTGGGGGTGGGGAAACAGTGGCAACCAGCCAACAGCTGACTGAGAATTTTGTGGGAAGGCCCTGAGGACGGTGCAAACCTATCCTCTAGGAGGGTCAGGCCTGCTGGGAGGCCCATAGGGAAAGAGAGACAGAAGGATGGAGGAGCAGGAGAGGGCAGAAAGCTGGACGAGGGGGTGAGGTGAAACTCTGCCAAGGGACCCTTTACAAAGTGGGTGCTAAATGGAGCACCTACTAAGGGCCCACTGCAAGGAAATGAGTAGAAAAGGGATTCTGGTAGATTCTCAGCTGCTGATAGCCGGAAGACAGGAGGGAGGCATTGCGGGGGGGATGCATTCTGGACTGCCTGGGGGCCAGGAGGGACTTCAGAGGGAGAGGTGTGCGCCGGGTCGAAAGCTACCTGGCATTGACATGTACCATTGTGTGCATGGTACCATCCCTGGCAACTCTGCCTCTTTTAGACTCTTCCACAGTCCCTCAGGGCCAGCCTTGGCCACCTCCTGACAGCTCCTCCAACTCCAGGCAGCTCCCAGAGTTCCTGAGGAGGTGAGGCCTGGCTTCTTCTCTGGGACCTCCAAGCATCGTCCGCCCTCTGCAGGGAGGAGCTGATAGAGCTGATGGCCTCCCCTGCCAGTAGTGGATGTGTGGTTCGTGGTCAGGCAGCCCCCGGTTCCGGTTCCAATTTGGCCTCAGCATGACTGTGACTTCTACCTGATCACTTCCTCCGTTCACCCATTCATTTGGTCAGGTGTTTATGGAACGTCTCCAGCAACACTTTGGTGTGGCTAAGGGTATAAAATGTCAAGAACAGCATTGCTCGCTGGACTGGTACTGGAGAGACCAGGTGAGGAACGCACCCAGACTCTTCTCCACGCGCTTCCCAGGCGTCAGAGGGGCTGCTGCCTCCCCTACCTAGGCACAGGGCCTCCCTAGGAGGGTAGGAGGAGGAAAAGGACAAGGGAGGGGTCTGTTCTCAAAGTGATGCTTTTAGGTCAGGGGCCGTCTGGTCTCTGGGGAATTTGCTAAGAGCCTCACTGGCCACGGCCGCCATCCGGACGGAAATCCTTGACTCTCTGGACAGACGCAAATCCCTCCTGGGAGCTGTTTGTTGTTTTTAGCTAGTTCGGGGGCTCATCTTCTGCCCAGCCCAGAGATCATTAACACTCCAGGAATGTGGCTTCCCCTGGCCCCATCCCCACCCACTGGCCCCTAGGGCCTCCCTCCTCCCACTCAGGCCACGGTTAGGAGGAGAGTCAGAGTGCCAGCGGAGGAAAGCAGTGATGAGTGACAGTTTCCCAAGGCGCTGGGGAGCCCAACCTCATTTTCAGGATGGAGCTTCCCTCCCGCCATCTCACCCATCCCACTGCCCTTGATTAGCTCCCCAAACAGGAAAGACTCAGAGTTCCCTGAAAGGCCTCACGCTCCAGGACCTTGCTTCCCTCAGCATCAGGTGTGTCTCTTAGGCAATAGCCCAGAAGTGTTTGCGTTCCACTCCGAGGAAGCTGCCGGCAGCCTGTCCAAGGTCAGAGCCTGGCTTCTTCTCGACAAGGACAGCTCCTCAACCGGAGCTAGAATCTGGAGACCCCACCTTGCTCCAGTTCCCTGGGCCTTGCAGAGGGGAGAAGAGAAGGAAGGAGAGGCACCAGACACCCCTTGAAGACCCCCACACAAATCCAGCGGGGAAATGAGGAAAGGGCGCTGCCATCAGCCCCCGGCCGCCCGGGCTGGCTCTCAGCCTCTTCACATGTGTGCACGCAGAGGGACGGACAGTACAGCAGGGCCCTCACTCTCTTCCAGAGGCTAGTTGCAGGAAGACACTGGAGCTGTCAGTGAGCCGGCAGCTGTAATGCTGAAGACAGCTGGAGCCACTAGAGGCTTTAAGTAGGGAAATGGATATTCAGCCGTCAACAGAGCAGAGGGTAGTGTGAACAGGCATGACTGCTGGGGAGACCGGGGAAGAGACCTCTGTGGCAGTCAAGGTGAGGGAAGATGGACCCTGGACCAAGTGATGGGATGGGGATGGAGAGAAGTGAGGAGGTTCAGGACTGCTTAGCTCCTGCTGATTCACGTGGAAAGGATGGCAGAAGACAGTCCAAGATGGCCCTGGATTCCTGGCTTTGTCAGTTGAGGACATAGATGGTGGTGCCATTTCTCAGAGCTAAGGGCAGAGAAGGATGAACATACTTGCAGAGACAATGATGCATTCTGTTCCGCAAGTTACTAGAGGTTCCTGTGAGACAACCAAGTCAAGATGCCAGAAGTCAACTGGGAGTGCCTGTCTGGAGTTCAGGAGCAGGGTGGGGTATCCAATCCCAATCGATGCAGATTGGCATGTTGTCCATTTATTGATTCCCTGGTGGCTCAGATGGTAAAGAATTCGCCTGCCAATGTAGGAGACTGGGGTGCAATCCCTGGATCAGGAAGATCCCCTGGAGAAGGGAATGGCAACCCACTCCAGTATTCTTGCCTGCAGAATTCCATGGACAGAGGGGCCTGGCAGGCTACAATCCATGGGGTCACAAAGAATCAGACACTGCAGAGGAACTAACACTTTCACTTTTCACCTGGGGCTAAAGGAACAGAGGCAACCACGGGGTGGGGGGAGTACGTAGAGGGAGAAGAGGAAGACCTGGGCTGGAACTTCCAGGGGTCCCCATCTGTGAGGACTGCAAAGAAGCTCAGCCCCAAGAAAGGTGTTGTGGGCTGAACTATGTCTCCCCAGTATGTTGAAGTCCCAACCTGCAATATCTCAGAATGTGACTACATTTGGAGGTACAATCCTTAAAGAGGTAATTAAGTTAAAATGAGATCAATTAGGATGGGCCCAAATCTCACCAGTATGACTACTGTCCTTATAGGAAGAGGAAATTCGGATGTAGTCACACATAGAGGGAGAGCACCAGGTGAACACGAAGACGCCCATCTGCAAGCCAAAGAGGGAACCCTCAGAAGAAAACAACCCTGCTGGCACTGTGATCTTGGATTTCTAGCCTCTAGAACTATGAGAAAAAAAAAAAAAAATCCTACTGTTTAAGCCACCCAGTCTGTGGTGCTTGTTGTGGCACCCCTAACAGACTAATACAAGAAGAAAGAGGAAGATGAGTAGGGTGTGGCATCCCAGATGACAAGAGATGAGGATGCTTCAAGTAGGAGAGGCTGTCCGGGTATTTAATAGAAGCTGAGAGTTGAAGGAAAATGAAGACCAAGGTGTGTCTTGGGAAGACCTGGAGAGAATGGTCTCAGTGGAGTGTGGTCATGGCCACAGATCTCCATGGGTTAAGAACTTAGCAGGACTCCCAGTGACTGCCAGTATCACATGGGGTTAAGCGAGGGCTCTAGGAGGGAGATTCTTGGGCAGGTCTGCACGTCTAGGGCAGGTCAGACCCCACCCCAGAAGTGGGGTCTCCAGGGTGGCAGGGAGTGGTAACAAGAGGCAAGAGGAGAGAACAGGTTGGATGCAGGAGGTGTGGGTCTGAGGGCGGGAAGCTGGTGGGGCATGGAGGCTAGCTTCCCTGGCCCCTCCAGATCCACTCTGCAACCGTCTCCCCCCACAGTCCGTCCCAGGAGGCTGACTCATACAGACTTGCTCTCTGGCTCCCGCCATTGGGAGTCACCAGAAGGAGACTGGAGGATCAGAGGAGAGTGAGACTGGAGCTCTCCCCTCCGAACCTCCCTGCAGTCTGTGGGCTTCGTGCTCCTAAAGTCTGTAGCTCCTGTTTGGGGCCCCCTCCATCCAACTGTCCTCTTAGACCCTGATACTTGCTCCTGCGCTTGCTTGGCCTCTTCAGGCCTGAAGGCCACATGGGTTCCCAACTGTTGCTAGTCCTGGGGTCCTGCAACATCTCTTGTTGGTTTCCCAAAAGGTGTTGATTCCCCTTTATTTAACTCTCTTCAAAGTGCTCCGTTTGAAGAGACCCTCTCTTTCTACTGGGCCCCTGGCTGATACGAAGGTGCTCCCTTCTACCGCTTCTAGATGGAAGTAAGTTCCTCTGCTGAGGGTAAGGGAGGAAAGGGGTTTGGGGGAGAACCCTGGAGAGAGGTTTGAGACACACCATGGAGAACAGGAATGGACCTATAAATGGGGTGAAATCTCAGCAGAGGGGCACCATGTAGCTCGCTGGTCCGATGGTCTCATGGACTCAGCTGCCAGGGCAGGTGGGAAAACGGGTTCAAGCAAGTGTGTGGTTTCTCCAGGTGCAACTAAGGAACAGCAGGACCAGGGGATGTCAGAGGATGGAGGGGCCCGTGAGGTGAGAGCGCGGATGGAGAGGAAAATCACGTGAGTGACGGGAAAGAGCATGTGGTCTGAGGGGAACGGACATCTGAACGTGGGATCAGAAAGCAGGTGGGATTCTGGGCTCTGACTTGCCCGAAGAGTGGGTGGTGGTGAGGGACAAAGCGGGTGAGAGGTTGGGGTACTGGATGGGTGTAGACCCTCAGGTTTTGAGAGGAGGTTCAGGACATCTGGGAGGACCGGGAGCCAGGAGCCACAGTCTTTGACAACTGAGGGGGCCGACTGGGACCCACAGCCACACACCCACACACACCCCCATGGTCACAGTGACATGCAGCACGCCCACAGCCCCACCAGACACTCCCAGACACCCTCACACGCACTCACCCTCACACGCGCCCCAGACAGCAGATGGGGCGCTCGGGTAATTGGTTAAACCTGTTCCCGATGTCTGGCTCCGCACTGGCAGCGCCTGTCTGACAGGAAAGCTGGCTGGGCCCCGCACGGCTCAGCCTGCTGGCCTTCCTCCCCTCCCCCGGGGGCTGCCCTGAGCAGCGCCCCCAGCGAGGCCTGTGGGCCCCGGCCTGGCTCCCTCCCAGGCAGAAGAACCCAGTTTATGAGTGAGGGTTCCACGAGCCCCACAGGAAGAGATCCCAGCACCTGTAGGGAGGAGCCCAACCATGGCTGCAGAGACCGAGGGACCAGGCCTGGAAAGTCCCACGGACAAGGGGACATGTGAAGATCATGCCCTGGGCGGGAGGCACGCCGCACAGGCCACCAGACCTGAGGACAGCTCCCTGCGTCCCTCCACCTCAGCCATGTGCCCCTGGGCTTCTCAAGGTGCTGTCAGTAGCTCAGCCTGCGGAACTCTGTGGGCCCTGGGAGGCCAGCCCGACCGAGGGCTGCGACTGAGTCGACTTGCCCAGGGAAGGCCTGCTGAGTGGTCCTGTCTGGCCGGCGGGGCTCGACCTGGTCCTCACCTCCGCAGGGCCCTGATCTCCAGCGGGAGGCGTGGTTGGGGGAGGGAAGGGAGCATCATTCCTCGCTGCTTCTCCCCTTCCCGCTGCATCTGTGTCTCTTCGAGAGAGACTTTGGTTTGTTCCCTGGAGAGGGCCCAAAAACTCCCAAATTAGCAAACCTGGCAAGCCCACAGCTCAGAAAATAGTTCATCCTGATTCCATGTTTTTCAGGCTCACAGAAGCCTTTATTAATGAAGTCACAACACCAATATTTACCGTCTGTGGGGAGAGGCACAACATGGGGCATGGATGGGAGTGCCTCGGGGACTCCCGCCCCGCCCCCTGCAGGCCTGGCCCGGGAAGATGGGCAGGTTTCCTCGAGTCCTTTCCAGCCCTTTATGGGGATGACAGGGGTGCTCTGCTGTGATCGTCCTGCATCCCCTCCCCCACCAAGTGAGAGAGGAAGAGTTTACCCACTCCTCCACCCCTGGTAGGGCCAAAAAAAAAGCCTCCTCTTCTTACCTTCACCCTGTCTGCGCATACATACTCCCCAGAGGTTATCCTGCCTGTCCGGGAGCGAGAGTTCACTGTGAGATTCAACTGGACTTACCCAAGTTAGGACTTTCAGGCTGTGAGGGAAGCATTTTCCTGGTTGATGTTTAGGAGGGAGGCATTGGGATGGAACACGGCCTTTAGGTTTCTGGCATTGACTGGACCCCCGAGAGACACTGACAGGCCCCAGCAATAGGACCTTCTGTGCTTAGATCGCTTCGTGTGCCTCAAGCAACAAAGCTTGGCCTTTGACATCTTTTCAACGACTTCAACATTGATCAACCCCCCAGGACATTCAAGGTACCAAGAATAGGCTAAGGAAAGGCACAGCACAGGCAAAACCCCTCGCTCACTGGGCAACAGGGATGACGTGGGTGAGACGGAAGCAGAGGAAACCAGGAGTGAAGGAGGAGAGGCCAAGGGCGGGAAAGAAGGGAGCAGAGTGGGGGGCTGAGCACGGGGCAGTGTGCTCCTATTTGGGCTTGAGGAAGAGAGGCCTAGGCACAGCACAGCTCCTTTGAAGTGGGCCTCATCCCTGACATCCACACAAATCTCATTATGCCCCCCTCTCCTCCCCTCCCAACTCAAACCCCTGGGATCCATTTACATTGCTTCCCAAGGTAGAAGAAACCTTGGTTGTTGGCAAAGGTGGGCAGTCCTAGAGAACAGGTAGGGCAATGAGTCAGCTGGGCATGAGGTGCTGGGGGGCATGGGGCGCCGCAGGCAGGCTGCTTGTGGGTCTGCAGCTCAGCAGAGGTCAGCTGGTGGCATTGACCAGGAACCAAAGAGAAGTCCTGGAGGTGGGTGCGAAGGCCCAGGCAGACGGCACAGCAAGGGAGGCGGGTGGGGCACGGACTGACCCTGGGGTAGACAGAGGGGACAGGACAGGGATAAGGGTGGGGAGGACTCAGAAAGGCAGGAAGAGCCATCAGAGGCACTGGGATGAAGGCAGGGAGGGGTGGGGGAGCCTAGGAGGGAATGGCCTAAGATGGAGAGCAGTGAAGCCAGATGGGGGGCATTGAGTTGGGCCGGGGGTGGCAGTAACCATGGGTGGTGACAGTCTTCAATTCCCACCCAGTGGGGAGGCAGAGGTGGGGAGCAGGGGTGTGGATCACGTGCGAGATGGAGCAGTAGAGGCAGGTCTGGCCATGGTAAGGGCCAGAGGCACGGGATACAGGTTGCGAACAGAGGTTTTCTTAGGATGAAGGAAACCTTGCTGCGTGACAAGCAGGAAAGACAAGTGAACAAATTGGAGGCAGACGAACTAGAGATCGGTGGGCCCTGCCTCGAGCTCTTGCCCAGGATGGAAGGCCCTAAGGCCCCAGGAACCAGTTGCAAGCTCAGCCTAAAGCCCTGTCTCTGAAGATTTCATCCACCCAGCAGGGCTCTGCAGGGGCAGGAGAGCATCCTGGTGGGGCAGGACTTGGGGCAGAGGTGGTCACCTCTGGGAAGGATGCCCCCTTTACCCAGCCGCATTTTTCCCTTGACTGGAGAAGTCACCAGAGCTCCATGCATGGAGAAGTATGGATGCTGTCTCCTCCTTGACCCACCTGGGCCTGATTCCCACCATTCATTAAGTTTGGGAAGACTTGAGCATAGCCTCCCTCAGAATACAGAGTGGTTCTTCCCTACGTCTAGCCTCAGTTTCTCTTGCTGTGGAGTTGGAGCTAGAGACCAGGGTCAAGCATCATCAAAAGAGAAGAGTCAGTGGATTGAGTCTCCAAGGCCCCGTCCAGATTCCCAGGCCCTGAACAAGCTTGCTCAGCCAGTTCCCCCTGTGGCTCTCAGAGCCAGAACCCACCACCCCAGGCTCACAGGCTCTGGGGTTGGAGCTGGATGCCCATGTCATTAAGAGAGAGACTTTTATTGTTCCCATAGGGAAGGGAGACACAAGGGGATCACTAAGAACTACAGCGGGTGCCTGCAAAATAAATTAAAACAGAAATGCGTCAAAACGAAAAGGAGATAAGAGAAATGGAGAGTGGCTGGGAGGCTACACTGCCCAGGCGGGCAGGCTCTCCAAGGAGAAGGTCGAGCAGTCCTGGGCCTCAGCCAGCCCATATCTTGTCCCTCTGTCGGTGGTGGCCCCAGGCTCCGAGCCCTCCGGGGCCGTGACCTGAGGCCTCCACGCAGCCCGGCCGAGGAGTGGCCAGAGTCCTGCTGGGCCCACCGGTGGGGGGGCCTGGCCAGCAGCGCGTGGCACTCTGCCCTGGTGGGATTCGGCTGCCCACCCTAGTCATTGGAGGTGACGTCGATGTCCTCCCCGTTGGCCTGCTTCGTGGCAATGCGCCACCGGTTGATGTGGTGGGAGCCCTTCTTCTTCTGCTCCGACTCGGGCCCTTCCTCCTCCAGCTTCTGCCGCTTGTACTTTGTCCTCCGGTTCTGGAACCACACCTTCACCTGGGCCGGGGAGGGAGGGGCACAGGTGAGAAACACCCAGCAAGCCCCCAGCAGCCACTCAGCCTTCAGGCTGGGCTGGGAGCTGGATGGGGAAACCGAGACCAGGGTTGTCTCCGCTGGCCGGTGCCACCTGATGGGTCTGGAGGTCTTCCCTTCCAGATGCAAATGAGGGGGGCCAGGGCACAGTGGGCCTGAGAGGGGCTGTTTTGCTGTCCCCTCAACAGAGGGGCAGAAAAGGCAACGGCACCCGACTCCAGTACTCTTGCCTGGAAAATCCCATGGACGGAGAAGCCTGGTAGGCTACAGTCCATGGGGTCGCTAAGAGTCAGACATGACTGAGCAACTTCACTTTCACTTCTCACTTTCATGCATTGGAGAAGGAGATGGCATCCCACTCCAGTGTTCTTGCCTGGAGAATCCCAGGGACGGGGGAGCCTGGTGGGCTGCCGTCTCTAGGGTCGCACAGAGTCGGACACAACTGAAGCGACTTAGAAGCAGCAGCAGCAACAGAGGAGAGGGAGGGGTCTTGGAGCTGCCGCGCATCCTGGTTCCTGCAGCCATCACATGGGTCTGGATGGTTAGGGTGAGCCCCACCCCAAAGTCAACCCTGTGCTCAGAGCAGCACGAAGAGGCAGAGCAGACACAGCTACTTAACCCAGAGGTGCTGTTCCTGCCAAGGGCAGTGTCCAGGACAGCGGAGCACTCTGAGGCCCAGAGACCCCACTGCTCGAGGCGCCAGCCTCTCATACCGTCCAGGTCAGTCTGTCTCACAAGAGGAGCCTGTCTTAGTAACCTCAGGTAGAATCCTCCATCCCGCCTCAGAGGTGGAGCTGGATGGGTGGGGAGTCCTGGAGCCTTGGGTGCCAGCTCCTCGGGGTAGTCTGAAATCCACCAATGGGGGCCTCATCCTCCTTACACATCGGGGTGTCTGCATCCCACCCAGTGCTCTGGACTTGCTGCCCCCACATCACCAGCCCCTGCAGCCCATCCAGATGTGGGAACAGGTCACACAAGGAATAGCTGGGAGAAATACCAGGGGACAGAAGTGAGCTCCTTCTTAAACACAGAGAGCCTCCCAGCTCATGTCAGGCAGTGAGAGCCCTGACAAGGGGAGGGGTCGGAGCCCAACAACTCTCCTGTGTGATGTGGAGGCAGGGCGGGCCCATGATGCTAAGCCCATCTCCTCTAGGAAGCCTCCCCAGACTCGGTCCCATCTCTCATCATCCATCCCTTCTCCCGCCTCCTCCAGCATTTGCTCAGTGCCCAGCACACGACAGCCCTTAACATCCTCTCCTGCATGATCTGGGAGGATCGTCCTGGTCCTTCACTAGCTTTATAGTTTTAGTTCTTGAGGAGTGTGGAGAAAACCTCACTTTGTCAACTCCTCCTGACTACACAGTCCTTTTCTTGGCCTTGCAGCACCAGGCCAGACCAGATCGCCCTCAGAGTTGGCGAGAGGGGTTGAGTGCTGATCATCTGCTGTGTTCCCTCCCCTCTCTGGATTTAAGTCCCTCATGCATAAGAGAGATGCTTTCTGGGGCCCTTTACAGCTTTAGGGCACCTTCTGGGCTTTTGTTCACAGGATACCTGGGGAAGGTGGTGCCAAGGGGGCAGGGTTATGAGGCATGGAGGGTTTCCTGAAATAACAGCACATTTAAAAAGCAAGTGGTAAAGAATCCGCCTGCCAACGCAGGAGACATAAGAGACGCGGGTTCGATCCCTGGTTGGGAAAATCCGCTGGAGAAGGGCATGGCAACCCACTCCAGTATTCTTGCCCGGAGAATCCCATGGACAGAGGATCCTGGAGCACTACAGTTCATGGGGTCACACAGAATCGGATATGACTGAAGCAACTAAGACAGACGCAGACAATTGCGGTTGGAGTGACCCGTGGCGCCCATACAGGTGGTGAGCGGTAGGTCATGTGTGTGGGACAACCGTAAGCACCTCGCTGCAGCAACAGCAGTGACTACTAAAGGGAGAACCTTGAATCCTGGGGTAGGGGGGCAGCTAAAGGCGATCCTCAGAGACACTACACAGATCTGTCCCTGCTCCCTGAGAATGGGTGAAAAGCACAGGCCTTAGCCACAAAGCCCAGAGCGGCAGCCAAAGCTGGGCCGGCACGCAGGCCCAGGGGGCAGCTTCATGCTCAGGATGCCCCGCCTTCCCATCCTGCAGACACTGCCCCCTGTTCCCTCCGTGGAGCCTGCCCCTCCCAGGGCCTCCATGGCACCACTGGTCCTGCCTGTTGGTTTCTGAGCACCAGGGTGGGTGTGAGGGCAGCCAGCGCTCCGTGCTACACAGGACAGCCACATGGACAGGAAGAGATGACTGGCCTTGGTGGACGGAGTGAGGGGAGGCCTCCTTCCTTCAGTTCCAGGGCTGGATTCAACCCATTGCCTGCATGTCCCAGCTCAGATAGATGGAGAAGATGGCAGATGCTCCAGGGGCAGGGCTTCTGGATTCCGTGCCCACCTTTCCTCAGGCACAGGGCTGGCTGGGCCCTGGGTGGTTCTCGGCACAACCATTTGGCAGCCAGCCTGGCCCCTGCCCCCCACCCTGGAGCCTACTGTGACTGTGCCAGCCCGTAGGCGGGTGAGCTCGCCCAGCCTGTGCAAGGCGTGTGTGTGACTCAGGCCTGGATGCAGGGCTGGGGCGGTATTCCTGAGAGCCCCAGGGGCTGGCTGAGGGCTAAGCATGGCCAGCCTGGTGATGCACCATCTGGGGCAGCACCAGGAACACAGGGCCCTTTCTGCACCTTCTCCCTCCCCCATGCATTCCCAAGTCTCCTTCCAAAAGGAGACTCATCTCTAGTTGCATGGGCCTAGCCTGCCACCCTTGCCCAGCATCACTGGCCCAAAGAGTGAAAGCTTCAGTGGTGGAACTTGGGGCACAGAGTATGTTTTCACACCAGGGACAGCTTCCTGGCCAACCCAAATGAAAAGCAATTCTGAATATTTTCTCCATGAAAATACTAGGGTCAAGGAGGCAGCTCTCTAGAAACGGGGACGAAAACTCTCTTCCCAGGCAGCCTGGCTATCTTCCGGAGAACAGCCTTGGGCTGAGTGTCCAGATGCTGTTTACAAAGACTGTAATAGCAAGGGGATGCTCATGACTTAGTGATATCAGTGAAAACGGCAGGATGCACAGTTTGGGCACAGTGTGATCACAGCCATGGAAAAACAAAGCCTATGCATAGGGGAAAAAAGACTAGAAGGAAATGTACCCAAAGTATGGGGGACCTGTCTTCTTTCCACACTTCCGACTTTTCTTTAATGCTTACTTGTAACAATTAATAGTAATTTTTTATTTGGCCAAAGAAAAGGAACTGGGCCCAAGTGTGGGAAGAGTTAAGAATGACACCCCATGAACTTTCCAGTCCAGCCAGGCAAATCTGGGGTCATCCCAGAACTCCTTCCCTAGAGGACAGAAGACCTAGAAAGGAGCCAGGTCACATAACGTGGCTACCAGCTCAGTGGCAGAGGGCCTTGGGAGGCTGCCTGCCCCCAACACTGGCATGCTACTCACCTTTCTTTAAGCCCAAGGCACATTTGGCTTTCTGACCGGGGAAGCCCTCACACACCTCTGAACCCTCTGGGTTTGGAGAGAGGTTCCTTGTGGCCTTCTAAGTCCCTACCATACTCAATGTCTCTCAGTCTTTCTGATAAGCAAGATCCTTCCAACAGTCTCCACTTCTGTCCAAGTTACACCACCGGGACCACTCTTACTTAGCCTTTGAAACTCTGTTCCCTGTCCCCGGACGTGGCCCGTTGCCTGTCTGTACTTCCTTAGTGCTTTTCTCTGTCTCCGTGACAGTGACTCCAGCAACGTGTTAATTTATTTGCTCAAACCTCTGTCTCCTCATCAGACAGTATGGGAACCTGGAGAACAAAAGTGGTGTGTTAGCTGGCTTTGGAGGCCCAGTGGGCATGTTCCAGGTATACTCAGCTGGCAGGGCAGAGGTGAAGTGACTGAGCCCTATGCTCTAGGAAAGAGGCACTGGTGCCCACCTGGAAAACAGGGGAAAATCAATGGTAGAGGGATTGGACTCTTAACTGGAAAAGGGGTTTGGAAATTTGCTAGAGAGATGGGATCCTTTCTTGGCTTACTTCAGTGGCCACTTCTATAAGAGGGTCAGTTCCTAATTCTTTCAGCTGTGGACTGAATTAACCACTTCTAGGGGAAGGTGGAGAGGAAGATCCATTGTTGAGGGGACAAGGGTCAGCTTGAATTAGGCTGACTGACTGATTCAGGTGAAACCGGTATGGATAAATGAATGAATGAAGGTACCAAAGCACTAGTGGACTGATCACTGGATACACCAATGAATGAAGATGTACGCGAGTGAATGGACAGATGAACTTACAAACAAGCAAACTATAGCTCCAGCCAATGTT
This sequence comes from Bos grunniens, assembly GCF_055505025.1. Classification (NCBI taxonomy): domain Eukaryota; kingdom Metazoa; phylum Chordata; class Mammalia; order Artiodactyla; family Bovidae; genus Bos; species Bos grunniens. Next base: position 96,022,091 of record NC_141175.1, on the reverse strand, counting down.
TCAGGCTACCTTTGAATGAACCAGGTCTGGATCCCTTCTTTTCCTCCACTCCCCAGTCTTAGCCCGTCCTATCTGGGCCCCTGCACACTTTCAGGTGAATACCTGTCCTCTCCTCAAAGAGTTAAAAATCCTCTATCAGGGGCATTTGAGTCTTGTAACTCTGATACAAGAGGTTTCTCCTTATGTCCTACTGTTATCTCCTCTGTTTTAATTTAAGCCCGTGTCCTTCTATTCTGTCTCCCTCAGACACAGAGACACACCACTCTTTCTAGTCTGTCATCTTCAGACTAGACAGACGCTGGGAGGCATTAATCAAGCCACTCCTCAGCGCGCCTCCCTGCCCTCTCCACTGGGGATCCGCTTCCTAACATTTGACCACGTGAAGTGCTCCCACTCTCAAGGTCAAGCCCAATGCCATGCTAAGCTCACCCCTCACTCCCCCAAACTGACGTTGCCTCTGGCTCCTCATCAACCAGAGTCCTAACTCTTCCTAAGCTTTCTGGTTTCCTCCTCTCTCAGTCCACCCTGGATGCCTTCACTCTCAGGGAGACATCACAAGATTTGCCTATCTTCTCAGGACCACACCCTCAGAGAACCACTCCAGCCTCCCTTATCTCTCCTGTCCTCTCCTGCCTCCCACTGGACTCGTGGACCTTCAGAGGTGCAGAAGTTCTTGGAGAAGAGCCAAGACTTAGGGAAGGGATGAATCCATCTCAGAACACATGGTGAGCCAGTAACCTTTCCTAAAAATTCAAGTTCCTTGGATATCTCCCTTTTATCCTTCCCCCAAAGGGAGATATCCCAGGCGAGAAGTCTCCTTACCATGCCCTTCTGGGGAAAACCCATAAGCAGGTGACCACAAACTTCTGACTCCTAAGATCGCCCCCACCCATGCTCTTGGGCCCTAAGAAGGCAGCCACACTCCCACACCATCTTAATCCCAAACCCTCCCCCTTTCTTCCCACCAGTCTAGATGGCCCTCCTGTCTCCATGGCTGTGGTCTTCCAGGAGCCTTCCTCCCATGTAATCTCCCCTGACCTCCTCAGTCCACAGCTGTGGCTTCAATAGGACTCCAGTCACTCACCCCTTGCATGCCCTACCACTGTCTGAGGAATCTCCAAGGCCAAGAGACCACATTTCTGCATCCCTTTCCCTCACAATTCAGCTAAACTCAGCCAGGGTAGGTCAAGAAACACCTCCTGAACTGTCTGGAGTTGGAGGAGCAGCTAGAAATACTGACAAATCCATCAGCTGGAGCAACCAAATGCTTTCTCTCCCTCACCCTTAAAACTAATGTGCCCCCCCGCCCCCGACCATGCACAGAAGCTCACTGAGGTGCTCCATGCCATGCGTACCTATAGCACCTGACCTTTGGGCACTGATCACACTCAGCCCACATGTCCTCCACATTACGGGCACACATATGTTCGTGCATGTGTGCTAAGTTGCTTCAGTCGTGTCCAACTCTTTGCAATCCTATGGACTGTGGTGCTCCAGGCTCCTCTGTCCATGGAATTCTCTAGGGAAGAATACTGGATTGGGGAAATGAACTAGGCAGAGCTCCCCAAGCAGGCAAATGGGATTTTAGTATTTGTCTCCCTGCTAACTGACTGTGTGACCCTGGGCCAGTTACTTCATGCCATGCCCTCCTCTAGGGGATCTTCTCGACTCAGGGATCAAACCCATGTTTCCTGCATTGAAGGTGGATTCTTTACTGCTGAGCCACGAGAGAAGCCTCACACATATGTTACATATGCTCATTACACACACACACACAAGTTCACTCAAACTCGAGGGTCTGATCTAACCCAGGCCCAAGTCTGCCCCACCGGCCACCAGGATTGAATCTTAGATGGCCTTCACCCTGGTCAGACTGCTGGGCTGCGCTACAGCAGAGAGGAGCAAAGAGCTAGAAGGAAGAACTAGCCCTTGCCCAGGGCCCCTCCTTCCTCCTCCTGGATTAACCCGCGCCATTAATTCTACTCTCAACCAATTTAAAGCCCTAGCCCAACTAAAAAGCTCAGGTTGCCTACCCAGAGCATTCCATGCTAGAGCTTTGGGCATACAGATACCCCTGAACTCTGAACCCATACACCGATGTGCTTAACCCTCCCTGAAGTTTTATCCATGAATTGGTCAATAAAACTCCATCACCTATGACTGATCAACAATCAGCTATGATAGTGCAAGGGAATCACAGAAGCAGAGGGACAGAAAGGGAGCAGTCATGCCAAAGACTAAGGGGAATGACTGATAAAATTAGCATATGGATAAGTATACAAGTCAAGAGAAAACTGCCCACTCATTCAGTACATGTTTATGGAACATCTACTCCTCGCTGGTCACTGAACTGGCCCTGGAGCACAGCAAGAAAAAGGAAGGCTTGCCCTCTGTCTCCCAGAGCTGAGATGCTCAGGCCTATTGTTCATTAGGATCACCCAGAGAGCTACTTTATAAACTTCCCTGGGTCTCACCCTGGAACTCCTAAGAGAACCTCCTGAGCAGGCTCTAGGAATCCGTATTTCAAGATTTCTTTGAGAGATGGATGCAACCAGTGTATATATAGTCTGACAGGTGGCATGGCAGGTTATTAAACAATAGAAAAATCCTACATATATTGTGATATGCAGGAGATATGCTGTGAGTCCTGAGAACCTGGAAGACAGATTATACAGAAATACAGAGAAATAGAATATAGATAAGCCAGATGCTCAGGGCTAGAAAGAACCCTGGAGTTCATTTTATTCAACCTTACAGATCAGGAACTGAGGCCCAGAATAAAAGACAAAGCAAGAGTTGATGAGATGATAACCATTATAGACATATGCATATACTGTCAGCTGCTAAAGATCCATAGAGATGGAAGTTTGACATGGATGGTAGATATATAGAAGGTAAAATAGAGTAGATGATAAAGAGATAACCAACAGTTGGGTAAATAGGAATTATTGTTCACAGGAAAGATAGAATTAATAATAAATAGGAAATATAAATTAACCAGCTTTGTGGAGGTAATTTAATGAGAGTAGACAGAAGTATATGGCTAGATATAAAATAGCTATCTGTGAGGGACAGAACAGAGAGCTCTGAGAGACAAATATAGATATTGACAGTAGAAATAGATGGCAGGGGGCTGATGGGAATGACTGAAGCTTGACAAATAGCTGATAGCTAGATTTGACAGGTAAGCTTGCCTGGCAAATACAGCGAGATGGATAGATAATTAGTTAATTATATAGCCTAGGTCCAAATGATAGTTACAAAAGGGACAGAAAGCAGCTCTGCTGATGAAAGAGACTGAACTAAGAATCAGTAATTCCAGGTGGAGACCTTATTATAACAATAATTTGACATATTACTTTCAGCAAAGGGGAGAGAAGTACTGGGGATGCTAATGAATATTATTTGAGTTCAAGTTAGGTATCTTTGATCCTTAAACCTATTTTATGAACGATGAAACCAGAACTCAGAGAAGTTGAGTAACTGGCCCAAGGTCACACAGTTAGCAGGGAGGCAAATACTGAAATCCCATTTGCCTGCTTGGGGAGCTCTGCCTAGCTCATTTCTCCATCTTAAAGGCCTCACCTGGAAAGACAGGATTCTAACAAGGAGGTTTCTCAGGCTCAAATATCCCACAGTTCTATTATTTTGTTTCATATGCTTAAACCAGCTCATTTATCGATGCAACAAGATTAGCCATGAGTTTTGATAGTTAACAAAGCTGGATCCATTTTATTTTCTATCTGGTTTTCTTTTAAATATATGTTTAAGCACCTTCTAATAAAAATGAGAGGAAACAAGCATTAGGTTTACTAACTGGCATTGTTAGGCCCAAATATTGACAGGCAGATAAGTTCAGTTGAAAGAAGGTTTATTAAAAATGCTCTCACTGAACTAAAAAAATGGAGGTTTAAAAACAATGACATTATTTCAACAAGTGTTAATCTGTGGGTGGTGGACATAAATGGTTTTGTTTTCTTACACTTCTGCAATTAAATTTAATAACTAATAAATTTAAATGAAGGTACTATAAATACCATTCTTAAATGACACCTTGTTTTAAACAAAAATTTTAAAACGTTTGCGAAGAGGGGAAAAGTGGGTGTTATTTTATTAACTTGTTTTTTAAAAGTACCTTAAAAAAAAAAAACGTTTTTAAAATTTAAGTCCGTTTTTTTGTGAGCTTGATCTCTGCAGTTAGAACAGACCGGCTAGCAAATCTGAAAAAGCCCGGGTCGTGCCGCAGAGACGGGAGCAATGCATTGATGAAACAGGGCATGAGACAGGTAGGACATAGATACCCACATGCGTCGTGAGCGGGAAAGAGTGAGGTCGGGGCCGGGGACGAAGTTGGGTTTGGATTCCCACATGAAGCCTTCTATCTAGCCTCGCTACCCAGGAGACCCCAGGCTGCACACACACACCCCAACCCCGCCCCCAGCCCGGCACCATCTCTCTGCCGGGACTCGGGTGGAGGATGGTGCTGTGAGAGGAGAGCAGAAAAAGGAGCAGAAGATGAAATGCCGGCGGCGGGCGAGAGCTGCTGGGCCGCCAGCCGACCTCTCTCTTTGCGAGTATGGAAGCTGTCGGGGACGCGAGGGAGTTAAGGTCTCCCAAAGCCAACCTAGTTACAGAAATTCGCCTCCAGGGCAGCAACCAGCCACCCCAGCGCGCTTGACTCCGGGCGGACCGAGAGCTTTAGCGGTGCTTCCAGACAACATTTATTTATGCCAAAGTCTTTACTTACAATAAGGCCAAATCTGCCTCCCTATACTTCCCTTCTAGTTCTTTAATTCTTTAAAATCAATTACAAAAACACTACGTGGTGATTGTAATTTCATCCAGTTCAAATTCCTTCAATGCCACCGCAGTTTATTCCCTCCCCAACTCAACAGCCCTTCAAGTGATGAAAACAGGCCCTGAATACCAGAATCTACTTTCCCACCGTTTCCAGGTCCCGCCGACGCCCGCACACACACACCGCCGTTTCAGCGCAGTGCCAGTCCGCCTGAGCAGAGACCAGGGCCGGCCTCGGACCCCGGGCAAGGGCGCGCACTCCCGGCTAACCTTCTGCTCTTTATAGCCCGAGGACCCGTGGTCTTTCTCCCCACCGCGAGGCCTTCGCCCCCGTCGCCCCTGCATGGCAGCGGAGCCAGTACGGGACAGGCCTGGGCACCGCACACACCTCCGAGCGCCCCCAGAACAGTGGCGGGAGAAAGGCTGCAGTCACCGCAGGGCTGAGAGGACACCAGAGGGCCCGGGCGGGCGCGGAGTGACCGCGGCGTGGGTGTTCCGCGCCCGGCCGGCACCCGAGGGCGCCCGCCGCCTCCTGACAGCTGGCACCTCCCGTGGGCTGTGTGAGCCGGGTCGGAATAAGGTTTGATCCCAGCCTCCGGGTAGGTCCTTAGTACTTAATAAAAGTCTTGTGGCCCCTTCGAGGCTGTACGCAGTCGGAGGGAAGGCAGTCATGGCGGGGGCGCCGCAGGGGTGGCGGGAGGAGCCGGGGCCGGCTGGGGGGCGAGGCCGGCCTCTCCGGCACCCGCCCGGCCCACCTCCACCTGGCCCACGGGCGCAGCGCGGACCATTCATTACCTGCGTCTCGGAGAGGCTGAGGCTGCCGGCCAGCTGCTTCCGCTCGGCGCCCACCACGTAGTGGTTCTTCTCGAAGGCACGCTCCAGTCGCAGCAGCTGCGAGGGCGAGAAGGCCGTGCGGATCCGCTTGGGCTTGCGCGCGAAGGGGCCGTGCAGAAGCAGCCCGTCCTGGGGCACGTCGCTCGCTGTGGCCGCGTCGCCGACGGCAGATACAGACAGAGAGAAGGGCACCGTGAGCTGCGGCCCGGCAGCCCGCGAAGCCGGCCAAGCTTGGCCCTCGCGCCTCGCTCGCACACGCTCCGGAGCGCTCCGCTGCACTCTCCAACCCTTGACACACGCACACCCACGTCTAGGCTTTCCCCTTTGCCGCCCTTTCTTTAAGTCCACTCCTCTCCCCGAAACCTCCTCCTGGCTGAGAGCTATCGGGTCAGGGGACGCCCAGAATCAGCGGGGCGGATCACTGTTGGGCCAAGAGGCGGGCCGGGGTCTGGAGAGGCACCCACACAGTGCCTGAGCAGCCTAAGACACCAAGGGAAGCTCTCTTTGTCTGGTATGCCCAGTCGTGTCTCCCTCAAAGTGGACCAGGGGTAGAGACAGGGTTGGGTGTCAGGAAAGTGGCAAGGGGCACAACCTGGCTGTCAGATGTCCCCGTACCAAACGCAGATTCAAGAACTGAGGGTATCTTAGGAACTCTCCCTTCACACCTGCTTAAATCAGCCTTGCAGCTAAATGCTCAGGCTACTAGCCCATAGAAAATTCCTGCCAACAAGCGGAGACTCTGCCTTGCAAGTGGTAAAAATAGGCCAGGGGCCAGGTCAAAATCCAGACAGCATCTGGAGGTCTCCAGTTAGGTTACTTCTTCCCAATATCCCACCTCTCTCCCCCCAGGTCATCAGATAAAATCCTCTTCCTGCAGACTTACTGCTCTCTGGTGGAAAAAGACCTTGCTTCATCCCTGAATAATCTTGTGCTGAAGAGATGTGTATAAATAACTAGATGTCATCTTTCTCCCTAATAGATATAGATATATTGGTTTCTGCATGGGCGTATGTAAATATATGCTCCAGCCTCCCTACTGTCTTTTTCTCCTAGAATGTAACAGTCCCTTGGCAAATGTTGGCCATCATGGGGACTCAGCTGCTACATGCAGGACGAGGGCTGACATTGGGCTGAATAGGGCTGAGGTAGTAGGGTCAGGAACTACAAAAGCTGGAACAAGCTTCCATCCACAGCCCCAGTCTCAAGGAATCCCCCCACTAGGCCCTCACACAACCTCTGCCTTGGTTGCACATGCCAACAAGACTGGAAACAGGCCCTGACACCATCCATGGATTCCCATGCAGTGACACATACTAGTACCCTAACCCACCAAGAATGCAGAGCACTGCATGAAATGTTTTGACAGTTAGCAGTTGAGATTGGCTGATCCAATTAATTTCTTCAGAAATGGCCACTGGTTTGACTCAATTTGATTTGTTGTTTTGTTCTTAAGACAATTGTTTGGATAATTCAGTTGAGCTCTCCCATCTCTGGAAATATCTCTGTAAGTGAGGCAAGGGCACATAATTGAGATGCTGTTGCTACAGCTCTCCAGGTAACTGTTCATGTCCCTCTGCTGGTGGAAACTGCCTGACCTGATTTTCTCCAAGTCTATGGGCTTTGGACATCTACATAGGAAAACTTGATTGCTGGGGTTTTCTGGGGAACAGCGTTGCCTAGGAATGAGTGGCTAATGCCTGGGTGGGTGGGGGGAGACAGAGTCCCCTGAGAGGGAGAAGCTACTAACTTCCAGTTGCCTTATCCATTCCAAGTGACTGGATCTATGCTGCTACAAAAGTGAGTGGGATCACATCACAGGAAGATGGAGGGGTGGGAACGTCCTGCCCACTGGGTCCTTCAAGGTGGGGGCAGAGTCTCAGGCCTGACAGAAGGAAAAGTTTAGCTTGTGGTGATGGAGGGGACAGATGATTAGGGGAGGTGGTCTGGCAGAGAGGGGTAGGAGGGAGAGAAAGGAGGAGAAGGATCCAGGTGCGGAAAAGGATTACAGCCTCAAGTGGGAGCCAGTGTGATGAGGCCAGAGAAAGGTAGGAGAGGTGGGTGGGAAGCAAACACTCCTTGTTGATGTTAAAATAAATTGCTTCAAAAAACAATAGCATTCTGAGCTCAAGTCAAACACCAACAGTGGTTTTCTCTGGACAAATGAGCTGGAGAGGGACAGAAAGCCTAGCACACCCCTGTGATCACAGGCTTTGGCCTCAGCAACTTGACGGGGCCCAGGCTGGTCAGAAATGATGTGGCAGTGTGGAGACACCCTCGATTTGTGATTTGTGAGTGAATGGGATGCAGAAGTGTGAAGGGTAGTGTGGGGCTGAAAAAGCAGGACTGCAGCCTGCCTAGTGTGTGATTTGATGGGTGTTTTATAATTCTGTGCTGTGTGTTGGTCACTTGTGCGGTAGAGTTCTCTGTGTTTGTCTTTATAAACCCAAAGTGGAGGATGGAAACAACAAGCTTCTCTGTCCTGACATACACAGGACCATTTGGCTCAACGCTGGCTATTTTAGGGGAAAGATAGACTGCTTGGGGTCTTCTTCAGCTGGGGAGAGAATAGCCATTGTAAGTTCACTGTAATCCCCCGAAGGGGCGGGGAGCATGTGTTCTGTAATCTGTGTGTGCATGTGCAGAAACACAGAAGTCCTGACCCAACCAAGAGGAAGCAGAGACCAGGAACAACTACTCAAGAGGCTGAGTACTGATGAAAGATATGATTTCAAAAGAAGCAAGGGCTTTTTCCTGTAAGGAAGAGTATGTTTAGTACAAAATTAACCATCCTGAGAAATTGATTAATAGTTTCATGTTTCTATAAGAACCAGGGTGGTGCCTATGAGCCTGGGCCACTCTCACTCTGATCTATGGAGAAGGGACCTCAACCGTCCCTACCATGGCTTCAGTTTGCCTTAACTGGACCACAAGGGCAGAACACGCTCTCGGACTGGGGTTGCAGTGTGGCCTGTTTAGAGACAGTCTGTGAGAGTAGGCTGTCAGTTTCAGGCAAGGACACGTGGGAAAGTGGAAAGGGGCTGGCTGAGTCTTCCCTGTAGCTAGTAACTGAACCCCACTCTGCCCCGTTTTCCTCCAGCCTCTCTCTTTAAGGCAATGGCTGGGAACTAGCAATCGACGTTCCCAGGACTGAGGTGGCAGGAACTGGGAACTAGGGATTCGAAGGCCTGGGGCCCAAGCTGCAGTGCCTCCTGGAGATGTTATGGCAAGCTGGGGGCTCTGGGCCGGATGGCGAGGCGGAGAGGCCTGGGGCTACGAGAAGGAGAAGCCCGCTCGGGAACGGAGATAACCTATTCCCCCCTCCTCCTGCCGGAACAAAGGCTCTCTTTGAAGCACCGGCCCATTACCACCACCAGTCCCGAGGGCCTAATCTCCCACGGCCCCCTCCCGCCTCAGCTTCCCGGCCTGGAAAGTTCCTGCTGTCCGAGGGAAATAGCACCGAAGTGCGGCTAACTCGCTGTCTCCTCCAGCCCCTCCTCTTCAGGCCTCGAAAGCCGCCTCCGGCTTCGGGGTCCCGCCGCCTGGTCCCGACCATTCCGTGCTGACTTTTCTTCTCCCAGCGCCTTACTCAGCGGAGAAGCCCTACCCTGCGCGCCGGGACCGCACTGTTGGAGAGCGCTGCGCACAGAACGCAGACGTCTTCCTTTTCGTTCGTGTAGGGTTTTGCTTCTTGCATTAAAACGGGGCTGAAATGAGCATCGCAGAGACCCGGTTCTCTAGAAAACGCGGCGCCGGAGGGCCTGAAATGACTCGGCTCATATCCCCGAGGGCCCCCGAAGACGCAAGGACGCTGGGGCCGCAAGGCGTCTGCCCCGACGCTGACCAGCCCTGAAGCCAAAACCTCTCAGAATTAAAAAAGTCATTCCGTGCCCAACGGATTCTCGTGTTCAAAAATGAGACCACATTTGGCTCCATCTCCGCGTCCAGACACAGTTCTTGGGAGAAAAATGCAACCGTTTTTGCAACTAGACAACGTGCCCGCCGGGGCTGAAGGCTCAGGGAGCGGCGGCAATTTCCGAGAGGATTTTGCCGAGGATTTATTCAGCCTCGCCTGACTGGGGATGCTCAGAGCCGGAGCTGGATCTCTTACAAGGCGTTCCCGACCTTTGGTGCCACGGCCCTCGAACCCTAAAAGCCGGTGTCGGCGAGGTCAATGGAGGGAAAGGAAGCGCAGAGGGCATGGGGCGCCCGGTCTAAAGCCGAGGGCGTTGCCGGGGAGGCCATCTCCGAGTGAGCAGAGACTACAGGGGTCAGGACCGGTTCTGCCCTCTTCTTCGAGCTCCTGTCCCTCCTCTGGTCTGCTAACCTCCGGTCCCTCCGCCGCCCCAGCCCGAGGGTTTACAAACAGCCGCGACTTTCAAATTGGCCTGCAGTCGCCAAGTTTTAGAGACCGGGGACCCAGCCCATGGAGGACCGAGGTGGTTTGCTCAATTTAAAATAATACTTAATTTTATCAGTAAACATTGATTTTAATTGACAGACTTCTTTCCCATAGCAGCTGACACCATAGGCATTTTTTGTTGTTGTTCCGGATGATTTGGGCAAATCTTTGAAATCCCCAGAGCAGACAAGGCTTCCCACAAAAATTCTTGCTCAAACAATTACATTACCTTATTTTGTGGGATTTGCTGGGTCAGTATCTATTAGCCAGATGGGACTCAGAAAATTGACAAATTGGGGTGGGGAAAGCGGCTTTCCATGATACAGTTAAGCATCTATAGCCAGAGTTTCAAGAGGTCATTTTCTTCTGTTATCTAGATAATTGTACTAAATACCCAATTTATTTTGACTGTGTAGATCCAGTTTACCACCAGATCAGCCAAAGCTCTAATCACGTCCTTTTCACTTGTTTTGCTAAGAGCCAGTTTACCTATCTCTGAGTCAGGAAACCTAAGGCTGAGGTCTGGTCTACACTAACAAAACTGAAAACTAAACCAATTACTGCACAAATTAAAACCACTCCAAAAAAAGTGAGGGGGGGGCGCAAGAAGAAAGAAAAGAAAAAACCAATAAATACAAAGAAGAAAGCGAACTCCAACTAATGGAACTCTTTGCTTGGAGCAAGTCAGACTACTGAAATCTGTGTGTGTGTGTGTGTGTGTGTGAGAGAGAGAGAGAGAGAGAGAGAGAGAGAGAGAGAGAAAGAGAGAAGTGGGGGATCTTCCTTACCAATCCCATTGCCCAGTGCAGACTAGGGGGCTCAGACTGCCTACGACCTTAAAAGCCCTCTGCCCCCGCCCCCTGCCTGGGAGGACTTCAGTCGGTACCCTAGCAGCCTGTCGGTTCCCGGAGTCCTCGAGCGTCGCGGGAAGTCGGTTTGCTTTGGCAAACCTTCCCACCCTGGGTCCGAGAGGCACGTGAGACTTGGAGAAGTCGGGCCGAGGTTGCTGAGAAACATCCCCAAACAGAGGAGCACTGAACACTGAACATTAACTCTCCAGTTTTCCCTCCCCTCTGCCCCTTCTTCCCACAGAATCGGGGCAAGCAGGCGGACTTTCCCCTGTCTCCTTGCGCCAGCGAAGGCGGATCCCTGGGAGTTGGTGGTGGAAGTGCGAACGTAGTATGGTCCCAGGTCCACCTGGGTCGGAGGGAGGGCGGCCGACGCTGAGTTCTCTGGGATGGGACTGGCTCAGCCTAGACACATTAAGGCAGGCCGCAGGGAGGACCAGGAGAGGCTCCAAGGATGCGCCCGGGCTTGGCGTCCGGACCGGCATCATTCCTGGAAAAGCCTGGAGGTCCCAACCTGGTTCTCTGGGAGGGAACCCAACGCGGCAGAAGAGCGAATGGATCTGGCGCGGCTCTTCCCTGCTCAGGAATCGGCCTCTGTGGACCTGCAACCTTTTCTGACACAACTTCTGAATGGCCCCGGACTCCCCCGAGCCTTCCCCGCGCCGCCGCAGCGCGGGCGCCGGCCCGCCGCCGAGGCGGGCACAACGTGGGCACTCACCCTGAAAACGGTGGCCGAAGAAGCGGTTCCGCAGCACCCAGGGATAGAAGTGCAGAGGGTCCCGGTGCTGGGCGCCGAAGAAGGAATGCGGGGGCTGCAGCGGGGAGGCGCCCAGCTGGTGCGCCGGGTGCACGGTCAGCGCGTGGTGGTTCATGGCCTCGGGGAATACGAGCTCGGGACCGCCGTAGAGCGAGCGGCCGGCGCCCGCGGCGGCGGGGAAGCCGCTCACGAAGGCCGCTTCGGCTGCGCTGGGGTGAGGATAATTGAGCGCCGTGGGCCGGAGCGGCTCCTCCGAGGCGGCCGCCGCCAGGGGATGGGAGCCTGCGCCGCCGCCGCCAGTGCCCCCTCCAGTGCCGCCGTCCTTGGCCACCAAAGACTCGATGGTAAAGCCGCGCTTGGCTGTGGGCTGGAACATGGTCGCGGCCGCCAGAGCCGAGCGAGGCACCCGGGCTCTGGGGAGCGCTCCGCGTCCTGGCGCCGCCGCCGTGCGGGGTGTGCACCCAGCCAGGCACATGCACACACACCAGCACCCTTCACCTCCCCCGCCCGCCCGCCCGCGCTCAGCCCCTGCCCACAAGCCAGGCGCGGAGCGGCGAGGGGCGTGCGAGCCAGCGAACGCGGAGTCGGGCCACGGCGCGAGGCTAGGCGCGCCGGCCTCTGCGGCCAAGCGGGCAGCTCCCGGCGCCGGCACCGGCGCGGGCTCCGAACGAAGCTACGAGCTGCTTCTACCGCCTGGGGACTGAGCCCGGCCCCTTCCCTTCCGAGTCCAGCCAGGACCGACCCCCGCCCCCGGTCCTCCCAGCAATGTCCTGCCCGGCCTCGGCCACCGCGCTGCTAGGCGAGAGTTAGCGGGCACCTGCCCCGCGCTCGCCCATTGGCCGCCGCTCACCTGCCCCAAGGTGGGGGGCGGGGCGGGGCGGGGCGAGGGACCGCGGGAAGGGAAAGGAGCCAGCAGTCGGAGGCAAAAACCGGACTGGAGCTTGTGCCGGGCGAGCTAGGCCTCCTCCTGCTCTCCCGTCTTTTCGCATCTCTGCCCTTTAGCTGAGTCTGGCGGCAGCCGCAAGCGTCTCCACCCAGGCGGGAGCCGAAGGAGGTGTGTGAGGGGTCTGGGGCTTGGGAGAATCTCCAGCCCCACTCCCCAGTGTGTAAATCAGTTGAACCCTCTCCAGTTCGTCCCGGGATGTCGTTTCAGTTCTCAGATAACTTGAATTCGAGTGCAATGTGGGTGTTTGGGGTCCAACGAATAGATTTCTCCTGAGAACTTGCTCCCCTGGCCGCTAGGACCCTCGGGATCTTCCATCGTCCGTCTCCTGGGACGCAGTCTGAAGCCGCGGCCTTGTTCCTGAGGTTTCTCGTTTTCTGGGTGGTAAGGGGGACAGCTTCGGAAAGCAGACGCGCAGTTATTTTCAGAAGAGGCCAGGCCAGGGAGAGCGCTGGAGGAGCTGGCGGAGTGGTCACCCAGACGTCTCAAGCTGCAGTTCTCCGGGATTGGAAGCAGGACCTTGGCCCAGCTACGGGCATCGCGACCGGCCCGCAGGGCCATCTGCTTTCTTCGTCTTCTCTGATTGTGGAGCTCAGGTGCAGGCGGTCCAGGACAGGCCGGGGCCTTGAAGACACTGTCTTACGTTGGAGGTGGCCGAACAGTCCACAACCAACGCCTAAGACCCTCCAAGAAGACACACAGACCATCCCGGGAACGTAGCGGCCACCTGGGCTCCTCCGACCCTCACCTTCCACTCGCGAACGCGGAGCAGCGGACTACTCTACTCCAGCCAGTTTCCACTTCGTGCACTAATTCGTCGGGGATGAGAGGGCAGTTGGGAACGAGAACAAATACTCAGCAAACTTTTCCACCGGGGCCTTCCAATATCCAGGCCTAAGAGGACACTAGGCGGTGATGGGGAGGCTGGGACCCGCACCCTGCCAGTGCACTGCGAGAAGCCGACCTGCTTCCTCGCTGCTGCCCGGCTTAGTCAGAGCGGCCTGGCCGCGGCCCGGGTGCGCGGATTCAGGCAGTGCGTCCCGGCGCCCAGAGGCCAGAAGGTCCTCGTGCCGCGAGGCTCTGCAAGGACTCCAGGCCAGGTCTTGAGAGTGGCCTGCCGAAACGCCCGCAGTCTCGGCCGGGGAGAGCGCTCCGGGCGCCCTTGTTGCCACAAAGCGGGTTAAAGTCTATTTTCCACTCGACTGGTCCGAAAAGCCCCCGCGCGCCGAAGCCGTTCCGGCCCCCATGGGAGAGGTGGGGAGGAGACGGCGAGGGGGTGGGGGGAGACTGCCGCACCCTGCAGCCGGTCGCGTCCAGAGCAGACCCGGGCGGAGCACCTCGGAGGCGCCCCAGAAACACCTGAGGAAGGACTCGTTACTGAATTCGTGGCGAGGGCTTGTGTCTCTTTTACTGGCCCCTCCAGATCTTTCTGGCTCACTGTGCTGGTCTCTCCGTTTCTGGCTCAGGCTGTCTGTCTCTTTCTCCCTTTCCTGCCTCTTTACCGCCCTCTCTCCCACCACCGCTTTCCCTCTGTTTCTTCCCCCTCTCCCTTTGCCTCATCCTCCGTTCCGGGTAAGGAGAAGCTCCCTGAGTGGGGATAAGGACCTAACCAGGCCATATCGCTGGGGTGGTGAGGGCGCGAAGCTGGGCAAAGACGTGGAACCGAGATTTTCGTTCTGTGTGGAAGGAGACAACGTGAATTCTGCTGGAGCAAGGTCCCCGCAGGGAGCCAGGTTTAGCTGGATAAGCATCACCCGGGCCTGTTCTCTGAATGTGGCTAGGAGGGACTAAGTGCTTGGGCCTGTGACCGAGAAGACTGGAGCCGGATAGGGCTGAACTCAGCCCCAGGCTTTGTTCCCCTAGCCGGTGGTGAACCTCACCGGTCTAGCTGCAGGCCCCCACCTCTTACCTCACCGCAAGGCCGGACATTGACCCCTGAACTCACTAAATTGGGCAGGTAGAGGAGCTTGGAATCTACTGGGCCATTCTGGACATATCTACACTGGCCACAAGGACTTTCCTCATCTGGCTCTGGGTATACATCTCCCTATGTAAATCCATAGACTTTTATAGTAACAATTCCTTCCCTTGTTGTCGCGCTTTCCAAATACTTGGACATCAGTTGTCTGTCATTAACCCTGTTTACAGATGAAGAAACAGACTACACAGGACCAGTGACTGGAGTCCGGTCCTGGTCTGGGTTGAGGTGGGACAGTTCCGTGGGCCTGGCCTGGTTCAGGTTCTGCCCCCATTCTACCCCAACCCCAACTGCAGCTGGACTCTCAGAGGATCAGTGATGGGTTACCCAGTGCCTTGGGTGAAGGGGGTTCTACCTTCAGTTTCCCTCTCCTTAACCTCTCCCATTGTGCCTTTCTCTCACTTTCCTTCCCTGTAATTTCATAATTTCCTTCCTTCCCTTCCCTCCCTCGGCAGATATTTATCTCTTACCTGATTTCCTCTATTTCCGTTGCTCTTAGGGCCTCTTTCCCCTTTGTTGCCTCCCCTGCAGTAGGTTAAGAGAAGAATTTGTTACCTTCAGGAGCTCTCTAAGTCTCCCTCTGTGTTCTGGATCCAGCATCAATGCGCCCCACCAGGCCCCAAGTTTTTCTTGTGCCAGATTCCCTGCTTGGTCCCTGCCAAGCTCCCACAGGTCTCCCATTGCTGACCATGTGCTTGCTCCCTCCCCTCACCAGTGGACAGAAGCCCACCTTACCCCCAACCTGCGGCCCCTCCCCCACCTCTGCTCCCCAGCCCTTCCCCTCCACTTCCCCGTCCTCCCTTTCAGGCTGCTGAGTTCTGCAGGAGTCCCCAGGTTGATCATGCCTCCCTCATGCTGGAGCACCTTATAGTCCCACGCATCTGCAGGCTGCTTGCCTTTCACTCTACACCAGCCTTCCCTGGGTTCTCATCTCCCCAAACCCAGCACTTCGCTTTATTCAGAGGAGAAGACCTGAACCATCTGTCCTAGTTCTAGCCCCACATCAACTTTTCTCCCCTCTCCATCTCTGGAATAGACTGGGCTCAAGTCCTGACTCATCCATTTACCAGTGGTGAGCCCTGGGGCCAACAATCTTGCCTCAGCTTGCACATCTGTGAAATGGCAAGCCTTTAGTGGGACCTCTGTGGGGATTAAATGAGATAAATTTGTGATGTCCAAGACCAATGTCTGACTCCAGAGAGGCACTCAGTGAATGTTGCGCTGTCTGCCTTTGCCTATGCAGGAAACCTGGGACTTATCCTCAAATCCTCATTCTTTCCCATCCTCCTTATCCTACCAGTCACCAGGTCTTGAGGTCAAGTACTTCTCAGATCTCTATCTTCTCCCTTTTTGCGTCTTTGCTGGCTGATTTCATTCTTCATAACTCAGTTCAACTTCTCCCAGAACCATCCCCTATTCCCCCCACCCACCTGTCACCACTCAGTCATAGCATTCCCCTGGAGAGTGGAGCTGTCTTTGGAGACATTGGTCCCAAACATCCCCAGTCATCTCCCTTTGACCTTCCGTCTTCCTCTTTCCTCTTCAGCCTCCTTCATCTTCATGTCTCCCTGCCTTCGTGTTTCCCTCACCCCGTTAACTTTTCTTCTTCACCACCAGCTAAGTCTTAAATAACTTTTTGTCCCTCTCCGGCTCCCTCATTTCCTTCTTGACTCTGCAAGCCTTTACAACCTGGCTTCCATCCCCATCATATTAGGAATAAGCCTTGTAAAAGCTCCAAAACTTTTATCACGGTGCTATTACAACAGTAATGTGTGCTTACAGAGACAATAATAAGCACAACAACCTCATCATGTTATTGTCAGATTGAATTAGTTATAATCCCCACCCAATGGGCTTGAAGCAGTACATGTAGTAAGCACTTGATAAATGTTAGCAATTATTTTATAGAGCTGTGTTTTCTAATACGGAAGCCATGTGGCTATTGCGTGCTTGAAATGTGGATGGCTTCAACTGAGATATTTTGTAAATATAAAATACACACTAGATTTGGAAGGCTGAGTGTTAAAAATGTAAACAATATTAATATTTTCTATGTTGATTACATGTTACAATAATAATATTTGGGATATATGGGGGTTAAATAAAATATATTATTTTTATCAATTTCTTTTTACTTTTTAAATGTAGCTACTAGAACATTTTAAAGTGCTTATGTGTCTCACATTCCTATTGGACAGAATTGCTGTAGAAAATGCAAGTAATCCAAAAAAGAGAGGAAGAGTAAATGGGTTTGGGGAAAGGGAAAACAGAGGTCTTGTAATTGTCAAGCCCTCCCACGCTGAAACAGCGTTATGGGATTCTTGCAGTATATCCTTCCAGTTCTTTCTGTCTCTAAGTGTCTCCCTTCAAAAGCAGGAATCATACTGTACACACTTTTGTAAACTGCTTCTTTGTAACCATCACAAGCATCTTTGTATCCATTAAATATTCTCTATTGTGGGACATTTATGCTGTTTACAAAGTTTCAGTATTTTAAACAAAATTTGAGCCAGTCTTACTATCAATACATGTACATGGGTATTACTTTTCTATATATTTCTAGAAGTATAATTTCCAGATGTATCTTGATGGTTTGGGGGAAGAAAATGGACAGAATAAACAAGATAAATTTGCTATCATTTAATAAGTTCTATATGAAGTGCCACGTGCTATGCTATGTCCATTGTACATTAATTTCCAGATATGCAGTATTTTGATTCTTTTGAGCCACGTTGCTAATTTGGCCCTGGAAATGTTGTACCCATTTATTCTCCCATGAGAGAGTTTAAGGATTTCTCTTCATCCTCTGAAATACTAATCAGGACTCCTTCTTTCCAAACCCAAGTCTTTCTAGTTATAATTGTCAGTGGGCTCTTCAGCATTTGAAGAGCCCTTCAACTTCTATTCTTTTGGAAATTCTCTCTCCCCTTCATTTTCCTAACAAGTAATTGCCTAGATATGCAGCCTCTGGGAATAGCTCCTTCATGGACTTCCCTTTCTTTTCCTAACTGTGTGTCCTTGAGACTTCCCTATTTCAACCTTCCAATCTATCCATCTATATACCATTATTTACTCCTGCAGCTTCAACCAATAACTGATACAGACTCCTTTATGGATTTGTAATACCAGCTCTTTATTTTTCCCCAGATCAAGTCATTAATTTTTCAGATATTTGTGAGATGCCTTCCCACAGGCTCCTGAGACACTCACAATACCCTCAAACTGAAATCAATTTGCCCACAAAATCTGTGCCCCTTCCTGGCTCAGCTTCCTCTGAAACAGCCCCATCTTTCTCCAAGACATGGAGCAGCTAGGAAGCATCTGTGATGTCTTCCTCTTGGCCAGCACCCTGCACAGCCAGGCTTTGCATCCATTCCTTTCTTTCCGTGCCCTCTGCCACTGGCATACTTCCCTCCTTGTTACCTATCCCCAGTGATCCTCCTACAGTAATAATTTGTGGTCTCTCCTCTCTATGATTCATATCATATGTGGCTGCCGGATTTCTACAACACAACTGTATCTCGGTAAGATGTTTTCACACAACTGTGGGACCCAGGGCAGCTTCTTTACCTCTCTGTGACTCAGTTTTTTCACCTGCAATCTGCAGATAATAATAACACCTGGAGAAAGAATTAAGATGAGGTGATTCATGTATAGCTTTGCAAACTCAATAAACATCAACTGTTAGTGTCAATGTCTCCAACAGAGTTCAAACCCCTTAGCTGGGCATTTAAGGACCTTCATGAACAAGAACCTACTAGATCATGTCCTCTGCTCACCTAGGGATAAACTGTGCTGCACAATACTCCTGCCACCCAAGGCATTTATCCAGAGACCCCTTACTCTCTGCGGCATGCTCTACACATTTCTCCTCCCAAAAAATGCTACTCTAGAGCATATGTCCATCCCTTTTCTGAGAGGAGGAAAATTGTCAAAAGTGCATGAAGTCAACTGTATAGAATGCCAGCGTCATGAAAACTGTCATTTATTTTGTTCATTGCTGTGTTCCCAATACCGAGAATAATTGCCTGGCAATATTAGATGCTTATTCAAGACTGTTGACTGAATATACCAATTCGAAAAACACAATTTAAAGTTATGTTTGTTCTGAGACAGTGTAAAAGTGTAAATTTTCATCACCATAGAACATAAAGAAAAGATGATCCCATGCTCTGTGAGGTCTGTGATGAGAACAGGACCTATGCCTCATTCTGGGAGATTTCTTCTGCAGAGCCTCCAACAGATGGGAAAGGAAACCCAGACACTTTGAACTTGAACCCTGCCCTGTAAATTACCTAAAGTCTTGAGTGGGGAGGACTAAATTTTCCAGTGTCTCTCTAATTGTAAAATGTGTGAACTTGGAGCAAATATCTCTTTCTTCTGGGAAGACCACTTCAATGGCTGCCTCACTTTTGCAAGGACAAACAAAAGACTCAGTTCTTAAATGGAGCAGTTAGAGGTCCCGTGACTCAGTGCTCTGCATAACGATACAAACATCTCTCTAATAGGATGGTATCTTTGTAGATTACTATTATTTCAGGGACATATTTCTTTTCAACGTATGGATCTAGGCTGCTCTCTCCCTGAAAATTAGAACTCCTTCTTAGGACTATAGATGTGGTCTTATTCAAATACTTCTTCTATGGAATTGAAGGGCAGGGGAGGCCATGCCCTTCGCCTCCCACTGATAGTGTGGTCTTGACCAAAAGCGCCAAAGCCTACCCCAAGTTATTGATTCTGCTGAATATCACTCAAAATGTCAGTCCAGAAGGAATATTTTTACTTTTTATTTTAAAAACTTGCAAACATACCCCAAAGTAGACAAAAGTGTATAATGCCTATCCATATTCCCTGTTGCTTAGATTTTATAGCCACTCACATTTTTCCATTTTGCTTCATCCTTTTTTCTCTAGAGTATTTTAGAGTAGATTACAATCATCATGATATTTCACCTCTAAATATCTCACTGTGAATCTCCTTGGGGAATTCTTTTTGAAAACCAAAACTTTTTACCATATGAAATTTCAAACATACCTTGTAGAGAGAATGATATGATGAATCTCCACATGTTTATCATTCAACTTCAGTTATCAGTCTTTTGCCAGGCTTAAAAACATCTTTTTGAATGATTGCTGAGTTGGCCCAAAAGTAAAGAAAAATAATTGCCCATAAATTCTGGAAACTTGAATTGAGACAAGGAAGTACATTTTGAAGTTAGAGTTTGTGTTGGAACAAATCCTAGCTCACTGGTGATCCAGAGTTTGGGCTTTAAAGGGCCACAAGTTCGAAGGACAGGGGACAAAGAAGGGGACAGGAAGTCAGATCAAAGACTTTTTTTTTGAAAGGTGACATCTTAGCTGAGTGAATGAGAAAATAATTCACCTGCCACAGAAGGAGGTGGTGGACATATGATTCTGGCTTAGCTTTGGCTCTGTGTGGAAGGGAAAAAAGAAAACATGTTTTCTTGAGAGTTCCTAATCATAGCCCCGCTATACTTGGATTAGGGGCCAGAAATTTTAGCAAGCCTAAAAGATTCCAAGCTGAAATTTAGTATCCACTGAAAGAAGCAAGCAAGCTTCTTTAGAGGAATACACTTGAAAGCCAAACTTAAAACAAACTTTTTTTAAATTTTATATTGGAGTATAGTTGATAAACAGTGTTATGTCAGTTTCAGGTGTACAGCAAAGTGATTTAGTTATATACATACATGCATATATAGAAATCTTATTTGGGTTACTACAGAGTATTGAGCAGTTTCCTATGCTATACAGTAAGTCCTTGTTGGTTATCTGTTTTAACTATAGCGGTGTGTACATGTCAATCCCAAAGGCCTAATCTATCCCTCCCCCTGCCCCTGCCCCCCTCCCTTCCCAATCACAAATTTGTTCTCTAAGTCTGTGAGTGTGTGTCTGTTTGAAAGACAAACTTTAAATAACTTCCCCAGACAAAGTTCCAAGGAAGATAAACTCACAATGAAAAATCACAAAATATACAGGGAAATAACCTACCATGGAAGTCAGCAGATACTATAAACTATGAATCAGACCTGTAGAGGCAGAGCATATTAGAACTATCGGGTACAGAATATAAAATAATTATGTACATTATGTTTTTAAAATAAAAGAGAGTATTAAAAAGAAACTAAAAATACCTAACATGGGTGTGGAAATGGTACAACTTCAGAAACTACTTGGCAGGGTTTTGTTTGGTTTCTGTTTTGGCCATGCCATGTGGCTTGCAGGATCTTAGTTCGCTGATCAGGGATTGAACCTGGGCCCTGGCAGTGAGAGCACTGAGTCCTAAACACTGAATGGCCAGGAAATTCCCTTGGTGGTTTTAAATAAAATTATAATATACCCATTCAGCCATTCTACTCCTGGGTATATATCCAAGAGAAATGAGTACATATCTACAAAACTTTATTCATAATCATCAAAACCTGGAAACAATCTACATGCCCATCAACAGTAGGGTGAACAGATAAATTATTAGACTCATACAATGAAGTGCAGTTGTCCATCAGAACAACATGGATAGATCTCAAATGCACTATTGGGTTGATAGAAGTCAGAATAATGGTTATCCCTGAGGAATTTTCCAGTAGACTGGAAAGTGGAAGAGTGGAACATGCTGAGGTCCTAGGAATGCTCTATATTTTAACTTTGGTGGTGTTTATATGGATACACACAAATATAAAGGTTCATCATGAGTACATTTATGATTCATCCATTTTACTATGTAAATTATACCTCATACAAACAAAAGGGACTAGCCAATTTGGAAAAGTACCAGGGAGAGATATAAAGTAAAATTACTGAAACTAGAAACTCAATTACAGAAAGTTAGTAGAACAGACACAGCACAAGAGAGAAATGATAACCTGAAAGATCTGAAGAACTGAAGAAATACAGCACAAAGAGAGGCAAAGATGTAAAAACTTTTGAGAGTTTAAGGGATATGGAGGGTTGTCCACGAAAGATTATATCTAATCAAGATTCTGAAAGTAGAGAATCGAGGTCATAAGCCAGAGGCATCATTTGAAGAGCTAATGGCTAAGAATTTCCCAAAATCGATGAATGACACCAATCCTTGGCTTGGGGAAGTCCACCAAATTTCTACAAGATAAATAAAAGAAATCCACACATAGACAGTGTAATTGCAGAACACATTAGGAAAAGAGATCTTGAAAGCAGCCAGAGAAAAAGGACAGATTATTACAAAGACTGACAAGCGACTCTCAGCAGTGGATACCAGGAGCGAGTGGAATGTGTCTTCAAAGCACTGAAAGTAATGTACAATACGGAATTGTGTTGTTAACACAACGGGCTTTTCAAGATAAGAGTGAAATAAAGACGCATTTGGGCAAATCAAAAATGAAAATTTCTATCAACCCATCCTCCCTGAAGGAATTTCAGGCAGAAGAAAAGTCTGAGATGAAAAGATAAATGGTGAGTAAAGTTAATATAACAAATACTGACTGATTCAAAAATGGGCAAAGACTTGAACAGACATTCCTTTAAAGAAGATATATGGATGGCTGAAAGTACATGAAAACATGCTTAACTTCACTAATCATTAGGGAAATGCAAATCCAAACGAGATGGCTTCTATCAATAAAACAGAAAATAACCAGTGTTGGCAAAGATGGGAAGAAATTGAAAGGCTTGTGCCTGTTGGTAAGAATGTAGAATGGGGTAGCCATTGTGGAATACATAGCAGTTCCTCAAAATCTTAAAAATAGAAGTACTGTATGATCCAGCAATTCTACTTATGGGTATAATACCGAAAAGAATTGAAGGCAGAATTGTGAAGAGATATTTGTACATCCATATTCATTGCAGCATTATTCACAATATCTAAAATATGGAAGCAATTCAAATATCTATCAACAGATGAATGAATAAGCAAAATGTGGTATGTACATATACAATGGAATATTATTCAGCCTCAAAAATGAAGGCAATTTTGCAATATGCTATGATATGAATGAACTTTGAGGACATTATGGTAAATGAAATAAACCAATCACAAAAATTAAATATTGCATGATTTCACTTTTTTGGGGTACTTGGAACAGCCAAAATGATAGTGACAGAAAATAGAATGGTGATTGCCAGGGACTGGGAAGAAGGGGGAATAAAGAGTTATTTTTTTCAATGGGTAGAGAGCTTTAGTTTTGCAAGATGGAAAGAGTTTTGGAGATGGATGGTGGTAATGGTTGAACAACAGTTTGAATATACTTAATACCACTGGAGGGAGAAGGCAATGACAACCCACTCCAGTACTCTTGCTTGGAAAATCCTTGTAGGCTGCAGTCCATGGGGTTGCTAAGAATCAGGCACGACTAAGTGACTTCACTTTCACTTTTCACTTTCATGCATTGGAGAAGGAAATGGCAACCCACTCCAGTATTCTTGCCTGGAGAATCCCAGGGACAGAGGAGCCAAGTGGGCTGCCGTCTATGGGGTCGCACAGAGTCAGACACGACTGAAGCGACTTAACAGCAGCAGCAGCAGCAGCAATACCACTGGAGAAGGGAATGGCAATCCATTCCAGTATACTTGCCTGGAGAATCCCATGGCATAGAAGCCTGGTGGGCTATAGTCCATGGGGTTTCAAAGAGTTGAACATGACTGAGTGACTAACACATAATACCACTGAACTGTACACTTAAAATGGTTAAGATGGTAAATTTTATGTTATGTGTATTCCACCACGATAAAAGTAATTTAAAAATGAATACATAAATAAATAACAAGTAAACGATGGCAATAGCAAGAAATACGTGTATATCCTAAAATATATCTTTCTGGCAAAGTAAAAACTCTGCAACACATCCATCTAAAATATACATATTGATTACAAAACCTCAATGTCCTTGTATAATTTGTAGGACCAAAAAACCACTAAATATTGAACAACAGCACGTTAGTTGGGGTGGAGTGGTGACCAGATAAAGCAGTAGTCCCCAACTTTTCTGGCACCAGAGACTGGTTTGTGGAAGACGGTTTTTCCATGGACCACGGTGGGGGGGTTTGGGATGATTCAAGTGCATTATATTTATTATGCACTTTGTTTCTGTTATTATTACATCAACACCACCTCAGATCAAGGCATTAAATTCTGGAGGCTGGAGACACCTGAATCAAAGCATATTTGAATTGCGTATTTTTCTGAAGGAAAGTAAAGATAGTGATTAACGATTTTTGGAAGTTACATGTGCCTGATAAGATGTCTAGGGTAACACCCCAAAGAACAAAAACAGGATATTATTTCCACGTTACTAAAAGAGGAAAAAATTGAATTTTAAAAATCTAGAGTGAAAGACAGTTAAACAACAATAAAACATCTTCTTAATAAAAACTGTAGTCCAGTGGAAAAATCTGAAATTCATGGTTTCTATACTATACAGTAGAATGCCACTCGGCTGAAAGAGCCCTGCTTTGGGACATTAATCTGGTTAGAAAATAACTGAGAAAACATGG
Organism: Bos grunniens; assembly: GCF_055505025.1. Taxonomy (NCBI): domain Eukaryota; kingdom Metazoa; phylum Chordata; class Mammalia; order Artiodactyla; family Bovidae; genus Bos; species Bos grunniens. Next base: position 95,998,050 of record NC_141175.1, on the reverse strand, counting down.
AAAGTGTCATAACAAGAAGTGTTAGAGAATCTGTCATTGGCATTCTCTTCTTGGAGATGGAACACAATCACTGAGCAATTCTAAATAAATACTTAAATCACAGGAATTTAAAACATGATGTCAAAACAAAAGTTTGAGTTTCTATTTTTCACAAAAATTTCGAAGAGTTTACCATCAAATTATGATGCCAAATAGAATTGTGAGGAATAATCACATATTTCACCATCAAGAGTTAATCAGGGTTGATGCAAAGATTGGTATAGACAGTAACACATTTCAAGCCAAGATTCTGTATGTGGTTTGAAATTTATGAAAGAAAGTAATAGGCCTTATCAATCTGAAACTACCTTCAAACTATTGCACAAAATCTTCAGGAAGAATTAAAATATTCTTTTAAAACCTTTATATTCAGATTGATGATGGATGAGACAGAGCATTCTAAAAGAGGTGCTGTTTTTTTAACCCATTCTATGGAATGGGCATTTTGTTATTCTGCTAACAAGAATTCAGGAATGAAAGTACTTGAAAAAAATTACTGGAAATTTCAGACAACCAGAAACAACATGAAATACATTTATATTGGTATAGTTTTGTAGAAAACATCTACTTTTTGGTGACATTGTCTTTTGTAAACTATCATAGGATTAACTGAAACCTATTGAGGAAAGCAGACTGTATCTACAGCTGAAAATGAAAACTGTGTCTATCAGGGGGATAGGGAATCTAATTTGTGAACAAAAGGAAGTATCTTGTATTGGAAATCAAAGAGAAATATCAACTAATTTAAGTTGGTTTCTACAAATTGTTCACACAATATGGATCTTTCAGTGCCAGTTTCCTTTTCTGAAATGGTAATATATCATAGAACCTGCTTTGAGTATATAAATGCAAAGCACATAAAATTGTGTTCAGCACATAGTAAGTATTTAGAATTATTAATAATATAATATAGACACTGTTTCCTTAAACTATGCATGAGATACAAAAAGACAACTGATGGCATAATAACACTAAACTCTGTGCAAGTTTTTTTGCAGAAAATGTCCCAGACCATCCTAATTAAGCAGATGTTCCTGGGTGCCATGGCTATGGATGAGCTCACGGGGAGGCTCTTATGTGAAATTATTATGGAAGCTGATTTTAATAAAATGCATGCCTATATCTACATGGGAGCTGCTGACACAAGTGAAAGATTTAATGTTGTTGCTACAACGTTTACGGAGGATGAGCCAAGAGCTTTATACACACATTGTCATGCACATCTTGGGGATTTAATGGTGTTGAGGTTTGTTGGGATATGAAAGAACTCCACAGTGATCTCAGTACTGTCAATTCTTTGTATGACACTATTCATGCATCTCTGAAAAGCTGGCAAATTTTCAAAACATTTGTAAGTGGAGTGAAGGCATAACATACAGGAAGCTCCAAGGTTGTTGAAAACATCTTGGATTGTTGGTTGTGTCTGAGGGACTTTGCCGCTTATTCAAACATGGGAAGTTCTATCAAGCTATTCTTGAAATGCACAGGTGGCTGGTGCGGTGAGGCAGACTCTGGTTTCCAAATTTGAATTCACCTTTGTTTACAAATTTTAAACAAAAGGATAAGCATTGCAGGCATTTTTTTTTTCCTAAAGAGCTTCCAAGGAAGCTATAGACATTTTTCTCTTTGCCATCAAAGTTAGAAGCAAGATTTTATGGTTTATCATCTGAAAGAAGTGATAACTATTTCAAAATCATTTGGGACAGAATAGAGAAATTATGCCAAAAAGTAATCCCTAACGATTTCAAAGTGGGAAAAAATTGTTTTAAGAAAAAAAAGTTTTCATGTTAATTCAGATAAAACATTTCCCCTACTACATAGAAAAGGTATAATAAACCTTTATCTTGAATAAATAGTAGTCATATTGCTAAACTTGTATTTTCAAAAACCAGTAATAGCTGGTTAATAAAATGAAAGAAATTTCAGAAACACTATCTTGTGGAACAGTATATTAAATGAAGTGAAACATGTACAAGAATTTTCAGTGTTCCTGCCTGCCATGCCCAGAGCTCCACACACCCCAACTGTCCTGGGTGAACCAGGGCCCTCCTCCTGGCCACAGCTGATTGGACTGTGATGGGCACCATAAGCTTGCCCATCACCTTTGGGCTGGGCTCAAACAATGGGATTCTCTCGCAGGCATTAGAGTTAAGTGACTTACAGTGAAATGATGCCTGATAGTGGGCAGAGGGGCAGAGAGCACTGCAAACCAGGGAGCTGGGGATGGTGGAGGCCCTGCGGGCTGGGCCTCCACGTGAGCCCAGGGAAGCCCAGCCCATGCAGAAAGGCCATCCTGGCTTCAGGCCAAAAGCCTGCTCTACTGAAGGTCGGGAGCGCAGCCGGTAGTGTGCAAGTGCTCCCCACCCATGTCTGTCTCCCCGAGTCTTTGAGAGCAGTCCTTATATTGCCTCCTGTCCCCCTACAGTAATGTTTGCCAGACTCCCTGATAAATGGATTAATTAGGATCAGAGGACAGGTAGGAAATATCTGCTGGGTGACGGATGTGATGAGCATGGTAGATCTGCAGGAGAGGACTCTTGGCCTCTTACTGGATCTCCTGGAAGGTGGCTGAAGTATTGGTGGGGAGAGGCCTGAAGAAAACTGTGAGAGAGCCTTGAGAAGTCTCAGCAGCCAGGGGCTGAGGACAGGGGCCTGTTGGTGTGTAACAGTCATCCCTAGGAGAGCCCCAGTGCCTCGGCCCCAGTGCTTCAGAGACTTCTGCCGTCTGGCCTCATCCACTCCTGACAGGCCTCGGGACACCCGGCTGGCGGGGGTCCACGTCCTCACACACCACACCCCTCGCTGCTGTGCCGTCCACCGCTCACCAGAGCCAGCCCTGCTCAAGCCTCAAGGCCTCTTCTAACCTCACTTCTCCCAGGCAGCCTTCCCCACCTTTGGAGGCTTCAGGCCTCCATTCACACTTGCATCTGTTAACTCAGGAGAGGCATGTGGCAGGAACCCAGGACTCCCCGGGGCCACAGCACGAAAAGAACAAGATAGCCACTGCCCTTGATTCCCACAGCAGGCGTTTAGGCCCTCCTCACCCCTTCTTTTGCCTCATTCCATGACCGTTCTCCAGTGAGAGAGGAGAGCCACAAGAGCCTTTTCTCGCTCGTCCATGGCTGAGTTTCTGGTCCTCCTCCTCCCGTGTCCAGGAAGCCTGCTGTTTCAGCTGTTCTCTTTCATTCTGCCTCCACATAGGTACAGGATGCTTCTCACCTCCACCCACGCCTGGGGACACTCCCTGTGTCTCCCCCAGGTAGCCAACCACCCTTTAATGGCACACTACCGCTCAGGTGTGGCGAGCCCATGATTCTTAGTAAGCTTGGCAGCTCTCCTGGAGACCCCTCTCTTTCTCAAGGGATCACAGACTTAGTCCCCTAGGTTACCCCCGAGTCTACACTGCCCTTCCCACCCTGCTGCCCCTTGCCGCTCAGGCCTCAACCTTGCAGCCCCCTTTCCTGTAGTCTGAGAGGCTGCTTCCAGGCCTTGACTAGCCTGATGTTCTCAGTGCCATCACTGTGATGGGTGGAATTTCTGATTGCTTAGACATGAACCACGAGGAAGGCCAGGATATGCTAAGCCGAGCTGTCCCTTGCTGCAGTGGAATCCCTATCTTACTGCCTTCGGTGCAATTTGCTCTTCCTCCAGGAAGCCTCCCCAACTACTCTAAACCTAACTCCGCTGGATCTGCCAGGTCTCTTCCAGAGAAGTTTGAAGCTCACAAGTGACTCTGTAACGTGTTCAACTTTTGCCTATCTATAAAACCTTTGTAAATGTATAGAATGGTGTGGTTATGTGTTTTCCCAGTATTCAACAGATATTTCCTGATCACCTGCTACGTGCCAAGCATTGTACTTGGTGCCGAGGACAAAGCAGTGAGCGAAACGAAGCATGGCTGCCCTGCCATGGAGCTTACCTGGTAGCATGTTGGGTGAGACAGAATGAGCAACCAGGCACTCATGGTGTGAATGGTGTGGAGTGGGTGGCAGGAGGTTTTAGGAGCAACATGGCAAAAGCACAATATCAGAGATGCCAACCGTTTCTTGTTCCACCCAAACCCTAATCTGAGGAATCTTTGGTCCAAACAGCCATATTCTGTGTGAGCCACACAACCCCAGAATAAAGGAGATCCGACGAAACAGGCTCTTAGGTCAAGCTTAAGCAGGGAGTGGGATTGGCCAGGGGAAGCCACTGGGGATGTGAGGGATCCAGCAGACTTAACCACCACGAGAGGAGCAGGAGGGAGTCTCCTGGAGGTAAGAGTGCTTGTCCCCGTGAGTGAGACTTCCAGGGGGCTAGGCCCCACAACTGCACTCACGGTAGCATGAGCAGAGCAGTAGACATTTGAGAAAAAAAATCAGAAGAGCTACATTTGGTTTGAACAGTGTACATTCTTCTATCCCTCTTTCCTTCTTTTTATGTCTCAGTTTATTCTCTCTCTTATTAAATTTTCTTCTAATTGCCAAGGAAAGGAATTTTCATGACAGAAAAATTTTCAGAACACTATAAAGCAAAAAGAGGTACATAAAAATTCTTCAAAGTTCCACCACTCCGATATCATTATTGTAAAAATCTTGGTGTTATTGATTACAACTAATACTTGTTGAGCTCTTTCTAGATACAAGGCACTAAGACTTACCAGGCGTTATTTTATTTAGTCCCCGTGACATTAGTAGGTGAGTACTCTTTGCAACTCAACCTGGCAGATAGAGGAGGACACTGAGACATGGTCTAAGTAGAAGACAGACTGCAACATGAATAAGGGCAGGTGACAAGCAAGCTGAATGATAGGCCGTGTTCAATTTTTGTTGTACATATTTACGGTCTTAAAAAAAAGACCATAAACAAATATGGACTCCTGTTTCTTTGTACAAATATACTTTGAAGAAATTTTAAGTAAAATACAGTCATACTTAATATACTTTATACAGGTCAAGTCATGTATTTGTGCTGGAGAAAGTAAAAAATACAAGTGATTGTAACAAAGAAAACAAAAATCATCTGTGATCCTCCCACCCGAAAGACCACCGTTTACATTTAGAATCTTTCCTCCATTCCTGGAATGAATTTAGAATTAGGGACATAGCTGCAGCTCCTAAACAGGCAACATCACCCAGGGAGCCTTTTAATGAGCTGGGAAGCCACATGAGTACGCACTGGAGGGTGTGAGTTACACTCGAGACCCTGAAGAACACTTCTGTCTGACGGCAGATGAGTTTGTTACAGACTGTAAGGTTAAACACTGCTCAAATTCTTTACAGACACCCCGGTGGCCGCGCAAGGGGAGCTGGACTTTCTCCCCAGAGATGCACGAGCTGGAGAAGTCATTTCCTGTCTGAGCCTCAGTTTCCTCATCTGTACAATGAGCTGCTACCTTTAGAAGAATGAGTGAATGCCAGCAGGGTTTCACTTCTGGGTTATCTGCTGCATTTTGGATGATTCCTGACACAGTTCCCACCCAGCTCTGGCACGAAAAACAAGAGGGCTGGTATTAATGAAAGAAGCTGGGGTCAGGGAACACCAAAGGCTTAAGGATGCCCAAAGGAGGGTGTGAGCGCTATTTCCCTGGAGGGCTGGGCCAGCCAAGCCGATTAGGGCCCCAGAGCAGCTGTGGGCAGAGGGAGGCCGCTGGGAGTGAGGGGATTCAAACGGCTCTTTCCCACCCTCTCCCCCACCAGCCTGCTCTGTGTAAAAATTCCAAACTCCCAATCAAACCCCCATCTCTTTCTTCTTTCATTCACCTGCCCATCTTCCTCTCCTCTTCTCTCCTTTTCTATCCAAACTCATAATTAATCGCTCAAGGCAAAAGTAATGAATGTTAATTGGCCATCTGTAGGAAGACTAATTAAAATCTACCACGCTGGGGTTTCAAACATACCTATAGCAACGGAGTGAATCGGGAATGAGGCGACGAGGGACTGAGGTAACAGCTGAAAGACTGCAAAACACCATTGGGCTTAGGTGTGAGGGAACAGCGCCAGAGAGGGGCCGAGACGCTGGAGAGGGAGAGGGGAGAGAAACTTGCTTGATTTGTTCTTACCACTGCAGGGCCTGGTGTTTTGTGGCTTTCTGTTTTGTATTTAACAAACACATTTACACATTTCCTTCTCACCGGACGTGGTTTAAGGGGTGGCTGGAGTTTGTCGACACACAGTTGTCGTTCCTCGGCCCCAGGCCTGAACACACCCCTTTTTCCAAGTACACTTGCCCCATGTCAAAATCACACACACACACACACCCCCCCCACACACTCCCACATATGCTGGCTGGTTAAATCTCTTGCACAACTTTGCACAGGTTCAGGCTTGTCACACTATACACTTGCACATTCAGTTATAACCTGAGAGCAACCCAGGGACATGTGGTGACACATAATCACATGTAATCATGTCTGCACACTGCTCTATGCATGTATGCTTTAAGTGTACAAGCCAACTGTCACGCAGATATGAAAGTGGGTGTGTACTCACAGTAATTTATACCTACACTCAAATTCACGTAATTGTCTTCTAGATACGCACAGATAGATACCCAGGCCCACAGTTGCATGCATATACTGTTACCTGGCAAGTTTTACATCAAAAGTTTTATACACAGGTATACTATGGTGACTTAGATGGTAAAGAATCTGTCTGAAATGCAGGAGACCCAGGTTCAATCCCTGGGTTGGGAAGATCCCCTGGAGAAGGGAATGGATACCCACACCAGTTTTCTTGTCTGGAGAATCCCATGGACACAGGAGCCTGGCGGGCTATAGTTCATGGGGTCACAAAGAATCGGACACGACTGAGTGGCTGACATTTTTCACGCATCGGTCAGTCAGTCAGTTCATTTGCTCAGTTGTGTCCGACTCTTTGGGACCCCATGAATCACAGCACGCCAGGCCTCCCTGTCGATCACCAACTCCCGGAGTTCACTCAGACTCACGTCCATCGAGTCAGTGATGCCATCCAGCCATCTCATCCTCTGTCGTCCCCTTCTCCTCCTGCCCCCAATCCATCCCAGCATCAGGGTCTTTTCCAATGAGTCAACTTTTCACATGAGGTGGCCAAAGTACTGGAGTTTCAGCTTCAGCATCATTCCTTCCAAAGAAATCCCAGGGCTGATCTCCTTCAGAATGGACTGGTTGGATCTCCTTGCAGTCCAAAGGACTCTCAAGAGTCTTCTCCAACACCACAGTTCAAAAGCATCAATTCTTCGGCGCTCAGCTTTCTTCACAGTCCAACTCTCACATCCATACATGACATAAGCAGAGCCAAATATTAATACTAAGGTGGCAAACAGGGACCCATACATACTTGGCTGGGGGCCAGGGCAGGCCTAAGTGTGATTCATATGTATCCACATATGTGCATACAGAGGCTCCGGCCCCAGGGAAGAACACACCCTGAATGACGACCACTCACCTTCTTGGGAACACAGGGCTGGAGCCACAGATGCAAGCACTCAGGCCTCATGTCCTTTTTCACTGCTTTGAGCAAAGTAGGCACCTACAACCTGCCTAGAATGGCCCATCCAACCTTCGGGCAGAAAGGATGGTGGATCTTGGGAAGGAGGGAGAGATGACTTGGGAGTTGGGACTGGCTTTGAGGAGGCAGGGCAGAGGTGGGGCTTCTGGCGAGTGGGATGGGTGGTAGGGCCTCTGGACTCTGCCTGTCTTGATGGGGTCAGTTATGTGGGTGTGGGGAGGCTTCCACCTCTGGGCCTGGCACTGTGAGAGGAACTCTGACCTGGGGCGGGGTGCCTTCCACCAGGGCTCCTATTCACTTAGACTGAGAAGGCTGCCCTCCTTTCTGAACAGATTTGGAGGACTCTTCCTCATGACTGTAAAATCCCTTTATGACAAGTGTAGATAAAAGCAGGAAGGAGTGCAAATGCACAGAAAAGAACTTCCTGACCCAGGGGCCAGGGGTAAGAGCTTGGAAAGGGTCAGTGAAGAGAAGGGGGCCAGCCTCCCCTGCTCCCCACCAGAAAAAGGTAAGCACCCTGGGCCTTAGTCCACACTCCCTGCTCAGGATCTGAGATTCTCAGACCTCTATGGCCCAGAGTCAGTGTCCCAGCACATCCCTAGGCCCAGCGGGGAATCCAGCTGGGAGAAGAGCCAGCCAGAGGAAGGCCACGGCTTTGGTGCTCCCAGAGGGAGCTGCAAGCTGGGTGCATCCCTGGAAGTCAGGAGTCAGCCACCGAAGGGATCCCGGCTCTAGCAAAAGGCTGCGAAGAACCCCTGAGGTCCAGGAATGACGGGCATACAGGAGGCCAACACTCACTACCACCCCTGTAGGATCCAGGGGGTTTGGCCACCCTTCCTCCCTACCGACAAGTAAGGACACCCAGTGGCTCCAGTTGCCCAGGGCCGCATGGCTCTAAGAGGCTAAACCAGGCCACAGAAGCCAAGCCCGGTACTAGGCCTCTCCGTGTGCAGGCCGGGAGGGAGTGGGCCTGCTTCCCTGGGTGTGGACTTCCTGGAGAGCCTCCGGGTCCTTGGGGATCTCCCTCTGCCAGGCTGAGGGCCTCAGCATTCTCTGGGAGGAATAGGCGCACACATGCACACACTCTCACACTCACACACACAACCCTACGACAGCTTCTACATTTGGAGCTGACAGATGTGCAAGGTAACAGCTCGGTGCCGCCTGTGCAGCTGAGGCCCCACGTCAGAGTGGGATTATTTCCAGCGAGGCTCAGGGCGGCTGCATGAGCGCAGGCCCGGGTGTGTGTGAGTGTGTGTGAGGGAAAGACAGAGAGAGTGTGTGTGTGTATGTGGTTTCTCTTACTCTCTCCTTCCATCTAAATCTGTCTCACTATGTTGCAAACCGTTGTCTGTTTTCCTCCCTGTGTTCCTCTGTCTTCCTCTTCTGTCCTGTTCATGCTGTCTCAGCCATTCACCCTTGCCGTCTGAGTTTTGTCGTCTCGACCTGGATGCTTCAGAGAAGAGAGAAGCCGTGCCTCCCCTCCCTCATTTAGCCCATCCCTTTCCTGTCACTCCCAGCAGGCCCCGAGGACGGACTCTTAGAGAAAGCCCATTTCGTCTCAGAGGACGATGCAGCTGTCCCTGCCCTGCGCACAGGGTGCCTGCCTGGGGGATAGGGCGGTGGAAGCTGGGGTGGTCATGAGGCTGGGAGCAGCTCCCCGCCTGACTCCTCGCCGTGGTCACTGTCTTCAGGCTTGGCCTTCTTCTCCTACTGAGCCAGCTCACCCCGCTGCTCGTCACTTATGTGCAGGCCTCCTTTGCTTCCCAAATGTTCTGTCTCCCTTTTGTTATTCCCAACTCCCAGCATAAGCTCAGCCTGCCCATGGCCCTGGGCTGACCCCAAACCTGGACTCACAATGACCCTGACCTTGGCCACATATTAATCCTTAATTCTGACCTAGACTAACCCCAACTCTTAAGCCTGACTCTGTCTCTTGAACTTCCCCTTCTTTGAGGGGTTAGCTCCTTTGATCTCTGCCAGTATCACCTGAGTTTACAAGGTTCACAGCTCACCTTTTAAATTAGTTAATTAATTTTTACAGCTCGTTTTTTAGTACTGTAGCATTGGAGTAGGGACATACTTGGACCCACTGAATTGGAATCTGTAGTAGAGGAGGGACAATGGAGGAGTGATTTTTTTTTTTTACCTTTCTTGGTGATTCTGACACAGGCCAGTCCTACCCATGTCCGCAATACACACGAGGGCTTGCCTTCAGGGATTCCAAGGGGAATCCAAGGAGGTGGGGTTTAACCCCCACATAGGGAAGGTTGGGGTGGGTGGAGGCTTAACTGCCAGGCACCAGTCATCACACCCAGCCCTTTTAAATGCTTCACTCAACCCCTGGCAGTGGGCCACTATGGATTCACTTGCTCACTCATTCATTCATCCATTCACTCACTTATCATCAAAGACTCAACAAGGCCTCAAAGAATTAGGTCTGCCTAAGGTCTCCGGGATACACACAGCCCCTTGAGCCTTGGATCCCTGGGGTCAAACTGGGCCTTGGAAGGGCAGGACCTGACAGGAAAGGACTCCACAGCAGCTGGACCAAGACCTGAACCAGAGTATGGACCAGACAGATTTCCGCGGCCCCAAGAGGAGGCACGGGTCTCAAAAGTGGGACCCAGGCCCCTCTCTTCCCTTGTCCTGGGGTTGGGGATGAGGGACTTGGGCCTGTGGGCTAAGAGACCACTAGACAGCTTGCAGGCCGGTCAGCTGAGGAATCGTCTGAGCCCCTGGAATCAGCTGGAGGTAGGCCTGAGAGGTGGATCCCTCAAAGGAAAAAAGAGGCTTCCTTTTCCCTTCCTTCCTTTTCCCAACCACTTCCTGAAAGTCAAAGGTCAGGACCCTCTCAGCTCACACTAAGGGCAGTTAGAGCTGTGGGGTTGGGGGAAATGGGAGACAGAGGGAGGGTAGGGGAGTCTTGCTGGAGTGGGATAATTTGGGGTGGGAGTGGGAAGGTGGGCTTTACTTCAAGTCTGAGGGAATGTCCAGCGTTTAGCACTGCCTCCCAGCACTGCAGGCAGAAGACCTTGGGGCTGGGGCAGAGAAGCAACGACAGCTCACTCTCTCCTCCGTCCAGCTACCCTCTAACCCCATCTTCAGTGGCCCCAGAGGCTCCCAGTGAGTCCTCGGCTAACCTCCCCGCAAGCTGCCTGGTGTCTTCAGACCCATGCCCCTCCGCGCTACCCCATCACTGTGTGATGCTGCGGGGGCCCCACCCCGTGACTGGCAGTGCTTTCACCCCCATCCCTGCCACCGCACAGGACCCCGGTGAGGTCCTGTGGTGAGGGCGCAAGGCTGGGCACTGGGAGCGGGAATTACTGCACACACGTCTGCACAAGAGGCCGTGTTCTGCGGGGAGAGGCTGGGCGAGAGCAGGCTGGAGGCAGCAAGCCCGAGCCCAGCTCTGAGGTGAGACCCCGGGGAGAGCCGGTGGCACCTTGCCCTAGGAGTGGTCCTGAGGCCAGGTAGAACAGCTGCTCACATCCAGCCTTGGCCAAACAGTGGACTCAGGCTCTAGGCTGAGTGCTAGGGGACGTGCTTCACCCACTCAGGGGACAAAGGAGAGGAATTGGGGGTGGACAGGGAGCTTCTGACCAATCCAACCCCTGCTGGTCATGCTCATGGACAGAGGTGGGTGCTGGGGCTCCCTGGGGTGTGCCTGGACTATTCCCATCCCCCACTCCCACAGGCCAGCTGCTGGCCTCCAGCTCAGGGGTATTAAACACAAAACCGAAAAACTACCAGCTCATTCAGGCCACAGACAAAGAAACCTTGTTTGTCTTTAGGCTAATCTGAGGCCCGCCGGCCAGCAGCTGAGCTCTGGGCACGTGCAGGCATGTATTGTGTGTGTGTTCGAGTGCGCTCATGTGTGTGGTAGCCAAGGACAGGCCGTGCACTCTAAGAACACACATGGCTGCCCCTGAGGTGGCAGGAAGGCCTCCCTGCCCCAGGGGTGCAGGACCTGCGAGCCTGAGTCCAGCCCAAGAAGCAAGGCCTGGGAAATCCCTATGGTCAGAGCACAGGGATCACTACAGAGGCCAGGAGGACCCGCCGGGCAGAGTGATCCCGGCTCTTTCTGCCTCCCCAGCTTCCTGGGGGCCCCTGAGAGTCCAGAAAAGTACAGGCAGAAAGGAAGGTCTAGGGTTTCCAAGGCTCTCAAATCCCCCAACTCCGAGCTGAGAGGATGTCAGGCATGGGAGTGCGTTGCCACCTTGTGGGGACATGTGGTACTTCTCCCTAAGTCTTGGTCAACCAGCTTCCTGGGGAGGGAGACAGCCCCACCGCACATCATACATTTTGCTGGTGCCGACTGCCCTTACATTCCCCTGGAGGCAAGAGGCCAGGCGAGATCTGTCCCACACTCACCAGACTGTGGCCCAGCCCCAGCCACAGAGGCCAATCTGAGAACTGCAGATGCAGCCTGACCACATTTGAAGCACCTTAGAGAAAAGTTTGCCAAGAAAGAATCTTAGAGCTCATCTACTCTAAGGAAACTGAAGCCCAGAGACAAGCCCCTGCCCAAGGCCCACAGCATCTCTATCACAGAGGGAAGCGAGACCGAGGGTCCAACTCCAAGCCTCAACCATTTTCCTGAGGGTCTGGTGAATCCAGGACAAGCTGTCCAGACAGAATCCCAGCCCGAGAGGCCGGGATTACAGGGGGTGTGGTGAGGGCTCTCGCCACAGGCCAGCAATGGAAGGGGCATCTGAGCCACACGATGAGGCTACGCATGCTCTGGATCTTGAGTTGCTCAAGTCGTGTCCGACTCCTTGTGACCCCATGGACTGTAGCCTGCCAGGGTCCTCTGTCCACAGAATTCTCCAAGCAAGAATACTGGAATGGGTTGCCATTTCCTTTTCCAGGGTATCTTCCTGACCCAGGGATTGAACCCAGGTGGCTCCTTTACTGGGGACCCATTAGGGACACCCCATCTTGATATTAAAAGGCAATAAATATCAGCTTCTGTGGCCACTCAGTGTGGCGCCAGCACTGTGCTGAACAGTTACAAACATTAGGTCATTTACTACTCATGATGCCCCTTTGAGGGAGGCACCATTATAATCCGCTTTTTTCAGATAGGGAAACTGAAACAAGAGGAGTAACCTGCCCTGGGTGGCAGAGCAGGGATCTGAGAACAGTGCCTTTGACTCCACTGAGGGCAAAGGCTCAGCTGGGTGAAGAAAGCGCATGAGTTGCTCCCTCCCTCCTAGGGAACCCAGCAGGGCACGGCCAGCTCTAGCTCAGGGCCTGCCTCCACAGGGACCAGTGTTGCCTCTGGTTCCCCAGGAGGCATGGCTTCAGTGCGCCCTCTGCTGTGCACGAGGAGGAACAAAGAGATCTGTCCGGCAATCAGAGGCAGGGCTGAGGCCCGAGACGGCTGGCAGGGACCATGGTCTCTGACCGAATAAGGAACAGGGACAGAGGGCTGCCTGGCTGTAGACCACCACCACCACAGAGCTCTCAGCCTGGCCCACACCTCCTGATCTACAGAAGGAGCACACCCTTGGTTTCTCAGGGTTTTTTCCTCTTAGAATCTTGTCTACTTTCCATAAAGGCATGTTGGTCCTATGTCCAATCCCCTGAGGATCAGGTCTGTGGGGCAGATGAATGTTACCAGGAGGGCCCACGACAGGTCCACTGAAGATCTGGGATCCATCCAAGCATTGCCATGTGGGTAAAGGGCAGGGTTGGGAATCTAAGAGAGCCAGGGAAACCACCTTTCCCCAAGGGCGGGGGAGCTCTGAGTCAGGCCCTAAAGGCTGGATACCCTTTGAATAGGTCAAGGGTGAGGAAAGGGTATAAGACTAGGGTAAGAATAGGAAAGGCATAAAGGAGGCACAGGTGTCTGGGCCAGTCACCTAGGACTTTGTTTGAACCTGGGTTTGCTACTGAGGGGCGCTCTGTGAGAAGAGGCAGACAGCCCCAAGACGCCCCAGGACATGAGGGCAATACCGCAAGTTTGGATTAACTGCCTCAGGAACACCCCTTGGGTCGAGGAAACCAGGGAGTTAGTCATAGGACCTGTATCAGAAGAGAAAGCAGGTATTAACAAAGGACAATCCACATTTTATTTGTATCTGCCTTTAACATGTAAAAAACTCTCAGGCTCCTTTCCCCCATCTGGTGGATAGATGGCAGATTCTGGAGGGAGGAAGCATCAGAATGAGGACACAGAGTTCAAGTGAAGGTCTTGCTACCCTGGGCAAAGAGCATCCCTGTGGGCTGGGACTTGCACTGTCCTCCTATCCCTCCAGGCCATCTGTCAATCTACGTGGGTCCTCCTGTTTGACACTAGCTCATCCCTCCTTCCCCATGGACCGTCATGGGCCAGAGACCCATCCTCCTTTTCTCAGTGTTTTTAGCTTCCTGTCCTAGTTTTCCCATCCCTAAAATTCTATTTCTAGGGAGAAAGAACACCAACAGCCATAACTTGTCTCTCCCAAGTTCACTCCTAACTCAGGGTGGTCAATACAGATATCTGAAAACTGGGAACTCCAGCCACCCAGGGCTCTCACAGTTGGTTGGATCTGAGGGCAGGGCAGTAAGTAAGCATGAGTGCTTATCTGTGTAAGGTAGGGTTGGCAGCGCCACTGTGGCAGCATGTAGGGAGGCACAGGGCTCCTGGGTGTGCCTGTAAGAAGGGGAAGAGAGCACCTAAAACCAAGGGCATGGTCTTATTCATCGTAGAAGTCAATATGGGCTCCAGACTCGAACTTGTCATTTTGCAGCAAGCTCAGAAGTTTCTGGGCTGATATCTTGCAATCCACAAGTTCCCCCTTTCTCTTCAGCTCCTGCAGGCTTTTTCGCAAGTCTGGGTCCACAGAGGTCTCCCGGGCTAACTGCTGCATGTCAGTGTCCAGGGGACCTAGGGGATGAAGAGCAGAAGATGAGGGGACATGACTGAGGCAGGGGCCCCTGATCTATGTGTGGAGTTGGGTGGAGTCAGGTCTGGACAGAGGCAACACCTCACCTTGGCTGACATGTGGTCAGCATCACCAAAGGCTCCACACTTCACTATCGAGTCCAGGCTCATCCAGTGTCCACTGAACACGGTCCCCTTAGACTACCAAATCTATAGATTCACGCTACCCCATCACTCCCCCTCAAAGTCCCAGAGCAGAGAGAGACACTCTCCCTGTGGGAGGAGAATGAAGTGAGCAACCAACTTCTCAAGGGCTCCCGAGCCAGCCCGCTCCAGCACCAGGTCAACTCCCATGGCTGTAGGTGGCTCCCTGTGCATTCCCAAAAAGTCTACAAACAATAGGTGCTGGAGAGGCTGTGGATAAAAGGGAACGCTCTGCACTGTTGGTGGGAATGTAAATTGATACAGCCACTATGGAAGACGGTGTGGAGATTCCTTAAAAAACTAGGAATAAAACCACCATATGACCCAGCAGCTAAAGTAATGCTAGTAAAGTAATGCTCAATATTCTCTAAGCCAGGCTTTAGCAATACATGAACCGCGAACTTCCAGATGTTCAAGCTGGTTTTAGAAAAGGCAGAGGAACCAGAGACCAAATTGCCAACATCCGCTGGATCATGGAAAAAGCAAGAGAGTTCCAGAAAAACATCTATTTCTGCTTTATTGACTATGCCAAAGCCTTTGACTGTGTGCATCACAATAAACTGTGGAAAATTCTGAAAGAGATAGGAATACCAGACCACCTGACCTGCCTCTTGAGAAACTTGTATGCAGGTCAGGAAGCAACAGTTAGAACTGGACATGGAACAAGAGACTGGTTCCAAACAGGAAAAGGAGTACGTCAAGGCTGTATATTGTCACCCTGCTTATTTAACTGCTATGCAAAGTACATCATGAGAAACGCTGGGCTAAAAGAAGCACAAGCTGGAATCAAGATCGCTGGGAGAAATATCAATAACCTCAGATATGCAGATGACACCACCCTTATGGCAGAAAGTAAAGAGGAACTAAAAAGCCTCTTGATGAAGGTGAAAAGAGGAGAGTGGAAAAGTTGGCTTAAAACTCAACATTCAGAAAACGAAGATCATGGCATCTGGTCCCATCACTTCATGGGAAATAGATGGGGAAACAGTGGAAACAGCGTCAGACTTTATTTTTTTGGGCTCCAAAATCACTGCAGATGGTGACTGCAGCCATGAAATTAAAAGACGCTTACTCCTTGGAAGAAAAGTTATAACCAACTAGATAGCATATTGAAAAGCAGAGACATTACTCTGCCAACAAAGGTCCGTCTAGTCAAGGCTATGGTTTTTCCTGTGGTCATGTATGGATGTGAGAGTTGGACTGTGAAGAAAGCTGAGCACCAAAGAATTGATGCTTTTGAACTGTGGTGTTGGAGAAGACTTTTGAGAGTCCCTTGGACTGCAAGGAGATCCAACCAGTCCATCCTAAAGGAGATCAGCCCTGGGATTTCTTTGGAAGGAATGATGCTAAAGCTGAAACTCCAGTACTTTGGCCACCTCATGCGAAGAGTTGACTCATTGGAAAAGACCCTGATGCTGGGAGGGATTGGGGGCAGGAGGAGAAGGGGATGACAGAGGATGAGACGGCTGGATGGCATCACTGACTTGATGGACGTTGAGTCTTGAGTGAACTCCGGGAGTTGGTGATGGACAGGGAGGCCTGGCGTGCTGCGATTCATGGGGTCGCAAAGAGTCGGACACGACTGAGCGACTGAACTGAACTGAACTGATGACCCAGCAATCCCACTCCTAGCTTGGTTTCCTACCCTGAGGAAACCAAAATTGAAAAAGACACATGCATCCCATTGTTCATTGCAGCCATATTTACAATAGCTAGAACATCGAAGCAACCTAGGTGTCCATCGACAGATGAATGGATAAAGAAGTTGTGGTACATATATACAATGGAATATTACTCAGCCATAAAAAGGAATGCATTTGAGTCAATTCTGATGAGGTGGATGAACCTAGAGCCTATCATACAGAGTGAAGTAAGTCAGAAAGAGAAAGAGAAATACCGTATAATAACGCTTATGTACGGAATCTAGAAAAATGGTACTGAAGAATTTATTTGCAGGGCAGCAATGGAGAAACAGACATAGAGAATAGATTTATGGACATGGGGAGAGACGGGGAGAGGGGAGGAGAGGGTGAGATGTATGGAGAGAGTAACATGGAAACTTCATTACCGTATGTAAAACAGATAGCCAACCGGAATTTGCTGTATGGCTCAAGAAACTCAAACAGGAGCTCTGTATCAACCTAGAGGGGTGGGATGGGGAGGGAGATGGGAGGGAGGGTCTAAAGGGAGCAGACATATGTATACCTATGGCTGACTCATGTTGAGATTTGACAGAAAACAACAAAATTCTGTGCAGCAATTACCCTTCAATTAAAAAATAAATAAATTTATAGAAAAGTCTACAAACAATAAATGTTGGAGAGGGTGTGGAGAAAAGGGTTAGAACCCTCTTGCACTGTCAGTGGGAATGTAAACTGATACAGTCACTATGCAAGACGGTATGGAGAGTCCTTAAAAACTAGGAATAAAACCACCATATGACCCAGTAATCCCACTATTAGGCATATACCCTGAAGAAACCAAAATTGAAAAAGACACATGTACCCCAATGTTCTTAGCAGTACTATTTACAATAGCTAGAACATGGAAGCAACCTAGATGTCCACTGACAGATGAATGGATAAAGAAGCTGTGGTACATATACACAATGGAATATTACTCAGCTATAAAAAGGAACGTATTTGGGTCAGTTCTAATGAGGTGGATAAACCTAGAGCCTATTATACAGGGTGAAGTTAAGTCAGAGAGAGAAAGACAAATATCATATATTAATGCATATATATGCAGTCTAGAAAGATGGTACCAATGAATTTATCTGCAGGGCACCAACAGAGAAATAGATAGAACAGACTTATGGACATGGTGGGGGGAAGGAAGGAGAGGGTGAGATGTATGGAGAGTAACATGGAAACTTACATTACCATATGTAAAACAGATAGCCAATGGGAATTTGGTGTATGGCTCAGGGAACTCAAACAGGGGCTCTGTATCAACCTACAGGGGGGGGATGGGGAGGGAGACGGGAGAAGGGTTCAAGAGGGAGAGGATATGTACATCTATGGCTGATTCATGTTGATATCTGGCAGAAAACAACAAAATTCTGTAATTATCCTTCAATTAAAACTAACTAATAGAAAAAAAGAAATGATAGCTGACAACTTCCCAAATCTCTAGGGAGATTTGTACATCTAAGTTTATGAAGCTATTATTTCAACCCCAAATTATCTTCTCCAAGACATCAGGACTAGATGGTTTCACTGGTAAATTGTGTCTATCTTTTATGCCAATACCATACTAGTTTGATTACTGTGGCTTTGTAATATAGTTTGAAATCAAGCAGCATGATGCTGGGGATCTTTGTTCTTCTTTCTCAAGACTGCTTTGGCTATTGAGAGTTTTCTGTGGTTCCATATATATTTTAGAATTGCTTGTTCTATTTCTGTGAAAAATGCCACTGGAAACTTGATAGAGATTGCATTAAATCTGTAGATTGGGTTGGATAGTATTGACATTTTAACAATATTAATTTACCCAATCCATGAACATGGCATCTTTCCATTTTATATTTTCTTGAGATTCTTTCATCAATGTCTTACAGTTTTTGGTGTACAAGTCTTTTATCTCCTTCGTTAAATTTGTTCCTTGGTATTTTATTCTTTTGGATGCAATTGTAAATGGGACTGTTAATTTCTTTTCCTGATACTTCATTATTAGTGTATAGAAATGTAACTGATTCTTCACATTGTTTTCTCTATTAAGATGATCATACAAATTTTATCTTTTGTTATTGTGGTGTATTACACTGATTTATTTGTAGATGTTGAAACATCCTTGCATCCCTAGGATAAATCCCACTTGATCATGGTATACAATCTTCTTAAAGTATTTTTGAATTTGGCTCACTAACAATTTTGCTGAGGATTTATGCATCTATGCTCATCAAGGATTTTGGCTTATAATTTTCCTTCCTTGTAGTGTCCTTGTCTGATTTTAGTATCAGGATAAAGTTAGCCCCAAAAAGTGAGTTTGGAGAGCGTTCCCACCTCTACATCCGCTTATCCAGCATGCCTTCCACCTGCTGATATGGAAGCAGCCCTCAAGATCAATGTCCAGTTTAGCTGCCTCCAATAAAGCCATCCCTGGTCACACCACCAGAAAGTGCTTCCTTCTTGAACTCTTACAAGTTCACTGATTTTATTTTTAAAAAACATTTACTTATTTATTTGGCTGTGTCGGGTCTTAGTTGTGGCATGTGGATTTTCAATCTCCACTGCAGCATGCTACATCTTTTAGTGGTGACACGTAGGATCTTTCAGTCGTGACAAGTGTGGTCTTCAGTTGCGGCACGTGAACTCTCAGTTGTGGTATGTAGTATCTAGTTCCTGAACCAGGATCAAACCCAGGCCCCCTGCATTGGGAGCACGGAGTCTTAGCCACTGAACTACCAGAGAAATCCCTCTAAGTACTTTCTCACCTGGGGAACCACAGCACCCCAGAATTTGGAGTCAATGGACCTCATGGGCAGAAAATCAAGGAATCTTGGACGTCGAAGAACCACCCTCCTGATCCTCAAATATCTTTCAATCAAATATCAGTGCATCCCCAGTAAGAAGGGATTTGGTCCCTTTCCAAACAGCCCTTTCCATCTTTGGACACCTGTTAGGACATTCTTCCAGAGACTTAAACAAAAACCCAACTGGTCTCTGCCTTCATTCAGGCCCTAAGAGCCCCACAAAAAAGTTCAACTTTCTCACAATGTCCAAGAGAGCTCCCTGAGACGTAAACCAGTCACATGGCATTCTGGAGTTTGTTCTGCTCCTGACTTTGGTTTCCACTTGCTCTCTGTTGCCTGAGTCTGAGGCTGAGCTCAGAGTGGGTGCTACGTTGAATGTCAGCTGCAAGAATAACCGTATATATTTGGGAGGAAGAGAGGGAGGGCTGGGTCCTAGAGATCATGAGGAAGTAGACGTGGCACCGATCAGACCTTGGAGGCGAGGCTTGATCGGGCTATGTTGCATCTGGGTTTTGATCAGCTTAATCTACCTCTCTGCCCCTAGGGTTCCTAGGGGAAAAGACTACTGGATCTCCACCTAAATTGCTCAGACATCATAAACCATCTTCCAATTCCAGCAACCTCAAGCCTAGAATAGAAGCCTCACTCTTAAGAAAGGGGTATAGTAGCATCATGGTAGAGAGAAACCAGGCCAACCGTCACAAGGCACCCCCCTCCTTTAAATTTCATGAGAATGGGGCTCTATCTTATTTATCACAGCATCCCCCAGTGTTCCAGCACAGTTCAGCACGGGATGGTCAGCATTCAACAATGTCTGTCTGCTCTGCATTCAGCCAACATTCACTGCAGACTGGCTTAGTGGAGCGCTGTGTGAGAAGCTGGGACAGAAAGATGAATAGTGCATAATCCCTGCCTTCAAGGCTTTCCTATGCAGAGAGAGACTAGACACATTAAGATAATACAGTATGATAAGTCCTATTTAACAAACGATAACAATTAGATAGTCCTTCACAGTTTGGGATCACTTCTACAAGTTTGACCTCATTCAGTCCTACAAAGGGCCCTGTGAAACAGGTAACATCTTCCCTATTTCACATGAAGAAATGAGGCACAGGCCTGGAATTCAAATCCTAAAATCCTAATCATCTCTCAGACTCTAATATCTCAGACTTCCTGTCCCCATCCTCAAGTCCAGGCAGCTCCCCACTCTCAGTCCATATCCACTAACTACAGCTTCCTGCCCCCACCAGCCCTAACTTCCTTGGAGCCTGTATTTCCCTTAAGGAGTGATGGGTCAGGATTCAAGGACAATCTACTCTATGGGGCCTTTCCTGGAGGAGACAGAGAGGGCTCCTAGCCCAGTCCCCGAAGGGTAAGCTGCCAGTTCTGAGAACATGGATGGCAGTAAAGCCTCACCTACCTGGGGCATAGCTCAGCACCCTCACGCTAGGTTCCTCCGCCGCCAGGACCTGGAACATCATGTTACGGGCAGCCTTCCCAGCACAGTACAGTCCCCAGCCCTTGAAGGGCTGCAGGGCACAGATGGACGAGATGTTAACCACAGTCCTGCTGAGGCCAGGACTGTCCGGGAAGGCCTTCAGGATACTGGAAGTCAGGCAGAGCGTGGAAGTCAAGTTCAGAGTCCAGTAGTTGTTCACTTCAGTTGGGTCAGTCAGGTCCACCCAACGTTTGGATACATCTCCAAGAGTGCCTGAAAAACCAGACCTTACGAATCACCCAGTGCCAGGCGGGGTTCTCTCTTCTCCCAGCCCTTTTCAAATTCATTCAGACACCCGCTTCCCAACCACAGCTAAAGGAGTCTCTCTAGGGCTTCTGAAGATGGCTCCCTCTTCCCAGACCTGCAGACTGACGTACCTGGGGAATCCCCATACCCGAAGCTTCAAACTGAGAAGGCGCATGCTCTGCTCTGGGGCTGGGTTTAGGGGAACTCTGGGGGCCATTTGGATAAGTGGGGGAAATTTACAACTGCGGAGAGACTCCATGCCCTAACTCAGGTCTCCGCCAGAGGGCGCTGAACAAGAGGATCAGAAAAGTTCTACAGGCATTCTGGAACAAATGGCGCTGAAACAGGAAGGGGGGCGGAGTGGAGAAGCGGGGAGAATGAGCCGCCGAGGCAGCACTAAATCTTCCTCCACACCTCGCTGAAACTAGGACTTCCAGGCGTCTTTTCTGACTCCTAGGAGTCACCTTTAAAGTTCCAAGAAGCGAGGGGGATGAAAGAGAGGGAAAACAGAACAGGACGCTAAGCAGTATTCCAAGCGCTCACGGGCCAACGGGCGTCTTACCCGCATTGTTGATGAGCAGCACTCGCTGCAGGCCTTCGGGCCTGGGGAGGTCGCACAGAGCACCGACCAGTTGCTGCAAGCCGGTCTCGGCGCCCAGGTCGGCGGGCACCCGCACGATACGCAGACCCGGCCACTCGGCGCCCAGCTCGGTCTCCAGCTGCCGCAGGGCCTCGTCATTGCGGGCGCTTAGGACCAGCACGGAGCGAGGCGACATCAGCGGGGCCAGGACTTGGGCCAGCGTCCGTCCGAAGCCCCGGGAAGCCCCAGTCAGCACGCATAAGGTGCGCCCCAGGCCGCCCACCTTGCCGACGCTGCCCTCCATGCCTCCTACCTGCTAGCTGGAACCGCTACCATGACTCGGCAGGGGGCGGGGCGGCCGCGGAGGGAGGAGGAGGAGGCAGCGCCCGGCGAGGGCGGGAACCTAAGGAGAGCGCCGGGGCACGCTTTTCCTTGGTCGCAGGCGGTTAAAGTGGAGGCGACTGCAAAATTAGAGCGCGAAGAGACTAAATCCGAGGCAGGCCCCCCACAGGAAATCTTAGCCCAATGCGGACCGCGGGCCTCATCCTTTGCCCTGCAAACCCATCAGTGCCCCTATGGAATTCATTCTCCTCCCGAGTTCAGACCTAACTTCCTTGTGTAAGTGATTAAGTGTTCGTCGCTCAGTCGTGCACGACTCTTTGCGACCCCATGGACTGCAGCCCGCCAGGCTCCTCTGTCCATGAGATTTTCCAGGCAAGAAGAATGGAGTGGGTTGCCATTTCCTTCTCTGGAGGATCTTCCAACCCAGGGATCGAACCCAGGTCTCCTGCACTGCAGGCAGATCTTTTACCAACTGAGCTACATGGGAAGCGCAGTTTAAGTGATTACCTCCAGGTTAAGCCATCTTGCTTCTTGCTAGACACCTCTGCACGTGCCAGTGTAGGGACTGGGGTCCGTACTAATGTTATAGCCACGCGTTTGCAGATAGTGGAGTGCAGCTTATTACACCAGCGGGCCCAAGGCCGAGTCTCCTCTTAGCCAAGGACCCCGACCAGCATTTGTGAAAATCTTTTATACCCCATGTGTACATTTCCGAACCCACCACCCCAATTTCCTTGAGACTTACATATAACAAAGGAAGGGTAAATATAATCACAATAACCCCATTATTCAAGTGTTATCAAGTGTTAGGTGTTCAAACAGTTAATAATCAATAAGCCTGCGGTTACACTCCAATAGATACAGAAAGAACTTATGACCTGTCCGGAGGGAGGGGTGATTAGAGTATGTTTTCTCCTAGGCGATGAGTAACCTGGATGTGATCTTCAAGGTTCCCCTGTCTGGAGGGGGTCTTATCCTTCTATTGTAGTTTCCATAGGCACTAAACACAGAGTCCAGAGTCCGTTGGAGAGGTGGCTGAGCGTGATCAGCGTGAACAGGCCTAAGATGGGGTCCAGGCCCTATGAATTCCTTCTTCACTGTAGGGGAAACTCGCCACCCCGGAACAACCTCTGGGGAAACAGAGTCTTCTCTGTACTGTGTTCACACAGATTCCCCTTGCCTCTCTGAGATTTCTCACTCCTTCTGTCCCTAAAGTTCTGCATTTGCTGGGATCCTGCACCCACTCATGCCACACTCTTTCTCGTAGGCAATTGCATCCACTCCCACATTCAGGTTTTCAGAAATGACCAGGCCTGTGGTTCAGAAAACCCACATTTCTGGCTTTTTTTCACAGAAAGGTCTCAACTTAAAAAAAATATTCACAACTTATAAGTTTTATTTGGTGGGAATTTTTAGGACTTCAAGCCAAGGATATAGCATTTCAAGAAACCCTGAAAGAACTCCAAGGAAGCAAGGAGAGGTACTAGGTTATATAGAAGTTTTTGCAACAAATAACAGGTTGTCTAAACATCAAAAGATTATTGTTAATTAAAGAAAACCAGATGACCCAAGTCAAGGAAGTTAGCACTTTTCTGTGTATGGGAAGTTGCAAAAGTCTGGGTTCACTAAAATAATTCCTTTGATACATGCCTTAGCTTTCAAGGGCCAGTATCCTGTTTTCACATCCCTAAGTTCCTCAGGGCTCGCCACAGGGAGTGGCTGCAGTCTGATGGCCACTAGATGGCAGGTATTCTTTCCTTAAACTCTACCCCTAATCCTGAGTTCCCTCAGGGCTCACCAGCTCACGTCTGTGGTGGCTGCTGGTGACTATGATGTCCTTGTTCACTGATGCGGCAGGAAGTATTCCATCTCTTAGAGGCAAAATGGGAAAGCTGGCAGATGGCCCCGGATCTCCTTACAAAGCAGTCTCCTGCGAGTTTAGCAAGCATGGGAGGCAACCCTCGTGGCTCAGCCCAGGTCCACACAGGGCTCTTCCCTGCCCCAGGGACAGACAGCAAAATCGCCTTTCAAGGCTCCTAGAAAAATGCACTTTGCTCCCTTGTTCTCTGGGCTGTCATTGTGAACATCAGAACAATTTGGAAGAAGTTTTTCACTTTCCACTTAGGTGCCTTTACCACAGACTTTTTGTAAAATGTACACCCCAGACTGTAGTACATTAATGTGGAAATTATTCTAAGAACAAATGAAACTGGAAAATTTAGTAGATTTATTTGTTTATATAGCATAGCATTATTTTGAAACATTTTAATGTAAAATACGATAAAGAAAATAAGTATTTATGCTAAGTGATGTTGGGAGTCAAGATTACCAGGTTAGTTAAGGGAATAATCTCTAAATTGAGTTTGAATTGGAAGCCAGAAAATAGTAGAATTTATTGCAATTACTTTCACATTTATACAATAACACCAAAAACCTTTTTCCCTTTTGATGTGTTCATTTTCCAATACCTGTTGCAACAGAGAAAAACAAACCTGACTCCATATTGAATCTATTCCTTTAGCTCTAACCATTGTGCTCTGGTGCCTGTGCTTCTGTCATGCTGGCTCAGTACCTTTTGTAAAAAGTGTTGCCTATAGCCTGAAATCGGAGAAGGCAATGGCATCCTACTCCAGTACTCTTGCCTGGCAAATCCCATGGACAGAGGAGCCTGGTGGGCTGCAGTCCATGGGGTCACTAAGAGTCGGGCATGACTGAGCGACTTCACTTTCACCTTTCACTTGCATGCATTGGAGAAGGCAATGGCACCCCACTCCAGTACTCTTGCCTGGAAAATCCCATGGACGGAGGAGCCTGGTAGGCTGCAGTCCTTTGGGTCACTAGGAGTCGGACATGACTGAGCGACTTCACTTTCACTTTTCACTTTCATGCATTGGAGAAGGAAATGGCAACCCATTCCGGTGTTCTTGCCTGGAGAATCCCAAGGATTGGGGAGCCTGGTGGGCTGCCGTCTATGGGGTCGCACAGAGTCGGACACAACTGAAGCGACTTAGCAGCAGCAGCACAGCCTGAAATATGTGGGATTGTGCATTCTCTAGACTCTGACTTTTAAAAGCATAACACTTTTACTCATATAGAAATGAAAAGTTGCAGAATGGAGGATAACATTTGTCTTGTTGGAGGTTTATAGGAACATTTCGACCTTATCTACTGGAGACCTACAAGGACAAAGGATTCTAGCACCAAGAAGTTTGCAACTAGCCATACCTACCTTGCCCCTTCTAGTATAAAAGAAACCTGAATTCTAACTTGGTAAGATGATTCTGTGGAACACTCCTCCACCGTCTTCTCAGTCTGCTGGCTTTCTGAATAGTTACCATCTCTTGCCCAACACCTCCTCTCTCAATTTACTGGCCTGTTGCACGGTGAGCAGCACAAGCTTGCACTCAGTAATGCTATGATGCTCCTTTTTAAGAGTTCTCCCTGCAACAGTGGCAGAGATTAAAGCAGTGCCCAGATAAAGTCTGCGCTTGTGTTTTGTTTGGCCAATAGGGATTTTTTTTTTTTTTTTTTTTAATGTGAGGTGACATTTCTGAAGTGGAAGATTTTACATAGTATCAGAATTTCCAGCTTCTTTGGAGTAATGGGAATGCCTGGCAAGCTGGGTTCTGATTGAGGTGAGCCAACATCACCTCTTGGAAAGAAGACTGCTCCAGTTTGCCAAGATTTTCATCACTCACAGGTGTAGGGAAACATTTCTTTCCCACTAATGGCACATAGCTGAATTCTTGGTTAGTGGTGATGGTCAAAACATTAAAAGCCAGGGCTTTGTGCTGGATTGTGGAGAAGTGGATCTCAGGATGAGATGAGGAGGCTTTTGAGGCTTTAACAAGGACAGGACTCTGTATACCTGTACATCATTTGAAGCGCCCCTGTTTTTCACTTATCTATTAAGGATGGAAGATACAGAGGTTAGATTTGATTGCTTCAAAGCTAAACTCTCTTGTACTGGGCCAAAGGCCTACTCTTTAAGTAAATTTCAATAGCTTCCCCCTGCTCTCCTGGCCTCAGAAAACAGATTGGTGAAAGCACAGTCCCATCCATTCATTCATTCAGCATTTATTGAATTTCTACCATGAGCGAGACTTTGAAGAAAGGAGGGAACTGTTTTCAGTGCAAGTGCGGTTGTTGGCCACCCAAATGTCCAGACCCTTCGCTTTGGGCCTTGGCAGCTAATCAACATTGTTGCAAGGTGGATGCTGCCAATTTATTCTTATGTAACCGGAGTCCTGTCTTGGGAGTTTACAAGGGAGTAAGGTGTGGCTTTCATTTGTAGGCATGGAGTTAGTTTGTGACTTGCACTATTTGAAGCAGCCAGATATGTATGATTTCTGGAAATCTATGTTTAGAAATGTATATGTATGTATATACATCTGTAGATACAGAATCTATCTCTAGAGAGTGGCTCTCAATTGGGGGGTGTGATTTTGCCCCCTTGGGGACATTGGGCATGTCTGAAGGCATTTTTGGTTGTCATAATTTCTAGGAGGGAGCAGCGGGCCTCTAGGCCAGGGATGCTGCTCAACCACCTGCAGAGGCACAGGAGAGACCCCCTTCCCACAGCAGAAACTTACTCGGCACAAGTGAGTACTGCTGCGGTGGAGAAGCTCTGTCCTAGGGTATGCTTTGGCTTTCAAAGTGCTACTTGTGTTAGGAGGAAGTTTGTTCTTGAATCTATATTGCCGTTTATAATAATCACACATACAGGAAGGGGCCTTAGAGGTCATGTATTTGAACTTTATTCTAACTTAAATCCCTCAGAACAGTGTTCTGCACAATATTAATATAATGAAAAAAGATGTTTATTTGTTCAAAGTGCGAATACTTGAGCAGTATTCAGTATAATAAGGAGAACGCAATGGCACCCTACTCCAGTACTCTTGCCTGAAAAATCCCATGGATGGAGGAGCCTGGTGGGCTGCAGTCCATGGGGTCGCTAGGAGTTGGACACGACTGAGCGACTTCCCTTTCACTTTTCACTTTCACGCACTGGAGAAGGAAATGGCAACCCACCCCAGTGTTCTTGCCTGGAGAATCCCAGGGATAGGGGAGCCTGGTGGGCTGCCGTCTATGGGGTCACATACAGTCGGACACGACTGAAGCGACTTAGCAGTAGCAGCTCTCCTGGCCTCAGAAAACAGGTTGGTGAAAGCACAGTCCCATCCATTCATTCATTCAGCATTTATTGAATTTCTACCATGAGCGAGGCTTTGAAGAAAGGAGGGAACAATAAAGGGATGGCCTAACCTCTTCTAAACTTAGCAGCTTCTAAGAGGAACTATTTGAAAATAGCACCCAAGGAGAGTATGGTTTGCTTGACTGGAAGAGAGCCTGGAAAAATTTTCTTTTCTGAGAAAAATTGTTATCTGCTGTACCTGTCCTCCCACCTGTCTTATTTCAAGCAATATTTCAGTAATTTATGAATAATATTTCATGGGCAGCAGCTCATAGAATTCATTTAATAGTAGCACTGCTGCTGCTGCTAAGTTGCTTCAGTCGCGTCCGACTCTTCGAGACCCCATGGACTGCAGCCCACCAGCCTCCTCCATCCATGGGATTTTCCAGGCAAGAGTACTGGAGTGGGGTGCCGTTGCCTTCTCCTAATAGTAGCACAGTGGTTTCCAAATTTGTTTACACACTGGAGTCACTGGGGAACTTCAGTACACTTATGCCTCTATCCCACAGGCCTCGGTTTGGGAATTTTTTATTCTATTTAAACTAAAGCAAACAAACCCAGTTCACCCATTTCTCCCACCTCCACCCCCACCTCTTACTGCCACCAATCTGTTCTCTGTACCTCTGTGCTTCGTTTTTGGGTTTTGTTTTTAGAGTCCACATATAAGAGAGATCATATGGTGCTTGTCTGACTAATTTTGCTTAGTGTTAATATAATGTCCTCAAGGTCCATCCATGTGGTTGAAAATGAAAGATTTCACTCTTCTTTTTTTAATGGCTGAATGATATTCCACTGTACATATATGCTGCTGCTGCTGCTAAGTTGCTTCCGTCATGTCCGGCTCTGTGCGACCCCATAGACGGCAGCCCACCAGGCTCCTCCATCCCTGGGATTCTCCAGGCAAGAACACTGGAGTGGGTTGCCATTTCCTTCTCCAATGCATGAAAGTTAAAAGAGAAAGTGAAGTCACTCAGTCGAGTCCAACCCTTAGCCACCCCGTGGACTGTAGCCGACCCGGCTCCTTCATCCATGGGAATTTCCAGGCAAGAGTACTGGAGTGGGCTGCCATTGCCTTCTCTGTGTATATATATATACCACAATTTTTGTATCCATTCATTCATCCTTTGACAATTAGATTGTTTCCGTATCTTGACTATTGTAAATAATGCTGCAATGAACACAGTCAGTTCAGTTCAATCACTCAGTCGTGTCCAGCTTTTTGCAACCCCATGGACTGTAGCATGCCAGGCTTCCCTATCCATCACCAACTCCTGGAGCTTGCTCAAACTCATGTCCATCGAGTCAGTGATGCCATCCAATCATCTCATCCAATGAACGCAGGGGTGCATATATCTTTTCAAATTAGTGTTCTTGTTTCCTTTGGACAAATACCCAGAAGTAGAATTGCTGGATCATATAGGAGTTCTATTTTTAATTTTTTGAGATACCTTTATACTATTTTCTATAGTAGCTGCACCAATTTGCATTCCCACCAACAGTGCACATGGGTTCCCTTTTCTCCACATCATCACCAACACTTGTTTCTTATCTTTTTGATAGCAGCAAGTTCTAACAGGTATGAAGTGATATCTCATTGTGGTTTTGAGTTGCATTTCCCTGATGATTAGTAATGTCAAGCATCTTTTCATGTGTCTGTTGCCCATCTGTGTGTCTTCTTTGGTAAAATGTCTATTCAGATCCTCTATCCATTTTTAATTGGATTGTTTGGCTTCCTGCTTCTGAATTGTATGATATTGTTTGTTTTAGTCCCTTATCAGATATATTATTTGCAATTATTTTCTCTCATGCAGTGGATTCCCTTCTTGTTGTGTTGATAGTTTCCTTAACTGTGCAGAAGTTTTTTAGTTTGATACCCTCTCATTTGTTTATTTTTGCTTTTATTGCTTTGGGTGTCAGATTCAAACAATCATTGCCAAGACCAATATATCACGGAGCTTACAGCTTATGCATTCTTCTAGGAATTTTATGGTTTCAGGTCTTATGTTCAAGTCTTTAATCCATGTTTAGCTCAATTTTTGTGTATCATGTAAGATAGTGGCTCAATTTCATTCTTTTGCAAAAGGCTGTCCAACTTTCCTGGTACCAATTACTGAAGAGACTGTCCTTTCCCTGCTTGATATTTTTGGCCCCTTTGTCATTTTTATTTCATTTTTATTTTGTCATAATTATTTAGCCAAATTTGTGGGTTTATGTCTGGACTCTATTCTGTTTCACTAACCTATGGGTCTGTTTTTAATTCCAATACCATACTGTTTCAGTTGCAAAGCTTTGTAATATATTTTGAAATTGGGGAGAATGATGACTCCAGCTTTATTTTTTCTCAAGAATTTTCTCTAGGAATTTTCATCTAGCTCTCCAGATGATTTTTATTATTTTTTCTCCTCAAGAATTTTCTCTAGGAATTTTCATCTAGCTCTCCAGATTGTGCAAACAAGCTTGAGAACCACTGCAATAGCAATCGGCAGTAACATTATTTTAAGGGTATAAACACCTGAAAGGAAAGTCATATGTTAAAATAGGTTTAAAAGCCTAAACCTGATAAAGGCATTTAAAGGAAAAATTAGTGAAATTTGAATAAGCTCTGTAGGTTAGTTACTGATATTGTATCATTTCCTGATTTTGACTCATTTCTCAGTCAACTGGAGTACCTTGAATTTGTTTTTTTCAGAGAAGATATATAAGTTGTTTCCTTTTCGAGCCCTTAAATATATAAAAGTATCTTCTGTTACATTCTCTTATGAACAAGACAAAGATATGACATAGAATTATTGACTCATTTTTTATTTGATATTCTGAAATGATACTCTATCACCTTTTAATATTCAGTGTTACCTGCTCCGCCCCCCCCCCCCCCACATAAGCCTGGTGTTAATGTTTTTTATTTTGTAAATAACTCATTCTATCCCTGACTGGGTTCGTACAGGATTATTTATTTACAAATTTTGAGTCTACTCGGTATGTTTAGGTGTAGGTCTCGTTTTTAATCATTTATTAATCTATTGCACAAAGATTTATTGGGCATCTACCATGTTTCCGTGGTAGTTTAGTGGGCACTTTTGTTAGGAAGACAACTCTTTCATCAGTTTAGGGACATCTTTCTCTAACTTATCTCATTACAGTCTTTTCAAGTAGAATTCCCAATGTTTGGTTCATTTAATCTGACTTGTACTCCTTTCCCAATTTGAACCAGTCCATTGTTCCATGTCTGGTTCTGTTTACTTCTTGACCTGCATACAGGTTTCTCAGGAAGCAGGTCAGGTGGTCTGGTATTCCCATCTCTTGAAGAATTTTCTCAGTTTGTTGTGATCCACACAGTCAAAGGCTTTAGTATAGTCCATGAAGCAGAAGTAGATGTTTAACTGGAGTTCTCTTGATTTTTCTATGATCCAATGGATGTTGGCAATTTGATCTCTGGTTCCTCTGCCTTTTCTAAATTTAGCTTGTATATCTGGAAGTTCTCAGTTCACATACTGTTAAAGCCTAGCTTGAAGGATTTTAAGCATTACCTTGGTAGCATGTGAGATGAATGCAATTGTGTGGTAGTTTGAACATTCTTTGGCATTGCCCTTCTTTGGGATTGGAATGAAAACTGATATTTTCCAGTCCTGTGTCCACTGCTGAGTTCTCCACATTTGCTGGCATATTGAGTGCAGCACTTTCACAGCATCATCTTTTAGTATTTCAAATAGCTCCACTGGAATTCCATAACCTCCACTAGCTTTGTTTGTAGTAATGCTTCCTAAGGCCCATTTGACTTCACACTGCAGGATGTCTGGCTCTAGGCAAGTGACCACACCTTTGTGGATATCTGGGTCATTAAGACCTTTTTTGTACAGTTCTGTGTATTCTTGCTACCTATTCTTAATCTCTTTTGCTTCTGTTAGATCCTTACTATTTCTGTCCTCAAGATTGCCAGGAAAAATGTCAACAGCCTCAGATATGCAGATGATACCACCCTAATGGCAAAAATTGAAGACAAACTAAAGAGCCTCTTGATGAAGGTGAAAGAGGAGAGTGAAATAACTAGCTCAAAACTCAACATTCAAAAAACTAAGATCATGGCATCTGTTTCCATCACTTCATGACAGATAGATGGGGAAAAAATGGAAACAGTGACAGACCTTATTTCTTGGGCTCCAAAATCACTGCAGACAGTGCCTGCAGCCATGATATTAAAAGACACTTGCTCCTTGGAAGAAACATAGGTTTCAAACCTAGACAGCATATTAGAGAAGAAACCTAGGTGACAAACCTAGACAGTGTATTACAAAGCAGAGACATCACTTTGCTGACAAAGGTCCATATAGTCAAAGCATGGTTTTTCTAGTAGTCATGTAGGGATGTGAGAGCTGGACCATAAAGAAGGCTGAGCACTGAAAAATTGATGCCTTCAAACTGTGGTGCTGGAGAAGATTCTTGAGAGTCCCTTGGACAGCAAGGAGATCAAACCAGTCAATCCTAAAGGAAATCAATCCTGAATATTCATTGGAAGGAGTGATGCTAAAGCTGATGCTGGAAAAGATTGAAGGCAGGAGTAGAAGGCAACAACAGAAGATAAGATGGTTGGGTGGCCTCCTTGACTCAATGGATGTGAGTTTGAGCAAAACTCCAGGAGATAGTGCAGGACAGAGAAGCCTGGTGTGTTGCAGTCCATGGGATCGCAAAGAGTTGAACACGACTTAGTGACTGAACAACAACCATCATATTGATGTCTTTTATCACTTTTATGTGAACTAAGTAAATATTTCTTAAATCAGCCTTTTAAAACACTGTAGCATCAATCTGTAAGTCATTGCCTCCTTAAGTTTACCTTGTTGAATACAGGGCTTCAGACTGCTTTAAGGTATAAGGACAGAGCTCTGTGTAGCCGTCAAGCTCAGTGCTTTGCAGAATGGATTATTGTCACCTGCTCCATGTACAGGAGGGTTATAAGTTATACGTGTGTGTGTGCACCTGTGTGCATGAATGTGTGTATGTCTAGAAGGTGGTCTCTAAGTCTGTTTTTGTTGGCCATGGAGAAAAGATGCTGATTGCTTGCAAAGGCATCTGGCCCAAGCACTCCATAATCCTTTGACTTAATAGCAAAACACACAGATATAATACATGTACAAGGAAGCACTCCAAACCTCTGAACAAACAGTGGGTTAAGCACACACATTTAACCTTGCTTCCTCCTGAAACAACAACAATAAAGTTGTTATTGTTGCTTTTAATGATACAAACATACTTGGTTTGGGAGATGGGAAAGGAGGTAATTACAAAATTTTGGATGCTAGAAATAACATAGATGACTTAGGAGACTCAAAGAGGCCAAATTATTGGTAGCAATGGGGAGAGTTGAGATCCAGCTTAACCTACTGGCAAAATTCTAAAAAGGATCAGAAGTTGGCAACACCAACTATCTCTAAATGAATGATAATGAGGAAGGCTATGATAGCAAGTGAGTAAAAGCCAGTGAGAATCTGAATCCCCTCCTTCGGTCTACACCCGTGGTTGATTAATCCTCTCTCACCTCAGATTATCTGTAGGCTGTTATGGACTAAATATTTACCCCTAAAATTCATATGTTGAAATCCTAGCCTCCAATTCGTGGAGAAGGCAATGGAACCCCACTCCAGTACTCTTGCCTGGAAAATCCCATGGACGGAGGAGCCTGGTGGGCCGCAGTCCATGGGGTCGCTAAGAGTCGGACAAGACTCAGCAAATTCACTTTCAGTTTTCACTTTCATGCACTGGAGAAGGAAATGGCAACCCACTCCAGTGTTCTTGCCAGGAGAATCCCAAGGACAGGGGAGCCTGGTGGGCTGCCGTCTATGGGGTCGCACAGAGTTGGACATGATTGAAGTGACTTAGCAGCAGCAGCAGCAGCCCCCAATTCGAGGTGGGAAGGTAATTAGGTCACAGGAGTGGAGCCCTTATGAATGAGATTAGTGCCTTTATAAGAACTCGAGAGCTTGTCCTTGTTCTCTGCCCTGTGAGACACAATGAAAAGAGGGCTGTTTGTAAACCCTCACTGGACATTGGATCTGCTGTCACCCTGATCTCGGAATGCCCAGCCTCCTGAACTGTTTGTGGTTTAAGGCACCAGCCTATGGTAATTTGATATAGCAGCCTGAACTGTCAAAGGGAGAAACATAAGATCTCTGGGCTAGAGAATACCAAGTACAGGTGAGGCCATGCACACCCTCATAAATGGAGACGAGGGAATGAGAAGGCAGGGTTAAGTGGACAAATAAGACTGAAGGCTGAGAAACCGCCCCTCCCCCGCCAGGCTTCTTCCCCCACTGAGCCCTAAGAATGATGGCAGCAAGATCTTGAACCTTCACACTGCACATTAGAAGAATCTGACCATCCCAAGAGGAAAGACCTAACATCGGGAGTTTACCATCAAATGGTTTAATGAGATCACCTTATAATGAAGTCCAAAGTCAACAAGCTCCATTCACTTACTCAGGGCTTTCAAATAAATTTTAAGTTCCCTCACCTCAAATAGAAACTGTCTTATGAATGAAACAAGAAGATACTATGTGAGAACAAAAAAGTTGCTAGAAATTTAAAATAGGATAGCAGAATAGTTATAAAAATTAATAGACTGGTTGCTGCTGCTGCTGCTAAGTCGCTTCAGTCGTGTCCGACTCTGTGCGACCCCATAGATGGAAGCCCACCAGGCTCCCCCGTCCTTGGGATTCTCCAGGCAAGAACACTGGACTGGGTTGCCATTTCCTTCTCCAATGCATGAAAGTGAAAAGTGAAAGTGAAGTCACTCAATCGTGTCCGACTCTTAGCGACCCCATGGACTGCAGCCTACCGGCTCCTCCATCCATAGGATTTTCCAGGCAAGAGTACTGGAGTGGAGTGCCATTGCCTTCTCCGAATAGACTGGTAGGAAGATAAATTTGAGAACATTTTTCCAGACAGTAGAGCAAAAAATATAAGGGAAAAAGAAAGCTAGAATCCTAGTGGACCAACTCAGGAGATCCAAAATCTGGATGAGAGCAATTTTATAAAGAGAGATAGAAAACAAGGAAAAATTAAAAAAAAAAGGAAATCGATAGTGAAACAATTCTAGAAAAATGTTCAGAATTAAAAGGCATGAATTTCTAACACAAAAAGGATACAAATTTCTACTGTGTACCAGCACAAGGGATGAATATCGCTTACACCAAGGTTTATCATTATAAATTTTGAACAATGGAGGTTAAAAAAAAGATCCTACTAATTTCTAGGGAGAGAGGTAAAAACAAAAAATAGATTATATAGAAACAAAAGATGGTAATTAGGATGTTGCTGGACTTCTGGACAGTCACACCAGAAATTCTGAAGAAAAATTATTTCTAACTTTGAATTCTATATTCACAAAAACCATTAATTATGAATGAGGGTAGAATCATATGCCTTTCCAGGTACATGTGCCTGCTAAGTCTTTTCAGTCGTGTCCCACTCTTTGTGACCCTAGGGACCATAGCTCTCCAGGCTCTCTGTCCATGGGATTCTCGAGGCAAGGATACTGGAGTGAGTTGCCATGCCCACCTTTTTTCCAGGTATACAAATCTCAAAATATGTCTCTTACATATTCTTGAATATATCAATAAATTAACTGAGGATTATGACACTAAAATAAGACTGCCGCTGCTGCTGCCAAGTCGCTTCAGTCGTGTCCGACTCTGTGCGACCCAGTAGACGGCAGCCCACCAGGCTTCGCCGTCCCTGGGATTCTCCAGGCAAGAACACTGGACTGGGTTGGCATTTCCTTCTCCAGTGCATGAAAGTGAAAAGTGAAAGTGAAGTTGCTCAGTCATGTCTGACTCTTCGAGACCCCATGGACTGCAGCCTACCAGGCTTCTCCGTGCCTGGGATATTCCAGGCAAGAGTACTGGAGTGGGGTGCCATTGCCTTCTCCGAAAATAAGACAAGTCAATGAAAAAAAGGCTTAGGATATAGAAAAGAAGAGCTAAAACACAGGAGAGGAGCAATAGCATCCCATGATAATGGCTGAACTACTTGATGGCAGGTGCAAGTATTTCTCTCTGTCAAAAGTAGGTGTGCTCCCCTGGGAAGGTCAATCACTCTATCTTCCATAAGACTGTTCAGGGGTCCAAATCCTTCTATCCTATTGGTTTGCCATCAACTAGGATGTTGTCCTTATCTATATGGTCCAGTCTGGCTCACCAACACTCCATTTACATTCCAACTTTCAGGAAGAAAAGGGCAAGCGGCTTCCACTCGTATCCCATTAGCCAGAATTGACTACATGATATATATGCTGGGAAGGATGGAAATCACGTGCTCCTGAGCTGGGTTATGGAAGTGGATTTTCCTTCCCTACAGCAACACTCCAACTTCATTGCTGTCATTAACAGATAGCTCCTGCTTTTCTTTAGTGGCTTGAGAAAAAAGGGAAAGAAATCAGAGCCAGTCCTCTTGCCCTCATACTTGTCATTACTCCTCAAAACTCACCTTTTCTAGACCCATATCATATGATATAACTAATATATGGAATCTAAAAAAATGATACAAATGAGCTATTTACAAAACAGAAACAGACTCACAGACATAGGAAACAAACTTATGGTTACCAAATGGGAAGGGGGAGGATGGATAAATTAGGAGTTGAAATTAACATATACACTACTATATAAAAACATATAGTGGACAAGTGCCTGCTATATAGCACAGTGAACTCTGTTCAATATTCTGTAATAACATAAATGAGAAAAGAATCTGAAAAAGAACAGGTCTATGTATGCATATAACTAAATTGTTTTGCTGTAGACCTGAAACTAACACAACATTGTATTCCAATATAGAATTTAAAAAATTTTTTAACTTACTTTTTCTTTATTGCCTCCTTTGACCTAAGATTCCTCAATAGTTTGTCACCTGGTGACAGTTGCCTTATTTGTATTCTTTGGTTTCTTTCATTCATTTGTACATTCATTCAACAGCTATTTATTGAGTACCTATGAAGTACCATGCTTCCAGGATACCATATCCACCCTACATTTAGGCACTGGGGAGACCTCAGTGTAAAAAATAGGTTGAAACTAACATTGTAAATCAACTGTATATCAACCATACTTCAATTTTTTTAAAAAGGCAGACATTCTTGTCTTCCCAAAACTTCCTGCAGGCTGGTAGGGAGAAACACACACATTACATGCACACACACACACACACACACTCACACAAAGTAAAACCTGTAGTATGTTGCGGATGGTGATAAACTTCAAAGGAAAATAAAACAAAAATGGTGAATATGGAGTGCTAGGCTGGAGGGTGCTTGCAATTTAATTTAGAGTGGCCAGAGAATGCCACACTGAAAGCACAATACTTGAGAACTGTAGGAGGAGAGAGAGTGATCCATGAAGACAGCCAGAGGAGGAATATTTCAAGCATAAGTATTTCTGAACATAAGTATTAAGACTCTGAAGTGGGAGTGTTCTTGGCTTGTAGGAAGAACAGGAAAACAGTCAGGGTAGTTTTATTAATGTTAGAAAGGCAGAGGGAATTTGGAGCAGAGATCAGAGAAATCATGGAAGGCCAGATTTGTATAGGATCTTGTAGGCTTTTCCTCTTATTAAGAGAACTTTGGATAAGCATTCGAGGGATCTGAGCAGAAAGGAACTGCTTAGATTTAGGATCATTGTTGCTTCAGTTTTTAGAATAAACTATCTTCTAGGGAGAAGCAGGAAGACCATTTAGGATATTATTTCTGTAATACAGATGAATAACTGTGGAGTTTTGGGCCAGGGTGATAGCAGGAAGGTCATGAGAGGTGATCCATATGGGGATGTATCTTGAAGAAAAACCCAAAAGTATTTGCTGAGGAAGTAGATTTGGACATATGAAAAAGATAATAATCAATAGTGACCCTAAGGTTTGGGACCTGAGCAACTGGGAGGATAAAAATTTGCCATTTTCTGGGATGGGGAAGACTGCAGAAGGAACAGGATTCTTCCAAGGGAAATCAAGAGCTTGGTTTTGCATCTAAGTCTAGATGTCTACTAGACATCCAAGAGGTAGAGATCAAGTAGTGGATAATGTTTGGAGTAAAGTAGAGAGGTCTGCATTGGTGATATAAATTTAAGAGTCTTCAGCAGAGAGTTTTAAAGCCTCAAGGCAGGTTGAGCTCACTTAGAGAATAAGTATGGATGAACATGGATGGGCTTCCTAGGTGGCACTAGTGGTAAAGAACCCGCCTGCCAATGCAGGAGACGTAAGAGACGTGGGTTCTATCCCTGGGTCAGGAAGATCCCCTGAGGAGGGCATGGCAACCCACTCCAGTATTCTTGCCTGGAGAATCCCATGGACAGAGGAGCCTGGCAGGCTACAGTCCATAGGGTCACAAAGAGTCGAACACAACTGAAGGGAATTGGCACATGCATATACTCTAGACCTACTGAGGGTAGAATTCGGTAGGCTAGTTCAACAGACGACTCTCTGACTCTCTAAGGCATTTTGAAGCATGGTATCTGCAATAGGGAACCCCTGCAATAGAGGTGACATCAACCATACCCACTCAGGAAAAAAATAATAATAAAATTTTTTCATACAATAAAAAAAAAGAAAGCTTGGAAACTGTAGACCGTCATTTTTCATGTCTTTCTTGGTCAAATAAAATTAGTACCCTAAGTATATATACACATGGATATCACCAGATGGTCAACACTGAAATCAGATTGATTATATTCTTTGCAGCCAAAGATGGAGAAGCTCTATACAGTCAGCAAAAACAAGACCAGGAGCTGACTGTGGCTCAGATCATGAACTCCTTATTGCCAAATTCAGACTTAAATTGAAGAAAGGGAAAACCACTAGACCATTCAGGTATGACCTAAATCAAATCCTTTATGATTATACAGTGGAAGTGAGAAATAGATTTAAGGGCCTAGATCTGATAGAGTACCTGATGAACTATGAAATGAGGTTCATGACATTGTACAGGAGACAGGGATCAAGACCCTCCCCATGGAAAAGAAATGCAAAAAAGCAAAATGGCTGTTGAGGAGGCCTTACAAATAGCTGTGAAAAGAAGAGAAGCGAAAAGTAAAGGAGAAAAGAAAAGATATAAACATCTGAATGCAGAGTTCCAAAGAACAGCAAGGAGAGATAAGAAAGCCTTCCTCAGCAATCAGTGCAAAGAAATAGAAAAAACAACAGAATGGGGAAAGACTAGAGATCTCTTCAAGAAAATTAGAGATACCAAGGGAACATTTCATACAAAGATGGGCTCAATAAAGGACAGAAATGGTAGGGACCTAACAGAAGCAGAAGATATTAAGAAGAGATGGCAAGAATACACAGAAGAACTGTACAAAAAAGATCTTCACGACCCAGATAATCACGATGGTGTGATCACTGACCTAGAGCCAGACATCCTGGAATGTGAAGTCAAGTGGGCCTTAGAAAGCATCACTATGAACAAAGCTAGTGGAGGTGATGGAATTCCAGTTGAGTTATTTCAAATCCTGAAAGATGATGCTGTGAAAGTGCTGCACTCAATATGCCAGCAAATGTGGAAAACTCAGCAGTGGCCACAGGACTGGAAAAAGTCAGTTTTCATTCCAATCCCAAAGAAAGGCAACCCAAAGAATGCTCAAACTACTGCAAAATTGCACTCATCTCACATGCTAGTAAAGTAATGCTCAAAATTCTCCAAGCCAGGCTTCAGCAATACATGAACCGTGAACTTCCAGATGTTCAAGCTGGTTTTAGAAAAGGCAGAGGAACCAGAGACCAAATTGCCAACATCCACTGAATCATGGAAAAAGCAAGAGAGTTCCAGAAAAACATCTATTTCTGCTTTGGTGACTATGCCATAGTCTTTGACTGTAAACTGTGGAAAATTCTGAAAGAGATGGGAATACCAGACCATCTGACCTGCCTCTTGAGAAACCTGTATGCAGTTAGGAAGCAACAGTTAGAACTGGACATAGAACAACCCACTGGTTCCAAATAGGAAAAGGAGTAAGTCAAGGCTGTATATTGTCACCGTGCTTATTTAACTTATATGTGGAGTACATCATGAGAAACGCTGGGTTGGAAGAAGCACAAGCTGGAATCAAGATTGCCGGGAGAAATATCAATAACCTCAGATATGCAGATGACACCACCCTTATGGCAGAAAGTGAAGAGGAACTAAAATGCCTCTTGATGAAAGTGAAAGAGGAGAGTGAAAAAGTTGGCTTAAAGCTCAACATTCAGAAAACGAGGATCATGGCATCCGGTCCCATCACTTCATGGCAAATAGATGGGGAAACAGTGTCAGACTTTATTTTTCTGAGCTCCAAAATCCCTGCAGATGGTGGTTGCAGCCATGAAATTAAAAGACGTTTACTCCTTGGAAGGAAAGTTATGACCAACCTAGACAGCATATTAAAAAGCAGAGACATTACTTTGCCAAGAAAGGTCCGTCTAGTCAAGGCTATGGTTTTTCCAGTGGTCATGTATGGATGTGAGAGTTGGACTGTAAAGAAAACTGAGCACTGAAGAATTGATGCTTTTGAACTGTGGTGTTGGAGAAGACTCTTGAGAGTCCCTTGGACTGCAAGGAGATCCAACCAGTCCATCCTAAAGGAGATCAGCCCTGGGATTTCTTTGGAAGGAATGATGCTAAAGCTGAAACTCCAGTACTTTGGCCACCTCATGCGAAGAGTTGACTCTTGGAAAAGACCCTGATGCTGGGAGGGATTGGGGGCAGGAGGAGAAGGGGATGACAGAGGATGAGATGGTTGGATGGCATCACCAACTCGATGGACATGAATCTGAGTGAACTCCAGGAGTTGGTGATGGACAGGGAGGCCTGGCGTGCTGCAATTCATGGGGTCGCAAAGAGTCAGACACGACTGAGCGACTGAACTGAACTGAACTGAAGTGAAGTATATCTATATCCCATGTATATTATATAATATGTCAGGACAACTAGATATCTTTCTGGGAAAGATAAATTTGGATCCATACCTCACACTATATACATCAATACAAATCCCAAATAGAGCAAAAATTTACGTGGAAAAATAAAACTATTAAAGGAGTCAAAGAAAGATGAGCAATTTCTTTGTAACATTGGAGTGAAAGGGGCCTTTCTGTGATTCAAAGTCCAAAAGCCAAATAAGAGGAATTGCTATATTTACCACTGAAAAATCTGATGGCAAGAAACATAGTCCAAGTTGCGACAGGCTCAGTTGTCTCCAACTCTTTTGTGACCCCACGGATTGTAGTCATCCAGACTCCTCTGTCCATGGGATTTTCCGTGCAAGAATCTTGGGGTGAGTTGCCATTTCCTCCTCTATGGGATCTTCCTGACCCAGAGATCCAACCCCTGTCTCTGGTGGTTCCTGGATTGGCAGGAGGATTCTTTACAACTGGGTCACCTAGAGTCAGTTACAAGGCAGAGAAATAGGAAATATTTGCAACTCAGAAAAATGACAAAGGGATAATCTCCTCAATATATAAAAAATTTCTTGCTATCAAGACACGAAAGAACACAATATGAAAATAGGCAAAGCATATAAACAGATGATTACCAGAAAAGAGAAATGTAAATGATTTTAAGCACATGAAAGATGCTCAATTTCACTTATAATGTGAGAACTGAAAACTAAAACAAAATTGACCCCCGAATTTGAAATTTAATAACATATTTTTGGCAAGGAACTCTTATGCATTGCTGATTGCAACCCTATGGAAGGCAATTTGAAAATATGTTTCAAAATTACAAATGTTTTTATTCTTTGACCAGTAATCTCACAGAATTTTACCTCAGACTTCCTATGTATTAAATAACTTATGTTAAAGGTCTTGCATTGCTTATAACAACAAAAGGTTAGAAAAGATCTAAATGTTATAAGCAGTGGCCTCGTTAGGTATGTTATGGCGCCTCTACAAAGTGGAATAGTACACGTATGTAAAAATGAATGGGACTCTATGTACTGATGTTAGAGGATCTCCAGACTATACTGACTGGAAAGGCAAAGTGAGGATCAGAAAAAAGTGTATATTATGCTACCTTTTGTGCATTATAAGGGGAGAATAAAAATATACACTTAGACTTTCTTACATTCACGTATTAAATATTAGAAAGATCCCCAATAAATTATAAAATTAGTTAACTATCAAAGAAGAAGAGGAGACTGTGAATATACTCACAGTGTACCTTTTTGTATTATTTTGATTTTTTTAAGCCTTATAAATGTATTCTCTATTCAGAATTAAATTAAATAGATTTCAAATGAAAACAAAATGTACTAAAAGAACAAAGAAAGATTATATCAGAATTTTAAGCTTTGTAGACTTCCTTGGCATTTTAGCATTCATAACATGAAACAAAATAATCTTTAAGAATTTAATTTTTAGTTATTAAGTTTTATTCAGCTTTGAATCTTTCAAAAAAAGGCCTATTTGAGAATTCTTCACAGCTTGTGAGAATGACTTACAAGGAGAACATCAACTTGGCCATCATAAAAGTTTGTAAGAAGGAAAACTCGAAAATCCTGTAAAGCAATATCTATGCTGAAATAAATCTGATCCAGATAGAACAAAGAATATAGACTATAAATAAAAGGAGAAAGTTTCAGAGAAAAATGTGATATCCCACACCCATTCTTCCTTAACTAATCAAATTTCAAAACAACAGACTTTATAAAAACATTTCAAGAAAATAGGTCCTTCTTCTTTTGAGTCTATGCAAAAATTTAAACAGAAAGCTTGAAAAATATTGCTATAGACTACAAACTATTTTTAGTGCTAGAAGATGAAGGAGTTTTGATGTTTGATGAAGAAATAAAATCCTTCTATAAAATGTTACTAAAAACATTTCTTAGAATTAAAGTCTGTGGTGTGTAAAAATGTTAATGATGTTATTAAATGTGCTACTTGTGTATCCTGTACATTGAAAATGAAGAAACTTGAAAACATTTGAAAATGCAGAAATAACTAAAATTCTTTCAAAAATAAGAACTATGGATTTCTGGAAATAAACAGAGTAGACCTTTTCCATACTGTTCTCCAGACAAAGCAAAAATATGATACAGAAGATATTTGGAATTGCTGTTGGACCAAAAGAAAGCCTTGGCATTTTCTTTGCAGATAACAACAGCAACACAGCAACAACTCATGGTAGCTTCAAGATAAAGCAGTTAATTTGCTGGACTAGCTGAAGTAATCAACTCAGTTGTTTTGTGAAGGCAATATTCCTTTCTCTGTCTGAATTTAACAATAAACATGAGCAGGAAGGAAGGCTAGAATGACCCTGTGATAAAGGATTGGCACTGGAGGTATCAATATGAATTCATATTTAGATTAATATAGACACAGAAGAATAGACAAATAATAATAGATACGTGCTCACACACACACACACACACACACACATATATATATATATGCACACACACATTTATCAGCTGTCTTTTGAGAGGGTCAGAAGCAAAGATTACCCAGTGGCAGTGAGTATAGTAAGTGTCCAGATCCTGGCTTGTAAAACCATTCTCTGGTAAAAAGAACCAGGGCTCCTTGGAGGAATGGCTGATTTTAGAACTGGTACAAAAAATGGCTTGGAGCATGTTGTAGTGCCAGAAAGTAAAAAAGTGCTTAAACAAAAGCATCCAAATGACAGGGGTACGTGAAAGAGACACGGGAGGCAAGTGCAAATGCTCACAGTGGCCAAAATGCAACAAAGT
The DNA here is from genome assembly GCF_055505025.1 of Bos grunniens. NCBI lineage: Eukaryota > Metazoa > Chordata > Mammalia > Artiodactyla > Bovidae > Bos > Bos grunniens. Next base: position 95,955,429 of record NC_141175.1, on the reverse strand, counting down.
AAGCAATGAAACCAAGTAGACCGGATTGTGACCCAAAGCATGACATAGTTTCCCATGAATCTACATGCTATAAACAATTAAGTAATAAACAGAAGGAGTCGAATAGACAAACCTCTCATACAAAACAATTCCAGAGAATTCATGTAGATACCATCACCACAAGGACTGCAGCATGACTCCCCGTTTCTTAACCGTGGCTGTGCACAGTGAATTCCTTCAAATTGTAGAGTATGTAAGGGCCAGGGGTGAGGACATTACAGTGGAGAAATAATGGTGTGATGAGCATGTCACTTTACCATTGAGATCTTCCTCCCCCAAACCCATAATCCCAGAATAATCATGAGAAATATATCAGTCAAACCCATATTGAAGGACATTCTACAAAATATTTGACCAAAACTCCTCAAAAATATCATGACTATCAAGAACAAAGAAAGTCTGAGTAACTATCATTGTCAAAAGAACACTAAGGAGACATAGCAACTAAATGTAATATTTTATACTGGAAGAGATCTTGGAAGAGAAAAAGAATATTAGGTAAAAACTAAATAAATATGAATAAAGTGTTGACTTTTTAGTTAATAATAATGCATCAATATTGGTTCATTAGTTGTGAACAAATGTACCACACTAATCTAGAATATTAGTAGGGGTAAGCTACATGTAGATATATCATCGCAATGTTTTTTGTCAATCTAAAATTACTCTTAAAAAAGAGCCACTCAATAAATTTCTCTTCTTTTAAAAAATTATCAAACTTAGGTAGATATATTTTAAAATTATTTTATTATTCTTATCGTTATTTTATTTATTTTTATTTTTTGGCTGTACCATGCAGCATGTAGAGTCTTAGTTTCTTGACCAGGGATTTAACCTGTGCCCCCTGCATTGGAAGCACAGAGTCTCAACCATTAGACCACCAGGGGAGTCCTGATAGATATGTTTTTAAGTCTATAATTTATTACTTCAAATGCATGCAAAATATTGGATGGATTAATGGAAGGATAGAGGGCTAACTAGATAGACAGGTATGTGATTAAATAAAAAAAGACAATAGTGAATTGTTAATAGTAAAATCTAGGTTGTTGACCAGTAATTCCATTTCTAGGTATTTACTCAAGAGAAATGAAAACATATGTCTCTGTAATAACTTGCATACAAATATTCACAGTAGCATAATGCACAGTTGCCCCAAAGTGGAAACATTTTAAATGTCCATCAACTTGTGAATGGGTAAATAAAATGTGGTATACATATAAACTGGAATACCACTAAGCAACAACACAGGTAAACTTTATGAAAGAAGCCAGACAAAAATAACTACTTATTATATGAAACTTCTAGAAAGAACAAAACAGACAAAAAGCAAACCAATGGTTACCTAAGACTGAGGGTAGAAGCAAGAATTAGCTCCAAATAGGCACAAGGGAACTTTTTGGAGTGATTGAAAAGTTCTAATCAAAACATCTATTTCTGCTTTATTGACTATGCCAAAGCCTTTGACTGTGTGGATCACAATGAACTGTGGAAAATTCTGGAAGAGATGGGAATATCAGACCATCTTGAGAAACCTATATGCAGGTCAGGAAGCAACATTTAAAACTGGACATGGAACAACAGACTAGTTCCAAATAGGAACAGGAGTATGTCAAGGCTGTATATTGTCACCCTCCTTATTTAACTTATTTGCAGAGTACATCATGAGAAACGCTGGGCTGGAAGAAACACAAGCTGGAATCAAGATTGCTGGGAGAAATATCAATAACCTCAGACATGCAGATGACACCACCCTTATGGCAGAAAGTGAAGAGGAACTAAAAAGCCTCTTGATGAAAGTGAAAGAGGAGAGTGAAAAAGTTGGCTTAAAGCTCAACATTCAGAAACAGAAAATCATGGCATCTGGTCCCATCACTTCATGGGAAATAGATGGGGAAACAGTGGAAACAGTGTCAGACTTTATTTTTGTGGGCTCCAAAATCACTGCAGATGGTGAATGCAGCCCTGAAATTAAAAGACACTTACTCCTTGAAAGAAAAATTATGATCAACCTAGATAGCATATTGAAAAGCAGAGACATTACTTTGCCAAGAAAGGTCCATCTAGTCAAAGCTATGGTTTTTCCTGTGATCATGTATGGATGTGAGAGTTGGACTGTGAAGAAAGCTGAGTGTGGAAGAATTGACGCTTTTGTTTTTTTTTTTTTTAGAAAGATATTTAATTTTATTTTATTTTTAAACTTTACATAATTGTATTAGTTTTGCCAAATATCAAAATGAATCCGCCACAGGTATACATGTGTTCCCCATCCTGAACCCTCCTCCCTCCTCCCTCCCCATACCATCCCTCTGGGTCGTCCCAGTGCACCAGCCCCAAGCATCCAGTATCGGGTATCGAACCTGGACTGGCAACTCGTTTCTTACATGATATTTTACATGTTTCAATGTCATTCTCCCAAATCTTCCCACCCTCTCCCTCTCCCACAGAGTCCATAAGACTGTTCTATACATCAGTGTCTCTTTTGCTGTCTCGTACACCGGGTTATTGTTTGAACTGTGGTGTTGGAGAAGACTCCTGAGAGTCCCTTGGACTGCAAGGAGATCCAACCAGTCCATCCTAAAGGAGATCAGTCCTGGGTGTTCTTTGGAGGGAATGATGCTAAAGCTGAAACTCCAGTACTTTGGCCACCTCATGCGAAGAGTTGACTCATTGGAAAAGACCCTGATGCTGGGAGGGTTGGGGGCAGGAGAAGGGGACGACAGAGGATGAGATGGCTGGATGGCATCACTGACTCGATGGACATGAGTTTGGGTGAACTCCAGGAGTTGGTGATGGACAGGGAGGCCTGGCGTGCTGCGATTCATGGGGTCGCAAAGAGTTGGACACGACTGAGTGACTGAACTGAACTGAACACTGGATTGTGATGATATTTGCACAATTGTATGAGTTCTCTAGTTTTAGTTCTTAAATTTAAGTTTTTGATCCATTTAGAATTGATTTTTTTGTATGGTGTGAGGTGATGGTCTAAGTATGTTTTTTTTTGCCTGTAGATGTCCTGTTTTCAGGCTTCCCAGGTAGTGCTAGTGGTAAGGAACCAGCCTGCCAGTGCAGGAGACACAAGAGACACAGGTTCGATCCCTGGGTTGGGAAGATCCTCTTGAATGGGACATGGCAACCCACTCCAGAATTCTTGCCTGGAGAATCCCATGGACAGAGGAGCCTGGCAGGCTACGGTCCATAGCACTGCAAAGAGTAGGGCATGACTGAAGGGATTTAGCACATGTGCACACATATCCTGTATTCACAAAAATACACTGTTAAGAATACCTAGACCTGTCTCCCACTGAATGGACTTGGTACTCTTGTCAAAAATCAATTGGCCATAGAATCGAGAATTTGATTCTGGGCTCTCAGCTTTATCCCGTTGCTCTATATGTCTATTCTTATGCCAGTGCCACATATAGCTTTGTACATGTGGAAACTAGGAAAGTGTGAGTTCTTCAAAACTGCTTTGGCTCTTGAGGCTCTTTTGAAATTCCGTATGAGTTTTATGATGGGCTTTTCCATTCCTGAAAAAAAGAACAAGAAATGCCATTGGAATTTTGAAAGGAATTACATTGAATCTGTATATCAGCTTTCCAATCTATGAACATGGGGTATTTTCCCATTTATTTAGGTTTTCTTTAATTTCTTTCAGCAGCTATTTTGTAAGTCTAACCTGGGTAAGATAGTTCTTCGAGACACTAGTCCACCATCTTCTCAGTCTGCTGGTTTTCTAGATAAACTTACTATTCTTCGCCCCAATACTTCTTCTCTTGATTTATTGGCCTGTGGTGTGGTAGTACAGCCTTGAACCTGGCAACCTTTTCTTGCTTAATTGCTCTAGCTAGAACTTCGAGTCCAATGTAGAAATGAAGTGGCAAAAATCAACATCTTTGGTGTTTTCCTGATGTTGTTCAGTCACTAAGTCATGTCCAACTATTTGTGACCCCCATGAACTACAGCACTCCAGGATTCCCTGTCCTTCACTGTCTCCTGGAGTTTGCTCAAACTCATGTCCATTGAATCAGTGATGCAATCCAACCATCTCATCCTCTGTGATTCCCTTCTCCTCCTGCCTTCAATCTTTTCCAACACCAGGGTCTTTTCCAATGAGTTGGCTCTTCGTATCAGGTGGCCAAAGTATTGGAACTTCAGCTTCAGCATCAGGCCTTTTAATGAATACTCAGGGTTGATTTCCTTTAGGATTGACTTGTTTTATTTCCTTGCAGTCCAAGGGACTCTCAAGAGTCTTCTGCAGCACCACAGTTTGAAAATATCAGTTCAAGGAAAATCTTTCAGTCTTTCACATTAGGTTTTTTTACATGGCCATTATCATGTTGAAGAATTTCCCTCTATTTCTATTCGTTGAGTGTTTTTATCTTGAAAGAATATTGGATTTTGTCAAATAAATTTTATGCATCAGTTCAGATATTGATGGTCATTTCCCCCCTCATTCTATTAATGAGATATATAGAATTGATGAATTTTATATGTGAAACCAACCTTCCATTCTTGGGATAAACCCCACTTGGTGATGATTAAATTAATCCTTTTATAGTCATGAGGGAATGTTGGTCTGTAGTTTTCTTGTAGTGTCGTTTGCTTTGTTCTTAGGGTGATAGGAAAGGAGATTTGAACAACGCAGTTACAAGTTTGACTTAAAAGATATATACTGTGAACCCGCATGTGTATATATGTGTGTTTGTGTGTATTTCTTTGTGAAGAGAGAGAGAGAATATTTTGTATCCACAACTGAACAACGTTAATCTTTTAATTACCCAAAGAACATAAACATAGAGATTTCTATAAATCCCTCGAAGTCTCTTACCACAATGTACTCACTTGAATTTCTAAAACCATCTTTCCAGGTAATTCAGTTCAAAGTAGAAATAAAAATCTGTTCATTAAATAATAACAATGACAGCCCTACTTTGTATACTAGCAAGACCCTTCTCTGAGGAAAATTTACATAACTAAGTAGCTTTTATTAGACAGCAAAAAAGAAATGAATGAAATGAGTTCATTGAGTTAAGGATCTTTGTTTGCAAACAACAGAAATCAACTTGGACAAAATAAAACAGAAAAAAATTTGGTTCAATTCAGCACTGAAAGAAAAAGCTAAAAAAACACAGGTCTATAAAGGGCAGAAATCACAGGTGGCTCTGGAGTTGCTTTCTGAACCAGGAAACAGAAAGCAGTGAATCAGTACAGGATGAATCAATTACTAGATGAATCAGCTACAGCTGTTTCAAGTCTTATGATTTTGCTTAGGATTTAGTTGCCATGGAGAAAGCATAAAATTAGCCTAGGTCAGGTTTCATGTCTATTTCTTAATCTAGAAAAGTTCAGTGTGTCTTCATTGATGGTTTCACCAAGCAGTATCTAATGGGGACATTACTTCCTCAAGAAAAATTGGAATGGTGCCATCAGAGGAAGGGGCAATGAATATGGTATGGCAGAACAGCAAAGTGTCCATTATGCACCGTTTGATGCTAGATTTTTGCTAGGATGTTCACTACAGCATTTGTTTATAGTACCATAAAGTTACTTATCTTTATGGTAAAAAGCATTTATCTCACCATAAAGTTATGAGATCTCAATATTAACTGAACTGATAAATATAGAGTATTTAAGATCATCTATGATACAGCCATTATAACTATGTTTTGGACAAATATGTAAAGAATAGAAAAAACTTACTATGGATAAGTAGAATAAAATCTGTTTGTGAAAGTGAAAGTCACTCAGTCGTGTCCGACTCTTTGTGACCCCACGGACTATGCAGTCCATGGAATTCTCTAGGCCAGGCTACCCACTGGAGTGGGTAGCCTTTCCCTTCTCCAGGGGATCTTCCCAACCCAGGGATCGAACCCAGGTCTCCCACATTGCAGGCGGATTCTTTACCAGCTGAGCCACAAGGGAAGCCCAAAATCTGTTTAGAGTCTATGAATTAAATTTAGTTAAAGCATTTTATTTATGCATGTAACTAACTCCTGAGAAAAATATGAAATATGTGTGTGTGTATCCATAAACTAACATCTGAACCTGTAAAGATAACCTTATTTGGGAAAAAGGTCTTTGTAGATGTAACCATAATTAAATGAATGACCTTGAGATCATCTTAGATTATCCTCATGACTTAGATCTAATGACCAGGGTCCTTAAAAGAGACAGAAGACAAGACACAAAGAAGACATGGCCCTGTGAAGACGGAGTTTAGAGTAATGCGACCACAGGCAAAAGAATTACTGGAGTCACCAGAAGCCTGAAGAAGCAAGAAACTCTTCTCTTCACTCTTGAAAGGAGTGCAGCCCTGCTATAGACAGAAAGAAAAAATACACTGGGATCTTGCTCAGGACTGTAGCCTTTCAGATAGCCCTGAGGAATTGTTTCTAAGAGGGAAGGGAGGAACAGGATATTTAGGAGTTTTTACTTAAAAAGAACGTATTTGGATGTCGAAATATTACTGCTAATCACACAAAAAAAATCTTAAAGATTATAATGCTTTTTATGCAAAAGAAGATGCAAGAGTCTGAGCATATTGAAATTATGCTTTTGATATGCATCTTAAGATGCATATCTTGATAGTTAACTATCAAGGACCAGTATCCTGGTTTTTCCTCCATCCTGGATTTCCCTCAGGGTGTCTGCAGTGGCTGATGACTGGATGACTGACAGCTTGACAGTGGACAACAGCCTCTGTTTACTAAAATGTCAGGCGATGTTTTATGTCCACAACACCTTGTCTTGGTCATAAATTCAACCAAGGACTGGGGAGCATTTAATGACCAATTTGTCCCATGGTGCTAGAAAGACTCACTCCTAGATCAGCAGGGGATTCTGTTCCTAATCCACTTAATGTGTTAATTTTTGGATTAGACCCTGTTAATAATCTAAAATTCTCTGGATTACTTGTTCTTCTAGTCTACTATGATCCAGGAAATGTTTTCCTTTATTGCTTCTTCCCATGGCTAAAGTTGCTTAATAATATTATAATTATTCTATGTAGAGTTATATATCTGATCAATTGTCTCAAGATATTTAGACATCATCAATTTTGTCAGAGGCTCAGTTACATACTGGGTAATGCAAGAAACAGCAACCTTAGAAAATAGACAAGATATAAGTAATACCACTAGCAATATTAATAAAGTCATATATAACACAGAGAGATACAAGGCATAAAAATTTGAAAACAATGAGGGAACAAATTAAAACAAGGGTTAGTTTAAATAGTTGTAATCTGGTTGCAATAAGCCATCAATTCCACAGGTGAACCAACTGGAGAAACCAAATTCCAGAGGGATCAGATATTGAGAAAAAAGAGAAATGTTTCATCTTTGTTTACAAATGTGTTTTATCAACTGGTTGTAAGTCATGGTTAGCATAGGAGGAAATGTTTTTTGGGAAACAAATGTTTGTTGTTGTTGTTCAGTCACTTGGTCGTGTCCGACTCTTTGCTGCCCCATGGCCTGAAGCACTGCAGGCTTCCCTGTCCTTCACCATCTCCCAGAGTTTGCTCAAACTTATGTCCGTTGAGTCAGTGATGCCATCCAACCATCTCATCCTCTGTCATCCCCTTCTCTTCCTGCCTTTAATCTTTCCTAGCATCAGGGTCTTTTAAACAAACCTTAAATACCAGTATATTTCAGAAACAAGTCATAAAATTATAAATCATCTTTATCAGTTCATTTAGTCCCATGTAGCTAATTTCTGTTGATCAGGGAAGTCATCAGACTTTCCATTAGAGTAGTGCAATTTCTTCCCCAGCTCAGTGCTGTGCTTAGTTGCTCAGTTCATGTCTGACTCTTTGAGACCCCATGGACTAGCCCACCAGGCACCTATGTCCATGGGGATTCTCCAGGCAAGAGTACTGGAGTGGGCTGCCATCTCCTTCTCCAGGGGATCCTCCTGACCCAAGGATTGAACTGGGGTCTCCTGCATTGCAGACAGATTCTCTACCAACTGAGCTATGAGGGAAGCCCATCCAGTTCAGTGATATGATCTAAAAGTCAGAAACTTGTATTTGTCAAAAAGTCCTTTTTATGAATTTTCTTGAAGGTTTTCATTTTATGAAAGCATCAGAGTAAAACAACGACTGATTAAAAATGACAAAAGACTTAAAATGGCCCAGATAAAGATGTGATTACAAAGCAATTGACAAGAAACTTGCTCATTTCTATGACGTAACTTTTTAAGTTGATAACTAGAATTATGAATATGTGTAATTAGCATTACACTAGGACATAACAGATTTTTTAGGAACTCCATGTAAATTTTGGGATATTTACCCACACAGTATAACCTAAGATGATTTTATCACCACTTCTTTGACAATGTTTCCCATGTAATTTAACGTACCAAATAAGCCTAATGAGTTTAAAATCTCTCTTCAAGGTGTTTCAGAGCCCTTTGGAGCATCCCAAAGTTAGCTAGAGAAATTTATTAATAAAGAACTATATTTACAATTTGGCTTGAAGAAATTTTTTAGAGATATCAAAGATTTTAAAACATTTGGTCAAGGGAATTCCCCAGTGGCCCAGTGGTTGGGACTCAGTGCTTTCAGTGTCCAGGGCTCAGGCTCAGTCCCTGGTCAGGAAACAGGTCCACAAGCCATGTGGTGCAGCCAAAACAAACAAACAGAAAAACCTTTGTCAAAAAGATCATAGGTCTCTGTGAAACAACACTTGTTCGTTTAAGCAAAGTGGCAATAAAATAATTTAAAGGCAAATACAGGTCATTTAGAAGGCAAAGAAACGCATAATCTATTATCAAACAAAGAAAACGTTGTTCGCTTAACAGAGAGAGAAAACCAAACTTCTGTCCTGCACAAGCTCACCCTCAATAACAAAATTTATTTACTTAATTAAATTAAATTCAGTTCCAACCTGACCATGCACAGAACTCTTTTCTCAGAGCTCCCTTTCTACAAACTTTCCACAACTTTCTATATCTAATCTATATCTTTATCTGTATCTATATTAGATACATCTATAAAACTTTTGTCTTTTCCAGCTTTAGGACAAAATCACTTTTCCGCCATAACAAAATGCACTTACATTGCTCATATCTTCTTTTGTTGAAAACACACATCCTACTTTTTATTTCATACTGAAATGTTTCCTTTATTATTGCAGTAGCTTTCATGGCATATATTACAATTCTAACCCTTAAAAAAACCTCACTATCTAATGAAAACTGAGAAGCAAGTAATTGTGAACTGCTTGCCAAACTAGCATTTCTTGATTGGAAAACTTAGAAACATTCATAACCTCTAGAAATATTCACCTTCTCAGAGCATAATTCTTTCCTCAATGTGGTACAAGCCATATGTCTAGCAAACCCAAACTTTTTTCCTCTCATGAGAAAAAAGTAGGTAAACTTAGACCTGTTTAGTAATTAATGTTCCAGTATTTTATCCTAATTGAAATTATCTGGATATTCAGTGAATTCTCATCATTTAACTTAATATGGCAAAACTTTGTAATTTTAACTTACAAAAAATCTGGAGAAAGTATTTTGATAGACATACTTACCCCAAATATAATTATTTCTAAAGAGTTCACCTAAAAACTATCTCATTTATCTCTATTTTGTAACTTATGAAAATATCATCATAACAAGTTATTTATTTATTTATTTTTGTTAACAAACTGCAACACAAATAACATGAACTTACTGACCTTCCATAAACCTAGGTAAAATAAAAGACATGTTTCTATTGATTACGCCAACAAGCCTAAACCAGATTTAATACTTGTATTTAATACTCAATATTTCCTAGATCATGAGAGCTTGAAATTCATTCTGGCTGGTTTTCTTTATATTTCAGTCAGTTTAGTTCAGTCACTCAGTCATGTCTGACTCGTTGTGACCCCATGAACCGCAGCACACCAGGCCTCCCTGTCATCACCAACTCCCGGAGTTTATCCAAACTCATGTCCATCGAGTCAGTGATGCCATCCAGCCATCTCATCCTCTGTCATCCCCTTCTCTTCCTGCCCCCAATCCCTCCCAGCATCAGGATCTTTCCCAATTAGTCAGCTCTTTGCATCAGGTGGCCCAAGTATTGGAGTTTCAGCTTCAGCATCAGTCCTTCCAATGAATACCCAGGACTGATCTCCTTTAGGATGGACTGGTTGGATCTCCTTGCAGTCCAAGGGACTCTCAAGAGTCTTCTCCAACACCACAGTTCAAAAGCATCAATTCTTCGGTGCTCAGCTTTCTTCACAGTCCAACTCTCACATCCATACATGACCACTGGAAAAACCGTAGCCTTGACTAGATGGACCTTTGTTGGCAAAGTAATGTCTCTGCTTTTCAATGTGCTATCTAGTTTGGTCATAACTTTCTTGCCAAGGAGTAAGTGTCTTTTAATTTCTTGGCTGCAGTCACCATCTGCAGTGATTTTGGAGCCCAGAAAAATAAAGTCTGATGCTGTTTCCACTGCTTCCCCATCTATTTCCCATGAAGTGATGGGACCAGATGCCATGATCTTGGTTTTCTGAATGTTGAGCTTTAAGCCAACTTTTTCACTCTCCTCTTTCACTTTCTTCAAGAGGTTTTTTAGTTCCTCTTCACTTTCTGCCATAAGGGTGGTGTCATCTGCATATCTGAGGTTATTGATATTTCTCCCGGCGATCTTGATTCCAGCTTGTGCTTCTTCCAACCCAGCGTTTCTCATGATGTACTCTGCATATAAGTTAAATAACCAGGGTGACAATATACAGTCTTGACGTACTCCTTTTCCTATTTGGAACCAGTCTGTAGTTCCATGTTCAGTTCTAACTGTTGCTTCCTGACCTGCATACAGGTTTCTCAAGAGGCAGGTCAGGTGGTCTGGTATTCCCATCTCTTTCAGAATTTTCCACAGTTTATTGTGATCCACACAGTCAAAGGCTTTGGCATAGTCAATAAAGCAGAAATAGATGTTTTTCTGGAATTCTCTTGCTTTTTCCATGATCCAGCGGATATTGGCAATTTGATCTCTCGTTCCTCTGCCTTTTCTAAATCCAGCTTGAACATCTGGAAGTTCACGGTTCACATATTGCTGAAGCCTGGCTTGGAGAATTTTGAGCATTACTTTCCTAGCGTGTGAGATGAGTGCAATTGTGCAGTAGTTTGAGCATTCTTTGGCATTGCCTTTCTTTGAGATTGGAATGAAAACTGACCTTTTCCAGTCCTGTGGCCACTGCTGAGTTTTCCACATTTGCTGGCATATTGAGTGCAGCACTTTCACAGCATCATCTTTCAGGATTTAAAATAGCTCCACTGGAATTCCATCACCTCCACTAGCTTTGTTCGTAGTGATGCTTTCTAAGGCCCACTTGACTTCACATTCCAGGATGTCTGGCTCTAGGTCAGTGATCACACCATCGTGATTATCTTGGTCATGAAGATCTTTTTTGTACAGTTCTTCTGTGTATTCTTGCCACCTCTTCTTAATATCTTCTGCTTCTGTTAGGTCCCTACCATTTCTGTCCTTTATTGAGGGCATCTTTGTACGAAATGTTCCCTTGGTATCTCTAATTTTCTTGAAGAGATCTCTAGTCTTTCCCATTCTGTTGTTTTCCTCTATTTCTTTGCATTGATCACTGAGGAAGGCTCTCTTATCTCTCCTTGCTATTCTTTGGAACTCTGCATTCAGATGCTTATATCTTTCCTTTTCTCCTTTGCCTTTAGCTTCTCTTCTTTTCACAGCTATTTGTAAGGCCTCCTCAGACAGCCTTTTGCATTTCTTTTTCATGGGGATGGTCTTGATCCCTGTCTCAGCATTTAATTTCTAAGTGCTTACTTTTAAGTCAGTTAAATAGAGCTCTTTTATCATTTAGTTTTGATAATACTATTCATATCATATATATTATGTATACACAGACATATAAACAGATATAACTGGAGATCTCATAACTTCATTTAAAACTTAGTTTTGAATCTAGTATTACAATATAAACCCACTAGTTTATAAATAACAGAATAAGTGAAATTTATTTGCTCAGATCACTAAAGTTTTACTATCTGTGGAAAAGACTTTTAACATTTGTGTTGGTCTTGATACATCCTTAAAGGGGCAATGAATTAGCCTTTGGAACACGGAGTGGCTTGAGTTTTAATGGCGTTTCCCCCTCAGTTCCAGGTTTCCCTGGTTGAACCAATGAGGCTCAGTCTCAGGTCAGTCTGTGGCTGCATTTACATTTCTGATTTGGGGAGGTTTGCAAGACAAAGATGGCTGCTTTTAATTTCATAAAAAACTGGTCTTCTGCCTAAATAACTTTATAAGATTGATTTGCCTAACTATATTTTCTTTAATTTGCTTTTTTTATAAAGTAAGAAGATTTCCAACTAAACTAAAAATCAAGAGTTCCATGTTCTACCCCATACATGGTTGGTGGAAATGTAAATTGGTGCATCCAGTGTGGAAAACAGTATGGAGGTTCTTCAAAAAACTAACAATAGAACTACCATATTATCTAGCAATCCCACTCCTGGTTATATATCCCAACAAAAGTATAATTCAAAAAGATACATGTACCCTACGTTCATAGCAGCACTATTTGCAATAGCCAAGGCATGGAAATAACTTAAATGCTCAACAAATGAATGGACAATGAAGATGCGATACATATACACAATGAAATACTACTCAGACATGAAAAAGAATGCCATTTGTAGCAACATGGTTGGACCTAGAGGTCATCATACTGAGTGATTTAAGTCAGAAAGAGAAAGACAAATCCCATAGGATATCACCTGTATGTGGAATCTAACATATGACGCAAATGAACTTATTTATGAAACAGAAACAAACTCACAAATATAGAGACCAGACTTGTGCTTGCTGAGGGGGGAGGTGGGAAGGGAAGAAGTGGGAGCTTGGGATTAGCAACTGCAAACTATTATACATAGAAGGCATAAACAACAGAGCACAAGTACAGCACAGGGAAATATAGTCAATATTCTGCAATAAACCATAATGGAAAAGAAATGAAAAAGTATGCAAATATGGGTATAAGTAAATCACTTTGCTGTACTGCAGAAATTAGCACTTGAGTGTAAATCAACTATGCACGCATACTAAGTCACTTCAGTTGTGTCTGACCCTGTGACCCTATGGACCATGGTCTGCCAGGCTCCTCTGTCCATGGGATTCTCCAGGCAAGAATCTTGGAGTGGATTGCCATGTCCCCCTCAAAGGGATTTTCCCAACCCAGGGATCAAATCCCTGTCTCTTGCGTCTCCTACCAGCACCACCTGGGAAAAGCCCCAAATCAACTATCCTTCAATATGATAATTTTTTAAAAGAAGAGTTCTGTGTCCTAGAACTTTAGCGTTCAATATATCATGCATGAGAAATGTGCTCCCTTCATTAATCACAGCCTTGTCCTGATGAAGGGGCTTAGCTTGTATAATTCAATGAAGCTATGAGCCACACCATGCAGGGCCACCCAAGACAGACAGGTCACAGTGAAGAGTTCTGATAAAACATTGCCCACTGGAGGAGGAAATGAAAACCCACTCCAGTATTCTTGCCTGGAGAGACTCATGGACAGTATGAAAAGGCAAAAAGATATGACACAGGTCGGAAGGTGTCCAATATGCCACTGGGGAAGAGCTGAATATGATTACTAATAGCTCCAGTAAGAATGAAGTGGCTGGACCAAAGCAGAAACAGTGCTAGGCTGTGGATGTGTCTGGCAGTGAAAGTAAAGTCTGATGCTGCAAAGAACAATATTGCATAGGAACCTGGGATGTTAGATCCATGAATCAAGGTATATTGAATGTGGACAAGCAGGAGATAGCAAGATTAAACATCAATATCCTAGGGATCAATGAAGTAAAATGGATAGGAATGGGTGAATTTAATTTAGATGACAATTATATATGGGCAAGAATGCCTTTTAAGAAATGGAGTAGCCCTCGTCATCAACAAGAGTCTGAAATGCAGTACTTGGGTGTAATCTCAAAAACAATAGAATGATATCAGTTCGTTTCCAAGGCAAACCATTCAGCATCACAGTAATCCAAGTCTATGCCCCAATCACTTTGCCAAAAAAGCTGAAGTTGAATGGTTCTATGAGGACCTGCAAGACCTTCTAGAATTAACTCCAAAAAAATATGTACTTTCATCATAGGGGATTGGAATGCAAAAGTAGGAAGCTAAGAGATACATGAGGTAACAGGCAAGTTTGGCTTTGGAGTACAAAATGAAGTAAGGCAAAGGCTAACAGAGTTTTGTCATGAGACCATGCTGGTCATAGTAAACACCTTTTTACAACTGAAGAGATGACTCTACACATGGACATCACAACATGGTTAGTATTGAAATCAGATTGATTATATTGTTTGCAGCCAAAGATGGAGAAGCTCTACACAGTCAGCAAAAACAAGACCAGGAGCTGACTGTGGTTCAGATCATGAACTCTTTATTGTAAAGTTCTGACTTAAATTGAAGAACATAGGGAAAACCATTAGGCCATTCAGATATGATCTATCAAATCCCTTATAATTTATACAGTGGTGATGACAGATTCAAGAGATTAGATCTGAGAGAGAGAGAGACAGTGTCTGAAGAACTATGGACAGAGGTTTGTAACATTGTACAGAGGCAGAGTGACTAATACCATCCCAAAGAAAAAGATATGCAAGAAGGCAAAGTGGTTGTCAGAGGAGGCTTTACAAATAGCTGCAGAAAGAAGAAAAGCAAAAGGCAGAGGAGGAAGGGAAAGATACAGCAAACTGAATGCAGAGTTTCCGAGAATAGCAAGGCGATATAGGAAGGCCTTCCTAAATGAACAGTGCAAAGAAATAGAGGAAAACAATAGAATGGGAAAGACTACAGATCTCTTCAAGAAAATTGGAGATACAAAGGGAACATTTTCATGCAAGGATGGGCACCATAAAGGACAGAAGTGTTAAGACCTGACAGAACCAGAAGAAATGAAGAAGAGGTAGCAAGAATACACAGAAGAATTATACAAGAAAAGTCTTAATAACCAGGATAACCACAATGCTGTGGTCACTGCCCTAAAGCCAGATATCCTGGAGTGTGAAGTCAAGTGGGCCTTAGGAAGCATTACTACAAGCAAAGCTAGTGGAGGTGATAGAATTCCAGCTGTGCTATTTCAAATCCTAAAAGATGATACTGTTAAACTGCTGCGTTCAATATGTCAGCAAATTTGGAAAACCCAGCAGTGGCCACAGGACTGGAAAAGGTCAGTGTTCATTCCAGTTGCAAAAAAAGGCAATGCCAAAAAATGTTCAGACTACCATACAATTGGGCTCATTTCACATGCTAGCAAAGTAATGCTCAAACTCCTTCAGCTAGGTTTCAGCAGTATGTGAACCAAGAACTTCCAGATGTGAAGCTGGGTTTTGAAGAGACAGAGAAACCAGAGCTCAAACTGCAAACATTGGTTGGATCACACAGAAAGCAAGGGAATTCCAGAAAAAGATCTACTTCTGTTTCATTGAGTATGCTAAAACCTTTGTGTGGATCACAACAAACTGTGGAAAATTCTTAAAGAGATGGGAATACAAGATGACCTTACTTGCCTCCTGAGAAACCTGTATGCAGGTCAAGAAACAACAGTTAGAACTGGACATGGAACAACTGACTGGTTCCAAATCAGAAAAAGAGTACAACAAGGCTCTTGTCACCCTGTTTATTTAACTTATATATAGGGTACATCATGCAAAATCCTGGGCTGGATGATTTACAAGCTGGAAAAACATCAACAACTTCATATATGTAGATGATAACACTTTAATGGCAGAATGTGAAGAGGAACAAAACAGCCTCTTGATGAGGATGAAAGAGGGAGTGAAAAAGCAGCTTAAAACTCAATATTAAAAAAAAACTAACATCATAGCATCTGGTCCCATCACTTCATGGAAAATGGGGAAAAAGTGGAAGCACTGACAGATTTTATTTTCTTTGGCTCCAAAATCACTGCAGACAGTGACTGCAGCCATGAAATTAGAAGACGCTTGCTATGACAAAACTAGACAATGTATTAAAAAGCAGAGACATCACTTTGCTGACAAAGGTCTGTATAGTCAAAGCTATGTTTTTTTCCCAGTAGACACGTATGAATGTGAGAGTTGGACCGTAAAGAAGGCTGAGAGCCCAAGAACTGATGCTTTCAAATTGTGGTGCTAGAGAAGACTCTTGAGAGTCCCTTGGACAACAAGGAGATCAAACCAGTTAATCATATAGGAAATCAACCCTGAATATTCATTGGAAGGACTGATGCTGAAGCTTAAGCTCAAATACTTTGGCCACCTGATGTGAAGAACCAACTCACTGGAAAAGACCTGATGCCGGGAAAGATTGATGGCAGGTGAAGAAGGGGTCAACAGAGAATGAGATGTCTGGGTGGTATCGCCAAATCAATGGACGAGTTTCAGCACTCTCTGGAAATTAGTGGAGGACAGAAGAGCCTGGCATGTTACATACGGTCCATGGAGTTGCAAAGAGTGGGACCTGACTTAGCAACTGAGTAACAACAATAAAAATTTGCACAAGGCATTATACAACAAAGTTCCTCTTTCCAAGGGTACAAGTTAGATCCACAGGGGGAAAAAATCTCTCTTATTGTTTGTATTAGTCCCTGAATATTAGCTCCCAGTTTTAACATCATTATGTGTGGACTGAGGTAACCCTACTGATTTTCTTTAGTACATTTAATTAATATTGTCTAAGAGGCAGTTCTATATGCCCTGTCTTATAATACAAGGCAGGGGAAGCATTCCCCAGTGAGACATAAAGTTTATTCCATAATATATTTAGACAAAAGAGATGTAATCATCTTATATAAAGCCCATTTTAATAAACCAATTTTCACAAAATTTCATCTCAACTGTATTAGCTTTTATACCTATAACTTTAGTTTCTATTAGGATCCCATCAGTAAGCCTTAGCCTTACAAAATCCTCCAAAAGCTTTTTTTTTTTTTAAATCCTTTGGCCATTTTATCTATTTTTATAAAGGCTTTGGGGTTCCCAGTGAGAGGTAGAGCTGAGGGACTCAGACTTTTTTGTTAATCTCTTAACTTGATTAATTGGTCAGGTATTTCACTGTAATTTCACAAGCAATTTCACAAACAATTTTTGGCAAGATATTTCACTGTAATTTTCTTCCAGCCTTTTAAACATATATAAGTATATTTTCAATATACATATATTGAACAGGGGTAAATAAAGTGGGACTTGTTTGGCGCCCTTCAATGTTGGGATCAATGAAGGTCCTTTAAGCCCATCCAATCTCTGGTAGTATTGTATCAAAACCTTTTGTTTTAATTCCATTAGTATCCACTTTATTTTTCCCATTTCTTAATAAACATCTGAAAATCTCTATCCTATTGGGATGAGTTCCTTTAAAATCTCCATCTTCATGGGAAGAAACCTCTATTTTCCCTCAGCTTCTTCTTATATCCTTGTTAATCAATCTAATTAACACTTTTAAATATATATATATATTTTATTGAAATATAGTTGACTTAACAATGTTTTAGGTGCACAGCAAGGTGATTCAATTATACATATATACATATATTATTTTCAGATTATTTTCCATTGTAAGTTATTAGAAGATATTGACTGTAGTTCTCTGTGCTATACAGTAAACCTTTGTTGCTTGATGATTATCTATTTTTTTAAATTGGAAATCTAGCATTCTAGTCACACTAAGCTAAACAAGTGGAATCAAAATGTCATAAATTCTTACAGTAGGCCAAATTTCATAAGTTTTCTAAAGTATATATATTATACATACTATATACATATATACATATGTATACAAAAGTTTTTCTACAATGCTTGATAAAGGCTTGAGAAAGAACATCAAAGGAAAAAAAAACAGGAAGAGCTGGAGAAATTGGAAAACAGGTGGAATGAAATGGGAGCACTGAATATGAAATAGAAAAAGTGAAACAAACTAGATGAAAGTAAAAGATCAGCATATAGTCCAGTTGTTTTTAAACATTGCTGCTCATTAGAAACACATCAGGAGCTTTGGAGAAAAGAAGCATTAGTATTTTTTACAAAGTTTCAAGATAATTTTGATATGCATATGGATTTTTAAAAGTGATTACAGGTTTTTGTATTAAATGGCAGTTTTGGTGATATAAAATTCTATTATTTTCTATTGACCAATCATGATAAAATGGTGTTGAATGAGTAATAGTTACATAATCACAATAGTAAAAGATGTTTATCAATTTTCACAATCAATTGCCAGACAAAAATTAAAAGATAATCATATTTGCAAGGCATAATGGAAGCATAATTAACCTAACAATATAAAATAATTACATACAATTTGGGGGGTTAAGTAGAGTGATGTGGTAAGTGAAGTGCAAACATACACATGTTTTCATCTGCCCAGCAGTCTATGTCTTTTGGTCAGTGCATGTAATCCATTTACATTTAAGGTAATTATCGATATGTGTGATCTTATTGCCATTTTCTTATTTGTTTTGGGTTTATTTTCTATAGGTAAGTCTTTTCCTCCTCTTGCTTCCTGCCTAGAGAAGTTCCTTTAGGATTTGTAAAGCTGGTTTGGTGGTACTGAATTCTTTTAACTTTTTCTTTGTCTGGAAATCTTTTGATTTCTCCATCAAATCTGAATGAGTCTTGTTGGGTAGAGTATTCTTGATTGTAGGTTCTTCCCTTTCATTACTTTAAATATATCACGCCATTCCCTTCTGGCTTGTAGAGTTTCTGTTGAGAAATCAGCTGATAATCTTATGGGAGTTCCCTTGTATGTTATTTGTCTGATTGAAGGGCCTCAGCTTGAGCTGAGAATTGAAGGCTGATCACCTCTGCTTGGCAAAGAACTTGAATTCTGGTTCTGTTCTGGTCTGGTTTGTGGTTTGAATTCTGGTTCTGTTCTGGTCTAGTCTGGTTTCTGGTAGGGCCAAGTTCCGGTTCTCCCTTCCCTGGAGGCCCAGAGTAGAGTCCCGTAATGCCTGGGTGTCTGCAGGTGGCAGGAGACCTTACAGACGTCTGTGAGGTCTCCTGCTTCCTTCCCCCTCTTCTTTCAACCTGGCCTCCTTCCCTCCCTTTGAAATATTTGAAGACCTGAGATATTTCTGTACTTGGATCTGAAGTTCTGTGTCTCTGTAGGAGGTTTTCTGAGAGACTGCAGTCTTGTACTTCAGGGACTGTCTGATTAGGATGGCTGGGCATGTGTATGTGTTCTGTTGTGATTTGCGACGGCCATTTTGCTTTGTGTGGCTGCCATTTTGTTTAGACCTGCAGCCATTTTGGTAGAACTTGATTTTCCTTCCCTGTGCCTTGAGACCAGGACTCTTGAGATCACTTATCTATGACCATTCCTAATTCCTGAGACTGAGGGAAAAACAAGACTTGGATCTGAAGTTCTATGACTCCATAGGAGGTTTTCTGAGATTATAATCTTGTATTTAGGGGAGTGTCTGACTAGGACAACTGAGTCTATATGTGTTTCATACTGTGTGTTCTGGGTTGTGGTTTGTGATGGTTAATTTGCTTTGTGTGGCTGCCATTTTGTTTAGACCTCAGTGAAAGTTGGTTTAGGTACAAAACTTAAAAATTGGTTCCCAAACTGGTTCTCTTTGCATATACATTTAGTAAAAGCAAGCTTGATCAAACGGCTTTTTAGAATTCTGACCCTGACTTCAGAAAATCAAGTTTTACTTGATTTTCTCTTTGTATGCCTTGAGACCAGGGCTCTTAGAAGCACTAACCTAGACCATCTTTAATTCCAGAGACTGAGGGAAAAATAAGAAGAAGCCTTTAAATTTTTATTTATCCCAATTGTTATTTATAAACTAGTGAATTTTATATTGTGATATCCAATTCATGACTAAGTTGTGATCTTGCATTTACCTGTATGGGTATGTGTATGTCTTAGTATGTGTCTGTTTTTGGATAATATTGCTGAGATTAATTTATAAATAAGCTCTAATCTCATTGGGTTAAAGAAAATTAAGCACTTACAAATCGAACAATTCTAAATACAAGAGAAATTATCCTAAATGAATTTCAGGATTCATGTAGGATTATCCTAAATAAGTTGTCAAATATTCAGTATCAGATGAATACCTGGTAGTACAGACATGTCTCTAGAACCATCAATAAATGTAATACTTCAGTTGTACCTAGGTTTGCTAGAGGTCAAATAAGACCATAGTCTATCTGTTACAAATTTGCCAACAAGAAAAGGAACTTGATGTGGAAAAAAATTAAGGGAGTGTTTTCAGTAAAATAAGTTGTGAGAAATGAAAAGTAATGAAAGGAGTGAGTTATGCATGATCAGGATTTTCGAAGACTGGATTTCATTTAGTGGGTAAATGGATTTTGTTAGGAATGACACAACCATAGGAAAACTGGTTAGAACCAACTAGGTCCAAGACGGCCAACTTTCACCAAACTTTGAGCCTCTGTATATACACCCATTGTAACATATCAGCAAGCTAAGTGACATGCTCACCCGCTTTGACTGAATCTGACTGAGTGTCCTAAACCCTTTTAATTTTTTGGACAAAATTTCCTAAATCAAATTCTGTTGAAGTTCTTTTGACCTCTAGCTAACTTTGGGATGCTTAAAAGGGCCCCTGAAACATCCCAAAGAGAGCTGTTAAGCTAACTGTGTTTATTTGGTTGGTTAAATTACATGGGAAGTATTATCAAATGAGTGATACATCCTCTCAGGTTATATTGTATGTTAAATATTACTAACATAGTTATACTGGAGGTTATGTGGAATTCTTTAAAATCTGATACATCCTGGTAAAATATTATGAGTCATAATTTTCTGAAGGACTGTCTCCAACCTGGATGGAGAGACCCTTGTCAGGGCCCCTGCACTGGACTGGCCTATAGAGAGGGTGGCTGACCTCAAAATTACCTTAAAATGACTCTCAAATAGAAAAGAAACTACACAAAGATGATATCAAGAGAGAGACAGCTTGCCCAAAATCCTTGATGTGACTCTTATGATCATTTATAATGTTTTCTTGCCTTTTGGACCTTTGCATATAAATCAAGTGTATTTCTATCATAGGCATGATCCTATGCTAGTTTTAGAAATCAATCCAATTGTTGGGTGTGTGGCCAATTACCTGTGTCTAGTTCTGGGTTACCTTGGGGAATTTCTCTACATCAAGGCTCTAATTAGGGCTTCCCAGGTGGTGCTAGTGGAGAAGGAAATGGCAACCCACTCCAGTGTTCTTGCCTGGAGAATCCCAGGGACGGGGGAGCCTGGTGGGCTGCCTCTATGGGGTCGCACAGAGTCAGACACGACTGAAGTGACTTAGCAGCAGCAGGTGGTACTAGTGGTAAAGAATCTATCTGCAATGCAGGAGACATAAGAGATATGGGTTCAATCCCTGGGTCAGAAAGATCCCCTGGAAGAGAGCATGACAACCCACTCCAGTATTCTTGCCTGGAGAATCCCATGGACAGAGGAGCCTGGCAGGCTACTGTCCTTGGAGTTGCAGAGTTGCACATGACTGAGCAACTGAGCGCAGCAAGGCTCTAATTAGTTGGCCCGGAGGAAATTTACTTTAAAAGGAAAATTACAGTCATGTTCATGTCACTATTGATATTACTAGATGGGAATCACCTCACTCAGCCAATTAATAATATCGGCTCTGACCCTGACCATAAATATGAGTTTTTCTTCTGTTACTCAAGCTCAATCAAAGCAACAAGCTAAGTTTCAGCCAAGGAATAAAATCTCCCACAATTATGGGATGTATTTATGTAGATAACACCAGGCTATGGTAATTTAAGTTGAAAGTCTCTTCTATGTTGGGAACAATTAGATCATACTAAGGATAATCAGTCTAGTAATACCACCAAACTGGGCTATGTGCCTTATGGACAATGCTATTGTATAATTTCTCTGAAAGATAATGATTGGTACAGAATAGTCATCCTGGAATATTACTGGGCTGCACCTAATGGAAGTTCTTGGCTTGATTCTTACTTATGACTTTAATAATACTACTAGCTATGTTATTTGTGTTTCATCTGTTTCACTAAATTGCTGTTTCGTATATTACCAAATGTGTGACTGAGCCTCTGATAAAATAATATATAGGTCCATATGAGATCAATATTGATAATGGTGTAACTCTAGATATGGGAAGAAGCAATAAGAGGGAATATTTTCCTGGACCAAGAGGCTAATATAGACAGGTGGTCCAGAGAATTTTGGATACTGTTTTATGGCCTGGTCCATAAAGTGGACATTGAGTGGCCTATCAGCAAGATCTCTGCCAGACCTGAGAATGAGCATTCTCAGCACCGTGGGATGAAATGATCATGAAATGCCCCCTCAAAATCATGGCCAAGTTTGTAACTATGAAGGGGACCTGCCAACGGGAAACAGGCACTTACCATTTACCTCTACAAAGATTAAATCATGGCCACTGCAACTGCTGACCTTCAACACCCGTGAGAGGAGTTCAGGGCAGAGATTAGGAATGAAGCACAAAGTAAAAAGGCCATTTAATTCTTGAAAATATCTCCTAGAGCGGCAAGACTCAGGCAGTGGATGTGTTAATTTCTTCCTTCCTTCCATCTACAGGAAGACAGGGTTTTCAACAAAGGCACTTTAGCTTAATAGCTAGGCAAGAGAGGCAGGATTATCTGAGGCAGGCCATTATGTATGAATAACAAAAGCAGCAATAAAATAAGGGTTAAAGTCAAAGAAATGGATCTAGCATGGAAGAGTAAAAATGGACTCTTCTCTGTTACATTGGCTCCTGCCATCCCCATTTGTCTGGGAAGCCAGAATCGTATTTACAAGGAGGGGCTCTTTATACCTTTCCAGTGTGGAGGGAAGACGAGGAAAACCCCACAGTAATGCCCTAGCACTACTATACGATTTACAACACAGAGCAATGTGGTGAGTGCTTTTTATTCTCTAAATGCCATGGTGGGGAGTAAAGTTTCTTTTTTTGGTGGGGTATGGGGGCAGCCAGGCAGTAAGAACACAGGCCGCCTTATTTTCAGAAACCGGGAAGTGGAAACATGTATTCTAGGTGTCCAGTGCCCCAGATCACTCAACAAAAGAAAGTGAAATCACTCAGTTGTCTTCTACTGTTTGTGACCCCATGGGACTGAATAGGCCATGGAATTCTCCAGGCCAGAATACTGGCGTGGGTAGCCTTTCCCTTCTCCAGGGGATCTTCCCAACACAGGGGTCGATCCCAGGTCTCCTTCATTGCAGAGAGATTCTTTACCAGCTGAGCCACCAGGGAAGCCGAAGAATACTGGAGTGGGTAGCCTATTCCTTCTCCAGTGGATCTTCCCAGCCCAGAAATCGAACCGGGGTCTTCTTCATTGCAGGCAGATTCTTTACCAACTGAGCTATCAGGGAAGCCCAAAGAAGGCACCATCTAACCTGGTGGATTCTAGGAAGGGTGTAGCTCTCAGCGGTGTGACAGGCAGGCGGAGGATCACTTGCAGAATCAGCATCCACCGAGGGGTTTAAGCCCAGCCTGTCACACCGCCACCAGATGGCACCAAAGTGCAACCACACCTCATGCATTCGGATTTCGCGGCCTCAGACTGGACAGTTAGGAAAGCAGAATCAGATACTGAGGCAGGTCTCTTGAGAAAGGGTCTTTTCTGTCCTCTGCCCCCAATCCTCAGGGTTGAAACTTCCCTTAAGGGGATATGAACCTCTCCCACAAGCCCCCAGTTAGGGATGTGGGATCCCAAAATGGATATTCTCTGGGGAGAAGAGGGAGGCAGCAAGTCCTGCATAAGTGAGTCCAGGGAGCCTGGCAAGGTACCAGGATCATCAAAGGACTAGAGGGCCTGAGAAAGCGAAGGTTTCACAAAAGTGGGTGGGAGAGGACTAGCAGAATAGAAGTGACCTTGAGCCCCGGGCCAAGAAGTGTGTGTACTAAAACTACGAAGTGTGGGAAACAGTCCCACATTGTCCTGCGTAGTCTGTGGCAGGTGACAGGCTGGAAGGGGAAGTTGATTTCCATCTCAAGGGATGCCAAAGTTGGCCGGTGATGACCACAGGACATTCAGATGACTCTCCCTTAATGCTGCAAAGACTCCCCTGACTTAGATGCAGCCTCCTGTAAGAAGATGGGAAGGGGGAAATTATAATTCACTGGGAAAATCCTGAACAGGCAGAAATGGCTTAATTTATCTGGAAGTGACTACTATTCATGTCTGGTTATGGGTTTTGCTTTTCTTGGCCATTAGGATTAAAAAATAACTCAAAATAGAGGAAAAATTGTGTAACAGAAAAATAAAGCTACATTTTGTTTTACAAAACCTGAATCTTCAGCCTGTGAAATGTATATCAGTTACAAATATTCATAAAAATTGAGTGCATATAAAAAACCTTAATACATTCCAAAAGCAGAAATTGTACAGATTACATTCTATGGCCACAATATAACCAATAAACATGCCAAAACAAAACAAGATAACCCAGTCACTTGGAAATCATAAAAAGGGGAAAATTATCCTAAACAGCACTAGAGTCATAGAGAAATGAAGTTTACAATATAAGACTCTTTAGAGAAAGGATAATTGAGAAAGCACAACGTATTAAGTCTAAGATATATGGGCGAAGTTATGTTTTTGTAACGTGCTAGGTCTGTTTCTTTGACTTGAATTATTCTAAGTTGTTGAATCCAGATACTCTCAGCATCCAATCCCAACACAGAAATACATTTTCCTCGTGTCCCATCACCACTGATGAACCCATATTTTGGACCAAGGATTTTGATTAATTCTAACTGTGCACCTGAAATTAAAGGAACTACTCTGATTTCCTGGCCACCTATATATCAATCATTTGTAACAACTGACACCATATACAAGGACTCAGTGTCAAACAATCATTGTCTCTGTTAACCTCTTGGCATACAAGCCTAAATAACGTTTGTAAGACTCTAAAGATACTGGAGTTATCATTGTGCTACAAAAAGTATTATAAATATTTTGTAATAAAAAGTATTTTAAAGTGATTTTCTCCAATGGTTTTAAAAGTGTTTTTTCTCCATTCTTACTGTATGCATATAAAAAATAATATATATATCTACCTTGGTCTTTTCAAACCTAAAATCAGGAGCCCCAGCACTAGAGCATGTGACATCATGTTGTGGTCTGACAGCCATAAGGTGGCAGCAGAATCTGAAGCTTTTTCACTGACACGCAGTCCAGGCTATCTTGGCTTGTCCAGGTACAGTAGCCCTCCTTGTCCTTTAATCCTTTGGTCTCTAGTCTGGTTTTAGAGCTTGCTTTTCATTATCTTGCTGTGCTGCTTCTCACAAGTGAGCAAACACAGCACTTGTATAGTCACTGAGTCATGTCTGACTCTTTGGGACCCCATATACTGCAGCATGCTGGGCTTCCCTGTCCCTCACTATCTCCCTGAGTTCACTCAAACTCATGTCCATTGAGTCGGTGATGTCATCCAACCATCTGATCCTCTGTCATTTCCTCCTCCTGCCTTCTTTCTTTCCCAGCACCAGGGTCTTTTCCAGTGAGTCAGCTCTTCATATCAGGTGGCCAAAGTACTGAAGCTTCAGCATCAGTCCTTTCAATGAATATTTAGGGTTGATCTCCTTTAGGATTGGCTGGTTTGATCTTCTTGCAGTCCAAGAGACTCTCAGGAGTCTTCTCCAACACCACAATTTGATGCATTGGTTCTTCGGCTCTCAGCCTTCTTTATGGTCCAACTCTCACAACTGTACATGACTACTGGAAAAATTAAAGCTTTGGCTATATGGATCTTTGCCAGCAAAGTGATATCTCTGCTTTTTAATGTATTATCCAGGTTTGCCATAGCTTTTCTTCCAAGGAGCAAGTGCCTTTTAATTTCATGGCTGCAGTCACTGTCTGCAGTGATTGTGGAGTCCAAGAAAATAAAGCCTGTCACTGTTTCCATTGTTTCCCCATCTATTTGCCATGTAGTGATGGGACTGGATGCCATGATCTTTGTTTTTTTAAATGTTGATTTTTAAGGCACTTTTTTCACTCTCCTCTTTCACCTTTATCAAGAGTCTATTTAGTAGTCTTTACTTTCTGCCATTGCCAGGAAAAATATCCATAACCTCAGATATGCAGATGACAGCATCCTTATGGCAAAAAGCGAAGAACTAAAGAGCCTCTTGATGAAAGTGAAAGGGGAGAGTAAAAAAGTTGGCTTAAAACTCAACATTCAGAAAACGAAGATCATGGCATCCGGTCTCATCATTTCATGGCAAATAGATGGAAAAGCAATGGAAACAGTGACAGACTTTATTTTTTTGGGCTCCAAAATCACTGCAGATGGTGACTGCAGCCATGAAATTAAAAGACGCTTCCTCCTTGGAAGAAAAGTTATGACCAACCTAGACAGCATATTAAAAGGTAGAGACATTACTTCACCAAAAAAGGTCCATCTAGTCAAAGCTATGGTTTTTCCAGTAGTCATATATGGATGTGAGAGTTAGACTATAAAGAAAGCTGAGTGCTGAAGAATTCATGCTTTTGAACTGTGGTGTTGGAGAAGACTCTTGAGAATCCCTTGGACTGCAGGGAGATCCAACCTGTCAATCCTAAAAGAAATTAGTCCTGAATATTCATTGGAAGGACTGATGCTGAAGCTGAAACTCCAATACTTAGACCATCTGATGGGAAGAACCGACTCTTTGGAAAAGACCCTGATGCTGGGAAAGATTGAAGGCAGGAGGAGAAGGAGATGACAGAGGATGAGATGGTTGGATGGCATCACTGACACGATGGGCATGAGTTTGAGTAGGCTCCGGGAGTTGGTGATAGACAGGAAAGCCTGGCATGCTGCAATCCATGGGGTCTGAACTGAACTGAACTTTCTGCCATTAGGGTGGTATCATCTGTGTATCTGAGACTGTTGATATTTGTCCCAGCAATCTTGATTCCAGCTTGTGATTCATTAGGTTTGGCATCATGCATAATGTACTCTGCATATAAGTTAAATAAACAAGGTGACAATATACAGCCTTGTGGTACTCTTTTCCCAATTTTGAACCAGTCCATTGTTCCATGTTTGGTTCTAATTGTTGCTTCTTGACCTGTATATAAGTTTCACAACCACTGTTTGGTGGTTTGACATTCCCATCTCTTGAAGAATTTTCCACAGTTTTTGTGATCCACACAGTCAAAGATTTTAGCATAATCAATGACACAGAAGTAGATGTTTTTCTGGAATTCCTTTCCTTTCCTCATGATCCAAAGAATGTTGGTAATTTGATTTCTGGTTCCTCTGCCTTTTCTAAATGCAGCTTGTACATTTGGAAGGTCTTGGTTCACACACTGTTGAAGCCTATCTTGAAGGATTTGGAGCATTATCCTGCTAGCACGTGAAACGACTGCAATTGTGTGGTAGTTTGAACATTCTTTGGCATTGCTCTTCTTTGTGATTTCAATAAAACTGACCTTTTCCAGTCCTGTGACCACTCCTGAGTTTTCCACATTTGCCGGCATATTGAATGCAGCACTTTAACATCTTTTAGGATTTTAAATAACTCAGCTGGAATTCTATCACCTCCACTAGTTTTGTTTGTAGTAATGCTTTATAAGGCCCACTTGACTTCACATTTCAGGATGTCTGGCTTTAGATGAATGATCACACCGTCATGGTTATCTGGGCCATTAAGATCTTTTTTGTACAGTGATTCTATGTATTCTTGCCATCTCTTCTTAATCTCTTCAGCTTATGTTAGGTCCTTGCCATTTATGCCCTTTATTTTGACCATCTTTGCATGAAATGTTCCTTTGGTGTCTCTAATTTTCTCTAAGAGATCTCTAGTCTTTCCCATTCTATTTTTCCCTCTATTAATTTGCATTGCCTTGGAAACGAACAGAGATCATTCTGTCGTTTTTGAGATTGCATCCAAGTACTGCATTTTGGACTCTTTTGTAGACCATGATGGCCACTCCATTTCTTCTGAGGGATTTCTGCCCGCAGTAGTAGATATAATGGTTATCTGAGTTAAATTCACCCATTCCAGTCCATTTCAGTTCGCTGATTCCTAGAATGTCGACATTCACTCTTGCCATCTCTTGTTTGACCACTTCCAATTTGCCTTGATTCATGGACCTGACATTCCAGGTTCCTATGCAATATTGCTCTTTACAGCATCGGACCTTGCTTCTATCACCAGTCACATCCACAGCTGGGTACTGTTTTTGCTTTGGCTCCATCCCTTCATTCTTTCTGGAGTTATTTCTCCACTGATCTCCAGTAGCATATTGGGTACCTACTGACCTGGGGAGTTCCTCTTTCAGTATCCTATCATTTTGCCTTTTCATACTGTTCATGGGGTTCTCAAAGCAAGAATACTGAAGTGGTTTGTCATTCCCTTCTCCAGTGGACCACACTCTGTCAAATCTCTCCACCATGACCTGCCCGTCTTGGGTTGCCCCATGGGCATGGCTTAGTTTCATTGAGTTAGACGAGGCTGTGGTCCTAGTGTGATTAGATTGACTAGTTTTCTGCGAGTATGGTTTCAGTGTGTTTGCCCTCTGATGCCCTCTTGGAACACCTACCATCTTACTTGGGTTTCTCTTACCTTGGGCGTGGGGTATCTCTTCACGGCTGCTCCAGCAAAGCACAGCCATTGCTCCTTACCTTGGACGAGGGGTATCTCCTCACCGCAGCTCTTCCTGACCTTCAACGTGGGATAGCTCCTCTAGGCCCTCCTGCGCCCGCGCAGCCACGGCTCCTTGGACCAGTAACGCTGAAGAAGCTGAAGTTGAACGGTTCTATGAAGACCTACAAGACCTTTTAGAACTAACACCCAAAAAAGACGTCCTTTTTATTATAGGGGACTGGAATGCAAAAGTAGGAAGTCAAGAAACACCTGGAGTAACAGGCAAATTTGGCATTGGAATACGGAATGAAGCAGGGCAAAGACTAATAGAGTTTTGCCAAGAAAATGCACTGGTCATAACAAACACCCTCTTCCAACTACACAAGAGAAGACTCTATACATGGACATCACCAGATGGTCAACACCGAAATCAGATTGATTATATTCTTTGCAGCCAAAGATGGAGAAGCGCTATACAGTCAGCAAAAACAAGACCAGGAACTGACTGTGGCTCAGACCATGAACTCCTTATTGCCAACTTCAGACTTAGATTGAAGAAAGTAGGGAAAACCACTAGACCATTCAGGTATGACCTAAATCAAATCCCTTAGGATTATACAGTGAAAGTGAGAAATAGATTTAAGGGCCTAGATTTGATAGAGTGCCTGATGAACTATGGAATGAGGTTCGTGACATTGTACAGGAGACAGGGATCAAGACCATCCCATGGAAAAGAAATGCAAAAAAGCAAAATGGCTGTCTGGGGAGGCCTTACAAATAGCTGTGAAAAGAAGAGAAGTGAAAAGCAAAGGAGAAAAGGAAAGATATAAACATCTGAATGCAGAGTTCCAAAGAATAGCAAGAAGAGATAAGAAAGCCTTCTTCAGCGATCAATGCAAAGAAGTAGAGGAAAACAACACAATGGGAAAGACTAGGGATCTCTTCAAGAAAATCAGAAATACCAAAGGAACATTTCAGGCAAAGATGAGCTCGATAAAGGACAGAAATGGTATGGACCTAACAGAAGCAGAAGATATTAAGAAGAGATGGCAAGAATACACAGAAGAACTGTACAAAAAAGATCTTCACGACCCAGATAATCACGATGGTGTGATCACTGACCTAGAGCCAGACATCCTGGAATGTGAAGTCAAGTGGGCCTTAGAAAGCATCACTACGAACAAAGCTAGTGGAGGTGATGGAATTCCAGTGGAGCTATTCCAAATCCTGAAAGATGGTGCTGTGAAAGTGCTGCACTCAATATGCCAGCAAATGTGGAAAACTCAGCAGTGGCCACAGGACTGGAAAAGGTCAGTTTTCATTCCAATCCCAAAGAAAGGCAATGCCAAAGAATGCTCAAACTACTGCACAATTGCACTCATCACACATGCTAGTAAAGTAATGCTCAAAATTCTCCAAGCCAGGCTTCAGCAATATGTGAACCGTGAATTTCCAGATGTTCAAGCTGGTTTTAGAAAAGGCAGAGGAACCAGAGATCAAATTGCCAACATCTGCTGGATCATGGAAAAAGCAAGAGAGTTTCAGAAAAACATCTATTTCTGCTTTATTGACTATGCCAAAGCCTTTGACTGTGTGGATCACAATAAACTGTGGAAAATTCTGAAAGAGATGGGAATACCAGAACACCTGATCTGCCTCTTGAGAAATTTGTAGGCAGGTCAGGAAGCAACAGTTAGAACTGGACATGGAACAACAGACTGGTTCCAAATAGGAAAAGGAGTACGTCAACGCTGTGTGTTGTCACCCTGTTTATTTAACTTATATGCAGAGTACATCATGAGAAAGGCTGGACTGGAAGAAGCACAAGCTGGAATCAAGATTGCCGGGAGAAATCTCAATAACCTCAGATATGCAGATGACACCACCCTTATGGCAGAAAGTGAAGAGGAACTCAAAAGCCTCTTGATGAAAGTGAAAGAGGAGAGTGAAAAAGTTGGCTTAAAGTTCAACATTCAGAAAACGAAGACCATGGCATCTGGTCCCACCACTTCATGGGAAATAGATGGGGAAACAGTGGAAACAGTGTCAGACTTTATTTTTTGGGGCTCCAAAATCACTGCAGATGGTGACTGTAGCCATGAAATTAAAAGACGCTTACTCCTTGGAAGGAAAGTTATGACCAACCTAGATAGCATATTCAAAAGCAGAGACATTACTTTGCCAACAAAGGTTCGTCTAGTCAAGGCTATGGTGTTTCCTGTGGTCATGTATGGATGTGAGAGTCGGATTGTGAAGAAAGCTGAGCACCAAAGAATTGATGCTTTTGAACTGTGGTGTTGGAGAGGACTCTTGCGAGTCCCTTGGACTGCAAAGAGATCCAACCAGTCCATTCTGAAGGAGATCAGCCCTGGGTGTTCTTTGGAAGGAATGATGCTAAAGCTGAAACTCCAGTACTTTGGCCACCTCATGTGAAGAGTTGACTCATTGGAAAAGACTCTGATGCTGGGAGGGATTGGGGGCAGGAGGAGAAGGGGACGACAGAGGATGAGATGGTTGGATGGCATCACTGACTCGATGGACGTGAGTCTGAGTGAACTCCGGGAGTTGGTGATGGACAGGGAGGCCTGGAGTGTTGCGATTCATGGGTTCGCAAAGAGTCGGACACGACTGAGCGACTGACTGATCTGAATTTGCATTGTTCACTTAAGAGGGCTTTCTTGTCTCTCCTTGCTATTCTTTGGAACTCTGCATTTAGTTGAGTATATCTTTCCATATCTCCTTTGCCTTTCGCTTATCTTATCTTCACAGCTATTTGTAAGGCCTTCTCAGACAACCATTTTGCCTTCCTGCATTTCTTTTTCTTTGGCATGGTTTTGGTTACCGCCTCCTGTACAATGTTATAAACCTCCACCCAGAGTTCTTCAGGCACTCTATCAGATTTAATCCCTTGAATCTATTTGTCACTTCTGCTGTATAATCATGAGGTATTTGACTTAGGTCATACCTGAATGGCCTAGTAGTGTTCCCTAAGCGTCAATTTTGCATTAAGGAGCTCATGATCTGAGCCACAGTCAGCTCATGGTCTTGTTTTTGCTCACTGTACAGAGCTTCTCCATCTTTGGCTACAAAGAATTAATCAGTCTGATTTCGGTATTGACCATCTGGTGATGTTCATCTATAGAGTCATCTTTTGGGTTGTTGGAAGAGGGTCTTTGCTCTTTGTAAAGTGTGCTCTCTTTGTAAACTCTGTTAGCCTTTGCCCTGTTTCATTGTGTACTTCAAGGCCAAACTTGCCTGTTATTCCGGGCATCTCTTGATTTCCTACTTTTGCATTCCAATCCCCTCTTGTGAAAAGGACATCTTTCTTTGGTGTTAGTTCTAGAAGGTGTTGTAGGTCATCATAGAACCACAGAACTTCATCTTCTTTGACATCAATAGTTGGGGCATAGACTTGGATTACTGTGGTGTTGAATGATTTGCCTTGGAAACAAGCCAAGATCATTCTGTGATGTTTGAGATTGCACCCAAATTCTGCATTTCAGACTCTTTTTTTGATGATGAGTGCTACTCCATTTCTTCTAAGGGATTCTTGCCCACTGCTGCTGCTGCTGCTGAGTCGCTTCAGTCGTGTCCAACTCTGTGCGACCCCATAGACAGCAGCCCACCAGGCTCCCCCATTCCTGGGATTCTCCAGGCAAGAACACTGGAGTGGGTTGCCATTTCCTTCTCCAATGCATGAAAGTGAAAAGTGAAAGTGAAGTCGCTCAGTCATGTCTGACTCTTAGCAACCCCATGGACTGCAGCCTACCAGGCTCCTCCGTCCATGGGATTTTCCAAGCAAGAGTACTGGAGTAGGGTGCCATTGCCTTCTCCGTTCTTGCCCACAGTAGTAGATATGATGTTCATCTGAATTAAATTTTCACATTCCTGTCCTCGTTGGAGAGTTCTGACAAAACATGGTCCTCTGGAGAATGGAATGGCAAACCACTTAAGTATTCTTGCTTTGGGAACCTATTGAACAGTATGAAAAAACACAGTCCTGGCTTGCGTTACAATACCACTGTTGCTAACACAGAGTGACTTTTGTAAGTTATATAAAACCACTATAATGAGTGTTGTTGAAGCTTTATTCTTTCATAATGTGTTTATTTTGATTTGTTAATACTATAAGGTTCCTAATTTACCACTTCATCGCTTTCTTCAAATTTTGGCAGCTGGTCTTAAGTGAAATCCATGGACTCCCTGCTGCTGCTGCTGAGTCGCTTCAGTCATGTCCGACTCTGTGTGACCCCATAGACGGCAACCCACTAGGCTCCTCTGTCCCTGGGATTCTCCAGGCAAGAACACTGGAGTGGGTTGCCATTTCCTTCTCCAATGCATGAAAGTGAAAAGTGAAAGTGAAGTCGCTCAGTCGTGCCCGACTCTTAGCGACCCCATGGACTGGAGCCCGCCAGGCTCCTCCATCCATGGGATTTTCCAGGCAAGAGTACTGGAGTGGGGTGCCATTGCCTTCTCCGATGGACTCCCTAGTATTAGCTAAATCTAGGATTGGGAGAGGATCCCAAGGGTGAGAAGACTAAAATTCCTGGAAGCTGTCTTGGTGTTGCTGAGGTCTATTTCCTCTGAGATTTGGCATGAGTTTTCATTAGTTTGTGCCTTTTCTTTTTGTTGTATGTTTCATAGGCATGTTATTGTTGTTGTCATTTAGTCATCAAGTTGTGTCTGACACTGTAGTGAGCTACCATTTCCTCCTCCAGGGGATCTTCCCAACCCAGGGATTAAACCCAAGTCTCCTGCTTGGCTAGTGGATTCTTTGTCTCTGAGCCACCAGGGAAACCCTTGTTATGGGGAAGTTAAAAGAAGCTATATTGAAGACCGCTAGCCAGAACATCCTTATAACACACAATGGGGCTGAACCTTTGACAGTCCTGTGGAACAACCAGATACTGAATTCGAAGGTTCCTGGAGCTGGCACCAGGGGCAATGGAATGCTCCCCCTCCTCCAGCCCTCCTGACTGTACTCACTTCTTACCATCTTCAGGAAGAAAATGAGGTCTGGCTAGATCAAATGTCTGTGGCTCTGGAAGAGAGTCTCAGGAGTGTAGCGCCAGGAGGAAAAAAAGCCAGAAGCGTTATGTAGACTTGTTTCTCTTAAAAAAAATCTGTGTAACTCCCTGGCTGTCCGGTGGTTAAGATTCCGTGCTCTCACAGCTGAGGGCCCAGATTCGATCCCTGGTCAGGAAACTAAAGTCCCACAAGCCACGAGGTATGGCCAATAAAACACAATACTTGTTGCTTCCCTTGTGTTCAATTAGGGCAGAGGGTGAGTCTCCTTGTGGCCCCTTCTCACTCATGGTGCTCTTACTGACCAGGGCCCCTTTAGGTCTCTGCTCCTGACCACGATGCTCTTTCACAGCTGGGTGAAGCCAGCACCCTACAAAGGTTCTTACTGTTACTGCAACCATCCTCTCGTGACATCTCAGACAAGTATTTGGGAACTTATGCTCTGCAGTGTGGGCTCGACAGAAGGGGTGACCCCACTTTGAAGAAGGAGGGTCCCCACTATGGCACCCCTTCTACCACCATAATCTCCCCATAGCCAATTGTCCCAGCCCCTGACAAGCCCCTAGGTTTTTTCCTCTCTGAATTTGTTTATATATATATATCCAGTACTCTTGCCTGGAAAATCCCATGGACGGAGGAGCCTGGTGGGCTGCAGTCCATGGGGTCACTAGGAGTCAGACACGACTGAGTGACTTCACTTTCACTTTTCACTTTCATGCAT
Source organism: Bos grunniens (assembly GCF_055505025.1). Lineage (NCBI taxonomy): Eukaryota > Metazoa > Chordata > Mammalia > Artiodactyla > Bovidae > Bos > Bos grunniens. Next base: position 95,921,067 of record NC_141175.1, on the reverse strand, counting down.
TGGAGAAGGAAATGGCAACACACTCCAGTGTTCTTGCCTGGAGAATCCCAGGGACGGGGGAGCCTGGTGGGCTGCCATCTACGGGGTCGCACAGAGTTGGACACGACTGAAGTGACTTAGCAGTAGCAGCAGCATATATATAATTATGTTAAAAAACTTATTATTTCTAGCTGCACTGGGTTTTCATTGCTGCATGCAGGCTTTCTCTAGTTGTGGCAAGCAGGGCCTGCTCTCTAGTTGTGGTGTGTGGGCTTCTCGTTGCAGTGGCTTCTCTTGCTGCAGAGCGTGGGCTCCAGGGCATGTGTGGGCTTCAGTAGTTGTGGCTCAGGCTTAGTTGCTGCGTAGCATGTGGCGTCTTCTGGGACCAGGGATCGAACCCATTTCCCCTGCACTGGCAGGTGCATCCTTAACCACTGGACCACCAGGGAAGTTCTTCCCTCTGAATCTGATGGTCACGGCAAATGATCCCAAAACATTACATTCATTTAAAAGACCCCTTAGTTGGTCTAACAATGGCACCCCACTCCAGTACTCTTGCCTGGAAAATCCCATGGACGGAGGAGCCTGGTAGGCTGCAGTCCATGGGGTCTCGAAGAGTCAGACACGACTGAGCGACTTCACTTTCACTTTTCACTTTCATGCACTGGAGAAGGAAATGGCAACCCACTCCAGTGTTCTTGCCTGGAGAATCCCAGGGACAGGGGAGCCTGGTGGGCTGCTGTCTGTGGGGTCGCACAGAGTCGGACACGACTGAAGTGACTTAGCAGAGTAGCAGAGTTGGTCTAAAGGATGAAAAGGAGTGAAGAGATAGATGTTGCAGTGGAGGGAGGAACATCCCACTGTAAGGGGCCAATGTGAAGGACAGTTGAGGTGGCTGGCTGTTGGACAGTGAGGAGCGCCAGTGCAAGATAAGGCCAGGGATTGCTGGGGCTAAACATTTTGATCTTTATCATGATAGTGATGGAGAGCCATTCAATATTTTGAAACAGATTAAGTGATACAACCTGATTTGTGCTTTAAAAAATAATCTGCAAAATAATTTGGAGCAAGTCAGAAGAATATAGCTATGGCCCAAGTGAGAGATGATGGTGATGGAGAGAAGACTTATTTAGAATCTGGGGGGAGAGGAATGAAAGATGTCCACAGCACAAAGGTAGGGTTGTTTTCCTGTGGCCATGCCTACCTTTCTCTATACATTCACACCTACATTCATACTTTCACTTCACTTTGGGGAGAAGGTTTTCTCTGTCAATCATCTCGGAGGGAGAACTTGGGGAACTGGGAGCTTTGGGTAAGGAGATAAACATACGGTAGGTGAGATGGGGATGGTGAGATCCCAAGGTGTGGATCACTCTAGGTCAACAAAGCTGTTCAATTTCATCTAGCCAGACCCTCACTGAGAACCCTGGAGAAAAGCTATCCAGCTGCTTCCCTGTAGACCCAGAAGCTCCCTGGGTCCCAGTCTCTAGAGAAGTTGCACTAGGGTGCCATGGCTACAGTAGTCATGTGACAGACTACCTCCACCCCCATATCCCTAAGGACCTGGTGCACCACACTTGGAAGGAGGTTTGGTAGCAGGACCCCTGGGTTTTCACACAGGGCCTCTTAATTGTCTTGGTGACAGACACAGCTGAGGTGTGGTGTTTTCTGACTTTAGTCCTCCACAAGGGGCTGGTCTACCCAACCAGAGGGAAGAGTTGATGGGGGCGACAGGCCAAAGGTCAGAAAAAACCTGGAGACCTTGGAGGAAGAAGCCAGGCACCAAGAGAGGGAGATTGGCCACTGGCCTCAAGGTAATAGAATCAAAAGCAAGAAAGTGCTCAAAAAAAACAAGAGAATGAGAACATATCAAGAGAACACAGGAGTTGATCTGAAGGAGCTCCCAATGGTCAAAGCTGGAACAATCTGAGCAATAAAATGAATATTTTATTATCCGAAAACATTAAATATATGTACATGCATTCATAGTCAGGAAAATATGTCTGAATAAATAATTAAATGGGGATGGGAGAGAAATCTTGCCTCCAAAAGTTCTTTTAACTTATGTCAATAGTCCCTCATCTAGAAATCGGAGCTTAGTTCCCTTTCCACACCTAAGGGTGGACTTGATACTGTCTGTATTCCAAAGGGAGTTTGGGGAAGGAAAAATAGTAACATTGCTACTAGTGGAAGAGTCTGGCAGACACCGCCTCAACCGTGTGATCAAAGTAAACATCACAGGTGATGTTGTGTGGGTTTGTTGTTGATTCACTCAGTCGTGTCTCACTCTTTGTGATCACATGGACTGAAGCGCACACCAGTCTTCCCTGTCCCTCACCGTTTCCCGGAGCTTGCTCAAAGCCATGTCCATTGAGTCGGTGATGCCATCCAATCATCTTGTCCTCTGTTGTCCCCTTCTCCTCCTGCCTTCAATCTTTCCCAGCATCAGGGTCTTTCACAGTGAGTCAGTTCTTCTCATCAGGTGGCCAAAGTATTGGAGATTCAGCTTCAGCATCAGTCCTTCCAATGAATATTCAGGACTGATTTCCTTTAGGATTGACTGGTTTGATCTCCTTTCAAGTTCAAGGGATTCTCAAGAGTTTTCTCCAACACCACAGTTCAAAAGCATCAGTTCTTTGGTGCTCAGCCTTCTTTATAGTCCAACTCTCACAAAACCATACCTTTGACTATATATATGGATCTTTGTTGGCAAAGCAATGTCTCTGCTTTTTAATATGTTATCTAGGTTTGTCATAGCTTTTCTCCCAAGGAGTAAGCGTCTTTTAATTTCATGGCTGCAGTCACCATCTGCAGTGATTTTGGAGCCCCAAAAAATAAAGTCAGTCACTGTTTCTGTTGATTCCCTATCTATTTGCCATGAAGTGATGGGACCGGATGCCATGATCTTCGTTTTTTGAGTGTTGAGTTTTAAGCCAGATTTTTCACTCTCCTCTTTCACCTTCATCAAGAGACTCTTTAGTTCTTCTTCACTTTCTGCCATAAGGATGGTGTCATCTGTATATCTGAGGTTATTAATATTTCTCCTGGCAATCTTGATTCCAGCTTGTGCTTCATCCAGCCTGGCATTTCATGTGATACATTCTGCATATAAGTTAAATAAGTAGGGTGACAATATACAGCCTTGAAGTACTCCTTTCCCAATTTTGAACTAGTCGTTGTTTCATGTTGGGTTTATGTGCCCCCTAATGTGATGCAAAGAGAAATGACTTCATCTCTGTGGTGTTCTTTCCTGAAACTCACAACTCCAGTCTAGTTATGAGAGGAACATCAGCCAAACCTGAATTGAGTGGTATCCTATGAGATAACTAACCAGTTTTGGGCTTCCCCAATACTGCACTATTTTCACAATGTTTTCTGTAAATCTAAAATTATTCCAAGTTATCATTTTTGACTAATGCAGTGAAATTGCCTTCCTAGTTGTTGTTGTTGTTCAGTCACCCAGTCGGGTCCAACTCTTTGCGACCCCATGGACTGCAGCTCGCCAGGCCTCCCTGTCCCCCACTATCTACTGGAGTTAGCCCAAGTTCATGTTCATTGCATCAGTGATGCTGTCCGGCCATCTCAGCTACTGACACCCTCTTCTCCTCAATCTTTCCCAGTATCAGGGACTTTTTCAGTGAGTTATTTATTTGCATCAGATGACCAAAATACTGGAGCTTCAGCTTCAGCATCAGTCCTTTCAGTGAATATTCAGGGTTGATCTCCCTTAAGGTAGACTGGTTTGATCTTCTTGCTGTCCAAGGAACTTTCAGGAGTCTTCTCCAGTGCCCACATCCGAATCCCTAGAATCTCTGAGTGTTATCTTATGTGACAAAAGGGACTTCGCAAATACTATTAAGGGTCTTAGATAGGAGGCTGTCCAGCATATTGCAGGTGGGCCCAGTGTGAAGTTGAGACTGAGCAGGGTTCTGTGTGGCCTTCCTGGGTACAAAAGACCCTCTGTGTCTTCCATTTCTTGTCTGTAGGAAACAGGCTTTAGTCTCCTGGGTCTTTCCTGAGTTCCAAAGGCTACTCCATTTCTTCTAATTGATTCTTGCCCACAGTAGTAGGTATAATGATCATCTGAATCAAATTCATCCTTTCTCATCCATTTTAATCACTGATTCCTAAGATATCTATGTTTAATCTTGCCATCTCCTGCTTGTCAATGTTAAATTTACCTTGATTTGTGGACCTAACATTCCAGGTTTCTATGCAATATTGTTCTTTTCAGCATCAGACTTTAATTTCACCACCAGACACATCCACAGTTGAGCAATGTTTTCACTTTGGCCCACTTGCTTCATTCTTGCTGGGGCTATTAATAGTTGCCTGCCTCTCTCCCCCAGACATCTTATGACCTAGGGATTCATCATATCTTTTTGCCTTTTCATAGTGTCCATGGGGTTCTCTAGGCAAGAATACTGGAGTGGGTTGCCATTTCCTCCTCCTGTGGATCACATTTTTTCAGAATGCTTCACTATGACCCATCTGTCTTGGGTCCTCTAGTTTGTCTTTCATTTTTCTGATTTTTTTTCCTCCCATTCCAAGAGGGGTATCTCTACCTTAGGGCCATTTTCATGTCAAGACAGAAATGAAAGTAGTCAGAGGGAAGGCTAAGGTCCTTGATGGGTTGATACTGGGATGCAGAAAGAGTAGTAGCAGTAGCAGTAGCAGTAGTAGCTCAGTCGTGTCCAATTCTGCGATCTCAAGGCAAGAATTCTCCAGGCAAGAATACTGGAGTAGATTGCCAAGCCCTCCTCCAGGGGATCTTCCCTACCCAGAGATCAAACCTGAATCTCTAGCATTGCAGGCAGATTCTTTACTGTGTGAGCCACCAGGGAAGCCCTTAGAAAGAGAGAGCATACATCTGAAGGGATAAGACTGAAGTGGAGAGGGTAGAGGGGAGGGAAGAGTTCTGTAAGATTAAGACAGTAACTTAGGGGTTCCCAAACATGTGAGAACCCTGTCCCATTGAGTCATCTGGCAGAAGTGGTGAAATGGTAGAAAGCAAGAGCCACACAGTACCCCCAGGCTCCCTACCCAGAGATCAAACCTGAATCTCTCGCATTGCAGACAGATTCTTTACTGTGTGAGCCACCAGGAAAGCCCTTAGAAAGAGAGAGCATACATCTGAAGGGATAAGACTGAAGTGGAGAGGGTAGAGGGGAGGGAAGAGTTCTGTAAGATTAAGACAGTAACTTAGGGGTTCCCAAACACGTGAGAACCCTGTCCCATTGAGTCATCCGGCAGAAGTGGTGAAATGGTAGAAAGCAAGAGCCACACAGTACCTCCAGGCTCCCTGGTTGCCGTCCCCACCATGCTTCCTAGGGGAAGGGTGGTTTGGAGGCTGTGGCGCTACTTCACACATCCCCCAGGGCTGGACCAATTAGCATCTTACTGCTGCTCCTGAAAGGTCTCCTGGGCCTTGCTCAAGCCTGGACTGAACTGAATTTTTATTAACTGGATGGCTGAGGATTTGGAAGTAGATTTAATTTGACTGAAGGGAATTAAAGTGATGCACCATTTCTTGCATATCCAGTTTGTGAAGCAAAATTTATAGCTGCTTTGAGCGTGCTAGTCAACTTTCCTAAATAGATGAGACACTCTCTATATGCAGAGCTTACCTTTTATCATTCATTTGGTCAACAAAGATTTATTGGGAACTTCTATGTGGTAGGCACTGATCTAGGTACCAGGTATACATGAAATATTTCAGACACGGTCCTTGATCTCTTGGACTTACAGATTCATGAGGGAGAAAGAAAATAAACAAAAAAACCAAGCAAGTATATAAGTGTAAATTGGGATGAATGCTATGAAGGAAAAAAACCAGCTGTTCATCTTATAGCTGAGGACATAACACAGAAGCTGGCCCTGAAGCCATTGCTATCAGGGAGGGGAACTTGAGGCACTAATGTAACCCACGCCGCAGCTCCTCTGCTGGAGCAGCACCTCACCAAACTCCAAGTCCTTGGGTCTCATGTTGCTTTTTGTAACGGCCGCACCTGCCTGATGCGAAGACTCATTGGAAAAAACCCTGATGCTGGGGAAGATTGAGGGCAGGAGGAGAAGGGGGGTAACAGAGGATGAGATGGTTGGATGGCATCATCAGATCAATGGACGTGAGTTTGAGCAAACTCTGGGAGATAGTGAAGGACAGGGAAGCCTGGCGTGCTGCAGTCCATGGGGTCGCAAAGAGTTAGACACGACTGAGCAACTGAACAACAACACGACCTGCCAGATCTTTTCAATTTGAGTGTTTAATATTCAAATACCATAATCAAATCGTCAGTCACATTCTGAGGAGTAACTACTGAATCTGACTCATCATGCAAGTCTCAGACATAAATTGCAAACCCTGAAGTTGTCAAGGTTTCGGTTTTTGAGGGACTGAGAAATGGCTGATGGTGCTGGAGGGAAGAACAGGATATAATAAAACTGGGTGCTAACTTTGGGGAAGGTGCGCCTGGCCATGGTTTAAGTTCAAATTTTGTGCTAACTGCAATGGGAGTCACATGCGGATTTTAAGTTGACAAGTGTCCGTCTAATTTTTCTTTTAAACCATATCACATAGTGCTAGGTTTTAGGAGAAAGGACTATTTGTTTTTGATTTTTTGATGATTCCTTGCCATACTGAATTAAACTACGAGTTGGTAGATGCAGGGGGAGAATTACTTTATGGAGATGACTTCCTTATGGTTAATAAAGACTGGTAAGTGAAAAAGTTCTGTGTTGGAGCCTTTTTAAGTTTCCCAGTCTGTGAGAGTCAGAACCTGGAAAAGCTAAGTTGTCCTCGTTTCCTCTTGCTCAGCTTCTCCCTTTTCCAGTCTGAAAAAAACCACTGAGGAATGTTTTTTTTTTTGGATAATTCCCGATGTTTCCTTATTTATATTGGTGTGTCAGAGATTCCAGGCAGTGTGTGTGTGTGTGTGTGTGTGTGTGTGCGTGCATGTATAGCAAAGTAATGAGTGAGGCTTATGATTTTAGGGGAAAGGCAAGTTATGGTGAAAAACAAAAAGAAAAGAAAGGGACTTCTGGGCAAAGATTAGGACCTCTAAAATCACGGTTAGAAGTTGTTTAGGCAGGGGCATGTAGGTCTGAGTTGCTGTGAAGCTCCATGGAACCAAGGGTGACGTCAGTGTGATGTGGCCTCTGGGGCCTGGCAGAGCAGGAGGCTGACATCACTGCCCAGGGGATCCAATGAGCTGACTCCAGGGAGGCCTCCTCACAGCCCCCAAAGATGCTGGAGCAGCAAACATGACCCAAACGGACCCTGGGGACTGAGCTGCTCCCATTTGCTGTTCAATTATTGTCCTTTCCTTCACAGCTCCACTAGCATAGAGGCTTACCTCAGCACTGGTGAGGGAGAAGGAAGGAGTGTTGATGCTCTGCTCCCAGTAAACTTTAGACCTGTGGGGAGACATATTTTTTCCCTTAAAAGAGAGCCATCAGCTGAGTCAGGCTCCTGCCTGCAAGGAGGTCATGGTATAGATGATGGGACAGAATGAAAACTAATTAAAGCAATAAAGGAAAGCATATGAGCTCTGAGGTGGGGCCTGACTTCAAACCTCAGTCTGTCAGTGACTAGCCCTCTGACTCTGGGCAAGTTATTTAACCATACTGAGCTTCAGTTTTTTCCTCAATAGAATGGAGACAACAACTTTTGTCCTACAGCAGGGTAATTGTGACAATGAAATGAGAGAAATAGAATTATGTTCCTGGAACCTAGCAGGTCTTAATAAGCAGAAGCTGCTGTTATTGCTACTACTTCAGGTCACACCATGTGACAGGGACAATATCGAGTCATGTATTAATGCAAGACAGAGGGTGTTGACGAAGGATCTACTGTTCAACTGCCTGTGTTAGGAAAGAAAGGGTTATCTTCACAGAAGAAGGTCACACAAAGCTGGATCTTGAAGTATAATTTCAGCAAGTGAGGAAGGAGGAGGAAAGGGAAGAGCACTTCATTCAGAAGGAACAGAATAGCATAAGCAAAACCTGAAAAAAGCAACCGGTAGTTCATTTCAGATCAGTTCAGCTCCACTCAAGCTACATGAATTAAGTGCTGTCTATTCTAAGCCATTAAAAAAAGTTTTTTTTTTGGAGTATAGTTGATTACAATAAGTCTGAGTGAACTCCAGGAGTTGGTGATGGACAGGGAGGCCTGGAGTGCTGCGATTCATGGGGTCACAAAGAGTCAGACACAACTGAGCGACTGAACTGAACCGAATGTCAGGCAGACCATCTTCACTGGAGTTTTCTATGCTAGTCACTCCAAACTCACACTGTTGCTGGTAAAAACTCATGTGAGCTCTCTGGCTGCTGAGGGGGCGGCGGGGGGGGGGGGGAGGGCTAGAAATAAAACCTGCTGACAGTAGCAGAAGCTCATTTAATCACTACTGTACATATTTAGTCTACATACCCATCTTCTCCCTGTGAGGTATAAAAAGCTTTTTGCTTAGATGTTAAAATTGGTGATTGAAGGGACCAGAGATCTTTAGAAATATGAAAGCCTTCATATTCTTCCTGCCCCTCCTACCTGTGTCTGAAATTGTTTAAGCATGAGTAATGAAACAAGGTGAGACAGCCAGAGATTGTCTAGAAACAGACAGGTTTAGCAACCTTCTCAGTTCCTGGCAAACCAAGACTTGTAACTCATTCTCCTCACTATTGCTTTGTTTATTTATAAAATGTGCTTTTAATTAATAATGACTATTCTTTATTAAAAAAGCAGTACATATACAAGGGAAAGAATTCCAAAACTGCATGCATAATAAAAAATATCTTCCTGCTACTTCATGCCCCTTCCTCCCAATATCTGTCCTGGTTGTCACTAATGTTTACAGTTTCTTGGATACCCTTTCAGAAATATTCTGTGAAGTATTTTATACATATATAAGTATATATATGAATTTTTTCTTTGTGACTTTTTACTGAGGTATAACTGACACACACATCACATTAGTAATTTCAGGTATACAACATGATGATTCGATATTTATGTATGTTCTGAAATGATCACCACAATAAGTCTAGTTAGCAACTGTCACCATATGTATTTATGAAATTTTTTTTCTTGTGGTGAGAACTTTTAAGACCTAGTCACTTAGCAATTTTCAACTGTGCAATAGAATAAAAATTTTGTTTTTGTCTTTCATTTTTCATCAAATATTTGTTGTTCAGTTGCTAAGACGTGTCTGACTCTTTGCAAACCATGGACTGCAGCATGCGAGGGTCTTCTGTCCTCCACTGTCTCCTGGAGTTTGCTCAAATTCAGGTCCATTGAGTTGGTGATGCTATCTAACCACTTATCCTCTGCTGTCCCCTTCTTTTTTGCCCTCAATCTTTCCTAGCATCAGGGTCTTTCCCAGTGAGCCCGTACTTTGCATCAAGTGGTCAAAGTATTTGAGCTTCAGCTTCAGCATCACTCCTTCCAATGAGTCTTCAGGTTTGATTTCCTTTAGGATTGACTGGTTTGATCTCCTTGTAGTCTAAGGGACTCTCAAGAGTCCTCTCCAGCACCACAATGTGAAAGCATCAGTTCTTCAGTGCCCAGCCTTCTTTATGGATCAAATCTCACATCCATACATAACTACTGGAAAAACCATAGCTTTGACTATACAGACCTTTGTCAGCAAAGTTATGTCTCTGCTTTTTATATGCTGTCTATGTTTGTCAGAGCTTTCCTTCCAAGGAGCAAGCATCTTATAATTTCATGGCTGCAGTCATTGTCCGCAGTGATTGTGGAGACCAAGAAAATAAAATCTGTCACTGCTTTCACTTTTTCCCCTTCTATTTGCCATGAAGCGATGGGACCAGATGCCATGATCTTAGTTTTCTGAATGTTAAGTTTCAAGCCAGCTTTTTCACTCTCTTCTTTCACCTCCATCAAGAGGCTCTTTAGTTTGTCTTCATTTCCTCTATTTGGGTTGTATCATCTGCAATCTGAATCTAAGATTGTTAATATTTCTCCCTGCAATCTTGATTCCAGCTTGGGATTTACCCAACCCAGCATTTTGCATGATGTACTTTGCATATAAGTTAAATAAGCAGGGTGACAATATACATCCATGATGTACTCCTTTTCCAACTTTGAACCAGTCAGATGTTCCACATCTGGTTCTAACTGTTGCTTCTTGACATGCATACAGGTTTCTCAGGATACAGGGAAGGTGTCTGGAATTCCTTTCTCTTTAAGAATTTTTCACAGTTTGTTGTAATCCACACACTCATTGAAACATTCTATCACCTTTTAACACATAAATAGAAACAGATTTAATATAAATAGAATTACACTGAAGTTGAGGTAAAAAAACAAAAACTTATAACTTTCCTTGGAAAACTATAAATAAATTGATAATTTCCCGTCAGTTTTGCATTAGCCTTCTCTAACTACGTCAAGGTTTATGCTCTTTTAGTATTGTATTTTTTATGCTGATCAATGTGATGTAATTTCTTAGCCAGAAAGAATTCAAAGCAAAAATCAGATTTAGGGTCTCAACCTGTTCCAATTGGTTCTTCAGTTCAGTTAAACTCTTGGAGACCCCATGGACTGCAGCACGCCAGGCTTCTCTGTCCACCACCAACTCCTAGAGTTCACTCAAACTCATTTCCATCACATTGGTGATGCCATCCAACCATCTCATCCTCTTGTCTCCTTCTCCTCTTGCCTTCAATCTTTCCCAGCATCAGGGTCAGGTGGTCAAAGAATAGGAGTTTCTGCTTCAGTATCAGTCCTTCCAATGACTATTCAGGACTGATTTCCTTTAGGATGGACTGGTTGGATCTCCTTGCTGTCCAAGGGACTCTCAAAAGTCTTCTCCAACACCACAGTACAAAAACATAAATTCTTTGGTGCTCAGCTTTCTTTATAATTCAACTCTCACATCCATACATAACTACTAGAAAAATCATAACTTTGACTAGACAGACCTTTGTTGGTAAACTAATGTCTCTGCTTTTTAATATGCTGTCTAGGTTGGTCATAATTTTCCTTTCGAGGAGCAAGTGTCTTTTAATTTCATGGCTGCAGTCACCACCTGCAGTGATTTTGGAACCCCCCCAAAATAAAGTCTGACACTGTTTCCATTGCTTCCCCATCTATTTGGCATGAAGTGGTGGGACCAGATGCCATGATCTTAGTTTTTTTGAATATTGAACTTTTTTTTTTCCTAATTTTATTTTATTTTTAAACTTTACATACTTGTATTAGTTTTGCCAATTATCAAAATGAATCCGCCACAGGTATACATGTGTTCCCCATCTCGAACCCTCCTCCCTCCTCCCTCCCCATACCATCCCTCTGGGCCGTCCCAGTGCACCAGCCCCAAGCATCCAGCATCGTGCATCGAACCTGGACTGGCAACTCGTTTCCTACATGATATTTTACATGTTTCATTGCCATTCTCCCAAATCTTCCCACCCTCTCCCTCTCCCACAGAGTCCATAAGACTGTTCTATACATCAGTGTCTCTTTTGCTGTCTCGTACACCGGGTTATTGTTACCATCTTTCTAAATTCCATATAATGTCCATCAGCAGATGAATGGATAAGAAAGCTGTGGTACATATACACAATGGAGTATTACTCAGCCATTAAAAAGAATACATTTGAATCAGTTCTAATGAGGTGGATGAAACTGGAGCCTATTATACAGAGTGAAGTAAGCCAGAAGGAAAAACACCAATACAGTATACTAACGCACATATATGAATATTGAACTTTAAGCCAACTTTTTCAGTCTCCTCGTTCATGTTCATCAAGAGGCTCTTTAGTTCTCTTTGCTTTCTGCCATAAGGGTGGTGTCATCTGTATATCTGAGGTTATTGATATTTCTCCCAGCAATCTTGATTCCAGTTGTGCTTCATCTAGCCCAGTGTTTCTCATGATGTACTCTGCATATAAGTTAAATAAGCAGGGTGACGATATACAGGCTTGATATACTACTGTTCCTATTTGGAACCAGTGTGTTGTTCCATGTCCAGTTCTAACTGTTGCTTCCTGAACTGCATACAGATTTCTCAGGAGGCAGGTCAGGTGGTCTGGAATGAGTTTGACCTTTTAAATATGATATAATTGTTTATGAAAAGTTGCTTTAATAAGTAATAATTAAAATTCTATTGCCTTTTTAAAACTTGAAATAACTTTTGTTTTAAAAAATACAGCAGTAAAGACCGTCGCATAAACTTTTCACAAAACATACTTAGTCTTTTTACACTGAAAATGTTTTGCACTGAAAACATATTTTGTATAGTCCAGGGACTTATAATGGCCATTTCTTTCTCATTTTCACCTTTGTTCCCAGTCAATGTTTTTTAGGGTCCATATTCTGACTGTAAACACCAAGTTCATATTTACTTTCTTCCTGTGGATGGACGGAACCATATATGAGAATTTTATATCCAATTTGCAACAGTAAATCTTTTAAAGGGAAAATATCCTAATTGACTTGAGCTTCTCTGGTGGTGCTAGTGGTAAAGAATCTGCCTGCTAACCCAGGAGACACAAGAGACACTGGTTTGACCCTTGGGTTGGGAAGATCCCCTGAAACAGGAAATGGCAACCTGCTCCACTAGTCTTGCCTGGACAATTCCATGGACAGAGGAGCCTGGTGGACTACAGTCCATGGGGTTGCAAAGAGTCAGACAGGATTAAGCACACACAACCAAAGGCTTTAGCATAGTCAATGAAGCACAACTAGATGCTTTTATGGAACTCCCTTGTTTTCTCCATAATCCAGTGAATGTTGGCAATTAGATCTCTGGTTCCTCTGCCTTTTCTAAACCCAGGTTCTATATCTGGAAGTTCTTGGTTCACATACTGCTGAAGCCTAGCTTGAAGGATTTTGAGCATAACCTTGCTCGCATGTGAAATGAATGCAATTATACTGTAGTTTAAACATCCTTTGACATTGCCTTTCTTTGGGATTGGAATGAAAACTGACCTTTTCCAGTCCTGTGGCCACTGCTGAGTTTTCCAAATTTGCTGGCATATTGAGTGCAGCACTTTCACAGCATCATCTTTCAGGATTTGAAATAGCTCCACTGGAATTCCATCATCTCCACTAGCTTTGTTCATAGTGATGCTTTCTAAGGCCCACTTGACTTCACATTCTTGTATAGTTCTGTGTATTTTTGCCACTTCTTCTTCATCTCTTCTGCTTTTGTTAGGTCCTTACGGTTTCTATCCTTTTCATGCTCATCCTTGCATGAAATGTTCCTTTGATATCACCAATTTTCTTCAAGAGATCTCTAGTCTTTGATCTGTATTAAAAAAGAGATCCAAGATGCTTTTGATGCAGGTGGTTGTTGGCCCAGTTGAGCCATTAGAATAAAGTACAAATTTCTGTTCCTGGTGTTCCTTTTCCAAGATGCTTTCCTAGCACCATTTCTTGTTGCTAATTCCCTATACATCAGTGCAAATGAAGTTCTTTCTGGTTTTCTAGGTGCTTCTCACACCTTCCAATCACACCTTTTGAAATGTTCAGGCATAGTCTGTCAATGAATTCTTTACTGACAAAAGTGCTTGCCCTGTTTGATTCTCAGAACTTGCTTACAGGTACATTACACCTTATCTGTTAGTTTTGGGGTTTTTACTTTTGGGCTTTTCCTCTTTCATAACTTGTAAGATATCTGTTCAGGGAAACCTAGTTAATCCTTCCTTAATATTCATGCCTAAAGAGGCTTTTGCACTTTGAGGCAAGGGTCTTCAACAAGAACTGCCTGACAATCGCCGTTGCATATGAAGTTCTTAATTGTTCTTGCCTTACAGTAGAACTTTTTTTTTTTCCCTGAAAAACAAGTTTATTTATTTGGCTGCACCAGGTCATGGTTGCAGCACATGGGATCTAATTCCTTGACCAGGGAGTGAACCCGGGTACCCTGGCATGGGAGTACGGAATCTTAGCCACTGGATATAGTGGAGCTTTTAACACAAGTTTGTGGCTTCAATGAATAATGTGTGAAATCAGGCTATTTTTCCCAGAGAACTACAAATCCCAGCGGGCATCGCGCGGAACGTCCGCGGACGTGGTGATGCTAGGGGGCGTGCCCAGTCTGAGGGAGGGGTCGTCCTGCGGGTGGCCGGAGGCTTAGGATCCCCGGGAGCCTGGAGTGAGAGAGAGAGAGATTGAGAGCGAAAGGTGAGCGGAGCTGAGGGAGGGGACGCGCTGCGGGGCTCCCCGAGTCTATGGAGCGGGTTAAGATGGCGGAGGCGGAGAGCCTGGAGACAGCGGCGGAGCACGAACGGATTCTTCGAGAGATCGAGAGCACCGACACGGCCTGCATCGGGCCCACGCTCAGGTACCGTGGGTACCGGGGCCACAGAGGGGTGGGCACGGGCGGGACCCGGGAGCAGGCTCCCTCGGGACTGTGCGCCTGGCCGGCCTCCTGCAGGGCCAGCGCCGGCCCCTCCCTTCAGAGAACCTGGCGAGCGACCTCCACCCTCGGCGAGGCAGGTCCCCCTCCGTAGCCCCGCAGACCCGACGTGGGGTTCCTTCCCGACCGTCGGCGCCGGCAGCCCCGTTACCCTGTAGGCTCCTTCTGCCTCCCTCAGGGCTGGGGCAGCCTTCGTTCTCCCTCCGAGGCTGGCCCGGCGCGGGCAGCCGGAGCGCGCCCGACAGATGGTGGCTCTTAGTAGAGGGTCCCCCTGAGGACATCACCCTTCTGCCCCAGACGCAGGTCCTGCTCTTCAGGCAAAACAGAATTCACCCCACGGTCTGTTGCTCGGAGAGCAAACTCTTGCCTCTTTAAAAATCACAATCACTTCTCAGAAACGAGTTCCTGAAAATCCTAGGCCTGGAAGGAAGGAAGTTTCCTTCAGCCCGCGCGCCCCTCTCCTGGGAGCGGGTACTTGCCGAGCCCTGTCAGGAGGACGACCTCCCCAAAGGTCAGATTCCTGGTGCTCATCGCCGAAAAGACGTTATCTCCCCCCGTTCCCCGTGACCCTTACTTTGCCCACACACCCCCATTTCACTTGGAGACGTCAAACTAAGCCGCCACCTACCTCAACTTATTTAACAAACTTAGCTACAACTTACTGTGTACAGCGCAAGACATTTATTAAGAGATTTACAAGTATGACTTATTCAAACCGCAAAACAGCCCTATTTGGTAGGTACTGTTATTACCCTCATTTTACAGATGAAGCCCAAAGAAGTTAAGTGACTTGCCCAAGGTCACAGAGAAAAGTAGGGGAGTCGCGATTCCTGCTCAGGCATTCTGGATCCAGAGTATGCATTCTTAACCCCTCTTGTTCTGCCTCAGTTGGGGATCACCATCTATCCGTACTTTCTGCCAATTACTCAACCAAGCGCAAACTACCTTTCTCTTTCCCCTCAGTTTATTAGTGCCCTAGAACCAACACATCGTCCTTCCTGTGGCACCTTCTGATCTCCATGCAGCCAACAGAATGATCTTACCCACCTTGTACAGTCTTGGGAAGCTATTCCTCCCTTCATAAAGATTATTTATTACTCACTGCTTGTTTTTTTCATGGGGAGAAGTTGTCTCATGAAAGTCGTTGAAAGAGGGGGCAGGCTGCGGACTTCGCTTCTCATCTCCACCTCCACAGCTTCCTTCTCCAGGGCACATGGTTCTCCCAGTGCCATCCCTGGACATGGGACATGACCATCCTTAGTAGTTTGCTTTTTGTCCCTGACTGCGCTATGATCATGACTGTCACGCTCCTCTTTTTTCATATTTTCTTGAGCTCTTAAAGGTAAATGACCCTTATTTCATTATCTTTACTTTTATAAAAACTAAGACTACTTACTGGTATTCTATGTGCATTACTATTGGTTATTAATGTTTGGTTTTTGTAAAACAAAATGTTATTAGACTTACAGAGGATGCTGTTTGAGGATTTTACTAAGAAATTTGGCTGCTGAGCTATATAGCTGGCAGCCAAGCAAAGCTCCCACTGGAATAGTTGGGATTACCAGAGTTTTTAGGAAGGATTTTTCATCAGAATACCATTAATATTGTCTTGAGTTGGTTGTTTTGAGTTGCTGTTGTTCTTGGTTTATATGATAAATGACTTAATTTAGTGTTATCAATTTAGTTTGTTGTGATTTATTATGTTAGCCCTCCACTGAATAATAATGCATATTTGTTCAGCTGAATTTTAGCCTGTAATTTTCCATTATATTGGCTAAAGAATATATACATTTTGTTTAAAATGTTATCCATTTTCCCTAAAATTTGCTGCGTTATCACTGAATTCCATTGGAAAGTGGGGACTTTTTTGGGCTAAGTGAAGTAGAGATCTTTTGTCCTAAGGGGACATGGTAAGAAAAGTTTTGAGAACCACTGCACTATCCTACTAGTTTAATTTTCTTTTGTTGACTCCCTTTTTTCTTTATCAGGGGCTTTTCATTTTTGGTGTTGTCCTGTCTTTGATGGATAACCCTAAATCTTAACTATCAGACCCAAGATTCAATCATGTGAACATCCTATAATCCAAGTAATATCCACTGTCTTTGTCTTCAGTCTAGCTTGTTCCTGCCTGTATTCACAGGAGATGATCTCATCTTTCTTCCTTATCCCTTGCAGAGGCAGCGGCATGCATAGACTTGGTGTTTCAGATCCCATGCTTTACCCTGGGTGCGTGTTCATAATCATTATCTCTTGGTTTTCCATCACAGTCAGTAAACAGGTATGATAGAGGCAATAGGCTCTTCTTCCTACCATTACCCTCAACTGTAAATCTCAGCCTCTATCCCTCTTCATAGACTTTCCTATTTCTTCTGTCTTTTGAGGCATTTTTAAGGCTCTTGGTTCTTACCTGTCCCTGAGACAGGTATTCTAACTGAAGAGGAATTAAATAACAATAATTTGTGGTACCAAATTATTCTTCCAATTTTATCCCTTTTTGTTTGAGGAACCCCAATGGCTTGACTTTTTCATTATATAACTATCCTTATTTTAATCTTGAAACAGTACTTGCAATATTAGTTGATTACTGTTTATCATAAGGAGTGACTTTATTTATTTATTGTAATTCTAAAAGTCCCAAGCTTATCCATACATACAGAGGCTGTTGCCTAGAAGATTCTTTTGGGGAAGCGGCCATCTCTTCTCTGTCTTCATCTCAAAAATTATTTTGTTAGCTACAAGTCCTAATTTTGCAGATGAGGAAAGAAGCCTGCCAGGAGCCGGTGAGGCATTCTACTCGTGACAGAGGTCATGAGGAAGGAGGCTAGGCATATGCAAAGGCGGGATCCAACCTCAGGAGTCCCCCTGGATATTCTCGAGCATCTACCCCCAAAAAACCAGAGTCTGCCTACTTTATTGTTTTGTGCTCTCACCTCTGACTTTACTGGGGGCTGTTCCCCACCACCATCTCGCTCTCTCTGTCAAAGAGTTAACTTACAGCTCCAATTAATAAAGTTCCTGGGCAATTAGGAGTGTTTAAATCCAAACCCCTCAGATGGCTCTCTAACTCGCCTGACAAATTTACCCGGACTCCTACAGCTATGCATACTATTGTTCACAGTCTCCCAGCCTCGAGAGGCACAGGAAGCTTAAGATATTCAAATAGCTTAGAGCCTCTCAGAAAGTTAGAAACTGTCAGAATAAAACTAGTAAAAGATTTCATTGATGAGCCAATGCTTGTTGCCAAGTTTCCACATCCCCTGAATTGTATCCTTGAATGTGTATTAATTAATATAGTTGGTATGTAGAAAAAATAAGTAGTGGCCTTGGTGTTAGTAACTTTAGACCCTTAAGGTAATAAATTCTTTCCTTTGTTGTAAACCCATTACACATCTGCCCTATAGGAATGCAATTTTATCTTCGGAAGATGGCACCAAACCTTAAAATAATTACTCTTAGAGAAAATAAGTCTTTGTTGATAAGTCTTTGTCAAGAGTCATAAAATGTTAATAAGCCTTCTGGCCAGAAGATGATGTAAATCACCTAAACCATTTGTATATGGTAAATTTGCAGGAAAGAAACCCTGGTTTTTGATAAGGATCAAAAACTGCTGACTTTGCATCCCCTATTATCCTCTATGTGTAACTTAGGGTATAAAAGCCCCTGTTGAAAATAAAGCTACGGGCCTTGCTCACCAAAGCTTGGTCTCCCCATGTCATTCTTCCCCTTAACTTCCAGCTGAGTCTCTATCTGGAGCGCGGATATCCTCTGCGACCATTTATTTGCCTGGGCTTCTAAGACCCACTCGAGAAGGTGTCTAAGGTGGGGCACCTTCTGCTATTTGAGAGGGCGCCTGCGGCCTCCGTGGTCAGAGCTAACCTGGTGTCACGGGTTATATTGATTTTCCACGTAAACCAAGCTACTCAGCTTCTTTTCTCCACTGAATTTTCCTACTGAGCTATCCTCATTCTATTACTCTTTATATCTTTGATAAATAAATAAATAAATAGGTCGCCGAAGCCGTCTCTCCTTCGAATACCCTGGATCAGCCGGGGCTGGACCTCGACAGAAGCCCATTAGGTGTAAGGGCATGTCTTGTTTTTAAAATAATATTGATTCTTGCTTTGTAGTGCTAATGCATTACAGAAATTGATCACAAGATATTGTGCTGCTGCTGCTAAGTCGCTTCAGTAGTATCCGACTCTGTGCGACCACATAGATGGCAGCCCACCAGGCTACCCCGTCTCTGGGATTCTCCAGGCAAGAACACTGGAGTGGGTTGCCATTTCCTTCTCCAATGCATGGAAGTGAAAAGTGAAACTGAAGTCGCTCAGTCGTGTCCGACTCTTAGCGACACCATGGACTGCAGCCCACCAGGCTCCTCCGTCCATGGGATTTTCCAGGCAAGAGTATTGTGCTGATAATACACTGCAAAAATTGATCACAGAATACTGGTCACAAATCACTCATGAGTAATAGCTCTATATTCTCATTTTTCAAATCACATCTATGTATCCCTAGTCTTCTTTCATATCATTTATTCGAAATAAGTTGTTTCCTCACTTTGCTCTCTGGGTACTAGCAATTAATATTCAGTCTTAATTGTTATTTAAGATTTTAAAAGAGACTTTTAAATTTAGCAGTGAAGTACCTTGCCTTTAAAACAATAGCTTTATTGAGATATTCATATACTGTACAGTTAACCAATTGAAACTGTACAATTCAATGTTTTTTTTTTTTTTAGCGAATTCACAGAATTGTGTAACAGTTACCACAATCTAATTTTAGAACATTTTCATCAGCTCTGAAAGAAACCCCATACCCATTAGCAGTCACTCTTCATTCTGTCCCTTCCCCAGGCAGTCACTACTTTCTGTCTTCATGGGTTTGCATATTTTGTTCACTTTGTATAAATGGAATCATAGAACATTTTGAGGAACTGCTAAACTGTGTAACAAAATGCCTGCACCATTTTTTAGTCCCACTCCAGTACTCTTGCCTGGAAAATCCCATGGACGGAGGATCCTGGTAGGCTGCAGTCCATGGGCTCCTGAAGAGTCAGACACGACTGAACGACTTCATTTTCACTTTTCACTTTCATGCATTGGAGAAGGAAATGGCAACCCACTCGTGTTCTTGCCTGGAGAATCCCAGGACTGGGGAGCCTGCTGGGCTGCCGTCTGTGGGGTCGCACAGAGTCGGACATGACTGAAGTGACTTAGCAGCAGCAGCAGCAGCAGCAATGTATAAGGGTTTTAGTTTCTCCATATCCTTGTCAGCACTTGTTGCTATCTCTTTTTATTTTAGCCATCCCAGTGAATATGAAATTGCATCTCACTGTCATTTTGATTTGTATTTCTCTAATGGTTAATCTTTTCATGTGCTTATTTAGTTATTTGTTTATGTTTTTTGTTTGTGTATTATGTTTTTTGGAGCAGTGCCTTCAGTTTTTAATTGGATTATTTTTATTGTTGAGTTATAAGTTTTCTTTATATATTCTGGATATATCTTCTACCAGGAATAGGATTTGAAAATACTTTTCCATTCTTTTGGGTGGTTTTTTCATTTTTCTTGATGGTATCACCTGCTGCACGAAAGTTTTAAATTTTTGATATGAGGCCAGTGTATCTAGTTTTTATTTTTTTGCTTGTGCTTTTGGTGTTGTATCTAGGCAACCTCTGCTTAATCCAAGATTATGAACATTTGCTCCTAAGAGTTGTATAATTTTATTTCTACATCACAGTCTGTGATCCATTTTGAGTTAATTTTTGTCTATCATATAAGGAAGGGTGTCCAATTTCATTCTTTTGCATGTTGATGTGCAGTTTTTCCAGCATCATTTGTTGAGTGCCATTTTTTTCTTATCCAGGTATATTTCAGGTTGACTTATTTTGTCTTTTTATCATGAAATTTATGTTCTTTATTTGTAGCAGCAGTGTAACCTTCAAGACCTTGTCATTGTGTTTATTGGACCTCCCTTGCTGAGTGTTCTCACCTGGGAAAAAGTTTGCTCTATTGTTTTCAGCTCATGATTTTCTCTTCTTAGCTTAGTTGCTGCCTTCCATTTCTAAGGGGTCGGTGTTGTAAGAATGATATGATTGCTATATTTGATCCTGGTAAAGCACTTTACTGTAGGGACTGAGTCTTGTCTTACCGTATGGAGTGGTTTTGTGCTATACTGCTTAGTTTTAAGATTAACAAAGGGTATTAATGATAGAATCTTATCTATTTGATCTTTATCACTATTAAAACATTAAAAATTCTGTCAACATTATAAAAATTTTGGAAGCTGTATTAAGAATTACTTGTACTGTTGTGACATAGCTGCTGTTGTTTTGGTGCATTTCCTTTTAGATGCTTGCTTTATTTATTCTGTTGTTAAAAAGTTGTATTTTTGGTATAGCAACAGTTTTCTCTCTTGCTTATTTGGTGGTGGAGGTGGTTTAGTTGCTAAGTTGTGACCTTCTCTTGTGACCCCATAGCCTAACCCACCAGGCTCCTCTGTCCCTGTCCATGTCTCCTGCATTGCAGGCAGATTCTTCACCACTGAGCCACTGGGGAAGCCCAAACCGTGTATAAAGCTGCCTCTTCCAGAAAACAAATATGGGGGATATTTTCAAAAGCTCTTTTGCTGAATGTCATTTGATAATTTAATATGGTGAACTGACCTCCCCACTTACTGCTTCTCTGCCTTTGGCCACATGGCTTTGTTTTCCATCCTTTGGCCTTCCATTACCTGCTACTGCTAAGTCACCTCAGTCGTGTATGACTCCATGCGACCCCATAGACGGCAGCCCACCAGGCTCCTGTCCCTGGGATTCTCCAGGCAAGAACACTGGAGTGGGTTGCGATTTCCTTCTCCAATGCAGGAAAGTGAAAGGGAAGTCGCTCAGTCATGTCCGACTCTTTGCGACCCCATGCACTGCAGCCCACCAGGCTCCTCTGTCCATGGGATTTTCCAGGCAAGAGTACTGGAGTGGGTTGCCACTGCCTTCTCCACCATTGCCTAAGTTGTACAAAATCCAGATAATCCTTGGTTGATGACACTTTCTCATTATTGGTCCTTGTATGGATCTCTTTAAGCAGTTAATTATTTTTATAAGCAACTTACCACCTGAGTGGGCAATTTTTTTTCATCTTTAAGTGGGGATACTACCTACATTGCAGGAACAGTATTAAAAAAAAAAAAGGAGATAAAGCATTCTTCATGGTACCTGCTGCTGCTGCTAAGTCGCTTCAGTTGTGTCCGACTCTGTGCGACCCCATAGAAGGCAGCCCACCAGGCTCCCCCGTCTCTGGGATTCTCCATGCAAGAATACTGGAGTGGGTTGCCATTTGTAACTCCGATAGTGTGAGTCATATTCTGCCTTTTACCCTTGAGTTTGTAATGAGGACTTAGGTGTTTCATTGTTGTTGTTTAGTTGCTAAGTCGTGTCTGACTCTGTGACTCCATAGACTGTAGCCCGCCAGGCTCCTCTGTCTACGGAATTTCTCAGGCAAGAGTGGGTTGCCATTTCCTTCTCCAAGGGATCTTCCCCACCCAGGGACTGAACCTGTGTCTCCTGCTTGTCAGGGGGATTCTTTACCACCAAGCCAGTGTTAATTACAAAACTTTGTGTTTGGAGTGATTCTTGACTTTGATTTTTTACTTCTACTCATATATCTGAGGGATAAAATATTCATCAATAATCAGACCCTGGAAGTGGTTATTTTGAGATAGATGGAGAACGGAGGAGGAGATAGGAAACAATTTTATAAAAGCAGTTTAGGTGACTCTGATATTCTCCCTCCTTGACAATCAATGAGGGGAAAGAAATGATCTCCTATTTCTGATTGTTTATTTTTTAGTAGTAACTACCCATTCATGGGAAATAGATGGGGATACAGTGGAAACAATGTCAGACTTTATTTTTTTGGGTTCCAAAATCACTGCAGATGGTGATTGCAGCCATGAAATTAAAAGATGCTTACTCCTTGGAAGGAAAGTTATGACCAACCTAGATAGCATATTGAAAAGCAGAGACATTACTTTGCCAACAAAGGTCTGTCTAGTCAAGGCTATGGTTTTTCCTGTGGTCATGTATGGATGTGAGAGTTGGACTGTGAAGAAAGCTGAGCACCGAAGAATTGATGCTTTTGAACTGTGGTGTTGGAGAAGACTCTTGAGAGTCCCTTGGACTGCAAGGAGATCCAACCAGTCCATTCTAAAGGAGATCAGTCCTGGGTGTTCATTGGAAGGACTGATGCTAAAGCTGAAACTCCAGTACTTTGGCCACCTCATGCGAAGAGTTGACTCATTGGAAAAGACCCTGATGCTGGGAGAGATTGGGGGCAGGAGGAGAAGGGGACGACAGAGGATGAGATGGCTGGATGGCATCACCAACACAATGGACATGAGTTTGGGTAAACTCTGGGAGTTGGTGATGGACAGGGAGGCCTGGTGTGCTGCGATTCATGGGGTCGCAAAGAGTCGGACAGGACTGAGTGACTGAACTGAACTGAACCTTTAAAAAAATTTTTTTTATATTTTAATTTATAACTGTAATGTAGTGACTTTTAAAAAGAAGAAACAGACAACAACAAACTTAATCCTACCACCCTGTCACAACTCTTATTTTTGTATATTTCTTTTAAACTTTTTCCATATTAATTTTATTATATTAGAAGAATAATGTCATGTTATATGTTGCTTTTTCAGGTAACATTATACATTGTTATATATCTATCATTTTAGTGGCTTCATTCATGAATTAATTTATTTGTTTATTCAACAGATATTTATGAAACAACTTCTGTGTGCCAGGTATTCTTCTGGACTCTGGGATATAATAGAGAACAAAATAGATACGTCCTTGCCCTTTTGGACCATGAATTCTACTAGAGCACTTACAGAATAAACAGACACATAGACACATGAAATAATAGTGCTATTTAGTGGTTATGTTACATGTGATGGGATATTGTTTCTGACTTAGGTGTTTAGAAAAAGTTGTTTGAAGTAGCAAGCCATGTATCTCTTCCAGACAGCAGGCACAGTATGAAGACCCACAGGAGAAGCATAGTGGGAGGTGATGGTAGGAAATCAGTGAGGGTCCAGATAGCATAGACTAAGAAAGAGACTGTTTTTATTTCTAAGTGTCATGTCAAGGTAGAGAAGAGCATTGAGCAGGGAAGTGACATGCACTAACTTAAGTTAAACAAAGAACATTCTGGCTGCTATATGGAGATTGGAGTAAGAGAAGAAACAGGAAAACCAGTCAAGAAAGTGAAAGAAAAGTGAAAGTTGCTCAGTTGTGTCCAACTCTTTGCGAACCCATGTACTGTCCATGGAATTTTCTAGGCCAGAATACTGGAGTGGGTAGCCTTTCCGTTCTCCAGGGGATTTTCCCTACCCAGGAATTGAACTCAGATCTCTCGCATTGCAGGTGGATTCTTTACCAGCTGAGCCACAAGAGAAGCCCAAGAATATTGGAGTGGGTAGCCTATCCCTTCTTTAGGAGATCTTCCCGATGGGAAGAACTGGGAAGTCTCCTGCATTGGAATGGAACCGGGGTCTCCTGAATTGCAGGCGGATTCTTTACCATGTAAAGAATGACAGGCATCAGAGGCCAATTACTTTAGGTTATGCTTTCAATGAAGAGAAAAAGAAACTCTAAAATTGTATATAATTCCAAAAAATAAAATCTTCTGATATGTCAAGGTTTTCAAGATTTTCAGCAGTTTTATACAGGGAAGCTATCAGGGAAGCTTTAACCAGTCAAGGGATATTTGGAATTATATCCAAATGGTTATAGCATGGTTGTATAATGAGATGGTTGTAGCATGCAGTAAGCTATTGGGGAGAAGGTGATGAGAAGTAGTTGGATTTAGAATATTATTTTGAAAACAGAGTCAAACTTTTGGGATTACTTATGGGGGTTAAAGAAAGAGAGGAACCAAGCATGATTCCAAGGCTCTTGGCCTAAGTAAATGGGTGAGTAATGGTGGTGCCATTTGTTGGAGTAGAGAATAAAGGGGAAGGAACTTTATTTTTCTTCATAGCACTTCTGCCTGACATATATTTTTGATTGTCTCCTCTATTGGAATTTGTATTCCAGGAGGGGAGGAATTTTATTCCTTTTGTTTGCTACTGTATCTTGGGAACCTAAGAGAGGGCCTGGCAAACAGTTGGTGCTCAATAAATATTTGTTTAATGAATAGAAGAATAAAATAATTGTACCATGAGCTGTTAATTATCTAGGGGATTAATTAACTGATTTGCAGATTAACTGTCTTTAAAAAAGTATGACTAGGCTTTTGAGCTGGAGAAGGAAATGGCAGCCCACTCCAGTACTCTTGCCTGGAAAATCCCACGGACAGAGGAGTGTAGTAGGCTACAGTCCATGGAGTCGCAAAGAGTCAGACACGACTGAATGACTTCACTTCACTTCAGGCTTTTGAGAAAAAATAAACTGCTGAAAATCTTGAAAACCTTGACATATCAGAAGATTTTATTTTTTGGAATTACATATAATTTTAGAGTTTCTTTTTCTCTTCATTGAAAGCATAACCTAAAGTAATTGGCCTCTGATGCCTGTCATTCTTCAGTATTTTTGCAGTGTTGTTAAAAATTTTCAAATTTAAGTATAACTCTTGAGTAAAATTTTATTTTCTAAGTTAAAATATTTATAGATTTGGGAAGAATGGAATAGAAATAAGTTTCAGTTACACTATGGAATTGTTGTTCAGTCACTAAGTTGAGGCTGACTCTTTGCGACCCCATGAACTGCAGCATGCCAGGCTTCCCTGTCCTTCACTATCTTCCTAAGTTTGCTTGAACTCATGTTCATTGAGTCTGTGATGCCATCCAACCATCTTGTCCTCTGTTGCCCCGCTTCTCCTCTTGCTCTCAATTTTTTCCCAGCATCAGGGTCTTTTCCAATGAGTCAGCTCTTCACATCAGGTGGCCAAAGTATTGGAGCTTCAGCTTCAGCATCAGTTCTTCCAATGAATATTCAGGGTTGATTTCCTTTAGGATTGACTGGTTTGATCTCCTTGCAGTCCAAGGGACTCTCAAGAGTCTTCTCCAACACCACAGTTCAAAAGCATCGATTGTTCAGCGCTCAGCCTTCTTTATGCTCCAACTCTCACATCCATACATGACTACTGGTAAAACCATAGCTTTAACTATATGGACCTTTATCAGCAAAGTGATGTCTCTGCTTTTTGATACATTGTCTAGGTTTGTGGTAACTTTTCCTCCAAGGAGCAAGTGTCTTTTAATTTCATGGCTGCAGTCATCATATGTGTGATTTTGGAGCCCAAGAAAACGAAATCGGACACTGTTTCCACATTTTCTCCATTTATTTGCCATGAAGTGATGGGACCAGATGCCATGATCTTCAGTTTTTGAATGTTGAGTTTCAAGCCAGCTTTTTCACTCTTTACTCTTTCACCTTCATCAGAGGCCCTTTAGTTTGTCTTTGCTTTCTGCCATTAAAGAGTATCACCTGCATATCTGAGGTTGTTGGTATTTCTCCCTGCAATCTTCATTCCAGCTTGTGCTTCATCCAGCCCGGCATTTCACATGTTGTACTCTGCATATAAGTTAAATCAGCAGGGTGACAGTATTCAGCTTTCACATACTCCTTTCCCGATTTGAAACTAGTCCATTTTTCCATTTCCAGTTCTAACTATTGCTTTTTGTCCTGTATTCAGATTTCTCTGGAGGCAGCTAATGTGTCTGGTATTCTCATCTCGTTAAGAATATTCTATAGTTTGTTGTGATCCACACAGTCAAAGGGTTTAGCATAGTCAGTGAAGCAGAAGTATATGGTTTTTTTGAATTCCCTTGCTTTTTCTATGATCCAGCATATGTTGGCAATTTGATCTCTGGTTCCACTGCCTTTTCTAAATCCAGCTTGTACATCTGGAAGTTCTTGGTTCACATACTGCAAAAGCCTAGCTTGAAGGATTTTGAGCATAATCTTACTGGCATGTGAAATGATTGCAATTGTATGGTAATTTGAACATACTTTGGCATTGCCTTTCTTTGGGATTGGAATGAAAACTGACCTTTTCCAGTCCTGTGGCCACTGCTGAGTTTTCCACATTTGCTGGCATGTTGAGTACAGCATTTTCACAGCATCATCTTTTAGGATTTGAAATACTCAACTGGAATTCCATCACTTCCACTAGCTTTGTTCATAGTGATGCTTCCTTAGGCCCACTTGATTTCACACTCCAGGATGTCTGGCTCTAGGTGAGTGCACCATTGTGGTTATCTGGGTCATTAAAAGGTTTCTGTACAGTATGAAGTAGGATAATGAATTTTTTTGTAGTTTGATAATGTTAGGTTTTATTATAATAACTTCATTGAATTGTCAGGGAAATTGGAAAAATGAACAAAGCCGTGTAGCTGGTAAGACAGTGTTGGTTTGGTTCTATCAGCAGTGGGCTCCAACTTTGATTTTATTTGAGCTAAACACAAATTTTCATTGCAGCTTTTCCAGTGGAAGGTTATTCTAGTGTGTTATCTGATCAATTAGATTCAAGCCATAAGAAAATTAGTAGTCACAGAGGGAAATTAAATGGGAGAGTAACATTTGGCAATCATTCCTATATTGAATTTGAAGAGTTTATTAGGTATCATCAGATCAAATATGTGATGCTGGTGAAACTCATGTGGAAGTTTTACCTAGTATAATTCTGAAAATAAAAAAACGAGTAGGTAAATTATTTCTATGGGTTAGAAATATTTAAAAAGTGCAAATAAAAAGGTATGAACCATAAATCTAGTATGTTTCCTATTCCCTCTTTTTGTTTTATTAGTTTGTTGTTTATTCTTCCATTGTATTTTATTACAAATATAGGCGTATATGATTTTATTTTCTCCTCCCCTTTTATATAATAAATAATATACTGTATATACAATTATGTAGCTTAGTGTCTTGTACTTTTTGTATTATTTCATCAATATATTTTGGAGATCTGTCCGTATCAGTATGTAGAGATTTTCCTTATTCTTTTTTACAGCTACATAGTGTGACTGTACTATGGTTTATTCATCCAGTCCCCTATTTCTGTATATTTGGGTATTTCCAGTCTTCTTTTGGACAAAATGATGCAACTGTGAATAACCTTGAATATCTGTCATTTCTTATTGTACACGTTGTACCGTATCTGTAGGATGTATTTTCAGAAGTGGGATTGCTAGGTAAAATGATGAATGTATTAAATATTTCTACTTTCATAGGTATTACTCTCTATAGTGGTTATATCATTTTGTTCTCCTCCTAGCGGCCTATGAGATTGCTTATTTCTCCATAGCTTTTTAAACAAAGCATGTGTGTTAGACTTTTGAGATTTTTCCAATATGATAAGTGAAAATGGTATTTCAGTGAAGTTTTTATTTGTGTTGTATTTCTTTCTATGAGTGAGGCTTAATGTTTCTTCCTATATATAAAGGCTGTGTGTGTATATGTGTGTGTTTGCTGTTTGTCTGTGTCCTTTGCTTATTTTTCTATAAGGTTGGCTTTTTTTCTTTTTGATTTGAGCACTAGTGAAGAGCCTTTGGACATGAGTTTGAGTAAACTCTGGGAGTTGGTGATGGACAGGGAGGCCTGGTGTGCTGTAGTCCATGGGGTCACAAAGAGTCGGACACGACTGAACAAACTGAACTGAACTAAGAGCCTTTGATAGGTATACTGTGCTTAAATGAATTAGGAGTATGCAAATGAAAATGGGTTGTGATTACTAAAACAAAGAAACTTGTTTTTTTGTGGAATGAAAGTTTCAAACTTTCCTTTTTATTGTTTTAATTATAAAGGAACATGAATAAACAGACTGTTTAAAATTACAAAAATCAACCTACCTGACTTCAGGCTCTACTACAAAGCCACAGTTATCAAGACAGTATGGTACTGGCACAAAGACAGACATATAGATCAATGGAACAAAATAGAAAGCCCAGAGATAAATCCACGCACCTATGGACATCTTATCTTTGACAAAGGAGACAAGAATATACAATGGATTAAAGACAATCTCTTTAACAAGTGGTGCTGGGAAATCTGGTCAACCACTTGTAAAAGAATGAAACTAGAACACTTTCTAACACCATATACAAAAATAAACTCAAAATGGATTAAAGATCTCAACGTAAGACCAGAAACTATAAAACTCCTAGAGGAGAACATAGGCAAAACACTCTCTGACATACATCACAGCAGGATCCTCTATGATCCACCTCCCAGAATATTGGAAATAAAAGCAAAAATAAACAAATGGGACCTAATTAAACTTAAAAGTTTCTGCACATCAAAGGAAACTATTAGCAAGGTGAAAAGACAGCCTTCAGAATGGGAGAAAATAATAGCAAATGAAGTAACCGACAAACAACTAATCTCAAAAATATACAAGCAACTCCTACAGCTCAACTCCAGAAAAATAAATGACCCAATCAAAAAATGGGCCAAAGATCTAAATAGACATTTCTCCAAAGAAGACATACAGATGGCTAACAAACACATGAAAAGATGCTCAACGGTCCGCCATTTGCAAGCGACGCGGTGCGGAGCCGGAGTGGTGGGGAGCGCGGCCTGCCGAGTGGGTCGCTGCCGCCGCCGCCCCGAAAAAAAAAAAAAAAAGAAAAGATGCTCAACATCACTCATTATCAGAGAAATGCAAATCAAAACCACTATGAGATACCATTTCACACCAGTCAGAATGGCTGCGATCCAAAAGTCTACAAATAATAAATGCTGGAGAGGGTGTGGAGAAAAGGGAACCCTCTTACACTGTTGGTGGGAATGCAAACTAGTACAGCCACTATGGAGAACAGTGTGGAGATTCCTTAAAAAACTGGAAATAGAACTGCCTTATGATCCAGCAATCCCACTGCTGGGCATACACACTGAGGAAACCAGAAGGGAAAGAGACACATATACCCCAATGTTCATCGCAGCACTGTTTATAATAGCCAGGACATGGAAGCAACCTAGATGTCCATCAGCAGATGAATGGATAAGAAAGCAGTGGTACATATACACAATGGAGTATTACTCAGCCATTAAAAAGAATACATTTGAATCAGTTCTAATGAGGTGGATGAAACTGGAGCCTATTATACAGAGTGAAGTAAGCCAGAAGGAAAAACACCAATACAGTATACTAACGCATATATATGGAATTTAGAAAGATGGTAACGATAACCCTGTATACGAGACAGCAAAAGAGACACTGATGTATAGAACAGGCTTATGGACTCTGTGGGAGAGGGAGAGGGTGGGAAGATTTGGGAGAATGGCATTGAAACATGTGAAATGTCATGTATGAAACGAGATGCCAGTCCAGGTTCAATGCACGATGCTGGATGCTTGGGGCTGGTGCACTGGGACGACCCAGAGGGATGGTATGGGGAGGGAGGAGGGAGGAGGGTTCAGGATGGGTTCTTAAATTTGTAAGGAATATATTAAATTAAAAAAAAAAATTACAAAAATCTTATACCTGTAGGCTATGATAATTTGAAATCAGCAGGTTTTGGGGGAATGCAGTAAACATTATTAGATAATACTGCTTCATATACAAATGAAATTCTTAGCAAATCAGAGGATGTCAACATTTTAATAAATTCTTTACTTTAAAATGTTATGGTATATATTAAAATGTTTACATAATTTCCAGCATCTGCATAATTTGTATATGAATTAGTTGCAAAAAATTATTGAGAAGGACAGTTGTGTAGTATGGACAGTTATTTTGAAGGACAGTTATTTAGTATGGACATTTATTTAGGACAGTTATTTCAGAAGCAGTTTAGGATTTTAGATGACATGATTTTGCTTTAGTTTGAAATATGATATGTGTAGTTTAAAATATGAATATAGTTTGGAATATGAATATTTTTATGTCATTGAGGAAAATAATATTTTTATTCTTTCCATCATTGGATTTGATAGCTTTTAGCATTTGCTAATGATGTAATAATTGATTTAATCACATACGGGGTTTCAGCTTCCTGCTGAAAATAGCCTGAAATTAAATTTGTAAGTAGCTTCCCTATGAAATGTGTGAATCTAGGTTGAGATACTGAGCATCTATGATATTTAATATTTGCTTGGAGGAAATACCAAAAATAATAAGGGGAGATGAGTTAGTAAAAACTGAGTTAAAAGCAGAGCTGGTCTTAAACACTTGTGACCTGTTGTGACTAATAACTTATTTTTTAGAGATAACCTGCTAAGGCTATGAGAAAAAAGAGTAAAGCTTTTTTTTTGTAGTGTTGTAGTATCTGCTGGAGTATGTAACAGAAAACAAAGAAGACAGTTTGCTGACTAACTGATGTTGCACGAACTTTGTTCGAATATTTGAAATAAGCAGAGGTCAGCTAAGAAATAGAAAATGATAATGAAATATTTTAATATTTTGGCTATTTTAAAAAGCAATTTGTGATATAAATTTGTAAGTTATATTTATGTTATATTTTGCATTTATAGATATCCTAAGGATGTTAAATGTTTTCTTTCAAATTGCAGGCAACTTAGCATTAATATTTCCTTTATGTTTTGACTGATTTTTTGAAAGGTAATTAATTTTGTTTTAACTTTGTTTTGTGGTTATTCTCAATCTCCTTCCCCTCTTATTCTGGTTGACAGTTGACTGTTCTCCCCTTCCCTCTCTTTTTCTCTGATTTTCCCCTTGCCTTGTTGTAGAGAGGAATTAGATGGTTTCCAAAAATATGTGTGATTTACAAAAATACATATAGTAGATACAGTCAACGGTGGTGAGCAAATTAGGGCAAGGGAAAGCAAAGGTAGGAAAGAATATGAAGTCAAGAGAGAGCTGTAAAAAGATTATGTTTGTTAAAGTAGCCATCGGTTTGGCTCTAGGGTTTCCAGCAGCTAGTGCAAAAACGAGATATGCTTTGTTGTTTGAGTTATGGTGTAAAATTAAAAAGTAGTTACTTTGGAGAAGCACAGCTATTCTTGGTTCTGAGTAAGACCAGAGAGCTGTTTATACCATGTGTCCTTACAAAGAAGACCCTGTGTAATGTAGCTTTAATATCCGTATAGGAAATGCAGCAATATGTGACAGGCTGCTTCTTACATTGTCCTCTAGTGAAAACATACGGCATAACCAAAGCACAATTCAGTAAAAGCAGTTCTGCAGGGAGTCAAGGGAATGAAGGTGTCTGCTTGTCTTGCCTTAATCAGGGCATAGATTTGACAATATATACAGTGAAACTTGTGCACTTACCTCCTTTTTTTGATTATTGATCACTTTGAGAATCTTTGAATGCTACACACCCTTTCCTTAGTAAAATGCTTGTGACCAGTCTTCATAATTTCTAATATAGAAGAGTGTATGCGTTACATGTACATTAGTTAATTCTTCCTAAGTACTGCTTTTAGTAGTCAAGGTTTTTGACAATGACAATTATCAATGAGTTCAAGATTATACATATATATACTTGCCTTTCTTTCTGAATGTATCACTTGCCTGTGTTCTTAGTTAAGTAAGACCCACGTGTACTTTAAAAGTAAACCATCTGTGGATTGGAGTGTTTTTATGAAAGTTGAAGAACCTGAATAAGCCACTTTATTCCTTCAAAAGAAATGCAGTGAGAGAGAGTACTTAAGGATAGAGCCAAAGGTCTTTGAAAGTTATTTGGGTTGTGTTCTAGAATGACATAAATGCTGTTAAAGCCATAATAATTTTATTCCTAATAGTCTTAAATTTGGTGTTAAAAAAGACCAACCTACCTTGGCCATTTAAAAAATTGCCAGCAAATAAAGTAATCGTAGATATTTTGTCTTAAGTTGTGTAATTCACAATATACTCTCTGGAAAAGGTATGTGCTATTAATTAATGGAGGCTATTTACCTACAATGTCTGGAACCTAACTTACTCTCAGTTCAGTTCAGTTGCTCAGTTGTGTCTGACTCTTTGAGACCCCATAGACTGTAGCAAGCTAGGCCTTCCTGTCCATCACCAACTCCTGGAGCTTACTCAAACTCATGTCCATAGAGTTGGTGATGCCATCCAACCATCTCATCCTCTGTTGTCCCCTCTCCTCCTGCCTTCAATCTTTCCCAGCATCAGGGTCTTTTCCAGTGAGTCATTTCTTCGCATCAGGTGGCCGAAGTATTGGGAGTTTCAGTTTCAGCATCAGTCATTCCAATGAATATTCAGGACTGATTTCCTTTAGGATGGACTGGTTTGATCTCCTTGCAGCCCAAGGGACTCTCAAGAGTCTTCTCCAACATCACAATTCAAGAGCATCAATTTTTCAGCACTCAGCTTTCTTTATAGTCCAGCTCTCACATCCATACATGACTACTGGAAAAACCATAGCTTTGACTAGATGGACCTTTGTTGGCAAAGTAATATCTCTGCTTTTTACTATGCTGTCTAGGTTGGTCATAAATTTTCTTCCAAGGAGCAAGCGTCTTTTAATTTCATGGCTGCAGTCACCATCTGCAGTGATTTTGGAGGCCCCCCCCCAAAATAAAGTCTGTCACTGTTTCCACTGTTTCCCCATCTATCTGCAATGAAGTGATGGAACTGGATGCTATGATCTTAGTTTTCTGAATGTTGAGTTTTAAGCCAACTTTTTCACTTTCTCTTTCGCTTTCATCAAGAGGCTCTTTAGTTCTTCTTTGCTTTCTGCTGTAAGAGTGGTGTCATCTGCATATCTGAGGTATTGATATTTCTCCCGGCAATCTTGATTCCAGCTTGTGCTTCATCCAGCCCAGCATTTCGCATAATGTGCTCTGTGTATAAGTTAAATAAGCAAGGTGACAGTATACAGCCTTGATGTACTCCTTTCCTGATTTGGAACCAGTCTGTTGTTCCATGTCCAGTTCTAACTGTTGCTTCTTGACCTGCATACAGATTTCTTAGGAGACAGGTAAGGTGGTCTGGTATTCCCATCTCTTGAAGAATTTTCCACAGTTTGTTGTGATCCGCACAGTCAAAGGCTTTGGTGTAGAAGTAGATGTTTTTCAGGATCTCTCTTGCTTTTTTGATGATCCAGCAGGTATTGTCAATTTGATCTCTGGTTCCTCTGCCTTTTCTAAATCCAGCTTGAACATCTGGAAGTTCATGGTTCATGTACTGTTGAACCTATTCTAGATTTATAATTAAAAAGCTGAGATGTATAAGTCTAAGAGCACAGTGATTGATAAAATAAATTTAATCATGTGATATGTATTTGCATAACTGTGAACTGTGACTTAGAACTTTGAAAAACATGCATTGCCCAATTAAACATCTAAGTAAGCAAGAGCTATCACAGTACATCCAGCTAGATTACCTTGATGTGATTTGTGATGATATATATGGACTAGGACTCTGTTAATACATGCCTCCCATTCACAGTTTTTTTTTCTTTTTTTGGATAGGCACCATTTCTAAAGTCTTTATTGAATTTGTTATAATATTGCTTTTGTTGTTTATGTTCTGGTTTTTTGGTTGTGAGGCATGTGGGATCTTAGCTTCCCCACAAGGGAATGAACCTGCGCCCCTGGAACTGGAAAGTGAGATCTTAACCAGTGGACTCTTGAGTCCCCCATTCAGAGAGTTGATGATCATCTCATTGACATGTATCTTGCACTGTAATGAATTTACCTTCAGTTATATGGTAATTTGATAATCAGACTAGATAAAAGCAAAAGCAAAAACAATGACAGTAATAACAGACTTTTAAAAAGAGTAGTTCTATAATTTTTTGAGTTAAATTTAGATGTTTCCTGTGTGGCACCCCACTCCAGTACTCTTGCCTGGAAAATCCCATGGATGGAGGAGCCTGGCAGGCTACAGTCCATGGGGTTGCTAAGAGTCTGACACGACTGAGCAGCTTCACTTTGACTTTTCACTTTCACGCATTGGAGAAGGCAATGGCAACCCACTCCAGTGTTCTTGCCTGGAGAATCCCAGGGACGGGGAAGCCTGGTGGGCTGCTGTCTTTGGGGTCGCACAGAGTCGGACACGACTGAAGTGACTTAGCAGTGTTTAGGATGCTGGATAAATATTCTTTTGTGTATTAGATAAGTGATAGGCCATTTGCCAAAAGTGATAATTTGGATTAAAATGAGGCTCTTTTGCTGTAATTGTTTTTGAATAAAAAGCTGTGGAGTAACACAGACTTTCAGTTTTGATTGTTTTTATGCACTTGGAACATGACAGGCTGGGATGAAGCTGCATCTCTTGGCACTGTAGTTTTGTTTAGTGAAGCACTGCCATCTTATTTCTTGTCCAAGCCTTTGCTCTTATTGTTCTCAGTATCTCTATATTTGAAAAGTGCTTTTTAATGTTTTTCTCCTTTGCATATTTTGGCTTTGTTTCTTTCCCTATGTTTGTGCTTGCTTTTTGTATCTCTCTTCTGCTTCCTGTGATACATCAAAGCAAGCAAGAATCATCACAATGCAACTAACTTCCACTTTCTGGGGAAGCTCTGGTGCCAATAAACAATAAAATTTTAAGGGTATTGATATGAAATGTGATCTTACCAAGAAATATGAATGAATAAGGCCTTCCCTGGTGGCTCAGCAGTAAAGAATCCGCCTACAATGCAGGAGATGCTGGTTCCATCCCTGGGTGGTGGAAGATCCCCTGGAGGAGGGCATGGCAACTACTCTAGTATTCTTGCCTGGAGAATCTCATGGTCTGAGGAGCCTAGTGGGCTACAGTCCATAGGGCCTCGAAGAGTTTTGACACGACGGAAGCAGCTGAGCATGCACGCACGGATGAACAAAAACAGCAGACATTGAGCTTGACTGAATCCATGTTATGAAACATTTTTGGTATGGAGTTTGATTTTGAGAAAGACGTGTTTGTATAACACATTAAAAAAAAAAGGAAATAAGGGAGCTAGCCAAACATTTTGTTTTTGATGAGGTAAAAGAATTACTTGACATTTATAAGGGAGAAGTGTACAACAAAGATCTTTTGGCATTGGAGTAGCAAAAGAAAGAGGAAAATGGGATGAGAACAGCTTTGGAAATCTAAAGTAAAATAGGCTATTGGAAACATTTTCAATGGTAAATGTGGATCTGACTCTATACATTTATTATTTGCATTTTTTAAAAATGTAACTTTTTGTTTTGAGATAATTGGGGATTCAGTTCTAATAAATTATACAGAGATCCCCTGTACCTTCTACACACTTTCCTCCACTAGTAGCATCTTGAAAAACTGTAGCACAATATATCAGGAGCAAGATACTGGCATTGTTACAGTCAAAGTACAGCACATTTCCACCATCACAAGCATCCCTATTTTCCTTTTGTCCCTCTATGCTCTTTAATCCCTGACAGCCAGTAAACTGTTCTCTATTTCTATAGTTTTGTCATCTCAAGAATGTTATATAAATGGAACCATACAGAATGTAACATTTTGAAATTGGCTTTACTCACTCAGTATAATTTCCTGGAGATTTCATCCAAATTGATGTGTTATATCAAGTTTGTCCCTTTTTATTGCAGAATAGTATTCCATGGTATAGCTGTACCACAGTTGTATAATCATTTACCCATTAAAGGCCATCTGGCTTGTTTACAGTTTTTGGGTATTAAAATGAAACTGCTATAAATACATCTGTAAGTTGAACACACATTTTCACTTCTTTGGGGTATATAACTGGTAGTGGAATTGCTGGGTCATACAGTAACTCTATGTTCAACCTTTTGAAGAACTACTAAACTTGTTTTCTAAAGTGGTGATAGTATTTTACATCCCCACCAGCAATGTAGGTGGGTTCCATTTTTCCAGATCCTTGCTAGCAATATGAGGTAAAGTGTCTGTCTACAATGTGGGAGACCTGGGTTCGATCCCTGGGTCGGGAAGATTCCCTGGAGAAGGCAACGGCAACCCACTCCAGTACTCTTGCCTGGAAAATCCCATGGGCGGAGGAGCCTGGTGGGGCTGCAGTCCATGGGATTGCTAAAAGTCGGACACGACTGAGCAATTTCACTTTCACTTTCATACTGCATCATGGTTTTAATTTGCATTTTTCTAACTGCTAATGATGCTGAATATCTTGTTATGTGCATATTTGCCATATGTGTATATACTTTGTTGAATTGCCTCTTCATGTGTTTTGCCCAATTTCTAATTAGATTTTTTTTAATTGTTGAGTTTTGAAAACTGTATCCTAGATACTAGTCCTTTATTGTATGTGTGATTTATAGACATTTTCTACCACTCTGTGACTTGTCTTTTCACCCTCTTAACAGAGTCTGTTGCAGATCAGAAGTTTTTTATTTTGATGAAGTTCAAGTTACCATTTCTTCTTCACATAGAACATATTTTTGGTGTCAATTCTGAGAGCTATTTGCCTAGCCTTAGATCTTGAGGATTTTCCTCTGTGTTATTTTTTAATCCTAAAAGTTTATAGTTTTACTAAAATGTAAAGCGTGTGATTCATTTTGAGTTAATTTTTTTAATTTTGTAGTTTTTGTATAAGGAGTGACACTTCAAAATTTCTTTCTCTCTCCCTCCTCTCGTCTCCCCACCACCCACCATGGATATCCTGTTGTTCCACCTCCTTTTATTGAAAAGGCTCTTTTTCCTCTAATGAACTACTTTTGTACCTTTGTCAAAAGCCACTTGTGTATTCTGGGGCCTCAGTTTTTCTGTTGATCTATATGTCTGTCCCTCTGCCAGCATCATAGTCTTGGTTACCATAACTAAATAGAATAAGTCTTGATAATGGGTAGACTGATTCCTCCCACTTTAATCTTTTTTTAATCAAAATAGTTTTAGTTCATTTATTTCCTTTGCCTTTCCAAATAAATTTTAGAATAATTTTGTCTGCATCTATGAAAGTAACTTGCTGAGATTTTGATAGTTGCATTAAACCTGTTATCAATTTGTGGAGAGTGGACATCTTTACTTCATGAGTCTTCCAGTCACAGACATGGTATGTCTTTCAATTTGTTTAGCTCTCTTTTCATCACCATTGTGTAATTTTTTGCAAACAAATTCAGTCTATATTTTGTTAGATTTACACTTCAGTATTTCTTTTTAAAAAAAGTGATTGTAAACGGTATTTTTAATTTTAGTGTCATTATGTTCATTGCTAACATGTAGAAATATAATTAATTTTTGGATGTTTACCTTGTATCTTTATAACTTTCTTTATTATTCTAGGACCTTTTTTGTAGATTCCTTGGAATTTTCTATGTGGATAATAATGTCATGTGCAATATGGACAGTTTTATTTTTTCTTTCTAATCTGTACCCTTTTACTTTTAACTTTTTTTTTCACTGTCTAGAACTATGCTGTCAGGACTGTCCAGGACTGGACAGGACTATGCTGAATGAGACCAGTGAATGTGGACATCTTTGTCTTGTTCCTAGTCTTAGAAAGGATCCAGTCTCTCCCCCAAGTATAGTGTTTAAGTTAATACGATTTTTTGCAAATACTCTTTATCAAGTTGAGGAAGTTTCCTTATATTCCTGTTTGCTGAGAGTTTTTAATCTTGAAAAATTGTTGAATTTTGTCCAGTGCTTTTATTTCATTGGTTGATATGATCATGTGGTTTTTCTTCTTTAGTCTTTTGGATTACATTGATTGATTTTGAATACTGAATGAACCTGCCTTCCTGAAATAAACCTAACTTAGTAATTGTATATATTCCTTTTTATATACCTACTTGTCCATTTTTTCTTAAGAATTTTTATGTTTATATTTATGGGGGATATTGATACGCAGTTTTATTTATTTTTTGTTGTCTTGATTTTGATGACAGGGTAGTTTCAGAAAAATTAATTAGGAGATGTTTCTTCTTTCTTCTGTTTTCAAGAAGAGGCTTTAGAATTAATTAATTCATAATTAGGTTAATTCTGGTTTAAGCATTTTGTAGAATTCTCCAATTAAACTAGGCCTGGAGACTTATTTTTTGGGAGATCTTATATCAATATTACAAATTCTGGGCTTCCCTGGTAGCTCAGTGGTGAAAAATTCAGTGCAGGAGGTGTGGGCTCGATTCCACCGTCCAGAGAGGCTTTCCTGGTGCCTCAGACAGGAAATGGCAGCCCACTCCAGTATTCTTGCCTGGAAAACCCCATGGACAGAGGAGCCTGGCAAGCTACAATCCATGGGGCACAAAGAATCTGACATGGCTGAGCAGCTGATACTTTCACTTTATGCAAGAGTGTTGAGAAGATCCTCCGGGAAGGAAATGGCAACCCACTCCAGTATTCTTGTCTTGGAAATCCCAAGGACAGCAGGGCTACAGTCCATGGGGTTGCAAAAAGAGTCAGATATGACTTAGTGACTAAACAACAAGTCGATGGACATGATTTTTTTTTTTTTAATGGACATGACTTTGAACAAGCTCCGGGAGCTGGTAATGGAGAGGGAGACCTGGTGTGCTGCAGTCCATGGGGTCACAAAGAGATGGACATGACTGAGCGACTGAACTGAACTGATTACTAATTGAGTTTCCTTCATAGTTGTAGGGCGAAATTACTGTTTTATAGTGGGTAAATTGTGATAATTTGTGATTTTTGAAGACTTGGTTTATTTCATCTACATTATCAAATTTATGTCAAAAGAGTTTATAACTCTCTTTTATTATCCCTTTGATGGCTACAGGGTATGTAGTGATATCTGTGGTTTTATTCCTTACCTTGATAACTTGTTAGATATCTGTTGATTTTGTTGGTGTCTTCAAAGAATCATTTTTCCATTAATTTCATTGTTTTCATTGATTTTCTGTATTGTTTTTCTGTTTTCTTTTGTATTGATTTCTGCTTGCATCTTTACTATTTCCTTCCTACTGTTTGTCTTGTGTTTTGTTTTTGTTCTGTAGGCTCTTGAGGTATATAGCAGCTTCAAATATTGGTTTGAGACTTTTCCTTTTTTCTAATGATATAAACTGTGTCTCGTGCTGTGTGCACTCGGTTGTGTCTGACTCTTTGGGACCCATGGACTGTAGCCTGCCAGGTTTCTCTGTCCTTGGAATTTTACAGGCATGAATACTGGAGTGGGTGGCCATTTGCTTTTCTAGGATATCTTCCCAACCCAGGGATTGAACCTGCATCTCTGGCATCTCCTGCATTGGCAGGCAGATTCTTTACCGCTAGCACCACCTGGTAAGCCCATCTCTAGTGCTACCTATCTCTATATTTATAATACTATAAATTACCTCTGGTGCTATAAATAGCTCAGCTCTGCTTTACCTGTGGCCCACAAATTTTGATATGTTGTATTTTCATTTAGTTTAGTGTATTTTTGATTTCCCTTTAGACTTCCTGTTTGACCCATGAATTATTTAGACGTGTGTTGTTTAGTATCTAAGGATTTGAATATTTCCTGTTATCAATTTCTAGGTTGATTCTATTATGGTTGAAGAAGATACTGTGTTGATTTCAGGTCTTTTGAATTTGTTGAGGTTTGTGTTATGGACTATATGGTCTTTCTTGATATATATTCTACAAACTTTTGAAAAGAATGTGTATTTTGTTGAGTGTGTGTGCTCAGTTATGGTCAACTTTTTGCCACCCCATGGACTGTATAGCAAACCAGGCTCCTCTGTCCATGGAATTTTCCAGGCAAGAATACTGGAGCGGGTTGTTGTTCAGTCACTCAGGCATGCCCAGCTCTTTGTGACCCCGTGGACTGCAGCACGCCAGGCTTCCCTGTCCTTTGCTGTCTTCTGGAGTTTGCTTGAACTCATGACCATTGAGTCGGTGATGCCATCCAACCATCTTTCCCTCTGTCATCCCCTTCTCCTCCTGCCTTCAGTCTTTCTCAGAATCAGGGTCTTTTCCCATGAGTTGGCTCTTCACATCAGGTGGCCAAAGTATTTGGAGCTTCAGCTTCAGCATCAGTCCTAAAAGATGATGCTGTTAAAGTGCTACACTCAGTAACTGGAGCAGGTAGCCATTTCCTCTTCCAGGGGATCTTCCTTACCCAGGGATCGAACCCATGTCTCTTGCATCTCCTGCATTGGCTTCTTCACCACTGTGCCACCTGGGAGGCCCGTTCTGTTGGGCAGAGTATTTTATAAATGTTCATTAGATTTCCATTAATTTGTGTTTTTCTGTATCCATGCTGATATTCTATTTCTCTTAATTGTTGAGAGAGGGGTATTGAAGTCTCTTAATTATAATTGTGGAATTGTCTATTTCTCCTTTCAGACCTGTCCATTTTTGCTTCATATCTTTATCAACTCTTTTGTTTGGTACATATGAATTCAGAATTGTGATGTCTTCTTAGTGGACTGAGCATTTCGTTGTTTTTTTTCCTGGTAATTTTCTTTGCTGTGAAGTCAGCTTTATCTGATGATAATATTAAATATTAAATTATTAATTAGTAGTAAATTAATACTTATTGAAATATTAAATATTAAATCTGATGATAATAGATTACGCATTTTCCTTTTTTACTATTTACACGATATATAACTTTCCCTTCTTTTGTCTTTGACCTGCCTCACTGCATTTTAATTTGTGCTGATAGCGTGTAGTTGCTTTTTTCATCTGCCCTTTCTGTCAGGTATAATTAGAACATTTACATTTAATGTAATTATTGATATGCTAAATCTTAATTCTGTTGTTTCATTGTTGTTTTCTGATTATTCTCTCTTTTGTTTTTCTGTTTTCTTTTTTATGCTTTTCTTTGAATTACTTGAACATTTTTAGAGAATTTCGTTTCGATTTATCTAATGTTTTTGAGCGTACACTTTTTGGTGGTTTCTCTAGTGTTGATGTTGTTTTTATTTAACTTCCTAACGTTTTACTAGTGTCATCATTTTCTACTCTGAGTGAAGTATGGAAACCTTACCACCCCCCCTCCACACCATGTCCCTTTATTTATCCACATTTTTGCTTACTGTGTCCTTTCTGATACTCCAAGCTTTCCTTTTTTAAAAAAATCATTTCCTTTCTGTTTAGAGAACATCCTATAGCTATTCTTTTAGAGTAGGCATGCTGGCAACAAATTCTCTTTACATGGGAATGGCTGAGTTTTCCTTCACATGAGAAATGTTTTGATTTTTCCTTCATTCCTAGAGGATATTTCTCCTGGGTGTAGGATTCTGGTTGAAAAGTACTGTGCCACTTCTTTTTGGCCTCCATGGTTTCTGATGAGAAGTTTGTTGTCATTCAAGTAATTTTTCCCTTAGAGGAAAGATGTCATTTTTCCTCTGATTACTTTCAAGATTTTTTTTTCTGTCTTTAGTTTTCAGGAGTTTAATTTATAATGTGTCTTGGCGTGAATTTCTTTGGGTTTATCCTGTTTGGCATTTGCTGATCTTTTTGAATTGGTAGGTTTGCATCCTTTGCCAAACTTGGGAAGTTTTTAGCCATTATTTCTTCAAGAACTTTCTTGCCGCATCGTTTTTCTGTTCTCCTTCTGGGACTTTGGTGACATGGATGTTAGATTTTTGGTACAGGCCCCTGAGGCTCTGTTCGTTCTTTCAGTTGATTTTCTCATGTTGTTCTAATAACGTGATTTCTCCTGTTCTTTTATTTCACTGAGTCTTTTCCTCTCTCCCTTTCACTCTATTCTTGAGTGTAGCCACTAAGTTTTTAATTTCAGTTATTGTATTTTTCAGTTCTAAACTCTCAATTTGGTTATCATTTCCTGTATTTCTTTGTTCGGGTTCTCTTTCTGTTTCAAGCATGTACATAATTATTTGTTGAATCATGTTTATCATGGCCACTTTGTAATCTTCACCAGATAATTCTTTTCTGTTGTCTCCGTTTTGGCACCTAATGATTGCCCTTTTCATTAGTTTGGCAACTTCCTGGTTTTGGTCTGAAGAATGATTTTTAATTGAAATCTGTACATTTTTGTATTATGTTAAGCAGCTCTGGCTCTCATTTAAACCTGTTCTTTTAGCTGGCTTTCTTTGATATCACTTGGGTAGGAGAATGTGTGGGTCACTGCTTCAGTACTTTTAGGTAGGGTGCCCCTTGGTTTCTGCTGACATCTGAGAACGGTTTCTCATCACTGCCGGAGATGGCAGTTGTGACTCTTGGTCTCTGCTGACACTGTGGTGTGGGAGAGGGGGTTGTAACCATTTGGTGGAGATGAAAGTTCCAGATCCCTTCTTGGCCTTCTCTGCCACCCTGACTGGGGTGTTGGGTGCTTTGTCATCACCTGTGAGGGTAGATTTCTAGGTTTTCTTTCTGACTGTGGTGGTCTGGATTATGGGTGGGTCACTTTCCCCACCCTCCCTTCCCCCGAGCCCTGTGGTGTTTATCTTGAATAGAAGGGTGATTGTATAAATGTTTTCTGTCTTGATTGACTGCCTCTTTGGTCATCTTTTGACTAGAGAGAGCAAGCGTTTGTGGGGGCTTTTTAAAATTTGCACCTGTTTGTGTTTCTGGGTTGCCAGTCTCTTTAGTTCCAAGTCTGAGATACGAGGCAAAAAGAAAGCACAGGGGACTCATCATTGTGTCATGCTTTTTGTTTTGAGATCCAAGCCAGTTTGCTGCCTTCTTTCCACCTTTCATATTTTCTTATTTTGTTTTACATGTAATGTCTAGAGTTTTAGTTATACTAATGGGGAGAAATAGAAAATACTATGTCTGCTACATCTTTCCAGAAGTGGAAGTCTTATTATAAGCCTTTTGATTGTCAGTTTTTTTTTTCTTTTTGTAAGTATGATGCATGCTTATTAGTAAAAATAAAATTAAGCAGTAGAGAGAGTATAAAGATGATACAAGTATATATCAGGCAGAAATCTATTTATGAGATATGACCATCATTAACTTTAGGTCAACTTTTTACTTAAGGTAAAAAGTCAGTTTCCATATTTTAGGCAAATTGAATTCCATTCAATTTTAGGCACTATTAATTAATTTCCCATTGTGGAAGAAAAGGGAAATTAGTGCTTTTTTTCCTCCAATGGCTTTATTGAAAATAGTTCATGTACTATACAATTTACTTATTTAAACTGTACTATTAAGTGGTTTTTAGTATATTGTAGGCTACATAATTTCTCCAGAAAAGAATCCCCTGATACCTTGGTAGGTGTTTGGCTGCTGGAATCTCCATGTATGGGGTGCACGTGTATGGGTTTGACTGTTCTGTATTAACTTTTTCAGTTCATCTGTTTGTTTTCAGTGCTTCCGTTATTCATGGCGTTCTAAATCCTGACCTTCTGCATGATTATGGTTGGTACCTAGACTCCCTTTTGGATTTCATTCCATTGGCAAATAGACTCTTTTTTGTACTAATCTGCTTCATCCTTATTGCTGTTTAGCAGCTTTTCTTCCAGAAAATGTTGCTATATCTTGTTAGCTGCAGGTTCTTTCCTAGTTCTTTTTGGAGTAATAGGCTTACCTTTTCCTTTGGTGGAGTTTTAGGAGGGAGGAAGATAAATGT
Organism: Bos grunniens; assembly: GCF_055505025.1. NCBI lineage: Eukaryota > Metazoa > Chordata > Mammalia > Artiodactyla > Bovidae > Bos > Bos grunniens. The sequence continues at coordinate 95,877,390 of NC_141175.1, read as the reverse complement.
ATGTTGTTTCATCACATTGAAATAGAAGTCTGAAAGCCAGAGTTAACTCACACTGCTCAAGCTGTTACCCTCTAGGCTGAAGCCAGTATACATTAAAGAGTGGATATTCACTAGAGTTTTAAAAATGAAGGAAAGCTCTAAAGATTTCCCGTGGCTACTAACTGGCTGTCCTGCTCCCCATCCCTCATTTATCAAGGCTGTTTTCATGTGACGTGATGACCCTCTCCCATGTATGGAACTTTTTCACTATCTCCTGATTTTCTTTCCACATATTTTGTGTCTTTTTCTCCTCTTCCCTTGTTTTACACTGCTTGTCTTTTCTCATCCAGTGTACCTTGGTTTTCTCTATCCATGATTTTCCTATAGAAACCTTATTTATATATGTGTTCCAGTGTTTGCATTTCTTCTTTTTCTTTCATATTTTATAAAAAGTGTATTGGTTGACGTGATTTTCCTTTAAACTTTATTGTTTTCTATTTTATGTAAAATTTTATGTCATATCTGTGAGTGTGTGACAGCCCCTAGGCAATTCTTAAAAATTTTTCTTTTGTTAATTGAGTAACATTCATGTACCAGGTACTTTATTTTTAAACAGTAATGACTTTTAAATATTTAAAAATTTTACGTTTATTATAAAAAAGAAACAATTTAGAAGTATAAGTAAAATTCCCTCTCTTCCCCACTCTAAAGTTGTCTCTTCAAAGCATTATTAATTTGATGTGTAGTTTTCCAGACTTTTTTCTATGATTATATAAGCATGTGTATATACATTCTTGCATTCGTATGTACATACATAGTCTTATAGTTTTCTTTTTAGCTAGGAGTTATCATTTACATTTTGTTACATATCTTTTTTTTCTATTTAGTAATATGTAAATATGTCAGGTATATTTATGAATTGAAACTTCTAATTCTACTTTTGTTCTTTTTAATGACTGTAGAATACTTTGTTGTAGAATTAAATATTCCTCTCTTGATGGACATTTAGATGGCCTCCTTTTTCTCCTTCCCCACATTGTTTTTACAAAAATTTTTGTTATCAGTATCTTTTTATATATCAGTACTATAGAATAGATTCTCAAATCTATTTGAGAATAGATGTGGGATTGTTGAATATGAGCTTTGTAAATTTAAAACTTTAATAAGTACAGCCAGTTCTTGTCATATTCTTTTTTCTTACCAAATGAAGTGGAAAATTTAAAGGGTACAAAATTGAAAAAACAGTATAATAAATTCCTGCGTACCCTTCTCACAGTCTTAACAGTTATGAACACACAGCACATCTTGTTTCATCTAATTCTCTAACTGCCTACCCTTTCTCCCCATCCCAGCCTTTGCTAATTTTGAAGTAAGTCCTAGACATCATATCAGTTCTTCCATAAACATTTCAGAAACACCTGTATTACTTCTGGAAAATTTTGGTTTGATTTATAAATATTTGCTTTGTATATAGACTCCTAGGAACTTATTTATTGAATGAATCAGGGACTGCCTGTAGTTGGTCTGAAATTATCCTTTCTGGCAATAATTAGGCAGCAAGGCCAGTTGTCTAAGGTCATACCTAAAACTGTATAATCAATATATAAGATGTAGCTTTTGTTTCCATTCTCTGCAGGTAGGCATGGGGAGGGTGAAATGGGGAAGAAAAGCATACATTCAGCTCAACCAAAAGAGTTTAAATCTTTAGGGTATAAGACTAAACAACAATAAAAGAAGTCTTTGTTTATCTCACTGAGTTATCATCTGATCTTTCAGAAGAGTTTGCCTATAGTTCCCAGCTCCTGCACCAGATTTTACAAATTGACTCTAAAGACTTTGAGTTCATAATTTTTTTTACTGAGAATCTTAAGTAAGGAAGCCTAATGCAGTTGATATTCTTTGTTATGATTCATTGCATTCATTGAGGATGCTGGCATGTAATTATAATGGATTACTTAGTATGTACTAATGGATTATGTAGTAATATACTACTTTTTTTTTTGTAAACTGAGGATGAGCAAAAGGTTCTTTAAAATAATGACTCAATAAGAAAAATAAAATAAAAATAAAATGAAATAATGACTCAGGCCCTCCTCTCCAATCAGAAAAGACATTGATGTGGAGGAGGTAAATTGGCAAAGTGATTCTTAAATACTGCTGGAGTCAGGAAATCTTCCTAAGGCTTTGTTTAGCTTGAACTTTTAAATCAGTTGTACAGTATGAGGGCCTGTGATCAGTACTTTAAAGTGGCCTTATTTCAACACACAAAGTTCTGAGAGTTTATAAAGCTGGGAAAATAACCTCCCAAAGGTATACCAGACTTAAAATGTTGTCATCTCCTTTGTCACATTTGGACAGCATGACCCAGAATTTAACCTTATTAACCAGACTTATTAAAAAAAGTTTATAATAATTAATTCTTAAAATAATTCCCAGGTCTCATTTTCTTGTGGTTTTATTTCCTATGTTATTACATAAACTTGGTCAAGAGTTTTATTTTTTGCTCTCTGTCAGTCTTTGACAAAGTAGGAGGACAAATTCCATGTCACTTCCAATCAGGTTTCTTTTTTTTGTTTTGGCCGTGCTGTGCGGCCTGCAGGATCTTAGTTCCCTGGCCAGGGGTTGAACCTGTGCCTCCTTTCTTGGGTGCACAGAGTCTTAATCAGTGATCAAAGAAGCAGGGAGAAATTTCTTAAGATACTTGAAGTAGAGTTGTAAAAGTGTATCACTGGATTACAAATTGCTAGAAAGGCTTTGAAATTCCTTTAATCTTTCTGGTTCTCCTCAGTTTGCTAGTCTGCAAAGGCCAGTCATACACGGAGATGGCTCCTTAAATAGCTCTTTTAAGTGTTAAATGAAGGAGAAATTGTCATCTGTCTGGTCCAGGAGTGAAGAGGGGCTGCAGAATGCTACAAATTGCTGTATACCTCAGCAGATTTATTTCTGGTATTACTATTTTGCACCATTAGGTTCTGTTCATCAAATAAAAAATTTTTGAAAGACTATTTTGCTCTAACTAACCCAAGTTAGTAGGTTGTCAATAAAATAATTAGTTGCTAGTGATCAGACCACTCATTTCACCATGGCCTTGAGTGCGTGCGTGCTCAGTTGTGCCCAACTCCTTGTGACCCCATGGACTGTAGCCTGCCAGGGTTCCTTTGTCCATGGGATTTTCCTGGCAAGAATACTGGTGTGGGTTGCCATGCCTTCCTCCTGGGTATCTGTCTGCCTGTATTGCGGGCACATTCTTTACCACTGAACCACCAGGGAAGCCCCTCTTCATGGCCTTAGGATGGGCTGTATCAGACCTTTGTCTATTGTGGTGTTTTTGTTTTAGAGATACAACAGATAAAATAGGAAAGCAGATCTATTAAAAAATAGATAAAAATTAAATTGACTCAGAGTCAAATGAAGGATATTAATCTGCAGCAAAATTCTTAAACTAATTTTGCTTTCCTATGTACTAGATCCATAGTCAAAGCAGCATCATCCTGTTTGCTGGAAAAGCCAAGAGTCAGAGGACAACCTGCTGGTCTTTATGTGCTTGAGGCTGCAAGCACAGAGCTATATAGTTTTATCACTAGTTACTTGGAAAGATGAGGTTATAGGTTATGTATGTAGCAGGGAGACTCCTATCAGTCTAATGTCTTGTCAGCTTTACCTTTTAAAGATTTTTGATTTACTGGGAGGTTCATGTATGGTCTGCTGCTGCTAAGTCGCTTCAGTCGTGTCCGACTCTGTGGGACCCCATAGATGGCAGCCCACCAGGCTCCCCCATCCCTGGGATTCTCCAGGCAAGAACACTGGAGTGGGTTGCCATTTCCTTCTCCAATGCGTGAAAGTGAAAAGTGAAAGTGAAGTTGCTCAGTCGTGTCCGACTCTTATCGACCCCATGGACTGAAGCCTTCCAGGCCCCTCCGCCCATGGGATTTTCCAGGCAAGAGTGCTGGAGTGGGGTGCCATTGCCTTCTCCGATGTATGGTCTAAATTAGGTTAATTCTTAAGTGTGTTTGCTTTGCACATTTGTGCAGGTTGTATAGTGCATAGCTGGGCCATATCAATGATGATGACATTCACAGCATATGTCATGTAGGTTTGTACATTGATTAGGACAGTTTTCCGGCAGATGGCAGGCAAGTATCTTGAAGAGGAGAAAGATACCATATGGGCAAATGTTTTTTTTTTGAGTATATAAAAATTTCTTGCAAAACTGTAAATGAGAACTCTTTTTTAAGTTGTATTCATAGATGGAGTAATTTTAAGTGCATTGTCCATATATTTAACGCCTCTTTCCTGTATTTATTATGTCTCTCACATTTTCCTTATTTTAATACTATGTATTTTTTTCCACCCCTTCTCCTGGACCCCTGGAGAAATGAACTCAAGTAAATTTGCTATGAAAAACTTTTGGACTTATTTTTGGCATATTTAGTTTGTTCATAATTAAGCAACTCTGAGCTTTAACATGGATGTTCTTGACATTTTGAGATGACTTAATGCTTGGATCCTGTTAATAGTTCCATTGTATGTTGTATAAACCGCACATCTTTGCCAGAGGTCTGTTCTGTCAGTATGTGATCAGCTGGGATTCTGTTTGTTACTGTCTAGAGTTTTCAGAAGGTTGCCCTGGGTAGCACCAGGCTTTTGATAGGATTCACCATCTGGAGCTGTTGTTTGTAATGTTAGGCTTGGCAGTTTTGTTATTTGTTCTCTTTGCATCAAGATTAGTCACAGGTCAGGTGGGATTGCTTCTTCATTAATGATATTTTGAATATTTTTGAGGCCTTTATCCCCTACATTTATCAGAAAGAAGGCTCTCTTAGTGGAGATGTCACCTACATTTGTTTGGATTTATGTGGCACCAACAATACCAAGAGGTGTTTAAATTGGTCTTTCAGGTTACTAGATTGTGAGTTCATCTTAAACAGTGGTCCTCAAACTGGAGAATGGGTCAGAATCATCTGGATACAGGTTGTGGGCTCCACCCTCAGATTTTCTAGTTCAGCAGGTCTGGAGTAGAGCCTGAGATTTTGCATTTCTAGCTAGTTTTTGGCGATGCTGATCAGCTGCTGGTCACTTTGAGAACCATTGCTCTTAAGATAAAATTATCTTATTCTTCTCTAAATTAACAGTACTTAGCATCTGTCATGAAAAGAAATAGGTTCAGGTCTTTGATAAGATGATCCAAATCTTAGACTTCTTTGTTTTATAGATGAAAAGGGATTTTTTTCCTGATTTAAAAAATTATATATATATATATAGTAAAAAAAAATCAAACTAAAAGGAAAAGTTTAAAGATAAAAGTGAAAAATACTTAAAATCCCATTATCAATACCCTAAGCTAATTTTGGTATACTTCATTCCAGATGTTTTCAATCCATTTACATACATTTATGATCTCATTTAAAACAATTCAATTTATACCTGACATTTTGTAACCTATTTCTAAAATTCAAAAATATTCATTGACTCAGAAGTACATCAGATTGGTATTCCATTATATAGATTACACAATTTATTTAATCAATAATAATGATAAACATTTAGATTGTTTCAATTTTCTAGCAATTATAAGTTCTTATATCTTTGTACATATGTCTAATCATCTTATGAATTACAAGAAGTGGTATTGCTGGATCAAAGGAAATGTACATTTAAAATTTTTATAAATATTGTCAAATTGCCCTCGAGTTAAGGTAGTGAATTAACACTTGCAACAAGCTTTCACAGATTTTTCCTGGGAAGTGAAATGGTTTTAAAGATATTAACTTCCTTTATTCTAAATTCCAATCTTTGTATGGTAGAAAATGTTCTTTCTAAGATAAGTGTTAGTCGCTCAGTCATGTCTGACTCTGTGCAACCCCATGGACTGTAGCCTGCCAGGCTCCCCTGTCCATGGGATTCTCCAGGCAAGAATACTGAAGTGGGTTGCCATTCCCTTCTCCAGGGGATCTTCCCAACCCAGGGATCAAACCTGGGTCTCCTACATTGAAGGCAGATTCCTTACTGTCTGAGCCACCAGAGAAATAGACTTTCTAAAATGAACAGTGTCTATTCTTGGAGCAAATAAATATTCTAATAGTTCTGGGATTGAGAGTCTTTAGTTCTCTATCCCTTCAAATTTCATCATAGTTCTGATCAGATTATTTAATCTTGGTGAGCATCAAAACACTGTCCCAGATGTTACCTTTATATTCATGATACTGAAAGGACCTTCTGGGATGACAGATGCATTATTTGTCCTTCATTCAAGTTTTGTTGAAAGTTTCTGAGAAGGACCTTTATTGCAGGGTAGGAACAGTCAACATGGTGTTTTTGGAATTCATCTGGTGACCAGTTAAACAGCTAAAAATATCCTGAAACTTTAGGGTGTAAAAGGAAACCTTTAAAATAAAAGTCAAACCATCTTTATAGTGATGTAATTTTTTTTTTGCTAAGTCGTCTTTTTTTTGACCATGTATTCCTGTCAGTAAACAATGAGCACACTTACCCTCTTTAAAGTATATTTATTTATAAATTATGTGCAAGTACTAAAATATTATATATTTTATAAAACATACATTGGAAAATAGAAATGTAAATGGATGAGATTAAGAGATTGATAGTAAGAATGTAAATGTTTTATTTCTGTACTTCAGTAGAAACTATTGCTCTGTTGAGGGTTTGTTTCTTAAGAATCATTTTCTACAGAGAATAGGGGGGCTTCCTGATTTGAGGCATCTGTATGAGCTGAATTTTTATATCTATCACAGTCCTACGAAGCCCAAGTACCTATTTTGCTAGTTTGTTCCTGAACCTGATAATGCACTTTATGTTTCTTTAGCAACTTCTGGAAAACTTAAGTTACTTGTAATCCAACTCAAGTTACTTGTAATCTCCACCACAGTGGAGAATGAGAAGAAGAGGATTTTATTTGATCCTTTAGGTAGATGGAAACATTCTTTTTAAAATCATTTATAGAGCATATATTACTTTGACTTTAGATCCAGTTCTATTCAGAATCATAGAATTTATAAAAATTATTGTAGGGACTTCCCTGGTGGTCCAGTGATTAAGACTGCCTTCCAATGCAGAGTTCATGGGTTCAGTGTCTAGTCGGAGAGCTTACAATCCCACACGCCTGGGAACCAAAAAATAAAACAGGAGCAATATTATAACAGATTCAATAAAGACTTGAAAATGGTCCACACCAAACAAATCTTAAAAAAAAGTACTGTAGAAATCATCTCATCTCATTTTTCTTTATTATCTAGGTTTTAGTGTGGTAATTTAGAATCCAGTCCTAGACTCTGGGGTCAGCCTACTTGGGCCCCATTTCAGGCTCTGTTCCTTATTTACTGTGTGATCTTGGGTGAGTCACTTTACCTTTTTGTGCCTTACTTTCCTCATCTGTAAAATGGGGCTGTAAGAGCATTCATCTTATGAGGGCTATTGTGAGAAACAGTGTCTCTCTTGTAGTCAGAGCTTCTACTAAATGTTGGCTATTATTACTACTATTCATTCATTGTTATTAATTTCAAAGAAATATGAAATGGAGTATTTAAATTAAAATTAAAACTGAAAAATTTCACTTATAAGTCTCCTATCAGCTATTTTGGTATTTTATGACAAAATGAAATATCTTTCTGGAGTTCTACTGTTTGGGTTTGAACTCTGGTTTTATTACTTACTAGCTATGCCGCCGTGGTCAAATCAACTTATATTTGCCTCTGGTTTCTCATCATTTAAATAAGTGATAATAATAGTGCCTATCCTGTAAAGTTATTGTAAGAATTAAATGAATGTGTAGGGGTTAGGAGAATTCTTGGATATAATGAGTGATTATTTTATCCTTTACAGATACTTAAAAATATATTTGTAAAGTTTAATTTTTAAAGTGGCGGTGGCGGTTTAGTCGCTAAGTCATGTCTGACTCTTGCAACTCCATGGACTCTAGCCTGAGACTTCTCTGTCTATGAGATTTCCCAGGGAAGAATACTGGAGTGGGTTGTCAGTTCCTTCTCCATGGTATTTTCTGACCCAGAGATTGAACATGGGTCAGAGGAGGGCATGGCAACCCACTCCAGTATTCTTTCCTGGGAAATCCATGGACAGAGGAGCCTGGGGCATACAGTCCACAAGGTCTCAGAGTCGGACATGACTAAAGTGACTTAGCACTTAGCTCTCCTGCATTGCAGGTAGATTTTTTACTTTTATGACCGACTGACTCATCAGGGCAGCCCTTTATTTTGGTTTAATTTTTAATGTCTATGATGCTGGTTCAGTCCCTGGGTTGGGAAGATCCTCTCGAGGAGGACATAGCAACCCACTCCAGTATTCTTGCCTGGAGTAGTGACTGAGCACACACGTGCGAAGGTATTCTTGGTTACCACAGGAAAGAGTTGTTTTTATGTCATTCTCCCATTTAAAACCTTGGTTAAATTATTGCTAACAAAAGAGATTTTTTTTTGGGGGGGCAGAATCTGAATATGATGAAAGGTATAGTTCCTTTCCCAGTAATAACAACCACGCAGAAATTTTGTAATAGTTTTGGAATGGCCTTTTAGAGGGCTAGCCTGACTTTGAAGACCTTTTCAGTCTAGCCATAATCTAGCTGTCCTTTTGTTCTGACCCTGTCTCCTAACCCAATTACTCTGGTTTTTTGTTTTTTTTTTTTTAGTTATTGCTTCTCAAACCTGGCTGTACCTGAGAAATGTACATAAAATTATGTATCCATAATTAACTCCTTCCCTTTCCAGGCAAGGTTGAGAACCACTGATACAGACACATTGGATTGTTATATTCCTGGAGAATTTAATTTCTTCCTTTTCTTTTACTCAGCTCCTCTAGATGAATTCCTAGTATTTTTTCAAGGTCTGAGTGAGATGGTGCTTATTCTGTTATGTTTCCCTGACTCAATTCCTATTAGAACTTTTCTGTTATTTCTTTATACTTAGATTTCACACTTTTTATAATTTCTGTTATAACAGTTAACTCATTATGTTTAGTTGTTCACATTTGTATTCTGAGCAGGTTATGAATTCCTTATTTCTAGCACCTGCTACACTCATTGGGTCATGTTAGGTCAGTTCACTTCAGTCGCTCAGTCGTGTCCGACTCTTTGTGACCCCACGGACTGCAGCACGCCAGGCTTCCCTGTCCATCACCAACTCCTGGAGCTTACTCGAACTCATGTCCCTTGAGTCGGTGATGCCATCCAACCATCTCATCCTCTGTCGTCCCCTTCTCCTCCTGCCTTCAATCTTTATTAGCATCAGGGTTTTTTCCACTGAGTCATTTCTTTACGTCAGGTTGCCAAAGTGTTGGAGTTTCACCTTCAGCATCTGATGCTGAAACTGAAAGCTGAAACAATATTCAGGATCGATTTCTTGTAGGATGGACTGATTTCATTTCCTTGCAGTCCAAGGGACTCTCAAGAGTCTTCTCCAGCACCACAGTTCAAAAGCATAAATTCTTCAGTGCTCAGCTTTCTTTATAGTCCAACTCTCACATCCATACATGACTACTGGAAAACCATAGCTTTGACTAGACGGACCTTTGTTGGCAAAATAACGTCTCTACTTTTTACTATGCTGTCTAGGTTTGTCGTAGCTTTTATTCCAAGGAGTAAGCGTCTTTTGATTTCATGGCTGCAGTCACCATCTGCAGTGATTTTGGAGCCCCCCAAAATAAATTCTGTCACTGTTTCCATTGTTTCCCCATCTATTTGCCATGAAGTGGTGGGACCGGATGCCATAATCTTAGTTTTCTGAATGTTGAGTTTTAAGCCAACTTTTTCACTCTTTTTTTTCACTTTTATCAAGAGGCTCTTTAGTTCTTCTTCACTTTCTGCCATAAGCGTGATGTCATCTGCATATCTGAGGTTATTGCTATTTCTCCTGGCAGTCTTGATTCCAGCTTGTGCTTCATCCAACCCAGCATTTCGCATGATGTACTCTGCATATAAGTGAAGTAAGCAGGGTGACAATATACAACCTTGATGTACTCCTTTCTCGATTTGGAACCAGTCAGTTGTTCCATGTCCAGTTCTAACTGTTGCTTCTTGACCCACATACAGATTTCTCAGGAGGCATGTCAGGTGGTCTGGTATTCTCATCTCTTGAAGAATTTTCCACAGTTTGTGGTGATCCACACAGTCAAAGGCTTTGGCATAGTCAATAAAGCAGAAGTAGAGGTTTTTCTGAAACTCTCTTGCTTTTGATCCAGTGGATGCTGGCAATTTGACCTCTGGTTCTTCTGCCTTTTCTAAATCCAGCTTGAACATCTGGACATTCACGGTTCATGTACTGTTGAAGCCTGGCTTGGAGAATTTTGAGCATTACTTTGCTAGCATGTGAGATGAGTGCAATTGTGCAGTAGTTTGAATATTCTTTGGCATTGCCTTTCTTTGCGATTGGAATGAAACTGAAATTGACCTTTTCCAGTCCTGTGGCCACTGCTGAGTTTCCCACATTTATGGCATATTGTATGCAGCACTTTCACAACATCATCTTTTAGGACTGATATTCCATCACCTCCACTAGCTTTGTTCGTTGTGATGTTTCCTAAGGCCCACTTGACTTCACATTCCAGGATGTCTGGCTCTAGGTAAATGATCACATGTTAGGTACTCAGTGTTTATTTTGATCATTTGTCAAGTAAACTTACTGAACTCATTCATCTGCTTATGTTTAGACTGTAGCATTTCAGCACCTTCTCTAAGAAGTGAGTAAAGGAAAGATATGTATAAAGTGGTAGGAACTGATTAAAGTGTTTTTGATTATTAGTGTACTTTATATGAGTGAACTTTCTTTTTCTGTTTGTAGCTCTACGTCTCAACCAAGTATCTGGGTGATGTTCACCAAATTTCAAGAGTGCCTTTAGGATTGTTTGACATTGATTTTGGGGAGCTCTGTAGGGAGGATTACCCCCAAACTACACAGTTATCATTGCAGAGCAGCTGATAGGGAGTTAGGTTAAGAGTCCCATGTGGCTGCCAGTTTGGAGAGTCATGCCATACATAGTTAAGCTGCCATAGATGGAGAAACAGTAGTTTCAAATGTTGGCTCCAAATCAAAGGTCAAATGATGGGTTATATGTGTGTTTTATCAGAATTGAGCTGCTCCTAACAAGGGCAGCTCTATATTGCATGAAACAGAATTTCTCTGTTTATATAATGATTAATGAGTATACTGAGCAATGTGGCAGTGGTTAGTGCGAAGGCAATTAGTTGTTGATAAATCAGTATTCATCTCTCATCCCTAATACCGAGGAGTACTTCCCTTTTAAAATGAGGTTTAGAGCAACTCTTGCTGGCACACCATGGCTCCACTGGAGAGACTGAGGCTCAATTTAGTTTTCTCAGCATTCTTTCTCTTACATTTTATTAATGTGTCTTACATACTGTCTACCAGCTCTTTGCCCATATCGTATTTGTTGTTCTAGGTACATATTATTCCAGTATCTTGTTTTCTAATATACCTTTTTCTTTCTAGTGCATCTTAACCTTCCCAGTGGTAAAAGGGGCTCATCTCCCAGTAGAAGTATTCCCCTTTATTAGTTTTGTTTTTTCCTGACGCTGTACCTAATGATTTCTTTTTACATCTCATTTACCTGTTTGTAAGGGTTGTCCTTTCAACCATTTTCCACCTCAGAGCCAAACCTACTCTTCAAGGCCCACTTGAAGTGTCTGTCATCTCTTTTCTCCTAACTCCTTCAGGTAGTTAAAGTAGTTCATTTTCTTTGCTTCAAAACAACACTGTTCATATCTCTGTTATGGAATTTATAACATTATTCTTGCCTGTCAATTCCTTCTTTCCCCTCAAGACTGAATATTTTATCCTTCTGTGAATATTTGGGATGGGTGAGGCATAAGCCTTTATCTGTGTTACAAATGCAGCCTGTTCTTAGGCAGATCAGTTTTAGAAAGTAGTATATACGGGAGTTATGGGTCTGAGTTGAATTCTTGAGAAACCGTATGCCCATTTACTGTTTGGAAACTCTGTGTATGTTCTTTGTGTACCTTTTGTGTAGATATGTGAAAATCTTTAGCTTATACATCAGATTACATGTCAAGGAAATGGTCACATCACCAGTGTACATAATAGTTAAAACATGGAAATGATTCAGATGTACAAAAACAATAGGATGGATGAATATTATATGTTCAGATTGTAGAACAGTATATAATAATGAAAATGGATGACTCATAGGTAAGGTAGAACCACATGGATTCAGCTCATTATTTATGTAATACTGAAAGAAACAGGGCACAATAGAATGTCTTGTATTCAGTTTGTGTAATATTCCAGAATGAGCAAAGCTAACCAATCTTGTTTATAGGTGCATATGTATATGGTAAGATATAGAAGAGAACAAGAAAATGATTATCACAAACTCAGGGTAGTGGTTACCTCTGGGGAAGGAAAGTGAGATAGTGATTAGGGAGTGATACTTGGTAGGGCAAAAGTAATGATTATAAGTGACCCAGTGAGTTTGGGCATATTATCTAACCTTTTAACCTCAGTTTCTTTAATTGGAATAATGTAACTACTTTATGAAGGTTGTAAGGATTAAGAGAGATAACCTATATAAAGCAGTTAGCTCAGTGTCTGGCTAATAGTTAAAACTAAATAAATGATAATATTGTCCTATTATATTGTTTCTCTCACCATGACTTGAAGTAGATGCTATAGACTTTTGGTACGGAGGATAAAGTTCAAAAAAAGTGGATGAAATTGAAATAAGAAAAAAATCTAGAAATAACGAAAAGGACAAGGAAACTACATTTAGGAACTACTGAACTACTGTGTCATATGTCTTGCTAGGTGAGTACATTATTTAATCTTCAAAATAACCCTGAGGCCAGATTCAGTTATATTATAATAGCCAGAGTTAACCCATATCTTGTGGCCTAGGTGTCACTATTACCATTTCATGTCAGATTGGTTAGGTAACTTTCCCAGGGTTCTACAACCGATAAGTAATAGAGCTGGAATGTAAAGCAAGAAATTTCCCCACTGTGCTGTTATAATGATTAAATTTAACTTGTAAGTTGCCAGAAGATAGTCTACATTTGTTGTACCTGTAAATGCTCACAGAATTATTTAACGAAGTTTATCCTGAGAGATTTCTCTTGAAGAACATTAGAGTATATTCATTTCCAGAGAGGGACTCCATTTTTCTATGGCTGTGCAACAGAGTCTGGTTAAACTACTGTAGTTTATTCTGGACTTCCAGGATTAATTCTGATTTAATAGGATCGATTCTGGAATGCTGAAGTTGAGTTTTGAAGAAATTATTTGGAATCTAAATTTCAGTGAATTCAACATTGGAAGACAGAAACTTACAGGGTTGGTTGCTAAAGAATATCTCATGTTGAATTATTGTGCTCACTGTCTTAGGTGTTTACTGCAGTGAAGCCAAGTGTGATAGTGTGCAATCAGATTTTCAATATACTCCAAGGATTAAAAAGATGAGTTAATCAAGAATTGCTTATCTACTAGGGATATATCCTTTGGGTATTGACTCCTTCCCTGTTGTGTTTGCTCTCTTCATTATTATTTCTTAATAAGCATTTATATAGCCCTTAGTTTTAAATTTATTTTTAATTGGCCTATTTTCAGTTCAGAAAGCATGGTTAGTATTGCTCTCAGTTTAAGTAGGTAAAGTTAAGTGGCTTCCAAAAACCACCCAGAGAGATTGTAGTGATATCAAGATGTATATCCCCAGCTCCAGATTGCTTTTGATGCCAGTATTAATCATCTTATCTAATTTTCTAGACTCTTGTTTTCTACTGAGAAGTTTTGAGTTAAAATGGGCCACTTTTTTTTGATTGGAGGATAATTGCTTTACAGTGTTGTGTTGGTTTCTGCCATACAACAGTGTGAATCGGTCCCAAGTGTACACATGTCTTCTCTCTTGAGACTTCATAAAATGGACCACTTTTATCTTGTCTCCTACATTACTTAAGAAAGGAGCTATGAACAGTTTGTTCCCTCTTTAGGTTAAAAATTTTTGGAGAACAGAGGAAGCTGAAAGCATAGCTTTGTGTCCCAGAAACTACCCGAGAGACCTTTTAATAAGGTGGGACTTCTCTGTGTCCCAGAAACTACTTGAGAGAACTTTTAATAAGCTAATTATTGCACTTAAAAAAAAAAATCCCTGTTTTCACATTATTTTTGTTTCCTGTTGAAGAGCATATTGTGGATTAGGTCCCCCCTGAAGTTGTGGCATTGATGGCTACTAAATACACAGTTCTTTTCTTACTTCTTTTTATTGAAAAAAAAAAAAAAATCTCTCTTTTGCTACTTAAGTTATAGAAACTCACTGCTTACTGCTTCTATGTAACTGCTTTTTCTAAGGCTTATTTAATTTAACTTAGTATTTTCATTCTTGGATTTAAAAATTAAAAAAGTTAATAAAGGCTCCGGCCATATCAGCCTGAAGGCGCCCGATCTCGTCTGATCTCGGAAGCTAAGCAGGGTCGGGCCTGCTTAGTATCTTAAAAAAAAAAAAAAAAAAAAAAGTTAATAAAGGTTTGTAGTGTTTTATTGGGAGAAGGCAATGGCACCACACTCCAGTACTCTTGCCTGGAAAATCCCATGGATGGAGGAGCCTGGTAGGCTGCAGTCCATGGGGTCGCAAACAGTTGGACATGACTGAGCGACTTCACTTTCACTTTTCACTTTCATTCATTGGAGAAGGAAATGGCAACCCACTCCAGTGTTCTTGCCTGGAGAATCCCAGGGACGGGGGAGCCTGAAGGGCTGCCGTCTATGGGGTCGCACAGAGTCAGACACAACTGAAGTGACTTAGCAGCAACAGCAGCAGCAGCAGTGCTTTATTGGAGTTTTTGTGGTAGAAGCTGGGAATACACTCAATAGACCAATCCATTTCAGCTGACTGTGTTAGAAAGTAAGGGGATTTTTATGGCTGCCAGGTGGAAATTCCTTTTCCTAGTTGGCCTTGTGCTATTCTTCTGAGTGTGGCCTTCTTAAGGGGGTCTATGAACATTTAGGTAGATTGGTATAAGACAACAAAGTTTATAAAAATAGAATCAGAAAGATTTTGCTTTCTATTAGATGGCATAGTTTTCCCTTCCAACTTCAGGGAGTGTTCGTGTATGAGTGTGTTAAGTTCTGCCACTCTGCCCTCTGCTGCCCTTTTTTTAAGCAATGTAGGTTTAGTAATTAATTATTAGCATTTGCCATATTAACTCTACACAGTTTCCTCTTTGAGCATCAAATTGGCTTTTTATTATATAGTTAAGAGAAAGTTCAGGTTGGTATCCACTAGGTAGTTAGTAGTTCTGATTTTCACATTCTTCCTGAAATGTAGAACATTTTGACTTCTGAATCAGAAAATAGAGCAATTTTCTTTCTGATGTTAATCATGACATAAACATTAAACATATAATCACACCCACAGTTTAGGAACTTGGGAGGCACAGCTAAAATGAGGAAGTAGAAATTGGATATCATTAATTTACCTTCAGCTCAGAAGATACTGAGTTGTCAAGAGCCCTAGTGTCTCCAAGCTGTGCCTCAGCAAGTTAAGCAGGCACACCCATCCTAGTCTCTCCAGACTTTTTCATTGTATACTCCTTGGAGGTGGGGATAAAGTAGAGCGAGGAAGGTAAGAAACTAGCATTTATTGATTGGTGCAAGATGTATTATGTATCTTAGGTCATTTAATAATAACAGCAATGTTCTTATAGATATTAGTATCCCCATTTTATAACTGAGGAGACTGAGGTTCAGATAAGTTAAATAATTTGCCCAAAGTCACATACTCATAGTAAGTAGAGGAGAAGTATTTTTGAATTAAAAAAACAACTATGTTGTTTTTAGGTCACTCTGATGACAGTATAATCAGGTACATTTGAATTAGAGATCTCAGATGAAAAATGGTTCATTTAGCATCTTGTGGGGCTTCCCAGGTGGCTCAGTGGTAAAGAAAATGCCTACCAATGCAGGACGCACTGCAGACTTGGATTTGATCCCTGGGTTGGAAAGATCCCCTGGAGAAGAAAATGACAACCCACTCCGGTATTCTTGCCTGGATAATCCCATGGACAGAGGAGCCTGGCAGGCTACAGTCCATGGGGCCGAAAAGAGTTGGACACAACTGAGTGCACATGCACGAGCATCTTGTAGTTGGGTAAATTGTTTGTCTCACATGATCAGCAGTCTGGGTGGGATTTGTTAATACTGCTTCGTAGAAGGTGGTTGACAAAGGTCTTAGTTCTTTTGGGATTTGATAGTGCTAAGTGAAGAACTTGTTGACATGTTTTGTGCGTTTCCTCACCCTGATAAAGAAATGGTGGAAAATTGCAAGTTAAACTAGTCTTAAATACAGCTGAATTCCATCACATCAGCATTCTCAGAGGAGATGGCGCCAAACATGGCACCACACCCAGAATCAGCCAGGCACACCCAATTAGAGAGTCTAAATCAAGAATTTAGTGGAGAGGTTGTGACTTATCCCAGGATCTTGGAGAAAAAAGCTGACATTAAGCTCTCAGGAGGAAACTCAGGAAAAGAATGGGATTCTTGCTCATTTGCTGGTGGTAGCATCAAGGACAGTCTTGATACTCCTGAAGGATGTATGTTAAGAATCTGCAGCTTCAGAACACTGCCAAATGTTGATGCAGGGTAGTTTCCTGGGCTCATGCACGGGCTAAATGACTAGCCTTCACACTTATGTTAATACCGACTCATGTCCATCTGGTTGGTGATGCCATCCAACCATCTCATCCTCTGTTGGCCCCTTCTCCTCCTGCCTTCAGTCTTTCCCAGCATCACGGTCTTTTCCAATGTGTCAGTTCTTTGCATCAGGTGGCCAAAGTATTGGAGTTTCAGCTTCAGCAATCGTCCTTCCAATGAATATTCAGGACTGATTTCCTTTAAGATTGACTGGTTTGATCTCCGTGCAGTCCAAGGGACTCTCAAGAATCTTCTCCAACACCACAATTCAAAAGCATCAATTCTTCCACATTATCCACCCCAAATTTCTCTTTCTTTTCCCAGTCACATGTTATGATTACATGCCCTTGGTCCTTGGAAGTTAGATGTGGCCATGTGAGTTGCTTTGACCTGTGATGTGTGAGCTGAAGTCGTCTTAGTCTCTGCCACAGTGACCTGCAGCTCTCTGATAAGGCTGTGGGCCAAATATGGTCTGTTGTCTGTATTTTTAAATAAAGTTTTATTGGAACATGCTGCTGCTACTGCTGCTAAGTCGCTTCAGTCATGTCTGACTCTGTGCGACCCCATAGACTGCGGCCCACCAGGGTCCCCCATCCCTGGGATTCTCCAGGCAAGAACACTGGAGTGGGTTGCCATTTCCTTCTCCAATGCATGAAAGGGAAAAGTGAAAGGGAAGTCGCTCAGTCGTGTCAGACTCTTCGAGACCCCATGGTCTGCACCCTACCAGGCTCCTCCATCCATGGGATTTTCCCGGCAAGAGTACTGGAGTGGGGTGCCATTGCCTTCTCCATTATTAGAACATAGCCATACTTATTTGTTTATGTATTATCTGTGGCCACTTTTGCACTACAATAACAAAGTTAAATGGTTGTTATAGAGACCGTATGGCCTATAAAGCTGAATATATTTACTATATGGCCATTTACAGAAAAGTTTTGTTGACAGCTTTTCTGGATGTTGGCTCCTTCTTAGAATGAGGACTTTGTAGAGCAGAGACTCCTACTGACCTACAGTGGAGATATGCATATGCCATCAACAAGAAATAAATCTTTATTCTTTTAAGTCACTGATATTTGGGAGTTGTTTGTTATAGTGGTGTAATCCAGCCTGTCTGACAGTTGGGCTCTTATAGGAAAAATGTTTCAGTGGTTCAGAGAGGAGGAACCCTTATGGATAGTAGCAATGTGGAACAAAGATGGATAGCAGTGTTATGGTAATGTTGTAAAACTGTGAGACTGTTAAGCTCAACTGTTTAGATTTTGTTTAGAATCCTCAGTATGGAATCAAGACTTATGATTTTTTTCAATGGACAGAAGAATAGTATGGTGGGAACTTTATGGTAAAAAGCTTAATCTGCAAATAGTTATCAAAAGGTTGGGAGCATTTGTTGAATCAGGAATTTGATCTATGTAAAACGAATGTTCCTGCAAACTGGACTGACAGTGGTTTAAATGGAGTTTTTTTTCTTTTTAATTTAACAATTTGCAGTGACTTAGTTTCTTGTCCTGTTTAATGCTTAATAGCAATCTCAGATTTTCTGAAATTTGAGCTGTTACACAAGTGAGGAATCCTCACTGTAAAGAGAATTGTGATAATTGAGGGCAAGTTTTTAAAAAAATTTTTCTTCCTTTTTTCTTTGATTTCCTCTTTTTTAGATAAAGCAAAACATCAAATACTGCCATCAACTCAGTGAACTTGGTGTCACTACCTAACTTGGTGTCAGATAGCCAAAGGTAGTTTAAATGGAAAAACAGTCACTTTAGAGTTAGATCTTACTGCATCTCCTGTAACTTCATCTGCTATATATCTGCTGAAGGAAACCTTCGTCAATTTGCCATGTTACATGAATACAGCTCAAGGTTGATGAGTCTAGCTAATGGTTTGTCAATTTGGTTTTTCTCAAAGAACCAGCTTTTAGTTTTATTGATCTTTTCTATTGTCTCCTTCATTTCTTTTTCATTTATTTCTGCTGTGATCATTATGATTTGTTTCCTTCTACTGTGGGTTTTTTTTTTGTTCTTTTTCTAGTTTCTTTAGGTGTAAGGTTAGGTTGTTTATCTGTCTCTTGTTTCTTGAGGTAGGCTTGTATTGTATAAAACTTCCCTCTGCATTGCTTTTGCTGCATTCACAGGTTTTGAGTTGTTGTGTTTTCATTGTCATTTGTTTCTATGCATATTGTGATTTCCTTTTTGATTTTTTCAGTGATCTGTTGGTTATTCAGAAGCATGTTGTTTAGTCTCCATGTATTTGTTTTTCATAGTTCTTTTTTTTTTTTTTTTTTGTTTAGTTGGTGTCTAATCTAGGTCAGAGATTATGCGTTGTGGTCAGAGAAGATGCTTGAAATGATTTCACTTTCTAAAGATTTACCAAGGCGTGATTTGTGGCCCAAGATGTGATCTATCCTAGAAAATGTTCCATGTGCACTTGAGAAAAAAGTGAAGTCTATTGTCGTTGGATGAAGTGTGCTGTAGATATCAGTTAGGTCCAACAGGTCCAATGTATTATTTAAAACCTGTGTTTCCTTAATAATTTTCTGTCCAGATGATCTGTCTGTTGGTATGAGTGGGGTATTAAAGTCCCCCACTATTACTCTGTTACTGTGTAGTTCAGTCACTCAGTTGTGTCTCTTTTTGACCCCATAGACTGCAATACGCCAGGTTTCCCTGTCCATTACCAACTCACAGGCTTGCTCAAACTCATGTACATGGAGTTGGTGATGCCATCCAACCATTTCATTCTCTGTTGTCCCCTTCTCCTCCTGTCTTTAATCTTTCCCAGCATCAGGGTCTTTTCCAATGAGTCAGTTCTTTGC
The DNA here is from genome assembly GCF_055505025.1 of Bos grunniens. NCBI lineage: Eukaryota > Metazoa > Chordata > Mammalia > Artiodactyla > Bovidae > Bos > Bos grunniens. The sequence continues at coordinate 95,857,914 of NC_141175.1, read as the reverse complement.
ATCAGGGGGCCAAAGTGTTCGAGTTTCAGCTTCAGCATCTGTCATTCCAATGAATATTCAGGATTGATTTCCTTTAGGATTGACTGGTTTGATTTCCTTGCAGCCCAAGGGACTCTCAAGAGTCTTCTCCAACACCACAGTTCAAAAGCATCAATTCTTTGGCACTCAGCTTTCTTTATAGTCCAACTCTCACATCCATACGTGACTACTGGAAAAACCACAGCTTTGACTATATGGACCTTTGTTGGCAAAGTAATGTCTCTGGTTTTTAATATGCTGTCTAGGTTGGTCATAGCTTTTCTTCCAAGGAGCAAGCGTCTTTTAATTTCATGGCTGCAGTCACCATCTGCAGTGATTTTGAAGCCCCTAAAATAAAGTCTGTCACTGTTTCCATTGTTGCCCATCTATTTGCCATGAAATGGTGGGACTGGATGCCATGATCTTAGTTTTCTGAATGTTGAATTTTAAGCCAACTTTTTCACTCTCCTCTTTCACTAAAGAGGCTCTTTAGTTCTTCACTTTCTGCCATAAGGGTGGTGTCATCTGCATATCTGAGGTTATTGCTATTTCTCCTGGCAGTCTTGATTCCAGCTTGTGCTTCATCCAGCCCAGCATTTCACATGATATACTTGGCATATAAGTTAAATAAGCAGGGTGACAATATACAGCCTTGATTACTCCTTTCCTGATTTAGAACCAGTCTGTTGTTCCATGTCCAGTTCTAACTGTTGCTTCTTGACCTGCATACAGATTTCTCAGGAGAAGGTCAGGTGGTCTGATATTCCCATCTCTTTAAGAATTTTCCACATGATCATGACGGATATTTGGGTGTTGTTCATAATCTGCTTTAGTTCAAGGAGCCAGTCATACCACATGCTGGACCAGGTAGAGCCACAAGCAACAGGGTTAGTCTGGGGAGGAACAAGTGAGAGGGTAACAGATAGGAAGGCTGGGGACCCCCAAACAGAGGAAATAGGCTGCAAGTGTCAGATATTTTTATCTCTCTCTTAAGCAGCAGGAGGAAGCAAACTACAAGTGTCAGATCTTTTTTCCCTTTCATATACAAAATTAAAAGGAGATTTCTTTTAAAATTCTGTGCTGCCATGACGACACTTGGTTCCACCTGAGCTTAACTTTTCTCAAACCTTGAGCTAACCAATGCATTTTTCTTACATAAGTATTTTTCTTAAGCTATGTTAATGAACTATGTATTTACTCTAGACTCTGTCTTTCTTCAAGTCAATTCCACCTAAGACTCAGAACTGATAATGGCTCAACAAACCAATATGTTTTACTGATACAATTGTTCTTCAGTGTATTTTAATAAGACTATGTATTTGCTTGGAAACCTGCCCTTCTTCAAGATTCATGTCAATTGTTTTATGGCCTGTGATGACTCACCTTGTGCCAGTGTTATCTCAAAATGCATGTTGTGGGTGAGGGGCCTGGTGCCACTCTCTGAGTTTTGAGACATTTCCTTTCTCTAATTATCAGCCTGCTAGTAGGTATATAGCATGGCCCCACCCATCAGAACAAGACCCAGTTTCCCCACAGTCAATTTCTCCCATCAGGAAGCTTCTATAAGACTCTTATCCTTCTCCATCAGAGGGTAGACAGAATGAAAACCACAATCATAGAAAACTGATCACATGGACTACAGCCTTGTCTAACTCAATGAAACTATGAGCCATGCCGTGTAGGACCACTCAAGACGGATGGGTCATAGTGGAGAGTTCTGACAAAAAGTGGTCCACTGGAGAAGGGAATGGCAAACCACTTCAGTATTTTTGCCTTGAGGACCCCATGAACAGTATGAAAAGGCAAAAAGATAGGACACAGAAAGATGAATTCCCCAGGTCAGTAGGTGCCCAATATACTACTGGAGATCAGTGGAGAAATAACTCCAGAAAGAATGAAGAGATAGAGCCAGAACAAAAACAACACCCAGTTGTGGATGTGACTGATGATGGAAGTACAGTGTGATGTTGTAAAGAACAATATTGCATAGGAACCTGGAATGTTAGATCCATGAATCAAGATTAAGTTGGAAGTGGTCAAACAGGAGATGGCAGGAATGAATATTGACATTTTAGGAATCAGTGAACTAAAATGGACTGGAATGGGCGAATTTAACTCAGATGACCATTATATCTACTACTGTGGGCAAGAATCCCTTAGAAGAAATGGAGTAGCCCTCTTGGTCAACAAAAGAGTCCGAAATGCAGTACTTGGATGCAATCTCAAGAAACAGAATGATCTCTGTTCATTCCCAAGGCAAACCATTCAATATCACATTAATCCATGTCTATGCCCTGACCAGTAATGCTGAAGAAGCTGAACAGTTCTATGAATACCTACAAGACTCTCTAGAACTAAAACCCAAAAGAGATGTTCTTTTCATTATAGGGGACTGAAATGCAAAAGTAGGAAGTCAAGAGATACCTGGAGTAACAGGCAAATTTGGCCTTGAAGTACAGAATGAAGCAGGGCACAGGCTAACAGAGTTTTACCAAGAGAATGCACTGGTCATAGCAAACACCCTCTTCCAACAACACAAGAGAAGACTCTATACATGGACATCACCAGATGGTCAGTACCGAAATCAGACTGATTATATTCTTTGCAGCCAAAGATGGAGAAGCTCTATACAGTAATCAGAAACAAGACTGGGAGCTGACTGTGGCTCAGATCATGAGCTCCTTATTGCCAAATTCAGACTTAAATAGAAGAAAGTAGGGAAAACCACTAGACCATTTAGTTATGACCTAAATCAAATCCCTTATAATTATAGTGGAAGTGACAAATAGATTCAAGGAATTAGATCTGATAGAGTGCCTGAAGAACTATGGATGGAGGTTCGTGACATTGTACAGGAGGCAGTGATCAAAACCATCCTCAAGAAAAAGAAATGCAAAAAGGCAAAATGGCTCTGAGGAGGCCTTACAAATAGCTGAGAAAAGAAGAGAAGCTAAAGGCAAAGGAGAAAAGGAAAGCTATACCCATTTGAATGCAGAGTTCCAAAGAATAGCAAGGAGAGATAAGAAAGCCTTCCTCAGTGATCAGTGCAAAGAAATAGAGGAAAACAATAGAATGGGAAAAACTAGAGATCTCTTCAAGAAAATAAGAAATACTAAGGGAACATTTCATGCAAAGATGGGTACAATAAAGGACAGAAATGGTATGATCTAACAGAAGCAGAGGATATTAAGAAGAGGTGGCAATAGACAGAAGAACTATACAAAAAAGATCTTCATGATCCAGATAACCACAATGGTGTGATCACTCGCTAAGAGCCAGACATCGTGGCACGTGAATTCAAGTGGGCCTTAGGAAGCATCACTATGAACAAAGCTAGTGGAGGTGATGGAATTCCAGTTGAGCTATTTCAAATCCTAAAAGATGATGCTGTGAAAGTGCTGCATTCAGTATGCCAGCAAATGTGGAAAACTCAGCAGTGGCCACAGGACTGGAAAGGTCAGTTTTCATTCCAATCCCAAAGAAGTAAGTAAGTAAGTGAAGTCACTCAGTCGTGTCTGACTCTTTGTGACCCCATGGACTGTAGCCTACCAGGCTTCTCCGTCCATGGGATTCTCCAGGCAAGAATACTGGAGTGGGTTACCATTTCCTTCTCCAGGGGATCTTCCCAACCCAGGGATCGAACCCGGGTCTTCTGCATTGGAGGCAGACACTTTAACCTCTGAGCCACCAGGGAAGATAATCCCAAAGAAAGGCAATACCAAAGAATGGCCAAAGAATGTTCAAACTACTGCACAATTGTACTCATCTCACATGCTAGCAAAGTAATGCTCAAAATTCTCCAAGCCAGGCTTCAACATTATGTGAACTGTGAACATCCAGATGTTCAAGCTGGATTTAGAAAAGGCACAGGAGCCAGAGATCAAATTACCAACATCCATTGGATCATCAAAAAAAGCAAGAGAGTTCCAGAAAAACATTTACTTCTGCTTTATTGACTACGCCAAAGCCTTTGTCTGTGTGGATCACAGCAAACTGTGTTACTGTCCGTTTTCCCTTTAGTAGTTGTTAGCATTTGCCTTATGTATTGAGGTGCTCCTATTTTGGGTGCATATATATTTATAATTGTTATATCTTCTTGGATTAATCCCTTGATCGTTACGTAGTGTTCTTCTTTGTCTCTTATAATGGTCTTTATTTCAAAGTCTATTTTATCTGATATGAGTATTGCTACTTCAGCTTTCTTTTGATTTCCATTCACATGGAATGTCTTTTTCTAGCCTCTCACTTTCAGTATATATGTGTCCCTAGGTCTGAGTTGGGTTTCTTGTAGACAGCACATATGGGGTCTTGTTTTTGTATCCATTTAGCCAATATGTATCCTTTGGTTGGAGCATTTAGCCCATTTACATTTAAGGTAATTATTGGTATATGATCTTGTTATCATTTACTCTATTGTTTTGGGTTTGCTTTTGTAGGCCTGTTCTTTTTGTGTTTCCTGTCTAGAGAAGATCCTTTAGTGTTTGTTGAAGAGCTGGTCTGGTGGTGCTGAATTCTCTTAATTTTGCTTATCTGTAAAGCAAATTTGATTTCTCCTTTGAATCTAAATGAGATCCTTACTGGATAGTAATCTTGGTTGTAGGTTTTTCCCTTTCATCACTTTAAGTATGTCTTGCCGTTCCCTTCTGACCTGTAGAGTTTCTGTTGAAAGATCAGCTGTTAGCTTTATGGGGGATCCCCTCACATGTTATTTGTTGCTTTTAATATTTGTTTTTTTGTGTTTCATTTTCGTTAATTTAATTAATTTTGTTAATTTTGTTAATATGTATCTTGGCATGTTTCTCCTCGGGTTTATCCTGTATGAGGCTCTCTGGGCTTCCTAGACTTAGGTGGCTATTTCCTTTCCCATTTTAGGGCAACTTTCAACTATAATATCCTCAAATATTTTCTCATGGCTTTTCTTTTTGCCTTCTTCTTCTGGGACCCCTATGATTCGAATGTTGTTATGCTTAATGTTGTCCCATTTTATTGTTCAGTTGCTCAGTCATGTCTGACTCTTTGCCACCCCATGGACTGCTGCACACTGGGATTCCCTGTCCTTCACCATGAGGTGAGCTCTGTTGTCCAGTAGCTCTTCTCATTACTTTTTATTCCTTTTTCTTTATTATGTTCTGTTTTAGTTATTTCCACCATTATATCTTCCAGCTCTCATCCATTCTTCTGCCTCAGATACTCTACTGCTAGTTCCTTCCAGTGTATTTTTAATCTCAGTTATTGCATTGTTCATTGTTAATTGTTTATTCTTTAATTCTTCAAGGTCTTTGTTAAATATTTCTTGCATCTTCTCAATTCATGCCTCTGGTCTATTTATTTGTGCCTCCAGTTTATTTTCAAAGTTTTAGATCATATTTACTATCATTACTCTGAAATCTTTTTCAGGTAGATTGTTTCCTCTTCATTTGTTTGGTCTTGTGGGTTTTTATTAAGGTGTTAATCATTCCTTTTCTCTTGGGTCTAATATTTTAATAATGTATTTCACATAGACCATTTCTTTAACAGAAATTAATAGTATAGAAATTCTTTTTTACATATTTATTGATTATGAAAATAATACATACTTAAATTGCTTAGGATTCTGATTGCAAGCGATAGAAATATGTGAATTAACTTTAGCAAAACAGTTCAGTTTATTAGCTTCCTTTGAGTAGGCATCTGAAGACACAGGGTGAAGCTGGTATTATGTAAGACTGCAACAAGGGACCCTTGTGTTTTTTTTACTGACAATGTGTTTTACATTTTTAGGAAATGTTTTCAATGTAGTTGAAAAATACATGTACAAAAATGTACATTTAGAAATTATATATATATATATATATACATACATGGGTTTCCCTGGTGGCTCAGATGGTAAAGAATCCGCCTGCAGTGTTGGAGACCTGGGTTCAATCCCTGGGTTGGCAAGATCCCCTGGAGGAGGGCATGACAATCCATTCTAATATTTTTGCTATGAATAGAGGAGCCTGGTGGGCTGCAGTCCATAGAGTCGCAAAGAGTCGGACACGACTGGGCAATTAAGCACAGCACAACACGTACGTGTTTTTATATAACTTGTATATTTATAATGTTATGTTTATTTTGTCATGGAACAGCAAGTTGTAATCTGTACATTTCATGTATGTATATTATATATATATATATTTTTAATGGGTGGATAGAGAAATAACTGAGTGTGGGATTCTGTATCAGTATACGTATACCTTATCATGGCTCTGTGACTTGGCAAATAATTTGTCTTATCTGTGAGTCTTTGTATGTAAAAATGAAGATAATAGTATTCTCTATCATGGGGTGGCTTTGAGGTTAACAAGATAATAAAGAGTGTTTAGAAGCATCCTTTATAAGTAGTGAACATGGGCTAAATGTTAGTTATTATAAATGCTGTAATATTTATATTACACTTTTGTTGTTGTTGTTCAGTCACTAAGTCATGAGTGATTCTTTCTGACCCCATGGACTCCAGCATGCCAGGCTTCCCTGTCCTTCACTATCTTCCAGAGTTTGCTCAAATTCATGTTCATTGAGTCAGTGATGCTATTTTATCCTCTGCTACCGTCTTCTCCTTTTGCTTTCAGTCTTTCCCAGCATCAGGTTCTTTTCTGATGAGTTGGCTCTTCACATCACCTATCCAAAGTATTGGAGCTTCAGCTTCAGCATCAGCCCTTCCAATGAGTATTCAGGACTTATTTCCTTTAGGATTGACTGGTTTGATCTCCTTGTGGTCCAAGGGACTCAAGAGTCTTCTCCAGCATCACAACTTGAAAGCTTCAATTCTTCGGCATCCAGTCTTCTTTATGGACCGACTCTCACATCTGTACATGACTACTGGAAATACCTTAGCTTTGACTATATAGACTTTTGTCTGCAAAGTGATATCTTTGCTTTTTAATATGCTGTCTAGGTTTGTCATAACTTTTCCATGGGTTGGAAAACTCAACAGTGGCCATAGGACTAGAAAGGATCAGTTTTCATTCCAATCTCAAGGAAAGACAATGCTAAAGAATGTTCACATTACCATACAGTTGCACTCATTCCATGCACTAGCAAGGTTATGCTAAAAATCCTTCAAGCTAGCCTTCAGCAGAATGTGAACTGAGAACTTGCAGATGTACAAGCTGGGTTTAGAAAAGGCAGAGAAACTAGAGATTAAATTGCTAACATTCATTGGTTCATGAGGAAAGCAAGGGAATTCCAGAAAAACATCTACTTTTGCTTTACTGACTTTGCTAAAGCCCAAGCAAAGAGAAACTAAAGAACCTCTTGATGTAAGTGAAAGAGGAGAGTGGAAAACCTGGCTTAAAACTCAACATTCAAAAAACAGTCATGGATCCAGTCCCATCACTTCATGGCAAATAGATGGGGAAACAATGGAAAAACAGTGACAGACTTAATTTTCTTGGACTCTAAAATCACTGCAGATGGACTGCAGCCATGAAGTTAAAAGACGTTTGCTCCTTAGAAGAAAAGCTGTGACCAACCTAGACAGCATATTAAAAAGCAGAGACATTATTTTGCTAACAAAGGTCCCTCTAGTCAAAGCTATGGTTTTTCCAGTAGTCATGTATGGATGTGAGAGTTGGACTAAAAAGAAAGCTGAGTGCCAAAGAATTGATGCTTTTGAACTGTGGTGTTGGAGAAGACTCTTGAGATCACTTGGACTCCAAGGAGATCAAACCAGTCCATCCTAAAGGAAACCGATTCTGAATATTCATTGGAAAAACTGATGCTGAAACTGAAGCTCCAGTACTCTGGGCACCAGATGTGAAGAATTGACTCATTGGAAAAGACCCTGATGCTGGGAAAGATTGAAGGTAGGAGAAGAAGGGAACGACAGAAGATGAGATGGTTGGATGGCATCACCAACTTGATGAACATGAGTTTGAACAAGCTCCGGGAGTTGGACAGGGAAGCCTGGAGTTGTGCAACCTATGGAGTCGCAAAGAGTCAGACGTGGCTGAGTAGCTGAACTGAACTTGACTGTATGGATCACAACAAACTGGAAAATTCTTAAAGAATTGGGAGTGCCAGACCACCTTACCTGTATCCTAAGAAACCTGTATATGGGTCCAGAAGCAACAGTTAGAACTTTACATGTAACAACTGACTGGTTCCAAATTGGGAAAGGAGTATGGCAAGGCTGTATATTGTCACCCTGCTTATTTAACTATTATGCAGAGTACATCATGTGAAATTCCAGAGTGGATGAATTCCACCTGAAATTGAGATATCAACAATCTCAGATATACAGATGATATCACTCTAATGGCAGAAAGTGAGAAGGAACTAAGGAGCCTTTTGATGAAGGTGAAAGAGGAGAGTGAAAAAGCTGGCTTGAACCTCAGTATTCAGGAAACTAAGATCATGACATCCAGCCCCATTATTTCATGGCAAATAGAAATAATTTGCCATGAAAATTACATCCATACATCATGTATGGATGTGAGAGTTGTTCCATAAAGAAGTCTGGGTGCTGAAGAATTGGTGCTTTTGAATTGTGGTGCTCAAGAAAACTCTTGTGTCCCTTGGAGTGCAAGGAGATCAAACCAGTCATTCCTAAAGGAAATAAACCCCGAATATTCATTGGAAGGATTGATGCTGAAACTGAAGCTCGAATACTTTGGATAGGTAATGTGAAGAGCCAACTCATCAGAAAAGACCCTGATGCTGGGAAAGATTGAAAGCTAAAGAAAAGGGTGACAGGGGATGAGATGGTTAGATAGCATCACTGACTCAATGGACATGAATTTGAACAAACTCTGGGAGATAGTGTTGTACAAAGGAGCCTGGCATGCTGCAGTGCATGGGGTCTCAAAAAGTGGGACACAGCATACAACTGGATAACAACAATGGGATTGCCTGATGGCTCAGTGGTAAAGAATTTGCCTGCTAAGCAGGACACCCAGGTTCAATCCCTGGGTTGGAAAGATGCGCTGGAGAAGGAAATTGCAACCCACTCCAGTATTCTTGCCTATAGAATTCCATGATCAGAGGAGCCTGGTGGGCTATAGTTCATGGGATTGCAAAAGAGTCTGACACTACTGAGCAAGTCAACAACAACGATGGATAGATACATATGGATTTTGTACTGTGCTTTTTTCACTGTTCTGTTTGTTTTCTTTGTTATATTTTTGAACTTTTAACACCTTTTGGAAAACTCATAAGCCTAAACGAGAGAATATTTGGAGTTCCTTGGTGATCTTAACTTTCCTCTGAAACATGGCATTTTGGGAAAAACTACTTGAGCATGCTAGCCTTTAACCCAGAGGTGTGATGTTTTCAGAAGGAATGGGAGATGACTAACACCAAATCTTAGTCATGATTTATGGTTGTTGCTTTAATGTGTCAATTATCAAGATCAGTATATCCCTTTCATGAACTGAAAAGATGATTTTTTGATTTAAAGAGTCGAAAGATCAGCCAGGGACTCTTTACCAGCGATTAAAATGACAGTTTTTCGTTAGTAGTATAAACCATATTGTGATTACATTTAAGTTTCTGTTTATTTTTGTGTTCTGCAGGATAACCGATTTGTTATTTGCACTACTTATGTGGGATTTATTGTTGCTGCCCGTTTGATATTTTCAGATATGTTCTGTTACCCTCCTAAAGGTTGCTAATACTTTTTTTAATGGGACTGAATAGTTGCCGGGGACCAGCCCCGGCTGATCCAGGGTATTCGAAGGAGAGACGGCGTAGGCGAAGATCAGGAAACAATTGCTTAATTAAATGTTAATTAAGGATATAAAGAGTAATAGAATGAGGATAGCTCAGTAAAATTCAGTGAAGAAAAGAGGCTGAAATAAGGATAGCTCAGTGAGGAAATTCAGTGGAGAAAAGAGGCTGAGTAGCTTGGTTTACGCGGGAGACCAATAAAACTTCAAGACAAGAAGTTTGCACCACTTACGTAGGCCGCAGGCGTCCTTCCGTTCTCCCGAAGGAGAGGAGACACTGAGGCCTCCCCGGTCGGATCTTAGAAGCCCAGGCATAATTAGTAAGCATGGCGGGTTCCGTGCTCCAGATGGAGACTCAGCCAGAGTGAGAGAGAGAGCGACATGGGGAGACCAGTATTTCGAGAAACTGATCCCAATTCTTTATTTTCCATGGTCTACTTTTATACACTGAGATGTTATGCAAAAGTCACGTGGGGACAGCAGTCCTGACCTTTATCAAAGTCAGGTGCTTCACACAAATGTATACAGAGGTCTTAGGGGTGTTACATCATCTTCTGGCCAGGGGGGGCCTGCTGACAATTTACGACCCTCTCCTTGTGACAACGGTCAGTCAACCAGGACACTTATTTCTCCAGGGGTGATTATTCTTAAAACAGACACCACCCAAATAAAGTTACATTCCTATAGGGTGATGGTGTAGTAGGTTTTAGTTAAGGAAAGAATTTACTTAGCCTAAGGTCTAACGTGATTAATATCAAAGGTTAATACTTATTTCTTCTATATATTCATTAATGTGTGTAAGGGCAGGGGATGTGGAGACTTAGCAACAAACATTGGCTCAACAAATGAAAAACCCTTCACCAATACAATTTCTAATCAGCCCATTATACTTATACTAATAGTGTCTAACTTCTCTAAAGAACCTGTTTTTAGAGGGTTTAAAGCATCTCGTGCCTCTCACGGTTGGGAGGCTGTGAGCAATCACATGTGGCTGGACGAGCCTGTCAGGCAGGCTAGAGAACCTTCAGAGGAGTTTGTAGGTTAAAACACTCTTGTCACGCCCAAGAGTTTTTATTGACTGGAGCTCTAGGTTAACTCCTTCTCCGAAAGAGGTGGTGGGGGACAGCCCCCTGTAAAGTCAGAGGTGTAGGTGAGAGCACAAAGTAGTAAAGTAGGCAGGCTCTGGTTATGGGGGTAGATACTTGAGGATTTCCAGGGGGACTCCTGAGGCTCGATCCCGCCTTTGCATATGTCGAGCCTCCTTCCTCATGACCTTTGTCATGGGCAGAGTACCTCACTCTGGCCCCCAACAAATAGTGATATAATGAATGTGATTTTTTGAATTGTAATGAATTATGTCAACATTTGGAAGACCTGCAAAACTCAGAGAATGAGTATTCTTCAAATGATCAATGTCCGATATTACATAATCATACATGGGTAAAAGTTTCATTTGAGGTTTCAGATCAATGGATTTTAATCTAAAACTCATCAAGTTTTGAGGTTGTATCATAAATTTGCATATATATGTAATATGTAAGTTTCCTGAAAGGCCTTTAAAAATACTTTGTCCTTTTTCCAACTACATTTGTGCAAGGCTGGATTTTCTCTATATACCATAACCAAAACATGACATTTATTATATTTAATGTAGAAGTGGTACAGAGTCCAGATGTCTTCTGTTAAACCAGACATTAAAGATATTTGCACAAATGCAGCACATACTCTTCCAACTATTTTTAAGAATATAAAAATATTCTGTTTTTCCTGAAATGTATTTTTTAACATGTAAATATTGTTGGTTGTTAATATTAAATGAATTAATTAGTATTTTCTAATTTTTAGTTTTAATTTCTAATACAGTAAGTATTGATGTATATAAAATTAATGTAAACAGAAATTATTTAGGGTTATTAAGAATTTTTAATAGTCTAAAGGGCTCTTGTGTTTAAAATGTGGAGAACTGCTAGTTCGGATGAAAGAAAACAGAAGATACATGGCAACTGAATGTAATTCATGGTCCTGGATTGAATACTCTCCAGGAGGAAATGAAACCACTCTAAAGACCATTATTGGAGGACTTGCCTGGTGATCCAGTGGTTAGAAATCTGCCTTCTAATGCAGGGGATGTGAGTTCAATCCTTGTTTGGGGAACTAAGATCCCACATGCCATGTGGCAACTAAGTGTGTGTATGTGTTGCACGCCACAAGTAGAGAGAAGCCCATGTACCTGAAGTAATTACTGATGTAGCCAAAAAAAAAAAAAGTGGAACCAAGAGATGGAAATGGTCCCCTGATTAAAAAACAACAACAACAAAGATTATTATTGGGACAGATAACAGGATTGGACTATGGACTATGAATTAATTATAATTTTATCAATGTAAATTTCTTGAATTTGATAATTGTGTTGTAGTTAGGTATAAGAGGAAACAGTAGTCTTAAGAGTTTAATACATGCAACATATTCTCAAATGGTTTAGAAAAATAAATATACAAATATACAGGTACATATACCGATGTACATATATGTACATATGTGTAGAAAGAGAAAATGATAAATGAGGCAAAAATGTTACAAATTGGTGAATTCTGTATATGGCTAAATAAGAGTTCTCTATTATTTGTACAATTTGAAAGTATTTCAAAATAGAAATTAAAAACTTATGAAGTAATGTAATGAATCTCTTAGAAGCAGATTTTACAGATTAACTGGTGAGAGTTTTATTGTGCTTGTGAATGACTGAGATTTTGAGCAGTTTATCAGTTCAGTTCAGTCGCTCAGTGGTGTCCGACTGTTTGCAACCCCATGGACTGCAGCATGCCAGGCTTCTCTGTCCATCACCAGCTCCCCGAGCTTGCTCAAGCTCATGTCCGCTGAGTCAGTGATGCCATCCAACCATCTCATCCTCTGTCGTCCCCTCTCCTCCTGCCTTCAATCTTCCAGCATCAGGATCTTTTCCAGTGAGTCAGTTCTTTGCATCAGGCGGCCAAAGTATTGGAGCTTCAGCTTCAGCGTCAGTCCTTCCAATGAATATTCAGGACTGATTTCCCTCAGGATTGACTGGTTTGATCTTGCTGAACAGTTGATAACTGGCTATGGCACCCCACTCCAGTACTCTTGACTGGAAAATCCCATGGACAGAGGAGCCTGGTGGGCTGCAATCCATGGGGTCGCTAAGAGACAGACATGACTTCACTTTCACTTTTATGCATTGGAGAAGGAAATGGCAACCCACTCCAGTGCTCTTGCTTGGAGAATCCCAGGGATGGGGCAGCCTGGTTGGGCTGCCGTCTATGGGGTCACACAGAGTTGGACACGACTGAAGCGATTTAGCAGCAGCAGCAGCATAAACTCCTTTGGAGTTGTCACGGCTTTTCAGAGGACACTCCTTGTGCTCTGCTGCCCCCTAGTGACATTTATGTTCATCAGCATTTTATTGTGCAAGTACAGTAAGTTGGGAATTTATAATAAATCATTGTAGTGATCATTTAAAAGTACTTTAGTAATTTTAATTAAGCAAAGTAACTTTTAAGGGGAGGTTGGGGAAGATACTACTGTGAGGCCGAATCTCATGATCTTTTTTTTTTTTTCTAATTTTTTAAAAATTATATTTTTGTTCTTAGAGTTCCTTTCTATTGTATCCTTAATCCCTCCTCCCTCCCACCTCTCTTTTTTGAAGATAGTATTTATTGGTTCCTCATCTGACAGAGATATCTCTAGGATGTGAAGGACAGGGAAGCCTGGTGTGCTGCAGTCCATTGGGTCGCAAAGAGTCAGATGCGACTTAGCGATTGAATAGCAACATCTGACAGAAATAGTAAAACTTCCTGTGTTTTCTTTTCTGTGACCACAGATATTAGTCAATAATATTATCTTAGTGTTTTACTTTATAGCCTTAAAATGTTTAGAATTCTGCTAGCCCATAATCTCTCATTTGCAATTTGAAAGTACCAAAGATTTTGGAATCATTTGTTATTAAAAGCTATCTGAATTTATTTGGTGAGAAAACTTAATGTGAGTTGATATGAGATAGTCTTTCTTTATATTTACCACTTGTGTGAATATTCCTGCATTTTGCTGCAGAGTTACTGATGTGATTGATTAGGGAATGTTTCTTAAGACCTCACTGGGGATGTTATATATAAAGCGCGCACTATAATTATTTTTTAAAATCTGCAAAAATCTGAATTATGGAACATTTCTGCTCCAAGGATTTTAGATTAGGGATTGTAGACTTGTATCTGATTTGCTTAGCTTTGACTCCCAGTCACTATGTATTAAGCATCACCAGTTTATATTACTTTCTTTTTTCTCTTTTTTAATTAGTTGTATAATTTTTACATGCTATTTAAAAATTTTTATTGGAGTGTAGTTGACTTACAGTGTTGTGTTATCACATACTATTTTTATATACCGTATTTTGTCACTCTTAATCTGATCTTTTTGTCTTAGGGTTGCAGTTAAGTATGTTCCCTCATTACTTCCAGTCTTTTTTGTTGAAGTTTCTCTTGTCATTTAGTTTGGTTGGAGTTTCTTCTCTACCAGTTCAGAATGATTCAAACAATAATTTTTGGATTATTAGATTTTCAGAATGACTGCTCTGTAGACTGTATATTCAGAGGACAGTTTCATTGATCTTAAAATTTTGACTCATATGTTGTTTCCCTGAGTATTGACTTCTGGTGTTCAATGTTGTCCGATGGCTGCTGGGTTTTGCTTATATGATTACTGACTGTTTATTTTTTCATTTGATGTCTTTTGGTTCTTCTTTTTCTAATCTACTTCTTATATGAAGTACTTTTCTGAGTACTTCATATTAAGTATTATATGAAGTACTATTCTGAGTACTTTATATAAGTAGAGTTGTGCAGTATTTGTCTTTTTCACTTAGGATAATGTCTTCAGGTTTCACTCGTGTTAGTATGTGTTAGAATTTCCTTCTTTTTAAGGCTGAATAATATTCCATTGTATGTGTACCACATTTTGTTTACCCATTCGTCTGTTGATGAGCACTTGAGTTGCTTCCTGCTTTTGACTCTGGTGAATAATGCTGCTATGAACATAGATGTTTAAATATCTCTTTGAGTCCCTGCTTTCACTTTTTTGGAGTATGTACCGAGAAGTAGAATTGCTGGATTATATAGTAAATTATTTTTAATTTTTTGAGGGACCACTAAAATGTTTTCTGTAGTAGATGTACCATTTTACATTGCCCGCTTTAACTTTCAAGGGGCTTTTTTTTTTAAACTTAGTTTTAGGATTTTAAGCTGGCAGTTTATTTTTTGTTTTTAGCACTTTACTGTATCATTCAGTTGTTGTTTGACATGTATTTCCTGTTAAACAGTTAGCTCTTAATGTTGTTCCTTTTATATTTTTTACCATGTTTTTGGTTTTCTGCAGTTTTACTATGAGGTATTGAGGTATAGTTTTCTTTGTGTTTATCCTGTTGGGGTTTGTAGAGCTTGAAACTGTGGACTGATGTCTTTCATTAGTTTTGGGAAACAGTTGACTATGATGTTTTCAATATTACTACCACCCCATTATAAAAAGAGTAGACCTCTTTCTGCAGAGTCACAAATTCAAAACTATTTCTTAGTAACCACTAAGATATTATTTACTTTTTTTACTCACATTTCTGTTGGAGAATATAGTGAAGTATCCAAGAGGCTATATGATATGTGAGGACTATCATTGTTTTAATGGGTAATGTAATATATGCTTGTATATAGTTATATTTAAATTCTTATTCAACTTTAATTTTTAATGTGATAAATGTCAATAAAAATAACCACATATACAAAATTTTTTGGGGACCTTCATATTTTTTAAGAGCATGAAAATATCCTTAAGCCAAATAGTTTGAGAACCACTGGGATACACATTTTGACTCTATCTCATACATTTCGTATAGTCTTACATATTTTATGGACTTCCCAGGTGGTGCAAGTGGTAAAGAATCCACCTTGAATCTCCATCTGGAGATTCAAGAGATGCATCCCAGGGTTGGGAAGAACCTTGGAGTAGGAAATGGCAACCCACTCCCATTTTTCTCGCCTGGAAAACTCTATGGACAGAGGAGCCTGGTGGGCTACAGTCCATACGGTCACAAAGAGTTGACACGAATGAGCACACACATGTGTATGTGTTGCATTTTACATATTTTTATTTTCTTCTTTATGCCTTAATCTGAATATTTTCTATTAATTTATCTTCACTAATCTTCTCTTGCTGAAAAACCATTCTATTGGAACTCTTAATTTTAAAAATTACAGTTTTCATTTCTTATTTTTCTCAGTTTTTAAATAACATAGATTTCAATGCTCTGGTGAATTTTCCATCTTTTCATCTGTTTTGTTCATCTTTTTCTTATCATATTGCTCATAGACATTTTAAGTCTTTTTCTCATAACTTCCAATATCTAGATCATCTGGATCTTGATTTTCAGTTTTATGGTCTTCCTTGGCATGCCTGGTAATTTTGGACTGAATGGGAATTTAAAATTTTAAAATTTAAAAATTCATGGAGGTTCTGAATAGCCTTCTCTTGCTTAAGGTTAAACTGTCTTCCCCTTACCCCTTTCTAAGGTGGATAGAATGGCAGTGATCTCAATCCAGTCAGGGACAGAACTGTGGCTATCTCTGGTTCAGGACTGCCTTTTGATATAAGTAAGTGTAAGTGAAGTCGCTCAGTCGTGTCCAACTTTTTGCGACCCCATGGACTGTAGCCTACGAGGCTCCTCTGTCCATGGGATTTTCCAGGCAATAGTACTGGAGTGGATTGCCATTTCCTTCTCCAGTGGATCTTCCTGACCCACGGGTTGAACCTGGGTCTCCCGCATTGTAGACAGACGCTTTACCATCTGAGCCACCAGTCTTTCACATATTCTAAAGAGCCTTGAAGTGATGATTAAGTTCCCTTTCCTCAGATGGCGTGAGGTTGAACATTTTTTCATGTGTTTATTAGCCATCTGTATGCCTTCTTTGGAGAAATGTCTGGAACTTCACCTCTTAAGTCTCTAATTTATGTCCCTTCAGTGCCACAAAACTGTCATAAGCTAATTTCTCTACCTCTTCTACTTGATTCCTTTAATGGAAACAGCCTCTTGTTTGCAGATTTGGCAAACATCTTGGGAAAAAGTGAAAAAGAATGTTGGTACACCCCTTCTCATTCTTCCCCTGGTCTCCAGCATTTTGTTCCCTTAATTTCTGGTTGTCTAGCAGCTCTGTAAGTCAGCCAAGAAAGAACATCACAAATATGGTATGCAGAAAGCCTGAACAGGTGTTAGTTCAGATTGGAGCAGGGGAAATGGGGTCATCAAGACAGAGTTTTCCAGAAAAGGGGGGGTTCCAGTAAGAAAGGGATGGTAATCTTAGTATACAACCTGGCTTAACAATAAAGAATATTTATATAAACTAATACAAATATTGTTTATTGCCTTTCAAAGACAAAGTACTGGTAAACCATAAAACTGCTTTTGATTCTGGTACAGAATATCTATGTTATCAACTCAGTGTATAATTCATTTCATCATTTGGAAGAAGGTGAGGAAAAGAAACCAAAAGAAAGTAGTGGAGAGCTAATGCCTCACTTTGCACAGGTAGGGCGTTGAGATAATCTATAGATAATAATGTAAGAATTAAAAGCTTAAGTACATTATTAAGAAATAAAAGCACAATATTAGGCATAGTATATTAATTACAAAAATCTTTAGAAAAACTAACAGTGGTATATGTATATTGAGGAGGGGAATGTTATGATATGATGAGGTAAATCTGCTCTGATTACAACAGGAAGTAGTCAGTATCTAAGCTGATAAAGGAGCTCCCCGGGTGGCTCAGTGATAAAGACTCCACCTACCAATGCAGGAGGCTGCAGGAGTTGTGGGTTTGATCCCTGTGTTGGGAAGACCTGCTGGAGGAGGAAATGGCAACCCACTCCAATATTCTTGCCTGGAAAAGTCCATGGACAGAGGAACCTGGTGGGCTACAGTCCGTGGGGTCGCAGAGTCAGACATGACTGAGTGACTGAGCACAAACTGATAAAAAGAAAGTAGTCTTATCATATTTTTTTTACAGATATGGGTTTACCTCCATAAAATTAGAATCAGAAATTTTAAAAAGCTCAAAGTAATTTCCTCTGGAATATTAGAATGGAAGTCCAAGAAGCCTAAAGATCCTTAAGCAGGATAAACACAGCAACAAAACTATACCAAGGCACCATCAAAAGAATCACAATAGCTCAAAAGATGAGAAGGGGAAAATGAAAGTATACTCAGTTAATTACAAAGAAGAAGAGGGAATTATTTATATTAATATAATTACCTATTTGACTAGGTTTAAATTTATTATCTTGCTATAATTCATTTGTCCCATCTGTCTCCCTTTTTTCTCTTTTTTTACTCTCCTTAACTAACTTAGATTAATTGAATACATTTTAGGATTCCAATTTTCTCCAGTATTGTCTTATTCAGTATACCTTTTTATTTTATTTATATGTTTTCATTATTCCTTTAGGGTTTATAATATGCATTTTTACTATTTGCTACTGCCTGAATGTTTTGTATCTCTTTAAAATTCATATGTTGTTATCTTAACCTCCCCTTCAATGTGATGATATTAGGAGGGGAGGTGTTTGGGAGTTAATTAATTCATGAGGAAGTGGTGAGAATGAAATTCTCTTGAATGGGATTTGTACCCTTGTAAGAACAGACATGAAAGCTCTCTCTGTTCTCTGCAATGTGAGGATACAGTGAGAAGATGGTTGTCTGGTAGACCAGGAACCTGGCTCTCATCAAACATTGGATTTACCAGCACCTTGATCTTGGGTCTCAGTCTCCTGAATTGTGAGAAATAATCTTTTATTAAGCCATTCAGTCTATGTAATTTGTTATAGTAGCCTGAACTGATTTAGACAACAAGCTACTTTCACATGATATCATGGCAGTTCATGTATAACACAAACTTGTAATAGTATACTTTCATTTCCACCATTGGCCTTTGAGTCATAGTTAACATGTAATTTACTTCTACATATCTTACGAATTCCACAATTCATTGCTATAATTTTTGGTTTAAAACATTCGTTTATCTTTTAGGGACTTCTCTGGTCATCCAGTGGCTAAGACTCTGCTTTCCCAATGCAGGGGGCCTCCATTTGATCCCTGGCTAGAGAACTAGGGAGTTCACATGCCACAGCTAACAGTTTCCATGCCTCAACTAAA
The DNA here is from genome assembly GCF_055505025.1 of Bos grunniens. Taxonomy (NCBI): domain Eukaryota; kingdom Metazoa; phylum Chordata; class Mammalia; order Artiodactyla; family Bovidae; genus Bos; species Bos grunniens. Next base: position 95,838,987 of record NC_141175.1, on the reverse strand, counting down.
AAGATCCCACATGCTGCAATTAAAATCCAGCGTGGCCAAATAAATAAAAGACAAAACCATTCAGTTATCTTTTAAGTAAGTTTAAAAAATTATAAAAAATCTGTATATTTATTGTTACTGTGATCTTTATTCCTTTGTATGGACCCATATTTTGATGTGATTTTGTTTTCTTTTCACCCGAAGAACTAAACTTTAATGTTTCTTGTAGTGCAGGCACATTGGTTGGAGAAGGCAATGGCACCCCACTCCAGTACTCCTGCCTGAAAAATCCCATGGACGGAGGAGCCTGGTGGGCTGCAGTCCATGGGGTCGAGAAGAGTTGGACACGACTGAGCGACTTCACTTTGACTTTTCACTTTCATGCATTGGAGAAGGAAATGGCAACCCACTCCAGTATTCTTTCCTGGAGAATCCCAGGGATGGGGGAGCCTGGTGGGCTGCTGTCTATGGGGTCGCACAGAGTCGGACATGACTGAAGTGACTTAGCAGCAGCAGCAGCAGCAGCAGGCACATTGGTAACAGCATCTCTAAGATTTTGTCTGAAAAAAATCTTTATTTTTCCTTAGATTTTGGGGAATATGTTTGCTGGATATAGAATTCTAGGTCTGTAGTTTTTCCTTCAAAACTTTAAAGATATCTTTCCATTGTCTTCTTGCTTGCATAATTTGGATGAAAAATCTGTAGTCTTTTTTCTGTTCCTTTTTTTGTTTGTGTTTTTTTTTTCCCTCCTCTGTATCCTTTAAGCTATTTTTTCTTCTCCTTTTTTTTTTTAACTGATTTTCACCAACTCCAAGAAACCCTTTTCTGACTAATCCAGTTCCACACCAAACATTATGTTGCTATAATGCTGTACAGATTTAGGTATATAGCTTTAAGAGTACAGACTTAAACATTATATTAATTTCTGTACAGATTTATAGTTTATAATTACCTTCAATTGTATTTCCTTGTGCTTTTCTTTACTAATTAAAGTATGTGCTTCCACAAAGAGTATGTGCTTCTTGTCTCCTTTTTAGTAAATTCTCAATAAATGATTATTAAATGAGCCTATGATGTAAAATGTCTAAACCACTTGGTAGAGCCAGTTTCTATTTAACTTGCTGTGGTCATTTCATTTTATTATTTTCCTATTTTATTTCTTTGTAGTCAAATTTCTCCTTCCTTTTAAAGTTTATTTCTTCTAGTTTAGTGTATCATGAACATTATTAAAAAATTGCTCCATTTCCCTCATTAAGTAAACAATCAAGTTACTCCTTAGATTGGACAACCAGAGTATTATAGTGATATTCCATAGTTTTTGGAGGGTGACCTAAACATAATCTTATGGAGAAATAGTTTACTGGTAAGCAGCATTTGTTTTTTCAGTGATTTTTGAGGCCATATTAGATTGTCATTTTGTTGACTGCAGAATTGATCTCTGTAGGGTATCTGATTCTTCAAAGAAGTTATATGGTCTAGACCAGATTGATTGATAATATATAATTGATAATAGATGAGTAATAAAAGTATGCACTAGATCTTAGGTAGATATCTAATGAATTGTATAACAAACTTTAATCATAGGATCATTTCTGAAGGAAAGGCAGTTTACTTTTTCCATACTTACCCGTTGTACATCTCTTAAATTGAACTAATAATGCGACATTAATGGCCTCTCTTCAGAAAAATGTCTCTAAACATATTAAATTAGTCCATCTCCAATCTTTATGTAAGTTTCCATGTTAGTCATTCTGTTAAACTTTATTTTGTATTGGAACCATTTTCCCATGTAAGTCCATATAGATCAAGGTAGTTTCAGATTTTCTTTTAATCTTTCAAGGTATTAACAAGAACATCATTTTAGTATCATTTATGTAGTTGAACAGCATATTTTATTTCTTGGTCTAGGTATAAAGTAAATGTATTCACTAGAGCAGGTACTAAGATGACTCCATGTAGAGATAGTTAATGACTGAAGTAAAGTCTTAATCAAAGACCATGACTAGCATTTAAACTAACCCTGTCTTGAACATAAAGTATATAGCAAGGCTGACTGTGATATGCCAGGGCAATGTTTGGGGATTATGATCCAGATCATTGGTTCTGGATGCTAACATTTGAGAATGATTTCTTGATGGAGCATTTGTGACCTTGGAATTATGAGTTGTCTTAGAATTTCTTTTCAAGGGACGGAAGCATATGAATGGGAGGGTAAGCAAATATTTTGTTAATAATTTGCTGTAAAGATGGTTTATTACAGTTTAATATTAAACAGCTCCGGAGGCCTAAAATTTATCTCGCTTGGTTCTAACTGGTGTTTCTTTCTGACACATGTTGTGAATCAACTGTCCTTCCAACTTGAAAGAGCAGAGAGCTTGCTGACGCAACTCTTTTGTTCTGGGGAATTGTTTCCACTGTGCCTTCAAAAGCAAGGGACATTAAAAGCTTTGACTCATAGCAAGTTCTCTCCAAGTTGGTCACAGTTGGAGGATTGAATGCGGGCTAAAGGAAATGGGTTGATGATTTCTTCTATATCCTGGACTTAAAAAAATAAAATTGAACATTTACTTTTTTGAGCTCTCTATTTAACCTTATGTGATTAACAATCCTTTCTGCCCTCTTAAAATGGAATCAGAAATGTCACATGTTGGTGTTTTCCAGAGTTCTCCTTTCTTAGATCCTAGAGTTGCTTGGGTTTCTGCCCTTCCCCATAGTTGAATTACTTTTGTGAAAATATTCATATACCTACTTAACTAAGCAAAACATGAAAAGGGAAGATTCAATGACAAAATCGTGTCTCAGAAGATCTCAGACAAGAAAAAGGATTATGATTATAACAGGTAATAAGTAGTAGATTCAGAATATCAACTGAATGACTATAGCAATATGTTAAAACAAAGATTTTATGTGACTTTAAGCTCAGTGTACAGCATGATATACCTGCCAGAAACACTCAAGCATTATTTTTAGACTGTTTTAATAGAGGCTGAGTAACAAGTTAAAGGCACTGAGTTTTATTTTCCTAGTTTGACTATATTTGATTTGAAAATTGTTTGTATTTGAAGTGTGCTTTCTGTGTGTCATGTACTGTTTTGAATGTTTTACTTATGCCATTTAATCTTTACGTAACAACTGTATGAAGTGGTTGCTATTTTTATCTGCATTTTATAGATGTGGAAACTGAAATAAAGAGAAGTTTAATAACTTTCCCAAGGTCACACAATTAATAACCAAGACTTGAATTCAGGAAGTTTGGCCTTGAAGCCTGTGCTCTTGACTGCTGCACTATAAATGCTGTCTGTATTGTTGCCTTTTAGGAATGTTGACTACTAGAATGTGTCCAGAGGGTAAAAGTCTGAATTGAAAGGACTTATGTAGAATAGTTGATTAATTTGGAGTCTTGAGTTTGGAGAAGGGAAGGGAGTGACCAAGGACTCATTTTTGGTGGTCCTTAGAGTGTAAAAATAAGATAAATGATGAAAATTACAGGAAGGCAAATTTTATTTTTTACAGGAACTTTGCAATAGCTATTGAAATGAGATTGGTTACCTTGTAATGAGCTTCCCTTTACTAGAGATGATCCTCTGAAGGAGAATATGGCAACCTACTCCACTGTTCTTGCCTGGAGAATCCCATGGACAGAGGAGCATGGTGGGCTATTGTCCATAGGGTTGCAGAGAGTTGGACATGACTGAAACGACTTAGGACACATGCATACATGTGATAGAGACATTTAGAAAAAACTGAACTTTTGTCTGAATTAAGGCCAGTCATTTCTGAGGTTCTTTTTTTCTGTACATTTCTATGTATCTCTGTTAAATAGGGATCTTTCAAATGGGCTAGTGTACACTGTCCTTAAGCAAATGCTTCTATTAAAAAAAGGCAGGATATTGATTCCTGATGGAAACATGGTGTGAGAGCCTGGATATGTTCTCATTTATTTTTGTCTAAAACATGAAGGTTTGTTGCAGATAGTTTTATGATGTTGGTAGGAAGTTCTTTGCACATCTGTTAGTGGTATAGGAAACAACAGAAAATGGCCTACTTTTCCAGTTCACAGATCAAGTTACTTAAATTGAGTAATAGATCAGAAGTTCCATCATAGTAACCATTGAGGCTCCCTTCTTCCCCACCATATAAAGGATTATGAAAGAAGGTTAATTGGTGGGGTTCATAGTTGTGATGGAAGGGCTCTGGGAAACTGCTATGTCAATTTGCAAATTAAAAATTTCAGGGTATCAGGTATATCTATTTAAGTGTATTTTGAGGTGATGATCAGTAATGAGATGGTTAGAATATAGAAGAGACTAAATTTTAGCAATTCTGGAATTCTGTGGTGGTCCAGTGATTAGGACTCCATGCTCCATTGCAGGAGGCATGGATTCTATCTTTGGTTGGGAAACTAAGATTCCACAAGCTGAGCAGTACAGGCAAAAAAAAAAAAAAAAAAAAAAAATCAATCCGTGGTGATTGCTTCTTGGGTTTGTAGGTGATAGATTGTGGGAAGAAATTCTTGTTCTTTTTTTTTTAACATAATATTTTGAAATAACTGTTAAAAATGAGGCCCCCAGTTACTCTGAAGTGTTTGTTCTTGTTTGTTTTTTATTTCAATTAATATTTTATTGAGCATCTGCTATGAACCAGGTACTATTGTAGACTTCTAAAAATACACCTCCTTTTTTCAATTATGTAAAAGCAATTATTGTAAAAGCAATGCATGGAGACTTCTCTAGTGGTTCAGTGGTTAAGAATCTGTCTGACAGTGCAGGGGACACAAATTCAATCCCTGGTCCAGGAATTAAGATTCCATATACCCTGGGGCAACTAATCCCAACTACTAATAAACAACTACTGACGCCTGTGCGCCTAGAGCCTGTGCTCTGCACCACGAGAAGCCACTATGATAAGAAGCCTGCACACCACAACCCAAGTGTAGCTCCTGCTCACTGCAACCGGAGAAAGCCCGTATGGCATCCAAGACCCAGCACAGCCAAAAAAATTTTTTAAAGCAATACATGTTTTAGAAAATAAAAAATGTAGAAAAGTAGAAAGAAGTCACATTTGCCTTATTCAGACACTGCCATTTGTATTATTTTCATGATTTTCTCTTCTCCCTTTTCCATCTTGTCCTCATCTTCCTGTGTCCCCTTTTCCTTTTCTTCCTTCTCTTTTATCTTTTTTTCTTGATATAGTTGTAGCAACCTGGGAAAGGGTAAATATTTTTGTTTCCTGGCAATGTCAGAAAGATTGCTTCATGTGTGAAATGATGATAATAACAGTGGGATTATTTTTTTAAAAGATTTATTTATTTACTTTTGTAACATATAATAATAATGTTACTATAATTTTGAGCTGGATTTATCACTTAATGTTCTGGGTGATATTGGTGTAATAAGATTTCCTAGACTCAATTGCTGGGTGGTTGAATGACTGTCTTCTAATGTTCTTTATGAGTTGGTACTGTAAGTGACTTTTTTCACTCACATTCTTGAGCCATCATTACAAACTTAGACATATACCTTAGACTTTTTTCACAACCACAATTAGGCATAAATCAATTTAGCTGTTCCATAAGATGTATGGTAGGATTTCTCTTCATATTACTATGATAACCATTTAATTTTTCATTACTCTATTTCGACCTGGATAAAGTGTCTACTTTATCCAGGTCGAAATAGAGTAATGAAAAATTGCTAAATAGCAGGATGTTTAGCATTGCTCTGTTCAGCTTTCTGTGATTGTACATTATAGTGCCTGTTCTGGGTATGAGACTGATGTTTATCATTATGATACAGAATTCTTGACTACTTTTATGTTCTACCAGATACAAATCTTTAACAGACTCTATCCTCCTCTCCTCCTTCAAAAAAGAAAGACTTTCCCAGCAGATTTTTCTCTCCTTTGAGAATTAGCTTTGTAATTTAGAGCATATAACCATGATGTTTGGGAGCTATCTAACTATTTCCACTGTTGAAATCTGGTTGTCCGTGGTTTAATCATCAGTAGTTAAGAAAGAAAGCAAAAAAAAAAAAAAAAAAAAGTGGCTCCAGGCTGCAGACTACCATAAAAAATTTCCACTTGGAAGCAATTTTTTTCTAAAAGCCCTTAGGGACTGCTGTCACCCTCCGCCTCTACTGGCAACAAGGTCTAGAAACACCGGTTCCCTTCAGAGCCAGGTTTTGTTGCAATTTAATCGTCTTCCTTCTCCTAGCTTCCAGAGAAAGTTTGAGGAAAGCTAGGGAAATAAATTCAGAGAAGGCGATGGCACCCCACTCCAGTACTCTTGCCTAGAAAATCCCATGGACGGAGGAGCCTGGTGGGCTGCAGTCCATGGGGTCGCGAAGAGTCGGACACGACTGAGCGACTTCACTTTGAGTTTTCACTTTCATGCATTGGAGAAGGCAATGGCAACCCACTCCAGTGTTCTTGCCTGGAGAATCCCAGGGATCGGGGAGCCTGGTGGGCTGCCATCTATGGGGTCGCACAGAGTTGGACACGACTGAAGCGACTTAGCAGCAGCAGCAGCAGGGAAATACATTATTCCCAGACACTTCTCTTCTATAGTAGATTTTCTTGAACCTTCTAAGTTCCTTTTTTTCTTCCTCTAACTCCTCCTTTTTCTGTTAAGCATTTTAGCTGAAGTATAAATTATTTGCACTGCTAGAACTTGAATTTCCTTTTAAGCAAGAATGTTTATTATTAGCTCTAGTGCTTGTCTTTGGAGAAGGTCTAAATATTCAAACATTTTGGGGCATTGCTTTGGGCCCTTTGTCACTTTATAATGTTTTCTCTGTGGGAGGTGGGCATTGTTCCAGGTATAAATCCTCAAGCAACTTGTGGTCCTGTAGGGGAGATAGACATGTAAATAAATCATTACTGTGTAGACTGCATTACGGTGTAGACTGCTCAATATAGTGCCTGTTCAAAAATATGAACAAATAAACATTTCAAAACAAAAGCATATCAACTCAGCTTTCCATTGGTGAATGTCATTAGAGGTGGTGCCCATTAATTTCTAGGATAATACTATGCATTTGTTCAAGAAGAAAACAGGATGATAGTACTTCTGGTGAAACTTACCTCAAGCCACACATGGGTTAATAGGATCAAGGATGGTTCACATTGTACAGTGTCAAAATGAGGTGGTAAATGAGGATACTGTGGCTATAAAGGAGCCACTTATATCACTTCCTATCAAGGGTAGGTCTGGGTGTTTCAACAGATATTGTTTCTTCATTTTTAAAATTGAATTTTAAATATATTTCTTAAAAGTAGGCTATTACATGCTATAACAAGCTTTTAATGTAGTTGAAGTTGGCTTCTTTTTGGGAAAGTAACAGAAAAGTAACCTTCAGTATGAATCTTCAAAGAATGGACTCATAATCCTGTTTGGTGTAAATGTCTTGAGAGAGTACAAGTTTAAATTCTTTCTGGTTTTATAAACAGTTTCTTAGGTTCTGCCTAGTTTGTAAGGAGGGGCGTTTCTATATCGGGTTAGAGTAGTTGTAGTAGGAAAGGAGGTTTTAGAGAGAGAGTGTTATGAGCTGAATCTTGAAGGACAAGGGGGAATTTGCCACCTAAAGTGATAGTAAGGAGATTGTGGGCAGAGGGATTATATAGTACACTCAAGGAACTTTAAGCAGAGTTGTAGAGTGGTATGGGGAGTACTCAGAGGTAAATCTGTACATGGAGGTGTCTCATATTCTATGCTAGGGAATTTGGATTTGATCCTGAGGCGGAACTTAATCCTAAATTGTGGTGTGTGTTTTATGATCATATTTCATTTAAAGGTTACTGCAAAAGAAGTATTAAACATGGATTTTTAGGGAAAGATGAAGAGGGAGGTGAAAACAGTTGCTCAGAAAAGAAATAATGACATGAGGCAAGGCGGTGGCAGGGGAGGATAGGGAGGAAGAGAAGCATAGAAAAGCTATTATGGAATTAAATTAGGAGGCCTTAGGGATTGATTAGTTGAAGGCAGGTGCAAGGTGGAGTGAAGTGTCAAGATTAATTTATGTATTTCTAGTTTGGGTAACTGGTTGGCTGGTGTTTGTTTCAGTTGAGATGGTAAATATAGGAGGGATGTGTAGGTTTGGGAAGAAAAGCTAATGGTTTAGCTTTTGAGATGCACAGTTTGAGATGTATTTGAGGATGAATGGTGGTTGAATATTCAGGTTTGTGGGATTTGACAGATATGCCTTGTTACTGATTTGGAAACCAAAGATGTTTAAATAACAGTGAAAGCTAAAGTACTGATAGATATCTCTTAGGGAGTTTGAAGAATGAGAAGAGGTGAAGTCTGAGAAGATATTGAGGGCCAGAAGGAAGAAGAATTATTGAAGACTGAGAAGGGGACTATAATAGAAACTCTGGGAGAAGATATTTCAGAAAGAAGAGTTGGTTAGCAGTGGCACATACAAAGAAGGAATCAAGCAAATGATGAATGGAAGAATGAATATTTGATTTGAGAGTTAGTAGGCTTTTAGTGACCTTAGTTAGCAAGAATAGGTTCTTTGTGGTGATGTGGTAAGAAACAGGTATGCTGGGTTGAAGAGCAAATCTAACTTGAGGAAACGGAGGCGATGAGTATGGACTGCTCTTTAAAGAATCTTAACTGTGAAAGGAGAAAACAGGAAAGAGAAAGGATACCAGATTAAAGTTACTGGAAAAGAGATTTTAATAATAGTACCTCTTAAAAAAAAAAGAGCCCAATTGTTTTATTAAGAGGTGGCATGTTTTGTTAAGAAAAATGGTGCTAACAGTTCATCTGTTTGTATAATTAGCTCCATCAGTGTAAGGTTCTATATATTACTGTAGTTGAGTCCTGAAGAGAATGACAGCCAGTTCTAAATGTTGATTGATAAAGCTCAACAGAGAGGAGTGCCCTTCCTCTGTTGGGAGACTTATTTTGGTCAGGTTTATAGGTTTGTCTTTTTTATTTCTAGAATAATAACTTCTTTGTATCTTTTATCAATATTGGGAAATCTTCAGCTGTTTCTCTGGATATTAATATTACCTGTTTGTTATTTCTTATTAGAGCTCCCATTAAACCCGTCCTATTCTCCATGTTAGAACTGGACATGGAACAACAGACTGGTTCCAAATAGGAAAAGGAGTTCGTCAAGGCTGTATATTGTCACCCTGTTTATTTAACTTATATGCAGAGTACATCATGAGAAATGCTGGACTGGAAGAAACACAAGCTGGAATCAAGACTCCCGGGAGAAATATCAATAACCTCAGATATGCAGATGACACCACCCTTATGGCAGAAAGTGAAGAGGAACTAAAAAGCTTTTTGATGAAAGTGAAAGAGGAGAGTGAAAAAGTGGGCTTAAAGCTCAACATTCAGAAAACGAAGATTATGGCATCTGGTCCCACCACTTCGTGGGAAATAGGTGGGGAAACAGTGGAAACAGTGTCAGACTTTATTTTTGTGGGCTCCAAAATCACTGCAGATGGTGACTGCAGCCATGAAATTAAAAGACGCTTACTCCTTGGAAGGAAAGTTATGACCAACCTAGATAGCATATTCAAAAGCAGAGATATTACTTTGCCAACAAAAGTTCATCTAGTCAAGGCTATGGTTTTTCCTGTGGTCATGTATGGATGCGAGAGTTGGACTGTGAAGAAGGCTGAGTGCCGAAGAATTGATGCTTTTGAACTGTGGTATAGGAGAAGACTCTTGAGAGTCCCTTGGACTGCAAGGACATCCAACCAGTCCATTCTGAAGGAGATCAGCCCTAGGATTTCTTTGGAAGGAATGATGCTAAAGCTGAAACTCCAGTACTTTGGCCACCTCATGGGAAGAGTTGACTCATTGGAAAAGACTCTGATGCTGGGAGGGACTGGGGGCAGGAGGAGAAGGGGATGACAGAAGATGAGATGGCTGGATGGCATCACTGACTCGATGGACGTGAGTCTGGGTGAACTCTGGGAGTTGGTGATGGACAGGGAGGCCTGGCGTGCTGCGATTCATGGGGTCGCAAAGAGTCGGACACGACTGAGCGACTGATCTGATCTAATCTGATCTGATGTGATTCTCCATGTTCTTAAGCTTTCTTTAATGTTTTCTGCTATAGGTTGAGTGTTTTGTGTCTCCCATCAAAATTCATATGTTGAAATTCTAACTCTAAGGTGATGGTATTAAGAGGATTAATGTAGTACCTTTAGGGGTGATTATGTCAAGAAAGTGGAGGCTTCATGAACAGGATTAGTTTTTTGAGCCATTATAAAGAGGCCCCAGAGAGCTTGCTTGCCCTTTCAGCTCTGTGAGGATACAAGTTGGCTGCCCAGAAGAGAGAGCCCTTACCTGACCATGCTAATACCCTGATCTCAGACTTCTACCCTCCAGAACTGTGAGAGAGGAATTTTTTTTTTTTTATAAGTTACCCAGTCTGTGGTATTTTGTATAGCCACCTAACAGACTAAGACATTTTACATTTTTCGTCTTTGTGCTACATTTTGTGTAGGTTTTACGTATACTTCCTAGTTAAATATTATCCCTCCCACTTATTAAATTTTAAAATATCAGTAATTATTATAACTTTTATTCCAAAAATTCTATCTTTTTCAGTATGTCTGTTTTTGTTTTGGTAGTTCCCTCGTATTTATTTAAATGTATTACATGTTTAATTTTAACTTATACTTATTTATTTTCAAGTTTTACAAGTCTAATTCTGTTATTTTTGTTGATTCTTATTTATCATGCTTTGTTTCTTTGTGTGTTTCATCGTTTTTGATACTTGAGTTCAGCTCAAAGGAATGTTATTTGTGACACTAATTAGAACTATGACTTAAGATGTATTCCTCTAGAGAAGTTTTTCCTTTTCTTCAGTCAGTTTTCTGGGGATACTGACAACCAGACTGGGACGACTTTTAAAATAAATTCTCAATTTGAGATATCTTAGACCACACAGGTAATGGTATGAACATGGGCCCTCCCTTTGGGTGAGAAGGGCCAGCTTGTGGTTTCAAATTATCCCGGGAGTCCATCCCCCACTTCCCTAGCCAAAGCAAGTAAGTTTCCTTTCAACCTTCTTTTATGGGGAAGAATTTTTCTACATCTTTAACTAAGGGAGTAGCCCTTGGGTATCTTGGCTTTATTCGTTTGGAGGCCTCTTACTGGACTCTCTGTCTCTTATGGGCCCTAGGTTTTGTCTCTTGTTCTCTAGATAGCTATAAAATAGAAGCATTAGGTTATAAGGAATTGGTGGAATCTGGATTCCTTTTCCAGTTTTGTTTTAGCCTCTGGAAATCTTTTCTTTTTTTGCTTAGTCATGCACTAGAAAAAATTTAGAAACTTAATGCAGCAGTTTTAGAAGTTTGATAGTAGGGACGTTTTTCATGGTATATTCAGTCTTGCGTATCGTTCATGGAATTTTATCCTGTTTTGCCTACTTAGTCTCCATCATTTTTTAGGATGGAAACTATTCTAATACCTTTTATCCATCTTCCTTACAGGGTCTTCATTGCTTAATGAGTCTTAAATTGTGGTCAGTTTTGGCCATGGTGTGCAAAATTGAACCAGGAATTGAATGTTATTTTGCCAAATCAGGTTCTGTGCTAAGAAAATCAGAAAAGTGTGTTGTGTGTGTGTGACTACACTCATACATATAGGATCAGTTCAGTTCAGTCCAGTTGCTCAGTCGTGTCTGACTCTTTGCGACCCCATAAATTGTAACACGCCAGGCCTCCCTGTCCATCAACAACTCCCAGAGTTCACTAAGACTCACATCCATTGAGTCGGTGATGCCATCCAGCCGTCTCATCCTCTGTCGTCCCCTTCTCCTCCTGCCCTCAATCCCTCCCAGCATCAGAGTCTTTTCCAATGAGTCAACTCTTCGCATGAGGTGGCCAAAGTACTGGAGTTTCAGCTTTAGCATCATTCCTTCCAAAGAAATCCCAGGGCTGATCTCCTTCAGAATGGACTGGTTGGATGTCCTTGCAGTCCAAGGGACTCTCAAGAGTCTTCTCCAACACCACAGTTCAAAAGCATCAACTCTTCGGCGCTCAGCCTTCTTCACAGTCCAACTCTCACATCCATACATGACCACTGGAAAAACCATAGCCTTGACTAGATGAACTTTTGTTGGCAAAGTAATGTCTCTGCTTTTGAATACGCTGTCTAGGTTGGTCATAACTTTCCTTCCAAGGAGTAAGCGTCTTTTAATTTCATGGCTGCAGTCACCATCTGCAGTGATTTTGGAGCCCACAAAAATAAAGTCTGACACTGTTTCCACTGTTTCCCCATCTATTTCCCATGAAGTGGTGGAACCAGATGCCACGATCTTCGTTTTCTGAATGTTGAGCTTTAAGCCCACTTTTTCACTCTCCACTTTCACTTTCATCAAAAGGCTTTTTAGTTCCTCTTCACTTTCTGCCATAAGGGTGGTGTCATCTGCATATCTGAGGTTATTGATATTTCTCCCGGGAGTCTTGATTCCAGCTTGTGTTTCTTCCAGTCCAGTGTTTCTCATGATATACTCTGCATATAAGTTAAATAAGCAGGGTGACAATATACAGCCTTGACGAACTCCTTTTCCTATTTGGAACCATTCTGTTGTTCCATGTCCAGTTCTAACTGTTGGCTTCCTGACCTGCATACAAATATTCTCAAGAGGCAGATCAGGTGTTCTGGTATTCCCATCTCTTTCAGAATTTTCCATAGTTTATTGTGATCCACACAGTGAAAGGCTTTGGCATAGTCAATAAAGCAGAAATAGATGTTTTTCTGAAACTCTCTTGCTTTTTCCATGATCCAGCGGATGTTGGCAATTTGATCTCTGGTTCCTCTGCCTTTTCTAAAACTAGCTTAAACATCTGGAATTTCATGGTTCATGTATTGCTGAAGCCTGGCTTGGAGAATTTTGAGCATTACTTTACTAGCATGTGAGATGAGTGCAATTGTGCAGTAGTTTGAGCATTCTTTGAAATTGCCTTTCTTTGGGATTGGAATGAATACTGACCTTTTCCAGTCTTGTGGCCACTGCTGAGTTTTCCAAATTTGCTGGCATATTGAGTGCAGCACTTTCACAGCATCATCTTTCAGAATTTGAAATAGCTCCACTGGAATTCCATCACCTCCACTAGCTTTGTTTGTAGTGATGCTTTCTAAGGCCCACTTAACTTCACATTCCAGGATGTCTGGCTCTAGGTCAGTGATCACACCATCGTGATTATCTTGGTCGTGATCTTTTTTGTACAGTTCTTCTGTGTATTCTTGCCATCTCTTCTTAATATCTTCTGCTTCTGTTAGGTCCATACCATTTCTGTCCTTTATCGAGCCCATCTTTGCATGAAATGTTCCCTTGGTATCTCTAATTTTCTTGAAGAGATCTCTAGTGTTTCCCATTCTGTTGTTTTCCTCTATTTCTCTGCATTGATCACTGAAGAAGGCTTTATTATCTCTCCTTGCTATTCTTTGGAACTCTGCATTCAGATGCTTATATCTTTCCTTTTCTCCTTTGCTTTTCACTTCTCTTCTTTTCACAGCTATTTGTAAGGCCTCCCCAGACAGCCATTTTGCTTTTTTGCATTTCTTTTCCATGGGGATGGTCTTGATCCCTGTCTCCTGTACAATGTCACGAACCTCATTCCATAGTTCATCAGGCACTCTTATCTATCAAATCTAGGCCCTTAAATCTACTTCTCACTTCCACTGTATAGTCATAAGGGATTTGATTTAGGTCATACCTGAATGGTCTAGTGGTTTTCCCTACTTTCTTCAATTTAAGTCTGAATTTGGCAATAAGGAGTTCATGATCTGAGCCACAGTCAGCTCCTGGTCTTGTTTTTGCTGACTGTATAGAGCTTCTCCATCTTTGGCTGCAAAGAATATAATCAATCTGATTTCGGTGTTGACCATCTGGTGATGTCCATGTGTAGAGTCTTGTGTTGTTGGAAGAGGGTGTTTGCTATGACCAGTGGATTTTCTTGGCCAAACCCTATTAGTCTTTGCCCTGCTTCATTCCGTATTCCAAGGCCAAATTTGCCTGTTACTCCAGGTGTTTCTTGACTTCCTACTTTTGCATTCCAGTCCCCTATAACGAAAAGGACATCTTTTTTGGGTGTTAGTTCTAAAAGGTCTTGTAGGTCTTCATAGAACCGTTCAACTTCAGCTTCTTCGGCATTCGTGGTTAGTGCATAGACTTGGATTACCGTGATATTGAATGGTTTTCCTTGGAGAACAGAGATCATTCTGTCATTTTTGAGATTGCATCCAAGTGCATTTTGGACTCTTTTGTTGACGACGATGGCCACTCCATTTCTTCTGAGGGATTCCTGCCCACAATAGTAGATATAATGGTCATCTGAGTTAAATTTACCCATTCCAGTCCATTTAGTTCGCTAATTCCTAGAATGTCGACATTCACTCTTGCCATCTCTTGTTTGACCACTTCCAATTTGCCTTGCTTCATGGACTTAGCATTCCAGTTTCCTATGCAATATGCTCTTTACAGCATCGGACCTTGCTTCTATCACCAGTCACATCCACAGCTGGGTATTGTTTTTGCTTTGGCTCCATCCCTTCATTCTTTTTGGAGTTATTTCTCCACTGATCTCCAGTAGCATATTGGGCACCTACTGACCGGGGGAGTTCCTCTTTCAGTATCCTATCATTTTGCCTTTTTGTAGTGTTCATGGGGTTCTCAAGGCAAGAATACTGAAGTGGTTTGCCATTCCCTTCTCCAGTGGACCACATTCTGTCAGATCTCTCCACCATTACCCGCCCATACACACTATGTAATATACCTGTATGTATATATGATGTATACCTATATAGGTATAATAAATATTTACAAATGACATACACATTTACAAATGATGTCAGATTTATTAATGTTGGTCTAACAAAATTGATTCAACCAATTTTCCAAGAATCACTAAATCATGGAATTTTTCAAATTTTCAAAATCTTCTGGGAAACTTGGTTGGTTGAATTTTGTTAGGCCCACATTAAATCTACATGCATAAGGAGACCAGAACTATTCACTGAAATGTTTCTAATACCCACCCTACATTGGTTTGCTTCTGTATGAATACTTTTATGATCCTTGTTATTGAAACCAGAATGATAATTTTAAGTGTGGAGAAGCTGAATCATTTCTTCAATTAATAGGCAGCTTTTAAAATATTTTCAGAGCTCTTCAGAGTAATTACTTAAATACTTAAATCTTTTGTAAAGGATCTTGAAGAGTTTTACTAATATACCCTAAATCCAGACGATTATGGTAGTGGGAGACAGTGAGTCAGTAGTTTTATTTAGTTCCAACTTTGCATGTTTAAGTGTTAAATTTGACACTTTGAATTCCAGGCAGTGAAATTGGAGCTTATCTATTGATGTTAATTATAACCCTGTATTTGCCAACTGTATCACCACTGTACTTTCAGCAGTTTTCCAGTTTAGATTCAGTCAGTATAACCAGGCCATAGTTGGAGTATTTGTTTTATTTGACAGCAGTATCTAAAATCTAACTTTTAGCTGCCAGATTTTATGACCACCACTGAAAACTACAATCGGATAAATCTAATTACACTTAATACAAATTGATACAGAGGTCAAAATGAAGGCACTAATATATCCTGTAGTGCCTTTATGTCTTCAGTTACTTGTGCTGATTACTTGTTCTAACAGTGTGACATTATCCTGGTAGTAGTTAGAGCATTCTTTGTATCCTTACTTTGGAGTTTCCTTGCTTTCGTTTCAAGGCTGTATATTGTCACCCTGCTTGTTTAACTTATGTGCAGAGTATATTATGTGAAATGCTGGGCTGGATGAAGCACAAACTAGATTCAAGATTGCTGGGAGAAATATCAATAACCTCAGATATGCAGATGACACCACCCTTATGGCAGAAAGTGAAGAAGAACTAAAGAGTCTCTTGATGAAGGTGAAAGAGGAAAGTGAAAAAGTTGGTTTAAAACTCAACATTCAAAAAACGAAGTTCATGTCATCTGTTCCCATCACTTCATGGCAAATAGATGGGGAAACAATGGAAACAGTGACAGACTTTATTTTCTTGAACTCCAAAATCACTGCAGATGGTGACTGCAGCCATGAAATTAAAAGACGCTTGCTCCTTGGAAGAGAAGATATGACCAACCTAGACAGCATATTAAAAAGCAGAGATATTACTTTGCCAACAAAGATCCATCCAGACAAAGCTATGGTTTTTCCAGTAGTCGTGTATGGATGTGAGAGTTGGAACATAGAGAAAGCTGAGCGCTGAAGAATTGATGCTTTTGAGCTGTGGTGTTGGAGAAGGCTCTTGAGAGTCCCCTGGACTGCAAAGAGATCCAACCAGTCAATCCTAAAGGAAATATTCATTGGAAGTACTGATACTGAAGCTGAAGCTCCAGTATTTTGGCCACCTGATGTGAAGAACTCACTCACTGGAAAAGACCCTGAAGCTGGGAAAGACTGAAGGCAGGAGGAGAAGGGGACAACAGAGGACGAGATGGTTGGATGGCATCACTGACTCGATGGACATGAGTTTGAGCAAGCTTGGGGAGTTGGTGATGGACAGGGAAGGCTGGCATGCTGCAGTCCTGGAGTTGCAAAGAGTTGGACACGACTGAGGAACTGAACTGAATTGCTTTCATTAGTTTATTTCCTAACAGTCTGTTGTTGATTTGACCGATGTTTTGTGACAAGGTCCCTTTCTCCATTTTCCTGTGCTGTTTAACTAATACCAGGTTTTTAGTAGGTTGTATGGCTAAGTGCCATTTGAAAGTTCTCTACTCTGTTTTTATCCCTTTGAAAATAGCTTTCATGGAAGTGGGTTTCCTTCCTTGCCTTGCGGGAGAGTTCCATCACAACTTCTTTTGGTTGCATGGGCTATCTTGGTCAAGCCAGTTCTATACCTTGCTATCTGTAAGAGTGGGAAAAGGATTTGAATGTATTTGATCTCCTGTGGCTGTACAAAAACATTTGATTGTGGTCTTCAACTTAGACCTCATCTATTAGCATATCCTTCCCCTGTCATTGATGATAATATACAGTGGTCTTCTTTCACCTTTTGCAATCAGGGCATTCAAATTACCTTAGTAAGGTCTGAATTAAATTGATAGACAAACTGAAGTAAGGAAGGGAAGGAACTTTAAACTCCTCTTGACCTCCTGCAGTTTCTCTTGCAAAATCATGCTCAGATCTGTTTTTCCATTTTATTTTTAACTTTTGGAATAAACAAGAAATACTAATGATGCTTTTATGGAGCTTAATGAGAAGAAAATGTTTCATGACTAAAACCATGACAGAAGTTAAAAAACATATATATGAAAAAGAAAAGAACAAACCAAACTCTGAATTTTTTTCTTGGATTAATCAAAAACAAAAGCAAAATGTTTAGTCCTTTGTGTCTTGAAGTTCTCTTTGGTTCTGAAAACATTTCAACAGATAAACTTTGTTTGATATAATACTCCTTTGTATCTATCTTTGAGGCAATCAGAAACCTACATCTTAGTTTCCTACCCTTCCTTCTCTTTCTCTGTTTTTAGCATATATGGAGGGTCTCCTCTATGCCAGTCTCTGTGCTATTAGCTGGAGATAAAATGGATAAGACATGGCCTCAGCCGACAAGGAGATTAACCTTTTGGTATGGGGAAATCGACAAGTGAATGGGTAATCAGAATATAATTAAACAAGTTCTGAAATGGCATTAATAACAAAAGAGAAACACATAACAGAGTCTATGTTTAGAGAATGTTTCCCAGTAAAAGAAAGGTGCAAGCTGAGATTTGAAGAGTGAATTGGAAGTTAACTTTTAACTAAAAGAAAATGGAGAAGAGTAGTCTAGGTCCCGGAAACAGGATTCCTTAGCCATATTTAGACTTTGGCTGCTGGTTGTTTTCTTTGATTTGCCTGCTACCTTTGAAGAATGAACAGTGGTAAACATTTAGGATACTTTCCTTTCCAAGTAGCAGACTATTAAGACAAAGTGGAAATAGGAAGTTTTCCTTAAAATAGAACATTTCTTATCACACATAACATGAAGACTGAAGATAGGACTATTCAAGGTTCATCATTAAGGACCCAGTTATTTTCTTTCCTCGTTGGAATTACCAAGTTATTGGCAGTATCTCCTCTCATCTCTGGATGGTTGCTGCATCCCAAAGCATTATACAGAACAATTTTCAAAGTAGAAAAAGCAGTTTCTTTTCCTGTATCCTTCAGGAAAGAAGCCTTTCTTTGGATCCTCACTCCCAAACTTCCTTTTACTTCATCAGTGAGTTGAGTTGTGTCATCTGTTAATTGATCACTGACTAGGGGAATTAAATTACTGTAGTGGTCTAAATTATTAATAGTTTTACCTCTTGCAGTGGGCTTCCCATGTGGCTCAGTGGGTAAAGAATCTGCCTGTCATGCTGGAGATGCAGGGGACACTGGTTCGATCCCTGGGTTGGGAAGTTCCCCTGGAGGAGAGCATGGCAACCCACTCTAGTATTCTTGGCTAGAGAATCCCAGGACAGAGGGGCCTGGCGGGCTGCAGTCCATAGGGTTGCAAAAGAATTGGACATAATTGGAGTGACTAAGCATGTGTGCACGCACCTCTTGGAGTAGGATAGAAAGGTGAAATACCAGAACAAATTGGGCCTCTTCCAATAGGAAGAAGAATGGAATAGCTGTTGTGTAGGCACAGCTAGTAGATAACTGACTCATCTTAAAGCAGAAGTGTGTATGTGTGTCTTTTTAAAAACCATGCTTCATATTGCATTGTCAGGCTTCATATTGCATTAGTTTTTCCTTTTTTTGGGGGGAGGAGGTGGGCCCAGGTGTATCAGTAACAGGCAATGTAATTTTGATTAAGGCGTTTAACTTTTCTTGATTTCAGTTTCCTCCATTGTACAATAAAGGCTTTGTATTCCATTTGCAAGACCTCTTTCAGCTCTAATGTTTTAGGGGTCCATGTGACTTTCTTGCTGTCCTTTGCTGTAAAAGGAGACAGACTGATGTACTACAGAGAATACTCTCTAGGAGTGTGGACTTGGCAAGTTACTTCATCTTCTTGGATTTTAGGTTCTTCAGAATAGAATAATGTCTAATTTATAAGGTGCCTAGGATTTACATGAGATAACATATGCTCATTACATTGTATTTTTTTATCTTTTGACAAACCAGTGGGAGTTGATATAGGCTTTCACAAGGGATATAATCCTCTTATATCAGTACTTGGGAATAAATATTTTTGTTGAGTAGAATTCCTGAAGTTTTTTATTTATAAGTTAAAAAAATCTCTGTTAATTTAGGTGCAATATTTAGAAGTATGTGTCAGATATGGACATTACGATGAAACATTTTAGTTTTCACAGAAGCCTGTGGTTTATTTGGGTGTGTTTTTTGGAAATGACTGCACAAGGCAGTATTTATGAAGTTGAATGAAATTTTAGGCTATACAAAGTTGCTAGTTTCCAAGCATATCTTCTTGTTTAACTTTCACTAGGTACCAGAATATTTGTTGGATCATCACAAATAATTAAACCCATGGTGCCGTTTATTTTGTAGTCTTGTTTAACTATGACACACCTAAGGCCCACATGTCAAAAGCATAGAACTTTGTTTTTAAGATTCTACTTTCTATTAGAAATGGACATTTAAACATTAGAGTACTTTATATACAATATCATTTAATAACAAGTTATAAGACTTTGGCTAGCAAATATTATAGAATAGTTTTAGATTTTTTTAAATTTTATTTTATTTTTAAAATTTACATAATTGTATTAGTTTTGCCAAATATCACAATGAATCCGCCACAGGTATACATGTGTTCCCCATCCTGAACCCTCCTCCCTCCCCATACCATCCCTCTGGGTCGTCCCAGTGCACTAGCCCCAAGCATCCAGTATCATGCATCGAACCTGGACTGGCAACTCGTTTCTTACATGATATTTTACATGTTTCAATGCCATTCTCCCAAATCTTCCCACCCTCTCCCTCTCCCACAGATAGTTTTAGATTTTTAAGCAGTCCTTTGCTTGGTCACATCAAATTTTAAAGAATATTAGAAATGGGCCATCACTAGATGGCAGTCTTTCTCCAGTTTTAATTCATTTATTGCAGGGAAGGGAAATAACTTGTTGTTCAAGTTCAATGTTGACTACAAGTATTAGATTAATTTCAGGAGATCTATGGTCTTTCCAGAATTTAAGGCTTGTTGTTTTTGTTTTTAGCATTTTATATCTGATGGATGGTTAGCACTAAGTCTGAGGTATATGTGAAATGCCGATGTAAGTTGAACTGTTAGGTACTGACTATAATTATAATTGCCTTTTCTATGTTAGGCAATTTGAAACAAACTTTTAGGTTTTTAACCCTTTGATAACCAGATGAAAACTATGGATATTTCCCTAAAAACTTATATATATGTGCTTTTTCCTATACATACAAAATCCATATAAGATATGGAAATTGTGGTTTTCCAGTTGTGTACTCATGGAACACATGTTAGTTAAACACAGTCTAAAACTCCTGTTTTAAGTGTAGGTTTTACATTTTATTCTAACTTTTTAAATTCTCAAGATACTCAGGAGATCCACTATATAAGCCTTTCATATTATTCAACATTATTATAATTAAGAGAGTGTTAGAATCATAAAGGCCCTAAAATAGGAGAAACAGGTGGGGCCCTAGTGATAAGGATGTAGAAAATACATTAACTCTTTACATTGTTCTGAAAAATGTTTGATGTTTACGTTATTATGACTGGACTTGAAAGTGGAATTGAATTGTAGAAATTTAGAGCTAGGCTGATGCTAAAAAGAATTTATAATTGATTGCTTCCTATTTCCTAAATGAGAAAGCTGAGTGTCCTAGAGATTAACTCCTAGTTAATCACATGGCTAAACACCAAGGCCACACAGTCAAGGCAGCTAAAATCCACTTTTCCTTTCTTTCACTTATACTTTTTAAAATAGAAATTTCAGGGAGCTAGGGAGGCACTATTAACATAAATTATAAACTTCTTAACTTTGAGATTTTCTTCTCCTTGAGGTTGTCTTTTGCATATTAATGTAGCCCTTTGGAGGAAGAACAATAGAAAGTTTTACATTGTATAAGGAAGTATACTTACTATTTAAAAGTATTATTGGGTCAAGATATAACTGAATTTGAAACCAAGAGGCTTGTGTCAATATTAAGTAATAATCTTCTTATGCCATTTACATGGTTGGATTTTCAGTGGTTATTTCTCTTCTTCAAATGGCAAGGAACACTGGTGCCTTTACATGGAAACCTTTCTTTTTCTTTCCTTTGGAGGGGGAACAGTTAGGCTTGTTTGAGGTTAGTTACAGATAGCTCATTTAGGCATTTTAATTGTTTTAATTGTCAAAGAAAGGGTTGTTTATAATTTATTTGAAGATCTCTTCCTTTTATTTATTCATAAATAAATGTTCAGAATTTTTACTGTAATCCAAACTTGTATATGTATTATGTTCTATGATTACTGCTGAGTTTTGGGCAATGGAACTTACTTGCTGAATCAGGATGGTAATCTGGTACCTACAAATTATGTGCTGTGTGTGCTCAGCTGCTTCAGTTGTGTCTGACTCTTTGTGACCCTAAGGACCATAGCCTGCCAGGCTCCTCTGTCTGTGGGATTCTCCAGGTATGAATACTGGAGTGGGTTGCCATGCCCTCTTTTAGGGGATCTTCCCAGCCCAGGGATTGAACTTGCATTTCTTGAATTGGCATGCGGGTTCTCTACCACTAACACCACCTGGGAAGCCCAAATGATTATAGAACCAGAAAATGTTGGTAATGAGCAAAAGTATATTTGTTGAATAAATGTCAAGAGATCTAAGAGCTCTTAGAGATAATGTTCTTCCTAGGTGGCACTGCTGCTGCTGCTGCTAAGTCGCTTCAGTCGTGTCCGACTCTGTGTGACCCCAGAGACGGCAGCCCACCAGGCTCCCCCGTCCCTGGGATTCTCCAGGCAAGAACACTGGAGTGGGTTGCCATTTCCTTCTCCAATGCATGAAAGTGAAAAGTGAAAGTGAAGTCGCTCAGTCGTGTCCGACTCTTTTCGACCCCATGGACTGCAGCCCACCAGGCTCCTCCATCCATGGGATTTTCCAGGCAAGAGTACTGGAGTGGTGCCACTAGTGGTGAAGAATCTGCCTGCCAATGCAGGAGATGCAGGAGACACAGGTTTAGTTCCTGGGTCGACGAGATCCTCTGGAGAAGGAAATGACAATCCACTTCAATGTTCTTGCCTGGGAAATCCCATGGATGGAGAAGCCTAGTGGGCTACAGTCCATGGGGTTGCAGAGTTGGACACGACTGAGCAACTAAACAACAACAGAGACAACAGTAGTCATTCATTTAGTCGGTGAATGTTTACTTACTACCTCTTACCTATCTGGCATTGTTTTAGAGATAGAGGTGAATGTGGCAGACAAAGTTGTTGCCCTGGAGCTTACAATCTAATTGGGATGGGTTGGGGGGGAAGATAACAAACTGAATGAGAAGGAGAAAATTGTTTGAAGATGTAGGGAATGAGTGTCATTAGCATATGAACAGCAAAAACAAAATGCTTGAGGCAGGAAGAGACTGAAAAAAATCCTCTGTAGCAGGAGCATAGAGAGGAAGGCAAGGCTAGAGGTGTGACTTAGGGAGAAACAATATTAGAAAAATAATCAGAGGCTAGGTTATGTGAAATGTTATAGGCCATGATAATAAGGATTTATGGCTCCTCTCTCCGTGGGATTCTCTAGGTTAGAATACTGGAGTGGGTTGCCATTCCCTACTCCAGAGGGTCTCCCTGACCCAGGAATCAAATCTAGGTCTCCTGCATCGCAGGCACTGAGCTATGAAGGAAGCCCCTTGACTAACACAAACAAGAGGGTAACATCTGAACTACTGCTTCATAAAGGCCATTTTTACTGCTGTGTGGAGTATCTCCTTTGGGACAAGAAGTAGCGGGAGTGAGGGGTGCTGAATGGAGAGTTTTAGGAGGCTATTGCTTTGGTCCAGTGAGCCAGTGATAGCAGTTTAGACTAGGGTTTTTATTGGAAATGGTGGGATGGTGGTTAATTTTAAGATATGCTTTGGAGGTTAAGTTGTCAGGACTTCCTAGCAGATTGGATGAGGTTTGATGGAAAGAGGTGCATTGGGAGTGATTCCTGGATTTGGGTATTTGACTTGGGCAACTGGATACGCCATTAGCTCTGATGGGTAGCTGAGTGGTAGCGAGCTTTTGAGAGGATCAAGTTTGGGATTGGAGATAGTTTGGTGATAGATGATTTTTTTCTATGTTAAAATTCAAGATGATTTTTAAAAATCCAATTGGAGTTGTTAAATAGTAGCTAGGCATTTGAGCCTAGTGCTCAGGGAAGTGCTCAGAATTGAAGGTATAGATTAGGAAGTCTAGCACTATAGTAGATGGTATATATTATAAAGACATGGGATTAGCTGTCATTTCTTGGTGAGAGAGCACAGGTAGGTAAGAGAAGAGCTCTTTGGAATATTAAGAAAAAGAATAGAGGAGGAGGAGTCCAGGAAGGAGATTAAGAAGGTATGTCAGTAAAATGATGAAAACCACTTAGTGTGGCATCATTGAAGTCTAGAGAAAAGAGTGTTTCCAGAAGGAAGATATATTAAACCATAGAAAATGCTGCCATTAGGTGCAGTAAGATGCTAACTATTCGGAGGTGAGGAGGTAGAAAGAAATTTTGCTGGGAAGAGGAGCAGTGACATAAGATGGTGGCTGGAGGGAAATGAGTAGGTAAAGATGGATTTCATAAAGTCATGTTTATATATTCATGAGAATGATTTAGTAGAGTGAAAGAGATATATAATTCAGGGTAGGAATGAAAGGGGATAGTTGCAGGAGTAAAGTTCTTAGAGACAACAAGAATGACTATAGATAAACACTTGAATTTTTATTGTTACAAGAGGGTGGACAGAATAGGAGTTTTAAATGTAAGCAGGTTGTTTGAGAGGAGATGAAATAATACATATATGGTATATATAGATAACATATATATATATTTCTGTGAAATACAACTGAAAGTGACAGAGAGGGTGGACATTTGAGGAGTGGAGAAAGTAAGGTTTTCACACATTTTAGAGACTACAAAGTGATTTTTTTTGGTGGTGGTACTGGGTGGGATAATTTTAATATTACTATCTAGTGATGTTTGGCTGCCCAATTTAAATTTGTCATCAGATGTAGCTGAACTGAGTTTAGCAGCACAGCTGTGTGATTTGTCTCTAGCAATGTCAGCTTCTTGAGTATAATCTTGGAGTAAATGTATAGTTGGGTTTTTCCAAAATTAAGTTTTTCTAGATTAGTTTAACTGAGAAAGAAAGGTACAGAGGAATTAAAATTCAGTCTTTTTATGATGAGAATTCTATGATGATTACTGTCAAACACTTAAATATTTTTCAATAAATAAGGAAGTAAAATTTTAGATTTTCCTAAAAAAATTCATCAAGCATTGGGGCAACATTAATACAATTGAATTACTCTGTGGTTTATGTTACTTAAACATCTAATTTCTAAATAAATTTGCTTGTGGGTTTGTAATTTTGTCTCTCTTTCTTAAGTATAAATCTATGTCTAATCTTCATGGCATTTTTTTTTTTTTTTTTGTAAAAGGTCTGTCTATGATGGTGAAGAACATGGACGATTCATGGAGAAGCTTGAAACTCGCATACGCAATCATGACCGAGAAATTGAGAAAATGTGCAACTTTCATTATCAGGGCTTTGTGGACTCTATAACAGAACTGCTGAAAGTAAGAGGAGAAGCCCAGAAACTCAAAGTAAGGAGACTCTCTCTGTCTTGGGGTTTTGGTTAACATTAAAGGAGTAGGGACTGCATTACAGGTTACATATTTGTGGTAAAGATCTTTGAATAGTAAGAACGAGGTTTGTACTGAAACATAGATAATTGGGATTATAGCTTTTAGCTGAAAAGGATACTCTTTTAAGTTAAAATTTATTGGGGATAACTACATGTGGATGAGAGCTAGTAATAAAAATCAGTTTCTTCCAGATAGAAACTTAATTGATCCTTCTAGTCCTCTGTCTACTTCCTTGCTAGATAAAACCCATCACCACTGAATGACAGAATTGCAAGCCATGGCTGCAGAAGTCTTTGCGGCACGGCAATCTGCGGCTGCTGCTGCTAAGTCGCTTCAGTTGTGTCCGACTCTGTGCGACCCCATAGACGGCAGCCCACCAGGTTCCCCCTCCCTGGGATTCTCCAGGCAGGAACACTGGAGTGGGTTGCCATTTCCTTCTCCAATGCATGAAAATGAAAAGTGAAAGTGAAGTCGCTCAGTTGTGTCCGACTCTTTGCGACCCCGTGGACTGCAGCCTACCAGGCTCCTCCATCCATGGGATTCTCCAGGCAAGAGTACTGGAGTGGGCTGCCATTGCCTTCTCTGATGGCAATCTGAGGCAGGGGAAAAAAAAATTGTGATAGTTGTGGAAGGTCTTCTACCAAAGTATGGAAGTTCTTTCTTGATAGGACTAACTCAAGTTCAGGAGAGAGGGTGGCTGTATTGGTTTTGTCCCTGGCATAGCAAATTTCCTTATCTTGGGTAACTGACTTTGCTACAGAAAAACTACTGTGTTTGATTATGGGATGCTGTCTTAGTGCCTTTTGGGGGGGGGTGTTATGAAATAAACAATATTGGCTCTATAAAATCACCCAAATTCTGAAGTACAAATCACAGTGGGTCTGCAAGGTTTCAAATAGGAATTTATGGACGTGTATAACAACTATCCAGTCATCATAAGAAATATAATGTTACAAAGAAAATTAAATCTCTCTTTTTTACCCTTCTCAGTAGCTTTCTTCACTCTACCATTCAAAAATAGCAAATCTTATTTGTTGTTAATGTTCTTTAATGCTTAACTATTATAATTGAAATTAAATTAATTTATTCAGCTTACCAAATTTAATTTCAGGTGAATTAAAAAGTTAAATGTAAAAAATAAAACCGTAAAGAAACAAGTAGAAAATATAGATGAATATTTATGTGATTTTGGAGAGTGAGGAATGCATTTCTAAACACAATTCCTAAGCTAGAAAGAAAATATTGATCCATACAACGATAGTACAGTGAAAGAACTTTCTACATACAAGTTAAAAATGTAAAAGTAAATAATAAATAAAATATTTACAAATACATATGACAAATGATTGATATCCTAACAGAAAATATCTTTATAAATTAATAGGAAAAATATGAATACTAATAGAAAACAGAAATGCTTGTTAATGTACAGTTTACATACAAAGAAATAGAAGGAAATGCTACAATTTAGAAATAATTAAATACAAATTTAAACAATAAAGTGCCACCTAATAAAATAAAAAAAATGAAACAAATGTTAATTAAAGTTGGAGATGATACTTATCAACTGGGGAATGCCTGATTGGAGTGGAGACTATTACAACTTTTAAGGGGAGCAGTTTTATATATCAATACTGAAAACTTCTTATGGATCACTGCCTTGTCATGGTGAAGGGGCTTGCATAACTCAATGAAGCTATGAGCCTTGCTGTGCAGGACCACCCAAGATGGACACGTCATAGTAGAGAGTTCTGACAAAATGTAGTCCACTGGAGGAGAGAATAGCAAACCACTCCAGTACTCCTGCTATGAGAACCCCATGAACTGTATAAAAAGGTAAAAAGATATGAAACCAAAAGATGAGCGCCCCAGGTCAGAAGGTGTCCAATATGCTACTGGGGAAGAGCAGATGGCAATTTCTCATAGCTCTAGAAAGAATGAAGCAGATGGGCCAAAGCGGAGAGATGCTGACTTGTGGATGTGTCTGGTAATGAAAGTAAAATCCGATGCTATAAAGAACAGTATTGCACAGGAAGCTGGAGTGTTAGGTCCATGAATCGAGGTAAATTGGATGTGGTCAAGCAGGAGATGGCAAGAGTAAACATTAACATATTAGGAATCAGTGAACTAAAATGGACGAGAATGGGAGAATTTAATTCATATGACCATTATTATATCTACTACTGTGGGCAAGAATCCCTTAGAAGATATGAAGTAGCCCTCATAGTCAACAAAAGAGACCAAATGCAGTACTTGGTTGCAACCTCAAAAACAGCAGAATGATCTTGGTTCATTTCTAAAACAAACCATTCAACATCACAGTAATCTTAAGTCTGTGTCCAGCCACCAGTGCCGAATAAGCTGAAGTTGATCAGTTTTATGAAGACCTAGAGGACCTCCTAGAGCAAACACCAAAAAAAGAATGTCCTATTCATCACAGGGGATTGGAATGCAAAAGTAGGAAGTTAAGAGATACCTGTAGTAACAGGCAAGTTTGGCATTGGAATACAAAATGAAGCAGGACAAAGGCTAGCAGAATTTTGCCAAGAGAATACACTGATCATAGCAAACACCCTTTTTCAACAACACAAAAGAAGACTTTATGCATGGATATCACCACATGATCAATACCGAAATCAGATTGATTGCGTTCATTGCAGCCGAAGATGGAGACGCTCTATACAGTCAGCAAAAACAAGACCTGGAACTGACTGTGGAACAGATCATCAGGTCCTTATAGCAAAATTCAGGCTTAAACTAAGGAAAGTGGGGAAACCACTAGGCCAGTCAGGTATGATCTAAAAATCCCCTATGATTATAGTTAAAGTTAAGTCGCTTAGTCGTGTCTGACTCTTTGTGACCCCATGGACTGTAGCCCACCAGGCTCCTCTGTCCATGGGATTCTCCAGGCAAGAATATTGGAGTGGGTTGCCATTTCCTTCTCCAGGGGATCTTCCAGACCCAGGGATCGAACCTGGGTCTCCCGCATTGCAGGCAGACACTTTAACCTCTGAGCCACCAGGGAAGACCCCTATGATTATAGGGAGGTTACAAATAGATCTGGTAGATCTGGTAGACAGAGTTCCTGAAGAACTGTGGACAAAACTTCCTAATATACAAGAGATACTGCAAGGAGGCAAAGTGGTTTTACAAATAGCTGAGGAAAGAAGAGAGGCTTAAGGCAAGGAAGAAAGGGAAAGGTATAACCAACTGAATGCAGAGTTCCAGAGAATAGCAGGGAGAGACAGGAAGGCCTTATTCAATGAACATTGACGAGAAGTAGAAGAAAACAACAGAAGGGGAGAGACTAGAGGTCTCTTGAAGAAACTAGAGATATCACAGGAAAATTTCAATGCAAAGATAGGCATTATAAAGGACAGAAATGGTTAAGACCTAGTAGAAGCAGAAGAGATCCAGAAGAGATGGCAGGAATACACAGAAGAACTGTACAAAAAAGGTCTTAATGACCCAGATAACCACGATTGTGTAGTCTCTCACCCAGAGCCAGATATCCTGGAACGTGAAGTCAAGTGGGCCTTAGGAAGCACTGCTGCCAATAAAGCTAGTGGAGGTGATGGAATTCCAGTTGAGCTATTTAAAATCCTAAAAGATGATACTATTAAAGTGCTGCATTCAATATGTCAGCAAATTTGGAAATACCAGCAGTGGCCACATGACTGGAAAAGGCCAATATTCATCCCAATTCCCAAGAAAGGCAGTACTAAAGAATGTTCAAATTACTGGACAGTTGCATTCACTTCCTATGCTAGTAAGGTTGTGCTCAAAATCTTTCAAGCCAGGCTTCAGCAGTACTTGAATCAAGAACTTCTAGATGTCCAAGCTGGGTTTAGTAAAGGCAGAGGAACAGGGATCACATTGCCAACTGAATCATAGAGAAAGCAAGGGAATTCCAGAAAAAAACTTCTATTTCTGATTCATTGACTATGCTAAAGCCTTTGACTATGTGAATCGTAGCAAACTGGAAAACTCTTAAAGATATGAGAATACCAGACCATCTTACCTGTCTCCTCAGAAACGTATTTGTGGGTCGAGAAGCATCAGTTAGGACCTTATATGGAACAACTGACTGGTTCAGAATTGAGAAAGAGTGCGACAAGTCTGTATATTGTCACCCTGTTTATTTAACTTATATTCAGAACACATTATGTGAAATGTTGGGTTGGATGAGTTACAGGCTGGAATCAAAATTGCCAGGAGAAATATCAACAATCTCAGATATGCAGATGATACCACTTTAATGGCAGAAGGTTAAGAGGAACTAAAGAGCCTCTTGATGAAGGTGAAAGAGGAGAGTGAAAAAGCCAGCTTAAAACTCAGTATTAAAAAAAGCTAAGATCATGGCATCTGACCCCATCACTTCATGGCAAATAGAAGTGGAAAACATGGAAGTGGTGACAAATTTCCTCTTTTTGGGCTTTAAAATCACTGTGGATGGTGACTGCAGTCATGAAATTTGAAGACGATTGCTGCTTGGAAAGAAACTATGACAGTCCTAGACAGTGTATTAAAAAGCAAAGACATCACTCTGCTGACAAAGGTCCATATGGTCAAGGCTATGGTTTTTCCAGTAGTCATGTACTGATGTGAGAGATGCACCATTAAGAAAGCAGAGCACCAAAGAATTGATACTTTCAAACTGTGGTGCCGGAAAAGACTCTTGAGAATCCCTTGGACCACAAGGAGATCGAACGAGTCAGTCCTAAAGGAAATCAACCCTGAATACTCATTGAAAGGACTGATGTTAATGCTTGAGCCACCTGATGCGAACAGCAGACTCATTGAAAAAGACCTGACGCTGGGAAAGACTGAAGGCAGAAGGAGAAGAGGGCGACAGATGAGATGGTTGAATGGCATCACCGATTCAATGGACATGAACTTGCGCAAACTCCGAGAGATGGTGAGGGACAGGGAGGCCTGGCGTACTGCAGTTCATGGGGTCACAAAGAGCTGGACTTGACGACTGAACAACAACAACTGAAAACTGCAAACAGCAACAAATGAAAACTATGTTTTCGTTTATTCTAAAGCTACAGGTGCATGTACAGTGATGTGCATGTGATTTTTTTTTTTTGATGGCTAAGACTTTAAAATGTCCCCGAAAGTCATGTACTAGAGGATTAGTAAAATAAAGCATGGTATATCCATTTAAAAGAGTAAGAAACTACATTACTGTAGAAGGATATCTGATATGAGAACATTTGCGTAATGTATAAAAACAGATTGAAAAGTATGAACAATTCGGTTCAATTTAAAAAGTTATACTGAATTTTAGGGGACTGAAAAGCCTCAAGTGGACAGAACTGTCTGAAATACGTGAAAACAAAGATACGGCGCTTCTGCCAGGAGTTGTACGTGCTGTTCGTCCTCACTCTTCTTCCTCATCCCAGCTTCCCATCCACCCTCTCCGTGTGCTGTTCTTGATGCCTGTGTTCGAAAACCTCTCTCTCTTCCTCGGGTGCTTTGTCCATGACAGGCAAAAGGGTGCTCTGTCTCTGGTTACTTAAGTAGACATGTAGTGGAGCACCTGAATATTACCCATAATGTTCTCTGTTAACACATGGGAGACTGCCCTAGGGGGCATCCTTTCAGCTTGTGTGAGGAGCCTGTGAAAATTCTTGAACTTTAGAAATAAGTTTAGAAAATGGAAAAGTTTGACTATTACATACTATCAGTGTTATTTGAACATAGCAATGAAATTTCTGTGTTCTCTAGGATGCCAGTTATTATTATTTTTTTTTTGATTCACAGTATGTGTGTGTGTGTGTAGGTGTGTATAAATATATATACATATCATACATATGTTCTCTGAATCAAGAAGTAGCATTCTAGACAAGCAGTATATAGAGCCTTTATTGAAATAAACATGGTATGTTTCTCCATTTATTTAGATCTTAATTATTTAAAATCCATCAAAGAGGTTTTTAAAAAAATTTTTTAAATTACGAAAGTATGATAACACTTTTCAGATGACTTGGAAAACACAGAACAAAGTTACATACAGTTCCACTATATATTACAATTATGTTTTAAGTAGATAATTTAAGATTTTTAATTGGAGTTTTAATATCAAACTTTCAGAAATTCATAGCATGAATAAGCAGAAAAGTAGAAGAATACAGTATACCTGAAAAGCAGTATGAACCAATTCAACATAATTAAGATTTATACAATTTTCACACAATAGCAGGATACAAATTCTATTCAAGTTCCCATAGACTGTAAAGCAGGAGGCACTGAAACATATCTAGGGACATAAAACGGGGCTTCCTAGGTGGCTCAGTGGTAAAGAATCTGCCAGCTAATGGAAGAGACACAGGAGACTCAGGTTCGATCTCTGTGTTGGGATCAATCCCCTGGAGGAAGAAATGGCAACCTACTCCAGTATTCTTGTCTGGGAGATCCCGTGGACAGAGGATCCTGATGGGCTACAGTCCCTAGGGTCACAAAGTTGGACACGACTGAGTACAGACATGCACAAATGCCAAAGAAGATGCAAAAATTTCATGGTCTAAAGGTATTGGAATCATACAGAATCTGTTCTCTTATCACAGTTGAATTATGTTAGAAATCAACATTAAAGATACTCGAAAATATCCCACATATTTTCAAGTACAATGTGGCATTTATCAAGAGAGATCTTGACTTAGCTGTTGAAAGCCTCAATAAAGTTCACTTGTTCAGTTGTGTCTGACTCTTTGCGACCCTATGGATTGCAGCATGCCGGGTTTCCCTGTCCATCAACAACTCCCAGAGCTTACTCAAACTCATGTCCATTGAGTCGGTGATGCCATCCAACCATTTCATCCTCTGTCGTACCCTTCTCCTCCTGCCTTCAATCTTTCCCAGCATTAGGATCTTTTCCAGTGAGTCAGCTCTTCACATCAGGTGGCCAAAGAATTGGATCTTCAGTTTCAGCATCAGTCGTTCCAATGAATAATCAGGACTGATCTCCTTTAGGATGGACTGGTTGGATCTCCTTGCAGTCCAAGGGACTCTCAAAGAGTCTTCTCCAACACCACAGTTCAAAAGCATCAATTCTTCAGCACTCAGCTTTCTTTATAGTCCAACTCTCACATCCATACATGACTACTGGAAAAACCAAAGGTTTGACTAGATGGACCTTTGTTGGCAAAGTGATGTCTCTACTTTTGAATATGCTGTCTAGGTTGGTCATAGCTTTTCTTCCAAGGAGCAAGCATCTGTTAGTTTCAATAAAGTTAAAAGACTGAAAAAAACACAGAGGGTGACTGTAGAGAAGGAAACATTTAAGTGAGAAATTAATATTAAAATGAGAAATTAATATGAATGATACTTTAAAAAACATGTATTTGGAAATTAAATGTGCACATTTAAGTGATGGATGTATCTAAGAAGCCATAAAAAGGAAAATTAGAAAATGTTTGTAATAGAATAAAAATGAAAGGAAAATTTATCAGATTTTGTTGCATGCAGGTAAAGCTGCTCTGTGCAACTGAATACAATGTGGAATCTTGAATAAGTTATGAAAAAAATAATGGACACTAGCATAAAATTTTGTGAAATTTGAACAAAATCTGTGCTTCAGTTAATAATACTGTATCACATGTTAATTTTTTGGTTTTTTTTTTTTTTTGCATCATCGTATTTCTTTATATTCTCAGAATTGGATTGAAAATGTCAAGCCTCATTCAAATTGAAAAAATGTCACAAAGATAATAAACTTTCTAGACTTTTAGCAGTAATACTAGATGCCAGAGTAAGTGGAATTATATCAAAGTTTTGAGTGAATATAAGTTAGAAATCTAGGATTCCATTCATGCTTAAGCAAACAACTGGAACCAAAATGTCATAAATTTTTTTAGCTAAGCAAAAATTCATAAGTTTCTAAAATATATATTATACATATTTCACTTTTTCTATTTCACGTTCAGTGCTTCCATTTTGTTTAAATGCTTTCCAATTTCTCCCTCTTATTTTTTGTTGTTCTTTCTCAAGCCTTTTTCGAGTGCATTTAAATAAAATGGGAGCACAGACTATGAAATAGAAAAAGTGAAACAAACTAGATAAAAGTAAAAAGTAATACTATAGTACAGTTATTTTTAAATAGGGCTGTTTATTAGACTCACATCTGAAGCTTTGGAGAAAAAAACAATACCTTGGCATTTGTATTTTACAAAAAATTTCAAGATAATTCTAATGTGCATCTGGATTTTAAAAAGTGATTGCAGGTTTTTCTATTAAACGGTAGTTTCAGTGATATAGAATTTACTATTTTCTGTTGACCAGTCATGATACAATGGTGTTAAAATGAATAACAGTTACATAATCACAGTAGTAAAAAATATTTTATCAGTTTTCATGATCAGTAGCCAGATAAAAAATAAAAGAGAATTTACAATTGCAAACTATAATGGCAACATGATTAACCTAACGATATAAAATACTTACAGTAGAGTGATGTGGTAATTGGAAGTGCATACTTCCAATTGGATGTGCGTAATTCCAAGTGTTTTCATCCACCCAGCCAGTCTATGTTTTTTGGTTGGTGCATTTAATCCATTTACATTTAAGGTAACCTATTGCTGTTTTCTTAATTGTTTTGAGTTTATTTTTTGTAGGTCTTTTCCTTCTCCTTGGTTTTTCTCCTTAGAGAAGTTTCTTTCTTATTTTATATCCTGCTGTTCCCTTCTGCCTTGTTCCTTTTGCATTTTATATCATGCCATTCCCTTCTGATTTCTGTTGAGAAATCAGCTGATAACCTTATGGGAATTCCCTTGTATGTTATTTGTCATTTTTCCCTTGTTGTTTTTAATGTTTTATCTTTGTATTTAATTTTTGTTATTTTGATTGCTGTGTGTCTTAGTGTGTTCCTCCTTGGGTTTATCCTGCCTGGGAGTCTCTGTTCTTCCTGGACTAGGTTGAATTTTTCCTTTTCCATGTTAGGAAAAGGAACTGTTATCATTTTAGACATTTTCTCAGGTGCTTCCTCTCTTCTCCTTTTGGGACCCTTATAATGTGAATGTTGGTGTGTTTGATGTTGTCCCAGAAGTCTGACTGTCTTCTTTTTTTTTCTTTTTTCTATATTCTGTTTTGTGGCAGTGAGAGCCACCATTCTGTCTTCTTGACCATTTACCTCTTCTTCTGCCTGTTACTCTGCTATTGATTCCTTCTACTGCATTGTTCATCTCTGTTTGTTCTTTAGTTACACTTGGGCTTTGGTAAACATTTCTTATATCTTCATTCTTTTTCCAAGATCCTGGATCATTTTCACTGTCATTATTCTGAATTCTTTTTCTGGAATGTGCCTATTTCCCCCCTTTTTAGTTGTCTTCCTGAGATTTTATCTTGTCCCTTCATCTGGGACACAATAGTCTGCATTTTCATTTTGATTAACTTTCTGTTATGTGGTTTCTCTTCTGGCGGCTGCAGGATTGCAGTTTTCCTTGCTTCTTCTGTTTGCTCTCTGGTGGATAAGGCTAAGAGGCTTGTGCAAGCTTCCTGATGGGAAGGACTGGTGGTGGGAAAAACTGGATCTTGCTCTGGTGGGCAGGGTTGTGCTTACTAAAACTAATCTGGAGACTTCCCTGCTGGTCCAGTGGTTAACACTTTGGCTTCCAATGCCCAGGGTGCAGGTTTGATCCATGGTCACGGAGCTAAGATCCCATATGCCCTATGGCCAAGAAACCAGATCGTAAAAAGCAGAGCAATATTGTAACAAATTTAATGAAGACTTAAATTAAGAAAAAAAAAGTAATCCAGTTGTCTGCTTATGGGTAGGGTATTGCACTCCCTCTTTGTTAGTTATTTGGCCAGAGGGAGCCCAGCCCTGGGGTCTACAGGTTCTGTGGTAGGGTTAATGGTGACCTCAAAGAAGGCTCACCAAGGGGCGCCTCCCAGGACTGCTGTTGCCAGTGCGTGTGGCCAGCCACTGTTGACCCACACCTCCATAGGAGACCCTCCATCACTAAGTAGGTCTGGTTCAGTCTCCTGTGGGGGGTCACTGCTCCTTTCCCTTGGGTCCTGGTGTGCTCAAGATTTTGTTTATGCCCCCCAAGTGGGTGTCTCTGTTTCCCACAGTCCTGTGGAAGTCCTGTAATCAAATCCCACTGGCCTTCACAGTCAGATTCTAGGGGGATTTCTAGTCCCTTTGCTGGATCCCCTGGCTGGGAAGCTTGATGTGGGGCTTGGAACCTTCACAACAGTGGGAGAAGGTCTTTGGTATTATGGTTCTCCAGTGTGTGGGTCGCCTGCCCAGTGGGTATGGGATTTGATTTTATAATGATCGCATTCCTTCTGCTGTCTTGTTGCAGCTTCTCCTTTGTCTTTGGGTGTAAGATATCTTTCTTTGGTCGGTTCCAGCATCCTCCTGTCAATGATTGTTCAACAGCTAGTTGTGATTTTGATGCTCTCGCAGGAGGAGATGAATACATGTTCTTATTCAGCCATCTTGAACCCCTAGATAAGCTGTGTAGATGTCCTCTCGTTGTTATGTTCAAATAGTATTGAAATAGTAATTATCTTTCTATCAGAAGCTTTAATTAGGCTCCTGTGGCTGTTTTAGAATTCTGGTTTGCGTGAAATTGGTTTAGTGGGCCATGATCAGTATTTTTAATAAAAATTGAAATAGAATGGAAAAGGGAACAATAAAGTGTATTATATGCAGTAAGACAAAATTGTTTCTTGAAAATTTTGTTTCTCTGTGTGTGTGTGTATTTCCTATACTTGCGTATCAGGTTGCAATGTAAAATATATTTCTTTCAATGAGTTTGAGGTTAAAAAAAAAGTTTCAGAAATATCTTTATAAAGTAAACAAGGCATTCTAGTAGAGAATGTGATACTGAAATTAGTAGTATTTATGGAAGGTTGAATTTTATGAAATCTCCTATTTACATGAAAAAAAAAATCTAATCATTCTTAAATAATAATCACTCAGGGGCTGCCCACACCACTTTTATTCACATTGTTTAAAAGCTTTTTCTTATATTGAACTGATATTAATCCCATTTTTGAATAACGTCCATATATTGGTTTGAATAATAAGCACTTCATCTCACTTATTCTAGACCAAGAATCAGCAAAGTATATCTTCTAGGCCAAATCCAGCTTGCCTCCTAATTTTGCAAATGAATGTAGAAACATATTGGAACATAGAAACACCCATTCATTTATGTATGTATATGGTTGCATTTTTGCTTCAGTGACAGTGCATGTAGTAATCTGCTCAGAAAATGATAGTCCAGGTATAGTGTATAGTTTTGGGCAAAATTTTCAAAGGTGTGTTCCTAAAAAACTGGTTTCCTGAGATGATCCTCAGTGAAAGGATGCTACATAAAATAAGTTGGAAAACACTGTGTGATATCTCCTTAGGCATTTATGGTGCTATAGAATATTAAATGCTTCAGAAGTTCCCAGTAAACGAACCTTTTTAGTATTATTTCCTATACATATTATGTATGTGTGTGTCTATGTTTGTGTGTATACAGAGTGCAGAGTATCTATTAGTATAAAATTTGTTGTCATTCTGAGGGACATAATAGAAAATGCTGGGTTAAGGAAATATCTTAAACATAAGGAGAGATTTAGAGTCCACCAATTTAGAATTGGTGGAAGTATAGGAAGCCTCTATTAAAGAAAGCTTTAGAAATTAATATTGCTCATGTTTTGATAATGTTTAAGAAGGTGGGGAAGTTACTATTCTATAAACTTAATTTTTATATCTACTGATTCTTCAAGAGTGGCTACCAAAATGAGTGGTGCCAATTCATGAATTCTATGTAAATTTAAAGCTTGTTTACCTGATTTTTTACTATCTGATGGATAAATTAGAAAACAGGGAATATGGAAATGTTAGGAACTATCAAGAATTAGTGATCCAAGAAATTAAGATAAAATACTTTCTAAAATTAGATTATAAGTAGAAATATTTGACCTGAGTTCCGTTCAGTTCAGTTTAGTCGCTCAGTCCTGTCTGACTCTTTGCGACCCCATGGACTGCAGCATGCCAGGCCTCCCTGTCCATCACCAGCTCCCGGAGTTTACTCAGACTCCCTTAGTTAAACAATTCAATTTATGCTCAAGTAAGGTTCTTTGTCCCACTCCAGTGTTCTTGTCTGGAGAATACCAGGGATGGGGGAGCCTGGTGGGCTACCATCTATGAGGTCACACAAAGTTGGACATGGCTGAAATGACTTAGCAGCAGCAAGGTTCTTTGTGGGTTATTTTTTCTATTATAGTTTTTCTTTCCATTTCAAATGAAAGTATGATATTTATTTGTGTTATATAGTTTGTACTATTTCAAACTGAACATATTTTTTAGTAATTTTTTTTTTATTGTTCAAGAAGTCATATAGATGTTCAGTAGAAAAGTTAATACAGTTTAATCCCAGGAGAATACAACTAAACCAAAATGTGGTGAAATATGGAAACAATCTGAATACTTACACTAAATATTTTCATTTAAAATCTTCATCTTAATCAAACTATTGTCTAGGTATTTATTATAAGTTTAAATTGTCTTCTCTCCACAGAATCAAGTGACGGATACTAATAGAAAACTACAACATGAGGGAAAGGAAGTAAGACCAGTTTACCTTTTGAAAAAGTCTTTTCTGTTTCCTGTCATTCTCTTTGATGACTGTGTTCCTGATTTAGTGGCTTGTGAGACCATAAGCTGCATGTTGGAAGGAGTTGGACATTATCATTGCTTCTCATGTTTGTCTGCAGTAAATGAATATACTCACTAGAAAGCTTAGTGAGAGTATGTAGCCTTCCTTAGTTGTATTTTTAAATCACTTGAGTAGTCATAATATGGCCAATGCTGTTTCCGCTGCCTAGAATCTTCTTTCTCTAGTGTTTATGCACTTCATATATTTGCTCATATGTCACCTCCTAATGAGGCCTTTACTAACCAACTTACTTAGAATTGCAATCTCACTTTCACCTTTTGTTTTCTTTTTACCTTTCCTGCTTAATTTTTCTCCATTGCACCTATCATGCTCTGATATTATATAGTTTTCCTTATATGTTTGTTTTTTTGGTCTCCTTCCAGTAGAAATTAAGCTCCATGAGGTCAGGATTTTTTTTTTTTTTTTAAATACACTGCCATATCCCCTCTACCTGCCTAAACAGTGACTGGCACAACATGAATGTGCCATAAGTATTTGTTAAAAAAGTGAATCATTGATTCTATTAGTTGATATATTCACCATTTAAATCATAGTTTATAAGATCACTTGATGTCCATTTTCTCACTTAATCCTCATGGCTGACCTATGACAAAATTAGGACTAGTATTTTATTGACCAGGAGAATAAAACAGATGATTTGCAAAAGTTTACATAGTAATTGATATGGCTGAGACTAAAATCCAAGTTTTCTGACTTATAGTCAGTTACTGTTCCCTGTATCATGTACCTTCCTTATTGCCTAATACTTATTTAATGTTTAATAATCTTTAAGATTAGCCTTTGATTGTCTTATCAGTAACTTAATCACGACCACTTCTCTCTTTTTTTTGGGAGGGGGGCATAGTATTTAAGTAGCTAACATTTTTAGGTATGGATATGGGATGAATTCTATAAGAGGCCATGTAGCTTATTGCTTTTTAAAAGTTTGTCTCACATATTTTAAGTTTTTGCAAAGAGCACAGTTTCTTCTAGTTTTATTTTCTATCACTTCAGAGGGAAGACTTTAAAACTCTATGAGAAGATAAGTACTGGATAAGTACTTCACTAAACTGGAATTCTTGAAAAAGCCACAACTTCTAAGTGTGTGGTTTATTCTCTATTGAAATAGAGATTTAGTTAAAGATTATTTTCAAGATTCATTTGAAGCTGTATAAGAAGGACTGTTTTCCTCTAGGCGTCTAGCACTGATGAAAGAAATATAGGATCTTCTTAGATTGATGAAATCATAAATCATGAAAAGTCTGAATAGGGTTTGGAGCAAATCTGCAAGTTTTTCTTTTTTCCTGGATAGCCCCTGAATTTTAAGATTTCATTTCACCCAGCCTTTCCTAGTGTAGTATGTATGCATCTTGGGGAGAAAGGGGGAAACCATGCAGGGATGTTTTACTGGTTGGGAAAGGCAGTTCCTTAGTCCACTTGGCAGGTCTTACTATGAAACTGTCTGGGATGTTCTGATGAATTGAACATAGGGTGGAAAAATGTGACTGAAAGCTTTTTATTTACAGCTGTTGGCATAATTCAGTTTTTTTTCCTCTTGCCAAGCTGGTGATAGCAATGGAAGAGCTGAAGCAGTGTCGACTACAGCAGAGAAATATTTCTGCCACTGTTGATAAATTAATGCTGTGTCTTCCAGGTGAGAAACTGGATATAGAGTAGAATTCTTGATGCAGTTTCTTTAGCTTTAATTAATCTTTCACTTTCTCTAAATTATTCTAATGTGCTCTTTTTCCCTTCTCTTTAAAGTTCTGGAGATGTATAGTAAACTGCGGGAGCAGATGAAAACTAAAAGGTAAGTTTTTTTTTATTGAACTTTGTGTTATCTAAAATTTGTTATTTAGAATTTTTTAAAAAGTCCATATTTAGCATAACCTTTCAAAAATAATTGTTGATAAGACATCTTCTCTAGCCTTTTGTATATCTATTGATTCATCCTGAGAGTTACTATTATTTACATATGCTAGTGGTATGCTGATGTATTTTGTCATGTATTATGTTTAAGAAAAAATACTACACATAGTTTGATTTTTAGGAGACCCAGTTTTTTAGGGGAAAAGCATATAATTGTTTTAGTGATAGTTAATTTCAGAAATATGCTTTGGTTTAGAAAAAATAGTTACTGGTTCTGGAGGTTCTCCATTGAAACAGAACCAATAATGTGTGTATCTGTGTGTGTGTGTGTGTGGAGAGAGAGAGAGAGATTGATTTTTTTTTTTTTTTTTAGCAAATTGGTTCACATGATTATGGAGGCTGGCAACTCCAAAATCTGCCTAGTAGATTAGTAAGCTAGTTAGTGTCAGGGAAGAGTGAATACTATTGCCTGAGTCTGAAGACGGTCTGCTGGCCAAATTCCATCTTCCTCTGGGGAGTTTAGTCTTTTTTCTATCAAGGTGTTTAACTGGTTTAATGAAGCCCATTCACATTATGCAGACTGTTCTTCTTTACTCAAAGTCTACTGATTTAAGCACTGATAAACTGAGTGACTTCACTTTCACTTTTCACTTTCATGCATTGGGGAAGGAAATGGCAACCCACTCCAGTGTTCTTGCCTGGAAAATCCCAGGGACAGGGGAGCCTGGTGGGCTGCCGTCTATGGGTCGCACAGTCGGACATGACTGAAGCGACTTAGCAGCAGTAGCAGCAATCTTGTGTCAAAAATACCTTCACAGAGATATCCAGAATAATATTTGATCAGATCTTTGGGTACTATGGCCTAACCAAGTTGACATGTAAAATTAACTATCACAAGGGGCAAAGTCAAGGTTAAGCTCAGAGGATTGCTTTCCTATGTATTATTTTAATCTGGTTTTATTTCAGAGGAAACTTTATAGTGACTCTTTGGCTCTTCTTCCCAAACTAGAGTAAGCATCCCCACTGTCTCTGCCCTGGGGTACCCTGCAGTATGATGGGGGTATGTGAAGCTTTAAGATAAACAGGACACATTTTCCTGGAATGTTAATTTTACCTAGTTTTGAGGGAAAAAGTACAGAATTAAAATATGTTAATACTGAAATAAGATTAAAAATATTATGAATAAAATTATAAATCCTCAAGACTTTTAAAGTTAAAACATGAGGCATCAGTATTTTTTTAATTTCTTAGGGCTACTTCCCAGACTGTCTTTTCCCCAGGAGAACATATTCATATAAGCGAACACAGATTGAACAGTATGAGAAATTCTGTTAAGAATGATAGAAAGTAGTATTATTTCCCTGATAACCTTTTTATGAAGTTCTAGAATTATAGAGAATTACAGAGATTTACAAAAAAAACCCCCAAACTTCTGTGTCAACTTCTCTGAATTAACAAATAATAACAATTCTGGTTTTAATTCATATATATAAATATTTATGGCATATATAAACATATGTGAGAGACAGGTAAACATGTACATTTTAAGAAATTCAGGTAGAGCTCATCCCCTTCCTCAGTCCTTTTCCTTTCCTTTCTCCTTTGAGGAAACCAGTATCATAAATCTGGTATTTCCTTCTAGTCCATGTTTTTAATGTCCAAAAATCATATTGTATTTTAAAAAACATTTACATGAATAGTTCTGGTATTTGTTTTTTTGAGATTCATTCATTCATTCATTCAATAAAAATGAATTGAGTACCTACTGTGTTGCTAGGCATTGCTTTTAGTGCTGGGGATATAGCTCTGAAAAAAATAGTATCTGCAATCATGGGCTAATATACTAGTGGAGAGCTTATTAAAACATATATAGAGATCTAGTTCACTTATTTTAATTGCTTTATAGTAGTCCA
Source organism: Bos grunniens (assembly GCF_055505025.1). Classification (NCBI taxonomy): domain Eukaryota; kingdom Metazoa; phylum Chordata; class Mammalia; order Artiodactyla; family Bovidae; genus Bos; species Bos grunniens. The sequence continues at coordinate 95,797,754 of NC_141175.1, read as the reverse complement.
TTATATGAACAATCTGCATTTTTCCTCTTAATTCAAGTGATTGTCATAAGTGCTGTTGACCAATATTTCCAGTTCAACCTTTTTCTGTTGCATAGAATAGGATTATATTTTGGGGGCTCCCTTGAGCTGTATCAGCACCACATACTGAGTTGCCCTCCTGTATGGTATCCTCCTTAATCTGCTTGGGCTCTAATACCCAATGTTATGCTTCTGTGCCTCCTGAATGCCCTTCTCATCCCTGTTTGGCCCTGACACAGCTGCCTTCCTATACAGACAGTCTTACCGCACTAGGTCCCTTATATCCCATGCTGGTCCATCTTACCCCTTATCCACCAGTATATGAATGCTCTTGTTTATTTGGATCTTCTTTAGCTGTTTTCTGCTTTTTAGTGAACAAGTCTTATATATCTTTTGTCATATTTCCCCCTAATTATATGGTATTTTTTGATGCCTATTTTCAATGGTATTACTTTTTAAATTTTAATTTTCAGTAATTTATTACTAGTATACTATTAAATTTGTGTATTTATCTTTTATTCTGCAATCTTATTAAATCATTTACTAATTCTAGGAGCTTTTTTGTATATTATATTGAATTTTCTATGTAGCTGATTATCTTATCTGCAAATAAAGACAGGTATATTTTTTTCTTTCCAATTGGGATGCTTTCTTTTTTGGTTTGGTTTTCTTGTCTTGTTGAACTTGTAGAGCCTCTGAAAGTGAAGTGAAAGTGAAAGTTGCTCAGTCATGTCTGACTCTTTACGGCCCCATGGACTACACAGTCCATGGAATTCTCTAGGCCAGGATACTGGAGTGGGTTGCCGTTGCTGTCTCCAGGGCATCTTCCCAGCCCAGGGATAGAACCCAGGTCTCCTGCATTGCAGGCAGATTCTTTACTGTCTGAGCCACAAGGGAAGCTGGTTAGAGCTTCTGGTACAGTGTTACATAGAAATAATGAGGCTAGATATCTTTGTCCTGTTCTTGATCTTAGGGGGAAAGCATTTAACCATTGAATCATATGTTAGGTGTAATTTTTTGGTACATGCAATTTATAAGGTTGAAGAAGTTTGCTTCTATTTCTAGTTCTTGAAACTTTCTGTTAGGAATGAATATTGGTTTTGTCAAATGCTTTTTCTGTGTAAGTGAGATGATCATTATGTGTGCTAAGTTGCTTCAATTGTGTCTGACTCTTTGCAACCCTATGGACTATAGCCGACCAGGCTTCTTTGTCCATGAGGATTCTCCAGGCAAGAATACTGGAGTGGGTTGCCATGCCCTCCTCCAAGGGGATCTTCCCAGCCCAAGGATAGAACCTGCATTGGCTCCTGCACTGGCAGGCGGGTTCTTTACCACTAGTGCCAGGTGATCATATGTTTTTTAAAAACTGCTTTTAGTTTCTTAATATGATGATTTATATTGAATGTTAAGTGTTAAACTTGCATTAATGGAATAAATCCCACTTGGTCATGATATACTGTCCTTTTTAATATGATGTGGTATTTGATTTGCTAAAATTTTGTTAAGGATTTTTGTATCTATGTTCATGAGAAATGTTTATTTGTGGTTTCCTTTTGTGTTATATCTTTTTGGAATCAGATTCATGCTAGCCTTATGAATAACTTGGAAAGTTTTCCGTCTTTGATTTTCTGGAAGAATTTGTATAGTGTTAGTAATTATTTTCCTTAAACATTAATACTTGGTAGAATCTACCATTGAAACCACTTGACCCAGGAAATTTGCATCTTTTTGGTAAGAAAGTTGTTAACTACAGATTTGATTTAAAAAATAAATACATGGCTGTTTGCATTTTGTGTTTCTTGAGAAAATCTTATTTGTATCTTTCAAGTAATTTGTCTGTGTTACCAAAATTGTTGAATTCATTAACAAAAATTGTTAATTGTATTACTCTATGCTTTATTGACTATGCCAAAGCCTTTGACTGTGTGGATCACAATAAACTGTGGAAAATTCTGAAAGAGATGGGAATACCAGACCACTTGATCTGCCTCTTGAGAAATCTGTATGCAGGTCAGGAAGCAACAGTTAGAACTGGACATGGAACAACAGACTGGTTCCAAATAGGAAAAGGAGTTCGTCAAGGCTGTATATTGTCACCCTGTTTATTTAACTTATATGCAGAGTACATCATGAGAAACGCTGGACTGGAAGAAACACAAGCTGGAATCAAGATTGCCGGGAGAAATATCAATAACCTCAGATATGCAGATGACACCACCCTTATGGCAGAAAGTGAAGAGGAACTCAAAAGCCTCTTGATGAAAGTGAAAGAGGAGAGTGAAAAAGTTGGCTTAAAGCTCAACATTCAGAAAATGAAGATCATGGCATCCAGTCCCATCACTTCATGGGAAATAGATGGGGAAACAGTGAAAACAGTGTCAGACGTTGTTTTTCTGGGCTCCAAAATCAGTACAGATGGTGACTGCAGCCATGAAATTAAAAGACGCTTACTCCTTGGAAGGAAAGTTATGACCAACCTAGATAGCATATTCAAAAGCAGAGACCTTACTTTGCCAACAAAGGTCCGTCTAGTCAAGGCTATGGTTTTTCCTGTGGTCATGTATGGATGTGAGAGTTGGACTGTGAAGAAGGCTGAGTGCCGAAGAATTGATGCTTTTGGACTGTGGTGTTGGAGAAGACTCTTGCGAGTCCCTTGGACTGCAAGGAGATCCAACCAGTCCATTCTGAAGGAGATCAGCCCTGGGATTTCTTTGGAAGGAATGATGCTAAAGCTGAAACTCCAGTACTTTGGCCACCTCATGCGAAGAGTTGACTCATTGGAAAAGACTCTGATGCTGGGAGGGATTGGGGGCAGGAGGAGAAGGGGACGACAGAGGATGAGATGGCTGGATGGCATCACTGACTTGATGGACGTGAGTCTGAGTGAACTCCAGAAGTTGGTGATGGACAGGGAGGCCTGGCGTGCTGCAATTCATGGGGTCGCAAAGAGTTGGACACGACTGAGCGACTGATCTGATCTGATCTGATTATTTTAACATGTAGAATCTATAGTGATACTTTCTCTTTGATCATTTATGTTGATGATTTGTCTTTTCTGTCTTTGTTTCAGTCTATCTCTCATTATTTTGGCTAGTTGTTTGTCAATTTTATTGATTTTTTGAAAATAGCATCTTTAGGTTTTATTGTTTTTTTTCCTTATTGTTCTATTTTACTGATTTTTAATATGAGGAGAAGAGGACAACAGAGGATGAGATGGTTGGATGGCATCACCGACTCAATGGACATGAGTTTGGGTAAACTCCAGGAGTTGGTGATGGATAGGGAGGTCTGGAGTGCTGCAGACCATGGGGTCACAAAGAGTTGGACACGGCTGAGCAACTAAACTGAACTGAACTGACTATTTCCTTTCTCCTATTTAATTGGGGTCTAATTTGCTCTTTTTTTTTTTTTTTTGGTTGAAGTATAATTGATTTGCAATGTATTAGTTTCAAATGCACAGCAAAATGATTCAGTCATAAACACACACACATGCCTGGCTTGCTGCAGTCCATGGGGTTGCAGAGAGTAGGACATGACTGGGCGACAAAACAGCAACTCTCTCTCTATCTATCTGTCTATCTCACATCTTCTTTATCCATTCATCTGTTGATGGACACTTGGGTTGCTTCTGTATCTTGGCTATTGTAAATAATTTGTTCTTTTTCCTAGCTTTTTTAGGTGGAAGCCCAGGGCATTGATTTTGGTTCTGTTTTCTAATGTAGCTATTTAAAGCTGTACATTTCTCTTTAACAGTGCTTTAACTAAATCTTACATGTTTTCTAATGTTGCAGTTTTTTTTATATTTATTTAAAATATTTTCTAATTTCTGTTGTGATTTTTTTTGATATTCCAATTAATTTTATTAAGTATTATTTTTCTTTGACAAAGGAGGCAAGAATATATGATGGATTAAAGACAATCTCTTTAACAAGTGGTGCTGGGAAATCTGGTCAACCACTTGTAAAAGAATGAAACTAGAACACTTTCTAACACCATACACAAAAATAAACTCAAAATGGATTAAAGATCTAAACGTAAGACCAGAAACTATAAAACTCCTAGAGGAGAACATAGGCAAAACACTCTCCGACATACATCACAGCAGGATCCTCTATGACCCACCTCCCAGAATATTGGAAATAAAAGCAAAAATAAACAAATGGGACCTAATTTACCTTAAAAGCTTCTGCACATCAAAGGAAACTATTAGCAAGGTGAAAAGACAGCCTTCAGAATGGGAGAAAATAATAGCAAATGAAGCAACGGACAAACAACTAATCTCAAAAATATACAAGCAACTCCTACAGCTCAACTCCAGAAAAATAAATGACCCAATCAAAAAATGGGCCAAAGAACTAAATAGACATTTCTCCAAAGAAGACATACAGATGGCTAACAAACACATGAAAAGATGCTCAACATCACTCAGTATCAGAGAAATGCAAATCAAAACCACTATGAGGTACCATTTCACACCAGTCAGAATGGCTGCGATCCAAAAGTCTACAAATAATAAATGCTGGAGAGGGTGTGGAGAAAAGGGAACCCTCTTACACTGTTGTGATTTTTAAAATTTATTTCACAGACTATTTAGAAGTTCATTGGTTAATTTCTAAATATTAGGGGATTTTCCTGATGTATCAAAATTGATTTATATTTTAGTTCATTGTGTTCATAAATGTAAAATGTATGATTTCAATCTTTTATATTTTTTGAGACTTGATTTATGGCCCAGTTTTATGGTCTGTTTTGGTGAAAATTACATATATACTTTAAAACAATATCTATTGTTATTGAGAAGAGCATCTTTAACTTTCATTTAGACATACTCGTTGATAGCATTATGCAGCTTTTCTACATCCTAATGATTTTGTATTTGTTATTTGCTGACAGGGGAGTGTTGAAATTGCCTATTATGATTGGACTTACATATGTGTTCTTTTTATTCTTTCAATTTTTTCAGTGTATATTTTGAAGCTCTTTTATTGGTTGCATACACATTAAGCATTGTTTTATCTTCTTTATGAAAGGACCCATTTATTATTATGGAAAGTTCTTCATCCCTGGTAATATTTTTTCTGAAATATATGTTGTTTGGTATTAATATAGCCAACCACTGCTGCTATCTTTTTGCTTAATTTTTACATTGCCTATTTTTAATATACATTTTTCTAAAATATTTTTAACAGCCTCATTGAGATATAGTTCATATACTTTTCACTTCATTTATTTAAAACATACAGTTCAGTGGCTTTTAGTGTATTCAGAGTTGTATGACCATCTTCACAGTCAATTGTAGAATGTTTTTATTCTTCACAAAAGAAACTCTGAGCCCCTTGGTCATCAGTATTCAATTTTTTCCTGTCCCCTGCCTCCCTTGCCAGCTACTGGGAATCACTGATCTGTTTTCTGTTTCTTCATATTTACTTATTCTGGACATTTCATATAAATGGAATCATACAATATGATTGGCTTCTTTAGCATAATGTTTCTCAGGTTAATCCATGTTGTACCATATATCAGTACTTTATTTCTTTTTGTTGCTGAATATTCCATTGCATGGATATACCACACTTTTATTTATCCATTCATTAGTGGATGAGCATTTGGGTTGTTTAAGTTTTAGGGTTTTACAAATAATGCTTCTATGCATTTTTGTTTACAATTTGTTGTGTGGAAATATGTTTTTATTTCATTTCTCTTGGCTTTCTTGGAATGAAATTTTGCTGGATCATGGTAATTCTGTTTAACTATTCAAGGAACTGCCAGATTGTTCTCCAAAACAGCTGTGCCAAATTACCTTACCCCCAGCAGCATATGAGGATTTGATTTTCTATACATCCTAGCCAGGACTTAGAATTGTCTTTTGATTACGGCCATCTTGGTGAAATGATATCATATTGTTCACCTTCATTTTTGAAATCTATTTTTGATGGATATATAATTCTAAGTTTATAGATTCATTTGTTCTTGAGATGTCTTTTTTTTTTTTTTGTCTTCTGGCTTGTATAATTTCTGAGAAAGAAGTATATGAACAGCTTTTTTTGGTCACTCTCCTTATTGTGTATTTTCTCCAGCTATTTAAAAACTTTTGCCTGTAAAATTTGTTCTCAGCAATTTGATTTTGATGTGCTTTTGTATAAATACGTATGTATGCATTCATGTATGTGTGTATTTATCCTGCTTGTGGTTTGTTTAGTTTCTTGGTTTTGTGAGTTTATAATTTTCATAAAATCTGAAAGATGTTCAGATACTATTTTTCCAAATATTTTTTTTTTTGGTCCCTTTTCCATCCTCATTCTGAGATTTCAGTTTTATCTATGTTGGACAACTTCACAAAATCCCGTAGGTGATTTGAGGATCTTCTTTTTTTCCCATCTTTTTTCTCTGTACTTTATATGGGATAGGTTTTATTGCTGTGTTCTTTTTCATTGTCAAATCTTTTAATTTCATCCAGTGAAATTTTCATTTCAGATGATATATTTTTCATCTTTAGGAGTTCCCTTTGGTTTTTTATTTTTAATTTCATTTGTTATTTTTCATCTTTTAAAAATACATGTTATAGTGCTCTAATTTCTCTGTTTATGTACTTCTTTGCTAGTTCTGTCATTTTTGGTATTTTGGATTTCTCTGAAGATTGTTTTTCCTAATTATACGTCAATTTTTTGTTCTTTTTGTTTCTTGTAAGTTTTGATTAGATAATGGCCATTATATTACGTTGCCGAGTGTTTGAAGTTTGGAGGACTTTTCTTTCTTACAGGATATTGGTCTTTGTTTTGGCAAATAGTTTAGTTGTTTGCAGATCCATTTGAATCCCAGTCTCATCAGACCCCATTTTTAAGCTCGGCTAACTTTTCCTTTTGGGGCTTCCTTGGCGGCTCAGCTGGTAAAGAATCCGCCTGCAATGCGGGAGAACTGGGTTTGATCCCTGGGTTGGGAAGATCCTCTGGAGAAGGGAAAAGCTATTCACTCCAGTATTCAGGCCTCGAGAATTCCATGGACTGTATAGTCCATGGGATCGCAAAGAGTTGGACATGACTGAGAGACTAAGCACAACTTTTCCTGTATTCCAGGGGTCGCTTGGAGTAGTATTCATCTCCTTTGAAAAACTCTGAAATCCCCAAGAGCTCTGCACTTTGGCTGTTCAGAATTCAAATGTTTTCTCTGTCTTATCTGAGCTCTTTGAAGTATTTTATCTTACATCTCCCTTCTGTCTGTCTCTCCTTCCTTGTTCTTCCTGTCTTTCGTTCCCTTCCTTTTTTTCTCTTCCCTCCCTTCTTTATTCCTGTTCGTGCAGAATTTTACTTTTCCTGTGCTTGGCCTAGTACTCAGCAAAGGCTCAAGGGAACTCTTGTATAAATTTCTGCACTTCTTTCTGCATTGCTTCCCTTTTTTGAGGAAATTTCTGCACAACCTTTAGGTGTATCATTATTCCTGAACTGCATCTCTGATGCTGACTCTGCTAAGTTGTTGGGCTTTGTTTGGGTTTTCTCTGACTGTGTCCATGATCTAGAAGTCACATTCAGGTAACTATTAAATTCACCTTGTTTGTTTTCCTTTTTTCAGAGACCACAGTTTTGTGTTATTTGATGTTCACTGTCTGAAAGCAGTTGCTTTATGAATTTTAGCTAGTTCCCAGGTGGTGTTAGTGGTGAAGAACCCGCCTGCCAGTGCAGGAGGCATAAGAGGCATGAGTTTAATTCTTGGATTGGAAAGATCCCCTGAAGAAGGGCATGGAAACCCACTTCAGTGTTCTTGCCTACAGAATCCCATGGCAGAGAAGCCTGGTGGGCTACATTCCATAGGATCACAAAGAGTTGGACATGACTGAAGTGACTTAGCACACACGTAGCCAGTGTTTTACTTCTTAAGAGTGGGAGTTCGTTCTCTTCCTTGTTATTCCTTCATGACTGGAAGCTTAGTTACTTTTTTTTAAAGCTATAAATACTGATTATAATACTAGGTTTTGTGCTCCCTGAGGAAAGCTATCTGACCATCTTTCTATCATTAGCTCATAGAAGGAATTAAGTATTTTTTATTAATGATCTTTAATTAGGAAAGACACCAGTGTTTTCTGTGGTGAAAGCTTTTATTTCATATTCTTACCATACTCTGAATTAAAAAAAAAATTCTCATGGTAGTTGTGATCCACTTTAAAAGATCAATTAGAAATTTAACACCTGTCACTGTGAAAGAGTGCCATGTGCTGTGCACTGCTTAGTTGCTCTGTTGTGTCTGACTCTTTGAGACCCATGGACTGTAGCCCACCAGGCTCCTCTATCCATGGGGATTCTCCAGGCAAGAATACTGCAGTGGGTTGCCATGCTGTCCTCCAGGGGATCTTTCCAACCTAGGGATCGAACCCAGGTCTCCTGCACTGGCAGGCGGATTCTTCACTGTCTGAGCCACCATGGAAGCCTAAAAATACTGGAGTGGGTAGCCTATCCCTTCTCCAAGGGATCTTCCCAACTCAGGAGTGGAACCACGGTCTCCTGAATTTCAGGCAGATTCTTTACCAACTGAGCTACCTGGGAAGCCTGAAAGAGTTCCATACTATGGCAAAAAAGTACCAAAATTTAATTTGAATATAATCAACAGTCCTCTTTTTAGAATAGCATTCAACCATGTTTAAGGTATTCTGAGCTTAGGTTATCCAATTTTTAGGATTATTTTGACTTCATTTCCTGCCTCATTTTTTAAACAATTTTTTGCTTTGAAGTGGGGAGAAGGGGAAAACTAGCACACATGCAAATGAAACTTAGGAATTGGCTTTTGATTCCATTTTAATAATGTTTAGAGGTTTTCAAAAGTAATGTCAAAGTTGTGTTCTAGATTTCCATGGCCCCTGGAAATAGAATTTTATTCTTTTGTTGTCTGCTATAGAGGAGTTTATACAGTCCATGGGTTCGCAGAGAGTCAGACACGACTGAGCGACATTTACTATTTTATAGAGGAGTTTAATTGGAGGATCATGGGAATTTGAATGAATGCTATTGATCTATTATTGATGAAATATGAGTATGTTAGGGAAAGGACAATGGAGAAATAAAGTAACATTCTTTATTGCCAGAAATCACTGGATTTTATACTAATTAGCCTCGAAAAATGTGGCGTTATTTGACAGACCAGATGTTTCCAGCATACAGCCATGTGTCTCATCAGTGAATGTGCCTGTGTCCGCAGGCAACATTGTTAGATTTTTCTCATTCTGTAAACAGTGTTCCAAAATATAACTAGACCCTAAAGTGTGTTTATCTTTTGGCTTAATTTCTGAGTTTATATCCATTCTAAAGTTTCTCTCTAGAGGAAATGCATTTTATTGCACATAGCTCTTCATACCTAATTGTAGTATAAACACCATTATGTTTACACTAAACCATGTAAATTGTACTATTTTTGAGTCTGTAACATTTTGATAAAAGCAACCATTTCAGGTTAAACTATATTTGTAGTTTTATTTCTAAATTTAGGGGAAATAAATTTCTTCCCTTCATTTATTTGGATTAAAATTTTGATTTTTGGAACAGAGGAAGGGAAAACATAAACAAAGAAAACAAGTAAATCCAACCTCTAGGCTTTAGTGTTTGTGGTATTAAGTGCATTGGAGTAAAAAGAGTTTAAGTATCTACCATGAAATTCATTCTTAAAATCTAAAGTAGAACTAGAAGTCTTTCACTTAAAGGATCAGAACTGAGTTTTTCCTCAGTTCAGTTCAGTCGCTTAGTCATGTCCAACTCTTTGTGACCTCATGGACTGCAGCACGCCAGACTTCCCTGTCTATTACCAGCTCCTGGAGCTTGCTCAAACTCATGTCCATCGAGTTGGTGATGCCATCCAACCATCTCATCCTCTGTCGTCCCCTTCTCCTCCTGCCTTCAGTCTTTCCCAGCATCAGGGTCTTTTCTAATGAGTCAGTTCTTCGTATCAGGTGGCCAAAGTATTGGAGCCTCAGCTTCAGTATCAGTCGTTCCAATGAATATTCAGGACTGATTTCCTTTAGGGTTGACTGGTTTGATCTCCTAGCAGTCCAAGGGTTTTTCCTATACCAGGTATATTATGGGAAATGTGGAAATTAAAAACATGAAGAAGAAATTCATTACCTTTAAGGTTTCTATCCAAAGGAAAGAAAAAATCACAGTTAACATTTTTGTATGTATTTTCCTAGTCATTTTCTATGTACTTGTTTGTGTGGGGGCTTATATTTACTATATGTAGCCATACATTGGAGAAGGCAATGGCACCCACTCCAGTACTCTTGCCTGGAGAATCCCATGGATGGAGGAGCCTGGTAGGCTGCAGTCCATGGGGTCGCGAAGAGTCGGACATGACTGAGCGACTTCACTTTGACTTTTCAGTTTCATGCATTGGAGAAGGAAATGTCAGCCCACTCCAGTATTCTTGCCTGGAGAATCCCAGGGACGGGAGCCTGGTGGGCTGCTGTCTATGGGGTTGCACAGAGTTGGACACGACTGAAGCGACTTAGCAGTAGCAGCAGCAGCAGCAGCCATACATAGATACATATTCATAATTTACACATATATATGTATTTGTAATTTTGAAAAACATGATTATACTTGTAAGTTCTATTTTTTGAATTAACTTTCATTCAACAATATTGTGAACATTTTGCTATTTTATTATTCTTTGGATATACATATATACTACATGGATATATCATAATCTGTTTAACCAATTCCTTGTTAATAGAATTCTACTTTAGTATTTTATTTGCTAATATAAGTAACTTTAATTCAAGAGGCTTATACATATTTTTGTGCATCTAATTTTTTTTTGCGGGGGCAGAGAAATGCAACTGTTTAGAATATGTGTTTGGTAATATTTTTCATTGAAAACTTGTATCAGTAATATAAATTTGTTTACCAGCAGGATGTGAATTCTCATTTATTGAAACTTTTGATAATAATATCCATTGCCTTTTAAGAAATCTTTGGTAGTGTGAATGACAAAATCATATTTTTGACTTTAATGTCTTCATATCAGTCCAACTTCTTTTTTCATGTTTGCCTTTTGGGGTGCTCTTGTGACTTTTCTTTTGCTCATTGCTTTTAAAAAACCCTCAAATTTATATGTTGCAAATAATCTGTACTAGGTTGCTGTTTCTTCTTTATTCTTATTATACTCTTTTTATATATACTTATTTTGTTTTTGGTTAGTCAACTGTATCAATCTTAGTTTCGTTTGTTCTCTTATGCTAATAGAAGCTTTCCTACCTAAGAGGTAAATCTTGTCCCTATAAAATTATTATAAAATGTCCTTCTATGTTTCCAACAATATTTGTTGTATATATATTTTTTAAATTTTATTTTATTTTTAAACTTTACAATATTGTATTAGTTTTGCCAAATATCGAAATGAATCCGCCACAGGTATACCCGCATTCCCCATCCTAAACCCTCCTCCCTCCTCCCTCCCCTACCCTCCCTCTGGGTCGTCCCAGTGCACCAGCCCCAAGCATCCAGTACCGTGCATCGAACCTGGACTGGCGACTCGTTTCATACATGATATTATACATGTTTCAATGCTAGTCTCCCAAATCTCCCCACCCTCTCCCTCTCCCACAGAGTCCATAAGACTGATCTATACATCGGTGTCTCTTTTGCAGTCTCGTACACAGGGTTATTGTTACCATCTTTCTAAATTCAAAATGGATTAAAGATCTAAACGTAAGACCAGAAACTATAAAACTCCTAGAGGAGAACATAGGCAAAACACTCTCCGACATACATCACAGCAGGATCCTCTATGACCCACCTCCCAGAATATTGGAAATAAAAGCAAAAATAAACAAATGGGACCTAATTAAACTTAAAAGCTTCTGCACAACAAAGGAAACTATTAGCAAGGTGAAAAGACAGCCTTCAGAATGGGAGAAAATAATAGCAAATGAAGCAACGGACAAACAACTAATCTCAAAAATATACAAGCAACTCCTACAGCTCAACTCCAGAAAAATAAATGACCCAATCAAAAAATGGGCCAAAGAACTAAACAGACATTTCTCCAAAGAAGACATACAGATGGCTAACAAACACATGAAAAGATGGTCAACATCACTCATTATCAGAGAAATGCAAATCAAAACCACTATGAGGTACCATTTCACACCAGTCAGAATGGCTGCCATCCAAAAGTCTACAAGCAATAAATGCTGGAGAGGGTGTGGAGAAAAGGGAACTCTCTTACACTGTTGGTGGAAATGCAAACTAGTACAGCCACTATGGAGAACAGTATGGAGATTCCTTAAAAAACTGGAAATAGAACTGCCTTATGATCCAGCAATCCCACTGCTGGGCATACACACTGAGGAAACCAGAAGGGAAAGAGACATGTATACCCCAATGTTCATCGCAGCACTGTTTATAATAGCCAGGACATGGAAGCAACCTAGATGCCCATCAGCAGATGAATGGATAAGCAAGCTGTGGTACATATACACAATGGAGTATTACTCAGCCATTAAAAAGAATACATTTGAATCAGTTCTAATGAGATGGATGAAACTGGAACCTATTATACAGAGTGAAGTAAGCCAGAAAGAAAAACACCAATACAGTATTTGTTGTATATTAATATAGCCATTCAAACACTTGTATGGTTACATTTTGGGTGTATATTATTGTAGCTTTTACTTTAACCTGTTTGTATCTGTGACTCTAAAGTGGGTTTCTTGTGGGTAACATGTAGTTGGATCATGCTTTTTAAATCTGTCTTTTGATTAGCAAGCTTATTAGTCCATTTGCATTTAATATAATTATTAATATGGTTGGGTTTTACTCTCTATTTTTCATGTCTTTTTTGTTCTTATTTATCTTTTACTCCTTTGTTGTATTAAATATTTTTTAGTATACTGTTTTAATTCTTCCATAAATTTTTGTGAAAAATTTTTTTATTGTTTCTGTACTTAGACTGTGGTGGGTCTTCGTTGCTGTGCACAGCCTGTGCTGAGCACGGCTGCGGCGAGTGGGGACCACTCTTCATTGTGGTGCATGGGCTTCTCGCTGTGGTAGCCTCTCGTATGGGGTACAGGCTTCGGAGTTGTGGCACATGAGCTTAGTTGCTCCAGTGCATGTGGAATCTTCCCGGACCAGGGATAGAACCTGTGTCCCCTGCACTTGGAGGCAGAGTCTTAACCACTGGACCGCCAGGGAAGTACCGTAAATTTTTTAACAGTGTATTTTTTGAGTTGCTTGTTTTTTTAGAGGTTACTCTATGGATTATAATCTGCTTCTTCATTTGTCATAGACTATGTGTCATAGTCTATTTTAGGTCATTGCTGATATAGTTTTGATGTAGTATATAGAAGTAGTTTTGCTTCAACTTAGCTCCATTTCTTCCCTCTTCTTTAGTGCTATTATTGTTATTTATTTATTTAATTTTTTTTATTCTCTAATCACCTTTATTACTTGAGGTTTAAAGAAAACCTTTTTTTTTAAACTTTTTTTAAAAATTTTATTTTATTTTAAAACTTTACATAATTGTATTATTTTTGCCAAATATCAAAATGAATCCGCCACAGGTATACATGTGTTCCCCATCCTGAACCCTCCTCCCTCCTCCCTCCCCATTACTCAGCCATTAAAAAGAATACATTTGAATCAGTTCTAATGAGGTGGATGAAACTGGAGCCTATTATACAGAGTGAAGTAAGCCAGAAGGAAAAACACCAATACAGTATACTAACGCATATATATGGAATTTAGAAAGATGGTAACAATAACCCAGTGTACGAGACAGCAAAAGAGACACTGATGTATTATTGTTATTTATATTTCATCTATATATTTTATAAAGCCAACAATGCAATATTATAATCATTGTTTTATAAATGTCTTTTATTGTATTAAAAGAAGAAAAGAGAAAAAACTATGTTCAGTTTTTTATATTCAGCAGATATTTATTGTTTCCTGTGTTCTTCTTCTTTCTTTTTTACTGAGAATTCAGTTTACTACTTGCTATCATTTCCTTTCTGACTTTTGTTAGTATTTCTTGTAAGGAAGATCTATTAACAAGGAATTATCTCAGTCTTTGTTTTTCCGGGAATATATTTCATTTTCATTTTTAAAGTTTAGTCATTAGCTAATGATTGGTCCTGGGTGCTCTAAGAAACGTGAGCCAATAAAAGTATCTACCCTTTGTCAGTGGATTTGTTTGTGGATTAGGGACTTCAGTAAAAATTCAGGCAGTTTTCAACTTTGCTGAGCTTTTATTTCCTTCTCCTGGGTGCAAGTCCAGTGCTGTGTGTGGTGCTTAGGCCCTTTTAGGTGTTACCTGTGTTTGTGCACAGCCTCTGGGTCAGCCAGTGATATGCAGAGAGCTGTCAGGTTATTCGTATTGCTGAAGCCTGGCTTGGAGAATTTTGAGCATTACTTTACTAGCGTGTGAGATGAGTGCAATTGTGCAGTAGTTTGAGCATTCTTTGGCATTGCCTTTCTTTGGGATTGGAATGAAAACTGACCTTTTCCAGTCCCGTGGCCACTGCTGAGTTTTCCAAATTTGCTGACATATTGAGTGCAGCACTTTCATAGCATCATCTTTTAGGATTTGAAATAGCTCCACTGGAATTCCATCACCTCCACTAGCTTTGTTCATAGTGATGCTTTCTAAGGCCCACTTGACTTGACATTCCAGGATGTCTGGCTCTAGATGAGTGATCACACCATCGTGATTATCAGGGTCAAAATTCTCCAAGCCAGGCTTCAGCAATATGTGAACTGTGAACTTCCAGATATTCAAGCTGGTCTTCGAAAGGCAGAGGAACCAGAGATCAAATTGCCAACATCTGCTGGATCATTGAAAAAGCAATAGAGTTCCAGAAAAACATCTATTTCTGCTTTATGGACTATGCCAAAGCCTTTGACTGTGTGGATCACACAGTGGAAAATTCTTCAAGAGATGGGCATACCAGACCACCTGACCTGCCTCTTGAGAAACCTGTATACAGGTCAGGAAGCAACAGTTAGAACTGGATATGGAACAACAGACCAGTTCCAAATAGGAAAAGGAGTATGTCAAGGCTGTATATTGTCACCCTGCTTATTTAACTTATATGCAGAGTACATCATGAGAAACGCTGGACTGGAAGAAGCACAAGCTGGAATCAAGATTGCTGGGGGAAATATCAGTAACCTCAGATACGCAGATGACACCACCCTTATGGCAGAAAGTGAAGAAGAACTAAAGAACCTCTTGATGAAAGTGAAAGAGATGAGTGAAAACGTTGGCTTACAGCTCAACATTCAGAAAACTAAGACCATGGCATCCAGTCCCATCACTTCATGGGAAATAGATGGAGAAACAGTGGAAACAGTGGCTGACTTTATTTTTCTGGGCTCCCAAATCACTGCAGATGGTGACTGCAGCCATGAAATTAAAAGATGCTTACTCCTTGGAAGGAAAGTTATGACCAACCTAGATAGCATATTCAAAAGCAGAGACATTACTTCATCAACAAAGGTCCGTCTAGTCAAGGCTATGGTTTTTCCTGTGGTCATGTATGGATGTGAGAGTTGGATTATAAAGAAAACTGAGCACCAAAGAATTGATGCTTTTGAACTGTGGTGTTGGAGAAGACTCTTGCGAGTCCCTTGGACTGCAAGGAGATCCACCCAGTCCATCCTAAAGGAGATCAGTCCTGGGTTTTCTTTGGAAGGACTGATGTTGAAGCTGAAACTCCAATACTTTGGCTACCTGATGTGAAGAGCTGACTCATTTAAAAAGACCCTGATGCTGGGAAAGACTGAGGGCAGGAGGAGAAGGGGACAACAGAGGATGAGATGGTTGGAATGCATCACCAACTCAATGGACATGCTGCTTCTGCTAAGTTGCTTCAGTTGTGTCCACCTCTGTGCGACCCCATAGATGGCAGCCCATCAGGCTCCCCCGTCCCTGGGGTTCTCTAGGCAAGAACACTGGAGTGGGTTGCCATTTCTTTCTCCAATGCATGAAAGTGAAAAGTCAAAGTGAAGCTGCTCAGTCATGTCCGACTCTTAGCGACCCCATGGACTGTAGCCTACCAGACTCCTCCATCCATGGGATTTTCCAGGCAATAGTACTGAAGTGGTGTGCCATCGCCTTCTCTGCAATGGACATGAATTTGGGTAAACTCTGGGAGTTGGTGATGGACAGGGAGGCCTGGCGTGCTGCGGTTCATGGGGTCGCAAAAAGTCGGACACGACTGAGCGACTGAACTGAACTGATTAGGTTATTCTGTGGGTCTCTTATTTCTTACTTCCTTGTTAAGTTTTTGATTAGTCCTCTAGTCAGCACTTTGTCCCAACCAAGATGAACATCAGGCCAGTAGATTTGGAAGCTCCCACCTCCTTTTTGTAACTGAGTTTGCTACTTTTCCTAACAGCACTAGTCAGTATAGGATTTTCATCCTCTGCTCCAAATCATGTCAACCCCTAATGGCAGAGAAGTTGCTAATTTTCCTGACAAGTTGTAACCAGGGATATGATGAGGGAAGGTGAAGAGGATGATGGAGGTAGCTCCAGGCAAGAACACCATTAAGTCCCTCTTTGTTTATTAGTTTTCATGAATAAACCCTTCTCAAGCTATTGTTCTACTTCCCAGAGTCCTTTCTAATTTCCAGTCCTGAAATGGCTGTTTGCAAAGTTTTATCCAGTTTTTATTTGCTTTTTGAGTAAAAGATTTGCTAAGTTCTTCTGTGTGCCACAGTTGAAAGTCTGTCCTTGGGATGATTTTTATGGCACTGATAGGATCATTTTGTATTTCTCTTTATTTTCGCTCTCTTTTTTTAATCTCCTAGCTGTGGGCTTTATTCTTTATGTAATGAATTTCACTGGTGGATTTTCTATGTTTTCTCTATTCTTGGGGTAAAATATTTTTTGATTATAATTTATTAAATCCTATAGTACATATATTAGTTTTTAATAATTTGATATTTATTTTTCCATTGATGTTTTTATTGAAACAGTCCTGCATTTGTCTTAATGTAAGTGAAAACTAATTCAGGCTAGAAATTTTCCCTGAAGAATATATCTGTGGCCCTAAAGAAGACTAAATTGACCTAAAGGTGATGCAATTCCTTTTATAGGCATTATCCTGCACTGAAAACTCTGGAACATCTAGAGCATACCTATCTTCCTCAAGTAAGCCATTATCGATTCTGCAAGGTGATGGTGGACAATATCCCCAAGCTTCGAGAAGAAATTAAGGATGTGTCTATGTCCGATCTGAAAGACTTTCTGGAGAGTATCCGCAAACATTCAGACAAAATTGGAGAGACTGCCATGAAGCAAGTAGGTCTGGGGTTTATGATAGGTTGGCCAGTGACTTTGCAAGTATTCTATTACATAGATTTCTTTTTGCTAAGTGTCTTAATTGTTTCTTGTCATTTTAGGGAAGTCCTTCATCTTTATGGGAACACGTGGTTTTAAAATATTTTTTATTTTCTTAACAGAGCAGTGAATTATTTACTAGTATATTGTTTTGCTCTGTAAATGCTCAGTAAATATTAATTGGCTGTTATGGTTTATACTGTTGTTTTGAAGAGGTTTTTCTATTTTTTGAATACTTTTCTAGACTTTGGGTATGATTCATAGCCCAGGGTTTCAAAAAGTACTACTTATAGTTAATGAGCTAAATTGTGCTGCATATACTTCTGATTGATTATTTACTGTGCAAGCAAAATGTTATATATGAGTATTTCTGTAATTGTTATTTCATGTATCAGGGATATCGATGAAAAAAGGCCTGTTGGAAATGGTGTGATTTATGATCATAGAAAGGAATTCGCTTATAACTCATTAAAAAGTAACAAAGTATTTAGATTTTTTCTTTCAGTATCTTCATCTCTAATTTATGAAAGTCACACAGAACATCCAGAAGTACTTTGTTGTTATGAATAAAGAACAGTAGTAATTTGCAGTATTATTTGCTCTTTGAAACTTAAGTCATGCTGATTTTATTAAAATTTCTCAGGATACCTTGATGTAACCTACAATGATAGGTAGTAGATTCATTTTATTATGGGAAGTCTTTTTTGGTTCTATAAACAACTATGTTCTTGAATAAGTCATTTGTAGTTTGCATCATTCTGTGAGGAAGAAGGGAGTAGGTCATATTTTGGGTCAGATTTTTGGTCTCAGCTATTCTTTTAGGTATTTGATTCTGTAAAAGAGATCTGCCTGTTGGAAATCCCTTTCCTAAGAGAATACAGATATTCTTTTCTCCTTTCTCCTTTAAAATATTTTTATTATTATACTTTGCAAAGTGCAAAGTTTAAAACTAGTTGATAAACTTTGATGGAAATAATCATATCATGTCTTTTTTTTTTTTTAGTGATGTATAAAAAATTAATCATTGGAAATATACTTTTGCTTTGCTGTGTATATTTTGAGTACAGGAATGAAAGTATCTTGTAAGGCAAGTCTTTATTGTGGTTGAAAATTTTTTACTAACCTTTCAAAATATTAAAAAGTAGAGTTGCTTTTTCTCGGCCTTTGCTTGAGAAATTACTTCGGTTTTGAAGTAAAAGACAAGATTCCATGAAAAGTATTATTATTTCATTTAATGAGATTTTCTGTCTCTCTCCCTAGTTATTTGAAGAAATTATGGCCTAGGGCAGGGAAGTGATTTGCTCAAGTTCAGTTTATAAAGGTCAGATCCTATAGTATAGAATTCAAATTAGATTGAGATGAATTTATCTGCTGTGTCATTCAGTCTGTGTAAACTGTTAGCTGTTGGCTGTATTTTTGTCATTTAAAGAAATGGTGATGAAATCTTTTGTGAATTCAGGACTTTTTAATTAATTGATAACCCTTTATTCCTCCTATAATATTTTTCATCTCAAGTATAGCTCTTATTGCATCTATTACTATCTTATGCTATAAGATCCTTGAGTAAGGATATCTTACACATTTTAAAATCTTCTGTAGTCCCTAAAAAGTAAGGAAAGTGGGAGGGAGAGAAACTACCACATACCCGCCTACTTTGTACGTATAGGTGTTCAATAAATATTTGTTTGAATTCATGGATGTTGGATTAAAAGGGAGAGGTTATGGTTTATTTCTCTCTTATGTCAAGTCCAAAATGATGTTTCTGATTTGTGATGGTTTTCTTTGCAATGGAGATTTAAGAAATGTCTCCATTATATGGCTCTGTCATATTTAATATGGTTTTGAAGCTTGCTGCAGAAGGGGAAAGACCAAAGAGTACTGGATGTGGTAGGGTTTTTTTTTTTTTTTTTTTAAGAAGCTTATTTATTTTGTTCTTAGCACACATTTTATTATTTATTTATCTTTTTGTCTGTTTCTTTGGCTGTTCCCTGTGGCATATGGGATCTTAGTTCCCTGACCAGGGATCAAACCCATGTTTTTAAGTTCTGGCCAATGAAATCAGTGTCGTAGTGATGATGTGTCACCTCCATGCCTAGTCCAAAAACCCGACCACAGGGTCTTCCCTGGTGGTCTAGTGGTTAACATTCTGTACTTCCAGTGCAACGGATGAGGGTTTGATCCCTGGTCAAGGAACTAAGATCCCATATGCCACAGGGAACAGCCAAAGAAACAGACAAAAAGATAAATAAGTAATAAAATGTGTGCTAAGAACAAAATAAACAAGCTTCTTAAAAAAAACAAAACAAAACCCTGCTTCTGCTAAGTCGCTTCAGTTGTGTCCGACTCTGTGCGACCCCATAGATGGCAGCCCACCAGGCTCCCCTGTCCCTGGGATTCTCCAGGCAAGAACACTGGAGTGGGTTGCCATTTCCTTCTCCAATGCATGAAAGTGAAAAGTGAAAGTCAAGTCACTCAGTCGTGTCTGACTCTTCGTGACCCCATGGACTGCAGCCTACCAGGCTCCTCCGTCCATGGGATTTTCCAGGCAAGAGTACTGGAGTGGGGTGCCATTGCCTTCTCCTTGAAGAGATCTCTAGTCTTTCCCATTCTGTTGTTTTCCTCTATTTCTTTGCATTGATCGCTGAGGAAGGCTTTCTTATCTCTCCTTACTATTCTTTGGAACTCTGCATTCAGATGCTTATATCTTTCCTTTTCTCCTTCGCTTTTCACTTCTCTTCTTTAATGTTCTGAACAAAGATTTATTTAGTCCAGATTTGTGGGTTTTTGGCATTATAGTTACCTCACAACTTAGTAGACCTCTGATCTGTTTGTTTCCAGTAGGTTCTGTTTAGAAAGTGTACCCAGTGTTCTTTTCTAAATATAATTTTCAGGAATGATTTTTTCCTTCTTCCCTGTTTGGAGAGGTAGTGGAATTGGGAGAGAATAACTCTTGCCTCATGTCTTTTTTCTTATTTTAATGGCCCTACTTGGAGGCCATTGGAAATAATGAGTAAGAAAACCATACCTGAATCTAATTTTTGCCTCAGAATTAAGTTCAACAAGTTTTTCTTTAGACTTAATTGCTCAAACTTTTACCTTCTTTTTCTTTTACTGTTTGGAATCTGTATGTGATTAGCTTTCTGACCCTCTGAGGCCCAAGTTTCTGGGCTCAGAAATATGGCCCAAATATTAGTTTGCAAATTAGGAAATTCTGTGCTCATCTCTTTTGTGTAAAACTTTGCTAAAAGCAGAAAGTAAATGCCAAGATACACTATAACTCTCTACATTCACTTATAGAGCTACAGGCCCAGTAGCCACGTGGTATGCCTTTTCATTTATTACTGGTTCCCGTTTTACCAGTTTTTTTTCCCCCACAATATCATAGGGCTCTTCAGGCTTTTGACTTGCTTGCTAAATGTATATATTCTTAAAGCCTACTGCCTGACCTCTAAACTGATGCCATTTATTTTAGGCTTTTTTGTTATTTTTTGTTATCAACACCATTCTTCCAACTCTAGTGATTGTTTCTTTAAATAATGCTACCTCTTATAATAGTTAAGCTCTAAAATCTCACCCTAGAAATTCTATTTTTTTGCTTAGGTGAAGTCTTCAATGGATACTCCTGGTGGGGTGGCTCTTCTTCAAGTGACTATGAAGGGATCTAGGACTTGTGGCTCTGTCACTTCACCATGTGACTTTCAGTGTTATAGCAGTAGGGAAAGGAGTAACAGCATTAGGGACTTTTTTTTTTTTTTTTCATTGACCAACTTGTGAGTGATACATATGACTGCTGCCAATATTACATTGGCTGAAGCTCACACACTGCAAGTGAGGATTGGAAATACAGTTTATCTGTATGACTGGGAGAAAGAAGAAATAGTTTCGGTGAATAGCTAGCTACTCTGCTACAACCTACTATTACATAGCCTAGAAAAATACATATCTCCATGTTTTTTTCCTTTTTTCTTCACAGTTTCATCTCTTTAACATTTCTCCCCTGTATGTTTGCCTTATAATTTACTGACCCAGTTTTTAGCATTGTCTGTGCCACTAATCATCGTTTTTAGTTCAACAATTGCAGTTTTGGCCTTAAAAATATGTTCTTGTCCTTTAAAGAAAAATTTAAGTGGCCTTCTTCAGAATTATACAAGAAAACAGATTTGAAAGTATCAATTT
This sequence comes from Bos grunniens, assembly GCF_055505025.1. NCBI lineage: Eukaryota > Metazoa > Chordata > Mammalia > Artiodactyla > Bovidae > Bos > Bos grunniens. The sequence goes on along the minus strand of NC_141175.1, from coordinate 95,776,239 downwards.
TGATAGTTGGTCTAGGTGCTTCTAGCAATTATGTAGTACATTATGCTTTTTCTTGGTGGACATCTCCCTTTTTCTTATTCTACTTACCCTATCCTGAGTTGCTGCATTGATCCATGGTTGAACTTTGTCCTTTGTAAAATGAAATGTTGGAGGCAGTTGGTAGACTGGCTTCTCTTTGGGATATACCATTTAAGCCACCAGAAGGACTCCACCAAATCGGGGTTTAATGAGCAAAGTAGGCTCCAGACTTTTATCTGAGATTATAATCTCAAAGTGTTTGTTCAATTTTGTCAAGATATATGATGCAAAAATTACTATTTGAGGCTGATGAAAAAATGCCATTTGAGGGATATGTAGTTTTATTCATTTTTCTGTATTCCAACTATTATATTGTTTCTGGATAAAGCTTTATCTGTAGGAAGATCTTTGCTTTGGTTTCAAGTGGTAGGCAAAATTCTGAGATAGTCCGCAGGATTCCTGCCCCCTGGTCTGTACACCCTGTAAAATATTCTCCCTTGAGTGTGTGAGCCTAGTGTATAAGGTGAGCACCTTTAAAAGAAGATCTAGAAGTACAGTCAAATGTCCATATAGTCAAAGCTGTGGTTTTTCCAGTAGTCATGTGTGGATGTGAGATTTGGACCATAAAGAAAGCTGAGCACCGAAGAATTCATGCTTTTGAACTGTAGTGTTGGACAAGACTCTTGAGCGTCCCTTAAACTGTAAGGAGATCAAACCAGTCAATCCTAAAGGAAATCAGTCCTGTATATCAGAAGGACTGATGCTGATTCTGAAGCTCCAGTACTTTGGCTACCTGATGCAAAGAACTGACTCACTGGAAAAGGCCCTGATGCTGGGAAAGATTGAAGGCAGGAGGAGAAGGGGATGACAGAGGATGAGATGGTTGGATGGCATCATCGACGTGATGGACATGAGTTTGAGCAAGTTCTGGGAGTTAGTGATGGACAGGGAAGCCTGGTGTACTGCAGTCCATGGGGTCACAAAGAGTTGGACACAACTGAGCAGCTGAACTGAACTGACAGGTTAGATACAGAAATTAGATTAAAAACTGCATCTGATGCTTAACTGTTGATCTTGAAGAAACAGATTGCCATGTTTTGGAGAGGGCCATGTGGCAGGAAATTGTAGGCCGCCATGAGTTGCTGAGAGCTATCCCCAGCCACCGGCTAGCAAGAAAATGGGGACCTGAGTTCTACGACCACAAGGAACTGAATTCTGGCAACAGTATCAGTAAACTTAGAAGACCCTGAGCTCCAAATGAAACCACAGACCTGATTGACATCATGATTTCAGTGTGGTGAGATCTTGAACAGAAGACTCAGCACAAACATGCTTAACTTCTGATCTATGGAAACTCGGATAATATTTTTGTGTACTTTTAAGTCACTAATTTTATGGTAGTATATTATACAGCAATAGAAAGTTAATACACTCTTATTTTGGTCTTGAATAGATTTACTTTTTACTGAACTGTACATTTTAATTTTGCCTCTGGATCTAGGAAACAATGGTATAGTCAGTCTGGTTTAAAATGTGTTAAGCTAGAAGTCTCTGCAGAGAAGGCAATGGCACCCCACTCCAGTAGTCTTGCCTGGAAATTCCCATGGAAGGAGGAGCCTGATGGGCTACAGTCCATGGGGTGGCTAAGAGTTGGACACGACTGAGTGACTTCACTTTCACTTTTCACTTTCATGCATTGGAGAAGGAAATGGCAACCCACTCCAGTGTTCTTGCCTAGAGAATCCAAGGGATGGGGGAGCCTGATGGGCTGCCATCTGTGGGGTCGCACAGAGTCAGACACGACTGAAGTGACTTAGCAGCAGCAGCAGAAATCTCTGAGTCTTTCAGTTGTCTTCCAATATACCTGGGAAGCTGTAGAAAATCAAGAGAATGTATAAGTATGGATGTGAGAATTGGACTGTGAAGAAAGCTAAGTGCCGAAGAATTGATGCTTTTGAACTGTGGTGTTGGAGAAGACTCTTGAGAGTCCCTTGGACCGCAAGGAGATCCAACCAGTCCATCCTAAAGGAGATCAGTCCTGGGTGTTCTTTGGAAGGACTGATGCTAAAGCTGAAACTCCAGTACTTTGGCCACCTCATGTGAAGAGTTGACTCATTGGAAAAGACTCTGATGCTTGGAGGGATTGGAGGAAGGAGGAGAAGGGGACTACAGAGGATGAGATGGCTGGATGGCATCACCAACTCGATGGATGTGAGTCTGAGTGAATTCCGGGAGTTGGTGATGGACAGGGAGGCCTGGCGTGCTGCGATTCATGGGGTCGCAAAGTGTCGGACACGACTGAGCGACTGAACTGAACTGATAAGTATGAAACTGTTAGGGGAAGCACACTGACTAAACTGCCCACCCTGGCCAGGCTCTATAGTAACCATTGGCATGAGTTATTTTACAGTAGGAAGTCCTGGTAAGGAACACGGACTTAATAAGCCACCACCAACTGGAAGAGTTTGGGAAAGGTCAAAAGGAAATGTTAACGTGTCCTACCACCTTCCAGAAATCCTTCTCAGTGACATCCATCTTGGCACAAGGTGTGCACCACCAGGAAGGACCCTGAGTCAGAGTGACTAGCCAGAGACAACCTGGAAACTAACCTGATCGCCTTAAAACCTGAGGCTGCGAACCGTGTGGCAGAGCAGTTCTGTTGGGTTCCCTTACCTTCCTTCTCTCTGCCCAGTTTTCCCTTCCCAATAAAGTCTCTTGCTTTGTTAGCACGTGTGTCTCCTTGGACAGTTCACTTCTGAGTATTAGATAAGAGCCCAGTCTTGGGCCCGGGAAGAGTTTCCCCTTCCTGCAACAAAACCTAGAATGGAAGTTCAATCATATACTGGAATCTGAGGAGGAATTTTAAAAGTGTTCATTCTACTGTTTATTGCCATTTTGAATTTTTAGTTAAGTAGTTTTATTAAAAAAGCAAAACAAAAAAACCCACGTTCATCTTCCTGTATATCCCTTAACATGAATTGGCTTGAAAGCATTTAATGGACCCTCCTGTGAGTTCTGCCACAAGAAGTAGAGCCATCTTTAAAGCAAGTAGAAAAACCTTCCCTTTTGTCCTGTCCCATTTTCTGTGTTGATATTCTTACAGTGTGCTTCCAGAATACTGTGTATGTCTTATTTTGGAATAATCAATTTAGCTTGACCTGAGTTTATAAAAAATGTCTAAAGTATTTCTTTGTTAATTGTATACTGTTTTTTAGTTTTCTTTATGAAATTGATTTCTGTAATTCACTTGTTATGGAATTTGTGCAGGAGGGAAGTTCTGTATTTGTTATTTTGATTAGTTTGCCTTAGGCTTTGTGGGACTAAATAACATTTGTAACATAAACATTCTTGGCTAGGTTGATTTCTATGTGAAGTCCTTTAACAAAAGGAAGAATTTATTTACTTTTAAAATTCTGACTTCGCTTTGCCAAATTATATGGGTTATATAACTGATGCTTAGAAAAGGAACTGGTTGCTCATAAAAGAAATTGAAGGCTCCCAGGCATTCTTCCTTTAGTAATTAGTTTTAAAGAAACTGATCCTTGGGTAAGATTAGTTTTCACCATGGCTTTTTCCATGGTCTTCTGAAGTAGCCCAGTGGTAAAGAATCTGCCTGCAATGCAGGAGACTTGAGTTCAATCCCTGGGTAGGAAAGATCCCCTGGAGAAGGAAATGGCAACCCACTCCAGTATTCTTGCCTGGGAAATCCCATGGACAGAGGAGCCCAGCAGGCTGCAGTCCATGGGGTCTCAAATAATTGGACATGACTACGCGACTGAGCACACTCATTCACACAATTCTTTCAGCCTTTGACTTTCTTTGGTTAAATCTTGGCTATAGCAAAATGAGCTCTTTTGTTTATTGTGTAGAACATCTTTTGATTTAGATCAGGCATGGTACTACCAGCTGAGTTCATGTAGGCCACGTAATGCCTGCCGAGTAAAAGCAGTATTGCCATTGAAACCTCTTTTGTGCTGGGTGCTCTGCAAAACTTCCACAGAATATGGCCTTTGGAGTCAAAGAAGTTGATGCTCACTTGGTTTGGTGTTCCTGGATTTATGTTTATTCTCTTTTCTTCTTGATTTTGATATTTATGTATTTGTGCAATTTCTTGCTCCTTACTCTTTGATAATACAGATGGCCTTAGGGTAGGGCAGGGGAATATGGATCTGTAAAACAGGGATTCTTGAAGTCGGAACCAATCGGAGTAGCTTATGCTAGATTGTACAGTGTTAGAATCTGAAGAGGATAGTAGGCAGTTAAGTTTACTGTTCAGTAATGATAATTAACAGAATAGACTTTGCAGTTTGGGTTAGACTCCTAGATTTTCCATTTGCTAGCTGGATGACAACCTGCAATTTACTAAACAAAACATTCAGTCTTCACAGCTCTATAGTTAGAATTTTTAATCTTCTCTTCAAAGATGTGGAAACGTTTAGGGAAATCAAGGACTTAGATTAGTCCTACGCTTATAATATATGTTAAATTAAAAAGAAAGAACCATCCTAGATGAATGGTGAATATAAATAGATTCTAAGAGTATGGAGAAGAAGAAGATAAACTTGATGATTGAAATTCTTTTAATTTTATTCCTAAAATTCAGTTTTCTGTCACAATTGTCAGCCTTGAATTAGATATCAGTTTTAAACATTTTCCTCCTTCCCATAAAAATTATTTCTATTATGTATACTTTAAGATATTTTGCACCTGATTTCAGTTAAAAAGATGAACGTTAAATTTAAAAGGGCAGTGACTCGATTCATGTTGCATGAAAGAACATACAGAATTTATTTCTTAAATCTGAGGACAATATTGAGGCTTGGTTTTGAGTTTTCTTCAGGATAAAAAGGAAACTATGGTGTGTGTATGTGTAAATATAATAAATGTATTATTTATTTGCCTTGACTAAGCAAAGCATGCCAGCTTATTAGAAATTTTTCTGTTATCAAAGGCAAATTGTCATATGGGTTCTCAATATAATTTGTAAACATGGCCTCATACTGTGCTTATACTAAATAGACCATTACTTTAGAGAAACAGCAGCTATTGCAATATTTACACCATCTCTCACAAATATGCTACATATATACATATTTATATACACACATATATATGTTTCAGTTATTTTAAGATTGAATTCTTTTGAAAATATTCCTTTTACTGAGTCTTGGCTTATACTGTAGAGCAGTAATACTTAATTTAAAACTGTATGGTATCATAAGAATAAACTGCTGAGTAGAATAGAAATACAAAAATTGACCCAAATATATAGTATACGAATTTAGTAAGTGATAAAGGTAGTGTTAGAGGCATAGACACAAACAAATTAGCGTTATGCCATTAAGTTGTAAAGTAAATTTCCTCAGTAAGCCTTATAGGCAGAAAGGTCAGCACAGTGCACAAAAATACCGTCTTCCTGTCATTTTATGAAGGAATCTGATGGGTTCTACTTTGCACTGCAAGCAACAGCATACGCCTCAGGAGAAGGACTCCGCTCTTGTATTATTGATAGGGAAGCTGAGAGAGGGGGAGGAACGTCTAGTCAATATGTTGGATCCTTGTTGGTCAGAGAAATGATTTGGTTAGGGGAATTCTCTTATCAATGCCACTTATATTGGCTAAAGAGACCTCGTCTTCAGATGAACTTACTCAGTCTACTGAACTAGTTCATTGCTAAGCTTTGAGAATGGGAAAGGTAGAGAGTTACTCGGGCCTCCAAGGTAGCATCTCATAGCAGGAAGGAATGCCATCAGTGTAATTGCTGCTTTACTTATCTGTCTTCCCAGACAGCTTATGGTCTCTCTAAGGATAGGGGTAGGTTTTTTAGCTTTGTATCTTCAGCACCTTTATAGCATAGTGCTTGGTCATAGTAGATAGTTAATAAATCAATTAATTACTCTTAATTATGTATTTAATTAAATTTAATGTACCTACACCTTAACATTTTTCAGGAACACTACCCTTTTTGATAGTCTAAGGTATATTCTCTTATTTCAATTATATTCTGAACTATATGAAAATACCTAAAGTTGCTCTTTGAATGGATTTTGAAACTATCTGAAAGTTCTCTGGAGGTGCTATAAAGTGATCAAATTAACTTCTTAATAAAGATGGTGTGTTGAACACATACATTTCTGTCTTCTGCCTCTCATAAAAACAACAGCTAAGGAAATTTTTTTAAAAAAAGCACAAGCTGTCAAACAAAGAATGTAGAAGAGAAGGTGACAGCACATTTTTTGGAAATTGGAAAGTAAAAGATGTGTGAAAAGTGTCCTAGCATATCCAAGAAAACTCAGTCCTGAATTGGTAGTAGAAGAAAGTGAGAACGATCTAGTTTTAGGGTTTTGCAGAACCTCTATGTTTAAGAAATTGCTGGCCTCAAGGAAAGTGGGGTAAAATTGATGCCCAAAAAGAAAGATTGGTTGAATGTCTATTTAAGAACCAGTTAGACAGAACCATTGGTTGAGTGTCTGTTTCAGAATCAATTAGGATTCCTTCCTCAGCTTTTCTTGCCAGTTAACTACCTGATCCCAATTCTAGCAGAAGACCAGAGAACAATAGACACAAACTGAAAACAGTGAGTTTATATCCTAAATATTGAGATTTATCCTAAATCTCACAGCCCTCTTTTCTGATTTAGTTTCCAGAACCAGACTTACACCCTTCAGGTGTGAGACTGGAAGATAATCTGAATACTCTGAATAATATAATTAGCCCAAGAGAAGTGTCCTAAAGATATGTCCACTGGGTAGTCACCAATAAAAAGGGCAAGTCAGATCACTTTGAAGGTCACAGTTGATTAGACTAATGTACAGCCAGAGAAATTGCAGTTAGCTTTTTAGTTTCCCAAATTAAAATTTGAGCAGATGGCTAAGGATCACCAGATACTTGAAAAAAGATTCTAACATGAAAATAGAGTCAGAACAAATGTGTACAAAGAAGCAGCATGAAGAAGAAAGAGACTATGCAAGAAGAGGAAAACCTAAAAGGCAAAATGAAACAAACTATCATCAGTAGCATTAGAAAGATAAGAGAAAGTAAATTACATGGTAGAAGCAAGATCAGAATGCTACATAAAAGAAGAGCAGAGAACAAGAAGAATGTTTAAAAATTAAAAATATGGCAGCTGAAAACATTTAAAGGAGGGTTTGGAAAATAAAGTTGAAAAAGTCTTTTAGAGAGAAGAGGTAAAAGAATATTAGGGAGTCAGTCCAGGAGATCTAAAATAGCATTTGAATACTAGATATTTTAGAAAAAGGAAGCAAAAAAGAAGGGAAGGAATTCATCATAGAAATAATGCAGGAAATTTCCCCAAATTCTATTAATAAGGCACAAACAAGCAGATTAAAGGACCCACCAAGTATCCAACAAAAAGGATGAAAGTAGACTTACATCAAGGCATATTGTAAAATTTCAGAAACCAGAGGACGAAGTGAAAGTTGTAGGTGTCTTTAGAGATTATAGGCAGTATCTTACATGGCTGTGAATTGCATTCATACAGTTATAATAATTAAATGCAAATGCTAAAAGTTAACATATCTAATTAATCCATTGATTTATCTCTGTTGTAGAGGGATAGGTGAATGGACACTGCCCAGATATGTGGTACTGGTGTGTTAAGAACGTGAAAGAGACCTAAACCCCCTTCTTCCTTGGTGGAAAGTCAATAGATAATGCTTAAAACTAAACCATAGTAGCCAAGAGGTAGAAACAACCCAACTGTCCATTCCATTGACAGATGGATAGAAAAGCAAAAAACGGGTGGAATATTATTTCACCTTAAAAAGGGAAATTTTGACACATGCTACAACATGGATGAACCTTGAAGACATTATGCTAAGTGAAATAAGCCAGGCATGAATGCACAAATACTGTTTAGTTCCACTTAGCTGAGGTTCCTGAACCAGTCAAATTCATACAGACAGAAAGTAGAATGATGGTTTCCAGGGCTTAGTAATAAAGGGAATAAGGAGTTAGTATTTAATGGGTACAGAGTTTCAGCTGGGGAAGATGAAGAGTTTCTGAAGATGGTGGTAGTGATGGTTGTACAACAATGTGAATGTACTTAATATCACAGAACTATACAATTAAAAATGGTTAAAATGGAAAATTCTAAGTCATGAATCTTACCACAATGAAAAAGAATCTAAAGAAACAGGCAGTAGCACACACAAGCATGGTATATAGAGATAAAGAGTGGTTGCTTCTGGGGAGCAGGATTTGGGGGATAGAGGAGAGGAGAAAGCAGTTGTTTTTCATAATAAGTCTTTGTGTATAATTTATGCATAGATTTGCATATATAACTTAGATAAGATATATTGAAAAAAAAAAGAACAGAAACTTAAGTCAGGTTTGGTATATGTGTGTAATAGATAGGATTTGTTGGTGGACTGGATTTGAGATAGAAAGTGTTATGACTGTCAGGTACAAAGGAAGTATTCTCTTATATAAGGGATTATTTATACTTATTTATGGCATTATTGATTTTCCTTTCTGCTTTGTGTGGGTAACTGAGGAGTCTTCAGAATCATAGCTGTAGCAAGATGGAAAAGGAATTATGTGTTAGATGTAAATTAAATGATTCCATTCAATTCTCTGTTGTATTGTGTGCCTTATTAAAGAAGTGAACAGATAAGTCTGATATAATGGACAATAAAGCAAGTGTTTTTTTTAATAATATAAAAATCTTAAAAGTGATGATTGTTGTTGAGTTGCTATGTTGTTTCTGACTCTTTGCTTCCCCATGAACTTCAGTGATGATAAAGATGGCAAATTTGTGATCACCAGAATGATCTCTTCCCCTTGCCTTGAATTCTTAAGATAAACATTAACCCTTGTTCAGAAGAGAATATGAGGTCTTCAGCACTCCCCTTTGGTTACAAAATGTTACACTACCATACCCCTGCCACTATTGCAGGCTCACACAGATTTCATACTTGGTTATGTGTTCTGATGAGTGAAGAGTCCCTATGCTGCTGCAGGAAAAGATGGGGAAAGAGGGAATTAAGAGGGCAGTGAGGGAAAATATTTCTGATAAGTTAGTGTACAATAATTTGGCTTGGCCTCAGAGTCTTGTGGGAGAGAGCCAGTAGCCTCATTATTATCAATATTTCATTGGGAAACTTAACTTTCTGCTAAATTTAAGATAAAGGAGAATGACCTACACTGTGAAGTTTTTCTTGGAGGGTTTGTACAGTAACTGAACTTCATTCCATTACAGTGCTCCTAGGATTTCCTACAGCTTCCAAGTATCGTGAATAATTGTGCCGCACTGTGTGGAAATGAAATTCAGATCATTGAACTCACTTTTGAATTGAGCTTGAGACCAGTCCTTTATATCTAAGTTATGAGGTAGAAAAATTGATTTCATTGACATAAATAAGATGCTTGCTGTTTGTGTTTTTATTATATAATTTAACCTCTGAAACATGCAAGGATATGAAAAGTTATTTAAAATGAGGCCTTAATTATAATACAAAAATATACAGCTGTTAAATATTACTATACAGGGGGTCAAGAACAACCACTTTATTATCTTTATTGTCAGATTAAATTTATTTATTATTATTTTTTGAAAAAGCCTTTATTTATTTACTTATTTTTGACTGGACCATGCAGCAGACCCCTGGCAGTAGAAGCACAGAGTCCTAAGCACTGGTCTGCCTGGGAGTTCTCATTACCAGATTAAGTTTAGGTCTGGTCAGACACAGCCTCTGTCTGCCTTTCTAAACGATGAATGGAAGCAAGATACATTTTTCATCTCATAGGAATGAACTGTTAAATTTCATGTTTAATAGGCAGTATTCCCTCATTATAAGACTGAATGAACTAGTATTCTTGTATTATATCTATTTATAAACTTACTCTGCTTACGTATCACTTCAGTTCAGCTCAGTCACTCAGTTGTGTCTTTGCGACCCCATGGACTGCAACACGCTAGACCTCCCTGTCCATCACCTAATCCTGGAGCTTGCTCAAACTCATGTCCATCGAGTCAATGATGCCATCCAACCATTTTCATCCTCTGTTATCCCCTTCTCCTCCTGCCTTCAGTCTTTCCCAGCATCAGGGTCTTTTCCAATGAGTCAGTTCTTCACATCAGGTAACCAAAGTGTTGGAGCTTCAGCGTCAACGTCAGTCATTCCAATGAATATTCAGGACTGATTGCCTTTAGGATTGACTGGTTTGATTTCCTTGCAGTTCAAGGGACTCTCAAGAGTCTTTTCCAACACCACAGTTCAAAAGCATCACTTCTTTGGGGCTCAGCTTTCTTTATGGTCCAACTCTCACATCTGTACATGACTACTGGAAAAACCATAGCTTTGACTAGATGGACCTTTGTCGGCAAAGTAATGTCTCTGTTTTTTAATATGCTGTCTAGGTTATGTATGGATGGTATTTTCTCAAGGCAGATATAACAACTGCATGATTGAAGCACAGAATATACATTTTAAAACAAAGACTTTTTGACAGTTAGATGTCTGCCACGTGTGCAGAGTGTGGTAGAACCAAGTTTGAGGTTTGGATTTAGAGCCCTTCCCAAATCCCTGTAGTGTGCCCTTTGACCTGAAGGATCAGTCTTACTGGCCCTGGAGAAATCCAGTTAAGAATTCCTAGGATTGTTATGCTCTCAGTGAGTTCTTTATTCTTGTGTCCTCTGCCAGATGTTCTCTTTACTAAACATGAAAACTCCTTCAAAATAATGATAAGGCAACTGGTATGTGAGGAAATAGAAAGTAATGGCAAGGGAACTGGTATGTGAGGAGACAGGAAGAGAAAGAAATATTCACATTTATATAGGAGGGCCAGAGATGTGGACCTAAGGATGTTCTAGAACAAGAGGAATCTATTTTGTCACATCCTTCTAAATATCCCTGCTGAAAAGTTTTAGCAAGTAAACTTAAAGCAGCTTTACAATTAAAAAAATTACATACAATAAAATCTTTTTTGTTGTCATCCGTAAGTTTTTTAACATGCATAGATTGATGTAAGCACCACTACAAACAGAACAATTCCGTCATCTTTCCAACTTCCTTTGTGCTCCCTCTTTGTAGTCAAATCTCTCTCTTCCTAATTCCTGGCCATTGATCATGAAGTTTGTCAAAAGTATAGCGTAGGAAGCACATGGAACAGATAATGAGACTACCAGAAACTTTTTAGTTAATTAATTTTTGCTAATTTTTATCTCACTGATTGAGAATGTGGCATCTCTTAATCCTTCTTGTTTAAGATCTCAGCACAGAAATGAACCCCAAACTTAAAACACAGAGAAATGAAATCTTTGTAATTGAAGAGTGACAGGTGACCACCTAAGTTGTTGCTTTTTCTGGGTCTGTGTGATTGTATGCTTTAGAGGCTTTATGAACTTTGATGGATTCTTCCTGTTTTCATTAGAAGGTGAATGGTTACATGACTGCACCAAGCTGGCTAGGGAATAAACACTAGACTGGGAATATGGAAAGTGGTTAGATCACTAGAGCTGAATTTTTCACTCAGACTCATCTTTGTTCTTTGTAAGTGGCTCCTGAACAAAGCAATGGCAAGAGTTTATACTGTAAGCTGAAAGTTTTCAACTGGCTACATTTCATTTGTTTTGAAAGCTTGCAAAAAGTTATTTTGTTGAGAGTTCAGGCTACTTTACCTTCCTGACGTAACTTTCTAATTGTACATTTACAGCAGATTTAGAAGTTTTCAATGATTACTTCTGTGTATGCATGCAGAGGAGAAAATACTCGACAGATTAGAGAAGTTGTTTGAGGGGAGAAAGAAAAGACCTTGTCAGGTTGTGATGCCTACTTTCACGTGTGTGTTTGCTTAAACTCAGAAGTCAGCCAACCATTGAGGCCTCTAGTGTGGTTAGCTATTAGAACAGTGATAATGGATCTTTATATAAATGTTTAAGTATTTGGAAATTTTTAAAAATTGAGAAAATTCTGCTTTAGAGAAAATCAGGGTGGGTTGTCAGGGGAGATGATTATACTCTATACCAGTGAGATGTTAATGAGATTGGGAAGGAAGTAGGGAATTTAAGAGCCCTTATTTTTAAAAAGTCTTACAGTGCCAATGCTTAAGATGTGTTCTGTGGCACACCACCATAAATCACAGGGGACTGACTTGCAGAATACTAGGTAATAAAAGGGATCTGGGGCAGGTGTTTGGAGGAGGGGAACCTAAAGCTAGGATAGAGTCGAGGAAGTGGAACTAAGATGATAATCATTTACTGGCATTTTCTCGAGAGCATGTGTCTGAATTAGCTTCATCTTTTTGTTCCCATAGAACCTAGCACACTGCATTGTACAGACTTGGCATTCGATGCATTTTTATTATATTAAACATATATACACTTTTTTCCCCTTTGGCAGGGCACTTATGCATTTAAGGACAGAGAATTTTCATGGATATTGTAAGCATTTTAATATTTTTCTGGTCTTCTTCGACTCTTAATTTGCTGATGAAACCTTTGACTGTTATGTTCAACTTTGATATCTCAAGATGCAAATTGTCTTGAAGTCCCAGGTGAAGTTTTTCACTTAGGTATAATTTTATCTTGATTCTCCACCAGTGAATATTTCTCACTTTTATGCTTTTTTCCTCCTGGAAAAATATGCATAATATAAAATTTACCTTTATAAAATCATTTTTAAATTATACAGTTTTATGATATTAACAGGTATATTCACGTTGTTGTGTAACCATCACCACCATCCATCCTCAGGACTTTTTCATCTTCTGAAACCAAAACCCTGTAACCGGAGAATCAAAAGCTTACGGTTTGTGCTTTAGTACTGACTGAACAAATAAAGTCTTCTATTTATATACTGAGGAATGTATGATCTCTTTGCCGGGAAGAAAAAGAGGCAAAAAGCAAATCTGGAATTCACACAGTAGCTTATTAATTTAATAAGAAGTAGATTATAGTTCCTGAATTTTTATAGATAGATTTTTCTCTTCTTCAGTTTCATTAAGAAATTTGTCCAGAAGCAACTACTGGGAGTAACTCTTATTCTTCCGAAGTATTTCCAGTCTCCATGTATGTATGTGGTGTGTGTGTGTGTGTGTGTTTCTGTAGTCTTTGTATCTAACAAGACATGGAAAGCTATAGTTTTACTTTAGGTTTTGTTTTAGTATTGTCACTGGCTGGCTTGAACCACGGTGGTCTTCATCTACTTTTGAGGGTTGTGCCCTTGAATATGGTGACTTTACTCTGGTGTCAGAGAATTTAAGGATATGGAGGATCTTATTTTTTGGTACTGTAATCTTATTTTGTTGACTTAGGCTGAAGTCTGTTATTAATTTTTACCTTCCCCTTGCTTTCCATGTAAGCAAACAAGCAAATGTCAAAAAATAGTACAGCTTACTTTCCAACAGAATGACTTCAGCTCTCTTCAGTTTGTTAAACATAGGCATCTCCTAGCCTCCCTGATGAAGAGGCTATGGTCTAGCTGGCATGCCTTCTGTTTTGTTTTTCTTGGTAGGTCTTTAAGCAGAGTTGGTCTTTTAACATTGGAGAAGAGAGATATCTATAGCAATGGTTCATAAACATTTTAGAGACAAAAACTTACCTTTTGAGAATCTATTGAAAGTCATGAACCCTCTTCTCAGAAAAGTTACTGAGTGAACACAAATTTTTCATAAAGTGTCAGAGCATTTGAATACTCTGTGAAGTATATCCTTGTGGGAGCCATCTGGACTATTAAGATCCAGTATCTGTATCAGATTCAGTAGTATATTCTGAGATACTCCATTTTTATTTTCATCATGGTTTGTGAAGAATACATAGTGGAAAAGCTTGAATAAAATTGTTTAACAGTCTCACAGTTCAGTTTTATGTCCTTTGTGAAATGGATGCTATTTTTACTATAAAACTTTGACAAGTAGGCTTAAGATGTTGGTATACTTTGCTGAGTTGCCCAGTTTAGACAGTAGATAAGTCTCTGAGAATAAGTTGATCTGTATTGTATACTGTGAAAGTTGGATACGGTTATGTTTTCAAACTTTGGTTTGCCTATGATTTCTCATATGTTTCTGTCACTTTTTTTCTTTCTTACTTCTGTTGTATAAGAAGTACAGAAGAAATACAGAAGGGCAAAATAACAGTGGAAAAAATTATTATTATTATTTTTTTGTAGGGCATAAGAAATCCTTTTTTTTTTAAAATGGACAAAAATTTTTTTTTCAGTTTTATTTATTTATTTATTTTACTTTACAATATTGTATTTGTTTTGCCATACGTTAACATGAATCCGCCATGGGTGTTCATGTGTTCCCCATTCTGAACGCCCCTCCCACCTCCCTCCCCATCCCATCCCTCTGGGTCATCCCAGTGCACCAGCCCCGAGCATCCTGTATCATGCATCAATTTTTGACATGAAACAGCTAGAGATAGCATAGTGTGAGTAAACTTAAAGTTGGTATGTTCAGTATGGCTTAAAATTGGTCATATTCTGTATGACATAAAAAGACATTTTGGTGAAGACTAACCTTTTTTTCACAGAGCAAATATTCCTTTTTCTGTACAGGTGATCTTCTTAACCAATGTCATAGAGAAACTGAGGACTTTTAAGCAGAAACTGTCTTGACTTTCAAGACTTATTTCTTAACTATGTGTCTCCACCATTCTTTATTCCTTCAACTCCAGTTTCAGAGGAAGAGGCTATTCCTCCTGTTTAAGACTATTTCTTCCACTTGTGCTCATTCTTATTTCTTTGTTCTGTCAAATGTTTCGACTTTCTCTTCCTTCCTTTTTTCTGTTTTTCTTCAATCTTTCCTTTCCAGACTGCTTTCATTTTACATTTGATGTGCTCAGGTCTTCCTTTCATTGGTCATACCACTGTATTTCCTCTTCCTGTTGCCAAACCAGTCAATGCTCTTCTTCCATATTTCCTGTCTCATTGAAAGATATCATTGTTCATCCAAGAAAGGAATTTGCCATGCTAAGGTTTTGATAGCTGGGTGGTGATCTAAGTGTAATCAGTAGTATAGTAAGTAAAATATTGTGGGATGAGGGGAGTATACATATATTGTAAGGTAAAAATGCACTGTATTAGTAAAAGCAGAATACTAGAACTATGGAGATTCTTACTTCCTGGGACAGTTTGGAACTTGTAATGTTGGGAAATAATGGTGGACTAAATAGTGGAGCTCTTTTTCCAACTTTTACTGCATGTAGTAGTGCATGACAACTAACTGAAGGTTTTTCAAAAAAATTTGGTACCATCATCTACAAAAGAAAGGACATTTATATCGAATAGCTGTATATTTGTAAATATAAATTTTATGTATATATTAACTTCAGTAGTAGTATACATATGGTTCTAAACTTTTTGATTATGATTATATACCTCCAGTAAAAATTTTTGTGTATGTATGCATTATATATGTATATGTTATTTATTTATAAGTAGTATACATATGTACTACTCTTTTTTTTTTTTTACTTTACAATATTGTATTGGTTTTGCCATACATTGACATGAATCCGCCACGGGTGTACATGTGTTCCCCATCCTGAACCCCCCCTCCCACTTCCCTCCCCATCCCATCCCTCTTGGTCATCCCAGTGTACCAGCCCCAAGCATCCTGTATCATGCATTGAACCTAGACTGGCGATTCGTTTTACATATGATAATATACATGTTTCAATGCCATTCTCCCAAATTATCCCACCCTTGCCCTCTCCCACAGAGTCCAAAAGACTGTTCTATACATCTGTCTCTTTTGCTGTCTCACATACAGGGTTATCGTTACCATATTTTTAAATTCCATATATATGCGTTATTATACTGTATTGGTGTTTTTCCTTCTGGCTTACTTCACTCTGTATAATAGGCTCCAGTTTCATCCACCTCATTAGAACTGAGTCAAATGTATTCTTTGTAATGGCTGAGTAATACTCCATTGTGTATATGTACCACAGCTTTCTTATCCATTCATCTGCTGATGGACATCTAGGTTGCTTCCATGTCCTGGCTATTATAAACAGTGCTGCGATGAACACTGGGGTACACGTGTCTCTTTCAATTCTGGTTTCCTCGGTGTGTATGCCCAGCAGTGGGATTGCTAGGTTGTATGGCAGTTATTTCCAGTTTTTTAAGGAATCTCCACACTGGTCTCCATAGTGGCTGTACTAGTTTGCATTTCCACTAACAGTGTAAGAGGGTTCCCTTTTCTCCACACCCTCTCCAGCATTTATTGCTTGTAGACTTTTGGATGGCAGCCATTCTGACTGGCGTGAAATGGTACCTCATTATGGTTTTGATTTGCATTTCTCTGATAATGAGTGATGTTGAGCATCTTTTCATGTGTTTGTTAGCCATCTGTATGTCTTCTTTGGAGAAATGTCTGTTTAGTTCTTTGGCCCATTTTTTGATTGAGTCATTTATTTTTCTGGAATTGAGCTGCAGGAGTTGCTTGTATATTTTTGAGATTAGTTGTCAGTTGCTTCATTTGCTATTATTTTCTCCCATTCTGAAGGCTGTCTTTTCACCTTGCTAATAGTTTCCTTTGTTGTGCAGAAGCTTTTAAGGTAAATTAGGTCCCATTTGTTTATTTTTGCTTTTATTTCCAATATTCTGGGAGGTGGGTCATAGAGGATCCTGCTGTGATTTATGTTGGAGAGTGTTTTACCTATGTTCTCCTCTAAGAGTTTTATAGTTTCTGGTCTTACATTTAGATCTTTAATCCATTTTGAGTTTATTTTTGTGTATGGTGTTAGAAAGTGTTCTAGTTTCATTCTTTTACAAGTGGTTGGCCAGTTTTCCCAGCACCACTTGTTAAAGAGATTGTCTTTTCTCCATTGTATATTCTTGCCTCCTTTGTCAAACATAAGGTGTCCATGGGTGCATGGATTTATCTCTGGGCTTTCTATTTTGTTCCATTGATTTATATTTCTGTCTTTCTGCCAGTACCATACTGTCTTGATGACTGTGGCTTTGTAGTAGAGCCTGAAGTCAGGCAGGTTGATTCTTCTGGTTCCATTCTTCTTTCTCAAGATTGCTTTTGCTATTCGAGGTTTTTTGTATTTCCATACAAACTGTGAAATTATTTGTTCTAGCTCTGTGAAAAATATCATTGGTAGCTTGATAGGGATTGCATTGAATCTATAAATTGCTTTGGGTAGTATACTCATTTTCACTATATTGATTCTTCTGATCCATGAACATGGTACATTTCTCCTCTGTTAGTGTCCTCTTTGATTTCTTTCACCAGTGTTTTGTAGTTTTCTATATATAGGTCTTTTGTTTCTTTAGGTAGATATATTCCTAAGTATTTTATTCTTTTCATTGCAATGGTGAATGGAATTTTTTCCTTAATTTCTCTATTTTGTCATTATTAGTGTATAGGAATGCAAGGGATTTCTGTGTGTTGATTTTATAGCCTGCAACTTTACTATATTCATTGATTAGCTCTAGGAATTCTCTGGTGGAGTCTTTAGGGTTTTCTATGTAGAGGATCATGTCATCTTCAAATGGTGAGAGTTTTACTTCTTCTTTTCCAAGTTGGATTCCTTTTATTTCTTTTTCTGCTCTGATTGCTGTGGCCAAAAGTTCCAAAACTATGTTGAATAGTAGTGGTAAAAGTGGGCACCCTTGTCTTGTTCCTGACTTTAGGGGAAATGCGTTCAATTTTTCACCATTGAGGATAATGTTTGCTGTGGGTTTGTCATATATAGCTTTTATTGTGTTGAGATATGTTCCTTCTGTGCCTGCTTTCTGGAGGGTTTTTATCATAAATGGATGTTGAATTTTGTCAAAGGCTTTCTCTGCATCTATTGAGATAATCATATTGCTTTATTTTTCAATTTGTCAATGTGGTGTATTAACTGATTGATTTGCGGATATTGAAGAATCCTTGCATCCCTGGGGTAAAGCCCATTTGGTCATGATGTATGATCTTTTAAATTTGTTGTTGGATTCTGTTTGCTAGAATTTTGTTAAGGATTTTTGCATCTATGTTCATCAGTGATATTGGCCTGTAGTTTTCTTTTTTGTGTGGCATCTTTGTCAGGTTTTGGAATTAGGGTGATGGTGGCCTCATAGAATGAGTTTAGAAGTTTACCTTCCTCTGCAATTTTCTGGAAGAGTTTGAGTAGGATAGGTGTTAGCTCTCCTCGAAATTTTTGATAGAATTCAGCTGTGACGCCGTCTGGTCCTGGGCTTTTGTTTGATGGAGGACTTCTGATTACAGTTTCAATTTCTGTGCTTGTGATGGGTCTGTTAAGATTTTCTATTTCTTCCTGGTTCAGTTTTGGAAAGTTGTATTTTTCTAAGAATTTGTCCATTTCTTCCACGTTGTCCATTTTATTGGCATATAGCTGCTGATAGTAGTCTCTTATGGTCCTTTGTATTTCTGTGTTGTCTGTTGTAATCTCTCCATTTTCATTTCTAATTTTATTGATTTGATTTTTCTCCCTTTGTTTCTTGATGAGTCTGACTAATGGTTTGTCAATTTTATTTATCTCCTCAAAGAACCAGCTTTTGGCTTTGTTGATTTTTGGTATGGTCTCTTTTGTTTCTTTTGCATTTATTTCTGCCCTAATTTTTAAGATTTCTTTCCTTCTACTAACCCTGGGGTTCTTCGTTTCTTCCTTTTCTAGTTGCTTTAAGTGTAGAGTTAGATTATTTATTTGACTTTTTTCTTGTTTTTTGAGGTATGCCTGTATTCCCATGAACCTTCCCCTTAGCACTGCTTTTACAGTGTCCCACTGGTTTTGGGTTGTTGTGTTTTCATTTTTATTCATTTCTATGCATATTTTGATTTCTTTTTTGATTTCTTCTGTGATTTGTTGGTTATTCAGTAGTGTGTTGTTCAGCCTCCATATGTTGGAATTTTTAATAGTTTTTCTTCTGTAATTGAGATCTAATCTTACTGCATTGTGGTCAGAAAAGATGCTTGGAAAGATTTCAATTTTTTTGAATTTACCAAGGCTAGCTTTATGGCCCAGGATGTGATCTATCCTGGAGAAGGTTCCATGTACACTTGAGAGAAAGGTGAAATTCATTGTTTTGGGGTGAAATGTCCTATAGATATCAATTAGGTCCCATTGGTCTATTCTGTCATTTAAAGTTTGTGTTTCCTTGTTAATTTTCTGTTTAGTTGATCTATCCATAGGTGTGAATATGGTATTAAAGTCTCCCACTATTATTGTGTTATTGTTAATTTCCCCTTTCATACTTGTTAGCATTTGTCTTACATATTGTGGTGCTCCTATGTTGGGTGCATATATATTTATAATTGTTATATCTTCTTCTTGGATTGATCCTTTGATCATTATGTAGTGTCCTTCTTTGTCTCTTTTCACAGCCTTTGTTTTAAAGTCTACTTTATCTGATATGAATATTGCTACTCCTGCTTTCTTTTGGTCTTTATTTGCATGGAATATCTTTTTCCAGCCCTTCACTTTCAGTCTGTATGTGTCCCTTGTTTCGAGGTGGGTCTCATGTAGACAACATATATAGGGGTCTTGTTTTTGTATGCATTCAGCCAGTCTTTGTCTTTTGGTTGGGGCATTCAACCCATTTACATTTAAGGTAATTATTGATAAGTATGATCCCATTGCCATTTACTGTATTGTTTTGGGTTCGAGTTTATACACCCTTTTTGTGTTTCCTGTCTAGAGAAGATCCTTTAGCATTTGTTGGAGAGCTGGTTTGGTGGTGCTGAATTCTCTCAGCTTTTGCTTGTCTGTAAAGCTTTTGATTCCTCCTTCATATTTGAATGAGATCCTTGCTAGGTACAGTAATCTGGGCTGTAGGTTATTTTCTTTCATCACTTTAGGTATGTCCTGCCATTCCCTCCTGGCCTGAAGAGTTTCTATTGAAAGATCAGCTGTTATCCTTATGGGAGTCCCCTTGTGTGTTATTTGTTGCTTTTCTCTTGCTGCTTTTAATATTTATTCTTTGTGTTTGATCTTTGTTAATTTGATTAATATGTGTCTTGGGGTGTTTCGCCTTGGGTTTATCCTGTTTGGGACTCTCTGGGTTTCTTGGACTTGGGTGATTATTTCCTTCCCCATTTTAGGGAAGTTTTCAACTATTATCTCCTCAAGTATTTTCTCATGGTCTTTCTTTTTGTCTTCTTCTTCTGGGACTCCTATGATTCAAATGTTGGGGTGTTTAACATTGTCCCAGAGGTCTCTGAGATTGTCCTCATTTCTTTTAATTAGTTTTCCTTTTTTCCTCTCTGTTTAATTTATTTCTAACATTCTATCTTCTACCTCACTTATCCTATCTTCTGCCTCCATTATTCTACTGTTGGTCCCCTCCAGAGTGTTTTTGATCTCATTTATTGCATTATTCATTATATATTGACTCTTTTTTATTTCTTCTAGGTCCTTGTTAAACCTTTTTTGCATGTTCTCAATCCTTGTCTTCAGGCTATGTATCTGTAACTCCATTTTGTTTTCAAGATTTTGGATCATTTTCACTATCATTATTCAGAATTCTTTATCAGGTAGATTCCCTATCTCTTCCTCTTTTGTTTGGTTTGGTGGGCATTTATCCTGTTCCTTTACCTGTTGGGTATTTCTCTGCCTTTTCATCTTGTTTATATTGCTGTGTTTGGGGTGGCCTTTCCATATTCTGACAGTTTGTGGTTCCTCTTTATTGTGGAGGTTCCTCTCTGTGGGTGGGGTTGGACAGATGGCTTGTCAAGGTTTCCTGGTTAGGGAAGCTTGTGTCGGTGTTCTGGTGGGTGGAGCTGGATTTCTTCTCTCTGGAGCGCAATGAAGTGTGCAGTAATGAGTTATGAGATGTCAGTGGGTTTGGTGTGACTTTGGGCAGCCTGTATATTGAAGCTTAGGGCTATGTTCCTGTGTTGTTGGAGAATTTGCGTGGTATGTCTTGCTCTGGAACTTGTTGGCCCTTGGGTGGTGCTTGGTTTCAGTGTAGGTATGGAGGTGTTTGATGAGTCCTATTGATTAATGTTCCCTGGAATCAGGAGTTCTCTGGTGTTCTCAGGATTTGGACTTAAGCCTCCTGCCTCTGGTTTTCAGTCTTATTCTTAAAGTAGCCTCAAGACTTCTCCGTCTATACAGCACCAAAGATAAAACATCTAGGTTAAAGATGAAAAGTTTCTCCACAGTGAGGGACATCCAGAGAGGTTCACAGAGTTACATGGAGAAGAGAAGAGGGAGGAAGGAGACAGAGGTGGCCAGGAGGATAAAGGGGGAATCAAAAGGAGAGAGACAGATACAGCCAGTAATCTGTTCTAAGTGTTCTCCACACCCTGGAACACACAAAGAGGTTCAGAGTTGGGTAGAGAAGAGAAGGGGGAGGGAGGAGATAGAGGCGATCTGGTGGAGAAAAAGGAGAGTCCAAAGGGGGAGAGAGCAGTTAAGCCGGTAATCTCGCTCCTAAGTAAAAATGGGTACTGAAGATGGGGTTCTTAAAGGTACAAAATTGATAACAAATACCAAAAAGCAAAGATTAAAAATCTAGAGTATTTGTTGGATTCTCAAAAACACAATATTAAAGAAAAAAAACAAAGTCACAAAAGTTAAATATATATATATGTTGTTTGCTTTAAAAAATAGGGTCTTTTTTCTTTTTTTCAAAGTAATAGTAGGTTATAAAAATGAAAATTAAAGGAGTAATAGAGGACTTAAAAATAAAACAAGTTTTTTTTTTTTTAAACTTAAAGAATGATAATAGTAAAAATATATCTAGGACTTTCTCTGGTGTTGTTGTGGACAGTGTGGGGTCAGTTTATTTTCAGATCGTTCCTTGATCTGGCTTATACTTCCCAAGATCTATAGACCCCTTCCTATGTAGTCTGTGCTAACTACAGGGTTTTAATCTATTGCACCTGTCACTTCCAAGGCGGTTCCCTCTGTTTTAGCTTCTGTTTGCTGGTCTCTTCAGTGTCTAATTTCCGCCCTGACACAAGGGGGCGGTGGTGGACACTTTTTTAGGCTCACTTGTTTAGTCGTGCTGTGGGGAGGGAGGAACACTGCAAACAAATAACACTGGCGTGTGCTCGCAGTGTCTCGGCCACACTGGATTTGCCCCCGCTCATGGCATGTGTGCTTTCCCTGTCTACACTGCTTAGGCTCTAGGTTGCTCTGCCGGGAACTGTCTGAGACTGGCCCTGGGTTGTATGCACTTCCCAGGTCTAAGCCGCTCAGGTTCAGGTACTGGGGTACTCCACAAAGGCACAGACTCGGTTGGGCCTGCGTTTTGTGCCCTTCCCAGGTCCGAGCAGCTCAGGTGACTAGGTGCTTGGCGAGCGCAGTCGCTGCGACTTATCACCTCCCCCATCCCTGCCGCTTGGTTTTCTGGGTGTACAACTGGTGCGCCTTCTCAGGTGTGCCGTATGTCTCTTCTGGGTAGCTGATCTCCAGCTGCAACCCTCCTGGTGGATGTCGACCGTCCAGAATCCCAAGAAGTCTTGGTTAGCAAGGAAGCCTGCTTGTAGTTTGGTAGATGATGCCGCGATTGGGGGCCCAGCTCTGGCTGCCCTCGCCTGCCTGTCAGTGGAGGGGGATAGTCTGCAGCTGGCTAGCTCTGCTCAGTCCTTTGTTCTATGAGCGGGCCTGACGGTGTCTTAGGTTAGGGCTTTTTGCGTAGCTCTAGTCGATCCTTTGTTCTGTGAAAGGGCCTGGCAGTGTCTTAGGTTTGGGCTTTTCGTGGGGTAGCTATCCCACAGTCTGGTTTGCTATCTCAAGTTAGTTCCCTCAGATTGCCCTCGGGGCATTTAGGCAGGGTCCTTACTCTAAGCAGTGCAGCCCGCGCCTTCCTGCCTAGCCACCGCTTGCTAGTGGCAGATGAGGTCGTCTGCGCTGATTCTCCACTGGGAGTTACCATTGGGCATGTAATCTGTGGGTTTTAATTATTTATTTATTTTTCCTCCCGGTTATGTTGCCCTCTGAGGTTCCAAGACTCGCCACAGACCCACCGGTGAGAGTGTTTCCTGGTGTTTGGAAACTTCTCTTTTTTAAGACTCCCTTCCCAGGATGGATCTCCATCCCTGCCTCTTTTGTCTCTCTTTTTATCTTTTATATTTTTTCCTACCTCCTTTTGAAGACAATGGGCTGCTTTTCTGGGTGCCTGATGTCCTCTGCCAGCATTCAGAAGTTGTTTTGTGGAATTTACTCAACGTTCAAATGTTCTTTTGGTGGATTTGTGGGGGAGAAAGTGATCTCTGTGTCCTATTCCTCCACCATCTTAGGACCGCCCCCCTGTACTACTCTTATTAGCTACTATCTTTAGGCAGGATGTATAGTTAGGGAGAGATTCATTGTTAACAATGTTTAAATCCCCTTTTTAAATAGTCATTTTATAATTTCAAATTCAGGGTGTTATTTTCTGTCAGATTTACTTTGATCATCTTTATATTTGCCACAGGGCTTCCCTGATGGCTCAGTGGTAAAGAAGCTGCCTGCTAGGCAGGAGACGTGGATTCAATCCATAGTGTCGACAAGATCCTCTGGAGGAAGAAATGACAACCCACTCCAGTGTTCTTGCTTAGAGAATCCCATAGACAGAAGAGCTTGGCAGGCTACAGTCCATGGAGTTGCAAGGAGCTGGATGCAACTGAGGCGACCGAGCACGCATGCATGCATATTTGCCACATACTATATTTTATGGGGAGGTCTTACCAGGTGTATCAGTTAATCTATTTCTCTTAACAAACTACCTCAAAATGTAATGACTTAAAAATAATACTTGCATATTTTTTCTTTTTTTAAATGTTAATTGAGTGGCATCATGATAGAGCTGATGCTTAGAACAGAGATTGGTTCGTGTTAACTCTTGGCTTTTTTTTTTTTTTTCCCTTGGCTGAATCACGTGGCTTCTCGGATCTTAGTTCCCTTACCAGGAATGGAACCTGTGCCCTTGACAGTGAAAGCATGGAGTCCTAACCGCCAGACTGCCATGGAATTCCCTGATGTATTTTTTTCTTATGATTCCATGCATTAGCACCTCACACTGGGCACAGCAAGAGAATTTATCTGCTGTCTTCACCTGGAAATCACTAATGTGGCTGGCTGGCAGTTGGTGCCAGCTGTTGTCTTGGTTCTGTACCTGAACTGCACCCCGTTACCCTCCCACTGCCAAGTAGGCTAAACTGTGCTTCCTCATAGCATGGTGGTCTTCCTAATAGCATTCCTCATAGCATGGGTTCGGACAGAGAAAGAGAGCTGAAGCTGCTAGACCTCTTAAGACCTGGACTCCAGAATTTGGCAATGTCCATCACTTTCTGTTAGCCAAAAGCAAGTCACAAAGCCAGTCCAGATTGAAGAGAGTGGGGAAATGGTCTCTATCTCTTGATAGAAGCAGCAGAATCACATTGCTAAGGGACATGCACACAGGCAGGCTTGATTCACTGGGGACCAATATTAAATGTGCTTCCCAGGTGGTGCTAGTGGTAAAGAACCCGCCTGCCAGTTCAGGATGTTGCAAGAGACACAGGTTTGATCCCTGGGTGTGGAAGATGTCTGGAGGAAGGCAGGGCAACTCACTCCAGTATTCTTGCCTGGAGGGTCCCATGGACAGAGGAGCCTGGCAGGCTACAATCCATAGGATCACAAAGAGTCGAACATGACTGGAGTGACTTAGCATGCAGTATTATAATGGTCTTACCGCACTAGGATGCAGATAGGTGTTAACCCTGTTTATTAGTATTATTTCAAATGACCGTGTATATCCAGGAATATGCTAAAACTATTTCTACAAGTTTAACTAAAACTAGGTAATATAACCTAATTTTCATATACAGCATATGTAATCTATATCACAATAAACTGAAAGAAAATCAACAAATGACAGTATTACTATCAACGACTCTGTCCTCTTTTTTCCTTAATATATATATTTTGAATTCCATGTGTGGTATTTGACTATCAGAGGAAGAGGGTATCAGTGTCATTTCTTAAATCAAATGTTAGTAACTTAGTTTCTTTCTTTGTTCTTTTAAAACAAGTACAAATATAAGTACTAATGTATTGTTTTTGCATAACCTTGGCGGTAGACACCACCCCACCCTGGAGACCAGCGGTCTAACTGATGTGGAACAGTTATGTGCCACAAGTCTGTGTCACTTGTTTATGTTCACCCTGATAGAAGTCAGTGATTCAGCATGACAGCCTTGCCACTGCACTAGACTAAACTGCAGAGTCCTTCTCAGTGGACCAAGCCAGTTTTCAAAAATAGATCATAGATGACACATGAGATAAAATATGTTTGTTATTCTGGTTATAAGAGATTAATTGCACTTGTGGAAGAGGTAATGTGTTCATATATTTTGCAGTTGGTGTTTGGAAAAGATCTTTTCAACAGTATGTGTGTGTGTTTTTGAGGGTTTGCTTCAGTAAGTTGGGGAGATAATGCCTTCCATCTCTGCTTTAGTAATTTTCTTTTTTATTCAATCATCAATGGTAACTTTCCTTTGGTTTCCACATTCAAAGAAATTTAATAGCATTTTAATATATTTTAAACGTGTGTAGATGGGAATTGGAAACAAGTGTTTATTTCTAAAATATGAGGTTTGTTTTAATCCTTTGTGTCTACAAAACTCAGTTCACAGTTGCACTTTCCTGATGTTTGAGAGTTTGCTGATGTGAGTTCTTTACCTTTTGATATATGATTGTCATATTGTGCTGCTGGAGTTTTGTGCTTTTACTAAGGAGTTTACTACTTGAAAAGCTTTGTTAAAATTCTGGTGTACTCACAGCTACTTCTCTTATAGTGTGGTTTTCTGTGTCCTGGTGACTCTGGAGAATGCTTCTTCCATGCAGCCAGCAGGATTAACAAATAGCCAAGCTGAACCTAAAGCATTCAGCCTTCTTTCCTGCTTTGACCCCATAACCTCTCCTCTGGTTGGCAGTGTGCTGGTGTTGACAGTTCTCCTGGTTCAGCCAAAGGTGAAAGATAATTGCTTGTGGAGTAGTGGTTGGGATGGTATGTGTTTTTGCAGCAAGCACCCCCACCCCCGTCCGCAGGCAAAGCTTTGGATCTGGTGCACATTTCAAAGCATGTGTTAAACTTTATGTGATACTGATTAAAATAGAGGGCTCCAGGGTGAATTGGCAGAGCCCCACAACTGCATCTGCCAAATGACATACAAAGAAATGTCTTGCTACAAATGGAAGGCCTGAATTCTGTCTATCTTAGCAATATGTAAGCCTACAGAAGGAAAGGTGGCTCTGGGCATGTATACATATACAGGCTGTGGAGCATCCAGGTTTCTTTAGTAACTCCTTTGTTCCTGTGACATTCTAACAGGGGAAAAAAGCCTTTTTATTTTTGTTCTCCTTTGAACAACAACAGCAAAACCCATATGGAAATAATAGTTCATATTACCATGTCCTTCAGTTTGCCATTTCCATTGAACATTTATTAAAAACCTAACTTGGACTAAAGACACAGAGATGGAAGAGCTATTTACTTTCTGAAGCTAGATTTGAAGCTAGATTTTTGGAATGAGATCCATAAATGTCATTGTTGAAGGAAGCAAGCTTTTACAAAGCAGACAAGTTTGTTTCCAGAGGTTTTTAGGTTGAAGGTCTCCTCAGGATTCCTTTCTAAAAAGGAGTATGTATTTTTTTTATCATGTGCATAGATCAGCACTTCCCCAGAGGGAACATAAATGACAGTATTGCAGGTCACGTTTCCTTAGACATCTTGCCCTGCTTTTATGACAGAGTTAGGCTAGAGAGACCATCAGGTCTTTAAAGAGATTTAGGCATTTTGTTAGGGACAAAGTAAGGAATTTAGAGGCGTAATAAGGGTAAGTGGAGACCTGCAGGAGGAGTTGAAGAGATTGGTGGAAAGAGGTGGATGAATAAAGAGATCAGCCAGGCTTCCAATCCATGGGTGAATCAGAGGGAAAAAATATTAGGGATTATAAAATGAGGAGTCGGTATGAAAAATCAATGAAAAGTAGCCATAATTATATTGATTTATGGATTTAAATAACGCCACTAAACATTGATGTGTTTTATCACATTCATTCTCTTCTCTGGAAAATGAAGAATTGTTTTATTCTTTGCATTATCCTTTTGTTTTTCAGAGTGGCCCAAAGATGACTTGGGGACTTACTATAGGATTTGTTATCACCTAGGTCATATTTGAGGTGGGGAAGGATAACTTGAACAATTTCACAGGAAAAGAAAAGTACTGTGTACAGCAGATCCTGAATTGGGCAAACAATTACATTTTATTGTTCAGATTGCTTTTACAAATGCTGTGTAAAAAACAATCATGAAAAAGCAAACACTGTACATATGGATATATTCCAGTTTTCAAGGTGAGACTATCAGATCTGTTTTGCTTATAACTGTTTTCTATGATGTATCCCATTTCTTTGTTAAATCAAATTTCATCCTCCCCTCCACCTCTTGCTTCTCCTCTCATTTCTCCTCTTTTGTCTTTATTCTTTTGAAACAAAGGTGGAGAATGTACAGGAAACAGAAAGAGAATATGCTGGCTGTTTGCCTACTATTTTGGAGCTTTTACTGAATTTCATACAGTTTGTTTTCCTCTGGTTTTAAAGCTCAGTTTCAGTCATGAAGATATTTCTAGAGTATTTTCGATTAAACTTTTGTGTAAGAGTTGTTTGGGGGGTGGGAGATTGGTAATCTATTTTTCTCTCTGCTAGAGTTTTGGTAGGGTCAAATAGGATTTGCCCTGAGGATATTAGTATTGACTTCATATAAAAGAAGTTTGAAACCTAAGAGTACACTTAGTTTCCTCTCCTGGGCTTTTGTAGAATATTTTGCAGAGAGAAAAATGCAGCTGGAATGTAGTTAGCCACCAGTCTTAGTAGTGAATGCCACTTCTTTCCAGCTATCATTTTAGAGCTTCAAATGGGTCAGTTACCAAATGGAAGCTTCACTTTATATAAAGTAAAATTGATAAAGAATACTATGAAAACAGAAGAGGAAGGTTTACACAGTTCTTTATGTAGTCGAAGTTGTAAAACAGAAGGTGGAATAATAAAGAAGAAATTTGTAACTTGTCAGTAATCACATAGTATTCTTCTTATGTAGCACATTCATTTCACTGTTTTATGTGTCAGAGATTATCCTTGTCTAGAAATATCCCAGAATTTGAATATAGTTTAAAAAAAGTCAAGTTTAATATCTTTATGTTTTATACTTCATATATTATTTCTGTCAATAAATACCTATTGAGTGTGTATTAAAAACAAGTCAGTTTAGTTTGTCAGGTGGTGGTATTTGCTATGGAGACAAATCAAGCATGGAAGGGGAAAGGTTTAGCTGTTTATTTAGAGGTTGGGTAAAGAATTCAGTCCTTAAATGTTCTATAGTTACTTAAAAATTAATTTTATATATTTAAAAGATTCATTGACTTCACATCAACCAAATCATCATCTCGTTAGAGTAGGCTACCTTTGGGAGGCAGCACTTAATGCTTCTGCTTCTTCAATAGCCCAGATTCTGACTGTAAGCAACTATTTTAAAGTTAAATGGGCATATACTTTTGTATTTGTCTTTGTTTTTCATAGTATCTTTGGCTAGTACAAAGCCGAATACAACAGCAGATCACCAAATAATAATATCCAATTTTTAGAAAAGTTCTTGAAACTTTAAAGAAGTTTTTATGCATTATAAATTTATATATTAGATCAAAAATGTATTTGGATATATTTCCTCTTTTTTTCTTTCTTTTCTATTTTTTAAATTATGAAAATATGATAACACATTTACAGGAGACTTGGAAAATACAGAACAAAGTTACATATGGTTCCACTGTATGTTATGGTTGTTTAAGTTGATAAATTAAGATTAGTTGGAGTTTCACTATAAAACTCTCAGAAATTTATAGAATGAATGTACAGAGAAGTAGAAGAATATAGTAGATCTGAAAAGCATTATAAACCAATATGACATAATTAAGATTTATACAATTTTCACAAAATAGTAGGATACAAATTCTATTAAAGTTTCCATAGACTATAAACTGGGAGACACTGGAATATATCCACAGACATAAGACAGAAATTTCATGGTCTAAAATCATACAGAGTCTATTCTCTTATCACTGTGGAATTATGTTAGAAATCAATATCAAAAGATATTTGAAAATAACCCATATATTTTCAAGTGCAATGTGACAGTACCAAGAGAGATCTTGGACTTAGCCATTGATTGCCTCAATAAAGTTAAAAATCTGAAAAAAACACAGAGGGGGACTGCAGAGAAGGAAGCATTTAAATGAGAAATTAATATAGAAATGAGAAGTTATATAGATACTTTAAAAAATTCCATGTATCTGGAAATCCAGTGTCCACTTTTAAATGGAGGGTACATCTAAGAAGCCATAGCAAGGAAAATTAGAAAATATTTGTAATGGAATACAAATGAAAAGAGAATTTACCAGGATTTGTTGCACGTAGCTGAAGCTGCTCAATTCCATTCAATACAATGTGGAGTCTTGAATAAGGTAGAAGACAAATAATGGACACTAGCATAAACTTTCATTATTTATTATGAAATTTGAACAGAATCCACACTTCAGTAGGTGATGCTGTGTCCTACGCTAAATTCCTCATGGTGTTTTTTTTTACAGCATAATATTTTTTTTTATATTCTCAGAATTGGATTAGAAGTTTCAGACTTCATTCAAAATTTTTCTTAATCGCTAAGGTAACAGACTTTCTAGACTTTCAGCAGTAATGCTAGATGCCAAAATACATGGAACTTTATCAAAATTTTGAGTGAATATAAATTAGTAATCTAGCATTCTGTGCATACTAAGTCAAACAAGTGGAATCAAAATGTCATAAATTTTTTAGCTAGGCAAAGATTCATAAGTTTTCTAAAATATATATTATATTGTACATACTATTTATATTACATATATAAAACAAAGTTTTTCTACTATCCTTGGTAAAGACTTGAAAAAGAACATTAAAAATAAAGATGGAGAAATTGAAAAACAAACTAAATAAAATAGAAGCACTGAATGTGAAATGGAAAAAGTGAAACAAGCTAGATAAAAGACCATCATATAGTGCAGTTGTTTTTAAAGATGGTTGCTCGTTAGATACTCATCTGGAGCTTTGGAACAGAAAAAGCAACATCTGGCCATTTGTGTTTTTAAAAAAATTCCAAGATAATTCTGTTATACATCTGGACTTTTAAAAGTGATTACAGGTTTTTCTATTAAATGGTAGTTTTAGTGATACAGAATTCTATGATTTTCTGTTGACCAGTCATGATGAAGTGAAGTGAAGTCGCTCAGTCATGTCTGACTCTTTGCGACCCCATGGACTATAGCCTACTACGCTTCTCCGTCCATGGGATTTTCCAGGCAAGAGTACTGGAGTGGGTTGCCATTTCCTTTAAGCAAAAATCGCAATAGTGGAAGACATTTATCAGTTTTTGCAATCGATAGCCAGACAAAAAAATCAAAGATAATTACAGTTGCAAGCCATAATAGAAACATGATTAACCTAACAATATAAAACAATTACATACAATATGGGGGGTTAAGTAGGCTGATGTGGTAAGTGGAAGTGCATGCATGCACATGTTTTCATCTGCCCAGCCAGTCTATATCTTTCAGTTCGTGCATATAACCCATTTATATTTAAGGTAATTATAGATATATATGATCCTACTACTATTTTCTTAGTTGTTTTGGGTTTCTTTTGTGTAAGTCTTTTCCTTCTCTTGTGTTTCTTGCTTAGAGAAGTTCCTTTAGCATTTGTTGTAAAGCTGGTTTGGTGGTGCTGAATTCTCTTAACTTTTGCTTGTCTGGAAAGCTTTTGATTTCTCTGTCAAATCTGAACTAGAGTTGCTGGGTAAAGTATTCCTGATTGTAAGTTCTTTTCTTTCATCACTTTAAATATATCATACCATTCCCTTCTGGCTTGTAGAGTTTCTGTTGAGAAATCAGCTTATAACCTGATGGGAGTTCCTTTATATGTTATTTGTCTTTTTCCCTTGTTGCTTTTCATATTTTATCTCTGTCTTTAATTTTTGTCAGTTTGATCACCACATGTCTCGGTGTATTCCTCCTTGGGTTTATCCTGGCTGGGTCTCTCTGTGCTTCCTGGACTTGGTTGACTATTTCCTTTCCCATATGAGGGGATTTTTCAGCTATTATCTCTTCAGATATTTTCTCAGATCCTTTCCATCTTTCTTCTCTTTCTGGGACCCATATAATGGGAATGCTGGTGCATTTAGTGTTGTCCCAAAGGTCTCTTTGGCTGTATTCTTCTTCTTCTTTTTTTTTTATTTCATATTCTGTTCTGTGGCAGTGATTTGCACCGTTCTGTCCTCCAGCTCATTTATCCATTCTTCTGCCTCAGTTATTCTGCTGTTGATTCCTTCAGGTACATTGTTCATTTCTGTTTGTTGGTTCTT
The DNA here is from genome assembly GCF_055505025.1 of Bos grunniens. Lineage (NCBI taxonomy): Eukaryota > Metazoa > Chordata > Mammalia > Artiodactyla > Bovidae > Bos > Bos grunniens. The sequence continues at coordinate 95,744,888 of NC_141175.1, read as the reverse complement.
AAATTCTTCTAGGTCTTTGGTAAATGTTTCTTGCCATCTTCTCCTGGGATCCTGGATCATCTTCACTATCATTATTCTGAAATCTTTTTCTGGAAGGGTGCCTATCTCCACTTTATTTAATTGTTTTTTTTCTGGGGTTTTATCTTGTTCCTTTATCTGGAACATAACTTTCTGCTTTTTCATCCTGATTGTTTAATGTGGTGTTTGTTCTAGCCACTGTAGGATTACGATTCTTTTTGCTTCTGTGTGCACTCTGATGGAGGAGGCTAAGAGCTTTGTGTAAACTTCTTGGAAAAGTTGGGTCTTGCTCTGGTGGGCAGGGCTGTGCTCAGTAAAGCTTTAATCCAGTTTTCTGCTGATAGGTAGGGTTGTGCTCCCTCCCTGTTAGTTGTTTAGCCTGAGGTGACCCAGCCCAGGGGTCTGTGGGCTCTATGGGAGGGTTAGTGGTGACTTGCCAAGTACTTGCCAAGTGGTCTATGTGTCAGACCAGGTTTAGTCAGAGGAGTAGAACCACTGGGAGAGTCTTACCCAATTCCTACAATTGCGTAAGGCAGCCCGTAAGCAGAACTGTTATCTTTGTGTCTGATACTGGAGTTTGAAATCCAAAGGGAAGATAAGAGAAAGAAGAATAAAGTAGGGGAGTAAGACAGAACTCACAGGCATGAGCTAGAACCAAAGAGAATGGACTGAAACTCATTCTTACTGCTTCTGATTTTGATGATGTGTACATACTGCAGGAGAAATGGTGCCCCACCTCTGGGAACTAAACACATACCTGGCCTAGGAGAAGCTGAAGGCAGATCCAGGGGAAAGTGGAGTTATTGGCAGGTTTGGCTGTTGTTCTGTGCCAAAAAGCTTAACTAGCAGATAAAACGTAGCCTGTGAGCTACAAAATAGCTGCTGCTTCATTTCCTCTCTCTACATTTTGCACTGGAATATCTCATGTGTCTCACCATAACTAGAAACACATAGGGAGGGGAATTGTGGGAAATGTAGTTTGGCATAGCCAAGTTGACTCATAACTATGTGTCTGTTTCTGGGACAATTAAGAACCATTACTCTATAGCAGGAGTTGGAACTACAGCCTTCGGGTGGACCACCTGTTTTTGTAAATAGAGTTTAATTGAAACATAGCCTTGCTAATTTGTTTACATGTTGTCTACTTTTGTGCTGCCAAGGCGAAGTTAAATAGTTGCAATAGCCACAGTATGGCCTGCACAGCCTAAACTATTTACTATTTGGCTCTTTAGGAGCAAGTTTACTGACCCTCATTCTGTGGGAACTAAAGGAGTCTTTGGATCCCAGAAGGCTCATGTCTATCTAGAAACACTTCTCAAAAGCTCTAGAACATTGTATTTATCCCCAGGAAGCCTTGCTAGTTTATATTTTATTTTTGTAAGCATTCTTGTTAAATTTCGTTTATCTTTACCTTTGTATTTTTAAGTTTCCTGAAATGTTAATCAGAAATCAAATACAAATTACTCATGACATATTATTGATTGACATTCTTTTAAGAGCTCTATGAATTAACTGCATATTCATCATGGTTTTTCTATAAGCTTTGTAGCTAAACATTGTTGTGTTATTTTTTTTTAATGTGATCCTTCAGTTTATAGTTAAATTTCTTAAGGAAGGTGTATTAGTTTCCTCAGGCTGTTATAAGAAAGTAACACAAATAAGGTGAATTAAAAAAAACCTCAGAAATTCATTCTTTCACAATTCTGGAAGCTAGAAGTCTGAAATCAAGGCGTAGGCAGGGTTGATTCCTTCTTGGATCCTTGGAAAATCTGTTACATGCCTCTCCTGGTTTTTGGTAGTTGACAGAAATCTTTGGCATTCTGTGGCTTGTGGCAGTATAGCTTCAATTTCTGTATCCTTCATCACATGACATTCTCCCTGTGTGTCTGTCCCTTTTTCTTTTCTCATAAGGACACCAGTCATGCTGGATTAAGGCCCAGTCTGATGATCTCATATTAACTTGATTATGTCTGCAATGACAGTTTCCAAATAAGGTCACATTTACAGGTTCTGGGAGTTAGGACTTCAACATGTATTTTGCATGGGACACAATTTGACCCTCAACAGTAGAATTTAAGTTGACTGCGTGCCTGACATGCCCTTCTTAGCAACTTTTTCTCTGTATTGTCATGCCACAAAGAAAGTGTAGAATTGAGCTTTACACACCCTAGAAAATTTTAGCGTAAGAAACTTGTCCTTAGGAAAAACTGATAAAGGCTAAATAGGATGTGAAAGTCGCTCAGTCATATCTGACTCTTTGTGACCCCATTTTCCAGGCCAGAATACTGAAATGGGTAGCCTTTCCCTTCTCCAGGGGATCTTCCCAACCCAGAGATTGAACTCAGGTCTCTCGCATTGAAGGCAAATTCGTTACCAGCTGAGCCACAAGGGAAGCCCAAGAATAGTGGAGTGGGTAGCCTATCCCTTCTCCAGCAGATGTTCCCAACCTAGTAATAGAACTGGGATCTTCTGCATTGCAGGAGGATTCTTTACCAACTGAACTATCAGGGAAGCCCTGATAAGTAGGTATAACAGGTTCTATATTCAGAAACTCAGACTATGTCAGTATACAGAAGGTTGGCAAATTGATTAAAAAGACTGATTCATGGTTTGTTACTAGTGTTTGTCAACAAGTCAACAGTGGTTAGTCATTGATATTTTTTATATGACCATTAAGTACAAGGTCTTATGTTAGATGTTGTCAAAACACTCAAAAGAAAGAATCCCTTAAAAAAAAAAAAAAAAAGAAAGAATCCCTTGAGAACCTTTTCAGGAAATGTGAATTGCTGTATGATCAACTGATAAAACTATTGAGGCCCCTTGGGAATAAAGGAATGATTAGGTTAGTTTAATTTAGAATATAAGATACTCCTTTATTTCTTGTCCTATGGAAATAAAATTATTGGTATATGCATAGGGATATGAAAAAAGCCATTTATTAATTTGTCATTAGTTAATTGTAATGTTGCTATCCTTGGCTATCATGTACCCAGAAGATACTCAAATGATGAAAAGATTGTTGATGATATGAAACATCTGTTTAGAGGTTTTAAAGTTACTGTTGACGTTTTTGTGAAGTAGGTCAGTGTTTTATCTTCTCTGCCTTATAGACTATGAGGAAAAGCAGTGTCTCTGGGCAGGCTGGCTATAGAAACTTTATGATAAACTGATTTGAAATGAAGGTTTAATTCCTGGGTTTTAATAAACCATCTCTGTCACCCTTTTGTGAAGAGTTCAAACTTGTAGAACGGGTTGTCTTGGCAGAATCAGAGCTAGAATGAAAAGTTAGGCAGTATTCCCTTGAATGTCTTATATGTGTTTTGGTCAGATACTCTCTTTAACTGTACCAGAAATCTCAGGGACACTTAAGCAGCAACTAGCTATGTCCCCTATTTGTCTGGTACATTATGGACCACCTGGGAAAGACAGTTAACACTCTGCACAGTTGTGCATACTTAAACTGAAATAAGGTGATCAGATTGCAAGGAGAAACAGTGGGAGCCCCTGTGAGAAACAAGCATGTGTATAAGGCTCCTGGCAGAGAGAGCCACACTTTGGCACAGGACCTAGATATTAGAAAGGAGCATTGATCTGACCATTCTAACCTAATCATCTTCCTAACCTCACTCTAGAGCCAAGCAGTTGTATACCCTAGGATATGAAACTGAGATTATATCATTAGGAATCCCAGTTCTTCTACCTGTGAATGTGAATGTGAACGTGAAGTCGCTCAGTTGTGTCCGACTCTTTGTGACCCCATGGACTGTAGCCTACCAGGCTCCTCTGTCCATGGGATTTTCCAGGCAGTACTGGAGTGGATTGCCATTTCCTTCTCCAAGGGATCTTCCCAATCCAGGGACTGAACCTGGGTCTCCCGCATCGTAGACAGACGCTTTACTGTCTGAGCCACCAGGGAAGTCTCACTACCTATGAGATACCCATCTTTAAACAAAGTATGTAGAGAAAGGGCATTTCTGTAAAGAATAGAGAGAGAGTCCTACAAAGTGGTCTGCAAGCCAGAGTATGAGGGGAAACTGTGGATAGATGGGGAAAAAGTGGAAACACTGGGAAATTTTATTTTCTTGGGATCCAGAATCACTGTGGACAGTGACTGTAGCCATGTAATTAAAAGACACTTTCTCATTGGAAGAAAAAGCATGAGAAACCTAGACAGCATATTAAAAAGCAGAGACATCACTTTGCTGACAAAGGTCCATATAGTCAAGGCTATGATTTTTCCAGTAGTAACGTATAGATGTGAGAGTTGGACCATAAAGAAAGTTGAACACTGAAGAACTGATGCTTTCAAACTGTAGTGCTGAAGACTCTTGAGAGTCCCTTGGACAGCAAGGAGATCCAACCAGTCCATCCTAAAGGAAGTCAACCCTGAATATTCATTGGAAGGACTGATAGTGAAGCTGAAGCTCCTGATTCAAAGAGCCGCCTCACTGGAAAAGACCCTGATACTCAGAAAGGTTGAGGGCAGGAGGAGAAGGAGGCAACAGAGGATGAGATGGTTGGATGGCATCACTGAATCAATGGACATGAGTTTGAGCAAACTCTGGGAGATAGTGAAGGACAGGGAAGCCTAGCATGCTGCAGTCCATGGGGTCATAAAGAGTCAGATACGACTTAACGACTGAATAACAACAAAAGAAAAGGCAATTCTATAAAGAATAGAGAGAGACTCCCACAAAGTGGACTGCAAGTGAGAGTATGAGGGGGAACTGAGGTCTAGCTGTTTTGGTAAGTTTTTGAGCCAATGGGTGTAAAGACATTGTTAGAATAGGCTACTAGAATACTTAGATTGCTGGGTCTAGAGGACATTCAGGTTGCATTTACCTTTTGGAAATTTAATATTATGGCCAAGTATGTGTTTTAATTATGGTTACCTAATTGTGAATTAAAGTAATGTACCTTTCTGGCCAGCTGCTCTGGGCTAAAATTCTTAGAGCTGGAAATTGGCATAATAAATGTGAATATGAAAGTTAGCAGGTGATACATTTGAAAGTTTAAAATGGGCACCATGAGTTTAGCTTTTAATTTTACCTTAATTTACTTTTGGAACTACGACATTACTTTGTTGATTTTGACTTGTTTTCTCATTGGTGAAATAGGGATGGTTAATGTTAATCTATGATACAGAGTAATATGGATAATAGCATTAACCCAAATAATGTACAGCTTTGACTAGATAATTTTGTAAAACTGCTTGGTAATTTTGGGACCCTTATCACTTATTACCAAGTTATTAGCTTTCTAAAAGACAGTAGAAAAGGATCAAGACAGAACCTCCAAGAGACAGTGTTTTACACTGAATAAAATAGTGACACAAAGTAGCTCAATTATCATAATGAATGTAGCGAATGCCGTTGCGTTTTGTTTTATATCCCTTTAGACTTACCCTTTCAGTGTGTGCCTACTGAATCTCCAATTCCAGCACCTGCATTTCTTTGCCTAAAAGTTTTCTTTGGATGTCAGAAATAGGGAATTAATTCCACTCCGCACACACCCAATCATTGATTAATAACTGATGGAAATTGATGTAAATACTTCACCTCCCCTGCCCATCAGGGGGTAGGATGGTATAAAATACTTCTGAGGCAGGTATTCTATACTATTTCTGTGTACTCTGTGGAATTGTCTCAGTTGACCTAATTTGCTTGATAATAGACCCTTTATTATAAGGCTTCTTTCTTTTCATTGTCTCACTTACTTCTTCATGTCCCTACCAGCCCTTCCTGGGGTCTTCTCCAAAATGAATTCTTTGGACTGAAAAGCTTGTCTCTGGGGGAACTGAAGACAATAATTAATAGCAATGAAAAGTCTGGACCCTGTTTTTATACCTGCTTAGCAGTAAATGTGAGTTTCTTGTGGTCCAAGACAAAGAATATGTACATAGCCACTTAACTCCAACTCCCATTGAAGTTATAACCCTCCTTCTCTTCTCCTACCTGTGCAGTGATCTGGATGGACAATTCCTTTGGGGAGAAACTTCCTTTGTCAGTATCTTTTGGTGATTTTTTTTTTTTTTTTTTTTTTTGCTGTTCAAATTATTCCAGTTAGGAGATTCTAGAATCCTTCTTGCTTGCCAGCATTTTAAGAAGTCTAAGTAGAAGGAAAAGACTGGGAATTCCAGCATTTAGTAAGTAGATTCTAATGCTTAATCCCCCATTTTCAAAATGATACTCATATTTCCCAGTTCAGAGACGTTCTATCTTTTTGCTGTGGTGAGGGAAGGATAGGTGGTGCCCAGATGAAGTTAGAAAGGGGAATCTGAGAGTCTAATTGTTTCTTAGACATACTTTCAACTTAGCTTATTCAAGCTTCCTTTTCTACTCTCCCTTCCAGAAATACCTAGTACTACCAATGTGGTACAAGTTAGGCTGCCACTTGGTCTTCCCCACTGCTTGCTTTGTCTGCTTACCAACTGGGCCCTCTACTTTGCAACTTCCAACATTTTTTGCTGTTGGTTCTTCTGTACTCCTTGATTCTTGTAGGTTTATGCTTTTAAAACTCGGTGCACATGCTCAATCCAGTATTCTTGCATGGAAAATTCCATGGACAGAGGGACCTGGTGGGCTATAGTCCATGGAGTTGCAAAGAGTCAGACACGACTAAGCAGCTATCATTGTCACTTCACTTCACATGCTCAATCTGCCATCTTTAACTTGAAATCATAGAAGTTAGTTTGCACCAAAGAAAACATAATAAAAGAAGGTTGTATAGCCAGCAGTAGATTGTGTATAGTGCTCCCATAGTTAACTATTTATTTATTTCTGAGCATCTGAGGAAGAACATTCCATGCGATTATTTCTTTTTGGATTATTCATAAAATGATTTTGAGTAATAAAAACATAGACAAAAATGAAAGTTGGGGAAAAAACTAAGATCTTATGATTTTAGTGGCATGAGATATATATTCTCTATTTGTGTAGGGTATTTGTGCTGGGTATCATTGTTTGGGATGTAAGTACTATATGTATGTATTGTACAGGTCCTCTTCTTTTATAGTAGGATGAAATAAGACTATAGCAAGAGTACTTACTTCCTATTGCTTCTGGAAGGTAAAGAATCTGCCTGCAATGTAGGAGACCTGGGTTCGATCCCTGGGTCGGGAAGATCCCCAGGAGAAGGGAATGGCTACCTACTCCAGTATTCTTGCCTGGAGAATTCCATGGATGGACGAGCCTGGTGAGCTACAGTCCTTGGAGTTGCAAAGAATTAGACATGACTGAGAGACTTTGGGCTTCCCTGGTGGCTCAGATGGTGAAGAATCTACCTGCAAAGCAGGAGACCTGGGTTTGATCCCTTCCATTGGGAAAATCCCCTAGAGAAAGGAATGGTTACCTACTACAGTATGCTTGCCTGGAGAACTCCATGGGTAGAGGAGCCTGGTGGGCTGCAGTCCATGGGGTTGAAAAGAGCTGGACATGACTGAGTGACTAACACTTTCACTTTCCCTATGAGAAGTTCAGTCTTTAAATATAAATAACTTAGAAAATTTGGTTAATTTTAATAAAGAATTAAGAATCTTGCTATGGTTACACAGAAGTCTCCAAACAGAACACTAATCCTTCACTTCTGAAACCTGTACTTCTTCAGATACTATTCCTTGGCAAAAAATCTGTGCCATAGTCAATAGTTTTACAATAGGTCTATCAGATCATAATTGTACATTCTAAGATTCCTATTGACTAGTGATTTTTCCCTAAGAGAATGTCTTTCTCCCATCACCCATGGTAGAGTCTATCTTATTATATCTTAAACTGCATTAATTCAGTTAATTTTGTATGTAGCATATTTGTTAAGTTAAAGAATTCTGTGGGTGGTTTTTCTATCATGACTGTTTTGCCTCTTACACTTAAAAGCCTGAGCCTACCTAAGGAAATTCACTTTTCAAAACTCCAGACTTAACGTATGATGAAACTTAAAAGAAACACTCTTGGCTGAGTTTGAATGCTGAGAGCCAGCTAAGTGGTTTTCTCTGTCTGGAGAAAATTGGAAAAAGGGAATTATTAAGCCCAGCAAATGTAGTTGCTGATGGAAATGCTGACATACTGGTCTTGCTTGGTGCCACTGTTGTAAGAAGTCGATCAGTATTAGATGCATTGTAAGAGCTGCTGCTTATGTGCAAGTTGTGTCTTGTAGACTGTCACACATAAATAAACCCCTTCAAAAAATGTTAAGTGATTTTCATAAAAAACATTTATTTTGTTCTCTGTCGTAAGCCAAATTCTTGTTGTTTATGGCTTCCTGTACCCAACAGTTCCTGATTGTCTCAAAAAGCAAAACATATCCTGCATGGATTAAGCTGCTGAAATGCCTCTCAGGCATTGTTTATGAGTCTGCTCTCTTTATTTTCAGAGAGAAAGCGAATACTTTAATGTCTTCCATATTCCATAAATCTGTCCCATGCTGCAATTCAAAGCTGTGTGTGTTTTTGTTAGAAGGTACTTCTGGTTGTACTTAGGGAAGAAAAGCTGCTTAAGAATGTTAGTGAATATTTGGGTGGTGGTGGCAGACTCCCCTAAAAAGGATTTGTACTGGTTAAAAGGGCTCTTGATTTTTTCGCTCAGGAAAGAAGTCACCAAAGGTGCTGTTAGAGTTAGTAGTAGTGTAGCAGCTCTTTGATTGCTTTGCACCAGTCAGTTTCCTGTTTGGCTCATCCTTTGAGACCAGTTTTCCCTCCAGCCAGGCTTGCTGATTTACCACTTTGACTGTACTGCTAAGTAGCATATTGAGTGTGCTTGTCTAGTGTTGTCAGTAGAGGGAAACTGGACTTCACTTCTCCCCAAAACTCTGTCTCTGGAGACTGAGCAAAATGTAATCTGAGCTGGAGGTCAAAGTTTGCTTTTTTCTTAACTTTTTTTTTTTTTTTTTGAAAAAATGTCAAACATGCAGAAAAGCTGAAAGAATTGTACAGTTAAAAGTCACACTTATCTACCACCTAGATTCTACAGTTACCATTCTACAATACTTGTTTTGTTATCTAATCTATTAATATTATTCCTCAACCCATCACATCTTTTTTTAAAAAATGAATTTCAAGGTAAATCTGAGACATCAGTACACTTCATCTCTAAATACTCCAGCATGTATAACATTAACTCGAGTTCAGTATTCATTTGACTATTTCTTTGAGGTAAAAGGTGGTGCTAGTGGTAAAGAACCCACCTGCCAATGCAGGAGACATAAGAGACGCCGGTTTAATCTCTGGGTCGGGACGATCCCCTGGAGGTGGGCATGGCAACTCACTCCAGTATTCTTGCTTGGTGAATCCCCAGTGGACAGAGGAGCCTGGCAGGCTACAGTCCATGGAGTCACAAAGAGTTGGACATAACTGAGGTGACTGCATGCATGCATGCACGCATGCATAATATGTACAAATCTGAAGTGTGTTTTTAGTAAGTATATACAGTGTTTAACCTAACCCCTGTCAAGATATAGGACATTACCATCTCCTTAGGAAGTTTTCTATACTCCTTTCTCCTTGGTCCTCTACTCTTTTCTTCCCAGAGACAACCATTTTTTTCCATTACAGATTAATCTTGCCTTTTGTAGAACATCATATAAGTGGAATCATACAATATGTATTCTTTTATATAAGTCTTCTTTCAGTCAGCATAATGATTTAGACATACATTTATATGGTTACATGTTTAAATAGTTCATTCTTTTTCATTGCTGAATTTTATTCTCTTACGTGAAATTAACAGTTTGTTTATTCATTTTCCAATGGACGGACACTCAAGATATTTCAGCTTTTGGCCATTATGACTAAAGGTACTCTGAACACTCTTACGTAAGTCCTTTGTGAACATTTGTTTCATTTCCCAGGGTAAATATACCTGGAGGTGGAATTCTGGGTCACAATTTTATGAGACTGACAAACCTTTTTGCAAGTGGTTGTCCCATTTTATACCCTATTAATATATGAAAGTTTCAATTGCTTTTCCTCCTTGCTAACATTTGTGTTTTCATTGTGTTCAACATTTATTTTTGTTTTAATATCAGAATGATAAGAGATGGAAGGGACATAAAACCAAGTTGTATCAGCTCAAATAGTGAATTTTCTGCCCTGATGTTGGATGTGGAGTGAGGAATACACAAAGAAAAATAAAACAGAAAGTTGGACTGATAAGACAGATGAAAAAGGACTGGACAGCCACCAGGGCTGAAGACACTTCAGGAATTTGGGAAATAGTATAGATGTTAGCTTACAGAGTTAAATTTAATTGATTTTTTCCAACATAAAAACATTTTAATTGTTTTGATATTCATGGGAGGGATTAATATTCATTATTTAAAAATTTCATACACTATATAATGGTATAGGTAATGAGGAATGTGGGAATCATTCCAAAATCCCACAGCTCACAGATAACATTTTGGTGAAAAGATTTTATATTTTCTTTATGGATAAACAAGAATCACTTATATATATATATACAGGTCAGTATATAGATATTTGCAAAAATGAACTTAGAAAAATTTTTGTAAACTGTATAATCTTTCATTCACATCTTAGACATAGTGCACATAAGTATATCAAATCACTTAAGATGTTTTATATGGTATTTGTATAATTATATAAATTATTATATATAGTGGTATAATATATAATTTTTCCTGTTTTTCTGGACATTGGATTGTTTCTAAATTTTTTTCCTTTCTAATATTTTTAAAGTAGTTCTTTTTTACTGTGTAAAACTTTATGCTAGGCACTGGGTGGGCAGGGTTGAGGAAAGCAAAGAATCAAGAATGAAAAAGACATAGTTCTGCCTTCTAGGAACTCACAAGCCAGTGAAACTGAATCAGATGCTAAAAGCTTTCAAAGTATGTGTTTTTCTAACTTTGAGTGTGCAGAGTGTGTGGTGGTTTGTGCAAAAGCTCTTTAAGTGAGATTTAATATTACTATTGCTTGTCAGTCCTTTGTCATGTACCTGGGCAAAGAGATTGCCAAATTTTGATAGAGTTTGCTATTCTAAGAAGTATTTTAAACAAGTTGCAGTTTAGTAATAAAACACTCTACCTGTGGTTTTTCATGTGTGACTCCACAGAACCTTAGTATTGCATGAGATCTTTATAAGGGTTCATTGAAAGAAAGAATCATTTTAGAGAGTGTGTCTTTACCAGTGTTTACATGTAATCCCACAGTAAGATTTCAGTAGGTTATAAAACAAGACCGCAGAATAGCTTCATAGTTTCTGCTTTAACTAATGTGAAATCAAGTTGGACTTTTTTCTTATAGATTTCTTATTAGGTATGTTTATAAAGTCAGAGCAAAATCAGTTTCAATAGTATTATTTGGTAACTTTGTTACCATCTGACTTAAATGTTTTAAAATTATTGAATGAGTGAACAGTTGGTTTTCTCCTGTGCTTTCTCCTTATCTCTTATAGTTACCCTGTGGTTTATTTTCGAGCCCATCATTTCTCCTTTCAAAAGTACTCTAAAACATATTTTCTTCCAGGAATCTTCTTACAGAGTTTTCTTACAAAAGCGATAGCAAAGAAGATGGAGAAAATGATAGAAATAGAAAAACAAAATATGTCTAGGAGTTTGTGCACTTTTACTGTTACTATTCTCTGAATTTTATCTGGTTTAAATTGTGGTCTTCAACTCCAGGGATCTTGTTTCTTGAATAGAATAAATAATGTCAGCCTATCCATTTGTGAAAATGGAATCTTAGGAAGAAAGAGCAGATGGTTGGAACCACTGTGTTTCTTACCCAGCTGGGAAAGATACTATTTTCAAATGTTATTTCCATTGTGTTTAATATGGCTCAAGGGCCTATTTCCAGCACCTTTTTTATTTGGCCATGTGTTTTGCCCAACGCACGGTGCAAAAAGGAACTCTGGTCAAGACTTTGATTATAGGAATTAACCAGGCATTGTGACTAGCAGAATTAAATGCCTTCACAGACAGATTGTATTAGTTCTTTTTTTTTTTTAGATACTCTAGTTAGAAATAACTTTATGAATTTAGGCCGTCCTGTTTCATTGCCAGTGGAGAGAAGGGACCTAGAAAGTTGTCATTTTCTATGGTCTATGCCTCTGGCAGCAAAAGCATTTTCAATTGTTAATATTGTTTTTAGCAGATTAAGAGCACAATATTGTTGTGACTGGTGTATATTAGGCAATCAATGAACATGTGTTTGGAGTAAACGCCCTTTCTTACCAAAAAACAGTGTCATCTACTTTTTCTGAGCTCTGAGGCATGAAGCTGGTTTTTTTAAGATGGAAACTTGCATGGCTAACATTTTACATACTTGGTTAAAAGTATAGATTTCACTTAAACATTAGACCTCTGTTTTGGACAAATGCTTTCACATACTGTTATTATTTAGTAGCTAAATTGTGTCTGAGTCTTTTGTGACCCCATGGACTGTAGCCTGTCACCAACTTTCTCTGTCCAGGAGATTTCCCAGGCAAGATTACTGGAGTGGGTTGCCATTTCCTTTTTCAGGGCTTCTTCCTCACTCAGGGATTGAACCTGCATCTCCTGCATTGGCAGGCATATTCTTTACCACTGACCTACTGGGGAAGCCCTTTCATATGCTGCTCAATAGATTATCTTGTATCTCATTGAAATTTATGTCAACATTGGAAATTATGTCTATATTGAAATCTCTTGTCAAGATTCTTATCGATTCACTCACTCAGCACTTATTGAAAGCCTGTATCATATCAGGTTTTGTGCTTGAAATTTGAAGGCTTAAAATACATAGATCTTGCCCCTAAGCAGCCTAGAACCTAATGAGCATGATAGCCTAGTCAGTGATTACAGTATAATACCATGGTGGAGGTATGCATGTAGGGTTTTGTGCTCTCAGAGAGGCATCTACATCATACTGAGATGTTCTGAGAGTGAAAATGAGATGGCTAGATGAATAAGGGTGAGATCCTGTTCTAGGCAAAAGAAAATCATCTATGTTAGGGATTTAAGATAAATAAATCGCTGGTGGCTCAGATGGTGAAGAATCTGCCTGCAGTATAGGAGGCCCACATTCAATCCCTGGCTCAGGAAGATCCCCTGGAGAAGGGAATGGCAACCCACTCCATTATTCTTGCCTGGAGAATTCCATGGACAGAGGAATTCCATGGACAGAGGATTCCAACCAGGTGGGCTACAATCCATGTGGTTGCAAAGAGTCGGACACGAGAATTCCATGGACCGAGAATTCTATGGACACGAGAGTTCCATGGACAGAGGATTCCAACCAGGTGGGCTACAATCCATGTGGTTGCAAAGAGTCGGACACGACTGAAGTGACTTAGCATAGGGATTGAAAATTTTATTCATAGACCTACATTGAGGCCTGAGTGAAGGGTATATTTGTGGAAGTGTAGAGATGAGAACAAGGAAGTATGCTCTAACTAAATGATGATGGGCTTTATAATAAGTTTAAGAAGTTAGAATCTTATCCTTTTTTTTTTTTTAAGCTCAGTCAAATTGGTTTACTGAAAACAAAGAAACAAATTCTTCCCTCGTCAGAATCTCATAGCCATGACTCGGCTGGACCACATCACTTCAAAGATATAGGGTATTATTCTTAAAGCTATTATTGAAAAGTTTAAGGACGATCTCAACAGAGTTGTATGTATAAAGAATTACATGTATAAAATCCCCTTTGACAGCCATCAGAGAATAAGTTAAAGAATGACCAACCTGGAGACAGGGATTAATAACTTTGAAGTTAAAAGATGAAACATCATGACTTTTCCCACTGTTTGTTTCTCTTTTTTTCTGTAATTAGCTTAGTCTAAGGCAGAGAGTGGTGGGGTGAAATGGGACGGGAGTAAGAATGATGTTTGGAAAGGAGTAATAATAGCAATAATGAGTAAGATTTGAGTGCTTTGTATGTGTCGGATATTATTCTAATAGATGCTTTACATGAATTATCTCATTGTCATTTTATTCTTTACAACAACTTCAGGTAGTGTTATAGTATCCCTATTTTACAAATGAGGAAACAGAAGCAGAGGCAAAGTTAAAAAACTTACTTGTCTAATGTAACAGAGTGACAGAGCCAGAATTTAAACCTAGACAGCCATGCTCAGAGCACATATTTTTAAATACTTTTAAAAATAATATCAGACTGAAAATTTACAGAAGTTGTACAAAGAAGTCTGTATACACTTTATCCAGGTTGCTTAAATGTTAGCATTTTACCATATTTGCTTTACCCATCTCTCTCTACATATAGTTAGACGTAATATTAGTTTTTTTTCCAAACAGTACAGACATAATTCCCCCTTTAAAAAATGCATTCTGTTAAAAAATACGTTCTCTTAAAAAAATGCGTTCTCTTATATATTCTCATATATTATCTTTTATATTCACATTTGCAAAGTCAGGGAATTAATATTCGTATTGTTATTGTTTAGTTGCTAAGTTGTCTCTCTTTTGCTTCCCATGGACTGTAGCCCGCCAGGCTCCTCTGTTTATGGGATTTGCCAAGCAAGAATACTGGAGTGGGTTGTCATTTCCTTCTCCAGGGGTTCTTCCCGACTCAGGGTTTGAACTCATATCTCCTGCTTGGCAGATGAATTCCTTACTACTGAGCCACCTGAGAAGTCCCCATATCCGTATTATCCAATCTATGCTATGCTAAGTCACTTCAGTCATGTCCGACTCTGTGCGACCCCATAGATGGCAGCCCACCAGGCTCCCCTGTCCCTGGGATTCTCCAGGCAAGAACACTGGAGTGGGTTGCCATTTCCTTCTCCAATGCATGAAAGTGAAAAGTGCAAGTGAAGTTGCTCAGTTGTGTCCGACTCTTAGTGACCCTATGGATTGCAGCCCACCAGGCTCCTCCGTCCATGGGATTTTCCAAGCAAGAGTACTGGAGTGGGGTGCCATTGCCTTCTCCAACTTATCCAATCTATAAACCTTATTTAATTGAAAAAATTTAAAGATCTTATTGGCTTTATTCAGTGATTCATGAATCAGGCAGCATCCAGTCTAACAGGTAGATAAGATCTCTCTAAAATTTTATAAAATAAAAAAAATTGTCCCCAAATCCAATCCAGGATCACCTGTTCAGAGTTTGTGCTCTTAATCTCTACATTGTGTAGCCTTCCCACAGGCTGGTCACCACTGCTAGTATTAAATACTACCAGAATCATTGTCTCTAGCTAAGCTATGAGACATGTTATGTCTCTAGCTATGTTCCATGTTTCTTTTGAAATCTTCTATCACCATTTCTGTCAGCTCAAAGATTTAATAATCATGGATCCTGTTTTTCTCTTTTTCAGAAATTTTTTCTCCAGTTATAAGTATACACTCTATCTTTTCTGTCACTTTCTCCCAATTCATTTTACAGCTTATATACCATCAGTGAAGTCCCATGACATTACCAATTTTTTAGAATTTTACAGTGTTAGAAATTTCATTTTCTTCTAAACTTCCTTTCTTCTCTCCTTGACCATAAACCTCCAAAACCGTAATATTTATTAACATTATATCTAAGGGACCCACATGTCCCTTATTTACCTTAAGATGTCTTTTTTTTTAGAACTGGAATTCTCTCTTGTTTTTAATTGAACTATAGTTGATTTACAGTGTTGTGCCAATCTCTGCTGTACAGCAGATTAACTCAGTTATACACGTATATACATTGTTTTGTAATATTCTTTTCCATTATGGTTTATCACAGGATATTGAATATAATTCCCTGAGCTATACATTGGAAACTTGTTGTTTATCCATTCTAAATGTAATAATTTGCATCTACCAGTCATCTACCAACCCCAAACTCTGAGTCCATTTCTCTCCCCACCCAGCTTGGCAACCTCAGTTTTGTTCTCTATGTCCATAAGTCTGTTTCTATTTTGTAAATAGATTCATATGTGCCATATTTTAGGTCCTGCATATATTTGTCTTTCTCTTTCTTAGTTCACTTAGTGTGATAATCTCTGGCTGCATCTATATTGCTGCAAATGGCGTTACTTTTGTTCTTTTTTATGGCGGAGTTGTACTCCATTGTGTGTGTGTGTGTGTGTGTGTACACACACACACACACACACACACACACCATGTCTTCTTTCTTTCTTTCTTTCTTTATCATTGATCAGCAGTGTAGGATAGCTCCCTTTTCTCTACACCCTCTCCAGCATTTGTTACTTGTCGACTTTTTAATGATGGTCGTTCTGACTGATGTGAGGTTATGTTTCATTGTAGTTTTGATTTGCACTTCTCTAATAATTAGTGATGTTGAACATCTTTTCATGTGCCTATTGGAATTCTTAACCTGTGGCCCATTAACCTGCAATAAGTTTATGTTTTTGCAGATATTTCTGGAGAGAGTGATCTTATCTTTCAATGGAATCTTAAAGTAATTGATAGCCAAGAATGATTTTTAAGAATTGTCTAGTTAGTTTGTTAATTTCTAGAATGGCGAAATTGTATCTTGAGGGGTTGTGTGTGTGTGTGTGTGTGTGTGTATGTGTCTTATGAAATCCTAGTAGACAATAAAACAGTCGGTCCTAGCAAATTTTAATCAAGTGCACTTTTTGAAAATTTATACTGTACACTAATTTGATGTGTGCACGTGCACGTTAGTACATCTTTGTTCCTAATTTAAACAGACTGCTATTGTGTATGTTTCAGCTATTAGCCTGTTTCTGTTCCTTAGTAACAGTCCTATCTACTTCTTATTGCTGCCTCTTCCAGGGAACCAGTGCCAATCCAGTCACACTATTTTACTACTGGGCAGTGAAATCAGATTGCACACTAGTGGCAGCCACATTTACAGGCACTGAAACAGAAATTGGTAATCGTATTACAGATGTTCAGTAAGTCACATTTCATGACCAGCTTTACAAGAAAATATTGCAAGTGTGAACAGCTGTTGGTACATTGCATTTGCATTTCTGAAATTTCAAGTGAGGATAAAACATTAGCAGCTGTGATAGACGGATTCCTGCATTTGCCCTAGTGCCTCAGGGTATGTAACACACTGATGTCATCAGACTGTCAGGGTCCTGCTGAGAAGTGTGGAGAGAGGGAGAATCTAAGAGATGAAAATAGGTTTGTTATTCTTTTAAGCTTTTACTTTTTTTTTGTTTTAAAATCTAGATAGACCTACTGGAATCTAGCAATTCGCATAGTCAGTGAAAGAGCTTTTGATATAGAAATTCCGATAGTTGATTGTCCTCGGACTGTGTATGCCTTAAAAATATTAAATAGTTATCTCTCTTGTAGATTGACCATTTTTAAATTTTGTCTGTTCTAAATTGTGTGCCTTTATGAGCTTTTAATTCTGCTTTGAATTTATTTGAGTTTCGTCTTCTGTCTTCACTTAAGGCATTGTTGAGGAACTCTTTTATGAGATCCAAATGCTTGAGGCCTGAATTAAACTTTATTGATGAAATTACTTTAAGCTCACTTCTCATAATATTTATTAATAAATTATTTTTTCTTTCTCCTCTAGGAGTTATGAAATAAACTGTCAAGGAATATACCACTGTTTGACTTTTGGGTCCACTGAAGCTCAATGTGTAATGCTTTGGAGAGGGTCCAGATAAAACTATTCAGCAGGATTTAAAGTGTGAAGAGTAGGCTTGAAGGCGTTGAGTGCCTAGAGCTGTGAAAGAAAGAATTGGGGAGGAGCTGAAAAGGATCAGTCTCCAGTAAGGATCGATTTCTTATAAATTTGAAAGTAGTTAGTTATTCTTTACTGTTGTGCTCTCATTGTCCCCATTTTGTTGAACTATAGAAAGGAAGGTCTAGGGTTTGGTCTCTGATAACTGAGAATTAGGTTATAGATTAGGACTGTGTGGATTCTGAAACACTGAAGTATATTCCAAAAGTTAGCAGGTTTTTGGTCCAGTGATACTAGTAAGAAAGGTAAATTTAATGTTTTGTTTGGAATGGTTTATTTTAGAAGATCCTTGAAGATATTTTAGTCTAAGATTTAGATTCTGAAACTACAACTTAGTGGATCTTATGGGAAGAACAGTAAGTCATTTGTGTGTTTTTTGTTGTTGTTGTTGTTTGTTTGTTTCTGGCTCATTTGACTCCAGAGCATCACTCTGATGTGTCATAATGTGGGTTAACACAGAACTTCTTTGTTTTGGGTCTTTTTTTGTGTGTGTATAATTCCTTCCTTGTTTGAAAACAAAAATAGTTTTTCAGTCATTGGTAGTATCTCCTTCAGCTGTTTAGGAGGCAAAAGATCTTGTGATCTGATTGTTTATCAAGAATATATTTGACATCTGATTAAACAAGGATGCTTTTTCTTGCCTTCTTTTAGTTAGAACTTTTGCCTCTGTTTTGGAAATAGCATTTGGTGGTTCCCCCTCCACTCTCAACCACTAGACTTGTTAATCTTATTGAAGTCTTGAGATTTTATATGCAGCCTGTGCAGGTAGCCAGATGCCATATGCTGTTAATTTCTGATTCCATGAAGGCCAGATCATACAGCTGGAAATGATTGAAAGGAAAAGCATGTTCTTTTGTTTAACAAGACAAAGCCTATTGTGTACTCTGCTTCTGATACTTAAAAGATGTATTTTTTTTTTTTCCTTACTGCATAGTATGTAGGGCTAAAAGTTTTGAACTCTTCACTTCAGAAATTACTTTTCCAGACAGAAGAGCATAACAATGTTTGTATAAATTGTTCTCTGGAACATGACTGATAGTGTTTACAACATTTCTATGACATTTTGATCCAGTGGGGAGTACTTGGTGAGGTATTTAAAGTGCTTTTCACTAAATCAGATGCTTTGTACTGTTTGAACCTTTAAAAAAAAATTATTTGAAAGGTTGAGCTGAGAGACAGAAAATGGCCAGGTCCTTCTCTAAAGACTAAGAATGGCTTATCATAAGCAAAACTAATTTTCTTCCCTCAAAAATAGAAAAACAACTTCTTTTTTAACTAGAGTGAGATGCATACATATTGGTTCAGAGCTTTTTTATTC
Organism: Bos grunniens; assembly: GCF_055505025.1. Taxonomy (NCBI): domain Eukaryota; kingdom Metazoa; phylum Chordata; class Mammalia; order Artiodactyla; family Bovidae; genus Bos; species Bos grunniens. The sequence continues at coordinate 95,725,941 of NC_141175.1, read as the reverse complement.
ATGTCAGCCCTTTCATAGGGGCTGTGTGTAGAGTCTACCTGCCATTCAATGAGAATTCTTTAGAAAAAGCCATTCAGTGTGTGTGTGTGTGTGTGTGTGTGTGTATGTGTGTGTGTTTAAATTCTACTGCAGAGGAAGTTATAGCTTGATTCAGATATCAGGGACATATTAGTAGAACATAGAAGAAAGTACTACATAAGTGTCTCTATTGAGCCAAAGATAGAGTATACATGGAGAAATCTGTGTTTTGAACATTGTTTTTTTCCTAATCCTGATGCTTGACATGTGAGTTGAAGACATTTAGCTGCTTGAAACTGCCTCAGGGGAGCTTACAAGCTATAAAAACTCCACAACATAAGTATTTAAGTAATTGACTCAGTTTGTATCATCAGTTACTTACAGAGAATCCCAGCTTTTAATGGTGATTTTTTAAGGCATTCTGTTTAGACTGCTGCTGCTGCTGCTGAGTCGCTTCAGTCGTGTCCGACTCTGTGCGACTCCATAGACGGCAGCCCACCAGGCTCCCCCGTCCCTGGGATTCTCCAGGCAAGAACACTGGAGTGGGTTGCCATTTCCTTCTCCAATGCATGAAAGTGAAAAGTGAAAAGTCAAGTCACTCAGTCGTGTCCGACTCCCAGCGACCTCATGGACTGCAGCCCACCAGGTTCCCCTGTCCATGGGATTCTCCAGGCAAGAGTACTGGAGTGGGGTGCCATTAGTGGAATGTTTAAATGCTGTCTTTAAACTGGGAAGCGATCATTTTCAGCATTTTATTTAATTTTTATTTTTTAATCAGCTATAGAAATTTTGCATCACAGAATTCCAGATATGAAAGTAAATGCAAAGTTCAAATAACTTAGTGATATGCCCTGATCATATATCATTTATCAGTAACAGACTTTGGGATTGGACTATGCTATGTACATACTTGTATAAATCATCACAGAGCAAGATATTTTAGTTTTGCCTGTTTTGAGTGGCATATGAAGAAACAGGTCAATCTTATTTTGTAGATGGGCTACATAATGAAGTTGGCTCTTAACCTAAAGATATGAAAGAAATATATTTAAGGAGCATTCCAGCATCATTATTAAGCACATTTATTGTTGTGTATTAGGCAATTTAGACGGAGAAGGCAATGGCACCCCACTCCAGTACTCTTGCCTGGAAAATCCCATAGACGGAGAAGCCTGGTAGGCTGCAGTCAATGGGGTCACTAAGAGTCGGGCACAATTGAGCAACTTCACTTTCACTTTTCACTTTCATGCATTGGAGAAGGAAATGGCAACCCACTCCAGTGTTCTTGCCTGGAGAATCTCAGGGACAGAGGAGCCTGGTGGGCTGCTGTCTATGGGATCGCACAGAGTCGGACATGACTGAAGCAACTTAGCAGCAGGCAATTTAGATAGTCAAATGGACACTGTCTGCTCTGTAGGCCTTTGTATGCTAAACCAGATAAACATTGTTTGTTTAACATCAGTTTCCAGTCAGATGCACAATCTTTTTAAAGGTACATATATCATTACTACTGGATAGATATAAATGATCGAAATAAATGGACATCTGCAGAAATGCATCTTCGTGTGTACAAGAGTATGAAAAGTAAGTGAAGAACATTGAAAGTTGAGCTAACACTGGTTCCAAGACTATTAATGAAATGCTTTGTATGAGACGTGGAACTTTGGATTTGAAAGATTATTAAAGGTAGAGAACTTGATAGTCTATAAAAGACAGGACTTTCCTAATCATAGAGCAAGATCTGAGAAAAATCTCAGAAGAAAGGTGATGTCGTTGAAGGGAGATTGGAAATATGCTTGTTTGATAGAGGTACAAAGGACCAAACTAGGGAAACAGGGAATTGGGATAACTGAGACTTCCTAGTGAAACTCACTGAAATGAAGAAATCATAGTTTTGTAAAATCAAAATGGTAAAGGATATCATTTAAGTCATATAATCTAACCTTTCCACCAGTATAAAAGTCTTTCTTCAGTATTACTAATAATCGAAGTGAAGAAAGGAAAGTCCCTCAGTCGTGTTCGAATCATTGTGACCCCATGGACTATACAGTCCGTGGAATTCTCCAGGCCAGAATACTGGAGTGGGTAGCCTTTCCCTTCTCCAGGGAGTATTCCCAACCCAGGGATTGAACCCAGATCTCCTGCATTGCATGTGGATTCTTTACCAGCTGAGTCACCAGGGAAGCCCACTAATAATTGAAGGGAATTTTTAAATGTTTAAAAAACTCTTTGGTCAGTCAATAAATGCTTACTGAATGTCTGCTGTGTGTCACACACTGTACTATTATTAATGTAGATACGAAGGAAATAGATACAGTCTTCTGCTCATGAATTTTACTGTCTAATTGAGAGTTGATGGTGGATGAAGAATAATCTTAAGGGGCTTAAAAACTAAATATATACTTATAACTTTGTGATAAGAATTATTTTCTTTCCAGTTACAGAAACCTAACTCTAATTACCTTCACCAAAAAAAATAGGGGGAACTTGCTGGTATACATAATTGAAAGTTCTAGGAATGGATCTACAGATGGATCTAATGTGCTCATTATATCTACTTTTCTTTGTGATGACTTAAGGAGACTTTTTCTGCCAGGTGGCAAGGATAGCCATGAGCACCTCTAGGCTTACATAATATTAGACAGTCAGTACTTCTCTTAACTTCAGTAAAAGCTCAGAAAAGGACTCAGCTTGAGTCATATGCTTAATCTTAAACTATGATGACCAGACGAATGGGGTACTCTAGCTAGCCAGTGTAACTTGGCAGCAATCCCCAACCTTTTTGGTAACAGGGATGGGTTTCATTATTTTTCCAGGGACAATTTTTCCAGGGACGAGTTAGAGGGTGGGGCTGGTGGGAGGAGAGATGCAGGTGGTACTAAGAGTGATGAGGAGCAGTCCAGGGGTTGGGGACCCCTGTTATATGGGCAACCTTGTGTGGGGAAGACAGAGAATATCACTGACAGTCACATTCATTTATTCCATAAATGCTAATACTAATATGCTCCAGACCAATTGAACCTGAATCAATGAGGATGGGGCCTGGGCGATGGTAAATTTTAAAAGCTTCCCAAGTAATTCTATGTATCCAGTCTAGATTAATGCTGATATAGGCCTTGAGTTAGTATAAAGACTTACTTTTGAGTGAGAAGGAAGCCTTTGGAGGGTTTTGACTAGAAAAGAATTGATCACTTTTTTGACTCTTTGGATACATCACTCTCACTGCTGTGTGGAATACAGACAAAGAGGGTAGAAATAGAATAAGAAGACCAGGTAGGAGGCAATTTTAATAATGCAGCATGAGAGGATATAGTTTAGATAAGACTGTACTGCTGGAAAAGGGTTACACTCTGGATTTAGTATATTTTCAGTGTGGAACCAATGGGTGGATTAAGTAGGGTTGTAGAATAAAGAGATACCAGGAATGACTCTAAGGCTTTTGGTTTGAATAGCTCAAAGAATAGAATTGCTCTTTACTGAATGGAGAAGAACGTGGGTGGAGTAGGTTTTGGTGGAGGAGAAGGGACTGGGAGAGGGAGTCAAGAGACAAGGGTTTGATCCTTGTATCAGGAAGATCCCTTAGAGTAGGAAATGGCAACCCACTTTAGTATTCTCACCTGGGAAATCCCATGGACAGAGGAGCCTGGTGGGCTACAGTGCCAGGGGACACACAGAGTCAGATGCAGCTGAGCACACGCATGCACACATACTACGGCAGAGATGCCTGTAAGACTTGTGAGTACAGTGTTTAGTAGGGTGATGGGATTTATGAGTCTGTGGTTCAGGGGAGCGGCCTCAGGTTGTGATATAATTTTGAGACTCATTATAGAACTGGAAGGGTTTCCCTTGTGGCGCAACTGGTAAAGAATCCACCTGCAATGTGGGAGACCTGTTCGATTACAGGATCTTTTGGGAAGATCCCCTGGAGAAGGGAAAGGTTACCCACTCCAGTACTCTGGCCTGGAGAATTCCATGAACTATATAGTCCATGGGATTGCAAAGAGTCAGACACAACTGAGTGACTTTCAGATAGAACTGGATGGATCACCTAAAAGGGTAAGCATTGATAAAGAAGACATCTAAGGCCTAAGCTCAGGAACCTCTCCAAAACTGAGAGGATGAGGAAAGGACCTGTAACTAGCAAAACAGATTAAGAATGTGTGTCTGTGTGTGTGTTAGTTGCTCAGTTGTGTCCGACTCTTTGCGACCCCATGGACTGTAGCCCACCAGGTTCCTTTGTCCATGGGATTCTCCAGGCAAGAATACTGGAGTGGGTTGCCATTTCCTAGAAGAGAGTTATTCCAGGTTTTGTTTTGTTTTTTATAATGAAGAAAGCTTTTAGTATGAAGGAAAAGAAAGTTCGGAGAAAGAAATATTGTATGACAAATAATAGTATCATATGCTATAGGATCTTGAATGCCATTTTGAGGAATTTGGGCTTCTTCCTTTAGCCCAATAATTTATAAACATCAGGGAGCATGATTAGGTTTGTGTTTTAGGCAGGCTTGCTGGTTAACATTGTGATGGCCAGGTTAAATGAGAAGGGAGAGACTGCAAAATTTCAGGGGAGAGGTGATACAGTTTAATGTACCAGTTCAGCTCTGTCAGACCCAATGCTGCCTTTTTCTAAGAAATATTTAATGCCCCTGTTTACAGTTCTTAGTAAAATAAATAGATAATATAATCTACCTCTGTACATGATTCAGAAACTAACATAGTACCCTAACTCTAGTATAAAGGAGAAATGAAAGTAAGTTGCAATAAAATATTATAACAAAAAAAATTATATATAACTTGACTTGTAAAGTGTTATTACACCCCATCCATGTGTGCATGAGTGAATCTGAAGCAGACACCATTAACACCATACAATTCTTACAGATGTGAATCCAGAAAATAGAACTGAGCCTGTGTATTTTAAAAAAATGTTTATTAAGCAGCTTATCCGGTGCGGCTCCTACGTGCACTGTAGTATTGTAGTATTAATTGTAGTATTATTGTGGTATTAATTCCTCATATTTTTGAGCTCTGAAGCATATAAAAACAAATAGATAAAAATGGTATTTACCCCTTTATTGGAGAAGGAAATGGCAACCCACTCCAGTGTTCTTGCCTGGAGAATCCCAGGGACAGGGGAGCCTGGTGGGCTGCCGTCTCTGGGGTCACACAGAGTCGGACACGACTGAAGCGACTTAGCAGCAGCAGCACCCCCTTTATAAATCAGAATCTTTTTTTTTTTTACTTTGTTTTTCCCTCTTATTTGAGAAAAAAATAAATGATCTTTGTTAGCTTAGACTGCAGTTACATTTTGGGTAAGAGAAACTTCACAGTGAACCTCCCACATTTTCATTGAGTGTTATGAAGATTTTTTGACTACCTTTAGTGGTTGGAACTTTTTTTTTTTTTTTTTTGCTGCAAAAACCTTTATTGTTTCCATTTGGTCCAAGGCTTTAGAGAGGGCTCCAGGGTGTTAAAAAAAGTTGCCTAGTGGCTGCAGAGAGGGGCTTCAGGCAGCCCTGATGTTAGGTGGGCTCCTCAAAGGCCACTGGTTTCCAGAAGCTCCTAGTCGTGCTTGAGGGTGAGCCTTTCGAAGAGATACTCGCCCAACCCAGCCTGGAGATCAGCCAGCCTGTGAGGGTTGGTCTGGTGGTCACCCATTTTCTTGATGAGTTTCACTTCCTCATCTAGGAAGTGGTTCTCCAGGAAGTCACAGATGTGGGGGTCTGTGTGGGCAGAACCCAGGTCATGCAGATCCAAAAGGGCCTGATCCAGGTTCTTCTCTACGAGAAGGGCGGCTTCCATAGTGTCCTGGGTTTTACCCCACTCATCTTGAGATGGCTTCTGCATGTCCAGGAAGAGGACACGGCCGGCACGCTGGTTTTGCATTTTCAAGAGAGACTCCATGCCCTCACGCTTCTCCTTGGCCAGTTGCAAAAAAAGTGATCCACACCCACACATTGTATAAACATTGTAATGTAATGTAATACTCTATTATATATATGTACCACAACTTCTTTATCCATTCATCTGTCGATGGACACCTAGGTTGCTTCCATGTTCTAGCTATTGTAAATACTGCTGCAGTGAACTATGGGATACATGTGTCTTTTTCAATTTTGGTTTCTTCAGAGTATATGCCTAGGAGTGGCATTGGTCATATGGTGGTTTTATTCCTAGTTTTTAAAGAAATCTCTATACCGTCTTCCATAGTGGCTGTATCAATTTACATTCCCACCAACAGAGCAAGAGCATTCACTTTTCTCCACACCCTCTCCAGCATTTATTTTTTGTAGACTTTTTGATGATGGCCATTCTGACCAGTGTGAGGTGATATCTCATGGTGGTTTTGACTTGTATTTCTCTAATAATGAGTGATGTTGAGCATCTTTTCATGTGTTTTTGAGCCATCTGTATGTCTTCCTTGGAGAAGTGTCTGTTTAGGTCTTTTCCCCACTTTTTGATTGGGTTTTTTCTGGTATTGAGTTGTATGAGCTGCTTGTGTATTTTGGAAATTAATCCTTTGTCCATTGTTTCATTTGCTATTATTTTCTTCCATTCTGAAGGTTGTCTTTTCACCTTGCTCATAGTTTCCTTTGCTGTGCAAAAGCTTTTGAGTTAATCAGTTCCCATTTGTTTACTTTTGTTTCTATTTCCCTTACTATAGGAGGTGGGTCATAGAGGATCTTGCTTTGCTTTATGTCGAGTGTTCTGCCTATGTTATCCTCTAAGAGTTTTATAATAATCTGGTCTTACATTTAGGTCTTTAATCCATTTTGAGTTTATCTTTGTGTATGGTGTTAGGAAGTGTTCTAATTTCATTCTTTTACATGTAGCTATCCAGTTTTCCCAGCACCATTTATTGAAGAGGCTATCTTTGCCCCATTGTATATTCTTGCCTCCTTTGTCAAAGATAAGGTACCCATAGGTGCTTGGGTTCATTTCTGGGCTTTTCTATCTTGTTGCACTGGTCTGTATTTCTGTTTTTGTGTCAGTACCATACTGTCGCGATAACTGCAGCTTTGTAGTATAGCTGAAGTCAGGAAGGTTGATTCCTGCAGCTCTGTTCTTCTTTCTCAAGACTGCTCTGGCTATTCGGGGTCTTTTGTGTTTCCATATGAATTATGAAATTTTTTGTTCTAGTTCTGTGAAAAATGCCATTGGTAATTTGATAGGGATCGCATTGAATCTGTAGAATGTGTTTGGTAGTATAGTCATTTTCACAATATTGAGTCTTCCTACTCAGGAACATGGAATGTCTCTCCATCTGTTTATATCATCTTTGCTTTCTTTCATTAGTGTCTTATATAATTTTCTGTATACAATTCTTTTGTCTTCTTAGGTATTTTATTCCTAGATATTTAATTCTTTCTGTTGCAGTGGTGAATGGGATTGATTCCTTTCTCTTTCTGATTTTTCATTGTTAGTATATAGAAATGCAAGTGATTTCTGTGTATTGATTTTGTATCCTGCAACTTTGGTAAATTCACTGATTAGCTCTAGTAATTTTCTGATACTGTCTTTAGGGTTTTCTATGTACACTGTCTTGAGTTTATCTTTGTGTATGGTGTTAGGAAGTGTTCTAATTGCATTCTTTTACATGTAGCTGTCCAGTTTTCCCAGCACCATTTATTGAAGAGGCTGTCTTTGCCCCATTGTGTATTCTTGCCTCCTTTGTCAAAGATAAGGTACCCGTAGGACTTCCCTGGTGGGTCAGACGGTAAAGTGTCTGTTTACAATGTGGGAGACCTGGGTTCAATCCCTGGGTTGGGAAGATCCCCCGGAGAAAGAAATGACAATCCACTCCAGTACTATTGCCTGGAAAATCCCATGGACAGAGGAGCCTGGTAGGCTACAGTCCATGGGGTTGCAAAGAGTCAGACACGACTGAGCAACGTCACTTTCACTTTCATGTACAGTGTCCTGTCATCTGCAAACAGTGAGAGCTTTACTTCTTTTCTAATCTGGATTCCTTTTATTTGCTTTTCTTCTCTGATTGCTGTAGCTAGGACTTCCAGAACTATGTTGAATAATAGCGGTGAAAGTGGACACCCTTGTCTTGTTCCCTGATCTTAGGGGGAATGCTTTCAGTTTTTCACCATTGAGAATAATGTTTGCTGTAGGCTTATCATATATGGTCTTTACTATGTTGAGGTTGGTTCCTTCTATGCCCATTTTTTGAAGAGTTTTAATCATAAATGGGTGTTGAATTTTGTTCAAGGCTTTTTCTGCATCTATTAAGATTATCGTATGGTTTTTATGTTTCAGTTTGTTAATATGGTGTGTATCACACTGATTTCTGTATATAGAAGAATCCTTGCATTCCTCAAATAAACCCAATTTGATCATGGTGTATGAGCTTTTTGATGTGTTGCTGAATTCTGTTTGCTGAAATTTTGTTGAGGATTTTTGCATCTATGTTCATCAGTGATATTGGCCTGTAGTTTTCTTTTTGTGTGTGTGTTGTCTTTGGTTTTGGTATCAGGGTGATGGTGGCCTCATAGAATGAGTTTGGAAGTGTTCCTTCCTCTGCAATTTTCTGAAAGGGTTTTTGAAGGATAGGCATTAGCTCTTCTTTAAATGTTAGATAGAATTCTCCTTTGAAGCCATCTGGTCCTGGGCTTTTGGTTTTTGGGAGATTTTTGATCACAGCTCCAATTTCAGTGCTTATAATTGGGTTGTTTATAATTCCTATTTCTTCCTGGTTCAGTCTTGGACAATTGAACTTTTCTAAGAATCTGTCCATTTCTTCTAGGTTATCCATTTTATTGCCATATAGTTATTCATAATATTCTCTAATAACCTTTGTATTTCTACATTGTCTGTTGCAACCTCTCATTTCTCATTTCTAATTTTTGTTGACTCGATTCTTCTCTTTTTTTCTTGATGAGTCTGGCTTAAGGCTTGTCAATTTTGTTTATCTTCTCAAAGAACCAGCTTTTAGTTTTTATTAATCTTTACCATTGTTTCTTTCATTTCTTTTTCATTTCTTTCTGCTCAGATATTTATGATTTCTTTCCTTCTACTAATTTTGGAGTTTTTTTTTTTTTGGTTCTTCTTTTTCCAGGTATTTTAGGTGTACTAAAAGGTTGTCCTTTTGATGTTTTTCTTGTTTCTTGAGGTAGGATTGTATTGCTATAAACTTCCCTCTTAGAACAGCTTTTGCTGCATCCCTTAGGTTTTGAGTTGTCGTGTTTTCATTGTCATTTGTTTCTAGAAATTTTTTGACTTCGCTTTTGATTTCTTCAGTAACCTGTTGATTATTTAGAAGCGTGTTGTTTAATCTCCATGTGTTTGTGTTTCTTATGGTTTTTTTTTTGTAATTGATATTGAGTCTCAGTGTTGTTTTCAGAGAAGATGTTTGATATGATTTCAGTTTTCTTAAATTTACTGACGTTTGATTTGTGACCAAGATGTGGTCTATCCTAGAGAATGTTCCATGTATACTTTAGAAGAAGGTGTATTCTTCTGCATTTGGATGGAATGTCCTGAAGATATCAATGAGATCCATCTCATCTAATGTATCATTTAAGACTTGTGTTTCCATATTAGTTTTCTGTTTTCATGATCTGTCCATTAGTGTGAGTGGGGTGTTAAAGTCTACTATTATTGTGTTACTGTCAGTTTCTCATTTTATATCTGTTAGTGTTTGTCTTATGTATTGAGGTGCTCCTGTGTTGGGTGCATAGATATTTACAATTGTTGTCTTTCTCTTGGGCCGATCCCTTGATCATTATGTAGTATCCTTCCTTTTCTCTTGTAATCTTCTTTATGTTAAGGTCTATTTTGTCTGATATGAGGATTGCTACTCCAGCTTTCTTATGTTTCCTGTTTGCATGGAATATATTTTTCTATCTTCTCACTTTCAGTCTATATGTGTGTTTAGGTCTGAGGTGAGTTTCTTATAGACAGCATATTTATGGGTCTTGTTTTTGTATCCATTCAGCCAGTCTGTGTCTTTTGGCTGGAGCATTTAATCCATTTCCATAATTATTGATATATATGTTCCTATTGCCATTTTCTTAATTGTGTGAGATTGATTTTGCAGATCTTTTTCTTCTCTTGTAAGTCTTGACTGTATAAGTCCCTTTAACATTTGTTGTAAAGCTGGTTTGGTGGTACTGAATTCTCTTAACTTTTGCTTGTCTGAAAAGCTTTTTATTTATACACCAATTTTGAATGAGATCCTTGCTGGGTACAGTAATCTTGGTTGTAGACTTTTCCCTTTCAGTACTTTAAATATATCCTGCTCTTCCCTTCTGGCCTGCAGAGTTTCTGCTGAAAGATCAGCTGTTAAGTGTATGGGGTTTCTGTTGTATGTTTCTTGCTGCTTCTCCCTTGCTGCTTTTAATATTCTTTCTTTGTGTTTAGTCTTTGTTAGTTTGATTAGTATGTGTCTTGGCGTGTTTATCCTGTATGGGACTCTTTGTGCATCTTGGACTTGATTGACTATTTCCTTTTCTATGTTGGAGAAATTTTCAACTATAATCTCATCAAAACTTTACTCATGCCCTTTCTTTTTTTTCTCTTCTTCTTCTGGGACCCCTATAATTTGAAAGTTGGTGGGTTTGATATAGTCCCAGAGGTCTCTGAGACTGTCCTCAGTTCTTTTCATTCCTTTTACTTTATTCTGGTCTTCAGAAATTATTTTCACCATTTTATCTTCCAGTTCACTGGTTTGTTTTTCTGCTTTAGATATTCTGCTATTGATTCCTTCTGGAGTATTTTTAATTTCAGTAATTGTGTTGTTTGTCTCTGTATGCTTATTCTTTAATTTTTCTAGGTTTTTGTTAATTGATTCTTGAATTTTTTCTATTTTGTTTTCAAGGTTTTTGATCATCTTTACTATCATTATTCTGAATTCTTTTTCAGGTAGTTTACCTATTTCCTCTTCATTTATTTGGACTTCTGTGTTTCTAGTTTGTTCCTTTATTTGTGTAGTATTTCTCTGCCTTTTCATTATTATTATTATTTTTTAACTTACTGGGTTTGAGGTGTCCTTTTCCCAGATTTCAAGGTTGAATTCTTTCTTCCTTTTGGTTTCTGCCCTCCTATGGTTGGTCCAGTGATTTGTGTAAGCTTCCTATATGGTGAGATTTGTGTGGAGTTTTTGTTTGTTTGTTTGTTTGTTTCCTTTTCCTCTGATGGGCACCTCTGAGTGAGGTGGTAATCCTGTCTGCTGATGATTGGGTTTTTTTTGTTTGTTTGTTTGTTTTGTTTGTTGTTTAGATGATGTGTCCTGCACAGGGTGGTACTTGTGGTTGAGTGATGCCAGGTCTTGTATTCATGTGGTTTCCTTCCTGTGAGTTCTAACTATTTGATACTCCCTAGGGTTAATTCTGGAAAAGGCAATGACACCCCACTCCAGTACTCTTGCCTGGAAAATCCTGTGGACAGAGGAGCCTGGTAGGCTGCAGTCCATGGGGTCGCTAAGAGTCGGATATGACTGAGCGACTTGACTTTCACTTTTCACTTTCATGCATTGGAGAAGGAAATGGCAACCCACTCCAGTGTTCTTGCCTGGAGAATCCCAGGGACGGGGGAGCCTGATGGGCTGCCGTCTATGGGGTCGCACAGAGTCGGACACGACTGAAGTGACTTAGCAGCAGGGTTAATTCGTTTGTGTTTGACTCTGTGACCCCATAAGCTACACAGTCGTTGGAATTCTCCAGGCCAGAATACGGGAGTGTGTACCTATTCCCTTTTCCAGGGGATCTTTTCAGTCCAGGAATTGAACCCAGATTGATTATATTCTTTGCAGCCAAAGATGGAGAAGCTCTATACAGTCAGCAAAAACAAGACTGGGAGCTGACTGTGACTCAGATCTTGAACTCCTTATTACCAAATTCAGACTTAAATTGAAAAAGTAGGGAAAACCACTAGACCATTCAGGTATGACCTAAATCAAATCCCTTATGCTTATACAGTGGAAGTGAGAAATAGATATAAGGGAATAGATCTGATAGAGTGCCTGATGAACTATGGACGGAGGTTCATGACATTGTACAGGAGACAGGGATCAAGGCCATCCCATGGGAAAGAAATGCAAAAAGCAAAATGGCTGTCTGAGGAGGCCTTACAAATAGCTGTTAAAAGAAGAGAAGCGAATAGCAAAGGTGAAAAGGAAAGATATAAGCATCTGAATGTAGAGTTCCAAAGAATAGCAAGGAGAGATAAGAAAGCCTTTCTCAGCAATCAACGCAAAGAAATAGAGGAAAACAACAGAATGGGAAAGACTAGAGATCTCTTCAAGAAAATTAGAGATCCCAAGGGAACATTTCATGTAAAGATGGGCTCAATAAAGGACAGAAATGGTATGGACCTAACAGAAGCAGAAGATATTAAGGAGAGGTGGCAAGAATGCACAGAAGAACTGTACAAAAAAGATCTTCATGACTCAGATAATCACGATGGTGTGATCACTCACCTAGAGGTAGACATCCTGGAATGTGAAGTCAAGTGGGCCTTAGAAAGCATCACTACAAACAAAGCTAGTGGAGGTGATGGAATTCCAGTAGAGCTATTTCAAATCCTGAAAGATGATGCTGTGAAAGTGCTGCACTCAATATGCCAGCAAATTTGGAAAACTCAGTAGTGGCCACAGGACTGGAAAAGGTCAGTTTTCATTCCAAGCCCAAGGAAAGGCAATGCCAAAGACTGCTCAAACCACCACACAATTGCACTCATCTCACATGCTAGTAAAATCATGCTCAAAATTCTCCAAGCCAGGCTTCAGCAATGCGTGAACCGTGAACTTCAAGATGTTCAAGCTGGTTTTAGAAAAGGCAGAGGAACCAGAGATCAAATTGCCAACATCCTCTGGATCATTGAAAAAGGAAGAGTTCCAGAAAAACATCTATTTCTGCTTATTGACTATGCCAGAGCCTTTGACTGTGTGGATCACAATAAACTGTGGAAAATCCTGAAAAAGATGGGCTTAAAAAAAGACCACCTGACTTGCCTCTTGAGAAACCTATATGCAGGTCAGGAAGCAACAGTTAGAACTGGACATGGAACAAGAGACTGGTTCCAAATAGGAAAAGGAGTACATCAAGGCTGTATATTGTCACCCTGCTTATTTAACTTATATGCAGAGTACATCATGAGAAACGCTGGACTGGAAGAAGCATAAGCTGGAATCAAGATTGCTGGGAGAAATATCAATAACCTCAGATATGCAGATGACACCACCCTTATGGCAGAAAGTGAAGAGGAACTAAAAAGCCTCTTGAAGAAAGTGAAAGAGGAGAGTGAAAAAGTTAGCTTAAAGCTCAACATTCAGAAAACTAAAATCATGGGATCTGGTCCCATCACTTCATGGGAAATAGATGGGGAAACAGTGGAAATAGTGTCATACTTTATTTTTAAGGGCTCCAAAATCACTGCAGATGGTGACTGTGGCCATGAAATTAAAAGACGCTTACTCCTTGGAAGGAAAGCTATGACCAACCTAGATAGCATATTGAATAGCAGAGATATTACTTTGCCAGCAAAGGTCCTTCTAGTCAAGGCTATGGTTTTTCCAGTGGTCATGTATGGATGTGAGAGTTGGACTGTGAAGAAAGCTGAGCGCCGAAGAATTGATGCTTTTGAACTGTGGTGTTGGAGAAGACTCTTGAGAGTCCCTTGGACTGCAAGGAGATCCAACCAGTCCATCCTAAAGGAGGTCAGTCCTAGGTGTTCATTGAAAGGACTGATGCTGAAGCTGAAACTCCAATACTTTCTCCACCTCATGCAAATAACTGACTCATTGGAAAAGACCCTGCTGCTGGGAGGGATTGGGGGAGGAGGAAAAGGGGACGACAGAGGATGAGATGGTTGGATGGCATCACCGACTCGATGGACATGAATTTGGGTAAACTCTGGGAGTTGGTGATGGACAGGGAGGCCTGGCGTGCTGTGTTTCATGGGGTTGCAAAGAGTTGGAGACTACTGAGTGACTGAACTGAACTGAGGGTTAATTCTTTGGTAGTCCAGGGTCTTGGAGTCAGTGTTCCCACTCCAAAGGCTGAGGACTTGATCTCTTGTCAGGAAGAAAGATTCTACAGTGCTTTATTATGGCATTGTTGCTGCTGCTACTGCTGCTAACTCCATTCAGTTGTGTCAGACTCTGTGTGACCCCAGAGACGGCAGCCCACCAGACTCCCCTGTCCCTGGGATTCTCCAGGCAAGAACACTGGAGTGGGTTGCCATTTCCTTCTCCAGTGCATGAAAGTGAAAAGTGAAAGTCGAGTCGCTCAGTCGTGTCTGACTCCTAGCGATCCCATGGATTGCAGCCCACCAGGCTCCTCTGTCCATGAGATTTGCCAGCCAAGAGTACTGAAGTGGGCTGTCATTAAGTAAGATTAAAACAAACATCCAAAAACGAGAAACCAAAGATAAACCCCAAACAAATAGCAGTTACAAAATCAAGCAAATAATAATTAAAATAATGGAATATACATATATACATATACACCCATGAGCAAAGTCAAAACAGTCCACCAATAATAAAGTACAGTAGATTGACCTGGTGAACAAAGGAAATAAACATTATATTTACCAGTTAAGAACAAAATTATCTAAAGGACAAACTGGTAAACAAAACTTAAAGCAAGGTGCCAAGTGGGGAATAAAGCAGTGAAAAAATAACTGTCAAATATGTTGAGAGAAAAGGAAAGAAAGAAAAGATATGCAGAGTTAAATAGAGGTAGATGAAGAAGATTTATATACATTAAAGATTAACTGCAAGGGGAAAAGAACAGTAGGAAAGGCAAAGGAATACCTGTGGAAAAAATATAATAGGTTTAAAAAAATTAAAACTTAAACTAATATAAAAGAGAAAAGAAAAAAATGGAAGAAGAAAGAAAAAAGGAAATAAAAAAGAAAACTCCACAGAACTACAGAAGCCCAATGTAGAGGCAGAAGTTTATAACAACAATAAAAAATGTGACTGAATATACAAATATACATATACACCCACAAGCAAAATCAAAACAGTCCAAAAAAAATAAAGTGCAATAGATTGATCCAGCAAAGAAAGGAAACCAAAAATTTTATCTACCAGAACAAAACTAACTAAAGCACAAACTGGAAAACAAAACTAAAGCAAGGTGCCAATTGGGGAATAAAGCAATGAAAAGAAAACTAACAAATATGTTGAGAGGAAAGGAAAGAAAAGAAAGAAAGAATAGATATGCAAAGTTAAGTAAAGGTAGATCAAGAAGATTTATATACATTAAAGATTAACTGCAAGGGGAAAAGAACAGTAGGAAAAGCAAACAAAGGAATACATGTAGAAAAAGTAATAATAGGTTTAAAAAATTAAAAATTAAAAAAAGAGAAATGAAAAAAAATTAAAAAGGAAATCTTCACAGAACTTCAAAACCCAGTGTAGAGGCAGAGGTTCATAACAACAATAGAAAATGTGAGTGAGGGAAAAAAAAGTTCAAAAGCTTAATTAGATTTCATAATGGCAATAAAATCGACAACTACAACAGCTGGGGGAAAAAAGGCAAAAAAAAAAAAATAGAAAAAGAATCTACAGAACAAGTCAAAACATAAGAATAATAAATGTTTTTCTTGAGTCACTGCTGTCAGAGTCCTTTCCCTCCCTGGGAGTTACAGTCCACCTCACCTCCCTAGGATGCCCTCCAACACTGTGCTGATCTCTGGACCTGCTGTGGGCACAGCTCAGATTCTAATCTGGTCCTACTCCTGTGTGTTCTTGCCTCCAATGTCCACAGCTATCAGAACTAGTGTGTTTTCTTTTGTGGGAGCTCTCAATGACCTTTTATATATCCCATAGACACAGAGTCTGCCTCGTTGATTGTGTGGATTTAATCTGCCAGCTTTTATAGCTGGGGGGAAGGTTTTGGGTCTTCTTTCTCATCCACACTGCCCCTGGGTTTCAATTGTGATTTTCTTTCCACCTCTATGTGTGGGTGGTTCAGCGGGGTTTGCTCCTGAGGCTGCCCTGGAGGGCTTGGGTTTGCCCCTATGAGGGCCAGGTGTGGAGGTGGTGCAGCTGCTTGGGTTGCAGGGGTTCTGGCAGCACCAGGTACTCAGGGGGTTGGTGGCTAGGGCAGCAGAAAATACAGTGCTCTTGAAGGTTATGGCAACCAGTACTGGCCAATATGCGCCAGTATTCTTGCTTGGAGAACCCCCTCCCTGACAGAGAAGCCTGGCAGGCCACAGTCAACAGGGCTGCAAAGAGTCCAGACACAACTGAAGTGACCCTGTGTGCATACATACAAGACTTTTTTTGCCTCTGGTAGCTCTGCCCCTGTGAAGGTTGAGCATGAAGGTGCCACAGCTGCTTGGCTTGTGGGAACCCTGGCGGTACCAAGTGTGCAGGGACATGGACTGCCTCTGCTGTCAGAGTAATGGCCCTGTCAGAGTCTTTTTTTGAGCCTCTTGTAGCTGGCGATCAGAAGACCTCTTTGGCCAGTCTGTCTCTGTAGCTTCCCCTGTTCAGGCCCTTAGAGGGCTCCCTTCTCTGTTGTTTGTCAGGTACACAGAGGGCACCCCCCTGGCTGGGGTCCTATTCTTTAGATCGGCCATCAGACACTTAAAGAGGCACCCTGGGTGGGGTCCTACTCTGTAGTTCAGTGCGTCAGGCATTTGATGGGCCAGCCTGTCTATTGTTCAGCTGCCGATGCTGACGTGTGGGGAGAGAGAGGCTATGGTCATGCCTCCACCCCCTACACGTGACTCAGCCCTATTGCCTTGCTTCCATGACTGCCTGGCTTTCCTCCGTGGGCATTTGCCACCACGATCTCCTCCCTCACATCCCCTCAATCTGTCTCTCCACAGTCATTAGCAGCCCTCGCCCTGGGATTGCTGCACAATCCCTAACCTCTAGCTCCTAGTCGCTGCGCCTTGCAGGGGACCTACCTGTGTCCCTATCAGGGGTGTATATGGCTGTGTCAGGGACTGTCTGATTCTCATTCCATTTAGACTGCCACAGATCAGCTGTTTCACTCTCAGCCTTAAGTGTTTCTCCTCTGACTCAGACAATTCCCCGACGTGGGGACTGGGCCCCTGCTTCAGTTCCCCCGCTCACTCAGGGCAGGTCCAGTCCTGTTTTTCCCCCGGTTCCTTCATCCTACTGAGTTTTGCATGGTTCTATCTATTCTTTTCCTCTGGTCATGTACTTTGTCCGCTCTCAGCTGATGTTCTGCATGCACTTCTGTGTCTGAAGGTGTTTTCCTGATGTATCCATGGGGAGAGATGTACTCCATGTTCACCTACTCCTCTGCCATCTTGTTCTCGATTTATCTGCTTTTTAATACACTGTCTAGGTTTGTCATAACTATCTTCCAAGAAGCAAGTGTCTTACAATTTCATGGCTGTAGTCACTGTCCACATTGATTTTGCAGTCCAAGAAAGTGAAATCTGACAGTTTCCACATTTTCCCCATCTATTTGCCATGAAGTGAGGACTGGATGCCATGATCTTCTTTTTTTTGAATGTTGAATTTTAACCCAGCTTAAAACTGAATGAATATTTTTCTCTGTAAAACATTTCATAGTTTTAGGTTTTACAACTAGGACTATGATTCATTTTTAGTTAATTATTATATACAATAAAAAGTTCAAAGCTTTCCCTCCCCCACCCCCACTTTGGGCAGAGGGGAACATATGAATGTCTAGGAGATCTAGCATCATTTGATGAAGAGACTTTTTTCCTCCAATGAATTTTTCTGCACCTTTTTCAAAAGTCAGGTGGCCATATTGATGTGAATCTATTTCTGTCTTTTCTCTTCCATTGATGTATGTGTACACCACTTTACCAGTAATATGCTGTCTTGATTGTTGTAACTTTAAGTCTTAAAAATTAGATAGTATAGTTCCTTTCACTTACTTCTTTTTCCAAAATCAGGAAAATATTTCAGTTCCTTTGCCTTTCTACATGAATTTTAAAATCAGCTTGTCTAATATCTAGAAAAAGTCCTATTGGGATTCTAATTGCAATTGCATTTAATCTATGGTTCAATTTGGGAAAAATTGATGTCTTTGTAATGTTGAGTCTTCTAATACATGGATATGATATGTGTCATCATTTATGTAGGTCTCATTTGATTTCTGTCATTAGCATTTTGTAGTTTTCAACATACAGATCCTGTATATATTTTGTTATATTTTTACCAATTCATATTTCATTTAAGGTATTGTAAATGATTTTAGTTTTTGTTTTCCATTTATTTATTGATAGTTTATAGAAGTACAGTTGATGTTTGTATATTGACCTGTGTTTTCCAAGTTTGACAAACTCACTTTTTTGTTGTAGGACTTTTTTTTTTTCTCGAAGGATTTGTTACTGTCTAGGTAGATAGTCATGTCACCTGTGAATAGGAAGTTTTGTTTCCTTTCTAATCTGTATGCTTTTAATTTCCCAGTCTTGTTTTATTGCATTGACTAGGTATTTTTCAGTTTCCTGGCTTTTTGAAAAAAATCCTTTAGTTATAAAGCTTGGGCTTTTGTTATTCTGCTTTGCTGTGGGACTTCCCACCTGCCCCCTCATCCTGAGACAAACAGTGGAAAGATATGAAGAAGGCAACCCTGGGTTTGGTCCAACCCTCTAGGAACCACAGCCTTACTATATAGAGGGAAAGGTTATACCCTTAAGATCTTTAGCTCCTGTGGGCTCCTATTAGTGACCAGTGCCACTGTTGCTTAGAAATTCCTTATAGGCTTTTGGTGGGATGGAGAAGGGAAAGAGAAAAAACATGAGATACTTCTGTACTCTCTGAACATTAGGTAGTCCCTTTCCTGTTTCTTGACCCAAAATCAGAGGGCAGGTCCTGAAGCTTTGTGGTCTACTTCAAAGTTTTTGGTACATTGAGTTCAGGCTAGGAGACACCAGGAGAAAAAAAATGTAAATTTACTGTCATTTTGGTGGTGCTTCAAATTCGGATCTTCTTCTCTAGTCAAGCTGCTACTGTTTCTTTTTAAGTCCTCAAGTAGCTGCTCCATGCTTTATGTCCATATTTTATAGTTATATTCAATAGAAGAGCTTGGTTTGAGTATGTTTACTCTGTTTTACCTGAAATTTCATTAATGGAATTTTACAGAGATTGAGTCAAGCCATCTCTCTTTTGTATAGACTTTAAGTAATCAAGAATGAATGAGCTCATGATGTTGCTGTAGTTATAACTGAAAATATTCTGTGGTAGATCAATTAATAGGCAAATGCATTGATGGAGACAAAGTTGTTTTTCAGTTCAGTTCAGTCGCTCTGTTGTGTGCGACTCTTTGCAACCCCATGGGCTGCAGCATGCCAGGCCTCCCTGTCCATCACCAACTCTCACAGTTTACTCAAATTCACGTCCATTGAGTGGATGATGCCATCCAACCATCTCATCTTCTATCGGCCCCTTCTCCTCCCACCTTCAATCTTTCCCAGCATCAGGTCTTTTCCATCAAATCAGTTCTTCGTGTCAAGTGGCCAAAGTATTGGAGTTTCAGCTTCAGCATCAGTCCTTCCAATGGATATTCAGGACTTATTTCCTTTAGGATGGACTAGTTGGATCTCCTTGCAGTCCCAGGGACTCTCAAGAGGCTTCTCTAACACCACAGTTCAAAAGCATCACTTCTTCGGCACTTAGCTTTCTTTATAGTCCAACTCTCACATCCATACATGACTACTGGAAAAACCATAGCTTTGACTAGACGGACCTTTGTTGGCAAAGTAATGTCTCTGCTTTTTAATATGCTGCTTAGGTTGGTTATAGCTTTTCTTCCAAGGAGGAAACATCTTTTAATTTCATGGCTGCAGTCACCATCTGCAGTGATTTTGGAGCCCCCCAAAATAAAGTCTGTCACTGTTTTCATTGTTTCCCCATCTATTTGCTGTGAAGTGATGGGACCTGATGCCATGATCTTAGTTTTCTGAATGTTGAGTTTTAAACCAATTCTTTCACTCTCCTTTCATCAAGAGGCCCTTTAGTTCTTCACTTTCTGTCATAAATGTGGTGTCATCTGCATATCTGAGGTTATTGATATTTCTCCCAGCAGTCTTGGTTCCAGTTTGTGCTTCACCCAGTCCAGCATTTCTCATGATGTACTCTGCATATAAGTTAAATAAGCAGGGTGACAAAGTTGTTTTTAGGAGGCATTGAATCATAATAATATTTGTACATTGTTCCTGAAGGGAGTTTCAAGGATACTGTAGATAATTCATCTTTATTATTTATTATTAGAAAGAGATACAGTTCTATAGTTTTTTTATTAATCAAAAGAGAATAGGAAGAAACCTAATTATCGTAAAGCTGAGAAAGGAGAGCATTTTCTGAATACCAGTCTACAAATGTCTCTGGAAATTTGTGCGGTAAGTATGTATTGTTGACTATATTGAAGATAATTAACTTATTATAGGCTTTTATTTCCCCAGCTTTTTGATTAGACAAGTCAAAGTTTTAAAGAATTAGGATAGTACTGGCTATCAGCAGACTGAGTTTTAAAAGCTAATCCTTCGCTCTTACTCTAAAAAATGTTTACTTAAAAGAGTGAGAGAGAGAGTGTGTAGTAAAGGGGACCATTGTGTCAAATTTATGCTGCGATTCCTCATTTTGGGGTTTGTCCAGACTGATCTACATGGGATAGACCTTTTGCTGTTTTCAGATTGCCTTTAGTAAGCTCAGTCTTTTAAGAGTTTAACATTACAAATACCTTGGGTACATTGGCATATGCAGAACAAATGTGAATCAAACACAGAAGTGATTTCTTCAGGAATTTTATTTATTGATGTGGTAGCGAAATACTACACCGTTTACAACGGAGAACTAAGTGGGATTTTGGGTATGCTGAGAAGTTGACAGCTGGTGGGTCTTGAACAAAATACTGTCTTTTGTGGGATAAAAGAAGAAAATATTATGTTCTTGAAATGATTATTTATAAATTATTTGAAATCTTGTTCTGCTTCCAGCTCAGAAGGTTTTGCCAGCATTGTGGTCACTGCTATAGTGAAATTTTGGATGCAAAAAAATCCTCACAAAATCTGTTTACATTTGAGTAACAAGTTAAAGAACTCTTATGTAGACTCAGGGAAATAAGATATAGATGTGCTCACAATTCTTTCACTTTCTTTTTTATAGTAAAATAATTAGGAATTGGAATTAAAAGTTGAAGGAATTCAGTGAAAAGTGAGTCATGGGTAGGTGGGAAGGATCTTTGCTTGTTATAACGTGGGTAAGAGATTAGCAGTCACATGATTGAGGAATAGATACCCTGTGAAGAGATTTTCTTCTTGTGTGACTTTATCTTCATCATGGGATGATAATATCTCATTTTTGGCTGTTTTTTAGAACTTGGGCTATAGTCAAAAGACTGCATTGTTTTCATATTGTATATATTCCAGTTTGTTTATTAATTTATTGTATGTTTCTGCTTATTTAAAAAAAAAAATTGAGATATGTTTGGAAAAAGACAGACATACAAATAGTGGACATGGAACAACGGACTGGGTCCAAATAGGGAAAGGAGTACCTTAAGGCTGTATATTGTCACCCTGCTTATTTAACTTATATACAGAGTACATCATGAGAAATGCTGGGCTGGATGAAGTACAAGCTGGAATCAAGATTGCTGGGAGAAATATCAGTAACCTCAGATATGCAGATGACACCACCCTTAAGGCAGAAAGTGAGGAAGAACTAAAGAGCTTTTTTGATGAAAGTGAAAGAGAGTGAAAAAGTTGGCTTAAAGCTCAACATTCAGAAAACTAAGATCATGGCATGTGGTCCCATCACTTCATGGCAAATAGCTGGGAAACAGTGGAAACAATGACAGACTATTTTTTTGGGCTCCAAAAATCACTGCAGATGGTGACTATAGCCCTTAAATTAAAAGATGTTTACTCCTTGGGAGAAAAGTTATGACCATCCTAGACAGCATATTAAAAAGCAGTGACATTACTTTGCCAACAAAGGTCCATCTAATCAAAGCAATGGTTTTTCCAGTAGTCATGTGTAGATGTGAGAGTTGGACTATAAAGAAAGCTGGCACTGAAGATTTGATGCTTTTGAACTGTGGTGTTGGAGAAGACTCTTGAGAGTTCCTTGGACAGCAAAAAGATCCATTTAGTCCATCCTAAAGGAAATGAGTCCTGAATATTCATGGGAAGGACTGATGCTGAAGCTGAAACTCCAATCCTTTGGCCACCTGATGCAAAGAACTGACTCATCTGAAAAGATCCTGATGCTGGGAAAGATTGAAGGCAGGAGGAGAAGGGGACGACAGAGGATGAGATGGCTGGATGGCATCACCGCCTCAATGGACATGAGTTTGAGTAAATTCCGGGAGTTGGTGATGGACAGGGAGGCCTGGTGTGCTGTGATTCATGGGGTCGCAAAGAGTCAGACAAGACTGAGCAACTGAACTGAACTGAACTGAAGAAAAGGGGGAAAGAAAGGGAATAGCTAATCAGTAGAGCAGCCAGAGCACACAGAATTATTAATTAATTTTGCTGTGTATGGTCTCTAGTATCCTATATAGTAGTGTACTACTAAGTCCCTTGGACTGCAAGGAGATCCAACCAGTCCATTCTGAAGGAGATCAACCCTGGGATTTCTTTGGAAGGACTGATGCTAAAGCTGAAACTCCAGTACTTTGGCCACCTCATGCGAAGAGTTGACTCGTTCGAAAAGACTCTGATGCTGGGAGGGATTGGGGGCAGGAGGAGAAGGGGACAACAGAGGATGAGATGGCTGGATGGCATCACCAACTCGATGGACGTGAGTCTGGGTGAACTCCGGGAGTTGGTGATGGACAGGGAGGCCTGGCGTGCTGCGATTCATGGGGTCGCAAAGAGTCGGACATGACTGAGCGACTGATCTGATCTGATCTGATACTACAGTATACTGTAAGTCTACTACTTATAGTAGTAATATGGATCACTGACCACAGATCAGTTTAACAAATATAATAATAATGAAAAAGCTGGAATCACTAAATGTGATACAGAGACACAGAGTGAGCAAATGCTATTAGAAAACTGGCACCTATAATCTCATTTGACACAGGATTTGCCACAAACCTTCAATTTGTAAAAAAGCACATTATCTGCAAAGCACGGTAAAGGCATACCTCAGTAAAATGAGGTATTCATGTATGTGGAAGGATGTACATAGGATGCAAATACTACATCATTTTTATATAAGGGAACTGAGCATCCATGGATTGTAGTATATGTAGGGGTTCTTGGAATCAGTTTCTCACTGATACTAAGGGATGAATAAATTTGAATATGTATGTATACAATTGCATTTGTGTGTGTATGTACACACACACATGTATTCAAAAGGTCTGGAAAGACATACACCAAAATGATGGTTGTAGTTATCCCTGGGTTGCAATTTTATATATTAAAAACATTTAAAAACAGTTCTATGATTAGCATCCTGGAATGAAGATTTCAAATTTCCTCAGTAGTGATTGAATGCAGCTTTTTAACCTATACTGTTGGCTGCCTTTTTTTCTTATTGAATTTACAATGTATTAATTTCTGCTGTACAGCAAAGTAACTCAGTTATATGTATATATATATACATTCTCTTTTATTTTCTTTTCTATTATGGTTTATCCCAGCACATTGAATACAGTTCTCGGTGTAGGACTTTGTCATCCATCCATTTTATATGTAATAGTTTGCATCTACTAACCCCAAACTCCCAGTCCATCCCTCCTCTACCCTCCCTCCCCCTTGGCAACCACAAATGTGTTCTATATGTCTGTGAGTCTGTTTCTGCTAAGTGGATATGTTCATTTGTATCATATTTTAGATTCCACATGTAAGTGATATCATATGATGTTTGTCTTTCTCTTTCTGACTTATTTCAGTTAGTATGATAATCTCTAGTTGCATCCATGTGGCTGAAAATATCAATATTTTTTATAGCTAAGTAGTATTCTACTGTGTATATGTACCACATCTTCTTTATCCATTCTTCTGTCGATGGTCATTTAGGTTGTTTCTATGTCTTGGCTATTATAAATAATGCTGCAATGAATATAGGGGTGCATGTATCTTTTGGAATTAGAGATTTGTCCAGATATATGCCTAGGAGCGGAATTGCTGGATCATTTTAGTTCTGTTTTTAGTTTTCTTAGGAACCTGCATACTGTTTGCTTTAGTGGTTGCACCAACTTACATTCCCACCGACAGTGTAGAAGGAATCCCTTTTCTCCATACTCTCTCCAGAATTTGTTATTTGTAGAGTTTTTGATGATAGCCATTCAGACTGGTGTGGGATAGCCTCTCACTGTAGTTTTATTTATTTATTTATTTTAATTGAAGGATAATTACAATATGTGAAGAGTTTTGTCGTACATCAACATGAATTAGCCATAGGCATACATGCGTCCCCTCGCTCTTGAGCCCCCTTCCCACCTTCCTCCCTATGCCATCCCTCAAGGTTGTCACAGAGCACCAGCTTTGGTGGGGTTCCCCACATCATACATCAGACTCCCACTGGCTATCTGTTTTATATGTGATAATGTGTATGTTTCAGTGTTATACTCTCAAATCATCCCACCCTCTCCTCCCACTGAGTTCAAAAGTCTGTTCTGTATGTCTGTGTCTCCTTTGCTGCCCTTCATGTAGGATTGTCAGTACCGTCTTTCTAGACTGTCTATATATGGGTTAATATATGATGTTTGTCTTTCTCTGTCTGACTTCACTCTGTATAGCTGAGTAAATAGTCCATTGTGTATATGTACCACAGCTTCCTTCTCAATTCATCTGCTGATGGACATCTGTGTTGCTTCCATGTCCTGGTTATTGTAAATAGTGCTGCAGTGAATATTGGGGTACATGTGTGTTTTCAGTATGTTTTCCTTAGGGTATATGTCCAGTAGTGGGATTGCTGGGTCATATGGTAGTTTTATTCCTAGTTTTTAAAGAAATTTCCATGTTGTTCTCAATAGTGGTTGTACTAGTTTGCGTTCCCACCAACAACGTAAGAGTGTTCCCTTTTCTCCACACCCTCTCCAGCGTTTATTGTTTGTAGATTTCTTGATGATGGCCATTCTTTCTGGTGTGAGGTGATACCTCATTCTGGTTTGATTTGCGTTTCTCTAGTGATGAGCCTTGTTTAGCATCTTTTCTCGTGCCTGTTGACCACCTGGACGTCTTTGGAGAAATGTCTGTTTAGGTCTTCTGCCCATTTTTCGACTGGGTTGTTTTTGTTTTTTTTCAGTAAACTTTTTACTGATATAAGAAGAAAAAAAAAATGATATCTTACTGTTTTGATATATAATGTTTTGACTGTTTTATTTCTTCTTTTGTAAATGCCTTTTCTTGTCCCTTGCATTTATTTATAGGCATTTTGTTTTATGTAATCATATTTGATGAGCTTTTCCTTTGTTTTCTATTGTGAAATCTTTCACTATTATAAGATTAAATAGTTATTCTTATGGTATGATTATTTTAGTATGAGATAGAAACATAGCATTGTATTTTTCACTATAGTTTATTCATTTATGCCATTTATTAAACAATTAATATTTTCCTGACTGATTTGAAATACTACCTTTATAATTTTAGGCTGTTTTTAGACTTTCTAGTCTATTTTTTTCTTCTGCCTAAGGCACACTATTTTTAACTTTAAGTTATATTTCACTTTAAGTTATATATCACTTTAAGTATATTTATCTGATATTTTAGTTTTCCTCTCAGTATTCTTCAGTTCAAATTGATTTTGAGCATTTTCATTTATGTTTCTTCATTTCCAACATTATCTTAGAAAACACTGTCACGTTTCACACTAGAACTTTGTTTAAACTTTGAAAAGAATTACCTTATATTTCCAATTTAATTTGTGGGTGAAATAGACCTTTTACAATAGAGGCATCACATCTAAGAATATGGAATGTATCTTCACTTATTCTGGTCTTTTTTATGTCTATTAAGTTTTGTAGACCAAGATATTATCAGAAAATATGTAATTTTAAACTGGGAACCTTTGCAGAATATCTCAAGGATAGTTAACTAGTTCAGTATTGTTATTCAGTTGATAGTCATGTCTGACTCTTTGTACCCCCATGGACTGCTGCACTCCAGGCTCCTCTGCCCTCCAGTATTTCCCAGGGTTTGCTCAAATTCATGTCTATTGAGTTGGTGATGCTATCTAACCATCTCATCCTCTGCCACCTGCTTTTGTTTTCAGTCTTTCCCAGCAACGGGGTCTTTTCCAGTGAGTTGCCTCTTTGCATCAAGTGGTCAGAGTATTGGAGCTTCAACTTCAACTAAATTACAAAGGCACTTTCTACATAAAAATTAAATTTATACTTTTGGTCATTGTGCTTTCAATAATTTTTTGGAATCTATTTTATTAAATATTTTGGTGTTTATATTCAGATGTTAAATACTCATTTTGGGGTTCTTATTATGATTAGTTTTTGT
The DNA here is from genome assembly GCF_055505025.1 of Bos grunniens. Taxonomy (NCBI): domain Eukaryota; kingdom Metazoa; phylum Chordata; class Mammalia; order Artiodactyla; family Bovidae; genus Bos; species Bos grunniens. Next base: position 95,699,544 of record NC_141175.1, on the reverse strand, counting down.
TTATATGAGTGCATCTTTGAATACTTTTTCAGTAAGTTTACATGGAGTGGCATTTATGTGGATGAAAATCTTTTGGAACTGTTGTATAGCTGAAGAATTTTTTTTACTCCTTTTTCTTTGTCTCACAATTAACAACTTTCTTAAAAACAGAATTTTTGTGTCATACATTTTTTCCACCCCAGAAGGTATCTATTTTCCTTCATCGTCGTCTTGTATTTATGATAGAAGTCTTTATATATATATGCTTGATTTTCCCTTTTAGCTTGTCTCTAAAAAAGCTATGGATTTAAAGAATTAAGGAAGAAAAAAACCTTGATAGTTTTGAATCAGTTAGCATCGTTATTTGTAATATGTACTTATAAATTTTTATTGACCTTTATATTTCCCGGCTATTAAGGTGATCATAGTTACAGATACTTCTGCATAAACTTCACTGCTCCTAATAGTGCTTTGTGTAGAGTGGTTACTAAATCTCTACATATTTGTTTGAGTTTACTGGTTTTACTGATCCAGTAATTCTGGACTCTGGGTCAGTTAGAAAACCAGATTTGTTTTTCAAAAGATAAATAGAATTGTAAGTAAAAATAATGAATTAATTCTGTATTAGTACTTATATATGGTGTTATTTGTTTTCAAGCAATAGTCCTGTCTGTTTTTTGGGAATTATTTAAGGTAGCGCACGTAGAATAAAACCCAAGAAAACATGTTCAGCCTGTTTTCTGCTTAATTAACATGTAAAAGCATACAGCCAGCTCTCTTGCTGAGAGATTTTTGTGGTTGGAGCATTAGGCTATCTGGATATGTGGGTGATAACAGCTGTTGAGAATTATATTTGGGGACTTTGGATTTAAAATAATCCTGCCATAAAGTTGTGTGGTCAAGAAAGGCAAAATGAAAGAAGCAAAGGAAGGATGGAAGGAAGAGAAAGACAGAAAGAGAAAGAAAAACAAATTATTTATCCTTGTGTTCCACATGTAAATATTTCATGTATTCAGAAAGGAAGAAAAGGCACTTAGTTGTTTAACTTACATCTCTAAAGGAGTCAAAAATAGTAAGACACAATCAGAAACTCTACATGTCAGTTTTAAAATCTAATCTCCCCCTCAACCCAAATCATTGTTGTTAAAAACTTTGGGTTTTTCTTGGTTAACCCAGGCAATTAAACATGAGAGGAATTAGGAAACTGATTTAAGGACTCGATGTATGAATCCTTTGGGAATAAGATAAGACTTGTTAGAAGACAGTTATGAAAGACTTCTGTGTGGATTGAAAACTGGAAGAAAATCTAATTTAAAAAGTGTGTTTCTAAAAAATTAAAAAGGGTGTTGTGCAGTGGTGTTATCAGAGATAGCCCTGTAATCCTTTGGATGTTATGAATACATAATATCCTTTTAGATTCATTTCTAGCAATGCTGCCATCATTGCTTATAGAAGCTTGGATGATTCCATTGAAGCACATATGTGGGAAGATTTTTATTTGATAAAACCTCTGCTAAATGTTAGGCTCAAATGTTGGATATGAAATCAATAACTTTTCTCAGCCAATTAAAATTATTTCTTCTTTAGAGAGTATTTATAATTCAGTAACTAAAATGGACTGGAATGGGTGAATTTAACTCAGATGACCATTATATCTACTGCGGGCAGGAATCCCTCAGAAGAAATGGAGTAGCCATCATGGTCAACAAGAGTCCGAAATGCAGTACTTGGATGCAATCTCAAAAACGACAGAATGATCTCTGTTCGTTTCCAAGGCAAACCATTTAATATCACAGTAATCCAAGTCTATGCCCCAACTAGTAACGCTGAAGAAGCTGAAGTTGAACGGTTCTATGAAGACCTACAAGACCTTTTAGAACTAACACCACAAAAAGATGTCCTTTTCATTATAGGGGACTGGAATGCAAAAGTAGGACGTCCATAGGGTTGCAAAGAGTTGGACACAACTGAAGCAACTGAGCATGAGCACACATTGTCTTCTTGCATTTATGGTAGAAGTCTTATGTTTGCTTGATTTTTGCTTTTAGCTTGTCTTTAAAAAATCTAGAAGTTTAAAGAATATATATAAACTATATATACATATATATAGCTTATTTTTGTGGAATTTTTTTCATTTAGGTAAGCAATAGAAATTATAATTAGATTGGTGTAGCAACAAGTAATAAAAATATTTTTCACTATGTCATTGCTGATAGTTGCAATTTCATTTGATTAATCGGGAAAAATCATAGGTAGGAGGAATTCTTTTTCTATCAAAACTGTTACTCTGTGTTACTGGCTAGGAAAAGTGACATTATTTTGGTTAGTGATTTGAGTTATTGTTGAAGCCACTATGACAGATTTTTAATGTGGTTTGCACTGTGGCAGTAAAATCTGTTGAAAAGTTGGGATTTTTGTGTCTTAGCACAAAAGTTAATCAGCCTTTCCTATCTATAAAGTGGTTATCACTTTTAATTTCCATTAGTTTTCTAACTTTAATATTTTGCAGAACAAGGGGTGGCGAGGAGTTGGTAAGGATTCTGTGGTTGTTGGGTAATTTTGTTACTTAGCTAAATAAATGTAAGTTTGGCATCACATTGAAGAAGCTGGCAGAGCCATTACTGAATAATAGAATTTGAATTTATTATAAAGTCAGAGTAAACTAGAAAGACACATAGATGCAAATTTAATAAGAATAGAGGGAATGGAATGTGTATAGGCTAGGCATAAGGTATAAGGGAGATACAAATTCAGTGATTTGTTAAAAGATGATTTCATTATAACTAAGTAGGGTTTGCAGCAGCAGCAGGGTTTGTTATGGAATATAAATCCTTAATTTTATGAAATAAGACTATCATTATTTCACTATCATTGTCATTTTTTCATTTATCATTATCACTGTTCAACATTTAATAGAAATTCTGTCACTCCAGTAAAAGAATAATAGGAAATGAATTGTGTAAAAAATGAAGAAGGAACAGAATTATTTAACTTGCAATGTAATGCTATTTATTGGAAAGACCCAAGAAAATCAGTTGGAAAATTATTTGAACTAGTAATAGAAAGTAGTAACTAGCTGCACATACATAAAACTTAGTGCTTTACCATATGCAAGAAATAACAGGAAAATAAAATGCAAAGAAAGAGCCCATTTCCAAGAGTACTGACAACAGCTATGTGTACTCAAGTGTATATTTCCTCAGAAAAAGTAAGGCACAGTTAAACAATTAAATTTAACAAAGAAGATATAGAATCTATGTGAAGAAAACAATGAAACATTATTAAGGGACATAAAATAAGACTAATAAATGAAGACACTATGTTGATGGGTGGGAAATTATAAATTTAACGTAGTTATTATGAAGATTGAAGTGAAATGTGAAATTCTTTTGGATAAAATGAAAAATTTCAGAATTCACTTGGAGTAACTATTGTTACTATGAATAATGGTGGGTGGCTTCTGTGGAATTTGTGATTTGGTGCTAACATAGGGAAAATATGTGGGCTTCCCTGGTGGCTCAGACAGTAAAGAGTCTACTTGCAACGCAGGAGACCTGGGTTCGATCCCTGAGTTGGAAAGATCTCTTGGAGAAGGAAATAACAACCCTCTCCAGTATTCTTGCCTTGTCCAGTATCCCTTGGACTGAGGAGCCTGGCAGGCTGCAGTCCTGGGGTCGCAAAGAGTCAGACACGACTGAGCAACGAACACTTTCACTTTTACTAGGAAAATATGTAATTCTATAATATACAATAATATCAGACAGAATGGAAGATTAGAATCAAAAGTATATAAATCATAGTACATATAAGAAGTTAATATGTGATAGGAAACATTTAAAATTATTAGTAGGAAGACTGAAGGGGTTTACAGACACTACAAGTGGATTAAAAAGTAAATATAAAATCTGCCAAAGTATTAAACAATATGTTTACTAGTCTTGGGGTCAGGAGGAACTTTTAAACTTGATACCAGTATTTGGGAAAATTTTAGTAAATTTCATTATAACATTAAAAACCTGTGTCTTCTTTATTAAAATCAAAAGTAAAAGACAAAACAGACTAAGGGAGAATATTTCATATCTGATGAAGGACTTATATCCAGAATATATGAATAACTCTTAAAACTCAGCATTTAAACAGAACACTCAATTAAAAAATTCCAGAAGAGCTGAACAGATACCTCACCAAAGATATTTACATAAGAAAATTAGCCTATAAAAAGATTCTCTGCATCATATGTCATTATGGAATTGCAAAGTTAGACAGCAACGAGGTACCACTACATGCCTACCAGAATGACCAAAATCCAAAACACTGACAATACCAAATGCTGGCGGTAACGTGAAACAACAGGAGTTTGTATTCATTGCTGGTAGGGATACAGAATGGTTCAGTCACTCTGGAAGACTGTTTGGCAGCTCCTTATAAAGCTACACATACTCTTACTATATGATCCAGCAATCATGCTCCTGGGTATTAACTCAAATGAGTTGAAAACTTGCATTCACACAAAAAAACCTGCATGCAAATTTTATGGCAGCTTTATTCATCCTTGCCCAAACTTGAAAGCAACCACGTTTTCCTTCAGTTGATGAATGGATAAATAAACTATGGTACATCCAGCCAATGGGAAAATTATTTAGCACCCCCCATGCCCCCAGAAAAAGCCTGTAAGGTCATGAGGAGACATGGATAAACCTTAAATGCATATTGCTAAGGGGATGAAGCCAGTCTGAAAGGCTACATGTTATATGATTCCAACTATATATATTCTGGACAAGGCAAAACTATGGGAGAAGATCAAGGGTTGGAGTTGGGGTAGAGGATGAATAGATGGAGCACAGCAGAATTTTAGGATAATTGAGCTATTTCTGCATGATACTGTAATGATGGATGCATGCATGCATGTGTGCTCACCGTGTCCAACTCTTTGCTACCCCATGGATTGCAGCCCGCCAGGCTCCTCTGTCCATGGGATTTCCCAGGCAAGAATACTGGAGTGAGTTGCTGTTTCCTTCTCCAGTAATGATGGATACATGTTATACTTTTGTCCAAACCAACAACTGTACAACACAGAGAGTTGAACCTTAATGTGATCTTTGGACATAATAATTTATGATTACTGGTTTATCAGTTGTCACAAGTGTACCCCACCAATGCAAAATATTAGTTTTTAAAAAAAATATCTAGGAACAAACTCTTTGACATAAATTACAGCAATATCTTTTTGGACTCATCTATTAGAGTAACAGGAATAAAAACAAAAATAAACAAATGGGACCTAACTAAACTAAAAAGCCTGTGCATAGCAAAAGAAACCATAAACAAAACAAAAAGACAACCTACAGAATGGCAGAAAATATTTGCAAATAATGTGACCAGTAATCACTAAAATATACAAACAGCTCATATAGTTCAATATCAAAAAAACCTAACAATCCAATAAAAAAATGGGCAGAAAAATCTACATACACGGTCTCCAAAGAAGACATACAGGTGGCCAAAAGGATCATGAAAAGATGCTCAACACTGCTAAAATTGTTATAGAAATATAAATCAAAACTACAATGAGATATCACCTCACACTGGTCAGAATGCTATCATAAAAAGTCTACACATAATAAATGCTGGAGAGGGTGTGGAGAAAGGGGAACCTTCTACACTGTTGGTGGGAATGTAAATTGGTACAGCTATTAGAGAGAACAGTATGGTGGTTCCCTAAAAAATTAAAAATATAGTTTCCATATGATCCAGCAATCCCACTCTTGGGCATATACCCAGAGAAAAACGTAATTTGAAAAGATATATATACCCTCATGTTCATTGTAGCACTGTTTACCATAGCAAGGACATGGGAACAACCTAAATGTTCATTGACAGAGGAATGGATAAAGAAGTGGTATATATGGAATACTGCTCACTCATAAAAAAGAATGAAATAATTCCATTTATAGTAACATGGATGGACCTAGAGATTATCATACTAAGTGAAGTAAGCCAGACAGAGAAAGACAAATATCATACGAGTTTGCTTATATGTGGAATCTAAAAAAAATATGAATGAACTTATATGTAAAACAGAAATAGACCCACAGACATAGAAAACAAACCTATGGTTACCAAAGGAGAAAGGTGGACAATGGATAAAGTAGGAGTTTGGGATTAACAGATAGATACTACTATATGTAAAACAGATAACCAATAAGAATCTATTTATAGCAACAGGGAAATATTTTGTAATAACCTATAAAGGAAAAGAATCTTAAAAAATAGATATGTATGCATAACTGAATCACTTTGCTGTACACTTGAAACTAACACAACATTGTAAATCAACTATACTGCAATTTAAAAAAAGCCTAAAGTGAAAGGCAGAGCAACTGGAAAACATTTGTATTGTGGAAAGCAAATAAATAGTTAATACTTTAGTTTTAGAGAATTCTAAAGACAAAGGGCCTCATAAGATGGGCAAACAACATGAACAAAAGAAGACAAGCTTAGTAAAAAATAATAGAAACGTGCATGAAAGCTCTAATATGGGCTTCCCTTGTGGCTCAGTGGTAAAGGATCTGCCTGCCAATGCAGGAGACACAGGTTCCATCCTTGGTTTGGGAGGATCCCACATGCCATGGAGCAACTAAGCCTGTGCACCACAACTGTCGAGCCTATGCTTTGGAGCCAGGAACCGCAACTACTGAGCCTATGTGCTGCAAAACTGAAGCCCATGGGCCCTAGAGCCTGTGCTCCACAACAGGAGAAACCACTGCAATGAGAAGTCCACGTGCTGAAACGAAGAGTAGCCCCCACTTGCCACAACTAGAGAAAAGCCCTCGCAATAACCAAGACCCAGCACAGCTCCCCACCACACACAAAAAAGAAAAACCTCTAATATGATGTTATTTGCCGCCTGGAAGTTGGCAGAGATACTCAAAAAGTGATAGTGTACCATTACTAAAACACTGAGAAACAACTTTTTTTTTTAACTTGGAGAAAGTATTAGAGAGTGAAAGAAAATTTGAGGATACACATCAAAACTTTAAAGGCTTTACCTAGAATTTGAAGGTTGATTATCCCAGTTAAATGATCAAGGGTGTGTGCAAAGGTCTGTTTATAATGATATACTCTGCCCTAGGTCAATAAAAATTGGAAACTGCTTAGATCGCCGCCATTAAATAAGTCATTGTGTGTTTATACAGTAGAAAAATATGCTGAAATGGTTTTCTAGACAAGTGAGTTTTCAAACTTAAACGTGCTTCAGAATGACTGGAACCTCATCTTCAGAAATTCTGTTCTGTCAGGTCTGAGGTGGGGCCATGAATTTACAGTTGATCAACATCTGCTCGTCTGGGGACCATATTTTGAGGACCACTTTTTAAAGAGAAATATTTAAGGAAAGAATACAGATTATCAAAGTGTTTATAATGTGATTCTACACTTATAAGTGAAGAAAATAACATTCATTTGTAAAAGTGTTGAAATACTATACACTGAAATGTTTGTATGGTTGTTTTTGTATGATGGAGATATGGGTAATTATGTTTTCTGCTTTTTGTTAATGTGTGTTTGTAAAACTTTCATAATGAAGAAATTTTTAAATAACGGAAAAATCGAAACAACTTAAAAAACAAAAAGATGAGGTAGAAGACTTAATTCTTTTCAGGTTGAACATGAGAACTAAAATCAAGCTGTAAGTGATTCCTTTCTCCTCTACCATCTCCCACATACAATTAGTTGTAAAGATGTATCAATTTTACTTTTTAAATGTTTCTTTAATCTTTTCTTATTTTGTCATTCGTTCAGCCACTACTTCATTTAGTTTGTTATAATCTCACTAAGAAGAGGTGGCAAGAATACACAGAAGGACTGTACAAAAAAGATCTTCATGACCCAGATAATCACGATGGTGTGATCACTCACCTAGACCCAGACATCCTGGAATGCAAAGTCAAGTGGGCCTTAGAAAGCATCACTACGAACAAGCCAGTGGAGGTGGTGGAATTCCAGTTGAGCTATTTCAAATCCTGAAAGATGATGCTGTGAAAGTGCTGCACTCAATATGCCAGCACATTTGGAAAACTCAGCAGTGGCCACAGGACTGGAAAAGGTCAATTTTCATTCCAATCCCAAAGAAAGGCAATGCCAAAGAATGCTCAAACTACGGCACAATTGCACTCATCTCACACGCTAGTAAAGTAATGCTCAAAATTCTCCAAGCCAGGCTTCAGCAATACGTGAACCCTGAATTTCCAGATGTTCAAGCTGGTTTTAGAAAAGGCAGAGGAACCAGAGATCAAATTGCCAACATCTGCTGGATCATGGAAAAAGCAAGAGAGTTCCAGAAAAACATGTATTTCTGCTTTATTGACTATGCCAAAGCCTTTGACTGTGTGGATCACCATAAACTGTGGAAAATTCTGAAAGAGATGGGAATACCAGACCACCTGACCTGCCTCTTGAGAAACCTAAATGCAGGTCAGGAAGCAACAGTTCAACCTGGACATGGAACAGCAGACTGGTTCCAAACAGGAAAAGGAGTATGTCAAGGCTGTATATTGTCACCCTGCTTATTTAACTTCTATGCAGAGTACATCATGAGAAACGCTGGGCTGAAAGAGCACAAGCTGGAATCAAGATTGCCGGGAGAAATATCAATAACCTCAGATATGCAGATGATACCACCCTTATGGCAGAAAGTGAAGAGAAACTAAAAAGCCTCTTGAAGAAAGTGAAAGAGGAGAGTGATAAAGTTGGCTTAAAGCTCAACATTCAGAAAACTAGGATCATGGCATCTGGTCCCATCACTGCATGGGAAGTAGATGGGGAAACAGTGGAAGCAGTGTCAGACTTTATTTTTTTGAGCTCCAAAATCACTGCAGACGGTGACTGCAGCCATGAAATTAAAAGATGCTTACTCCTTGGAAGGAAAGTTATGACCAACCTAGACAGCATATTGAAAAGCAGAGACATTACTTTTTCAACAAAGGTCCATCTAGTCAAGGCTATGGTTTTTCCAGTGGTCATGTATGGCTATGAGAGTTGGACTGTGAAGACAGCTGAGCGCCAAAGATTTGATGCTTTTGAACTGTGGTGTTGGAGAAGACTCTTGAGAGTCCCTTGGACTGCAAGCAGATCCAACCAGTCCATTCTAAAGGAGATTAATCCTGGGTGTTCATTGGAAGGACTGATACTGAGGCTGAAACTTCAATACTTTGGCCACCTCACGCGAAGAGTTGACTCATTGGAAAAGACTCTGATGCTGGGCAGGGTTGGGGGCAGGAGGAGAAGGGGACGACAGAGGATGAGATGGCTGGATGGCATCACCAACTCGATGGACATGAGTAAACTCCGGGAGTTGGTGATGGACAGGGAGGCCTGGCGTGCTGCGATTCATGGAGTCACAAAGAGTTAGACACAACTGAGCGACTGAACTGAACTGAACTGAACTGAATCTCACTGGAATAGAATCCTTATTTGTTTCCCTTACTTCCATTCTTATTCCCTTCCAAATCCATTCTTTACTCATCAGCCAGAATAATCTTTATAACATTAAAAATTGAAGGATTAAGCATATATTGTGTTTTAGTTGCTAGAGTAAAATCCAGACTCTTACCTTACCTCTCTTGCTTATCTTTCATAATTCTCCACTTCTGCTTTCCAGGGATTTTGAGCTCCTTTTATTTTAGATCATGTAAGATATATTTTAGTTTCACTGTTCAGGTCTGAACACTTTCCCCCCAACTCTTTGTGGGTCTTATCCTTTCACTTCACCCTTGACCTAACTAACTCCTACTGATTTCAGCATCAATGTTGTTTCCTTTATTGAGTTTTTTGTAAGGTGTTTCTTCACCATACTACTTCCTCATTCTATTAAGCACCGTTGCTGTGTACTTACATGGCATTCTCATCAGAAGACCTTCCACACTGCATTTTAGTTGCTTCTTGTCTGTATTGCTCATTTGACTGTAAACCTCAGAGGTAGAGATCAGTGCCTGGTACAGAGAGGGAGCTTAAGAAATAATTAATTGTTCATGACTGAGTGAATGAAGGAAGAATGAAACATGAAAATGATGTGTAGAGATGCACTGATGTATAAATAAGTATAACTCATGTAACCTGCTCTGGCTAGACTGGAATTCTCTTCTTATGTTACCAGAAGTTAAACTTTGAAAAAATTTGGAGAATTACCCTAATGATTATGAGCTAGAAAGAAGAACCAATGAAATGAAGTTAAAGAAACTAAGAAAATTATGAGTAGCTTGAAAATTAGCAGTATGATCTAAAGCTGTATATAAATATATGCATGTACAATTAATTTTCTAGAAATACATTGATTAGCTGGCTATTCTCCACCTTTTCATGAGGAAAGATAATTTGATTCTATAGCAGACTTTACATTTAGTATATGGGGTAAAACTTAATGGCTGCCAGTAAATCCTGAATTTATTTTACAATATGAAGCAATGGGATGTGCCAGCTTTTAATATATAAAAATCCTTGTAAGTTGAGAAGTCTTTTTGAGAAAGATAAAGGTGGTTTCTGATGTTCATTTTGTCAGTAAATAAAGTACATATAATAGTAGTGCCTAAATATTATGGAAATGTAAAACTAAAATTTCTCCTCCAAAAAAGTTTTTCAGAATTGAATATCGTTGATACGAAATAATTTTCTGACTAATCTTTGGAATACCCTCACCAATTTCCCCTCAAGATTTAAGAAATTTTAGCCTTAAATCTATGGGGAAAAGTCTGTCAAAATCTGAGATGTTAATAATCAATATATGAAGAGCTATTTGGGGAGTAACATGAGCCTAGAAATGTTGACTTGAAGAAGTGAGTGATGTGTATCCTATATAATCAACAGAATGTTAAGTTTAGCTTTCTATGCAGCTGCTGGTGACATATTTAATTAATACTGAAGCAATTATCTTGACAAGTAAATCAAACTCAGTTAGATCTCAATTAGAATATTAACATTTTCTAAAATATTGTATGGTTGCCAGATGGTTACACTTCTTTTTAGCCTCCTACCCGCTTTGTTCTTTTAAAGATAGACTTTCCCACTACTGTGTCTATTAGGTATAATCACTTGGTTTTGTTTACTTATTTTGGGGAGGAAATTTGAAATTTAAGTGTATATCAAAATTCTCTTCCTAGCAGTGTGTAGTTTTGTTCTATAGAAGATTGCAAAAGTAACAGATACTCACTTATAAAATTAACAAATTCTAATTAGAGATTTTAGATTACTTAGGAAGAGGTTTTTAGAAAGTATTTAATTCATACCCTTGTCAGAGGCAGCACAAATTACAACTGGATCTATATATCATTTGTGTCATAGTTATATTTTCTCTCTGAGTAAAATGGAATCATAGTATTTTTAGACTCCGTAAGTGTAGGTATTCCAATTACTAACTGTTATGTAATGCCCGATAAATAAGAAATTATAACATCTTCTACTTTTCAGTTAGTTATACTTAGAACAACTGTGTCTTCAGAGGTGTTCTTTTTTGAAGGTCAACTAAATTTATATATTCAGGTCCAGCTATTTCCCCTCAATCTTAAATTTAATTTCTTGCATCCCTATTTGTCTGAGGAGGCCTTACAAATAGCTGTGAAAAGAAGAGAAGTGAAGGAGAAAAGGAAAGATATACCCATTTGAATGCAGAGTTCCAAAGAACAGCAAGGAGAGATAAGAAAACCTTCCTCAGTAATCAGTGCAAAGAAATAGAGGAAAACAATAGAATGGGAAAGACTAGAGATCTCTTCAAGAAAATTAGAGATACCAAGGGAACATTTCATGCAAAGATGGGCTCAATAAAGGACAGAAATGATATGGACCTAACAGAAGCAGAAGAGATTAAGAAGAGGTGGCAAGAATACACAGAAGGACTGTACAAAAAAGATCTTCACGACCCAGATAATCACAACGGTGTGATCACTCACCTAGAGCCAGACATCCTGGAATGCAAAGTCAAGTGGGCCTTAGGAAACATCACTAAGAACAAAGCTAGTGGAGGTGATAGAATTCCAGTTGAGCTATTTCAAATCCTGAAAGATGATGCTGTGAAAGTGCTGCACTCAATATGCCAGCACATTTGGAAAACTCAGCAGTGGCCACAGGACTGGAAAAGGTCAATTTTCATTCCAATCCCAAAGAAAGGCAATGCCAAAGAATGCTCAAACTACCACATAATTGCACTCATCTCACATACTAGTAAAGTAATGCTCAAAATTCTCTAAGCCAGGCTTCAGCAGTACGTGAACCGTGAACTTCCTGATGTTCAAGCTGGTTTTAGAAAAGGCAGAGGAACCAGAGATCGAATTGCCAACATCCTCTGGATCATGGAAAAAGCAAGAGAGTTCCATAAAAACATCTAGTTTTGCTTTATTGACTATACCAAAGCCTTTGACTATGTGGATCACAATAAACTGTGGAAAATTCTTCAAGAGATGGGCATACCAGACCACCTGACCTGCCTCTTGAGATATCTGTATGCAGGTCAGGAAGCAACAGTTAGAAATCGACATGGAACAACAGACGAGTTCCAAATAGGAAAAGAAGTACGTCAAGGCTGTATATTGTCACCCTGCTTATTTAACTTCTATGCAGAGTACATCATGAGAAACGCTGGGCTGAAAGAAGCACAAGCTGGAATCAAGATTGCCGGGAGAAATATCAATAACCTCAGATATGCAGATGATACCACCCTTATGGCAGAAAGTGAAGAACTAAAGAGCCTCTTGAAGAAAGTGAAAGAGGAGAGTGAACAAGTTGGCTTAATGCTCAACATTCAGAAAACGAAGATCATGGCATCCGGTCCCACCACTTCATGGGAAATAAATGGGGAAACAGTGGAAACAGTGTCAGACTTTATTTTTGTGGGCTCCAAAATCACTGCAGATGGTGACTGCAGCCATGGAATTAAAAGATGCTTACTCCTTGGAAGAAAAGCTATGACCAACCTAGACAGCATATTGAAAAGCAGAGACATTACTTTTCCAACAAAGGTCCATCTAGCCAAGGCTATGGTTTTTCCAGTAGTCGTGTATGGAAGTGAGTGTTGGATTATAAAGAAAGCTGAGTGCCGAAGAATTAATGCTTTTGAACTGTGTTGTTGCAGAAGACTCTTGAGAGTCCCTTGGACTGCAAGGAGATCCAACTAGTCTATCTTAAAGGAAATTAGTCCTGAATATTCATTGGAAGAATTGATGTTGAAGCTCAATCTCCAATACTTTGGTCACCTGATGCTAAGAGCTGACTCATTTGAAAAGACCCTGATGCTGGGAAAGATTGAAGGCAGGAGGACGAGGGAACAACAAAGGATTAGATAGTTGAATGGCATCAACTACTCAATGAACATGAGGTTGAGTGGACACTGGGGCTTGGTGATGGACACAGAGGCCTGGCGTGCTGCAGTCCATGGGGTTGCAGAGTCAGACACATCTCAGCAACTGAACTGAACTGAAGTTGGATGGAACAGTGGAATGGAATAGAACTGCAGGTTTGATCAGACTGCCTGAATTTTGAGTCCTGGCTTTTCCACTTCTTAGTAGTGAATCTTTGGCAAGCAAATTCTGTGATCCACAGTTTAAGGTGATAAACTTAATTTAAGGTATAGTAGTTGAAGATTGAGTGAAGATTTGGTGTTGTTTTATTATTATCCATGTACTTAATCATTGTTTTTCCTCATTCACTTTTTCAATGAATACTTGGGTAATACTAGTCTCTGTGCATGAATGCTAAGTCATTTCACTTATGTCCAACTCTTTGTGATCCTATGGACCCTCCAGGCTTCTCTGTCCATGGAATTCTCCAGGCAAGAATACTGGAATGGGTTGCCTCGTCCTCCTCCAGGGGATCTTCCCAGCCCAGGGATTGAACCTATGTCTCTTGTGTCTCTTGCACTGGCAGTTGGTTCTTTACCTCTAGTGCCATCTGGGAAGCCAGTGCTAGTCTCTTGATTACACTGATTCTTAAATTTAAAGATTTTTGATTTTATTAACTTTGCTTATGTTAGCATATATGTAGGATTTTCAGGAAAGATGAAATAGTCTCAAATTATTTTCTTGTTTCTGTTTTGTCATTTTTCTATCCATTCTCCATATACTCTACATCAGGTGTGGACATATATTTTGTTTCAAGGGCAAGAGGGCAAATACTAATTGTAAATATTTTAGGCTTTGGGAGCCACATCGTGTCATTTATGTATGTTATATATATAAATTTCTTACTCTTGAGATATAGATTTACAGAAAATTGCAAAGATAATCTAAAGAGGCCTCATATACCTTTCACACATTTTCCCCAGTGGTTACATCTTACATAATTAAATTGCACCAGGGAGCTCACATTGGTATATGTGTGTAGAGTTCTGTGGTGTTTTTTCACATCTGTGGATTCCGTTACCTACCACCTCAATTTGCAATCAAGATACAGAATTATTGCATCAATTGCAAAGAACCTCATGCTTCTCCTACTTATCTCACCATCCCTAACTCCTGGAAATTTGTTTATATTCTTGTCATTTTGAGAATTTTCTATGAATAGAATGATATAGTGTGTGACTTTTTGGGACTGACTTCTTTTGTTTGTTCTTGAGACAGTTTCATGTTATGATGTACCACTTTTTGTTTCTTGTGTGTAGTTTTTGAGGAGTTGGTTCATTTCATCTAAGTTGTGTAGAGTTGTTTGTACAGCAGTATGGCCTACATAATCTATGGTGATATCCCCTAGTTCATTCCTAATTTATGCCTTTTCTCTTTCATTGTCAGTCTTGTTAGAAATTTTTCAAGTTTGTCAATTTTACTAATATTTTCCAAGAACCATCTTTTTTGTTTTATTGATTTTTCTGTATTATTGCCCTGTTCTCAATTTAGTTGATTTGTGTGTTTGAAATTATTTTCTTTGTTCTGCTTGTTTTGGGTTTATTTTGCTTTTCTCATTTCTTGAACTTAATTGATTTGAGATTTTCCCTCTTTTCTAATGTATACATTTAGCGTTATGAATTTACCTACTACTTTAGCTGTCTCCCACACATTTTGAAGCACTTCATTTACATTTTCATTCAGCTCAGTGTACTTTTGAATTTCCTTTGAGGCTTTCTCTTTTCTCATGTGTTGTTTAGAAGTGTTTTGCTTAGTTTCCAAGTGTGTGGAGATTTATTATTTTCAGAGATCACACTGTCTGATTTCAGTTATTTTAAATTTGTTTACATGTGTTTTATTGCCCAGAATATGGTCAGCCTTAGTCTGTGTTTTGTGAGTACTTGAAAAGAGTGAATATCCTGTTCTTACTGTAAGGAGTATTCTGTCAATTAGATCTTTTTGGTTGATGGCATTTTGAGTTGTTCTATATCCTTGTTGATTTCTTGTCTGCTTGTTCTATCAGTTGTTGAGGTAGGGGTGTTGAATCTCAACATATAACTGTGAAACGTTTCTCTTTCCATTCTATCATATGGTCTCCATTGACACTGTGCAGGGGGGTTCCTTGTGAGTGCCCTGGCTCCCTACTCTGCCTTTTCTGACAGCATCTGTAAATGAGGGAGGAGTTAGAGCACCTCATTAGAGTCTGGAGGGGTGGAAGTCTTGGCTCCTTGGTAGGCTTTTGATGAGGTGGTGGTGAGTGGGGCTGCAGTTTCTTCAGTGGTGTTTGGCTAGAACAGAGTGGTTACTGTGTAAGTTTTCTGTCTTGATAGAATGCTCCTTTCCTGGTCCTTTGGCTAGAGACAGGGAACTTTTTGGCTTTCTTTTGGTCAGCTTTCATTGACTTTTCCAGGTTGCTGGCTTGCCTAGTATCCAGTATGGTATATAGAAGTCAAAATAAAACCCAGAGAACTTACTGCCATGTTGTTTGTTGGGCCCCTTGATGGTATACTGCATTCTTTCCTCCTCTAACAATCTCTACGTAATGTCTAGAATAGCTGTAGTTAGCAGCAAGAATAGGAAAAAATACATCTGTCTTTCTGAAAGTAAAAGCCTGTTTTGTTTTACATTAATTTCTTCCAAGATATTTTTTGGGGGCAGTGTTTGGTTCACAGCAAAACTGAGAGAAGGCTACAGAGATTTCTCGTATCTGTGCTATCGCCACATGTGCATAGCCACCACCTCCATCATCAGCCACCTCCTTTACCCTCTACCATTTCAACTGATGGATGTATATCAACACCTCATATCTCTCGAAGTCCACAGTTTACATTATCGTTTGCTACTATACATTCTGTGGGTTTGGGCAAATGTGTAATGATATGTATCTACTATTATAGTATCATCCAGAATATTTTCACTGCCTTGGAAATTCTCTGTGCTTTGCCTGTTCTTCACTCACCCCTGCAACCCTTGGCAAATGACTTATCTTTTTATTAACTTCATCATTTTGCCTTTTCCAGAATAATGTCATATAGTTGTAAAGTATGTAGTCTTTTTAGATTGATTTCTTTTACTTAATAATATGAATTTAAGTTTCCTCCATGATTTTTCATGGCTTGATAGCTCATTTGTTTTTAGTGCTGAATAATGTTCTGCTGCTTGGATTTGTCACAGTGTATTTATCTACTGAAGGACATCATGGTGGTTTCAAGTTTGGGCAGTGATAAATAAAGCTGCTGCAAACACTTGTGCAGGTTTTTGTGTGGACATAAGTTTTCAGCTCCATTGGATAAATACTAAGGAGTGCAATTGATGAATTGTATGGCAAGGGTATGTTTAGTCTTGTAAGAAATCGCCGTAATGTTTTCCAAAGTGTCTATACCATTTTGTATTCTTGTGCGTGCATGCTAAGTCACTTCATTTGTGTCTGACTCATTGTGACCCTATGGACTGTGTAGCCCACTAGGCTCTTCTGTCCATGGGATTCTCCAGGCAAGAACACTGGAGTGGGTTGCCATCCCCTCCTCCAGGGGATCTTCCTGACCCAGGGATTGAACCCATGTCTCATGTCTTCTGCATTGGCAGATGGGTTCTTTACCATTAGCACCACCTGGGAAGCCCTTTGTATTCCTATCAGTGATGAATGAAAGTTCCTATTACTCCACATCTTCCTCAGCATTTCGTGTTGTCATTGTTCAGGATTTTGACCATTCTAATAGGTGGATAGTGGTGTCTCATTGTTTTATCATGTTTTTTGTACAATCCTTAAAAATGTTAAAAAACATTCTTAGCTCTAGGACTGTGTGAAAGACTATGGAGTGAATTTGGGTCATGGGCTGTGGTTTGCCCATGTGATAGCTGCCTCTAGTTTTAAAGTCTCATCTTGAGTCTTTCTCGTGATTGCTCAGTATATTGCACTGACTGGATTATTATTATTATTTTAATCTGCCAGTTCTTTGCTGTCTTTGGACCTTCAATCATACACTTTTGTTTTTTAAAAATTTATTTATTTTTTTATTGAAGGCTAATTGCTTTACAGAATTTCTTTGTTTTCTCTCAAACATCAACATGAGTCAGCCATAGGTGAATCATACACTTTCTTGGTGGAGATTGTTCTCATCTTTTGTCCCCTTCCATGTCTCTTGTTTATCCTTTAGACTTTAGCCTAAATATCATCTTCTAAAAACAGTCTTTCTTGACCCTAAGCAATCTAAGTTAGATTCCCTACACTATTTAATAAAACTGTCCACTTTTCTTTTATAGTGTTTAAGATGATATCTTACTCTAAATTTTATAAGTGTGACTATTTATTTAAACTTTGTTTTTATTCTTACAAAATTGTATGTCCTTCACTGGAACAGACCTCCTACACCCTCATCTGTTTTATTCACCAGCTTACACTGCCCTGGAGCAATATTTCAGTGCTTAACCAAGTAGTTGACACTTCAGCAATTTATTAAGGGGAAGTTGAAATTTTCATTTGGGTCAGCTCCAAGATATTGTTCTAGGTGTTTTACCGATGTTTGCTAATTTTATGTTTATAGAAATGTGTAAGCCAGACATTGTTATTCCTTTTTTATAGGTGAGGATGCTAAAGTTCTAAGAGCTAAAGACATTTAATGCTGGAGAGTTAGAAAGGACCAGAGTCACGTGGTCTGAATACAGACTTTTTTTGTTTTTAATTACACCAGTGGTTCTCACTGAGGCCTCAGAATCTTAATGGCAATAGGAATAGAGTGATATTAAAATAACACAACAGCAAAATGAAATGATATATGATCCTAACTATTTTCTTCACCAGTTTGGGGGCAGGAAGTCAGGTGGCCAGGAATGTCCTCTGGTGTTTAGAATCCCTGCACTTCCACCTATTGGAGAAGGAAATGGCAACCCACTCCAGTATTCTTGCCTGGAGAATCCCAGGGACAGAGGAGACTAGTGGGCTGCCGTCTATGGGGTCGCACAGAGTTGGACACAACTGAAGCGACTTAGCAGCAGCAGCAGCAGCACCTCCACCTGCTGGCAGACAGAGCACTTTTTGTTAAGGGACTTAATATTTGGTCTGAGAGTCAAATTTTGTATTTTATAATTTGCTATTGAGCTAATAAGTTAATACTGCTACTGCTGCTAAGTCGCTTCAGTCGTGTCCGACTCTGCGACCCCACAGACGGCAGCCCACCAGGCTCCCCCGTTCCTGGGATTCTCCAGGCAAGAACACTGGAGTGGGTTGCCATTTCCTTCTCCAATGCATGAAAGTGAAAAGTGAAAGTGAAGTCACTCAGTTGCATCCGACTCCCAGTGACCCCATGGACTGCAGCCCACCAGGCTCCTCCATCTATGGGATTCTCCAGGCAAGAGCACTGGAGTGGGGTGCCATCGCCTTCTCCAATAAGTTAATAAAATGTATAAAAAAAAGGACATAACAACGGATATACCAAAGAGAGTACAATTCATTCTAGTTGGACAGTTTAAAGAAGTTTGTTCACGTCCCATTGGGAAGCCAGGGTGTAAATTAATTACAAAGCTTGGGATTTACTTCCAGGGGCCAGTTAGTGTAGACTCTTACCAGATATAACGTATGGGTACTAAGTAGAGGGTATACTAAGAATGTAAAAGGCTACTATTATTAAATTTTTGCTTGTTTTCCTCAAGAATTTTGTTCTCCATGGCTATGCTTCTATAGACATTCTCAATCATACTATATATGTAGCTGTGTATCTTATTGTATACATTTACTTATAAGTGTTTTCATGTTGTCTATTCCATGTAAACATCACTTATACTGAGTGTTTTTTATTCACGTAGAAAGTGATTATGCTGTATGTTAATTATTTTTACTAAATGATGGATGTTTAGATTGTTTTTAGTTTTTTAGAATTGATTTTTAGTTTTTTTAATATTAAAATATCAACAATGTGCCCATAGCCTTTTCCATATTAAGATCATTTCTTGAAGATGGATTCTGAGTAGTGGAATTATTGAGTTAAACAACATAAATATCGTCAAAACTGTTGCTCACATTAAAGAATTGTTTTCTAAATTGATTTTTCACATTTTACTGATATTTTCAGAGAGTTTGTTTTTTTGTTTTTTTGAAAAATGAATTGTTTTTTTCAGCATTTAAAAATTTAATAGGCATTGCTTTACTTTGCATTTCTCTAATTGCTAGTTACAAGTAAACATTTTAACATGTGTTTATCCATTAGTTATATTTCTCTTTTGTGAATTGTGTGTTCATTTCCCTTGTTCATGCTTCTGTTCTATTGGGAGATAGTACCTAGGGTTGTTTTTTTTTTTTAATCATTAATTTGTGTTTACTTCACAGTGTATCTTCTATTCTTTTTTCTTTGTGATTTATTCTTGTTTTTATATTTAGATATTTATATTTGATCCAATTTTTTAATAGTTTGAGTGTTTTTATCCCTTAATTTAGCTCTTTAATCCATTTGGAATTTATTTTGTTGTGCACTGTAAAGTAAAAATTTAAATTGCTTTCCAAGTTAGCATCACCATTTATTGGATAATCCTTATATTGTATTATGAATTTGACTCCTGTACACATTTGACTCCTGCCCGTGTGTTTGTGCATTAAACATTACAATTGGATACAGTGAGGAGTAGAGCAGTAGAAGTTCTATATAATAATGATGTGTGATTATGGATAATTAATAACCTTTGACTCATTTAAGTTACATTGTTTTATACACGCTTATATTGATATATAGATATATAGATATGCACATACATCTGTAAACACATAATTTTATGCTTTAGAACTATGAAGAAATATTAGCAATGCTATTTTGCTCTTTTACACTGTGATATATTTTCCTTTATAAAAAGTTGATTTTTGTAGGATGTTGTGATTAGTGATAGTATTGCAAAGTCATGATGAATGTGCTATTGGGTAGTTTGCTATGTTAGGACACCACTTTGGGATTATTTAGTTTCGTTCAGTGATTTGATGTGGTGCCAGCATTTTTCCTTTAGGGTTGATTGGTGTAGCATTGTTACTCATATTGCTCTTTCCTCCTGAGATTTTCACTTGAGCATTAGAATTTTTTTTCCAGGGCAAAACTATAGTTAATATGCTTTAGATTGCCTTTTCTTCTACTGTAATTGTTTAATTAGCTAGCTTGGGAGTTCTTTTCTCTCTTACTTAGCTTGAGAAGTAATCCTATATTTCCTAAATTCTGAAAGCATTATTTCAGAAATGTAAAAAAAAATTTTTTTCTGCTTGGAAATATATACACACATTTTTTATACAATACAGAAGAGTACATAAGAGTATGTAAGAGTTGATGATCACAGAAGAATATTTCAGAGGTCACAGTGGAGGTTGGAGGACGAGGTCATGGACATGGACAGAACTAGGTTGTCTTGGGACAGACATCTTATAGTCAGTAAACTCCAGGAATTGAGCAGGTGTGTAAATAAGTGTGGTGACGATTGTGCAGTTCTAAAGGGATTAGCTTCTGTTAGGTCCATACCATTTCTGTCCTTTATCGAGCCCATCTTTGCATGAAATGTTCCTTTGGTATCTCTGATTTTCTTGAAGAGATCTCTAGTCTTTCCCATTCTGTTGTTTTCCTCTATTTCTTTGCATTGATCGCTGAAGAATGCTTTCTTATCTCTTTTTGCTATTCTTTGGAACTCTGTTATTCAGATGTTTATATCTTTCCTTTTCTCTTTTGCTTTTCGGTTCTCTTCTTTTCACAGCTATTTGTAAGGCCTTCCCAGACAGCCATTTTGCTTTTTTCCATTTCTTTTCCACGGGGATGGTCTTGATCCCTGTCTCCTGTACAATGTCACGAACCTCATTCCATAGTTCATCGGGCACTCTTATCTATCAGATCTAGGCCCTTAAATCTATTTCTCACTTCCACTGTATAATCATAAGGGATTTGATTTAGGTCATACCTGAATGGTCTAGTGATGTTCAAGCTGGTTTTAGAAAAGGCAGAGGAACCAGAGATCAAATTGCCAATATCCGCTTGATCGTGGAAAAAGCAAGAGAGTTCCAGAAAAACATCTATTTCTGCTTTATTGACTATGCCAAAGCCTTTGACTGTGTGGATCACAATAAACTGGAAAATTCTGAAAGAGATGGGAATACCAGACCACCTGATCTGCCTCTTGAGAAATTTGTATGCAGGTCAGGAAGCAACAGTTAGAACTGGACATGGAACAACAGACTGGTTCCAAATAGGAAAAGGAGTACATCAAGGCTGTATATTGTCACCTTGTTTATTTAACTTATATGCAGAGTACATCATGAGAAACACTGGAGTGGAAGAAACACAAGCTGGAATCAAGATTGCCGGGAGAAATATCAATAACCTCAGATATGCAGATGACACCACCCTTAAGGCAGAAAGTGAAGAGGAACTAAAAAGCCTCTTGATGAAAGTGAAAGAGGAGAGTGAAAAAGTGAGCTTAAAGCTCAACATTCAGAAAACGAAGATCATGGCATCCGGTCCCACCACTTCATGGGAAATAAATGGGGAAACAGTGGAAACAGTGTCAGACTTTATTTTTGTGGGCTCCAAAATCACTGCAGATGGTGACTGCAGCCATGAAATTAAAAGATGCTTACTCCTTGGAAGGAAAGTTATGACCAACCTAGATAGCATATTGAAAAGCAGAGACATTACTTTGCCAACAAAGGTCCATCTAGTCAAGGCTATGGTTTTTCCTGTGGTCATTTATGGATGTGAGAGTTGGACTGTGAAGAAAGCTGAGCACTGAAGAATTGATGCTTTTGAACTGTGGTGTTGGAGAAGACTCTTGAGAGTCCCTTGGACTGCAAGGAGATCCAACCAGTCCATTCTGAAGGAGATTAGCCCTGGGATTTCTTTGGAAGGAATGATGCTAAAGCTGAAACTCCAGTACTTTGGCCACCTCATGCGAAGAGTTGACTCACTGGAAAAGACTCTGATGCTGGGAGGGATTGAGGGCAAGAGGAGAAGGGGACGACAGAGGATGAGGTGGCTGGATGGCATCACGGACTCTATGGACATGAGTCTGAGTGAACTCCAGGAGTTGATGATGGACAGGGAGGCCTGGTGTGCTGCGATTCATGGGGTCGCAAAGAGTCGGACACGACTGAGTGACTGATCTGATCTGATCTAATCTGAAAGGGATTAGCTACTATTCAGCTGTAGCTGATTATTTCATTGGGGCTCAATGTTACTAGACCTTAATTTTTTTTCCCAAGAGATATTGGAAACATGGATTTTGCGTGAATTCTCTTAATTTCTAAATATTGGCAAGTCATACAATTGTGATCACTTAGGAGATCCCACTATGTGGGAATAGTCGTTCCCTTCTCCAGCAGATCTTCTCAACCCAGGGATCGAACCCAGGTCTCCCTCATTGCAGGCGGATTCTTTACCAGCTGAGCTATGTGGGAAGCCCAAGAATACTGGAGTGGGTAGCCTATCCCTTCTCCAGTGGATCTTCCCTACCCAGGAATTGAACTGGGATCTCCTGCATTGCAGGTGGATTCTTTACCAACTGAGCTATCAGGGAAGCCCTGATTGGCATTTTAGTCATTGTTTATACACAGTGAGGCCTTCCCTGGTGGCTCAGATGGTAAAGAATCTGCCTGCAAAGCAGGAGATCTGGGTTTGATCCCTGGGTTGGGAGGATCCCCTGGAGAAGGAAATGGCTACCCACTCCAGTATTCTTGCCTGGAAAATTCCATGGACAGAGGAGCCTGATGGGCTACAGTCCATGGGGTTGTACAGAGTCAGACACGATAGAGAGACTTAAGCTTTCATACACAGTGAAGAAGTTTTAGTTGAGTATAAAGACCAATAAGTAGAAACTGGTTGAATATAAAGTACAATGGTAAATGAATCTGTACAAACAGAAGATTGCTGCTATTGTATAGTGGTTCTTTGTGTTGATTATTGACTTTTTTTTTAATCAGACTAAAGATATAATGAATAGGATGAATATCAGAAACAAGATTCTGAATACTCTTTTTAGGGTGATAAATCTGGCTTCATACAATAGAATAAATTTTGTCTTGAGTTGAAATTTTATCTTGAGTACGTTGCACTGCTTTTAAATCTATAATAATTAACTGTTAAGTACAGTGTGAGAAAAGTTTATAAGCAATGTGTGTGTATGTGTGTGTAGGAATCTGGTCATTTAAAAAAAAGGCTGCATGAATAGTTTATTACTGAATGAGTGTATTCTGTTTGGGATACATGTAGAATATAATATTTAAAATAGCTTTTGGTGCAGCACTGTAATAGGCGAGCAGTGAAGCAGAGCACCTTCAGGGAGGTGGAAGTAGAGTAACTATTCAACAAACACCTCTGGCTCTGAGGAGTAGTTGAAGAGCTGAAAGAAATTTTAAATTTGGAAAACAGAACTTTGGGGGCCATTGGTATGACTTTATATTTTGAAAGGGTTAAACATGGAAAGTTAATTAGAATTGTAATGTTTTGGCACAGATAATAGCATTAGATAGATAGAAGCTTTAGGGTTGGGGATAGATTAGGGTAAAGGGGAAAAGTGCAGGATAGGAACTAACATTTCACACTTTAAATGTATTATATCATATACTCCTATAAACACTGAATACATTAAATATTACTTGAAGAACTTAATTTTATGTATAAACATTTTTATAATATAAAATATTTTTACAAGTTTGCTGATCCCACATTTGCTTAAAACAGCATTTAAAAGCTAATATAGTAGTTCAGATGACTTCTATATGCCGCATTTACAAAACTAATGAAGAATAACAAATGTGTCTACAAAAATACATTTATCACAAAATACCACAATAAAAAATGAGAAACCATGCAACCCGAACCTTCTATACATTACCTCTTTCTGTTTCTTGTGAGCAGATTTTCCTAACTTGGCATTTTCTGATTAAAAGGATGTAAAGTACTGGGGATACACTATATCATTTTCTTTCAAAAAAAAAAAAAAAGAAAAGAAAAGATAGATTTGCTAGGCCTCTGCAGAGTACATTTGCTTCCTAGGTAGCCAGATTGTGTGTGGCAGTTGAATAACACAAACAGAAAAAACCAATACTTTCATTAACAACTCATGTAAGAACTTTTATTAGTAACTTTATTGATTGTTTTCTTTGAATATAAAAACATAGTGTATTCTGCTTGTGGCTGTCTCCATCCAAAAGCTTTTCCACCTTAGAAGTGATTTCTGTGGATGGTATGCTGGTTGTATAAGGGTGTACAGCATAGTCTGTTAACTTACAAAAGTTCTGTTCTGTGAGTGGTAAATTATAATAAAGTTGGGCAGTGATCTCTAATGTGGCACCAGTAAAGGCAGTACTGCTGAAATGGAGAGTGTTTTTAATATGTACATTTTAGGGTCTTCAACTCAATTAGAGAAGGAATTTGGTTTGTAGTTTGCCCTGACTTTCAGTAACCTGAGAAGCAGGGATGAAGAAAGGAATAATTTTATATGCAGAACAGCATTCAGAGCAGCTAAAGAAAAATAATAGGACTTTGATTTTTCTGTGTGCTTACTAAAAGGCGGTTCATGAATTTTGTCCTCACCCATTGTCTTCGTAGTAGCTAAGAGGGCAGTCCTTCCTTGCTGCTGCTGCTAAGTCGCTTCAGTCGTGTCCGACTCTGTGCAATCCCCTAGGCGGCAGCCCACCAGGCTCCCCCGTCCCTGGGATTCTCCAGGCAAGAACACTGGAGTGGGTTGCCATTTCCTTCTCCAATGCATGAAAGTGAAAAGTGAAAGTGAAGTCGCTCAGTCATGCCTGACTCTTAGCGACCCCATGGACTGCAGCCTACCAGGCTCCTCCATCCATGGGATTTTCCAGGCAAGAGTACTGGAGTGGGGTGCCATTGCCTTCCCCGAGTCCCTCCTTACTCAACTACAAAATATATGATATTCATCTGATACTGCTTTCTTCCTTAAATCATCAACAGATCCACCCTGTGCAGTAGAATACTGTATAGTGAAAGTGAAAGTGAAGTTGCTCAGTCCTGTCCAACTCTTTGCGACCCCATGGACTGTAGCCTACCAGGCTCCTCCCTCTGTGGGATTCTCCAGGCAATAGTACTGGAGTGGGGTGCCATTTCTTTCTCCAGGGGATCTTCCCAACCCAGGGATTGAACCCAGGTCTCCTGCATTCCAGGCAGACACTTTAACCTCTGAGCCAACATAGGTAGTCTCAGAATACTGTATAAGCCACATTAAATAGAAAATTAAAATTGCTTCTGAATACTAATATCTATCCAATAAGGTATATACTTAAATGTGAGAAACCTCTTTTTACTTTTTTTTTTTTTTAATATGTTTATTTTAAATATGTGGGCTAGCATTTGCTCCTTGCTGGGCAGTGATCTTGGGATGATTCTGATCTATACCTTATTGGATAGATATTAGTATTCAGATGCAATTTCAATTTTATATTTAATGAGGCTTAGGTACTCTTGCCTGGAAAATCCCATGGATGGAGGAGCCTGGTAGGTTGCAGTCCATGGGGTCGCTAAGAGTCGGGCACGACTGAGCAACTTCACTTTCACTTTTCACTTTCATGCATTGGAGAAGGAAATGGCAACCCACTCCAGTGTTCTTGCCTGGAGAATCCCAGGGACGGGGGAGCCTGGTGGGCGCCTGTCTGTGGGGTCACACAGAATCGGACACGACTGAAGTGATTTAGCAGTAGCAGCAGCAGGTAGTCTCAGAATACTATATAAGCCTCATTAAATAGAAAATTAAAATTGCTTCTGAGTACTAATATCTATCCAATAAGGTATAGATCAGAATCATCCCAAGATCATTGCCCAGCAAGGAGCAAATGTTAGCCCACATATTTAAAATAAACATATTTTAAAATAATAAAAAAGTAAAAAGAGGTTTCTCACATTTAAGTATATTATGGGGGTATCAGGAAAACAAAAAACTCCTCCTTATACTTAGCAATATTTAATAGTATGTGTAAAGTACTATGCAAGTTCAATGCCAAAAAATTATTAAAAGCTTAAGATATTGCCTTTAATATTATTATAGTCTACGTGGGAAGACAAAGCTATTATGTGTAGAAAGAAACTAAAATGGTAGTATATAAATAGCAAGTAAATATTTTAGGCAATGTGTAGTAAAGGTTTTCAGTACAGGGAGAGATCACTGTTGGTGGAATGGTCAAGGAAAGCTAAATTGGAAAATTATCAGAACTTCGTAGTTTTTAAGGACCTACAAAAGTCATCTTGTCTAATAATCCATTTAAGAGTTGACTAGTCTACAGTCAAATACCTCTAAAAATTGAAAACTTAACCTCTTTCCAGTTTTGGTCGATGAGGTCAAATCATACAACGGGACTTCCCTTGTGGTTCAGTGGTAAAGAATCTGCCTGCAAATGCAGGAGACCCAAGTTTGATCCCTGAGTTACAAAGATCCCCTGGAGAAGGAAATGGTAGCCCACTCCAGAATTCTTTCCTGGGAAAGAATTCTTTCCTATGGACAGAGTAACCTGGCGGACCATAGTCCATGGGGTCACAAAAGAGTTGGACACGACTTAGTGACTAAACAAACAGCAACAACAATAAAATCATAAAATATCCCTCAAAATATATTTGGGAGCTATTATGCCATCTATTTATTATCTTAAGAAGAACTATATACTATTAGGAGTCTTTGGTATTCTCTTCTAGATAACCATTTAGTGCTTATTCTCTTCTTGATGAATCCAGCTAGGTCAGTTGCTGAAAGACCTGATCATTTCTGTAGTTAAATATGAATGAGTTCATCTGTAAGAATGAATTTAGGATATTTTTATATTTCATCATCTTATTTTTTTTAGTGAAAAACATGTTTTTTGGAATTTTAAATGATTTTTTTTTCGAGATTTGATGAGGTGTTCTGAGAAACAGGGAAATGTTAAGTTACTTGATTTATGCTGTCGTTCTGATATAGGAAAGGAAGGGCTACTGTTTAAATTCTGAATGAAGGTGAATTCAGAAGAGAGGTTTATATAAGCAGAAACTTTGAAGAATAGCCAGAATATCTAAGTTTAGACTCTGAAACCATAGAAAAGTTAAAATAATTCGGTAAAATCCACAATAAATTCAGTTGAAACCATTGTTTTCTGTAAATGATGATGAAACATGAGTTGAAGATCAGGGCATTCCTGAAGTTAAATTTGTAATGGATCCGCTGTGGTGGTCTTGTAGCAGTGGAAGGAGAATAGGAATACCCACTGATACTTATATGATTCAGTAAAAGACTTAAGAATCCCAAGAGAATGCATAACATTTAGAATCTGTAACAAGACTGCAGGAATTTGGAGGTAATTGGTATAGCCTGGAGCCTTTCTGGGTATATGTTAGCAAATTTTGGAAAACAAATGTTCTCTTTCCAGATGTGTTACATGGGAGAGTTTCTGGAATGAGGACAATAGAGGAAACAAGAAACTGATGTTTCCTTGCCTTCCTTTGATGGACAGGAGAGGGGGCCAGTTGCTCCTCATTCAGAGTCTGGAAATAAACTTTTTGTGAGAGATAACTGAAATTAGTGAACCCAGCAGAGCTGTAGTTAAGAGTTTTGGACATATATTTGACTATATGATTACAGGCAAATATGAAAAAACTGTCTCATTTGAAATTTCATAAGTGAACAAATTTTGAACAGTATTGAGTCTTTTTTTAATGTCTCTTTTTATAGAAAAGAAAAACTGTATGTTCCTGAGCATGGAAAAAGATGTGGAAAGACAGACCACCAGGCTATAATCATTGGTTAGAAGGTAGAAGAGTGTAGTGGTTAATACTACATAATGGACTCTGCAGCCAGACAGTATGTTTCAGACCCTAACTCTGCCACTCTGTGTGTAACATTCCTAACCTCTTGGTGTCTGTTTCTTCAGGTGATGTGAAAATTCAATCAGGTAATACTTTAAAGTACTTAGAATGGTGCCTGGCAGATGGTCAGTACTATATAAATGCTTTTTATAATAAAATAGAGTAAATAAAATTTTCTTACCTTGATCTGTAGGGAGAAAATATAGAGTTACTCTTTACATCTTTGTTCTTCATTTCTACTGAGGTCTGAACACAGTGTATTGTTAAGTGATTTTGTCATTATATTAATGTGCTACAGTTCATGGAACTGTTTTTATACTATTAGATATTTAAATTGTTTCCAACCTAAATCTTAGGGTCTTTCAAAGATCTTATGTATATATTAAAAAGTTGTAAAAAAAATAGAATCTGAACCCAGCTTTAATATTTATACAGATATGCTTTTAATTTAAAAATATCTCTGATGGCTTTCATTGAGACTGAGTAAAAATCAGTTTTCTTAACCTTAAGAATATCTGATTTTACCTTATTTTATCCTATTGAACTTTATTCCCAGAAGTGAATTGTGGTTTTTGAGAGAGCCAATGTAGTGCAAAATTTTTTTTAAAAATTTCATAGTTATCTCCTGTGGAAACTTCATGTTTTTTTGATTGAAAGACTAATGAAGAGGATATATATGAAACTGTAGTTTTGTGCCTCCTTTCTGTACTGTATCCAAATACTTAAGCAGATTATATTTAAATAGCAAATTATCACTGTTTCCACTCCCATAAATGAGACAGTAAGATTAGAACTTTTCCTAAAATTTTAATTTTTGAGTCTAGGTACAGTGAAAGTTAAATTGCTACATGAACCTCAGCCAATAAAATTTAGTTTAGCCCATTACCCTGAATAATGTTTCTGTCTTTATATTAATTAATGTTTATTAAACATCGACAGATAACACCATCTTTATTGATCTCTAGCTTAGACCTTTTTGCCCTTTGGTTTTTTTAACCATTTAAAAAAATCACCCTAATTTCTTTTAGTTATCAAAGAACTTTCATTTTATTTCTTTTATCCTTTGAAAATTTTATGGGTTTATATTCAAATGCCCCTTAGATTTAAAAAGCTGAGTCAAAAAACAAAGTACACAGTTGAGAAAATAGTGACAGGCGATGAATTATTGAACTCCTTCAAGCTCAGCTTCAGCAGTTTGTGGAACTGAGAACTTCCAGATGTACAAGCTGGGTTTAGAAAAAGCAGAGGAACCAGAGATCAAATTGCTAGCATTTGTTGGATCATGGAGAAAGCAAGGGAATTCCAGGAAAACATCTACTTCTGCTTCACTGACTACACTTTGACAGTGTGGATCACAACAAACTGTGGAAAATTCTTAAAGAGATGGGAGTACCAGACCACCATACCTGTCTCCTGAGAAACCTGTAGGTGAGTCAAGAAGCAACAGTTAGAACCACACATAGAACAACAGACTGGTTCCAAATTGGGAAAGGAGTACCTTAAGCTGTATGTTGTCACCCTGCTTATTTAACTTCTATGCAGAGTACATCAGGACAAATGCAGGGCTGGATGAAGCACAAGCTGGAATAGAGTTTGCCTAGAGAAATATCAACAAACTCAGATATGCGGAAGACACCTTAGGCAGAAAGTGAAGAGGAGCTAAAAAGCCTACTGTTGAGGGTGAAAGACGAGAGTGAAAAAGCTGGCTTAAAACTCAACATTCAAGAAACTAAGATCATGGCATCTGTTCCCAGCACTTCAGGACAAATAGAAGTGGAAAAAGTGGAAGCAGTGACAGATTTTATTTTCTTGGGCTCCAGAACCACTGTGGATGGTGTCTGCAGCCTTGAAATTAAAAGATGCTTGCTCCATGGAAGGAAAGCTATGACAAACCTAGATGGTGTATTGGAGAAGGCGATGGGAACCCACTCCAGTACTCTTGCCTGGAGGATCCCATGGACAGAGGAGCCTGGTGGGCTGCAGTCCGTGGGGTCTCGAAGAGTTGGACACAACTGAGTGACTTCACTTTTACTTTTCGCTTTCATACATTGGAGAAGGAAATGGCAACCCACTCCAGTGTTCTTGCCTGGAGAATCCCAGGGATGGGGGAGCCTGATTGGCTGCCGTCTATGGGGTTGCAGAGAGTTGGACACGACTGAAGTGACTTAGCAGCAGCAGCAGCAGATGGTGTATTAAAAAGCAGAGATGTCACCTTACTGACATAGGTATATGTATCTTGTATATCCTTTAACTATCCATGTAGTCAAAGCTATGGTTTTTTCCAGTAGTCATGTCCGGATGTGAGAATTCATAAAGAATTCTCAGTGCTGAAGAATTGATGCTTTGACTTGTGGTGCTGGAGAAGACTCTTGAGAGTTCCTTGGACTGCAAAAAGATCAAACCAGTCAATTGTAAAGGAAATAAACCTTGAATATTTATTGGAAAGACTGATGCTAAAGCTGAAGTTCCAATACTTTGGCTACCTGATGTGAAGAGCTGGCTTTTTGGAAAAGGCCCTGATGCTGGGGAAGATTGAAGGCAACAGGAAAAGGGAGCAGCAGAGGATGAGATGGTTAGATACCCTTACCGACTCAGTGGACATGAATTTGAGCACACTCTGGGAGACAGTGGAGGACAGAGGAGCCTGGTGTGCTGTAGTCTATGGGGTCACAAAGAGTCAGATGAGACTTAGCTACTGAAAAACAGCAAATTATTTAAAAATATTTATTGTTTTTTTGATATTTCTTCTTCGAGATTTTCATCATTTGGACATGTATGTAGAAGAAACATGGCTTCCCAGGTGGCACTAGTGGTAAAGAACCCGCCTGCCAGTGAGGAGACAGGGATTCAGTCTCTGGATTGGGAAGATCCCCTGGGAGAGCGCATGGCAACCTACTCCAGTATTTTTGCCTGGAGAATCCCATGGACAGAGGAGCCTGGCGGGCTGTGGTTCATAGGGTTGTAAAGAGTTGGACATGACTGAAGTGACTTAGCATACACGCATGCACATAGAAGATACATGGGGAAAAGAAAAGGTTAATGCTACCTGCTTTCCAGGAGTATTACTGCTTTTATGTAACAGGACACTGCTTTATTGTATTATGCTGCTGCTGCTGCTGCTACTGCTGCTGCTAAGTCGCTTCAGTCGTGTCCGACTCTGTGTGACCCCATAGACGGCAGCCCACCAGGCTCCCCTGTCCCTGGGATTCTCCAGGCAGGAAAACTGGAGTGGGTTGCCATTTCCTTCTCCAATGCATGAAAGTGAAAAGTGAAAGTCAAGTCGCTCAGTCATGTCCGACTCTTCGCGACCCCATGGACTGCAGCCTACCAGGCTCCTCTGCCCATGGGATTTTCTAGGCAAGAGTACTGGAGTGGGGTGCCATTGCCTTCTCCGATTATGATTATTATTATTATATTATGAGTGTTCTTCAAATTTTCTCAGGTTGGAGTCCTTCCATTTTTCAGTCTTCTGTACTTACTGAAATTTGCCTAAAATTTGATACTCTGATATCTTTTTTAGCCATATCATTTGTATTTCCTATATGAGTGGTATTTTTTCTGAATATAAGTTTTGCCATAATGTTAATGAAACTTTATTCATAAGTGTTTGGACTTATTCCTAAGATTTCCATTGGGTATAGAATAGTTTCATATTACATAGACCAGCCATCAAGGCTGTCCACAGCTTGTCACAGCCTTTCTTATCTCATTGTCTTTTTCTCCTTTACTCAGATATTCTTTTCCTGCCTAGATTATGCTGTGAATGTATCAGGACCTCGGTTAGCCTGTACGTGTATGTAAAATCCAGTACTATATTCAGATCCCAGTCATTTACTACCTCCTTTATATAGGTTTCTTGGTATCTTCAGTTAACTTTTTTAAAATTTTTAAATAATTAGAATTACAAAGACTGCAGGGATAGTATGAAGAAGTCCTGTGTACTGTTTACCCATTTTCTCCACTGGTCACATCTTCCATAATATAGTGCAGTATTAAAATCAGCGAACTGACATTGGCACAGTGTGTGCGTGTGGACTAGTGTGTGCCATTCTATCATTTGTGTAAATTCTGTATTTTTGCCACAATCAGGATGTAGAACTGTTCCATCACCACAGACATTTCCTGATATCAGTGTTTTGCCAATTAAAGTGTAGGAATCTTACCTTCTCCATGTTTTTATTATCCCTTAAATAATAATGTAATGGTCTTTAAATTTTTCTCTCTATAAGTTTGAAATCTCTACCAGACAATATTGTATTTTTGCTTTGATCATTGAATATAATTTAGGAAACTCAAGAGAAGTAGGAAAGTCTATTTTACTTATTCATGCTTTTTCTCTTTCTGTTATTTTTCCTTTTTTCCTGATGTTCTAAGACTCACTCATTTATCATTTCCTTTCTTTTTAAGAACATCCTTTAGGCATTCTTTAGGGTAAGTCTGTGGGTGACAATTCTCTTAGTTTTCCTTCATCTTTAGTGTTTTGAGCTATTCTGATGGCAATATGGAAGACACAAATTCCCCTTTAGTCACTTTTTTTTCTTTTTACTATATATCTATGTTTATTGAGGTATAGTTGATTTACAGTGTAAAGTTTTAGGTGTATAACATAGTGATGCGCAGGTTTTAAATGTTATACTCCATTTATAGTTATTCTAAAATACTGACTATATTCCCTGTGCTGTACAATATATCCTGTACCTTATTTATTTTCTACATAATAGTTTGTACCTCTTAATCCCCTATCCCTATTTTCTTTACATGGTTTTTCTCATCTTCACAGTCTTCTTATGACAGCTGATACTAAAATGATTGTTTTGTGATTTTATCACCTTCCATGACTATGAGAATATAACATACTCCAGGGGATAAAGAGAAGGAAGACCGGAAGATATCAACCTCTGTTTCACCTTTTATCTCTTGAGAATACCTTAGTTTACTAAATTACCTGTTTGTTGACCTTTGTTGATCTTGCATGGAAATGATCAATGCTATGTAACATCTGTAGACAGTTAATTACAAATTTGTACAGTATGTTTCTTTCGGTCATATGTTTTTGCCTTTATAAAAGGCAGCAGCAAATTTTTTTCTATATCTAATTTTTTCTACATACAATTTCAGTTGTGGGTAGTTAGAATAGTTTGTTACCCACATCTTTTGTTTTTTGATGGGGCTCTTGGCCTGAGAACACTGTGACCATTTCAGTATTTCACTATTTTCTAAAGTACTCCAAAGGCTACCTTATTGGAACTTCCCTTATGTAGAACATAAAAGTATTGTTGTTGTTTTTAAAATTGCAGCCATATTTTTAAATTAAAATCAGTTGCAATTCCAGAGAACAGTAAGTCACAAAAATTTCCAAACACTGGCCTTGAGCTGTTGTTTCTGTTTTTAACTTTATGGAAACTAACTTTTTTTCTTCTTATTATAAAAGTAATATATATTCATTCTAGAAAACTTGGAGAATATTGAAGTACAATGAAGAAATACACATCAATAATGATGTATCAGCCAAGAAAGAGATTAACATTCTGACAGGTTTTATTTTTTTAAAAGATATTTAAGGACACATTTATTTATCAAAAACATTGACATCATATTTATAGACTATTTGGCATAGTTTACTATTTGTGTTTTTCATTTGTTATAAAATAGAAAATGTAATAAAATATGTAATATATGAAAATTGTAAAATATAAAAATAAGTATCTTTGTATTACTCTCCAGCTTAAGATAGATATTATTAGCAACTTTGAAGTCCTCTGAGTAGATCAATTTCATCATATCCCTGCCTTTTCCTCCACAAGAAATACCTAGTGTGCTGTATTTGGTGTATATAATTTACTTCTGTTTTCTGTAGGTATGTCTAACTATATATAACGTATTGTTTACTTTTCCTTGCTTTTGACCGCTGTGAAAAGGGTAACATATCTGAGGCTTGTACTTTACTCTCAACATTATGTTGCTACAAATCATTTATGTCTTTGTGAGTCATTTACTTTCATTGCTCTAGGGAAATATCTTAAGGTATACACTCCACTGTTCTTCTGAAGGCGGACATTTAACGATGGCAAGTTTGATGACCTGAAAGTAGTACAGTATGGTTTGGTATGTAAAATTACATACATAAAGTTTATGTGTGTGCATTATACTAAGTGTATTACTATCACTTTTTGTTTTATTTATTAATAGTTTGAAGCTGTATTCTTAGGCGTTTGAATCTTACTGTAAGATCTTTTATCTGTAGTAATCGTTTCCCTCATATTTTGTGTGATATTAAACGAACTATGCTAGTATGTGTGTATATATGGTTAGTATTTTTATTATTTTCAGGGTTTTTTTGAAAATAAATTTTTAAATGTGTCTCTTGTGAAGAGCATATTGCTGGACATATAAAACAATCCAGTTGGATCCATTATCAGTGTTATTGTATTTACTAACAGGGGCATTCAGTTTACATATAATTTATTGCTAGTACATTTGAATTTTTGTCTGTCATCTTAGTTTGTATTTTCTGTTTTTTGGCTCTTCTTTGTTTCTTTCTCTCCTTTTCTTGCCTGTCTTTGGATTGATTTTTAAAAATCCTTTATCCACTATCTCTCAATTATTTCTCCCTCTTTGAAAGTTATACACACTTCCTGTTCTTTCAATGCTGACCCTGTAAATTATAACATATATCCTTAAGTTATGAAAGTCTAAAGCTAATTAAACTTCTACTTTCCTGATGGGTAAAGACCTTAGAACACCAAAATTCTGTTTAGCCTCCACATGATTTGTGATATCATTGTTCTATATTTTAATTTTCTTTTTATTCCTGCTAGACCTTATTATAGTTTCACAAAATAAGTGTTAGTTTATATTAGCAGCTTGCATTTTGGCTTTTTATTCCTTCTTTCCCTCGATCTCAGACCTTCCATTTGAGATCACTTACCTTCTGCCTGAAGAATGTCCTTTGTAATTTCCATTGATGGAAGTCTCTCTGCAACTAACATTTTCAGGTTTTGTAAAAAAAAATTCTGTTGTTTGGCTTGAAATTTCTTTATTTCACTCTTATTTTTAAAAGTAGGTGTGTAATTCTGAGCTTGCAATTATTTTCCTGTAGTACTTTACACACAGTATTTCACTGTCTTCTAGCTTTGTTTTTTGATGGTTTAAAATTAGCTATACATCTGATTTCCACTTTGAATGTAATTTATCTTTCTTCACTTGTCTGCTTTAAAATTTTCTCCATATCCTAGACTTTCAGCTGCTTCATTGTGAGATGTTGGTGAGTAGATTTCTTTTCGTTTATATATTTTGGATTTATTGCATGTTTGAACCAGTGGATTAATGTCTTTCATCAGTTCTGGAAAATTCTCAGCCATTTTTTAAGTATTTTTCTTGCCTCAATCTTTCTGTTTTCTCTTTCAGGAGCTTTAATTAAATGTGTATTAGATTAATTTCACTCTAAACTCCATGTTTGTTATTTTCAGCTATATAGTTTTCATTTTTTTCTGACTTGATTCTGTGTAATTTCTTCCAATTTATTTTCCAGTTAGTTCTTTCTTCTGTTGTGTTTCATTATCAGTAATGTAGACTGAAATTAAAATTCAGTTTTTTTCCCCCTTTTCTAGGATTTCTGTTTTTTCCCCAAATCTGGGTGTACGTGTGTGTGTGTGTGTCTGTGTGTGTGTGTGTGTATCTACATATCTATCTGTCTATCTATATATATGTTTTTCATATTCTTTTCCATTGTGGTTTAGTACAGGATATTGAATATAGTTCCCTGTGCTATACACTAGGACCTTGTTGTTTATCCATTTTATATCTACCAGTTTAATAGTTTTCTATTTTTATAAGGTATTTTCAACAATTTTATTTTCTGAAAACAGGTAAAGAATAGTTGTAATATCTTTGCCTATTAATTCTAACAGTTGAAGTCTTGTGGGTGTTTTTCTGCTAGTTCATACTCATAGATCTTCATTTTCTTTTTTGCCTAGTTTTCTTTACTCTGTCATGGCTATTACCTTTGAAAAAAAATGTGTATTCATGTGTGTGTTTGTGTGTATTCCTTGGAATCTTGTATGAAAGTTTCTTTCTCCAGGGCTGAATTTTGTCTGTTTCTGTCAGGTACCTAGTAACACTGCCAATAAAGGACTTTTTAAACCAAACTCATGTAGTCTACCCAGATATGGGCTGCAAATTCTTTTGAGGCTTTGGGTTTGAATACAGCTTCTTCAGAATGTTGTTTATTTTAACTCCTCTACTCCCTGATCCAGCCCCCTGACTTTCTTTTTTTGTGTGTGATATTGTGTTCTGCTCTGCACCAAGGTAACTTTCATTGGACTCCCCTCTGGATGGTAAGGATTTAGTGATCTATTCCTACTTCTAGAGTGTAGTTATTCTTTGAAACTTCATATGGGAGAGAATCTTGGATTCTTGGAGGGATTTGACCCTTAAATTCTGCTTTCTTTGCCCTTTTAGGCTCCCAAGATGAACCTCACATTTTTGGAATTGTAATTGAGAAATATCTTCAGTTCAAAATCAGTTTAGTGCTCTAGTATTCTCCTTATTTCCCTGGGTATCAGGTTTCTTCTAAAACTTGTCCTGGTATTTTCACAGTAGCTTATTAACACTGTGCTGTTTTTCAGTGATGCTTTAATGTTTTAGCTAACACATATTTTAAGAAGAAATGTTGGTTTGAGTAACTGTATGATTTGTTGTTGTTTTTACTGCTAACTCAGTTTCTTGGGGACTTTATTTATGGGTGCTATTGTTCTTATGAGAAAGCTGTATTAGTAGCTGCACATGGGGTGGGGAACATTGATTACTTGATATCAGTGTAAACTAAATTTTCACTTTGGTAGTTTTTCTGCCCCTGATCCATATGTAGACTATGTAGTAGCTACAAATGCCCAAGGAAAGTCTTCTTTTTACCTGGTCCCCTGCCCATGAATATTTATTGTGTAAGTAGGCCTGGGTCCATGTTATATGATTTTGTGGGATATATATTTCTCTAGTTTGCTTTTGATTAAGGGTGTATCCCTTTGTTCTTA
Organism: Bos grunniens; assembly: GCF_055505025.1. NCBI lineage: Eukaryota > Metazoa > Chordata > Mammalia > Artiodactyla > Bovidae > Bos > Bos grunniens. Next base: position 95,662,371 of record NC_141175.1, on the reverse strand, counting down.
TGCCTTTGTACCACATCTCCAGTTTAATTCCTTGCCCTGTGTGAGCCAGAGGCTTTGTTTCCTGTCCCCCTTGTGTATTCATTAAAAATGAAGCTATTGGCCAAGAGTTGGCAAACTTTTTCTGTGAAGGGCCAGATAGAAAATATTTTAGATTTTTCAGGTCATACAGTCTCTGCTGTTGTGATATGAACATATCTGTAGACAAGACTTAAATGAATGAGCATAGGTATATTGTAAAGAACTTCATTTATAGACACTGAAATTTGAGTTTCATATAATTTTCATTTGTTAAGATTTCTTCATTTTTATTTTCAACTATTAAAATTTAAAAACTATTCTTAGCTTATGATTATAAGCTGGATTTGGCTTGTGGATTATAGTTTTCCAACTCCTGCTTTAGGCCATTAAGATAGCTTTCCTCCTTGCTGCTCTCATTCCTGGCCCTTTTAGGATTTTTCTCACTTCCATGCAAGCTTAGGAAAGCTTGATATTCATTTTAATATGAAGTTAAAAAAGCAAAATTTCTATTTTATCCAGCATTTTAGGTTTTTTGCAGTAGGAACATTTCAGAATACACACACACGTTGCCAGATTCATGTTTATTTCATCATTTCATATTTAGTAATATATAGTAAAATATGAACAAAAGGCCAAACATTCCATTTTAGATTTTATGACCCTGTCTGATCCTTGTTTTGCATTCTTTGTTTTATATAACTTTAAGAGTGTATGTACATTGTTTTTGTTCTGTGCTTTCAATTAATGTTCTTCTGTATGCATAACAATCTCCATACTTATTTTTTGAGTATATAATATTCTTTGTCTTGTCGTACTACAATTTCCTTAATTTAGTTCCTTATTTGGAAATTGTGGAGTTTTTTTCCCCCCTTCAGGTATTTGTTTTTGTTGTTGATTGCAACTGAGTTTCTGCTGACAAGTGCTGAGTAGTGTCTGACTGTCTGTAAACCTATGGGACTTTTCCAGGCATGAATACTGGAGTGGGTTTCCTTTTCTTTCTCCAAGGGATCTTCCCAACCCAGGGATCAAACTGGGTCTCTTGCATCTGCTGCATTGGCATGCAGATTCTTTACCACTAGCACCACCATAACTGAGTACTATAGCAATTAAAAAAAGTGGAAAATGTTTTTGTTTCCCATCATGATTCATTTCATTAAGACTGTTTAAAACACTTAAAGGAAGGTGCTTCCTAAAGAGGGGATCTTATTTTGTTCCTTCTTCACTCCAGATAACCTCTGCACAGCAAATGCCTATTCAGTAAAATGTTTTGTTACATGAACACTAAGTCATTAAATGAGAGTAAATTGAGAGGTATATCTCTGATTGTATTGTCATTGTTTTAATGATAATGAAACAATTCAAGCTGTTTCTCCTTAGCTTTCCCCCAAACAAGAATGGAACATTTCCTCTTCTACCTGTCCCAGGGAACCAAAGCCAGTAGGTATTGTGGCTTGAAAAATACCAAATACAGCTGAGTTGAATGACTGTCTTAAAAGTAGATTTTTCTTCTCTTTTCAACAGGATAAATAATAAGAAAAATTGGCATATAACCATCAGTTCTTTACTATGTGGATTGTATACATGTGTTCAAAGAGACAAAAATGGCATTTAAAAAGAGAGGGTTATATTTCTCTTTATCACAAAGTAAGGTGGTAGGCAGTTCAGTGCTGATGCAGTTGGGGCCCAGTCTTCTTCTATACTTCTGCCCAGAAATCCATAACATGTAGCTTTTACCCATATGTGTTTTCTCCTCATAATTTCTGTCTCCAGTGTTATGTCAAGAAGAAGAGTAAGAGGTGAAGGGGGTCGCAAACCGAGCTGAACCTTTACTTTTTTAAAGAGCATTCCTAGATGATTTTTGTATACAATTTCAAAATGTAGTTTTTTAACCTAAGCACACTGCTACTTCTAACAAAATTGGAAATCTTTTCTTTTTCTTTTAAACTAATTTATTTTTTAATTGAAGGATAATTTACAGAATTTTGTTGTTTTCTGTCAAAGCTCAACATGAATCAGCCATATGTTGATTCATACATCCCCTCTCTTTTGAAACTCCCTCCCATCTTCCTCCCCGTCCCACCCCTATAGGTTGATGCAGAGCCCCTGTTTGAGTTTCCTGAGGCATACAGGAAATTCCCGTTGGCTGTCTATTTTACATATGGTAATGTAAGTTTCCATGTTACTCTTTCCATACATCTCACCTTCTTCTCCCCTTTCCCCATGTCCATAAGTCTATTCTCTATGTCTGTTTCTTCATTGCTGCCTTGTAAATAAATCCTTCAGAACCATTTTCCTAGATTCCATACATATGTGTTAGAATATGATATTTATCTTTCTCTTTCTGACTTACTTCACTCTGTATAATAGGTTCTGGGTTTATCCATCTCATTAGAACTGACTCAAATGTGTTCCTTTTTATGGCTGAGTAATATTCCATTGTGTGTGTGTGTGTGTGTGTGTGTGTGTGTGTGTGTGTGTGTACTGCAATTTCTTTATCCATTCATCTGTCGATGGACATCTAGGTTGCTTCCATGTTCTAGCTATTGTAAACAGTGCTGCAATGAACAATGGATACATGTGTCTTTCTCAATTTTGATTTCCTCAGGGTATATGCCTAGGAGTGGCATTGCTGGGTTGTATGGTGGTTTTATTCCTAGTTTTTAAAGGAATCTCCATACTGTCTTCCATAGTGGCTGTATCAATTTACATTCTCCACACCTTCTCCAGCATTTATTGTTTGTAGACGTTTTGATGAGGGCCATTCTGACCAGTGTGAGGTGATATCTCATGGTAGTTTTGATTTGTATTTCTTTAATAATGAGTGATGTTGAACATCTTTTCATGTGTTTGTTAGCCATCTGTATGTCTTCCTTGGATAAGTGTCTGTTTAGGTTTTTTCCCCACTTTTTGATTGGGTTGTTTGTTTTTCTGATTGAGTTGTATGAGCTGCCTGTATATTTTGGAAATTAATCCTTTGTCAGTTGTTTCATTTGCTATTATTTTCTCCCATTCTGAGGGTTGTCTTTTCACCTTGCTTATAGTTTCCTTTGCTGTGCAAAAGCTTTTAAGTTTAATCAGGTCCAACTTGTTTACTTTTGTTTTAATTTCTGTTACTGTAGGAGGTGGGTCATAGAGGATCTTGCTTTGATTTACGTCATTCAGTGTTCTCCCTATGTTTTCCTCTAAGAGGTTTTTAGTTTCTGGTCTTATATTTAGGTCTTTAATCCATTTTAAGTTTATCTTTGTGTATGGCGTGTTCTAATTTCATTCTTTTACATGTAGTTGTGCAGTTTTCCCAGCATCATTTACTGAAGAGGCTGTCTTTGCCCCATTATATATTCTTGCCTCCTCTGTCAAAAATAAGGTACCCATAAGTGCTTGGGTTTATTTCTGGGCTTTCTATCTTGTTGCATTGGTCTATATTTCTGTTTTTGTGCCAGTTCCATACTTTCTTGATGACTGTAGCTTTGTAGTATAATCTGAAGTCAGGAAGGTTGATTCCTCCAGCTCGATTCTTCTTTCTCAGGACTGCTTTGGCTATTTGGGGTCTTTTGTGTTCCCATATGAATTGTGAAATTTTTTGTTCTAGTTCTGTGAAAAATGCCATTGGTAATTTGATAGGGATTGCATTGAATCTGTAGATTGCATTTGGTAGTATAGTCATTTTCACAATATTGATTCTTTCTACCCAGGAACATGGAATATCTCTATATCTGTTTATGTCATCTTTGATTTCTTTCATTAGTGTCTTATATAATTTTTTTTGTTGATTTTACATATAAGTATATTACATTTATATGTAATATCCTTTTATTTATTTATTTTTTTAAATTTTATTTTATTTTTAAACTTTACATAATTGTATTAGTTTTGCCAAATATCAAAATGAATCCACCACAGGTATACATGTGTTCCCCATCCTGAACCCTCCTCCCTCCTCCCTCCCCATACCAGTTCCTTCATCTCCTTAGGTAAGTTTATTCCAGGTATTTAATTCTTTTTGTTGCAATGGTGAGTGGGGTTGATTACTTAATTTCTCTTTTTGATTTTTCATTGTTAGTATATAGAAATGCAAGTGATTTCTGTGTATTGATTTTGTATCCTGCAACTTTGCTAAATTCACTGATTAGCTTAGTAATTTTCTGATACTGTCTTTAGGGTTTTCTATGTACAGTGTCATGTCATCTGCAAACAGTGAGAGCTTTACTTCTTTTCTGATCTGCTGCTGCTGCTGCTAAGTCGCTTCAGTCGTGTCCGACTCTGTGTGACCCCATAGACGGCAGCCCACCAGGCCCTCTGTCCCTGGGATTCTCCAGGCAAGAATACTAGAGTGGGTTGCCATTTTCTTCTCCAATGCATTCATGCATGCTAAGTCACTTCAGTAGTGTCTGACTCTCTGTGACCCTATGGACAGCAGCCCACCAGGCTCCTCTGTCCACAGGGTTCTCCAGGCAAGAATACTGGAGTGGGTTGCCATTTCCTTCTCCTTTCTGATCTGGATTCCTTTTATTTGTTTCTTCTCTGATTGCTGTAGCTAGGATTTGTAGAACTATGTTGAATACTAGTGGTGAAAGTGGACATCCTTGTCTTGTTCCTGATCTTAGGGGGAATTAAGCTTTTCACCATTGAGAATAATGTTTGCTGTAGGTTTATAATATATGGCCTTTACTGTGTTAAGGCCCATCAAGAAAAAAAGAGTGGTAAATCAAATCAACATAATTAGAAATGAAAAATGAGAGGTTACAACAGACAATGCAGAAATACAAAGTATTATAAAAGAGTATTATGAACAACTATATGGCAATAAAATAGATAACCTGGAAGAAATGGACAGATTCTTAGAAAAGTTCAATCTTCCAAGACTGAACCAGGAAGAAGTATAAATTATGAACAACTCAATTATAAGCACTGAAATTGAAGCTGTGATCAAAAATCTCCGAAAAAACAATAGCCCAGGACCAGATAGATGGCTTCACGGAAGAATTCTATCAAACATTTGGAGAAGAATTAATGCCTACATTTCTGAAACTCTTTCAAAAAATTGCAGAGGAAGGAATACTTCCAAGCTCATTCTACGAGGCCACCATAATCCCGATACCAAAACCAGACAAAAGCAACACAAAAAAAGAAAACTATAGGCCAGTATCACTGATTAACCTAGATGCAAGAATCCTCAACAAAATTTTAGGAAATAGAATTCAGCAAGACATCAAAAAGCTCATACACCTTGATCAAGTTGGGTTTATTCCAGGGATGCAAGGATTCTTCAATACATGCAAATCAGTGTGATACACCATATTAACAAATTGAAAGATAAAAACCATATGATCATCTCAATAGATGCAGAAAAAGCCTTTGACAAAATTCAGCACCCATTTATGATTTTCTTCAAAAAATGAAAATCTTTTAGAATGGAAGGAGGTAGTTGATCTCGGATAGGCAAATGTCAGCATCTGCCTCATTTAGGATGCTACTTTTGTAGAAACTTCAAAAGAAGGGTCATAGAATAAAAAAATTGACCTTGAGGCATGTGATACTCAACTTCTATGGTGCAACAAGAAGAGAGTTTTTCAAAACTCTCATGGAGAATTTTTAAAAACTATCAGAAATGCTTTAATTTACATTGTTCCTTTTTTATTGCATTACTGCCAGTGTTGTACATTTTACGAGAATTAAATATTATTTAAATAGTTTTTAATATTGATTTTCACATTTAAAACATTATTTATTAAGCTTTTAGCACATTGTTAAATTTCCTTTTAAACATTTTTTAAGGTTATATACAGTATCTCATGATATAGGTATATCATATATAGATATATGATAATTTTTTTTTACCAGTTCTCTTACTATTAAACATTTACTTGTTTAGTCTGATTACGAATCGATGCTTTTGAATTGTGGTGTTGGAGAAGACTCTTGAGAGTCCCTTCTCTGCAAGATCAAACCAGTCCATCCTAAAGGAAATCAGTCCTGAATGTTCATTGGATGGACTGATGCTGAAGCTGAAACTCCAATACTTTGGCCACGTGACGCGAAGAATTGACTCATTGGAAAAGATCCTGATGCTGGGAAAGATTGAAGGTGGGAGGACAAGGGGCAACAGAGGATGAGATGGTTGAATGGGATCACCGACTCCATGGACATGAGTTTGAGTAAGCTCCGGGAGTTCGTGATGGACAGGGAAGCCTGGCGTACTGCAGTCCATGGGGTTGCAAAGAATCGGACATGACTGAGTAACTGAACTGAACTTGCCTATTTAATTATACTTTAGGGGAAATAGTTTTATATTTACAGAGAAATTTCACAGATAATACAGAGTGTTCTTACATTCCCCTTACTCAGGTCCCCCATTGTTAACATCTTACATTTACACTTATCAAAACTAAGAATCTAGCATGGATGCATCACTGATAACTAAACTCCAGAGTGTCTTTATATTTCACCAGTTTTCCCATTAATTCCCTCTTTCTGTTCACTGATTCAGTTTAGGATAGCACATTGTTTAGTTGTTTTGTCTCCCCATTTTCCTGTGATCTGTGATAATCTCTCACTCTTTCCTTATTTTTCATGACCTTGACAGTCTTGACAATTTCCGACTAGGTATCTTGTAGAATGTCCCTCAATCTGGGTTTGTCTGATAATTTTTCTTATAATCAGATTGGGATTGTGGGTTTGTGGGAACCATACCACACAAGTCAACTGTTCTTTTTAATATCATCATATCGGGAGTGTGTGGTATCCACATGACAGCACTGGTGGTATGACACTTCATCACCTGGGTAAGGTTCCATTTGCCAGGTTTCTTCACTAAACAGCTACGGTTTTTCTCTTCTTCCTCTTTGGAAGTGAGTCACTAAGTTCAGCTTACACTTAAGGTAGTGTTGTGGGGTGGGATGGGGAGAAGCAGATACTCTTTCACCTTCTGGCAGGAGTATGTATATAAATTACCTGAAATTCTTCTGTAAAGAAGATTTGTGCCTCCCCCCATCATTAATTTATTGGTTCAGTGATTTATTTATATCAGCATGATCTTATGTATATTTTATACTTTGAATTGTAATCCAAAAGTGTATTTTTTATTTAGATGCTGAGATCATTCTAGTTTTGGGCATTGTGAATTCTTTAAAGGCTGCTTTCTATATACCTTTGATATACTCCCATTAATTAAAAAAAAAATCAGTTTCTTAACTTTTTATTGAGATGTAGTTGATTTACAATATTACATGTGTTTCAGCTAAAGTATTGGCTGTATTCCCTGCACCATATAACTTTGTAGCTTATTTATTATACATAGTAGTTTGTACCTCACCATCCTCTATCCCCCTTTCCCTTTCCCTTTTCTTCTTCCCACTGGTGACTACTAGTTTTCTATATATGTGAGTGTCATTTGTGTTGTACTCAGTAGTTTGCTTTATTTTTTAGATTCCACATATAAGTGATAACATACAGTATTTGTCTTTCTCTGCCTGACTTATTTCACCAAATATAATATCCTCCAAGTCCATCATGTTGTTGCAGATGTTGCAATTTCATACTTTTATATGACTGAGCAGTGTTACATTGTATATACCTACCACATCTTTTTAAATTTTTTAAAAACATTTACTTATTTATTTTAATTGGAGGATAATGACTTTACAATATTGTGGTGGTTTTTGTCATACATCACTATGAATCAGCCATAAGCATACATGTGTCCTCTCCATCCTGAAACCCCCTACTGCATCTTCTTTTTCCATTCATCTGTTGATGGACTCTTAGGTTATTTCCATATCTTGGCCATTGTAAATAATGTTGCTATAAACATTGGGGTGTATGTATCTTTCAAATTAGTGTTTTTGTTTTTTTCAGATATATACTCAGGAGAGGAATTGCTGGGTCATTTGATAATTCTATTTGTAGACTTTTTTTTTGGCTGTGCCACATGTCTTGTGGGATCCCAGTTCCCTGACTAGTGATTGAACTTAGGCCCTTGGCAGTGAAAGTGCAAAGTCCCAACCACTGGATTGCCAGAGAATACCCTCCTGTCTTTTAAGGAACATTGATACTATTTACCACAGTGATTGTACCAGTTTTCATTCCACCAGCAGTGTATAAGGATTTCCTTTTCTTCACAGCCACATCAGCATTTGTTATTTGTTGTCTTTTTGATGATAGCCAATCTGACATCGGAGAAGGCAATTGCACCCCACTCCAGTACTCTTGCCTGGAAAATCCCATGGACGGAGGAGCCTGGTAGGCTGCAGTGACTTCACTTTCACTTTTCACTTTCATGCATTGGAGAAGGAAATGGCAACCCACTCCAGTGTTCTTGCCTGGAGAATCCCAGGAATAGGGGAGCTGTCTATGGGGTCTCACAGAATCGGACACGACTGAAGTGACTTAGCAGCAGCAGCAGCAGCAATCTGACATATGTGAGGTGATACTGAGAATTTGAATTGCATTTCTCTGATGATTAACAGTGTTGGACATCTTTTCATGTGCCTGTTGGCCATTTGTATATCTTCTTTGGAAAAATGTCTATTCAAGTCTCCTGCCCATTTTTTAGTCAAGTTGGATTTTTTGGTTTTTTTTGATACTGAGTTTCATGAGGTATCCATATATTTTGGATATTAACTCCATATTAGCCATACCATTTACAAAAATTTTTTCTCATTCAGTAGGTTGTCTTTTCCTTCTGTTGATGGTTTCCTTCGTTATGTAAAAGCTTTTAATTTAATTAGGCCTTATGTGTTTACTTTTCTTTTTGTATTATTTACCTTAGGAGAAAGATTGAGAAAATTATTGCTGGGATTTATGTTGAGGAGTGTTCTGCCTATATTTTCTTCTATGTCTTTTATTGTTTCTGGCCTTACATTTAGGTTTATAATCTATTTCAAGCTATTTTTTGTATATGGGATAAGGAAATGTTTTAATATCATTCTTTTATATGTACATGTCCAGTTTTTCCAGCACCACTTATTAAAGAAACGATTTTTCTCCATGTGTATTCAATGCCTCTTTTGTAATAGATTAGTTGACCACAAGTGTGTGGGCTTATTTCTGGGTTCTCTACTCTGTTCCATTAATCTATATGTCTGTTTTTATGCCAGTACCATACTATTTTGATTACTGTGGCTTTGTAGTATAGTGTGAAGTCAGAAAGTGTGGTATCTCCAGCTCTGTCCTTTCTCAAGATTGTTTTGGCTTTGGGGTCTTTTGTGTTTTCATACAAATTTTAAAATTATTTATTCTAGTTTTGTGAAGAATACCATTGATATTTTGATAGAGATTGCATTGCGCCTTCAGGCTGCCTTTGATAATATGGTTATTTTAAAAAATATTCTTCCAATTCATGAACATGATCTATCTTTGCATGTGTGTGTTTCCTCTTCAGTTTCTCTCATAGTGCCTTATAATTTTCTAGTACAAGTCTTTTACTTCCTTAGGAAGTTATTACTAGGTATTTTAATTCTTTTTGATGTGATTGTAAATGGGATCATATCCTTAACTTATCTTTCTGGTAGTTCATTGTTAGTGCATAAAATGCAGTGTATTTCTGTATATTAAATTTGTATCCTGCAGCTTTAACAAATTCATTGGTGAGCTTTAGCAGTCTTTTGGTAATATCTTTAGGATTTTCTAAGTATAGTATATATGTATAGTCTGCAAAGAGTGATGTTTACTTCTTTCTTTCCAATTTAAATTCCTTTTACTTCTTTTTATTGTCTGATTGCTGAGGGTAGGACTTTCAAAACTATGGTGAATAAAAGTGGTGAAAGTGGGCATCTTTGTCTTGTTCTTGATGTTAGAGAAAATACTTTCAACTTTGTATGATCGAGTATAATGTTGTTGTTTAGTCCCTAAGTCATGTCCGATTCTTTTTGCAATCCCATGGACTATAGCCCACTAGGTTCCTCTGTCCATGGAATTTCCCGGGCAAGAATACTGGAGCAGGTTGCCATTTCCTTCTCCAGGGAATCTTGCTGACCCAGGAATCAAACCTGCGTCTCCTGCACTGGCAGATGGATTCTTTACTACTGAGCCACTGGAGAAGCCTGAGTATATTATTAGCTCTGTGCTTATCATATATAGCCTTTATCATGTTGAGATCACCTCTATACCCAATTTCTGGAGAATTTTTATCATATATGAATGTTGTCAAAATGTTTTATGCATCTGTTGATATGCTTATATGATTTTTCAAACTGTTAATTTGTAGTATAGTGTGAAGTCAGGGAATGTGTGATATCTGCAATTAACATTGCAGATTAAAAAGAATTTATTGGGGTATAGTTGGTTTACATTATTGTGTTAGTACTTTGCATATATTGGGCCATCCTTGCATCTCTGGGATAAATCCCACTTGATCATAATGTATGATCCTTTTAATGTATTGTTAAGTTTTGTTTGCTAATATTTTGTTGAGGATTTTAGAATATATTCAGTTCAGTCACTCAGTCATGTCCAGCTCTTTGCGACCCCATGAATTGCAGCACGCCAGGCCTCCCTGTCCATCACCAACTCCCGGAGTTCACTCAGACTCACTTCCATCGAGTCAGTGATGCCATCCAGCCATCTCATCCTCTGTCGTCCCCTTCTCCTCCTGCCTCCAATCCCTCCTAGCATCAGAGTCTTTTCCAATGAGTCAACTCTTCGCATGAAACTCTTCGCATGAAACTCCAAAGTACTGGAGTTTCAGCTTCATCATCATTCCCTCCAAAGAAATCCCAGGACGGATCTCCTTCAGAATGGACTGGTTGGATCTCCTTGCAGTCCAAGGGACTCTCAAGAGTCTTCTCCAACACCACAGTTCAAAAGCATCAATTCTTCAGCGCTCAGCTTTCTTCACAGTCCAATTCTCACATCCATACATGACCACTGGAAAAACCATAGCCTTGACTAGACGGACCTTAGTTGGCAAAGTAATGTCTCTGCTTTTGAATATGCTATCTAGGTTGGTCATAACTTTCCTTCCAAGGAGTAAGCGTCTTTTAATTAGCTTGGTGCAAATATAGTTACAATTTGGACTGTGAATTTTAAATCATTATAACTAGGCTCGAACACATCTTTATTAATCAAAACAGAAACCATTATAACAAATACATTTTTGCCAACAAGAAATGTTTGCTTATTCCTTTAGCATAAAAATCTATGCTTCAGGATTTGACAAACTCTTGGAAAGCATTTTCTGCATCCTGCTGGTTGTGAAAGTGTTTTCCCTGAAAAAAGTCATCGAGATGCTTGAAGAAGTGGTAGTCAGTTGTCGAGAGTTCAGGTGAATATGGGAGATGAGACCAAAGCTTCATAGCCAGATTCATTCAACTTTTGAAGCGTTGGTTGTGCAATGTGTGGTTGGGCATTGTTGTGGAGAATTGTTGGGCTCATTCTATTGACCAATGCCAGTTGTAGGCATTGCAGTTTTCAATGCATCTCGTTGATTTGTTGAGCATACTTCTCAGATGTAATGGTTTCACCTGGATTCAGAAAGCATTAGTGGATCAGCTGGGCAAGAGACCACCAAACAGTGACCAGGACCTTTTTCTGATGCAAAAGTTGACTTTGGGAATTGCTTTGGAACTTTTTCTCAGTTCAGTCCATCCACTGAGCTGGTCATCACTGGTTGTCTTACACAACCCACTTTTTGCTGCACATCACAATCCAATGGAGAAATGGTCCATTGTTGTTGTGTAGAATAAGAGAAGACAACACTTCAAAATGGCGATTTTTTTGATTTGCAGTCACCTCATGAGGTACCCACTAATTAAGCATTTTCACTCTTTCAGTTTGCTTCAAATACTGCACGACAATAGAATGATTGATGTTGGGTTCTTAGGCAACTTCTCATGTAGTTGAAAGAGGATCAGTTTCAATCATGGCTCTTAGTTTTCATTGTCAGCTTCTGATGGGCCAGGACTGCGTTCCTCATCTTCAAGGCTCTCATCTCCTTTGCAAAACTTCTTGACCCACCATTGCACTGTACGTTTGTTAGCAGTTCCTGGGCCAAATGTGTTGTTGATGTTGTGAGTTGTCTCCATTACTTTATGACCCATTTTGAACTCAAATAAGAAAATTGCTCAAATTTGCTTTTTGTCTAATGTCATTTCCATAGTCTAAAATAAATATAAAATAAACAGCAAGTGATAAGTCATTAGCAAAAAACATGAAGTGAGAACTGTGCATTAAAAGGATGTATAACATAACCACATTTATTTAAAATGTATTCCAATATCAAATGGCAAATTTCAACAATGCAAAACTCACAGTTACTTTTGCACCAACCTAAGATATTCATCAGTGATTCTAGCCTGTAATTTTCTTCTCTGTGATATTGTTGTCTGATTTTGGTAAAAGGGTGATGGCGGTATCATAGAATGAGTTTAGAAGCATTCTCTCCTCTTCAATTTTTTGCGGTAGTTTGGGTTGGATAGGTGTTAACCTTTTAAATATTTGGAAGATGTCACCTCAGAAGTCCTAGACTTGTGTTTGTTGGAATTTTTGAAAATTTCTGATTCGATTTTGTTGATGGTAATTGGTCTGTTCATATTTTCTACTTCTACCTGTTTCAGTCTTGGGAGACTGTACATTTCTAGGAATTTGCCTGGTTCTGCTAGGTTGTTCATTTAATTGGCATATGTTAATAGTTGTTCATGGTAATCTCTTATGACCCATTATATTTCTATGGTGTCAGTTGTAACTTCTTTTTCATTTCTGATTTTATTGATTTAGGCTCTCTCTCTTTTTTTCTTGGTGAACTTGGATATGGGTTTATTGATTTTGTTTATATTTTCAGTAAACCAGATCTTAGTTGCATTGATTCTTTTCTCTTTTTGTTTGTTTGTTTGATTTTAGTCTCTATTTCATATATTTCTGCTCTGATTCTTTTGGTTTCTTTCCTTCTACTAACTTTGAGTTTTGTTCATTCTTTTTCTAGCTACTTTAGGTGTAATGTTAGGTTGTACATTTGGGATTTTTCTTGTTTGCTGAAGTGAGATTATATTGCTATAAAGTTCCCTCTTAGAGCTGATTTTGCTGTGTCCTATAGATTTTGAAGCCTTGTATTTTTATTTTCATTTGTTTCAAAGTATTTTTTGGTTTCTTCTTTGGTTTTTTGGTTGATCCATTGGTTGTTCAGTAGCAGATTTTTTAACTACCATGTTTGTGTATTTTGCAACATTTTTTTCTTGTAGTTGGTTTCTGTCTTGTAACATTTTGGTCCAAAAAGTTACTTGATATGATTTCAGTGTTCTTAAATTTAAGAAGGCTCCCTTTGTGGCCTAGCACGTGACTTATTCTGGAAAATGTTCCATGTGCGTGTTGAAAATAATGTGTATTCTGCTGCTTTGGATGCAGTGTTCCATATATATCATTAAATCTATCTGATGTAGTGTGTCACCTAAGGGCAGTATTTCCTTATTAATTTTCTGTTTGCCTGATCTGTCCATTGATGCTAGTGAGGTCTTAAAATCTCCTACCAATTTTGTGTTACCGTCAACTTCTTTTTTTTTATGTCTGTTAATACTTGCTTTATGCATTTAAGTGCTTCTATGTAGTGTACATATATATTTGTAATTGTTATATCTTCTACTTAAATCAACCCCTTGATTATTATGTTATGGCCTTCTTTGTCTTGTTCAGTAGTCTTTGTCTTAAAGTCTATTTTGTCTGAAATAAATATTGCTTTCTTTTCGTTTTTGCTTGCATGATAAAACCTTTTTCCATACCCTCACTTTCTGTCTGTGTGTCTTTACATTTGCAATAAATCTTGTGTAGGCAGCATTTATGGGTCTTTTTTTTTTTATATCCATTCAGCCACTCTGTGTCTTTTGATTGGTGCATTTAGTTCACTTATATTTAAAGTAATTATTAATATGTACTTTTTCTGCCATTTTGTTAATTGTGTTTGTAGTTCCTTTTAGTTCCTTTCTTCATCTTTTTTGTCTTTTTTTATTGTGATTTGATGACTATCTTTAGTATTATTTTTGGATTCCATTCCCTTTGTGTGTGTGTATGTATATTTGTTAACAGATTTTTGGTTTTTGATTACTGTGAGAGATATATATGATAGTTTTGTTGCTGATCTCTTAATTTAAAATTAATTTTAACAGTCCTGCATTTGTAGTCTCATCCCCTCATGATTACCGTCTTTTGACATTTTATTTTGCATCTAATTGTTTTATGTATCCCTTAACTCCTTTTTGTGGGTAAGAATGATTTTATTCCTACCTTCCTACTCGCTTTGTGTGTGGTTGATTTCCTATCTTACCCTATATTTTCCAGTACTCTTTCATGATTTCATGTTTCTAGTTTTGGCCTTTCCTTTTTTGCTTAGAAAGTCCTTTAAACATTTCTTATAAAATTGGTTTGGTGGTGCTAAATTCTTTTAGCTTTGCTTGTCGGTAAAATTTTGACCTCTCCATGAAATCTGAATGAGACCCTTGCTGGGTACAGTATTCCTGCTTGTAGATTTTTAAATTTCATCAATTTGCATATGTTGTGCCATTCTTCTGATCTGCAGAATTTCTACTGAGAAGTCAGTTGGCAGCCTAAGGGGAGTTACCTTATATGCAACTTGTTACTTTTTCCCTTGCTGCTTTTTATATTATCTCTTTATCTTTCATTTTTGCCATTTTAATTAAAATGTGTCTAGCCATTCTTTCCGGACTTGAATGTCTGTTTCCATTCCCAGATTACGGAAGTTTTCAGCTATTATGTCTTCAAATATGTTCTCTGTCCCCACCTTTTTTTGTCTTTGCTTTTTGGGACTCCTCTATTGCAAGTGTTACTATGCTTGATGTTGTCCTAGAGATCTCTTAAACTTTTCTCATTTGTTTTTATTTTTATTTCCTTCTTTTTGTTCAGGATCAGGATTTCCACTGCTCTTCTTCCAGCTCATTAATGGGTTTCTTTGTATTGTTTATTCTGCTTTTGATTTCTACTGTGTATTTTTCTTTTTTTGTGTGTATTATCTCTTTTTTTAAATTTTATTTTATTTTTAAACTTTACATAATTGTATTAGTTTTGCCAGATATCAAAATGAATCTGCCACAGGTATACATGTGTTCTTATTCTTCATGTCTGGTTGGTTGCTCTTTATATTTTCCAACTCTGTGTTACAAATTCTGTCTTCTCGCTCTGTGTCCATTCTTCTCTCAAATTCTTTGATCATCTTTACAGTCATTACCCTGAACTCTTTCTCTAATAGTTTGGTTATCTCCACTTCCCTTAATTATTATGGGCTTTTATCTTATTTGGAACATATTTCACTGTTGACTCATTTTGCCTAACTTGTTTTATTATCTTGTTCCTTTATTTCAAACATTTTTATTGTTGACTCATTTTGCTTAACTTGTTGTTTTATTTCTATGCATTTGGTAGATTGGTTATGTTTCCCAAGTTTGGAGATGTGGTCTTTTGTAGGGGACTTCCTGTGTGTACCAGCAGACCACCCTCCATTTGGCCACCAGAGCTATATGCTCTAGGGATGTCCCCTATGTGGGCTGTGTGAGTACTTCTGTTTTGTTGAACTGTTTTGTTGAACTGGCTACTGTGGGTGGTCTGGTAGGCTTGGTTGGTTCCCGGTTTGATTGGTTGCCAGGCCCTGCCTTGTACAAAGGTTTCTGGCACCTCATTGGCAGGGCTGGGTCACACTGCAGCTGGCTGAATAATCCTGTGGGAACCTGCAGCTTGTGCTGACTTACTGGTGGGTAGAGTTGGTTCCACGAGATCCCCAGGCTGGTACCGCTGATGGGTGAAGCCAGGCACCAGGGCTAGTGCTGGCCCCCTGGCAGGTAGAGTTGGGTACTGGTGTCTAGCTGCACAGCCCAGAGGCTCCAGAGCTGGTGTCAGCCTGCTGGAGGGTGGGCTGGTTCCTGACACAGTTGTCTGTTTGGTTCATGGTACCTGAACTTTATGTTGGCCTGCTGGTTGGTTAGCTGTGTCCTCAGGCTTTGGGGCTCTAGTTGTCCTGTGGCTGGTGTCCTCTTGCTAATGAGTGAGGCTACTCCTGATGCTAGAGACAAATTGCTAGTGACCAGGACCAGAAATTCTAGTTCCTGTCCACTGTTGTGTGTAGGTGGGTCCCGTGGTCCCTGGCAGCAGATTCCCATGGATCCCAGGTTTAGCGTCTATACAGTGGTATGTAGGTTCAGTCTTGGGCCTTTTGGGCAGGGGCAGCTGTGGGCTCAGGGGCCTAAAGTCAGCCTTTGTGGTTGGATGGAGCCGTGTACTTACCTGTGTAGTTAGGTACTTGGCCTGAGGTGTCCTAGTACTGGTGTCTGTAGGCCATTGGGTAGGTACAGGTCTGGATTCTGAGGCTCATAAGCTAGGGGGAGGATTCTAAATTTTTTTTTGCCAGCACCAATGTCCATGTGGTAGAACAAGCTCCCTGAACTGTCTGCTGCCGCTTTCTCTTTCCCCAGGGTAGGCTCCAGTTGCCTTCTATCTCTCTGGGAAACTCTCAAGATCAGCAGATAGGTGTGACTTGGGCGCCTTTCAAATTATTGCTTCTGCCTTGTATCCTGGAGCATATGAGATTTTATGTGCACTTTTTAAGAGTGGAGTCTTGATCTCTAACCTTCTGGGACTCCCAACAGTAGGCCCTGCTGGCCTTCAAAGTCAAATGTTTAGGTAACTTGTTTTACTGGTACAGGACTTTTGGGCTGGGAAGCCTGCTGTGGGGCTTAGATTCATTACTTTTAGGGGAGAACGTCTGCAGTTGTAATTATTCTTCCATTTATGGGTCACCCATTTGGGGTATGGGCCTTGACTATACTGTGTCTCTGCCCCTCCTGCCCATCTTGTTGTGGTTCCTTCTTTAATATCTTTAATTTGTAGAAGATCTCATCTGATAGCTTCCAGTCATTTTCATCAATAGCTGTTCTGTTGTAATTTTGGTGTGTCATTAGAGCAGCCGAGCTCAGGATCTTTCAATTCTGCCATCTTGGCTGGTATCTTCCGCATTTTTAATGTTAGCCTCTCTGTGTTCTTTAAAGTGTGTTTCTATTACATAGCATAGATTTAGTCTTTCTTTAAAAAAATTTTTTTTGTAAATCCATTTTGACAGTATCTATCTTTTACATGGTATTGTTAGTTCATTTGCATTTATCATAAATCCTCATATGGCTGCATTTAAATTGTGTGTTTCTTCTTTATTTGTTGTAGCTGTTCTTTATTCATTTGTTCCTCCTTTCTTTTTTTGGGTTCATTCAGCAATTTTTAGAAATCTATTTCATCTTCTCAATGAGCTTTTTGCTTTAGTCTTAATTTTTATATACCAATTTTTTACTGGGCTTCTTTGGTGGCTCAGATAGTAAAGAATCCACCTGCAATCTGGGAAACCTGGGTTTGATCCCTGAGTTGGGAAGATCTCCTGGAGAAGGGAATGCCTACCCACTCCAGTATTCTGACCTGGAAAATCCCATGTACAGAGGAGCCTGGCAGGATACAGTCCATGGGGTCTTCTTTTAATAACAGTAATTTTTTTATTAGACAGTCTAAAATTTTAATATATATGTTTCAATATTTGTAGCATATCCATATAGTGTGTGTGTGTGTGTGTGTGTGTGTGTGTGTGTGTGTGTGTGCGTGCTCAGTCACTCAGTCATGTACAACTCTTTGAGACCCCATGGACTGTAGCCTGCCAAGCTCCTCTGTCCATGGGATTTTTCACACAAGAACACTGGAGTGGGTTGCCATTTCCCTCTTCAGGGGATCTTCCCGACCCAGGGATTGAACCTGTATCTTTTGAGTCTCCTGCACTGACAGGGAGATTCTTTATCACTGCATCACTTGGGAAGCCTATCTAGTACTAGTTAACAATTTTTATACTTTCAGTTCAGTTCAGTCGCTCAGTTGTGTCAGACTCTTTGCGACGCCATGAATCGCAGCACGCCAGGCCTCCCTGTCCATCACCAACTCCTGGAGTTCACCCAAACTCATGTCCATCGAGTCGGTGATGCCATCCAGCCATCTCATCCTCTGTCATCCCTTTCTCCTCCTGCCCCCAATCCCTCCCAGAAGCAGGGTCTTTTCCAATGAGTTAACCAAAGTATTGGAGTTTTAGCTTCAGCACCAGTCCTTCCAAAGAACACCCAGGATTGATCTCCTTTAGAATGGACTGGTTGGATCTCCTTGCAGTCCAAGGGACTCTCAAGAGTCTTCTCCAACACCACAGTTCAGAAGCATCAATTCTTTGGTGCTCAACTTTCTTCACAGTCCAATTCTCACATCCATACATGACCACCGGAAAAACCATAGCCTTGATTAGACGGACCTTTGTTGGCAAAGTAATGTCTCTGCTTTTGAATATGCTATGTAGGTTGGTCATAACTTTCCTTTCAAGGAGTAAGTGTCTTTTAATTTCATGGCTGAAATCACCATCTGCAGTGATTTTGAAGCCCCAAAAAATAAAGTCTGACACTGTTTCTACTGTTTCCCCATCTATTTCCCATGAAGTGATGGGACCAGATATCATGATCTTAGTTTTCTGAATGTTGAGCTTTAAGCCAGCTTTTTCACTTTCCTCTTTCACTTTCATCAGGAGGCTTTTTAGTTCCTCTTTACTTTCTATAGTTTACAACAGTATTATTCCACTTACCGCATTCTCTTTTTTGTGCTATTGTTATATATTGTATTTTATTCCTACATATTTTATAAATCCCTTAATATGGTATTACCACATTTTGTTTAAATTCAAAATCCTTTAAATACATTTTGCAAGAGTCTTTTATATTTATCCACCTATTTAAACTGTTTGGTGCTCTTTTTTTCCTCCTTCATAACTGGGTCTCCATCAAGGATCATTTGTCTTCAGCCTGAAGAACTTACTTTTATATTTATTATTGTGCAGGCTTTCTGGCAATAGTTTTAGCTTTTACTTATCTAAGTGTGCATTTATTGCACCTTCATTTAAAAGAATATTTTTCACTAGATATAAAATTCTAGATCTGTTTAGTTTCTGTCTTTCCCATAACTTTAATAATGTTATTTCATTATCTTCTGCTTGTATTGTTTTTGATGAGAAACCAGCTGTGAATATCATACAATATCACTTATACGTGGAATCTCAAAAATGGTACACAGAAACTTATTTGCAAAGCAGAAATAGAGTCACACATGTAGAAAACAAGATTATGGTTATGGGTTGTGGGGAGGGAGTGGGATAAATTGGAAGTTAGAGATTGACATATATATATACTACTATGTGGGCTTGCCAGATGGCTCAGTGTTAAAGAATCTGCCTGCCAGTGCAGGTTTGATCCCTGGGTTGGGAAGATCTCCTAGAGAAGGAAATGGTAACCCACTCCAGTATTCTTACTGGAAAAATCCTATGGTCAGAGGAGCCCGGTGGGCTACAGTCCATGGGGGTCACAAAGAGTTGGACACAATTGAGCATGTGCACACTTACTCGTCCTTGCACACATACACACACTACCATGTATATAATAGATAACTAATGAGAACCTACTGTGTAACACAGGAAGCTCTACTCCTCTATGGTAACTTAAACGGGAAAGAAAGCTAAAAAAGAGTGGATATGTGTATATGCATAACTGATCTGCTTTGCTGAACAGCAGAAACTAACACAACATTGTAAAGCATCAGTATTCCAGTAAAAATGAACTGAAAAAAATCACCTGTGTTTCTGTTGCATCCCCTGAATGCAATGTGTATTGTTTTTTTAGTTGCTCTTAATATTTGTTGTTGTTGTTGAGTCTGTGTAGTGTTCAGGAGAGGATTTTGGGGTGCGTGTGTCAATTTTTTCATTCTTGGGGTTTACTGAGCTTCTTGGACCTTGGTTTGGATTTTTTCCTTTTTTGAATTTTGGAAAGCTCTTATACTTGATCTCTTCAAATATTTTTTCTGCTTCATAATTTGTCTCTTTTCTTTTGGGAATCCAGTTATGCTTTTGTTAGATTTGATCATTTGTCTCTGAAACTTTTTTTTCTCCTTTGATAGTTTGATTTCTTTAATGCTATCTTCTCTTTCATCTGTCTCCTTTTAAGACCATACAGTATGTTCCTCATTTCTGATACCTTATGTTCCACACTGAAATTTCTGATTCTTTTTAGAGTTCTCATTGCTGAATTTCTTCTAGTCTTCTAAATTCTTATATTTAGTATTTATTTTACTGTTTTTGTCTGCTAATTTGGACAATTAGCTCATCTGTGAATCTTCTATTACTGTTGATTTTTTGATATATAAGTTACTTTTCCCCCCTTTTATTACATGTCTTCTCATAATTTCTGATTCTCTGCTCTTCTAGCAGGGCTCTAGGATGTAAGAAATGTGAAGCTCTAGATTTCCCTGTGTTTTCTGGTACCATCCTTGCCTTCCCACATGTTGCTTACTCAGTTAATATAACTCTGTGAGCAGAGGTGGGGTGAAGTGGTAACTGGGTGGTGAGGATTATGAGCTTTGTGTTTGGAACATTTCTAGATTACTGCTTAAGCATTTCTATTGATTTGAACATCAGTCTTTCTGCCACTCAGCTTCATCCCATTCATCATCTAGCAGGCTCTCTCAGCCACCTCTGGCAACTCAAACTTAACCACACTGCACCCCTTTGGCTTCCCATTCTCCATCTTGATGGTGGCATACAGCACGTGGCTGCATTCGTTGAACTTGTCTTTTAGCATCTTCCATGTAAAATCAAATGGGAGGTTTGTCACAAATATCTGGCATGCTTTCCTGGCCACCCCAGGGGCATGGCCTCCAGTTCCACCAAAGGAACCTGTGAAACTTCCTCCAAAGTTGCCATGCTCCATCTTGATGGCACGGTCAAAGCTGACACTGCCACCGCCACCCATGGCCAGGCCCATGAGCTCAATGCCAGCGTCCAGGGCTGGGCCCATGGCAGGACCTATGCGTTCCAGGCTGTTGGCGCCCATGCGCTCCAGGGCCATACGCTGGAGACTGTTGGTGCTCATATGCCTCAGGCCCATGCACTCCAGGCTGGTGGCTGTGTGGTCCATCACAGGGCCTGTGCTCTCCAGGCCTGTCCCCATGCCTGGGGGCACCATGTGCTTGATGACAGGGCCCGTGCGCTCCACACCAGAGCCCATGTGCCCGATGTTCTGGCCTACATGGTCAATGGGCATGGCCAAAGACCATCCTGGCACACATGCGCTCCACGTTGGAGCTGATGCGCTCCGTGATCTGGCCCGTGTGCTCAAGGCCCAGGGGGTCCATGTGCTCGATGCCAGAGCCCACATGATCCATGCTGTGGCCTAGGCCTGCCCCCATGCGTTCCATGCTGTCTGCCCTGTCCCCACCCCGCCCCTCTCCCCCCCTCAGCCATGCGGTCAGTGTTGGGGCCCATCCTCTTGATTCCAGGGACACTGCCTCCACCTCCACCATTTATTCTGCCCATGTTCATCCCAGATCCAAATCGACCCATATTTTTCATACCACCACCAATAGGTCCTTCCATGCCTCCCATTTTATTTGTTCCAAATCCTATGCCTTCCATTCCCATTCCGCAGGTCCCAGGTTGCCCATTCCAATGCCTTTATTCAAATGGTTGGCATCAGTAGGCTGCCCTCCTGGTCCTAACCCCATGCCAATACCACCAAGTCCATGGGGAAGTTGTTGCAGATGCTCAGGAGGGAAAATATCTCCCTTTGGTAAGGCCCTCTTATCCATTTTCCCGTGCATTGGTCTCAAACAGCAGCTGGCCACTAAACATAGATATAGTTTGCATGGCTTCAATGGACTGTTCAAAAGTCACAGTGCCTATTCCACGACTTTTTCCATCTTTATCCTCAAGAATGTGTGCTCTGACCACCAAACCAGCCATACTAAAAACTTCCTTCAGTTTCTACCAGCCAACTTTATAATCCAGATTTGCTACAAATACTGTGCTTCCCAGTCTTCCAGCCTTTTGCACTGCTCTCCGGGCATGTTCACCATCAGGATCTTCTTTGACTTTCAGTGGTCAGACTATGCTTGTTTAGAACTTCAGCAGCGTTTTTCATGCTCTCTTCCATCTTGAATTCAACAACAGCTCATCCCCTTGACTTTCCTTCAGCGTCCAACTTTTTCTTTAACCAGATCTTTATGTGACTGCCATCTCGCATCAAAAGGTATGTTTGTAATGAAGGCTCTGTATCTTTTAGTTGGATTGGCATATGGCTCAAAGCGATTGCCTCTCTTTTGATGTTTTTCTCCTTCCTCTTCTCATTCTGAGCAGGTTGTTTTCCTTCACCTTTCGGGCCTGGAGGGCCGTTGCCACTTGGCATGCCGGGCGCGGCACTCTCCTCCTCCATTTTGGGCTCCGTCGCCGCCACCTTGGCCGCTGCTTCAACGCATACTGCCATTTTCTGCGTGTCGGGGCTTTAGACTTTCTGGAATTTAATGACCTTTAATATCTAGAAATCTTGAAACTTTATTGTTTGTCCCTTATTCTCTGCTTTTTGCAACTATTTCCCTTTAATATCTTCTTTGTGTTGGTATTGAGTAACTTATTAAGTTCTTAAGGGATTTAAAAGTTCTTTAAAACTCTGGGCTTTTTGTGTTAAATCTTAATGCTATTGTCTGAGATCCACAAAACAAGAAATCAGGGAGGTAATTTTTAGGATATTTTATTTTGTGTTTTTCGTTTATTTAGCACTGTTTGGTTCATTTATATGTTATTTTTGATGATAACGTTCCTTCATATTTATTAAACATACATAAAACTGTCATTTTTTCCAAATAATATTCCCTTTGTTTTGGCACAGTTTTGTAATTTACTTGACCATACCCTAGAAAATCTTAAGTATAGGTCTATCTGGTATCTTTGAAAATTGGGTAAGTGTTAGAAATGATCTGTCAGCTAGCAGGCTAGCTGTCTAACAGTATTGTAATGATGTTTTCTTAGATTGTCATATTGAATACTATCAAATATTTGGTTTATCATATGTTGGTTCAGTTTTTAAACACACATTTCTCTCTTCACAAATGGACATTTTTCAGCATTATTGAGGTATAATTGATAAATAGAATTGTAGGGTATTTAAAGTGTACAACATTATGACTTGATATACATGTATAGTGAAAGGATTCCTTCCATCAAATTAATGAACACATGCATCACCTCACATATTTACTTCTTTGTTTTCTCCTGAGAGCATTTAAATTCTACTTCCCTAGCAGTTTCAGTTATACAATGCAGTGTTGTCAGCCACAATGATGTTATAAGTTAGGTCGTCAGATCTTATTAATCTTATAGCTGAAAGTTTGTACCCTTTCAACAACCCCTTCCTATTTCTCCCACCCCTACCCTGCTAACTGCTTTTCAACTCTGGTAACCACTGGTAACCACTTTTCTACTCTGTTTCCATATGTGTGTGTGTGTGTTTAATTACACATATAAGTGATACCAACACATGGGTATTTGACTTATTATGTTTGAAGAATCTAAGAAAAATTAATTTATATATGAATTTTTATGAAGTTAGAAGAATTTATCATGTTATTAATTATCCATTTTCTGTGTAAACCTCATTAAAAGGGACGATTGATTTTTTTTTTTTTTTTTCCGTCTGTGGACTAGGGAATGACTGACTGGACTCTAGGATATAGCATACATTTTCAAGTATCCACTTAAAGACTTGGATTGAGTATTATAATGTATCTGTGAAAATATTATTATATCTTAGGAAAGAGTTTCTAGGTGATTGGGTATAGTCATTATTTTCAATGGTTATGAGACATAAGACTGTCCTAATTATTTGGGGAAATAACTGGATATTTAGAGTTAGATTTAGTGCATATCTAGCGGTATTTGGGGAATAGGTTTTTTATATTGTAATTTGTGTTCACTCTGAATCTGAAAAATATTTAATTCTCGTTTTCTGATTCATTCCACTGATGAGCTGTAGAGGGCATTACATGAATAGTAAATATAGCTTTGTATTTTCAGTTTTCATCTGAAGTCATTGTACAAGGTGACTAGATTCTGAGTTATTATTCACTTTCTTTGATATGACATAAATATCAACATTATCTTCAGTGATAATGGATTGAGATAAAAATATTTATGAAACTTAATTTAATTACCATGAATTTTTCATTAAAATAATATTTTTCATTAACTGTGTTTCATTTTTTCTGAGAGCTAAGTGAAAAAAATGTGTTTAAAGGGATTTTGAGAACATATAAATAAAGCTTCTTAAGATATGTTTGCCTAGAATGGATTAGTTAATGAATCAGGCTTTTAATGTATGTGTACTAGTCTAACCTTTCCTAAAATGCTACCCGAGTGATCCTTGCTATTTTAGAACAACAAGGTGAATAAAGGTATTTTTTTTCCCCCCTTATTGCAGACATTTTGTGAACTTAAATTGCAAAGAGTTTAGTTCTCCTTATCTCTGAGACAAGTTAATATAATTTAATGAGAACTAATAAAAACTTACAAAATGCTTTTCCTCTGGCCTAAGGGGCCAACTATCTAATCAAAATAAGAATGGGAAGAGACTACTAGATGGGACTGGAAGTTGAGAAGCCCACTTTGCTTTCTTTTCACAAAGTAAACTAAGTGACATGCCTTCTTATCTTGGGGTTTTAGTGTTCCTCTCTGTAAGTTGGAGATTCTTCAGTGTAACCTTTATAAGATAGTGTTTTGCTTTCAGATTTTATGAGGTTCTTAAGGACATTAAGAGATGCTTATGTTCTTGTACACACCACTGAATAATCAGATACCTAGTGCTACCATTTTCTTTTTTTATGGTGTCAGTAATTGGGAAACTGAGTAAATGAACGAGTGATTCTAAAAAAGTAATTTGTGTAAAAACTTATCTTTACAGTATAGAAAGACTTTTTGCCTAGAATTTTAAAAATAATTTCTCTCATCCTTTGGTATAATACATGCCAGACTTGGAATTGCTGTTCAGTCACTAACTCATGTCTGACTCTTTGTGACCCCAGGGACTGCAGCACAGCAGGCTTCCCTGTCGCTCATTATCTCCTGGAGTCTGCCCAAACTCATGTCCATTGAGTTGGTGATGCCATCTAACCATCTCATCCTCTGGTGTCCTCTTCTCTTTCCTTCAGTCTTTCCCATCAGTAGGGTCTTTTCCAAGGAGTCGGCTCTTCACATCAGGTGGCCAGGACTTGGGGTTAAAATACTTTTAATGTAAGATAGCCTGATATGATCAGCAACAGGTGTTCTATATACAGATGAGAATATAGTTGTAATGATTATGTACAGCCATTATTGTTAGTTTGCCTTCAAATCTTAGTTGTGCCACTCTCTGAAATTTGTAACCTGTGGTCACTTAAATAGCCTTTCTAAACTTTAGATTCAGTTCAGTTCAGTCACTCAGTCATGTCCAACTCTTTGCGACCCCATGAATCGTAGCACGCCAGGCCTCCCTGTCCATCACCAACTCCCAGAGTTCACCCAGACTTACGTCCATCGAGTCAGTGATGCCATCCAGCCATCTCATCCTCTGCTGTCCCCTTCTGCTCCTGCCCCCAATCCCTCTCAGCATCAGAGTCTTTTCCAATGAGTCAACTCTTCGCATGAGGTGGCCAAAAAGTACTGGAGTTTCAGCTTTAGCATCATTCCTTCCAAAAGAATCCCAGGGCTGATCTCCTTCAGAATGGACTGGTTGGATCTCCTTGCAGTCCAAGGGACTCACAAGAGTCTTCTCCAACACCACAGTTCAAAAGCATCTATTCTTCGGCGCTCAGCCTTCTTCACAATCCAACTCTCATATCCATACATGACCACAGGAAAAACCATAGCCTTGACTAGACGAACCTTTGTTGACAAAGTAATGTCTCTGCTTTTGAATATGCTATCTAGGTTGGTCATAACTTTCCTTCCAAGGAGTAAGCGTCTTTTAATTTCATGGCTGCAGTCACCATCTGCAGTGATTTTGGAGCCCACAAAAATAAAGTCTGACACTGTTTCCACTGTTTCCCCATCTATTTCCCCTGAAGTGGTGGGACCAGATGCCATGATCTTCGTTTTCTGAATATTGAGCTTTAAGCCTACTTTTTCACTCTCCACTTTCACTTTCATCAAGAGGCTTTTTAGTTCCTCTTCACTATTTGCCATAAGGGTGGTGTCATCTACCTATCTGAGGTTATTGATATTTCTCCCGGCAATCTTGATTCCAGCTTGTGTTTCTTCCAGTCCAGCATTTCTCATGATGTACTCTGCATAGAAGTTAAATAAGCAGGGTGACAATATACAGCCTTGCTGTACTCCTTTTCCTATTTGGAACCAGTCTGTTGTTCCGTGTCCAGTTCTAACTGTTGCTTCCTGACCTGCATACAAATTTCTCAAGAGGCAGATCAGGTGGTCTGGTATTCCCATCTCTTTCAGAATTTTCCACAGTTTATTGTGATCTACACAGTCAAAGGATTTGGCATAGTCAAGAAAGCAGAAATAGGTGTTTTTCTGGAACTCTCTTGCTTTTTCCATTATCCAGCGGATGTTGGCAATTTGATCTCTGGTTCCTCTGCCTTTTCTAAAACCAGCTTGAACATCAGGAAGTTCACGGTTCACATATTGCTGAGGCCTGGCTTGGAGAATTTTGAGCATTACTTTACTAGCATGTGAGGTGAGTGCAATCGTGTGGTAGTTTGAGCATTCTTTGGCATTGCCTTTCTTTGGGATTGGAATGAAAACTGACCTTTTCCAGTCCTGTGGCCACTGCTGAGTTTTCCAAATTTGTTGGCATATTGAGTGCAGCACTTTCACAGCATCATCTTTCAGGATTTGGAATAGTTCAACTGGAATTCCATCACCTCCACTAGCTTTGTTCGTAGTGATGCTTTCTAAGGCCCACTTGACTTCACATTCCAGGATGTCTGGCTCTAGGTCAGTGATCACACCATCTATTAATACTTTATAGGGTTGTTTGTAGTTTAAATACAATTATCCAGTTTATGTGTTTAATATTATAATGCTTGTTGCATAAACAGTATACATAAACATTATTATTATTATAGAATTCCTTTTTATAATTATTTTTAAGGCAAAAAATGTTGCGATTTTCCTCATTTTAATGGTAAAGTGAAAATATTAAAGTATCTTCAAAGGACCTGAAATCTGAGTTTATTCACAGGTCTTTTTTGTAGTGAATTTAAGACTATGAATAATACTAACTCTCATGGGGAAATCTCCAGACATCTTTGAGATCTATTTCAATAACACTGACTTTAGGTTTTGTATTATACTTCCTCCTAAGGTGGTTAGAGTCAATAAATCATTTGGGGAATCTAGACGATTAGTGTGACAGAAATTTACATCAGCTCCAAGTGACCAGGCACTAATAAATCTAAGATTTTTTTTTCTGGCACAATTAATAATTCAGAAACTCTTGATGGAACATATCAATGAAAAAAAAAAAGGTGTTTTTTTTTTTTTTTTTTAAACATATCAGGAAACCACTCTTGCTATTAAGGGGGAAAAAATGTCCAGGACCGTGAAGGGAAAAATGTGAGTGGGGGAAGTCCTTGAAAAGTTGTTAACTTGAGTAAGGGAAATACCAGTATCTCTGTGGTCTTTCAGGAACAAAAATCATCTTTTGCAAAGGGCCTTGTGTTTGAGCCAAGTTATGAAGTGACCTTTGTGGCTGGCTGGCTCAACCTCAGATTTTCCTAGGGAGAGTTAGTCAGCATTGCTTCAGTGCTTGTCAATGGGCAACAGATCACTTATCAGTGGGAAGCAAGGAAATGATGGTTGAAGCAGGGAATGACTGTTATTTCTCACCAGCAGATAGGTACACATCACTTGCTGAAATGATTCAGCAGTTTAAAGTTGAGTTGAGACTTTGTGAGTTACCACATGGGGAACACAGGACCCAGGAGGGTCAGCTGTGTTGGAATACTTCTGGGATTGCTCTGTTCCCTTCTGCTTTGAATCACAATTGTAGGCTTTTTTTTTTTCTTTTTCTCCTCACTCCTAACCCTACCCCCAAAGCTCCCTAATAACAGAGTATTATTCTAGCCAGCAGCAGGTAAAAAATTTTCAGTTGTAGTAGGAGTGTGAGGGGCGGGGGAGGGGGAGAAGGAAGGTGCTTCATGTATTTCATTGGTGTTTAAGATACTTCCATCTTTCAAAACTGACACAGTTCTGTTCCACCCTCACTGCCATAAAAGAACAGGCCTCTTGTCTGGATCTTTTCCTTTTAATGATTTCCATGAAAAAGCTTTTACCCAGTTTCTGACATGACTGTCAGAACACACATTTAAATAAACGTGAGACTACTTTAAAGGTTATTGATATTCCCTGGTGGAAAAGAAAGGGCTTGGAAAAAAAAAACCATCTGTCCATACACAAGTTAACTCAGGCTGTTTATTATTATCTCCATTCTTGCTTTCTCCCTTTCTTCCTCCCTTCCTTCCTGTCTTTCTTTCCCCCATCTCTTTTTCTCCTCCTTGCCTTCCTCTTCTCTTTCCCCCTCTTTTTACTCAAAGACTCAGTTTAAAGGCAGGTCATTTGTTTCACAAAATTCTTGTGTTACTGTGTCTTAGAAGCTGTCATTTTTATACATTGATATCTCTGATAAATTTAATCCATATTCAAAGATGTTGAATGGCAAGGAAGAATGCTGAATTCTAAGGCTGCTGTTTAGTTTCTATAGACTATTCCTTTTGCCTATAGGATTCATTTCTGTTTGTATGTCTCAGATTTGTTAGCAGAACTCAGTTATCTGTGTGATAAAAAGATGGTATATACAGCAGGAATTTATACATAGTATTTATAATAAAAACACACGCATTAAAAAAATATATTGGGCATCAAAAAAGCACATTGGGTATGGATTTACTAAGAATTAGTGGGAATTAAAGTTCCTATCAGATTGCTGTACTACATAAACCAGTCTTTTATAGCAAATGGGTTCTCAAGTAACAACCAGATATTTGGTAAGATTTCAATTATTTGATAGGCATGAGAATATGGAGTTGTTAACATGGTTTGTCTATTCTGTTTTGAGAGAATGTTCTAATTACTATTAACCACTGTGTTCATTGTTGTTCTCTTTTCCTCACATGAAGTACGATGATTTTATTGAAGAAGCAAGAGATTAAGGTAGTAAATTTCATAAGAAAAAGCATTTATGGCTACTTATAAATACTTAATTATCTCACAAGTCCTGGTTAGTTTTTCTGTGGTGATTATTGTAAACTTTTTTTCATGTTACTCAGTACCACAGCTTTACCTCTGTTCTGTATTTCAGCAGATGTTCCTTTATGTAGAAAGTGGACATGATTAGGTAGAGGTATAAAAGACATCTAGGCCATTTAGAATAACTGTCTCAGATTTCTTTTTTTCTGTTTCAAATTCCCTCTGGGTCATCACCTCCCTTTGCTCTTTCACAGAAAGAAGTGCATAACTTCCATAAGGCTAATAGCTACAAGCTTTTTGATCTCGGTTCTTCCTAATTTTTCTAAAACATTGTTTCTATAGTGTATCTGTCTTTTTCTTACCTTTTCAGTCCCATAGTTGGCCCTTTTGCCACCAACTTGGTCTTGTAAGTTATAATAACAGAGAAAAAAATTATTCTAGCTATACTTCCCTCTTGAATGAAACTTTAGCTTTATAGTTCTTTTTTTAACATTTATATATTTTTTTATTTAAACTAAAATTTGTTTACAGTGTTGTGTTGGTTTCTGCCATATAACAGTGCAAATCAGCAATAATTACACATACACTGCCTCCCTCCCCAGCTTTCCTCCCTTCCCCTCAGCCCATCCCTCCAGGTCATCACAGAGCACCAAGCTGGGCTTCTTGTGCTACACTTTCTCACCAGCAGCTTCTCACCAGCTGTCCATCTCACACTGTATAGTGTGTATATGTTGATGCTACTTCCTCCGTTTGTCCCACTCTCTCCCTCCTCTGCTTTGTCAACAAGTCCATTCTCTATGTCTGTGTCTCCAGTTCCTTGCAAATAGGTTCATCAGTACTCTTTTTCTAGATTCCATGTATACGTGTTTATATACTATATTTCTTTTTCTAACTTACTTCACTCTGTATAAGAGGCTCTAGGTTCATCCACCTCACTAGAACTGACTCACATGTGTTCCTTTTTATGGCTGAGCAATATCCATTGTATATATGGACTACATCTTCTTTATTCATTCGTCTGTCAGTGGACATCTAGACTGCTTCCATGTCTCTGCTATTATAAATGGTGCTGCTGTGAACATTGGGGTACAAGTGTCTTTTTCAGTTATGATTTTCTCATGGTATATGCCCAGTAGTAATGCTTTAGCAGTGATATTTTTAATGTTTTTCAATGAAATTCAGTATTTACTGAGGACTGCCTACTGTGTGCTCAGCACAAAGATAACAGAGTTTTGGCCTCTGTCTTCTGAAACTTTATGTATATGTTGGTTTGGTGAAGAGGGGTAGATCTAGTTATAATACTAAGTTGTAGGTGCTTTAACAGAGATACGTACTTAGTGCTACAGGAGTTTATTCTGGCATTTCCAGTGTGTCCTCAACTTGGCTTTTCACTTTTCACAACACTCTAAATGTTGAATACTTAATGATTCTCCCAGTGGAGGATAAAGGAATTAATGCAGTTATACTGTGTCCTTTTTATTTTCATCTCATTTATTCTTATCTTTTCTGTTTTGGAGTTCATGAGTTCTGGTTATAATTAATTATTTTATGTTATATGAAGTTTTACAACATATTATAATCTTCATGTAATTTAAAGCTTCTACTTTTTATAACAGTTTCATGTAGTCTTATGAATGTGAGGTAAATTATTTAGAGCCAGTTCAATATTAAAAGAATTGGTGCTTCTACTAATCCTTTCATAGCCAACTTCCTCAGTCACAAGTACTTTATTTTAAATCAAGGCTAGTTGAATTTCTAACTTCAAGTAGAGTTTTCAAGAAGGGTTCATAAAATGTGATATTTTCCCCATGGATTAAAAACAAATATGAATATATCCTCCTGAAAGTGAAAGTCTCTCAGTTGTGTCCAACTCTTTGTGATCCCATGGACTGTAGCCTGCCAAGCCCTTCAGTCCATGGAATTCTCCAGGCCAGAATAGTGGAGTGGGTAGCTGCTCCCTTCTCCAGGAGATCTTCTCAACCCAGGGATTGAACCCAGGTCTCCCTTATTGCAGGTGGATTCTTTACCAGCTGAGCTACCAGGGAAGCCCATATATCCCCCTGATAATATGAGCAAATAGAATGTTCTCATATGCTGATTCTCTCCCTAGTGCAGTTTCCCCCATTATTAATATCTTCCTTTTGTGGGGTATTTGTTACAATTGATGAATCAGTATTGATTTTTTGAGACATAATTGTGTAACTTTAAGGTGCATAGTGTGTGGACTTCATCCTTTTATAATATTATAGTATGATTACCACCATAGCTTTAGCTAACACCTCTATCGTGTTCCATAATTATAATTTCTTTTTTTGTTGTACTGATAACATTTAAGATCTAGTCTCTAAGCAGTTTTGAAGTTTATAATGCATTATTGTTGACCATAATCCCTGTGCTCTAGGACTTACTTATCTACTGATTGTAAATTTGTACTCTTAAATAGTATCTCCCCAATTCTTCTACTGCCGGCCCCTGGTAACCACCATTTTATTCTCTGGTGTTAAAAATTTAGCTTTTTTAGATTCCATATATAAGTAGTATCATACAGTATTTGTCTTTTTCTAACTTACCTTGCTTAGCAATAATGTTCTCAAAGTTCATCCATGTCGTTGTTAATAGCAGGGTTTATCCAAAGGAAAGGAAAACAAGGTATCAAAAAGTGATTGTACTCCCATGTTTATTGCAGCATTTATTCACAGTAGCCAAGATATGAAAGTAACATAAGTGTCTGTCAGTGGATGAATGGATAAAGAAGATATGATGTGTATGTATATGTGTGTGTGTATAAATAAAAAAGGAATATTATTCAATCATGAGAAAGAAGGAGATCCTACCATTTGTGACAATATCCACTCCAGTACTCTTCCCTGGAGAATCCCATGGACAGAGGAGCCTGGCAGGCTACAGTCCGTAGGGTCGCTAAGAGTCAGACATGACTGAAGCAACTTAACACACACAATGCTATATTATTGTGTGTTTTTTTAAAATTTTATTTTATTTTTAAACTTTACAATATTGTGTTAGTTTTGCCAAATATCGAAATGAATCCGCCACAGGTATACATGTGTTCCCCATCCTGAACCCTCCTCCCTCCTCCCTCCCCATACCCTCCCTCTGGGTCGTCCCAGTGCACCAGCCCCAAGCATCCAGTATCGTGCATCGAACCTGGACTGGCGACTCGTTTCATACATGATGTTATACATGCTTCAATGCCATTCTCCCAAATCTTCCCACCATCTCCCTCTCCAACAGAGTCCATAAGACTGTTCTATACATCAGTGTCTCTTTTTCTGTCTCGTACACAGGGTTATTGTTACCATCTTTCTAAATTCCATATATATGCATTAGTATACTGTATTGGTGTTTTTCTTTCTGGCTTCCTAGGTTTATACTTTAAATTAGGGCTTATGCTTTGTTCTGTACAGTTCTGCAAGTTTGAGTCATGCATAATGTCATGTATCCATCACTGTAATATTGAACCAAATAGTTTCACCATGCTAATAATTTCCTGTGCTTCACAACTATTTATTCCTTCCTCCAACTCCAAGTCTCTGTGACCACTAATCTTTTTATTGCCTCCATGGTCTAGTTTTTCACCTAGACTGTCATATAATTAGAATCATATGATATGTAGCCTTTCAGACTGACTTTTTTCACTTGGCAGTATGCTTTTAAGGTTCCTCTGGGTCTTTTATGGTATGATAGTTCATTTTTTTTTTATTTCAAATTAATATTTCATTGTATGTATGTGCCACAGCTTCTTTATCCTTTTACTTAATGAAAGACATCTTGGTTGCTTCCAAGTTGGGCAGTTATGAATATAGCTGCTATAAACATTTGTACCTATGTAAATTTTAAACTCTTCTGGATGAATACCTAGGAGTGCACTTGGTAAGTGCATATAGAAAAAGTATATTTAGCATATTTTAGCTTTGTAATAAACCACTGAACTGTCTTCCAGAGTGGCTGTGTCATTTTATATTCTCAATAGCAATAAATGAGAGCTCTGATTGCTCCACATCCTCACCAGCATTTGGTATAGTTAAGGTTTTTTTCCCCCCTTTTTTGGTCACAACAGGTCTGTAGTGGTATCTTGTTTTATTTAGCAGTTCTCTAATAAAAGATGATGTTGAGCAACCTTTCATATGCTTAGTTGTTATCTATATATTTTCTTTGGTGAGGTGTCTATTCAGAACATTTACTCATTTTTAAATTGAATTGTTTTTTTAATTGAGTCTTAAGAGTTCTTTATATATTTTGTATAGCAGTTCTTTTGTTAGATATGTGTTCTGCAAAAGTTTTCTCCTAATCTATGAGTTATCTTTTTACTCTCTTAGCAGGGCCTTTCACAGAGAAGATGTTTTTAATTTTAATGAATTCCCGCTGGCTAATTTTGCTGTCATGGCTCATGCTTTTGGTATTGTTATCTAAAAAGTTATCACCAAGCCCAAGGTCACCTGGATTTTTCTCTATCATGTAATAGTTTTACATTTTTTGCATTTTATATTTAGATCTACGACACATTTTTTTTTTTGGTGAATGGTACTCAAGTTTATGTCTATATTAATTCTTTTGCATGTGGATATCCAGTAGTTCTAGCATCACTTGTTGAAATGACTATTTCTTTTCTATTGAATTGCCTTTGTTTTATTGTCAAAGATCATTTGACTGTATTTATCTGGGCCTAGAATTTGCATTCTAGACCCATTTATCTGGTTTCTAGAATTTGCATTCTATCCTGTTGATCTGTCTATTCTTTTGCTCCTACTGATAAGTTGCTTCAGTCGTGTCCGACTCTATGTGACCCCTTAGACGGCAGGCCACCAGGCTCTGCCATCCCTGGGATTCTCCAGGCAAGAACATGGGAGTGGGTTGCCATTTCCTCCTCCAATGCATGAAAGTGAAAAGTGAAAGTGAAGTCGCTCAGTCCTGTCCGACTCTTTGCCACCCCATGGACTGCAGCTGATCAGGCTCCTCCGTCCATGGGATTTTCCAGGCAAGAGTACTGGAGTGGGTTGCCGTTGCCTTCTCCGTTTGCTCCTACCATCCTGTAATTATTACAGTATCTTTATCCTAAGTCTCAAAGTTGGATACTATGAAACCTCTTACACCTTTCTTTGTCTTCAGTATTACAATGACTACTTTGTATCTTTTGCTTTTCCATAAATTTTAGAACCAGTTTTGTGATATCCACAAAATAACTTGCTGAGATTTTTTATCGGTATTATATTGAATCTGTAGAACAAGTTGTGAAGATATCTTAACATTATTGAATCTTCCTATCAGTGAACATGGAATATATCTCCATTTATTTAGATCTTCTTTGCAGGCAGATTCTTTACCGACTGAGCTATCAGGGAAGCTATCATCTTATATCATAGTCTTGTCATTTCCTCTTATAGGTATTATACAGTGAGATTTATACCTAATATTTCTTTTGGGTGCTAATGTAGGTAGCGTTGTGTTTTAAATTTCTAATCCCAATTGTTCATGTCAAGAATTTAATGAAGCAGTTAACTTTTGTATATTCACCTCTATCATGCAACTTTTTTTGTAATCACGTACTAGTTTTAGGAGGTTCTTTGTTTGTTGTTGGTTTTGGGTTTTTTGGAAATGTTTACATAATCATGTCATCTTCAAACAAAGACAGTTTTATTGCTTCATTCTTAATTTTTATTCACTTTATTTCCTTTTCTTGCCATATTGCATTAGGCAGGACTTCCAATATAATGTTGAATAAGAGGGAACATGCTTGCTTGATTCTTGATCTTAGGAGGAAAGCATGTAGTTTCTCAACATTAACTATAATGTGCTATAGAAGTTTTTAATAGATGTTCTTCTTTAAGTCTAGGAAGTAAGTTATTAAGTATTACCTTCTTTATCCTTGGTACTTTCCCTTGTTCTGTGGTCAGCTTTATCTGAACATATATAGTTACTTCATTTTCCTTTGAAATAGTGATAGTGTGCTCTGTCTTTCTCCATTTCTTTACTTTTTCAACTTGTGACTTTATGTTTAAAGTGGATTTCTTGTAGGCAACATATAGTTGGGTCTTGTTTTTTCATCCAGTCTTTTGGTCTTTGTATTTTAGTTGGTATATTTAGATTGACATTTAAAATAGTTATTGACAGATGGCTTAATATCTACCATATTCGTGATTCTTCAATTTATTGCATTTGTTCTTTGTCTCTGTCTTAAAAAGCCTCTCTAATTCTGCCTTCTATAGTTTTGAGTATTTTATAATTCCATTTTCTCTCTTCTTTCAGCAAATAATTATATTTTCTCTAAGTTTTTTTTGCTGGTTGCTCTGGCATTTGCAATACACATTTATAGTAAATCCACTTTCAAATAGAACTTCACAGGTTGGGCAGATATCTTAAAAGAGAGTATTCCAGGTCCTCCTTCTATCCCATATATTATCATTGCTCTTGTATATTTCCCTTACCCATAAACTGTGATAACCCAATACACTTAGCTATTAATTTAAATTAAAAAAAATTTTAAAAATTGAGGTTAAATTCAGATAACATAGAATTAACCATTTTAAAGTGAATGATTTAGTGGTATTTAGTACATTTACAGTGTTGTGCAATCACCATCTCTATTTACTTCCAAAACATTTCTATTATCCCCAAAAGAATCCGTACTCATTTTTTCCACGTTTCACTCTTTTTCTAGCAGACATGATGTGTCATATACTAGGAACTAAGGAAAACAGGATTTTAATGTGAGTGTTTATGTGTATCACAGGAGTTGCTGCTGCTACTAAGTCGCTTTAGTCGTGTCCAACTCTGTGCTACCCCATAGACGGCAGCCCACCAGGCTCCCTGTCCTTGGGATTCTCCAGGCAAGAACACTGGAGTGGGTTGCCATTTCCTTCTCAAATGCATGAAAGTGAAAAGTGAAAGTGAAGTCGCTCAGTCATGTCGGACTCTTAGCGACCCCATGGACTGTAGCCCACCAGGCTCCTACATCCATGGGATTTTCCAGGCAAGAATACTGGAGTGGGGTGCCATTGCCTTCTCCGATCATAGGCTTTATTTAGTGTTTGCTTTACCTCTAGCTGTTAGAGGCTCAAATTTTTTGTTTTGCTTTTGTTTGACCTTTCATCTTTGGGTTTCCCTAGTTGCTCCTTTTAAAATAGAGTCTTTTTCTTGTAACTCTCTCAGCTGTAATTTACTGTAATTACACTGGAACCCTGTTGATGTGGTGGTAAAGTATTGGGGACTGGAAGTAGTCTGTAGTCTTAAGATTATATCTCCATTTTTTGTTTTGTTTTAGATTGGACAAAATCTCAGAGCTGTGACCTTCAAAGTTTCTTTTCTTTTTTAATCTTCTTCCTTGATAAAGAAGGCTAGAGGGTCCTATTTCAAAACGATGCTTTTCCTTTTCCCCTGTTGTAAGTATAAGGGAAATTTTCTTGGTTGTTCTCCATGAGTACCTTGTTAAGCTTCTGGAGGTGAAATTCATGGATGTGTAAGGATCCTTCTATCACTGGGTCCTCAGGAGTTTCAATTTTCAGGCTATCTCAGACCCAGCCTCTGGGAATTCAGTGTATCATTTAAGTTTTCCTACCAGTTACTGGGTTGGCTTTAGGCACTTCTGTTTCTGATAAGCTGTGATTCTCTGTGTCTGCTTCTTTAATTTTTAGATAGCAGTCTGCCTTTTGATCTCAGTTCTCTAATGGATTTAGAAGAGTCGGTTTGCTTTCTTTTTGTCAGCTTTTTTCTTCTTTTGAGAACAGGAGTGACAACTTCAAGCTCTTTGCTCTTTGGAGCTGCAATTGGAAGTCTATTGCATTTTAACTTTTTATATTATCTTTGAAACAAGTCCTTCCTTCACTTTCTTTCTTAACCCCTCTATATTTTGACATCTTTTGTTATTGAGAAGAAGCCCAAGATCTACTTGACTTTTCTTTTTCTTTTTAATGATGCAGTGTGCTTCTTTTGACTTGATAATGATGAGATCTTTAGACTTAAGCTTTTGAAATCTTAGACTGTAACTTGATATTGATTATTTTGGAAGAATATGGTAGTGTTCTTTGATATAGAAATTTAAAACTTTTTTATCCTTCAACATTTTTGAATTCTACTTGTTTTTTCTCTTAGTCTGAAAGCATTTCATTGTTACTTCTTCATATGTATCATCATTTCACTAATTGTTTCATATCTTTGTCTCTTATCTTATTATGTATATATGTATTTTTTCTTTAATTGATGTCAGCTCTCTGCTTTTTGTGCCTAACTTGTTGTACTGCTGCTGGCTTCTAATATGCTTTCAATTATGTAATGGTTTAATATTTTATTCAGTTTCTTCTACTAACTCTCATCACTCTTAAAAAAAAAAGGCACTCTTTTGACATTTTCCTTTTTTTAGCATGTTGTTTCTTTTCTTTGATCACTTGTTTTATAGTACTTATGTTTTCTTAATTTCTGTTTGCCTTTTGCTACATCAAATTATTTTTTGAAAATTTTTTCTTTTAACAATATTATTTTTATTTTAAAAATTATATTATTAGCCCATCCTTTGATTTTATGTCTTTCCTTTTTTTTTTTTTTTCCCCATGCATGACTTCTCTACTTACTATCTTTGAGTTGAAGTGTTTATTTCTAGAACTGTAATTTTCCAAAAAATATTGTGAATAGGTTTTCTCTGACTTCTTTCTTTCTTTAACTATGTACTATTGAAATCATCCTTTTGAACTTGAGCTACAGAACTCAAAATGGTTTTCAATACTACTCTTGTGGTTTGGGGTTCTTATTAAGTAAAATAAAGGTTATTGAACACAAGCACTCTTGATTCCGTAAAACAATCAATATGATAACGGAGATGAGTACTAACTGACTAGTGGGCAGGATACGCTGGACAAAGGGATAATTCATCATGAGCAGAAAGCAGGATAGTGAGAGATTTAATAATGCTACTCAGAATGGCATGCAGTTTAAAACTTATGGATTGTTTATTTCTGGAATTTTACACTTAGTATCTTTAGACCTTGTTTCAGTGCAGATGATGAAACCATTGTTCACTTAGGAAGGCTTTCTAAGTGAAACAGTGAAAAGAAATAAGGAAAACAATAGAATGGAAAAGGTTGGAGATCTCTTCAAGAAAATTACAGATGCCAAGGGAATGTATCATGCAAAGATGGGCACAATAAAGGACAGAAGTGGTATGGACCTAACAGAAGCAGAAGATACTAAGAAGAGGTGGTAAGAATACACAGAAGAGCTATACAAAAAAAGATCTTAATGACCCTGATAATGACAATGGTGTGATCACTCACCTAGAGCCAGCATCCTGGAGTGTGAAGTCAAGTGGGCCTTAGCAAGCTTCACTATGAACAAAGCTAGTGGAAGTGATGGAATTCCAG
Organism: Bos grunniens; assembly: GCF_055505025.1. Taxonomy (NCBI): domain Eukaryota; kingdom Metazoa; phylum Chordata; class Mammalia; order Artiodactyla; family Bovidae; genus Bos; species Bos grunniens. The sequence continues at coordinate 95,623,935 of NC_141175.1, read as the reverse complement.
CTGAACTATTTCAAATTCTAAAAGATGATGCTGTTAAAGTGCTGCATTCATTATGCCAGAAAATTTGGAAAATTCATTAGGCCACAGATGGAAAAGATCAGTTTTCATTCCAATCCCAAAAGAAGGGCAGTGCCAAAGAATGTTCAAACTACTGCACAATTGCAGTCATTTCATATGTTAGCAAGGTCATGCTCAAAATCCTCCAAGCTAGGCTTCAACAGTATGTGAACCGTGAACTCCCAGATGTACAAGCTGGATTTAGAAAAGGCAGAGGAACCAGAGATCAAATTGCCAACATCCATTGGATCATAGAAAAAGCAAGAGAATTCAAGAAAACCATCTACTTTTGCTTCATTGACTATGTTAAAGCCTTTGACTGTGTGGATCACAACAAACTGTGCAAAATTTTTCAAGAGATGGGAATACCAGACCACCTTACCTGCCTCTTGAGAAATCTGTATGCAGGTCAAGAAGCAACAGTTAGAACCATGTTGAAGTTTGACAGAAAACAACAAAATTCTGTAAAGCAATTATCCTTCAAAAAAAAAAAAAGGAACAGTTAGAACTGGACATGGAAAAATAGACTGGTTCCAAATTGGGAAAGGAGTACGTCAAGGCTGTATATTGTCACCCCACTTATTTAACTTATATGCAGAGCACATCATGTAAAATGCCAGACTGGCTGAAGGGAAATCTGGAATCAAGATTGCCCAAAGAAATATCAATAACCTCAGATATGCAGACGATACTACTCTTATGGCAGAAAGTGAAGAGGAACTAAAGAACCTCTTGACGAAGGTGAAAGAGGAGAGTGAAAAAGCTGGCTTAAAACTTAACATTCAATAAATGAAGATCATGGCATCCGGTCCCATTCTTTCATGGCAAATAATGGGGAAACAATGGAAACAGTGACAGACTTTATTTTCATGGGCTCCAAAATCATTGCAGATGGGGACTGTAGTCATTAAATTAAAGGACAAAAAGCTATGACAAACCTAGACAGCATATTCAAAAGCAGAGACATAACTTTGTTGGCAAAGGTCCATATAGTCAAAGCTTGGTTTTTCCAGTAGTCATGTATGGAATTGATGCTTTTGAAGTGTGGTGCTGAAGAAGACTACTGAGAGTCCCTTGGACTGCATGGAGATCAAACCAGTCAATCATAAAGGAAATCAACCCTGAATATTCACAGGAAGGACTGATATAGCAGAAAATCCAGTACTTTGGTCACCTGCTGGGAAGAGCTGACTTTTTGGAAAAGACCCTAATACAGGGAAAGATAGAATGCAGGAGTAGAAGGGGACAACAGAGGTCAAGATGGTTGGATGACATCACTGACTCAATGGACATTAGTTTGAGCAAACTCTAGGAGATGGTGAAGGACAGGGAAGGCTGGCATGGTGCATTCCATGGGGTTGCAAAGAGTTGGGCACAACTGTTCTACTGAACAACAGCTATAAACGAAACCATGGAAAGTGAAATGCAGTTACAGCAGGGACTGTTGGCAACACTTTCCTGAGTTCTGTGAGCCAATCTAGCAAATTTTGGAACCTGAAGATGGAATCATGGGAACTCCCGATTTGTGGCCAAATTGGACAGAAGTGTGGGTTTGCTGGGCACCCCGTTTTTGTGGCTGGCATCTGAAGTGATGGCAGTTGCATGAGACTGAGACCTTAAACCTGTGAAGTCTGATTACTAATTTCAGGTAGTTAGTGTCAAAATTGAGATGAGTCATAGGACACCCACTCCAACTCCAGAGAATTAGAGAACTAGTTGGTGTGCGGAAAAACCTCATACATTTGACGTCAGACCATTTGTGAGTAAAAACAGATCTTGGCCTCAAATTGCATTCCGAAGAGAAACCCCGTTTGGTTATGAAGTATTAGCATCACACACACACACACACACACACACACACTTCTATTGTTTTATTGAGTTCGCTGTTAGTGTTACATGTTTATATGTCTGTTTTTACAAGGGATGTATAGCTGTAGTTTTCTAGAATAGTTTTTGTTTGGTTTTGGTGTCAGGATAATACTGACCTCTCAAAATTAGTTTGGATATATTCTATTCTCTTCTATTTTCTGGAAGCATTGTGTGATATCTAGATAGATATAGACAAGCATATACAATATAGATGTTTGATTGAATTTAATAGTAAATTTTGCTTTCAGTTTTATTTGTTGGAAGATTTTTTTCTACAAACTCCATTTCTTTACTATTAATAGATATAGGACTATTCAGGCCATTTCTTTCTTCTTGAGTAAGTTTTAGTAGTTTTTGAATTTTTCCATTTTGTCTAAATTGTTGAATATCTGGGCACAGAGTTGTTCACAATATTGCCTAATCTTTTGAATGCCTGTTAGATCCGTAATGATGTCCCGCTTTTGCATCTTTAAAGTCTGTAGTCTAATGATTGTAACTTTTAGAACTTGATTATATTTTCATCTGTTTTTTTGCTCTCTGTTTTTTATTCACGTAGTCTCATCTCCTTATGTGCTTGTTCACTTTTGATTGTGTGCAGGGCATTGAGTTTTTAAATTATTTGTAGGAACAGTTTAAAATGTAGGATGATGATATCCTTCCTTGGAGAGGAGTCATGTTTGCTTTTATCAGACACTTTGTTGTTCAGTTGCTCAGTCTTGTCCAACTCTGCAACCCCATGGACTGCAGCATGCCAGGCTTCCCTGTCCTTCACTATCTCGCAGAGTTTGTTCAAACTTATGTCCGTCAAGACAGTGATGTCATCCAGCCATCTCATTCTCTGTCATGCCCTCCTCCTCCTGCCTTCATTCTTTCCCAGCATCAGAATCTTTTCTAATGAGTCAGTTCTTTGCATCAGGTGACCAAAATATTGGAACTTTAGCTTCAGCATCAGTCCTTCCAATAAATATTCAGGACTGATTTTCTTTAGGATTAACTGGTTTGATCTCCTTGCAGTTCAAGGGACTCTCAAAAGTCTTCTCCAACATCACAGTTCAAAAGTATCAATTCTTCAGTGTTCAACTTTCTTTATAGCCCAGCTCTCACATCCATACATGACTATTGGCATAGCTTTGACTAGATAGACCTTTGTTTGCAAAGTAATGTCTGCTGTTTAATATGCTGTCTAGGTTTGTTATAGCTTTTCTTCGAAGGAGCAAGCCTCTTTTAATTTCATGGCTGCAGTCACTGTCCACAGTGATTTTAGAGCCCAAGAGAATAAAATCTGTCACTGTTTTCATGTTTCACCATCTATTTGTCATGAAGTGATGGGACCAGATGCCATGATCTTAGTTTTTTTAATGTTGAATTTTAAGCCAGCTTTTACATTCTCGTCTTCCTCTCTTTTATCAGACACTAGTAGACAGTATTATTCTAAGTTATTGGTTGACAAGTAGCACTTTAGGATCACTTTAATCCAATTAATTGCTTAATTTAAGTCCCTACAAGAGCCTGTCTAATTCTGGCTTAACCTTTTCAAAGGGCAGCGTTCAGCCCGTTAAGAAAGGTATACCCAAGGCCATTCCTCCCTGGTGGCACTTGACTTTTACTCCAGTTTTCTAATTTTTCAGTATTTCATATAGTTACCTTTTCAGTATTGATAAATGCACTTGGGAAAAATGGCTACAAATGTTGATATCCCTTCCTCATGTCAATTCCCTTTCCTGGATTCTGGGCTACTTAATAAGTTTTTCCGTCATGTTAACTTTCTGAAGTCTTTAAGCAATTGACTTTTATATCTTGTTCAGTTATTCATATCTAGTTATCCAGCTTACCATAGTTTAAGGTGCCTATTCCCATACAGTTGTTTATATCCACAAATGTTTTATAAAATTTTGATCATATTGTCTATATTAATTATATCTCTTATTTTTATACTTACTATTAAGAATATTTGTCCATATAACTAAATATCCTTTAAAGACATGCCTTTAAAATATTTATTGGATAATATTTCTTTACATTATTGTTGAATGCATGTGTGCTTAGTCACTTAGTCGTGTCTGACTCTTTGTGACCCTTTGGACTGTAGCTCCTCTGTCTGTGGGAATTTTCAGGCAAGAATACTGGAATGGGTTGCTGTGTTCTTCCTCCTCAGGATCTTCCTGACCCAGGGATGGAGCTTGCATCTCCTGTGTCTGCTGCATTGCAGACAAACCCCTTACCCACCAAGCTCTCAGGGAAGCCTCTTTTATGTTGTATAATTTCCCATTAGTTTTTCTGATCCAATTCTCTATTAGTAAACATTTTGTATTCCCTCTTTTTATTTGCTACATAGTGCTAGATTCAAAATTATTTATAATTCCTCTGCTTTACACATTTTATAAATATAACCTTGGTCCTACTTACTGGAATAGACATGTAATGTGATAACAAAATTGAATTCTTGAGGGAGGATGCAAAAGAACCTTTAATATCTTGAGAAACACCTGGTTGTTAAATTAAAACTGGAAACAGAAGCTTGTTTATGTATAGTTTTATGTATAGTATAGGTGTAAATGTATAGTTTTACACCTAGCAATAAGAGAATACATGTCCTTCTGCTCTAAGGATGATTTTATAAGTTTCAAATGGGTCTTTGGGCCTGAGCCCTTCTTGCTGTCATTTTTTGTTAACTTTGTTCTCTTTTTCTTCTTATACAATGCCTTCTTTTTGTAATATTTTTTAAAAATGTAATTCCAATATATTGTAATATAGTATATTAAAATAGTATATCTTAGTCCATTAAAAAGACTCATAAAACATCATAACTTAATATATGCAGTAAATAGAACCACAGAGTTAATCTTAACTTTCTTCTAGCTATTTCATAGTCAATCACTTGGCAATGACCATCACCAAGGAGCAAATTTTTTTTTTTTTAAACAAGCGTCACTACTTTCGTTTGTGGATAAGAATGAGACATTTAATATCACATTTCTTTGATGGAGAGTCCAAATTGGAAATTTTAATAATGTCACTGAGATTAAATCTTACAGTTTACTACTTGATTTTTGCGTGGCATTTGTAGTGGCCTGTTAGTTTATTTTCATAAACTAGATTATATTTGTAATGTTGGGTCTTTCATAGATTGGCTAAATTGCAGTTATTGCTATTCTTTTTCCTGTGGCACTTAAGAGTAGGTAATAGAAATACGTTCTCTTTATTCTGTAACACTGTCTACTATGGTTTATCAAAACTCAGTGTTGCGAGAAATTGTGTTCAATTTTTTAATTCGTTTATGAACGAATTTATGGTTTATGGTTGTTATATTTAGCAGTCTTTTCTAGGTTGACTACATTATAATTATGCTGCTCCTTTTCCTGCTGCACTTCTTAAAGAAGTGGGTAATAGAGATATGCTCTTGCTGTCCTGGTATTTTTTTTTTTTTTCCCCAATAAAGATGAAAAACATGAGTTTGAAAATCAGCACTGTGCCCATCCCCCCACCCCTGCGGCTTTCCAGTAGATGAAGCTGTCATGGCACTCATGTGGAAAAGGTTAGTCCATCTAGAAAGGTGGTGCTGATGAACCCATCCACAGGGCAAAAATGGAGATGCACACATGGAGAACAGGCTCCTGGACACAGTAGGGGAGGGAGAAGGTGGGATGATCCGAGAGAGCAGCACTGAAGTATATATACTCCATATGCAAAATACATACCCAGTGGTAATTCACTGTAAGGAAGAGGGAACCCAAAGCCAGTGGTCTTGTGACAACCCAGAGGGATGGGATGGGGAAGGAGGTTTGAAGGAGGTTCAAGAGGGAGGGCTATGGCTGATTCACCTATGGCTGATTCACGCCAATGCATGGCAAAAACCATCACAATATTGTAAAGCAATTATCCTCCAATCAAAAAAAAAAAAAAATCATCATGTAGAAGAAAAATAAAGAAAAGGTTAACCCAGGAGGCCTACATTGTCCTAATTCTACAGCTTCTAAATCTTCAAGACTGGCTTTTGATCAGTTCTTGGAAGAAAACCTCTGAGCCATTGAAACATGCAGCCTGATAAGCAAGTCTTTGCGTGCCTGGGGCCATGTTGGATTGTTGATACTGACAGTGCCATCTATGGGGAATGCTTGCTTTCTTTTGCCTGGGGCCCTGGGCCATGCCAAATAAGTTTGACTTCTTGGGGAAAAGCGAGTTGGAGACTGAATAGCTAAGTTCAGTCACGTGGTTGCTTCCTGCCTATATAACCCCCAATAAAACCCCTCAATATTAAGTTTCAAAGGAGTTTTGTTGGTTGACCATAGTTCATACGTATTGTCACATACTGTTCCTGGGGCCATGATGGGTTGTCTGTTTGATTCCACTGGTAGAGGAACCTGGAAACTCATGCTTGGTTTCTCCTATACTCTGCCTTATACCCTATACACCTTTGATTTTTAAAAAAAATTTTTATTGAGGGATAATCGCTTTATAGAATCTTGCTGTTTTCTATCAAACCTCAACATGAATCAGCCATGGGTATACATAATATCCCCTCCCTTCCAAAACTCCCCCTATACCTCCCTCCCCATCTCACCCCTCAAGGCCAACACAGAGCCCCTGTTTGAGTTTCCTGAGCCATACAGCAAATTCCCACTGGCTATCCACCCTACACATGGTAATGTAAGTTTCCACGTCACTCCTTCCATACATCCCACCCTCTCTTCCCCTCTCCCCATGGCCACAACTCTATCCCCCATGCCCCCACTCTTGCCTGCAAACAAATTCCTTGGCACCATCTTTCCAGATTCCATACATATGTGTTAGAATATGATGTTTCTCTCTCTCTTTCTGACTCACTTCACTCTGTATAATAGGTTCTAGGTTCATCCACCTCATTAGAACTGTCTCAGATGCATTCCTTTTTATGGCTGAGTAATATTTCATTGTATATATATACCACAACTTCTTCATCCATTCATCCATTAATGGACATCTAGGTTGCTACCATGTTCTAGACATTGTAAATAGTGTTTCAACGAACAGTGGGATGCATGTGTCTTTTCAATTTTAGTTTCCTCAGAGTATATGCCTAGGAGTGGGATTGTTGGGTCGTATGGTGGTTTTATTCCTAGTTTTTTAAGGACTCTCAATACCATCTTCCATAGTGGCTGTATCAATTTACATTCCCACCAACAGTGCAAGAGGGTTCCCTTTTCTGCAAACCTTCTCCAGCATTTATTGTTTGTAGACTTTTTGATGAGGGCATTCTGACCAGTGTGAGGTGATATCTCATGGTAGTTTTGGTTTCTTTTTTCTCTAATAATGAGTGATTTTGAGCATCTTTTCATGTGTTTGTTAGCTATCTGTATGTCTTCCTTGGAGAAGTGTCTGTATAGGTCTCTTTCCCACTTTTTGATTGGGTTGTTTGTTTTCCTGGTATTGAGTTGTATGAGCTGCCTGTATATTTTGGAAATCAATCCTTTGTCAGTTGTTTCATTTGCTGTTATTTTCTCCCATTCTGAGGGCTGTCTTTTCACTTTGCTTATAGTTTCCTTTGCTGTGCAAAAGCTTTTAAGTTTAACCAGATCCCACTTGTTTACTTTTATTTTTATTTCCGTTACTGTAGGAGGTGGGTCACAGAGGATCTTGCTTTGATTTATGTCATTGAGTGTTCTGCTTTCCTCTAAGAGTTTTTTAGTTTCTGGTCTTACATTTAGGTTTTTAATCCATTTTGAGTTTATCTTTATGTATGGTGTTAGGAAGTGTTCTAATTTCATTGTTTTACATTTAGCTGTCCAGTTTTCCCAGCACCATTTACTGAAGAGGCTTTCTTTGCCCCATGTATTTTCTTGCTTCCTTTTTTTTTTTTTTCTAATTTTATTTTATTTTTAAACTTTACATAATTGTATTAGTTTTGCCAAATATCAAAATGAATCCGCCACAGGTATATATGTGTTCCCCATCCCGAACCCTCCTCCCTCCTCCCTCCCCATACCATCCCTCTGGGCCGTCCAGTGCACCAGCCCCAAGCATCCAGCATCGTGCATCGAACCTGGACTGGCAACTCGTTTCCTACATGATATTTTACATGTTTCAATGCCATTCTCCCAAATCTTCCCACCCTCTCCCTCTCCCACAGAGTCCATAAGACTGTTCTATACATCAGTGTCTCTTTTGCTGTCTCGTATACAGAGTTATTGTTACCATCTTTCTAAATTCCATATATATGCGTTAGTATACTGTATTTATGTTTTTCCTTCTGGCTTACTTCACTCTGTATAATAGGCTCCAGTTTCATCCACCTCATTAGAACTGATTCAAATGTATTCTTTTTAATGGCTGAGTAATACTCCATTGTGTATATGTACCACAGCTTTCTTATCCATTCATCTGCTGATGGGCATCTAGGTTGCTTCCATGTCCTGGCTATTATAAACAGTGCTGCGATGAACATTGGGGTACACATGTCTCTTTCCCTTCTGGTTTCCTCAGTGTGTATGCCTAGCAGTGGGATTGCTGGATCATAAGGCAGTTCTATTTCCAGTTTTTTAAGGAATCTCCACACTGTTCTCCATAGTGGCTGTACTAGGTTGCATTCCCACCAACAGTGTAAGAGGGTTCCCTTTTCTCCACACCCTCTCCAGCATTTATTATTTGTAGACTTTTGGATCGCAGCCATTCTGACTGGTGTGAAATGGTACCTCATAGTGGTTTTGATTTGCATTTCTCTGATAATGAGTGATGTTGAGCATCTTTTCATGTGTTTGTTAGCCATCTGTATGTCTTCTTTGGAGAAATGTCTATTTAGTTCTTTGGCCCATTTTTTGATTGGGTCGTTTATTTTTCTGGAGTTGAGCTGTAGGAGTTGCTTGTATATTTTTGAGATTAGTTGTTTGTCAGTTGCTTCATTTGCTATTATTTTCTCCCATTCTGAAGGCTGTCTTTTCACCTTGCTAATAGTTTCCTTTGATGTGCAGAAGCTTTTAAGGTTAATTAGGTCCCATTTGTTTATTTTTGCTTTTATTTCCAATATTCTGGGAGGTGGGTCATAGAGGATCCTGCTGTGATGTATGTCGGAGAGTGTTTTGCCTATGTTCTCCTCTAGGAGTTTTATAGTTTCTGGTCTTACGTTTAGATCTTTAATCCATTTTGAGTTTGTTTTTGTGTATGGTGTTAGAAAGTGGTCCAGTTTCATTCTTTTACAAGTGGTTGACCAGATTTCCCAGCACCACTTGTTAAAGAGATTGTCTTTAATCCATTGTATATTCTTGCCTCCTTTGTCAAAGATAAGGTGTCCATATGTGCGTGGATTTATCTCTGGGCTTTCTATTTTATTCCATTGATCAATATTTCTGTCTTTGTGCCAGTACCATACTGTCTTGATAACTGTGGCTTTGTAGTAGAGCCTGAAGTCAGGTAGGTTGATTCCTCCAGTTCCATTCTTCTTTCTCAAGATCGCTTTGGCTATTCGAGGTTTTTTGTATTTCCATACAAATTGTGAAATTATTTGTTCTAGCTCTGTGAAGAATACTGTTGGTAGCTTGATAGGGATTGCATTGAATCTATAAATTGCTTTGGGTAGTATACTCATTTTCACTATATTGATTCTTCCAATCCATGAACATGGTATATTTCTCCATCTATTAGTGTCCTCTTTGATTTCTTTCACCAGTGTTTTATAGTTTTCTATATATAGGTCTTTAGTTTCTTTAGGTAGATATATTCCTAAGTATTTTATTCTTTCCGTTGCAATGGTGAATGGAATTGTTTCCTTAATTTCTCTTTCTGTTTTCTCATTATTAGTGTATAGGAATGCAAGGGATTTCTGTGTGTTGATTTTATATCCTGCAACTTTACTATAGTCATTGATTATTTCTAGTAATTTTCTGGTGGAATCTTTAGGGTTTTCTATGTAGAGGATCATGTCATCTGCAAATAGTGAGAGTTTTACTTCTTCTTTTCCAATTTGGATTCCTTTTATTTCTTTTTCTGCTCTGATTGCTGTGGCCAAAACTTCCAAAACTACGTTGAATAGTAATGGTGAAAGTGGGCACCCTTGTCTTGTTCCTGACTTTAGAGGAAATGCTTTCAATTTTTCACCATTGAGGATAATGTTTGCTGTGGGTTTGTCATATATAGCTTTTATTATGTTGAGGTATGTTCCTTCTATTCCTGCTTTCTGGAGAGTTTTTATCATAAATGGATGTTGAATTTTGTCAAAGGCTTTCTCTGCATCTATTGAGATAATCATATGGTTTTTATTTTTCAATTTGTTAATGTGGTGTATTACATTGATTGATTTGCGGATATTGAAGAATCCTTGCATCCCTGGGATAAAGCCCACTTGATCATGGTGTATGATCTTTTTAATGTGTTGCTGGATTCTGATTGCTAGAATTTTGTTAAGGATTTTTGCATCTATGTTCATCAGTGATATTGGCCTGTAGTTTTCTTTTTTTGTGGCATCTTTGTCAGGTTTTGGTATTAGGGTGATGGTGGCCTCATAGAATGAGTTTGGAAGTTTACCTTCCTCTGCAATTTTCTGGAAGAGTTTGAGCAGGATAGGTGTGAGCTCTTCTCTAAATTTTTGGTAGAATTCAGCTGTGAAGCCGTCTGGACCGGGGCTTTTGTTTGCTGGAAGATTTTTGATTACAGTTTCAATTTCCATGCTTGTGATGGGTCTGTTAAGATTTTCTATTTCTTCCTGGTCCAATTTTGGAAAGTTGTACTTTTCTAAGAATTTGTCCATTTCTTCCACGTTGTCCATTTTATTGGCATATAATTGTTGATAGTAGTCTCTTATGATCCTTTGTATTTCTGTGTTGTCTGTTGTGATCTCTCCATTTTCGTTTCTAATTTTGTTGATTTGATTTTTCTCCCTTTGTTTCTTGATGAGTCTGGCTAATGGTTTGTCAATTTTATTTATCCTTTCAAAGAACCAGCTTTTGGTTTTGTTGATTTTTGCTATGGTCTCTTTTGTTTCTTTTGCATTTATTTCTGCTCTAATTTTTAAGATTTCTTTCCTTCTACTAACCCTGGGGTTCTTCATTTCTTCCTTTTCTAGTTGCTTTAGGTGTAGAGTTAGGTTATTTATTTGACTTTTTTCTTGTTTCTTGAGGTGTGCCTGTATTGCTATGAACTTTCCCCTTAGGACTGCTTTTACTGTGTCCCACAGGTTTTGGGTTGTTGTGTTTTCATTTTCATTCGTTTCTATGCAAATTTTGATTTCTTTTTTGATTTCTTCTGTGATTTGTTGGTTATTCAGCAGTGTGTTGTTCAGCCTCCATATGTTGGAATTTTTAATAGTTTTTCTCCTGTAATTGAGATCTAATCTTACTGCATTGTGGTCAGAAAAAATGCTTGGAATGATTTCTATTTTTTTGAATTTACCAAGGCTAGCTTTATGGCCCAGGATGTGATCTATCCTGGAGAAGGTTCCATGTGCGCTTGAGAAAAAGGTGAAATTCATTGTTTTGGGATGAAATGTCCTATAGATATCAATTAGGTCTAACTGGTCTATTGTATCGTTTAAAGTTTGTGTTTCCTTGTTAATTTTCTGTTTAGTTGATCTATCCATAGGTGTAAGTGGGGTATTAAAGTCTCCCACTATTATTGTGTTATTATTAATTTCTCCTTTCATACTTGTTAGCATTTGTCTTACGTACTGTGTTGCTCCCGTGTTGGGTGCATATATATTTATAATTGTTATATCTTCTTCTTGGATTGATCCTTTGATCATTATGTAGTGACCTTCTTTATCTCTTTTCACAGCCTTTGTTTTAAAGTCTATTTTATCTGATATAAGTATTGCTACTCCTGCTTTCTTTTGGTCCCTATTTGCATGGAAAATCTTTTTCCAGCCCTTCACTTTCAGTCTGTATGTGTCCCCTGTTTTGAGGTGGGTCTCTTGTAGACAACATATGTGGGGGTCTTGTTTTTGTATCCATTCAGCCAGTCTTTGTCTTTTGGTTGGGGCATTCAACCCATTTACGTTTAAGGTAATTACTGATAAGTATGATCCCGTTGCCATTTACTTTATTGTTTTGCGTTCGAGTTTATACACCGTTTTTGTGTTTCCTGTCTAGAGAATATCCTTTAGTATTTGTTGGAGAGCTGGTTTGGTGGTGCAGAATTCTCTCAGCTTTTGCTTGTCTGAAAAGCTTTTGATTTCTCCTTCATACTTGAATGAGATCCTTGCTGGGTACAATAATCTGGGCTGTAGGTTATTTTCTTTCATCATTTTAAGTATGTCTTGCCATTCCCTCCTGGCTTGAAGAGTTTCTATTGAAAGATCAGCTGTTATCCGTATGGGAATTCCCTTGTGTGTTATTTGTTGTTTTTCCCTTGCTGCTTTTAATATTTGTTCTTTGTGTTTGATCTTTGTTAATTTGATTAATATGTGTCTTGGGGTGTTTCTCCTTGGGTTTATCCTGTTTGGGACTCTCTGGGTTTCTTGTACTTGGGTGATTATTTCCTTCCCCATTTTAGGGAAGTTTTCCACTATTATCTCCTCAAGTATTTTCTCATGGTCTTTCTTTTTGTCTTCTTCTTCTGGAACCCCTATGATTCGAATGTTGTAGCGTTTAATATTGTCCTGGAGGTCTCTGAGATTGTCCTCATTTCTTTTAATTCGTTTTTCTTTTATCCTCTCTGATTCATTTATTTCTACCATTCTATCTTCTAATTCACTAATCCTGTCTTCTGCCTCTGTTATTCTACTATTTGTTGCCTCCAGAGTGTTTTTAATTTCACTTATTGCATTATTCATTATATATTGACTCTTTTTTATTTCTTCTAGGTCCTTGTTAAACCTTTCTTGCATCTTCTCAATCCTTGTCTCCAGGCTATTTATCTGTGATTCCATTTTAGTTTCAAGATTTTGAATCAATTTCACTATCATTATTCGGAATTCTTTATCAGGTAGATTCCCTATCTCTTCCTCTTTTGTTTGGTTTGGTGGGCATTTATCCTGTTCCTTTATCTGCTGAGTATTCCTCTGTCTCTTCATCTTGTTTAAATTGCTGAGTTTGGGGTGTCCTTTCTGTATTCTGACAGTTTGTGGAGTTCTCTTTATTGTGGCGTTTCCTCACTGTGTGTGGGTTTGTACAGGTGGCTTGTCAAGGTTTCCTGGTTAGGGAAGCTTGTGTCGGTGTTCTGGTGGGTGGAGCTGTATTTCTTCTCTCTGGAGTGCAATGAAGTGTCCAGTAATGATTTATGAGATGTCTATAGTTTTGGGGTGACTTTGGGCAGCCTGTATCTTGAAGCTCAGGGCTGTGTTCCTTTGTTGCTAGAGAATTTGTTTGGTATGTCTTGCCCTGGAATTTATTGGCCCTTGTGTGGTGCTTGGTTTCAGTGTCGGTATGGATGCATTTGATGAGCTCCCGTCAATTAATTTTCCTTGGAGTCAGGAGTTCCCTGGAGTCAGGGTTTGGACTTAAGTCTCCTGCTTCCGGTTATCGGTCTTATTTTTACAGTAGTTTCAAAACTTCTCCTTCTATACAGCACCATTGATAAAACATCTACATTAAAGATGAAAAGTTTCTCTACAGTGAGGGTCACTCAGAGAGGTTCACAGGGTTACATGGAGAAGAGAAGAGGGAGGAGGGAGTTAGAGGTGACCCAAATGAGATGAGGTGAATCAATAGTGGAGAGAGTGGGCTAGCCAGTAGTCACTTCCTTATGTGCACTCCACAACTGGCCCACTCAGAGATGTTCACGGGGTTATACAGAGAAGAGAAGAAGGAGGAAGGTAACAGGGGTGGCCAGAAGGATAAAAGGGGGGAATGAAAAGGATGGAGACAGATCCAGCCAGTAATCAGTTCCCTAAGTGTTCTCCACCGTCTGGAACACACGGAATTTCACAGAGTTGGGTAGAGTAGAGAGGGGTTAGGGAGGAGACACAGGCGACCTGGTGGAGAAAAAGGAGAGTCCAAAGGGAGAAAGAGCAGTCAAGCCAGTAATCTCACTCCCTAGTGAAAAATGGGTCCTGAAGATTGGGTCCTTAAAGGTACAAAATTGGTAACAAATACATAAAAGCAAAAATTAAAAATCTAGAGTAAAGTTTGGAATTTCAAAAATACGATGTTAAAGAAAAGAAGAAGGAAAAGAAAGAGAGAAAAAACGAACAAACAAAAACAAACAAGGTCGCGAAAATTATAAAGAAAGTACAGGTACAAAATTGATAACTAATACCAGACAGCAAAAATTAAAAATCTAGAGTAGAGTTTGGAATTTCAAAAATACAATGTTAAAAAAAAAAAAAAAAAAGAAGAAGAAGAAGAGAAATAAAGAGAGAAAACAAACAAATACGAAGAATGTCACAAAAATTATAAAGAAAATACAGGTACAAAATTGATATCAAATACCAAAAAGCATAAATTAAAAATCTAGAGTAAAGTTTGGAATTTCAGATATACAATGTTATATAAAAGAAGAAGAGAAAGAAACAGAGAAGAAAAAAAAAAAAAAGTCAGAAATTATATTAAAAAAAAAAAAAACTATAGGTACAAAATTGATAACATATACCAAAAAGCGAAAATTAAAAATCTAGAGTAGAGTTTGGAATTTCAAAAATACAATGTTAAAGAAAAGAAGAAAAAAACAAAAACAAAAACAAACAAAAAACAAGGTCAAAAAATTATAAAATATATATATATGAAGTTTGCTGAAGAAGAAAAAAATAGGGTCTTTTTTTTTTTTTTGCAAAGTAATAGGTTATAAAAGTGAAATTTAAAGGAACAATAGAGGACTTAAAAAAAATTTTTTTTTTTTAATTAAAAAAAAAAAAAAAGGAAAGAATGATCGTAAAAATAATAAAAATATATCTAGGACTTTTTTGTGTTTTTTTTTGTGGGTGTTGTGGGTTCAGTTCATTTTTGGCTAGTTCCTTGGTCAGATTTATATTTCTCAAGATCTATAGGCCCCTTCCTATGTAGTCCGTAGTAACCACAGGGTTTTGATCTATTGCCTGTAGCTTCCAAGGCGTTTCCCTCTGTTATATCTTCTTCTGTTTGCTAGTCTCTTCAATATCTGGTTTCCGCCCTGACACAAAGGGCACGGTGGAGGACACTTTTTTTTCTTTTTTTTTTTTTTTTAGGCTTACTTGTTCAGTCGCGCTGTGGGGAGGGAGGGAGGGAGGGATGCTGCAAACAAATGACACTGGCGTGGGCTCGCAGTGCCTCAGCCACACTGGGTCTGCCCCCGCTCACGGCGCGTGTAGCCTCCCTGTCCACACTGCTCGGACTCTAGGTTGTTCCGCCAGGAACAATCCGAGGCTGGCCCTGGGCTGCATGCACCTCCCAGGTCCAAGCCGCTCAGGTTCAGGCACTCGGGTAGTCCTCAGATGCGCAGACTCAGTTGGGCCTGCGTTTTGTGCTCTTCCCAGGTCCGAGCAGCTCAGGTGATGAGGTGTTTGGCGAGCGCCAATGCTGCGACTTATCGCCTCCCCGCCACTCGGTTATCTGGGTGTTAAAACCGGCGCACCTTCTCAGGCAGATGTTGACCGTCCAGACCCCCAAGAAGTTTTAGTTAGCAAAGAAGCCTGCTTACAGTTTTATAGATAATGTCTCTCTGGGGCTGCGATTGCCCCCTTCCGGCTCTGGCTGCCTGTCACCGGAGGGGGAAGATCTGCAGCCGGCTATCTCTGTTCAGTCCTTTGTTCCGTGCGCGGGCCTGGCGGTCTTAGGTTAGGGCTGGCTTTTCGCGTGGTAGATATCCCACAGTCTGGTTTGCTAGCCCAAATTATTTCGCTCAGATAGCGCTCAGGGTATTCAGGCCAGATTCTTACTCTCAGTGATGCAGCCCACGCCGCGCCTCCCTGCCCAGCCCCGGCTTGCTAATGGCGGATGCAGGCGTCTGCGCTGCTTCTCCGCTGGGGGAGTTACCGTAGGGCTCGCAATCTGCGAGTTTTAATTGCTTATTTATTTTTTTTCTCCCTGTTATGTTGCCCTCTGTGCTTCCAAAGCTCGGCACAGATTCGGCAGTGAGAAGGTTTCCTGGTGTTTGGAAACTTCTCTCTTTTTAAGATTCCCTTCCCGGGACGGAACTCCGTCCCTCCCTCTTTTGTCTCTTTTTTTTGTTTTTAATATTTTTTCCTACCTCCTTTCGAAGAGTTGGGTTGCTTTTCTGGGTGCCTGGTGTCCTCTGCCGGCATTCAGAAGTTGTTTTGTGGAATTTACTCGACGTTTAAATGCTCTTTTGATGAATTTGTGGGGGAGAAAGTGTTCTCCCCGTCCTACTCCTCCGCCATCTTGGCTCCTCCCCTCTTGCTTCCTTTGTCAAAAATAAGGTACCCATAGGTGCTTGGGTTTATTTCTGGGCTTTCTGTTTTGTTGCATTGGTTTGTATTTCTTTTTTTGTGTCAGTACCATACTGTCTTGATGACTGTAGCTTTATAGTATAATCTGAAGTCAGGAAGGTTGATTCCTCCAGCTCCATTCTTCTTTCTCAGGACTGCTTTGGCTATTTAGGGTCTTTTGTGTTTCCGTATGAATTGTGAAATTTTTTGTTCTAGTTTTGTGAAAAATGCCATTGGTAATTTGATAGGGATCACATTAAACCTGTAGATTGCACTTGGCAGTATAGTCATTTTCACAATATTGTTTTTTCCTACCCAGGAACATAGAATATCTATCTATGTCATCTTTGATTTCTTTCATAGTGTCTTATATTTTCTGTGTACAATTATTTCATCTCCTTAGGTAAGTTTATTCCTGGATATTTAATTGTTTTTATTGCAATGGTGAATGGGATTGATTCCTTAATTTCTCTTTCTGATTTTTCATTGTTAATATATAGAAATGTGTGATTTCTGTGTATTGATTTTGTATCCTACAACTTTGCTAAATTCACTGATTAGTTCTAGTAATTTTCTGATACTATCTTTAGGGTTTTCTATGTACAGTATCATGTCATCTGCAAACAATGAGCGCTTTACTTCTTTTCCGATCTGGATTCCTTTATTTGTTTTCTTCTCTGGTTGCTGTAGCTAGGACTTCCAGAACTATGTTGAATAATAGTGGTGAAAGTGGACGTCCTTGTCTTGTTCCTGATCACAGTGGGAATGCTTTTAATTTTCACCATTGAGAATAATGTTTGCTATAGGTTTATCATATATAGCCTTTACTATGTTGAGGTAGGTTCCTTCTAGGAGGATAGGTTCCTTCCTCCTATCTAGACAGATATTCTTAATACCTGTCTAGTGTGGTTCATGAAAAGCATATCTTCTTGTTGATAGAAAATAATTGATAAAGCGAGGAAACATTATTTTATGGAAGGAAGAGATAAATTGTTATTTTCAAATGTCATTGTTCATTTTACCCTGTGACAGTTACAGTGCTCGGGACTCTCATGTAAACTGAAGGAAATATTTTGCTTAGAACCTTTGACATTTTAATGAAAAATTGTCAAGGTAGTTGAAGCTTAGTTTTGGAAATGTTAATTTTTGCAGTGTTTTCTTTGTAATTTTCATTGTTTCTGGAGTAAGTGAATCAAGTGCAGAAGAGTAATTTATGGAATTTTTTGGGAAATATTCCTATTCTTCAAAGATTATCTCTCTTTATAGTTTTTTTTTTAAGCAATCTTTATATTAGAATATGGACTTAAGCTTAGTGTTTTCATAACTTTCCTGTTTGTATTATAAACTACAATGCTCTCTGCATTATTTTTCCAGATTGGCTTTACTACCAATAGTTTATACTGTATATGAATTTTACTAGGATCATAACTGAATTTTTCCTTGTATGGAGTTCTTTGGTATGAGCAATTGTCCTATATACATTTGATTCCCCATCTTTGATCTCATTATCACTCTTCTAGCCAGTGAGTTATACCCAGTAACCTTACTGCAGTCCCAGAATCGTGCCCAAAAATCAAGGTAATTTACAGGATAGGAGAAGCATACCATGTCTTTCCTAGTAAACCACACTAAAGGTATGGGTTTCCTCTGCTAAAAATTGGCTTCCTTCATCATTCTCCCTTCTTAAGAGGGCAGTTTAGAGTATTACCCTTCACTTTGATGTGGTCTTTAAATTTCTTTTCTTAATTGTACTTCTTACAGAAATCTTTATTTGAAACAGAATGTTGAAATCTAATTGTGGGTTTGTAACACGTAATTTTTTTTTTCATTCAATACTATGCCAAGTAAGTTGAGTTGGATCTGCTAAATCATTTTCTTGATGCAGAGCCATGAAGAGAAAAGCATATGTAGGTAGACATGGGAAGTAGTTCTAGTGACTTAATGCCCGTACTTAGAGCAACTTGTTTTTAGACTCCTTAATTTTGCTAGGGGAATATTAATACTTAGGTAGACAGTATATCTTACTGGATCTATTAGATACAAAGTATACAAATATACCTTAATATTCTGCTCCTTTTCAAAATTTAAAACTTTTAACAAAGGAATAATTTTCTTTATCTAGTCTGTGTTCCTGTTTTAAATATTCAATGTATATTGTTGAATATTTTCTATTTGATAATATTTAAGAAATCCAGAGCACTTTGTAATACTTTATAGAAGAAAATGGAAGGGGAAAAATTTGCTGTTTACTTAGAACTATGGTTACTATTTTGATTCAAACTTTTGCATGTTATTATAGCAGTTATTAACTTTGTATCTTCTGTCTTGGTGGAAAGAGTTCTGGTACTTAGAAAAACGGATCCCTTTACTTTTTCGTTTTCAGAGTCTGATAATTATTTGTTCTATCCCCTTTTAAATGAGGTTGTTGTTTCAGGTGTTTAAATAATCAATATGTATCTTTAGAGACTCAAAATTTTCATTTTCCTTTCAGCAAACCAAAATCATATAGGGTCATGTAAGCGACTTCACTTTCACTTTCACTTTTCACTTTTCACTTTCATGCATTGGAGAAAGAAATGGCAACCCACTCCAGTGTTCTTGCCTGGAGAATCCCAGGGACAGGGGAGCCTGGTGGGCTGCCATTTATGGGGTCGCACAGAGTCGGACACGACTGAAGCAACTTAGCAGCAGCAGCAGCAAGTATTGAGTAGCACTTAGAACTACAAGTTAAATCTCATAACTCTGATCAGTATTTTTTCTTTTTAGTCATGCCATTTTGTTTTGTCATAGTAATGCCTTAGTATTAACTTCCTTGTGAAGAACTCTGTCTTGAAAAAAATTCTGACAGACAGTTCAAAACTGGGGCCTAATTGGATTCCTCTTTTTGTGATAGATTACTGCTGAGAGAAAACCATAATTATACATTTGAAGGGAAGTGTTATATTGGATTGGAATCTTCAATATAATGTTGGAATGGGAAGCTTTTGTCCTTTGGGTTCTATTAGTAGTGATATAAAAGTTTTTGTTTTTTAGATTTACCTAACATTATTATCCCTTCTCCTACTCCCTACCCTTCTCAGATCCCTTCTCACTGTCACCTGTACTCAAACAAATAACACAATCATGGAAGTTTGGAAGGGATGAAGAAATATGGTAACAATACTTATCTTTGTGTAAATGACTTGTACCTCAGACATTTTGGAAAGATCGGTATCTCCTCTACTTCTGATAGCTCTTGAGACTCTAATACATTTTATTACATGAATACATTTTATTAGAAATTCATTGAAGAATTTAAAGGCTTGGGCAAAAGTTACAAATTACCTAGTTTCCTGGAAGGAAGGCATAAAGGATAAAGGCATAAAGGATAAAGACTGGTAAAGATACATATAGAATTACTATTTTGCTGAAAGGGTAAATCAGTAGAAGAGATAATTTTGAAATAATTCTTCCTGTTCAAGAGTAAATCCCAGGTTCTCTTGATTTTATTTATACTTTCTACCACACTTCTTAATTTTATCCTGTTTTTGTGTTTCTTACCTGGCTTTTGACTATAGGTATTTAAGTAAACCAGAAAAAAGAAGACATTTTCTCTGTAAGCCTAATATAGAAGAAATGAAAGGGACATTGAGAATAATAGCTTGTTGTCTACCTTGGAGATATATTGTGACCTTGTGTTACTTAGTGACACTTTCTTTCATTGAAATATAATTGACATGCAGTCTTAGTTTCTGGCGTACAGCATAGTAGTTTGACTTTTGTATACATTGCTGGGTGAATACCATAGCTTTGGATACAATCTATCAACATACAGAGCTAATACAATATTATTGACGTTATTCTCCATGCTGTACTTTACATCCCCATGACTTATTTATTTTATATCTGTAGGCTGATACTCCATGATCCTCCAGCCTCATCTCCAGTCATGCCTCCCTTCCCCCACCCTATGGTAACCACCAATGTCTTCTCTGTATCTATGAGTCTGGGTATTGTTTTTTTGCTTGTTTGTTTTGTCTTTAGATTCCACATATAAGTGAATTCATGTGGTATTGTTTTTTCTCTGTTTTACTTATTCCACAGCATATTCTGTCCTCAAGGTACATCCATATTGTCACAAATGGAAAGATTTCATTCTTTTGTCTGACTGTGTGTGTGTGCCTGTGTGCATAGGACTCAGTTTCTAAGTCTTGTCCGACTCTGTGACCCCATGGACTGTAGCCCGCCAGGCTCCTCTGTCCGTGGGATTATCCCGGCAAGAATACTGAAGTGGGTTGCCATTTCCTCCTCCAGGGGATCTTGCCAACCCAGGGATCAAACCTGTGTCTCCTGTGGCTCTTGCATTTGCAGGTGATTTCTTAACCACTTGAGAAGCCTCATGACTGAGTCCACACACACACACACACACACACACATGTTCTTTATCCATTGATTTGTCATCTATCAGTGGTCAGTTAGGTTGTTTCCAAATCTTATTTTTTATAAATAATGTTGCAATGAACATAGAAGTTATATATCACTTCAAATTATGTGTTTGTTTTCTTTAGATTGGTATTCAGTTGTGGAATCGCTAGATCATACAGTATGTCTATTTTTCTTATTGATGAAGAACCTTCATACTGTTTTCCATCGTTGCTGCCCCATTTACATTCCCACCAACAGTACATGGGGGGTCCCTTTTCTGTGCATTCTTGCCAACACTTGTTATTTCTTGTCTTTTTGATAGGAGCCATTCTGATAGTTTTCAGGTGATATCTCATTGTGGTTTTGCTTTGCATTTCCCTGATGATTCATGATGCTGAACATTTTCCTATGTGCCTGTTGACCATCTTTTTATCTTATTTGGAAAAATGTCTATTCAGATTCTCTCCCCATTTTTTTTATGGACTGTTATTTTTGTTGTTGTTGTTGATATGTATGTGATCTTTATATATTTTGGATGCTAACCCCTTGTTAGAAATATGATTTACAAATATCTTCTTCATTTTGTTGATTATTTCCTTTCCTATGCCGAAGCCTTTTAATAAATGTTGTCCCATTTATTTATTTCTGCTTTTGTTTCCCTTGCCTTTGGAATCAGGTGCAAAAAACATCTCTAAGACTGGTATCAAGAGGCTTAGTACTTGATTTTTGGGGGGGGTTTACGGTTTCAAGTATGTCATTTAAACTTTAATCCATTTTAAGTTACTTTTTGTGTGTGGTATAATATCAGCTTTTGTATGTGGTGTAACTTCAGTTTCATTCTTTTGTGTGTAGTTGTCCAGTTTTTCCAGCATCCTTTATTGAAGGGACTAGAGTTTCCCCATTGTATATTCTTGCTTCCTTTGTGTAAATTAATTGACCATATATCTATGGGTTTATATCTAAGCTATCTTTTTGTTCCACTGATCTATGTGTCTGTTTTTATGCAAATACTATGCTCTTTTTTTTTTTTTAACTATAGCTATGTAGAGTAGTTTGAAATCAGGGAGCATGATACCTCTAGCTTTGTTCTTAGATCCCAAGATTGCTTTGGCTGTTCAGGATTTTTTATGTTTCTGTATGGATTTTGGAATTATTTGTTCTCATTCTTTGAAAAATGCCGTTGGAGTTTTGATAGGTGTTGCATTAAATATGAATTTTGCTTTGGTGAGTAGGGACTTTTTTTTAAAGGGGAGTGTGGACATTTTAACAATAATAATTCTTCTAATCCATGACAGTGGGATGCTTTTTACATATTTGTGTTTTCTTCAGTTTTCAGATCTTTTACCTCCTTGGTTAAATTCATTTATAGATACTCTTTTTGATGCAGTTGTATTGCATCACAATTGTTGACTGATTTCTCTTTCTGATAGTTTTTATTTATGTATAAATATAACAGATTTTTGAATATCAATTTTGTATCCTGCAGCTTTAGTGAAGTCATTTATTAGTTCACATAGTCTTTTGGTGGAGTCTAGGTTTTTCTACATATAATATCATGTCATCTGCAAATAATGACAATTTTGTTTCTTCCTTTCCAGTTTGTATGTCTTTTATTTCATTTTCTTTCCTAATTGCTGTTACTAGGAGTTCTAATACTATGCTGAATACAAGTGAGGAGAGTGGGCATCTTTTGTTCTGTTTCCGATCCTAGAGAAAAAGCTTTCAGCTTTTCGCTGTTGAATATGATGTTAGTTGTGGGTTTGTTATATATGGGTTTTATTTTGTGAGGCAAATATTTCAGTAACATGTTTAATTCCATGTTTTAGTGTTTTGTTTTTTTTTAGTTTGTTCCTTATAATTAATTTTTATTTTCATTTCATAGTGGTAGGAAAAGATACTTCAATTATTTCAGTCTTCTTAAATTTACTGAAATTTGATTTTACTGAAATGTGATTTATCCTGGAGAATCTTCCATGTGCACTTGAGAAGAATGTGTATTTTGCTGCTTTTGAATAAAGTGTTCTATATAAATCTATTTTGTTTATCTGATATGATGATATTTTCTTATTGATTTTCTGTCTGGACAATGTATCCATTGCTGTAAGTGTGGTGTTAAAGTCTCCTACCATTATCATATTGCTGTTAATTTTCTCTCTAAGTTCATTAGCATTTGCTTTATATATTTTGGGTCTTCTATGGTGGATGCATACATATTAATAAATGTTATATCTTCTTGTTGGATTAGCCCCCTTATTGTTACGTAGTTTCTCTCTTTGTCTTTTATTACAGTCTTTCTTTTAGAGTTTATTTTTTCTCACACGAGTATAGCTATACCAGCTTTCTTATCATTTCCGTTTGCACAGAATGTATTTTTCCATCCTTTTACTTTCAGTCCATTTGTGTCCTTACTTATTATGAAGTGAGTCTTTTGTAGGCAATGTATAGATAGATGGGTCTCTAAAAGAAAAATCCATTCAGCCATTCTGTATGTTTTGATTGGAGAATTTAGCCTGTAAAAATTGGTGTCTATGTTGATAGTTATAATTGAAACTGTTGGTTCAGTTGAAATAGTGATTGAACCAACAGTTTAAATTATAACTATTTCTGGCCCTTTTCTGTTGAAACATGGGGTGCTCCTTGGAGGAAACCTTGCTTATATATGACATCTTTTCTGGGAGACAAGGTTAGTAAAACATTAAGCAGCTTGGCAATTATTTTTCTTCCCAGGTTTACTTATATTTTTTATATTTGGGGGTCATTATTATAACCATTTAAAATTGACATTTATAAAAAGATATAAAATTCAAACTGGTATGTGATAAAAAAAATTGTGGAGAAAAGTTAATGCTGTTTTCAAAAATAATGTTAAAGATTATCTTGAAATTTAGTTTATCCATTGACCAGCTATCTTAGAATAATGTGTAAATGATACTGAGTGATCATTTAGTGTGTTAGACATGTAGCAAGACTACCATAACACGCCTATCTTCAGGTTGTGTGTGTGTGTGCACGCTTAGTTGCTCCGTCATGTCCGACTCTTTGTGACCCCATGGAATGTACTGTCCAACTCTTTGAGACCCCATGGTCTGTAGTCCACCCTGCTCACCGTCCATGGAGTTTTTCAGGCAAGAATATTGAAGTGGGTTGCCATTTCCTACTTCAGGGGATCTTCTTGACCCAGAGTTCAAAACCTATGCCTCTTGCGACTGGCAGTGGCAGGTGGATTCTTTACCATTGCACTACCTGGGAATCCAGGTTATTGGCATTCTGAAAAGAATGTTGTGTTTGAAATGACTAAAGGTTTCTTGAAACATTATTAACATGTTAGATATTGTCTTTCTAGATATTAGAATATATAATAATGTTTTCAATAGTATAAAATATATGTAGGAATTCAAGATTAAAATGTTGTTCACATGCATATCTCTTTTCTTAAGCCTCTATGATTATTAAATAAATAAGTACTAATGTCTGAAATGCAAATGCCACTTTATGAAAGATACTTTCCTTGATCACTCTGTATTAGAAAAGCAGCCTCTCTTTTCTTATGATTGCTAGACTATTTTGCATTTTCAATTCTATTCATTCATTTCTGGGAATCATTTACTGGAATCATTTGCTTTCAGCCTGAAAAACTTCCTTTAGCACTTTTATAGTACAGATGTGTTGGTCTTAAATTGCCTTTATTTTCTTTTATCTGAAAATGTTTTCCTTTTGTTTTCATTCCTATATTAGTTTTCTAGGGCTGCCTTAACAAAATACCCAAAAGTGGATTTTTGTTGTTGTTCAGTCACTCAGTTGTGTCTGACTCTTTGTGACCCCATGGACTGCAGCACATCAGACTTCCCTTTCCTTCACTATCTCCTGGAGTTTGCTGAAACTCATGTTCATTGAGTCGATGGCGCTGTCTAACCATCTGATCCTCTGTCACCCCCTTCTTTTGCCTTCAATCTTTGCCCCCTATAAGAAATGTTGAAGTCCTAAACATCTCAGAATATGATGTTATTTAGAAATAGGATAACTGCAGATGTATTTAAGATGAAGTAATATTGCAGCAGGCTGAGTCTTTAATTCAATATGATTGGTGTCCTTTTAAGATGAGAAGAAGACAAAGATAGAAGATACAGAGGAAAACATTAGGTGATAATTGAGTCATATTAAAGCAATTTAATTGCAAGCTAAGGAATGCTAATATTGTTGGCAAAACACAAGAAGAAAGGAAGACACAAGGACACAGGACCCTACTGACACTTTGATTTTGAACTTGTAGCATCCAGACCTGTGAGACAGTATATATATATATTTTTTTATTAAGCCATCCAGCTCTTTGGAAGAGAGTGAAAAAGCTGGCTTAAAACTCAACATTCATAAACAAAAGATCATGTCATCTGGTTCCATCACTTCATAGTGAATAGATGGGGAAAATTTTTTAAATTTTTCTCTCGATCTTTGATTTTCAGTAGTTTGACTATGGTGTTCCCTTTGGGATTCATTAAGCTTCTTGACTGTGGTACTTTATGTCTTATATAAAATGTGGGAAATTTTCACCTATTGTTTTTTCAGATTTTTTTCTTCACTATATTGTTTCCCCTTTTTGTTCTAGGACTCTGGCACTACTTAGGTTAGACTTTTTGATAGTGTCTTCCATATTACGCAGGCTTTGTTTTTCATGTTTGTTTGCTTTTTTAACCTTTTATTTATTTTTTTTTCCTAATTTGATAATTTCTATTGATCTATCTTCAAGTTCACTGACTATCTCTTTTTGACTGTTAAGTGCTTTAAATGGTGAATTCTTTATTTCAGGTATTTTATTTTTCAGTCATAGAATTTACTTTGGTTGTTCTACATAGTTTTTATTTTTCTGATGATATTTACTGTCATTTCATTAGTTTATAATGAGAATGAACAGGGCATAATAAATCTTTGGCAGAAACAGAGTTGAGGTACATCTAATGTCAAAGCGTCTACATATGTTAAACAAATTACTAACAGTTCTGAAGGAAGAAATAGACAGCAATACAATAGTAACAGGAGGCTTAAATACCCTACTTGGACAATGGATAGATCTCCCAGACAGAAAAATCAGTAAGTAACCATTGGACTTGCACTAAACTTAAGACCAAATAGACTTAAAAAAGCATGTAAAGTTTATTCCACCTAATAATAGAATACATATCCTTCTGAAGTGCACACAGAGTGTTCTGCAGGGTAGATTATACGTTAGTTCACAAAATAAGTCTAAGCGAATGTAAGAAGACTGAGATTATACTAAAGGATATTTTTCATACTATTATAAAATTATACTATGTTTCTAATCACAATGGTATGAACTTTGAATGATGGAAAACTGGAAAATGTATAAATGTGTGGAAAGTAAACAACACATTGCTGAACAACTTAGCAATAATGAATCAGGAAGAACAGGAAATTTGAAAGGATCAATTTTGAGTAAGGAGATTGAAACTAATAAAATGCCTCCCAAAATCTAGAGAAGAGTTAACATCAGTTGTTCTAAATTCTTCTAATAAATTGAATAGGGAACACTCTCAAACTTATGTTACAAGGTGTCTTAATAAGGTGAAAGTGAAAGTCACTCAGTGTGTCTGACTCTTTGTGACCCCATGAACTAACTATACAGTCCATGGAATTCTCCAGGCTAGAATACTGGAGTGGGTAGCCTTTCCCTTCTCAGCATTTGCTTATGGCCATTCTAATCAGTATGAGGTAGTACGTCATTGTACTTTTGTTGCATTCCTCTAATAATTAACAATGTTGAGCATCTTTATATGTGCCTACTGGCCATATATATGTCCTCTTTGGAGAAATTGCTATTGAGGTTTTCTGTCCATTATTTGATTTGGTTGTTTGTCTTTTTGTTATTGAGATGTATGAGCTGTTTGTGTATCTTGAAATCTAACCCCTTGTCATTTGGATTACAAACATTTTCTTCTAGTCTGCAGGTTTTTTGGTTTTGTTTATGGTTTCCTCTGGGCCTCCCTGGTGGCTCAGAAGGTAAAGAATCCCCCTGCAATGAGGGAAACCTGGGTTTGATCCCTGGGTTGGGAAGATCCCCTGGAGGAGGGCATGGCAACCCACTCTAGTATTTTCACCTAGAAAATCCCCATTGCAGAGGAGCTTGACAGGCTAAAGTCCATGGGGTCCAAAGAGTCAGACATGACTGAGCAACTAAGCACATGGTTCCCTTTGCTGTGCAAAAGCCTAAAACTTTGAAACGGTCCTATTTGTTTATTTTTGCTTTTATTTCTATTGCCTTGGGGGACAACTGAAGAAAACATTGGTATGATTCCTGGCAAGCTTTGTAATATTTCTATATAATAAACCAAATTTTTAATTTTTAGGATACCAATGAATTTTTTAAACATATTATTTTGTTTTCTACCTTATCTGCTCCATCTAGCTAGTACTTTTTATTGTTGTTATTTGTTTTCTCATATTGGTATTTTGTATCTCTTTCCAGTTGGATATTTTCCTCAAATATCTATTGATCCTTGGCCAGTCACTCATATTTAGTAATAAATTACTTAACAGTTTACAGGAAAGTCTATGGGCATAGAAGACTGTAAAGTAGCAAACTTCATGGAATTCTATAAAGGAAATCACATCTTTGATTGGGAAATATAAATAGTGCTTTGTGGCAGTTCTTTGTTAATTTCTCTAGAAAAAAATTTTCCAATCTCCCAACTAAGAATATAAGTGCAAACATTCATTGCAAGTGAGTTGGATGGCTAGATCATATGGCAACTCTACTTTTAGTTTTTTAAGAAACCTCCATACTGTTTCCCACAGTGGCTATATTGATTTACATTCCCACTCAGTGAAAGACATGGGAATACCAGACCACTTGACCTGCCTCCTGAGAAATCTGTATGCAGGTCAGGAAACAACAGTTAGAACTGGACATGGAACAATAGACTGGTTCCAAATTGGGAAAGGAGTATATCAAGGCTGTATATTGTCACCCTGCTTATTTAACTTATGTGCAGAGTACATCATGAGAAACGCTGGACTGGATGAAGCACAAGCTAGAATCAAGATTGCCGGGAGAAATATCAATAACCTCAGATAAGCAGATGACACCACCCTTAAGATCATGGCATCCCATCACTTCATGGCAAATAGATGGGGAAACACTGGAAACAGTGGCAGACTTAATTTTCGGGGGCTTCAAAATCACTGCAGATGGTGACTGCAGCCATGAAATTAAAAGACATTTACTCTTTGAAAGAAAAGTTATGACCAACCTAGACAGCATATTAAAAAGCAGAGACATTACTTTGCCAACAAAGGTCTGTCTAGTCAAGGCTATGGTTTTTCCAGTAGTCATGTATGGATGTGAGAGTTGGACTATAAAGAAAGCTGAGTGGTGAAGAATTAATACTTTTAAGCTGTGGTGTTGGAGAAGACTCTGGAGAGTCCCTTGGACTGCAAGGAGATCCAACCAGTCCATCCTAAAGGAAATCAGTCCTGAATATTCATTGGAACGACTGATGCTGAAGCTGAAACTCCAATCCTTTGGCCACTTGATGTGAAGAACTGACTCATTTGAAAAGACCCTGAGCTGGGCAAGATTGAAGGTGGGAGGAGGAGGGGATGATGGAGGATGAGATGGTTGGATGGCATCACCAACTCAATGGACTGGGTTTGAGTAAACTCTGGGAGTTGGTGATAGACAGGGAGGCCTGGCACGCTGCAGTCCGTGGGATTGCGAAAGAGTCAGACACGACTGAGCGACTGAACCGTGACTGTGCAGTGGTGTATTTGTAGGGCAGTTTGCTTCCTTCATCCCTGGACTTCTGAGACGCCATATGGAACTCAGTGTGGGCGGAACTAAATGGGGAGTGTATCTGGCTGCTCTTTGGTCAAAGTTTGCCTCACTTCTGGGTTGAGAATCATGAATGCTAATTAATTGCTGTGGGATTCCGCACTGTAATGTCTGCAAAACCTCTGGGTAGAAAGCTGAAAGTGTGGCGTACATGCTATGTTGGTTTCAGTTTACACTATATGACACTTCCAAGGCTTCCCAGAACTGGTTGCTGATATTATACTTGAAATAAGAGCTGAACATGAGAGGATGTGAGGTAGAGTACAAGAAGTGTGCAGTACAGATATCTAATAGTTGCAGTATAGTACAAATACAAAATTGAATGGCAGTGTGAAGAAATATGAGATAATATTTTTTTTATGAGATAATATTAATCATTGTGTATCTAAATATTGCTAGATCTTTGATGCTTCCAGAGTAGAGAGTGAAACAAGATTCCTATCTCACATTCAGAGGAAGACAGGTGGAACTTAAAATTTTAGTGTTTTTTTTTTTCTTTTAAAAAAATGTGCAACATAATAAGTATAATTAGCTCTGCTCTATGTTATATAAAGTTGATAAGAGTAAATCCCAAGAAGTCTCATCACACAGAGCAAAAAATTTTTGTATTTACCTAATTTTTCATCTGTATAAGATAATGAATGTTCACCAACATTATTGAGATAATTATTTCATGATTATGTTAAGTCAAAAACTTTTGCTTAGACGTATCTTTTAATTTAGGATCATTTACGTGGGGCTTTCTTGGTGCCTCAGGGGTAAAGAATGTGATTGCCAACAGGAGACACAAGTTTGATCCCTGATCTGGGAAAATCCCACATGCCACAGAGCAACTAAGCCCATGTGCCACAGACTGTTGAGCCTGTGCTCTAGAGGCTGGGAGCTGCAAGTACTGAGCCTCCGTGCCACAAATACTGAAGTCCGAGCACCTTGGAGTGCAAGCTCTGCAACAAGAGAAGCCACTTCAGTGAGAGACAGGCCCACCCACCACAATTAGAGAGTAGGCCCCGCTGTCTGCAACTAGAGAAAAGCCCCTGCAGCAAGAAGACCCACTGCAGCCAAAAGTGAATAAATAAGTAAAATTATTTAAAAAAAAAAATGAGTGAATGATTAGGCATGTAAATTAAATGCCATTGAGCTTAAAGCCTGTTCCCAAACACAGTACTTTTGCACATTAATTAAAAATTTTTTTAAAAGATAATTTGCATGTATTTTTAATTTAATCCTTGTGGCAGTTCTGAGTAGATGGGATGTTGCATTGAGAAGAACCTATCCATGGTTATATAATTAATATATCACAGAGCTTAGATTTAAACATATCTTACTCAACGAAGGTTTTTTTCTTCTTCATTTTCTTTTCTGATACAGCACCCTGTGATTGAAGTCTGTGAGCTATAAGCCTAGGCCTCTCTCCATTTGTATTTATTCCTTTAGTCCACTAGAGGTCAGTATTGGGCTGATAAAGAAAGGAACCTTTGTTTTTTTGATTCACAGAATTTTGAGTCTTATTGCTAGGTACCCTTGGAAGTTGTATTTGCAATAAAACTTTATTTAATGGCATGTGTAATGACAGCTGTAAAAGTTGTAATAGCTACATTTTTAGGTGAATAATTCAAGTTAGGTGATTCTTATCCTCCCCCCCCCCCCTTAAATAAATAGGAGAATATTCAAATTATGTCTTTTACAGATATCCCTCTCTTTTGTTGGGCCAAATCTCATTCTTACATAGTTTTTCTTTTTTTTAATTATTTTTGTTCCTTTATATAGTAAGCATTTATCTGAGTTTTCTGTGTATATGTCATTGTATCTGGACTTGGGGGATTCTAAGAATAGGCAAGTATGTTTTCTATCCTGAAGAAGAGAAGAGTTGAACTCTGAAGTGCTGTACTGTCATTTTTTATCTGAATATCTGACAAGTTTACTTAACTCATCTTCTCTATCCTGCCTTTAACTTACTATTTCCACAGTTCCTATTTTTTGGAATGATCCCATCATCTAGTCTTAAAGACCAGAATATTTGCAGTTATTTTTATTTTCTTTCCCTCTTCCACATACAACATTTAAATCAGTAAACTATATTGCTTCTGCTTTTTCTGTATCTGCTGCTACCTTAATTCAAATTCTCATCATTGTTATTTGGACTCCTTTCAGTTCACTTCAGTTCAATTAAGTTGCTTGGTCGTGTCCGACTCTTTGCGACCCCGTGAATTGCAGGCCACCAGGCCTCCCTGTCCGTCACCAACTCCCAGAGTTCACCCAAACTCACGGCCATCGAGTCAGTGATGCCATCCAGCCATCTCATCCTCTGTCGTCCCCTTCTCCTCCTGCCCCCAATCCCTCCCAGCATCAGAGTCTTTTCCAAGGAGTCAACTCTTTGCATGAGGTGGCCAAAGTACTGGAGTTTCAGCTTCAGCATCATTCCTTCCAAAGAAATCCCAGGGCTGATCTCCTTCAGAATGGACTGGTTGGATCTCCTTGCAGTCCAAGGGACTCTCAAGAGTCTTCTCCAACACCACAGTTCAAAAGCATCAATTCTTCGGCACTCAGCTTTCTTCACAGTCCAACTCTGTGATCTATATTGATTTTCCTGTTTCTAGTCTTTATCTTCTCCCAGTTGACCATTGCTCAGCTCCCAGAGGATGTGCCCGAATTGTAAAGCTGATCGTTTTCTTCCCCTGCTCACATTCTTCTCTTGTTCCTCCATTGCCTACTAGCTGGCCTTGAAACTACTTTGTATGGCATCTTTAACTTTGTCTCTTATTGTTGTTCAGTCGCTAAGTCCTATCCAACTCCTTGTGACCCCATGGACTTCGGCACACCAGTCTCCTCTATCCTTCTCCCAGAGTTTGCTCAGATTCATGTCCATTGAGTTGGTGATGCTATTCAACCATCTCATCTTCTGCCGCCTCCTTCTCCCTTTGCCTTCAGTCTTTTCCAGCATCAGGGTCTTTTCTAATAAGTCCGCTCTTCACCTCAGGTGGCCAGAGTATTGGAGCTTCAGCTTCAGCATTAGTCCTTCCAATGAATATTCAGGGTTGATTTCCTTTAGGATTGACTGATTTGACTATCTCCTGTTAGTCCTTCATAACTTATGTTCTTATACAAAATTATTTATTGCTTGGGTGGATAATGTTATTTCACATGTCTTTTCTTATGCAATTTCTTTCTTCTGGAATGGTTACCCTTTCTACCTATTTCCCTTTGTAAAAATCATATTCACTTTTTTAAATTGGAGGATAATTGCTTTCCAATGTTGTGCTAGTTTCTACTGTACAACATAGTGAATCATCTATAAGTATACGCATATCCCCCTACTTCTTGAGCCTCCCCACTTGCTACCTTTTCCTCCAAGTTCCTGAAATCCTCCTTGCAGGTATGATTACTTTCTGCTAATCATCATACCCATGCTTATTTCTATCATACTCATTGCACTGATTTCAGCCACTTGTTTGCTTATCCATTTCTTAAAATGATGTGAGGTTCAAGAGTCAGAAAATCTGTTTCATTTGTATAGTCAACACAATACTGGGCTCAAGTGGTTGTTCAGTACATGTTTGACTGAAAGTAGGGATATAGGGAGAAAGCACTATGAGTTAAAACAGTGAGAGGAGGCTTTCTCAAGGAAAAAGAATTTTAGTTGGGTTTTGGAGGAAAGATTGAGTACAGGTAGGGAGAGGTCATCTAGAAGAGAAATGGCTCAAGCAAAGATATAGTAGTGAAAATATTCTTAGTATATCATGAGGTAGATTCTGTTCCAAGTAGAAATTCATGTTGGAGAATATTGGAAAATACATTGGGACAATCAGGTTCACCTCCCATTAACTGTAATGAGAAGGTGATGAGTTCCATTTTAGGTATGTAGTAAGTGAAGTGATCATCGCACACACAGTAGTAATATAGAACTAGAGATACACTATTGAATTCTGAGGGAGTGGGAAGAGTGGTAGAAGAGTAGGGGTTGAGGAATAAACTTGCTTTATTTCTATATATTAGGAAAACAGAGAAGAACATATGTGAGGGAATCTTGAGGAAGAGGTGGTTAAATGTGTAAAGATTATTCACAAAGAGAATGAACAAAGAAGTTAAAAAAAAAGCCTAAACGTTTTCTAAAGTCTGTTTGTTTGCTTGATACCCTGTTACCTGCACTCTAGGCAGCAAAAGTCAGTCAGCTGCTTCTTTGTCTCCAAGGTTGTCCTTGGAGGGACAGAATAAATGGTTCTGGTGAGATGGCTTAGCATGTTAGAAAAGAGCTCTGAAGAACTCTTGTTTGTTGTATGGACTTTAGAGTCACATTTTAATTTTTACATATATTGCATATATTTACATATTTTTATCTCTATTTACTCTTCTCTACTTCCTGCCAGTCCCATAACATAATTTTGAATAGATGGTGGTTTTCATTTGCTTTCTAATGGGTAATATCTGAGTATGTATTTCATTATTCTACTTGTTTCAATATTTCCAAGTTGATTAGTTCTTTCTTGGCAGATCTGCCCTGACTGCTCCTTTATAAATGGAAAAGCCTTGATAATTTTGACAGAGACCCCAAGTGACTATCGAGCCTTGGAATAAAACTTACAGTGCTCTCATTTCTAGCGTAGGCTATGTTGATTTGGCCTAAGCTACTTTATGCTCCATCAAAGTGATTGGTAAACCAGGCACAAAAAGAACAAATCATAGATGATCTAAAATTACTTCCATAGGGTTTCTTTCAGATTTGTATTATTTGAAGTATAAGTGATACTACTTAGATGTGGCTCCTCTCAATTGCTTTTGGTACATTGATAGTATTTTATTGATTGTGAAAGAAAAATATTTAACTTTGGATTCAATAAAATAAGACCAACTTATGAAAGGTTTTAGTTTTGCTGTACTGAGAGAAAGAATAAAGAGACAAGTGATCATTCTCTAGTTGAGGGCTTGCTTTTCTAATATGAAAGCTTTAGCTTTCTAGAGTCCTCAATCTCTTATTGTGTGGTTTACATTGAAAATAAGTGAGGGGGGGAACTTCCTACCTTTGAGAGGAGTAGGAAGAATGTTTTGTCGAATTTGGGATCTCGAATGCTTTAAGGATATATATTCTTGTTTACAAACATAAAGTAAATGTTATTGGGTATCTTCCCTCTCAGTTTGGTTACTGAAGCCATGTATTTTATGTAAGTCAAATCAAAATATCAACAAGTACTATGCAGAGAAACAAGTTAGTCCATTGATGCAAATCTCTGGAATGTAGATTCTTTTCATTTTCTTGGCAGAGTCTAGCTCACATAGTTGAAGTTTTTCTCTGTCCTGTTATAATTGTCTTATTTAACTAGTACCTGGACTAACCCTTATACTTAGTATTTATCTAGAATTCTTAATCTCATTCAAAATATTTGGAGATTCTGGTTTTTCTCTTGAATTAATTTCTACTTGTTGCTGAGTAGAAACATCATATAGTGATTAAGGAATGCATATTCTGAGAAGTCACATTTCTTAAGCTTTATATCTTTGGATGATACTAAGAATTAACATTATTGTTTTTAAAAAGAAAAGTTCCACTGTGAAACACTTTTGGAACATGCTGGATTAAAGCATGTTAAATAACTTTTCTTAAAATAGGACTTTTCCCAGTTTTTATTCTGTTAATGTATTATACATCATATGTCTAGAAGAAGGTTTGCATAACATGGAGTGTTTCACATTTATTTGACTGCAGAACTCTTTTTTGGGGGACTGTTTTTGTCATGCTTTATGGGACTGTTGGTGTAGTGGGAAGATGACTCATATGGAATTTAGGAGATCACACTTTGGGCTTCTGATTTACCACTTACTAACCTTGTGGCCTCATACAATCCTTTGTCTTCCAGTGTATTTCCTGAGTGGTGATTAAGATCCCTTCCAGCTCTGATACTTTGGTCTAACTTCTGATGTTGACTCTGTATAGTCACACTTTCCACCTCTTTGGATGTATGGAAACCACATTGTTATTTGAGTGTACTTTGTTAAGCTGAGGGAATTACACTTTTCTATAAAAGTTTAGAAAAAGAAATGCTTAAAACTCTGATTTCCTCAGACTAAGGTCATGAAATTCTGTTGGATTCATTAGTTCATATTACTCTATTAAGATATTTCATTCTCCTGATTAAAATTTATTGATCTCATATATCCACATATCTGTTTTTAAGAGTACCCTAAGCTTGAAGACTCCTGTCCCTTTTCTCCAAACCACAGTGGTTCTAGTATAGCACTTATCTTTTAAGAGATAAATATTTAGTCATTTGCACTAATCTCTTCGCTGCTGTGCCATGCTAAGTCATTTCAGTCGTGTCCAACTCAGTGTGACCCTATGGACTGTAGACTGCCTGGCTCCTCTGTCCATGGGATTCTCCAGGCAAGAATACTGGAGTGGGTTGCCATGCCCTCCTCTGGGGAAATTTTCCTGACCCAGGGATCCGGCCCGCATCTCTTACGTCTCTTGCATTGGAGGGTAGGTTCTTTACCCCTAGTGCCACTTGGGAAGCCCCAATCTCTTGGCAAATCAATAGATTTCATTTTTGTGATGACAGTGTGTGTATTTAGAAAATCTTCCCAGGTGGCACTATTGGTAAAGAACCCTCTTCCAATGCAGAAGACTTAAGAGATGTGGTTCGATTTCTGGGTTGGGAAGACCCCCTGAAGGAGGCCATAGCAACCCACTCTAGTATTCTTGCCTGGAGAATTCCTGGCACAGAGGAGCCTGGTGGGCTGCAGTCCATGAGATTGCAAAGAGTTGGACACGACTGAAGTGACTTAGCTCTCACTAAGTGATTATCTTTTTTTTTTTTTTTCCTATGTGCTACATTAATATGTTTGGTTTTATTTCTGGTACTAAAACTTTATGTATTTTAAGGCATTTCATTGTATTTTCTTTTGATACCAATTAATTCAAAATTAGAAGTTCTTTGAATGCTTAAGTTTTGTTTCTTCTTTTGTTTGTTTATTTGTGTGTATTTATTTCTATCCTAGGCACAACAACAAAGAAACCTGGATAACATCATCTTGCAACAACCCAGGATAGGTAGCAAGAGAAAATCTAAGAAAGAAGCTTATACAATTTTTGATACAGAAATAGAAAGCACTAGCCCCAAGTCTGAACAGGATTCAGGAATTCTGGATGTTGAAGATGAGGAAGACGATGAAGAGGTAACTAACATTTGAACCGGGGCAGTGAACTTATTGTTCCTTTAAATATAGTGTGTTTGGGATGTGATCAGGAATTTATCAATGTAACATAACTTGTGTGATCTTCAGGATATTAAAGATCATTTAAAATACAAATGGTGCCTGATTTAAAGAAACTGAAGATGTACTAAGATATCTTAGGTTCTAAATCTTTATATTTTAAATATACTCATCCATTTTTTGTTTGTTTGTTTGTTTGTTTCAGTGTTTTTGATTGTATACTGAGTACTTCATTAAGGGAAGAATAGAGTTTACCTGACCTAGAGAAAGAGATCTAGATGACCTCTGCTGAAGCTGGAACAAATTACTTGAGACAAATAAAAGATGTTACTTTAAACAGTGGAGTGTAAACAAAGAGCTTTCTTAGCCTTGAGAAATGGTTCAGATTGAAATTACTAAATGGTTTCAGAAAGTTGAGAACATATTTCTAGAAGAAATAAATGTATATATGATTATAGAGTATCTGGGAATTTTGAGACATGTCCATGCTGTCTTAATTCTGTGACACTCTGAGGTGAAGAATAAGATTAAGTGGCTTAACTAGTATATTTTTATATCTTTCTTTGTTGTTAAAAGTATATTTAATGTATTTTTAAAAATAAAACTACTGTGATACTTGAGATTTCCAGTTAAAATATTTTTGAACTACTTATTATTTGCATAAACTGGATCCTTTTTTGTGTAAGTATAGTGGTTAGGGTGACAATATACAGCCTTGACATACTCCTTTTCCTATTTGGAACCAGTCTGTTGTTCCATGTCCAGTTCTAACTGTTGCTTCCTGACCTGCATATAGGTTTCTCAAGAGGCAGGTCAGGTGGTCTGGTATTCCCATCTCTTTCAGAATTTTCTACAGTTTATTGTGATCCACACAGTCAAAGGCTTTGGCATAGTCAATAAAGCAGAAATAGATCTTTTTCTGGAACTCTCTTGCTTTTTGGATGATCCAGCAGATGTTGGCAATTTGATCTCTGGTTCCTCTGCCTTTTCTAAAACCAGCTTGAACATTATTTAACTTATATGCAGAGTACATTATGAGAAACACTGGACTGGATGAAGCACAAGCTGGAATCAAGATTGCCGGGAGAAATATCAATAACCTCAGATATGCAGATGACACCACCCTTATGGCAGAAAGTGAAGAGGAACTAAAAAGCCTCTTGATGAAAGTGAAAGAGGGGAGTGAACAAGTTGGCTTAAAGCTTAACATTCAGAAAACGAAGATCATGGCATCTGGTCCCATCACTTCATGGGAAAGAGATGGGGAAACAGTGGAAACAGTGTCAGACTTTATTTTTTTGGGCTCCAAAATCACTGCAGATGGTGACTGCAGCCATGAAATTAAAAGACGCTTACTCCTTGGGGAAAAAAGCTATGACCAACCTAGATAGCATATTGAAAAGCAGAGAGATAACTTTGCCAACAAAGGTCCGTCTAGTTAAGGCTGTGGTTTTTCCAGTAGTCATGTATGGATGTGAGAGTTGGACTGTGAAGAAAGCTGAGCGCCGAAGAATTGATGCTTTTGAACTGTGGCGTTGGAGAAGACTCTTGAGAGTCCCTTGGACTGCAAGGAGATCCAACCAGTCCATTCTAAAGGAGCTCAGCCCTGGGTGTTCTTTGGAAGGAATGATGTTAAAGCTGAAACTCCAGTACTTTGGTCACCTCATGCGAAGAGTTGACTCCTTGGAAAAGACTCTGATGCTGGGAGGGATTGGGGGCAGGAGGAAAAGGGGACAACAGAGGATGAGATGGCTTTATGGCATCACTGACTTGATGGACGTGAGTTTGAGTGAACTCCGGGAGTTGATGATGGACAGGGAGGCCTGGCGTGCTACGATTCATGGGGTCGCAAAGAGTCGGACACGAATGAGCGACTAAACTGACTGACTGATAGTGGTTAGGTGCATGAACTTTAAAGGCTTATGGACCATTCAGATATTGATTTTGCTATTTTATTTTACTTAAAAATTATGAGTAATGATCATATTATTTACTTTTCAAATGCTCACTGAAATGAGCAATAAACCATTTACTACTGTTCTCAGTAACCTGTTTTATCTTTAATTATTTGTCTCCTTTTTATGTTTCCCCAGGTAAAACTAGATTCACTGTTTCTTCCCCATCCGTGTTCTTTGTTATATCCTTACTACACTTCTTACTCTTCTCTCTCTGCTGAAACTACAGCCCCAAACTTTTCACTAGCTTTGTAATCTTAGATATTGTTTGGAACTTCTCACTATGTCTTCTCACTTAGTCTTCCAAACTAAAGTTTGGAACTTTAGTGTCTTTGGAACAAGTGCCTCTACTATTAAAGGTGGTCAGCAAATTTCACTACTCTTTGTTGCTGATTTCTCTTTCATATCATTATTATCAGAGTGCCTGCCCTTATTATCATTACTCTTTTTGCTTCAGAAATTAAATTGACACTATTTAAATGGGGCTGAAAAACAAATAAATGGATTACTTACTTATTGTCTAAGTCATTAGCATTTAACTGTCATTGCGTATCTGAGAGACTGTCATATACATAAGGTACTACATTCTTTTATATAGTTTTTGTTATTGACGGGATACATTTCTATAATCAAATCAATAATTTTATGTACAGTTTATCAGGTTGTGTTTACTATGTGAATGGGGTACATCAGTATTTCACTGGGCGTCCCTGGTGGCTCAGATGGTAAAGAAGCTGCTTGCAGTGCAGGAGACATGGGTTCGATCCCTGAGTTGGGATGATCCCCTGGAGAAGGGAATGGCTACCCACTCCAGTATTCTTGCCTGAAGAATTCCATGGACTGAGGAGCCTGGCGGGCTGTAGTCCATTGGCTTGCAAAGAGCTGGACACGACTAAGCTACTACACAATAGTTAATAAAATGTGAAAGTTTCATTTTAATCCCTAATGTACTTGGATAAAAAGAACTTTTAATAATTCTAAGATATAGAGGTAAGGAAAAACCAGACATTTCCCTGATACCCATGGAAATAGAACGGGGCAGAGAAAACTTGATCCCCTGAGTATTTTTTAGCTTTCTCTCTAGCTTGGAATGACTCGTATGGTTGGATATGGATCCACCCAGGAGACCAGATTGTCAGGGATTAGACTCATCACAAGTAAGAAGTTTATTAGCAGTAAAATAAAGCATCAAGATCAGGATGAGGTCCAGTTAACATTTTAAATTTACATTTTAGATTCCCATTAAGGAAGTTAAATTCTGTCAGGCACTATGGCTTAAGGAAACAAGTTAAACATAGTGTATGCCCCTGGATAATACACACCCCAAAGAGAGGGTTATGTGATAAGATGAAAGAATGAAAGATGTACACAGTTCTCATATATTAGTGAGAGCCTGCTGGATATGAGCCATTCTTTATTGTTAGCTCGCTGAAGATGCTGGGCAAGTCCTTTTTTAATTTTTGTTCCATATTTTTTCATTGTTTTGTCTTCTGACGACCAGAGAAGATGAAGAAAGCCTGACTAGTAAAATATGTTGGGGTTCCTCATAAAGGAAGTATTATAAGAATGTACTTGGAAGTTAGCATTTTAAAATGGTTATGTATCCCAAATCAAACAGAATTTGTATTAGAGATTTGCTGATTGCGCTCTTACAATAAGAATTCAGCACTTTGCTGTCATCTAATGGCATCCTATCTTAAAAAAAAATCCTACCTTATATTTATTTACTTCTCAGTTTGAATCTTCTTCAAGTGCACATTCTTAATCTCAAACCTCATGTAGAGAATTATTTATTTAGATGTCTCCAAACTGGTTTCTTGGCATAGTTCTTGCATGGTGTGAATAAATTCTTCAGATAAGGTCTTCCATGACCCACTGTGACGTTCTGACCTTCATTCTTGTCATTCTTCAACAGACCTCATTGAGAGTAGCATAAATAGTTTTTGAAATATTTTGACTTTAAACTGTGGCATAGAATTGAGTAGTTCTTAATCTATTTGGAGGTCATATTTTCTGTGACAGTTTAATAAACTATATGGACTTTACCCTTTACTTTGCTGCTTTACCCAGTAAAATCTATGTACTTTCACTTACAAAAAATTATGTATAAAATTTTAGGGAATTTGTGAAACTAATGTTGCCCCTAGGACGTAAGTTAAGAACCTGTGTTGTAGAGAGAGTGCTTCTTGAACTTAAATTTGCATAGAAATCAACTTGGAATCATATTAAATGCAGATTCTGATTGTGTAGGATGGGGGTGAATCTGAAAGTCAGCATATTTAACAAACTCCCAGTTAAGAACTGTGCTTCTGGTCCCTGGGCATACTTTGAGTTGCAAGGCTATAGTGGACCATGAGGAAGCATTTTTAGTACATAAAGCAAATAAATTCATGAATGTTTAGGTGTCTTACTGATTTTTCGTTAATGTGTCCTAACATTTTTCCAGCAAAGAATACTGTACTTGAATCAGTTCAGTTCAGTTCAGTTGCTCAGTCATGTCCAACTCTTTGCGACCCCATGGACTGCAGCACGCCAGGCTTCCCTGTCCATCACCAACTCCCGGAGCTTACTCAAACTCATGTCCATTGAGTTGGTGATGCCGTCCAACCGTCTCATCCTCTGTCGTCCCTTCTCCTCCTGCCCCCAGTCCCTCTCAGCATCAGGGTCTTTTCCAATGAGTCAGCTCTTCGCATGAGGTGGCCAAAGTATTGGAGTTTCAGCTTCAGCATCAATCCTTCCAATGAACACTCAGGACTGATCTCCTTTAGGATGGACTGGTTGGATCTCCTTGCAGTCCAAGGGACTCTCAGGAGTCTTCTCCAACACCACAGTACAAAAGCATCAATTCTTCAGCACTCAGCTTTCTTTGTAGTCCAACTTTCATATCCATAGATGACTACCGGAAAAACCAAAGCTTTCACTAGATGGACCTTTGTTGACAAAGTAATGTCTCTGCTCTTTAATATGCTGTCTAGATTGGTCATAAATTTTTTTCCAAGGAGCATCTTTTAATTTCATGGCTGCAATCACCAGCTGCAGTGACTTTGGAGCCCCCCAAAATAAAGTCTCTTACTGTTTCCATTGTTTTCCCCATCTATTCACCATGAAGTGATGGGACCAGATGCCGTGATCTTAATTTTCTGAATGTTGAGTTTTAAGCCAACTTGTTCACTCTCCTCTTTCACTTTCATCAAGAGGCTTTTTTAGTTCCTCTTCACTTTCTGCCAAAAGTGTGGTGTCATCTGCATATCTGAGGTTATTGATATTTCTCCCGGCAATCTTGATTCCAGCTTGTGCTTCATCCAGTCCAGCATTTCTCATGATGTGCTCTGCATATAAGTTAAATAAGCAGGGTGACAATATACAGCCTTGACATACTCCTTTCCCAATTTGGATCCTGTCTGTTGTTCCAAATCCAGTTCTAATTGTTGCTTCCTAACCTGCATATAGGTTTCTCAAGAGGCTGATCAGGTGGTCTGGTGTGCCCATCTCTTTCAGAATTTTCCACAGTTTGTGGTGATCCACATAGTCAAAGGCTTTGGTGTAGTCAGTAAAGCAGAAATAGATGTTTTTCTGGAACTCTTTTACTTTTTCGATAATCCAGCAGATATTGGCAATTTATCTCTGTTTCCTCTGCTTTTTCCAAAACCAGCTTGAACATCTGGAACTTCACAGTTCAAGGACTGTCGAAGCCTGGCTTGGAGAATTTTGAGCATTACTTTGCTAGTGTGTGAGATGAGTGCAATTGTGTGGTATTTTGAGCATTCTTTGGCATTGCCTTTCTTTGGGATTGGAATGAAAACTGACCTTTTCCAGTCCTGTGGCCACTGCTGAGTTTTCCAAATTTGCTGTCATATTGAGTGCAGCATTTTCATAGCATCATCTTTTAGGATTTGAAATAGCTATTGAATAGAAAGTACTTGAATAGAAAGTCGTATTTTGTTTTCTAAAATCTGTTGCTTTCCAGGTGGCACTAGTGTGAAGAACCTGCCTGCCAATGCAGGAGATGTAAGAGTGCAGGTTCAGTCCTTGGGTTGAGAAGATCCCCTGGAGGGGGGCATGGGAACCCACTCTGGTATTCTTGTCTGAAAAATCCATGGACAGAGGATCCTGGCGGGCTATAATCCATGGGGTTTCAAAGAGTCAGACACAACTAAAGCAACTTAGCATGCACACATAATAAATTAGAGCATTATTTTTAATGAAATTTTATAATTCTGATTTAACATAGTTCAGTTTAGGTATTTTTTTTCAATATCTGAAGAACGTTTTGCCCTTTCCTGTGTTTTTAGTGAAAATATACTTAATATATTTTTTGAGCCAAGTGACATTTGTACATTATTTACTATGTCTTTAGTTTGATAATAATAGTAGACTATAGAATGAGATGGGTAAGGAAAACTGAACACCTGCAAAAGAGGTTTCTACATAGCAAACAGATTGTATATTTTTAAACTGAAGTAAAGTTTGTGTCAGACATAGGAAAAACTTAATAGCCTGGGGATGAAAAACTTCATAGCCTGAAGATGAAGTCGCAGTAGGAAGTTGTCATCTTGGATGAAAAAAATGATTAAATGTTGAACTGACTGCCAAAGTCAGTCTCTTGATTGCTAGTTGCAAGAAAACTATTCCCCTGTAAATTCTCTCCCTATTTGTATTTTATTTTTGTCTAAGTTAATGAAAGGGTCACCTTAATTAATGTAAGTTTTTTATTTTAACTTGTCATATATATATATAAAGTTGAACTATATAAACTGCTGGTATTTGCCCATTTTTTGACCAAGAACTTAGTTTTCAGTGGAAGTATGTATGAATTTTAGAATTAAAAAGTATTTATATTTCAATTATATGGCATTATAATTTGAGATCTGTAACATTACAAAGTGATCACTCCCCAAAGGGTCACTTCTGTCAACATACTGCTGACCCCTTGAATGCCTTGAAGCCCTCCTCCAGGCCCCTTCCCCTCTGTTGACTACTGGTCTGTTCCCTGTAACAATGTGTTTGTTTTTATTTTATTTAGTTTTATATTCCACATATGAATGAATTCATACATTATTTGTCTTTTTATTTCTGATATTTCACTCAGCATAATAACCCTCAGTTCCATCCGTGTCATCCCAGTTGGCAAGATTTCATTGTTTTTATCTAGTTGATTAGTATCTACCTATATGCCAGATCTTTTTTATCCATTCCTCATCCATTAATGGACATTTTCCCCTATCTTATGGCTATTGTACAAATGGCTATCGTAAATAATCCTCAAGTGAACATAGGGGTACGTATATCTTTTTGAATTAGGTTTTCATATTCTTTATATATATATATACACACCCAGTAGTTACAATACCTGGATAATATGGTAGTTCTATTCTTAAGTTTTTGAGGAATCTCTGTACTGTTTTTCATAATAGCTGCACCAATTTACAATCCCACTAACCATATTTGAGTGTTCCCTTTTCTCTATATCCTCTCCAGTATTTGTTATTTTTTAACTTTTTGTTAAAGTTAAAGCCATTTGTTAAAACTTTAACAAAAGCTTTTTCATTCTGATGGATGTAAGATGATATTGTGGCTTTTATTTGCATTTCTGTAGTAAATAGTGATGTTGAACATCTTTTTATGTGATTTTAGCCACCTGTATGTCTTTAGAAAATTGTATATTGAGTTTATTTTCCCATTTTTTAAATTGGACTGTTTATTTTTTGTTGTTGAGTTGCGGGTTCTATATATGTTTTAAATATTAACTCTTTATCAGATATGTGATTTGCAAACATCTTCTTCCATTCAGTAGGTTGTTTTTTGTTTTAATGATGATTTCCTTTGCTGTGCAAAAGCTTCTTAGTTTGATATAGTCCCATTTGTTTACTTTTGCTTTTGTTTCCCTTCCTTTTGGAGTTAGATCCAAAAATCATCACTAAGACAGCAATCAATGAGATTACCTCTTGTGTTTGTTTTCCAGGAATTTTATGGTTTCAGGTCTTACATTTAAGTCTTTAAACAGTTTTGTGCTAATTTTTGTGTGTACTTTAAGATAGTGGTTCGGTTTCATCCCTCTGTCTGTAGCTGTCCAATTTCCCAACACCATTTATTGAAGAGACAGTCCTTTTTCCATTGCATTATATATTCTTTGCTTCTTCATCATAAATTAACTCTTTATTGACCAGGAGAGTTTTGCAGAAACTAATGCCTGTGGCCAGCGATTTGTTATATAAGTGAATATTGAAAAGTCTCTGGTCGATAATGTTTGGGTAACA
This sequence comes from Bos grunniens, assembly GCF_055505025.1. Taxonomy (NCBI): domain Eukaryota; kingdom Metazoa; phylum Chordata; class Mammalia; order Artiodactyla; family Bovidae; genus Bos; species Bos grunniens. The sequence goes on along the minus strand of NC_141175.1, from coordinate 95,580,084 downwards.
AAAGATGTTTTCATATGTCTCTGTTCAGTAATGTGATAACTGTCCACATATACGTAGATAGTTTTTGGGCTCTTAATTATGTTTCATTGGCCTGCGTGTCTGCTTTTGGGCCACTGCCATTTTGTTTTGATTACTATAGCTTTGTAGTATAGTTTGAAATCACGATCATGGTCTCTCTGGCTCTGTTGTTTTTCAAGATTGTTTTGACTATTTGGGATCTTTTGTGGTTCCATACAGACTTTAGAATTGTTTTTTCTAGTTCTGTGAAATATTCCATGGGGAATTTTGATAGGGATTTATCTGCCTGCAATGAAGGAGACCTGGGTTTGATCCCTGGGTCAGGAAGATCCCCTGGAGAAAGAAATGGCAACCCACTCCAGTACCTTTGCCTGGAAAATCCCATGAACAGAGGAGCCTGGTAGGCTACAGTCCATGGGATCACAAAGAGTCAGACATGACTGAATGATTTCACTTTCACTTTTCATCGAATCTGTAGATTGTTTTGGATATTATGAACATTTTAACAGTGTTAAGGCTGTATATTGTCACCCTGCTTATTTAACTTATATGCAGAGTACATCATGGGAAACGCTGGACTGGAAGAAATACAAGCTGGAATCAAGATTGCCAGGAGAAATATCAATAACCTCAGATATGCATATGACACCACCCTTATGGCAGAAAGTGAAGAGGAACTAAAAAGCCTCTTGATGAAGGTAAAAGTGGAGAGTGAAAAAGTTGGCTTAAAGCTCAACATTCAGAAAACAAAGATCATGGCATCCGGTCCCATCACTTCATGGGAAATAGATGGGGAAACAGTGGAAACAGTGTCAGACTTTATTTTTGGGGGCTCCCAAATCACTGCAGATGGTGACTGCAGCCATGAAATTAAAAGACGCTTACTCCTCGAAGGAAAGTTATGTCCAACCTAGATAGCATATTCAAAAGCAGAGACATTACTTTGCCAACTAAGGTCTGTCTAATCAAGGCTATGGTTTTTCCTGTGGTCATGTATGGATGTGAGAGTTGGATTGTGAAGAAGGCTGAGTGCCGAAGAATTGATGCTTTTGAACTGTGGTGTTGGAGAAGACTCTTGAGAGTCCCTTGGACTGCAAGGAGATCCAGCCAGTCCATTCTGAAGGAGATCAGCCCTGGGATTTCTTTGGAAGGAATGATGCTAAAGCTGAAACTCCAGTACTTTGGCCACCTCATGCGAAGAGTTGACTCATTGGAAAAGACTCTGATGCTGGGAGGGATTGGGGGCAGGAGGAGAAGGGGATGACAGAGGATGAGATGGCTGGCTGGATGGCATCACTGACTCGATGGATGTGAGTCTGAGTGAACTCCCGGAGATGGTGATGGACAGGGAGGCCTGGCGTGCTGCGATTCATGGGGCCGCAAAGAGTCAGACACGACTGAGCGACTGAACTGAACTGAACTCTTCTATTCCTTGAGTATGAAATGTTTTTTCCCTTACTTGAGTCTTCTTTAATTTCTTTCATCAGTCTTCGAGTTTTCAGTGTACAGGCCTTTTATCTCCTTGGTTAAATTTAATCCTGGATATTTTATTCTTTTTGATGCAGTCGTAAATTGGATTGCTTTCTTAATTTCTTTTTCTGATATTTCATTACTGTTGTATATGCTTTCCTGGTGGCTCAGACGGTAAAGCATTTGCCTGCAATGCAGGAGACCTGGGTTCGCTTCCTTGGTCAGGAAGATCCCTTGGAGAAGGAAATGGCAATCCACTCCAGCATTCTTGCCTGGAAAATCCCATGGACGGAGGACCCTGATAGGCTACAGGAAATGCCATGGATTTCTGTGTATTGATTTAATATCCTGGAACTTTGCTGATTTCATTGATTAGTTCTGATTTTTTTTTTTTTTTGGTGGGGTCTTTAGGGGTTTCTAAATATAGTATCATGTCATCTGCAAACCGTGACAGTTTTACTTCTTTGTTTCTAATTTGGATGCTTTTATTTAATTGCCTTGCCTAATTGCTGTAGCTAGGACTTTGAATACTTTTTTGAATAAAAGTGGTGAGAGTGGGCATCCTTGTTTTATTTCTGATCTTAGAAGAATAACATTAAGCTTTTCACTGTTGGCTATGGTGTTGGCTGTGGGTCTGTCATATATGGCCTTTAGTATGTTGAAGTATATTCCCTCTATTCTTGGACAGAGGAGACTGGCAGGGTATGGTCCCTAGGGTCACAAAGAGTCACATGTGACTGAAGCGACTTAGCACACAGGCATATTCCCTCTACACCCACATTATTGAGAGTTTTTATGGTAAATGAACCTTGAATTTTATTAAAAGCTTTTTCTGCATTAAGATGATCATATGTTTCTCCTTTATTTTGTTAGTGTGATGTATCACATAGATTTTAGATGTAGAACCATCCTTGATCCCTGGAGTAAATCCCACTTGATTGTGGTGTATAATCCTTTTAATGTATTGTCAAATTCAGTTTGTTAATATGTTGTTGAAGATTTTTACCTCTATGTTCATCAGGGATATTGGCCTGTATACAGGTTTTCTTTTTGATGTTGTCCTTGTCTGGTTTTGGTGTCAGGGCAAACCAGGGCATCATAAAAAGTGTTTGGAAGCATTCCTTCCTATTCTTTTTTTTTTTTTTTTTGGCGGGGGTGGGGGGAAGAATTTGAGAAGCATGCATGTATGCTAAGTCACTTCAGTCATGTCTGACTGTTTGTAATGCTATGGACTATAGCCTGCTGGGGCCTCTATCCACCAGATTCTCCAGGCAAGAATACTGGAGTGGGTTGCCATGCTCTCCTTCAGAGGATCTTCCTGACTCAAGGATTGAACCCTTGTCTCTTATGTCTGGTACATTGGTAGGCAGTTCTTTACTGTTAGCAGCACCTGGGGTGCCTGAGTTTGAGAAGGATAGGTATTGAATCTTTTTCAAATATTTAGGATGATTCACCAGTGAAGCCATCTGGTCTAGGCCTTTTGTTTATTGGGAGGTTTTTGATTAGTATTCGGTCTCCTTGCTAGTAATCAGTCCATTCAGCTTTTCTGTTTCCTCACTATTCCATCCTGGTAGACTATATGTTTTATCTGTTTCTTCTAGGCTGTCCAATTTGTTGGCATATTATTGTTCATAGTATTCTCTTACCATTCTTTGTGTTTTTGTGGTATCAGTTATAATTTCTCTTTATTCCTGATGTTATTTGACTCCTCTTGCTTTTTTTCTTGCTTTGTCTAAAGGCTTGTCAATTTTATTTTTCTTCTTAAAGAACCACCTCTTAGTTTTCTATTGTCTTTTTGCCTTTACATACTGTTCATGGCGTTCTCAGGGCAAGAATATTGAAGGGTTTACCATTCCCTTTTCCAGGAGATCATGTTATTTCAGAGAATGAGATAGTTGGATGGTCAGCATCACTGACTCAATGGACATGAGTTTGAGCAAACTCCAGGAGATAGTGAAGGACAGGGAAGCCTGGTGTGCTGCAGTTTATGGGGTTTCAAGGAGTCTGGTATGACTTAGTGACTGAACATTTGTCTTTTTAATTTCTATTTCATTTATTTCTGCACTGATCTTATTATTTTCTTTTATCTACTAACTTTGGACTTTGATTTGTTCTTCTTTTTCTAGTTCCTTAGCATTAAAATTAGATTTCTATTATTTCTTGAAGTAGTCCTGGACTGCTGTTGACTTCCCTCTGAGAACTACATTTGCTGCATCTTAAAGACTTCAGTGTGTAATATTTCCATTTTTCTTTGTCTCTAGGTATTTTTTTTTTAATTTTACTTTTGATTTCTTCAATGACCCACTGGTTGTTTGGTAGCATATTGCTTAATTCCCACATTTTTACTGGTTTTTTGGTTCAGTTTTCTTCTTGTAATTGATTTCTGTTTTCATAGTGTTGTGACTGTGAAAAATGCTTAATATCTCAATCTTCTTAAGTTTATTCATTTAATTTCTTTTTTAATTGGAGGAAAATTGCTTTACAATGTTGTGTTAATTTCTACCATATAACAGCACAAATCAGTCATAATTATATATGTATTGGGTACATTCCACAATTCTAAATTTTTACTACCCCCACCAAATTTTATGTTTTTGATGTCACATTTTGCATCTTTTTATTTATGTTTCCTTAGAAAATTATTGTATTTTTTTTAGCTAAGTTTACTTCTTTTGTCTCTTAAGCTTTATGGTAGTTTTATAAGTGCTTGATTGGCTACCTTCTTTTTTAAAATTTTTAATTAATTAATTTATTTTAATTGGAGGATAATTGCTTTACAGTGTTGTGATGATTTTTGCCATACATCAGCATGAATTGGCCACAGGTATACATGTGTCCCCTACATCCTGAACCTCCCTCTGACCTCCCTCCCGACTCTATCCCTCTGGGTTGTCCCAGACCACTGGCTTTGGCTACCTGCTTCATGTATCAATCTTGCACTGGCCATCTGTTTTACATATAGTAATGTCCAGGTTTTAATGCTATTCTCTCAAGTCATCCCATTCTCCCCGTCTTCCACTGAGTCCAAAAGTCTGTTCTTTACGTCCGTGTCCTGCATGTAGGATCATTGGTACTGTTTTCCTAAATTCCATGCTGTTGCTGCTGCTAAGTCGCTTCAGTCGTGTCCAACTCTGTACGACCCCATAGACAGCAGCCCACCAGGTTCCTCTGTCCCCGGGATTCTCCAGGCAAGAATACTGGAGTGGGTTGCTGTTTTCCTCTCCAATTCATGAAAGTGAAAAGTGAAAGTGAAGTCGTTCAGTCGTGCCCGACTCTTAGCGACCCCATGGACTGGAGCCTACCAGGCTCCTCCATCCATGGGATTTTCCAGGCAAGAGTACTGGAGTGGGGTGCCATTGCCTTCTCCCCTAAATACCATATATATGTGTAAATATCAGTATTTGTCTTTCTCTTTCTGACTTGCTTCACTCTGTATATTAAGCTCCAGGTTCATCCACCTCATTAGAACTGTCTCAGATGCATTCCTTTTTGTAGCTGAGTAATATTCCACTGTGTGTATGCACCACAACTTCCTTGTCCATTCATCTGCCGATGGACATCTAGGTTGTTTCCATGGCCTAGCAACTGTAAACAGTGCTGCAGTGAACATTAGGGTACATGTATTGCTTTCAGTTCTGGTTTCCTCAGGGTGTATCTTGCTTACGTTTTCCCATGAGATTTTTACTTTCCTGTGTTTTCTTCTTATCAGTTAGTGTTGTTTTTTTTTCAACTTAGGGAATTCCCTGTAACTTTTCTTGTAAGTCCACTTTAGTGGTGATAAACTTCTTTGCCGTGCTATGCTTAGTTGCTCATTTGTGTCCGACTCTTTGTGACCCCCGTGGATTGTAGCCCTCCAGGCTCCTCTGTCCTTGGGGATTCTCCAGCCAAGAATACTGGTAGCCATGCCCTCCTCTAGGGGATCTTCCCAACCCAGGGATCAAACCCAGGTCTCCTGTATTGCAGGCAGATTCTTCACAGTATGAGCCTCCAAGGAAGTTAACTTCTTGAGCTTTTGCTTATTTGGAAAACCTTTACCTCATCTTTAATTTTGAATGACAAACTTGCCGATTAGAGAAATATTGGTTGGAAAAATTTTCCTTTTAGCAATTTGAATACGCCATGCCACTCACTTATGGCCTGTAGAGTTTCTTCTGATAAATCTGCTGGAAGCTTTATAAGGATTTTTTTTTTTTAATATAATAAGTTTTAAACTGTGGAAAATTCTGAAAGAGATGGGAATACCAAACCTATATGCAGGTCAGGAAGCAACAGTTAGAACTGGACATGGAACAACAGACTGGTTCCAAATAGGAAAAGGAGTACATCAAGGCTGTATATTGTCACTCTGCTTATTTAACTTCTATGCAGAGTACATCATGAGAAATGCTGGGCTGGAAGAAGCACAAGCTGGAATCAAGATTGCCGGGAGAAATATCAATAACCTCAGATATGCAGATGACACCACCCTTATGGCAGAAAGTGAAGAAGAACTAAAGAGCCTCTTGATGAAAGTGAAAAAGTTGGCTTAAAGCTGGCCAACTGGCCAATCTGGTCCCATCACTTCATGGGAAATAGATGGGGAAACAGTAGAAACAGTGTCAGACTTTCCTTTTTTGGGCTCCAAAATCACTGCAGATGGTTATTGCAGCCATGAAATTAAAAGACGCTTGCTCCTTGGAAGGAAAGTTATGACCAACATAGATAGCATATTCAAAAGCAGAGACATTACTTTGTCAACAATGGTCCGTCTAGTCAAGGCTATGTTTTTTCCAGTAGTCACGTATGGATGTGAGAGTTGGACTATAAAGAAAGCTGAGTGCCGAAGAATTGATGTTTTTGAACTGTGGTGTTGGAGAAGACTTTTGAGAGTCCCTTGGACTGCAAGGAGATTCAACCAGTCCATCCTAAAGGAGGTCCGTCCTGGTTGTTCATTGGAAGGACTGATGTTGAAGCTGAAGCTCCAATACTTTGGCCACCTGATGTGAAGAGCTGACTCATTTGAAAAGACCCTGATGATGGGAAAGATCGAGGGCAGGAGGAGAAGGGGACGACAGAGGATGAGATGGTTGGACGGCATCACTGACTCAATGGACATGAGTTTGAGTGAACTCCGGAAGTTGGTGATAGACAGGGAGGCCTGGTATGCTGTGGTTCATGGGGTCACAAAGAGTCAGACACGACTGAGCGACTGAAATGAATGAATGAATGAAGTTGTTTTTCTCTTATTGCTGTTAGAGTTCTCTCTTAGTCCTTACTCTTACCATTTTAATTATAATGTGTCTTGGTGTGCTTCTCCTTGGTGTCATCTTTCTTGGAAGTCTCTTGACTTCTAGACCTGGATGTCTGTTTCCTTCCCCAGCTTGGGCAAGTTTTTCAGCCATTATTTTTTCTGACCCTTTTCTAAGTTTTCTGACCCTTTCTCTTATCTTTCCCTTCTGAAACTTCTATAATGTGAACATAATTCCACTTAATGTTGTCTCAGATATCCCTTGAGGTATATTCACTTTTTTTTTTAAGATTCTTTTTTCATTTTTCACCTTTTTCCAGGTGATGTCCATGTTTTTCTTCCAGCTCATTGATTCTTTCTTATGTTTTAATCCAATCTGCTGTTGAATCCCCAAAGTGTATTTTTCAGTGAGTTACAACTGCTGTTTAGTACTTTCTTATATTTTCTATCTTTTTGTTGAGGATTTCACTGTATTCATTCATTCTACTCCTGAGTTTGGTGAATATCTTTATGACTGTTACTTTAAACTCTTTATCAGGTTGGTTGCTTATCTCTGTTTCATCAAGGTCTGTTTCAGGGCATATGTCTCCTTCTTTGGTTTTGGAATACGTTCCTTTGTCTCTTCGTTTAGCCGGACTCTCTGTTTGTCTAAATGTGTTAGGTGAAACAGCTGTCTGTCTCAGTCTTAAAGGAGTGTGCTTTATAAGTTATGATCCGTGTGGCCTGGAAGCACAGTCTTCCCTGGCCACCAGAACCAGGTGCTCACAGGCTGTCCCTCATGTGGACCATGCATGCCCTCCAGTTGTGATGGGACCTTCGCTGCTTTGTGGGGAGAGTGGAGAGTGGTGCACTTGTCCGGCCTGGTTTTGATGTTAGAAATTTGTTTTGAATCTTTATATCTTACTGTGGTATATTCAGATGTTATTGCTTATTTCTAAATGTCTAGACAGAACTTTAAAAATCTTTAGAAGTAGTGAACAGTTTAGTTTGAGAATGTATTAGAGTCATCAGAAATATTATTTTTGAAATATTGGAAGATAGAGTGCAAAGAACCATTTAAGATGATATATTATTTGTGAGAAAGTGGCCAGTAATACCTACAGAGAGTAGGGTTGTTGTGAGGATTGACTGAAGTAATTTATATAATGTTTTGTCATAGTGCTTGGCACTTACAATCCTACCAGTATATAATAGTTAACATTGTAGCATTCTGACTGTGCTTTTTTTTTTTGCAATAAAGATGAAATATATCTTGATATATTTTTGATAATGTACCAAAAAATGGTAATGATACCATCTATTGTAAACAAACAAACAAAAATCTATTGAAATAAAGCAATATTGAGTAAGACATAGTTTGAAGAAGCGGGGCCTATGATTTCTGCTTTGTCCTAAGGTTACTTAGAGCTTCTGCATTCTTAGAATACTTCATTGTTGCCACATTTCTGGCACATCTCATATTCTAGTTTGTTTGTTACTTTTCTTAATTTGTTTACATACTGTTAGTTATGTAAACTGCAAGGTTGCTACAAAGGATATGGTTTTCCACTAATCCATTTCTCTCAGAAAAATGATTTTGAAAGTCAATTTTATTCTTCATTCTTCCCCACTGTCCCTGTTAAATCTGTCATTTGAAAGAAAGTGGTATATTTTAAACATCATATTTGAACTCTCAGTACATTGACTTGTTTTCTGAGAATGACATCCTTCCACATTATCACAATAAAATAATCACACTCAGGAATTTAATATATAACTTATATACAAATTTTCCCAGTTGTCCCAATATTATAGCAGTTTTTTCTTTCATTTTTTTCCTGCAATCATATGTAGACATGTATCACATGTTGCATTTAATTTTTATGTATATTTATTCTCCTTTAATGTTCTTGTATTTAGGTGCATATGGTACACCCCCATGATTAGATTCAGGTTAATAATTTTTGGCAAGAATATTACAAAAGAAGTATTATGTTCTTTTCAGTGCATCATATCAGGAAGTACACAGTTGATTAAGGTGGTGTCTACCAGATTTCTCTACTGTTTTTCACCTATTGGTTTTAGAATTGATTGATGATTCTTTCCTGAATCATGTATTACTATGGTGATTATAAAATAGTGATTTTTCTATCTTTACCATTTGATTCACATTGATTGGTTGGCATTCTTCTAAAAGAAGAAATTTACTTTTCCCCCTTTCCTTTTTTTTGTCTCCGTGTTGGCACTTATATGTTTTTTTAGTATACAGCTGCTTATAGTCCATTCTTGTCTTTCATTTTGATTCTCCATTTGTTCCAAACTTGAGTCTCATCCATTGTGCTCTGCTGTGTCTCTGTCAGTTCTGAGCATCTCATTCATTGTCTTGCACAGGATGGGTTCACTCCAGGTTTTGCCCCAGCCCCAGCATTAGCTGTTTTGTCAAAGAGTTCTTGTTCCTTTTACTGGAGAACGGTATTTAGAAACCAAGATACGGGCATTGGGTGTGCTCCTTTTGTGGACAGAATTAAGAAATATACATACTACACTGGCAGAGATATTTTTATAAATTGTAAGTTAAGTCTGATGCTTCTAATTCAAACCTGGTATCATAGCTCTTCCTCTTCTGTTGCATATTTGTGTCTGAGAATTCTGGTTCCCAGAGTATTAATATATTTACTCATTTGCCTAATTATAATGCCCAAAATAGTTTCAGAATTTCTATGCATATACCACTAAAAGCAGTAAACTTACTAAGTTCAAGATTTCTTTGCTGTTCTTTTCATCTTAAATGCAGTGGAGCTATATTGTTCAAAATGTTTTGTTCAGATGTTTGTTGGCTATTTTAGTTTCTCGTGTGTGCTCATTATCCAATTTATATATTCTTAGGCTCATTGATTTCTTTTTGAGTAATTTTTGGAAGTTCCCTATCCTTATTAGTTTAATTTTTTGACTATATAAAATATGAACATGGTTCAAAAGGCAGAGTTATATAAGACAGTATGTTCACTGAAATCCCACTCTTCTCTTTATCTCTCCCTCCTGATCTTACCCACCCTTTGTAAGTAATCAATATTGTGAGTTTGTGTTTGTGGCGTGTATACATACTCTTTCTCATACCTTATATAACATTAACAGCATAATGCATATATATATGTTTTGTACTTTGTTTTTTCATTTGAAAATATATCCTGAAAATAATGATTTTTATATCAGTTCCTGGAAATCGTTCTCATTCTATTTTTACTACTAAATTGTACTCCATTTTTGAATGTACCACAGTTTATTCAGCTAATCTCCTGTATGTAGGAATTTAATGATTTCTAATCTTTTCCTGTAAAAGTATAGTGTTTCTGTTATAGAGCTATTTTAATTAGCTCAGCAAAATACTAACAATACCAGGTACTGGCAGGGTGCAGGACAGCTGTGCATTTGCTGTAAAAATGCAAAATGGTTCAGTCAGTTTGGAAAAGAGTCTGTTAGTGAATTTATAAAGTTGAACATACACTTACCATGTGACCCAGCAGTCTCACTCCTAGGAATTTACCCATTATGTTTACACAGTAACATCTACCTGAATTTTTATAGCAACTTTATTCATATGTTGCAGCAAGTAGAAGCAACCCAAGTGTTCTTCAGTGAGTGAAGAGATAAAAATGAACCGTGGTATATCCATAATTAGAGTGTCACTTTGAAGTAAAAAGAAGTAAACTATAGATACATGAAACAACACAAATGAATCTCAGATACTTTATGCTGAATGAAAGAAGCCAGATTCAAAGGTTATGTCCAGTATGAGTCTCTTTATATGACATTCTTGAAAAGGCAAAACTCTAGGGACAGGAAATGGATCAGTGTTTGGCAAGGGCTGAACATTATGGAGTAATTTGACTACAGAGGGACATGCCGGAAATTTTGGGGGTGGTGGAACCTTCTTTTAAAATCTAGATTGTGACAGTGATTATAGGATTAGATGGATTGTTTTAGAACATAAAGTTGTTCTAGAAAGTTGTCACTAGAAAGGATGAATTTTCCTCTATGCAAAATACCTTAAAACTTAAAAAAAAGTTTTATAGTAAACCCTCAAACCTGAAAATTGTTTTATATATAGTTGGAGATGTTTCTTCAGGGTAGGTTTCTAGATTGCTGATTCAAGGGATAAATGCATGTGTAGTCTTGTTGGATAATGTGAAATTCTGCTCTATAGAGGTTGAACCATTTTCTGCACCTCCCCACTACCAGCCATGTATGAGATGCTTATTTTCTTACAGCTTCTTTCAGGGAGAATTTTGTTAAGTTTTTTATTTTTTGCCAGTTGCATAAATGAAAAATAGTATCTCTGTATAGTTTTAAATTTGCATTCCTATTACTATGGGTGAAATGTGGTATCTGAGAAGTTTGAGAGGCATTTGTATTTTTTTCCCCAGTAAGCTATCTGTTTGTTTTTTTACCCATTTTTTCCTGATTTTTTTCCCCTTCAATTTTTATGATTTGCTTATATATTAGGGATATTAGTTCTTTAAGATTTTATTCTACCTACTTTTGATCAGCTTAACTTTTCCTCCCCTTAGAACTTTTATATTTAATACCACATTCATGCTAAATTTCCTTTTTGCCTGATAGTTTAGAGTTTCTTAGCATACAGTCTCTCTCTCTCCAGTTGCTAAGTCGTGTCTGACTCTTGCGACCCCATGGCCTGTAGCCTGCCAGGCTCCTCTGTCCATGGGATTCTCCAGGCAAGAATACTGGAGTGGGTTGCCCTTTCCTTCTCCAGGGGATCTTCCCAATCCAGGAACTGAAGCCAGGTCTGCTAGACCTGGCAGTTTTTTTACCGACTGAGCTATGAGGGAAATCCTAGCATACAGTAGACCATTGTTAAATAAAGATCAGTTCAATCTTTATTTCCTAAGTGTTCAGGTTCAAGCAGAGAATTCTTAAAGGACTCTCATTTGATTTGGTCACAAGGTTTTTTGTAATGCCTCAATAAGGAGAAATGCTGTTATCTTTCCTGATTTTCTTCTGTTTAGTGCAAACATGAATTAATTAAGTGGTAATCTACTTAGGGATTTTTCAGGAAGAAGTTGAGTAATTTGTGAGATGCTCAATAGAAAAAAATGCTGTACTTTTAGGGTAGGGCTCTGGTCAGGGTATTCTTGAGTGTTCAAAGGCTTAGAATGTTTTTTATCCTTTTAATCACCCTAGTGACTTAGAGTCCTATCTTCTAGTTTGTTGGTATGTCTGTGGTGTTAGTCCAGCTCTATTAGAGCTTATGTCCAAATGAATTTTACCCTTTTTCTCCTCTGAAATTTGTAAGTCAAATAGTTCAAAAATGCACACTGGTAAAAAATGTCTGCCAGGTACTTCTTGGCTTCTGGACATAATATAGGCAGTCACAGTTGATCTTCTGGATTCAAAGGCAGTACCCCTTTAGCTAATCATTTGTTGTTTTCTCTCTTGAGAAACATACCTGGTACATTTTAGTAACTTGAGAGTCAAGTAATTTTCAGAAATAGGTACCAAGTCCCTACATTCATTTATCAATACCAAGAAACCAAAGTACCAAAATTCTGTTTTATGTTAAGTGGTAATCAAAAAGTATTTTCAAGATCAAGAATGACCCAAATAATTAGTGAGAAGCATATCTACATTTTTTACAAACTTCTGTCATACTCTTTTTGGAAGGTCCACCTGCTTTGAAAGAGTTCATGAGAAAAAGATAAATGATATGTGTGTGTGTGTGTGTGTGTGTGTGTATCTCCCGGGCCTACTTAGAGGGAAAGCAGGTAGATTTATCTGATTGTTACCTGCAGATACTCTTTCCCCCACCTCCGTTCACTAGTGAGTCTTTGAAGTTATGGAGAGAGCTAAATTCTAACTCCTTTTTTTTGAGGGGGAAGGTTGTGTTATAAAACTATTAAGTGAATATATCTGATAAAGCTTGAGTGTCATTATTTTAAAATAAAAATCTCCTTTAAAAAAACTAAATCATTTTCCTATCATTTATGAGACTAACTTATCCACTAGCCTTTCCATTTTCAGAGATTTCCTTTGACTTGAACTAAGATATATTAGAAAACAAGAAAAACGTATCATAAAACCAAATCCTGATGTTTTGCAAGAATTTTCCTAATGAGAAATACTCTTTCTTTTCTTCTTGATATCTAATATTCCCATTTCTCCTCTGAATCTTTATATCTTATCTAATGTATGTTGTGTACAGAGGTTCATAGACTATTTTTTTCTAGGTGCTTTTCATTAATCCTATTTATAGAAAGGTTAGCTTTTCTTTTTTTCAATATCCTCTGTCTCCAGACTCTTTTTGCCATCTATGTAGTGGCATCATGTGACAGCTGGTGTATTGATGGATATAATGGTATTTAACAACAAATAGTCTATACACAATAATTAGGAATAATTGCTTTGACTAAAGCTGTTAATTTTTATCATAAGTATATAAGATTGAAACAGTCAAATTAGCCTTATAGATTGGTATCTAATGGCACATATCTCTGGTGGGTATGTGAATGTATAATTGTTGAATGTAGTTGTTGCCTTGATGATATCTCTCTGTGGATGTGGTAGGCCAGTCATCCAGAGATTATTTTAACAGCTTATTATTATCTGTTAATTTAAAATATATCCAAGTTTTCTTAATTTCATGGGCTTCTCAAGTGGTGCTAGTGGTAAAGAACCTGCCTGCCAATGTAGGAGACTTAAGAGATGCAGGTTCGATCCCTGGGTTGGGAAAATCCCCTGGAGAAGGGAATGGCAATCCACTCCAGGATTCTTGCCTGCAGAATACCATGGACAGAGGGGCCTCAAGTGCTGTGGTCCATAGGATTGCATAGAATTGGACATGATTGAAGTGACTTAGCACTAGCACTCTCTTAATTTATATAATTTATATTGTGCTCTCCTTACCTGCCACCTTACCGGCCTCCTGAGAAACCTGTATGCAGGTCAAGAAGCAACAGTTAGAACCAGACATAGAACAATGGACTGATTCAAAATTGGAAAAGGAGTATGTCAAGGCTGTGTGTTGTCACCCTGCTTATTTAACTTATATGCAGAGTACATCATGTGAGATGCTGGGCTGGATGAAGGAAAGCTGAAATCAAGATTGGTGGGAGAAATATCAGTGACTTCAGATATGCAGATAACACCACCCTTATGGCAGAAAGTGAAGAGGAACAAAAGAACCTCTTGATGAAAGTGAAAAAGAAGAGTGAAAAAACTGGCTAACATTTTTTCAACATTCAGGAAATGAAAATCATGGCATCTGGTCCCATCACTTCATGACAGAAGGATGGGGAAACAGTGGAAACAGTGATAGACTTTATTTTCTTGGGTTCCAAAATCACTGTAGATGGTGACTGCAGCCATGAAATTAAATGATGCTTGCTCCTTGGAAGAAAAGCTATGACAAACCTAGAAAGCTCATTAAAAAGCAGAGCCATTACATTGCCAATAAAGGTCCATCGAGTCAAAGCTGTGGTTTTTCCAGTAGTCACATATGGATGTGAGAGTTGGAGCATAAAGAAGACTGAGCGTCGAAGAATTAATGCTTTTAAACTGTGGTGTTGAAGAAGGCTCTTGAGAGTCCCTTGGGCTTCAAGGAGATCAAACCAGTCAGTCCTAAAGAAAATCAGTCTATTCATTGGAAGGACTGATGCTGAAGCTGAAGCTCCAATACTTTGGCCACCTGATGCGAAGAGCTGACTCATTAGAAAAGACCCTGTTGCTGGGAAAGATTGAAGGCAGGAGGAGAAAGGGACGACAGAGGATGAGATGGTTGGATGGCACCACCAACTCTATGAACATGAGTTTGAGCAAGGTCTGGGAGATGGTGGACAGGGAAACCTGGTGCACTGCAGTCCATGGGGTTGCAAAGAGTCGGACATGACTGAGTGACTGAAAAACAACAAATAGTGTGCTCTCAGGCATACATTTCTTGGTTGTGTGTGTGTTAAGTCACTTCAGTGTGTCTGACTCCTTGCGACCCTATGGACTATAGCCCACCAGGCTCCTCTGTCCATGGGATTCTAGGCATGAATACTGGAGTGGATTACCATGCCCTCCTCCAGGGGATCTTCCTGACTCAGGAATTGAACCCATGTCTTTTATGCCTCTTTCATTGGCAAGCGGGTTCTTTACCACTAGCACCACCTGGGAAGCCCGGATTTCTCATTTACATAATCTAAAATTTTACCTACTATTTGGTCCTTCCTGACAATAAAGAGGTTTGAAGGGACTCTCTTCAGAAACTATAGGGAATTAGGCAGCTGCTGTCCTTGGTGATGAAATTATTTCATGTGAATTCTTAAGGAAAACAACTAGTTAAAAAAGTGGGATAATCTTAAGTGCATTGTTTGTGACTACTGTTGGTATGAAGATAGATCTGTTTGAACTAGAAAAATACAGACTGCAGTATCTTAATGTCTTGAGTTCCTGACTGCCATGCAGAGGAAATGTTTAACTATTTTAATCATGTTTCTGTATCTCAGAAAGAAAGCCCTTATGAAAGGAAATGACAGCGTCCTACCACAAAGTTATCTCTTATCAGTTATAGTCTTAGTCGATAATGATTTGTCAAAGTTGGACATGTGTAAAATGCAAGGGCTGTGTTATTTACTTTGGAAAGGAAAAATTAGATGAAGCTGATAAAGACGGAGTCATGGCTTTTGTTAGGAGACAGAAACCATTAAAGGCAGTCATTGTTAGCTTAGGAAAGTGTCCTTGGACCCCTCCCTCTGTCCCAGCTGAGACCTAAACCTGCTTGAATCATTCTTTGCAACTTGAGGGGAGGGAGGGACAACTGAGGGGAAGAAGAATGAAGACAGCTCCGACAGAGATTTAGCATTTTAAATGGGGAGCAAAATGTGGACCTTGAGGCAGACTATTTATTTGAGTCAGAAAACACTGCCTTTTGTTCTGGTACTCACTCCCATTTATTTCGGTTTTTGAAGGTTCATTTCTTATCCTTCCAAACATGTAGCATTCCTTCACGTACAGTGTACGTTGCTCTCCTCCCTTCACCTTTCTGTAGATGTGATTCTTTTTCATTAGTGGAAGCAGAGAAAACACATTTAGCTCAAAGCAACATGAGTCAGTGCATGCTTTACATACCTTTCTCCTCACAGCACTCTTCTGGTTTCCTCACAGTGTTCCTAGTGTTCCTCACAGAAGGGAGCATGAAGGAAAAATCATCTCTAAATAGTAGACTATTTGGAGGGTGGAAGTAAAGTTTGTGAACTTAAGCCCCGTTCTGCTCCTTTTTATCTTGATTTCTGTGTACCACCTTCAAGGCAGGAAAGCATGTCCTTAGGAGGACTTAACTGGATTATGATTTCAGAGGCTAAGAAATAGCCCCCTTGACAGCCCTCCTGCGTCAGAGTACTTTAAACAGTTAGAAGCTGAATGTCAAGACAGCCTCACAGAGAATAGATTTGGTTGTAAATATTTGGTGGAGATGACAGAAAAGGCCTTTGTCTCTTCTCTAATTATATCTATTTTTAAGTTGGTCCAGAAAAACCAGTCTTCCCATGCCATTAGTAAAGGGCCCCATTAGGTTATTTGTCACAGATTTCTTGGGAAATTGTCCCCTAAGGTGGGATGTTCATTCTTTAAGGATGGGTCTGACATGTGAAAGGGCTAAGACTT
Organism: Bos grunniens; assembly: GCF_055505025.1. NCBI lineage: Eukaryota > Metazoa > Chordata > Mammalia > Artiodactyla > Bovidae > Bos > Bos grunniens. The sequence goes on along the minus strand of NC_141175.1, from coordinate 95,563,733 downwards.
TGACTGAGCAATGGCTAGAAGCAGTTTCCTTTTGAATGAAAGGCTTTGAGTTCAAAGCAAAACAAAATAAACTGTATGAAGAACATAGAAACAAAGTTGTGATTAAATTTGTTGTTTAAAATTAAGTAGAATGTTCTTAATATTTTTAAAGGTATATACTTCTAAAAATAACTTTATAATCATTAATTCTAAATAAAAGGAAAAAGTTTAATTTTCCACACAGATCAAAGTAATTTTTTAATGCGTTTCTGTTCTTGTCTTTTTCATGTACACATGTAATTTTTAGGTAATTTAAATACTATTGTAAATATAATTTTATGGGAATTTTCTGTATTTCTTCTTTTGAAGTTGTTTTTCACTTAGCTACAGTTTTCACTAGTAGGCTCTGATTTTCCGGAAAAATAAAATAAATTTCCTTGAAATCTCCGCTTCAGAATCAAAGAGGAGCGACTGTAAAGGTGCTTAATGTTGTAGTCATTTTAAAGAAGAGGGCCTGTAATGATCACCTATTGCCCCTTGTTGTGTTAAGATGAAAATGAATGTCCATTTGTATCCTTAAAGTTAGAATTTTTACATGCTTTTTAATCATACTTTTCTTTACCTACATGGTGCCTGTCCATGAAATGTTTTACTTAGTAATTTGGCAGTGCTCACTAACTCTTCTAGATTTTTTTTTTTTAAGTAAAACTGTGCTTTGGCCATGGTGTAGGATCTTGAGCACCTTATCAGTCTTTGGAGTCACAAAAACGTTTGTTTGGAGTGCTTATAGATACATAATATATTGAGTGAGATTCCCAAACATAGAGGTTTAATTTCTGATCTCATGGATGCAAAGCAAATAAACAGAATGGCCAATAAATTTGAACCAATACATAGAGACATGTGATGGTTTTGAAGGGAAAAGAAAGTGGATATTGTACTATTGAATTAGGATGAATAGGTTTCATTAGAAACAGCATCTTGATGAAGAATCAGTTCACCCAAAGAAGATATGAGGTTTACTTTTATGAAGTAAAGGAAACTGACTTTATAATCATGAATCAGCCCAATCCAATTTAGATGTGCCTGCTGCTCGTATTCAGATGAATTACAGTTACTAGTGTTGTACTAAAAACTTTAGTCTTTGTCTTTATTTAGTCTTTAGTTTTTATTTTAGTCTATATTTTGACTGCTGTATTTCTTCATGTAGTTGTGTCTTTTCTTTTTTGTTCTGTTTTGCTTAATACTTGCTTTCTAGTGTTTCCTTTTACTCTTATTAAATTTATTTAGGTCAACTAATATTTTTCTTTTTCAGATGAGGAAATTGAGGTCAAAGAACATTGTGACTTATTCATCATCACAATTGTAATGCATCAGTTTTAGCACTGTGACTGTATTGCAGTTCTAGTTTTTTGTTTTACTTTCCTTGTTTGATGTCTAGGATTAATCTGTATGCATTTTTCATACTATAATTTGTTGATACTCTAGGTTTGATTTTTCTATTCATTATCTTATTTTTAAAAATATCATCTCCCCTCTCTTCTTGGAGTATTTCTGTATTTGACTGCATGCAGTCTTAAATATTCACAGATTCTAATGCCCTTTCCTGCTTTTTTTCTGCAGTCTCCAAGTGTATCTCTAAAAGCGTATGCAAGACCAGAGACACCTCTTACTCTTCTCTGTTATCTGTTCTTCAGTTCTGTGTCCCAACCTTGGTGATAGCCTCACTGTTTTTTAATCTATGACTGAAATGCTAAAACTAGGTTTCTTGAAGCATACTTTGTTTTGTTTTAACACTTTAGTATTAAAAATGAGTGCTATTGCTCTTTATAGCTTTGTTTGAATATTTTGTGACAATTTTGGTTGTTTTGCAGGTACCTGGCGCCCAAGATTTGGTTGATTTCTCTCCTGTTTATCGATGTCTACACATATATTCTGTCTTGGTGAGTCTTTGGCTTTGCCTAATAAAACTTTACATTGAATTCAAATCTCTGCTTTCTCATATTTGATAGTTTTTCTTATTATTATTAAGGAATAAGAAACTATTATTAAGGAATTATTATTGTTATTCAGTCACTAAGTCATGTCTGACTCTTGAGACCCCATGGACTGTAGCACACCAGGCTCCTCTGTCCTCCACTATCTCCCAGAGTTTGCTCAAATTCATGTCTGTTGAATCAGTGATTCTGTTTAACCATCTCATCCTCTGCGGCTCCCTACTCCTTTTTTAAGGAATATCATTTATTAAAAAATAATCTTTTCATTTCTTCCTGAATCTTTTATTTATCTTTGCCATGTCATATGTGGTAACTAGTAACATTAATTTCTGTCAGTCATCAACAGATTATTAGATTATAGCTAAAAATAGTGACACACAAATTTGAATTTCTACTGTTAATTTAAAAATGTGTTATTCATATAACAATAGCCTATCTTCAAATATTAAAATAAGATTTTTTATTCCTGATGGTAATTACTCCTTTGTCATGTAACACATATGGAAAGAGGAACTTCTCTGAGGAGAAATACTGTGGATATCAATGTCATTCTAAGAAAGGCGCTTTATCCTTCATGGTAATATACCTACATGCAGACACACAGATACATACAATCAGTAAAAAGATTAAACTCTAAAGTATCATCAAAGACAAATTGATTAGAAAAGTCCATTATCAATACATTTTATAGCAAAATTCAGTGAATCTTCTATCAGGTTTTCAGTCTATTTGAATATGTCTTATTGCCTAGTGTGTTATCCATATTCTTTCCTTATATATTTACCAAAGTATCATTACTCCAGATAGTTTGGGTGGACTTTATAGCCTGAAGTGTTTTTGGTAACCTCCAGTAGCTTGAGAGCTTCCCTGGTGGCTCAGAGGGTAAAGTGTCTGCCTGCAGTGCAGGAGACCTGAGTTCCATCCCTGGGTCAGGAAGATCCCTGGAGAAGGAAATGGCACCCCACTCCAGTACTCTTGCCTGGAAAATCCCATGGGCAGAGGAGCCTGGTAGGCTGCAGTCCATGGGGTCACAAAGAGGTGGATATGACTGAGCGACCTCACTTTAGTAGCCTGAGAAAAGAACTGAAAGCTTCTTCTCTTCCTCCTCTCACTTGTTGCTGTCTGTTTCCCTTTTCCCCTCTCCCTCTTTTCTCACTCTCTATTCGTTTTCTCTGTTCATCGTTCTTTTGTATAAAAATGGGGCTTCCCTGGTGGTTCAGCTGGTAAAGAATCCGCCTGCAGTGCCAGAGACCTGGGTTTGATCCCTGGGTTGGGAAGATCCCCTGAAGAAGGGAACGGCTACCTACTCCAGTATTCTGGCCCGGAGGATTCCATGGACTGTATAGTCCATGGGGTCACAGAGAGTTGGACATGACTGAAGCAAGATATAGATAAAATTGTATCAAAACATCTAAAATAAGTTGACTGCTTCTTTTTAATATCATGTGTATGAAAGTCACTCAGTTGTGTCCGACTCTTTACTACCGCATGGACTGTAGCCTTCCAGGCTCCTTCATCCATGGAATTCTGCAGGCAAGAATACTGGAGTTGGTAGCTATTCCCTTCTCCAGGGGATCTTCACAACCCAGGGATCAAACCCAGGTCTCCCTCATTGCAGTCATATGCTTTACCCTCTGAACCACCAGGAGAATTAAATAAATTATATACATCTTAGTTTGTGACATGCTTTTTTTGTCATTTCATACAAGGTCCCCTGCTGTATTGTGTTTTATCATGGTTTTTCCATTCATCCCCTGTCCATAACTCCACTTGTCTCTCATCCCCAGTTATACTAACTCTATTATGTTTAACATATGATCGTGGTTATGGTTTTGAAAAGTATATAGTAACTTTGTATTTGATTTTAACTTATTCAAATAGTATTGTCTTATGGACCTAGTTCTATTTCTTATATCTTTTGTTTAGTCCTATTTTTAATATCAGTTCCTCATTATAGTTTGTATATTTAGTTCATTGCCTCCTGCTTATATGTGATATTTAATTGATCCCATTTGTATTTGCTGTGTTTTAATTATCTATTACCTTAGTACGTGTTAGTCATTCAGTTGTGTCCGACTCTTTGTGACCCCTTGGACTGTGGCCCACCAGCTTCTCTGTCCATGGGATTCTCCAGGAAAGAATGCTGGAATGGATTGCCATTCCCTTCAATCAACTCTTAAACTGCCTAATATATTCTGTTGTAACAAATAAATACCCTCCTATGGACTTGTAAGTTTCTATACTTTAGGTATGAAATTCTTGGTTGTAAGGTATATGTATAATATTTAATTTTACCAATTTCTAATTTCTGATAACCTGATGGATATTGATATCATTTTAATTTGCATTTCTCTGAATACTGGTAACATTATACTTCTCTTTTTGAACCTGCTGCTACTGCTGCTGAGTCGCTTCAGTCGTGTCCGACTCTGTGCGACCCCATAGACGGTAGCCCACCAGGCTCCCCGTCCCCAAGATTCTCCAGGCAAGAACACTGGAGTGGGTTGCCTTTTCCTTCTCCAATGCATGAAAGTGAAAAGTGAAAGTGAAGTTGCTCAGTTGTGTCCAACTCTTAACGAACCCATGGACTGCAGCCTACCAGGCTCCTCCATCCATGGGATTTTCCAGGCAAGAGTACTGGAGTGGGGTGCCATTAATCCTTTAAGATTTTTCTTCTCTGAACTGCCTACTTTTAGTCAGTTGAATTTATAGTTAAATTTTGGGAAAAAAATGATTACTTCATAATACTAAGTCATCCCATTTATGGAAGAATAAGGCCTACTTTAAAGTTATTTAATTAAGCTTTATTTTTCTCTGTTAATAGTCTTGGGCACTTTTTGTTTAGTTACTAACAGAACACTTAGTTTTTGTTGCTATTTTCTGCTTTCATTTCTAAAATTATTGCTGATATTGAGAAACACTATTGGTTTTTATAAGTTAACCTACATCTGGCAACCTGCTCAATTCTTTTGTTAGTAATTATAGTTTGTTTTTTGGTTTATGATAGGTTTTCTGTGTGGTTGATTATAGCATATGCAGATATTTGTTTCTTTTCTTCCTAACCATTTATCTCTATTCTTTCTATTGTGGTGTTGTATTGACCAGGATCATCATTACTTTGCTGTTCAGTAAAGTGATAATGGATCATCCTTCTCTGATTTCTAAATTCAAAGAGAGTATCTAAAGTTTCTCCATTAACTGATGTTTGCAATAGGATTTTGGCAAATATTCTTTATCTAGTTATTCTTAGACTTATATTTTTTTTTATAAAAACATAAATGAGTATTGAATTTTATTGAATTTGTTTTCCAAATATATTGATAAAATGCTGTGGTTTTTATTCTTTAATTCATGAAGGTGATGGCTTTCATTGGTAGATACTTTTGATAGTAAACAATTCTTTTATTCTTAGATAAATCCAACTTGTTAAGGATGTAAATCACTGCCTTTCTTTAACTCCCTGTGGAATTTGACTTCTTTTTGTCTATTTTATTTTTAATCTTTTTTGTATTTATGTGTACGGCTATGAGTAACACAGGCCTAGTGTTGTTCTTACTCTTCTTCTTTTTTTTTTTTTGTATTTTCTTGTGTGGTTTGTAAGTCAGTGTTATTTTAACCTCATTAGAATTGTTGAACATCCTTCCCTTTTTTTGGTCTTACGAAATGATTTATGTAACATAAAAGTTATCTATTTATTGAAAGTTGAGTAGAAATCACATTCAGTAATATGCATTTTTCATTTGCCACATACTTCCTCCTCCTTTTTCCCATATTATCTTACTTCTCTGACGCACTCCAGTATCCTTATCTGGAAAATTCCATGGACAGAGAAGTCTGCTGGGCTATAGTACACAGGGTTGCAAAGAGTCAGACATGACTGAGTGACTAAGAGCATATGTGTCATGATTTTGTTTACTCTCTTCAATAGTATGTATAGCTAAAAAACCATATTTGCTTATATAAAATTTTAAGTTTTATTATAAGCCTCATAATTATAAATCAAGTGAATATTTCCTCATAAAGTATAGGAAAATGGGTAGTTTGTTTAATGTTATATCCTCAGTACCAACAAGAGTTCTTGGTGTAGGTACTCAGTAAATATTAGTTAAATCAATAGATAAATAAGTAGTACGTGAAGATGGATAGGGCTTCCCTGGTGGCCTCAATCAAAGACTTATGCTTTTACAAAATTATAATCTGTCAGGAAATAAGTTACAACATTTGAATGACTATAATATGACAGCACTATATCTTATCACTGTGTGTATATTAATTCCTCAAGTGAGAAATCTAGTAGTGATTCATAAGAGTACTAAAGTAATTTGTTTACATAGTAGTGGTGTTAAGCAAGTTACCCAGATCTCAGCTTTCTCATATATAAAATGTGATAATAATGTTCAGTTGCATCTTACTCTTTGGGACCCCATGGTCTGTAGCCTGTCAGACTCCTCTGTCCATGGAATTCTCTGGGCAAGAATATTGAAGTTGGTAGTCATTCACTTCTCCAGGGGGTCTTCCCAACCCAAGGATTGAACCCAGGTCCTCTGCATTGCAGGCAGATTCTTTACCATCTGAGCCACCAGAGAAGCCCAATAATTACCTACTTAGTGCAGTTATGGTATGGTATGAACGTTGCCTGGCTTAGTGCATATTTGGCATTTAATAAATGGTAGTTAATATGTCAAAAAGTATGTGTCTCTGATGCCAATCATGAGACATGTTATAGGTATTTTTCAAAGTATATGACAAAGTATAGACATGTTGATAGAGATTGTAGTTTCTGCCATCAACATGCAATCTTTATCAATTATTTAAAATTCACACATTCTTAAATATACAAAGTCTATATAGTCTTAAATTGTAAGAACAAAAAAGAGGGCCTTAAACTGCCCATTTCAAAATACATTCAATAGTATTGAAATATTTAGTGTTTGTTAATTTTAATGTGGGGCTTCCCTGGTGACTCAGATGGTAAAGCATCTGCCTGCAATGCTGAAGACCCGGGTTTGATCCCTGGGTTGGGAAGATCCCCTGGAGAAGGAAAAGGCAACCCACTCCAGTACTCTTGCCTGGAAAATTCCATGGACAGAGGAGCCTGGTAGGGTACAGTCCATGGGGTTCCAAAGAGTTGGACACGACTGAGCAACTTCACTTTCTTATGGCAGAAACAAGCCTCTTTCCCCATTTGTAATGTTTCTTACAAGTTTTGAAAAGGTACAACCTTCAACTAGGGTGGTAAGAAGTCGGCTATGTATTTTTTGGAATACATGTTTAGTTTTTAGATGTTGCTGTACTCGACCTATATGGACTTTAAATAAGAACTCAGTTATCTCATTTGCTAAAACAAGAGCCAAATCATGTATAACTTCTAGGGTTGGATCTTTTCACAGGTTTTTGGGGGCCATAATCTGTCACTTTTCTGTATTTGTTTCCTTATTCTCAAGTCACTAATTTGTATTATTATGTGATAAAAGGTAGTTCCTCATATTGTTAATGACAATGATATTTAAAAATAGATTACTTAATATAAATATTTGTAACATAAATATTTTCTTATTTCCTGATGTAGTTCATATTAGCATTTTACTTGTTGTTATTTAGTCTCTAACTCGTGTCTGGCTCTTTGTAACCCCATGAACTGCAGCATGCCAGGCTTCCCTGTCTTTCACTATCTCCCAGAGTTTGCTCAAAATCATGTCCGTTGAGTTGGTGATACTATTCAACCATCTCATCCTCTGTTGCCCCTTTCTCTTCCTGCCTTCAATCTTGCCCAGCATCAAGGTCTTTTCCAGTGAGTTGGTTCTTCACATGAGGTGGACAAAATTTTGGAGTTTCGGCTTCAGCATCAGTCCTTCTAATGAATATTTTGGGTTAATTTCTTTTAGGATTGACTGCTTTGATCTCCTTGCAGTCCAAGGGACTTTCAAGAGTTAGGCTTGAAGAAAAGATTTAGGAATAGAGAAATGAGGAGTGAGGAGAAAGTAAACCTTCTCTTTCTCATTCTTTTCCATTTCTATACTTGTCTCGACTTCTTCACTTTTCATTCTTTCATCAACCTAGTGTATTTATCTTCTGTTTATACCACTACCCTGAATCTGTATGTTACTGGACTTTTTAGCAGTTTATGACTTTGATAGTTTACAATCTAAAACTAAGTTAACTGCTTAATCCCTTCCTATTTTAATAACGTATTCAGATCTCAGATCTTCCAAGTGTTACCTCTTAGGTGTCGTTTCACTTCACCTTCTCCTTTCCTAAAATGATTGCTCTAGTTTAGATTCTCATCAAGATTACTGAAAACTGTCTCCTAACTGTTCTCCCTACCTTGTATCTTAACCCCTCACTCACTTCTCACTGTAGTGTGTTAATAATCTATCATATAAATCTGATCAATGATGTCTGTGTAAAATGCTCTAATTGGTCATCTGTGGAGTAAAATGTAGAGGTATAGAAGAAGACCCAGCATATGAAAGCATAGTAGGTTTTCCATGTCCAGTCTGCTGTTTTTCCTGTGGTTCCCACCTTCCTTTACTGATACTGAAATGCTTCCGGTTCATTGAATATACCATGCTGTTTCACGCAGCTCATCCTGTCTTCATGCTAGTGCTTCTGCTTGAATTACTATTCCCATTCTATTTTACAGATTCATATTTATTTGCTACTCAAGTCCTCTAGCAAATTTTCCTGATGTTTCAGGTTAAGCACAGTGGATGCTGTTTCTCTTTGCACTACTATAGAACCTGGTGCATATTTACATTAGTGCTTACTATATTATATCATTGTATTCTCAATAGGCATTCTTTTTCTGCAGTAGACTATAACACTTAGTCTTAATACTTATAATACTATAGCACTTAATTCTTAGTATTAGTAGAATATAATGCTAAATACAAGTTTTTTTATTTTGAAATATAACTACCCTCCTTTTGACCTGCAAATGAATCCAGTATCCTAGTCTCGGTCAGTGTTATACAATATCAGAGCTGGGGCTTATACAAGGGAAAACAGTTCTATTGGTGTCCAACGGAAGGATCATAACAGAAGTAACAAAAAGTTCTAATATTTGTCATTTACAATAGTGTTTATCTGAACTTTTGGCCTGGAGGATAACAAGGCACACTTTGAATAAACATGGCAATATTTATTATTTTTAGTGAAACCGACCTTCCATTCACCCCCCTTTTATGGCTGTGCTGCTTATAAATTCCCAAAGGATTATTTGAAAAATCCTACTTATATCTGCCAGCCTTATCAGTAGGGCAGGAGTTCACGTATTGTAACAGGAGGTCAGATTTCGGTCATGGTCTTATAGATGGGGCCAAGCACCTGTAAATTCTTCCTTTGGTGACTAAAGTGAAGTACAATATCAAACAGGCTGTGAGACTTTTCTAGGAAGTGCTGAACTTTGGCAGGAAGGGCAAACTTTGGCAGGAGGAGGGGAGGGAAGAAAGTGAACAAGGGTCAGATAGTGGTTAATTGAGACTTGGTCCCTGGTGTAGTAAGGCAAATGGAAGTGTACAAAGCAGAGGTAGGTATATTTTATAGAATTGTTTTAAAGAGCTTCAAGTGTTTAAATCTTCCTGTACAGTTGAGAAATGGGCAGGTAAGGGATAGGATATAAGACATCTCACAGTCATTAAGGATAATTTTTTAGGAAGGGAGAAAATAGCATAAACTAAAAATTTAACTGGAAGGGAAATGATGAAGAATAATCTGAGATTCTTGTACATTGTGTAGTTTTAGTTTAAAATATGGATAGTTGTCTAATGAAGACAGAAACAAATCTGTCTTGCAGATTTTTAAAAAACATCTCATCAATCCAGGGATGTCTGCCATGTTTATGGGCTTCAAGCCTTGAATTCCAATCAACTTGGACAAAGATTTGTACATACTTCAAGCTTTTCTATGTACTATTCCATCTTTCTGACTCTTCTTCAGATTTGTTGCTCACTCACCTTTCTCTCACTTAAAGGGTGTATATATGCCCCATAACAAGGATCTTGGGTATCATTAAGATACTAGGGGAGCAAATCTGTAAATATAACCATAACCCCTAGTTTGTGGGCCTGATTTATAATCTTCTTGTGGTATATTGGTTGTCAGTGATCTATATCATCTGCTCATTAACAATTTAAAAAACTACCAGATTAAAAAATGTTGACAAATGTATACCTTTGATTTATGTACTTTTCTGCATGTGTATTACACAATAATGAAAAAAATTATTTTAAACATTTCTGACTTCTCGGGCCTAGGGATAGCAATTATAGCAATATATGGATTTTTTTTAGTAGGCAGTAACCCCTCAGTATTACCTAAATCATCAAAACCTTAGTTTAATATAATTGTCCTTTAGTCAGTAAAGAACACTGTGAAACTGCCTAAGATATAAGGAGAGAAGAATGCTGTTGTGCAGTGAATTCATTATTATAAAGGCAATATAATACTACAAATGTAGTATTTTTAAAAACTCTCTTCAGTAGGAGGCCTCTGAGAATTAGATGAAAGCTGAGAACCCTTTCCCCAGACAAGATGTGCATATGTCCATGTACTTTGTATTCTGCTTAGAATTTCAGAGGCTTCCCTAACTCCTGAATCTCATCCAAAGACCTAAAAAGAATAATTCATCTAAAGGGAGCTACAAGTTGAGTTAGATTTCAGGTATCTACTGACTATAGACCTATGCCCCAGAGTAACTTATCCCAATTCCATTTGAGTATCCCCTTTTATAAGCCCCCTAAGGACTCCCTACCACCTTGTCTTTTTCTTAGACTTGCAAACCTTGCCAAAATCTAACTTTAAAAGCATATTTCAAAGTAACCTTATTTCTTTGTCATAAATCTTTATTCCCTGGGAAGCCATTATACATGGCAAGTGAGTGGACCTGTTTTTCTGTTAAGAGTAAAGTTAACATCAGCATCTAAACTAATAGTTTTATTCCCCTGAATTCTTCAGCTTAGAAGGATACAGAGCAGAGATTTAGAAATAATATGAAGACTGTAGTTAGTAGTTTATCTTCCTGAATATAACTGTGGTAAATTTCAGAATATGTTACCTCTTACTTGTATTTAACAGTATCTCTTTTTAAGTATTTGTCCATAATTAGAAGAGGTGAGTCAGCAGCAGAGTTAGAATTTACCCACAATCTCTTTAAAGTCCTTCATTCATGATCATTGTTGACGCAAGAGATGGGGGAAGGTTGGGTGGGCAGAAACATTCCTGGAACATATTTCTCCCTTTATAATCTGAGGATTTCTGCTGGTATGGTCTGTACTGGCAGCTGGGAGAACTTAGAAAATCCATGGTCATGTAACTACAGATTATACTAATAGTAAGGAAAGGATTTGGAGAGTGGAAAAAGGAAAAGCTATAAGCAGTTGTAAGTGACACAAGGTTTCTGAGCTCTCAAGGGAATTATTTAATGAAATCAGTTAAAGAACTTTGTGGTAGCAATTGGCTATTATATAGAAGTACTTGAGGAATAAATATTTGAAGAGTCTGAAATTTTCAATTAAAGAAAAATGATTAGTTTTGGCATTCTTAAGGTTAAAGATCCTTTTGAGTAGTGGTCGTTGAAGTGTTGTAGCTTATGCCTGTATTTATAATTTTATCATCTTGGATTTTATCTAATACTTTGTTCAGCAGTCTCATAGTGCTATATGCAAATTTAACTACATCAAGTAAGTGACTCATTCATATGGTAAATATGAGGGAAACACCTTATTTCATAAAGACTAAGCTCACTCTGAAATAGTTGTTTTTTTGCTACCAGAGGTAAGGTTTTATGTTTCTTATTTCTGTAGTTTTATCAAAAAGTACTTTCACTGCCAAGTGAATTTAGTAGAGGGCTTCCCTGGAAGCTCAGTGGTAAAGAACCCGCCTGCCAATGCAGTAGACACGGGTTTGATCCCTGGGTCGGGAAGATGCCCTGGAGAACGAAATGACAGCCCCTCCCGTATTCTTGCCTGGGAAATCCCTTGGACAGAGGAGCCTGGCGGGCTACAGTCCATGGGGTTGCAAAGGAGTTGGACATGACTTAGTGACTAAACAACAACAAATTTAGTAGAAACAATTAGATCATAGACTTAAAGGAAATCAGAAGGATGGGGTATATTTTTGATGGTCAGATTTTTTTAAATTGTTATTTTTTAAAATGAAACCCCCTTTAAAAAAAACAAAACATCTCTGCTACACTTTGATTTTAAGATAATTGATTAGCAAATGAAAAAAAAAAGATATTCAGGTATTAACCTCACATAGCTTTTGACAGTGCTTCTCACAGATCATTGACCTGGCAGTGTGTGTGTGTTTGCTAAGTTGCTTCAGTTGCGTTGGACTCTGTGCAACCCTACTAACTGTAGCCTGCCAGGATCCTCTAGCCATGGGCTTCTCCAGGAAAGAATACTGGACTTGGTTGCCATTTCAGTGAATTTGATAAATAAAGCTCTGACTGATTATTTAGTTTTCATTACAATTGATTATACTTTTACAGTAGCCTAGTTTGTAAAATCTATCCTGATTCTACTTTGAACAGTTGATTTGTATTAATTTATATAGCTGTAGTAAAAATCCATTATTTAAACTCTTTCAATTTCTTACAAAGAAACTTGAATTTAAATTTTGGTTTGGATATAAATACAAGTGCAGTCATTTATTAATATTACTGCAATGGTAGAAATAAAAACAAATGGATAAGGCCTATATGCAAAATTCTTGGTGCTTAGAGTTAGTGGATAAGGTTGTTTTTGTTTTTCTCCTTGTTTGACATTCGCAAAGATGGTGGTACAGAGAGAGGGAAATATCAGTTGATTTTGCCTGTCACACAGAATTGGAAATTGTGGATATAGAATTTCAGCATTGTCAGAGGCAAATAGGATCTAAGTCTCCTTACAGTTGTTTCTGGAGCTGTCTTTCTGGGGAACCCCAGTTTTATCAGTTGATCTGTTTTTTTTTTTTTTTTTTCTGTTTGAAAAAAAAGGAGGGGAGCCCTATTTCAAATGTCTTTGAAACTCTGTGTACTTTATTTATGTCTTGGGTTTTTCACAGTTCACACTAGTATATTCAAGTATATTCTGAGATCTGAAAATAAAAATGTTATATTTCACTCAAGCAAACATTTCCTAATTCAGTGGAATATGTATAGATGATCAGGATGTCTCCTGATCATCAAACTTTTTGGTGATCAAAAAAGTTATAATTTGATCAATCTAGAGAAAAGCTCCTTTGTAAGACTCTGAAGAGGTCTGTTTTTTTTGTTTTTGTTTTTTTTAATTCATTATGTTTAGTTGAAATATGTATACTTACTTTGGGAAGTAAGAAAAGAAAGTTGAATTTTCAATCAAAAAGCCTTCCAGAGAACCATAATTTGAAATGAGTAGGTACTATTTTCAAATCTTTATACTGTTAGAATAGAGCTGAAAGCTTTCCTGATTGTTTCCATGGTGACCTTGAATACTTCTGAGCAATAAGAATGTATTAAAGTATTTTCTTTAGAGATATTTTTTAATGTGGAAAGTTTTGCCCTGAAATACTTGGTGACTCCTAGTCCATCTTTGACACTTAACAGATTGTCTCGTCACTATCCTGCCATATCTCACTGCCTCCTAGTTTTACTGACCCACCAGTGCCTGGTGAGGGTAGATAGGCATAAGCACTACATAGATCACAGCGGAAAGCTGAGGGTGAGCTACTCTGTGCGCTGCGTTGATAAGGGCACAGGAAAAGCCATGTATAGTGATAACTTTACTGTAGTAAGGGCTAATGGGTCCTGGTTTGTAGTAGCTGCAATCTAACTTTTTATAATTGTCATATTGCTCTTTTAACCTGGTGACCTTATTACTCATGGGCATACATATCATTTGGCTTTGAATAAAACAAGAGGAAAAAAAAGTGATTAAAAGTGTTTTTTTCTAGACATGCTTGTGTTTGTTTTTCAGAATGCTTACTTTGGGAACATGGAACTTCTCAAGTGTGCTTACATTTTTTAAAACAAGAATATCTCACTTAAACAGCTTTAGATACCACAATAATGTAACTGTTTAAGTCCGGACAAAATGAACAAGAAATAATTCACTTTCCTTATAACACACAGTCATCTTTCTAAACACAGTTTAAATCATATAAAAACTGTGCTTTAAATACTTTAGTTTCTTATTGTTCTCAGAATAAAGTAAACTACTTAACTTGGTCTGTATAGTTTTCCATATTGTATCCTTGCTTATCTCTCTTACCTCATTCTTAGTGCTCTTTTCCTCCTGCCTGCTCCAGATGTACAGACCCCGGTGTCCTTTCATAATGATGCCTTGGCACAAGCAGTTCTTTCCTGAAACATACTTCATCTTTTCTTTCTTCTTTTGATGTTTCTTCCTATTAATTATGCCAAATTTCTTCATTGCTGTGATCTCGATTTGGCATTTATAATCTTTCTCTCATCTCATATATCCAGATCTCTTCTATCTTTTTCTTCCTTTTCCTTCTTTCTTGGTTGTGACTGCCAGGTATTTTTTTGTTTTTAAATTAAAATTTTTTAGTTTGTTTTGTTTGTTTCTCTAAAATGGCTTCTATACTAGGTACTTAGTTTAATACATTGCCCTAATAGTTGGGGATTCTGGAGGGGGGGCATAAATAATTGTTGCCAGAAACTTGTGATCTAAGTGAGAGGGCATGGAAGGGAGGAATTTCCTTTTGTTTTAAAGGTAAAATTTGGTCATTGATTTATGTAAATTACATGTGCCAAAATGATCTTCGCATCAGAAACAAATACTGGAGCTCATGTTTATCTGTGATTGATTGTAGCAGGTGTAATGAAGAGTTTTTTTTTCATCTATAAATACAAATGGATTTAGTTTAAATTGTGCGGCCGTGCATACGGGCTCACTCACTCAGTCATGTCTGACTCTTTGTGACTCCATGGACAATAGCCCACCAGGCTCCTCTGTCCATGGGATTTCACAAGAGAAAACTGGAGTGGGTTGCCGTTTCCTTCTCCAGGGGATCTTCCTGACCCAGGGATCAAACCTGTGTCTCCTGCATTGCAGGCAGATTCTTTGCTGCTGAGAATTGTGGGGGATTCAAAAAGCTGAGTTAAAATAGAAGTGGATTCTCTTTTTCTGATTCCAAAACTCAGATCACAGTCTTTAGGTGAAGTGGTCTAGGATTTTGACATTGGCGTGGAATTGCTTGTCCACACCCCGACTCTTTGCTTGTCCACACCCCTGACTTTCTCAGGGAATGTAGGCAGTTTAGTTTCTTTCTTCAGTGTCTTTAACCGGAATTTCTGGAAATCTCAGAATACTGTGTCATTCACACCTCACAGAAGGAGCTTAGCAAATAATTTTAGAATTAATAAATGAACAAATATCATCAAAATATGTCAAGAAAATACTGTAAAAAATAAAAGGACTATGGTGGAAAACTGAAAGCATTCCCTCTAAGATCAGGAATAAAATATGCCATAGAGTAAGATTTAGATGTTTTAACTGAAATTAATACAGTTAACCTATTGATTATATACAGTGTTATCATTTAAGATTTGGAGTTTTGTCTTGTCCTAAATTGCCAACATCGGCTGGATCATCGAAAAAGCAAGAGAGTTCCAGAAAAACATCTATTTCTGCTTTATTGACTATGCCAAAGCCTTTGACTGTGTGGATTACAATAAACTGTGGAAAATTCTGAAAGAGATGGGAATACCAGACCACCTGACCTGCCTCTTGAGAAATCTGTATGCAGGTCAGGAAGCAACAGTTAGAACTGAACATGGAAAAACAGACTGGTTCCAAATAGGAAAGGAGTACGTCAAGGCTGTATATTGTCACCTTGCTTATTTAACTTATATGCAGAGTATATCATGAGAAACACTGGGCTGGAAGAAGCACAAGCTGGAATCAAGATTGCCGGGACAAATATCAATAACCTCAGATATGCAGATGACACCACCCTTATGGCAGAAAGTGAAGAAGAACTAAAGAGCCTCTTGATGAAAGTGAAAGAGGAGAGTGAAAAATTTGGCTTAAAGCTCAACATTCAGAAAACGAAGATCATGGGATCCGGTCCCATCACTTCATGGGAAATAGATGGGGAAACAGTGGAAACAGTGTCAGACTTTATTTTTGAGGGCTCCAAAATCACTGTAGATGGTGACTGCAGCCATGAAATTAAAAGATGCTTACTCCTTGGAAGGAAAATTATGACCAACCTAGACAGCATATTAAGAAGCAGAGATATTACTTAGTCAACAAAGGTCCGTCTAGTCAAGGCTATGGTTTTTCCATTAGTC
Source organism: Bos grunniens (assembly GCF_055505025.1). Classification (NCBI taxonomy): domain Eukaryota; kingdom Metazoa; phylum Chordata; class Mammalia; order Artiodactyla; family Bovidae; genus Bos; species Bos grunniens. The sequence continues at coordinate 95,547,479 of NC_141175.1, read as the reverse complement.
ATGTATGGATGTGAGAGTTGGACTATAAAGAAAGCTGAGCGCTGAAGAATTGATGCTTTTGAACTGTGGTGTTGGAGAAGACTCTTGAGAATCCCTTGGACTGTAAGAAGATCCCACCAGTCCATCCTAAAGGTGATAAGTCCGGGGTGTTCATTGGTAGGACTGATGCTGAAGCTGAAATTTTAATACTTTGACCGCCTCATGCAAAGAGCTGACTCATTTGAAAAGACCCTGACGCTGGGAAAGATTGAGGGCAGGAGGAGAAGGGGACGACAGAGTATGAGATGGTTGGATAGCGTCACCAACTCGATGGACATGGGTTTGGGTAGATTCTGGGAGTTGGTGATGGACAGGGAGGCCTGGCGTGCTGCGGTCGCAAAGAGTCAGACATGACTGAGTGACTAAACTGAACTTGTCCTAAAATGAAGTGTAAGATATGTTAATGTATTTTTTAGATGTGAAAAACTAAGTCATTTATAATGTTTAATGATGATGTTTGTGGCAGTGCAGATTGTATTTGTTAACGTGTTTCTAAAACCCAAGCATAATGGTTTAAATGAATGCTTGGGTTTTAGAAACACGTTAACAAATACAATCTGCACTGCCACAAACATCATCATTATTATTACATTCATAAATGAATATAGAGTTTGTTTCTTTATATATGATAAAGAAGTCCAGATATAGGCAATTCACTATTGGTATGGTGACTTACACTGTCATTAAGGCTTAGGTTCTTTTAGTTGTTGCAGTTCTCCTTCTTTAGCACGTAATGTGTCTTCCATTTTGCAAGGTGGATCTTTTTCATATTTCAGAAAGAAAGCAGGTGCAAAGGCCAAAGTGTAAAAGCTGCATCCCATCTGTGTCCGTTTCTGTTTTCAAGAAAACAGTAGCTTTAGTAAAAAAATAAAAGGTTCTGCAAAAATGATGAATTATTTTGTAATTTTAAAAACAAAAAATTGGGAACAAATCAGACAATCTTGAATCCAGATCTTGATCTACAGTGTATTAGTTAACTTCTTGTAGCTTCAGTTTCCCATTAAAAATGCAAATAAGAGTGTTTATCTCACAGTTTTTCTGTGAGAATGAAGTGAAAGAGTATATGTAAAAAAAAAGTACCTGGCATACTAGCTCGATCTGAAAAGAAATATTTCTCCTTCTAACTTGTACATGTTCTGCTCACCCCCATCTCCTATCACCAAATTCTTATAAGGATGTGATACAGATGGAGGAAGGGACTAGAAACTAGACTGATGCATGTGTAATACATATGCAGATGTAAGAAACAATTCAAGAAAACCCATACAGTTCCTCTCACAGCCCATCCCCATTTAATGTCGTCGTTGTTGTTTACTTGCTAAGTCATATCCAACTCTTTTGCAACCCCATGGACTATAACCCACCAGGCTCCTTTGTCCATGGAATTTTCCAGGCAGAAATACCAGAGTGGGTTGCCATTTCCTCCTCCAGGGGATCTTCCCAAGTCAGGGACTGAACCCGCATCTGGCAGGCTGGTTCTTTACCACTGAGCTGCCAGGTAAGCCCCATTTAATGTTACCTTTATAAAAAGTCTAATCTACAGATTAAAAGCCATGCTATATTAAGAGGAGAAAGACCTTTGTATACCTTTTAGTTTAATCATCTTATTTCCCAGAGAGGGAAACCTCGGCCTAGGGCAGTTGAATTACTCACCTAAAGTCCCCTATTGCTAAATAGCAGAATTGAAACTAAAACTGGAAATACATCTCTGTCTTGTGTTCTTTCCTCCATCAGTTTTCATTATCATTAAAGCAGTTAAATTTATCATCCTTTGTGTGATGCCCTATTCTAAGCACTTAAAAGTGTTAATCAGTAAATTATATTGTACTCTAATTTGGTAAAGAATAATTATATGAAATTTATAAACCTAATTAACCTATGGTTTTTCTTATTCTACTACAGTTAGACTAGACTTGGTTTCCTGTCAGTAATGATTGCAAATAGCGATGCAAAGCCTTTTGTATTTATTGTCTATCTTAATTTTTTTTTCTCTTTCAGCATTTTCTTTGCTATATACTTTAACAATTCTGTATTCTCAATTCTTATATGACCATATTTGTCAAAATTCTTACTCTGGTTGACCAGAGCCATGTTACAGGGAAGCCTAATGATCATAGTTGTTGTAGGGAAATGACCATTTTCCTTTCTTAAACAGTAAGATCAGTTACTTTTCTTCCATGAAAATAATCTGTCTCCTTTTTTAAATTTTTTTCCCCTGTCTTGTAACATAAGAAATGCCATTGAAACCAGTATCTATCAGAGAGTGAATAGTCCACACTAGACCACAGTTGGCTGCAACTGGTTTTGGGCTAAGCAATCAATAGCAGCTACTTGTGAATTTTTTTAAGCTATTATTTGGGATTTTAGGAGGGTCCTCAGGCCATTCTGAAGGAGATCAGCCCTGAGATTTCTTTGGAAGGAATGATGCTAAAGCTGAAACTCCAGTACTTTGGCCACCTCACGCGAAGAGTTGACTCATTGGAAAAGACTCTGATGCTGGGAGGGATTGGAGGCAGGAGGAGAAGGGGACAACAGAGGATGAGATGGCTGGATGGCATCACCAACTCAATGGACGTGAGTCTGAGTGAACTCCGGGAGTTGGTGATGGACAGGGAGGCCTGGCGTGCTGCGATTCATGGGGTCGCAAAGAGTCGGACACGACTGAGCGACTGATCTGATCTGATCTGAGGACTCTTAAATCTTAAGTTTTAGTTGTATTTGACCTCTTGTCTTTCTGGATTTTCCTACATTATTCAGAAATTCACAAACATAATTTCTTCCATCAAATGATACAATAAAGTAGAGTTGGGCTTTAAAATCTTAACAAAAAATAGAAAAATTTATGAGTATAGGTATTTTCATTGGGGAAAAATCAGAAAACTATGAGTCTATACTGATAATAAACAGGTATATAAATGAATAAACTATTACATATATACTTAAGTACATACACAAATAGAGAAGAAGGCTGTGATCTTACTCATAGTAGGATGCTGCATCTTGACTGATGGGAGACAATTATGGGCGTCTTGTATCTTTCTACATCTTGTGAGCACAGGCACTGACTTTGTTCTGGACTAGGTTTTCAAGGATGTTTGTGTAGTCAACAGGTTTCTAGAGGAGGGATAATGTCTCTGCTCAGAGAAAAAAGCAGGTGTGCTTCCAAGTTTGGAAGACTGAGATTGTGTTTTTCTTTTTTTTTTAATTTTATTTTATTTTTAAACTTTACATAATTGTATTAGTTTTGCCAAATATCAAAATGAATCCGCCACAGGTATACTGGAATAAAAATATTGGGTTCTCTACACTCAGGGATTCTCTGCTTTAGAACAAACCTAGATTATTTCCCATTGGTGTGTAGAAATTGGAACTCTGGGAACTGGTGCAAGTATAATTGTTGATACCCTGGCCACTGCTGTTGATACTAGTAATGAAGTCCTTTGTCTCTGATCCAGGGATCCAGCTTTTTTTTTTTTCTGCCTTCTACTGCTACTGCTGCTGCTAAGTCACTTCAGTCGTGTCCAACTCTGTGCGACCCCATAGACGGCAGCCCACCAGGCTCCCCCGTCCCTGGGATTCTCCAGGCAAGAACACTGGAGTGGGTTGCCATTTCCTTCTCCAATGCATGAAAGTGAAAAGTGAAAGTGAAGTTGCTCAGTCGTGTCCGACTCTTAGCGACCCCTTGGACTGCAGCCTACCAGGCTCCTCCACCCATAGGATTTCCAGGCAAGAGTACTGGAGTGGGGTGCCATTGCCTTCTCCACCGCCTTTTACTAGCATCCATGAAACTGTGGCAAGCTAATTTGTTGGCTTATAAGTGAGTAAATCTCAGATTCTTAATGGTTCTTCATTTGCAGACATTATAATAAAAACTTATTCAGGTAGAAATCATCAATAGATACTAAATTTATTGGGATAATTGGAAAAAAAAAAGTTTATTTGTGTGGTCTTAAGTTGTCTCCCCAAGATTGTTTATTAATAGCAAGACAAAAATTGTAACTAGACACTACCTTTGCCAGGTGATCAAAATTAACATGGTAATTAAGGATCATTGAGTGCCTCTGAATGAGAAGCCCTGAGAGGGATGTACTGTTTTGACCTGGAGTGTATATCCTGAATCTAATTTACAAGGAAACATCATAGCAACTTCAAGTGAGGAGCATTCTATTATGAAAGAAAGAAAGAGTGAAAGAGAGAGAGAGAAAAATTTTCAAAAATATCAGTTATAAAAGATAAATGCTTAGAAACTATTTTAGACTAAAGGAAGCTAAAGAAAACATGAGAACTAACTAAATGATCTAGATCTGGGATTGGCAAACATTTTGTCAAAAGGACCTGACAATAAGTATTTAAAGCTATGAAGGCCACAAGGTCTCTGTCACAACCACTGAAGTTTACTGTTACAGCTCAAAAACAGTCAGACACAATGTGTAAATGAGTGAGTGTGGCTGCATTCTAATTAAACTTTATTTGCATAACAGATAATGGGATGTATTTGACCCGTGGGCTGTGGTTTACTGATCCCTGTCCCATATTCAATCTTGTGCTTGAGGGAGAACATGCTATAAAGAGCATTTTTGGGTCCATTGACAGAATTAGAACATGGACAGTAGGTTAGGAAAATGTCATATTTTTTCTGAAATTGATAAATATTCTATTATTATCTAAGAAATTATTCTTATTCTCAGAAAATACACAATGAAATATTTAGAAGGAAAGAGATCTGTATATTACATACATTCAAATCGCTAAGGAAAAATATATGCAGAAAGAGCACATGAAAAAGAATATGGGGCAAAATATTAACAGTAGGTAAATCTGGGTGGAGTATACGGGTGTGTTTTTTGATACTATTCTAACTTTCCTATAAATTGAAATTGCTTCCAAATGAAAAGTTAAATGAGTGTATGTGTTTATATATGTAAACTTATATGCGTGTACATAGCCCATAGGGAGAGAAAAATATAAAAGATTTGGTAGCTTCTTTACACTCTCTTGATACCTATTAAAAAAAAAAAAAGGAGAATTTAACCAACACATGAATTGAAAATGAAAATCTGTGGTTGCTCTAACAAGGGGAGCCAGCAGACATCATCTTTGGCCTAATCTGAATGCACTTAGTTACCAAGTGGCTGTAGTCTAGGGGCCAGAGGTTTTTAGTGCGGTCTGAAAACGATGGTGGGAACCACATTTTCCAGACTATGAAACACAGGGCACCTTGTTTAGTCAGCACAGTTTAGGTCAAATGTGGTTATGAAAAACAGATGAATTCTGGTGATCAAGTTGTACTTTGACAAATATTCCATTGTTTGAACATGCAGTAATTTCTGAAAAATGTGAAGCAGCTTGGACTGCAGAGATTGAGTTCTCTCTTCTCAACTCCCTTGCCTGCTCACAAAGGTCTTGTCATCATGGGGAGTAAAAATAACATGGCAGAAGAAGTATATTAGATACCACTCCCCCCCTTTTTACCCTTTTCTTTGCTTTACTGGTAAATCAAGCAGTTTTGGGCAGGCTGTTTTGTCAGCTGGAGGTCTTACACTTACTCTGGGCTTTGGGTACAGCTTTTGTGCTTCAGTTTTATGGATAGTGGTGTGTTCTAGTGAATTAGATACTTTGAGTTTATCCCATTAATAAGAAAATGGTACTTGAGGTTTAGTGAGACGTTGTTGTATTTCACTGGCTGTTCTGGTCATGACCTAAGAGTCATTATTTCATCTAATGTCTAACCCTAGCTCAAGAGGCTTATCCCTAGAGCTCTGTTCCTATAACTTAAGAATTATAATAATAGTATAACAGGCCAGAGCTACTTGATGCAGAAAATTTCACATAGAATCAAGTCTTTGATGGCTTATTTTTCCATTTTTGTGCTAGTGTTGTATTTTTTGTTGTTGCTTTATGGTGTTTGTCTTACTTTACTCACTTGGTTCATTTATCCATTCAATAAATATTTATTGCATACTTATTGTATACAGAATACATGATCCAGCCTTCTGCCTTTGAGTAGGATTTTCATTTTGGATGATTTGGACTTCTGGTGTTTAATATGGTAACCATCAGCCACATGTGGCTTTTGAGCACTGGAAACAATGGATAGGCTGAATCAAGATATAAGTATAAAATATGCATCAGATTTCAAAGACTTAGCATGAAAAAAGGAGTGAAAATTATTTAATAAGTAATTTTTATATTAATTAGTTCAGTTCATTTCAGTTGCTCAGTTGTGTCTGACTCTTTGTGACCCCATGGACTGCACCACGCCAGGCTTCCCTGTCCATCAGCAACTCCCAGAGCTTGCTCAAACTCATGTCCATCGAGTCGGTGATGCCATCCAACCATCTTATCCTCTGTCATCCCCTTCTCCTCCTGCCTTTGGTCTTTCCCAGCTTCAGGGTCTTTTCCAGTGAGTCAGTTCTTCACATCAGGTAACCAGAGTATTAGAACTTCAGCTTCAGTATCAGTCCTTCCAATTAATTACATATTGAGATGATATTTTAGATATATTAAATATATTATTAAAAGTTAATTATACATATTATATTAATACATTATTAAAATTTATATCACTTTTTTACTATTGCTTCTAGAAAATTTAAAAATTGAATATGTTGCTTGCAATATATTTCTGTTGAACATTGTTGCTCATCATATATGAACTCTGAGTATTTTTCTCCTCTCACATGAAGCTATCTTGGTCTTTTCTAGTATTAGTATGTTTAGCATTTTTATATAAAAACGAATCAGCCGCAACTATTATACCTTCAGTTTTTTTCTTTCAGTTTTGATGATGATCAGCACATATAAAATATACCATCAGTTTGTGTCAAATTGGTATATAATTTATGAATAAATTTGTAATCTTAATGAATATTTCTGAGCATCTAGATAAGCTTCGGAGAAGGCAATGGCATCCCACTCCAGTACTCTTGCCTGGAAAATCCCATGGACGGAGGAGCCTGGAAGGCTGCAGTCCATGGGGTCGCTAAGAGTCGGGCAGGACTGAGCGACTTCATTTTCACTTTTCACTTTCATGCATTGGAGAAGGAAATGGCAACCCACTCCAGTGTTCTTGCCTGGAGAATCCCAGGGACGGGGAAGCCTAGTGAGCTTCCAAATCTATGGGGTCGCACAGAGTCGGATTTGACTGAAGCGACTTAGCAGCAGCAGATAAGCTTAATAACAAGCTGACATTTGTAACAATAATGATTATTGGTCAGAAATCTTGAGTGTAGTGTTCTTATGAATTCTGCTAAAATTTTTATATAAGCTACTGAAATCTTACGGGAAAGTTTCCTTTTTTTTTTTTTTTAAATTATTCTAGCTACAGGAAGTAAGTCTTGGTAGTTGCGTGAGCTGTAAAATATGAAAGAACTCATCTCTAATCTTGAACATTTAATAATTTTTAAAATTCTGAGTAAGTATAAAATGGTGCAGTGCATGTTTAATACTTATTTGTGAAGATTACTTTTTGTTGCTGAAATCTTCAGTGCATTGTGCTTTGAGAATAGACTGAGGAAATTTTTCAGATGACTGTCTGGCTGTATCTTTGAAAATATTGGTTCTTTCATGCCCTGGGAAGTCTGCCAAGATATAAGTATTGCAGTGCCCTACAGATAGCATTATTTTTTAGAAGCTTGAAGCTAAATCTTCATTGTATATACTAGTGTTGGAGCTCTGCAAGTGTTTGTGGCAGTGTTAACATCTTTTGTCATTGTATCCCCATGGTTTGGATTTTGATTGCCTTTCATTAGGTAAGTCATATTTGGTGTTAGTGGCATACCTGAATTTGGGAAAGTCTTTAATCTCTTGAAGTCTCAACTGTGGTATAGATACTTTTCAGGGCTGTAGGGACTTCTGTGACTTGAGATTCCATCAGGGAACAAACAGTCCTGATGAGGAATGAAGTTGTGGGCAACTTTAAGGGAAGAGAGAAACAAAAAACTCCTGCTATAGAATTGCTTAAGCAGAGGGTGGAAGCATGGATTTTAGCCAGGAAGAATCATATTCATCTGGATAAGGTGAGATCCACAATAGGAAGCCAGGATGGTAATTATCATTCTTTCTCTCTCCTCTTTTTTTTTTTGTTACCTTGTACTGATACATCTTTGCAATGAGCTTATTAGGAAAAAGGCCAGTCAATCTGAGAATATTGTTTTTACTGTGTCTTATACTTTGAGGAGAGACTAAAAAAATGGGTCATATTCTTATATTCAAGAGAAATTGATATACTGGAACTGCTTTGGTGGTCCAGTGGTTAAAAGTCCCCACTTCAAATGCAGGGTGGTGTGGGTTCGATACCTGTTATGGGAACTAGGATCCCACAAGCTGTGCAGTACAGCATAAAGTAGAATAGACTAGAATAAAAGAGTAAGGTCAAATAAAAATAACTTCCTTGAAAAAAAGAAAAAAAAAGGATATAGATAAGACATGAGATGAGTACCAGTATGTATAGAAGTTTATAAATTTGGTAAGGGGCATCTATGAAAAATCCACAGCAAAGATCAAAATGACTGAACTTTACAATGATTTCCAATAAGTCAAGAAGAAGACAAAGACAAATACTAGGCATGGAAAATACATGCCAGCATCATGATCATTATTCCCAAGGTTCTAGGTCAAGAAAAAAAGAGAGATTTTAAAAAGTATATAACATACCCAATAACAATTCTTTAAATCAATTATACTCATCAAGAAGATACAATTGAAAATAAATAAACCCTTTAAAATAGGTTATATAGAAATTAACCTGAAAAATGTACAAGTCCTTTATGATGAAAGTTTCAAATTTCTATTAAAGGACATGTAGGTGTAGGAAGTACTGAATAAATGAATAGTGAGATACTCTTCCAACAGAATGTCTGAACATTGCAAAATTATCAGTTTCTCCCTTATTTAATTAGTTAAGTCAATGAAATTCCTATAGTAATCACAATAGAAAGGTTGTGGTAATGTTACAATCCTCTTTTTAATTCACCAGAGTTGCTGTGCTGTAACGTAGAGGCAAGTGACTTACTGTCAAGACTTGAGGCTGCCACATTGTAATGGCCTCTATCCCATAAAAAACTCTCCTTTATTCCCACAAGGTTGCATTTATGAGGGTTTTATTTTGGCATTGTTGAGAGTGGTAAATAGTGGAGGCAATCTAGGTATTCATTACCCAGGAATTAGATAAGTAAAATTCGTACTTAGAGATGATTGAATGTAATATGAAACACATAACAAGCACTGTAAATGATGAATAATACTTATATACTATAAGGATTTCAGACCTACAATGCTGAGGATCAAAGTAAGAAACAATACATTTGATAGCTCAGTATCATTTATATAAATTAAAATTAATGCATAAACTAGTACTGTACATACTTAGGTCAAAGATGCATTTTTAGATAAATAACTATGAAAGATTCATATGAATAACAGGTCTTATATATAGTAAGATGGGTGTTTGTGTTGATAAGGAAAGTGATTTAGGAATGGAGTATAAAAGAGAAAAAAATTTAAATGTGTAATACTGTATACTTCAACAGTTACATTTTGAACTGGGATAGTATTATAATGTCAGTTCTTTGGAAGTGATACCCTATTACAATACTCTTAAATTGCTTCTACCTGCATGTCACATTATCAGATAAATTCCATTTAGTTGAGTTGCTCAGTCGTGTCAGACTCTTTGCAACCCCATGAATTGCAGCACGCCAGGCCTCCCTGTCCATCACCAACTCCCGGAGTTCACTCAAACTCATGTCCATCGAGTCGTTAATGCTATCCAGCCATCTCATCCTCTGCTGTCCCCTTCTCCTCCTGCCCCCAATCCCTCCCAGAATCAGGGTCTTTTCCAATGAGTCCGCTCCTCGCATGAGGTGGCCAAAGTATTGGAGTTTCAGCTTTAGCATCAGTCCTTCCAGTTAATACCCAGCACTGATCTCTTTTAGAATGGACTGGCTGGATCTCCTTGCAGTCCAAGGGACTCTCAAGAGTCTTCTCCAATACCACAATTCAAAAGTATCAATTCTTCGGTGCTCAGGTTTCTTCACAGTCCAACTCTCACATCCATACATGACCACTAGAAAAACCATAGCCTGGACTAGATGGACCTTTGTTGGCAAAGTAATGTCTCTGCTTTTTAATATGCTGTCTAGGTTGGTCATAACTTTCCTTCCAACAAGTAAGCGTCTTTAAATTTCATGGCTGAAATCACCATCTACAGTGATTTTGGAGCCCCCCCAAATGAAGTCTGACACTGTTTCCACTGTTTCCCCATCTATTTGCCATGAAGTCTTGGGACCAGATGCCGTGATCTTCGTTTTCTGAATGTTGAGCTTTAAGCCAACTTTTCACTCTCCTCTTTTAACAACTGAGCTATCAGGGAAGCCCATAACTTTTCTTATAATCCTAAGAAAATATACTTTAAAGAGTTGTTGAGAATAGAAATGGGACACTAAAATTGTTTTTATAAAGCATATAATAGGTGTAGTGGTTGCTCCCGCATGCATGATAAGTCGCTTCAGTCATGTCTGACTCTTTGCGACCCATAAACTGTGGCTGACCAGGCTCCTCTGTCCATGGGATTCCCAGTCAAGAATACTGGGATGTGTTGCCATGCCCTCCTTTAGGGGATATTCCTGATCCAGGGATTGAACCTGTTTCTCTTATGTCTCCTGCATTGGCAGGCAGATTTTTTACCACTAGTGCCACCATACTTCATAAAAATAAGCTCCACTTAAGAGTCTTGAGGGCTTCCCTGGTGGCTCGGACAGTAAAATGTCTGCTCACAATGTGGGAGACCCAGGTTCAATTCCTGGGTCGGGAAGATTCCCCTGGAGAAGGAAACGGCAATCCACTCCAGCACTCTTGCCTGGAAAATCCCATAGATGAAGGAGCCTGATAGGCTACAGTCCATGGGGTCACAAAGAGTCGGACACGACTGAGTGACTTCACTTCATTTCACTAACAGTCTTGAACAGGTAGGAGTTGGATTTAGGATTTGATGAAGTAAAAGAGGCATGCTTAACAAATGCTTTATTATATACCATCTTATACCATGTAATTTTGTTATATGCTTTTTAAAACCTGAAGCATAGATTATTTTCTTTTTTCAGAATAATTAAAATTATTTGTTGCTTGTGGTTTCTATGAAATATCCTTTGTGAAAATGGCCAGCATGGAGGATCCAGTTTAACTTTTAGAGCTATATCTATCTTCTCAAATTTCTTACAAATATGAAAATAGAGAAGGATCAAACTTTAGTCCTCATTAGAAGGAAGGATAGTTTTTGTCTTTTTTCTCCATTTGAAAGTATCACCTATGTTTGTGTTCGTTGCTCAGTTGTGTCTGACTCTTTACGACCCCATGGACTGTAGCCTGCCAGACTCCTCTGTACATGGAATTTTCCAGGCAAGAATACTGGAGTGGGTTGCCATTTCCTTCTCCAAATATTACCTATAGCTGTAAGGTATTCTACAGTCAGTGTCCAAACTGCTGCATTTTTTTAAGTTTAGGATACCAGTCTGACAAAAGCAGGTTTTATAGTCAGCATCATATATTGACTTGGTAGTTGAGGGAACTGAAGTTCAGCAAGATTAACTGAACTGCCTAATGGATCATGTACTCTGTATACATTATGTGAAATGCCAGGCTAGATGAAGCACTAGCTGGAATCAAGATTGCTGGGAGAAATATCAATAATCTCAGATATGCAGATGATACTCCCCTTATGACAAAAAGTGAAGAGGAACTAAAGAACCTCCTGATGAAGGTGAAAGAGGAGAGTGAAAAAGCTGGCTTAAAACTCAAATTCAGAAAATTAAGATCATGGCATCTGGTCCCATCATGGCAAAAAGATGGGGAAAGAATGGAAACAGTGGCAGACTTTATATTTTCTCGGGCTCCAAAATCACTGCAGATTGTGACTGCAGCCATGAAATTAACAGACTCCTGCTCCTTGGGAGAAAAGCTGTAACAGACCTAGATAGCATATTAAAAAGCAGAGACATTATTTTGCCGACAAAGATTCCTATAGTCAAAGCTATGGTTTTTTCAGTAGTCATGAGAGAGTTGGACCAAAAAGAAAGTTGAGAGCCGAAGAATTGATGCTTTTGAACTTTGGTGTTGGAGAAGTCTCTTGAGGGTTCTTGGGACTGCACGGAGATCAAACCAGTCAATTCTAAAGGAAATCAATCTTGAATATTCATTGGAAGGACTGATGTTGAAGCTGAAGCTCTAATACTTTGACCACCTGATGCAAAGAGCCAACTCATTAGAAAAGACCCTGATACTGGGAAAGATTGAAGGCAGGAGGAGAAGGTGATGACAGAGGACAAGATGGTTGGATGTCATGACTGACTCAATGGACATGAGTTTGAGCAAGCTCTGGGAGATGGTGATGCTTCTGGACAGGGAAGCCTGGCATGCTGCAGTCTCTGGGGTCGCAGAGTTGGACACAACTGAGCAACTGAACAACCACACTGGATCACAGTGCTAGTGGTTTGCAAAAATAGGAGCTAAGTTTGTTTTTGCATTGTATTTGAAACCTTGTATTACTTTTCTGTATCATTAATGTTTCTGTTCCGGGGCAAAAGTTATGCAGTAAGTAAACAAACTTTTTCTATAACTATACATTCTGAACGTACTACTAAAAAAAATAGATTGACATTATTTTGCATTCATATCTGGTATTTGAAATTTGAGGAAAAAGAAAAAAATTATAAAATTCTTAAGAAAGCAATGTTCTTGGTAGTTTTGGGAAATTTTTTTTTTTTAAATAATAGTCATGCCCTTCCAGGCAAAGCCTGGAAATCAGATATAAGGGCATAGAGAAACTCAGTCATATTAAACCACATATGTATTGGCTTAGAAAAATGGCCGCAGTAGAGAGAGAAGGTAGACAAATATGTTTAATATTTTGCCCTTGGATTAGGAGTATTGGCTTATAAAGTGAAGTCACTCAGTCGTGTCTGACTCTTTGTGACCCTGTGGACTGTAGCCCACCAGGCTCCTCCGTCCATGGGATTCTCCAGGCAAGAATACTGGAGTGGGTTGCCATTTCCTTCTCCAGGGAATCTTCCCATCCCAGGGATCGAACCCAGGTCTCCCGCATCCCAGGGATCGAACCCAGGTCTCCCGCATTTCAGGCAGACGCTTTAACCTCTGAGCCACAGGGAAGCCTAGGAACTCTAAAAATGTGTTAGTGTCGTCATGCAAGGTCTCTTTGAACATGTCAGAGTTTTGCAACTGCCATGTGCAACTGCAGCCTTGCTGGGGTAGTTCTGCACAGTTCATCCTAAGGGTTTATTTTTAATTAGAAATTATCCTGCGCTCACTCTCTGCTCTTCACTCTAAACCTGGCTTGGGAAATTCAGGAGGGGAGAGGCAGGTGATAGTTTTAAAAGGATCACTGCCAGCCCTCAGTTAGGCAAAGCCAAGCTCACTCTGGACTAGTCTTAGGATAGATCATCCTTCCTTGAGTTGCCAAATAGCCCTTCATAATGCCAGGTTATTGTGCAGTTTGTTCCAAGATCAAGCTTCACTTGGACCTTCCCATTCAGAAAAGAGCAAAAATTTTTCTCTTTCCAGGCATAGTTTTTTTACTCTTTTAAGGGAAATTTTCAAACAGACGTTCTGTTGAAAGTTTCTACAGTGCCAGATATCTTCTGTCTGAAATCGTCCTGTACAGTTATTATAGAGTTGTATACTTGGTTTTTACAGGAAGGAGTCTTCAGATAGGCAGCCACCTTGTCTGTAGGCAGAGTGGTAGATGGCACGGTCCCAAAGTATCAGTTTTATGGTTTTCTTATTGCTACAGGATGGTGAGTTCCTTTCCAGGTGCCAGCTGTTACTCTAACCCTGTCCAACTCTAGACATAGCACAGGAACCACTTTTATTCTCACCTATCAACTTTGAAGAAAGCACTTATTTTTTTTTCTCTTCTTATGTTCTTTATCTCGGGATATGGCAGTTTCTATACTAATCATTCCAGTCTGTCCTAGGCTCTTTCTACCCTGACCTGGTGAGATCATGGACCCTGTGATGCCTTTGATATTTATTTTTCACCTAAATGTCATTGTTCCTTGTTTTAAAAAGTTGAAAAATTTTAAGAAACCAAATTACTTGTAATTTCCCCACAATTTTGGTCTACTTCCATACAGACATTATTCTTTGGACACATTTGATATACTTTTTACATAAATTTAATTATACTGTGTGCATTTCTTTATACTTTGCTTCCCCCTTCCCTTAATATGAACATTATCACAAATATATGTTCACATCATATGTTGTCATATGATGTTACAGATCAACATTGTTGTTTTTATTTTCACTATATAGGTTTCCTTAATCTAATATTGTAATTAATCACGATAGTCATGAAAAACAGTAATGATGATAGTGATGATGATGATGATGTCACTGTCACCATTTATTGAGAGCTTAGTATATGCTAGGCGTCATTTTGTATGATTTGCATACTTTGTCTTATTTTATCCTCCTAGCAATCCTGTCAAGTATATATATTAATATTCCTATTTTTCAGGTGAGGCAGTTGAGACTTAGATTAAATAAATTGCTTAAGATCACAGAGTTAGGAATAAGCCAGGGTTCTAACCTATACTGTAAGAATGTGAACCTGAGTTCTTTCAACTGTGCACATTTTAAGCATTTTTTAAAAAAAATTACTCAGCCGTTAGAAAGAATACATTTGAATCAGTTCTAATGAGGTGGATGAAACTGGAGCCTATTATACAGAGTGAAGTAAGCCAGAAAGAAAAACACCAATACAGTACACTAACGCATATATATGGAATTTAGAAAGAAGGTAACAATAACCAGAAAGAAGGTAACAATAACGAGACAGCAAAAGAGACAATGATGTATAGAACAGTCTTTTGGACTCTGTGGGAGAGGACGAGGGTGGGAAGATTTGGGAGAATGGCATTGAAACATGTATAATATCATATATGAAACGAGTTGCCAGTCCAGGTTTGATGCACGATACTGGATGCTTGGGGCTGGTGCACTGGGACGACCCAGAGGGATGGTATGGGGAGGGAGGAGGGAGGAGGGTTCAGGATGGGGAAGACATGTATACCTGTGGCAGATTCATGTTGATATATGGCAAAACCAATACAATATTGTAAAGTTAAAAAATTAAAAAAAAATAGTTTAAAAATGAAAAAAAAATTACTCATCTAATGCTTACTTTAGGTAAAATGATTAAAGTGAGTTACAGGGCAGACATATTTTTAGCTTCCTGATAATCTCTCAAAAATGTCATGACAATTTGCATTCCTTAAGAAAAGAATTTAGGGTTGTGGTTTTGCCATATTTTCAATGATACAGAGTATTGTCTTTTTTCTTTTGCTAACTTTGTAACAGGAAAACAAATGGTACATTGGTGAATTTTATTAGTATTTTTAAAATCACTATTGATTTTGGACTTTTTTAAACAAAAATTGTTCTTTTTTTTATTCTCACATTGTTTTTTTTATTGAAATATATTTGATTTACAAAGTTGCAACAGTTTCAGG
This sequence comes from Bos grunniens, assembly GCF_055505025.1. Lineage (NCBI taxonomy): Eukaryota > Metazoa > Chordata > Mammalia > Artiodactyla > Bovidae > Bos > Bos grunniens. The sequence continues at coordinate 95,531,913 of NC_141175.1, read as the reverse complement.
TATATAGAAAAGTGACACATACATGTACATACATATGTGTACACACATATATCCTTTCCTTTTTAGATTATTTTCCATTATAGATTATTACAAGATATTAAGTATAGTTCTCTATGCTATACAGTGGGATTCCCAGGTGGTGCTAGTGGTAAAGAACCCACCTGCCAATGCAGGAGACATAAGAGACACGGGTTTGATCCCTGGGTTGAGAAGATCCCCTGGAGTAGGAAATGGTAACCCACTCCAGAATTCTTGCTTGGAGAATCCAGGACATGGACAGAGGAGCCTGGTAGCTACAGTCCAGAGGGTCACGTGGAGTCGGACACGACTGAAGCGGCTTAGCACACACGCTGCACAGTTGTCCTTGTTGCTTGTTTTATCTGTAGCACCATGTGTCTGTTAGTTCTACACGCCCAGTCTACCTCCTCTTCTGCTTTGGTAACTCAGTTTTTTTTCTATGTCTGTGAGTTTATTTCAGTTTTTTAAGTATGTTCATTTCTATCATTTTTTAAGACTGCATATAAATGGTATCATGCAGTATTTGTCTTTCTCTGACTGACTTCAATTAGTATGATAATCTCCAGATCCATCCATGTTGCCACAAATGGCATTATTTCATTCTTTTTTGTGGATGAGCAATATTCCATTATGTGTGTGTATGTGTATATATTCACATGTGTATATAGCACATCTTCTTTTTTCATTCCTCTGTTGGACATGGAAGTTGTTTCTCTGTCTTAACTATTGTAAATAGTGCCAACTTGAACGTCGGAGTGCATATATCTTTTTGAATTAGAATTTCTCTGGATATATGCCCAGGAGTGAAATTGCTGGATTATATGGTAGCTCTATTTTTAATGTTTTAAGAAACCTCCAGATTGTTCTCAATAGTGGCTGCACAAATTTACATTTCCACTAACAATGCAGGAGGGTTCCTTTTTCTGCGCACCCTTTCCAGGATATTATGTTTAGAGTTTTTGATGGTAGCCATACTGACTGGTGTGAAGTGATACTTCATAGTTTTAATTTGCACATCTCTAATAGTGATGTTGGGAATCCTTTCATGTGCCCATTGCATGTCTTCTTTGGAGAAATGTCTATTTAGATCTTCTGCCAATTTTTTTTGGGGGGGGGTTGATATTAAGCTGCATGAGCTATTTGTATATTTTGGAAATTAAGCCCTTATTGATCACATCATTTACAATATTTTCTTCCATTCTGTAAGTTGTCTTTTCATTTTGCTTATGGTTTCCTTTGCTGTTCAAAAGCTTTAATTAGGTGAAGATGGTTAAGAGGTACAAACTTTCAGTAATGACAAAAAATCCTGGGGGTGTAATGTACAGCATATAGACCATAGTCAGTTATATTGTAGAGAATACTTGAAAGTTGCCATGAGAATAAATCCTAAAAATTAAGCTTGTGTGGTGATGGATGGTAACTAGACTTATTGTGGTGATCATTTCACAATGTGTACTATCTAATCTGAAACCAAATGATGTTATATATAAGACATAGCTCAATAAAAAGCTTTTTTTTAAAAAAGAAAGATGTATGGAATTGACAAAGGGCTACACAGACCAGTGGGACAGACCAGAAAATTTAGAAAGATAAAAACATGGGACGGAGTTGCAGAAGCAGTTCAACAAATGGTGCTAGAATAGTTGCACATTCACACAGCAAAACAGTGAACCTGCAGTTACTTCTCACATTTTGTACAAAAAGTGACTCAAAATGTGTTATGATTTAAACGTAAAATGCAAAACTAGACAACTTTTGAGATCAAGACAGTATGGTACTGGCACAAAGACAGAAATATAGATCAATGGAACAAAATAGAAAGCCCAGAGATAAATCCACGCACATATGGACACCTTATCTTTGACAAAGGAGGCAAGAATATACAATGGATTAAAGACAATCTCTTTAACAAGTGGTGCTGGGAAATCTGGTCAACCACTTGTAAAAGAATGAAACTAGACCACTTTCTAACACCATACACAAAAATAAACTCAAAATGGATTAAAGATCTAAACGTAAGACCAGAAACTATAAAACTCCTAGAGGAGAACATAGGCAAAACACTCTCTGACATACATCACAGCAGGATCCTCTATGACCCACCTCCCAGAATAGTGGAAATAAAATCAAAAATAAACAAATGGGACCTAATTAACCTTAAAAGCTTCTGCACATCAAAGGAAACTATTAGCAAGGTGAAAAGACAGCCTTCAGAATGGGAGAAAATAATAGCAAATGAAGCAACTGACAAACAACTAATCTCAAAAATATACAAGCCAACTCCTACAGCTCAACTCCAGAAAAATAAACAACCCAATCAAAAAATGGGCCAAAGAACTAAATAGACATTTCTCCAAAGAAGACATACAGATGGCTAACAAACACATGAAAAGATGCTCAGCATCACTCATTATCAGAGAAATGCAAATCAAAACCACTATGAGGTACCATTTCACACCAGTCAGAATGGCTGCGATCCAAAAGTCTACAAATAATAAATGCTGGAGAAGTTGTGGAGAAAAGGGAACCCTCTTACACTGTTGGTGGGAATGCAAACTAGTACAGCCACTATGGAGAACAGTGTGGAGATTCCTTAAAAAACTGGAAATAGAACTGCCTTATGATCCAGCAATCCCACTGCTGGGCATACACACTGAGGAAACCAGAAGGGAAAGAGACACATGTACCCCAATGTTCATTGCAGCACTGTTTATAATAGCCAGGACATGGAAGCAACCTAGATGTCCATCAGCGGATGAATGGATAAGAAAGCTGTGGTACATATACACAATGGAGTATTACTCAGCCATTAAAAAGAATACATTTGAATCAGTTCTAATGAGGTGGATGAAACTGGAGCCTATTATACAGAATGAAGTAAGCCAGAAGGAAAAACATAAATACAGTATACTAACGCATATATATGGAATTTAGAAAGATGGTAACAATAACCCGGTGTACGAGACAGCAAAAGAGACACTGATGTATAGAACAGTCTTATGGACTCTGTGGGAGAGGGAGAGGGTGGGAAGATTTGGGAGAATGACATTGAAACATGTAAAATATCATGTAAGAAACGAGATGCCAGTCCAGGTTTGATGCACGATACTGGATGCTTGGGGCTAGTGCACTGGGACGACCCAGAGGGATGGTATGGGGAGGGAGGAGGGAGGAGGGTTCAGGATGGGGAACACATGTATACCTGTGGTGGATTCATTTTGATATTTGGCAAAACTAATACAATTATATAAAGTTTAAAAATTAAATTAAATTAATAAAAACAAAAAAAACAAAAACAACAACAACAACAAAAAGAAGACCCTCAGACTCTAGAGGTAGACAGAGTCCTTGGACTTTACTCCAAAAACACTTATCACAAAAAGAAAATAATTGATAAATTGAACCTCATCAAAATTAAAAGACCCTGTTAACAGGGTGAAAAGCCAAGTTACAGAGTGGGAGAAAATGTTAGCAAATGGCGTATCCAAAAAGGACTAGTATCTAGAATGTATATAAAGGCTTTTCCAAACTCAACCATAAAAAAGTAAACAATCCAGTTATGGTATGGACAAAAAACACAATAAACTGTTTACCAGTGCATATGGACAGATGGAAACTAAGCACTTGGTAACATCTTTTGTTCAGCATCATTAGTTATTAAAAAGAATTAAAGCCACCATGAGCCATCATTACATTCCTTTACAATAATGACTACATGAAATACCATTACGATTGCTGATGGGCACATATATGGTGCAGGTCACCCTAGAAAACAGTTTGGCAGTTTAAAAAACTCAGCATGAAACTATCATGTAACCCAGCAATTGCACTCATGTTTACTTATCCCAGAGAAAAGAAAGCTTATTTCAGGTATTTTACTTCAGGTACTTTATAGCAGCTTTGTTCATAATAGCACCAAACGGGAAACAACCCTATAATCTTGAAGGAGATGAATAGTTAAACTATGGTCCATTTATACGATAGCATCATGACATATTACTCGGCAATACAAAGGAAAGAACTACTGATATTTGCAGCAACCTAGATGAATCTTCAGAGATTTATGCTGAGTGAAATAAGCCAATCTCAAAAGGCTGCACACTGTAAAATTCCATTTACATAAGTCTTAAATGACAAAAATTATAGGAATGGAGAGAACATTCAGATCAGATCAGATCAGTCGCTCAGTCGTGTCCGACTCTTTGCGACCCCGTGAATCGCAGCACGCCAGGCCTCCCTGTCCATCACCAACTCCCGGAGTTCACTCACGTCCATTGAGTTGGTGATGCCATCCAGCCATCTCATCCTCTGTTGTCCCCTTCTCCTCCTGCCTCCAATCCCTCCCAGCATCAGAGTCTTTTCCAATGAGTCAACTCTTCACGTGAGGTGGCCAAAGTACTGGAGTTTCAGCTTTAGCATCATTCCTTCCAAAGAAATCCCAGGGCTGGTCTCCTTCAGAATGGACTGGTTGGATCTCCTTGCAGTCCAAGGGACTCTCAAGAGTCTTCTCCAACACCACAGTTCAAAAGCATCAATTCTTCGGTGCTCAGCCTTCTTCACAGTCCAACTCTCACATCCATACATGACCACAGGAAAAACCATAGCCTTGACTAGGTGGACCTTTGTTGGCAAAGTAATGTCTCTGCTGAGAAACGCTGGACTGGAGAGAACATTAGTGCTGACCAAAAGCTCAGTAGAAGGTAGGGATGGAGGGAAGTGGGTATGGCTATAAAAAGGACACTTGTGACATCCTTGTAGTTCTGGAATTGTGCATCCTTGACTGATTGTATCACTGTCAGTGGCCCAGTTGTGATAGTGAACTGTAGTTTTCTCAGATGTTCACCTTTGGAAAACCTGCTTAACGGCACATGGAATCGCTCTCTATTAATTTTTTTATAATTGCATGTAAATCTACAGGCCTCTCATAATAAAAAGTTTAATTAAAAATTAGTATTGAAGCAAAGTTTAACTTTTAGTTTCCTTTTTTCTCTTAATCTATATTCTTATATTTTTAAGCAAACATCAGCTGAATATATTTATCTTTTTTTGTTTTTAGATATTCTGCTTGTTTTTCTGAATATCTGAAGTTCAGTGTGACAGATTTTTTTTTATTCTTATATTCTAAATTTGTCTGTTTCTGTACAGTTTCTGTTAACGGGGGGGAAAAGGCATAGATTTATGTATACAAAATTCCTCCAGTTGTCACTTAACTATATAAAGGGCTGTTTTGGGAGGTGGTTTGGCAAGTTTGATTTTGAAAGGCAGGGAGAAGCCATGTGTCTTTAATAAAACAGCCATTACATACATTTATATATCATAAAAATAATGTGTATAACTCGTTTAGTTTATAAACTTCTTAGACTGAGCCTCAGATTTTTTGCTTTTCCTGGTGTTGACTTCCTCTAATGTACTTGAGAAGTCACTTGAAAGCTATATGCCTAGTTCTTCTTGTATAAAATCTTGTATTGCACCTTCTGTTAAGCCAGCAGTTTCTATTTACTTATTGTTAATAGTGAGAACTATTAATAATATCTCATTGCCTTTCATCTCCATGAAGTGATTGTGTATAACAACTGTGACGTGATGATATAATTTTTATTTACATTTTTAGATGGTACCTTTTTCTGTGTGCTCTTTAGTAATTGTTCAAAGCCCTATTCATTTTGGCAACATGAAAAAAGATTAAGAGATTGGGAAATTTTAAAGTTTTAAATTTTGAAGCACTTCAGCAGTTGAAAAGATTGACAGTTGTGAGTTAGAAGAGGCTTCTAACCATCATAATCAAATCACCATACTGGATGTCTTAAACTTACACAGAGATGTAAGTCAATTATTTCTCAGTAAAACTGGAAAAAAAAAAAAGGGAAAAAAAGAATTCTCTTGCTAATTTTCTACAAATTGATTAAATTGTATTATAGTATACAATTAGCACATTATTTGTGCATGTAATTGTACACAGTTATATACAGATTATTCAACTTATGTTTTTTATAACAAAATGGGACACTTAACCTTAAAAGTGAAATCCAAGTCTTTTCCTGATCAATTACCTTAATCATAGAGGAAGTCTGGGTTTCTGTTCTATCCAGGTAGGTAGGTTGTAATTTTAAGCAGTTTGGTTTGCTAAGCATGATTAAGACACTGTTCCCTTTGAGGTTTACCCTTTCGCTTCTAAGGTACAACTGTTTATCATCTTGGGTCAAAGGTTATAAAAAGTAGTCATCAATTAAAGCTTTATTGGTTGTAATTGGTAATGCTATGAAAGGAGGCAGCCAAACTGAATCTAATAATAAAAGACTCTTTGTTAAAATATTTAATAAATTAACACTCTCTCATGGAAGAGGGGAAGCTAATTACAAAGCCCAAGATTGTTAATCATAATGTTTACTTTCTTCAAAAGCACAGACCCAACTATCCATAATCATTAGACATTAGATTTCTTTCTTTTTTAAAATTCTGTAGACTTCTGTCATTCCCGGAGGGGATGTTCTTTTCTATGGCTCAGACTTGGGGTATGGGAGAAAGAGGAAATGCCAAGACAAACATAAGTTATAAGGGGCATCTTAAAAATAAACAGGATTCTGTTAGAACATCAGATTACCGTTGCTCTTCAAACAGGGTCAGAAGTTTATGTAGGTTTACTCTGTAGGCTAAGTGAGTAATAGCAAGAATCGGGGCATTTAGAAAGTAATGGTTTTTTGTTTTTTTCATGGTTAATTATTTACCAGAGCAATTATCCTTTCCACATCTATGTTGTGAACAGTGTGGTTCTTGAATTTTAGACATTTTTCAAAGCCATAATGTAGGTAAGTGGAGCAGTGACACAGTACTACCTTCACAACTCTTGAATGATCTTGCCATGAGAACTGTGAATGGGCTTTCACATCTGAGAATCAAACGATCAAATGAATGTTTCTAGATTTAAGAAATAGGGGACATCTTGGGTTTGTTCTTTACATATGTTTCTGTAGTCTGATCTTTAAGTCACTTCTAATGAAAGAAAATCCTGCTTTCGGCCTGCTGTTCAAATTAGCCATATGGTGAAGTGTAATATCCCGCTGAATGTCATTACGGTGCCCTGTGATATGTGCTCCCCTTTTCACATGGAAGCAAATTAAAATAGCCCTTTCAGGTGTTTTTTTTTTTTTTTTTTTTAAACACTCTGAATAAACCTGTCTTCACTTGGATGCTGGGACAGTTAAAAGGGTGTTCTCCAGCTGCAGTCAGGGCAATGAAATTATAGGCTTTGCTCAAGACCAAATGGAAATATTGCTTCCTGTAGGCAAAGCCGGAAGAACCCTGCATGTGATTCCCTTCTTCCGTTTCTCTCTCTCGTTCTCTGCGTGCTTGTCCATAGTTGTTTCTCAGTCCAAGGGTTCACTGTGTTTTGTTGTGATGGATGGGAAGGATTCTGTCTACTTTGCAGTGAACCTCATATCAGTCTCTACCATGGAAGAGGCACTAGATGAAGAGCTGTTTAACCAAATCATGGCATAGTAAATATTTAATAAAGAAAATAGAAGGTCTTTTCCTCTTTCTGTTGTGTAGACATATTGCCCCTATGAGGAAGTATTGTCCCAGCATAAGCTTTTTTTCCTATGAAACTGGACATGTTTCCACTAACATTTAGAGACCTGGGGATCAGTAATTGTATGAAATGTTCAGGGTGTTTCTGCATATAGGATACATTGTTACCTTTTATGAAGGAAAGAAATTCAGGAAAGGTCCTTCATCTGGCCTTCTCTTTTCCCACTAAGAGCAAGGATCACATGATCCTGACTTATTTGATTCCTGGTGTGACCTACTATAGCAACTATAATTTGACTTTGAGCTTTGTTAGCAATGAATTTTATCACTTTTATTTATATACAAAAACAAAAGGCCTTACTCATTTGCCCCCACTGAGTGGCAATACTGTGTTTTTTTTTTTTTTTTAATGTTTATATTCAGACAAGTCTAGACATGTGGGAAATTCAAAATCATCACTTGTGTTTTTATTTTTAAACATTTATTCATAACTCATGTTTGTTCCGGCATTTGTATGGCAGTCTGTAGCATGTGTTTGAAGAAAGGCAGTTGGAACAGTGTTGTGCAGTAAAAGTGGATCATACTGGATTATGATGTTCTGGAAAAGATTTTTGCCTGGAAAAGTCAGTGAAAAGAATATGTATACTATGATATATGATCCTATTTATAAATGTGTTATATGCACATATGCGTGTAGGTAAAATATCTGTTTAGAATAGCTCCCTGGTACCTCAGACGGTAAAGAATCTGCCTGTAATGCGGGAGACCTGGGTTCAGTCCCGGGGTCTGGGAGATCCCCTTGAGAAGGGAATGGCTACCCACTTCAGTGTTCTTGCCATGAGAATTCCATGGACAGAGGAGCCTGGTGGGCTGCAGTCCATGGGGTCGCAAAGAGTCAGACACAACTGAGCAACTAAGCACACACACACATGAAGTAGTAAGCAGTAGCTGTCTCTAGGAGATGGGGATTATGAATGAGGTTTTTAAAAATTAAAGGTTGATTTATAATATTATCAACATATTAGTTTCGTGTATATAACATAGTGATTAAACATTTTTATAGATTATAGTGCATTTAAAATTGCTGTAAAATATTGGCTATGTTCCCTGTGCTGTACAGTATATCCTCATAGCATGGTTATTTTATATGTGCGTAGTGGTTTGTACCACTTAATCCCCACACATGTCTTGTCCCTCTTTCCTTGCCTTTACCTATTGGTAACAATTTGTTCATTCTCAATATCTGCTAGTCTTCTTGTGTTTTGTAATATTCAATTGTTTATTTTTTTTATATTTCACATGTAAGTGATAACATGCAGTATTTATCTTCCTTTGTCTAACTTACTTCACTAACCATAATACTCTCTAGGTCCATTCATGTTGTCGCAAATGGCAGAATTTCATTCTTTTTTATGACTGAGTAATATCCAATTGTATATATTTGCCATATCTTCTTTATCCACTCATCTGTTGATGGACATTTAGGTTGCTTCCATATGTTGGCAGTTGCAGATAGTGCTGCTGTGAACAATGGGATGCATATATCTTTTTGAATTACTGTTTTTGTTTTCTTCAGATCTGGATATATAAACATATAGGAACATGTATATCAGGCAACTCAAAATTTTTACCACTCTGTGTATGTCTGTGGATGACTATGAAAGTGCCATGGGTTTTGATTTTGAGACTACCCATAAATTTTAGCAGGCAGACAAATTTGCAAATTAGGAATCCATGAATAATAATTGACTGCATTTCCTCCTGATTCCTCTCTTATTAAATGACACCACCAGCCAAACTAGTTACCTAGGTTAGAAATCTCATGTCAGTTTTCTTTCCTTCATATCCTTTACCACATATATCCAATTGGCTTGTGCCTCCTTAAGTATATGTCAGAGTCTAATCCTTTTGTAGCTAATTTCCCCTTCCTTCATAGTGCTTACTACATTACAGCTTCCAGGTGTTTAAAACTAGAGTTGAAGTCCAAATATCTTATCATGATTCACAAAGTCCCCTGGCCTTGTCTCCTATCATACCTCTCCCTTACACGCTGAAGTTCCAATTGTGAAGAACTTCTTTCAGTTCATGGAGTGTGTGATATCTTTTTTCATTGAATCTCTCTGTCTCTACAAGGAACAGTTTTCCCCCCTTTCTGTTTACCTGGCTTATTCTTCTGAGTCATTCTTCAATTATGGGTATAAATGTTATTTTTTTCCTGAGAATCTTTCTCTAACATTTATCCCTCCCCCATTCATGTGCATGCATACACACACACACACACACGCACACACACACACTCAGTTATACATTCCACTCCAATCCATAGGATTTTATTGTTTATTTTAATATAATTGCTTATTTAATTTCTAGTCTTCCACTGTAGACTATAAATTCACTGAGGAGATTCTTAGTGTCTTTCACATGGTAAGCACTTTATATACTTTGTAACTGATTTTTCTGTGCCATTGTATGTATTAATTAATTATCGTATAGTCTTCGGAGCACTGTCATTCTAAAGACATAAAATGAAAATGAAAACAACTTTTGCCTTGCCTTCCTGTTGTTTTGTATCTTTTTGTTTATACCTTTATTAGCTGTTCAGGTGACTTTTTTGGTTTGTGTTTTGCTTTTTTTCATTTGAGTGGTTAAAGGAGCTTGAGGCCGAAGTGGCAGAACTCTATAGAGCATTGTCTATTGACCTATTTGTGAATAGGCAGGCACTTCCTCAATTACTCAGCTGTATTGGGCAGACATCTATTTCTCAATTTCTTCCTATAAGCATTGAGTTGACAAAATTGGCAAAAGAAATAGAAAAATCAGAGGTGAATTTCTTGAACATTCACTAAGGAAAATCTAACTCAATTTTGTAAATGGAGAAGCCAGACCTATTAGATAAATTGGTCTTTTCTTATGTTTTAATTTTATTAAAAAACAAAATATATATAGTTTAGAATTAAGTAGAAGTTCATGATTTGGTTTTTATATAGAATTTCATCTTGTTTATTTTCTGTCATTTATGACAAATAATTAAATTAGTATGCTACTGCTAAGTCACTTTAGTCGTGTCCGCCTCTTTGCTATCTTATGGACTGTAGCCCTCCAGGCTCCTCTGCCCGTGGGGTTCTCCAGATAAGAATAGTGGAGTGGATTGCCATTTCCTCCTCCAGGGGATCTTCCTGACTTAGGGATTGAACCCGTGTCTCCTACAGCTCCTGCGTTGAAGATGGATTCTTTACCACTAGGCCACCCGGGAAGTCTCGGTCAGTCCCGGTTAGTATGCTGTGTCCTAATTAACAAGGCTTTCCCTAAATTCTCAACTAAGTGTATCTTGGCTCAAAAGTATGTTGAAAGTGTAATGTCACACTCACATAATAAAGGGCCTTTTATGGCTGTTAACCTTAAAATGAAATGTCCTTCACTGTGTACAAAAGGTAATTGACCTTTAATAATACCACTATGCTGGAAAGTGGTGACAAGTAGGGAATAACTTTAACAAACCAACAGACAGTTTCCACTTCTTATTTCTTAAATATAATTATTTGCTACCTCACTAGCTTATGGACTAAGAAAGTCTTGAAATAGCTGTCTTAAGGTTTGTTTTCATTTTTTAGACAGAAAAATTCAGATGTATATAGTTGTCAAAACCTTACTGTGTTAAAATATTTGATTTTAAGCTACACCAAGAGTTGTCAAACCATGACTCTTGTGTTAAGTCCATCATATTGCCTGTTTTTGTATGACCTTGTGAACTTTTACATTTTCAAATGATGGGTGAAAAATAATTTTTTATCCCTCGAGGACTAATATTTTATGACAGGTGAAAATGGTTTAAAATTCTAATTTCAGTTTCTACAAATAAGGTTTTATTGGAACAGAGCCATACTCATTTATATATTGTTTATGACTGCTCTTATACAACAGCAGCAGTGTTGAGTAGTTGCATCAAAGACTGCATGGCTCAACAAAGACTATTTACTATTCTACTCATTACAGAAAGCATTTGCCAACCACTGAGCTACACTATCAAGTGTGCATGATTTAGTACCTTAAATAGCTTTTCTAGTTTAAGGATAACAAAGAAGTCATGTTGAGTAAGATTCTTCAGACTTTTGGGAAGGTGAAAAAAACTGAAGGTAGATAGTACATGGAAAATCTTCCTTCTGTGCAGGGGACCTGTGTTCAATCCCTGGGTTGGGAGGATCCCCTGGAGAAGGGAATGGCTACCCACTTCAGTATTCTTGCCTGGACAGAGGAGCCTGGCAGGCAATGGTCCATAGAGTCTCAAAGAGTCAGACATGACTGAAATGATCAACACTTTCACAGTAAACCTTATCTTCACATGGGTGGGGCTTTCACTTTCATCACTGATTTCATCTTATGTTTTAAATAAGTATTTGCATAGTGGTTATTATTTATCTAGACAGTATTCTAAAAGCTTTATAATGCTTCATAATCTTTATAACAAACATAGGAGGTTGGCATCTCTACAAATAAGTGAGCCATAGCATGTTTACTAGTGAAAGGTAAAGAGTTAAACAGTGGAAGTTAAATTAATGAAAGGGAAATTATATAGCTAGTCGTATGAGTTATACTGTAGGAGGAAATGGCAACCCACTCCGGTATTCTTGCTGGGATAATCCCATGACAGAGAAGCCTGGCGAGCTACAGTCCATGTGGTTGGAAAGAGTCAGACACAACTGACTGACAGAGCACATGAGTTACACAGTTAGTAAGGGCTAGGCCATGATTGGAATAAATTCATCTGGTTCTAAATTCAATACTGTTAACCGCTGTACAATGCTGTCTCTCCCTTTCTACTTTTGTTTATTTAGAAAAGTCTTGGGTTGTGAGTAGAGTTTAATAAAAGAGGAGCATCATGTTTTAAAAGTTTTGAGTTCATATCAGTTTCTAGGATTTTTATAATCAAGTACCACAACTCGGGGGCTTAAAATAAGAGAAATTTCTTCTGTCACTGTTTTGGAGAGTAGAAATCCAAAATCAGGATGTTAGGAGGCTGTCCTTCCTCTGAGATTCTGGGTAGAATCCTTGCCTCTCTGCAGCCTCTGTGGTGGCCAGGAGTCCTTGGTGTTGAGATGTATCAATCCCATCTCTGCTTGTGGCTCCAGGTTGAATTCTCCCTGTGCTGTCCTCATATAGCATTCTCCTCTTCTTATGAAGACACCAGTTATGCTAGATTAAGGATCACCCTGTTATAGTATGGCTACATCTTAATTTAACGAATTATACCTGTAAAGACTATTTCTAAATGGTCATGCTGTGAGGTCCAGGGAAGGACATTAATTTCGAGAGGACACTATTCAACCCCAGTTATAGAGCATATAAATCAGCTCTTGTTTTCTAGAGTACCTTTCAGTTTAAGCCCAAAAACCCTGAATGAAAAGTTACAGGGCTTTGTTTCTTCCTTTTTGGTGTTAATCCTGTGCTAGATAATACTCTGTCTGAGAAGACTGACATTATTCTCAATTTCTGCCTTTTTCTTGCCTTCTTTTGGCCTCTTGCTCATAATTTATTTGAGGCTAGATTTTATTCTGGAATTTTCTTCTGGGATGTTCTGTGATTTTTTTTTTTTAAGGATCATTTTCTCAACTGTTATTATAACCTACAAGAATGTTGGTTTGTTTTTTTCTTGTAAATTTGTGATAATTAGTTCAAAAACCAACTTTGGTGTTTTTGGAGGTTGAGTTCCGACAGTTTCCTCTGAATAATCTTGTGTCCATTTCTACTGGGATTTGTAAGTTAGGTTCAGTAAGTTCTAATAATTATTTTTGTTTTTTCAATGGTTATTATTGTTAAAATGACAGATTGTGAGAAATGTGGGACTGCCTTAGCTTCTGACCTGGGAGCTTCTCTTTTCCCACGAAATACTAGAGTGGTTGGCCCAATTGTGTCAACCTATTTCCTTTCATTTGTTTTGCAGGGGGCCCGGGAAACATTTGAGAACTACTACCGAAAACAAAGGCGAAAACAGGCTCGTTTGGTGCTCCAGCCTCCGTCTAACATGGTAGGATAACCACTTTTATTTTTCTCCCTTTTTCATTTTTCTTCTATATCTTTTAATTATTTTCCACTTGTGATTCCCCCCAGCCCCAAATTGTCATTCGGGGACCACTTTTGGTGGCCATGACTTGCACTAAGAAAGTAGCAACTAACATTTCTTGATTGCTATGTTTCAGGCATTCTTCTAAGTACTAGATATGTATTGTCTCATTTTATCCTCACTGTAATCCTATAAAGGTAGGTTGTTGTTGAGTCACCCAGTCATGTCCGACTCTTTGCAACCCCATGGACTGTAGCACGCCAGGCTTCCCTGGGCTTCACTATCTCCTGAAGTTTGCTCAAACTCATGTCCATTGAGTTGGTGATGCCATCCTACCATCTCGTCCTCTATCAACCCCTTCACTTCCTACCCTCAATCTTTCCCAGAATCAGGGTCTTTTCCAGTGAGTGAGTGCTTTGTGTCAGGTGGCCAATGTATTGGAGCTTCAGCTTCAGCATCGTCCATCCAGTGACTATTCAGGATTGATTTCCTTTAGGATTGCCTGGTTTGATTGCTTTACTGTCCAAGGGTATCTCAAGAGCCTTCTCCAGCACCACAGTTCGAAGGCATCAATTGTTTCACGCTCAGCCTTCTTTATGGTCCACCACTCACATTGGTACATGACTATTGGAAGAACCACAGCTTTGAGTATATGGACTTTTGTTGGCAAAATGATGTCTCTGCTTTTGAATACGCTGTCTAGGTTTGTAATAGCTTTTTTTACAAGGAGCAAGTGTCTTTTAATTTTATGGCTGCAGTCCCCATCTGCAGTGATTTTGGAGCCCAAGAAAATATAGTCTGTCACTGTTTCCACTGTTTCCCCATCTATTTGCCATGAAGTGATGGGACTGGATGCCATGATCTTTGTTTTCTGAATGTTGAGTTTTAAGCCAGCTTTTTCACTCTTCTCTTTACCTTCATCAAGAGGCTCTTTAGTTCCTCTTCACTTTCTGGCATTAGGGTGGTGTCATCTGCACACCTGAGGCTATTGTTACTTCTCTCGACAATCTTGATTCCAGCTTGAGCTTCATCCAGCCCAGTGTTTCACATGATGTACTCTGCATATAAGTTAAATAAACAGGGTGACAATATACAGCCTTGATGTACTCCTTTCTCAATTTGGAACCAGCCCATTGTTCCGTGTCCAGTTCTAACTGTTGCTTCTTGACCTGCATACAGGTTTCTCAGGAGGCAGGTAAAGTGATCTGGTATTCCCATCTCTTGAAGAATTTTCTATAGTTTGTTCTGATCCACACAGTCAAAGATTTTAGCGTAGCCAATGAAGCAGAAGTAGATGTGTTTCTGCGGTTAGCTTGATTTTTCTGTGATCCATCTGATGTTAGCAGTTTGATCTCTGGTTCCTCTGCCTTTTCTAAATCCTGCTTGGACATCTGAAAGTTCTTAGTTCATGTACTGTTGAAGCCTCACTTGAAGGATTTTGAGCATTACCTTGCTACCATATAAAATAAATGTAATTGTGGGGCAGTTTGAACATTCTTTGACATTGCCCTTCTTTGGAATTAAAATGAAAACTGACATTTCCAGTCCTATGACTACTGCTGAGTTTTCTAAATTTGCTGATATACTGAGTGCAGCACTTTAACTGCGTCATCTTTTAGGATTTAAAATAGCTCAGCTGAAATTCTATCACCTCCACTAGCTGTGTTCAAGACGCTTTCTTGGTTGCACTTGACTTCCCATTCCAGGATGTCTGGTTCTAGGTGAGTGATCACACCATCATGGTTATCTGGGTCATTAAGACCTTTTTTGTATAGTTTTTCTGTGTATTCTTGACACCTCTTCTTAATATCTTCTGTTTTTGTTAGGTCCATACCATTTCTGTCCTTTATTGTGCCCATCTTTGCATGAAATGTTCCTTTGGTAATTTTCTTGAAGAGATATCTAGTCTTTCCCATTCTATTGTTTTTCCCTGTTTCTTTGCATTGTTCACTTTAGAAGGATTTCTCATCTCTCCTTGATATTCTTTGGAACTCTGCATTCAGCTGGGTATGTATGTTTCTTCCTTCTTTTTACGTTTGCTTCTCTTCTTTTTTCAACTATTTGTAAGGCCTCCTCAGACGACCATTTTGCCTTTTTGCATTTCTTTTTCTTGGGGATGATTTTGATCACTGCCTCCTGTACAATGTCATGAACCTCCGTCCATAGTTCATCAGGCATTCTGTCTGTCAGATCTAATCCCTTGAATCTATTTGTCACTTCCACTGTATAATCATAAGGGATTCGATTTAGGTCATCCTTGAATGGCCTAGTGGTTTTCCCTACTTACTTCAATCTAAGTCTGAATTTTACAATAAGGAGTTCATGATCTGAGCCACAGTCAGTTCTCGATCTTGTTTTTGCTGACTATATAGAGCTTTCCCACCTTCAGCTGCAGAGAATATAATCAGTCTGATTTTGGTACTGACCATCTGGTGACGTCCATGTGTAGAGTTGTCTCTTTTCTCTTCTGTTGTTGTAACAGGGTTTGCTATGATAAGTGTGTTCTCTTGGCAAAACTCTGTCGGTGTTTGCCCCACTTTATTTTGTACTCCAAGGCCAAACTTGCCTATTATTTCAGGTATCTCTTGATGTCCTACTTTTGCATTTCAATCCCCTATGATGAAAAGGACATCTTTTTTTGGACACCTTGTTAGTTCTAGAAGGTCTTGTAGGTCTTCATAGAACTGTTCAACTTCGGCTTTTTCAGCATTAGTGGTTGGGGCATAGATTCGTAGGTACTCTTATTGTATTTACTTTATAGTCTTGGGAATTGAGCCTTAAGAAATGAATTAGCTGATTTGTGTCTTTATCAAAACAAAAACAATAACTTCTTTCTTCTTTGCTTTTTTGTAGCATGAAACTTTAGATGGCTACAGGAAGTATTTTAATCAAATTGTCGGGTGGGTATTTGTGTGTGTGTCTTAAATTTATACACTTTCAATAGTTTGGACACTTTTCCTGAGACTTGGAAAAGTATAGCAAGTGTTCTTTGGGAATTTATTTTTTTTCCTTTATTTAAATTCTTAAAACAAGATTTGGTTTTGAATATCTGATAATTTTAAAGGAACATCTATTTGTTTCAACATTATATTGTTGGAGAATACTTTTTATGGAGAAAGGAAGAATAATGTTGAATTATAACCTTATTATATGTGATATTTTGCTTTTCCATTATTGTTAAGAGAGAACCAAGCAATCAACAAACGTTGGCACTTTTTTTCTAAAAGAGCCAAATGGTAATGTGTTTTAGGTTCAACAGACCAAACAGTTTCTGTTGCAGCTATTCAGCTTTGTTACAGTACAAAAACAGCTATAGACAATATGTACATGAGACACAATTGGTGTGTTCCAATAACACAGCATTTATAAAAATAAGCAGTGTGCCAAACTTATTCCATGGACTGTGTCGTTTGCCACCCTCATCTTGAGAATACATACTAGTTTGGAATTCCAGTTCCCCAATAAGCTTCCCAAATATAGGCAGCTTATTCTTATTGCAAAATAGTGATTTTGTAGTGAAAAAAGGGAAGTAAGTTGAATTGTTCCATGAAATTTCTTTATTTTTCAAATTCAGATTGTTATACTGTAACTGGTAACTTTATTAAAGTGTTATCATGAGCAATTCTCTAAAGAATTGTTTTAATTAGTATGACTATTTAGGTAAGATAACTAAAGATAATTTCAGATGCATAAAAATTAGGACACCACAGCAGAATGTTAAAAAAATATGTGTGTATTTTTTTACCTTTGTGCTATATCTTTTCAACACTTTGATGAAAAAGTTTTGTATAAGGGGAATTGTTTTAATATTTTGTGTGTTGGATTCTTAAAATAATGGGTGTTTTAACTTTTGTTGTTTTTTGTAAAATGTTTTAATGGCCTGGTATTTTTACTGTAGTGAAACTAGTCTCCTTTATCTATAAACATTTTTTTCTTCCCTTTTAAATTCCAGGATAGCATGGTTAACATTTAATGCAAATGTAATTCCAGTTTACAAATGTAATTCCAGTTTATTGAAGTGATTAAAATGATATCATGATCAAAGGTATAATTCCAAGTCTAATAAATGTGATTTTGTTTGTTATACCAAGTAACTTTCTTTAAGAAAAACACTAGTATTGCCTTCAAATTTAATGGCAGCTCTTAATGTTTGTGACATGCTGAAAATAGTAATCAAACTATTTTCTGACAGCTGTGCTTTCTTTTTTTCCTCAATCTTAGCTTTTTTGTGGTTGAAGATCACATTTTACATACAACACAGGGCTTAGTAAATAGAGCCTACATTGATGAACTGTGGGAAATGGCACTTTCAAAAACCATCGCAGCACTCCGTACTCACTCGGTATGTAAGACACCCAAGAGAAATTTTTACTTCAAGCTAATTGTCTCTACAGTATTCAGTCTTCTACAGCTTTAAAATCATCCTATGAATACCATTTACTCATGAAAGATGTATGGAAGTAACCACTTCAAACTGCATGTTCTCTAATGCTAAGCCCCCTTTATGGATGTTCTTTGCATTAAGAAAACAACAGCTAACATTTACTGATTGTTCTCTATGTCTCAGGCATTGTTATTGTATTGTTACTGTGTAGTGCATATATATTTCATCTTCACTTCATCTTTCTGAGGCAGATACTGTTTTTATATTTGTCATATAGACTGCAGAACAACCTCAGAGAGGTTAAGTAACTAGCCCAATATCACCCAATAAGTGGTAGAGCTTGGATTCGAACCTTGACAGTATGGCTGCAGACCCTGTGTTCTTAGCCACTTTGTGGCTTTGTAATGCCTATTAATACTGGTTTGGAGTTCACAGGTTTATTCTTACTCCATAACATTTCAATAAGTTGCCCGATTTTCAGTGTCCATGCTCTATTGATCTGTTTTATGATAGCATCAATTTTAAATGGTAATCTACTTTATTACAGGTGGGGAATTCTGGCTCTGAATTATTCATTTATTCATTCATTCAGTATTTCTTGAACAAGGATTACATGTTGATGATAGCAATACAAGAATGAATAAGACTAAGGACTTTGTTCTCAGAGAGCTGTATTATGACTGGGGAGATTCCCAATAAACTAATCAATATCAGACAGTGATAATGCAATGCAATTAAAAGAGAGTGATATATTAGGACAACAAGGTGTCTGATTTTGATAAGTTGATATGACATGGCATTCTGAGATATAAATATCAAGGAGTCAGTATTTGTGCAAAAATCAATTAAAAGATCATACTATAGGTATAAGGAACAGTAGTGCAAGGACTTTGTGGCATTATTATGTATGAATGTGTTTCAGGAACAATAGTGAGAAGTTAATAATAAGAGATAATTTGGTATTTGAAAAATTTCAAGAAATGGTTCTAGTATGCATATTATTTTGTTAACCAGAAGCTTAAAAGTCATTCATAACCCTACAAGTCTCTATCTATTCATTATCAGGTG
Source organism: Bos grunniens (assembly GCF_055505025.1). Classification (NCBI taxonomy): domain Eukaryota; kingdom Metazoa; phylum Chordata; class Mammalia; order Artiodactyla; family Bovidae; genus Bos; species Bos grunniens. Next base: position 95,512,858 of record NC_141175.1, on the reverse strand, counting down.
TTCCAGAGTAAATATCATGTCTAAAATCTAGAATTGAAGGGAGCGTAGCCACTTTAAAGGAAACTGAACAATGCTCCAAGTAGTTAGAACATAAGACATAGAACCCTAAGGAGGTATGGTAAGAAGTAAGAATAAAAAAAAAATAGGAAGATTTCACATTATATAGGGCCTGGTTGACCCTTTAAGCAGTGAGTTAAGTGGAATATGTGTGTTCGGGACAGGAGTAGAGTAAATTGGAGTGAGAAGATCAGATTTCTATTTTTAAAAGATTATTCTAGCTAAATAATGGATGAGGGATGAGAATGGATGTGGGGAGAAGAGTTATTGGTAGGCTGGTCTAGTATTCCAGACAAGAGATGATGATTGCTGGACAAAAGTGATGGTAGATATGGAAAGAAGTGAATGAGTTTGAGAGATATTTAGGAAGTAAGATTTATAATACTTTGTGATGGACTAAATATAAGAGATAAGGTTAAAGAAGTATCAGGGCCTAGTTTACGGTTTTCTTCCTTGGATGATAGTGTTGGTATTGATGGTTTGGAGTGGGAAAGTCATAAGTTACTTTTGGATACGATTACTTTAGATGCTTTTGTGCAATTAAAGTAGTAGGCTCTGTCGTTGTGGGTCAGTCGCTGTCATTTCTGACTCTTGTGACCCCATGGACTGCAGCACACCAGGCTTCCCCGTCCATCACCAACTCCCGGAGCTTGCTCAAACTCATGTCCATTAAGTCACTGAAGCTATCCAACCATCTCATCCTCTATCATCCCTTTCTCCTCCTGCCTTCAGTCTTTCCCAGCATCAGGGTCTTTTCTAATGAGTCAGCTCTTCACATCAGGTGGCCAAGGTATTGGAGCTTTAGCTTCAGGATCAGTCATTCCAATGAATATTCAGGATTGATTTCCTTTAGGATTGACTGGTTGGATCTCCTTGCAGTCCAAGGGACTTTCAAGAGTCTTCTCCAACACCACAGTTCAAAAGCATCAATTCTTTACCACTCAGGCTTCTTTATGGTCCAACTCTCACATCCATAGAAGACTACTGGAAAAACCTTAGCTTGGAGTAGACAGACCTTTGTTGGCAAAGTAATGTTTCTGCTTTTTAAAACACTATGTGGGTTTGTCATAGCTTTTCTTCCAAGGAGCAAGCGTCCTTTAATTTCATGGCTGCAGTCACTATCTGCAGTGATTTTGGAGCCCAAGAAAATACAAGTAAATTTTCTCAGCAAGAAAATACGCTGTTTTCTTCATCATACAATCATATTTATTATCATTAAGAATAGGACACATTGCAAGTGTGCTGATTAAATTGTATATCTATGGAAAAAATTAATTTAATTTAATTTTCATCTGTGGATCCACTGTATATTCCTTTGAACTAAAGGGAAAATGACACAACTACTTTTAAAAAATAGTTCTGCATCAGTCTACAGAGGCATAAAGAAATTAGTCGTCTCTTAGGGCTGAAAGTGGGTATGAGGAATAATGAGTGATAGTTTAAGGGGCACAGGGTTTCTCCTTGAGGTGATGAAAATGTTCTAAAGTTGATTATGATTATATTTGTACCTACCTGCAAAGATATTTTTAAAATGTAAAAAAAACATTGAATTATATACTTTAAGTGGGTGAATTGCATGGTATTGAAATTGTATTTCAACATAACCATTAAAATATAACTCAGCATTACATTCATTTACCCACTGAACCATATTTATCCATTATGAGATAGTGTAGTTGATGCCCATATACCAGTTCCATTCTATGATAACTATTTACTGTATTATATTTTCAGCAAGAAAGACAGATAGACAACCCAAACATCAAAACAAATCTCAAAAGGAAACATTTTATCTGAGTGGTTATTTTTTTATAAGAATTCTATATTATTCCAACTTTCTGTCACTAATTAAAACTCTTCATATTTTCTAATCGAATTATCAATCTTTGTATAAATTAGAAACATTTTGAAAGGTATATTATTCTCAATGCTGATTTCAAGAAAAATCTTATACAATCCATTTCACATAGATTTCAAATATAGCAGTACCTAATACATTTTCTCAGCAAGAAAATACACTGTTTTCTTCATCATACAATCATATTTATTATCATTAAGAATATGACACATTGTAAGTGCGCTGATTAAAGTGTATATCTATGGAAAAATTTAATTTAATTTAATATTCATCTGTGGATCTACTGTATATTCTTTTGAACTGAAATAATATACAGTATTCTTGTTTTAAAATAATAATATGCTAATACAGAATTCATATAAGAAATGGCTTCATATTGGAAGATCTGTTAATATAATTGCCAGCCTGGCTGCTAGTAAAATGATAGGCCGATCATCTGATAATACTGGAAAAATACTTTTTTATAATTTAAATTATGGAACAATGTAATCTATAGGCAAAAATCCTCATGTTTTATAGCTATTAAACATTAGACATCTTTTCTTATTATGTGATAGGCAGACAAGAGTGTGTACTGTGATAGTGGTTTGATACACACCCACAGCCATATTCACCCTCTCACACACCCGTTTTTGAATCAGAGGGTATACTGAGAATATGTGTCATTCAGCTCCCCTAACCAAATTGACACTGAAATAAAATGTAAGAAAAACTAAAAGGAAAAACAGTTCAAAGTGTACCTCTATAGGCTAGAAAATTTGAAAAATTTCTCTGAACTTAGAAAATCAGATGGAATCAGAATAATGACTCAGCCTGAGGAAAGAAAATATTGGATTAAGTATGAAGTAGAGGGTTTTGTGGCAGCCCACTCCAGTACTCTTGCCTGGAAAATCCCATGGATGGAGGAGCCTGGTAGGCTGCAGTCCGTGGTGTAGCTAGGAGTTGGACATGACTGAGCGACTTCACTTTCACTTTTCACTTTCACGCATTGGAGAAGGAAATGGCAACCCACTCCAGTGTTCTCGCCTGGAGAATCCCAGGGACGGGGAAGCCTGGTGGGCTGCCATCTCTGTGGTTGCACAGAGTTGGACACGACTGAAGCAGCTTAGCAGCAGCAGCAGCAGCAGCAGAAGGTTTTGTTAAAGCAGGAAATGTTCCAAATGGAATCTGCTGCTAAGTCACTTCAGTCATGTCCGACTCTGTGTGATCCCACAGACGGCAGCCACCAGGCTCCTCCGTCCCTGGGATTCTCCAGGCAAGAACACTGGAGTGGGTTGCCATTTCCTTCTCCAATGAATGAAAGTGAAAAGTGAAAGTGAAGTTGCTCAGTTGTGTCCGACTCTTAGTGACCCCATGGACTGCAGCCTACCAGGCTCCTCCATCCATGGGATTTTTCCAGGCAAAGTACAATGGAATCTAGGAACACTCTAAATTCAGTAAACAAATGTCATGAGCAGGAATGAGCCTGGGAGAAATCTTGGTGGAAATAATTTAGAGATCTGCCTTATATGCAGAATATATCCTGCAAAATGCTGAGCTGGATGAATCACAAGCTGGAATCAAGACTGCTTGGAGAAGTATCAGGAATCTCATATATCCAGATGATACCACTCCAGTGATAGAAAGTGAAGAGGAACTAAAGAGCCTCCTGATGAAGTTGAAAGAAGAGAGTGAAAAAGCTGGCTTAAAATTCAACATTCAAAAAACTAAGATCAGGGCATCCGGTCCTATTACTTCATGGCAAATAGATGGGGAAACGAAGGAAACAGTGGCAGATTTCATTTTCTTGGGCTCCAAAATCACTGCGGATGGTGACTGTAGCCATGAAATTAAAAGGTGCTTGTTCCTTGGAAGAAAAGCTGTGACAAACCTAGCTGCTGCTGCTGCTATTAAGTCACTTCAGTTGTGTCCAACTATGTGCGACCCCATAGGCGGCAGCCCACCCAGCTCCCCTGTCCCTGGAATTCTCCAGGCAAGAACACTGGAGTGGGTTGCCATTTCCTTCTCCAATGCGTGAAAGTGAAGTTGCTCGGTTGTGTCTGACTCTTAGCGACCCCATGGACTGCAGCCTACCAGGCTCCTCCATCCATGGGATTTTCCAGGCGTGAGTACTGGAGTGGGGTGCCATTGCCTGCTCTGTGACAAACATGTATTAAAAAGCAGAGACATTACTTTGCTGACAAAGGTCCATATAGTCAGTGCTATGGTTTTTCCGGTAGTCACATATGGATGTGAGAGTTGGACCATAAAGAAGGCTGAGCACCACAGAATTGTTGCTTTTGAAATGTGGCTCTGGAGATAACTCTTGAAAGTCCCTTGGACAGCAAGGAGATCAAACCAGTCAATCCTAAAGGAAATCAACCCTGCCTGTTCTTTGGAAGGACTGATGCTGAAGCACCAATGTTTGGGCCACCTGATGTGAAGAGCTGACTCATTTGAAAAGACCCTGATGCTGGGGAAGACTGACGGCAGAAGGAGAAGGGGGTGATAGAGGATGAGATGGTTGTATCCATCATCGCCTAAATGGACATGAGTTCGAGCTAACTTTGGGAGACAGTGAAGGACAGGGAAGCTTGAAGTGCTGCAGTCCATGGGCTCACAAAGAGTTGGACAAGACTGAGCGAGTGAACAACAACATTTACATGATATAGAAGACATTAATAATCAAAATGAATAGCTATTCTTTAGCAAAAACAAGTAATTCATGGACTAGGAGAAAAATTTATGAAATAACAATCATTTCTCATTTTAGGAATATAGGAGGCTAGATTATTCATAGCAACTGTTCAGCTTGAAACAACTAAAAGTACTGTAATATGTAATATGCATCATATAAGACATTAAGTCTCAGAGTGCTTAGTAAGGTTATTAAGGAATTTATCAGGCCAAATCCAGGGGAAATTGAGAGTCCAGAAGTTCAGAGTGATACGATGAAATACATAAGCTGCCTTTCCCTTGAGGTTGCTTGTTAGTCCAATTTGTACTCAGATTTTATAGTCTCTTGGGCCTACCTGAGATAAAGAGTCTAGTATGGTGCCCTCCCCACATTAAGCTGGAGAAACTATTCCTTTCAGGTTAAGAATGTATCTGAAGTAAGTGATCAGCAGTCACAGTTCTTCCCCCAAAGAGATCTTCAGGTTTGGGGAGTTTTATCTTAAATTGTTATCTATATAAATTCTTGGAGAACAGAAAAGGAAGATACTCACTAACTCATCTTATGAGTTGTATGAGGTGTGAGTAATCTTGATAATGAAGCTAGAGAAGGATAGCATAACTCATAAGCTCATAAATATACAGGCTTATTCATAAATATAGTTGTATTTAGTAAAGATAGAAATATAAATAAAAAATAAACCTTTGAAAGGAAAAAGGAAAATTGTCATTTTTGCTGATGATATATTTTAGTATATTGAAAATCCAAAGAAATTTACAGAAAAAATTATTCCAATAAATGGAAGAGGTTAGCATATTCTATGTTGCAAAATTGTCTCTTTATATCCAGGAATAAAATTTGAAAAATTAAAAATTTTAAAAGATAAAAATTGATACAATAACATATATTAAAAGTAGTAGAAATATGCCTAACATAATATGTCAAGACCTAAATGGAGAAAATTCAAAAATATTTTTGAGAGATGGAAAGGAATTAAAGAAGACCTAAATAAAACTGAGAGTAATAGCATGTTCAGTGATTGGAAGAGTTATTGTAGATATCTACTGTCTTAAAATTTATCTATAAATTTAATTCAATGCCAATTAAAATCTCCATAATCTTATTTTTGGAAAGATGAGTACCTTTGCAATTAGATTTATAATATTTTTAAGCCAGTACAAAAGCAAAGAATAGCTAAGAGACTCCTTAAGACTGAAGGCAGGTGGTTTTTCTCTACCAAATATGAAGACTCAATTTAAAAATCTTACTAAATCAATACCAGACCCTCTGGTACTGTCATTGGATAGATAGAACAGAATATAGCCCTCAAAAAAATATTTGATATTTATCAAAGACTGTTGCTGGTCAGTGGGTAGAGAACAGACTTTTCAATGAATAGTACTAGAACAATTGATTATCAGTATGGGGGAATTGGAGAAGGAAATGGCAACCCACTCCAGTGTTCTTGCCTGGAGAATCCCAGGGACAGAGGAGCCTAGTGGGCTGCCATCTATGGGGTCGCACAGAGTCAGACACAACTGAAGCGACTTAGCAGCAGCAGCAGCATGGGGGAAATAATTATACCAAAAAAAAGTTTCAGGTTGATAAAATACCAAAATGTGAAATGTAAGACCATAAATTCTCTACAAGATAGTGTAAGATAATATCTTTGTGGTTTAGGATATGGAAGAAATTCCTAACTAAAATACAAAAGAGACACTAACCATAAAGATTCATACATTAAGCTACATTAAAACTAAGAAAAAAACAAAAAAAAAAATTAAAGATAGTAGATAAAATAAGATATATGATGAGAAATGATATCTTCAACAGAATATCAGCAAAGAACTAACATAAAATATATAAAAGTTTTCACTATACATCATCATAATAGAGACAAACATCTCAGTAGAAATAAGAAGCAAAAAATTTACAGTTATTTCATTAAGGAAGGAATTCACTTGGCTGAGAAACATGTGCTCAACTTCAGTGCATCGGTGAAAGGCAGATAAAAACAAAATGAAATAGCATGTAAAAATTAGTAATACAGATGTTGATAAAGATATGAATCATTCAGAACTCTTATATACTACTAAGGGAATAAGTTTAAATTGATAAAACCCTTTGAAAAAAATAGTGGTATCTTCTAATCAACCATCCACATTAACCACAAATTCTTTTACTAACTATATTCCCTTGAAAAACTTGCCCTAATGCACCACAGTACACATGCAAGAATATTCATTCCAGCATTGTTCAGTTTTAAAAATTAGAAATGACTTAAATGTCCATGGTTGGATGGCATCCGTGACTCAATGGACATGAGTTCAGGTGAGCTCTGGGAGATGGTAAAGGACAGGGAAACCTGGTGTGCTGCAGTCCACGTGGTTGCCAAGAGTCAGACACCACTGAGCATCTGGACAACAAAATGTCCATTGGTAATAAAATGAACAATCTGAGTTAAACTCATAGCATGAAATATTATACAGCATGAAAATGCCCACCCTGCAGGCATATACAGTAGCATAGATGAATTTCACAAGTACAATGTTGAATTATAAAAGCAGGTCAGAAAATTATACATACAGATTTTTATCCATTTACATAATGTTGAAAAAATATTGAGTAAGGCTGAATATTTAGATGGTTACGAAACAATGAAATTAAGAGAATGAACTGACAAGCCACAGATCAGGAGAAAATCTTTGCAAAACACATACCTGTTAAAGGCCTGGTACTGAAAATACATACAGAACTCTTAACACTCAGCAGTAAGAAAACAACCCAATTAAAAAATGGACAAAAGTTCACCACAGAAAATACTCAAAGATCAAGAAAGCATGTAAAAAATGCTTAACAACATATGTCATCAGTTCAGTTCAGTTCAATCCCTCAGTCGTGTCCGACTCTTTGTGACCCCGTGAACCACAGCACAACAGGCCTCCCTGTCCATCACCAACTCCTGGAGTTTACCCAAACTCATGTCCATCGAGTCGGTGATGCCATCCAACCATGTCATTCTCTGTTGTCCCCTTCTCCTCCTGCCCTCAATCTTTCCCAGCATCAGGGTTTTTTCAAATGAGTCAGCTCTTTGCATCAGGTGGCCAAAGTATTGGAGTTTCAGAATCAACATCAGTCCTTCCAATGAACACCCAGGACTGATCTCCTTTAGGATGGACAGGTTGGACCTCCTTGCAGTCCAAGGGACTCTCAAGAGTCTTCTGCAACAACGCAGTTCAAAAGCATCAATTCTTCTGTGCTCAGCTTCCTTTTTAGTCCAACTCTCACATCCATACATGACTACTGGAAAAACCATAGCCTTGACTAGATGGACCTTTGTTGGCAAAGTAATGTCTTTGCTTTTTAATATGCTGTTTTGGTTGGTCGTAACTTTCCTTCTAAGGAGTATGCATCTTTTAATTTCATGGCTGCAGTCACCATCCACAGTGATTTTGGAGCCCTCAAAAATACAGTCTGACACTGTTTCCACTGTTTCCCCATCTATTTGCCATGAAGTGATGGGACCTGATGCCATGATCTTTGTTTTCTGAATGTTGAGCTTTAAGCCAACTTTTTCACTCTCCTCTTTCACTTTAATCAAGAGGCTCTTTAGTTCTTCTTCACTTTCTGCCATAAGAATGGTGTAATCTGCATATCTGAGGTTATTGATATTGCTCCTAGCAATCTTGATTCCAGCTTGTGCTTCCTCCAGCCCAGCGTTTCTCATGATCTACTCTGCATGTAAGTTAAATAAGCAGGGTGACAATATACAGCCTTGACGTACTCCTTTCCTGATTTGGAACCCATCTGTTGTTCCATGTCCAGTTCTAACTGTTGCTTCCTGATGTGCATACAGATTTCTCAGGAGGTAGGTCAGCTGGCCTGGTATTCCCATCTCCTTCAGAATTTTCCACAGTTTATTGTGATCCACACAGTCAAAGTCTTTGGCATAGTCAATAAAGCAGAAATAGATGTTTTTCTGGAACTCTCTTGCTTTTGCAATGATCAGCAAATGTTGGCAATTTGATATCTGGTTCCTCTGCCTTTTCTAAATTCAGCTTGAACATCTGGAAGTTCATGGTTCATGTATTGCTGAAGCCTGGCTTGGAGAATTTTGAGCATTACTTTACTGGTGTGTGAGATGAATGCAATTGTGCAGTAGTTTGAGCATTCTTTGGCATTGCCTTTCTTTGGGATTGGAATGAAAACTGACCTTTTCCAGTCCTGTGGCCACTGCTGAGTTTTCCACATTTGCTGGCATATTGAGTGCAGCACTTTGACATCATCATCTTTTAGAATTTGAAATAGCTCAACTGGAATTCCATCACCTGTACTAGCTTTGTTCATAGTGATGCTTTCTAAGGCCCACTTGACTAAGGATGGCTGGCTCTAGGTGAGTGATCACACCATCGTGATTATCTGGGTTGTGAAGATCTTTTTTGTGTAGTTCTTCTGTGTATTCTTGTCCCCTCTTCTTAATATCTTCTGCTTCTGTTAGGTCCATACCATTTCTGTCCTTTATTGAGCCCATCTTTGCATGAAATGTTCCCTTGGTATCTCTAATTTTCTTGAAGAGATCTCTAGTTTTTCCCATTCTATTGTTTTCCTCTATTTCTTTGCACTGATCACTGAGGAAGGCTTTCTTATCTCTCCTTGCTGTTCTTTGGAACCCTGCATTCAAATGGGTATATCTTTCCTTCTCTCCTTTGCTCTTCGCTTTTCTTCTTTTCACAGGTATTTGTAAGGCCTGCTCAGACAGCCATTCTGCTTTTTTGCATTTCTTTTTCTTGGGAATGGTCTTGATCCCTGTCTCCTGTACAATGTCATGGACCTCTGTCCATAGTTCATCAGGCACTCTGTTACCAGATCTAGTCCTTTAAATGTATTTCTCACTTCCACTGTGTAATCATAAGGGATTTGATGTAGGTCATACCTGAATGGTCTAGTGGTTTTCCCCACTTTCAGTTTAAGTCTGAATTTGGCAATAAGGAGTTCATGATCTGAGCCACAGTCAACCCCTGGTCTTGTTTTCACTGACTGTATAGAGCTTCTCCATCTTTGACTGCAAAGAACATAATCAATCTGATTTCAGTGTTGGCTATATGGTGATATCCATGTGTAAAGTCTTCTCTTGTTTTGTTGGAAGAGGGTGTTTGCTACGACCAGTGCATTCTGTTGGCAAAACTCTATTGTCATATGTCATCAGGGAATTCCAAATTAAAACAGCGGTAAACTACCGCCACATGCCCAGTAGAATGACTATAATGCTGAAAACACCAAATTCTGGAGAGAATGTGGACAACAGGTACTCTCCTTGCTGGTGGGAATGGAAAATGGTACAGCCAGCTTAGAAGAGAATTTGGAAGTTTATACAAAATGCAACATAGATATAAGATGCAGCAAGTAGGTATACACTATAGGTATTTGCTAAATGTGTTGAAAATGTATGTTAACACAAAAATCTGCCCACCAGTGTTTATAACAGCTTATTCAAAATAACCAAAACCTGGAAGTAACCAAGATGTCCTTTAATAGGTGAATGGATGAACTCTAGTACATCCTTATAATTGAATATTACTCAATGGTAAACAAAAGAAGTAATCTGTCAACCCACAAAAAGACAAGGAGGAAGCTAAGTGCATATTGCTAAGTGAAAGTACCCAAACTGAGAAGGCTACATATTCATAGGATTCCAACTATATGACATTCTTGACAAGGCAAAATTAAGGAGGCAATAAAAAGATAAGGGTTGCTAGGATTTGGGAGAGGGCTCGAGGGATAAATAAGTGGAAGACAGAATTTCTAGGGCAGGCAGTGAAACTATTCTGTATGATATTGTAATGGTGGAATACATCATTATGCTCATGTTAAAACCCATGATTATATAACACAGAGAGGAAACTCTAAATAAGCTATAGAATTTAGTTAATAATAATGTGGATAATGTGTCAGTATTGGTTCACCAACTGTACCAAATGTCACCACACTAAGGGAAAATGTTATAATAAGGGAACCTGTGCATGAATGTCTGTATGAAGGGATATATGGGAACTCTACTTTCTGTTCAGTTTATCTGTAAATGCAAAACTGCTCTAAAAAATAAGATCTATTAAGCTAAAAAATACAAAGAAAAAAGAATGAAAGAAAGATATGTAATGATTATAATAAATGTCATGATAATGTTTTCCTGAGTGGAAAGGAAAGAAGTTGTTTTTGAGCTTCTGATATGCTGGTGCTGTTCAGTTATGTTTGCCTGATAAAATTACATGTATAGGTTTTATTTATGTATACTATATTCACAGTTATACAAAATGTGAGAAGGAGGAAAAGGAAGGATGGCAGCCACAGAAGAATATAAATCAAAGATTAATGTTGTTTTCTTGAGATTTATGCCTACCAAAATAGAGAAATTTAATTCTAAGATTAAATAGATAAAACTGAATATCATTCTGTGATCAAGAAGACAAAGTCAAATACATAACCCCAATATAGAGCAGAGACACAAAGAGATGGAAAATATTAATGAAAAGTTAAGAAACATGGATAATTGCTGTAGATTTTGGTTGTATTTAGTAGAGATTTAGAAATAAAATATAGTCACAAAGGAGGGACCTTAATAATTAAATGAAAGAGGGAAATTTCCCTGCAGTAGAAAACGACTAGATTACTACAGCTGAAAGGGTGCATCTTTTTGTCAGGCAGAGTAAATGAGGCAGGCAGTTTTCTCATGTCTGAAATGGTGTATTTTAGTTTGAGTGCAAAAGAAAGACATTTCCAAACACATGAGGATACAAAGTTTACTTTTCACCCATCTTATCTTACTGATGTCTTACCAAAAATGAAAAAGAAATTCAAAATACGTGATGGGGTGAGAATAAATAAAATGTATGCAAAAAATGAGAGTAAAACTCATAGATAAATCTAAATAACTGATCAGTTGTTTGTAAGTGAAAGTCACTCAGTTGTGTCTAACTTTGCAACCCCATGGACTGTACAGCCCATGGAATTCTCCAGGCCAGAATACTGGAGTGGGTAGCCTTTCCCTTCTCCAGGGGATCTTCCCAACCCAGGGATTGAACCCAGCTTTGCCACATTGAAGACGGATTCTTCACCAGCTGAACCACAAGGGAAGCCCCCAAGAATACTGAAGTGGGTAGCCTATTCCTTCTCCAGGGGATCTTCCCAATCCAGGAATAGAACCAGGGTCTCCTGCATTGCACGCAGATTCTTTACCAACTGAGCTTTCAGGGAAGCCCATTGTTTGTAAAGTTTAATGCTATTAAGAATCCCTACAAGAGGAGTGGCTTAATGTTTAAAACATTTTTAAAATGACACTACAGATTATTTCAAGTAAACAGTGGACAGAAAGTATCAGTTCAGTTCAGTTCAGTCGCTGGGTCGTGTCCGACTTTTTGCGACCCCATGAATTGCAGCACACCAGGCCTCCCTGTCCATCACCAACTCCCGGAGTTCACCCAAACTCATGTGCATCGAGTCGGTGATGCCATCCAGCCATCTCATCCTCTGACAGAAAGTAAATATGTTATTAATAACCAGTATAAGATAATTTGAAAAAACTAATCCAATGAAAAACATGAAATGATACAAAAAATAAAGAATAAATCATTGAAAATAAAAAACTTAAAATAAGATGGCTAGAATAGGTCCAAATATGTCAGTATTCATGAGAAACATCACAGGTAGAAAGTATTATAGTTTGGTTACTAAGGGAGATTTCTGCATTAAGATTATATAGAAAGATTAAAAATGAAGAATGGGGAGCAGAAAGGGCAATATTCTTCAAGAACACCGGATTGAAGTTAAAGATTGTTAAATGGGAGAAGAGAGCAACATTTTGTTTTGATAATACTTTTAACCCATCAAAAAGACCGTATCCCATTTACTGGAAATAAGCAAGCATCAGATCAGATCAGATCAATCTCTCAGTCGTGTTCGATTCTTTGCGACCCCATGAATCGCAGCACGCCAGGCCTCCCTGTCCATCACCAATTCCTGGAGTTCACTCAGACTCACGTCCATCGAGTCAGTGATGCCATCCAGCCATCTCATCCTCTGTCGTCCCCTTCTCCTCCTGCCCCCAATCCCTCCCAGCATCAGAGTCTTTTCCAATGAGTCAACTCTTCGCATGAGGTGGCCAAAGTACTGGACTTTCAGCCTTAGCATCATTCCTTCCAAAGAAATCCCAGGGCCGATCTCCTTCAGAATGGACTGGTTGGATCTCCTTGCAGTCCAAGGGACTCTCAAGAGTCTTCTCCAACACCACAGTTCAAAAGCATCAATTCTTCAGCGCTTATCCTTCTTCACAATCCAACTCTCACATCCATACATGACCACAGGAAAAACCATAGCCTTGACTAGACGAACCTTTGTTGGCAAAGTAATGTCTCTGCTTTTGAATATGCTATCTAGGTTGGTCATAGTTTTCCTTCCAAGGAGTAAGTGTCTTTTAATTCAGTATGTATATAAACAAAAACTGATAGTAGTAGGAGGAGAAACAGAGGCCACACCACTTTGGGAGAATTCAACGTGCCTTCTTTAGGAATTGAGGAGTTAAGTAGAGAGCAAGTAACCAAATTATACTTAAGAGAATTTGAATATCAAAAGTCACTGAAAAATAGTGACATAATATATCTTTGTAAAGAAGATGCCTTCCAAGTCATTTCAGTTTTCAAATTTTTTAAGAGATTATACATTGAATTTGTTTGTAAATTTTATTTTCTTCTGTATTATATTTATTTTCTGTGTTCCTTGCATTGTTGTTTCTTTTTGTTGTTTAATTGGACTTACCTGTGATTTGTCTCTCTTACTGATTTTATGTTTAACTTGAGTTTTTGGTTTCATTGATCAAATCTTTCATGTCTTCTCTGTGTCATTAATGTCTGCTTTTTATTTTATCAGTCTCTCATTTGTGGTTTATTTTGGCTTTTTTGGCCTGCTTCATGAGTTGAGTTCTTAGTTTATTATAAGTCTTTTATGTTTTCTAATGTTCACATACATTTTTTAAATGGCATTAGCTGAATTCTATAAGTTTTGATATGAACTTTTTTGTTTTTTTACTATTTGTTTTATTTGTTTTTAATTAATTTTATTTTATTTTTAAACTTTACATAATTGTATTAGTTTTGCCAAATATCAAAATGAATCCGCCACAGGTATACATGTGTTCCCCAGTATCAGCTTTGATTTCTTCTTTAACCAGACAGTTATTTAGAAGTGTGTTTTTAAATTTCCAAAAGTTAAACATGTAGGTCATGGATTATTGGAGTCTTACTCATTCTCCCCTGACTGTATCTGGTGTTAACCTTAAACCAGGAAGGCTTTCCAGAGAACCTGCACCAGGTGAAGCGTTAAGTAATTGAATAAATCAAAAGATAGTTTTGTTTTTAATAAATATGTTTTTCCTCATTGTCTTTTATTTCCTTTAGTCTTACTGCTCTGATCCAAACCTCGTGTTAGATTTGAAGAACCTCATTGTGCTTTTTGCTGACACACTTCAGGTTTGTGGCTTATATTTATGTGATCTTAACCTAGATGAGTGTTTCATCAGCTCTATATCCTTTGATTGTCTATCTAAGCTTGAGTAAGTATCTTTTTCTTTTTAGTTGTGTTTCTTCTTTTCCTAGTGCTAGATAATTTTTATCTCTTTGTAGCATTTCCTGGTCATCACCTTGTCTATTATGTTCTCATAATTTGTTCTCATCCCCCCTTTTTTTTCTCAAAGCAAATTGATTAAATGAACTCACTACGTTAGTTCTTAAACTATTGTCTTACCTACTCTTTTGAATAATGATTATTGATATGAACCACATGTTATATTCAATAGAATAACATTAGAAGTGGGTAAGATTGGTAGCATTCTCATTTTCTGACCCTACTCTTAAAAGTTGCTAAGAGTTACAGAAGGAGTTATAGGGAAAACTTCATTGACAGTTATATCCAATATATATTAATTTTATTTTTTATTTTTTTTTAAATTTTTTATTCCTTTATTTCTCATGTGTTCCCCATCCTGAACCCTCCTCCCTCCTCCCTCCCCATACCATCCCTCTGGGTCGTCCCAGTGCACCAGCCCCAAGCATCCAGCATCGTGCATTGAACCTGGACTGGCATCTCGTTTCATACATGACATTTCACATGTTTCAATGCCATTCTCCCAAATCTTCCCACCCTCTCCCTCTCCCACAGAGTCCATAAGCCTGTTCTATATATTAATTTTAATGTTCATCTTTTTATTATTTTCTGACTGGTTCAAATATTTTGGTATATATCTTTTAATTATTGAGGATAAACACTAGATATTAGGTGGGAATGGAAGATTCTTGTATCATGGTTTTATTTAAATTGTTGTGCAAAGAACAAAATTATCTTTCAGTGCCTAATCTCTCTCATGTTGTTTAAAAAAATCACCTCATAAAATGAAACTTTTTTCTTATTTTGTTTCAGGTGTATGGTTTTCCTGTAAATCAGCTTTTTGACATGCTATTAGAAATCAGAGACCAATATAGTGAAACTTTGCTAAAGAAGTGGTCAGGTATTTTCAGGTGAGAGATTATCTATAGTTGTGTGTGTGTGGGCATGCATGTTTGTACACTCATCTTTATACATACGGGTTTTCAGGTATAATAGGCAACAAGTGTATGTGGCTTATTTTTTTTTAGGTCTGATTCCAATTATGATTGGGAATTCAATTAAATAGTGATGGTATCCCAAATAAAGTTCCCAGGATATTCAAACTCTGGATATTAGTACCTTCTATGTGAGGAGTCCCCAAATCCCCAGATTTGTTTCATTGAATAAATGGCAAATACCTTGGTTCATACCAACCAGATCACCTTGTGTCATCTTAATTTGATTTTTGATTTTCTCTTTGGGGATCATGCCTAATCTATGTCTCACTTGTAGGATAGTGGCTTTTGAACCCTTTTGAATAATTTAGCTTTTTTTTTTAACTTGTTTGAAGACTCACTCATGTTATTCCTCATCTTCTTTACTCTCCATACCCAAAGAAGAGATCTGTTACAATCTAGTATTTGAAGCATATTATTTAAATAGTTACTGCAACATGCATACAAAAATAAGAAAATTATTGTATTACATCTCCACTTACAAATATTTCCTTGGACATGTTTTCCTCACACATAACTCTTGTCAACTCACTTGCTTCTTCTTTTAAAGTGATCTTTCTGCTTACTGCAGGACCACTTCCCCAGATCAACTTTCTTTGTTTTCAAGTTCTTATAGCTTTAAGGTATTACATTGTCCCATTAATCTTACTCTTCACATTTTATAAACATATAGCTAATAATTATGTAGTGTAACTCATTAGTATATTCATATAAATATTTGTATTTCTAAAAAGTCCTGTTTATTAATGATATAATTTTCTTTAGGGGAGATTATCTTTGAATATTAGTACCATGATATATCCAAGTGCATCTGATCTGAAGCCTTCAGTAAATTTCTT
Source organism: Bos grunniens (assembly GCF_055505025.1). Classification (NCBI taxonomy): domain Eukaryota; kingdom Metazoa; phylum Chordata; class Mammalia; order Artiodactyla; family Bovidae; genus Bos; species Bos grunniens. The sequence goes on along the minus strand of NC_141175.1, from coordinate 95,496,805 downwards.
TTTTGATTTTGGTAGTATGGTCTCTGCTCTGGAGAATCCCTAGTCTAGTTAAGGACACAGAACCTTTGGATGAAGAAAAGTCATTCTTAATATAGAGCAGTAGATGAAGTACATGAACATAGTTTGATAAAATATTTTTTTTTTAAGAAAGCGTATAAAACCTCTTTGCCTTTTCCAGAGCTCACATTTTTTTGTTGTTGTTGCTTCTCATTTGCCTTAAGGCTTCAACGTGTTGCCTTGAAATTTTCTGTCTGAGCTATAAATCTCAAATACTATGAGGTCATCTTTATATTTGTGTTCCATTTGTTTTAGAATGCAATTTTCCTTCTGTGTTTTTTTTTTTTTAAGATGTCCTTACCTAAGACCAAATAGCTGTACTGTAAAAGGAATAGATTAGGGACTAAGAAATGTTCATTCTGAAAGTTACTTGTGATCACTCTACTGATGAACTCACCTGTCTTTCCTTTTTTACTTTATCCCTCCCTCCTTTCCTTTCTTCTTTTATTTTCTTTATAGAAACATACTTGATTCTGACAACTACAGTCCTATCCCAGTAACAAGTGAAGAGATGTATAAAAAGGTGATCGGACAATTCCCATTCCAAGATGCAGAGCTGGAAAAGGTAAGGAACACTAAAGTAAACTTCTCTGATTTGACATCCTCTTAAAGCTTTCTTTGCATCAGTCTCATTAAAGGCATAATTTCTAACTCAATGAGTTAGGAATCTAAAACAGTTTCAAAGGATGATTTTTGGGCTTAGGGGAGCCAAAGTTCCTGTTTGGAGAATCAATCAGTAAATGGCTTTGGAGTATTGTCACCTCCAAAGTGTTGAGGAGATTTCTGGCAGTGTTTCCTTTTGACTTACACGTTGAAATATTTGCTTTTCTTATACTTTGAGGACATTTTATCCCCAAAATATACAGTAAAATTTACCTTGCTATATAATTGTATTGGTTTTTACTGTGCTTTGTGGTGTATGTACTACCACAACAATGTTGCAGAATAGTTCCATGATTCCCCCAAATTCCCTCATGCTATACCTTGGCTTCTGTCTATGGGGTCACACACAGTCGGACACGACTGAAGCGACTTAGCAGCAGCAGCAGCATACCTTCTTAATCAATTACTCCTCAAGCCCCAGCTTTTGGCAACCACCTATCGTTGCTATCCATCTACTTTTACCTTTTCTAAAAGGCCTTATAAATAGAATTATATAGTGTGTAACCTTTTGAGATTGGCTTCTTTGACTGAAGATAATGCTTTTGAGACTCATCTAAGTTACTTATTCCTTTTTATTGCTGAGTATGTATCAGAATTTGTTTATCAGGTTTTACAGGATGTTAGAATCATTTATTTAATTTAATCTTATTCTTTTTAGTATTAGAAAACTTTCACAAATATGTTTTTAAAATGTAGAGTTGTTAAGAAGGCAGTTCCTGGTATGCAAGAAAATCTCTTTTGTATTTTAGTTAGTAGGTATTTTCAATGTATGCTCATTTGTAACTTTCATTAATTCTTGCTTTTACAGCAACCATTCCCAAAAAAGTTTCCATTTTCTGAATTTGTGCCAAAAGTTTACAACCAAATTAAAGAATTTATCTACGCCTGTCTGAAGTTTTCAGAAGATCTTCATCTAAGGTATAGTATGAAATAATGGAAGTGCAATAGATACTGAGATTATGGCTCTATATACATAAATATTCTGGAATACTTTTGATGTTCCCTTCAGTTCCAAGTTTGAAAGTCTTAATATCAGCCTTGTATGGTATGCCACTGCCCTATTTATATGGTCAGGTTATAAAAAAGGGAAGTTGGAAACTCTTGAATAATTTCTTTTCATATTACTTACTTTATTCTCTACTGTTTTCTTTACAGACTTGCATTTCTAGTGAGAATTCACTAGAAAAGAGTAGTATAATATTCTGGTTTTTACATTATATTGATGAAATGTTAAGGCCAGTAGAGGAGTGGCATGTGAAATTCTTGCTGTGATCTCCTTGCTATCCAAAGGAATCTCAAGAGCCTTCTCCAGCTTCACAGTTTGAAAGCATCAATTCTTCGGCACTAAGCCGTCTTTATGATCCAGTTCTCACATCTGTACATGATATTGGAAAAACCATAGCTTTGAGTATGCAGACCTTTATCAGTAAAATGATGTCTCTGCTTTTTTAATATGCTGTCACATGAGGTTTGTCATAGCTTTCCTTCTTGGCTCTTTGGTTCCTTCACTTTCTACCTTTAGAGGGATATCATCTTCATATCTGAGGTTGTTGATATTTCTCCTGGTAGTTTTGATTCCAGTTTGTGATTCATCCACCCTGGCATTTCATATGATGTACTTTGCATATAAATTAAATAAGCAGGGTTTGTGTTTTTTTTAATGGTGTGGATGGGGAAACAGTGTAAACAGTGGCTGCCTTTATTTTTCTGGGCTCCAAAATCACTGCAGATGGTAATTGCAGCCATGAAATTAAAAGATGCTTACTCCTTGGAAGGAAAGTTAGGACCAGCCTAGATAGCATATTAAAAAGCAGAGACATTACTTTGCCAACAAAGGTCCGTCTAGTCAAGGCTATGGTTTTTCTGGTGGTCATGTATGGATGTGAGAGTTGGACTATAAAGAAAGCTGAGCACAGAAGAATTGATGCTTTTGAACTGTGGTGTTGGAGAAGACTCTTGAGAGTCCCTTGGACTGCAAGGAGGTCCAACCAGTCCATCCTAAAGGAGATCAGTCCTGGGTGTTCATTGGAAGGACTGATGTTGAAGCTGAAACTCCAATACTTTTGCCACCTGATGCAAAGAGCTGACTCATTTGAAAAGACCCTGATGCTGGGAAAGATTGAGGGCGGGAGGAGAAGGGGACGACAGAGGATGAGATGGTTGGATGGCATCACTGACTTGATGGACATGGGTCTGGGTGGACTCTGGGAGTTGGTGATGGACTTGGAGGCCTGGCGTGCTGTGGTTCATGGGGTCACAAAGAGTCGGACACGACTGAGCGACTTAACTGAATAGGTCTCTCATGCTTTCTTTACAGTTTTTCTCTTTGTTCCTCTTTCTGTTTTTAAATGGCCTGTTTTCTAATGCCCTAATTCTTTCTTCTGCATTATTTAGTCTGCTGTTGATGCTCTAAGAATTTTTCAATTCTTTTAATTGTATACTTCAGCTCCAGGATTTGTTTTTTTTTTTTTTTATAGTTTCTATATCTTTATTAAACTTCGCATTTTATTTGTGCATTGTATTCTAGATTTCATTTTGTTGTCTCTCTGTGTTCTCTTGCATATTATTGAGCTTAATACGATATTTCAAATTCTTTTTAGGGCAATTTGTATGTCTCAGTTTCTTTGGGATTCATTAGTGGAACTCATATTTGTTTTCTTTGGTGGTGTCAAGTTGTTTGATTCTTTTTGGTCCATGTAGCTTTGTATTGGTGACTCTGCCTTTGTGCTTCTCTGGGGACATGGAGATATGTGTCTCCCCCAGGTCCCAGGGTGGCAGGACTATTCCTGTACCGTGCCTGAAGGGGCCTGGAGTCAAATCATAGGTCTGCTTCGGGGTTTCACAATTAGAATGACTGATAGATTGTGGCTCTGCAACTGCACTGAGGAATTCATCGCTCAGTGGGGCACTTCTGGGGTTTCCTTCTGGTGGGTTCCTGGAAAAGTAGGGTTTCTCTTAGATCATAGTTGGGAGTGGCTGAAGCCAGATTCCAGAGCCACTTCAAGATCCACAATGAGACTGAGGTCACTGGGCCTATCTCTAGGGGTACATATAGCCATGTCTCCTGTTGGATCCCTGGCAGGCACAACTGCCTCCCGTCCATGGGTACAGTGGGCTAAAGCCAGGTTGTGCGGGCACATTAACCTCTCCAGTCAAGTTTGAGATTGGCGGCCCTTCCTCCAGGTGCATGGAAAGTTATTGCTCCAGCAGGTCTCTGAGTAGGCAGGAGTGTTCCTGGTCTGTGGCTATGAATATATGGGGTAATGTTACAGGGATTTTTTTAGTATTTGCAGTCAGACAAATGTTAGGATTTGGATTCATGAATTCATCTGGATTCATGAATGAGCATGTCTCTGCCCAGTCATAGGCAGGCAGGGTGGGCAGCTAATAGGAGCTGGAGTTGGGTCATGCAACAATTCAGTTTACAGCTGGAACTGAGGTTGGCAGACCTATTATCCAAAGCACAGGTTGGCATGACTCTTGCTGGGTTGTTTTCCAACTGGTGATGTTGGCAAGGCCAAATAGGCCATGTCCATAGGCTGTCAAGGGTCAGGGTCTGTTCCTGGGACTGTGGGTAGGACTATGGTTAGCAGGTGTGCCACATGAGTGAGTTTATGCTTGCCTTCTAAAAGCAACCCTCCTTGGTCTTAGATGCTACCAGAGTTTTACAGTCTTCTTTCTTCAATCCAAAGTTTCACGAAAGTACTTTTGTCTCTGCTTGCCTGCCAAATTATTATTGCTGAGAAGGGATATGAATGCAGGACTTCCTGTTCTGCTATTTCTAATGTCATTCCTCTATTTTTAATTGGTCTTACAGAAAATTGCTTGTGTACATGAAAAATAATGATAGTATCTGGTAAAGAAATGTAACTATAAAAGTAAAGAAGGCTATGGCACCCTACTCCAGTATTCTTGCCTGGAAAATCCCATGGACGGAGGAGCCTGGTAGGCTGCAGTCCATGGGGTCGGGAAGAGTCGGGCATGACTGAGCGACTTTACTTTCACTTTTCACTTTCATGCACTGGAGAAAGAAATGGCAACCCACTCCAGTGTTCTTGCCTGGAGAATCCCAGGGACAGCGGAGCCTGTTGAGCTGCCATCTATGGAGTCGCACAGAGTCAGACACGACTGAAGCGACTTAGCAGCAGCAGCAGGACAAAGAATATGAGAGATGAATGTGATTTACTATTTAAGGATTTTACATTATGCATGAAGTAGTATGGTCTAGAACAACCACTGAAAAAATGGTCAAAAACATGAAAGAAGTAAAAGTAATAAGCCAATAATGAAAATGAAAAGGAATCATGGAAAGAATACTCAATCCAGAAACAACCAACTGAAGAGTTAAATGGGCCATAGAACAGGTGGAACAAATAGAGATCAACTAAGAAAATGGTACATTTAAATTCAGGTACAATAGTGTTCCATGTATATTTGAATAAAATCTGTATCTTTAGTTGTTGAATGTTGTATTCTCTAAATGACAACTGGATTAAATTTGTTAATATTGTTGTACAATTTTCTGTATCCTTTCTTTTGTAGGTCTGCTTTTTCTGTCAATAACTGAGGAGTGTTCAACTGTCCAAATATGATTGTAGATTTGTCTGTTTCTCTTTTGAGATCTCTCCAGTTTGCTTCATATATTTGAATATATCTTTTAAGTTTATGCACAGTTTGAATTATGATATCTTCTTGTTATATTCATCTTTTTAATTTCATGAAATGTCCTTCTTTGTGTTAAAAATTATAATAGTCTTTTTTAATGCACTTATTTATTTTTTTATTTTTTAATATAAATGTATTTATTTTAATTGGAGGCTAATTACTTTACAATATTGTATTGGTTTTGGCATACATCAGCATGAATCTGCCACGGGTGTACACGTGTTCCCCATCCTGAACCCCCTCCCACCTCCCTCCTCATATCATCCCTCTGAGTCATCCCAGTGCACCAGCCCCGAGCATCCTGTATCATGCAACGAACCTGGACTGGCGATTCATTTCACATATGATATTATACATGTTTCAATGCCATTCTCCCAATCATCCCACCCTCGCCCTCTCCCACAGAGTCCAAAAGACTGTTCTATACATCAGTGTCTCTTTTGCTGTCTCACATACAGGGTTATCATTACCATCTTTCTAAATTCCATATATATGCGTTAGTATACTGTATTGGTGTTTTTCTTTCTGGCTTACTTCACTCTGTTTAATAGGCTCCAGTTTCATCCACCTCATTAGAACTGATTCAAATGTGTTCTTTTTAATGGCTGAGTAATACTCTATTGTGTATATGTACCACAGCTTTCTTATCCATTCATCTGCTAAAGGACATCTAGGTTGCTTCCATGTCCTGGCTATTATAAACAGTGCTGCGATGAACATTGGGGTACATGTGTCTCTTTCAATTCTGGCTTCCTCGGTGTGTATGCCCAGCAGTGGGATTGCTGGGTCGTATGGCAGTTCTATTTCCAGTTTTTTAAGGAATCTCCACACTGTTCTCCATAGTGGCTGTACTAGTTTGCATTCCTGCCAACAGTGTAAGAGGGCTCCCTTTTCTCTGCATCCTCTCCAGCGTTTATTGCTTGTAGACTTTTGGATCGCAGCCATTCTGACTGGCGTGAAATGGTACCTCATAGTGGTTTTGATTTGCATTTCTCTGATACTGAGTGATGTTGAGCATCTTTTCATGTGTTTGTTAGCCGTCTGTATGTCTTCTTTGGAGAAATATCTATTTAGTTCTTTGGCCCATTTTTTGATTGGGTCATTTATTTTTCTGGAGTTGAGCTGCAGGAGTTGCTTGTATATTTTTGAGATTAATTCTTTGTCAGTTGCTTCATTTGCTATTATTTTCTCCCATTCTGAAGGCTGTCTTTTCACCTGGCTTATAGTTTCCTTTGTTGTGCAGAAGCTTTTAATTTTAATTAGGTCCCATTTGTTTATTTTTGCTTTTATTTCCAATATTCTGGGAGGTGGGTCATAGAGGATCCTGCTGTGATGTATGTCAGAGAGTGTTTTGCCTATGTTCTCCTCTAGGAGTTTTATAGTTTCTGGTCTTACGTTTAGATCTTTAATCCATTTTGAGTTTATTTTTGTGTATGGTGTTAGAAAGTGTTCTAGTTTCATTCTTTTACAAGTAGTTGACCAGTTTTCCCAGCATCACTTGTTAAAGAGATTGTCTTTAATCCATTGTATATTCTTGCCTCCTTTGTCAACATTATCCTCAATGGTGAAAAATTGAAATCATTTCCCCTAAAGTCAGGAACAAGACAAGGATGCCCACTTTCACCACTACTATTCAACATAGTTTTGGAAGTTTTGGCCACAGCAGTCAGAGCAGAAAAAGAAAATAAAAGGAATCCAGATTGGAAAAGAAGAAGTAAAACTCTCACTGTTTGCAGATGACATGATTCTCTACATAGAAAACCCTAAAGACTCCACCAGAAAATTACTAGAGTTAATCAATGCATATAGTGAAGTTGCAGGATATAAAATCAATGCACAGAAATCCCTAGCATTCCTATACACTAATAATGATAAAATAGAGAAATTAAGGAAACAATTCCATTCACCATTGCAACGAAAAGAATAAAATACTTAGGAATATATCTACCTAAAGAAATAAAAGACCTACATATAGAAAACTATAAAACACTGGTGAAAGAAATCAAAGAGGACATTAATAGATGGAGAAACACAGCATGTTCATGGATCAGAAGGATCAATATAGTGAAAAAAAGTATACTATAGTATACTGTATACCAAAGCAATAGTATACTTTGGTAAAAGTATACTATATACCAAAGCAATCTATAGATTCAATGCAATCCCTATCAAGCTACCAGTAGTATTTTTCACAGAGCTAGAACAAGTAATTTCACAATTTGTATGGAAATACAAAAAACTTCGAATAGCCAAAGCAATCTTGAGAAAGAAGAATGGAACTGGAGGAATCAACCTGCCTGACTTCAGGCTCTACTACAAAGCCACAGTCATCAAGACAGTATGGTACCGGCATAAAGACAGAAATACAGATCAATGAAATAAAAATTAAAATAGTCTTGATGTCTTGCTTGCCTTGTATTAATATGACCACCACTTTCTTTTATGGTATGCCTTTGTCTCTTCTATTACTTATAACCTTTTTTAGCATGTTATTTTCAGATAATTTCAACATTACAGAAGAATTTTGAAAATGTTGCTGAACTGAAAGCTTTTTCCCCAAATTCTTCAGTTTTTGAAATGTTGCCATATTGACTTTATTACTTCCTTTCTCCCTTCTTTACTGTTTCTCTATATGTACCTATGTGTGTTTAGCATTTTAATCTCTTATGGTTCATATTAATTTTAATTAGCTAGTTAAGATTTTTCTGTTTTCTGTGTATAGTTTCCATTTTTCCTTTTGTAATAAGTAATGTTTGTATTAAAGTACTTTGAGACCATGTATTTATTCTTTTGGTTACTAGATGTCTTTCACTATAGTATTCATTAATGATTCTTGCCTGAATCAGTTTTTTTTCCTCTGATAATTTAGCTAATATGGGATTTTTTATTCCTTAAGGGGCTACTTTGTTGGTGCAGCAGTGAAGAATCTGCCTGGAGTGCAGAAGACTCAGGTTCAGTCCTGGGTCAGGAAGATCCCCTAGAGGAGGAAATGGCACTCACTCCAGTGTTCTTGCTGGGACAATCCCATGGAGGAGAGGGAGAGGAGAGAAGAGGAGCTTGGGAGCTACAGTCTTTGGAGTCACAAAGACTCAGACACCACTGAGCAACTCTCTGTGTGTGTGAGTCGCTCAGTCACATCTGACTCTTTGTGACCCCATAAACTGTAGCCTCCAGGGCTCCTGTGTCCATGGAATCCTCCAGGCAAGAATACAGGAGTGGGTTGCCATTCTCTTCTCTGGGGAGCAACTGAACATGTCGATATGTTATTACTTCACATTCTGTATTAGGGAGTCCTTCTGTATTACCTATTTACCTGTCTGTTTATCTTTCTATCTGTCTACCTTTGGTCTCCTATTATTGTATTAGACTCATAGATTTTTACATCATTCAGTCAAGTTGTTCCTTTAATGACCTTATTCATTTTGATGCTCAGATGGTCCCAGATGTAGCTGGTGTAAGCTACCTCAAGCTGGCTCATATGACGTGTTGATGCACTTTTATCATTTTGGGCAAATTTCCTAACTTAATCATGAGACCATTAATTTTTTCAAGGAGCTCAGTTCTTTTTAGTGCTGAATGGCATCTTGACAGTAAGATCTGGCCATGTGTCCTTGTATTTAAAATGTGTCAGTTTGAATCAACAGGTAGCTAGGTATCGGTTTTTTATTCATTCTGCCTAATTAGAATATTTATTCTATTACATTAACTGATTTAGTGATTTATGTGGATTTAAGTCTTGGATCTAGCTATTGTTTTTCTATTCCATTCTTTTTTTTTTAAGCTCCTTTTGTTCCCCCTGTTTTCCTTCCTTCTTCTAGATTACCGTCTTTTAGTATTATCATTTAGTTTCTCTATTGGCTTACTGGAGTATAACTTTTAACTTTATTTATTATTTGTTTGTATTTGTTCTGGGGATTACAATGTATATCCTTAAGTTATTAGTTTATCTTGAATAATGATATGTCACTTTACATGTAATTTAAGAATCTTATAGCAGTATAGTATAATTTACCTTTATACTTACTTTTTTAATGTGGTTGGTATATACTTATACAGTTATTTTTAAACGCTAAATATGTTACTGTTTGTGCTTTGAACATTTAATTGTATTTTAAAATTCAAGAAGGAAAAGTAGTTCATTATACTCATCCACAGATTTGCTATTTCCAGGCCTTCTCATTCTTTCTTACAGATCTATGTTATGACTTGGTGTCATTTTCTTTCAATGTGAAGAATTCTTTTAGTTATTCTTTTAGTGTATATCTGCTGGTTTTAGATTTTCTTAGCTTTTGTTTATCTAAAAATATTTTTTCATCTGTTTTCAAAGTTCTCCCTTTCCCAACCCCTTAAAGATGTTATTCCTCTGTTTGCTTTGATTGTTTCTGAAGAGAGATAAGCCAGTAGTCTTACTGTTATTCATCTAAATGTATTGCCTTCTTTTTCTGGTTGTCTTTAAGGTTTCTTCTTTATCTTTGCATTTTGCAGTGTTTGATTTTCTTGTGAGATTTCATTTGCATCAGTTCTTTTGGGGTTGTGTTAAACTTCTGAGATCTGTAGGTTGAGATCTTTTATTAGGGTTGGAGATGATGTTGCCAGTTTCCCCTTAAATATGTCTCTTTTCTCATTTCTCCTTTTGCAACTCATTGTGTTGTTCAGTTGTTCAGTCATGTTCGACTCTTTGCGACCCCATGGACTGCAGCCCGCCAGGCTTCACTGTGCCTCCTAGCTGCTAAATATATCATTCAGATTTCATCATTACTTGAGTGAACTGAATGTGAGTCTCAGTTTTTATTAGTTTCAAATTACTTATGATTTCAGTTCTAAAAATTCTGTTGTAGAGTCTCTTTGTCCTTAAGACTCTGAAATTCCAAAGCTTCTATCCAGGGGCTTATCTCTGATTTTAACAGGATTTGAGTTGGGCTGGGTTTCAGCTTTGATTGGTTTTTACTCTCCTTTGGATTGAATTGCAGTAGAACCTTGGACTCTAAACCCTTTGCAAAATGTGCAACATTTCTCTCTGATTTCTAGCACTCCCCATCCCCACGCCCACCCCACCCCCACCCACCATTTCTTATGGAACAGAATTGTTTTAGGGAAGAATTTTGGGTTAGTATGTTTATTTTTGCTTAGAGGCTCTTCCAAGATTACAGTCCAAAATAGCAGCCCACACTATTAAAGGATTGCATGGTTTTTTCTTGTTGTTGTTGCTTTTTTTTTTTTTTTTCATTCCACCAAAGTCTCTCAGCATATGACTGTTTCACTCTCTCATCTCTGTGTATCCAGATTAGACAACTGGCCTTAGATATGAAGGTGATGGCTGCTTTTTGCTCATCTTTCAAGAGCTTTATCTCAGTGTGCAGTTTAATTCAGTTATGCATCTTTGTGTATATTATACTTCATTAATATTAAAGGAAAATACAACTTTTAGCTTAGACCTAGCTTTCTTCTGCTTTTGAAGGTAATGACAGCGTTTCTTGATCTTTGACATCGTATCTAAGAATAGAATTTCTACCAGATCTTCTTAAAGCATAATAGAAATATGTAATGTAAGTAGAGATGCTAGGTGGGTGATTACTATCAGAGTCACCAGATTATTTTGGGCCCCTGTGTTCATCACTTGTATAGCAACCTGTACTTATTCATTACACATACTGTAATTGATATGATATAACTGTGAGTCTGACATATGAAGGCAGGAACCATGAATATTTCTTCGCTATTGTAAATACAGTATTCCATCAACACAAGTGTAACTTCAATATCTCTTCACCATTGTAATTTCAATACTCCATTAACACATTTTTGTAATGAAGTTTTAAATTCAATAACATTTTTGGAAAGGGTGGCAATAGGCCAGAGTTTATCATTCAGTAAATATATCCTGTAAGAATATTTTGAGGTATCTTTTTTTCCCCTAACTGAATTTCCTACCTGGATTCCTTGCAGTCTTCTTTATTTCAAATAATTTTCTCTTCTGCATAATAATCTAATTTGTGTACATATTTAGTAATTTAAGATTTTTAATTGAACTATATACTAAGGCTCTGATATTCTGTAGAAAGAGAAATCAATAAGATAAAATTTGTGACCTTTGCTCACAAGCAATAAATTACTGAAAAAGAACTGCTTACAAGTCTTTCAGATCAGATCAGTCACTCAGTCGTGTCCGATCTTTGCAACCCCGTGAATCGCAGCACGCCAGGCCTCTCTGTCCATCACCAGCTCCCGGAGTTCACCCAGACTCACGTCCATCGAGTCAGTGATGCCATCCAGCCATCTCATCCTCTGTCGTCCCCTTCTCCTCCTGCCCCCAATTCCTCCCAGCATCAGAGTCTTTTCCAAGGAGTCAACTCTTCGCATGAGGTGGCCAAAGTACTGGAGTTTCAACTTTAGCATCATTCCTTCCAAAGAAATCCCAGGGCTGATCTCCTTCAGAATGGACTGGTTGGATCTCCTTGCAGTCCAAGAGACTCTCAAGAGTCTTCTCCAACACCACAGTTCAAAAGCATCAATTCTTCGCCACTCAGCCTTCTTCACAGTCCAACTCTCACATCCATACATGACCACTGGAAAAACCATAGCCTTGACTAGATGAACCTTTGTTGGCAAAGTAATGTCTCTGCTTTTGAATATGCTATCTAGGTTGGTCATAACTTTCCATCCAAGGAGTAAGTGTCTTTTAGTTTCATGGCTGCAGTCACCATCTGTAGTGATTTTGGAGCCCAGAAAAATAAAGTCTTGACACTGTTTCCACTGTTTCCCCATCGATTTCCCATGAAGTGATGGGACCGGATGCCATGATCTTTGTTTTCTGAATGTTGAGCTTTAAGCCAACTTTTTCACTCTCCACTTTCACTTTCATCAAGAGGCTTTTGAGTTCCTCTTCACTTTCTGCCATAAGGGTGGTGTCATCTGCCTATCTGAGGTTATTCATATTTCTCCTGGCAATCTTGATTCCAGTTTGTGTTTCTTCCAGCCCAGCGTTTCTCATGATGTACTCTGCATAGAAGTTAAATAAACAGGGTGACAATATACAGCCTTCATGTACTCCTTTTCCTATTTGGAACCGGTCTGTTGTTCCATATCCAGTTCTAACTGTTGCTTCCTGACCTGCATACAAATTTCTCAAGAGGCAGATCAGGTGGTCTGGTATTCCCATCTCTTTCAGAATTTTCTACACTTTATTGTGATCCACACAGTCAAAGGCTTTGGCATAGTCAATAAAGCAGTAATGTTTTTCTGGAACTCTCTTGCTTTTTCCATGATCCAGCGGATGTTGGCAATTTGATCTCTGGTTCCTCTGCCTTTTCTAAAACCAGCTTGAACATCTGGAAGTTCACGGTTCACATATTGCTGAAGCCTGGCTTGGAGAATTTTGAGCGTTACTTTACTAGCGTGTGAGATGAGTGCAATTGTGCGGTAGTTTGAGCATTCTTTGGCATTGCCTTTCTTTGGGATTGGAATGAATACTGACCTTTTCCAGTCCTGTGGCCACTGCTGAGTTTTCCACATTTGCTGGCATATTGAGTGCAGCACTTTCACAGCATCATCTTTCAGGATTTGGAATAGCTCAACTGGAATTCCATCACCTCCACTAGCTTTGTTCATAGTGATGCTTTCTAAGGCCCACTTGAGTTCACATTCCAGGATGTCTAGTATTATTGCAATACTGACTTTATTTTGAAGAAATATTTGTCTCAAAAGGGTATCTTTTATAGAGAGACATCTTGGGTGACACTTTTAGGGGCTTGTGAAAGATACATAGTTCTGGAATTTTGTTTGTTGATTGTAAGATTTATTTTTAAAACTTTGCTTGTAAAATTAGCTTTGGAGTTATTTTCTTTATGTTTAGTTTCCTTTACTGAATAAAAAGTATCATTATTGATCACTTTTGGAATAGTAAGGATTATAAAACATTTAGGTAGAATTACATTATTGGTTTATTTTCGAAGTCAGGGGAAAAGAGAGTGCCAAGATAGATGTAGGGAATTAAGAAGTACATACTACTGTGATTGGACTAATAACCTGCAAGGATAAGTTATACAGCACAGGGAATATGGCCAATGTTTTATAACTTTAAGTGGAATATAATCTTTAAAAATTTTGATTCATTTTGTTGTCTACCTGAAAGTAATAAAATCTTATAAATCAATAATAAAGGAGAGAAATGGTAGAGACCTAGTAGATGCTGAAGAGATCAAGAAGCAATGGAAAGAATCCACAGAACTGTACAGAAAAGATCTTAATGTACTGGATTCCTACAATGGTGTGCTCAGTCACCCAGAGCCAGACATTCTGGAGTGCAGAGTCAACTGCTGTTAATAAAGCTAGTGGATGTGACAGAATTCCAGTAGAACTATTCAAAACCCTAAAGGATGATGCCTTCAAAGTGTTGCATTCTATATGCCAGCAAATCTAGAAGACCCAGCAGTGGCCACAGGACTGGAAAAGGTCAGTCCTCATCCCATTTCCCAGGAAGGGTAGTATTAAAGAATGTGCTAACCATCAGACAGTTGCACTCATCTCTCATGAGGTCATGCTTAAAATCTTGCATGTTAGGTTCAGCATTATGTGAACCAAGAACTTCCAGATGTCCACTCTGGATTTAGAAAAGGAAGAGGAACCAGAGATCAAATTGCCAACAGTCTCTGGGTCATAGAGCAGGTTAGGGAATTCCAGAAAAACATCTACCTCTTTTTTATCGACTACGCTAAAGCCTTTGACTGTGTGAATCATAAAAAACTGTTGGAAGCTCTTAAAGAGATGGGAATACCAGACCATCCTACCTATCTCCTGAGCAACCTGTTTGCAGGTCAAGAAGCAACAGTTAGAACCCTATATGGAGCAACTGATCGGTTCAAGATTGAGAAAGGAACACGACAGGGCTGTCTGCTGTCTCCCTCTTTGCTTAACCTATACACTGAGCACATCATGAGAAATGCTGGGCTGGATGAGTTGCAGACTGAAATCAAGGTAGACAGGAGAAACATCAACAACCTCAGATATGCAGATGATACCACTCTAATGGCAGAAAGCGAAGAGGAACCTCTTGGTGAAGGTGAAGGAGAAGAGTGAAAGGGCCTGCTTAAAACTAAGTATTATAAAACTAAGATCATGGCATCCAGCCCTATACTTCATGGCAAATAGAAGGGGAAAATGTGGAAACAGTGACAGAATTCCTCTTCTTGGGCTCTAAAATCACTGTGGATGGTGACTGCAGCCATGAAATCAGATGATTGTTTCTTGGCAGGAAAGCAATGACAAATCTAGACAACATGTGAAAAACAGACATTGCAGTACCAACAAAAGTCTGTAGAATCACAGCTGTGGGCTTCCCAGCAGTCTCATACAGCTATGAGAGCTGAACTGTAAGAAAGGCAGAGCACCACAGAATTGATGCCTTCGAACTGTGGTGCTGGAGAAGACTCCTGAAAGTCCCTTGGACAGCAAGGAGATCAAGCTGGTCAATCTTAAGGGAAATCAACCCTGAATTCTTGGAAGGACTGATGCTGAATCTCCAGTATTTTGGTCATCTGATGCTAACAGCCAACTCATTGGAAAAGTCCTGATGCTGGGAAAGATTCAGGGCAGAAGGAAGATAGGGTGTCAGAGGATGAGGTGGCTGGGTGGAATCATCAATGCAATGGACATGAACTTGGGCGAGCTTTGGGAGATAGTGAGGGTCGGGAAGGCCTGGCGTGTTGCAATCCATGGGGTTACAAAGAGTTGGACATGACTGGGCAACTGAACAAGGAGAAGACATAATATGAAATATGATGACATAGGAGCAGAGATATTTTTCTTTTTTTTAGGAGCCTTTATCAGCTAATTGTGCAGGAAGGCTACAGAGAGATCAGCTTGAAAAATTATGAATATTAACTGTGAAGGAATTTGAATGTGTGGGAGAAATAAAGGTTTCAGGACACAGAATCATGTTAGAGGATTCTTCATGAGAGGTAGTGTAGCATAGTGTTTAAGTGTTGTTGGCTTTAGATCTAGACTGCCTTATTAAAATCTTTTTTTTTTTTTTTTTGCTATCTGCTCAATACTAAAATTATTTCTCATGGTTATTGTGAAGGTTGAATGAATTTTTATACATTAAAGTATTTAGAACCTAATTTCTGAAGTACAATAAATATTTCCTGCAGTTATTATTAGTATTATTAAAGTACTACTGGAGCCTTGTTTGCAAAATAATTCTACCTATGACTGACTCTTGATACTTCCTTTTTAGCTCAACTGAAGTTGATGACATGATTCGTAAATCAACAAACCTGTTGCTAACTAGGACTCTAAGCAACTCTCTGCAGAATGTCATTAAAAGGAAGAATATTGGACTTACTGAGGTAACTCTGCTATTATTGGAGGCAGTCAAGGCAATATGTGAATAGATCTCCTAAGCCCTAGGGCTTGTGTGTTAATTAATTACAATTTTCTGTGTGGTCTGTCATGTTCTTCATGGGATCATGGTGAAAGTGCAAAATAAATTCCTTGTATTTTTCATTTGTTGCCTTGGAGAAATCCAGTATTTTTTGGAAAAGTCACTTTTCTCTCTCTCATATCTTCACTAATTTAACTGGTTTTCCTTTCTGAGGTTATTGGGTTAAATTTCTATTATTTGCAATTGATTATATATTTTATAAACATTGTTGATTGGAGAATAGAGTCAATGTCAGGATCCTGTTTAAAATAATGGCACTTTGAGTACAACATACAGTATGAAATCACATTTTGCCTACATAAGTCACTGATGCCAGGGATATTAGCATTCATAGTCATTGGTTAGTGTTAGATTCAGATTTTGTTTTTGAGAAACATTAGGAATATGAATAGTAAATTACTCTTAATTAGCATGTAACTGGGAATTTAGGATTGAGGAAATGTGAGAGAAAGGCAGTTGTCACATTTCTGTGGAAGCTTACACAATCTCACAAAGGATGAAGGGATATTGTACATATGTTGAGAACAGTATCTTTGCAAACCGAATATCTGATGCATTGTCTTAAGTCCTAAAATTTAGAAAGATGTGAAATTTCCTTTTCTTAGAAACCCAGGTTTGTGTAGGAGCCTCAACCTGCCACTTTATGGAAATCATAGTGCCAAAAATGAGAGACGGGAGGAATCTTATTCACAAGCAAAGGGAAAGGCTGTTGGCCATCTGCTTTACCTATATAGGTGGTGTAGTTTCAAATTCAGTTGGTCTAGAAAATTGACATTTTTAGGTATATGTTACCAAGGATGAACATCAGAAAGTGATTAACGATACTGACCCATAGGTAAATATAGCTGGAAGCCAGGTGAACATCTATTGTTACTTCTGATTTTGGAGTGATTGTTTCTTTCCCTGTGTTAATATTTTAAAATACTGTATTATAATATATAAATAGTGTATTACAACATGGGATATTGGCAGTGATTGAATTCTACTTATAACCAACTTATTTTTATAGTTTAAAGTCACATTTGACATTATTAGACAATCCCTTCACTTTGCAATGCTTTGTTTCTGTTGCCTGATCTAGAAGTGTTAGTTATTGCCATTATGTGTCTGAGGATAGGCTAACTTCTTTTGTAATCAGGAACGCTACAAAAAACCAAGTTCGACTGAAAATTTGGCAGTCCTTCTATTTTGTAGACTATTCTGTTCTCCTTTTCTGAATCCCAAGTAAGACAAGAAATTTATTTATTTTACGAACTGCTGCTGCTGCTGCTGCTGCTAAGTCGCTTCAGTCATGTCCGACTCTTTGCGACCCCATAGACGGCAGCCCACCAAGCTCCCCCATCCCTGGGATTCTCCAGGCAAGAACACTGGAGTGGGTTGCCATTTCCTCCTCCAATGCATGAAAGTGAAAAGTGAAAGTGAAGTCGCTCAGTCGTATCCGACTCTTAGCAACCCCATGGACTGCAGCCCACCAGGCCCCTCCGTCCATGGGATTTTCCAGGCAAGAGTACTGGAGTGGGGTGCCATTGCCTTCTCTGATTTTATGAACTACTTCTGCATTAAAGCTCTTGATGTAATTCTGCTTCTTGCCATCTTAAAAGCCGTTTTATTTAATTATTTAATTTTTATTGAAGTTTAGTTGATTTATACTACTGTGTTAGTTTCATGTATCCAAAAAAAAAAAAAAGAACCATTTTAAACAAGTAGCATAGCAGGAATGTGGTGTGGTAGAAAGAGCTTTGGCCACAGAAGACTCTGGATTTAGTTATGACTATGCCATTGATTTACTGTAGCGTCTTAAAAGAAGACCTAACTCCTTAGCTCTTCAGTTTTTCTGACTCCATTGTTCTTTTCAAGGGTACTGTACAGATCAACTAACAACAGGAAGAAGCAGTAGGAGCTTGTCAAGAAGGACTGTATCACATTTCTTGACATTATTTCACTGAATGCTAAATGTTATTGCTAAGTCATTGGATTGTTTTAGGAAAAAATACTTTTGTTATCAAAATCTTTGCATATGCATGAAGGAACATCCACACATATTTATTTATTTTGGCTATGATGGTTGTGTGTACACACAACTAGTGATTTTTTTCATCACCAAGTAAATCTTTGACTAACTTCACCTTTTATGAAAGGGAGGACATTATATCTTCCTTTATAGGTAACTGAAGTGATTTTTACATCTGAAATCATCATCATAATAGGCAATGTATGTGTAACAATTTATATTCTTCAGGGGCTATTCACATATAATCACCTTATCTAAATAAGGTGATTTAGCACAATAACATTTGAAGCAGGTTGGGCATATATTATTACTCCCTTTTTATAGAAGGTATAATTAAAGTTCAAGGAGAATGCCTAAGCGAGCAAAATGATAGAAATGAGGCTTGAGTTCAGGTTATTTTTTCCCCAAACTTACTAATATTTACTATATTGTATTTTCTCCAATATTGACTTAATTATTCTATCATAACAAGGATAGAGATTTTTATAGGAGGTCCATGGTAATATGGAAATGGTTCTACTTATAGATGATTTTCCGAGATCAGTCGAGATCGGGCGCATTCAGTGGCAGAAAGCAAAGAGGAACTAAAAAGCCTTTTGATGAAGGTGAAAGAGGAGAGTGAAAAAGTTGGCTTAAAACTCAACATTCAGAAAACGAAGATCATGGCATCTGGTCCCATCACTTCATGGGAAATAGATGGGGAAACAGTGGAATCAGTTTCAGACTTAATTTTTTGGGGCTCCAAAATCACTGCAGATGGTGACTGCAACCATGAAATTAAAAGACGCTTACTCCTTGGATGAAAAGTTATGACCAACCTAGACAGCATATTGAAAAGCAGAGACATTACTTTGCCAACAAAGATCCATCTAGTCAAGGCTATGGTTTTTCCAGTGGTCATGTATGGATGTGAGAGTTGGACTGTGAAGAAGGCTGAGTGGCGAAGAATTGATGCTTTTGAACTGTGGCGTTGGAGAAGACTCTTGAGAGTCCCTTGGACTGCAAGGAGATCCAACCAGTCCATTCTGAAGGAGATCAGCCCTGGGATTCCTTCTGAGGGAATGATGCTGAAGCTGAAACTCCAGTACTTTGGCCACCTCATGCGAAGAGTTGACTCCTTGGAAAAGACTCTGATGCTGGGAGGGATTGGGGGCAGGAGGAGAAGGGGATGACAGAGGATGAGATGGCTGGATGGCATCACTGACTCGATGGACGTGAGTCTGAGTGAACTCCAGGAGTTGGTGATGGACAGGGAGGCCTGTTGTGCTGCGATTCACGGGGTTGCAAAGAGTCGGACACGACTGAGTGACTGAACTGAACCAATAGATGATTTTGTAATATATCCAGTCAAATGATAGAAGTATTGTAAGCACTCAAAACTCACAAGAGTCCTATTTTTGGTTACCAGACAGACAATGCTTTTAGCATTTAAAAGCTCACATAACTTAATGTCTTCCTGCCTATCTTGATGCGCGATTATATGCCATCTCATCTCTTATTTTTTTCTGTCCATATACTCTATCCTTTTATCTCTTTCTCTCTATAAACTAGCTTTTATACCTTTCACAAGACTTCTTTACTTCCCACGTTAAGCCAACTCAACATTACCTTTCATTTCTAGCCCGTAATGTAACTTGAATGCCCTAACTCTCAGACCCTAAGTGATGATCTACATACAGTTCAGTCAGCACGTACAGCTGTTTCCTAGGGATTATTCTTCCAGGTCTGTGAGAAGGTCAGCTGAGCAGCAGTGAAGAGTGTATGTTTTAAAGCAGACTGCATGGGTTCCAGTTCTGGTTTTCTTTAATAAATATGATCCTGGGTAGATTACTTGGGTTTATGTGAAAAATGGGGACAAGAGTAGCATGTATTTCATAAGATTTCTGTGAAGATAAAATGAATAGATAAGTGCTTAGCATAGTTCCTGTTTCATAGCAAATACTCAATACATATTGCCTATTATTAAAAAAGAGGTCTGGCAGATAGGGTGGTGGTTAGGGCTGGTACAGAAATGGAATTTTTCTGTTAAGAAAAGTCAGAAGACTAGAGCAAGATGTCCTATTAAGGTAAATAATTTTTAAAATTAACTCCTACTCTGTGACAGGCACTGATCTAAGTCTTAAGAATAAATAAGTAAAGAACAATAAGAACAACAACAAAAGAGATTTTTGCTTATATTCTAGTGGCAGAAAAGAGATAATAAAGAGTAAATAAAATAAACAAGTAAATCATCTAGTATGATGAAAGGTCTTGAGTTCTATAGATGAAGAGAAAGAACCTGGGTTAAGGAAATCAGGAGTCTGCTGGAGGTTCAAGGTTGGTCTTACCAAAAAGAGCAGCATATTGACAGTAATTTATCATTGAAGAAGAAAGGGTATTCTTGGCAGAAGTTAGAACTAGAGCAAAGGTCTGAAAGTAGTTAAGTTATTGGCAAGTTTAGGGAATAATAAGGAAGCTAAAGTAGCTGGACTGGAGTGATCTAGGGGAAGAGAAAGAGGAGATTAAATCAAAGAGGTACCTGGGATTCATGCTAGGCCATTAAAAAGTGTTTGGCTGTTGTTTTGTATGAAAAGGGATGCCATGGCAGGATTTTGATAGTGGCATGATCTGGCATATCCAGAAAGGATCACATTGACTATGGTATTGAGAATTAAATGTATGGTAAAAACAGGGAGACCAGTTAGGAGGCTATTACAGTAATCCTGCAAGATTTGATGGAAGCTTGGGGATAGAGGTGATGACAAGTGGTCCTATTTGGACTGTATACTCAGTATGGTTTCCTGATGGTTAGATGTAAAGAAAGCAAGAAAATGAGAAATTGATACTTTTCAATATTTTCAAGTGAGCAACTAGAATGCTGCATATAACATGTGCTTTGATAGGAAAAATTTGAAGTAGAGCTAAATTTGGGGTAAAGGAAGATTGGGAATTTGGTACTGGATATATTATATTTGTAGTGTTATTAAACATAGTTTGAGATACTGAGTTAACAGATATATATATGAATTTAGTTTGAGAAAGTGATTTGACCTAGAGATAAAAAGTTGGGACCATAAAAATTATGTTTATAACCACCTGACTGCATAATATTACTTTATTTGTAAAGATGCAGAGAAATAGAGGAAAACAATAGAATGGGAAAGACTACAGATCTCTTGCAGAAAATTAGAGATACCAAGGGAACATATCATGCAAAGGGAAAGAAAGTGAAAGTGAAAGTTGCTCAGTCATGTCCAACTCTTTGCAACCCCATGGACTATAGAGTCCATGGAATTCTCCAGGCAACAATACTGGAGTGGGAGGCCTTTCCCTTCTCCAGGGGAACATCCCAACCCAAGGATCGAACCCAGGTCTCCCACATGCAAAGATGGGCACAATAAATGACAGAAACAGTATGGACCTAACAGAAGCAGAAGATATTAAGAAGTGGCAAGAATACACAGAAGAACTATACAAAACAGGTCTTAATGACCCAGATAACCATGATGGTGTGATCACTCACCTAGAGCCAGATATCTTAGAGTGTGAAGTCAAGTGGGCCTTAGGAAGCATCACTACAAACAAAGCTAGTGGAGGTGATGGAATTCCAGCTAAGCTACTTCAAGTCCAAAAAGATGATGATGTTAAAGTGCTGCATTCAGTATGTCAGCAAGTTTGGAAAACGCAGCAGCGGCCACAGGACTGGAAAAGGTCAGTTTTCAAAGAAGGGCAGTGGGAAAGAATTCAAATTACCACAAAATTGTACTCATTTCACATACTAGCAAAGTAATACTCAAAAATCTTCAAGCTAGGCTTCAACAGTATGTGAACGAAGACTCCCAGAAGTTCAAACTGGATTTAGAAAAAGGCAGAGGAACCAGAGATCAAATTGCCACTCTCCATTGGATCATAGAAAAAATAAGACAATTCTAGAAAAAAATCTGCTTTATTGACTACACTGAAGCCTTTGACTGTGTGAATCACAACAAACTGTGGGAGATTCTTCAAGAGATGGGAATATCAGACCACCTTACCTGCCTCCTGTGAAACCTGTATGCAGGTCAAGAAGTAACAGTTAGAACTGGACATAGAACAATGGCTGGTTCTAAATTGGGAAGGGAAAACATCAGGACTGTATATTGTTACCCTGCTTATTTAACTTATATGCAGAGTACATCATGTGAAATGCTGGGCTGGGTGAAGCACAAGCTGGAATCAAGATTTCCAAGAGAAATATCAATAACCTCAGATACGCAGATGACACTACCCTTTCAGCAGAAAGCAAAGAGGAACTAAAGAGTCTCTTGATGAAAGTGAAAGAGGAGAGTGAAAAACTTAACATTCAAAACTCAACATTCACAAAACAAAGATCATGGCATCTGGTCCCATCACTTCATGGAAAATGAATGGGGAAACAGTGGAAACAGTGACAGATTTTATTTTCTTGGGCCCCGAAATTACTGCAGATGGTGACTCTAGCAATGAAATGAAAAGACGCTTACTCCTTGGAAGGAAAGTTATGACCAACCTAGACAGCGTATTGAAAAGCAGAGACATTACTTTGCCAACAAAGGTCCATCTAGTTAAAGCTATGGTTTTTCCAGTCTGTCTGGATGTGGGAGTTGGGTTGTGAAGAAAGCTGAGCGCCGAAAAATTGATGCTTTTGAACCATGATGTTGGAGAAAACTCTTGAGAGTCCCTTGGACTGCAAGGAGATCAAAGCAGTTAATCCTAAAGGAAATCGATCCTGAATATTCATTGGAAGAACTGATGCTGAAGCTCGAATACTTTGGCCACCTGTTGAGAAGAGCTGACTCATTGGATAAACCCTGAAAGAGCACACAGCAGTAGGGTGAAAGACCATGGAAAGGAAGATTGAAGGCAGGAGGAGAAGGGGACAATAGAGGACGAGATGGTTGGGTGGCATTCCCGACTCAATGGATATGAGTTTGAGCAAGCTCCAGTAGATGGTGAAGAACAGAGAAGCCTGGCGTGCTGCAGTCCATGGAGTCACAAAGATTGGCATGTGACTGAGTAAGTGCACAACAATTTATAAAAATGGAGGAGAAGATAAAGAATTGAACCCTTGGACTTTTTAGTATTAAGAAATCAGGAGAAAAGAGGAATCTGGAATGGAGGATGGGAAAGAGCTACTAGGGAAGTAAAAAGGTAACAACAAAAACAAACAAAAACCCCACAAAACTCAAGAGTGCAGTGTCCTGGAAGTCAATGAAGAAAGTATATCAAAAAGGAAGGAGTGGTCAATTATGATAATAATTTGTGATACTTCAGGTAATTGAGGATTAAGATTTACCATTGGATGTAGCAACTTGGTGTAAGATGGTGACCTTGATAGGAGCATTATTAATAGAATGATGTTAGGAAACTCTTCATGAAGTAGATTTAAAAGAGAATGAGTTCTTCACAGAAGAATTTCAAATAAACTATATGGATATTACCCCTCCAGGGCTGGAGCTTTGCTTCATACCCCTTGGGTAGGTTGTTCTTAGTGACTTACTTCCTAAAAGCGGAGTGTTGAAGGAGGGAAATGCTGCTTTACAGTGAGCAAATCTGACACACTATTTAAGTCAGGTAATCAAGATTATCACCAATTCAGTGGACATGAGTTTGAGGAAACTCTGGGAGATAAAACGCTGGAGATGAGAGGAAACTCGAGGGAAGCCTGGTGTGCTGCATTCATGGGGTCACAAAGAGTTGACATGACTGAGCGACTGAACAACAACAAAATATTTTAACATCATCAGTTATAAGCAGTGTTGATGGCATGTACCTTCAATATGATGTGATAAGGTATTTTACCTCTCTGGTCTTCCTTACAAACCCATGATGTTAGTCTATCCATGAGAAAAACATTAAACAAAACCAAATTGAAGGATATTCTACAAAATACCCAACCAGTACTCCTCAAAACTTCATGATCAACAAAAACAAGGGAAGTGTGAGGAGGCTAAGGAGACAAGATAAATAAATGTAATGTGGTATCTTAGATGGGCTCCTGAAAACAGTAAAGAACATCAGATGAAAACTAATGAGACCTAAAGAAGGTGTGTTGTTCAGTTATTGGCTTCTGTCATAGCTCAGTTGGTAAAGAATCTGCCTCCAATTCAGGAGACCCCAATTTGATTCCTGTGTTGGGAAGATTTGCTGGAGAAGGAATAGGCTACCCACTCTAGTATTCTTGGGCTTCCCTTGTAGCTCAGCTTTGTTCGTAGTGATGCTTTCTAAGGCCCACTTGACTTCACATTCCAGGATGTCTGGCTCTAGGTCAGTGATCACACCATCGTGATTATCTGGGTCGTGAAGATCTTTTTTGTACAGTTCTTCTGTGTATTCTTGCCACCTTTTCTTAATATCTTCTGCTTCTGTTAGGTCCTTACCATTTCTGTCCTTTATCGAGCCCATCTTTGCATGAAATGTTCCTTTGGTATCTCTGATTTTCTTTCCTTTTTTTTTTATTTATTTTTAAAAAAATTTTATTTTATTTTTAAACTTTACAATATTGTATTGGTTCTGCCATATATTGAAATGAATCTGCCACAGGCATACACGTGTTCCCCATCCTGAACCCTCCTCCCTCCTCCCTCCCCATACCATCCCTCTGGGTCGTCCCAGTGCACCAGCCCCAAGCATCCAGTATCGTGCGTCGAACCTGGACTGGCGACTTGTTTCATATATGATATTATACATATTTCAGTGCCATTCTCCCAAATCATCTCACCCTCTCCCTCTCCCACAGAGTCCAAAAGACTGTTCTATACATCAGTGTCTCTTTTGCTGTCTCACATACAGGGTTATTGTTACCATCTTTCTAAATTCCATATATATGCGTTAGTATACTGTATTGGTGTTTTTCTTTCTGGCTTACTTCACTCTGTATAATAGGCTCCAGTTTCATCCATCTCATTAGGACTGATTCAAATGTATTCTTTTTAATGGCTGAGTAATACTCCATTGTGTATATGTACCACAGCTTTCTTATCCATTCATCCGCTGATGGACATCTAGGTTGCTTCCATGTCCTGGCTATTATAAACAGTGCTGTGATGAACATTGGGGTACATGTGTCTCTTTCCCTTCTGGTTTCCTCAGTGTGTATGCCCAGCAGTGGGATTGCTGGATCATAAGGCAGTTCTATTTCCAGTTTTTTAAGGAATCTCCACACTGTTCTCCATAGTGGCTGTACTAGTTTGCATTCCCACCAGCAGTGTAAGAGGGTTCCCTTTTCTCATCCTCTCCAGCATTTATTACTTGTAGACTTTTGGATCGCAGCCATTCTGACTGGCGTGAAATGGTACCTCATAGTGGTTTTGATTTGCATTTCTCTGATAATGAGTGATGTATAGCATCTCTCTGATTTTCTTGAAGAGATCCCTAGTCTTTCCCATTCTGTTGTTTTCCTCTATTTCTTTGCATTGATCACTGAAGAAGGCTTTCTTATCTCTTCTTGCTATTCTTTGGAACTCTGTATTCAGATGTTTTTATCTTTCCTTTTCAATCCCGGGGTTGGGAAGATCCCCTGGAAAAGGGAAAGGCTACCCACTCCAATATTCTGGCCTGGAGAATTCCTGAGACTGTATAGTCCATGGGGTTGCAAAGAATCAGACACAACTGAGTGACTTTCACTTCACTTCACTTCAGTTAATGGTAATGTACTGATGTTGGTTCCTTAGTTATGGCAAATGCACCATAGTAAAGGGCTTCCCAGGTAGGTCAGTGGTTGAATAACTACCTGCAATGCAGGAGATGTGGGTTCAATACCTAGATTGGGAAGATCTCCTGGAGAAGGGCAGGGTAACCCACTCCAGTATTCTTTTTTTTTTTTTTTAATTTTTAAAAAATTAATTTATTTTTTACTGAAGAATAATTGCTTTAGAGAATTTTGCTGTTTTCTGTCAAACCTCAACATGAATCTGCCATAGGTATAAATATATTCCCTCCCTTTTGAAACTCCCTCCCATCTCCGTCCCCATTCCACCCCTTTAGGTTGATACAGAGCCCCTGTTTGAGTTTCCTGAGCCATACAGCAAATTCCCGTTGGCTATCTATTTTACATATGGTAATGTTTATTTCCATGGTCCTCTTTCCATACATCTTACCATCTTCCCCCTCTCCCCGTGTCCATAAGTCTATTTACTATGTCTGTTTCTCCATTGTTGCCCTGTAAATAAATTCTTCAGTACCATTTTTCTAGATTCTGTATATGTTTGTTAGAATACAGTATTTATCTTTCTCTTTCTGACTCAATTCACTCTGTATAATAGGTTATAGGTTCATCCACCTCATTAGAAATGACTCAAATGCATTCCTTTTTATGGCTGAGTAATATTTCATTATATATATATATATAGCAGAACTTCTTTATCCGTTCATCTGTCGATGGACAAAGAGGTTGCTTCCATGTCCTGGATATTGTAAATAGTGCTGCATTGGAATAGCCATGCAGCTTTAAATATAAATATATATATATTTAAATATAAATTTATATATATATAAATTTATATATATTTATATATAAATATAAATAGTGAACATTGGGATACATGTGTCATTTTCAATTATGGTTTTCTCGGGATATCTGCTCAGTAGTGGGATTGCGGGGTCATATGGTTTTCTTATTCCTAGTTTTTTAAGGAATCTCCATACCGTCTTCCATAGTGGCTGATCAGTTTACATTCCCACCAACAGTACAAGAGTGTTCCCTTTTCTGCACACCCTTTCCAGCATTTATTGTTTGTAGACTTTTTGATGATGGCCATTCTGACTGGTGTGAGGTGATGACTCATTGTATTTTTGATTTGCATTTCTGTAATTATGAGCGAGGTTGAGCATCTTTTCATGTGTTTGTTAGCCGTCTGTATGTCTTCTTTGGAAAAATGTCTGTTTAGATCTGTTTCCTACCTTTTGTTTGGGTTTTTTTTTTTTTTTTCTGGTATTGAGTTGTATGAACTGCTTGTATATTTTGCAAATTAATCTTGTGTCAGTTGTTTCATTTGCTATTATTTTCTCCCATTCTGAGATTTTTCTTTTCGCCTTGCTCATAGTTTCCTTTGCTGTGCAAAAGCTTTTTTAATCAGGTCCCACTTGTTTACTTTGTTTTAATTTCCGTTACTGTAGGAGGTGGTTTATAAAGGATCTTGCTTTGATTTATATCATTGAGTGTTCTGCCTATGTTTTCCTCCAAGAGTTTTATAGTTTCTGGTCTTACATTTAGGTCTTCAATCCATTTTGAGTTTATCTTTGTGTATGGTGTTAGGAAATATTCTAATTTCATTCTTTTACATGCAGCTGTCCAGTTTTTCCAGCACCATTTATTGAAGAGGCTGTCTTTGCCCCATTGTATATTCTTGCCTCCATTGTCAAAAATAAGGTACCCATAGGTACCTGGGTTATTTCTGGGCTTTCTATCCTGTTGCATTGGTCTGTATTTCTGTTTTTGTGCCAGTACCATACTGTCTTGATGACTGTAGTTTTGTGGTATAATCTGAAATCAGGAAGCTTGATTCCTCCAGCCCCATTCTTCTTTCTCAAGACTGCCTTGGGTATTTGGGGTTTTTTGTGTTTCCATATGAATTGTGAAATTTTTTGTTCTAGTTTTGTGAAAAATGCCATTGGTAATTTGATAGGGATCACATTTAATCTCCAGATTGCCTTTGGTAGTATAGTCATTTTCACAATATTGTTTCTTCCAACCCAGTACATTGGAATGTACTCCATCTGTTTATGTCTTCTTTGATTTCTTTCATTGCTGCTGCTGCTAAGTCACTTCAGTCGTGTCTGATTCTATGTGACCCCATGGACAGCAGCCCACCAGGCTCTGCCATCCCTGGGATTCTCCAGGCAAGAACACTGCAGTGGGTTGCCATTTCCTTCTACGATGCATGAAAGTGAAAAGGGAAAGTGAAGTCGCTCAGTTGTGTCTGACTCTTAGCGACCCCATGGACTGCAGCCTACCAGGCTCCTCCGTCCTTGGGATTTTCCAGGCAAGTTTGTGTACAGTTCTTTAGTCTCCTTAGGGAAGTTTATTCCTGGATATTTAGTTCTTTTTGTTGCAATGGTGAATGGGATTGATTCCTTAGTTGCTCTTTCTGATTTTTCATTTCAGTATATAATGCAAGTGATTTGTGTGTATTGATTTTGTATCTTGCAACTTTGCTAAATTCACTGATTAGTTCTGGTAATTTTCTGATACTATCTTTAGGGTTTTCTATGTACAGTGTCATGTCATCTGCAAACAGTGAGAGCTTTACTTCTTTTTTTTCCAATCTGGATTCCTTTTATCTCTTTTACTTCTCTGATTGCTGGAGCTAGGACTTCCAGAACTATGTTGAATAATAGTGGCAAAAGTGGACATCCTCATCTTGTTCCTGATCTTAAGGGGAATGTTTTCAGTTTTCCACCATTTTGAATAATGTTTGCTGTAGTCTTATCATATATGGCCTTTACTTTGTTGAGGTAAGTTCCTTCTATGCCCTTTTTTTGAAGAGTTTTAGTCATAAATAGGTGCTGAATTTTGTCAAAGGCTTTTTCCGCATCTATTGAGATGATCATATGGATTTTATCTTTCAGTTTGTTGATATGGTGTATCACATTGATTGATTTGCATATACTGAAGAATCCTTGCATCCCTGGAATAAACCCAAATTAATCATGGTGTATGAGCTTTTTGATGTGTTGGTGAATTCTGTTTGCTAAAATTTTGTTGGGGATTTTTGCATCTATGTTCATCAGTGATATTGGCCTGTAGTTTTCTTTTTTTGTGTTTTCTCTGTCTGGTTTTGGTATCAAGATGATGGTGGCCTCAAAGAATGAATTTGAAAGTGTTCCTTCCTCTGTAATTTTTGGAAAGAGTTTTAGAAGGATAGGCATTAGGTTTTCTCTAAATGTTTGATAGAATTCTCCTGTGAAGCCATCTGGTCCTGGGCTTTTGCTTTTGGGGAGATTTTTGATCACAGCTTCAATTTCAGTGCTTGTAATTGGTTTGTTCATAATTTCTATTTTTTCCTGATTCAGTCTTGGAAGATTGAACTTTTGTAAGAAGCTGTCCATTTTGTACAGGTTATCTATTTTATTGCCATATCGTTGTTCATAATAGCCTCTTATGATCCTTTGTATTTCTGCAATATCTGTTGTAACCTCTCCTTTTTCATTTCTGATTTTGTTGATTTTATTCTTCTCTCTTTTTTTCTTGATGAGTCTGGCAAGGGTTTGTCAATTTTTTATATCTTCTCAAAGAACCAGCTTTTAGTTTTGTTAATCTTTACTATTGTTTCTTTCATTTCTTTTTCATTTATTTCTGCTTGGATGTTTATGATTTCTTTCCTTCTACTAATTTTGTTTTTTTTTTCTTCTTCTTCTTCTTTTTCCAGTTGCTTTAGGTGTAAAGTTACGGTCGTCTATTCGATGTTTTTCTTGTTTCTTGAGATAGGATTGTATTGCTATAAACTTCCCTCTTAGAACTGCTTTTGCTGCATCCCTTAGGTTTTGAGTTGTCATGTTTTCATTGCCATTTGTTTCTAGAAATTTTTTTATTTCCCTTTTGATTTCTTCAGTTACCTGTTGGTTATTTAGAAACGTGTTGTTTAATCTCCATGTGTTTGTGTTTCTTACAAGTTTTTTCTTGTAATTGATATCTAGGCTCATAGTGTTGTGGTTGGAGATGCTTGACATGATTTCAATTTTCTTAAATTTACTGAGGTTTGATTTGTGACCCAAGATGTGGTCTATCCTGGAGAATTTCCCATGTTCACTTGGAAGGTGTATTCTTCTGCATTTGGATGAATGTCTGAAGAAATCAGTCAGATCCATTTAATCTAATGTATAATTTAACACTTGTGTTTCCATATTAATTTTCTGTTTTCATGATCCGTCCATCGGTCTGAGTGGGGTGTTAAAGTCTCCTACTATTCTTGTGTTACTGTCAGTTTCTCGTTTTATGTCTGTTAGTGTTTGTCTTATGCATTGAGGTGCTCCTATGTTGGGTGCATAGATATTTACAATTGTTATGTCTTCCTCTTGGACTGATCCCTTGATCCTTATGTACTGTCCTCCTTTACTCTTGTAATCTTCTTTATATTAAGGTCTATTTTGTCTGATATGAGGATTGCTCCTCCAGCTTTTTTTTGCTTCCTGTTTGCGTGGAATATATTTTTCCATCCTCTCACTTTCAGTCTGTATGTTTCTTAAGGTCTAACGTGGGTTTTTTGTAAACAGCATGTATGTGGGTCTTGTTTTTATATACATTTAGCCAGTCTGTGTCTTTTGGTTGGAGCTTTTAATCCATTTCCATTTAAAGTAATTATCGATATATATGTTCCTATTACCATTTTCTAATTGTTTGGGGTTGATTTTATAGATCTTTTTTCTTCTGTTTTATTTCTTGACTATCAGTTCAGTTCAGTTCAGTCACTCAGTCGTGTCTAACTCTTTGCGACCCCATGAACTGCAGCATGCCAGGCCTGCCTGTATATCACCAACTGCCGAAGTCTACCCAACCCCATGTCCATTGAGTCAGGGATGCCATCCAACCATCTCATCCTCTGTCGTCCCCTTCTCCTGCCCTCTATGAGTCAGCTCTTTGCATCAGGTAGCCAAAGTATTGGAGTTTCAGTTTCAATATCAGTCCTTCCAGTTAACACCCAGGACTGATGTCCTTCAGAATGGACTGGTTGGATCTCCTTGCAGTCCAAGGGACTCTCAAGAGTCTTCTCCAACACCACAGTTCAAAAGCATCAATTCTTCAGCGCTCAGCTTTCCTTATAGTCCAACTCTCACATCCATACATGACTACTGGAAAAACCATAGCCTTGACTAGATGGACCTTTGTGGACAAAGCAATGTCTCTGTTTTTTAATATGCTGTCTAGTTTGGTCCTAACTTTCCTTCCAAGGAGTAAGCGTCTTTTAATTTCATGGCTGCAGTCACCATCTACAGTGATTTTGGAGCCCAGAAAAATAAAGTCAGCCACTGTTTTCATTGTTTCCCCATCTATTTGTCATGAAGTTATGGGACCAGATGCCATGATCTTCATTTTCTGAATGTTGAGCTTTAAGCCAACTTTTTCACTCTCCTCTTTCACTTTCATCAAGACGCTCTTTAGTTCTTCTTCACTTCCTGCCATAAGGGTGGTGTCGTCTGCATATCTAAGGTTATTGATATTTCTCCCAGCAATCTTGATTCCAGCTTGTGTTTCTTCCAGCCCAGCATTTCTCATGATGTACTCTGCATATAAGTTAAATAAGCAGGGTGACAATATACAGCCTTGACGTACTCCTTTTCCTATTTGGAACCAGTCTGTTGTTCCATGTCGAATTCTGACTGTTGCTTCCTGATCTGCATACAGGTTTTTCAACAGGCAGGTTAGGTGGTCTGGTATTTCCATCTCCTTCAGAATTTTCTACAGTTTATTGTGATCCACACAGTCAAAGGCTTTGGCATAGTCAATAAAGCAGAAATAGATGTTTTTCTGGAACTTTCTTGCTTTTTTGACGATCCAGTGGATGTTGGCAATTTGATCTCTGGTTCCGCTGCCTTTTCTAAAACCAGCTTGAACATCTGGAAGTTCATGGTTCATATATTGCTGAATACAAGTCCTTTTAACATTTATTATAAAGCTGGTTTGGTGGTACTGAATTCTCTTAACTTTTGCTTGTCTGAAAAGCTTTTTATTTCTACATCAATTTTGAATGAGATCCTTGCTGGGTACAGTGATCTTGGTTGTAGATTTTTCCCTTTCAGTACTTTAAATATATCCTGCCATTCTCTTCTGGCCTGCAGAGTGTTGCTGAAAGAGCAGCTGTTAAGTGTATGGGGTTTCCCTTGTATATTATTGCTTCTCCCTTGCTGCTTTTAATATTCTTTCTTTGTGTTTAGTCTTTGTTACTTTGATTTGTATGTGTCCTGGCGTGTTTCTCCTTGGGTTTATCCTGTACGGGACTTTTTGTGCCTCTTGACTTGATTGGCTCTTTCCTTTTCCATGTTAAGGAAATTTTCATCTATAATCTCTTCAAAAATTTTCTGGTACCCTTTCTTTTTCTCTTGTTCTTCTGGGACCCCTATAATTCAAACATTGGTACCTTTGATATGTTCCCAGAGGTCTCTGAGAGTGTCCTCAGCTCTTTTCATTCTTTTTACTTTATTCTGCTCTTCAGAAGTTATTTCTACCATTTTATCTTCTAGCCAGCTCACTGATTCATTCTTTTGCTTCAGATATTCTGCTATTAATTCCTTCTACAGTATTTTTAGTTTCAGTAATTGTGTTGTTTGTCTCTGTGTGCTTATTCTTTAATTCTTCTAGGTGTTTGTTAACTGATTCTTGCCTTTTCTCTGTTTTGTTTTCAAGGTTGTTTTTTTTTTGTCTTTTTTTTTTTTTACCATCTTTACTATCATTATTCTGAATTCTTTTTCAGATTATTTTCTTAGTTCCTCTTCACTGATTTGGACTTCTGTGTTTCTTGTTTGTTCCTTCATTTGTTCAGTATTTCTCTGCCTTTTCATTTTTTTTTTTAAGTTATTGTGTTTTAGGTCTCCTTTTCCCGGCCTCAAGGAAAGTTGAATTCTTTACTTGAAGAAAGTTGAATTCTTTCTTCCTTTTGATTTTTGCCCTCCTAATTTTGGTCCAGTGGTTTGTGTGAGCTTCATATAGGGTGAGATTTGTGCTGAGTTTTTGTTTGTTTGTTTGTTTTTCCTCTGATGGGCAAGGGTGAGTGATGTGGTACTCCTGTCTGCTGATGATTGGATTTGTATTTTTGTTTTGTTTGTTGTTTAGATGAGGCATCCTGCATGGGGTGCTACTGGTGGTTGGGTAATGCTGGATCTTGTATTCAAGTGGTTTTTTTTGTGTGAGTTCTCACTACTGGATACTCCCTAGGGTTATTTTCTGGTTGTCTAGAGTCTTGGATTCAGTGCTCCCACTCCAAATGCTCAGGGTTTGATATCTGGTCAGGAACAAAGATTCCACAAGTTGTTTGTCATGGAAGAGAAAAACAAATATCTAAAAATGAGAAACCAAAAATGAATCCAAGGCCAATGGCATTTACAAAATCAGGCAAATAATAATTAAAATAATGGAATATACACATATACATATACACCCATGAACAACATGAAAACGATCCAACAAAAATCAAGTACAATTGATTGATCCAGCAAACAAAGGAAATCAAAAGTTATATTTGCCAGTTAAGAACAAAACTAACTTAAGCACAAACTAAAAAACAAAACTAAAGCAAGGTGCCAAGCGGGGAATAAAGGAATAAAAACAAAAGTAACAAACATGTTGAGAGCAAAGGAAATTAAGAAAAGAAAGAAAGAATAGGTATGCTAAGTTAAATAGAGGTAGATGAAGATTTATATACATTAAAGATTAACTGCAAGGAGAAAAGAACAGTAGGAAAGGCAAATGAAGCAATAAATATAGAAAAAATATAATAGGTTTTAAAAAATTAAAATTAGAATAAAACAGAAAATAGAAAACACTTCAGTATTCTTGCCTGGGGAATCCCACGGACAGAGGAGCCTGGTGGGCTACAGTCAGTAGGGTCACAAAGAGTTGAACACGATTCAAACGACTGAGCACGCATACATGTACCATAGTAATGTGAGATGTAAACAATAGGGGGAACTGGGTGTGGAGTATTTGGGAACTCTTTGCAACTGTCTTGTAAATATAAAACGATTCTACATAAAGTGTTTGTTTATATTAATATTTTTAAAGAATGGAAAGAGAGGAATTGGAGACAGTGTGTATAAGACAACTCTTCCAGGAAATTTTGTTACAAAGGTAGGTAAGGAAATGAGGTCATAGCTGTCAGTGGAAGTCGGTTAATTAAAAAAAAATTGTGTAATAGCAGAAGTAACAGCATGTTATTTATGGTGAGAATAATACAATAGAAAGCAAAAAGTTGATGATGTATGAGAAAAGGGGAAATCTCCAGAATGCTGTACTTGAGTAGGTGAGAGACTTTAGAATCCCTTGCACAATTAGAGGAATTGGTTTTAAGTGGTATGAAGTTCACCTCTGGTAACAGATGAGAATCACAGTTTGTGGATGCAGATGGTGGTGATTGTGTATATGTTATGATGGAATTTTCCAAGTGCTCAGTTTTCCCACTGAAAGAAGTGTCTTTAGCTAAAAGTGGATTTCTAGTACAAATGTTGGGTTTAAGTTATCTCTGAAGAAGAGAAGGTATCTCTGGGCGCTGGAAAAGAGAATTACTTCATGAACAGTAATGTGGTTATTTCATAGCATTATATGTACACTTTGGCTAGTGGATATGAAGTAAAGTGAGGCTAGCCAGCCTAGTTATATATTTTATTCAGCCATATAAGCCATATTTAGCTGAATCTGTATATAATAAGCAGTAAGTCCACATCAATAATAAAGTTCCCATGAATTTAGTACATTTTATACTTGATACTTTATTATTTATATTGTTGTTGTTGTTATTCAGTTGCTAAGTCTTAGCTGACTCTTTGCAACCCCATGCACTATAGCATGCCCAGCTCCTCTGTCCTCTCCTATCTCCTGGAGTTTGCTCAAGTTCATGTCCATTGAGTTAGTGATACTCTTTGACCATCTCATCCTCTGCCACCCTCTTCTCCTTTTTATTTTTAAAATTTATTTTCTCTTCTCCTTTTGCCTTCGAAAAATGAGTTGGTTCTTCTCAATAGGCGGCCAGTGTATTGGAACATCAGTTTCAGCAACAGTTCTTCCAGTGAATTTTCAGGGTTGATTTCCTTTATGATTGACTTGTTTGATATCTTTGTTCCCAATTTGGAACCAGCCCATTATTTCATGTCCCGTTGTAACTGTTGCTTCTTCACCTGAATACAAATTTTGCCGGAGGCAAGTAAGGTGGTCTAGTATTCCCATCTCTTGAAGAATTTTCCAGTTTGTTGTGATCCACACAGTCAACGTCTTTAGTGTAATCAATGAAGCAGAAGTAGATGCTTTCTGGATGTGGAGATACCATATTATCCTGCAATCCCATTCGTGGGCTTATATCCAGAGAAAATCATTCTTTGAAAAGATACATGGACCACCCCCCCACCTTGTTCATAGCAGCACTATATACAGTTGCCCATGGGAACAACCTAAGTGTCTATCAACAGATGAATGGATCATGAAGATATGGTATAATTGTACAAAATATTACTCAGCCAAGAAAAGAAATAATACCATTTTTAGCCACAATGATGGACCTAGTGATTATCATACTAAGTGAAATAAGTTAGAGCAAGACGAGTAATATATATATCATTTATGCATTGAATCTAAAAAGTGATACAAATGAACTTATTTTCAAAATTGAAACAAATTCCAGACTTAGAAGCTTATGGGTACCTGAGGGGGATGGTGAGCAGAGGGTATCAACTAGGAGGTTGGAATGAACATACATACACTACTATATGTAATATATATAATCAACAGACATCTACTGCATAGCCCAATGAACTTTACTCAATGCTGTGTAATAACTTACATGGGAAAATAATCTGATAAAATAATATATATGTGTGTGTATGACAGTCACTTTGATGTATGCTTGAAACTAACACAATGTTGTAAATCAGCTGCATTTCAATTAAAAAAAATTTGAAGTAAGTTTTAAAATAAGGTTTATCTTTTTTCTAAGCCTTTTCTTTTTTACTACAGAAATTTGAAAACAATGTTGTAAAGAGAAAGGAAATAAACCACAAGTTTGTTAATTTCAGGATATCAGAGAATTAATTAAATTTGAAAGAAGGTTTTAAAATGAATCAAAGGATATTCTTTCTGTATTAAAAATGTACTTATAGGCTTAAGGTATAAATTAGACTTAAAATTATTTATTTATCACATATGGTAGCAATAT
Source organism: Bos grunniens (assembly GCF_055505025.1). Taxonomy (NCBI): domain Eukaryota; kingdom Metazoa; phylum Chordata; class Mammalia; order Artiodactyla; family Bovidae; genus Bos; species Bos grunniens. Next base: position 95,461,116 of record NC_141175.1, on the reverse strand, counting down.
ATCTTCAGTTAAGTCCCTACTCAAATATTATTTCCTTAAGGAGATTTCCTTGACCACCTATTCTCAGAATAGCTCAGATCTCCCATCCCCATATACCTCCTTATCCTTCCTTCTATTAATAATAATCCCAGTGCTTATTGCCACCTGTTGTTGTTGTCATTCAGTTGGTAAGTCATGGCCCACTCTTTGCAACCCCATGGTTTGCTGGTTTCTCGGTCCTCTGCTGTCTCCTAGAGTTTTCTCAAATTCAAGTCCATTGAATTAGTGATGCTATCTAACCATTTCATCCTTTGCCACTCTCTTCTACTTTTGCATTCAATCTTTTGTAGCATCAGGGTCTTTTCCAATGAATCACCTCTTCACATCAGATGGTCAGAGTATTGGAGCTTCAGCTTCAGCATCAGTCCTTCCAAATGAATATTTAGGGTTGATTTCCATTAGGATTGACTGATTTGATCTCCTTGCAGTCCAGGGGAATCTCAAGAGTCCTCTCCAGCACTACAGTTAGAAAACATCTCTTCAGCACTGATCCTTCTTTATAGTCCTGCTCTCACATCCATACATGACTGCTGAAAAGACCATAGCTTTGACTGTATGGGCCTTTGTTGGAGTAATATCTCTGCTTTTTAATACACTGTCTAGGTTTGTCATAGCTTTCCTTTCAAGGAGCAGGCATCTTAATTTCATGACTACAGTCACCATCTGCAGGGATTTTGGAGCCCAAGAAAATAAAATCTGTCACTGTTTCTACTTTTTCTTCTTGTATGTGGCATAAAGTGATATTAGTTTTTGTAATGTTAATTTTCAAACCAACTTTTTCACTCTCCTCTTTTACCCTCATCAAGAGGCTCTTTAGTTCTTCTTCACTTTCTGCCACTAAAATGGTATCATCTGCACATCTGAGGTTGTTGATATTTCTCCTGGCAGTCTTGATTCCAGTTTTTGATTCATCTAGCTCAGCATTGCACATGTTGTACTCTACATATAAGTTAAATAATCAGGGTGATAATTTACAGCCTAATCGTACTCCTTTCACAATTTTGAACCAGTCCATTGTTTCATGTCTGGTTCTGTTACTTCTTGATTCACATATAGGTTTCTCAGGAGACAGATAAGGTGATCTAGTACTCCCGTCTCTTGAAGAATTTTCAACAATTTGTTGTTATCCACACAGTCAAGGGCTTTAGCAAAGTCAGTGAAGCAGAAGTAGTTTTCCTGGAATTACTTGGCTTTCTCCAAGATCTAATGAATGTTGCAGTTTGATCTCTCTTTCTTCTGCCTCTTCAAAACCCAGCTTATACATCTGAAAGTTCTCAGTTCATGTACTGCTGAAGCCTAGCTTGAAGGATTTTCAACATAACCTTGCTAGCATGTGAGATGAGCACAGTTGTAGTTGGGACATTCTTTGGCATTGCTTTTCTTTTGGATTGGAATGAAAACTTGACTCTTTCCAGTCCTGTGGCCACTGCTGAATTTTCCAAATTTGCTGGCATATTGAGTACAGCGCTTTAACAGCATCATCTATTAGGATTTTTAAATAGCTCAGCTGTGATTCTGTCACCTCTAGCTTCCTCATAGTAATGCTTCCTAAGGCCCACTTGACTTCACACTACAGGATGTCTGACTCTTGAATAATGGTCACACCATCATGATTATCTGAAATTCTTCTGTGTTTTCTTGCCACCTCTTCTTAATCTCTTCTGCTTCTGTTACATCCTTATCAGTTCTGTCCTTTATCATGCTCATTCTTGCCTGAAATGGTCCCTTGATCTCTTCAGTGTTTTTGAGGAGATGTCTTTGCCCTTCTATTATTTTCCTCTGTTTCTTTGCACTGTTCATTTAAGGAGGTCTTCTTATCTCTGCTTGCTGTTGTCTGGAACTCTGCATTCAGTTGGCTGTATCTTTCTTTCTCCTTTGCATTTCTCTTCTCTTCTTTCAAAGCTATTTGTAAAGCCTCCTTGGACAACCACTTTGTTTGGGATAGTTTTGGTCACTGCCCCCTGTATAGTGTTACAAACCTCCATCCATTGTTCTTCACACACTCTGTCTACCCGATCTAATCCCTTGAATCTATTTGTCACCTCCACTGAATATAATGTAAGAAATTTGATTTAGGTCATACCTGAATGTCCTGGTGAATTTCCCTACTTTGTTCAATTTAAGCCTGAATTTTGCAATAAAGAGCTCATCATATTAGCAGTAGTCAGCTACAGGTCTTATTTTTGTTGACTGTATAGAGCTTCTCCTTCTTTGGCCTCAAAGAACATAATCAGTCTGATTTCAGTATTGACCATTTAATGATGTCCATGGGGCTTCCCAGGTGGCTCTAGTAGTAAAGAACCCCTACTGCCAATGTAGGAGATGCAAGTTTGACCGCTGGGTTGGGAAGATCCCTTGGAGGAGGGCATGGGAACAAAGTCCAGTATTCTTGCCTGGAGAATTCCATGGACAGAGGAGCCCGGCAGGCTACAGCCCATACGGTCGCAAAGAGTCTTACATGATTGAAGCAACTGAGCAACAGGGCAGTCATAATGTCCATGTGTAAGGTCATCTCTTGGGTTGTTGGGAAAGGGTATTTGCTATGACCAGTGTGTTCTCTTGTCTAAATTCTGTTAGCCTTTGCCCTGCTTGTATCCCAAACCAAACTTGCTGATGGTTCCAGGTATCTCTTGATTTCCTACTTTTGTATTCCAGTCCCCTGATGAAAAGGACATCATTTTTGGTATTAGTTCTAGAAAGTAGGTCCTCATAGAACTGGTCAACTTCAGCTTCTTTGACATCAGTGGTTGGGGCATAGACTTGGTTGCTGTGATGTTGAATGGTTTGCCTTGGAAATGAATTGAGATCATTCTTTCTTTTCAGGTTCCACCCAAGTACTGCATTTTGTACTCATTTGTGGACTGTGAGGGCTACTCTTCTTCTAAGGGATTCTTGCCGATAGTAGTAAATATAATGAATTAAGTTTACCCATTCATGTCCATTTTAGTTCACTCATTCCTGAGATGTTCTATCTTGCCATCTCCTGCTTGACCATATCCAGTTTACCTTGATTCATGGACTTAACACTACAGGTTCCTATGCAATATTGTTCTTTACAACACTGAATGTACTTTCACCATCAGGTACTACCATAATTGCTCATCGTTTCCACTTTGTCCCAGCTGCTGCATTCTTTCTGGAGCTGTTAGTTATTGCCCTCTGCTCTTCCCCAGTAGCATACTGGACACTTTTCTACTTGGAGGGCTCATCTTCCAGTGTCCTATCTTTTTGCCTTTTCATACTGTTCATGGGGTTTTCCAAGCAAGAATACTGGACTGGGTTGCTATTTCCTCTTCCAGTGGACCATGATTTGTCGTAACTTCACTATGACCCATCCATCCTGGGTGGCCCTGTACTGCATGGCTCATAGCTTCATTGAGTTATACAAGCCTCTTTGCCATGACAAGGCTGTGATCCATGAAGGTTTTACAGTGAATGAAAGGATATTCTGTTTCTTTATGAAGAATGTAACTATAGAAAGGCTTAAAATATAAATTAGACATAAAATAATTTATTTATTACACATGACAGCAATATACCTTCACTTAAATTCCTTCTCAAATATTATTTCCTTAAAGAGGCCTCTTGACCACCCTATCTCCAAGTAGCTCAGATAGATTAATACCCTCCCCTTGTACCTACTTTTTCTCTCTCCTATTCCCAGTGCTTACTACCCCCTGCTGTCATACTATGTATTTGTATGTTTATATGTTTACTATAATCTCCATGAAACCAAGGACTGTGTCTTGTGTATAATTATGTACAACCCTATCCCAGTTCCTGGGCATACAGAAATTGTTAAGTAATGAAAGAGAGAAGAAGGGGAAAAAAAAAAAAAGAAAGTAGGTAGGTAGGTTTTCAGTGTAAAGTTAAAGAAATTTAGAGGGGCTGGTAGTTATACCATATTGAACACATATTTTTATGATTATAATCATGCCCCAGGGGATCTGAATAAATGACTGATGCTTTGCATTCTCCTTTTCCTTTTAATATAGTTTAGGTTGATGACCATTCCTATGTTATCTCCTGCATATCATTTGTCTCCATCCCCTATTGTTAACAGCAACGATATTGCTAATATTATGTTAAAACATTGTATACAGAAGTTTTTCAAATATAATCTTTGTGTTAGTCCTTTGAATTTGAAACCAGTAATTCCAAGTATTTTAATAGTTTAGATATTTACCATAGAGATGGTATAAAATGGGTAGCTGACACAGCTTTTTATACCCTCTTGCTGCAGTGAAATGGAGATAAAATTCCTTGAAGTCTTCAGTTCAGTTCAGTTCATTCACTCGGTTGTGTCCGACTCTTTGCGACCCCGTGAACTGCAGCTCACAGGCCTCCCTGTCCATCACCAACTCCTGAGTCAACCCAAACCCATGTCCATTGGGTTGGTGATGCCATCCAACCATCTTATCCTCTGTCGTCCCCTTCTCCTCCTGCCCTCAATCTTTCCCAGCATCAGGGTCTTTTCCAATGAGTTAACTCTTCACATGAGATGGCCAAAGTACTGGAGTTTCAGCTTCAACATTAGTCCTTCCAATGAACACCCAGGACTGATCTCCTTTATGATGGACTGGTCTTAGGGATAGCTTATACTTGTGAATGAGAAATAAGACTGTTATTTAGTTTTTAATCTTTTCTATCAGTAGTTGAGAGGCATTGGTGGGTGGAAAGAGTCATTTTCTTGGCTTGGATTAGTCCATTTGAAGCTTCAGTATACTAAATTATCTGTTTTGGGGGACAAGGTAATGTAACATATCAGAAGTAACTTATAATCAGGAACGGAAGCCTCTTCTTGGAATTTAAGGCTTAGTTTTGAACTGTTAACGATTATGAAGACGTTTTCTTTCCTGGAGTTTGTCAGGAATATGAACACCTATCTGTGATCATAGTTCAGCTTCTGCTGTGGTGTTTGGAGCAAAGTTGAAGAAGTGATGCCTACAATCTACTCTGTGCCTTCTTTATTAGATTCTCTCTGATTTTAGGAAGGAAAGACCCCCCCCTCCAAAAAAAAAAAAAATTCCTGTTTCTTAAGGGTTTTTCATCTAAGTAACTTCTGTCATTTGGTTGTGGAAGTGTTTATTTGCTTTTTGGTGTTTTTTTTTTTGTGTGTGTACAGTTTTCATGGAAATCCACTTTATGTGAGATATAACCAGTATCTTAATACATTGTTAGTTCCATGTTCTTGAAACAATAGGACAGTTTAGATTGCTGCAGTGATATATTTTTAAAAGAGAGTGGGTAGTATGGGTTAAAAATATCAAAGGAGCTCAAACTCTGATGAAAGTTGATATAAGAAATTGCTTCATTTCACCCTTAAGTTCAAAATAACTCCCAAAGCATCTGGCTTCACATTTGTAAATGCCCTTTTAAGGATTTTGGTTAGCTGTCATTCAGGAGTAGAGATCACTTAGACCTCATTAACAGACAAATATTCCCTTTGAAAATGACATGATATCTACTGTAATCCTAGAGTGTTTTAATAGTCTCTTCTGTGTTCAGCAATGAAACATTTCAAAAGTGACTGACAGCCAATTGATGTAATTCATGGTGATCTTTTGTGTTGACAGATCTTTAAAAAATCATGGGAAATTACTACTGTACCCAGTGAAGCCACCTCCTTTTTTTTTAAACTGCCAATATCCTGCAAAACATGACAATTTTCTCTTTGACTGCCACTGTTTTTTATTTCTATAACATGACACGATTCCTCCTTATTATTAGGATTTCTTTTGATAGATAGAATGTGTTCCCTATTGGTAATGCTCATTTTAAAATAGAAAATTTTTGGTTCCCCAAATTAACTCTCTTACTTTTCTAGCTTCCACATCAAGACAACCTTTCCAGTAGCCACATTCCCACTCATGAAGAAGAATGATTTAATGTATAAAATTTAAATTTTTAAAGTGATTTTAGTCCTTCTCTGAAGAAGAAACACATCGAAAGGAAGAGGGTGAGAAATCACTTATTTTTGTGGGTGTTTTTCCCTAAAGCACTCTCAAGTTAAAAAGCTGATATTTTGGGTAATTTTATAGGTGACAGAATTTTTTTTCCAAAATTCGAAGTGTCCAAATTCAAACTATCGAATGAATGGAAAGGACCTGGGTATGTGCTAAGTTGCTTCACTCGTGTCTAATTCTTTGAGACCCCATGGACTGTAGCCCACCAGGCTTCTCTGTCCTTGGGGATTCTCCAGGCAAGAATACTGGAGTGGGTTGTCATTCCATACCCCAGGGTATCTTCCTGACACAAGGATTGAACCCATGTCTCTTATGTCTCCTGTATTGGCAGTCGTGTTCTTTACCACTACCCCTACCTGGGAAGCCCAACCCTGGGATCGAACCCAGGTCTCCCACACTGCAGGCAGATTCTTTACTATTTGAGCCACCAGGAAAGCCCAGAAAGAGCCTAATGATTAATATGAACTTGTCTGATGAATTTTGGGAAATAGTAAAAGACTTAGTCCCATTGTTGCCCTAACTTATCTTTCTTGGAACTCGTCTTTTATCTTTGCCATTATATTTCAAAAGTAGCTGTTTTTGGCTGATCCTTAGTGGGTAGAAGTTACCTTTTCCCTTACTTGAATCTATTACTAAAGCATTATTATGAGTTGACACGTATTTTTGGAGAATGAATTGTGTATTTGGCCCTGTGCTGTGTGCTGTTTGAGGAGGTTGTTGTTGTTCAGTCGTGAAGTCATGTCCGACTCTTTGAGACTGCTTGGACTGCAACATACCAGGCTTCCTGTCCTTCGCTATCTCCTGGAGTTTGCTCACATTCGGGTCTGTTGAATCAGTGATGCTATCTAACCATTTCACTCTCTGCCACCCCCTTCTCTTTTGCCTTCAGGCTTTACCAGCAGCAGGGTCTTTTCCAATGAGAAGGTTTTTCAATCAGGTAGCTATAGTATTAGAGCTTCATCTTCAGCATCAGTCCTTCCAATGAATATTCAGTATTGAGTTCCTTTAGGACTGATTGGTTTGATCTCCTTGCTGTCCAAAGGACTCTCAAGAATCCTCTCCAGCACCACAATTTGAAAGCATCAATTCTTCAGCCTTCTTTATGGTCCAACTTTCACATCCATATATGACTACTGGAAAAACCATAGTTTTGACTATATGGACCTTTGTCAGCAAAGTGATGTCTCTGCTTTTGAATACACTGTCTAGGTTTATCATCAGTTTCCTTCCAAGGAACAAGTGTCGTTTAATTTCATGGCTGCAATCACTGCTGTGATTTCGGTGCCCAAGAAAATAAAATCTGTCACTCTTTCCACTTTTTCCCCTTCTATTTGCCATGAAGTGATGGGATGGGATGCTATGATCTTAGTTCTTTGAATGTTGAGTTTTAAGCCAGCTTTTTCACTCCTCTTTTACCTTCATCAAGAGGCTCTTTAGTTCCTCTTCACTTTCTGCCATTAGAGTGTTATCATTGGCATATCTGAGGTTATCGATATTTCTCTCAGCAATCTTGATTCTAGCTTGTGTTTCATCCAGCTCGGCATTTCTCATGATGTACTCTGCACATAAGTTAAATAAGCAAGGTGACAATACACAGCCTTGGTGTACTCCTTTCCCAGTTTTGAACCAGTCTGTTGTTCTGTGTCTGGTTCTAACTGTTGCTTCTTGACCTGCATACAAGTTTCTCAGGAGACAGGTAAGATAGTCTGAGACGTACTCACATCTCTCTAAGAATTTTCCACAATTTGTTGTGATCCATACAATCAAAGGCTTTAGTATAGTATTTCTGATTATGGTCCTATTAATAATTTAATTTAATATTCCACAGCATAATACAGTCACTTTTACTGAAGTACAATTCTATCTTTTAAACTTTGTTTTCGAATATCATTTGATTTAAAAATGTGTAGTACCTCCCTTCATCTTTAACTCCAGTTTTCCCCTTCTGTCATCTACTTACTTCTCTGGATTATTATCTCATTAGACTAAAAGAGGATGCAAGTTCATTCATAGCCTTAAACACCAAAATTCCCCTGCCTACCACAACCCCACCCCTAGACATATTCTTGTGAAAATGAAAAGTTAAAGATGTAGAAAAGAAAAGTAAAAAAGGTTCCATTTTACTTTATCTTTGTGTTTCTTTTTGGGGAATGTGAATAGTTTTTTTTTTTCAATATAAATGTATTTATTTTAATTGGAGGTGAATTACTTTACAATATTGTATTGGTACATAGTAGGTATCAGTCATTAAAAATTTTAACTTAATTTTTTACATAAGGTAGAATCAAAGAATGGAGATGTATGGTTGATGTCAGCCCCTGAATCTGATAGTTCAGCCTAGTATACATAAAAATGTAGTACTCCAGGGCTGCCATCTTAAGCTTATGCTAAAAGGCACTGGCTGAAATCATTAAGATGAGACCATAATTTGAAGGTTGATGACTTGGATTTGAATCCCAGTTTAATTTCATTTTTTGTTTCTCTTATGGTAGAATGGAAGTAATAAGTATGCCCACTTAACTTACTTCTTCAGGTTGCTAGGAGGGTGATGTAAGAAAATGAACTGTAAAGTGGTTTAGAAAGTTTAATTCTACAGACAGCAGTTTTCTTCCTCATCTTGCTCTCGAAGAAATTTAGAGATGGCTTTTTATCATCAGTACTGCCTTCTTTAAGGATCTCTTCTGTAAGAAAAGGAAAATAGTATTAACAAAAGAATATTTAGTCTTCATAATAAGTGTGAGTTAGAAATTATTATTAATATTTTACAGGTAAATAAATAGGCTTAGAGAAGTCAAGAAACTTTGTCAGTATCAATAATTTGTAAGTAGTTGCTCCCTGGTTTCTCTGATTCCTGTGCTCATATTTTTTTCTTTCATAGAAACTGATGTAGTTTATTTATATATTGCAACTGTTCCAAAATTCCTATGTTCACTGTGCCTTATTTTGAAACTTACTGTCCTTTACTGTCTTATTCTTTTAATAGGAGTTTATTTTATTCATTTGGCAATTATTTATTTCCAGGTTGTATGCTAAATACTATCAGTTTTTTATCTTAGCCTAGTCTTTATTTTGAACCAAAGATATGAGTTTAAAATAGTGACATTTACTCCTATGGTTGGGGGAAATGCTAGATTCTTTGGGAAGTCAGGGAAATCTTCATAGAGGAAGTGATACCTATCCTGTGCTTTCACTTTAACATTTACAGAATACAGATGGCCTCTGCCATTATGCCTTTTGTTTTTCTTATACCAGTAGATTCATAATGAGCCATGCATCCAAGGTTAAATAGTCAAATGACTCTTACATGTTCTTGTTATTTTCTAGCTTGTCCAGATTATTATCAATACAACACACTTGGAGAAATCCTGTAAGTACTTGGAAGAATTTATCACCAATATCACTAATGTCCTTCCAGAGACAGTCCACACTACCAAGCTGTATGGCACCACGACTTTTAAGGTGAGAAAGTCCTGCAGTACTATAGAAGTGCTTCTGGTGTGCTGGGGCTTTATACCTAACCTTGCTTTGTTTCTCTCATAAGTCATACATGGTCTTGAGAATAAGTCCTTATTATTTCCTTAGGAAAACAAATACCAATGCCTGTTTTGGGGTGTTTAAACTAAAAAGGGTCTATGGTTGTATTCACTGAATCTTCCTTATATTTCATACGTAAAAATGACTGTTTTCCTCTACTGACTGCCTGGCATTCAAGAAGTCTTAAGTTTGGTCTAGAAAATGGTGGTTATAGCTGAAATCAACAGCAATTAAAATTTAAATTTAGCCACCTTCTCTTCTCTGTGTCCTATTTCTAGTCTTTTCTTTTTTTACCTTACTAGAACATGTATGTTTTAGGATTCTGTTGTTATTATTTGATGATTGCAGTTTTCAAGCAAATATATGTTTTGAAATCCAGAAGTTGATATGAATTAGATATAAAATTATAGAATTGAAATTTTTTTCTCTATTTCTCTTTATTGGTACCTTCCCTTGAGAATAGATTTAAGAGTACAAATCAAATTTGATTCATGTTGCTTATTATATTTTATGAGATATAAAAATTGTTGGTATGATCTACTTTTTTCTGTTCTAAGAAAAAAGATGTGAAAGAACCTGTCCAAAGCAGTCTTGAGAGAAAAGAACAAAGCTAGAAGCATTACACGATCTGATTTCAAAATGTATTATAAAGCTATAGTAATCAGAACGGTATGGTATTGACATAAAAACAGAGATATAGATCAATGGAACAGATTGCAGAGCCCAGAAGTAAACATGCATATATGGTCAATTAATTTATGACAAAATGGCCAAGAATGTATAATGAGGAAAGGATGGCCTTTTCAAAAAAGTAAATCAAAACCACAATGTGATAATGCATCACACATGTTAGAATAGCTATCAGTAAAAATACAAAAGATGATAAATACTGGACTAAAGGGAACACTTGTACACTGTTGGTAGGAATGTAAATTGGTATAGCCATTATGGAAAGCAGTATGGAGGTTCCTCAAAAAATTACAAATAGAGCTTGTAATTTCTTGAAGAATCATATGATCTTGCAATTCTGCTTCTGGGTGTGTATTCAAAGAAATTGGAAAATTGTATTTCAGAGTTATATATAGTTCCATGTTCATCGCAGGAATAATCACAATAGCTATGATATGGAAACAGTCTTAAGATAAGTGGATAAAGAAATGTTTTATATATATATATATACACACACAAACATATATTCTCCATATATGTATTGATATTGATATGTGTATATATATGAATATTATTCAGTTATGAAAAATAAGAACATCCTACCATTTGTGATAATGTAGATGGACCTAGAGGGCATTATGCTAAGGAAAATAAGCCACACCAAGAAGGACAATTACTGCCTTTATATGAAGAATATTTTTAAAAATTAGTAGAAAAGTGGTTGCTAGGTACTAGAAGAGTGGGTTAGGCAATAGAGAGAAGTTGGTAAGGAGGAACAGACTTTCAGCTTTAAGAGGAAAAGGAGTTAAGGATCTAATGTAAAGCATGATTCCCATAGTTGATAGTACTGTATTGTTGCTAAGAAAATAGAACTTAAATGTTCTTATAGAATAAAAAGTAATATGTGAGGTGATGAGTATGTTAAATAACTAGATGATGGAAAAGAAATACTCTCACAATATATATGCGTGTTAGATCACCACAATGTATGGTTTTAAATATCTTATGATTTTGTTTTCAGTGAAGCTGAAAAAAAGGAAAAAATGGGATGTGTAACAACTGGTGTATTCTTTCTCTATGTTTATCATTACATTGACTGCTAGATGAATTACACATTTATGATGTGACCTTGGGTTATTTCAAATTATCTATAAAATTACTTACAATAGAATTCATTATACATGATTTATATTTGTAGCTTGTAAACTTTTCAATAATGTCTCATTGTATTAATATCGACTCTCTTTTAGTGATGGATACTGAGCGACTTCACTTTCACTTTTCACTTTCACGCATTGGAGAAGGAAATGGCAACCCACTCCAGTGTTCTTGCCTGGAGAATCCCAGGGACGGGGGAGCCTGGTGGGCTGCCTGCCATCTATGGGGTCGCACAGAGTCGGACACGACTGAAGTGACTTAGCAGCAGCAGCAGCAGACTTATTTTATAAAGAGGCCCCAAGTATTAATATGAAAATATGACAAGAGATTTAAGACTGTTAGGATGACTTTCCTTAGGTAATTTAATAGGAATTATAAATATTCTTAAATATTATCATTATTATGGAACATGGGCAATAATTTTATCAAAAAGTATTTCTACATGATTTCTACACGTGGAATCTAAAATTTCTCTTTGAAAGAAAATGAGGTGGGGACTTACAGTTGAGTGTTGAATAGAAAATAGGAGAGAGAATGTGATGTGCATTTATAGTTGTTTACCCTATGTATGTAATATAATTACATACATATGTATGTACGAATATGTAATATGTACTACTATTCTTCCTCTAATCCATTTCAATTTTCTTATTTCAAGGGCTTTTCAAATTATGGTTAGAAATCCTCCCAGAGGATGACTTGTGTATTTTGTTGTTGTTCCAGCATTAAAATTGCTGAGGGAAAATTAAAGGCAGACAGGAAGGCATAGAGGTTGAGCATCCAGTTAAATACTTAGCAAAGGAGAAGTTCTGGAGACCACTAAAGGTCATGTTGACAGTGCTTATTGGAAACACTGATTGCTTAAAACACATTGAAAGTTTATTTTTACCAGGACTGTTTCAAAGCAGCTAACCCAGAACTCAGTATAAACATGGCAATTATAAGAGCTTCATATTGTGTATTTTCCTAAGCTACTGTTTCCAGAAAACTTCTCCTAGCAGATGGAAACTTTAATGCTGAAAATGGGGCAAAAATAATCAGAAGGTCTTCAAGGTATTTTCTTGCAGAGTTCCTTCTTGTTTTTACCATATGTGACCTAATCAAGCTGATATTCTTAGCTTTCCTTGTTTATAAGAATTCCCTCACTCACTGACAATATAAAATGAAGGTATTTTACATCACAAATATTGCCTGTGTACCTACTATTAAATAAGGTAGATTTTTGGGTAGAAGAAGAGAAAATACTTAGTCCTTTAATTTAGAGTTTATAATCTATAGGGAAGACAGTCACTGTAAATTTTGTAAAGAACTGTGCAAAAAAAAAATGCTATAATAATACAATAAATACATTAAACTTCTCTGTTTTCTAAAAGTTTTTATAAAGCATTTGTTACATACCAGGCAATAAACCAGTGTCCTGGCTTGACGTAGCTTATATTCTAGTGGTGATGGATGGCACACAAACAAAAAATTTAATATAATGGCAGGTAGTGTTAAGAACTAGGAAGACAAAGAAATGATCTGAATGAAATCAGAAATTGAATCACTTGGATTTCTAATAGATAAGCATTCTAGTCGGAGCTAGGGCTTATTAGGTGGCTCTAGTGGTAAAGAACCCACCTGCCAATGCAGGACGTATAGGAGATGTGGGTTGGGAAGATCCCCTGGAGGAGAGCATGGCAACCCACTCTGTCCAATAGTATCCCATGGACAGAGGAGCCTGACAGGTTGCAGTCCGTACTGTCTCAAAGACTCAGAAAAGACTGGAGTGACATAGCATGCACTCATGCATGCACGTCAGAAGTTACAGTATAGTTCAGTTCAGTTCAGTCACTCAGTCGTATCTGACTCTTCGCGACCCCATGAATCACAACACGCCAGGCCTCCCTGTCCATCACCACCTCCCGGAGTTCACTCAGACTCAGGTCCATCGAGTCAGTGATGCCATCCAGCCATCTCATCCTCTGTCGTCCCCTTCTCCTCCTGCCCCCAATCCCTCCCAGCATCAGAGTCTTTTCCAGTGAGTCAACTCTTCGCGTGAGGTGGCCAAAGTACTGGAGTTTCAGCTTCAGCATCATTCCTTCCAAAGAAATCCCAGGGCTGATCTCCTTCAGAATGGACTGGTTGGATCTCCTTGCAGTCCAAGGGACTCTCAAGAGTCTTCTCCAACACCACAGTTCAAAAGCATCAATTCTTCAGCGCTCAGCCTTCTTCACAGTCCAGCTCTCACATCCATACATGACCACAGGAAAAACCATAGCCTTGACTAGACGGACCTTTGTTGGCAAAGTAATGTCTCTGCTTTTGAATATGCTATCTAGTTTGGTCATAACTTTCCTTCCAAGGAGTAAGCATCTTTTAATTTCATGGCTGCAGTCACCATCTGCAGTGATTTTGGAGCCCAAAAAAGTAAAGTCTGACACTGTTTCCACTGTTTCCCCATCTATTTCCCATGAAGTGATGGGACCGGATGCCATGATCTTCATTTTCTGAACGTTGAGCTTTAAGCCAACTTTTTCACTCTCCACCTTCACTTTCATCAAGAGGCTTTTTAGTTCCTCTTTACTTTCTGCCATAAGGGTGGTGTCATCTGCATATCTGAGGTTATTGATATTTCTCCTGGCAATCTTGATTCCAGCTTGTGTTTCTTCCAGTCCAGTGTTTCTCATGATGTACTCTGCATATAAGTTAAACAAGCAGGATGATAATATACAGCCTTGACGTACTCCTTTTCCTATTTGGAACCAGTCTGTTGTTCCATGTCCAGTTCTAACTGTTGCTTCCTGACCTGCATACAGATTTCTCAAGAGGCAGGTCAGATGGTCTGGCATTCCCATCTCTGCAGAATTTTCCACAGTTTATTGTGATCCACACAGTCAAAGGCTTTGGCATAGTCAATAAAGCAGAAATAGATGTTTTTCTGGAACTCTCTTGCTTTTTCGATGACCCAGCAGATGTTGGCAATTTGATCTCTGATTCCTCTGCCTTTTCTAAAACCAGCTTGAACATCAGGAAGTTCACGGTTCACGTATTGCTGAAGCCTGGCTTGGAGAATTTTGAGCATTACTTTACTAGCGTGTGAGATGAGTGCAATTGTGCGGTAGTTTGAGCATTCTTTGGCATTGCCTTTCTTTGGGATTGGAATGAATACTGACCTTTTCCAGTCCTGTGGCCACTGCTGAGTTCTCCAAATTTGCTGGCATAGTGAGTGCAGTACTTTCACAGCATCATCTTTCAGGATTTGAAAGAGCTCAACTGGAATTCCATCACCTCCACTATCTTTGTTCGTAGTGATGCTTTCTAAGGCCCACTTGACTTCACATTCCAGGATGTCTGGCTCTAGATGAGTGATCATATCGTGATTATCTGGGTCGTGAAGATCTTTTTTGTACAGTTCTTCTGTGTATTCTTGCCACCTCTTCTTAATATCTTCTGCTTCTGTTAGGTCCGTACCATTTCTGTCCTTTATCGAGCCCATCTTTGCATGAAATGTCCATTGGTATCTCTGATTTTCTTTAAGAGATCTCTAGTCTTTCCCATTCTGTTGTTTTCCTCTATTTCTTTGCATTGATTGCTGGGGAAGGCTTTCTTATCTCTTCTTGCTATTCTTTGGAACTCTGCATTCAGATGCTTATATCTTTACTTTTCTCCTTTGCTTTTCGCTTCTCTTCTTTTCACAGCTGTTTGTAAGGCCTCCCCAGACAGCCATTTTGCTTTTTTGCATTTCTTTTCTATGGGGATGGTCTTGATTCCTGTCTCCTGTACAATGTCACGAACCTCATTTCATAATTCATCAGGCACTCTATCTATCAGATCTAGTCCCTTAAATCTATTTCTCACTTCGACTGTATAATCATAAGGGATTTGATTTAGGTCATACCTGAATGGTCTAGTGGTTTTCCCTACTTTCTTCAATTTAAGTCTGAATTTGGCAATAAGGAGTTCATGATCTGAGCCACAGTCATCTCTTGGTCTTGTTTTTGTTGACTGCATAGAATTTCTCCATCTTTGGCTGCAAAAAATATAATCAATCTGATTTCAGTGTTGACCATCTGGTGATATCCATGTGTAGAGTCTTCTCTTGTGTTGTTGGAAGAGGGTGTTTGCTATGACCAGTGCATTTTCTTGGCAAAACTCTATTCATCTTTGCCCTCCTTCATTCCGTATTCCAAGGCCAAATTTGCCTGTTACTCCAGGTGTTTCTTGACTTCCTACTTTTGCATTCCAGTCCCCTATAATGAAAAGAATAACTTTTTTGGGTGTTAGTTCTAAAAGGTCTTGTAGGTCTTCATAGAACTGTTCAGCTTCAGCTTCTTCAGTGTTACTGGTTGGGCCATAGACTTGGATTACTGTGATATTGAATGGTTTGCCTTGGAAACGAGCAGAGATCATTCTGTCGTTTTTGAGATTACATCCAAGTACTGCATTTCGGACTCTTTTGTTGACCATCATGGCTACTCCGTTTCTTCTGAGGGATTCCTGCCCGCAGTAGTAGATATAATGGTCATCTGAGTTAAATTCACCCATTCTAGTCCATTTGAGTTCACTGATTCCTAGAATGTCGACATTCATTCTTGCCATCTCTTGTTTGACCACTTCCAATTTGCCTTGATTCATGGACCTGACATTCCAGGTTCCTATGCAATATTGTTCTTTACAGCATCGGACCTTGCTTCTGTCACCAGTCACATCCACAGCTGGGTATTGTTTTTGCTTTGGCTCCATCCCTTCATTCTTTCTGGAGTTATTTCTCCACCCATCTCCAGTAGCATATTGGGCCCCTATTGACCTGGAGAGTTCCTTTTTCAGTATCCTATCATTTTGCCTTTTCATACTGTTTATGGGGTTCTCAAGGCAAGAATACTGAAGTGGTTTGCCATTCCCTTCTCCAGTGGACCGCATTCTGTCAGACCTCTCCACCATGACCCGCCCGTCTTGGGTTACCCATAGTAGAAGGTATTAGGTAGTCAAGGTGATCAGTATGCAGAGGGGTCAGTCTGGCAATGCTGTATGTATCATTTGTGGTAGGAATGGTAAGAGACAGGATTTCGAGTCATATGATTTCTAGGTTTTTGGCCACAGTAAGGAGAAGGCGATGGCACCCCACTCCAGTACTCTTGCCTGGAAAATCCCACGGATGGAGGAGCCTGGTGAGCTGCAGTCCATGGGGTCGCTAAGAGTCGGACACAACTGAGCAACTTCCCTTTCACTTTTCACTTTCATGCATTGGAGGAGGAAATGGCAATCCACTCCAGTGTTCTTGCCTGGAGAATCCCAGGGATGGGGGAGCTGGTGGGCTGCCGTCTATGGGGTCACACAAAGTTGGACATGACTGAGGTGACTTAGCAGCAGCAGCAAGTATTTTTTATTTTATTTGAAATGAAATGTGAGGCCATAAGAAGACTGGAAATGATGGTGATAACCTGATTTTATAATGGGTAACACTGGTTGCAATGTGGAAAATATATGATAGGTCAATAAGAGTGGAAGAAGGCGCCCAGTCTGAAGGTCATTACAATAGTCTAGGTAAGAGAGACTGATCATCTGGACTATAGTGGCAGGGACAGAAGTGTAAAGAAATATTTTTGAAGGTAGAGATGGCAAGTTTTACAGCTAGATTGGGTATGAGGTTATAAGAGAAAGCATGGAGTCAAAAATTATTCTAAGATATTTAAGCTAAGCAAACTAGATGAGTAGTGATGCTATTACCTAAGATAGGGAACAGTGAGAAAATAACAGGTTTGGGGAGTGGCAGTAGAATCAAGATTTCCATTTTTAATATATTATGTTTGAAGTATTTAGTAGTCATTTATCATAGAGATATTAATTTGACAGGATAAAGTCATGCTGCTAAGTCACTTCAGTCGTGTCCGACTCTGTGCGACCCCATAGACGGCAGCCCACCAGGCTCCCCCGTCCCTGGGATTCTCCAGGCAAGAACACTGGAGTGGGTTGCCGTTTCCTTCTCCAATGCGTGAAAGTTAAAAGTGAAAGTGAAGTCGCTCAGTCATATCTGACTCTTCGCAACCCCATGGATTGCAGCCCACCAGGCTCCTCCGTCCATGGGATTTTCCAAGCAAGAGTACTGGAGTGGGTTGCCATTTCCTTCATAGTTGTACATAAAACTTTAAAACTTATATATATATATATATATAAAGATGGTATTTAATACCATGGAGCTGGCTTTCTGCTGGGAATTGAATATAGATAGAGAAAAGCTGAAGAACAGGGAAGCCTGCAGTCCACAGGGTTGCAAAGAGTCAGACTCTTGCTAAGTCAGACTTAGCAACTGAATAGCAACAACCAAAGAAAAGCTATGAGGTTTGAGCTCTAAGGAAAATCAACTTTAACAGATCTAGAAGAGGTGAATGGTACTTATCCCAGGTATGAAACTTTCAAGGAGGACTTACCAGAAAAGGCTTAGTAGGAGGTGTCCAACAGGAGTATCTTTGGACCTGCAGAATGTATCCAGAGAAAGGATGAGGAAGGGATAAGGGACATTCTTAGGTGAGGCAACTTCATGTACAAAAATGAAATAATGAAATAAAATTGTACATGTTCCATGTCAAATAAGGGTAGCAATGACTTATAGAAGTAGGTAAATGTCAATATGTGAAGCACTGTGCTTTATAATGATAGATAATTTGGATTTCATCCTAATAAAATCTTTGAGAGACTTTAAGCAAGGGTATGTCACAATTTAAAAAATAATTGTTTATTTTGCTTAATTGGAAGGAAAAGGACACTTCCCTGGTGGTCCAATTGTTAGGAGTCCTCCTTGCGGTGCAGGGAATGCGAATTCAATCCCCGTTTGGGGAACTAGAGTCCCTATGCCTCGGAGCAACTAAGCTAACTCCATGCACCACAAAGACCTGAGTCAGCCAAATAAACAAATAAATGTTAAAAAAAAAAAAGGAAGGAAGGAAAGAAGGAGACAGGAAGGAAGTATTGAAAAAAGGATAAAGAGCAGAAAGGAAAGGAGAAAAAAAAGGAAAAAGGAAGGAATAAATAAATCACAATTACTTGAAATTCATAATCAGAAGAAATGAAATATATCTCCAGAATATGTTGTATAACTCTATGCTAATAAAATTGAAGATCTGTTAGAAAATGTGTGATTAATAAATGATACAAGAAAATACAGAAGATTGGCATAACTATGAAAGAAATATAAATATTGTTAAGTATTTCTTGAAAAGAGGATGGAGTCGCATGATTTTATAAGGGAATTCATTTATGCTTTCATGAAACAGATAACTTCTGTATAATTTAAAATACTCTAGACTATAGAGAAAAAAGGAAAATATCTAAGTTAATTTTTGTGAAGTCAACTTAGCAATGATTCAAAAACTAGAGAAACCACAAAAAGCCCTGAACAATTAAAGACAAATATTATGTGAAAATCATAAATAATAAAATATCAAACAAGATCTGGAAGTGCATAGAAAATAGGGATAAATAGGTTATGAATGCAATGATGATTAGTACTAGAAAATTATATAAAATTATTCACTACTGTAATAGATCAACTGAGAAAAAAGGCATGAGTATTTAAAAAGGTATTTATTAATATATAAGACAGATTTTATTCTCTTGGGCTCCAGAATCACTGCAGATGGTAACTGCAGCCATGAAATTAAAAGACCCTTGCTCCTTAGAAGAAAAGTTATGACAAATCTAGCCAGCATATTAAAAAGCAGAGAAATCACTTTGCCAACAAAGATCCACACAGTCAAAACTATAGTTTTTTCAGCAGTCAAGTACAGATGTGAGAGTTGGATCATAAAGAAGGCTTAGTGCCAAAGAATTGATCCTTTCCAATTATGGTGCCGAAGAATACTTTTGAGAGTCCCTTGTATTCCAGGAGATCAAACCTGTCAATCCTAAAAGAAATTAACTCTGAATATTTGTTGGATGGACTCATGCTGAAGCTGAAGCTCCAGAACTTTGGCTGCCTGATGTGAAAAGCCAACTCATTGGAAAAGACTCTGATGCTAAGAAAGAATGAAGGGTAAAGGAGAAGGGGTGACAGAGGATGAGATGGTTAGATTGCAATGACCGACTCAGTGGACTTGAATTTGACCAAACACTGAGACATAGTGAGGGACAGAGGAACCTGGCGCACTGCAGTCCATGCGGCTGCCAGGGGTCAGACATGACTTAGCAACTGAGCAACAACACCAGCTTATGTAAGACCACATCTCTTCCTGGTAAAGTCTCTTAGTAAACCCCTCTATCAGCAATTGACAGATTATTAGCAGAAAATTAGTAAGGCTGGAGTTTAACTGAATGGTGCTATCGATCAGCTGGATCAAATTGACATTTATAGAATATTTCATCTAATAACAACATAATACATATTCTTCTCAAAAGTCATAAGAACGTTCACCAACACAAATTATGTTCTGGGTATTAAAACACATCTTAAAAATTTTAAAGAATAAAAATCATATGAAACTTGCTCTCAGGCCAAATGGTATTAAACTCTAGAAATAAATAATAGAAAGATAGATAGAAAATCCTCAAATATTTGAAGATGAACCTACACACTTTAGAAAAACACGAGTCCAAAAATTTTTTTTCAAGAGAGATTAAGAAAGACTTCAAATTATATTATATGACCCCCATGAACTGTAGCCCGTTCCTCTGTCCAAGCAATTCTCCAGGCAGCTAAACTGGAGTGAATAGCCATTCCCTTCTCCAGGGGATCTTCCCAACCCAGCAATCGAAACCCAGGTCTCCTACATTGCAGGCGGACTCTTTACCATCTGAGCCACCAAGGAAGCCTAAAATAAAGTGTAACTTATTAAAATTTGTGGCATCAGTGAAAGCACTGCTGATAGAGAAATTTACAGCATTAATCACATAAATCAGAAAATAAGAAATTTCAAAGTCAATAATCTAAGATTCTGCTTTAGGAAACTAGGGAAGGAAGAACTAATTAAATCTGAAATAGCCAGAAGAAAAGAAAGTTAGAATAGAAATCATTGAAAACAGAAAGGCAGGGGGAAGGAGGGTTCAGGATGGGGAATGCATGTGTGCCTGTGGCTGATTCATTTTAATGTAGGGCAAAACCAATACAATATTGTAAGTTAAATAATAAATAATAAAAAAAAGGAAAACAGAAAGGCGAAGGAGAAAACCAATGAAATCAAATACAGATTTTTAGAAGCATCAATAAAATTGATAAACTTTGAGTTAGGCTGACCAAGAATAAAAGAGAGAAGACACAAGTTATTAATATCATAAATAAAAAAGGGGCCATCACTAGTGATTCAGTGGATTAAAAGATTAACAAGGGCATATTATGAACAACTCTGTACCCACAAATTGATAGTCTACATAAATTGAACAAATTATTTCAAAGACACAATTTACCAAAACTCAAAAAATGATACTCTAAGTACCCTTATATCTATTGAAGAAATTGAATCAATAATTAATAGCTTTTCAAAATAGAATTAATATGTTACCAATATCCAGACTATCCAAAGTGACCTGCAGATTCAATGCAATCCTTATCAAAATGATTATTTTTAATAGTATGATATTTTTATAGAAACTTAAAAATCAATATTAAAATCTGTATGAAAGTTCAACAAACTCTGGAAATTCAAAACAATCATGAGGAAGAACAAAGCTGGAAGAATCACACTTCATGATTTCAAATTATATTATAAAGCTATTGTAATCTAAACAATATGGTATTGGTATAAAAGCAAACATATTTATCAATGAAACAGATGGGATCGCCAATACATATATCACTTGTATATATCTCCATTACATATATGGGATCTCCCATACATATATGGTCAAGTGATTTATGACAAAAGGGCCAAGAAATACAATGAGGAAAGGATAGTGTCTTCAATAAGTGGTTTTGGTAAAACTGGATAGCCATATGCAGAAAGAATGAAACTGGATCTCTATCTTATATCATAGGCACAGATTGACACAAAATGGATTATAAATTTGAATGTAAGACTGAATCCATAACACTCCTAGAAGAAAACTTAATGTGTAACTTCTTTGACATTGATCTAGGAAGTGATTTTTTGGAATTTACAACAGAAGGAAAGGCAATAAAATACAAAATAAACAAGTGGGACTTCTGTATGAAGTTATTTACAAAACAGGAACTAGAGCCACAGACATTGAAAATAAATTTATGATACCAAAGGGGAAAGGGGATGGGAGAGCTATAAATTAGGAGTTTGAGACTAGTAGATACAAACTGCAATATATAAAATAAATAAATAACAAGGTCTTACTGCATAGCACAGGAAACTGTATTCAGTATCTTGTAATAAAACATGTGGAAAGGAATATATATATGTGTGAGTTTGTGTAAACACACACACACACACACACATACTTGGCTGAATCACTTTACATAAGAAACTAATATAACACTGTAAATCAACTTTCTTTTTATTAAAGAAAAAAGCATAGATGACAAATGCTGCAAAGGATTTGGAGAAAAGGGAACCCTTGTATACTGTTGGTGGGAATGTAAGCTGATGCAGCCACTGTGGAAAACAATATGGAAGTTTCTCAAAAAATTAAAAACAGAGTTACTGTATGATCCAGCAAGTCTACTTCTTGGTATCTTTTCAAAGGAATCAAAATCATTATCTTGAAGAGTTATGTATACTCTCAAGTTCATTATTACATTAATTAAAATAGTGAAGATTGGAAACAACCTAAGTGTCTAATGGATGAATGGCTAAATTACACACACACACACACGTGCACACACACACCATACATACAATGGAATATTATTCAGCTATAAAATAGAAGGAAGGAAGTACTGCAAAAACATGGATGAACCTGGAAGGTATTATGCTAAGTGAAATAAATCAGATAAGGAAGGACAAAAACTTCATGGTGTCATTTATATGTAGAATCTGAAAAGAAGTTGAACTCATAGAAATAGAGAATAGAAAAATTATTGCCAGGACTGTTGGGTGACAGAAGTAGAGGCTGATAAAAGAATATAAACTTTCAATTGTAAGATGAATAGTTTGAGCACCTAGTGTATAACAATGTGACTGTAGTTGATTGCACTGTATTGTACTAATGGTGATTACTAAGAGAATAGGGGCTTCCCAGATGGTGCTGCTGCTGCTGCTGCTAAGTCGTTTCAGTCGTGTCCAACTCTGTGCAACCCCATAGACGGCAGCCCACCAGGCCCCGCAGTCCTTGGGGTTCTCTAGGCAAGAACACTGGAGTGGGTTGCCATTTCCTCCTCCAGTGCATGAAAGTGAAAAGTGAAAGTGAAGTCGCTCAGTCGTGTCCGACTCTTCGCAACTGCATGGACTGCAGCCTACCAGGTTCCTCCATCCATGGGATTTGCCAGGCAAGAGTACTGGAGTGGGGTGCCATTGCCTTCTCCGCCAGATGGTGCTAATGGTGAAGAACTCGCCTGCCAATGCAAGAGTCATGAGTCAAGAGTTAGATCCTTGGGTGGGGAATATTCCCTAGAGGAGGGCATGGCAACCCACCTCAGTATTCTTTGCCTGGAGAATCCCATGGACAGAGGAGCCTGGCGGGCTATGGTCCATAGGGTCACAAAGAGTCAGACATGACTGAAGTGACTTAGCATGTACACATGCTATGAGAGTAGAACTAAAATGTTCTTACACAAAAAAAGTAAATATGTGAGGTGATGATGTGTGTTAATTAACTTGATGTGGGGAATCTTTTTGCAGTGTGTCCGTATATTTAATCATTATGTAGTGCATTTTAAATATCTTGTAGCCTCTCAATTATATCCAAATTAAGCCAAAAAAACTCTATCTAATATTTAAGGGTGAAATTTCACCCCTTCTCTATAATATTTTCTAGGAAGCATAAGCAGAAGAAGTACTACCTAACTCATTGTAGGCATGCATGTATGCTCAGTTGCTCAGTCATGTCCCACTTTTTATGACTGTAGCCTGCCAAGCTCCTCTGTCCATGGGATTATTCTGGTAAGAATACTGGAGTAGGTTGCTGTTTCCTTCTCCAGGAGATCTTTCCGACCCAGGGATCAGACCCACATCTCCTGCAGCTCCTGCATTGGTAGGTGGATTCTTTCCCACTGAGGCGCCTGGGGAGCCCTAACTCATTGTATGAGTTCAGTATTATCCTAATACCAACCAGACATTGTATGAGAGGAAAACTACAGAACAGTAGTTCTCATGAACATTGATGTAAAATCCTCAACAAAATATTATTAAATTGAGTCCAATAATGTATCAGAATTATACATGACAGCCAAGTGGGATTTATTCTAGTTCTTCAAGGCTTATTCAGCATCAGAAATCAAGTAATGTATTCATCACATCAATGGGCTGCATACAGAACAATTAGATTAATAGAATCATATCAATAAATGTAGAAAATGTGTTGACAGAATCCAACAGCTATTCATGACAAAACATCTCAGCTAACTTTAATAGGGGCAGGGGGGGAAATTTCCTCAACTTGACAGAGTACATCTGCATGAGTCCTATAAATAACTTCATACCTGCTGATGAGAAACTAGAAACTTTCCTGTTAAAATCATGGAAAAAGAAGGCAGGGTTGTTCTTTCATGCCACTCTTCTTCAATGCTCAGTAAACCTTGATATCAAAGATTTACAAATTGGGATGTTTCTGTTTAGTCACTGAGTCTGTCCAACTCTGTGACCCCATGGACTGTCACCCACCAGGCTCCTCTGTCCATGGATTTCCCAGGCAAGAATACTGGAATGGGTTGCCATTTCCTCCTCAGGGGATCTTCCCAAACCAGGGGTCAAACCTGCATCTCTTGCACTGGCAGGCAGGTTGTTTACTACTGAGCCACAAGGGAAGCCCCTTAAAGATTGGGAAGATAGAAATAAAGCTGATCTCAGTTACAAATGACATGATTGACAACGTAGAAACTATAAAAGGATTAACAGTAACAAAAAGACTACTGGAAGTAATGAAAGATTCAGATTATAAAAGTGATATACAAAAGTCATTTGGTCTTTGTATCAGTAATGAATAACGCATTTGTAATTGAAAATGCAATACTATTTAGATTATCATTGAAGTAGGATAGAAATATGCATAAATCTAACAAAAAAACCAGTATCTATGTGAGGAAATCTTTAAAACTCTGATACAAAGTAGTCAAAAAAGTAAGATCTAAATAAATGGAGATATTTGATTTATAAGTATTCATGGATAAGTAGATTTAGTATTTTATGAATATATCAGTTGTTTTCAACTTAATATAAAGATTCAGTCCCAGTCAAAATTCCAGCAAATATCATTTTGTGGATATTGGCAAATTGTTTCTGAATTTTATATGGAAATGCAAAACACCCAGTACAGCCAACACAGTATTGACAGAGAAGAACAGTGTTCGAGAACTGACACTCCTTGACTTCAAGATTTACTCTAAAGCTACAGTGACAAGACAATGTGATAATGGTAAAAAAT
This sequence comes from Bos grunniens, assembly GCF_055505025.1. Lineage (NCBI taxonomy): Eukaryota > Metazoa > Chordata > Mammalia > Artiodactyla > Bovidae > Bos > Bos grunniens. Next base: position 95,436,292 of record NC_141175.1, on the reverse strand, counting down.
AAATAAATAATTCAATCAAAGGAACAGAATAGGTAGCCCAGAAATAGACTCACACAAATATAATCAATTGATTGTTGACATGGAATAAACTCAGTTTAATGGAAAAATGAAAAGCTTTTCCATAAATGGTTTGAAACAACTTGTCATCCACATGCAAAAGAAAAAGAAAGAAATCTAAACACAGATGTTACACTTCGAAATTGAGTTAAAATTTTGAGGATTTTTCTCCTGAAATTTTTAAAAAATTTAATTGCAGGATGATTTCTTTATAAAATGTATTGTTTTCTGCTGTACGGCAATGTGAATCAGCTCTAAGTATACATCTGTATCACCTTTCTCTTGAAAAAAAAATTTCAGTTTGAATTAAACTCAAGAAAATTTGAGCTAATTGACTTAAAGATTAACACAAAAGGGATCACAGACTTACAGGTAAAACACAACACAATAAAACTCCTAGAAGATAATATAAAGGGAAATGTTGCTGACCTTGACTATGAAACTTTTAAGGTTCAGTTCAGTTCAGTCACTCAGTCATGTCCAACTCTTTGTGACCCCATGAATTGCAGCACGCCAGGCCTCCCTGTCCATCACCAACTCCCGGAGTTCACTCAGACTCACGTCCATCGGTGAGTTGGTGATGCCATCCAGCCATCTCATCCTCTGTCGTCCCCTTCTCCTCCTGCCCCCAATCCCTCCCAGCATCAGGGTCTTTTCCAATTGCATGAAGTGGCCAAAGTATTGGAGTTTCAGCCTCAGCATCAGTCCTTCCAATGAACACCCAGGACTGATCTCTTTTAGGATGGACTGGTTGGATCTCCTTGCAGTCCAAGGGACTCTCAAGAGTCTTCTCCAACACAGTGGTTCAAAAGCATCAATTCTTCGGTGCTCTGCTTTCTTCACAGTCCAACTCTCACATCCATACATGACCACTGGAAAAACCATAGCCTTGACTAGACGGACCTTTGTTGGCAAAGTAATGTCTCTGCTTTTGAATATGCTATCTAGGTTGGTCATAACTTTCCTTCCAAGGAGTAAGCATCTTTTAATTTCATGGCTGCAATCACCATCTGCAGTGATTTTGGAGCCCCCAAAAAAATAAATTCTGAGACTGTTTCCACTGTTTCCCCATCTATTTGCCATGAAGTGATGGGTCCAGATGCCATGATCTTCGTTTTCTGAATGTTGAGCTTTAAGCCAACTTTTCATTCTCACTGAAACTTTTAAGGTGCAACAACCAAAACATGATCCATCAAAGAGAATACTAAGTTGGACTTCATTAAAATGAAAAACTTCTGCTGTAGAAAAGATACTATTAAGAAAATGAAAAGACAATCATAAAATATTTGTAAAAGGCTTATCTAATAAAGGACTTATATCTAAAATATAAAAAAACTGGTAAAACTCAATAATAACAAAATTTAAAACTGGGTTTAATATGGGTTCACTCTAAAAATGGGCAAAAGATCTGAACAGATATCACACCAAAGCATGGAAAGGGTATTATAAATTAAAACAACAGTTAGACACCATTGTATAGTTCTTAAAATGACTAAAACCCAAAATAGTAACAACAATTGCTGGAGCAATAGCAGCTTTCTCATTCATTGCTGGTGGTAATGCAAAGTTCAGTTCAGTTGCTCAGCTGTGTCTGACTCTTTGCAACCCCATGGACTGCAGCACGCCAGGCTTCCCTGTCCATCACCAACTCCCAGAGCTTGCTCAGACTCATGTCCTTTGAGTTGGTGATGCCATCCAGCCATCTCATCCTCTGGTAATGCAAAATGGTAATGTTATTTGGAAGACAGTTTGTCAGTTTCTTACAAGGCTAAACAGAAATAGTCTTCCTATGCAATTGATCAATCATGTTCCTTGGTGAGGGGTGAATTGAAGTCTTAATCCACACAAAAACTTACACATGAATCGCCACAGCAGCATTGCTAATAATTGCCTGCATTTGAAGACTACCAAGATGTCCTTCAGTAGGTGAATGAGTAGAAAAACTGTGATGCATCCTGACAATGAAATATTATTCAGTGATGAAAAGGAGTGAACTATCAAGCCACAGAAGACCTGAAGGAAAATTAACTGCACATTGTTAAGTGAATTAAGGCAATTTGAAAAGCTACATACATGATTCTCAGTATAAAACACTCAATAAAGTTAAAATTTTGGAGAAAGTAAAATGATCAATTATTTCCAAGATTTGGGGGATAAGCAAGGTAGGGATAGTTAGAGCAGAGTGGATTTTTAGGGCAAGAGAACTCTTCCATATGATTCTGACTGTAATGGTGAATACATGGCATTACCCATTTGTAAGTACCCATGGAACTGTACAACATGAATAATAAAATCTGGTGCAAACTATAGACTTTATTTAATAATAAAATATTGTTATTGGTTCATCTGTCGTAACAAATGTTCCGCACTCACTCATGGGTTTTTTAATTGGGGGAACAGGAGGGAGACAGGGATGCAGCATCTGCGAATGCTCTGTGCTTTCTGCTCAAGTTTTCTTCAAGCCAGATTTTCTAGAAAATAATGCTTATTAAAAGAAAATTTAGTAAAATGGGAATTCAAGGACAACATTAGATTATCATACAAGCAAGTAAATAAGCAAGTAATCAGAGAAATGTTCTTGAAACTGTTCATATAAGTAAACATAGTCAGTGCCTATATTAGAGTATGTAAATACCTTGCAAAATTATGCAGGTATTAAAAAGGTGAAAATGGAGAAGAGGTTATGAGTTAGCATAAAATTTGGAGGTTAGAATTTATAGGACATAGTGAATGACTATGGAGGAATCAGTGGAATCTAATATGTTGCTTAGATCTCTGCCTTGAACTGAAATGAACAGATGAAGAGTGGTTCAGTTTAGTCACTCAGTCGTGTCCGACTCTTTGCGACCCCATGAACCTCAGCACGCCAGGCCTCCCTGTTCATCACCAACTCCCGGAGTCAGCCAAACCCATGTCCATCGAGTCGGTGATACCATCCAACCATCTCATCCTCTGTCGTCCCCTTCTCCTCCTGCCCTCTATCTTTCTCAGCATCAGGGTCTTTTCCAATGAGTTAGCTCTTCGCATCATGTGGCCAAAGTACTGGAGTTTCAGCTTCAACATCAGTCCTACCAATGAACACTCAGGACTTATCTCCTTTAAGATGAACAGGTTGGATCTCCTTGCAGTCGGATTATAATTATTCTAGTCCTGGACTTGGAATAATATTTAAAGTTTCTGTGAACCATAATGCAGGAAACAATCAGTTATATGTGTCTTTAACAAGAATGGGCTTGGACAGAGATGGTGAGTGAAAGGCATAGGAGGTGATGAAATCACTCAGCAAAAGTGAGAGGATTAGAGGCCAGAAAAGTAAAAGAAAAACTATGTCCTGAAAGCCAAAAAGGAACAGGGTTATAGCAGAGAATGTTTAACAGAGGATGGTCAAGTAAGATCAGCCTGAAAAATGAATATTAGATATGGTAGCCTGGCGAATTACCCTGGACCAATCCATGTTGATGGATTGTTAGCGTTTCAGTTTAGACTGCTTTGCCCTAAATATGTTTTTCTTGGAGCCTTAGTCCCATGACACTTCTTAGCACCTTTTATATGCCACTGTACATCACAACTCTTTTAAATAGGGTTTCTCAAACTTGCTTGATTTAGGAACATTTTTTGTTATTGTTTAAGTACTTTGCAGGACTATTGTTAATTAGCCTGAAATTAAGTACTTTTCAGGACTGTTGTTAATTAGCCTGAAATTGTTAATTTTTGTAAATATGTGCCCATTTTTGGAGAAACTTCATTATAAAGAATCTAGAAAGCTGGGATGGTAACTAGTGGAAACAAAGAGCATTAAATTTGGAACTTCAGGAAACCTACAATAAGGAAAGTGAAGAGACTAGCAATTTTAAGAGAGGTTGGTATTGTCAGGAGAGAGGTTCTTGGAATCCCAGAAGAGAACAGGATCCTGAGAATGAGTATGGTTTTGATAGTTTGTTTGATAGATAGTTGAGTATAGTTTGATGGATAAGAAAGTAAAAAGGATGCAGATCGCTGAGAGTAGTGAAGGCAGTTTCTTATTTGGTAAATCTAAATAATAGCTTGTTTTGCAGACATAAAATAGAAAAGATTCTACTGAGCTTTTGGAAAAAAGAAAAATTAATGGAGACTGTAATATTACTTGATATTCTCAATTATGTTACTTAGTTTGAGATGTTTCCAAGCAGAAATTTCTGCTTTGTTTGTAATGCAATTCTGAATGATTATTAAAATTTCATATATCATAGGATGCCAGACATGCAGCTGAAGAAGAGATTTATACCAACTTAAACCAGAAGATTGACCAGTTTCTACAGCTGGCTGACTATGACTGGATGACAGGAGATTTGGGCAGCAAAGCTAGTGACTATCTAGTGGACCTCATTGCCTTTCTACGTAGCACCTTTGCTGTATTCACGCACCTTCCTGTAAGTGACAATTGCTTGTATTTTCTCCGTCATATAGAAAAAGGATTTCTTAAAATCTAGGTTGGTGAAAGATGTTTCTGCTGTAACTAGCCAGGAAGCAATGGGTATAAAATCTCACATTATAATTATCGCTTAACAATATTTACAGACTTCTTCCATCTTATTCTAAGACTTCTTTTTTTCATTGACATTTGCATTTTGTTTATTCTGGAAATGATTCCTAATATTATGTCTGCTTATATATCCCTACTAACTTCAAGGTAATTAGTACAACACATGATGGATGCCTTGGTGGAAGTAAAATAGAAAATTAGGAGTTAGAATTTTCTATATGTATCTTTTAATTCTATAATGTTGATTTAATTTTTTTTTAATATCCTCAAATTCTCTGGTAAAATTCTCCAAGATTTTTCTATTTGTCTATCTTTTCTCTATTTTCTTAAGCATATGTATCACAGTCTTTTAAAAATTAAAGTATAATTTATTTGCAGTATTATATTAGGAACTTCCTTGGTGGTCCAGAGATTAAGATTCCTTGCTCCCAATACAGGGGGCACGAGTTTGACCCCTCACTGGGGAACTAAAGATCCCACATTTCTCACAGCATAGCCAGAAGAAAAGTTACATTATATTGGTTTCAAGTTTACAGCATAGTGTTTCAGTGTTTTTACAGACTGTAAGATAATGGCTATAATTCCATGTGCTGTATGTATATCCTTGTTGCTTATCTGTTTGATACACAGTAGTTTGTGTCTCTTAACCCCTTTCTCCTGTCTTGCCCCTCCCTCTTTCCCTCTGGTTTATTGATTCCCTATTGTTTATTGATCTCTGTTTTATTCATTTTCTCTCTAATCTTTATTATTTCCTTCCTTCTGATGACTGGACTTTGTTCATCTTTTTCTAATTTTTAAAACAGTGGTGGGTTAGGTACTTTGTTTGAGGTTTTATTTATTTCTTAAGAAAGGCCTGCACTGCTGTACACTTCCCTCTTAAATACTGCCTTCTGCATGCCATAGATTTTTGGAGTTTTGTGTTTCCATTTTCCTTTATCAGAACTGGTTTTCTGATTTCCTCTTTGATTTCTTATTCAATTAGTTGGTTTTTTAGTAGGATGTAGTTTAGTCTTCACATTTGTGCTTTTCCCATTTTTCTTCCTGTAATTGATTTCTAACTTTATACAGTTATAATGGGGGAAGATGCCTGATATAATATCTATCTCCTTAAATTTGTTCTGACTTATTTTGTGGCCTAGCATGTGATCTGACCTGGGGAATGTTTCGTCTATACTTGAAAGGAAAGTATATTGTGGTACTTTTGGATGAAATGTCCTGTCAATAGCTTTTAACTGTTCAAGTGTGTTAGTTAAGACCACTGTTACATGATAAATTTTCTGTCTAGATGGTGTGTTCACTGATGTAAGTGAGGTGGTGTTGTTGCAGCCCTATGGGCTATAGTCTGCCAGGCTCCTCTGTCCATGAGATTTCCCAGGCAAGAATACTAGCATGGGTTGCCATTTCCTTCTCCAGAGGATCTTCCAGACCCAGGGATCAAACTCATGTCTCCTGCATTTGCAGGCAGATTCTTTGCCACTGAGCCACAAGGGAAGCCTAAGTGAGATGTGAAGTCCTCTTTTGTTATGGTATTATTGTCAATTTCTCCCTTCGTGTCTGTAAATATTTAGGTACCCTTGGGGTGTGCATATTAATGCATATAATATCCTTGTCTTGTATCGATCCCCTTATCATGGAATAATACCCTTCTTGGTGTTTTGTTATAGCCTTTGTTTTAAAGTCTATTTCATCTGAAGCAAGTATTGTTACCTTGGGTTTCTTATTGTTTCTCTTTGCATGAAATACCATTTTCATTTCCTCACATTCTTCCTATATGTGTATTTTACTTTGAAGTGAATCTCTTAAGCAGCATGTAGAAGGGTCTTTTCATTTAATCTGTCACCCTATATCTTTTAATTGGAGCATTTGTCCACTGATATTTAAAGCAATTATTGGCAGGTATATAGTTACTGCCATCTTGTCGCTTGTTTTCTGATTGTTCTTATAGTTCTCTGTTCATTTTTTCTTCCCTTTGTATCTTCCCTTGTGGTTTTGCTGACTTTTCTTTAGTAGTATATACCAGAGAACTCTCAGACTGTTTTGAATTTTTACAATTTGCTCTTTTTTTTTTTTTTTTTAACTATTCAGATTGGGCAATCTCCTCTATTTTACCAGATCACTTACATGTTCCTCTGTATCAATTAGTTTGCTTTTCATTTTTCCTAGTGTGTTTTTAATTTCAACTATTGAATTCCTCATTTATTATTGGGTCTTTTTAAATAGTTTCTAGTTTTTTTATTAAAATTATCACTTTGTAGATATAGTCTTTCCCCTAATTCAATTAACGTTTTTTATAACCAGTGGTTTGAATTCTTTATCAGATGAATTATTTATGTTTTATTATTTTTTCAGGTGTGTTTTCTTGTTCTTTCAATTGATAATGGTTCTTCTGCCATTACATTTTGCTTAACTTATCTGTTTCTATGAGTTTAGGTGAAACAGTTACCTGTTGTGATCTTGAAGGGGTGTTCTATGTGGCAACAACCCGATGCGTGCCCTGTGCCTTTGGTGTGAGAGCTGCATTTGATGGGAAACAAGTCACAGTGATAGCTTTCCTCAGGTTGTGCTGATAGCATCAGCTTGGTAGAGAGTGGGGCTCCAGAGGGAGGAGCCAGGGTCTGTTCCGGGTGTGAAATGGGACTTGCCCTCTGCTCAGTGGGCATCAACACTCTATGGGGGTGGGGTCTGATTCCAAATTCCTGGAACAGAAGTCCTGAGCACCTGGCCTGGGCCAGCTCTGTCCCTTTAACTATGTGTTGCCCATTTTTTCCACACTGGGAGCCTTACCTGAGTGGTGGGAACTGCTGAAGTAAGTTGGGTCCTTGGGGGCTCTTGGCTTGTGTTGATTAGAGGCAGAGGCTTAAGCCCCTCTTATGTGCTGCCTGTATGGGATCCCACATTTGTTTCCCTTACTCTGCTCTGACTCAGCCACAGGTCCAAGTCCTCGTTGTCTCTCACAGCTGATCACTGCCCTCTGTCCCAGCTCCCCCTCTCTTGTCGGGAACCACATTATAGTGTTGTTGCCTATGTTGATTCTCAGTGTGTGTCAGGAGGTGAGCTATGCTTGAGTGCTACCATGAGAGATCTGGGTTGCTTGTGATGTTCTGCTTGAGTAAGCATCAACAATGACCCCATCCCCCCACCCCTCAGGCTCCCCCAAAAGACCAGATTGCTTCTGCCTCCCAAGATCGAGTTTTCTCCCTGGTCATGACCACCCCAGATTTAATACCCTGCTGAGATGTGAATAGCCATGGTGCACTGGCTCAGCTTGGGCTGGGTCACACACTGAGGTGGTTGTGGGAAACCTGGCAGCCTCTGGAGTATACCTCTTTCCACCCTGTCTTGGGGTATGAATGTGCTCCTCATGAGTGGAGTGCAGACTTCCCACTGCCCTCCTAGTAGTGCCAGTGGCCCTCAAACCAGCCAAGAAAGCTTATCTCTCCTGCATAGGACCCCAGACTTGGGCATCTAATTTATGGCTCTCACTGCTCACTCCCCTGGTCAGGTGTCCACCTGTGTATTCCCCCTTTTACTCTGAGTCACCTCCCAGGAACACATCCTTCCTGATTACTTGTGTATTTTTCTTCCAACCTTTTTCATGCTAGATGTCTTCTGTCAGTTTCCAGTTTGTTTTCAGTGAGAATTTTTAGACTTGTAGATGTCTTTTTGGTATGTTCATGGGGGGATATGAGCTCCATGTCCTCTTAATCCACTATCTTGATCCTGCTCCTCTGCAGTTGTTTTAAACATGTTTATTAATGCATACATATAATTCACCTACATATTGGTTAGATTTGTTTCTGAGTTTTATTGTTGATATTGCTGTTCTCAGTCATATGGTCCTATCTCGTCCTATCACTTTTTGGTATATGGTAGACATTGTTTTTAAAATATGTTTTAATAGGTGTTCCAGATAATATCTTCTGCCACCAGAATTGTTTCGTCCTTTCCCATACTAAGTAGTTAAAATGAGTGGGTGGTTTGTGGTTTGAACCTCATCACCTTAATCCAATTATGAACTGGTCTGGATTGAGCTTGGGTTGCAGTTGTATTGTACCTTTGGTTTACATTTGTTGCTAGGATGTGGTTCTTCAGAGCTTTTAATGAGAGCCTGGCACATTATTGTCTCTTCAGTACCAAGAGGACTGTGGAAATTTCCACTTTTCATATAAACTTAGCTCTTCAGCTTCCTGCTTTTTATAGTCTTAAAATTTGGCTAATATCTTGAGTAGGTGTCTTACTCAGATCAGCAATTGCTAACAGTAAAAACTGTGATTGGAGACTGTCGATATCAATTCATTAATCCCTCAAGAGCTTTCAAATTGCCACCTGTGATTCTTATGAACACTCCCACTAGTGAGTTGTTTTTTCTGAAACATTGTGAAACTGCAGGAAAGCTTACTTTGCTTTTGAAAGGTTTTGGCTTAGACTTATTTTCCTCGGCTGTATAGCTTTAGAATTCAGAAAATGTCTTGAGAAAACTGGCCCTGAGATCTCTAATTTTGGCACTTCAGCCCCATGGAAGCAACAAAAATTCAGTGATTCTTTTTTTTTTTTTTTCCTCCAGGGCAGTTGCTTTCTGCCTGGACCTAACCCAGATTTTCAGTCTGTTACTACTCCTAGGTTTGTCAAATGCCTCCAGGGACAACTTGAGATCCTCAGCTCACCTTTAACAGGTCTGCCCTCTTTGCAATTTTATTCCCTTACGTTTTCATTACTTCCTTGCCTTCCGGTTTTCTCCAAATTTTTAAATTACCTTTCCTAATTTTTGGTGGAAGCACTACCTATAAAAAACTAGGCCATTTTATCTATTTTATCTTGATACCAAAGTCAGAGAAAGTAGCCCAAAAGACAAAACTATAAATTAATCTCACAATTATAAATAAAAAAATTTAGCAAATCTATTCCAGAATGTTTCAAGAAAATAATTTAGCATTAGTATGTAGGATTTACTCTAGAAATGCAGAGATAGTTTGATATTTAAAAATCTAATAATATAATTTATTATAATACTAGATGAAGGAGATAAAGTATATGATCATCTTTATGTAATTCTAAAAAGATATTATACAACATCCAGCCTGCTTTTCAAATTTTTTTAAAAAGTTTTAAATACAAGAAATATTATATTTCAGTAGCATGATAAAGAGCATCTATATGAAGTTTAGCAGCAACCAAAGATTTAACAGTGGAACACTAGGAATATTTATTTGCATCAACATCAGAAGAATGGTGAAGACATCTCACCATTACTTTAGATGCTCTATAAAATAGGGTAAAATAGAAGTAAATTTCAAATATTACAATGAGCCATGTATCTTATCATTATCCTTATGTTAGTATTGTGTGGTTGAAAACTCTAGAAAATCAACTGAAAAATAATTAGGACCAATAAAACTTTTGGTTACAGAGTACACTTAGAAAACAGGTCATCTTCTCTTACCTTTGCAATACCTTCATGGAAAATATTGTCCTAAAAGTATCCTATTTGCCATTGATGCATATTATATAAGGTCTCTGTGAGTATATTTTAACAAGTCATGTATAGCATCAGTGTGGAAAACATGTCACAAAATAATTTAAAAGATACTCTATTATGATCAGATATGTGCAGGGTTCTAGGATGAGAAAATAAGGATTGTGGCATCTGGTTTCATCACTTCATGGCAAATAGATGGGGAAGCAATGGAAACAGTGAGAGACTTTATTTTCTTGGGCTCCAAAATCACTGCAGACAGTGACTGGCCCAGAGGGAGGGTATGGGGAGGGAGGAGGGAGGAGGGTTCAGGATGGGGAACACAGGTATACCTGTGGTGGATTCATTTCGATATTTGGCAAAACTAATACAATATTGTAAAGTTTTAAAATAAAATACAATTAAAAAAACAAAAAAGACACTTACTCCATGGAAGAAAAGCTATGATGAACCTAGACAGTGTATTAAAAAGCAGAGACATCATTTTGCCGACAAAAGGTCCATATAGTCAAAGCTATGGTTTTTCCAGTAGTCATGTGTGGATGTGAGAGTTGGACCGTAAAGAAGGCTGAGTGCTGAAGAAGTGATGCTTTCAAACTGTGGTATTGGAAAAGACTTCTGAGAGTCCCTTGGACTGCGAGGAAATCAAACCTGTCAATCCTAAAGGAAATTAATGCTGAATATTCATTGGAAGGACTGATGCTGAAGCTGAAGCTCCAGTACTTTGGCCACCTATGTGAAGAGCCAACTCGTTGAAAAGACCTTGATGCTGGGAAAGATTGAAGGCAGGAGGAGAAGGAGACTACAGAGGACAAGATGGCTGCATGGCATCCCTGACTCAATGGACATGAGTTTAAGCAAACTCTTGCATATGGTGAAGGACAGGGAAACATGGCACGCTGCAGTCTATGGGGTCGCAAAGAGTGGACACGACTGAGTGACAGAACAACAAGGATGAGAATAGTAGTTTTTCCAAAATTAATCTAACTGCAGTGAATCCGAAGTAAATTTGATGGTGGTGGGTTATCTTAATAAAATAATTCTACAGTTCATTCAGAGACAAAAATGGATAATACTTGGCAAAAAAAATATGGAAAAGAAAATTAATGAGTGTAGTACCTTCGAATATAGAAATGTTATTATTAATGAAAATAATTAATATCCCTTCTACACAGGACTGGACTGATAGAATAAAGGGATAGTTAAAGAAAATATCTATAAATATTTCAAAGAATATATGGGCTTCCCTGGAGGCTCAGACAGTAAAGCGTCTGCCTGCAATGTGGGAGACCCGGGTCCGATTCCTGGATCAGGAAGATCCCCTGGAGAAGGAAATGGCCATCCACTCTAGCACTTTTGCCTGGAGAATCCCATGGATGGAGGAGCCTGATAGGCTACAGTCCATGGGGTCGCAAAGAGTCGGACACGACTGAGCGACTTCACTTTCTTACTATGTGATAAAAATGGCATTTAGCAGCTGTTACCAATGCTGTCTGCTTGTTGGGTAAAAAGAATATTAAGTCTATACCTCATATATCAAAATGAATTCTAGATCAAATGCATGTTCATATTTTTAAAAAGAAAGAAACTATGGGAAAACCAATAAAAATATTAGCAAATATATCTATAATCTGAAAGTGACTTACTCTCATAAGGATGACACCAAAGACTGAAATCATTAAGGAAAAGGTTAATAATTTGACTACAGAAAATTATTTATAATGTTCCTAAAAGGTATTAGTTAGAAAATAGAATGTAAGATTATCAGTAAAAACATTTATAGTAAATATTCCCAAAGGTTAATATCTATAATGTATAACAATATAACACATTCTTTCAATTTTAATCAGAGGAAGATACAACTTGAAGAAAAATTTGCAAAAGTTGTATTAAGGCAATCAGAAGAGGAGAAAAATCAAAGACTAATAATAACATGAATAAAGCATGTAATTCTAATAATTATAATTTATATATATATATAAACATCTATAATTTATATATATATAAACATTGTGGGGTATTTTTGCCTATAAATTTGCCAAACGTAAATAAGAAATGACAGCCTTCAGTATTTGTGATTAGTATTTCAGGAACTACGTATTCTGATACTTTGGTGGTAGGTGTGTAAATTGGTATAGTCTTCTTAGTACTTAATTTTTCAGTGTCTCTTATAAATGTTTTAAAATTTGTGTACCTATTATGCTGAAATCCCATTTATAGAAATCTAACTTAATGAACTTAATCTAACTTAATGTTCAAGCTGGTTTTAGAAAAGGCAGAGGAACCAGAGATCAAATTGCCAACATCTGCTAGATCATCGAGAAAGCAAGAGAGTTCCAGAAAAACATCTATTTCTGCTTTATTGACTATGCCAAAGCCTTTGACTGTGTGGATCACAATAAACTGTGGAAAATTCTTCAAGAGATGGGAATACCAGAGCACCTGACCTGCCTCTTGAGAAATTTGTATACAGTCAGAAAGCAACAGGTAGAACTGGACATGGAACAACAGACTGGTTCCAAATAGGAAAAGGAGTACGTCAAGGCTGTATATTGTCACCCTGCTTATTTAACTTATATGCAGAGTACATCATGAGAAACACTGGGCTGGAAGAAGCACAAGCTGGAATCAAGATTGCCAGGAGAAATCTCAATAACCTCAGATATGCAGATGACACCACCCTTATGGCAGAAAGTGAAGACAAACTAAAAAGCCTCTTGATGAAAGTAAAAGTGGAGAGTGAAAAAGTTGGCTAAAACTCAACATTCAGAAAACAAAGATCATGGCATCTGGTCCCATCACTTCATGGGAAGTAGATGGGGAGACAGTGGAAACAGTGTAAGACTTTATTTTTGTGGGCTCCAAAATCACTGCAGATGGTGACTGCAGCCATGAAATTAAAAGACAATTACTCCTTGGAAGAAAAGTTATAACCAACCTAGATAGCATATTCAAAAGCAGAGACATTACTTTGCCAACTAAGGTCCGTCTAGTCAAGGCTATGGTTTTTCCAGTAGTCATGTATGGATGTGAGAGTTGGACTGTGAAGAAGGCTGAGCGCTGAAGAATTGATGCTTTTGAACTGTGGTGTTGGAGAAGACTCTTGAGAGTCCCTTGGACTGCAAGGAGATCCAACCAGTCCATTCTGAAGGAGATCAGTCCTGGGATTTCTTTGGAAGGAATGATGCTAAAGCTGAAACTCCAATACTTTGGCTACCTCATGCGAAGAGTTGACTCATTGGAGAAGACTCTGATGCTGGGAGGAATTGGGGGCAGGAAGAGAAGGGGATGACAGAGGATGAGATGGCTGGTTGGCATCACTGACTCGATGGACATGAGTCTCCGTGAACTCCAGGAGTTGGTGATGGACAGGGAGGCCTGGCGTGCTGCGATTCATGGGGTCCCAAAGAGTCGGACACAACTGAGCGACTGAACTGAACTGAACTTAATGAAATTTCCTTCATGGCTTATAGCCTTGATGTGATGAAGTGATTTGTGTAACTCAGTGAAGCTATGAACCATGCCATGCAGGACCACCTAAGACGGATGGGTCATAGTGAAGAGTTCTGACAAATCGTGGTCCACTGGAGGAGGAAATAGCAATCCACTCCAGTATTCTTGCCTGGAAAACCCTATGAACAGTATGAAAAGGCAAAAAGATGACACTGGAAGATGTTGGAAGGTGTCCAGTATGCTACTGGGGAAGAAAGAAAAGTGAAGGAAAGTGTTAGTTGCTCAGTCGTGTCTGACTCTTTGTGATCTCATGAACTGTAGCCCAGCAGGCTCCTCTGACCATGGAATTCTCCGGGCAAGAATACCACAGTGGGTAGCCATTCCCTTCTCTAGGGTTTCTTCCCAATCAGGGATTGAACTCAGATCTTGTGCATTGCAGGTGGATTCTTTACTATCTGAGCCACCAGGGAATCCCCGGGGAAGAGCTGAGGGCAATTACTAATAGCTCCAGAAAGAAGGAGGTGGCTGGGACAAAGCAGAAATGACATTCAGTTGTGGTTGTGTCTGGTGGTGAAAGTAAAGTCTGATTCTGTAAGGAAAAATATTGCATAGGAACCTGGAATGTTAGGTCCATGAATCAAGGTAAATGGCACATGGCCAAACAGGAGATGGCAAGATTGAACACTGACATCTTAGGAATCAGTGAATTATTAATAAAATGGACAAGAATGGGCAAATTTAATTCACATGACCATTATATCTACAACTGTGGGCAAGAATGCTTTAGAAGAAATGGAGAAGCCCTCATAGTCAACTTAAGAGTCTGAAATGCAGTATTTGGTTGCAACCTCAAAAATTACAGAATGATCTTAGTTCATTTTCAAGGCAAACCAGTCAACATCTCAGTAATCCAAGTCTATGCCCCCACCACTGATGCTTAAAAAGCTAATGTTGACCTGTTCTATAAAAACCTACAATACCTTGTAGAACTAACACCAAAAAAGATGTCCTTTTTATCATAGGGGGTTGGAATGCAAATAGGAACTCAAGAGATACCTGGAATAACAGGCCAGTTTGGCCTTGGCATGCAAAATGAAGCGGGGCAAAGACTAGCAGAATGTTGTCAAAAGAACACATTGGTCATAGCAAACACTGTTGTCCAACAGCCCAAAAAATGACTCTACACCTGGACATCACCAGATGGTCAATATTGAAATTAGATTGATTCTTTTCTTTGCAGCCAAATCTGCAGAAGCTCTATGCATGCTTGTGTGCGTGCTAAATTGCTTTAGTCGTGTCTGACTCTGTGCTACCCTATGGACTGTAACCTGTCAGGCTCCTCTGTCTATGGGATTCCCAGGCAAGAATACTGGAGTCGGTTGCCATGCCCTCCTTAAGGGAATCTTTCAGACCCAAGGATTGAAGCCAAGTCTCTTTCATCTCCTGTATTGACAGGCACGTTCTTTACTGCTAGTGACATGTGGGAAGCCCTGGAAAGGCTCTATACAGTCAGCAAAAACAAGAACTTCAGCTGACTGTTGTTCACATCAGGAGCTTCTTATTGCAAAATTCAGGCTTAAATAGAAGAAAGTAGGGAAAACCACTAACCATTCAGGTATCACCTAAATCAAATCCCTAATGATTGTACAATGGAGGTGATTAATAGGTTCAAGGGATTAGATTTGGTAGGCAGAGTGCCTGAGAAACTATGGATGGAGGTTCATAACATTGTAAAGGAGGCAGTGACCAAAGCTGTCCCACAGAAAAAGAGATGCAAGAAGGCAAAGTGGTTGTCCAAGGAGGCTTTGAAAATACCTAAGGAAAGAAGAGAAGCAAAAGGCAAGAGAGAAAGGGAAAGATATACCCAACTGAGTGCAGAGTTCCAGAGAATAACAAGGAGAGATAAAAAGGCCTTCTTAAAGGAACAATGCAAAGGAATAGAGGAAAACAATATAATGGGAAAGACTAGAGATTTCTTCAAGGAAATTGGAGATATCAAGGACGCTTTTCAGGAAAGAATGGGCATAATAAAGGACTGAAATGGTAAGGACCTAACAGAAACAGAAGAGATTAAGAAGAGATGGCAAGAATACACAAAAGAGCTATACAAAAAAGGTCTTAATGACTGGGATAACCACGATGGTGTGGTCACTCACCTAGAATCAGACATCCTGGAGTATGAAGTCAAATGGGCCTTAGGAAGCGTTACTATGAACAAAGCTACCTGCAGTGATGAAATTCCAGCTGAGCTATTTAAAATCCTAAAAGATGATGCTGTTAAAGTGCTGCATTCAGTATGCCAGCAAGTTTGGAAAATTCTGTGGTGGCCACAGGACTGGAAAAAGTTAGTTTTCATTCCAATCCCAAAGAAGAGCAATACCAAATAAAGTCCAAACTAGCATACAGTTACACTGATTTTACATGCTAGCAAAGTTATGCTGAAAATCCTTCAAGCTAGACTTCAGAAGTACATGAACTGAGAACTTCTGGATGTATAAGCTGTATTGTATAGCTGTATTATATAAAAGGCAGAGGAACCAAAGATCAAATTGCCAACATTTGCTGAATAATGGTAAAAGCAAGGGAATTCCAAGAAAACATCTACTTTTGCTTCATTGACTTTGCAAAAGCCTTTGACTGTGTGGATTACAAAAAACTATGGAAAATTCTTAAAGAGATGGGTATACCAGACCACCTTACTTGCTTCCTGAGAACCCTGTATGCAGGTCAAAAAGCAACAGTTTGAACTGGACATGCAACAATGGACTGGGTTCAAAATTGGGAAAGTAGTATGACAAGGCTATATATTGTCAGCCTGCTTATTTAACTTATATACAGAGTACATCATGCAAATGCCAGGCTGGATGAATCACCAGCTGGAATTGAGATTGCTGGGAGAAATATTAACAACCTGAGATGTATAAGACTCTGATGCTGGGAGGGATTGGGGGCAGGAGGAGAAGGGGACGACAGAGGATGAGATGGCTGGATGGCATCACCGACTCGATGGACGTGAGTCTGAGTGAACTCCGGGAGTTGGTGATGGACAGGGAGGCCTGGCGTGCTGCGATTCATGGGGTCGCAAAGAGTCGGACATGACTGAGCGACTGAACTGAACTGAACTGAACTGAGATGTATAGATGATACCACTCTAATGGCAGAAATTGAGGAGGAACTAAGGAGCCTCTTGATAAAGGTGAAAGAGGAGAGTTAAAATGCTGGCTTAAAATTCAACATTCAAAAAACTAAGATCATGGCATCCGATCCCATCACTTCATAGCAAATAGAAGGGAAAAAAGTGGGAGCAATAGCAGATTTTATTTTCTTGGGCTCCAGAATCACTGTGGATGATGACAGCAGCCATGAAATTAAAAGACGCTTGCTCCTTGGAAGAAAAGCTATGACAAACCTAGACAGAATATTAAAAAGCAGAGATATCAGTTTGCTGACACAAGTAAGGTTTTTATATAGTCAAAGGTAAGGTTTTTCCAACAAATTATATATGAATGTGAGAATTGGACTCTAAAGAAGGCTGAGTGCCAAAGAATTGATGTTTTCGAATTGTGGTGCTGGAGAAGACACTTGAGAGTCCCTTGGACTGCAAGGGGAAGGAAATCAAGAATAAATATTCATTGCAAGGACTGATGCTGAAGCTGAAGCTCCAATACTTTGGTCATCTGATAAGATGAGCTGACTCATTGGAAAAGACCCTGATGCTGGGAAAATTTGATGACAAAAGCAGAAGGGGGCAGCAGATGATGAAATGGTTAGATAGTATAAATGACTCAATGGACCTGAATTTGAGCAAACTCAGGGAGATGGTGGAGGACAGAGGAACCTGCGTGTTGTAGTCCATGGAGTCACAACGTGAAAAATGACTTAGTGACTGAACAACAACAAAAAGAAAGTTAATGAAATAACCATGGATGTATTATAAAATTAAGATATAAATATGTTCACCATTGCATTACTTCCCTGGTGGCTCAGACGGTAAAGTGTCTGCCTACAATGCAGGAGACCTGGGTTGGGAAGATCTCCTAGAGAAGGAAATGGCAACCCTCTCCAGTATTCTTGCCTGAAAAATCCCGACAGAGGAGCCTGGTGGTTTATAGTCCCTGGGATCACAAAGAGTTGGACACGACTGAGTGACTTCACTCACTTTGTATAGTAAAAAGTTGGAAATAAATTAAAAATCTAGTAACAGATGTACTAGCTAAATAAATTATTATATATTCACATAATGTGATGTCAGTGATTCACTAAATTAATGTAAATGATATTTACTTATTTAAAAATATGTTATTTGTCTCTTAATTTGAAACTTGAGATTACTTTTCAAACTGGTTGGAGAGAAGGTGAAGTCCAATGATGTTTTTGATTTTAACTCCAGATTACTCTTTTATTCTTAGATAAAGAAGACTATAACCATAAAAGAAAGGACATCCCTGCAGTCTGGTTGTTAGTACTTGGCACTGTCCTTGCAGTGGCCCAGTTTCAATCTCTATTCAGGGAACTAAGATTTTATTAGCCTTATAGGATGACCAAAAAAACACCCAAAATACAAACAAAAAACTGTAACAATATGATCTCATTTTTATTAATATAATTATAGGGACATTATTCATTATTCATAGATACTAATGTGTTATAAAATACATTGATATTAATGTGTAATAAAAAACTAGAATTAAATTACTCTCTAGTTTAACTGTACTCTGTATAGTCTGTGACTTTTCCCTTTTGTTCATCTGTATTAAAAGTTTTTTTTTTCCCGTCATGAAATCATGAAATGTTTATAATCCTGGGTTGGTGGAAGGTCATGTTTAGAATCTTTCTCAGTATATTTTATTATTCTCTATCTCAAGATTATTTTTTGATAATTCATATTAAAATATTTTTATTAATGAAACATTATTTTTAAATGTGTTTCATATTTCAATAGGAAAGTGGCCAGCAGTATTTTGGTCATTATGTCTCCCCCAGTATTGTACAATTCTTTGACTGAGATTTTGGAGTATCATAAGGTAAAAATGCAGTATGTCAGGAGAAGGCAATGGCACCCCATTCCAGTACTCTTGCCTGGAAAAACCCATGGACAGAGGAGCCTGCTAAGCTGCAATCCATGGGGTCGCTAAGAGTCGGACATGACTGAGCGACTTCACTTTCACTTCTCGCTTACATGCATTGGAGAAGGAAATGGCAACCCACTCCAGTGTTCTTGCCTGGACAATCTCAGGGATGGGGGAGCCTGGTGGGCTGCCATCTGTGGGGTCGCACAGAGTCGGACACTACTGAAGTGACTCAGCAGCAGCAGCAGCAGCAGCATGCTGTTCTTAGTGGCCAAGTCGTGTCTGACTCTTTGTGACTCCCATGGACTGTAGCCCACCAGGCTCCTCTGTCCATGGGGATTCTCCAGGCAAGAATCCCAAAGTGGGTTGCCATGTCCTCCTCCAGGGGATCTTCTCAACCTAGGGATCAAATGCAGGTCTCCCACATTGCAGGTGGATTCCTTATGGTCTGAGCCACCAGGGAACCCAAAGAATTCTGGAGTGGGTAGCCTGTACCTTCTCCAGGGGATCTTCCTGACCCAGGAATTGAACCAGGGCCTCCTGCATTGCAGGCAGATTCTTTACGAACTGAACTACTGGGGAAGCCCCCAAAATACTATACTTCTAGTCAAAACCATGCTGTACAGGTGTTCTCGGTGTTCAAATTTCTTTTTATTTTCTGTTTTTAAAATGTAACAAACAACTTATACCAAGTGTTATTGTTCATACATGCCATATAATACAGTGGTTCTATATATACAGTAACTATCATATGTCAATACCATACTTACTTCAATGTCCAGGCCATTTAGAAGTAGTACTTTGAATTAAATTCATGTTTGTCTAACTACAGGTACACACTTTTTCCACTTGTGGAGTTGTAATCTTTGTTATAGGATTATATTGTAAGTATTTAATTGAGGGTATTTTTTTCATTTTTGTTTATTCTGAGGTGCCATTGCTTCCTAAATATTATACAGTAACCTCTCAGTGTAGATTCAGTTGATCCTACTGTTCATAATCACCTTACCACTTACCACTAATAATTGAACTCAGGTAGTTCAGAGTCCTGAATCGTCAATATCACTTTCATAATTGCCCTATTTTTTTCTTGTCTAATACAGAGATGTCTTTCTGAAGCCATACTTTAAAAACTTAGTCATATTGACCAACTTTGTATTCGATAAAATAAAATTAGTATGACTTTATAAAACTGCCCCTTGTTCTAATTTTTCACAGCGATCACTCCACACTTATGTTCATGTTCCCAGCATGCTAGATAACTTCTTCGTGGAACTTTATTTTAGTAAAATGTATTAGCAAAAATAGCTGTGTCTGAGATTCACTGTAGTGTGTTATTAGTGAACAATGAGAGAGGAAGGAGCTAGGTATTTCTGAGAAAGTACCAGGGTTACCTGTCTTTTCATAAATATAAATACTTCTTTTCATTTAAAAAATTCCCTGATAAGAGTGACTCTATGTCAAAGAGGGATTGAATGATATGAAATATTGATATGGAAAGAACTGTAAAGAAAAAAAGCAAAGACTATCTTGTTCTTTTACACTTTGAAATCCCCAATTTTTCTTAGTTCTCAAAGATGTTTTATCACCACAATAGCAACAAAGCTAAAGGGTATGTCAGTGACTGACTGTGTGTGTGGTGGAGAGGGGAGATGATGTCCTGGATTAGATTTATTAGATGGTGAATGATCAGGGGGAAATTATTGAAATTTGCAACTATTTTCTCATTGAAATTTTGATGACCAAGATAGCTTACCTCTTTTCACATGTATTGTATTGTGTGTGTGTTCAGTCAGGTCTGACTGTGATGCCATGGACTCCTCAGCCCATGGAATTTTCCAGGGAGAATACTGGAGTGGGTTGCCTTTTCCTACTCCATGGGATTTTTGTTGACCCAGGGATCAAACCCACCTCTCTTGAGTCCCCTGAATTGGCAGGCGGATTCTTTACCACTGAGCAACCTGGGGATGATTTGTGGGTACCTCCTAACTCTTCATGAGACACCCACAAATCAGTAATAATAAGGTTTTCCACAGTTAGACTTCTAAAATGTTGCTGTGTCTCTTTAATTAACAAATGAGGTAAACAGACAAGTATTTTTTCAGCCTCCAGTTGTATAATTTACACTTGCATGCATAGCTACTCATTTTGCATGCTCAGCATAAGAACATACTTTCGAGAGTTTATCCTTGTTGTTCTGATAATTATCTTTCATAAATGCTTGAGAGAGAGGAAATACTGTCTCAAGTATCAGACCCAGAGGAGGGAATCTTGAATTAGTTTTCTCTGTCTGCTGTTAATGTTAATTTATATGACCTTGGACAAGATCTCTCTTAACCCACCTTGGTTTGCCTTAGTTTCTTTGTCTGAAAATACAGTGATACCTGTTACTTGATGGGTCATCTTTAAGAGGAAGTTATTTTCTACGTGCAAGTTCCTGAAATTCTTCTAAAATCTTTTAAAAACGGACATTCCTCTCAGCACAAATGAATGGACCTAGAAGGCAATGGCACCCCACTCCAGTACTCTTACCTGGAAAATCCCGTGGATGGAGGAGCCTGGAAGGCTGCAGTCCATGGGGTCGCTAGGAGTCGGACACAACTGAGTGACTTCACTTTCACTTTTCACTTTCATGCATTGGAGAAGGAAATGGCAACCCACTTCAGTGTTCTTGCCTGGAGAATTCCAGGGACATCGGAGCCTGGTGGGCTGCCATCTATGGGGTCTCACAGAGTCGGACATGACTGAAGCGACTTAGCAGCAGCAGCAGCAGCAGCAGTGATTATCATACCATGTGAAGTAAGTTGTCAGAGAAGGACAAGTATCATATGATACAGCTTGTACATGGAATCCAATTTAAAGAAAAGATACAGAAGAACTTATTTCCAAAGCAGAAGCTGACTTGTAGATATCAAAAACAAACTTAGGACTACCAAAGGAGAAACTTTGGGGGAGGAATGAATTAGGAACTTGGGGTGAACACATGCATGCTACTGTATATAATATAGGTAACCAGCAAGGACCTTCTGTATAGCACAAGAAACTCTACCGTATGTATTCTGATAACCTACCTGTATGAGAAAAGAATCTAAAAAGAACGAACATATGTATATATACAACTGAATCACTTTGCTGTGTACCAGAAACTAATAATACATTATAAATCAACTGTGTATGTATGTGTGTGTGTATTAAGTCACTTCAGTCATGTCTGACTCTTTGCGGCCTATGGACAATAGCTCGCCAGGTTCCTCTGTCCATGGGATTCTCCAGGCAAGAATGCCGGAATGGATTACCATGCCCTCCTCCAGGGGCTCTTCCTGACCCAGGGGTTGCACCCACGTCTCTTATGTCTTCTGCATTGGCAAGGAGGTTCTTTACCACTAGCACCACCTGAGAAGCCCAAATAAAATATTAAAACCTTCATTACTGAATTGAAAAGGAAAAATAAGATAATAATAATAAGTCCAAATACATTAAAGATCACAGTAACTGTGAAACTAGTACAATTTCCTTTTCAACTTAGAGATTGTCAAATTTACTTTATGTCAGAATTTGGCTTTGTGTTGTTTACAAGAATAAACAAATTAGGCAAGATAGAAAAATGCAAAATAAGTGTGAGAAATAGTCTAGGCTAAGAGCAGAAGAGATTAGGAAGAGGTGGCAAGAATACACAGAAAAAATGTACAGTAAAGGTCTTAAAGACCTGGGTAGCCACTATGGTGTGGGCACTCACCTAGAGCCAGACATCCTGGAATGTGAAGTCGAGTGAGACTTAGGAAGCATCACTACTACAAACAAAGCTATTGGAGGTGATGGAACTCAAGCTAAACTATTTACAGTCCTAAAAGTTGATGCTTTTAAAGTGCTGCACTCAATATGCCAGCAACTATGGAAAACTCAGCAGTGTCCATAGGAATGGAAAAATTCAGTTTTCTTTCCAATCCCAAAGAAAGGCAATGCCAAAGAATGTTCAAGGTACTGTACAATCATGTTAATTTCACATGCTAGCAAGGTAATACTCAAAAATCCTGCAAGCTAGGCTTCAACAGTATGTGAACTGAAAACTTCCAGATGTACAAGCTGGATTTAGAAAAGACAAAAGAACCAGATATCAAGTTGCCAACATCCATTGGACCATATAAAAAGCAAGAGAATTCCAGAAAAACATCTAGTTCATTGACTGCACCAAAGCCTTTGACTGTGTGGATCACAACAAACTGGAAAATTCTTCAAGAGATGGGAATACCAGAACACCTTACCTCCTCCTGAGAAACCTATATGCAGGTCAAGAGGCAATGGTAAAAACTGGACGTGGAACAATAGAATGGTTCAAAATTGCAAAAAGAGTACATCATGGCTATATATTGTCACCTGCTTATTTAACTTCTGTGCAGAATACATCATGCAAAATGCTGGGCTGGATGAATCACAATCAGCAATCAAGAGTGCTAGGAGAAATATCAACAACCTCAGATATGCAGATGATACCACCCTAATGGCAAAAAGCAAACAGGAATGAGCCTTTTGATGAAAGGAGACTGAAAAAGCTGACTTAAAACTCAAAATCACAGATATGTCATCCAATCCCATTACTTCATGGCAAATAGATGGAGAAACAATGGAAATGGTGGCAGACTTGATTTTCTTGGGCTTCAAAATCACTACGAATAGTGACTGCAGCCATGGAATCGCTCCTTAGAAAAAAAGCTATGACAAATTTAGACAGCCTATTGAAAAACAGAGACATAACTTTGCCGACAAAGGTCCATGTAGTCAAAGCTATGGTTTTTCCAGTAGCCATGTATGGATGTGAGAGTTGGACTATAAAGAAGGCTGAGCACAGAAGAATTGATGTGTTTGAACTGGGGTGCTGGAGAAGACTCTTGGGAGTCCCTTAGACAACAAGGAAATCAAACCAGTCCATCCTAAAGGAAATCAACCCTGAATATTCATTGGAAGGACTGATGCTGAGGCTGGGGGTCCAATACTTTGACCACCTGATGTGAAGAGCCAACTCACTGGAAAAGATCCTGATGGTGGGAAAAATTGAGGGCAGGAGGAGAAGGGACTGCAGAGGATGAGATGGTTGGATGGCATCCCCGACTCAATGGACATGAGTTTGAGCAAGCTCCTGGAGATGGTGAAGAACAGGGAAGCCTGGTGTGCTGCAGTTCATGGGATCACAAAGAATCAAACACAACTTAGTGACTCAACACCACCACCAAGACAAACAGCATATATAGCAGTATTAACATTATATGGTTAGCAGACATTTTTTCCTGTCCGAAATGTTCATAAGAAGTTAGGTTCATGCCAAAAGGTTTTAATATTTGGTCCTATTCAAAATCACTTTTCATGCCCATGGGCATTTTGGATAGGACCAAATTTCAGAGACCTTCTGGCATCAACCAAATGTGTTACGGACACTTTGGACAATACCAAATGTCCTACAAGGCATTATATAAAATAGAAGTTAAGTTAGACAAGCTCAAAACTAGAAAAAATAGGTATATAGTGTAGTATAAAAAATTACACTACCAGGCAGATTAAAAGGGAAAAACCGTATATTCATATAGTAATGAAAGGAATAATATTTTAACATGAAATTAAAAATTTAACATTGAATATATAGCCATTCCTAATAGAAGCTGAACAAACTAATATTAGACTGAAACTTTTGTCAATTTAATAGCTGCTGTCTATCAGAGACTTGGAAAAAACATCATGTTTAATGGTGAAACACTAGAATCAATCTCGTTATGCCAGATCAAAGAAATAAAAAGACTATTATCACCACTGCCGTTCAGTGTTTTCAGGGGATCCAAACCAATGCAGTAAGACAAGAAAAATAAAAAGCAGTAGGACTGTTGGAAACCAAGCGAGAAAGCTTCAGGATGCAAACAGTGTGATTATGTAAAACAGTCTTAAGATAACAATTGTGGACCGACTGGAATTGACGAGAGTTTAATAAAAATGACTGACTGCAGTATTATAAATCGTATCCTTCAGCTTTTGTGTGCCTATAACATATTATGAAATGTAATGAAATTGGTTTGCGTTCACAACTGCCAGAAAAATAATAAAAGTCATAAATATACATGACAAGAAGTATGTTAGACTTATAGGAGGAAACTTTGAAAGTTTAATGAGGGGATCACTAGAAAACCAGATTAATAACAGGAATACAATGTTCCTGGACAGAAAGGTTTGGGATTTGAAATTACTAGAGTGTAAAGCAGTAATAACTAAAACAGTAATGTGTACTAATAGAAAAGAGAACAGTGACCTAGAATGGGAACCAAAATTATTTTAAAGTGCCTCATAAAATTGAAATTTGTGTACGATATAAGATACTGCATAATAAAGATAATTCTAGATAAAGACTGAGGAAATATTTATAATATAACAAAGATTAATAATTAAATCTTACAAATTATTAAGAATAAGCTTAATAGAAAAATAGGAAAAGTATATGAATGAATATTTTACTAAATGCCTGGTAATAAATGAAAGGAGATTCAGTCCTTACTTCAGAAAAATAGAGTTTAAAATCATAGTAATACATATTTTTCCTATCAGATTAGCTTAAATGATAAAGATAGATAAAATACAAGAAAACCAGCTCTTTCATATATTTTTGATGATAAGCTCTTTTGGAGCACAATGTAACAGTATCTAACAAAACTTTTAAGTACATACTCAGAGTCTGCAATTCCATGTTATACTCATAAATGAAGATCAATATATATAAATATTCATCATAACAGTGTTGTATGAAAAATTGAAAAGAACCCAATTGTTCATTAATAGGGGGCTTGTAAAGTAAATTCTAATAAGTACTGTAGTAAACAATTAGACTAATATTTAATCTTTTAAAATAAAGCAATGATGTGATAAGTTGCTAATTGAAAATTTAAGTTGCCGAGCAATAGATACATTATGACTTTATGTTTTAAGAAAAGATATATATGCTTGTGCAAATGTATGAAAATGTATAAAAGCCAGACTGGAAGAATGTATTCCGTGCTGTTAGTGAGTATATGTGAAGAAGGACTTACACATTTTGCTCTATTAAATTCTTAATTATTTTGAGTCTTTTATAGTGACAGTGTAACGAAAAATTAGAAGAAAAATGTTGAAATGACAAAAAATGCACAAAGTACAATAAGTAAACTTATTTGCACTCTCAATTATAGAAACACGTAAAAACAGGGAGATTTTTCATCTATCATATAAGGAAAGGTTGAAAAGAACTCAGTCTTGGGAAGGTTGTGACCAAAATAGGGCTGGATATACCATAGGTTAGAATATAATTTGACTTATCATATTATGAAGTCAGTTGACTTCATCTAATGAAATTCTATTTTTTTATTTAGCAATCTCATTCTTATATAGTACTTTAAAGACACCTCTTCAAAAGGCAACAGTATATCTCTAAAATTTTTTTTAAAGATTTTTCAGTTATTCAGTTTTTACAGTGCTATGGAAATAATCAGCAGGGACTTAAATTTTGACACATTCATATGTCAAAATTTGTCCAAGATACACATTAAGATTTTTTTTTAAGTTTGGTACAAATAAGCATGTCTAGTGTGATCTCATTTTTCCAAAATGTGTGTGTATTCACAGGGTATTTTGGTTAGGAAAAAAACTTATAAAGGTAAGTAAAAGGTTTGAAATCAGTAATCCCTGCAGTGAAGGAAAAGGGACTTGCTCTTTCTTACTTAAAGATTTCCATGATGTTTGATGATTTTTTTTTTTTAGCTGCAATTATGCATTGCTTCATCAGGGAACCACAAATATGGCAGTTGAGCTATAGAGAATCTGTCTTCCTATTAAAAAAATGTTCTGTGATTTTTAGGAGTTGAATAAGCAAAAGTCTTTTCTTGTTTTTGTTCATTTTTCATCCCTTTGTTATCAGTGGTAACAATAATATCTAATATTTATTCAGTGTGTATTTTGTCAGGCACTGCTCATGACAAATAGCATTTATTTTAATCCTCAAAATCCTTGAATCATTATTATTATTTGTGCTTTATAGTGGCAATTTTCAAACTTTTTGGTTTCAGGATCTATTTGTATGCCTAAAAAGTATCAGGGACCCTAAATAACTTTTGCTTATTTGTGTTATATCTGTATGATATATGCCATATTAGAAATGGTCTTGAGTGAAGTCGCTCAGACTATAGTCTACCAGGCTCCTCTGTCCATGGGATTTTCCAGGCAACAATACTGGAGTGGGTTGCCATTTCCTTCTCCAGGGGATCTTCCCAACCCAGGGATTGAACCCGGGTCTCCTGCATTGCAGGCAGATGCTTTACCCTCTAAGCCACCAGGGAAGTCTAGAAATGGTCTTAGACTTCTTCTAAGTATTATTTTATTTCAAAGAGCAATAATAGATCTAATATGTTAATATAAATAACACTTTTATGAAAAATTACTATTTTCTATATAAAAATTTATTCTTTTGAGTAGCACTATTTTACATTTTTGCAAATCCCTTTTACTTTCTGGCTTAATGGAATACAGCTGAATTCTTCTACATCCTGCTGCATTCAATCTGTTGTGATACATTATTTTAGTAGATTATATTATTTCCAGTTATTCAGTTCCCTTCCCTGTGTCAGGCTTGGCCATGTGACTTGCTTTGGCTACTGAAATGAAAATGTTTCCTGTATTACTTTTCAGAATAAGCTTTAAGAGCCATTTTGTGGTTCTTCATCGCTCTTTTTCCTCTGCTGTGTGCATAGAATGTCATAAAGAGTAGCTGCTTCATTTCCAACTTTGTTCTATGATAAAAATGTCATGAAGCAGAGCAACTGATCCCTAGCCAACAATAACTGAGGGAGGATTAAACCTTAGTTGTAAGAAACTGAAATTTGGCAGTTATTTTGTTATCATATAATAGCTGAGTATAAGGTAACTGATACAGAAATTGATAAAACTCTATGAGATACTGAAGTGATAAACACACATACAAAAATACCTAGAATGTATGACACTGACTTTGGGGCTAAGCAAAAGTTGATTCCCATGATAAAACTTTTGATGAAGTTGTCTCTTGAGATAACTGGAAATCAGATACTATTCCAGACGAGTGTACCAGCAAAGAGTTTGGGAACAGAATATGATCAATATTCTTTGGTTTCTCTTGGTTTCATTTGATTACAAAATAAAGATGAACTCAGGAAAGAATTGACCTGTTTATAATCAGAGGGTAAAGGGAATGGAGAGACTCTAGAAATTTCAAGAATAACAGTCAAACTGTGAAACTTTTTCTCATTTTCTCATTTTTGGTAATATACATAACTAAAAAATTATATGAATGGATGGAAGTCTATTTCAGCTGTCTGTCGAAGATAACATGAGGGTTAAAGCCAGCATATTTTTTTAAAAAAACTTAGATTCAATTAAAGTAGGTACCCAGTAAATATTTTCATTTGATTGAAATGTCTCAGAAGGCAAAACAAGTACTGAGTATGTGGTTATACCATAGAAACTTGCTCACTTCAGGAAACTTGTAATTAAGTCTAGAGTAAGAGGCATATCCTGAAAATATTTGTAAATATGGGTACTGGCATAACAAGATGACTGCAGTTATTAATAAATAAATAAAATTTCAAGAGTGTTGTACTGCCAAATGAGCTAGTAGGTTCCATTAAAATAGATTTGTGATTGTTCATAACTTGTGTGCCTCCTACCTTCTGTGAATTAGAAGTAGCCTGAGAAAGCTGCTCAAATCACCAAGGAAGTAGTAGTGAGTCATATTCTTCAATACCTTATCTATAGATCTAATGAGGGTCAAAGAAAATGAAAAGCCTCTTACAGGCTGAGCCAGCAGCCTCAAAGAACAGTGAGTTAGGAAGGTACCCCAAGAGAGTGAAACCAGGGCCCAAGTAAGGTATGCTCCCCACTTCAAGGGCAAGCGGCCCTCACAAGTTCTGAATTGATATGGATACGTGCTGTGTGTTTCCCATTCTTCCCCTTTCCAAATTGGAGATTTAATCCAGTTGTGTTTTTCCCCTTCTCCACTTATATGTTGGATATGTGAGGGGCAGCTCACTTGTTTTTTTAGTTTATTGGTCTACAGAGTAAGAGGTGCCACATCTGGGTTTGGTATGGAGTCGATTGCCATGTCCAGAAAGGACTTTGAGGTTATCCCTTCTGGGAAACAGGGTGTGTGTAGTTCATGTGCAGAAGGCAAAAGCAAAGCTAACTGACTGGTTATCAGTTAGCAGACTGTGGTATTATTATTTTATCCAATTATTTGCTGCCTCTCCCTGTGACAGAATTATGATTCTCCATTCAGTGATTGGAGTGATTGCCACAATCACTCCACGGCCACAATCACAATCCACACAGTGATTGCCTGTGTCCAGGGTAATGTGAACAGAAGGGATGCATGTCACCCCCAAGCAGAATCTTTAGAAACATTACATTGTTCTGCCATGGCTGTCTTTCCTTTGCCATGAAGTTAGCATGTCCATGAAAAGGGGCTGCTTCTGCAGCTGACATGGAACATGGGTAGAAAATAAATCTTCGTAGTTGTAAGCCACAGAGATTTGGGAGGTGTGTAAGCTGTCTGACAAATCAGTATTTGGCTGAAGTTTTTTGTGTGTACTGCAAGAATCCTGAAGATGCCAAGACTCCAAAATCTCCTGGAAATCACGTTTTCTCTGCACTTTACTACCAGAAGATATACAGTAAAAAGTATGATTGCTGTTTGGCACTGTTTCGTATGTAGTCTCTGTTGGTGGTAGCAGTGATGTTCAGTCATTAAGTTGTGTCTAACTCTTTGTGAGCCCGTAGACTGTAGCACGCCAGGCCTCCTTGTCCCTTACCTTCTCCTGGAGTTTGCCCAAGTTCATATACTATATACATACAGTTGTTATTTTTTTTTACAGTTCTAAGCTCCAACTTGTTTTGTCATAAGATCAGAAATTTCATTTTTTGCTACCTGTTTCCCCTTATAAGCAGAGTGAAGCAGTGTCCTGCAACAGTTTTATTCCGTTGGCTTTTACATTGGCATGGTTAATTCTAGAAGCTGTGATCTAAATTGGTTTATCATACTTTGGACACTTAAATACAATGAGTTGTAGCAGCTGTCTGTGATTGAATACAGTCAAAAAAACACATGGAAATGTCTCCACACTTTTCAAACTACAGTGTCAGTACATTTTTAAGAGTTTTCAGGATCCTTTTCAAACTTAGGTTTTTGTTTTTTGTACCCTGAGAAGACCTTGCTACTTTCCCCCACTGCTTTTTGTTTGCCACAGCTACAACGATTTGGCCTTTGATCAGTGTATTCTTTGGAGGACCCTAGGCTCAGCATCTTTTTCCTTTTTGTTTGCTCTTTGACTTGTAAGCTTTCAGAACTCTGAGCTATATTTGGGAGACTGGGGCAAAAGCTGCAGTCAGGAAATTTGTTTAATTTAGCTGAGTTGTAGAGACTTAAGGTTCATTATCTTTCCTGACTTCAAAATATGAATGCGTACCAAAGTTTTAAGAATCTTTCTGGATTGCTGCAGCCATTGATTGTGTTTAATACAAGAAAGATATATTAAAAACTCCACTTGTTCATATCCTTTACAAAAACATTTTCACCAAGTAAGTGAGAGGGGAATGCTTCTGACCAGGTTAATTCAGCCGAGGCTGTGGGCGTAGTCTTAAATTAGGCAAGGGAAAAAAGGACTGCCATAAAATAGACTGTAATCTGCTAAATTGTCTGACTATTGATCCTCTGCTAACCCAATCAACTTGAGGTAAGTACGAGCAGAGCTGAGCAATTTTAATGATCTGGTAAATTTTATAAACTTGAAAATTGTATTCTTAGGATTTATCTTAAGTCTGTCAAATGGACTTGAATTCAATGTAATGCTCAAGAAGTTGGCACAAAAAATAAGCAAAGCTATGTAAAGGTCGTTGATTTCTAAAGTTTAACCAGTTGACACTGAGTGCATCAGATCCTTGCAAGAGTGCTCTTGAACATATTAATATCACTGCAAAGAGGGCCTCTGGCAGTATTGTGTGAAATTGGTAGGATTCTCTGTCTTCTTGTCACATTAGCTAACTGGAGTCAAGTGCTCAAATTTGAAAGTAATTCCTTTTTTTTTTTTTATAGTTTTTGTTAAGTATTTATAGGAAGAAGGCAATGGCACCCCACTCTAGTACTCTTGCCTGGAAAATCCCATGGACGGGGGAGCCTGGTAGGCTGCAGTCCATGGGGTCGCTAAGAGTCGGACACAACTGAGCGCCTTCACTTTCACTTTTCATTTTCATGCATTGGAGAAGGAAATGGCAACCCACTCCAGTGTTCTTGCCTGGAGAGTCCCAGGGACGGGGGAGCCTGGTGGGCTGCTGTCTATGGGGTTGCACAGAGTCGGACACGACTGAAGCGACTTAGCAGCAGCAAGTATTTATAAAACTGTCTTTTTGGATGACTCATAATTAGACAAGTAAACTATTCATATAGTAGTGAGGGAAGCATTTAGTTTTCAAGGGTTTTTGGAAAGCATTATATAGTTGATTCATTGTTTTTTGACATCCTTAGAAATTCTGTTAAGAGAATTTAAAAAAATAATTTGTAGAATGCTCAGTCCAGAGCCTTTAAGTTCTCTTAATGTCAGGGAAAGGACACCAAGATATCTTTAAAACTGGTATGCTTTTAAATTAGAGATGACAGAGATCTGGAACTCCTCTTAGCTTAATGAACTAAAACTAAAATATAAGAAATAATACACTCTCTTCATATATGAATATGTCACTAATGGTTTACCTATGTAATGTTCATTTTGTTGATTTTCTCAGTAGAGATGGAAAATAAAGAACAGGAATGTTTAGTTGGTTATTCAAATCAATTGTGCTTGTTAAAAAAAGGCTTGAAATCTTGATAAGGAAGAATGGAACTGGAAGAATCAACCTGCCTGACTTCAGGCTCTACTACAAAGCCACAGTCATCAAGACAGTATGGTACTGGCACAAAGACAGAAATATAGATCAATGGAACCAAATAGAAAGCCCAGAGATAAATCCACGCACCTATGGACACCTTATCTTTGACAAAGGAGGCAAGAATATACAATGGAGAAAAGACAATCTCTTTAACAAGTGGTGCTGGGAAAACTGGTCAACCACTTGTAAAAGAATGAAACTAGAACACTTTCTAACACCATACACAAAAATAAACTCAAAATGGATTAAAGATCTAAACGTAAGACCAGAAACTATAAAACTCCTAGAGGAGAACATAGGCAAAACACTCTCCGACATAAATCACAGCAGGACCGTCTATGACCCACCTCCCAGAATAGTGGAAATAAAATCAAAAATAAACCAATGGGACCTAATTAAAATTAAAAGCTTCTGCACAACAAAGGAAACTATAAGCAAGGTGAAAAGACAGCCTTCAGAATGGGAGAAAATAATAGCAAATGAAGCAACTGACAAACAACTGATCTCAAAAATATACAAGCAACTCCTACAGCTCAATTCCAGAAAAATAAACGACCCAATCAAAAAATGGGCCAAAGAACTAAACAGACATTTCTCCAAAGAAGACATACAGATGGCTAACAAACACATGAAAAGATGCTCAACATCACTCAGTATCAGAGAAATGCAAATCAAAACCACAGTGAGGTACCATTTAATGCCAATCAGAATGGCTGTGATCCAAAAGTCTACAAGCAATAAATGCTGGAGAGGATGTGGAGAAAAGGGAGCCCTCTTACACTGTTGGTGGGAATGCAAACTAGTACAGCCACTATGGAGAACAGTGTGGAGATTCCTTAAAAAACTGGAAGTAGAACTGCCAGACAACCCAGCAATCCCACTGCTGGGCATACACACTGAGGAAACCAGAAGGGAAAGAGACACGTGTACCCCAATGTTCATTGCAGCACTGTTTATAATAGCCAGGACATGGAAGCAACCTAGATGTCCATCAGTAGACAAATGGATAAGAAAGCTGAGGTACATATACACAATGGAGTATTACTCAGCCATTACAAAGAATACATTTGAATCAGTTCTAATGAGGTGGATGAAACTGGATCCTATTATACAGAGTGAAGTAAGCCAGAAGGAAAAACACCAATACAGTATACTAACGCATATATATGGAATTTAGAAAGATGGTAACGATAACCCTGTATGTGAGACAGCAAAAGAGACACAGATGTATAGAACAGTCTTTTGCACTCTGTGGGAGAGGGAGAGAGTGGAATGATTTGGGAGAATGACATTGAAACATATATAATATCATGTAAGAAACGAGTTGCCAGTCCAGGTTCGATGCAGGATACAGGAAGCTTGGGGCTGGTGCACTGGGATGACCCAGAGGGATGGTATGGGGAGGGAGGTGGGAGCAAGGTTCAGGATGGGGAGCACGTGTACACCTGTGGTGGATTCATGTTGATGTATGGCAAAACCAATACAATATTGTAAAGTAATTAGCCTCCAATTAAATAAATTTAAATAAAAAAAATGGCTTGAGAATTTGAGTTGACTGCAAATTCAGGTTAAGAAAGCAAGATCTACCGAACAGCTTAATTGTTATAATATTTTATTATAGAAGAATAGTATCTAACAGTTTTCAAAATGTGGTACCTGGAACATCAGTGTCATATTTTTGTTAAAAAATGCATGACCTCAGGCCCCATCCTAGACATACTGAATCAGAAACTTGGTTTTTGCCCTAGCGATAGGTATTTTAATACGTCCTCCAGGGAATTCCTGATATATACTAAAGTTTAAGAACTACTGATCTAGAACAAAATCCTCTTCTACTTGATGCTGACCAGAGCATTGTTTTGGATCAGTTGTTTTGCTTTTATTTTGTAATCTAAAAAGGATGCTGAGCAGTGGAGTCCTCTAAAAGAAAATGCTGTGGTGTAGAAAGGACTAGAAACTAAACCATATAGGGATATTTGAAGATGTTTATTTAGCTTTGAGAAAAGATCACTTAGAGGCTCATGGCATATAGTTGTGGCCTTTTGTTAGCTAAAGGGCTATTTTAGCTCCAGAAGGTGAGGTTTAGCTGAAAAACCTTCTGACCAAAGTTTTATTTGATGTCTCTTTGATTTTGTGATCTTTACTTCTCTGGAGGCATTTGTGTAAGTTCTAGACACCCTCTTAATGGCAGTACTGTAGTAGTCATTTATGTAGTAGTTAGAATCAGATGCCACTAACTAAGGTCTTTTCTATATTTAGTTAGTGGCATCTGATTCTAACCACTAACTAAACTAAATGAACTAAAATGGACCGGAATGGGTGACTTTAATTCAGATGACCATTGCATCTACTACTGTGAGCAAGAATCCCTTAGAAGAAATGGAGTAGCCCTCATAGTCAACAAAAGAGTCTGAAATGCAGTACTTGGGTTCAGTCTCAAAAACGACAGATTGATGTCTGTTCATTTCCAAGGCAGAACATTCAATATCACAGTAATCCAAGTCTGTGCCCCACCCAGTAATGCCAAAGAAGCTGAATGGTTCTATGAAGACCTATAAGACCTTCTAGAAATAACACCAAAAGAAAGATGTCTTTTTCATCATAGAAGACTGGAATGAAAAAGTAGGAAGTCAAGAGATAGCTGGAATAACAGGCAAATTTGGCCTTGGAGTACAAAATGAAGCAGGGCAAAGACTAACCAAGTTTTGCCAAGAGAAAGCATTGGTCATAGCAAACACCCTCTGATCAAATGCCTTCACTGATCTAAGACTAGGTTTTTGTTCATATTTTAGCTTAGGGCTTCCTGTACTACATTTGTATTGTAAATTCTGACAGCATATCAATACTTAGATTTTTATTTCTCATGGAAGGCTATTTTTTTTTCCAGTGCAAAATGTCACTTTAATCTCATTCCTTTTGACTGAAAGTATAGCCTTTTTGAGGTCTCAAAAGTGCACGCGCTATGGACTGAATATTTGTGCCCCAGTGAAATACGTATGTTGAAATCTAACTCCATGTGATAGTGTTTGGGAGTCTTTGGGAGGTAATTAGGAATGAAGGTGGAGCCCACATGAAAAATGGATTAGTATTAGCGGGCTATAGTCCATAGGGTCTCAAAGAGTCGGACACAACTGAAGCACCTTGACATGCACACGCACGCATGCCCTTATAGGAGACCAAAGAGCTAGCTTGCTCTCTGCTCACCATTTGAGGATACAAAGAGAAATTGGCAGTCTGCAACCTTGCAGAGGGTTCACACCAGAACTCAGTCATGTGGGCATCCTGATCTTGACCTTCCAGTCTCCAGAACTGTGAGAAATAAATGTCTGATGTTTACACACACTCAGTCTGTGGTACTTTGTGGTAGTAGTCTGAAGTGACTAAGCGGGAGTCTATTTTATATCCGCATTCTTTCTGCAGATCCCAAGGCGTATTGCTCTGTTGATATTAAACTCCTGTATGTAGCTATGAATTAACTCCAGCCTCGTGTCCTCCTGGGATCAGGGCAACAAAATACTAGCAAAGTGAATCCAACAGAATGTTGAGAGTATTGTGTCCCTGGACCAGCTGGGATCTTACCTAGGAATGCAATAGTGGTTCACTGTAAGGGGGTCAATAATTATAATACAGTCAATAGAATGAAGCACAAATACCACGTGATCATCTCAGTTCTTGCAGAAAAGTGATTTGACAGAATGCAACACCTTTTTATGGAGAAACGATCAGTAAACTAGGAATAGAAGGGAACCATCTTCAGTATGATGGAGCATTTTTGAAAATTCCACAGCTAACATCTTACTCAGTGGTGAGCGACTAAAAGCTTTCTCCCTAAGAACAGGATCAAGACAAGCATTCCTGTTTTCACTGTTACTGCCCAACATTATACTGGAAGTTCCAGCCAGGTCTCTAGATGAGAAAAAGAAATAAAAGCCTTCGAAATTATGACGGAAGAAGTTAAAGTATCTCTAAAGCAGATGATGTGATTCTCTATGTACAAAAATTAAAGAATTCACAAAAAAGTTATTATAGCTAATAAACAAGTTCAGAAAAGTTTCAGGGTACATGATAAACACACGAAATCCTGTTCTGTTTCTGTATACTCACAATGAACAATCCAAAAAAGAAAACAAGAAATTCGTTTACAATAGTGTCTTTAAATATTTCACCTTCAGTGTATTTCCTATATATTTGTAGCTAGTGGTTAATTGATTGATTTTTGGTATATACACTTATTAGGTTAATAAATTTCCTGATATTCCAATGATTATGAATATTTTTCTCACCAGTTACTGAATTCCTCACTTTCTTTTCTTACATTTTTTGAGACAAGTATGTGATATTTCGCCCTTTATTCTGTTACAAGATAAATTACAATCTTGTATTCCTGGAACAAACTGATTGTGATACATTTTTACATGAAACTGGATTTCATTTGCTAATATTTTGTTTAGAATTTTGTTTCTGTATTCATGTTAGAGATCGGCCTATGCTTCTTAGCTATAATGTCTTCATCAGGGTTTGGTATGAGAATTATTCTGCTTTAGAGAACAAGTTGGAAAATGTTTTATTATCTGGAAGTATTTGTGTAAGATTATTTGTTTCCTTCTTGTTGTTGTTGTTTAGTCACTATGTTGTGTCCAACTCTTTTGGGACCCCATGGACTGTAGCTTGCCAGGTTCCTCTGTCCATGGGATTTCCCAGGCAAGAGTACTGGAGTGGGTTGCTGTTCCCTTCTCCAGGGGATATTCCCAGTCCAGGGATTGAACCCAGGTCTCCTGCATTGCAGGCAGATTCTTTACTACTGTCTGAACCACCAGGGAAGCCCTGTCTGTAAGTATTTGTTTAAGATTGGTATTATTTGATTCTTTACTGTTGGAAGATTCAGAGAAGCCCCCTGCGCCTTTGCTTTTAAGGAAAGTTTGAACTGGGATAAAGTTTTTAATTGCAGGATCAATGTACTTCAGGGCTATCCAGATTTTCTTCTTCTTGTGTCACTTTTGATAAGTTGTGTCATTTATTTCATCTACCTTGTTAATTTTATTGATATTTATTTGTTAATATATTCTTATTTTTAATGTCAGCATTTATAGTGATGTCCTGTTTTTCAGTCTTCCTGATGCTATTGATTTCTTAAATGCTCTTGTTATTATTTATGTTGACCATCAAAAATTTTTAATCTTTTCTTGTTGTTTGTAATTTGATTTATGCTTTCAAAAGCCAACTTGTGGTTTTATCGTTTTCTCTATTGTATGTTTTTCCATTTCATTTCTTTTTTCTCTTATTTTTATTATTTACTATTGATATGTTTAAAAATACATTTTCCTACTGTTTGTTTTTTGAGATGGATACTTACATAATCAATGTACAGCCTTTAAAACAATGCATGTTTAAGGCTGTAACCTTAAGCGTCTCTTTAGTTACATTGCTCAAATTTTGATGCATTATATTTTTATTCTGGTTCAGCTCAAAGTAGTTTTTAGTTTACATTGTGATTGATTTCTTGGCCAATAGATTATTGTTGCTTGATTTTCAGTTTCTGTTGTTACTATTGCTGTTGGGAGGGGATTTCTTTTTTAGGTGTCTTTTCTCAAAATCCATTTCTCGTTTACTTCCATTCTGGTCAGAGACCAAAATCTATATTAAATTTTATTTATTTATTTTTTTTAAATTTTTTTAATTTTTATTTTTTTCTTAAATTTTTAAAAGAAAATCCATCCTGAACCCTCCTCCCTTCTCCCTCCCCATATCATCCCTCTGGATCATCCCAGTATATTAAATTTTAATACTATCAAATTCATAAGGACTTGCATTATGACTATGACCTATTAGTCATATGAGCTCTTGAAACATGCATATATTCTGAAGTTGTTAGGTTCTGCATTATTTTATATATATCAATTAGGTTAAACTTCTTCATTGTGACATTTAAATATTCTGTATTATTTTGCCTTATTTGAGTTAGTCTTTTTTTAGTTTTCTTGTTTTTGTTTAATATATTTGAAGCTAGTTAAGTGCATATAAATTTAGATTTATTATATCTTTTCATTGGATTAACTTTTTTTATCTATGGGGATATTTTCATACCTTATAATCTTTTTTTGATATTTGCTAAGGTACACAAACTTTCTTTTAATGCTTAGATAGTGTATCTTTTTCCATCTGTGTGTCCTTACTTAAAGGTACATTGCTTTCAAGTAGCGTATGTATGTATTATTACATATTTTAAAAAACTATTTTGACAATTTTTTCTTTAAATTGTACTGTCTATTTGACATACTTCTAATATGATTACTGTAGCATTTCTATTTAAATCTACCACCTTACTTTTTGCATTCTCTTGGTCCCATCTGTTTTTTGTTTCTATATTCTTTTCTTTGCCTTATTTGGATTTAATCAATTCTTACTATTCTCTTGTTCTATATTAGCTTGTTCTATAACTTTATTATTTTAGTTGTTTCACAAGAGATCACAGCATGCATTTAAAAATTGTTTAAAGGTACTGCAAACAAGAAATTTTGCTAGTGCCTGAATAATGCAAGAACTTTATAATACTACCATTCCGTTACCTTCTTTCTGCCTTTTGTGCTACCATTGTCACATATATTAATCTTACATTTATTTCAAAACTTTTAAAACCTTATTATTACTGTTTTGCAGTCTATGCATTAACCTCGTTTATAATTTCTTTTTGCTTTATCTTACTTCCATCTTGGTATTATTTATGTCCTGGGTAACTGCCTTTAGTATTGTTTGTTTTTGTTAGTCTACTGGCAGAAAATTCTGTTCATTTTGTGTGTCAAAACTTAAAAAAAGTTTTCTTCATTTTTGAAGGATTTTTTAAATTAATTTTTATTGGGGTATAGTTGCCTTACAATGTTTTGTTAGTTTCTGCTGTGCAGCAAGGTGAATCAGTTATACATATACATATATCCACCATATAAAAAGATTGCCTTCTAAGTTTCCTTTTAGATTTGCTTCAGATGACCATTAGGTCATCACAGAGCACTGAGTGGAGTTCCCTGCGCTATGCAGTAGGTTCTCATTAGTTATCTGTTTTGTACATAGTAGTGTATATAAGTCAATCCCAATCTCCAAATTCAAACACCTCCCTTTCCTCCTTGGTAGCATAAGTTTGTTCTCTACATCTGTGACTCTAGTTCTGCTTTGCAAATAAGTTCATCTGTACCATTTTTCTAGATTCCACATATAAGTGATATTATCCAATATTTGTTTTTCTCTTTCTGACTTACTTCGCTGTGTATGACAGTCTCCAGGTCTTTCTATGTCCCTACAAATGGCACTATTTTGTTCATTTTCGTGGCAGAGTAATATTCCATTATGTATATGTAACACCACATATTCTTTTAACATTCCTCTGTAGATGGACATTTAGGTTGCTTTCATGTCCTTGCTGTTGTAAATAGAGCTACAATGAACTTTGGGGTGCATGCATCCTTTCAAATTCTGGTTTTCTCTGGATATAAGCCTAGGAGAGGCATTGCTAGGTCATATGGTAGTTCTGTTTTTAGTTTTTAAAGGAGTCTCCATACTGTTCTCCATAGTGACTGTGCAATTTTACATCCTCAACAACAGTGTAGGAGGATTTCCTTTTCCCCAGATCCTCTCCAGCATTTATTGTTTGTAGATTTTTTTGATGGCACCCATTTTCACAGGTGAGAGATGATACCTCATTGTTGTTTTGATTTGTAAGTTTCTAATAATTAGTGGGTGGCATCACTGATGCAATGAACATGAACTTGGACCAGCTCCAGGAGATGGTGAGGGACAGGGAGGCCTGGTGTGCTGCAGTCCATGGGGTCACAAAGCGTTGGACACAACTAGACAACTGAACAACAAGAACAACAATTAGTGATGTTGAACATTTCTTTCTGTGTTTGTTAGCCGTATGTATGTCTTCTTTGGAGGAAAAAAAATTGGGAAAGAAGAGGTAAAACTGTCTTAGTTTAATTTTTTTCTTGGCTCCCCTTTGCAAACATCAGTTGATCTGGTATTAACTTAATCTTCTGTCTTCAAATTGATCATCTCTGTTATGATTTTTAGCTTCTTACTAGTTTTCTAAGTTCTGGGAAAATGTTTCATGTTTGTTTTCCAAATAACTTGGGTAATTTTTCATAGCATAAGTCCTAAACTTATGCCCTCTCCTTTGAATCTTAAACTCGTTACTGTGCTTTTGGTTTTTCTTAATAACTCTTTATCTTATTCATGTCCCTTTATATTTCTATTTGATTTTTTAATTTATCACGTTATTATTTCACTTCACATTATTCTCTTCTTATTCTCTTGTGCTTCTCTTTTTTAATAGTATTCTTTGTTTTTATTTTTAATTGGAAGATAATTGCTTTACAATATTTTGTTGGTTTCTGCCATACAACAATGTGAATCAGCTATAAGTATACATACATTCCCTCCCTTGGAGCCTCTCCCCAACCCACCCCACCCCCATGTCATCCCTTTCAGTCATCACAGAGCACCAAGCTGAACTCCCACTAGCATTCTCCCACTAGCTATCTATTTTACACGTGGTAATGTATGTAATTCAATTCTACTCTCTCAGTTCATCCCACCCACTCTTTCTCCCTCTGTGGTTCATAAGTCCATTCTCTACATCTGTGTCTCTTTATTCCTGCCCTGCACATAGGTTTATCAGTATCATTTTTCTAGATTTCATATATATGTGTTAATATACAATATTTGTTTTTCTCTTTCTGACTGACTTCACTGTGTATAACAGGCTCTAGGTTTGTTCACCTCGGTTCAACTGACACAAATTTGCGCTTTTTATGACTAAATAACATTCCATTGTATATATGTACTGTAACTTCTTTATCCATTCATCTGTCAGTGGACATCTAGGTTGCTTCCATGTCCTGGATATTGTAATAGTGCTGCAGTGAACATTGGGATACATGTGTCTTTTTCAGTTACAGTTTTCTCAGGATATCTGCTCAGCAATGGGATTGCTGGGTCATGTGGTTGTCTTATTCCTAGTTTTTTAAGGAATCTCCATACCTTTCTCCATACTGGCTCTCAGTTTACATTACCACCCACAGTGCAAGAGGATTTCTTTTTCTCCACATTCTCTCGAGCATTTATTGTTTGTGATTTTTTGATGGTGGCCATTCTGACTGTTGTGAGGTGATACCCCGCTGTAATTTTGATTTGCATTTCTCTAATAATGAGTGATGTTGAGCATCTTTTTATCTGTTTATTTGCCATCTATAAGTCTTCTTTCGGAGAAGGCAATGGCACCCCACTCCAGTACTCTTGCCTGGAAAATCCCACGGATGGAGGAGCCAGGTGGGCTGCAGTCCATGGGGATCGCTAAGAGTCAGACACGACTGAGCGACTTCACTTTCACTTTTCGCTTTCATGCGTTGGAGAAGGAAATGGCAACCCACTCCAGTGTTCTTGCCTGGAGAATCCCAGGGACTGGGGAGCCTGGTGGGCTGCCGTCTATGGGGTCACACAGAGTTGGACACGACTGAAGTGACTTAGCAAGTCTTCTTTGCAGAAGTGTCTATTTAGATCTTCTGCCCATCTCGGGGTTGCTTGCTTTTCTTTTCATGGAAATGGTTTATTTTATACTCTAGCTGATGATGCCATAGAGTTGTTTGAAAAAAAATTTTTTTGATCCTCTAATATATAATTTTATGAAGCTTTATAATTTTCCTAGTCTTTCAGATATTGTGTTAGTCAGAATTCTTCAGAGAAATAAAACCAATAAGTTATGTGTATAATAATCTAAGAGACTTACGAGGAATGGGCTCATGCAGTTATGGAGGTTGGGGCGTCCCAAGGTTTGCAGTGGCAAGCCTGAGACTGAGGAATTTGATATAAGTTCATGACCAAGAGCTAGCATACTGACGATCCAATAAGAGCCATAATTCAGTTTGGTTCTGAAAACTGGAAAGACTGATGTGCAAGGTCAAGGCAGTTAGGCAGAAAGAATTCCCTCCCACAAGTGGATAGCCTTTTTATTCTACTCAGGTCTTCAACTGGTTGGATGAGGCCCATTCACAATAAAGAGGGCAATATGTTTTACTCAGTCTCATTTACTCAACCATTTAAATATTGTGGTTGTTCAGTTGTGCAGTCATGTCTGACTCTTTGCAACCCTATGGACTTCAGCACACCAGGCTTCCCTGTCCTTCACTGTCTCTCAGAGTTTGCTCAGATTCATGTCCATTGAGTTGATGATTCTATCTAGCCATCTCATCCTCTGTCACCCCTTTCTCCTCCTGCCTTCAGTCTATCCCATCATCAGGGTCTTTTCCAGTGAGTCAGCTCTTCGCATCAGGTGGACAAAGTTTTGGAGTTTCAGCTTCAGCACCAGTCCTTCCAATAAATATTCAGTACTGATTTCCTTTAAGATTGACTGATTTGATCTCTTTGCTGTCCAAGGGATACTCAAGATCCTTCTCCAACACCACAGTTCAAAAACAATTCTTCATCGCTCAGCCTTCTTTATGGTGCAACTCTCACATCTCTACATGGTTACTGAAAAACCATCACTTTGACTAGATGGACCTTTGTCAGCAAAGCAATGTGTCTGCTTTTTAATATGCTGCCTAGGTTTGTTGTAGCTTTTCTTCCAAGGAACAAGCATCTTTTAATTTCATAGCTGCAGTCACCATCTACAGTGATTCTGGAGCCCAAGAAAATAAACTCTGTCATTGTTTCCATTTTTTCCCTATCTATTTGCCATGAAGTGATGGGACCGGAAGCCATGATCTTAGTTCTTTGAATGTTGAGTTGTAAGCCCGTAGCCTGCATGGGGGTCACTGGCACTGGCAGCAGCAGGCCTGGGAGGCACAGGGTGCTGGCACAAGTCCTCCTGGAGGAGGTTGCCCTTACCCCTACCTTAGGGCCTATAGCCTACCACAGAGACTGCAAACTCTAGAATGGGGCCACCTCAGGCCAAACCACAGGGAGGGAGCACAGCCCCGCCTTCAGCAGAAAGTTGGATTAAAGATGTTCTGTAGTTTCTTAATTGTCCACCCTACGGCTCTGTGGTGGGACTAATGGCGACCTCCTCCAAGAGGACTTACACCACACACAGTGCCTCCCAGAACTTCTGTGGCCAGTGCTCCTGTCCCCGCGGCAGGCCACTGCTGACCCGTGCCTACACAGGAGATCGTCAAGCACACACAGACAGGTCTGGCTCAGTCTCTTGTGGCAGCCACTGCTTATTTCCTTGGGCCCTGGGGCACACAATGTTCTGTTTGTGCCCTCCAAGAGTCTGGTGGAAATGAGGTTTGATATTAAACACGATTGTGCCTCTCCTATTGTCCTGTTTCAGCTTCCTATTTGTCCTTGGACATGGGGTATCTTTTTTTTTGGTGGGTTCCAACATCCTCCTTTCAATGGTTGTTCAGCAGCTAATTGTGGTTTTGATGTTCTTACAGAAGAAGATGAGCTCATGCCCTTCTGCTCCACCATCTTGCTGGTGTACGATTTAAATATTAATTTCATCCAAAAATACTTTGACAGTCGCATTCAGCATAATGTTTGACCAAATCTCTGGGCAGCTCATGACCTAGTCAAGTTGACACATGAGATTAACCATCACAGAGTTTGTACCCTGTCCTTTGTTTTATAGTATTTCTCCTTGGATTGTATGTTAGTATTTTTACCTTCCTCCTTACCTGAAGAAGATATAGAAGTCTTTTCACACTGTATACTTGTCCAAAAACAAGGTAAGTAGATAGCCTTTCATCCCTTTCTTCAAACTATCCATTTGTACATCTCTCATCCAATTTCCTAATTCTACTGGCTTGGACCGCAGCCCTTCCAACTCCTGTCCATGACATTTGCCAGGCAAGAATAGTGGAGTAGGTTGCCATTCCCTTCTGCAGGGGATCTTTCTGACCCAGGGATCAAACCTGCATCTCCTGCATTGGCAGGAGGAATCTTTACCACTGAGCCAGCAGGGAAACCCAACTGTCTATATAGCCAAGGATTATTTTGTTAAGGTAGAAGGGAGCGTGGATAATATATAGGCAGCTAACATATTCTGCAAGTATATTCTTTTTTCAATGCTAGCATATTTTTCCTATCACCAGTGTTTGGTTCTCTGAAAATTATCTGAACTTGTGGAATATAATGTGAATGATTAATATCTAGTATGTTCTGTTGTAGAGTTCCTTCTACAAGGGCAGTTAGGGACAT
The DNA here is from genome assembly GCF_055505025.1 of Bos grunniens. Lineage (NCBI taxonomy): Eukaryota > Metazoa > Chordata > Mammalia > Artiodactyla > Bovidae > Bos > Bos grunniens. The sequence goes on along the minus strand of NC_141175.1, from coordinate 95,392,575 downwards.
TGCTCAAGGAACTATACCAGTATCTCATCAATATCTGCAGCTTCTGATGAAATAAGAAACTAACCAGGCAGCAGGTAGTAGGTGAGGAACCCACTAGGAATAGGAAGAACCACATTTTAACTTAATGGCTAGGCGTAGCAAAGTATAAAGAGGAGCAGCTTCCCGGTTCTGTGTTATGCAACACTTAGAGTCTGTGAGAACAAGGGATAGACGGAAGAGCACTTTACAAGAATGTTTGATGTCTCATATTCTGAATTTCTAGGAAGGCTTTTCTTAAGTCAGCTTCTGCCTTCCACATAGTATAACTTCCTTTGTGGGTTTGTCAATTATGGTTTTAGCATTATTGTGGCTTTTCATCTTTTTCTGGGTCTTTACTATTGCAAATGTTTGTAAAAAGCTATATTGAGGTTGTTAGCCAGGCAACCTGTATTCAGTGGGTACTTATTTTAATAGCCATTTGGTTTCATTACTGTTTAATGAGCTTTTTGATAGTAAGTTTCTTAATTAACAAGGCAGTCTTTCAGATTTCCTCTTTTCTAATTGTTAACATATTTTGGTGCTTTCACATAGATATACTGTGATGAAAAGTTTCCTCTTTTATAGCTCCTGTCGGACCATTCAGAAGGGAAAAAGACAGGGATGGGAAAAATGTACAGCATATTTCCCTGAGATATAAATGGTTTAAGAGCATTTATCCTTTCAAACTGAGACATAGTCTTGCTTTATGCTCAATTTCCTGCAGCATGATTAAGTCAGTGTGAATTTCTAGCTGTATGAAAGTTGATTAAGTTCAACTCATATTAGAATTTGTATGTTGAGTTTTTATATAACCACGTTTCCCTGGGACCCAAATAAATTTTCCCTTTAAATTTTCTTTGATGTATTGGCAGTACTGCTCAAAATGACAGGGATATTTTATAATAAAGTATCTACCATTCATTGAGCCTCTACATTGTGCCAGACACTGTACAGGGCTCTATATTATATGACCTCAGATATTGCATATGTTTTCTGCATAGTTGGTGTTACTATATTCATTTTGCTGATGAGGAAGTTGATTCTAATGAAGATTAAACTTTCCTAAGAGTCACACAAGTGATAGGGCCAGGATTTGAGCCTACGTTAGTATGAACCAAAGTTATTGCTCTTTCTCTATGTCTTACTTCCACTCTGGTCCTATCTTTTCACTATTACTTACCATAAAATGGATATAATGGTTCATGCACTATTCTCCCAGTAGTGAAATTAATTAGAGCTAATTAAATTCTTGTAAAGAAGATCTTAAATTGTTTCTGTCAGAGAAACCTGAGGTTTTAAATATTCTGAAATGAAGCATATGTTATTGGCAGAAAATAATGAACCAAAGCACCTACAGGATACATTAGCTCAAAAAAGCAAAAAAGAAGCAGGCTAATGAGGTGTTTGGGTGGAGAAACGCTCTTATTTAGGGTATTGACCAGTTAGGGACTGAGTAATAAGTTGTATGTGGAAGTTAAAAGCAACTGGCTGGCAGACATTCAGGCGTCTGTAGCATCGTGTTTTGTAAACTTTCTCCTATGGCTGTGGTGTGTTTTTTCCAGGCCCATTTAATTTTTTATGAGGTTTGTAAAGGTCTTGAATAAACAATTGAGATTATAGAGGTTTTCCTGGAAGCTTTGGTTAATATTTTAATATGATTTGCTTTGTCACATTATTAAATGGCTTATTGGAAAGTTTGAAAGAAAAGGTTTATTTTTTACTTTTCCTATTTTTCTTCTTCTCTCCTCCCCGCCTTTTTTTGTTCTAGTAGTTAAATATCAAAATTGGCTTTAATTTTTAGCTCATTCCCACTCTTCTTTTTATTTTAACTTTATTCCTCTACAGATCACCCTTGGGTTGGGAATTCAGCTTCTGGGAGGCCTCCACTTAAAATGCACTTCCAGTGAATTACAGTTTAGAGGGTATATCTTGAAACGAAGCCAATGACTGTAAATGTGTGTAGTAAGAGAGGACTGGAGAAAGGGAGAAGGAATTGGATAGGGTCAGAAAACAAGAACTAATGGAACTTTGGAGATTACTTCATCATGACCTTTTGCTTATTAATATTTGAATCTGATTCTTTGGCATCTTGGTTGCAGTCTGGTGAAATGTCAAACATGACAAAGACTGAATACTCTTAAAGATATTTCTGTGTTAATGAGATGACTTGATGAAGTTGAACTTTAACCTGAACAAGAGTTGAGAAAAGGGAAAGGAAAAGTTTTTATTTCTCATTAAGTGAAAAGTAAAAGTGTTAATTGCTCAGTCATATCTGACTCTTTGTGACCTCATGGACTGTAGCCTGCCAGGCTCCTCTATCCATGGAATTCTCTCGATAAGAATACTGAAGTGGGTAGCCATCCCTTCTCCTCTTCCAAACCCAGGGATCGAACCCAGGTGTCCTGCATTGCAGGCAGATTCTGTACAGTCTGAGCCACCAAGGAAGCCATTTTGTAGAGGTTTGTCTAAATAGTAATAATTGTTGTTATTTGTAAAATGTTTGCCTCATTTCAAATTGGACACCAGTTAAATATTTCTATGTTGTTGGGATGAAATGAAGGTCACCCAGCAAGTTCTACCGCTTTTGTGAAGTCTTCTCTGATTATTTTGGCCTCATAGTCTTTTCTTCTAAAATCATATAGTACTTAGAGTTTATTCTGCTCTATTTAGCACTTAATTGTATGTTCTCCTTGATTTGCTTCAGAATAGGAAGTATGCTTTCCATTTTTTTGTGTGACAATTTTTGGTTTCGAAGAAAAAAATCATATGACTCTATAAAAGGCATAAGTGATTAGTAAAATATTATGTACTTATAAAATACTTATATTTTAAGCAAGTATACCCATTGTCTTTTTCAACTGTTTTTCATGTTCAGGATCATAGAAATAAAAATTAATCATAATTATAAGACATTTGCCAAATAATTAATATAAGACAGGTACTGCAGTAAATACTACATAGGAATTATTTTTATTTAACCATTATAACAATCATATTGTTCAGGTGATGAAACTGAGAAACAGATTAAATAAAGTTAATGCTCTAGGACATTGTATTTAATTTGTATGTTGATTTTCATTAAAACACATATCTTTACTTTCTCCATTTACCTTTATATAGATTTCTTTGTTTTGCTCTGACAATGTTTTGATCTACGGCAGTAGAACATACAAGCTAAGATTTTGGCCTTTGGTGGTTTTGTTGTTTGATAATATGCATGTACTGATTATTGGCTATACTCTTTATCCCTTATTGTAAATTTGAGTTCAAAAGAAACATATATGTGTGCATTTACTTTATAAAGCAAAAATGATGGCTAAGATGATAAAGGAAATCAGGACTAGGGCATATAAAAATATTGACCAGATTGACATTCTTTGTTTTCTATACTATTCTATAATTTGACTACTATAGTTTTTTTCTGGTTGATATAGATTCGTAAATGATTTTGGGGGGATTCTAGTTGTGATGACATAGCGAGTATCAGACTTATCCTCTAGCCATCAACAATTATAAAAACTGGACAAAATATAAATCAGAATATTGTCAAAAGAGTGAATCAGTGTTTGGGATTCCATAAGAATTGGTTATTGAGAAACAGAATACTAAAGAAGAAGGAGACATAGAAGAGGGGCCCCCTCAGTGTCTGTATAAAATTCTTCTTCAGTCTTTGGCCAGTTTCTAAGCTGAACATGAATACAGCATACTGTGGACTTAAGAAGACATCAGTTGCTAAGATATTGATAGCTGAACAAATATTCTAGAAGTTACGTAGTGGAAACATTGCAGATTGAACCCACAGAGTGACTTGATGAACATAAGATTCAATTAAGGTCAGTTCAGTCATGTCCAATTCTTTGTGACCCCATGGGCTGCAAAACACCAGGCTTCCCTGTCCATCCCCCACTCCCAGAGCCTGCTCAAACTCATGTCCATCGAGGCAGTGATGCCATCCAACTATCTCACCCTCTGTGGTCCCCTTCTCTTCCTGCCTTCAATGTTTTCCAGTGTCAGGGTCTTTTCCAGTGAGTCAGTTCTTTGCATTAGGTGGCCCTAGTATTGGAATTTCAGCTTCAACATCAGTCCTTCCAATGAATATTCAGGACTGATTTCCTTTAGGATGGACTGGTTGGAGCTCCTTGTAGTCCAAGGGAATCTCAAGAGTCTTCTCAAACACCACAGTTCAAAGGCATCAATTCTTCTGCACTCAGCTTTCTAATAGTCTAACTCTCACATCCATACATGACTAGTGGAAAAACCATACCTTTGACCAGACTGACCTTTGTCAGTAAAATAATGTCTCTGCTTTTTAATATGCTGTCTAGGTTATTCATAGCTTTTTTTCCAAGGAGCAAGCCTCTTTTAATTTCATGGCTGCAATCACCTTCTGCAGTGATTCTGGAGCCCAAGAAAATAATTCTGTCACTATTTCCATTGTTTCCCCACCTATTTGCCATGAAGTGATGGGGCCAAATGCCATGATCTTGGTTTTTTGAGTGATTGAGTTTTAAGCCAACTTTTTCACTCTTTTACTTTCATCAAGAGGCTCTGTAGTTCTTCTTTGCTTTCTGCCATAAGGATGGTGTCATCTGCATATCTGAGGTTATTGATATTTCTCCCGGCAATCTTGATTCCAGCTTGTGCTTCATCCAGCCCAGCATTTCTTATCATGTACTCTTCATATAAGTTAAATAAGCAGGGTGACAGTATACAGCCTTGACCTACTCCTTTCCCAATTTGGGACCAGTCTGTTGTTCCATGTCCAGTTTTAACTGTTGCTTCTTGACCTGAATACAGATTTCTCAGGAGGCATGTCAGGTGGTCTGGTATTCCCAGCTCTTGAAGAATTTCCCACATTTTGTGGTGATCCACACAGTCAAAAGTGTTGGCATAGTCAATAAAGCAGAAGTAGATGTTTTTCTGGAACTCTCTTGCTTTTTCAATGATCCAGTGGGTGTTGGCAATTTGATCTCTGGTTCCTTTGCCCTTTCTAAATCCAGTTTGAACATCTGAAAGTTCTCAGTTCACATACTGTTGAAGCCTGGCTTGGAGAATTTTGAGCATTACTTTGCTAGCATTGGAGAAGGCAGTGGCAACCCACTCCAGTACTCTTGCCTGGAAAATCCCATGGACACAGGAGCCTGGTAGGCTTTAGTCCATGAGGTCGCTAAGAATTGGGCACCACTGAGCAACTTCACTTCACTTTCACTTTCACTTTGCTAGCATGTGAGATGAGTGCAATTGTGCACTAGTTTGACCACTCTTTGACATTGCCTTTCTTTGGGATTGGAATGAAATCTGACTTTTTCCAGTCCTGTGAAGTTTAAATATCTGTAAAGTCGTTTGAAGGGATTACGGACAAGGTCCTAAGTATAAGGGAAAAATCACTGTAATTTTTAAAACAAGCCTGACTATATCAAGATGATCCACTAACAATTTAACTGCCTGCCTAAACAAAACTTAAAATTCTATTTAGGAAGGTAAGATAATCTAGAGCCTCTATAGCATCTTATTTGCCATATGAAACAAAATTTCTTAACAGGATAATAAGCAGAAAAAACTGAACCTTAATCAAAACTTGAAACAGTCAATAGAGGCAGAGTATTAGATAATCCAGATATTTATGCTAGGAAACAATGATTTCAAAGTAACTATGATTAATATGTTAAAGAGGAACGAATGGACAAAATACCAAAGCAAAGAAAAAAAGATTATACATTCTTTGTACAGATATTAAAAAGCAAGTGTGTATTCTAGTATGCTGTGCCATGCTCAGTCACTTCAGTCATATGCAGCTCTTTGCGACCCCAGGGTCGCAACCTGGACTGTAACCTGCCAGGGTATTCTGAGGCAAGAATACTAGAGTGGGTCACCCATGCCCTTCTCCAGGGGACCTTCCTGACACAGGGATCGAACCCCTATCTCCTGAATTACAGGTAGATTCTTTACCAATGAGCCCCTTGGGAAGCCTGTATTCTAATATATAGCAAAATACAAAATCTGTAATGAAGAACTCATTAGGTGAAGTTTTTAAAATGTATTACATGGGATTTAACAACAGACTCAACAAAGTCGAAGTCAAGATTTGTAAACTCAGAGATCTAATATTAATATTTTTTTAAAAAAGTAAACTTAAACACATATATAAAAAAATAAATTTTTAAATTTTAAAACTGGTAAGGAGCATAAAAGAGAGATGCAACATAATTGAAAGGTATAATCTATATGTCTTTGGAGTGTCAGAAGGAGAGGAGAATGAAAATGGTACAGAAGCATTACTTAAATAATGCTTGAGCATTTTCTGTATCTGAAGAATTGTATCAATCCACAGATTTTTGGAAGATCAATAGGTATTGGAACCCCCTGAGGCTTTGGCTAAATATTAACTGTTCATGCATAGGGTGAAAAAAATCCATGAGGTTAGGCAAAAAACAACTTCTGGGGCACAGAAGCTGAGCACAATTGCCAGAATTCACATAAGGAAGGGAAATGGTCAAGTTCCTACTTGTAAGATGGAAAAGTAGAACTTCCAGAAGAGTAGAGACTCTAAAGTTTAACCACAGCTTGTCTTAAGCATTGAAAACCTGAGACCTCATCTCACCATTAGGACCAGAGCAATGTTTGGCAGGGGCTTCCCAGGTGACTCAGTGGTAAAGAATCTACCTGCCAGTGCAGGAGACACAGAAGACACAGGTTCCATCCCTGGGTTGGAAAGATCCCCCGGAGAAGGGAATGGCAACCCACTCCAGTATTCTTGCATGGAAAATCCATGGACAGAAGAGCCTGGCGGGGCTACAGTTCAGCGGGTCACAAAGAGAAGACAGGACTGAGCACACACGCACAACAAGGTAACTGGAGAAAAGATGATTTCTAATCCCTACATAAGTTTGTATGCCAACAAACCTCCAAATTTCAAAGTGAAAGAAAAAAAATGGAGCTGTTTGTTTCAACAAAAGTCAACGCTCTTTAAAGAAATTCATAAAGAAGAGAGACTGTAAAAGGTTAAAGATGCATATTATAAACCCTGAAGTAACACTGCATATATAAAACAAGGAGCAGTAGCTAATAAGCCAAAAATAGAGTTAAATAGATTCATAAAAATATTCAGATAATTCAAAAGAAGCCATAAAAATTGGAAAATAAGAGATTGGATGAAAAAAAAAGCTAAGATCTAAGTAATCAAATTAAATCCAACCAATTCTGTTATTTATATTGTACCAATACTCTGAATAAATGGCAGAGAATAATTATTTTGGATAACTAGAGTTATTCAACTGTATTATAAAAACACAGATAGGTTAAAAGTAACAGGAAAGAATAAAGTTACACCATGTAAACACTAATCATAATAAAGTCGAGTTTCCATATTAATATCAGGTAAAGTAATCTCAGAAGAAGGAGCATTCTAGGGATAAAGACTGATATTTTATATTGATAAAATGACCAATTTGTTAAGGATATATTGCAGTCTTAACCATGGCTACATTCAGCAATGTGTGAACAAAATTTTAAATTCATGAACCAAAAAGAAACTGAGGACTGCAAACATAAACAAATACAGAATTGCAACTAGTTAACACTCCTTCAGTTCAGTTCAGTGGCTCAGTCGTGTCCGACTCTTTGGGACCCCATGAATCGCAGCACGCCAGGCCTCCCTATCCATCATCAACTCCTGGAGTTCACTCAGACTCAGGTCCATCAAGTCAGTGATGCCATCCAGCCATCTCATCCTCTGTCATCCCCTTCTCCTCCTGCCCCCAATCCCTCCCATCATCAGGGTCTTTTCCAATGAGTCAACTTTTCGCATGAGGTGGCCAAAGTACTGGAGTTTCAGCTTTAGCATCATTCCTTCCAAAGAAATCCCAGGGCTGATCTCCTTCAGAATGGACTGGTTGGATCTCCTTGCAGTCCAAGGGACTCTCAAGAGTCTTCTCCAGCACCACAGTTCAAAAGCATCAATTCTTCACCACTCAGCTTTCTTCACAGTCCAACTCTGACATCCATACATGACCACTGGAAAAACCATAGCCTTGACTAGACGGACCTTTGTTGGCAAAGTAATGTCTCTGCTTTTGAATATGCTATCTAGGTTGGTCATAACTTTCCTTCCAAGGAGTAAGCATCTTTTAATTTCATGGCTGCAGTCACCATCTGCAGTGATTTTGGAGCCCAAAAAAATAAAGTCTGAGACTGTTTCCTCATTTCCCCATCTATTTGCCATGAAGTAGTGGGACCGGATGCAATGATCTTCGTTTTCTGAATGTTGAGCTTTAAGCCAACTTTCTCACTCTCCTCTTCCACTTTCATCAAGAGGCTTTTGAGTTCCTCTTCACTTTCTGCCATAAGGGTGGTGTCATCTGCATATCTGAGGTTATTGATATTTCTCCCGGCAATCTTAATTCCAGCTTGTGCTTCTTCCAGTCCAGCGTTTCTCATGATGTACTCTGCATGTAAGTTAAATAAGCAGGGTGACAATATACAGCCTTGACGTACTCCTTTTCCTAGTTGGAACCAGTCTGCTGTTCCATGTCCAGTTCTAACTGTTGCTTCCTGACCTGCATATAGGTTTCTCAAGAGGCAGGTCAAGTGGTCTGGTATTCCCATCTCTTTCAGAATTTTCCACAGTTTATTGTGATCCACACAGTCAAAGGCTTTGGCATAGTCAATAAAGAAGAAATAGATGTTTTTCTGGAACTCTCTTGCTTTTTCGATGATCCAGCAGATGTTGGCAATTTGGTCTCTGGTTCTTCTGCATTTTCTACACATGGACATCACCAGATGGTCAACACCAAAATCAGATTGATTATATTCTTTGCAGCAAAGATGGGGAAGCTCTATACCGTCAACAAAAAACAAGACCAGGAGCTGACTGTGGTTCAGATCATGAACTCCTTATTGCCAAATTCAGACTTAAATTGAAGAAAGTAGGGAAAACCACTAGACCATTCAGGTATGACCTAAATCAAATCCCTTATGATTATACTGTGGAAGTAAGAAATAGATTTAAGGGACTAGATCTGATAGAGTGCCTGATGAACTATGGAATGAGGTTTGTGACATTGTACAGGAGACAGGAATCAAGAAAAAGAAATCCCCAAGAAAAATAAATGCAAAAAAGCAAAATGGCTGTCTGAGGAGGCCTTACAAATAGCTGTGAAAAGAAGAGAAGCGAAAAGCAAAGGAGAAAAGGAAAGATATAAGCATCTGAATGCAGAGTTCCAAAGAATAGCAAGAAGAGATAAGAAAGCCTTCCTCAGTGATCAATGCAAAGAAATAGAGGAAAACAACAGAATGGGAAAGACAAGATCTCTTCAAGAAAATTAGAGATACCAAGGGAACATTTCATGCAAAATGGGCTCGATAAAGGACAGAAATGGTATGGACCTAACAGAAGCAGAAGATATTAAGAAGAGGTGGCAAGAATACACAGAAGAACTGTACAAAAAAGATCTTGACGACCAAGATAATCACGATGTTGTGATTACTCACCTAGAGCCAGACACCCTGGAATGTGAAGTTAAGTTGGCCTTAGAAAGCATCACTACGAACAAAGCTAGTGGAGGTGATGGAATTCCAGTGGAGCTATTTCAAATCCTGAAAGATGATGCTGTGAAAGTGCTGCACTCAGTATGCCAGCAAATGTGGAAATCTCAGCAGTGGCCAAAAGGCCTGGAAAAGGTCAGTTTCATTCCAGTCCTAAAGAAAGACAATGCCAGAGAATACTCAAACTACTGCACAATTGCACTTATCTCACATGCTAGTAAAGTAATGGTCAAAATTCTCCAAGCCAGGCTTCAGCAATACGTGAACCGTGAACACTCCTTCAGTAATTGATAACACAAGTAAAGAGAATATCAGTAAGAATATTGAAGACCTGAACAGCAGTATCAAATAATTTGACTTAATTGGCATTTATAGTTCCAGTAAACAAAGCATTCAGTAAGCAAGAGCATATTCTGGACCATAAAACAAGTCTCAATAAATTCAAAAGGAGTAAAATCATATGACTATTTTGCCATCTGCAACAGAAATAAATTGGAAATCAGTAACAGACACATTTATATAGCTATAGTGCATCATCTTTTTTTTTAATATAAAGGCTGGACTTGATTTTTTATTATTATATTAAATTTTGTGTGTGTTTATGTGAGTTACTGTTCTATAGTTTTCTGTTCTTGTTTTGTCTTTCCATTTATTTTTATGAGTGATGTTGATTTCATAAATTTATAAATATTTCCCCCATCTATTTTGTGAAAGATTTTGTTTAGAATTGGTTTAATTTCTTCAACAGAAAGATTTTTAAATACAAATTAAATTTCTTTATTAGAAATAAGCTCATTCAGTGTGTGTGTATGTGTGTGTCTGTCTGTGTGTGCATGTGATCATCTCAATAGATGCAGAGGAAGCATTTAATTGAATACACTTTCATGAAAAAGAGACTTTTGGTAGACTAATCTAGTCTTTTCTAATCTGAAAAAGGGTATCTATGAAAAACTTACTGCTAATATTTTAGTTAATGGCAAAAGACTGAAAAAGGCAAGATTGGAACAAGGCAGGTTATGTTTGCTTTTACCATTTCAATAGAGTATCCTGTTGGAACTAGTAAGTGCAATATGGCAAGTAAAAGAAATAAAAAGCATATTACTTAAAACAGGGAAAAATTAAGCTTTTTTTCTTTTTTTAAAAGATCACACTATCTTTTTATTCTTACAATATATTTGTTGAAAAAATAAGGAAACCACAAGAGAAAGACTCACAAATTGGACTACATAAAAAATTAAAATTTCTGCATTACCAAATACACAGTACACAAAGTGAAAAAAATCAAGTCACAAAATCAAAGATTTGCAGCGTGTAAAACCACCACCACCACCACCAACAAAAATGCCCACTGTTGTCTATATAGAAAATCCTAAGAGATCTACAAAAAAGGATATTAGAACTAATAGTTTAGCAAGATCATAGAGTACAAAGTCACTATGCAAAACAATTCTATTTCTAGGTACTAATAATGAAATAATTAGAATCTGACACTAAAAATCAATATAATTAAATAGCATCAAAAAACTGAAAGTACTTTGTAATAGGCAAAATATGTACAAAATTTATACACTCAAAACTGCAAAACGTTATTAGCAAAATTAAAAATCTAACTAAGTGGAAGCATATACTATGTTTATGGATGCAATATTGTTAAAATGTCAGTCCTCCCATTACTAATCTGTGGCAGTTCTTCTCCAGACTTCTGAGTGAGAATTAAGCCTTAATGCTCTAAGCCATCCATTATATGTAATAAATTAATATTTCTTGCATTCATGTAAAATCATACTAGCTATACCAATCTAGAGGAAATTGAGTATACATGTTAACAAGCTGATTTCAAGATTTATATGAAAATTAAAAGGACCTAAAATAAAGACTATCATGAAAAAGAAGAATAATGTTTGCAGAACTTTATGCTGCCTGATTTCTATATCTACTCTAAAGTTTGGGCTGTTAAAGACAGTGAAGTATTGGCATAAAGATAGACAAAAAGATCAATGGACCTGAATAGGGAGTCTCAAAATAGACCCACATGTAGTGGTCACTTGATTTTCAACAAAGGTGCCTATGCAGTGGGAGAAAGATGAGTCTTCTCAATAGATGTGTTCAAGCAATCCAGTATTTGAATTGACAAGAAAATTAGTACTGACATCTATCCCACACTATTAATTAAGATGGATTATACAGCTAAATGTGAAAGCTATATAGTAAATTGTCTAAAAAATGAGAATATCTTCAAGACTTTGACTTAAGCAAAGATTTCTTAGACAAGTCATAAAGGGTATTAGCCATAAAAAGAAAAGTTAATACTTTATCAAAATCTTACATTTCTGATCATCAAAAAAAAACCACCATTAAGAAAGCAAAAAGGCAAGCCAAAGAACATGTGAGAATATTTTCAGTACTTGTATCAAATCAGTCATCCAGAAAATACAAAGACCTTGTACAAATCTCTAAGGAAATGTTAGATCACACTTTCACCCACCCTCAGTGTGGACAATCAACTTAACTGGTACTTTACAAAGGAGGATATACATTTGCGCAACAGGCCCACAAAAATATGCTTTAATAGATTTACTCACAAGGGACTGTAGATTGAAACTGCAATAAGATGCCACTATATGCTGGTAAAATAGGAATTAAAAAGACTTATAAGACCAAGTGTCAAAGAAGATACAGAACAACTCTCAGTACATAGCTGGTAGGAGAATGAAATAATACAATCACTCTGAAGAACTTTGACAGTTTCTAATAAAATTAAGCATACTACTAACAAACTCGGAGAAAGCAATGGCACCCCACTCCAGTACTCTTGCCTGGAAAATCCCATGGACGGAGGAGCCTGGTGGGCTGCCGTCCATGGGGTCGCGAAGAGTCGGACACGACTGAGCGACTTCACTTTCACTTTTCACTTTCATGCATTGGAGAAGGAAATGACAGCCTACTCCAGTGTTCTTGCCTGGAGAATCCCAGGGACTGGGGAGCCTGGCGGGCTGCCGTCTATGGGGTCACACAGAGTCAGACATGACTGAAGTGACTTGGCAACTAACAAACTATGATCCAGCAGTTTCACTCCTAGGTATTTTTCCAAGGAAAACAAATAGTTCCATTTGAAAGACTATTCACAGGGCTTCCCTGATGGTCCAGTGGTTAAGAATCCACCTGCCAATGCAGGGGGCACAAGTTCGATCCCTACTCGGGGAAGATCCCACATGCCACGGAGCAACTAATTCTGTGTGCCACAAGAACTGAACCGGTGCTCTAAAGCCCACAAGCCACAACTACTGAGCCCTCATTTCACAACTGCTGAAGCCTGTGCACCCTAGAGCCTGTGCTCCGCAATAAGAGAAGCCGCTGCAATGAGAAGCCCGAGCACTGCAACAAAGAGTAGCCCCCACAGCTAGAGAAAGTGCATGCATAGCCATGAAGACCAAGTAAGGCCAAGTATAAATAAGTAAATAAATCTTTAAAAAAAAAGAACACTCCTTGACATAAATCATAGCAATATTTTAAAAGACAATTCATAATAGTGCCTACCTAGAAATAAACCAAATTGGTATCAATAAGAAAAATGAATAAACAAATTGTGATTTATTCATACCTGTAAGGTTTTTCTTTTTTTTTTTTTAATGAATGAAGTTCAAGAAACAGGCAAAACATATCTATGGGCTTTAGAAAAGTTACGTCATGGTGCCAGTGGATCTACTGATTTGAAAGGGGGATGAAGAACTTTCACGTTTTGTGGAAATATTTCACATCTTGATCTGAATGTCAGTTTTAGAGGGTTTTACATATAAAAGTCATAAATGGAAACAGTGACAGACTTTATTTCCTTGGGCTCCCAAATCACTTCAGAAGGTGACTGCAGCCATGAAATTAAAAAGATGCTTGCTCCTTGGAAGGAAAGCTATGACAAACCTAGACGGCATATTCAAAAGCAGAGACATTACTTTGCTGACAAAGTTCCGTATAGTCAGAACTATCATTTTTCCAGTAGTCATGTATGGATGTAAGAATTGTACCATAAAGAAGACTAAGCATCGAAGAATTGATGCTTTGAACTGTGGTGTTGGAGAACACTCTTGAGAGTCCCTTGGACTGGAAAGAGGTCAAATCAGTCAATCCTAAAGGAAATCAAATTGCCAACATCCTCTGGACCATTGAAAAAGCAAGAAAGTTCCAGGAAAATACCTATTTCTGCTTTATTGACCATGCCAAACCCTTTGACTGTGTGGATCTCAATAAACTGTGGAAAATTCTGAAAGAGATGGGAATACCAGACCACCTGACCTGCCTCTTGAGAAACATGTGCAGGTCAGGAAGCAACAGTTAAAACTGGACATGGAACAACAGACTGGTTCCAAATAGGAAAAGGAGTACGTCAAGGCTGTATATTGTCACCCTGCTTATTTAACTTATAGCAGAGTACATCATGAGAAAGGCTGGGCTAGAGGAAGCACAAGCTGGAATCAAGATTGCTGGGAGAAATATAAATAACCTCGGACGTGCAGATGACACCACCCTTATGGCAGAAAGTGAAGAGGAACTGAAAAGCCTCTTGATGAAAGTGAAAGAGGAGAGTGAAAAAGTTGGAAAAAAAAAAAAAAAGTTGGCTTGAAGCTCAACATTCAGACAACTAAGATCATGACATCCGGTCCCATCACTTCATGGCAAATAGATGGGGAAACAGTGTCCGACTTTATCTTTTTGGGCTCCAAAATCACTGCAGATGGTGACTGCAGCCATGAAATTAAAAGACACTTACTCCTTGGAAGGAAAGTTATGAACCTAGACAGCATATTAAAAAGCAGAGACATTACTTTGTCAACAAAGGTCCGTCTAGTCAAGGCTATGGTTTTTCCAGTAGTCATGTATGGATGTGAGAGTTGGATTATAAAGAAAGCTGAGCACCAAAGAATTGATGCTTTTGAACTGTGGTGTTGGAGAAGACTCTTGAGAGTCCCTTGAACTGCAAGGAGATCCAACCAGTCCATCCTAAAGGAGATCAGGCCTGGGTGTTCATTGGAAGGACTGATGTTGAAGCTGAAACTCCAATACTTTGGTCACCTCATGTGAAGAGCTGACTCATTTGAAAAGACCCTGATACTGGGAAAGATCGAGGGCAGGAGGAGAAGGGGATGACAGAGGGTGAGATGGTTGGATGGCATCACTGACTCAATGGACATGAGTTTGGGTAGATTCTGGGAGTTGGTGACGGACAGGGAGGCCTGGCGTGCTGTGGTTTATGGGGTCACAAAGAGCTGGACACGACTTAGTGGCTGAACTGAAAGGAAATCAATCTTGAATATTTATTGGAAAGAATGATGGTGAAGCTGAAGCTCCAATACTTTGGCCACCTGATGCAAAGAACTGACTCATTGGGAAAGACCCTGATGCTGGGAAAGATTGAAGGTAGGAAGAGAAGGGGATGACAGAGGCTGAGATGGTTGGATGGCATCACCAACTCGTTGGGCATGAGTTTGCACAAGCTCCGGGAGTTGGGGATGGACAGGGAAGCTTGGTGTGCTGCAGTCAATGGGGTTGCAAAGAGTCAGACACAACTGAGTGACTGAGTAACAAAGGTCATCAAGCTGTATATTCTTAAGATCTCCATATGTACAGTTTGTGATCATACCTCAATAAAACCATGGGTAGCGAAAAGTATTTTTAAACAGTTTCTTGTGTTTCTTGAAAAATGACTGAGAATAAGAGTGAAACAGGTGGGTGAGTCTGAGAACCAGGTTTATGGCATCTATTACATCCCTCCTCTGACACCTCCTTCCATCTACATCCTAGTTTTCTTTTGACTCTGCTTTTTCATTTGAACTTATTAATTTTTTCATGAGAAATTGATTAGGGATTATTTCCCCTTATTTACTTTGTGTTGTGTTTTTCTTATTTTTGATTTACTAGAGGTTCACCATCTCATTGTAGACTCTACTAATGTCATCAAATAACACCACATACCTTGCCTAGGATATTTTAACTATCACCCTTGGGCTTAATTTTCTGTAGTTATTAGGGAATATTTGTTTATCTAAAATAGGGCTTTGTGAATCTTTTGATGAGTGGATATTTATATAGATTCTCTAATTGAATTTGAGATTACTCTTTAAACAGGATTATAATCCTTCCTATGACATGGATACAGTTGTAGGAAAAACTGCTTGGACAGGCTATATGATTTTTAAGATGGTTTAGATATAAAGACTTTGCCATGGGGTTTCTGCAGCACATAGGAAACAAAGTTCAAAACATGGGTCACAGACAACAGGAACGTATGGGGTGATCCAGAACTCTGCTCTCTGAACGTGGCTTCTAGAATATCCATTCTAAGTAAATGGGAAGTGTAGTGCTCTGGGAATGAAGCGGCTGTACCCGTGTCTATGGGATACTGAGGAAAAAGAACAAGACAGCATGCTTGTTCAGTGAAGAAAGGACAGCCGGAAGAAACTGTGTACAGTCGTGGCCAGGGCAGAAGGTTAAGGAATTAGAGGCATGGGTACACAGAAAGAATGAGCAGTGTATAGGGTGGATTTACTTCTCTCTGAGTAGTTCTTACTTGCCTTGCTAGAACAGTTTCTGTGTCTGAACTTTTCTCTTTCACAGTGAAATAACTCTTTAAATAACTAGAGAGAGATAAAATTTGACACATTATACCGTAAGCAATGGAGTGTTACTCAGAGAGCAGAGAAGAAAGTTGGTGTGAAAAGACAGCTCTTTCACAGAATAGTTCCTCGCCTTCTTTCCTTACTTTGAAACTTAAGATTATCCACAGAGAGAAATTTGGCTTTTACCACTTAAAGTCATATAGTTAAGATTCTTGATGATCTGGAAGTCAGATCTGATCCCAGTAGGTTGACAGAGAGCTGTGGTTGGGATTCGTTCTAAACATCTGTGAATCCAGTGTTCTGTGGATGCTTACTTAGATGGAGAAGGGAGAAAAAAGAAGTTTTCTTCTTGTCCTCTTCATTCCCTTACCCACAGTCTCAAAACTACAGAAAGACAATATAATAAGTATCACAAGGACTTTTACTGGCAGGCAGAATCAAATGATAAGAGCCTTTGGAGTTTGACAAGGCTGAATTCACATCTTTGGTCCACAACTCATAAGGTATTTTCATATGGCTTAAATTCTCTACCCTTATCTATAAAGAGAGGGTTAAATACCTCATGGGGTTCTTGTGAGAATTATATGAGAAACTATTTTCAAAACACTTGGCACATAGTCAGTGCTCAATATATGGAAGCAGCTGCTCTGGTGATGGTGGTAGGGTTTGTGGTGATACTGTGGGTGATGATGCTTTCTCTAAACTGTTCACCTCTACTCGTTTTTACTACTATGACATAGCACTAAGTATTGTATAATTGAAGTACGTAGTAATTGAAAGTTATGAATACTAAGCTTTCTGTATTTATTTGAAATCTGTGAGATTCCTATGTATCTTTTTTAGTTGTGTTTAGTTATATCTATGTATGAAACAATGGATGGCATCTCCCTTTTTGTAGAAGAGAATGAGATAGCCCCAAAGCATAAAGTTGGATGGCAGTGTGTACCTACTTTGCAGTCTAGAACTGTTGCTTCATTTAGATACACCAAAGTTTTAAATGCCATAGTGTCTTTCCTTGCAAATCACATAAATTTCAAGGAAATGTAGATGCATGAAATGACACTGCAGTAAATCATTTAGTGCAAAGTTTTATGTTACAAGGGAGACTGTAAATAGAGAATAGGAGGTAGATGGAATAATTCAAATTAGATGATGTGAATCTGCATGTATTTTTGAAGGAAGTGGGTTGATTTGGTTACTAAAGAGCTCCATGGTGAAAACCAAAAATGTATTATCACAGATCTTGACTTATGCCCAGTGAGGGTCCTCACTATGGTACTAAGCCTGACTTTGAATTTACAATATGAATTTTCACCAATGTACTCTTCTTGGTTTCCCAAAACTTTTTTTTAAAAAAGGTATTTTAAATGAATTGATAAGTAGTATGAACTATTTAAGTCCTTTGGTAATTGACTTTTAGTTCATTTAGTTGATATTTATTGACTCTCTTGGAATACGGAAATATTGTAGCTGCATCAAGAGGCAGTATGATGTTGCCTCTAGAACTTTTTATAAGACTGCATGACTCAAATCTCCCTGCATCCCAGGTTCCTCATATATTCAAAATATGATGATAACACTTAGGTCATTTTTCATCTTCTCTGACATTCTATTTCTATTCATGTGTAGTCTCTGTACACTAAGACTATCATAGCCTCATAAGATATAACCTAGTTGTGATTATCTAGGTTGTGATTTGAAAGTGTTCCTGGGGGCATCCAAAGGCAGTTTTGGTCAGATTAAGTTTTTTTATGTTCCAGATTCTTATCCTGGTCCTAGAGTTTGGCGGTTCATCCCTAGAAAGAATCTACTTCATAAACAGATTACTTAATAAAGAGGGTGAAAGCACCAATTTTTATTGCTTAATGCTTTGATTATTATTGCCTGAGTTACTGTTTATCCTTTCTTAGAAAACCTATGGATGCTGTGGTAACCAGAAGTAAAAAGGGAAATGGGAGAATGAATAGCAGACTGTGAATTAGCAAAGCTCCAAAATGCTTTCTAGAATTAGAAAAAATGTTTAACAATGAAAATATACATTTCTGCAATTATCACTATGTTTGGAAATAAAGAATTAGCTTGAGTGGGAGGAAATGGGGTGGAAAGTGATTGGAGGACAGTTAAGTAATTCAGTATGTTAAGGTAGTATATAGCATATGGTCAAGTACAAGTGCCTTTGGTTCTATTGATATCAGCTGATAGATTTGTTTCATGTTAATGCTAAAGTTGATAAGCTGTTTAATATTTTGAGATAAATAATGATCGAACCCAGGTCTCTCACAATGTAGACAGACGCCTTACTGTCTGAGCCACCAGGAAGTCCAAGAATCAACTAACTTGTCCTAAATTGCACTTCTAAAAAGTGATGGAGACAAAAATTCAAACCTTGGTCTTTCTGATTGTGAGCTATCTTATTTTAATTTTATTAGGTCGATTTTGCTTCTCCTTGGCAATCTGTTTTGACTGCTCGAAACAAGCTTTTCAAATGTTATCTTCTCAGACTCCAGCTTAATTGGACTTTTAGCTGTTTAATTTTTACAACATCTCCTTGTTCAGTTTGTTAGGACCTTTAAATATCAATCTTGGCCTAGATAATTATTTTGGACTTCAAGTTAAAAAGCATGCCCCAGCAGATACGCAGAATTTGAAGAGTTGGCTCCTGAGCTACTACTGTCCTACCTGTTTGGACCTAGTTTTTATGTCTTGGATAACCTGTCAACCCTGTTATTATCTGAACCTGTTTCTGCCCAACTGTTCCAGTAGAAGACAATGTAAGATTTACTGTTGCTTTTTAGGTAATGATTTACTGGAAAGATACAGATTTAGGATTGGGTAGAAGTAACAAATAGCTGTATTAGTTTGTCTAAATTTCTTAACCTCACAGAGAAGTGAGGTTTATTCATCTACAAGAAAGAATAATGCCAACTTCTTGGGGTGATTGGGAGAATTAAGTGAAATAACATAAGATGCCAGCTGCCTAAGACAGAGTGTCTTTCCCTTTTCTCTGCCTTTTGATTTGCAGTGTTATCTCTGGACTTACAGTTTAGTCTTTCCTAATTGCTTCACTGCACTCCCACTCTCATTGTTGAAAAGCCATAGAGCTTCTCACAGCTTTGATCTGCCACCTCTGAGTGTTCACATGGGACATAGCCTAACAACTGTGTTGAATTATATGGCTTCTTGGTGGCACCTGTTCTAGGTTTCCAGCATGCCATTTAATGTGGATTTCTTTTTGTGACTTTTCTCTTTAGGCTACTTTATGCTTCCATTGCCTCATTCTGACTTGGTCTCTATTCCCTAACTTAAGTATTTCCATTTGTTGTCTAAATCACCTACAGAGTATGGGTCTTCAGAACATACAAACAGAACCATCTAGAGGAGGAACATTTTTAGAATGTGTAATTTCACTGTTTATTAGTAATTTTTTATTCTATAAAATAGTTTTAAATCAAATAAAATTTAGAAAGTTTCTTTCTTTCTTTCTTTTTTTTTTTTTTTTTACTTTCTCAAAGGTAGAAGCCAGACATACAAATCATAAAATATGTCTTATTTAATTGTGGAAAAAATGTTACAGTACTCATGCTGGTGATTATGCAACTAAGTGACACTCAGAAATATCTAGGAACATTGTAAATCAGAACATAAGGTAGGCAGAGCTATTTATAGTTAGGTATTTGGAAATCTGGCTTCTACCCATGTTCCTCTTCATATATACACATGTACATTATGAATCATTCTCATTCTAGTAGATTCAAGAAATAACCTTAAAGGAATTATCTGAAGTATATAAAAAGGCATGCAAAATTTAAAACTTCATTCTGGTATTGTTTGTTCTATTTGTTCAATTTAAAGCCTGCTACTTTTGTAAAAGGGCTTCCCTGGTGGCTCAGTGGTAAAGAATCT